>NW_014040797.1:0-2409252 GCF_000143105.1 Grosmannia clavigera kw1407 | reverse complement strand
TCTCGTGGGGGGGGCGCCAGTGGGTGGGGAGAGGGGGGTGTTTTTCACCACCCCCCCCATTTTTTGGGGGGGGGAAAAATAAACCCCAACTTATTTGACAAATTTTTTCGCCCCGGGGAGCCTCTTTTACGGTTTTTGTGGGGAGGGGGGGACGTTTTTTCTGGGAACGGGGGGGGGGTTTTTTTTCCGGAAAACTTTGGAAGGTTTTGGCCCGGGGGTTCCCCCCCCCCCCCTTGGGTGGGCCCCCCCACAAGAGTTTTTTTGGGTTTCAGCGGACCTTTTTTGCGGTTCAAAGCCAGGCCCGGTCACCCAGGGGCCAAAAAAAATGGCGGGAGATGATGGGCCAAATTCGGCCGGCCAGCCCCTTTTGGACTGATCCAGCGGATTAATCGCGGCAAAGGGAGTCCCCGTCGTTACCCCATGTTGACGACGCCCTGTACGCAGGAGAAAGACCCAACGCTGGGCCAAAATTGAAATCTTGAAATGAAGCAGTTGCTAGAGATGGAGATGACGGCCACCCCCGAATGGCTACTGGGAGTTGAAATCGGTGTCACCACGATCACCAACGGCACGCAAATCAGTCTCTCCCAGAACTCCTACCTTAGTGATTTGCTCGAATCAGAAGGCATGAGTGAAGCTCATGCGGTGGCAACTCCGATTACCGACATGGTGAGACCCGACGAAGACCAGCCTCTGACTGACCTTCACCACTACCAGCACGTCAATGGCAAGCTCATCTACGCTTGCGTGATGACCAGACCTGACGTTGCCTTCGCTGTTCACCAGCACTCGAAAGTCATGAAGGCACCGCGGGAGTCTCACGCTAAGTCGATCAAGCGCGTGCTGCGGTACATTCGCGGGAAGGAGGAGTTCACCATTGTTTTCAAGCGACAAAAGGAAGCCCCAAAGGGGCACGTCACCGTCGACTGCTGGGCCGATGCCTCCTGGGCAGATGACCCCGTTGATCGCCACTCTACCTACGGCTTCGTGTTTAGAATCGCTGGCGGCCCTGTTTCGTGGTGCGCCAAGAAGCTACCGACCGTCAGCACTTCCACCTGTGAAGCTGAGTACGGCGCTGCGTACTTCGCGACGACCCAAGCCAAGTGGATCGAGCAGTTCCTTGACGAATTAGACCTCATCGCCGACATCACGATGTTTGTTGACAACAGCTCCGCGATCAGCCTCACCAAGAAGCCCGAATTTCGCGAGCGCTCCAAGCATTTCGACGTCAAATGGCACTATTTCAGAGAGTGCGCATTGGGAGGTTTACTGACGGTGAAGTACGTGCCGTCAGAGGATCAAATCGCCGATGTCATGACGAAGGCTACACCGAAGACGACGTTTGAACGTCTGTTGCCTCGCCTGATGGGCTGGGAGCCTTGAGAGCTCCCTTTTTGGGAGGCTATTCAGAGCCTCGTGGTTATTTTGTTTCGTGCTTCACCCGTGAAGCTTTTGGCTTTACCTTGTGACGCCTTGGGCAGACCGAGAGGATACTCGGTCTATAACAAGTGCGCCCATTCAGGGGGAGTGTTGAGTGCGGGAATGGAGCACACTGTGCGTTTTCCGGCTAGGGTTGGCCCTGCGCGTTCTGATTGGCCAGAATAGAGAAAAGTGGGGAATAGCCCCAGTGAAATCTCTGCGCCACAGAATCAGTGTAATGTAGCTTTTTCTTCCCTAGTACAACACGCAGATCACCACCTTCATGCAGGCAGACCCATACAGTGCCTTCCCCTTCCCCTGTCATTAGCTAAGTTGTGACAATTTGTTCAGCTTCTCCCGGTCCTCTTAGGCCGGGCTCATAACCTATAAAGGTTAAAAGAGGCTATACGTAGCGGTCATATAATGTGATGCACTATAAGGAGCAGGAGGCTAAATAGGGTCTAGTGTAGGCGAAAGAGTGTTGTGTACTAAGGAAGAAATAGATACATCGCGACCCTTCTAGGGATCCGTATTAATACTAGTGTCAGGCCCGCTTTTGTGCCTTCTGACCAATTACAGGCCCGTACGGCCAAGTGGGGCGGAAGGGCCACAGTGTGGCGGATTCCAATGCTTGACAGTAGCTTTATTAGCCTTTTTAAACGTCTAATAAATAAGGTAAGGTTATAAAACAATGTTATTTTAATACTATTAGTAATGTTTTTGTTGTTAGTTAAGATCTTACAATAATTTTAAGCACAATAGATTATTCGGTAAAGGCGTCGGTAAATGGGGTGGGTGGACAACACTTTCCGAAAAGTACCTGCTTATAGCAGGGGTTTCTTTGTATTTTAAAGTATCTTTTAGACTATCTTGTCGTTCTTGTACACATATTCTTTTCGGGCTAGCGTTGGGGGGGATTAAGCAAATCGTAGGGGGGATATAAGCCGTCCTTAATACTAGTGTCAGGCCCACGTTTACGACTTATGACCAATCACAGACCCGTACGGCCAAGAGTAGCGGAAGGTCTACTCCGTACAGTGTGGCGGATTCCCATGCTTGACACAATGCTGTATCTCTATGTTTGCCCGGCTTTCGATCTTCTTCTTTTGGCAATTGCAGATACATATCCTTTCCTTCTATGTTCTCCGAGACCCGTTTCGAACTTTCTCTTCTTGCTTCCCATGCCTTTTGAGTTCGATGCGTGCCCTTCTGGAGACAATACTTCTAGTCGGTCCGAAAATGCCCTCAGATTTGCAGTGAAGAGAACAGATTGCGCCCAGCCTGCATACTTGCCCCAAATTCCCCTGAAAAAAGATCCTATATCATGGTACATAGCCAAAGATAAGGTCTTAGATTTAGTAACCTTGAACTTGTAGTCACGCACTGCGATTTGCCACACGTGAGTATCCACGGGAACAGCTTCACCCCATCCCAACCCCATCAAGCAGACACAGTCAGCAACCTTAGGCCCAACTCCAGATAGAAGTAATAGGCTATTATGGGCGTCTTCGTATGTGGATTTTTGGGGGATTATTGTCTGCGCGTCTGGCCATTGCGGACAGTCCATATTGCGAAGTCCACTCAACCAGCTCGGCGATTTTTCTGTGGCGATTTTTCTGGCCGTTGCTGCGATGTACTTCGCTCTATAGCCGAAGCCGAGTTCTCGCAAGCGACTTTCAACGCTGTGATCCGCCAGAGCTCCTGGGCTAGGAAAATCGTAAAACCTCTCTCCGGAGACAGTACCTATGAAACGGCCATAATACCTACACAGGTTTTGCGCCATCTGTGAAATTCTGGAGATGTTGTTGTTGCTGCTGCAGATAAAGCACACCAGAGTCTCCCAAGCGTCTTGATTGAGAATGCGGACACCATTGAATCCCTCTGCCTTTTTACGGAAATTAACGTCATCCCGGGACCATTTCTCATAGAGGGAGCAGAGATTGAGCTGGAGGTTGAAATAGTTTCTTATGAAATCGCCTGTGTCATCTGGGATTATTTTGCTTCGTGGGTCGGAGGCCGCCAAGCTTGGATCTGGCCAGGTAGCCCGGAAGAATAAGTTCTCGGAGTCTTGTTTTAACGAAACAATGCGACCATGCAGAGCACAATGCCTGGGTTTGTAAGCTGCTAATTGACATTCTCAACACTTGAATTAGAAGCTCACCATTCATCATCAAGCCATTTCCAGCGAAATGACTGTCCGCAGCGCAAAATAGTATCAATGCAAAGCTCTTCTAGGCTGATTGGTATTTTCTGCCCCTTGGGCACTGGCATCCCGGCCATCGTAATGGCCAAAGTACAAGGATTGTGAAAGTAAGTTCCAAGCTCGTCGTGTGATAACTAAATTTTTGTAAAGGGGTGGTCTGCTGCACGTGCTAGTCCCAATAAAGCTAACTCAGAACAAACTCAATAAAAATTCCAGGCGTTGCTAAAACCATAACAACGTGCAACTTGTACCGCGAGTTTCTGTTCCATCAACAAAAAAACGCCGAAGCAAATAGATCGACCAGTCGCCAAAATGGACGGCGACAATTATTCTAGAGGTCAGTTTTAAAATGGCGCAAATTTGCGAACAGCACGATATTAACTCGGACATTACAGAGGGAGGACGGCAAGGTGGTTCCCGCAACCATCAGGTACGCGACAAACCAAACAATCTTTTGCTTTGACCCTTTACTCACGCAATTTTTCACAGCTGTCCAGGACTGATCGCAACGATCGTAGCGATCGTGGCGATCGTGAGCGAGGCGAGCGCAGCCGAAGACGATCACGCTCACCCGCAGACTATAGGGGAGGGAGAGGTTTACGTCGTGATGCAGAAGCTGACAGCTATTCGTCCTCCCGCAGCCACAGAGATCGGGAACGAGAGGACCGCTACTCTGGTAGAGACAGACGTGACCGAGAACCGTGGGATCGCGACAGAGAACGGGAACGGGACCGTGGTGTTAGACGAGAGGTGCGACGAGATGAGGATCGGCAATTACAGCGCGACGCGCACGACACTCGGCCTCGTGGTGGCCGTAGAGAACGAGAAAGAGATTTTGACCGAGATCGCGATCGGAGGCGGAGTCCCTCTCCGCCTCCCAAGAAGAGAGGAGCTACCCCAGATCTCACCGATGTGACGTCGGTCCTCGAAAGGAAGCGTCGTCTCACGCAGTGGGATTTAAAACCTCCTGGATACGAGAATGTCACTGCTGAACAAGCGAAGCTATCAGGAATGTTCCCGCTCCCAGGCGCTCCTCGACAGCAGACCGCAGACCCTACCAAGATTGCAGCTTTTATATCTCAACCAACAACAATGCAAGCTACCACCTCTGTACTCAAACCATCAAATTCTCGTCAATCGAAGCGCCTTGTAGTTTCGAACCTTCCATCATCGGTCACCGATGAGTCTTTGATATATTTTTTCAACTTACAGCTCAACGGGCTCAATGTTATCGACGATTCGGACCCTTGCATCTTATCTCAAATTTCTTCAGACGGCTCTTTCGCTATGGTGGAGTTCAAAGAGCCGATCGATGCAACTGTTGCTCTAGCGCTGAATGGTATATCTATGGAAGCTGAGGATGCTAGCGGGAGTGGCCAAAGCGGACTTTCTATCCAGAGACCGAAAGATTACATTGTGCCTGCTGTTGTAGACTACAGTGTTTATCACCCTGGCGTAGTGTCGAACGTTGTTATCGACACGCCATTCAAGATTGCAATCACCAACATTCCTTCTTATCTCTCTGACGAGCAGGTTACGGAATTGTTGGTCTCTTTTGGCGAGCTTAGAGCTTTTGTCTTGCTGAAAGACAGAAGCACTGAGGAATCGCGAGTAAGTTGTTTCTTTCCGGGAGAAGGAATGAGAAGTATCATGCCATCTAACATGTGGAAAGGGTGTTGCATTTTGTGAATATACCGAACCGCAATCGACGGACGTTGCCATTCAAGGTTTGAATGGAATGGACCTTGGGGACAGAAAGCTCCGAGTGCAGAAAGCAAGCATCGGCATCACTCAAGTCACCAGTGTCGAAATGGGTGTGAACGCCATGTCCCTCCTTGCCGGCACTATATCTCAAGAAGCGTCAGATGTTAGTCGTGTCGTCCAGCTCCTCAATATGGTCACAGCCGAGGAGCTGGTTAACAACGACGACTACGAGGGTAGGCAATGGCGGGGGCTGCTAAAATGAAATCATATTATTGATCTCGAACTAACGCTATTCAGATATTTGCGAGGATGTGACAGAAGAATGCGCCAAATTTGGTCCGGTTATGGGCCTCAAGGTTCCTCGGCCGGCTAGTGGGGGCAGGCACTCTCCTGGTGTTGGCAAGATTTTTGTCAAGTTTGACAGCAGAGATTCGGCCACCAAAGCACTCAAAGCCTTGGCGGGCAGGAAGTTTTCTGACAGAACAGTTGTTGCTACATACTTTCCTGAGGTAAGTCTGTAGAACCATATATCAATCACACAACAACGCTAATCATGAATTTGCCAGGAAAATTTCGAAGTTGATGCATGGTAAGCAGTGAGTTGAAGTTGCCAGCAATATCCAGCTGCCTGGTATGTCATCCTTTGGTTTGGTCATATCCACTACAACAGTATACTTTAAAACCTGGCACATCTCGTGTGAGCTATGTTGAAAGCAATAGACCATGCAACATGCTATTAGTTTGGGGCCCATGGTGCCAAAAGAGCTTTAGATTATCATTTTGGTTCGGCAATATGTGCCAAAAGAAATTTCCCGATTATTGCTTTCGTGTTCTTCAACGGCATCTTCAGTCATGTATCGGGGTCTAAATAATTCTAAATATCATCGCATTCTACCAATATTGCGTATTTAACACTGCATGATATGACAGCACATTACTAATTAATAGCCGAGTTAGCAATCAGATTGTTTGTAAAGCGTTGAGAAATTGAGACGAAAATGGACAGTCAGAAGTCCGCTTCATTCATTGAGTTCGAAGAACCCTAACATAAGAGGTACCAGAAAAAAAAAGTAGGTTGTGATCATCATGTAATCCATAGACAACAAGTCAAATGAAATGAGAGAACGCGACAAAACTTACCGAATAACTGTGGTTGCAACAAAGTAAAATAGCAGCCACCTTTTCGAAATACATAAGAGACAGAAACTAGAATCAAGCTACGTCGTACTCCGATTTTTTTGCCAATTTAGCTTGCCTGACAGTGATCGGATAATGTTTCGGAAGAACCATTAGTTGATCCGTGTGCTTTTTTTCTCCGCAAGCACTAATTTCGACCTGGCCCCAATAACGGAGGACCAGATTGTGCGTGTTCTGATTCTCACTCATCTTAGTGGGTTTTTTTTTCTAATTTCCTCCTTCAAGAAGATCGCCAACCTCAATTTCATTACTAGAAACCGTCAAGATATTTATAATATATCAAAATGGGTCGCCTTCACAGCAACGGAAAGGGTATCTCATCTTCGGCGGTTCCCTACTCTCGCACCGCCCCGTCATGGTTGAAGACGACTCCCGACCAGGTTGTTGAGCAGATCTGCAAACTTGCGAAGAAGGGTGCTACGCCTTCCCAGATTGGTGTTGTTCTTCGGGACTCCCACGGCATTGCACAGGTCAAGATCGTAACAGGTATGTATCAAAAATTGACACATCTGCACTATGCCGGCCCTCGTCCCTTTTCTAACAGTCCATAGGCAACAGAATTCTTCGCATTCTGAAGTCCAACGGTATGGATTAATTATTCCCAAAACAATTATCGCAATCATAGAACACAAACAGCAAAAGGGGGAGATGCTCGAAACAACCAGTTGCTTGCACTACTTCAAAAAATAGCTGGATCCTGTGTTGCTCGCAACTGCTCCTTTTCTGCTCAGCTTTATATTATGCCTCTAGTTGGTCACAGACTGACAGAGTGATGGTACAGGCCTAGCGCCCGATATTCCAGAGGATCTGTACATGCTTATCAAGAAGGTACGTGCTTGGGCCTTGTACTGTCTGACTTTTCTCTGCATGTAATTTGCTGCTAACTATGTGAAGGCTGTCGCTGTCCGCAAACATCTCGAACGCAACCGCAAGGACAAGGACTCGAAGTTCCGCCTTATTTTGATCGAGTCGCGGATTCACCGTCTGGCTCGCTACTACAAGACCGTTGGTGTCCTACCGCCTACCTGGAGATATGAGAGCGCAACTGCCAGCACGATTGTCGCATAAACGGCAATCATAAAACGGATGAACTGGATGGCGAAACGGGTTTAGGCTTGTCGTGGCGTTGTGGGAATGTAGGGCTC
The DNA here is from genome assembly GCF_000143105.1 of Grosmannia clavigera kw1407. Taxonomy (NCBI): domain Eukaryota; kingdom Fungi; phylum Ascomycota; class Sordariomycetes; order Ophiostomatales; family Ophiostomataceae; genus Leptographium; species Leptographium clavigerum. The sequence continues at coordinate 2,401,584 of NW_014040797.1, read as the reverse complement.
ATTCGGTTCAGACGACCTTTTGTATCAAGCATACGTTCCGAATATAAAAAAAAGCTTCCAGAACTCCTTCAGATGTTTCAAATATTTAGTCCTGAGGTAATATGCTGTATCCGGTGGAAATGTACGGAGTCTGTACAGCTATGAAACCCTTGACCAGCGTACACTTCCAGCTGTTATGGTGTTTTATAATGCCAGAATGCTACTTTTTTCCCTCCAATTCTTTTGATCTTTGCAACAAGTATTCGCCAAGAACGCGCAACGGATCCCTAGGCCTGTGTCGTGACAATCAGCGATGGATAGAAATCAAGCAAGAGTCACCGTCACCAATGTCGTATATTCGCAAGCAAAGCACTGTGACTGAACTCACTGTTCCTTTGCAATCATCTTCATACCCTCCAATAGAGGTCCCGTCAGCTTCATGTTGATGTATTGACGGACTGGTGCACCATTAGGCGGAACTTCGTTAGGTATCGTGAAAGCTATTTCTGGGTGGCCAGATGCTGCGCGACTGCCCGTCTCATTGCGCTCGCCGTTGGCTGCTGATCCGGGGGCATGTCTTACTGGAGTTCCCACACGCGTAGGACGTGGAGATGACGCCGTATTCTGAGTGGCGTGCTGAAAGGCCGGTGACTGCCACCCATTGAAGTACCTGTTTAGAATCAGAATGTCGACAAGAAAGAAAAGCATCGCTCACATGCGTAGGGTCGGTCAATCCGTCTGCCATCGACGCATCCCTTCCCCCTGCAGTATCAGTTATAAATTTAGGGGACCTCACTGAGTCTTCGATGCCTCCAGACATTTTGTGTGGCTCCTACTGTTCATAATCTATTAAACACACTGCTCTTTCATACCCAGTTTTTGCTGTCTTTGTAACATTGAAAAAACCGAAGCTCTATCCGAAAGCCCCACTGAAATTGTGTCATGTGACCGCGCGTTTTTGTCTTGATTGCGAACGCGTCACCCCGCTCTATTTGAACCCAGTTTGGTCATTACATGCCAGTGAAAGATCATAGGTCGCCGGTGGTCATGGATAAGTTCATCACAAGGCTCTCCGTTCCCTGCTCCTCTTCTCCCGATGCCGTCGAAAACCAAGTTGATCCAAGAAGAGTCCTTTGAAAAAGCTAAAGTGGCCAAAGACGACAACCCATGCCACTATGGTGGTCTGTTCCTAAAAACACATATGGACGACAGAAATGCAGGAGAACTTGAAAGATTTGTCGGACAGACGCTCGCTTGGGAATTAACTTCGGTCGAACCTGCACCCTATTCGGCAGAACTTTCCAGTGGAGCCATTGGAGAGTACAATCCTGGGTTCGGTTCTGAGAACAAAGAGCTCGCACCAACATATCGAACTTCGATATATGTCGACGCCTTTAATTTGGCTCTTGGTACCGTCTTAGAGCATGAGTCTCATCTTTTTTCAAGCGGGGAAATGTCTGTTTTCTCAGCTTGGCGCGGTTTAGACTATGAAGCTCAATATCTGTCAGTGCTGTCCAATGGTTTACCACCCCATTCACATAAAACTAACAAGCCAGAAGATACGTTCGTTTGTTCCTGCGAAAAAAATCTACCTGGCACAGAGTTCAAAAACTGCGGTATCATTCGAACATTTCAAATCTAGGTGTGGCGATGTCGTCGTTGGAAGAGCGGAGATGGCTCTCTGCCTGCGAAGTCTCGAATACATCAAAGCTTCCGTCGTCCAATCATGCCTTTGATAATTGCTCTTTGAAAGGGCAAAGCACATTTGCATTTTTAGAGACATCCGAAGAACTTGTAACGACTGTTGACGAAGCGGGGTCCTTGCTTTCTCTAAACGAACTTAAAGTGGTCGCCAAAGAGTCAAAGATTAGGGGCAAGACGAAAGCTGAGCTACTAGCAGCACTGGTTGATATGAGTACGAAACAGATGGTTTTGATATTTACAGGTTCACAACTCTGTAATACGTTGCAGGAACCGAGAAGCGACAGAAACAGCAAAAAAAGACAGACCAGATCACACAATGGCGATTCAGACATGGAAGGACGACTGCTCCGAAAACTAAAAAAAACCACAGGGCCGTGTGTACGTGTATCTTCTGTCACATTTCGGCTATTTGAGCGTGTACATTTGGTTTTCTACAGAACGTGCGAGTGGACGGAAAGATCGTTGACTACTATCATATTGGCTAAAATATCAAAACGGAACTTTGCCGAATACGTGGTTTCAAGGACAAACAATGTTTTCGAGTCCCGACAACAGCTGCTTGAGTTTGAAGCAGCCTTACAGCTGGAACACGAAATCGATGAAATGATAGCTTCCAGCAACCCCCCCTACCTTCCGACACTTTTAACAAGGCTGTTCTCTGTTTCAATCGAGTTTCCGACCGTTGGAGACAGGGACTTGATGGATCTCGGCAACCACAAGTTAGCAGCTACCTTAATCGGTTTTGCGCAGCGCATGTGTTCACTCGAATAGCCCATACAGCAGCATATGCTCTCGGCCGTCTTCACCACTATAGCCAAGAACACGCCCTACTTGCAGAGTTGCTCCATCAAAAACTGTTCTATACCGCACGCCGCGGCTCTTGGTACCAACGCAAAGCCCTTCTTGAGGAGCACTATATGAGTGCCGCCTTTTCCAGTGTGGAGACAGGTGCTCTGAATGAAAATAGGAGAAGTTGGTATCAAAGGGCGGTAGCAACGTGTGAGCAAGCCCTCGAAGATCCTAGCTGTCACCTCATCTACCACCATGATTTGCGAAAGCGCCTTATTAGGCTAGAAAGGCGCCTTCGGATTCCCCGACGTCTTCAGCACGATTTCGGACATTTACAGTTTCTCGCCCCCGTTAAACATGTATTTGAAGGAACCCAGATCAAGCCTGAACGCGGAGTGCTGGGAGCTTGCAGCAAAAATCGAAACGGGAAAACCGTATGGATAGATGAATCAGAGGGGGGACTCCAATGCACTGTCGAGACCATGTGCCTCAACCACTACCGGAAGCAAGGATGGAAGGGCCTTCACTCCGAAGGAGGCATCATACGAACTTTATACGCCTACTTATTTTTCGACATCATTTTTCTCTATATTCCCGACGTTTTCCAAACCGCATATCAAACATCCCCTCTTGACCTCCCAACTGATGAATTCTACACGGCACGAGCTTCTGAAATCAATCGACGCCTCGTTGAAATTGCGAATGGTGGGGGGGAAGATATTGTGCGAAGCATACATATATCACAAGTCGGAAGACGCCCTTGTGTTGTGGGGCTGAACTGGGAATTTCCGTTGGAAGAAGTTGCTGAAATAGCTCGCTGCTTTAACGGTGGCGCACTTGCAGCGGTATGCAAAGTGCTTACGGAGGAGTATCGGCAGAGGGCAGGTGGCCTACCAGACTTATTGCTCTGGAGGATGGAACCTCAGCCGGAGGTTATGTTTGCAGAAGTGAAAAGCATAAATGACCGTCTCAGCGACACCCAGCGGCTGTGGATTCATGTCCTTTTGGAGGCAGGCGCCAAGGTGGCGCTTTGCAATGCTGTAGCCAAGGAGACCTGCGGCAACTAGTCACTCCTCGGCTATGCCGAGTGCTTTCTCTGTATTATAGAAGTATGGCAGTTTCGATCTCGACTCGCTGATCGTCACGACTACTGTCGTGATATATCAAGCCAAATGCAGTACGAATGCATTGAACAGATGTGTCACTAGCTAGTCATGATTTCCTATGGTAGGTTTTCGGGCCTCTCTACGATGGCCGACTTTTCGGCAATCTGAGATGCTAGGTGAGCCGAACCTGAGGGACGTTGTGCGCAAATATGGTAGCAACCGCATCACCGCAGTATCATACAAGCTAGAACTCACCACCCAAAGTTTTCCCCCAATTTCCCTCTAAACCAATTTCCCTCTAAAAAGGTAATACATGCCTAATGTCTCAAGACAGAAAAATGTGACACTTGATGTGAATATACTGATAAGCATTGCAACTGAGACACACCCATAAACCAACATAGATACCGATTCGAGGCCTTCAACATCCATTGACACCTTGTCAGGCACCTTCTCACACCTCCTCTACAGCAACAGCCTCGTAAGCACCTCTCTCGCCACCTTTCCGCACCCTGGAGAGTTCCATTAGTGTAGGGGACTCGTACATTTCGGTGTAGTTGATATTTTTGCCGCCTAGCACCGCAGCACCAGTCTCCCGGTGGCCAAAGATTGGAGCTGGATCACACCAAAAGTCCTTACAATTGGTAATACACCCACGCGAATACGGGTTTTTTCGCTGCTTTTTCTGTTTGCCTGTTGCTGCCCCACGACCAGTCGCGGTTTCGATGAAGGTGTCCACACCCAAAATTCGGCTCCATTGCTTGAGAAATCCACCATGGTCGTGGCCGTGATGGTGATGGCCGTGCGATCCGCGCCCGCTGCTGTCGGGTGTTCCTGTAGCACCGGAAGGCGGAATGGCATCTGGGTGGTTGGGATTTAGCGGTGCCCCTGTTGACGTGAACGCCGAAGTCAGAGAGCCAGCTGCATGGCGATCGATACCATACATGTTCTCGTATGTTGTCATGGCGCGTGAGACCTGAATGAACTGTACAAACAAAAGCATAGACACCCACGACAACTGCAAAGTCGCCCAGACGGCAGCAAGAAGAGTAAATGTCCCGGCGTTGGCGACCTTGCACAGAGAGGGGGAGAGAATGTTGCACAGATCAGACGTGTCTGCAGATCGAGAGGAAAGGTCTAAAAGAACGGCAGAGTCAGAGAAACGGTACCTAGTCAAATAGGCTTGAGCATTCAAGAGGATCACTTACAGCAATAAACAATCCAATCATGTATGACAATTGCAATGGTGAGGTTGATCAAATAGAGAAAAAACTGTCTGTGGTTATTGACAGCAATGCAGTTGTACACCCATGGACAGTGGCTGCGAAGCGATCGTCAGCCTTCAAATTTCAGCATCTTTTTCAAATTAATCACAACAAGCGAAACTTACTGATCGTGCTTTGCAACACAACGTTGACAGCGACGGCAGTGCTTGCTGCGCAGTGGCGTTCGGATCATGCAAGTCACGCAAAAGTTGGAGTCGTCAAACTTCCATTCCGCAATTAGTTCGTCGATGACGGCCTTCTGCTCTGCAATGCCGTTGAGCTTGGGAACAAAGCCCGGATCAGAAACCATGCAAACAACGTAGAAATATGTGACCATGGAGTAGAAGAGTGCAAAACAAAAGTTTATCGCCCAGTTCGTATCGTCCTGGGTCTTGGCTTGCCAGGTCGTTGCCGGCAGTACATTAGTCAACCAATTCACGCCGACGAGAAACAAGGATCCAGCGAAAATTCCGGAAAGCCATGGGGTCTTTTGCAGTTGGCGCATGTCGGGGGGCGCATAATGAACGACCTTCTGGGCTACCCATTGCATACTATAACCAGTGAGGAATGATAATGGCACACCAGCAAAAATGGGCAAACCAGCAAGCAAGGCAATCACGGCCCAAATGATCACAAAGGGCCAAAGAAACAAGAGCTTGGTGACAAATCCCCGCCGATCTTTCGAAAAGTAGATGGCCCCAGGGAATGTTGGTATTTCTGGGCTGCCGTCCTCGTCGTATCCGCTCTCCTTCAGCCCCCTGTGCCATGCCGTAACTGTATTCAGTTCCTGTGCTGTAATGGCTGGTGTCTTGCCCGTGGCCGTCTTGGCGAAGCGGTCTGCGCCGTACTCGATAATTTTTTGGATACAACCGGGACTGCCTTTGACCAGAGCCCAGTGTAGCGCGGTGAAACCTTGCTCGTCCTGGGCCTCAACATTGGCACCCCACCGTAAGAAGAGGTCAACACATGCCGGAAAACCCTTGTATGCAGACCACATGAGGCCGGTATGGCCGAACCCGTCAACGACGTCGACGGGGATGCCCTGATGCAACAGAAGCACAAGCAACAGGACGTTTCCATTAAAGGTGCTGATATGCAGCGTATTATAACCCTGAGAGTCGGTAATGAGGGGGTCGGCACCGTGCTGGAGGAGGAGGTGGACGGTGTAATAGTGACAGCGCTGGGCGGCCCACTGCAGAGGGGTGGCGACGGACTCGCCGCCTTTCTTATTGATAGGCGCGCCGCTGTCGAGGAGAAATTTGCACATGGCGTACTGGTTATTGATGGCAGCCCACTGGTCGAGTTAGCAAGGCCAGAGACAAAGATAGCTAGATATGAATGCAAGAACATACATGTAAAGGTGTGATCCCCTCTGCGTCCGTGTACGGGGCGTCCAGGTTACCTGCCTCGAGCAGTTTCTGCATGCCGGAAATGTCACCTGTCCTTGCAAGATTCATAATGTCAGGCTCGGAAGGCCCGCTGCCAGGCATGTCACCGAGCTCCAGCTCATTGTTGAGCTTTGGCGCGGCTGCGTTGCCCTTTGATGGCGGCTGTGCCGGGGCAGCACTGGTACCGCCAGAACTGCTCTGAGACTGCATCGGGGTAACAGTGCTGTTGCGTGCGGCCCGGTGACAAACAGCGGCGTTGTGGTGGATGAGGTTGCCGACGAGAAGAAGATAATGATAGAGCCGTAGGTGCAAGCGACACAGGCGAAGAAAGACAGAAGGGAAAGCGGAAATAGGGCGACTGCTTGATACCAACTCAAGTTGAAGTAAGGGAATTAAACGGCACCATGAAGTCGCTGCACCTCCTTGCATCTGCCTGCTTACGAGTAGGCTTTTTTTCCAAGCTGCCGGCACGGCGTCTGACACGAAACACTGCGCTGGAGAAGGGGACCAGACGAGAAGCTTGGAGGTCTTGGTCTGTGCGCGTGTGTAGTCATCACCCTAGCCCCCAAGGCTGAACAGCCACAACGCGCCAGTAAAACAGGCCAAATCTGTAGTACTCTGTATGGCCAAATCGCAGAAATGCTACAAACGTGCCGCTTTTATAGTAGGCATCTCTCCCACACCTTGCTTTTAGCCCTCATCCTCCTTGACTCTTGAGGTAAACCACGCCCATGGACGTCAAAGAACATGCTCTGCTCCTTCTGGAGTGGATCCTGACGCCATCAACACCCGTCTTCATCATTGGCATCACCATTGTCATCCTCTTCCCTGTCTTCCTGCACTTCTACCTTGCTCGATCTGTCCAGTACATCACCCTACCGTCTGTGGTCCTCATTGGCCCCGCAGGGGCAGGAAAGGCAACTCTTGTCACCCTCTTTGAACGCCGCGATAAACCTGCATCTGCCCACACCTCGCAGGTACCTATTGTTGTCGAGCTGGCCGTCTCCGAAGACGGCGTATCCAGCTTCCGTCAAGACCTCGACGCGTCCGGCTCCACAGCGAAAAAGTTCTTGCTAATCGACACCCCCGGCCATGGAAAACTTCGTGCTTCTACGCTTGGCATGCTCTCCGGCCCTTCGAGCACAAAGTCAAAGATCAAGGCCGTTGTCTTTGTGGTAGATGCCGGTGCCCTGGCTGACCAAGATGGTCTAGCTGCCTCTGCAACCTACCTCTACGACGTCCTGCTCGCCTTGCAGAAGCGGATGAGTGCGGGTAGCACGTCCAGGGCCCCACCGGCAGTCCCAATACTGATCGCTTCAAATAAGGCTGACCTCTTCACGGCCTTGCCAGCGTCGCTCGTAAAGAGCAATCTGGAGGCCGAGCTGGGCCGCATACGCACCACAAAAAAGAAAAGCTTGTTGGACAGTGGCGTAGGTGCAGACGAGGTGGACATGGCAACCGAGAGCGACGACTGGCTGGGCGAGTACGGCTCGAACAAGTTTTCTTTCTCGCAGATGCGCGCGTTCGACATCGACGTTGATGTTCTGGGCGGCAACATTGTAGGGGACGGACCAGGGGTGGACAAATGGTGGAGCTGGATTGCACACAAGATTTAGATATAACATTGCTGTCCCTTGTTAATGCAAGGTTCACTAGGTTGCATGTTCAATATCATAACGAAACTTGAATCTGTCTAGGCCGCATTGCGGCCGCACGGCTCGCACAACACCTAGGTCTTGAGTTTCTTCATCACATGCGTCAACAAGTCCACCTTGGTGACCACAGCCACAGGCTTAGCCGCCCTTGCGTCGCCGCTCCGCTCTGTCACAACGGCCGAACTGTTCCATTCCAGGAACTTGCTCAGCACTGAAAGCGGCGTGTCCATGGTAATCTCGACGAATTTCTGCCGCCGTCCTTTTGGCGACCTCACAACGTCTCTCGGGTCGGTCACCACCTCGTTTATACGGCCAAAGTCGAACATCGCGTCGCTGACGGGACTGGTCGGCTGTAGTCGACCGTGTGAGCTGTACGACAGCAAATTGCCCAAGGTGACAAGCCCGACCAGCTTGTCGCCCGTGGGTGATAGCACGGGCAACTGATCAAAACCCTTATCGCGCAGTGTCTCGATTGCATCCTTGCAGGAGCTGTCGGAAAGCACCGACGTTACGGGCTTAAGCCGTAACACCTTCACGGTATCGCTTCCATACGGGTTCTCCGAAGGTTTCTTGCTCTGCTTCTGCAGTCTCTGCTGCTGCTGCTGCTCAATCGCAGTTTCTGCCTCACCTGGTACTGTTGAGAGGAGGTCGTTTGCTGCCAGCCAGTCATCGTCTGCGAACTTAGACAGGTAGCTGCGGATGCTATCAGGCAGGACGACAATCGCCACGTCATCGGCAGTGAGGCCCAAATCGCTAGACGCCTTCACTAACGCAGCAATTGCCGATCCAGAGCTGCCCCCCCCCAACAAGCCCTCTTCGGCTATTAGGCGGCGGGCGTAATGAAATGACTCCCGATCGTCTGTTTTATACCACTTGTCCACTAGGCTGCGGTCCAACACATCGGGAACAAAATCGTATCCTATACCCTCAACCTTATAGGGAAGGTTTGCCTGCTCCATATTGAGGCTCTCTGGCTGAGCAAGAATACTCCCGAACGGATCGGCAGCAATAACCTTGATCTCCTTGTTATGTTTCTTGAGTCCCTTGGCGATGCCAGATACGGTGCCTCCTGTACCGGCGCCGGCTACAAGGACTGTCACGCGCCCTTTCGTCTGCTCCCAGATTTCCTCTGCTGTACCGTATTCGTGCGCCCGCGGATTGTCGACATTGGTGTATTGGTCGAGAATGTGGCTATTCGGAATCTCCCTTTGCAGGCGCCGTGCCACCCCAATATGCGATTCAGGACTATCCCAGGCAGCTTGTGTCGGCGTCCGAATGATTGTAGCACCCAAGGCGCGCAAAACGGACACCTTTTCCGCGGACATCTTCTCTGGTAACGTAATGATCGTTTTGTATCCTTTGACAGCACCGACAAGAGCAAGGCCAATACCGCTGCCCAAGACATAACATATTAGCAGACGATACGGAGTACAGCTAGGCACATACGGCAGTGCCAAAAAAAGAAGCATACGTATTCCCGCTTGTAGGTTCGATCAAAGTGTCGCCCGGTTTAATACGGCCGCTCTTCTCGGCCTCCTCGATCATTCGAAGTGCTATCCTGTCCTTCACGCTGCCTCCGGCATTAAAGAGCTCGACTTTTGCATATACATGAGCCTTGATGCCCAGTGACTGTGGGAGCTTGTTCAGCCGAACGAGAGGTGTATGGCCGATCAGCTCGACAACCGACTGGCTGCCGATCAGATCTGTATTAGTATCCGCCGATGCCATTTTTATAGATTCAATCTGCAAAATGTATTTATCTTGTAGTGATGATACAAAGAGCAAAAACTAAACCCTTGTGATTTTTTCTTGGAACTTATGGGGGATGATGAAATCAAACACAATGCGGTTTCTTTTGCTAGTGGCGTTAGGCCCACTAAAATAGTGCGACAGGATACTCGTACGGAGTACTCCGTACAAGCGGCCAGACACGGCCTAAGTGGGATGCTTTTAGCAATGATGCCCCTCGTATTTTCAGACCGGGAGAGCAAATGACTGATACTGTATTCTCTTGGCATACGACGTACTTGAAGTCTCCGTAATCATCCTACCTCAATTCAATGAAAGACAATGTTGAAGTGATTACTCAGCTGATCTTACTTTATTGGGTTGACAAGTTACGAGGCTCTTCAAATTCTCCACCTCACCCGTTGCACTAGCCTTCTCAGGCCCCAGGTTCTCGTTCAATTGTATTAGCTCCTAAATGTGGCATGTACATAAAGCCTCTGTCAAGATTCACAATTATACCATCATCCCAAGTTAGACTTGAACCTCCTCTTAATATCCAACGTATCTAGAAAGAAATCGTAACATATTTTATTTGAAAGTAGCACGCAGAGGCTACTAGCAAAAAAGCTACAAAAAAACACCATCTACACACAGACTGAAGTTCACGTCCTATCGCGAATGAATATACTTGTGGTCAGGAATGATTAATAGGTATCGATTATGGCCTGCCTACAAGTCGCCATAGATAGAAGAACAACCCTAAAAAAAGGGAACTACGCAATGATGGGGGGGCATGTAGTTGAAAAAACAGTAAAAAACTAATCAAAAAGCACAAAAAAGAAGGTGAGTTCACGACGCTATGACTCTATAAATAGTAGACAACCTCCCCCTTCACAAGGGTTAAGATAGGGGTTTCCCCAGAAGAGTTCTATCTAAGCTCACCTCGGGCCGAAAATAGTCAGGAAAATGGCTTCGTTATCTACTTTCTGTATATAGAACTAGATAATAGTGGAATAAACAGCAGCAACAACTTAACAAATAGTAGGGTAAAAGTCGGCCAATCTAGCCAGCATATAACAAACCTTGCCTTCAGACGTGGTGCCGAAATATTAGCGGGTGTGAAGGAAGATGTAATCTGTTAGGTAACAACAAGTATCTTAGGCTGTAGAAAGGTATTTCAGAGAAGCAGAAAATTTGAGCACATCTAGATTAGCCAATTTGTAAAAATGTAGCTCTTCTGTCCTAAACGGTTATAAGCATTAGACTCGTCTTGGAAAGTGATGAGAAAAATGGAAATTACCTAGGCAGACATAGATTCTAACAGCATCATGGACCCTGCATCTTGTAGGTAGGATATCGAGGATAGTGGTTTCCCAACATTCTTCTGTGCTTTATGAGTGCAGTAATTCTTTTCGGAAAAAGTGCAGATCAACGAATCGTGTTCTATATTTCATCTACATATTAACCACCCCTAGGCTTGGCAGACCTAAAGTACACGACTGTTATAATATTTGAACCCATCCCTCTGCCAGAGGCACCAGACGTTGACCATATTGCCGAACTGTCTTCAAAGTTCACCAGCTTGAAGGTGAAACCGAGCGACGACGCCTTGTGGCTGTCTGCGCCAGGAGGCGAATGGTGGAATTAGCTTTGCGGCTTGTTATAGAGGAAAGGTGGAGGCGGTTATCGGCTTGTTGGGTTTTCTGTCCGAAGAAGGTGGTTGAGGTAGGTTGAAAATTCTGGAAAGGTTTGGAAAAGCTGCAATGGTCGGGGTAGCAGAAGCGGGAGCTGTCTCGAAAATCGAACGGACGGTTGGTTTAATGGAAGCCGGAGCTGTCAAAACTGAAAGAGTCGGTATTATAGCTAGAAGTAGAGCTGTCTTAGTAATAAAATCATGGCAAAGCGGGGGAGTTAATAGCAGGAGAATGAGCGGCATGCTTTTCTTATTTGTTAGCTTCAGATGCGACACAGCTATTACTGGATCCGAATTTGGTCTGCTTGCCTTTCTCGTACTGTCCGGCCACAGATTGGCTGTCTGTTCCGGGCAGAAATGACACGCGTGCAATCTAGCCTGCTAGAAAAAACGATAAAGCACCAACTTCCGGTGTGCTCTGTTTGCAGTGCCATCATAAAGCGCCCAATGTATTGCGGTAGGCGTAACGGAGGCCGGAAGGAGAGTCCTCGCGTCTGTCCCAATTTGGCCTTTTGTTTGGAAGCTCAACTCGCGAAGGTGAACGAGCCGGTGGGTGTGTCTGGCATGTTCGACAAACGGGCCAAGATTGTAGTGCTGGGAGTGAGGTTCATTTGGGGCTATCCTGGATTGTGTGTAAGCATCCATCTTGCTGCATAAGATGGGTTTCAAAGTGAAAAGAAAAAGGATGAAGTATACTAAATACAAAATTTGTTGTTCTTCTATTATAAGCAATCCTAAGCAGAATGATTTATTGAGTCTATAATATGAGATCTCATTATGATATCAACGATTATAAAATAAAGTTCTACACCAGGTCGTAGTAAAACGGCACCAACAATACAACGATTGTCCTAAGTAAGAATGAATCACCTGTTTCGTTCCCATCGACTATGGAAGGAACGCAATCAATGTGCGTGAGCCTTGATCAGAGGCCTGCGCACTTCCACACGTTATAGCGCATGCAGCGTTTTTTGTATCATACGACCAAAGCCCACGTTAACGTCTTATAAAGTTTTCCCAACGCCACCAAAGTCCGTAGATTCTGGGCGATATAGAATGTATTTAACGTTTTATTGCCGAGGGAGTCGAACCCACCCTCTGATAGTTTGCTCACTTGAAACACCTTAAGTGAATAAGCAGAGTACATCTGCACAACGTTTGGTTGTTCACAAGCCCGAAGGCGAACGAGTCTTCGCAAGCCCAAATGCGAAAAGGTAATTAAATTCCCTCTTCCGAAAGAAAGAGATGAGGCCTTACGGCTGTCTGTGCCCGAAGGCATATAAGTTGGAAGGTTATATCAAGTAGCGGGCCTTGCAGCTGCTGACTTTCAAAGGTAAGTCAGCTTTAGACATTTCTATTTTTTATTTTTCCTGAATCGTCGAGACGAGATATAAAGGTAACTAGACGCAGGGTGTTCAACTTCTTCAAAGCATAGCCGCAGTGGCAGCCAGTGCCGTTGGCAGGACAGCCGTAGATGCCCAAATTGGGTTATCAGTACAGGTTCTCAGCGCTGTCCGCAATGTTGTCCCCGTCAGAGCTCTCTTCGTCGCTGCTTTCCTCATCGCCGTAATCTTCGCTGTAGACACCCGGGCTCTCCGAGACCAGAGTGGCAGCGTCTACTGCATTGTGGATTCGGCGAGCCGCCTCCGTCGCCTCTTCGTTTGTCAGCTGTAGCGAAGCACCAATTCCATTAACCTTGATCCAAGAATTGACAACGCTCATGTCGGCTGTACAACAATGGATGACAAGGGCGTGTAGCATTCTTCCACGCATATCCGGTTCTGGCGTAGGAAAGGATCGCTGTTGGTACTAATGACCACACTTTTGCCATCCACGACGATCAAGATCCTCGATGCGGATGAGTGTCTTGATAAAAAAGTACATAAACCGATGAACTGAGCTTTCATCGTTTCGACGAACGAGTTCTTTCTTACCAAGGTCTTTGCTGCTGGAGGTAGGCTTGTATTCGCCCTTTTTAATGTCTGAGGAAATGATATGTCTGAGGAGATGATTTCGGCCCGCCATCTTGGGATTGGCATTTGCCTAAAATTGACAGGGACGATGAGGATATGGTATGAGTCGAACCACCTTTTGATGCGAGATGATATCAAAAGTGCATTCCCCGCTCGTTCTAGTGAGTCGGCTCGATTGCCAAACAGAAGCTCACCAATACTATCCATATCACTAATAAATTATTAGCGGGATGATGATATGGGCAGCCGTGTCAGATGGACCAGGCCACCACTTGCTCGCTCGATAGTTTTAGGATTTTGTCCCACTCCTCGGTTGCCGTTAATAGACCCACTAATAAGTTGGCTTTCGATGAGGGGCTTCCTGTCGGTAAGGGTAAGCATGACAGATGAGGAGAGATCATCATAATCTTGGATTTGACGTTTTTAAGAATAAGGAGTTTCAATATTTACGTGTCGATCCAGAGAAATCGGAAGTACAAGTTTATAACACTTGGGGCACGGAGTAGTTTAATATTGTATAGGGATTGGCAGTTGAGACAATGTCCGGCGAAAAGTTTGTTTTTCTGAAGGAGAAAAATGTCGAGTATTAGCATAAAGTATTCCGTACTCAGTATATATTATAATGAAATACTCCGTAACTTACAGTGATATACTGGCCGCCCAGCCCCGAGCGGATAAGTTAAGACTCTGATAGTAGTAAGAACTGTAGCTAGCAGAGCATTGGTTCACAACCAAAATGTGGTACCGATATGATGCAAACGCCATACAAACCATCGAAGTTAAGTTTACCAAGCATTTTTAGCCACATACTCCGTACTGGCCAGCATTCTATCTGGAGATTAGTCGGGATCTCGCATCCTACACATGAAAGGTTGTATCAAGATAAGTGCTTTGACATATTGCAGAAATATAGCTCTGACCGTTCTTTTTTTTTTTTTTTTTTTTTTTGATTTATCCAGTCCTGTGCGCCCCAATTGAATAGGCGAGATAGTATAAAAGGCGAAATTGTATAATTTTCTGACCAATTTTTTTTGGCCTTTTTTGGGGAAATTAAACCAGCAACACCTAAAACAGGCAAGATGTAATCGGTACCGAAGGAGGAAGGTACGACGGAGCAGCTCGACATTGATCTAGTGCCGCCGAGATTCGCCGGCCAAACTATAGCTGTCTCAGCTGCTCTTCTTTGCTAGGAGTTGGCCATAATAATACAATTTGCTTTCCCGAGAACAACAAAATCTACCGGCCGTTTTTTCACCTCTCGGTTATCTTTCGTTTTGCACCATTCACTAAACTACTCCTTTTCCTCTGCTCTCTGCTAACCTGCGTTTCTTCTTTTCTTAAAATCTGCGACATATGGAATCATTCTCTTTCACTTCAGGTAGCTTATGGAGATATATTTTTACCTTGAGTATTGACCCAGCAAGTACTAGCGACAATGGCTGGAGGGTATGGACGTTCCGAGCCACTTTTTCTTATTTTGATCATATTCTTGGCCATGGGATGGATTGCATGCCTCCTTCGTGCCTGGGTCAAAATTTTCATAATCAGAAAGGTTTCACCAGATGACTATCTTATGCTCGGTGCTATCGTACGTCTTAGTTCTTCTAATACTTAGATGCTTACCCTAACTTTACAATAGCTCTTCTACACGGGGTATGCCACAGCTGGCTTGGTTGGTGTTGTTGAAGGCTTGGGCATGCTCAAATATGGGCTGTCACCCTCAGAGGCTTCCACTGGGCTTCGCTCCTGGTGGCTTTGCGAAATAATGTATGCCCCATTAACATTGTTGAGTCGCACGTCGGTCGCTATGTTTTTGCTTCGCATTGCCGTTCAAAAAAAGCACAGACGCATCATAATCGGGGTAGTCGCAGCCTTCTGGACCGTGACACTACCACTACTCTTAACTATGATTTTCCAATGCCACCCCGTCTCTTACTTTTGGATGCAACCGTTTCCATCAGCACCTCGAGGCACCTGCCTTGATCCCCGTATCATCTTCTTGGTGTCCGTTTTTCACTCGGCTATCAGCGCCTGTTGTGATTGGATATTGGGTTTCATGCCGATGATTATGTTATGGAAAGTTCAACTGAACAAAGGAACTAAGTTCACATTATCCTTGTTGTTGGGCATGGGCTTTTTGTCAGACTTTCCATCTCCATCCTGATTTTTCAACATTTAAGACGCTAA
Source organism: Grosmannia clavigera kw1407 (assembly GCF_000143105.1). Classification (NCBI taxonomy): domain Eukaryota; kingdom Fungi; phylum Ascomycota; class Sordariomycetes; order Ophiostomatales; family Ophiostomataceae; genus Leptographium; species Leptographium clavigerum. The sequence goes on along the minus strand of NW_014040797.1, from coordinate 2,386,117 downwards.
TAAATCTTTATACAGTGCCGGCATTGCTCTCATTGTCCGCATCACCTACGTCCACCCTTTTGGTGTCTCAACGGATTTTCTATACGAGTCAATGTATGCCATATCCGTCATTTCCAGAATCTAGTTACTGAGAGAGAAAGATATGTGCTAACTTTTCAACAGCAACGTGGCTGACTGGTCCATCCTCGAGCCGGGAATCTGCATAATCGCCGGTTGTATTGCTACATATCGTCCGTTGTTTAGTCGCTGTGGCTTTGCAGAACGTGCAAAGTCTTCTTATCGTTCTCCCATGACAGCAGGTCGTCACAGTCCAAGTAGACATGGCCTCCATCCTGTTCTTGGCTCTAGGAATAATAACGACAATTCTGTTTGCGGAAGTGCTTCGCACCACACGGATCAATTCGATCAAAAGCCCACCTCGATAAACGAGCACAAAGGCACGGAGTTGATAGACTGTCTTGAGAGGGGGGAGTGGCTTGTTGTGGATGGGACACAGAGCCAAGTAAGGAAAGCCAGGGACCAATATGCAATCGCGGATATTAGCAACGCCGACCCTAGGGACGATCAAGACAGCAATGCAACTACACTGATTCCAGCTCAGACACCTTTGCTGTGTGCTAGTAATAGCTCAAATTTTCGTCCACGTTTTGCGTATACGTCTCCACAAATATCGCCTCCACAAGAGCAACGTCAAAACAACAACACCGAACAGCTTTCTGTCGCATCTCCACCTTCTCTAACGGGGCCACAGCCGCCATGCCGCATATTGGTTCAGACTGCGACAAGAGTCGAGTATGTTGATACTCCGTCGCCCGTCATGACCATGCCAACGATTCCGATAGGCAGTCACAGTGCCACAGCGAGCTCACTGATAACAGATGAGCTTCCGAAGTCTTTGACATTCCATGGGAGCCATTCCATCCACTCTCTAGCTCGGTCTCAAATACGACAAATGAGTGAGCCTGGAAACAGATAAACGCAGGGCGTTGTTTGCAGCAATTGCCGCTGTTTGCTTTCATAACTCGGCTTGATTTTAAGCTACAGCGAGGATCTGTCTTGACATAACAAAACGGCCACTGCGGAAGCTATATGCAGTTCCTGTGTACGTCAAACACTTGAAAATATATCCACAAATTAGGCACTGTACTGCGGAAGGGTATGAACTAATGCTTGCTGATAGCTTGTTTCCCCAGATCTCATAGTTTCTAAACGATCTGGTTTGCTGTTGAAATTCCTGTGTTTTGCTGTTTCGCAGTGTGCCTTTGGCGGCTACTTTACGAGAATGAAGAGAGCTGTATGGTTATATGGGCAGTGTTATGTACGACGTTATGCTGAAACCAGTATCTCATTATATAAGATTGCTGACAGCTGAGCAGTACGAAATAATTTTTGACAAGCTAACGCCCTCCACGTTTGCTCTTTTTGGCAGAGTGATCACCTGTATACAGTTAAAATGAAAAGGCCACCGTCTCCTGCATGTTTCCTCGATTTTGATCATATGAAAGGTCTTCAAAGACACGGGAGCTTGTCTCCTGATTTGATAGAGTAGGAGTAGATTACGGACACTTTATATGGCTTGCCCGTTTGATTTGGCAGGGTCGTATTAGCACATGACTGTTACGAGGACGACCCAAATATTTGCCATACGTCGTGAATATGGATTAGGGCAGAGTTGTCCAGGAAGATAATGCAACCGGAAGGGGCACTAAATGCCTTGTCCTATAGTATGCTCGATTCATATTGGCTGCGTCCTGTACATTTTCCAAATAATAATCTGATTTTGTTTCTACCCGCCATGACACTTGCGCATAGTCCAACGAGAGCCCTCAACGAGCCAATTATGCGAAAGACACAATGAATATGGCAAGAACCTTCTCAAGAAGGTGAGAAATTGAGAATGTATAAAAAGAACACCAACACTCCATGCACAAGACACTAAATATGGTAGTGAGAATCAGAAGGAAAGCGGAGTAAGATGGGAAAGAGAAGAAAACGGACCCGAAACCGCCACTCATTCGACGTGTCTATTACATGAGGAAGAATGATACGGCCAGGCCGCCAGCCAGGGCAGCGAAGAAGCTAGCCGCATTTGAAGTAGCACCAGCCTGGACCACTGTGGAAGTCGCGGTTGTCTGGTTCGCAGAGGCAGTGCCAGTAAAGGCGACCTTAGTGTAGTTTGAAGACTTGGTAGTGTACAGGCTGCCAGCCGAGGACACGGCCGTGGCCAAAGTTGTGGGAGCCGATGCGGTGGAGTTGTAGATATGGGCAATCAGCTGCGCAGATGTCGCTGGGGCGGAAGAGACCGAAGCGCTGGCGGTGCATGTAGTGCTCGTTTCAATAGCAGTCGAAACAGTGGTGACAGGTGCTAGAATGGAGGACGTGGTGGAGAGGGCGACAGTAGCCGTGCTGCTAGACGATGTGGTGCCAGTAGCTGTCGTCTTCTTAGCCTCGCTGGCGGTGATGTGGAAAGGATACGAGTATTGGAACACGGACGTGTCCGAGTCGAGGGTGATACGGATGCCGTATGTCTCCAGAGTGCCCAGGTCGGATCCGACAGACCAGCTGTACGAGCCAACGCTGTTCTTGACACCGCCTGTGAGTTTGATTAGTCAGGACTCCCTGAAGACAAATAAAAATAGACTGGAGAAAGAATCCTACTCGAGATAGTCGACAACACTTGAAGAGTCTGGGGAGTGGCACCACCAAGAAGCGCAATGGAGACAGTGCCTGTGTACGTAGAGCTGGGCTCCCAGGTAATGGCGTAGGAGTCGCCAGCGGTCAGCTGTTCATTATCGGTCGGCTTCGAGATGGCGTCAAAACCTGCGGTCTGGGCCAGCGCCGAGACGGCCAGCGCGAGAATGGAGGCGGCAGTGAAGATCATATTGAACTTGGTATATGTACGAGTCGTAAATTCAAGACAGAACGGACGGCAGCGTCTAAAACAAACAGAATAGCAACAGCAAGTTGGTAGTATGGTCAAAGGAGTGACTGAGAATATGCAAGCAAATGAATGTGAGAGTGTTCCAAAAATGGCTGAGGGAGAAGAAAGAAAAGGAGAGTGATGGATGAAAAATGGAATGGGCGGGATCTGTATTAAGACTATGGCAGAAACAGGACCATTTTTTAATATCACTGGTTCCAGGCGAGAAAGCAAACAGCCTACTCCGTAGATTTCAAGCTAAAATTCGACGGAGTACGACGCGGACGCTACAGAACAAGGCAGCCAGCGGAAAGATCAAGGGCCCGCCCTCGGCTAGCATAAGGGCGGTGGAGAGCGTTGAGGGAGGCTTATTTTATGCTGCTACTTCATCAGGCGATGAAATACATAGTGTAATGCGGTGTGGTGCAGACAGGAGGTAAATCCGCAAGGGGCTGCCATTCAGGCATTGGTTTGCCCCATATTATTTTTCTGGTTCGCCAAAATCCGCTTTTAGAGATGAAAAGAGGAGCAGCCAGTACGAGTATTTGTACATAGTATATTCTACTCCGTATGTATTTTTTTTTTTTTTGCCATCCCAGTGTTGGATATACCCACCTGCAGTTTAAAGTTAGTTTTGGTGGGTCAATGTGGTGGCGGTGCCTGAAAAAGACAGTCGCTAGTCGAAGTGAAACCTGCTCCGTGCTAATCAAGACTCCGTACGAGTAAAGCAGCCCCTACGGCGTACGGAGTAGCCTTGATACATAGTAGGTAAGATTCAGGTACGTATATTTATAAATTATCCTTTGCACAAGTGTCTTGAAAGCCGCGTATGTATCTAATTATCATCTTATTGTTTACAGTGTAAGTTACCTATGTACTCCGTAGGAGTAAGAACAAGCATATTGGCTAGGCCCACTCCGTAGTCTTCAAGGATCGGCCAGTCATCGACCCGTCTCATCAACTCGCAGAAATCCGTATTCTGAAGCCCAACCAGCCGGCACGTCGATGCGTACTATTTACGCGTACTATGTACGGAGTACGGAGTACGGAGTACTTGGTTCATAATTACACAGGTTTCGGTCATTAGAAGCCCGTTAGTGGGTCTACAGTAATAATCCACATGGCTGTGCCTCGCCACTTTTTGGAACTATCCTTGGTACAGATTAGCTGCCTAGCGGCCGTTGCGCAGTAAGATACGTCGTAGGGAAATGTTGTCGGCGATATGTACTCCGTACGGAGTAACTGCAGGTCAGACGCTTGCCAAGTTTATAAACAGGGAGGGACAAAGACAGAGCAAATTCACGTCCTTCTTTCGTCTTTGCTTTCATATTTGCCCCTCGACTTGTCTATTTGATCATCACTCACCGCCGACCCACCGGCGTTTTATGTATTTCCAAAGTTTTTACTGCCGCGTGATAGCCAGTAGTAGCCTTTAGCAACGGTGATGCAGGCTCATCAACGCAGTCGCGGGATGTGCGGACAGCTGTCAAGAAGCTGCCATCCGGCGCGGCGCCGCAGCTGGTAAAGACCTCAGTACAGGGGGCCTCCAGGGTAACAACGAGAGACCTGTCCTCGGTCTGCAGAATTTCGACGAGGATCGGTTGTGGAGAGTTCACTTGTTTGTAAAGGTTGTGATTGCGGGAAAAGCAGCGCGTGCTACCGTCAGAGTGAAACCACTTGTCAGCCAAGAAAAGAAAGCGAGATGTGAGGCAGGGTTGTCCTCACTAATTGCGCACACCCCGAGACTGGGGTCTTCCAGCTTGATGCCGGCAGATTGCCCAACCAGACCATCGGCCTTGCCAGCTGTTGTTGCTCGCTTCTTAACGAAGTTATGTTCTTAACTAGCGGCGATGAGATCCGGACGCGGCAAACTCGATAATTGCCTTGCCGTCCATACTGTTCCCTGTCTATCAATGTTCTGTACCCCGTACGGAGTATGAATATGTGCGTGGACGTATTTTGTGTCTGGCATCCTTGTGTGGACTGCAGAAAGGCTGACCCATGTCCTGGAGTCCGTAGTTTCTAAACTTGAATAATAAAATTCCAGTAACCTTCTAAAAAGGTGGATATTTTTAAAGAGAAGTTGCTATTTGCACCGTAAAAGTGTCAAGCATTGGAATCCGCCACACTGTGACCCTTCCGCCCCACTTGACAGTACTGGCCTGTGATTGGTCAGAAGGGAACAAAAAGCGGGTCCTGGCACTAGTATCAATACGGATCCCCAGAAGGGTCGCGATGTATCTATTTCTTCCTTAGTACTCCGTACACAACACTACTTTCGCCCACACTAGACCCTATTCAGCCTCCTGCTCCTCACAGTGCATCACGTTATATGACCGCCACGTATAGCCTCCTTTAACCTTCACAAAAAAGTTGGCTATCTGCACCGTAATTCACTAATAAGAGATATGATACATAGGGTGGGTCCCTGCTTTCACCCCTAAGGACCCATAATATGAATCTACTTTTAGCCAATAATATTCTTGCACCGTTGTCTAGTTAAGTACTCTGTACTCTGTACTCTATACTCTATACTTTGTACTCTATAGGCAAATAAAATACTAAAGAATAAACAAAAATATCCGCCCTTCTTTAAATTGTTACTATAAATAAAAACCTATAGTAAAAATTTAGATAAAGCTAGTTATACTATAAGTCTAAGCTGCTAGTTAATATATAGTAAGAATTCTAACTTTACGCGGTTGCCTTTAGTATCTAGTATCCTTTCTTTTAAAGTAAATATTATTATAATTTATAAGATACATTATAAAAAGTACTCTGTAATAGTAAGCAAATTTTTTTACGGCAAAAACAAAAGTCTATTCCTATTCTAGTATAGCGCAGAACAAATTAACCAATCGACTAAGTTTTTGTTAAGCCCACCCTATGTACCATATTTCTTATCAGTGGAATACGGTGCAGATAGCTAAATTTTACGGTGCAAATAGCAACTCTCATTTTAAAACTGATATATTCTATACGTACTCCGTACGGAGCGCTCCGTACGGAGTAGTAGATATGGAACCCAATAGTATATCCCGTACTTTGTACGGAGCACAGGACTCGTATGTTCCGATTACCGAAATAAGACGCGTCATGCCGCCAGAACCCCCAAATTTGCCTCGAAGACACGGCGCTGGTGCTCCTATACTGTCCAGCATATGCCCTTCTTCATATTCTCCTTTTCTTAAATGATACTGGATTCAACAGGGCCCTTTTTGTCTCATATGCAACGAGCATCAGTTGCAAGCCCCTGCATATTCTTCTTGTTTAAAAAGGCATCTTAGCTGATCGTGCGTAGGCATTGCCAACAGTGAATATGTACGGAGTAGCTTCTCCATATAGCTTTCTCGACGAATGTAGTATTGTTCTTAATGTCTTGCGTGCTCTTCTGTAGCCACAGCTAAATCGTGCAAGTATCGCATAGGTATCATCGACGTGCCTTCAATTCCGTAAAAAGATAATTATGCGGTGACGAGATGGGGAGAAATGTAATAGCGGAAAGAGGTGGCATATATTTGCAGGGACAAGTTAGGAGCAGAAGGGAGTGGGAAGGAGCGGCAAGTACCTCCCTATGTAATAACTACACAAAACAAAAGAGACATAGGGAGAAAAAAGAGGGCGGAAACGTCGGAACTCTTGAAGGCTTGATGCCATAATGTGAACGCCTAATGCAGAACCCAGAGCGTCGGCTTAAAAAGACCAAATGTAGACCCAAGCTCTAGTAGCTTAAAGCTTCCAAAACTCCAAAACGCTATGCAACGAAGGCCTTGTTCATATTTGCTAAGACACAAACGATGTCGTACGGAGTAGTTGCCTTAAGAAACAATATTAGGCAGGTTTCCTCCTGCTAGCCTTCTAAACGCACAAGAAACGAGGCTTGACACTGTCAATGTGCCAACTTGATACTAAACTCTGTCTCTTTGTCGTTATGTTTTCCACCCCTTCACAAGCAAGAATCGCAGAGTTCCAGAGAACCTTTATTTAGAAGAAGGCGTACCGGTGAAAGATGTTGCATGATAAGCATTCCCCCCATCATAATGCCGCTGTTTGGCAGACGAGGCAGGTACGGCTCTATCATATTAGCGCTCCTTCCCTTGCATGAGAAAATTCAATCAATTCGCTTTGTGGTCTTTCATTTTTACTTTTATCACTTTCACTATCCGTTTTGGCAAGACGTTTGAACATATTCGCAACCCGCCAATCGGCGATCACCTACTTTGATAGATCGCCTTTAGAAGCAATGGCAGTTACACCAGCAATTGGACTTGGTAAAGGGCCGGTCGACAGATTGGCGACATACTTTCTCAGAAAGTTCCAAGAGACGAAAAGCGAGAGCAAACTCTATTCGTTCCAATGCACGGCCCAACTCAAATTCGAGGAGATTGAAAAGACAATCAATGAGCATGCACAGAACTTCGGCTCCCTTCAGGAGCAGATGCGCTCGTTCTGGGATACAGCACCCGCTTTCAACTTTCAAAGATTCTCCGAGAAAGTGGACAACTCAAGTGCTGGCAGCAGTGATAAGATGGGTGTTGCACTGGACCGCCTCCACCAGAAGCTAGATGACGAAGTCAATAATTTGAATGCTCAGTTATCCGATGTATCCGCCAGGCTCGCCGTAAGCATGACGAGCTTGAACGCAAAGATAGACGATGCCAACCGAAAGATCAGAGCAAAAGATGACATGGCTGTCGATAACCTGCTGCAATACGAAAGCGGGTGTCAATCCAAGCTCTCTAAGTTTATGAGTCTGCTGGAATCGACCAAAATCGAAGAAGCGAGTGAGAGGCTGAAAACTCTGGAGACTTTTCGGGACACACATAAGAAACTTCAGGAAAAAACTGACAAGCTGGAGATAACCACTATACGGCAATCAATTCGCTTGGTAGCTCAAGAAGAGAAAATCAAGGCTTTGGAGACGGAGGCGCGGAACTTTGTGCGGTTGAACATCGATCGGCGGGAAGAAATTGAAAGTTCGAAAATAAGTATACAAGATCGCAAAGTCGAATTGATCAAGCTACAAAATTTGATGCCCGAGGAATTGAAGCATAATTGGCAAGCAATGTCAAATCCAGATAGTGGCCAACCTGACACAGACTATGCCCGAGGTGAGGATGATTGTCAGTATCCTCCCAATATTGGCATGGACATTATTAACAGCCATGTTCATGGTTAGTGCTACAAAGTCAAAGCCTCGCTCCAGCGCTGGGTATCACGCAAAAGTATCTCGCGCAAATGTCCGCTTCGTCGGTGGACATGGAAGCGTCACTGCCCCCGTACATTAAAACCAGCACACTCAGCCAGCAACCCTCGACGTCAGACGCATATGTTCGGCTTAGAAAACGACGACTGGAGAGTCCACCAAGGAGTAGCCTGCCGGTTAGACCTCGAGTGCTAAGTAGCATGATGGACTTCGAGCCACCTTCAAAACGACAGCAAACTTTGAACAGCAACCTAGCACACCCTCAATATACGGAGAATGATCTTTCAAAAGAGTCTAGAAGGCTGAGAAGTTGCTTGATATCAAACTTTCAGGAGGTTCGAAGTGCCGAACGAAAACCGACAACGCAATATGCGTCCGATGCTGTACTACGACCCAGAAAGGCACTGAACAGCATTAGAAGCATGCCAACTACAGAGCCAAGTTCTATCCGGCAATACAACAACACCCCCGATGACTTGCAGGATGTTGAAAGTAAAGATATACGAAAATCACTGCCGTCACTACTGGCAGGGGGGGCCCAAATCCAGCCACTTCGAGGAGTCAGCCAGATTCAGGACGAAAACCACAATATCAAAGGCAAGAGTGGGCCATCGGACGATATATTTGAGGATGTCACAAAGAAAACAAATAAAAGTTTGAATGCGGCTATCCCAGCCTCGACAAAGAAGCAAGATGGGGGTGGAACCCAAGTTACGCCAATTGCAAATGGCCATCGGAATCAATTTTTCTCCGACTCAAGACGGGCTGCCACGAGGGCGTTTGCTGCACACGCCAAAAAGTTTGCCAAAGAATATAACAGTACTAAACCACGCTCTGAGCGGCGGTTTATATGGAGCTTCCTGGACGGGATCCCAGATCCAGCGTGGGCGACATACATGCAGCAGAAGTTGCTCGAAGCTTATCCAAAGTCCGTACACCCAAGTCTAGGAGTACGAGCCAAACACGTAATAAACTTTGGAGAGGGACTGGTTTGGCGGGATGTTGTGGCGTTGATTCGGACAATGCAGCAGAGGACTGTTCCTATACATCTAGATAAGAAGTGAATGATTTGCACTGTTCAGGCTAGGTAATAATTGAAACATGTGCTTTCGAGGGTTCGAAGTCTGGAAGAAAAGTAACATGTGAGAGAGGCACAAAAGACCCAAGCATTGCTACCCCAAACCTGTTGTGATTCAGAGGTTGAACAGAGAAGCTATCCTTGTGTCACACGAGACACATAACCGACTTTGACATGACTGAATGAGAGAAGTAACGAGAACATCAAAGATAGTTGAGAAGGGTTCATTGGCTCGATCCGTCATTCCCGCTCCACTTGCGGGAGATCGAGATTTGCCATGTTGCCAACCAGGTTGGCAGCGTTCGCTTTTTTTTCAAATTCGTCGCCGACACCGACGTACTTGTTGATCCAGGTTAGCACTTCTTTGTGCCACACGAGTGAATTCTCTGGTTTTAGAACCCACTGTTTGGACGAACAAAATGTTAGCCTTCTTACTGTGTTTCTTCTCAGAAGCTGGCGAATTTGGATGCTCACGTGGTTTTCGTCTGAGAATGAGAGAAACCGGCTTGGTATATTGCGACTTTGAAGTACGTTAAATGCAGCCAGTCCCTCAGTGACGGGAAGGCGATAGTCAAGTTCGTTGTGAATGATCTCATTGGTTAGCCTGGGAATGGTAACAAGCATTCTGATAAATGCATAAGTAGCAGGGAAGGGAGAGACATCGTACAAGCGTAGGCGTGGCCCAGTTGTCGGTGAATTTGGCAGGGTCCCACCGTTCATAACCGGCACGATTGTCCCAGAGTGATCCACCAAAATCATGGAGCGGAAAAAAAAGCTCCTCTGATGAGTACTGGTTGAGCGTGCTGAAGACACCATCATGATTGACAAGAGCCTTAAAGCGACGGCCCAGCGGCTGACCTTGGATCCAGTCTGAAAGGGTCGAAGTCAGAAGACTGTCAATACAAGAGATCGGGCGGAGTATCACACTCACTCATCATATAGCCACCATATGATGCGCCGAGAGCAACGGCTCGTGAAATGTCCACGTACGGGAAGACAGCTTCCACGTAGTCTACGGCTCGCACAATATCTTTGTACGGCAGCCCACCCCATTGGTTACGGATGCCATCCTGGAGCGCCATCCCGTAGCCCGTACTGCCCGTCGGATTAGGCGCGACGACGACGTAGCCTTGTTCTGCAAACACAGCAGGATTCCAGCGCGTGCTCCAGCTGTTGTTCCAGGCTCCCTGGGGTCCACCATGGATCAATAATGCCAGCGGCCACTTGCGATTCTTATTCTTTTCGGCACCAAAATCTGACGGCCGCACCACCAATGCCTGAACCTGATAGTTGCCCGCACCCTTATACCATATCTCGCCCACTTGTTTCGGCGATAGACCGAAAGCTGAGCCATGGCGGGACTGCGATGACACGGCCTGCAAAATTGTTCGTGGGAACTTTGATGTTGAGACAGCCGTAGGCTCTGGGTCGAGAATGCAAAAAAAGGAGTTGTCAACCAGAGAGTTTAAGCTTAGGAAGAGTCGAGTATCACCGTCAATCCCACTAGCAAGCAGCCGCACATCAGAAACACTGCCATGACCACCCAGGCGTCTGAATCCTACAGACTCATCGCCAGTGACGCCACTACCACTGTCATCGTGGGAAGCGTCAATTTTCTCATCCTCGAATACCTCGTGGCCACCAACAAGGAGCTGAGGTGCACCAAAGGATGTGGTATGCCTGGGGTCTGAAGGCAGGCGATACAGCGCGTTGCGTCCATGGTGCTCGGCCGTGACAAATAACTCCGCGCCGTCGGCGCTCCAAGCAACGGCATCGGGTCGAGCATCCCAAGCACCAACGCCATCTTCGGTCTCGTAAAACTCAAACTCGTCGCTCTTGCCAATAATGTCTGCACCGAGTTTTTCGATCTCTGGCACCAACAAAAGGCGAGGCTTATCGCTCTCATATTGGTGACTGCGCATACGCGAGAATACCAGACTGTTCCCACTGGGCGAGAAAACGGGACCGGCACTGTAGCCGGCAAGAGCGCCTGTTTTGACAGCATACGGAGGCGCAAGGGGTTTTGGCTCGGCATATGTTTTTATGGGGATAAAATAGAGGTTAGAGACTGTGTAGATAGCCTCGTTGTAGGCCGGGTCGCGAGACACAAAAGCAATGCCGTGTGGGCCGAGAGCAAAGTCACTGGAGCCACCAAACGGTGGCACCGGTGACTGCAGCTTGGTGCCAGCTAGAGCATTGGTAAGTCCGTTGGCCTGACCATTCGACACGAGACTATATCGCCCTGACGTTTTCGCAGAATTTTCGCCCGTTCGCTCAAGGCGGCCATACCAAACAGTCTGTCTGTTCTCCGTGACGTAGGCATCCCAATGACGAACGAAAAGCTTGGAGTACACGCGTGCAGTCGTGTGCGTGGGCTTGCCTTTTTCGGCGTCAGAGTCCGGGTTGAAAAGCAGGCCAGTTTTGTCCGACAGTCCGGTGAGGGCAATAGCGATGGCGCCGTCGGAAAGGGGCAACACTTTGAGGTTAGATAAGCCACCGTCAAAAGTCCGAATGCCTGTGGGCGGGCTACCGGGTCGAGATGCATCTCCCAACAGTAAATGGGTAGTCCCCTTATCGCCGGCCTTGAGGAAGAGAAACTCGTCCGATCCTATCCACACGGGCTCAGTGTAGGCGGGGTCCTCATACAGCACGGTGGACTCGCCCGATTTAACATCGAGCACGCGGATCTGGGACGCCTTGCGGTGCTCCCGGAAGGAATATGTCGATACCTGTGTTTGTCAGCTAGGGATACGCACTAACCCAATACTAAGAAGGGGGTTTCCTACCGTGTAAAGGACCTTCTTCCCCGTAGAATTTGGAGCACCGGCGGAGCGGCGTGGGGCCGATAGAAGCACTTCGGGCGTGAACTTTGTCGCTTTGAGAACCATCGCTGCAGACGTTGAAGTAGGACGGGTAGAAAGTTATGATCTGAAAAAAAAAAGATTCCTCCACACTCAGAATTGGCGTAAAATCCTGTTGCTGCTTAGTCACAATGTTAGGTTTGTTGGTACGACGTCTGCTTTAATAGCACTTCGTTATGTTACGAGCAAAGTCATCATCTCATATAAATCGAAGGAGCAAGCAAGAACGGTTGCATCGACGAAAAGCCCCGCACTTGCCTACTAGAGGAGGGGCCGCTAAAACGAGCTTCATGGATTGCACGTTTCTACTTCGTACTTAGTAGCCTGATGAGGACCCCAAATGTCGAATGTCGCCACGTGTTTGTATATCCATCTTCGAACGCACTACGAGTATATTTACTGCGTCCACTGAGCAAATATGATACCATAGTACTTAGAGCATTGTTCGTGGCATGACACACGAGGCGAATTCACTTAGTTTCCTTTGATGAATAATACAGCAAGCCACATCTAGTGCCTACCGGCTAGTTAGTACTGTAACGCCTCATGTAGCTCTGTTCTTAGAATGCCACATGTGAAAAGCAGAATACCTCGCGCTGGTATGTGTACTATGTCCGGCCCCCAACAGCGGACATGTACAGAAAGACTGGTTCTTTTTTCGAGCCCATTAACTGCAATACTCAATCAAATCTTGGCTACCGGCTAACGTATCTTCGGCGTCCCAGGTTCTATTATTTCCGCACAGCACCGAAGCTCGTCCGTACTTTTTTGGTCGTCTCACGTGTGTCCGTCTCACTGTCGTCCGCAGCTGCCGCTGCCGTTGCAGTTAGTCCCTTTTTTTTCTTAATACCATGTGGCGCCTTGGCAGCCGATGCTGATGTTGGCGTCGCCTGCCCGGATCCAGGCCCGCTGCTGATGCCTCCATCTTTGAACGACGTCTGCAGAGGGGTGGGCGGGTGCGATGATGATGAGCCGGAATTGCCAGCAGCAGTGTTGTAGGATATGCTGCTACGTGAGAAGACGCGATTTGACTCGGTTATCCCCGTTTTGCGCCGCGCTGCAGCGGTGCCCGTTGTACCCTTTGTATAGTTATCAAACCCTGCGATAATGTTTCCGCTCGGTGTGTTGTCAAGATAATCTGTCTCCTTCTGAAGGATGGACTCCTCGCGTGTGTGCTATGCCGCAGCTAGTCAGACTTGTTCCAATACAGGTCTGGATTAAGACTCACAAGCTGTCTCTCCAGCTGCCGCCTTCTCTGAAGTAATTCTTTAAGGTGCTGCCGCGACTTTTCATAGTAAGGTAATCCCGGTACATCGGCCACAACGCCGGTTGTATTGTGTGGCTTGTCTGCCATGCTGAAAGTCGCGTGAAAGAAGACGCATATTCGGGAAAGGAAATTAGTCTAGAATATCGGCGATTATCGATAAGAGAATGGGCTGCTTAGTCATATCCTATCACCTTTAATATGTTTTACGAGTAATACGGAGCACTCCGTACGGAATAATAGTCTACTCCGTACTCGTACGAGTTCTCCGTATACGAATAAAATTCTACTCCGCACGGAGTAGAGTACTCTATCGACTTTAACGCTAATATGTCCCTTCCTTTTCATCTTCAAGCATAGCCATGCACGAGATGCTTATAACAAAAACGAACAGAACGAACAACAAAGAGCTACAATACGTGTAACCCTTTTTATCTTAAGCAAATAGTTTGAGTTATTAGTTTACGCTATCCACCCTTTTAGTTGTAGTATCGAGCCGCAGAGCCAGAACTTATTGTAGCAGGAAAGATTAGAAAGTGCGGTAAATAGGAAAAGACAAAGCTTTGATGTGTTAGTGCTGTCAGGTACTGCTAGGACCACTCATCGAGATCTCATCTGCTTGATTTTTTCCTTCAGCTCCTTTTCGCGCTTTTCGTTTACCAATCGCTGCGCGGCCTATGCAGATGGGAATTTTAGTTTGGCTTACGAAAGCAACACTTACAGTCTGAGAGGATAGCGGACGTACCTGTGGCTGGCCCGATGCAGAAGATGCCGGTTCGTGGTCCGCAGACATGGTGGTGGCCGCTGCAATGGCAGGTTGAACGGTCGTTGTGGCGGCGGGTATGTCATCCTTGTCGAGAACATCAGCAGACTTGTCTCGTGATTTTGAACGTGAAGAAACGGAAGAAGTGTTGATCCTTCTTCGCCGACCTGTTGGCGATTGCTGCCGCGCAGGGCGCTCGTCTCTTTCGTGATTCTCGTCATGACTATTTTCGTTTCGAGTAGAACGCCGTCTGTTGTAGTCAGTGCCATCGCCAGATGACCCCGACAGGCTGCGGCTGAGCGAACGTTTCCAGCCACCACGGCGGTGCTGGGTCTTTTGATTCGCCTTTCCACGATGCCGCAGCCTCTCACCGCCTCCTGTCTCCAGAGAGGTGCTGCCATTGCGGTCACGGCTACGGCTGCGGCTGCGGCCACGGCTGCGGCCACGGTTACGGCCACGGTTGCGATCGCACCCTTTCTGCCACCGAGACGAATCCTTTTTGTCGGAGCTGGCAGAACGTCGGGAAGAGCCAGACAAAGAGACCGAGCTGGTCTGGCGTCTACCACGCTGGCTGTGGGGCTCCATTGGCGGCGGAGAGCGCCGACGTCGTTTTTGCGCTGGTGATCGGCTGTTCAAGGACCCACGTTGTCGGTCACTTCCAGCACGTAGCTGTGGGGACCTTTGTCGCTTTCCAGCAGCTGCAGTACTGACATCTGTACTCAATCGGCGCCGTGACGGGGAGCGCGAGCGAGAGTGGGAATGAGAACGGGAGCGAGAACGAGACGTCGATTTGTCCGAGTGAGACCGCTGCGGATATCGTGAGTGCGATCGGGAGCTAGATCGACTAGGCGACCTCCTCTGCCGGACATCGTCTCGCCGACCACCGCGGCCACGACGATCACTGGGAACGTAGAGATCGTGTCTTGCCCGAAATCTGCCCCGTTCACGAAAATCACGTCCGCGGCCGGCAGGTGAACGAGAACGGTCCCTGCCCCAACCTCCTCCTCCGCCTCCTCCTCCTCCTCCGTTTTGTGTTTCCGTGCCACGGCGCCCACCACCAGCGCCACCCCGCCAGGTATCGCCACGGTCGTCGCCTCGAGGCGGGCGGTCAAAACGCCCGCCGCCCTCGTGTTTTCGGCGAGATTCTTCTGCGGCCTTCTCGGCTTCGATCTGGTAATACCGGTTGTCAGCTAGGTGTTTTTTTTTCTTTGCTGTTCAAATCGGACTGTGGGTCATGTCACCTTTTCTTGAATAAGCTCCATTTTCTTAGCTTCCAAAAGTTCTCGTGGGATCCCTTGCGGACTAGATTGGGCGCTCAGTAGCAACGTCCACAAATTGTTGCAGAAAGTAGGCGTTTCCGACTCTAGGAAGCCAGTGAGCTGAATTTGGAGTGCCTTGATATCTGGCTGATGTTACAAATGCGCGTTAGCGAGCTTTATTCGGAGAAGGGCCAGATATATAAGGATTTAAGGGTGGTGGCGCGTACGTTTCTTGAACTCTCGATCAGATTGTAGCAGAGCTCGATCACAACATCGTCGTCGTTGCCCAAAATAGCGGCAATCTTTCCAGCAATCCATCTGTGATGTAGATGCGTTAGCATGGTGAGTTAACGGATCGAGAAGCGAAGCGCAAGCTTAGACGTACTTTTTCATCACTTGAAGGTTTACTTTTTGCATGTCTACCTTCTGATTGAAAATAGGTGGAAACCTCGTGCTCTTGAGGAGCTTAGCATCCACGCCTGTGGCCATGGTAAATATGGTAAAGTGATCGGTCTAGACTTCCGGTATAGACACCTCAAAAGAGGAGAGTAAGGAAGTGTGAAGATTTGAAGGTCGGCGCCGGTCACTTTAGCGAAATCTCCAAAAGCCAGGTTATTCTAATATACGGAATACGGAGTAATACGCTGCACACCAACGCGTGACTGGGTCCCTGTGGCAAGGTCACGTGCCTCTCAAGTACGAAGCTCTCTGTGGATTTCCCGAGGTCACCTGACCTCGGCCGCCGAAATCACTAGATAAGACGAAGCCCTGACTGGACGCACATTGCGCACAGTCTAAAGCTTCAGTCAACCACCCAACGAAATATCATCACTAGATCTTCTGAAAGGCCTTAGAGCTTACTACGATACGTGCAACTGGTCCGGACGAATATCCCACAAGGATTACCGTACGGGTCTTACACTGGTATTTGCGCAGACGACTGCGCGTACAGACTAGTGGTACACGGAGTAGAAGCCACATCTCTTAGAAAGCGGGAGTTTATAGATAAGATAGCTTACTTCAAGGCGGAAGGCACTCGATGCTTATTTCCGGAGCAGAGCGCACTGCCAGTTTTAAAAGGCCAGTGATATAAAGCGCTTCTTCTTCTCGAAACTCACTAAGCACCGGCAAATTTACTTTCATTTATGTCAACTGTGGGTTTATAACTCGCTTGACTAACCTTATTATCAGGAGCACCCCAAGAACGCCATCTCCTTTTAGTTTTTTAAGGGGCACAAGAAAATAGCGAGAGCAACGGCTGCAAAGTTGGTCTTGACCACTTTGATACATTGCCAATTCTCTGCACATAGCTAGAGGAGAACAAAGGTTGCTAGGGGGGGAACAAGTTCACAAATCTTCCCTAAAGCAGATTCCTATGAAAGTGCGAGAGCGAGTAGATATTTTGTTATAGTTCGAGCATAGACTTCGTGATCTTGTGCATACGGCCATCAAAGGTCAATGCACTGGTCGTTGAAAAAAGCACTACGGTTTCCCGATATGCTATGAGATTGCACCGTTACTCCTTGCGTTGTTTGTGACTTTTCTTTTAGCGGTGGGGTGGGGATTGTGGTAACTTCGAGCTTATGTGTGGGTGTGTGTACTGAGTATATTGTCGGCCGAGAGAAGGTGGTTGCAGAACTGGAGTGGATGGTGCAGTCCCTTTGCTAGGTTGATATGTATTTTGCTGTTTCTGCCTCTGTGTAGATAAGGTGAAAATCTTCTCGCGAGCCAGTTGAAGACTGTTGTTATCGTTGTACTGTTTCAGCTTGGCGCGAAGCTCGTATAGTGCCAGAAGCGCCGATGCGCGATCAATGTCGGTATCAGTCTGATTGTAAGCATGAGACAATCGGAAGTTGATGGTACTTTCTTACCTCTCCATGTGGAGTTCCTGGGAGCGAACTTGAGCTCGGTATGGGTGTTGAAAGCAAGTGGCGGCTAATGTTAGAGTCGAAGGAAGTAGGATTGCCGGTAGTGCGGGTTATAGGAGGAGGTGATGAGGGCCAAGAGGCAGAAATTTGTTCCGGAGCCGTTGTCAACGAATCACGGAGCTGAATAGACTGCGGAGCCGGTGTAGAATTGTGAGGTTGAGGGGCAGTCGGAACAGACGTGGATATGATGGCATCCGACGGACGCTGAGCGGTGGTCTTGTTGGAATCGAATAGAGAATCGGTAGTATGAGGATCCTATGGATCTGTAAGCAGATCCAGTCTACCTCTACGTTGGGAGACATGTATGGCTTACAGTGGCATTCAAGTTGCTTAGATCCGCTAGCATCTGCGCCAGCTGCAACGTTTCCATGTTGAGAAAAGGGGAAATTCGAGTTCAAAACACCCCCGGGAATTAGTGTGGCTGTCACAGCGGTCGTGCTGTCGGAGTGTTAATGGAGGATTGAGCGGGGGCCGCGTCCTGTGGATGATGCCTTTGATATAGTTGAGCGAGTGCGTTTAAGTTGATGAAATAAGAGACTCCGAGCAAGCAGCTTTTACGGAGTGTTCCGTATGCAAGATAAGATACTCGGTACTATTACGTCGTACTCCGTACATACATACATATGGAGCGGTGGGCTCGCATCTTTTACGAGAAGTTGTCAAGTAGAAATCTTGAGGCACGATTGCGGGGTCCACTAGCACGGCCTGTGGCGTCACTAAAATTTTTACTACATAATTTTACTCACGCGTTGCCGAATCAGCGCAGGTTCCCGTTCTGCAATGAAAAGCCCCCCTTTTAAGAGCCAATCAGCGCTCTCGCTTAGTTTCTACCTCATTTCCCAAGCATCCCGGCCTAGATCTATGCGCGATGTCTCAATTGTCTACCACTCCTCTTCACATCCTGTCATAATTAGGAGCCGCCTAGAATCTTGAGCTGTGTGACACTCGGATCTTAATCAGTTGGTCATACTAAGGACTTGGGCTTGTGGCTGTAGTATAAAGAATCCAGCAATTCTTTAAATTGACACTATTTTCAAAATGAATGGTTTTCGGCGCGGCTTTGCAACCATGACGACCTCGCTAGCATCGCTCAAGAAGTCCAATAAGATTGTCTGTATTGGGCGGAATTATGCGTAAGTACTAGTCATACCAATCCGCGCATTAGCTACAGTGTCTTGTTCGGATCCCTTGCTGATTTTGTGTTTGCCTATTAGCGACCATATAACGGAGCTCAACAACGCGAGACCAAAACAGCCTTTCTTTTTTCTGAAGCCGCCCTCATCCATTGTCTTGCCAGGCGGTTCTTGTGTCCAGCCCAAGGGTATCGATCTGCACTATGAAGTCGAGCTAGCTCTGATCATTGGCAAGACCGTGCGTGACCTGAAGCCAGATGATGAGCAGGGCGCCTTGGACGCCATCGAGAGTAAGTCTCATAGCTACGCCAGCTGCGTTTCCCTATTGAAAGCTTTCGGGAATTGTTCACGGTGCTGACCGTGCACTCGAATTTATAGGCTATGCGCTTGCGCTTGATATGACCGCTCGTAACGTCCAGAACGAGGCCAAGAAGAAGGGCCTGCCCTGGGACATTGCCAAGGGCTTCGACACATTCTTGCCGCTGAGCCACATTATCCCCAAGGCCGCCATTCCCGACCCACATAATATCGAGCTGTATCTTACAGTCAACGGCGAGATCCGCCAGCAGGATTCTACTGAGTTGCTACTGTTTCGCATCCCCCGCCTTCTCAGCGACATCTCCAAAGTCATGGCCTTGGAGCCTGGCGACCTCGTGCTAACGGGGACGCCAAAGGGTGTTGGCCGAGTTGTCCCCGGTGACGTGATGCTCGGCGGCATTCGCGTAAATGGAAAGGAAATTGAGGAAGCCAAGCTGGAGGTGCCCGTTGTGGGTGGGACTGGTGATTACGAGTCTTGTCAGACATAGCCGGGAGCCAAGCCACCCAGCTGATAAACCGTAAATGAGAAGGCAAAGAAAGAGACATGTACTTTTCCCAGCTACGAATAGGAAGCGGATCCTCGCTCTCTGTGCCATCCCTCCTCCATCGACATTCATGTCCTGTTGGGATCTGCAATGGAGCCCAGCGGCGGGGCCCAGTCGGCCAAAGTGCCGCACGTCTTGCATATCCGGGCCTCTGTATCGCTGCTAAAGGCCTCAACAGCAGACTTGATCTGTGTGCCCAAGTCGGTGCAGTGGAAGGCAGCCTCGTGCACGATGGCCCGGCACTGGGGCTGGGCGCAGTACCAACGCATCCGATCCGTGGATGCGGCAGGCCGCCGCTGCTCCAACACGACGCCCACGGTATCGGCAAAGCGCACGGGGTTGTGGGGGGTGTTTGCTGGCAGCAGGAACATGTCACCCTCACGGATGATAATGTCGCGGAAGCTGCCGTCCGTGTCGACAACCTTGAGCACCATGGCACCTTTGTACTGGTAGAACCACTCGGGTGTCTCGTTGATATGGTAGTCGGTACGGGCGTTAGGGCCACCGACGATCTACAGATCAGGCGAGAATCAATAGGCGGCACACAGCGCAGTATAGGAACCTGTCAGGGACTCATAGATTCGTAAACGCACCATTACGGTGAAGTCCTCGTTGTAGACACAATAGTTGTTGACAGGCGGTTTCAACAAGTGCGAGTTCTCATCTAGCCTACTGATTGTCAGCCAGTTTTCTTTTGGCCAGGGGGGTTCATCTGCATCCACAGAACATACCACTTGGGCAGATTTACTGGCGATGCGAGCATGATTGAGGACTTCTAACCGCGACTTCCTTTTGGCGGGCAGATTCAGTCCTTCATGAGGATATCTTCTCGCACCCTCTCCTGCCACTTCTGACATCGGTTTTTCCCCCTCCCCTCCCGTAAACTCCGGTCTCGCTAACAGACGGATTGCTAAGCGATCGTCAGAGTACTATGTACGAAGTACAGCGGAATTACGTAGTACGGAGTAGTGCCCCCCTATACGCGCAAAGGATTGTAATAGGCTAAGGCAGAGTTGTCTTTGATACGTGTTGGCAACATAGCTTGCGCTGCTAGGTAATAGTCTATCTTCAGTTCGAAAGACGCAGTCACGCACCGGGCACTTTTTCTGTGTCCATGGCTCGTCAAAATGACACAGACTGGGTAATGATACCATGTCTCAACCTGCCCACAAACCCCTGCACTTTCGAAACAGCTTAGACTTCTCACGTGATTGATTGTCCGTCGCAGCTTCCTTTGAGGGCACAAGCTTTTTGATATACGCTCTGCTGCTCTTCTATCCAAAACATAAACACCCGCAAGGCAACGCAATATATTGCTCCCTACTTTCTATACTGCATATTTCAACATTGGCACAAACCCACGCAAGTGGACTTATCGCGAATTTCTACGGAGTATTCAACTCCACACAGTCTTTATAGCCAATCAAAACTGCCTCACACGTTCACCTCCCTGTCCGCTCTCCCATTCAAACCCGACGTCGCTCTCTCTTCGATCAAGGCAGACGGAAATCCGACATCATATCGAACGCATCTCTGGGGCTTGATACTCCTATCTTTGAGCTACACGATGGACCACGCACACCACCATGGCGCCAGTGCTATGGACATGCATATGGGTGACAGGTGCAGCATGAACGTAAGCTTGTCACCGTGGCTGGACTTCAGACTAGCTCTAGTACGAAGCTGAAAGGTCGACTGACCGATTCCAGATGCTCTTCACATGGAACACGAACAACCTATGTGTCGTCTTCCGCTGGTGGCATGTCCGCTCGACATTCGGTCTCTTGGTATCGCTTCTGGCCATCGTGGCATTTAGTGCCGGCTACGAGGCCCTGCGAGAGGGCGTGCGGCGCTACGAAGCGAAGACGGCCAGACAGACAGAGACGGCACCGCGTAAGTGCCTACCTTCTTTACACGTTATTCTCTGTCATCTCGCTCCCTTTTTGTACTGTCGCCCTCTGCGATTCTTTTCCCATGCCCAGTTACTACCCGCCCCCCCATACACCACACACACCACTAAGCCTGAGAAGACGAGGATCACGAACGCGATGACCAAGATACTGAGACTACGCCTATCCTGCGCACAGGAATGGCTCAATCGCCAATCGCTAAGAGAGCGCATATAATCAAAGCTATGCTCTATGGAGTGCAAAATTTTTACGCGTTCATGATCATGTGAGTGCTTCGTTACAATGAAATGGACCAGAGGTGGGTGATTACAGGGTGAAAGGCTGACAAAACAGGCTCATTTTCATGACATACAATGGCTGGGTGATGATTTCGGTGTCCGTGGGCGCCTTCCTCGGCTACCTCCTGTTCGGCGGCTCGACGACGGTAACCAAGGAGACGGCATGCCATTAGAAAGAACCAGACGTCGAGTTGGTTCTGTTGGAGACGACAGTAGGACTCGGCGCCGCCGCTGAGCCAAATGGGGTCGAGCAGCAGGCTGACAACAACTGAGGGTAGATGGGAGTGGCAGCCGCCGAGCAAAGCAGTATAACATTTCTGCATGAGATAAGGGCGGACTCGGAATGTGGCCACTGAGACGCTCAATTGTCCATTCTCTGGCTTGCCGTCGATATTTGATTGCATTAGCATATGTGTCTTTGTCTATGTATGGCTTATGCAATGGAAAATAAAAAAGACCCTCCCCGGCTACCGTCTCTTCACATTTTGCTCGCATCCTTGGCATCCTTATTGGTCAGCTCTTTCCGTAGCTTCTCGCCCAGCCGCCCCATCTGTTCGAGGCCTTCGAGGATGCGCTCGTCACCAAAGTGGGCGTTGTGCTCGAACTCAGGCCGCTCGTCATATGCCAGCTGAGCCGCGTCCACAAGGATGCGCGCTGTCATTCCCCATACCTTGTATCGCCCAGGTGCTTCCTCGATGTCGTCGTAGTCGCCACTGCTAGCCTCTTGCTGCTGCGCCGGCGCAGCCTTGCCGGCACTACTGCTTCGCAATCGCTTCTTGGGCTTTGCCACCCGCTGGCCCACAACCGGTACGTAGAAGTAATGCATCCGCCAAGGTGTCTCGTGCCAGTCAACCCATACACCCTCGTACCAGGGCCCCGACGGTAGTCGTGGCCGTAGTCGTTGTGTCTTGCCACTCGCTTCGGCCATGACCTTGTCCTTCTCCGGCTGCTCCAGCTCGTCTGTCGCCAACAGGAAGTTGTGGAACGGCGCGCTGAACACGGCTGCCACTTCCTTAGCGTCCAGCCGGGGTATGAGCCTCTCGACGTCTATGCTTCGCGCGTCCTCGCTCTGGAGATCCTCTGTCCGTTCAGCTTCCGCCGTGTCTCTCTCAGCGGTCAGCAGCGCAACACAAGGCCGCACTACCAGCTCTGTCTTGGCCAGGTTATGGGGCAGGCTACATAGGTGCTCGATGCGGAACTGCTGCGGAAGTATCCCTCGGCCGTCTAGTGGCAGTCCGATTTCCTCCCACGCCTCGCGCCGCGCGATTTGCTCTGGTGTCTCGTCCAGCGTGTCGGCCTTGCCACCCGGAAACGCCGCATGGCCCGAATAGTTGCGCAGGCTGGCGGCTCGCATGGTCAAGACAACGCGCAAGTCGCCATGGCGGTCTGCATACAGCAGTATGAGTACGGCGGCCCGACGACTGAGAGGGAGCCGGTTCCACAAGGGGAAGGCAGGGGACCGGTAAGCACGGAGCCGGGCAACAGCAGCCTGGCGTCGAGATCAGTATTTGCAAGCACACTGAAGAGTAGTAGATGCGAGTTCGCCAAAGAAGCGGACGAACCACTGACTGCGCATTGAGAGGTGCCATCGATGAAGCGTCCCAGTAACAAGAACTATCTCCACAGTTGGTGCGAGGGTCAGAGGAGCTAGTGCCGGTGTCTGCGCCTGTGGCGGTGTCGACGTCGCTGCCGTCAAGCGAGTTAATGCTGACTGCGAGGTCATCGAGTTCTCCGTAACCAAGCGTTGCGCTGCTGTCAACCTCAGGGGCAAGTCACAACAGCAGCGACGGAAGCGGAAGCAGTGGTGAAGGGGACGGTGGCGACGGCGGTCGTTTGGGCGTCCAGATATCTGCTGCTGGCACCCATCATTAATGCTTTGACGAGAGATCCTGTCGCCTCGGGAGAGGGGGCTGAGTAAATAGGCAGACAGTGACTTCAGCATTACCCAAATTGCGATGTGTTGGGTAAGCTTTAAATTGGTAAGCTGAGCTAATGAGCTGCGGGGCATGCAATACTGAGAGCAGCTGGCAACGCTTCGTGCTGCCGGCTGCGAGTACTCGGTACTTTGTGCAGAACCGTCTCACGCTTGCTACGAGCGCAGCAATGGCAATCAATCTCGAGGCTGTTGGCCAACACAAGAACGCCGTGGATTTTGTCCTTTTCCCTGTGGAACTCCAAGAGAACCCAAACGACACCTCCAATGCACTATCACCTCTATCAGTGCCGTATTCGTATTAGTAGTACACGTACATCTACACACAGAGCCTTCTCTTGTGTGTTCTCCCTTTCAGCTTGCCCAGTATTCGGTCTCACAAAAAGCCGCCCGCCCCGTGCTGTTCCAAAACTCTGTCGTTGGCCGCTAACACAGCCTCTTCTTCCTCCCCTCAGCAGCCTCTTCTGCTTTCCGTTACAGAATCAAGTCTGCATAGCCCTCGTATGAATCCGCACAGGCAGATGTCCCGCAGGATCCGTTCGTCTCCTAGGCGATCGTCGCTTCCTCGCTGGTCATGTCCCTGTCAGCACTTGGAAGAATGGTCTCCTCTGCGGCCGTCTCGTCGACGAATTTCCGCTCGCTGATGTGCGTCTGCTGGTCCCTGCCAGCACCATCCGCCGTCCACACCTTGTCGGGAAATACGCCTCGCTGGCCCTCCTCGTGCTTGAAATGTGCAGTATCGGTTTGGTGCACGGACGGTACTTGCACAATGTCTTGATGTGCGTAAACTTGTCAACCCGGAACCGCGCAGTCACCTCCGTTTGCGGCACAGCGGCATCGACGGGTGCCGAAATTGGCAGTGTGGGTTCGCGCAGTTGGGAAAAAAATTTGCAGTCCTGCTCGCTCTGGTGCGCCATCCGGGCGGCTGGCGACGGGTGCCGCGCCACGCACTTTTTTTTTCTTGCAGGCAGCACCATACGTGCAAACGTCAAGCACATCTACCGTGGTGCCGGGGGGTGCTGCCGGTGACTGATGCGCAAACTTGCAGTCCTTGTTCGTGCAGTGGAGATTGTATTTGCACACCGTATCAGTCGGGTTCAACGGTTCGCGGTGTGTGCCGGCCTCGCTGCCCATGTCGACATCCTCTCCCGTGGCCGAGCCGGAAGCGTCGCCGCCTTCTTGCGACTTGCCGTTCGATTTTGGTGCTTCCCCTCCATTTTCAGCCTGTTGGCCATGATTGTTTTGACCCCCATTCCGCATGTTGTTCCTGTAGTTTTGGTTCGGGTGTTGTATCCGGTCTGCCAGTGGCCGGCCACGACTCTGCTGATTGAAGCCGCCCCGTCGGCCATGCTGCATCAGCTGCTGTTGCTGTTGCATTTGCTCCTGCATCTGCTGCATCATACGTGACTGCTGCTCCAACATGGCGTATACATCCATGGGACCCGGCTGCATCGGCGGCTGGCCTGGCGGGCCCGGTGGGCCCATCCAAGACATGCCCGGCTGCGGGCCACCGGCAGACATGACGGCAGCCATGGCTTGCTGGTTGAAACCAGAAGCATTTCTCCCGTTCATGTTTCGCTGTTGGCGGCCCATGCCAAACCCGCCGCCACTCCCTCTCGGTCCCGCGCCGCCCCCGCGCGTATGTGTGCTGATGCGATCGGTACCGCGAACACGGTGCAGAACCGAGTCATTGGAACGGTCCAAATTGCGGTTGATCTGGCCAAGCATGCGCTTGTCCCGCCCGCCGCGGAATCCGGGCCCATTTCGCATCGCTTTCGGTCCCGATGGTCTGTGGCAGGTCAGCACTGGTAAATAGCAAAAGGGTGTCCAGTAAAAGGACCGAGGTAAAGAGGGGAGCCGCACGCAATCATGCTGCCTAGTGCATCAGCACTAGACAAGTCCATTTCCATATCCTGGTCTCCGCCCGAAAATGCCAGTTCAAACTGCTGTTGTTGGCCCGAGCCGTTGATTCTAGCGTTCTCTGACTCGATTATCTCAAACAACCACCGTGCAAACTGCTTTGCGCTGTCATCTTCGGGTGGGAGGTTCAAAAGATCACTAGATAGTTCCGAAGCAATCTCGTCCTCAGTCTTTCCATTGACGATCATCAAGATCAGATACTCGGCCATGGTGGTATCGCTGGCATCGCTGGGCGCCCATCCGCACTCCACCAGCTTCGGCTGAATCTCGCGTTGCAGCGCCTCTGCCAACGGCGTGTTCATAGCAACCTCGACAGGCATCCTGAAGATGCTACTGCGTGTGTCCTTAAAGGGCTGCAAGAGAGTGAATTTCGATTCGCGAAGAACGGCAAATGTATAGTATCCTATTTGATGAGGCAAAGAAAAAGGGAAAAATCGACACTGCGCGACGTCCGGGTGCCGGACCTCTGCCTTCAATCTCTCAGCAGAGAGGACAGAAACAGGCCGAATTTGAAATCGGAGTCGTCGGGGCGTCCAGTCAGCCTATTCGAGTGGTGTTGTCGACGGGGCAAAAGGAAATCCGTGACGGAGCGAGGTTGAAGAAAATGGGGTGGGAGAGCCTGCGGCAAGACAAAAATATGCCCAAGTGACAATGATTTGCGATCCTGGTAGTTAGCGCGACAGCACGGCGCGCTTTGATTGGTCATTTATGGTCACGTGTGTGTGGCTGGTGGGGATGTGGCTAGAGTGAGCGAGGGTGTTCTAGCCTGAGGCAGCATTATCATTTCCAAGCAGCTTTAGAATGGGGCTCCAGCGCAGCACAATCATTGGCCCGGGAAGTGACAATGCCTTCTTATATCTCGTCGGTGAAGACAAGAGAATCTCACCCGGTCTCACGACTCAATGTTCACGCTCTCTATTACCATCTCAGTTTGGTCCTAACTGCTTTCCAGTATATAATATATGCTATTACTTCGTACTCTGTATATTGCTTCTCGATCCTTCCAGTGGCTTGCAGGTGAAACTACTGCTCTGCATGGCCTAGGACCAGTCCTCCTCTTCTCTCGCCCAATTTTTCCTATGCTCAAGGCAGCCGTGTACATCGGATCCTGAGGCTGAAGTGGCGGCTGACTAAGCTCACTGTAAGACGCGATCGATGCTTCAGGTTGAAGGGGGAACGCCCAGCCAAGTACTGGCAAGAGTAACACAACACGGAAAGAGGACAGAAAGCAGGCAGGTGGAAGAGAAGGAAGGAGTGGGGTGCTTTTGAATGGACGACCAAAAAGAAAGCAAAGAATAGGCGCGCATCATTTTTCGCTTGCAACCATTGTACCCTTACTCCGGTCGTTCTATGTTGATCCGAAGCTCGCGTCTGGGCAGCCGATCCCAATTTTGGACATCGTCTTCTAACTCGCCAACGCAACATACGTTTTTCAGAGCAGCTCGGGTGCAGGTAGCGTACCGAGTACGAGGAAAGGAGTATAGAAAAACGCGTTTGCCCCCCTCTCTGGCCTTGCAGTGGATTTGGTCTCGCATTTCGGTCTGTACTCATTGCCCGATCTACGGAGTCTGATACCTGCACGAAAAGTCCGTCCACATGCAGTAACAACCAACCTCAGCTTGACGTAACTTTGCGCAGGGACGAAGAGAGTGTCAGTGCGAACCCGAACATCTAGAAGCAATACGCGAGGCTTCCTCCTTCAGACGGGACCCTGCAGCGATACCACCAAATACCCTGGTTTAACGTCATACATCCGTTCAGTTAGATACCGGGATCTTTCTTTCTTATTCTCGCTTATTCCTGCCTCGTATCGTTTAGCTTCATTGTCTCCATCCTGCCTCTCCCTTGACGTCCCCAGCTCCACGTCTTCTCCATTCTTCGATTTCGTTTCTTGTGACGGGCTGCTTCAGGACAAGCGAGGACACGAGTCGTTGCACCCGCTCTGATACCCATATTTGTTTTCTATATCTTCCTCGCCGCCTTTTCCATCCACCTCACCTCCAGCAACACATTCTGCTTGACTGTAGCGCTACAGCTTGTATCGCTCTCTTTTCTTACCCACGACATCATAATAACCATCTGTCATCCGAGACATACGCCATGCTGTTAATAACAAAGACTGTACTATCCTTCGCGTTGGTAGTCGCCAATCCTGTTGCCGCGGTGTGGCCGATTCCGCAGAACATCAGCACGGGCGACACGACGCTCTTGATCAATGAGAACATTGCTGTCACCTACAATGGTGTATCTGTATGCTGGGTTCTTTTCTCTGGCTCCCCGTGGCCGCCGTCCTGCTCAGTGGCAGGCGGTGACATAGGCGAATCCTCAAACAATTGGTGTTCTAATTCTGCTGATCCTAATTCTTTTTCTCACTATAACAGCTCACATACACGCATGGATACGAGGCATCCGACATCCAGAACAGCGAAAACATAGTACAGGGTGGTGTCTCGCGGGCGCTTGACGCAATCTTCCAAACCGGTCTCGTTCCGTGGAAGCTGCACCCCAAGAACAGCCTCTCTAGCTTCGAGCCCGATTTGAAAACGAGCAGCAGTCTGGCGTCGGTACACTCGCTAGTTATCAAGCAGACGACCCTGGACACGACCAACACGACAAAGGCCAAGGCTGGCACGGTGGATGAGTCGTACGGCCTGACAGTCAGCGTGGACGGGGTGGCCAGCTTGACGGCCACGACATCGGTTGGCGTTCTGCGGGGTCTGGCGACGTTTGAGCAGCTTTTTTATGCGCACACGTCGGGCACGGCGTGGTACACGCCGCTGGCACCAGTTGTGATCAAGGATGCGCCCAAGTATAAGCACCGAGGAGTGATGCTAGACGTGGCACGCAACTGGTACGAACTGACCCACATCTACCGGACAATCGACGCGGTGGCCTGGAACAAGATGAACCGGCTGCACCTGCACATGACGGACTCGCAGTCCTGGCCGCTGGAGATCCCGACAATGCCAGAAATAGCAGCGAAGGGGGCATACCGGTCTGACCTGACGTACACATCGGATGACCTGAAAGCTCTGCAGCGGTACGCAGTAGCGCGTGGCGTGGACTTGGTGGTGGAGATCGACATGCCGGGCCACATCGGCTCGCTGGCATTGTCACACCCCGAGCTGATTGTGGCGTACGACGCGTTTCCCTACTTCTGGTGGTGCGCAGAGCCTCCATGTGGGGCGTTCAAGCTCAACGACACGGCGGTAGATGCATTTGTGGAAAAGCTTCTCGACGACGTACTGCCACGTGTAGCGCCGTACTCGGCGTACTTCCATACGGGTGGCGACGAGCTCAACGCCAACGACTCACGGCTCGACCCGGGCGTGGGAACGGATTCGAAGGCGGTGCTGCAGCCGCTTCTCCAGCGCTTCATCGACGCCAACCACAAACGGGTACGGGCAGAAGGCCTTGTGCCGATTGTGTGGGAGGAGATCCCGTTGACCTGGAATGTGACGGTGGGTAAGGACACGGGGGTGCAGACGTGGCTGGGTGCCAGCTCGATCAAGGAAATGACCGGCCGCGGACTGCAGGTGGTGGACAGCAACTACAACTTCTATTATCTCGACTGCGGGCGTGGACAGTGGCTGAACTGGGACAACGGGTTGGCGTACGCGGCCGGCTACCCATTTGGCGACTGGTGCAGTCCGCACAAAAACTGGCGGCTGGTGTACTCGTACGACCCGGTGACGTCAGCCGGGCTGACGGCGGAGGAGGCGGCGCTGGTGGCAGGCGGCGAAGTGGCGGTGTGGAGCGAGGCGGCTGACGGAACGAACCTGGACGGGCTGCTATGGCCACGGGGAAGCGCCGCTGCAGAGGCGCTGTGGTCGGGCAACACGGATCCGGCGACAGGGCAGAACCGCAGCCAGCTGACGGTGACGCCACGGCTGGCCGAGTGGCGTGAGCGCATGGTAGCCCATGGCGTTATGGCAGAACCGGTGCAGATGGTGTGGTGCACACAGGCAAACAACTCGACCGAGTGCTCGCAGCCAACAGGACCGGGATACTAATAGGTCGGAGCAAACGAAGAGGCGGGGACATGTGAGTAGTCACGTGCTTGTGCGGGCCTGATAAGTATGCTGTGTTACACGTCGCAAATATAGCCAATATGAGCCATGATGTTGTTGATGACGATGGTGACGGTGACAGTGACGGTGACGGCCGGAACAGTTCCGGATCGGATATGTTCCGCGGCATGTTGGATGCGCGCAAGGCGTCAAGTATGCGCATCATAGGCCAACCCGGCTTCACATGTCCGTTTATGCTGTGCAGATCTGCGAATTTCTTTCTTTTAGCGCATTTCCCCGCAAGTTCCGAAGTGGGCGGATGCCTCGGCGGCCTTTTTAGGGTGATTTAGAGTGCTCTGGGCCGTTTACGGGCCAGTCGGTTCCCCGCTCGACTTGGCAGATCGCCGCTGATATCGCATACCTGCATCGCTACATATCACTTCGTCCAAAGGGTTTGGCTGGCGGTACAAGCTGTCCAACATCCGACCCGGTACAACTCAGGTGTGCTGCTGTGTAAGGGAAAATGCCGTACACGGACAAATTAGAGGGACAGATGCGGTTTGGCAAGAGCAAGCCGGTGCTGTCCGCATGTTCACTTTGCAGGAAAGCTTGTGTGTGCTAGTCGATCTCTCCTTCCTCAGACAGCGTTACAAAGCAGGATCGACACACAAGCCGTTTGTTTAAAAGCTGGCTTGCGTCCGGCCTGCCTTGATCAGGATCTCCCCGACTTCCATCTACTTCATCTTTCTGCTTCGATGTAGCGGTGATGTTCCGCAGCGTCTGAACATCCCCCAACATCACAACCTCCTCATCTATTATCACCATTTTCGCTGTTTAAAGCACCGTCGCAACATCATGGGTCTGCTCGATGACTCCTGGAGCCAGCTGTCCTGGTTCGCCGTGTTGCTTTGGGCCATTGGCGGCTACACCGTCGTCCATGTCGTACGCCGCCAGATAGAACGGCGGCGGCTGCATCGTACGGGCGGTGCCCGCACAGCAATGTATCGTGGGAAATGGCCCTGGGGTCTCGATCTCGCCTACAGGGCCGTGCTGGCGGTCGTTTACCACCAGAACCGCGAGCTGTGGGAGAACATCTTCCGGTCCACCGGCCTGCACACGGCCGAGTTTCGCGTACTCGGCAGGCGCATCATCTTCACAGACGATCCCGAGAACATCAAGGCCTTGTTGGCCACTCAGTTTGGTGACTATGGCAAAGGCGAGCCCTTCCACCGCGAGTGGAAAGAGTTTCTTGGTGACAGTATCTTCACCACCGACGGTGCCCGCTGGCACGCCAGCCGCCAGCTGATCCGGCCGCAGTTCGTCAAGGATCGCGTGTCTGACTTGCAAATCTTCGAGTCCCATCTGCAGACTCTGTTCATCGCCATGTCCGTCGGCGGCGACGCAGCTGCGACTGCTGCTGCCCTCCAGAGCCCTGCTTCAGGACCGGTATCTTCCAGCGGCCGTGTGCTCGAGATGAGCGATCTCTTCTTCCGCTTCACCCTCGACGTGGCCACCGACTTTCTGCTCGGCACAGATATTCAAAGTCTGACGTATGCTCTCTTTGTGTTCTGTCCTGTTATGTCCTGTTCTGTTCTCTAACGCGTCCAGGATCCCCCGCCAAGAGTTTGCTGAGGCCTTCAACGAGGTTCAGCACATGCAGAGCATGATCAGTCGCACTGGCCCGGCCAATATCTTCGTCCCTCGCTTTGCCTACCGTCGCGGCCTCAAGGTGATGGACAAGTTTCTCGACCTCTTCATTGAGCGGGCCCTGTGCCTGCCGGTCGAGGAGCTCGAGAAGTCCACCACCGGAGCCGCTGGCCGCTACACCTTCCTGCACGAACTCGCCCGCTTCACCCGCGACCGCAAGGTCCTGCGCGACCAGCTCATCGCAGTCCTGCTGGCCGGCCGCGATACCACTGCCGGCACTTTGTCTTGGGGCATCTACGAGCTGGCCCGCCACCCGGAATGCGTCCAGCGACTGCGTGCCGAAATTGCCGAAGTCGTTGGCGTAGAGGGCGCCCAGGGCACCAGTTGCCGTCTTCCGACCTATGCCGACCTCAAATCCATGCGTTACCTCCAGCACGTTCTCAACGAGATCCTGCGCATGTATCCGGCCGTGCCCTACAACGTCCGCCTCGCCCTGCACGACACGACCCTTCCGCGTGGTGGCGGGCCTGACGGCTCTTTGCCCGTTTCCATTCTCAAAGACACTCCAATCGGCTATTCCACCCTGACGATGCAACGTCGCGGCGACCTCTACCCGGAAACCCAAGGTCACAAAGCCTCCTTACGCGGCCCCGGCACTTTCTGCCCTGAGCGCTGGGACCACTGGCAGCCCAAGCCCTGGCACTACATTCCCTTCAACGGTGGCCCGCGCATCTGCATCGGCCAGCAGTTTGCCCTCACCGAGATGGGCTACGTGCTGGTCCGCTTACTCCAAAAGTTCGAGCGTATCGTCAGCCACATGGGTCCTATTGACGGCGGGCATCCCACGCTCAAGGCCGACATTGTTCTGCAGCCCGGCGACGGTGTGCACGTGGCCTTTTTCGAGGCTGCAAAGGCGTGAACAGAGGGAGGGTGGCAAACTTGATCACGGGTAGGCGTTATACCGTGCTTTGTTCTGCATTTGCTCACATCGATTTGGTCTCGAATTTATGCTTTGTCGGCTTAATATTAGTCTGATCGTTAATGCTGTTATCAAATGTGGCCTGATGATCAACCTCTGTACATGTGCTGTGCTATCGCCTCAGAGCCGGAAGCTCCGCTTGACGGCCTCGCCGAACCGGCGGATGGCCTCTACTATCGCATCCGGCGGGGCTGCAGCGAATGTCGTGCGGAAGAACAGTCCCGTCTGCGGCTTGTCAGGCTCGGCTGAAAACCACGATCCCCGAGCAACCAGGACACCCTTGTCGATGCAGAGCTTGAAGATCTCGTCCTCCAGCTCGAGCGCGTCCCGCCGTCCGTGGTCTGGATGCTGCGTGTGGTCGACCTTGAGCCAGTGCTGTGCAGACAAAGTCAGACAAGTCGTCAGACACAACGGGGAACACTCTGAACTCACAAACATGCCGGCAACCGGCACTTTCCACGTGACGATGCCCGTCGGCAGGTAGTCCTCGCACGCGTCCAGCATGACGTTGCGGCGACGTGTGTACGACCGCTGCAGGTGGGCTAGCCAGTTCAGATATCCGGCGTGGCCCCAGGTCGTCTCTAGCAGCTGGTAGAGAACCGCCTGCGAGATGCCCGCTGCACCCTGGCTGCACACCTCGCTGTGCCGCACATACCGCTCGACAACCTGCTCCGACGCTGTGACCCATCCCATGCGCGAGCCCGGCACGAGCACCTTGGAAAACGAATCCAAGCGCATCACCCGGCCGTCGACGTCGAGGCTCACCATGGTCGGGATGAGCGACTGCAGGAACGCCTCGGCAGACGGCGGTGTCTGCCCGTCACCCGGCCCCGGAGCCGCTGCAGCGTCCCGGCTGCGCACATACGGTGGCATCTGCAGGAAGTAGTACGGCTCGTCCTCGAGGATGAACACGTCGTGTCGCCTGCACACGTCGTACAGCGCCTGTCGTCGCTCCAGGCTCTGCGTCGTGCCTGTCGGGTTCTGCCCGCTGGGCACCGTGTACAGCAGATGTGGCTTGCGCCGTCCACCTCGGGCCTGCACGTCCCAGCCGGACAGCAGGGCGTCCAGGCTGTCCGGCCGCATGCCCTCGCCGTCAATGTCCACGCCCTGCACGTGGATGCCCAGCGGCCACGCCGTCTCCAGCGCCGTTGCGAAGCTGTACACCTCCGTCAGCAGCGTGTCGCCGCGCTCACGCTCGCAAAAGATGCGTAGTGCCTGCTCCAGTGCTCCCGTGCTGCCCACTGTCAATGTCGTGCGCCAGTCCGCGTACGGTGGCCGGCAGACGAGCTCCGTGTGCTCTGTCACCCCCCGCAGCATCTGTGGCGATCCGGCCGCCTGTCCGTAGTTAAGCGCGACCGACAGGTCGTACTCTGCTGCTGGTTCTCCGCCACTGCCTGCACGCAACGACGCGTCGTACTTGCCCATCGTCACCGTCGCCCCGCCATCTTCAGACCCTGCCGCGGTCTCGGAGAAGTCAGTCGGTCCCGTAGGCACCCGCAGGCTTAGTGACTGGATGGGGAAGTGCTCCGGCGTTGGCAGACCGCCTCCCAGTGAAATCATGCCCGGCTTCTTGAGGTGTTGCGCCGCCTGTTTCAACACACATGGCCCACGCGCCCTGCTCTCCGAGCTTAGCAGGTGGTCCCACCGCCGCGCCTTGGGCAGCAGCTGCCAGTCTGACGCCGTCTTGAACGAGTCGATGTCGGCTGCTGCTGCCGTGCCGGCCACAAGCCGCCCGTCTCGCTTCCGCCGAGCATATATGTCCTCGATCGTGATCCTGCGTGGCGCCGGCGGCTTCGAGGCTGTATTGCTGCTCGTCCCAGTCTCCCCTGTGGCTGCCTCGGTCACCAACTCGCCTTCTGCAGACTGGCAGCTCAAACTGCTGTGGAACCCACGGCACCGACCGAGCTCGAACCTGTTGCATAAAGGGACTCGCGGACGCAATCCTGTGCGTGCTCGGTAAAGTCTTGGCAAGGTGGACATTGAACGAGCGGTGACAGGCACCACAGGCCGGGGCAGAACCGTCCGGGACAAAGTCCTGGCCGCTGCAGGCTGTGCCATGATGATGTTGGCAACGCTTCTTGGTGGCCAAAAACGGAAAAAAAATTGCTGAGAGTTAGTGGTTGGTACAGAGATGTGTGCTTATGTGAGAAGCATCCAGCTAAAAGAGGAAGGAGCGAGCACTGAAAGGAAACAGCACTCCGTAACCGGATCGTGGAGACGGTCCTTCGTATTGGCATGGATGTTTGCGGGGTGCCACATTGTCCGTGTATAGCCGCTGATAACCCCAATCAAGATACATACACGTGTCAAAATAAGTGTTAATATTGATTGCGCCCGTTATAATACGTTGTGCAGCGACCTCGCTGTCTTTTGTAAGAAAGCTGTTCCGTTCTTTTTTATGTGTTGTGCTGGGTTCAGAGGTCTTCTTTCAATCTGCTGATCGGTCGTGTACTCTGTACTCCCCATCCTAAAATCCGGGCTGGGTCCTGTATTTCTCACTGGTAGATGTAGTCTGGTGGAGTGCAATACGTTTTAGAACGTCTCCAAAGCAACGTTTCAAGCCCAAAGCAAAACTAAGTCCTTAAAATCCCATGGTGTCAAAACCGACTGGCATAACTGGGGAGTTCAGAGTTATTGTTTCGTGGCCGTTGGTATAAAGCCTGTGTAAACTTGAAACAGCAGATTTGCGTGCATATTTTCCCCGCACTGGCTTCACAAGCGGTTCGCATTCGATATCGTCACATCTGACTGCCGGAGTGTTTTTCATATATCCGGATCTCTCCTTCACAAATAGAACACAGCTCACGAACTGTAGTCTGTACTTCCATGCGACTTGTGATCAATGTCTTCAACGCTGTTGAACTTCCAGGGTAAAAGGGGACACCATTGCTCCGCATTCCATAGTCCTCGGTCGGGAATCGCTCCATCCAGCGAGAGGGAGATATCCGATTGTCTGGATGATGCAGTATGCTCCGTGCGATGGAACGATGGGCCGAAGGCTAATCGTGTCTCCTCATCCGTCCGGGTGTACTGTCCACTGGAGCGGTCACAACGGTTTTTCTCCCATAGAATCACGGTGTAGAAGGGCAGGATGGATAGAGATACCAGCAAGAAGGATCTCCCTTCCAGACTCAGTATCCGAAGTGGGTCAGTGGTGAAGAAGAGAATAACAATCACGTATATTGCGGGAAGCAGGGTCGCCATCCTAAGGACGTTGGTCAGACCTAGACTGCACAAGGCACAGTAGTGGCAACGAAACTTCGACTCACGAAATAAATGCCTCGAAATAAGCTAAGTGATATGTGGCGAACGACAACGCAAATACGACGTGCCTGGACAACCCGGTCAGCTTACAAGGACCCAGGGGAAGGGGGAGATCGGGCATGCACGAACAAAAGACACAAAAATCCAAAAAACAGATGGGCATTCTGGCCGAGAAATGAAAACATCAGCTTTATGGTAAGACACTTACACGAAACAAGGTATAAAACCAGGCTGTGAGGCAGCAAAAATGGAGCTACCAAACATTAGCCCGGGAGAGAGCTGTTTGGCCAGAGCAAGAAGCCGAGGGTGCTCCCGCTCGATTTGACGTTGATATTCTTGTGCAAAAGACATGACTTTTCAGGACTGCAACGTTGAAATACGGAGATGGCAAGCGAGAAACAAAAGTTGGAAGGCCTCAGAATATGAATCGGGGGATTGTGAACTATTAGAGGTTTCGACGCCCCAAAACACAATGTGACATTGATGCCCGAATTAGCGACTAGTTGATCATCATCCGCCTTCATATGAAATCAGAGTGCTCATACTTCGGTCAGGCCGGCACCAATTGAACTGAGGGGAGGGATGCCGGGTCGTCGGTGTATGTATGGGTGCCCGAAAAGGCGTCCGAGGCTGCCTAGCTTAATCATCCAAGTCCGCACCTGCGCCTTGTGAGAAGGATGACGTTGGGCTTCGCAAGATGAAGTATGTTTTTTCATAATAAGCCCAGAATTCCTATTCTCGGGTTTCCCTCAGCCTCAAGTCTTGAAGATCTGGTTTATGCGGCGACTTTCCTATAAAGATTGCAAACACTGCGATGCAAAATAAAGCAGCAGCCTCCACACGACATCACACTCCCCCATTGTGTCTTGCAGAGTTGTTTGCAGCAACACTATCAGCC
Organism: Grosmannia clavigera kw1407; assembly: GCF_000143105.1. Classification (NCBI taxonomy): domain Eukaryota; kingdom Fungi; phylum Ascomycota; class Sordariomycetes; order Ophiostomatales; family Ophiostomataceae; genus Leptographium; species Leptographium clavigerum. The sequence continues at coordinate 2,350,003 of NW_014040797.1, read as the reverse complement.
TTTGTGCTCTCACATCATGAACGCAAGGTCAGCAGCAGCCTTGTCTCTAGCACATGGCGAGTTGGACGCCGCCAACCCCTTTGTAGGCGCAGACTGACAGGACGTGATGCTGCGCAGACAATTCAAAATGGTCATATACTCACGCTTGAGTTTCTCGAGCAGCCATCGCCGAATGTTGCGTTTACTTTCAGTCTCTTGCTTGGATGCGCTGCCTCTTCGTTTATACAACGAAGAGGGGGGAGAAACAATGAAATACAGTTGTTGATAACTACCATGGCCGCCGGCGTAGTGGCTCTGTTTGGCTTTGTTACAGGAGCAAAGAAAGCAGTCACTTTGTTAACATATACACCGTGGGCCGTCTGTTCTGTAATGCTGTCAAGCTATGTTCTTCACTGGGCCTGGGGGTACCTGGCTGCATAGGCAGTTTGATGTTAGTAGACAGACAGAATATGGGCATCTCTTTAGTTTGTCAAAGTAGCCAAGAGTTGAAAATCACACGGCTCAAGAGCTACCAAGCTCAAAGCTAGGATGACTCTAACCAAGAGATCATACGAAGTACGGAGTACCCGTACTCATACTCAGCTTTGCGTGGTTGCCATTGCGTGTCGTCGACATTCGCACTTTCCCCAACCTCGTGTGCCCCGCTTTCGAATCCCAGCCACTTGAGTACTATACGACGTACGTCGTAGACCGCTGGCCTGGTGGGGGATAATGGTGGAGCTTGCAACCAGCCAATGCGAGACGGACTTATCCGTAGTCAGGGGCGACCTCACAGCTAACAGAGCCACTAACGCCCGCTATTTGCAAATATCCTGACAAGCTACCTCCCAGCCTCGCGATAAAAAAGAGGTGAGCTGCAAAAGTCGGAAGACGATAGCTGTGACAAAGGCAGACCCCTGCCAACTGCGCTTTTTCCTCTGATTGTAGTCTCCACGTTCTCGGACTTTCTCCCCTACAAACTGCACTGGAAGGACGGGATTGGGCGAAGGACGTAAGAAAAGTAATTGGGAGTAGGAGTATGTATGCTATCATTGGCGGGTCCGTTTTTTTCGTATCGGCCAAAAAGGACTCTCAGAGTTCATGCTCTTTATTTATTTCCCGGGGAGCCACAATAGTGCTGCTTGACCTTTCATTGTCTCTTTTCCGTCCATTGTTCAGATTGTTCAAGTCTACCCGTTGCCAAGACCCTCAATTCTTTGAGCGCGTCGTACCACCTTCTTTTCTCTCCCAGCGCCACGATCTCGGGATTGGGAAATCGCCTTGCATATTCTTTTCCTTCCTCCCTGCCTGCAAGCCCAGACGCACAATGCACTTAATCCAGCAGTTCAAATTGGCGGCAGCTCTTGTGGCCCTCCAAACCACAGTCGCAGCAGCATCATGCAACCCCTTAGAAAGCAGTAAGCAAGGACGCAAGCTCTCTGGAATGCAGACAAGAACTGACACGCCCGCTCTGCCTAGCCGGCTGCTCCGCTGACAAGGCCCTCGGCACGTCTATTAAAGTCGACTTCAGCCAGGGCAGCGTCAACTCCTTCACCGCCAACGGCTCGCCGACTTACGGCTCCGACGGGGTGACCTTTACCATCACCAAATCTGGCGACGCCCCTCAGCTCAACAGCGTCTTCTACATCATGTTTGGCCACGTCCAATTTGTCATGAAGTCGGCGCCTGGTGCTGGCATCGTCAGTTCGCTGGTGCTGCAGTCCGACGACCTCGATGAGATCGACATGGAGTGGCTTGGCACCGACACGACTGAGGTGCAGACAAACTACTTTGGCAAGGGCGAGACCATCACCTACAACCGCGGCCAGTTTGACGCTGCCGCCAACAACCAGGGCGAGTTCATCACCTACGACATCGACTGGACGGCCGACCGCATCGAGTGGTCTGTCTCCGGCACAGTTGTGCGTACGCTGCTGCATGCCGACGCCGACACGGGCCAGTATCCGCAGACCCCGATGCAGGTGAAGTTTGGCGCCTGGGCTGGTGGCGATACAGCGACCAACTCCGAGGGCACTGTCTCTTGGGCTCGCGGTCCCACCGACTTTTCTGATGGGCCCTTCTCCATGATCGTCCGGAGCATCGCCATCACGGACTACTCGACCGGCACCGAATACCAGTACAGCAACCAGAGCGGCGATTGGCAGTCCATCGTCGCCGTTGGCGGCGAGGTCGGCGTTAACTCGGGCAGTGCAAACACGGCCACGGCTACTGCTGCCGTCGGTTCCTCTACGCTGTCACCCACCATTCCTGTTGGTGGTATTGGTGCTTTTACGGCTACTGCCTCTGCTGAGACCATTCCAAGCGGCTGGGTCATGACGCCCAGCGGCAAAATCGTACCGGCCGCTTCCAACTTGATCCGTATGTACTCTGCCTTTCTTAACCCGCCTTTCTGTTGGTACTGATTTGCTAACACTTTATTTGCAGGACCACCACACCTTGCAATCCTCGCCGTGCAGATCTGCGCGAGTCTTCTGCTCGGCGCAGCCTTCATCTGGTGATGAGAGCGTTAGGTGTAACTATTTGCCATTATCTTATCTTTTGGCTAACGATGCCTCTTCCGAAACATGGCACGGCGCTGAAAACTGCGGGTTTTCATATAGATGGGGTCTTCCGCTCGACGAAACCGGTTGTTCGGAGGAGACCGACTCATTCTGGCTTTGACTGTGTTGGCGTTTAATTGTTCGTTTGGCATGGCTTTGGCGTTTTGCGGATCCCAACGAAATTATATAGAAACGGGCTACGACCCCGCCAGATAAATACCCATAGACGATGATATCATGATAGTGGACGTTTCGAGTGTACGGAGTATAAACAAGGCATTGCGAAATATGTACTCCGTAGTGCAACATCCCTTAAATTCGCCCTTTTTTTTCTTGCCATTACATGACCGAAAATGTCTTTTTAAAGCAAGAATATTCCATCAAACAGTTTTTGCCAGTCTTCTCTATGCCAGTCTCTATGCCAGTCACTGGGCCAGTCACTGGGCCAGTCTCTGTGCCAGTGTGGTGGCAAAAAACAGGTAAGATAAACTGGATCTGTACGGAGTACACTGTAGATAACACGGTTTCAAAAGTGTCTTGTAAAAGAAAACCTCATGGCGAAATGCACTAGAAGAAAATAGGTATTGCAGCAAGTTACTGTATCTCACGAAGTACGGAGTATCTTACAAAAGTAGTTTTTCCACGGTGGCCTACTCTGGTAGCCCGTCTGGCCTCCTACATAGTTATACGAATCTACTGCCGCCTCTCCTGCCTATCCCTATCCTTTAAATCTTGGGTTTCGGCTATAGTAGCGCCTTATGCGGTTGTATCAACCTGCGCATGCCCGCCCTAGCCTGTCTAATTTTGTCTTGCCAGCTGGCGGGCTCTAGATACGCAATTATACGGGCCGCTACCTCTGCATCTTGTGATGCCTTTGCTTCCTGCGCGGCCGCGGCTGCCGCCATTTTTTTTAGCTTATGCAACACTTGGCGTTATACCATGGAATCTATGGTGTAATACGGAGTACTCCGTACAGGTCTGTACCAATAGCGGCCGCCTGTTGGGCAGAACCGCTGACTAATATTATTCCGTCTGTGAACTCACAAGCGGTACAACGACTTTGATTGATATCCATTTTCTCATTTTCTCTTGTCTCTCGTCATGTTCAACTCCAACTCTCTTCAAGCCCCACTTTCAGAGCTCGTCCGGGTGTCACTCCAGTCCGCTCGCCGCTTGTGCAGCCTCTCTTTGCTAGAATTTAGCCAAGCGCAACGATGTCCTATATATTCCCACCGACTCCCAGCATGCCTTCTGTTGCCTTGGTTTGCAGTTGTGAGAGTGCGGCCCTCAACACAGGCCCGAAATAAAATCAAGAAAGCAAAACATCAATGACGCATTAAAACAGGAATGTGGCGGGAGTTTTCTTAAAAAGGCCTACCTTGAAGCCCAGCAAGTGCTAACGATAAATGCAAATGAAAACCAGAGTAAATTTCCAGTGGCAATTTGAAAAGCGACGATGAGGGGAAGCTTCGAAAGTGCGCGTCTAAAAACGAGTTTTGTCTCTGTATCGAACGCAAATCTAAGCAAGGCGACCTAGGAATTGCCGTCTGGAAGCCTTTTTAGAATTCCCAGGTCGAGTCGTCGCCAACGGAATGAATGGCCCAGTTGAACTTTTCCCGGAGCGTCTTGGAAAAGAACTTTTCGATGGGAACATCGAACTTTTTGGAAAATACGACAGTGAGACGAGGATCAATGTAATTCTGTATAACTTGGTGTTAGTAATGCAGGCCAACAAGAGCTTCAGAGAGTATAGACTTACGATCTTCGACGTGCTCAGAGCAACTTCTTTATTTCCATCTTTGTCGGCGGCCTGCAACTCCATGTTGTGGATACGCTCGTCAATCTTCTGAGCAGCGGCTTCCAGCTTCTCCACAGAAGCGGACTTTCCCTCGGCCTCAACTTTCTTGGTCCGATTCTCCTTCTTGAACTTGGCCTCCAGTTCGCCCAGAGCCTTCAACCGCTCCTTGAGATCCTTCTCCGGTAGCGGTTTGTCGCCCTCGGCCACCCGCTTTTCATTGTCCTTCTCGAACTTTTTGGTGATCTTAATACGCTGCTCCTCGACGAGAAATGCTTGGTGTGCGAGAACCCATTCGTCGCTGATGTCTGAGTCCAGTTCAAAGTACTCGGCCCCCCTTTTCTTCTTCTGCTTGGAATCGACATCTAAAATCATCATCTTCGTCCGCCACTTCTGATACTTGAGGCCTTTTATGCGGTCGCCAATCTTCTCCATCTGTGCTTCATGGCTTGCGCCTACTGTCCTCTTGTGATTACAGAGAATAGCCACCTTCCGGTTGCAGTCGTTATATAGCTTGACCTTCTCTGCGATCGACAGGCTAGTCACCGGCAGCTCCTGGAGCAATTTTGACATGGTATATGAGGCGTTGTAGGTACGGAACACCTTCGCCGTCAAGCCCTGCATGTAGCTTGACAAGTGCTTGTTTAATTGTGAGGTGTTTAGTCGGTCGAAGATGTCGTCGCCATCCTCTTTGGGAGGCTTCTTAAACATTTTGAGATTTTTGAAAACCTGCCGGTCCACAGTCACCTCGTCGTAATACGGTATACTGTCCTTTCCCAAGAAATCGAAGATCACTGTGTTCGGCTCTCTCAGTGTGATGTGTTCATACTTGAGAGAGCAGCAACCGACCGTGTCGGCTTCATTATCCGTATCCTTCTCATTGCCCGCTCTCAGGGCGAATCGGTCGATGAGATACATGGCGGTGGCACGCTGGCGGTCAGCCATAACCTCGCTCTTTAGCTCTCGGGTGTAGTCTGCACGGATGCGGGTGATGTGCTTCTTCAGCTCGCGAGCTTTCTCGAACTTTTTGTGATCGGCTTGGCCTTTGATTGCACTGTTTGCCGCAAGCATGACGTACTTGTAGCATCCGTTGATGTTTTCCTGCCACATAGCCAGCCATGTCGCCTTATTGTCGTGTTGCACTGCCTTCCACTTGTGTCCAGGGGGCGGCATCGGAACGGCAGCGTCTTTGCCGATGTTAATTGTCACTTGCTCAGGAGCAACCCGCTTCTTGACCCGGCCCGTCTTCGGATGCTCACCACGACCACGAAACAGACCCGGAGGCTCCACACGGAAGTTGCCCACTTTCTCTTTCCGCCCGTCCCACTTGCAGTAGAGATATGGGGCTTCTAGCTTCGCCTTCTCGTCCTTCTCCACCTTCTTCTCTTCCTTGGATCGTGTTTTTTTGGCCTCGGTCAAGCCCTTGAAGTGCTCAAACATGGGCTTGAAGTCGAGTTTGGTGAAGTCACGCAGTGCCACTTTGCTCCCGTCCAGCCGCTTTACACCGCCTGTCTTCTCAACTACTTCTTGGAAGTCGGCGAAGAAGTTTTTTTGAAACGTCGGGTTCTCCGTGTTGACAGTCAAGTGAAGCATAGAGCCGAAGAACGTAGCAACCTCCTCCGCTTCGGGGTGGAGCTCGACTGGTGCACCGTCATAGTAGAGGCGTACATGTTTCGGCAGAGACTGGTTTGGAGGCGGAAAAACAACACCGTTGTGCTCCAGCGTGGTCCACTTGATGCTATCGTCCTCCTTCTTTGGCTGGTCCCACCAACGATAGTCCTGTCCTTCCGCCTCCTGGTCACCGAGGTCGGCACTTTCCTCTTTTTTTAGGCCCTTGGCACCTACAGCCTTCTTTGGTGTGGGGGCTGACTTGGCTGGCGGTCGTGATGACTTGGCTGCAGGCTTGACCGCGGGCTTGGATGAGCTGACAATCTTCTTCTTTGCTATGGGGGTGTCCGAGTCTGATTCTTCCTTAAGCTTCACGCCATTTGCTTTTTTCGAGGATGCAGATGCTTTGGGTTTCGGTCTCGCTACCACGGTGCTGGCCCTCTTAGCGACTTTAGCACTAAGAGGCTTATCGTCGTCCGAGTCGAGCATGGGCGTGTCCTGTGTGGACGGTAGAGGCTTTCGTTTTGCTTTTGAAGAAACTGGTTCGTCCTCGCTGTCGAGTTCAACGTGATTTGGTTTTTTTCGTTTTGCCTGTTGATGAAAACTGTTAGTTGACCAACTGTCTCAGCTAACCTACAGGCCTTGGCCAAGTAGGCGACATTCGCGGTACTATAGGGCAGCTGACCAGAGGAGCGTTGTCATCGCTGTCGGACTCGTCTTTGTAGCTTATTTTCGTATCAAGAGAAATACGGGCTTTCCGCTTGGCTATACCGTTGGCATGGTCTCCGTTGGCAGGACCATTCCGAGAAGTCACATTGGTGACGGCCATGTTCGGGGTCGAGTTGGAACCTGAGAGAAGAATTTGGAGCGTCAGAACGTTCGGCGCTGATAGATAGACCACAACGGAGGATAAGGATAAAAGATGAGCGGCGAGTGAAGAGAAAAGGGAGACGAAATGGAATGGCGAAAGAGATAAGTCATCGGCGCGGTGCGAAAAGAGTGAGAAAGCTATGAGAGGGATTGCAGTTGAATTAAAGAACTAACCGTGTCCATTTGATCTTGCCAGAGGCCGGTCATCATCCGAGCTATCTGACATCCTGAAATGGCCGGAGGTGATCCTTTAATGTGGATGCTGTTGAGATGCAACACCTTCAGATCCCAATCGCAAGACGCGCGAAGAACTAGGACAGAATACTGGGAGGTCGACTGAGAAAACGCAAAGAGCCAACTAGCTAGCCACAGACGCAAAATAGAACAATAAAAAAGAACTTTTGTGAGAGGGATAAGTGATGGCGTAAAAGGCTAGCGGACAGTGCTGAGTTGTGAGGAACAGGCTGAAGAGGCTGAAGGAGCGAAAAAATCGAGGGTGTCAGTTAGAGAAGTCTGTGTGGCGATAGAGAGCAGTGAGCACTAACGAAGGTAAACTAAGTGTGGCATAAGCTGGACCAGTAATGCGAGAGGCTAGGATTGGAAAGAAGAGGGCAGAGAAGGGGTGTGGGCGGTGGAATGCGGTCGAGAGAAGGGGAGAGAGGGAACGAGAGAGGGGAGAAGAATTAGAAAGAATTTCTGAGGCTATTTCTGTTAGCGTTTTAGTGAGGACGAGGTCGCCTGAGGCTTCGCATTATTACGGCGCGTTCTCTCTGGGTTACCTAGTGCGCGATTGTGTAAGATTCCAGCCTCCCGAAAACTGGGTCGTCTTATTAGGTTTCGCCAAAGAAGGCCATAGTAAAACAGTGGGGCACGACCCGTCCTAGCCTGCCGTGGCTGTCATCACGTGGCATATCAGTACTCGTAAGATACGGAGTACGAGTACGAGTACTCCGTATATTTTACTACGGGGCACAGTGAGTGTGGCGCTCTGTGGCGGTGCAAGTGTACGAGTTAGAGCCGGCGAAAACGGACAGGCGGGCATAGAGTTCCCGGAAAAGCGCGAGAAGTGGAAACAGAAAACGCAGTGCCAATTTTGAAAACCGAAAAAAGAACGCAACCATCTCTTTTCTCTTACCCCGTCCACTCACATCCCGTTGGCCGCCATCCACGAGCGACTAATTGACCCAGGATTTTAACTGCCAGCCGAGGCACTCGTCAATTTTTTTCTCCGCCACCTTTCCACTTCGTTCGCAATGCTGTCGAGAGCGGCACGGCCAGCTCTCAGAGCTGGAGCTTCGGCTTCCCGGTACGTGCAGCAGGGGAGGGCCTATTTGGGGATAGGTGCCGGATGAGGGTAGGGGAGGGGGGGTGGGAGCAAACAATGAGGACTTGGGCAAATGAATAAGGGGGAGAGATGAGAAAAGCGGAGTGCGTCTGGTCCGCGATTGTCGATGGATGGAGAGAGGGAAGAGAGGAAGAACCGGGGACATGGGTAAATGGGGAAACGGAGAAGGAGACAGTGCTGACGATTGACGCCCACAGGTCTCTTACGGCGACGCCGTTGGCGACGTATGCGACGCTCCGAGAGATCGAGGGTCGTCTCAAGTCGATCCGCAACATCGAAAAGATCACGAAGACGATGAAGATCGTGGCATCGACGAAGCTGACGCGGGCACAGCGTGCCATGTTAGCGAGCCGCAAGTACGGCGAGACGTCGAACGAGGTGTTTGAGTCGGCCGAGACGAAGCCGCTGGAGGCCAGCGAGGCGAGCGAGGGCGCGCCGAAGAAGACGCTGCTGATCGTGTGCAGCTCGGACAAGGGCCTGTGTGGCGGCATCCACTCGGGTCTATCGCGCACGGTGCGCAAGCTGTTCGCGGAGGCGGCGCTGGCGGGCGCGGCGCCGCAGACGTCGTACGACCTGGTGCTGCTGGGCGAAAAGTCCAAGGCGCAGCTGCAGCGGACGAACAACAAGGATGTGGTGCTGTCGTTTGCCGGCGTCGGCAAGGATATTCCGTCGTTTGCCGAGGCCCAGGCCATTGCAGACCAGATTGTTCAGCTGCCGGGCGAGTATGCGTCCGTCAAGATCCTGTACAACAAGTTTGTCAATGCCCAGAGCTACGAGCCGACGGCCATCGAGGCTTTCTCCGAGGAGGCTGTCGCAGCCTCGCGTAAATCTTTGCTCTCACTCTTCTTGGATGACTTTGCGCTGACACGGCTTCAGCCAACTTCTCCGTCTTCGAGGTCGACGACTCCACGCTGCCCAACCTGCAGGAGTATGCCCTGGCCAACTCGCTCTTCTGGGCTCTTGCTGAGGGCCACGCCTGCGAGCAGTCTGCCCGTCGCAACGCTATGGACGTAAGTGTCCCTAGTACTGACTGTGCTTGTCATCGCTTTAGCACTGCTAACCGCTATTGCACAGAACGCCTCCAAGAATGCCGGTGAGATGATCAGCCGGTACCAGATCCTGTTCAACCGTACGCGCCAGTCCGTGATCACGGGCGAGCTGGTGGAGATCATTACGGGTGCCACGGCCTCGGAGGATATGTAAAACAAATTTTAGGGAAAAGGGATTGGAGCTGCCCCTAGGGATATTTAGCTTTCCGTATCGCCGATATCTATCCCTCACTGACCGCTCTTGTTGAACCGAAACTAGAGGAACTCTACTACCGCCACCTGTCTTCAGTATGATTAACTTGCTTTCTCCTGTCTTGCAGAGGAGGACAGGATAGTCACGTGTATAGTCCAAAAGAGGAAAGCAACTTTCTTATGTCTAAGTGCAATACTTCGCATAATTAGAGTGGATGCTCCATCCAAATGCAACAGCCCTCATCCCGTCATGTCGACGTCGCTGTTGTCTGCATCCATGGCTTGACTCGTCAGCCGTCGCAACCGTCGCGGCACTGCAGGAGGCTCTGGTTTGTCCAACGTCATCGCCGAGGGTGACCGGGCGATCTGCTCCATGCTGCTGCTACTTCTGCTGTTGCTGTTGCTGTTGCTGTTGCTACTGCTAGCCGCAATCACCGCCGAAGCCACAGTGGCCGTCGGATCGGAGTTTTCGGCCGCAAAGGTCGACCGCAGCACGGTCGCCTGTCGGTCCCATTCGGCTGCCTCTTGTCTGTGCTGTTCCAGTGCTGCCACATATGCCTGCTTCTCAGCAGACGCTCGCTCAGCATACGGCCGCCGCTCGTCAGCGCTTGCGCTGCGCCACATCTTAGACGTCAACACCCGCACGTCGTTGGGAAGTGCCCGCGCGCTCGACAGTCCGCTGCCGTTGCCGCTGCCACCCTTGCGCCGACTCATCATTGTCTCCTCGCACTTCTTCCGCGCCCGCTCGTAGTTCGCCTTGCTGAACAGCAGATACGACGTGTCCACCACGCGCGCCGGCTGCAGCGGCCGCTCACCAATATGCGCCTGCACATACTTCTCCATCTGCTGTTCGCGCTCCTCCATCCGCCGCCGCAGACGTGCCTTGACCGCTCTGTGGCTGCTGCCCAGACTCGCTCCGCCCTTTCCGGCCGCGCTTCCACTGCCGCTCTCGTCGCCCGTGGCCCCTCCCCCGGCACTTTCCTCCTCTTCCCGCACTGCCTTGCGCTTCAGCGATGCCGCCATCTCCCGCGGTATCACCAGCGGCACTGGCACGTCGATGGGTCCCAGCAGCTCCTCGATCAGCTCCGATGCCGCTCGCAGCCCCGATAGATAGGCTCCGTGCACCGTCGCTGGGTGCGCGCCCGTTGTGTGCTCGCCGGCAAAAAGTAGGTGCCGGCCGACCGACCGCGCCATCACGTCGTAGTCGTCGATGCGCATCTCAGGCCCGGCTGACGAGTAGCTCCCGCGCGCAAATGGGTCGCTGGCCCAGCGCGTCACAACCGCCTCGGCCGGAGCCGGCACTTTCTCTGCCCCAAACACGCTGCGCAGTACCGCCATTGCCTCGGCCACAAGCTCGTCGTTGGATGATGTCTCCGTGTCGTAGGCCGCATCGCCTGCCATCAGCGCCAGCAGGCACGGCAGGCCCGTCGTCGTCGTCACGTTGAACCCCTGGAACATGCTCCCGCGTCGTCGCGAATAGTCCTGCTGGTCGAGACTGGACCCGTTGCTCGGCTCGCGCAGCACCCCGAATATGTCGTACTTGGGGTCCCAAAAAACACGTGGGAACGTCAATATGACCTTGTTCAGCACACCGTAGCCCAGCCGCCGTATCACGTCAGTCTTCCACTCTGGCAGCGGTGGCTCGAATTCCACGTTGCCGTGCTTGAGAACGCCAAGCGGAATGGTGTTCACAACATAGTCCGCCTCGAAGCTGTACCCGCCTTCACACTCAATAATCACGGGCGCACTGCCCTCCTCCCACCCATTGTGGCCAGTAGCATTGCTGCCGCCTGTGTCCAGGCTGTAGGATATCTTCGTGACAATCATGTTTCTACGCAGATTCAGAGGCGTGGGACACAGCATCAGCCCACGGGGCACGCTCTGGTAGCCGCCAATCACCCTGCTGTGCTTTCCCTCCCACTCATTTCCGGCATCAATGTCCCACCCCTGGAGGCTGAGACGGGAATGATTGATAGCAGTGCTGTATTCCAGGTTGGCAATGTGCCAGTTGAGCAGCCGAAAGTCTTTGGCGCCAAAATCAACCATCTCTTGATACTGTCTGATGGCCTCGTCAATTACGAAGCCCAGTGTGGCGCCCGGTGCCTTTGCAGCTGCATCTAGATGGAGGTCTCGAGACTCAACCACGCCAGGCCTTAGATCCCAGCCCATCTTCTGGACCTTGTAAGCAGCCGGCAAGACTCCTGGCACTCCGGGCGTGCCACGAGCCGGCAGGACAGAGAGCCCATTCTGGGGCAGGATTGTCGCCTTTTGGGCCGATGGTTTCGCCGCCAGAGTCTCAAGCTGGGTCGCTGCGAGTGCCACTGCTTCTTGCGCCATTTTTGCCGTCGTCGCCACGGCTTGGACAGTCCGTGCCGCCTGCGCTGTTGCTGCTTGTGCATCCTCCACCTGGGCGATCATCCGGTGTCCCTCTGCCGAACTGGAGCTGTCGCGGCCTTCATCCATCAGATCGCGGTTGCCTTCGACCGGTGCTTGAACCGGAGTCTTGAACTTGTACTCGCTGACACGGTCAAGACACTCGTTGAACAGGTTTTCCGCCAATCCATCACGCCGGCTATCGACCGGTTTGCCGTCTGTGTCGTGAATTGTTGTCTCTGACCACAGTGCGTGGTAGGGGAGGCCCAATTGGCCCCGGACCAGGACGTTCAGTGGGTTGCCACGGTCAAACCCCGTGATGATCATGCCGCCCATCTCAGCAGTACAGCGAAATACAGGACGCTCGCCGGACTCGTTTCCCTCCTCCTTTGCCTCGCCCTGCTGCGGTTGCTGCTGCTGCTGGAATGGTCGCGAGTACACCCGGCCACCGATTCGACTGCGTCCCTCCAGGACAACCACGTCCGGCGGGGGCTGCTTTCCTAGCTCGAGGAACCTATTGGTATACTGCTTGAAGAGGCTGTCCAGCTGGCGTGCACAGCCCAAACCCGCCAAGCCGGCACCAATTACGATAATCCGTTTTCTCCGCTGCTGCTTTCCGGAAGGCATGCTACTGCTACCGCCGGCGTTGTCTTTTACTTTGTCAGCAACGCTGGCTTGGATTCCCCGTATCTGCGCACATCCGAAATTGATGAAGCCACGACGGACAAGCCAGTGGAAACAGACATTGGCTGCGTCAAACCACCGATTATCCTTTGCACAGCCTATAGCCTCCTGCCGTGTGACAGCAACCTGGGGTCGCCGTACCCATAGCCGGAGGATGCCGTTGCGAATGTTCAGATACGTGGTGACCTGTGCGTGGCTGATGTGCTGGCGCAGTATCATCCGCTCCTCCTCGTCTAAAGCATATGGATTGAGTCTGGACGATTCAGCGGCAGCCACGCACTGTCTAGCGTATTCCCGCGCGGACAGGTCTGCCGGGATGGATGACTTGGGCCGAACTTTGTGCACAATTCGGATTGGGAGGGAAGGTTTCGGCGATGTGGGTACAGGAGAAGCAGGAAGCTGAGAAACTGAAGCCAGTGAGGAAATCGTATGTTGCAGATGCACCACTGCCGACTGGGGAGGCTGGAGGTCGGGAAGAAGTGAGAGAGACAGCTTCCTTAGTGATTGCGGCAAAGGAGCTTGCATACTTGCGGGTGCCGAGGACAGCTGCGGTGACGGGTTCGATACATCGAGCGGTATGTCCGAGTCGATTGGTGTTGTGGCCTTACTAGAGCTGGATGCCAGCGACGGGATTGAATACAGCTCCGACCGATCGGTAATGGCAGACACCGACGAGGCAAGCGACTTGTGTACGCTTTCGCGCAAAGGAGGCAGTCTGAGTAACGACGGGAATGTGTGATGACATGAATCCGGTCTGCGAAGAGGACGGTCAGCGTTACAAGACGTACGAAGCAGAATTCGGGTGTAAATGGCCGGCGAGACTTACGATGGTACCACATGACCAAGTGGTCTCGCCTTCTCAGGCTCCAACTTAGTAGGCTTGTCACCAGGCTGCTCCGTGGCCTCGTCGGGGCATGTGCCCGCTGGCTCAATAGCTAGTCGGTCCGCATGATCTTCTAATGTCTGCTCTTCTGGTATGTGCTCTTCTGGCAGCTCCTCATCTGGCAGCCCCTCTTCTGGTTCAGCGGAGGGCTCGTCACGCTCGTCGTCATCACCAGAAGGTGGCTCCTCGGCATACACTTCGATGAACGACTCGACAGAATCCTCGATCGATGCCTCCATGTCAGTGTGCGACTCTTCCTCCCCCAGGCTGTACATGGAGTTTGCTGTGCTGAGGCATGAGTCTTCGGAGGAAGCGCGTGACGCTGGCGTCTCGAATAAATTGCCGGTTGCTGTTTCTGCTGATTCAATTAGAGACTCAATTGGTCCGATTGGCTGCAATCCTGCATTTGGCACTGCGCCAGGTGCCGCTTCTATCGAGTTGTATTCTGGAGATAGAGCGAAATACTTGAAGTCGTCTGGCATATCGCTAGGCGAGCTAAGTTCGGACAGCGTTGAGTCGTCCGAGACATCACCGCCATGATGACCGTCGTCCTCGTAGCCTTCCATGATATAAGGGAGCTATTGAAGATTAGGCTAGCATCCGAGAGGAGCGTAGAGAGCATATAGAAAGGCGAAGGCTGGTGCTGAGGCGACAGCTCCCATACTCAGAAGAGGCAGTGGGGTGTGCTAAGAGTGAGACGCAAAAATGGTGCGCGACTGTGTTGAATCCAGATATTGGAGCACCTCGTCGGGCCACAGGAATTAGCTGTCCAACAGTCTCAATTCTGCGACCTTCTCCTGCTTTTCTTCTTGTCACTTGGAGATTGTGGTAGTAGGCTCGGGTTTCCGGAGGAAGACCCGGCAGGACAGAGAATCGGACTCTAAATGACGGATGACGGTTAGCTGGCAATATATCCAAAGCAGCTACTCCGGGACCGCCGGCCAGTGAACCCTATGTAAGGCGTAACATCTCGAAGCAAAGCCCGCACCAGTTGGCGCATTGCGAGCCGGTGAAAAGGAGGTAAATAGCACATACGCAACAAATGCAGGAGGTATGCCACACATACAGATGAGTTGCCGAATATGGTCGCCACTGAAATGTCCGAGGATGTGGTCCGGCCCGTTATGTCGGCCTCGGCCTCGGCCTTTCTTGGTCTCTTCGTTCTTCGGTGTCAAAAAGCCTCTCGTTGATCGCCGGTCCCGGCAATCAACTCCGTGCTGTTAACCGCAATTGACCCGTTATATGTATATATCACGGCCAAGTCGGCCAGAACCGAGATTATGTTCCGTTCTCTCGTTCCTTTCTCCCGTTGCGTCCTTGTAATAGTGAGATGCTATACACGTTTGTTTCTCGCGGAAGGTGAAAATGCGCCGGAAGAATGCAGTCGCATCGGACCATTTCTCTAAGCCTACGCAGAGTTGGCGCTGGCACCTGCCCCAACGCCTCTAAAAATTTATTTCCCAGCGCAGTTTTAGTATTATTATCTATCAATATTAACCGCCGGGCCTAGAGCTGTATCACGTGAGCACCAACTCAATTCAACATCGTAGAACTCAACATGCAATCGCTTTGTTCTTTCTTTTGTCATTCTCAGCTCGGCCGCGGGATTCTCGGCGCCCTCACGCAATCGTGTCTAGTCTTGATGGAGTCTCAATTTACGTCCCGCACATGCCAGTTTCGCCTGAAACGCCAAATCTCTGTTTGCCATATAACGCCGTACCCCAGTAAGAAGACCACCCTGGGGTGTTTCAATGCTTTGCTACTCTGCAATTATCGTCATCTCATTATTTCCTCCGTCTCATTGTGCAGCTGCAGCCTGGTTGGCTTGTCGTTCGAACGATCCGGCCTCAGTGGCCGCCGCCATCATCTTATTACCGCTGATAATGGAGGTTGTACAGATCACAATATTTCGTCGGTCTGCTCAATGCCCCATCAGTATATGCATGGAAATAAATATAGAAACGACGAGGAACCGGAATGCAGGGCAATTGTCTGTCAAATGAAGGAAGGAATAATATTTGAACGTACCGGCTTCCTGCTTCGCAATAAATCGCAAAGCTGCGATTTCTGTAAACGTAATACCACCAACAAAGACAACGAAAACGGTCTTTTTAGCTCCACTGCCCGACAGAAGCGCTCTTGCCTTGAAAACCTTGTCATCCCCTTTCTGAAGATCGTCAAAGGTCTGTCCGCGTACATGCTTCACCACCTCATCAAAGCCCCGCCAGCCATGCGACCCGCTCGTAGATCCATTGCCCTTTGTGAAGTTCAAAAGGTACTGCTTCTGCAGAAGACACTGCACCAATCTCACAGAAAGGGGCGCATAGCCACTGTAAACATATGCTATGTCATTCGGATCTTGCTCGTTGACCTCGTCGACAATCAGTCGTAGTTGCTTTCGGACGAAAGTGTAATTGGTCTTCGTACCAGCAACATTTGTGCCTACGGTCATCGGAATCATGCCCGCCATCGGCGATGAGCGAGGGAGGAACATCTGTAGCCGCTCCAGGTTCTGCAGCGTAAGAAGGTGTTGGTAGCCGTAGCCTTCGAGGATGAGCCGGCGAAATTGGTCAAACTCCTTCGGCTTTATACCACCAGAAATACTTGAGTATATGCACAAGAGACGAAGAACATGTGGCAGCGATGTATCCCGGGCAATGAGCTCTTCAATGGCGTCAAATTGAGCGGAGGGATCGGCACCTGCAGCCAGGTTTTGTTGTACTTCGAGTAAGCTGCTGAACTCGTCGCTTCGTGTGTATTTGTAGAGTTCCTCAACCAGCCCTGTATGCACTTTGAGACTGGCCTGCTCGGCTTGAAAGCCCGGTAGTTTCTGAACAAAATCGCGCAGCTCCGCCGTTGTCCGCGTGTTGTGCCTACCCTCGTAATCACTTTGCAGGCGGCGGGCAGTCTTATTGAGCAGGTTGCCGACAATGGCAAAATTGGCGTCCCGTAGCTCCTCGCAGAGCTTGTCTGAAGAATCCAGCGGAACCTTGCGTATCCGGCCAGCCGCCGACGATGTAGCCCCACTTGTACCGCCGGTAGCTGAGGAAGCGGCAGTGTTTGGGGCGGCGGCTCCGACAATGGTGGGATCGACGTCGGTTTGACTGTTTTGGATTCCAAACAGTTCATCAATAAGCCCCTCGTAGGTTAGCTGGGTGAGCAGTGGGGTTACAAGATCGACTTCCCGATCGATGATGATGACGCTCTCGGATGTGGAGCTAGGTGTGAGGCCGAGCTTGGAGGCTTCGCTCGCATCCTCGCCCGCAAGCAGCTCCTGGCGCATACGCTCGAGGAGTTCTGCGACACGCTTCGCATTATCGCCCTTGCCAATGATGCGTGGAAAAAGACCATGGCGTTGCTGGATACCCATAAGCGCTCTGGCTAGGAGGAATGCCGGTGTCGGGTCTTTGTGGAGATAGAGGTCCTGGAATGCATCGTCCAGCTCCAGAGACAGCACGTCGTGTTCGAGGGGGAAAAAGTAGAGAGGTAGCTCGGATATGTTTGCGTCGCCGAGCACTCCAGCTTCTTCCAGGATGTTGTCCGATATGAGTGTGCGACGTGGCACCCAGATAATGTGAAAGTCGTGTCCCGTCTGGCTCTCACGTTGTAGTCGGCGGATCTGGTCTAGAAGCAACACCGTCAGCCCCCTCTGATCACTTTCACCGCTAACATGCATAGAGTAGTAGGCGCAAAGAGAGGGATAGTCACCTGCTATCGCCTGAGCATGACGGCCGCATTCGCCGCGAGCCAAGAAGACGACATTATGCTGGCTAGTATCGGTATTACCGTTCTCGAGAAAGAAAAACTTGTCGACTCCGTAATCCTGCAGCGTGGAGACCTTGACGATTGTGCCGATAGGTCCAGCAAGGGTCTGTTCAAGAACCAGGTTTTTCTTGCCGCGGACCTGGTTATGTCAGAAGTCGAAAGAGTGAGAGCAAGAGGTGGCCATCCAACTCACGCCCTCGAGAAGATGCAGCAAGTCACGTCGTGCCTTGTCTTTGACCTGGATAGTGTCGAACGCAACAGGAGGGGCCATTGGGTATCCTAGTGCGCTTAAACCGGCCAATAATTCCGTTAAGGGGGGCCGGTGTCGAGGGAGGAGGGGGGAGAGGGAGGATGTCGGTGTGACTGTGAGGTAGGTGGAAGAGATAAAGCTAGAAATATTCAGATGTCGTGGACTCTGCGCAAATCCTAGGCTAAGAGCTCTGAGCAACGACAGACGATTAAAACTGCCCCGCCTATTTGGGCGCAGTGGACCCATATTTACTGTTAACTGTTCTACAGTACGGAGTACGGAGTACTTCGTACATGACATGCAGGACTCTTAGTCCAAGTTACTACTTGAAGACACCACCTAAGATATGTGACTCTCTTTTGACTTGTAAAATTTCCGGCCTCTTTCCAGGAGAGGAAACCCAATGAACTTCTCGTATGAATCCGCGTAGTCTTCAAAACCTTCGAAGCTTGCCCGAGCTATAAAACGAAAGGGGATTCCTAGGATTGGAGGACATAGAGGCCCGCACAGAATGCATACAATGCCCAGCATCTAGCAGTACAGGAAGGCGTCCATCCAACTACCCGACGGCATATAAGGTGGCGTGTCAAGCTCATACTTTAGGCCATCCTTCAGCCCAATTTGCGCATAGATATATTTAGTGCCCAACTCTAGATGAACACGGCCGTTTCAGATGCATACGCAACACAAAGCTGTATATCTTCAGAGGTTCGTATACACTCCATGCCCCCAGTTGCGAGAAGCATTCGTGTATATACATATGTATGGTTGTGTGTGAGAGGGCTGACTACACCTTGTTATCGTGGTAGTAAAATTCAATGTCCTTTGGCCGTAGCCGGTTGGTCCGGACGAATTCAGCATCCCCGGGCGGTCGCTCGTTCTTGGAGTTTCCGGTTAACATGCTCTGCAGGCTCATGCATACACTCTCAACATTCTGAACGGGACTCCAGCCAGCCGAGCCGAGCAAATCCAGACAGATGATGCCGTTAGAGTAGATGTGTGGGTGGATGGGAATCGGCCGATCAGGCAAGTGGACGAATACAACTTCGGGTGGTTCTGCAAGTTCAGCCGGTGAAGAGAAAGGGGGATTTTGGAGGGGGGGGGATCTGACAGAAACTAACCGATCGGATAAGATTTATTGAACTTGAATAAAAGACGATAGGTTTGGTCTAGGTAGAGGGGATTCTGGTCGAGAACCTGAACATCGACGGTCCATTCTTCCAGATTATCTGCAGTCACTAGGCTGATGCCAGGAGGGAGGCCACTACTATGAATCTGACGGGAAGAGGGCCAAGGCACTTTGTGTTGGCGATTGTCGTCGACAGTGTGTGGGGTGGGAAAGGACGCATGAGATCTCACCTTGGCCAACTCCTTCTGCAACCGCTTTGCTGCAAAGCTCATGCTTGTCTGTTACCTTGCGCATACACATATGTGCATGGGCTTTACCAGCTTATTATCTCAGCCTCCGTTGTCTGCTGGGCTGCGACGTTTCACAGAGGGGCAGAGACGAGAGCAGGTCAAGGTGCGTGGCAGCAGGGAAACTGAATCGGCGACTCGATAAAGTGTCGTCTGGCAATGTGGGAAAAAATGGGAAAAAGAGGCCGAGAGGTCGTTGTTGAATCCCGAATAGATATTGAGAAGCACCGATCACGTTGACAGAGCTACTTGGTGATGTAAAGGAAGAAGCTGGTGGATCCCCTGGTTGTGGACTGCTGGGCTGTTTAGGGACTGGATAGCAGAAGAGGGGCAGGGATATCGAGGAGATAAAGTAGGAGAGGGGCAGTAGGCGGCGGCGGCGGCGAGATGCGGTAGGATACGGAGTGCAATGCAAATGACTGACAGGGATGGAAAGCATTGCTAGGTGATGTCTTCTGTCGCGTCGGAAGCGTGGGTAACGACGGCGAGGGGGGTCAATCCGTTGGAAACGATCAGGTTGTATTATGTAAGATAAGACAGCGACCAAAACTAGCAAGCGTGTACTACTCCGTATTATACGAGTAGTTAGCGCGCCTCGCAAGGCAACGAACATCTACGACGTTTTACCGCTGGGTACATAGCGATGACGATATGGTTTGGATTTGGATGCATTGGTCGGGGTCGGCAGCACAAGCTTACTGGCACATGCGCTTTTTTTTTTCAACAGCCTCAGGATGCGGCACTCGTATTCGGTCGTAGTATGTAAGAGGCAGCCAATTTCGCCTTGTCGCCCAACTCGACGGGGAAAGATAGAAGCCTCTGACACACTTCGGGTTCCACGGACGGCCCAAGTTGCCGCCGGCCTTTGGCCACCTAATGGAGTACTCCGTACGAAGTATAGTTCTCCCAATACTCCGTACATCACAGCCTTCTCCCCTTTTTTTCATACACCCACCTCAGTTATTACATTTTACGCGGTGTGTTGAGGCTGTGCACTGAGATCAGCCCCAGTGCAAGGTTGGCTGTCGTAACGAGTGGGGGTAAAATGCCTGGCAGCAGAAGCGGGGCATCTCCTACGTCGTACTGTTTGCAAGAGCAGCCCCTCCTCCTAGAGAAGGGAGGGGGTGAGCTGAAGCTCCTTCCCCTTTGCGAAGTACAGCCCTCATCTTTGCAGGACGTTTGCTTGGCTCGCTTTAGCCCGAAGTCTTTGAATTTCTTCTTGGGCTTCGCTTGTTGTTCCTGCCCTACTTTCTTCTTGGTTTTGACCATTCGCATTTCACACGCCAGGCACTTTCCACCCTATCGCGACAGCCAAGGCAGAAAATACCCAACATCTCTGGCCCATCCGCTCACATAAAGCCCAACTCGAGAAATATCGCTATCGTCAGCCCTTCTGACGTCTCTTTCGTCTCAATTAAGGCCTCTCTCACAAGACCCCTCTGACTGCAGTTATCCTACCCCGGGTCGTGTTGCGTATCTGCCATCCCATTTATCTGCTCCGCTCCCCGGCATCTAGCGCGCATTTCTCTCCATCGCCCAAGACAGATTCGGTTGCGCTTCTTTTTCTCTCTCCTCAATCAGTGCCTATTCCATCTGCAAGAATGAGTCGTAAGCACGCCTACTCTCCCCTACCTTGCTGCTCACTCGAAACAATCCACCTCCATTTGCACGCCTGGTGCACCTAGAGATGTTGCTGTTTGCACCTCCGTCCCAAAGCGCAGGACAGTTGCTTTTGTCTTGCCTAGCAAACGCTGATGCAGTTCTTTCCATCTAGTCACGGGTATGCTCAATCGCTTGCATGGCCAGCCAGAGAGCTACGACAAGAAGTATGGCTCAGCCACTCCTACTATAACCTTACAAAACGGTTTCTTCTCGAGCGCCCGGCACTGACCGCCTGTCTTCAATTGCAGATCCAAGTACCATTTTGGTCGTATGCTCGGCGCCGGTACATATGGCATCGTCCGCGAAGCAGATGGTCCGACAGGGAAGGTGGCTATCAAGGTCATTCTCAAAAAAAATGTGAAGGGCAATGAACAGATGGTCTATGATGAACTTGAATTGCTTCAAACCCTCCAACACGACCACATCGTCCGTTTCGTTGACTGGTTCGAGTCAAGGGTAGGCATCTCTCGAGCCACCTCTCCTCCTTTTGTCCTCTCCATTTGCTGATGCTTTGCGCTCACCTCGACAGGACAAATATTACATTGTGACGGAACTGGCAACAGGTGGCGAGTTGTTCGACCGCATTTGCGAGCAGGGAAGGTTCACCGAGAAGGATGCCTCGCAGACCATCAAGCAGGTTTTGACCGCCGTCGATTACCTACACAACAACAACGTTGTCCACCGAGGTGAGCAATACAATGGTCCACTTCAGGCTTTGGATAAGCATAGACCTTACTGACCTGCATTATTAAGACTTAAAACCTGAGAACTTGTTGTATCTCACGAAGGAGGCTGACTCTGACCTTGTCCTGGCCGACTTCGGTATTGCCAAGATGCTCGACAGTAAAGACGAGGTGCTCACCACCATGGCTGGATCCTTTGGCTATGCGGCACCTGAGGTAATGTTAAAGAAAGGACATGGCAAACCCGTGGATATGTGGTCGATGGGCGTTATCACATACACTCTGCTGTGCGGATACTCGCCCTTTCGCTCAGAGAACCTACAGGATCTGATTGAGGAGTGCACGGCTGCTCGTGTCGTATTCCATGACCGCTACTGGAAAGATGTCAGCGACGATGCCAAAGATTTTATCATGGGGTTGCTGCAGCCGAAGCCGGAAGATCGGTGGACCAGTGAAGTAAGCAGCCTGTCCACATTCGCTCCTAGTATGTAGTTGACCTCAGTTTCACTAATCTGTCTTTTAGGAAGCCATGAAGCACAAGTGGCTGAGCGGCGAGAACGCCACCGACCACAACTTGCTGCCCGAGATCAAGGCGTTCATGGCAAAGGCTCGTTTGCGCCGCGGTATCGAGTTAGTCAAGTTGACCAATCGCATAGAAGCTCTCAAAATGCAAGAGGAGGACCCAGAAAACTCGGACATGCCAACTAGTGCCCCTCCGGAGATAGCTCAGCCTGTACTGGCGCAATCGGAAGGGACGCCGTCGAGTGACAGCGGCAGTGGTAACATCACGGGGAAGCAAAGACTGACCAATGCGGTAAAAGGAGCCATATTCCGGGAGGTCGTCTTGGCCAAGGTGCGCGAGATGAAGCAACAAGAGGAGGTGCGCAAGGAAGTCGGCAAGCAAGAGTCAGCAGCAAAGGAGTAGGACCCATTTGCTTCGAGTATCGTACTACTTGGAAAGGTTCTCTCTCAACTGGGAAGGGGTTTTCTCATTTCCGTGTACTAGTCGGGCTAAAGAACCAGTGACAAGGAAGTTAAAGAAGAGGGATTTGCTTGAAAAGGATAGTGTCTCGGGAAGCCTCATCTTCTGTGTAGATAGTTTCGTATTGTAGTTAGATGGCTTGATATGCCCAGTCATTGGAAGTGGACTAGCCGACTTCGCTGGGGTCTTACACCACTGATTTGGTCGTTGTTTATGTGCCACTTCTATTTTCGTATCTTACGAGTGAGAGTAATCGCATTGCAACTGTGTCAAAATAACATTCACGAGTCAGTACGCTCTTTATTTGTAAGACGTCTCAACTATCATCGGAACGTTTGGCACTTTACTTCTGTAGGCTAATAAATGTACAATTACCCCACGATAAATGCTCTCGATCAGGGCTCCCTTTGTGGCCCCGAAGCATCTCGCTAGAGGCAGGGAACGTGCGATTGACACGGTTCTCCAATTTCAATTCGAACTTATAACGGTCACAATTCTTCGGGAAGCAAGATACATGCGCACTTAAACTTTTCCAATAAACTATCTAACCATCAAGCGTATTGTATTCGTACATGGCTTATGATGCCTTGACCGTGCTAGCTCTATACAGATCCGCCTGTAGGCTGCACATTGCAAATTGAAGTACAGCAGGAAAAAAAGGCGAGAATACAGTGACATAACAATACATGGGTTTATCGTAAAAACTTCGTGAGCATCTAAGAAAATTGAAAAAAAGGGCCCCATCGTTTAGCGGCCAAGATTGTAGAGCGAACCTGTCTGAGGAATGCTGGACGAGAAGTGGTGTACAAAGGGGTCTTGTATCTGCAGTCGAATAAAAGTGCAGGTGTTGGTATTCAAGAGATATTAGTCCAGCTCGGCGAGTGCACTCATACGAAGTGCCTCGTAGCGGCTGGGATCAAAACGTTTGCGCTGCCAGCCATTCCTGCGCAAGCGCGCAATACGAGCCTTTCTGTCCAGGTCGCGCAAATTGTCAGTGACAGGTGTGGCGGCCCTGGTCAGAAGTTCGACGTTTTCGGAAAGGCGCCTTTCAAAGATTGCATCGAGGCTTGCTTTATGCAAGGAAACCTGCGTTTTTTAATTTCTGCCAGATGCAAGCAGTAGCGGTGCTCTGAGCTGTGCATGAGGAACGAGTCTCGGATATGATCTCGGTCTGAGTCGAATATGTAAGCTTGTTCTTTCAGTGCTCGCGGAGTCAGCTCCGCATCTGAATCTGGCTGGGCGCATTCGGGGGTCTGTGGGCGGTTGGGGACTTCGGGTAGCGTCGAGCGCCCGAGGGCGGATGTGAAATATTCGTCATCAAAACCAAGCGTTGGCGAATCAGGTCGAACAAAAAATCCCTTTGGGGCGGTAGTAGTTTCTTGAGGCAATTCGAAGGAGACCTTCTTCCTCGCCGGGCGTGGGGGTGGTGAGTCAGGTATAAGCAGGGACTGCTGTGATCGAGCTATCAGGTCTTCCGATGAGCAGACTGAGGCTGTCGGAGACGAAAAGGCGGTCTCGGGCGTCCAAGCTCGGGAAGAGCCAATCGATCCTGACGGGGAATGCAGGCTTGACACCGAAGACATAGCAGAGTTTGGTCTGCTTCTGGAAAGCACCGACTCTTCGGCATGGCAGATGAGCCTGGCCGCTTGGTCGTAGTGATTGCGGGCCTGCTCGATAAGGCTATCACGGTGTGTGCTGGGTCCAAGCCATAGCCGAGTGCACATCTCCATTGACGTTGCAGCATAAAAATGCAGAGAAATGAGATATGCGGGCTCAACGTCGCGCTGCACCATTGTTAGCGTCTGAAAAAAAGAAGGGGTAGAGCGTATCGGCTTACAGTAGCGTCGATGTTGCTCAGGATCTCAAGACATCGCGTGAAGCAAGCCTGGTATTTGCGATTCAGATGTTGCCTCTTGATGTCGGCAATCGTGCGTCTCCAATCGTCCACTGTGTATGGAAGATCAAGAAAAAACGGGGGTGGGGGGGACAACGTGCGCATAGACGGTTTTGTCTGCTGTGGTAGTGGCATAGAGGCTCGTCTAGACACGTTGTGCGACACGGATGATGGAGACCGAGGTGTGCGGACAGACATGGGCAGATAGCTAGCACTTTGCCCACGAGCATGGCATTTATCTGTTGGTGGAAATATCACACTTGGTCGACTGCCTGCTGCGACGGGATTCAACATCAAAGGAATGAGGCCCGGCATTGTGAAGACTGGGACGCCTGAAGCGCTTGGCTGATACGGGTGTCGGTTTTGAATACACACACTCGGGATTGGTGTTATCTAATGACGTTATCGAAGATAAAGTTGTAAAAAATGCTGGGGAGCCGGTGTTATTAAAAGCGAAATATGACAAACCGGAGGACGGTATGTTTTGTGATCGACAGTACAGAAATGCAAGGCTGTGGCCAGTGTTGTAGTTGGCACGGAGTATTAATAAAATATTGGTTCGAGATAAATGTTATACCAGAGAATAATACACAAATCACCACAGAATAGAGTGGTGTTTATTAAAGACTGTAGACCGGGTGCTCGGTGGAGGAGAATGAAATTCGCTCGGATGCACTGAATGAACGGACAGGTCGGAAAAAACGGTGGATATAGACGAGGCGTCCCGTGCCGTGTCGTTGTGCTGTCAGGACAGTTGTGATGGGTAGGCGTACCTGACGGTTCGAAAACCAAGTAGCAAGCTGAAGCCAAAAGATGCGGCTGGTGGGGGGAAGGGGACAATAAAAGAAACGTAAAAGGGGAGAAGGAGGAGGAAAGGGCAGTTTAAAAAGGGCAGGAAAAGTAAGAGTATAAAAGTTCTACCTCGATTGGAAGCGGCGATAGGAATTGTGGAGAGGGCGACAAAAGCATGAGGCAGGGGTGATGTCTTTGGGACAGGGGCAGGAAAGTCTCCACACGCACCACACTGCCGTTGGATCTGACCCTGTCTAGGCTTAGTGTAGTGCATGCGCTCGGTGCCGTCGCCTGTAAGGTACGCGTACTGTGCATTTTCTATTGCTCGCACGCCTGTTATGAGTATAATTACAAGTACTTGGTTTTCCGGGGCGAGCGGGAAACGAAGCCGGGTCGAATTGCCACCAGTGCTCGTATCTCACAGAGTACTCCGAGCAAATACACTCCGTACATATACTTGTATCTTTCAAGTACTCCGCCAGATGGCTTGACAACATCCTTGGTAAGAACTAGGATAGCCAACTGCGCCGCGTCTCTGTCGCAGCTTGTCTCTGAGCTGCCAGATGAGCTGTCTGGTGCAAGCATCACGGCAGGTCTCACTCGAATCTCGGTGGCGAGGCTGGTACGGAGTACTATACGTCGTATACTATGCAGTATGTACAGGCGAGAGTGCGATTTGCTGAAAGGAGCAAACCCGGCAAGTCATGCGCACGGTTCCACCGTTCTCTTTTTTTGTGCTATCTTACGTCGTAATCACTGCACGTGTGCTGCGCATTTGCCGTTTTAGGGGCCTGTGCACGGACACGAACGGGCCTGTCAGTATTTTGTGAGTGGGATATGAGTTGTCCTTACTATCTTACGTCGTATGTACATCGTGTCTTGCATCGTGACAATGTCGTACTCACTGTCAGAGGGTCGTTTCTGGCTTGTCGGACACTCCGTGCTACTATTTATGTACCAATGCTCGTCGCGTCTGAGGGCTATACCCAAGAGATAAAAGTAACGGAGCAGCCTCTCAGTGTTTCAACGAACATGACCGCCGATGGCCCGCTCATAGCTAGCCTCGGTTGGTAAGATAAGTTCTAGACTGTCAAGGAAGGCAGGCCAACCCCAGATGTAATATGGCGATGGTTTGAGCACCCTGGGGAATGACCTGGCATCTGTCAGCCACCTCGTGGTCCGTACAACGTATACCGCATCAAGTTTGCAAGGGGGCTACCATGTACTCCGTACTACTCGGCTGCAGCTCAAGAGTACTTCGCATATGTAGCGTCACGTCAAGTTTTGAAACGCTGTGACTGCGCACGTTGCTTTGTTGAAGGGCTACATGCCGCTCGGATACCCTAAATCCTCTAAGCACATCTACATGGTAGCTTGTCCGTCTCGAGCATTACAAAGCAGGTATGTATCCTAATACTAGGGCCGGTCCATGCCCCCCCCTGCTGATGCCGCCACCGAAAGTTTTGGGGTTTTTTTCACACATGCATAATTTTCACGCGCCGGACGCGTAAAACACGTCGCTTTATAATCATGTACCGGTCTGTCAAGGAATTCGGCGTGGACGTTGAGCAAGTACAGATTTGGGGCTCCTTGTTCAGAGAGTTGAAAGTTTTTGCTGGGACTGGGAAATTGAAATGCGCAGCCCAATTGCACTAAACCGATTTCAACAATATGCATACACTAAACATTTCGATTCCGTACTTTCTCATCCATCAGCCACCCTATGTACGGAGTATCAATGTAAGATACATAGTAGATTTTTGGGGTCTCTCACGGTCTTTGCTTGGGACGAGAAACATCCGCTTACTTGTTCAGTCTAGCCATAAAATTGGTGCAGTAGTTAGAAGCTTGTGGCTACAGAGTACGGAATACATACGGAGTAGTAGTATCTCAAGTATTTACGAAATAATTCATTAGCAGGTACCCCCGTGTCTAGCCCATATATATTATACAACGCAAGCTACTTCTAAGATACTGGTCGGTAATCCATATCTTGGTTAAACCGCAACCCTTCCGTCCCAAGATCGGCGGACAAGAGAACTGGAACCGGATCTGCCATGATTTGTCTTGCTTGCAAAATACGGCTGCCTACCCGTACGGAGTAGGCTTGGGGAAGCAAACCCGAAATTAAACTTTGTTATACGGGGATGCCTGATAGGGCGCTAATATGGGAAAAGGGGTACATACTTCGTAAGTAAGGGGATGGATAACAATAGCAAGAACAGACCTGTTCGTGACCATAAAACACGCAACATCTATTTTCTGTACGGAGTACGCGCCGTACTCCATACCGTCGCACACATTTCCCTACTCCGTACTCCGTAGGCTGCTTTGCCAAGATTGCCGACTCCATGGCCAATGGTAACGGAAATTGCGGAAGCACCGGTGGCTTGGACAAGGCAGAAAATCATCTACTCCGTACGGGGTACGAAGTATCTAAGAACACAAAGAAACGATACGACGTCAACATGCAAAGATTAGTGATGATAGGGTGCAGTAAAATACCGCCAAAGTGCCGAATAATGCAAGCGCCTTTTCACAGTGTAATCAACAAAATTCGGCAATATAAGCACACACGGGCAGTACGTCCTAAAGAAAGTCCTCGGTACATCATTATATTGCTCCTCGCTACAATCTCCGCACTACATACAATGTAAGATTCTAACTCGGGTTTGCTTCAAGCTCTCGCACAAGCTTGAGTGCTCTTCAGAATTTCCGTTGCCCTCGTGTTCATCGCCATCTCAACCGCGCCCCTTATCTAATATCACCGTCCCCACTTTTACCAAGAGGATAAAGCCACAATAGTACGGAGTACGGAGTACGAAGTCAGGTATTAGCCCGTGTCCGTACAGAGTACGGAGCAAATGGTTTGAATGTGCGTGCTCTACATCTTGCAAGTGATGTATTCTGCTCTTTATACTCCGTACCCCGGGGCTGCTTGTTTTGTGAAAACGACTAGCACTGGTGCCTGGATGCTCGCGATCTGAGAAGTGATTTCAGAACATGTGTCTGTCTGTAAATTGTCAATATCTGTCAGGCAACAGGGCAGCTTATAACTAGACGCTGTCAAAAACTCATATAGCATATACAAGTTCCACATCTTGGCAGAGAATAGCCCGGTGGCCGCTGTTGCTGCCAGTGGCACAGGAGTTGACCCTCTCCATCGGCCATATTGAGACGGTAGCCTTATGCACGTCTCTGCTGAGCTCATAGATGCAGCATCTGCCGTCCTTACGTTGTTGATGCTTTAGTATATGCCTTGCATCTTCTACATTGTCTTTCAGTGCAGCCTCCACTCTACCATATCTACATAGTAGGTTCTAGACCGATCCAGCAACACAACTTCGCTCTCAAATTTAAACACATAAGCACGCAAGCCTATACATCCGCCCACCCGCAAAACGCTTCAAAGAAAGACAACCATCTTGTACTCAATTGTGAAAGACTCGCTCCGCGTGGGCATAAGTAAAAATGAAAACAAAACAAAAACATGGCGAGAACACAGTGAAAGCTGACAGACCAGTAATCCGTATATGGCGAATCATCTCGCCTCAACCATCGCTGCGCCGCATTTCTTCCCGTTATACGTAGACGACACAACCTTAGTCTTTGTTTCCGCCACCTCTGTCTCTTCGTCCTCGTGCAGCTTTGCCAAGGCCTCGTCCATCCCACCCCAGAATCTGTATATCGCCCGCAGCACCGATCGGGAGTAGGTCATAGGGAACTCGTGCCCCCCCGGTACTATGACCCATGTCACGGCGCTACGTCCGCCTAGCATTGGCAATACATCTTCCTCGTAGTCAAGGGCGCTGACCACCTTGTCGTGGTGCCCAAGCACTACGCAGAGCGGGAGCCTGTCATCGCCTTTTTGCTGAACAGCGGCCGCCAGCGTCTGCCATGCTGCCTGCTGCCCCATCAGTGGCGCATCGCGCACGCAGCTCATGAAAGCTGGTACGAATCCGTCGTGATGCATCAGCATCCAACGCACATAGCGCATCACTTGAGTGCTGAGCACGGTGCCTCCTGTCTCGGGTGGCCGTTCTTCTGCCTCGGCAGCTTGTGCGTCTGCCACTTCTGCCACAGCATCATCGATGGGGACGACGGTCTGGTCAACGGCCTCCTGCACTGCGCTCTCCACAGCGCGCTCGACAGCCTGAACGGCAGCGACGGCAAGCTCCACCTCGCCAATAACCTTGGGTGGTGTCTTTTTTGGTTGTGCCTTGCCTGACTTCGACCTGTCCTTGGTAGCACTCGCAATAGGCTGTCGCAGACGCCGCCGCGTGATGGCGGCCAATAGACGCTCCGGCACGATCCCCGAGGTGAAGACAAACCGGGCGGCAACGCCAAAACGTTCAGGGCGGATGGGTCCTGCAGGGGCAAGTAGGATGGTAGAGGGAAGCATATGTGGAAATGCAGCAGCGAAGGGGACGGCCACGCCACCCCCCATGGAGTAACCGAGCAGATCGAAGGCGCCGTAGCCGGACCACGACAGTGGAGAGGAGGCGAGGGCGAGCAGCATCTGGGTCGTGTAGAGGCGGGCATCGTGAGGGAGGTCGCCGACGCCGTCAGAGAAGCCGCGGCCAAAAAGATCGAAGAGCAAGACGCGACAGCCGGCATGTCTTACAAGGCCGTGGGCAATGGGGCCAAGGGTCTGGCACGTGGTGGAAATACCGTGGACGAGCAGAACCTTGCGGCCGGTTTTAGGGCCGAACTCGTAGACGCGTATGGATCCGTACTGACGCAAATGTAAGAGGCTTTGCAAGGATCGCTTTCAAGAAACGCCTATGGCTGGTATTCTAGAACGTACTGGTGTATTGACATCCCGAGCCCCTGGGAAGGCGTCCGGCGTGTAGTCCCAGATGGATCGCCTGATTGGACGCTAGTTTGGGCAGAACACTGCGCAGTGGACTGGCAATCGACTTTTCATGATGCGGGTAGAGGACCCATCGCAGGAAGGCCAGAAGAGTAGCTGTAGTCACGGCCGTGGCGGCGATGGTGATACCGGTAGAGGGGGCCATTTAGCCCAGGTGGGATAAAGCGCGATAAGAGAAGAGGGGAGACAGAAGTACTCGGCAAGTCGAGTGTGTTTCGCGACGGGGCGGGGATGGTGGGCGAGGAAAAAAAAAACGCAAGAAAGACTTGTGAAGTTTGTAGAAAGTTGCAGCGTGAAAGATGAATAATAGATAGAGGTGAGAGAAGGAAGGAGCAAGGGGTAAGATACGGAGGTAAGGGAACAAAGATAGCACGGCAAGAAACCAAACAATAATGAAGCTCTTGCTTCGCCTGGGTTCCTTTGTTCCTCTACGCGATGGTGTATTGCTTCAGAATGAGAGAGTTAGAAATGATACTGAGAGGGTGGGGTGGACGTTGCTGCCTTGTTCGCTTTTAGATGCATTTTTTGTGAGACGGACCGGCTATCAGGCGTCAGCCTGCGACAAACGTGGCGGGAAACGGTCTAGTCTGACCAGCACCCAAGTAAGCCAGCTCCTGCAGTTGCGCATAGCCCATGCAGCCGAGCTCCTTCCTTGTTGCCGTACTTTTGTCACTCATCTTTCCCTCACCTACAGAGTGCCATTCACATCTCACATTTCTCTCGTTAAAAGGACGGTATTTTCAGCGTTTCAGTTTTATCTCATTCAATAAAGACGCAGCATACAATCGCAGAGATAGCATCATAATGTAGGCTCTTCGTTTCGTTTACACCATGCCTAACCCAGCAACCGAGGCAGCTGCGCCGAGCTGTTCGATGCGACGGTACAGAGTCTTCACCAATGATGGCATGTTCGCAGCCCTGTCGATTTCTTGGCCGGCCCCCATAGGTGGCCCGCAGCACAGATAGGACGACATCCATGCACGCCCGAGGCTCATTCAGCCTGACGGGCGCCCCGGTCCGCCAGCCCAGAAGAAGATGCACAACCCGCTGTTGCGTTCCTTATTCAACGGGCTTCGCCCTGTCCGAGCTGAAGGAATTGCTGAAAAGCAAGAAATTCAACACCGTCAACAAAGACATACATACAATGCGGCTCGTCGGTGTTGCAACTGGGTCCTGTCCGGCTTGCGCCCGAGACTGCAGCCTGTTGTGATGTGCCCCATGCCCACATCACTAGGGCCGCCTGCTGCAATGCGACTGCGTAAAATGTACACTCGTGATCTGCCGGGATGCCCTGACGAACTCGCGAGAGGATCTGGCCGGCGTGCCAGGCTGCTTGGCGCCCGTTAACACCGCTGCTCCATTCCTGCAGCCTCTGATCGATGCCGGCAAATCGACTGCGGCTGCTGACGCGGATTCTTTCTCGTGGGTCGCCTACCACTGCATAACCCGGCGCGCTTTCAGCACCGCACCCGTCGCCGTTAGCAGCCTTGTGCTCTCTCTCAGAAAATAGCTCGAGGTCATACAACGATATGTGCAGGTGGAGCTGTAGCAGGTTCAGCATCAGCTCCTCCTGCGCCCATATCTCGTCCCACCCATGCAATACCACCCGGAGTTGCTGCAGCTGCTCGACCAGCTCTTGCCGTCGAGACTTGAGAAGCGACGGGAATGATCCAGGGCTGCTACCACTGATGACAGTAGTGCCAGGCCGACCGGAGCAACAAAGCGGTTCCCGCGACGAGGTCGACATATAAGGCGGCAGGTAACTTGTCCGATTCTCTGGTTGTGTCGGAAATATGTACATGCCACCATATGTCTTGTCTAGATCGCCGAGACCGCCCCCGGGCTGGCGAACCGCGTTGAGCTGTTGGAGCTGCCAAATTATGGACCAGAACCCGTGCAGGTAGATACTAGTTGCAAACGGAACATCCAGCATTTCCCGAAAAGTCGCCAGCAGACCGACATCTCGGAAGAGGTCAGACAGGCTTGGAAGCTGTCCCCGTGAGTTTCCATGTCTGGTAGCAGTCCCTTCCATATATCTGCTTGTCCATTCGTGGGTATGCCGAGCCTGCCAGACAGACCGAGACTCCGGAAGCGGCAAAGCCAGCTCGACAATGGAGATCTGGGGCGGGATTTGCCATGCGATGGACACTTGCGCATCTCTAAGGTAACAATGAAATACAAGCCTAATGATGACTTGTGCGTCAGTTTGTGCTATACGGAATATTGGAAGAATAAAATAATGCCCACCTCTTCCACGATTCTTGTTCCACCCACTGGATCCACTTCCGCTCCAGCTCAACTTCACTCTCCGAGAAGTGTATTGCAATCATAGGATACACAGAGTGCTGAAATAAGCCTCGTGACCGAATCGCCTGTTGCATGGTGTCAGCACGCCTTTCTCATGCGTCAGGCAGCCAACCAGTTGTTCAGTCGTCAAGTCTTACAGCGATAGGGATGTTCAAGTCTGATAAAAACATAGTCAGCATCAATCAGGGCCGGTCATGATCCGGTCCCAGCGCCACTTACGACCCTCGTGTGATCTCCATCACCGCATACTCGCTACTCCAAAGGCCAATGTCTTGGAACAGCACCGTGGCCTGCAACAACATGAGTTCCACGTCGGAGTCGACGGATTTCTAGTCCATTCCATTAGCTCTAAAGCCCGCCTTCGTTCTGGCAAGGCAGAAGGTTGGCATTGCCGTGCCATTTTATTATAGCTCAGGCTTACTTGTGCTGAAATAGCAGACACAGGCACTCGAATGGACTCCTCATACACCTGCCGGAACTGCTGCACACTGCTGTCGGCCACAAACGCGGCCCCCGCAACAGCAGCACTGAGTAGCCATTTTGGGATGTTGCGTGCTAAGCCTGAAGTTGGCGCCCAGGTCGATCCATTGATACGCCTGGCGGGTGTGGGAAACTAGAAATACGTGGATCAGGCTGCCAAGCACGTCCACAGGTGGAAAAAAAGAGGCTACTCGCATCGTCTCGGAAGAGCCCGTCGGGTTGGTTTGCAGAATGACAGCAAACATGCGATCCCGCAAAGCGGGCGTCAGCCTTTCCTTGAAAATATGGCTAGCTTCGACAGTCACTTCGCTGCTGCCGATTAAGGTGGGGCAAACCTGTTGGCTGGCCCTTAATGGTACTGACTTGGCCATTGGAGTTGTGAAAAAACCTCCCAAAACTTCACTTGTAACGTCCTGGGAACCCCCTCGATGAAGGCTTGTCGGGGAAACTGTCTGCCAATCGTTGTGGGTTGGATAGTGGTCAGCTCCTGGCAAAACACCAGAACACTTATTGAAGTCTAGATTCCTGGGTTCTACACCCTCCACACAAGTCGTGTATCCCTCCGGAGACGAACCAGACGGCAGCAACGCCAACTGGCCCCTGAGAGCTGGTAAGATCCGGCTGAGTACTGAATCTAGGTGCGGTTGCATGGCCTTGGCCAGTAGCCAAAGCGTTCTGTGCGTGATAGTACCCCGTTGAGGGCGTCACCCCATGGCCACCGTGGTTGTCAGAGGAAGTGTTGGCGGTAGTAGGGGTGGACGTTATGCTGGCATGATCCAGAGCTGCCACATGAGCATCATAAGCAGACGAGGTAAAGGCCATCAGCGTCTGGCTGGCTACGCCAGCTGAGTTGGCATCAAAAATCGCAAACTGTGCCGAATAAATTCTTTGATAGGCAACCACTTATGTCTTACTGTGCCAGAAGATTTGCCTCGCTCTGGAAGCAAGAGGACTCTTCTTACAATGCACTTGCCTGGGTCTGCAACGTCTGAAAATGGCCGGCATGTTGCCAGCATCCATGGACGATGGTTGTAGTCCCGCATACGCAGGCGAATACGGCAAAACATGAGGAGGCGGATGCTGTCTTGAAAATACCGGTGCGGGAGGCTGGCAGACGAGGCTACGAGTTCGACACCGCGAACAAGGCTTCGTCTCCTCACACTTGACGCGAGCCTTTGCGCAAGCCTGGCAGGCGTGGGAAACACGGCCGGCTACCATGGTTGCGCAAGGAGCAGGACCTAGGATACCGCCCGGTCTGATGGATATTCCAAGATGTGTTGAAGCTTCTCGTTGACGTCGCCGCAATCATTGCAGAGAGGTCTGGCCACAGGTAATGAGACGGGGTGTCAGAAGGGACGATCTGCTAAATAGTTCCAAAAACTAAACAGATACCACCCGAAGGGTCTCTCCCCGAAGGGCGAAGGGGAGAGATAGGCGAGCAAAGACCTCGTCATGGCAGCCTGGGCGGACATGCAAGGAATGATGATAGGGCGGTGACTCGGCGGGCAGGTGTCTAGCTGGCAAGACAGTCCAACAGGCAGTGACCGGCCAAGGCCTATCTAGCCTGCTAGCAGCAAAAAGCTATGGCTAAAGAGTTGAGACATGCAGTCCACGTCGTCTTGGACAGCCGGACTAGCCACATGGCGCCAAATCATATCGGAACTGCTCTCGGCCAGGCTTATTGGTGCTGACTCAATCATACTACTAATAACGGCGTCCGAACGAGTTCTAGCTAGTATTAACGTATCTCACATATGACCAATTGAGATCATTGTTGTCAATCAGCAGGGATAGAGCGGGCCAGACATCTGCTCGTAAGATACGAAATTTAGCAGTTTATAGGAGTATGTATCTTACGAGTAATGCATGCCAGCTGGGGGGTATAACTCATACTTTACGAAACTATGGCGCCAGCCTATTGTGCTGTTGGTCCATTGAAATGGACTGAGATGGAGCAAGGTCTCTTGGGCCGTGAGTGAAATGAGAGTGGGGCTAGCAATTCTCCAGTTTTTTTTCGATCCTCAAGTCCGATACAACCGATCTAGCAAGGAGAGATCCAGGAGTCTAGCCGGATATATGAATCGCTGGAGAGCAGCCTTCATAGCCCACAATGAAGGCACGTCTGGCCCCGATCGTGCCAGGGTGCTAATGAATGTGCAGCATCGTCTCACCTCAGGCACATCCTTCTGCCAGAGTTTCTGGCCGGGCCACAGCCATTCGTAGAAAAGAGGCTAAGCAAGGGCGGGCTATGCTTAGATGGGCCGTACTATCGAATGCGTGTCTCGTTTTCCCCGCGAGTGGATCGAGGCAGGAGGTGGCGAGAGGAGAGATGAGAATGAGAGGAAAAAGAAAAGTAGTCGACGCTTCACCGGAAGCCAAACAACACGCCACACGCCGGAAACACGTCTGGCTACGCCATCCCAAGACAACAGGAAAGAAGGGGAAAAAAAAAAAAAAGGGAGAGACAGCGTGATCATCAAGCGTTGGACGGACAGAAGAGCACCGGTGTAGCTGAGGATTCGGGATCCTGTTCTGGACACTTTGGATTTGCTTCAGTTGGCAGTTACACAGCAAGACATGCGGCCATCTAACAAACAGTTGCTTCTCACCGGTCACCACTCGTGACTGGCGCGCAGAGGTTTGCCAGTCTGCTGCAGCTTTGCGGGGACCCTGATCTAAGCATACGGAGTATTCCGTAGTATCTGCAATGGCGGGCCAGCCCGACCGGGGTGGTTTGATTACATAACCAACCGTGCTGACGTATCACGTGCGAGCCGTGCGAAGCCTTGTACGTGTACGGAGTAAGTCCGCTACCCCCCCCTTCCGCCCCCCCCCCCCTTCCGACCAATAATCACTCAATCCACGCACATCTTTTATTCAGTCTTCCTGGACTTCTTCACCAGTTACATAATGAAAAACGTGCATGAATCTGTTCATAGACTCCGCCTGCATCTCCCTAGCCGTGTTTTCCGGTTGAATCTCCCTTGCAACGCGCTCTCTGACCGCCACAACCTCTCGAATTTGTACAAACCGCTCATTCGGCGCAGGCTTCACTTCACGGCGCTTACTGACCTTTTGCGCCGATTGTAATGCCTCTAGCTCGTCAATTCGCTGCTTCTGAAAGGCTATTGTAGCTGTTTTTGAATCAATTGCGTGGCTGGCTTTGTGAAGGAGGCGCCGCGTAGACCCATTCAAATTACTCTCTTCCTCTACTAACGCAATCCGCTGTAGCATCTCCCGGCCAGTAGATGGCGTATTAAAAACGATATCGCCAGATCGAGTACGGCGTGGAGGAGTTGTATAAAGTGTATTAGGAGCCTCTGGCGTGGCTGGAGTGCATGGCGCTTGTGGTAAAACGAATGGATTCAAAAGCACTTGGCGTAAAGAAATTGGCCATAATCCTGTAGCTTTCCAACCGCTTTTAATGTTTGTCTCTGTTAGGGCGTCTCGTCTAGCCTTCGAGTAACAGTAGACGAAGTTTTGCTTGCAAGTAGCGCTTGAATCGTCGAGGCTAGAGAGGTTGGAGAGGTGAAATCGGTATCGTGACTTAAGCGGCGAAAAGCAGCTTACATCAAGAGGTTGGGTGACGTGAGAAGAGTGAGCAGGGAGTACAATAAGCCAGGCCTTATTGTCCATACACTTAATCATAAAATCATCGGTAACATGGCTTCCGTGACCGTCAAGAACTAGCAGCCGCCACTGGTTTATATCGTCTGGCTTAGTAGAAGGTAGGAAGATAGATGTAAGCCAGTTAACTGCAAGTTTATCGTTGGTCCAGCCCGAGTCAGTTGCTGTAAAGAACCAATCGTCGTATTCATCTTCAAAAGAAGCAGGGAAGTACTGCTGCTAGACCGACCCGCCAGTAAAAATAACGCAAGGAGGAAGAGCTTTGCCGACAGCTAAAATGCACTCAAATATCGTCACCTAGATTCGACTTTTTGCTGCTTTCACGATCTCCGACCTCTTCCCAGCCCTGCCAATAACCAAGCCATTTGCCCCAAGGCCTTCAGCAAGCCCAGTCTCATCCATATTATACCGGTATTCAGGAGGAAGGTCACGAATAGTTGGGTGTTAAAGGGCAGTAAAAAATGCACGTATATTCAACTCTAAAGCACCGTCAGCACGAAGATTTTCAATTAAAGTCCTACGTAAGGTCTTAATCTCTAGGTGCCTTAAAAAAAAACTAGCCTTCCAAGACTTCCCAAGCCGTCGAGGGCGTCCTTCGGTAGCTAGCAAAAGCTGCGCAACACCAAGCATTTGGCTATGCGTGGGAGCAAGCCCTATCTGTGCTTGGACAGTAATCCAGTGCACCAGGGTATTTTCTAGCCGCGGTGATATAACCTGCTGCTTTTCAGCGCCCTTCTGGCGCGTTGCTGCACCTGCTAAGCGGTCCCGAAGGGTGGTGTATGGCACGCAGTGAAGTGCAGCGGCTTTTCGCACGCTGAGGCCATTATCAACGCTTTCTTTTGCGTTATTTATGTCGTTTTCAGTGTACTGAGGCATCACGAATACGATGCTTAAAAAATTAGCTTTCAAAAGCTATTATTAGCGTTGCGGTAGGTGCGTTTTTGATAGGTTGGCAGGGTAAAAAAGTAGGTAAGATTAATCTGATTATTGGTCGGAAGGGGGGGGTGGTCGGAAGGGGGGGTAGCGGACTTACTCCGTACGAGTACCATGTAGCTGGTGGCGCTGTGGCGCTGTGGCGCTGTGGCATAAACTCGTAATCGGCGGGGTGAGGAGTTGTCTCGTGCGATGGCGCCCGTTAGCGGTCTGTCTTATCGCCCCTCCTGCAACAACAACAACAAACCAGGTTGCGCCTTCCGTTTTGCCAACGACGGCGTTGACAGCAATCGAGGGCGGCTGTTTCTGAAGGTGCTTCTCGCGGTGTAAGATACCGTCCACCCTTTCACACAGCCTTTTTACGACCAACATTTCCTATCGAGCAGCTGTTATCCCGTCTCCAATAGCATCACCGGACGAAGCCGAGTCGCCTCCTTTAACCGAAACGGAACTACGACCAGTCGCCAGCAACGTGCCGAAGGAGACGAGGAAAAAACCCATTTCCAAGCCTTTTCACCAGCCTGTCTTTCCAGACTCTGTCACGTCGAGCCAGAGCTCGAATCGGAGTATTTGCACCACTAGCTACAGATGCATCCCATTGTCCAATACCAGCAGGACCTCCACGCATGCATCGGAATGGCCTCTTATCACACTGATGGGGGCCAGAGCGGTTCGGCCGTGCTTGACGAAGAGGTGGACGATGATGCCGTGCCGGACGAAGTCCTTGCAGCCGAAGGCCATGCGACAAGCCAGGCCAAGGGCAAGGGCATCCTGCTGCCAATGAGCGAGGAGGGTAGGGCTTCTGGCTCGCAGGAATCACTGACCATCCTAGTGACCGACGGGTCGGCAGCAAACGAAGGCGGTTCTCGACAGACTTCTGAAAATGCCATAGTTGTATCGTCTACTTTGTCTCGACCGAATTCTGCAGCTTCCACGACCCCTTCGGCTCCCACGGCTATTGCCTCCTCCGCACTATCGTCGCATACAGAGCTTCATACCAATCAGGCTTCTCCAGCCCCTCCGATAGTCCCAGATGCTCTGCCTCCTCCTCTCCCTACAATGCTGGCAGCAGAACCACAGCCACAGTCACAACTGCTACTTCCGTCACTGTTACTTCCTCTAGTCCCCTCCCCCCCTCCGGCCTATGCATCTCGCCGTGATCCGGAAAGACCGACGACCAGCACTTTGACGGAGACACGCCGCCGACTTCAGTCTCCGTCGCCACCACTTCCTCCTCCACCACCTTCTCCACGGCCACGTGCCGTCTCAGAATGGGTTCCTTCGACCCGACAGGAACAAACATCTGTCGTGCTGCCGTCACTGCGAGACGCATTGCAAGACGTTTCCCTCCCCCGTTGGCAGCCCGATGCTGAGGTGACGTACTGTCCTATCTGCCGCACGCAGTTCAGTATATTTGTTAGGAAGCACCACTGCAGGTACGGGCCCGACTTTCTTCTTCACCTAGGGGGTGCCTTCACTGACGTCCTCTAGGAAATGCGGCAGGGTTGTGTGTAACAGCTGCTCACCACATCGCATCACTATTCCCTATCAGTACATTGTCCATCCTCCCGGCTGGTATTCGTTCAGGACACAGGCAGCCGCTGCTGCAAGTGTTGGAGACGGCGGTGTTGGGGGATTTGGCAACTCTCCTATTGATGTTAGCACTCTCGGTGGTGGAGAGCGTGTTCGTCTTTGCAACCCCTGCGTGCCGGATCCCAACATTGCGCCTCCACACACAGCGTGGTCCTCAGACCTAGCATCGCTG
This sequence comes from Grosmannia clavigera kw1407, assembly GCF_000143105.1. Taxonomy (NCBI): domain Eukaryota; kingdom Fungi; phylum Ascomycota; class Sordariomycetes; order Ophiostomatales; family Ophiostomataceae; genus Leptographium; species Leptographium clavigerum. Next base: position 2,311,235 of record NW_014040797.1, on the reverse strand, counting down.
TTTCCGTCGACAGGACCACAGACCCGTGGCCAATATCGTACTGTCCGAACGGTCTGGGGTCCCAGCCGTGGTCCGATGTTCGCGACATTTCATCCTCTACCGCCTGGCGCTGTTAGACAACCATCGTCTGTGGGACCGGACTCCCTGCTGACAGTCTCGCCGGCCTCGCCTTCGTCGCAGCGCCACCACCGCCTCAGCCTTCCGCCGCCGTCATCTGCGCCGGGCACTAGCTCTGAGCCCCAGATGCATTTTGTGGTGCACCAGCGACGAACTCAGCGGCCTGGCCTTGCTGACCCAACCACGCGACAGCAGATACGGCAACCGCAGTATCAAGCTCGGGCACAGCCGCTCGCCGAGGAGGACGAGTGTCCCGTGTGCCACCTGGAACTGCCATCGCGACAGCTGTCTAGCTTTGAGGAGCAGCGAGAGCAGCACATCATGGACTGTCTGGAGGCACACGGCGGCAGCCATCAGGGACGCCGGAGGACGGCCAGCGGTGACGGCAACAGTCCCCGTGGGGGCGGCAGCAGTGGAAATGGTGGCAGCAGCAACAGCAGCAGCAGCAGCAGTGGCGGTGGCAGCAGTACCGACGGGATCAGTGGCGATGGCGGTGTCTTTCGGCAGCCACAGCCACATGTGTGGCGCACAGGCATGTTTCCATACCTAGCTACAGAGAAGGACTGTGTGGATGCTGCCGAGTGCACCATCTGTCTGGAGGAGTTTGAGGTCGGCGTGCCCATGGCTCGGCTAGAATGTCTCTGCCGCTTTCATCGGGAATGCATCCAGGCCTGGTTTGTGAAGCATCCTGGCCGGTGTCCGGTGCACAATCATGACAGCTCCGACTATTAGCTGGCCGGTGTTGTTATCCATCTGTTTTTGTTTGATTTGTCTAATCTGTCCGAGTTGGTCTACTTGTTTTGTCACTCGTTTTCTCGGCTTCTTCTTTTTGTGTCTTTCAAGCGTACTTGCACATAGCGGTTCCGTTTCCTGCAGCGACGTCGGCCTTTGACGGCTTCCTGTCCTTTCCCCTGGCTTTCCTTTTTGCATTTTTGGTCGTCTGTGTCCCTCGTTGCTGTGAGGCGTTTCTGATGTCCCATACCCATTCACTATTATCCCTGCTTTTTTTGTATTGTAGTCAGACGCAGCGGTTGCTCTTCCAGCTAGGAATAAACCAAGATATACAACGTATCTCACGCACCAAAGGTAAAAGCACGAAGCATTTCCATTATTCTGTACAAAAGAGACGGAGCTAATCCAATAATTAAGCGAGGCGTGAACGTATAGAAAAAAAGATTAAAACATGGGAATAAGCTGTGACAAATTGGTATCCTAGACAATCGGAACGGAGATCGGCGAGTCGAGGAGGATTTTGAACCGCCCTCACCCACAAGAGAATTAGAAGCATCAAGCGCATTACGACAGCCGTTCTCCTACTTTCCCTTTCCCGCCCTTTTGTATTCAAGTTGGCGTGCCATCACGGCTTGGCGCACGCGCGTCGCGCTTGCTCAAGAAACTGCGCCGGAACGTTGACTTTGGACTCTCGCTGGGGGAAGTCTCGTTTGGCGTGAAGTTGCTCTTGATCACCACCACACCGTCGCCCACCCTGATCTCCTTTTCGCTGTTCGTCCCGCTCTCATCCACCACATACAGCGACTCACCCAGCGTTTCGTCGCTGCCGAAGCTGTGATGCTCGCGCGCCTGGATCTGGAACTGCGTGTCCGGTGTGCATGTCAACTTGAACGTCTCGTCAAACTTGACTGCGCCACCCGATGCCTTGTGGTGCTTCGTCTTGCCGACCACCTTGGACCGCGAGCCCAGCTGGTTGAGCACCACGTACACGTCCGTTGATGGCGGGAATTCCGAAGCCGCCACGATCGTAAATACGGCCTGACCAGCTCCCGGGCTGCCGGGTAACACGCTATGAACCGACGACGCACCCATGCTTCGCGTCCGCGAATGCGACTGGCCGCCCAGAGGGGGAGCACCGCTCACATTGTTGACTGCAGGTCCGGGGGGCGAGTCTGCCAACGGCTCCGCGTCCGACAGTCCAGTCGCCCGCTGCACCATAACGCTGGGCACCGCAGGCCCACTGTCGTTGACCGTGGAACCGCGTGAGAGCTCGATCGAGCTGCCGCTCACCGAGCCATTGGCATCATCGTCCCTCTTGCCCTTGAATCCACGGCGGAGGAACGACGCGCCCTTGCCGACACCAAGGCCGACGACACCCACCACAGCAGCACCGCCCTTGATGGGCGCGCCCGCAACGCCCGTGACGATTTTTCCAGGGGTCGCAAACGTTCCCGAGAATGTCGAGGTGCCCTGCTTCATACGCGTGATGTAGTCTGGACGGAACAGCAGCCGCACTCGGATGGAGCCGGACTTACCGTCAAGCGGCAGCGTCAGCTCCTGTGCTTTGAACGGCTCAAGCTGGTCGAGCCGAATATTCGCGCCACCAAGAAAGTCCGGCTTGTCCGCAAAGTCATAGTCGTACACCTTGGCCGCAAACTTGGCTCCCGTCCGCGACGGCACCACCACCTCGAAGAACTCGTTCCACACAGGGTTGAGCGTCTTCTTCTGCACCTTGCTCTTGAAAACTTCCTGGCCGTTCAGCTCGAACTTGCAGTACGGGTCACTCTTCCCGTTCGTGTCGGCTGCCGGTAGATCACGGCCGTCCAGAATGTCCACCCGCAGATTTCCCATATTGTTAATGCTCTCGCTCGGGTCGAGCTGCATCCGCACAGGAATATACTTCAGGCTGATCTTGACGGTGCTGACCTTGCCATCCTCGCCCTTCATCATGAGAGTCGTCGGGTTGTTCTATATACTCGGTCAGCAACGCGCACGGCACGCAACAAAGGGCAGCAAACATTCTGCGATATACTTACAAGGCACTGCTTCAACGTGTCCAGCGTGTTTCCGGTCAGGCGAGCCAGCGTCCGGTCCTTATCATCATCCTTCTTGTCTCCGCGCTCATGCACCTTGAGCGTGAGACGCGAGAAATCAAGCTCCCGAATAAAACAGTCGCCCATCTCGTCAAATGTGAAAGTCCGGGACGCCGCCTTTGACGAAATGTAAGACGGGAAGGCCATGTCGTCGACGAATATCTCAATTTGTGTGTCGCTTTTGGGCAGCTCGGCTTCCATGAGCTTGAAGATCACGAGACCAGACTCATATTTGAGAAGCTCCTCGGGCGTCAGCCGGATCTTCGGCAGACCCTTAGATTCGGCAGACACCTTCGCAACGGCCTCCTCAGATGCCGCACCGTTCGCCGGTACCACAGAAGCGTCAGCAGCTTTTTCGTCCGCCGCCTCAGCCGCCGGAGCAGTTGCGGATGCATCACCTTCAGCGGCATCCTTGGGTGCGCCAGCTTCCTTCTCCTCTTCCTCATCTTCAGGATCAGCAACGTTCAGACAGGGGAAAAAGGAGACCGTGTAGGAGAGTATGCCCTTCGGCATGCCCTTGCCGTGCATCCGAAGTCCGTCGTCACGCTGCATCTTGGTGTCGTTGACGGCATAAGAACCATCCTCTTCCTCCGAGATATAGTCTCCGGCAACGACCTCGACCAGACCCAGGCTGCGGTCGCGGCCCATGGACTCAGCATCCATGACCTCCAGTTGTAGCCGCTCGCGCGTGCTGTGAACAGGGATATACAGCACCTCATCCCACTCCGGATCGAGGTTGTTCTTGAACGTGACCGTGCGGGCCTTCTCGATTCCGGAGAGAAGCACACGCACATAGGGATCGGATTTGCCCACCTTCTCAAAGTTGCGCAGGCTGGAGCCCTTGATGAAGTGCAATCGAATGACACCAATGGGTATTTGATAGCCACCAGTTCCACCGGACACTCCGGTAATGGTGACTGGCCTCCATTGGGCCTGCATCTTGACACGGCCGCTCTTTGCACCTGCTAGGCTGTACCAATCCTGGCCCTTTTCCATGAACTCGAGCATGTCCTCTAGCTTGATCTGGTAGGTACCCATAATCTGGTCGCCTGCAAGGTCTCGCTCGTCCTTGATAACAACACCCATTTTGGCCGCCTTGCGATCGGTGATGAGAATCTCCTTGGAGCCGTTGTCCCAGATCGGGTTGTTGGTGCGCTTGAGCTTTTTCGTAGTGTGAATTTCCTTGCCATTCAGCAGCAGGCTGGCATACGGGTTGAGCTGGCCAACCAAACTCTTTGTTCCATCTAGATCCTTGGCCTGTTCAACGGTGAAGCGCAAAATACCGGTGTTCGATGGCGGGAGGGGCTCGACCTTCCCGTCCGGACCCTTCTCAGCCTCTAGGACGGGGAAAAATCGAACATCACAGCTGAGGTTGCCCCGAGCTTTGCCACCAGCGATGATCTCCAGGGATTCATTCTCAAATTCGTTGATCTCTTCCACATCCTCCAGAGAGAAAGAAGCCACGCCCAATTCCTTGTCCTTACGGAAGTCGTTGAAATCATACACAATTATGTCGAGAGAATCGTTGAAAGACGTAATGATAATGTAGTGTGTCTCGTTCCAGCGCGGCGAGTTCGTATCCCTAATAGTCTTGGTCTGTGCAAGAGGTTGCCGCCTGTTCAAGGTGATAACAGCGTACGGGTCGACATTGCCTGCAAAGCTGTCCGTGTTCTTCAAGCCCTGAGCACCGTGGATCGTGATGGCCAAGACTCCGATGGCCTGGTCGACGGGCGAGCCAGACAGCATCTTAGCCACCTCAATGGGGAAGACATTGGGCGCATACATCATAGGAGCTAGGTTGCCGTGAATCTGCTCGAGGATGAAGCTTTCCAGGCCTGGAACGAAATTAATGTCGATGCCGAACGTCTCACCGCCGAGAGGCTTGCAGACGTAGTCAATCGAGGGCTTTTCCAAAAAGCACATCTCCACCTTCTCGATGTGAGGGAAGGCAATCTGTAGCTTGATCTTGAGGCGCATGATGCCAGAAAAGGCAAAGTCTTCAACAATAACATCCATGCCCTTGCTGATCATGGCCTTGCCGATACGGATTTCAAGCACAACCTTTGGGTTGATCTTGTTCTGGATTTGGCGGGCAGTCATGTCGGCAGTGTCGTTGGGGGTGAAGCTGAATTTCCAATCCATGACAACAATATCATCCTCCACCTTGGGGTATGTCTTTACGTGTTCCATGCGGGGTGGCTTCGAGCCCAGAGTGAAAGAGCTGAGCTTCAGGCTGTCCAGGAAGGAAGGAGTGGCACCGCTGAGAACCTGGTCGACGGAGTTGATGATCGTCTGTGCCAGAACGGGCTGGTAGATGGGCCAGAACTTGAGGAGAAACGAGTTGATCCACTCGAGAGATTCCGTATCGGTCTCGAGGCGCTTGAGCGACAGTTCGCGATTGAGGTCATCGCGGAAGTTGCGGCGAACGCGGCGTACAGAGGTGCGGTAGTACGTAGAGCAGCCGGCCATGATAATGAGGACCCAGCCCAAGCCGCCGCCAAGTACGGCAACAAACCAGGAGCTCAAGCAGGCAAAGACAATTACGCCCGCGTTGTAATACCAGTCCCCAAAAAACTTGTCGGGTATCTGGCCCTCGAGCCAGGTGGAGTGCTCCAACATAGAGGGGGAATCGGCAATAGACTCGTAAGGCCAACCGAAGCGAGGGGCCCAGCCAGTCGTGTCAGGGCCCATCTCGACGCCATTCTCGCCATCTCCCAGTCCGGACGTTTCTGCCGACACGTCGATGGCGCCAGCTTTGCTCGGGGTAGGGAGGTCGTAGGCGGGTGCAGTGCCGTCGTCGATGTCAGTGGCTACTGCAAGCCCTTTTATGTGCTTAGGGTTGTGAAAGCCCTCGGGAACAGCCTAGACGAAAGTTAGCAAGGCATCAGGGGAAAGGGGGAAAGAAAACAGGGATATGGACACATACCGCCCGCACCTGTGCCCTCTTTGCTTCGGGGCTGGCATCAGGGTCGAAGTTGAAAGCCATGACACCAGCCCTATTGCTCTCCTGCACGATCTTGGCCTGCGCTTGTGTAGAGGTGACGGTGCCGTTAGACCTCTGGGCAGCCTCGATGGCGCCCTGCTGCTTCAGCTCGCCCGCCGCCTTCTCGGTAGTCGCCGCCATGGTAGTAGTTATTGCTCGGGTCGGACCGCAAGCTGCGGGAGTAGCAGCGGCTGTACGGAGAGATCCAATGATTGAACACGGTGGTTTGGCGGCGTCCTGCTAGGAAGGAGGATAGACGAAGCTTCGAAGTTGGCCGGCTTTGTGTGTTGCGACGACGAAACGAATTTGTAGCAATAGTAGTGGGGTTTAGGCTCCGATTCGCCACAGTCGCAAACGAAGGAACGTGAACGGATCACTCTGAAATGATGAGGGATATGTCTGCTGCTGTGAAGGAGCTGCTCTCCCGTCAGGTCGAGCTTCGCAGGGAGCTTTGGTGAGAGTCGTGCAGGCACACCGGGGGATGGAGACAGGAGAGGGGAAAGGGGAGAAGGGAGAGGAAGAAAAGAAAAAAAAAGAGGCAATGAGAGTAAGGGAGAGGGGGTGGGTAACGGGAAAATACAAAATGTAAAATGGAAATTGAAATTTGGTTTTAGTTCTGAGCTACCCTAGCTGGTGCTGGATGCTTAGGAGAAGCATGGGGAGGGTGGTGATTGTTGTGACGTGTGGGTCAGAGCATAAGACACGGGAGCTCGAAGGGGTCTTGAGCGCAAGGGAGGCCCTTCAAAAAGAAACCCGGAAGGTGAAACCCTGAAAGAAGAACGATAGGCAAGAAAAAGGGGACGACGTCTTGGGACAGCGAGCTCTTCGAAAGGGAAGGTACGGGGGACGAACAAAGCAGCAGCAAAGGACCAAACTACGTCAGTGTAAACGCCAAGTCAGCACACGTAAGATACTTCACAAGGGTACGAAGTACATATGAGGTGCATATAAATACATAGCATATGCATGTACAACAACCAGGAAAACGGCCCCACCGAGGGAAATTTTTAGGTTCAAAAACGCCGTATGCTGTCTGGCATAACTTTTACGGGGCTTGCACGAAGCTTGGGTTGCCGCCCAGCTGTTCCGCCCGAGCGCCAGCCCACAGATCTGGCAACGCGGCCCAGCACAGCCGACAGGCATCAGCTGCGAGGTGCTAGTACGTATTTTGCGCGGATGTCGCAATACACTGGCGCCCTGAATATACGATACATACAGGTGTGGGCAGCGTTGCAGCACGAGAGGGAGACAAGTGGGGCGTTAGCTACCCACAGCCCGGAAATTCCAGCAGACGCGGCCGATCCCACAGCAAGGAAGCAGAGATCGAGCCACCCAACCCCGGTCGAGCTGTGGCTGGATCAGCGGCGGGAAGACGTGGCAGAACAAGCTGAATCTACGAGGGATTTTACTGGATAGTCCAAGCCGTGCAGGGGATTTGGTCGACTTTGCCTTGCACCCCTAGTGCGGACCTGCCTGCAGGCAGGAGAAAAGATGACTTTGGCAGCAGGCGAGGATCGTGGCGAGGCCGGCCCTGCAGGCGCGCCTTTGTTTTTTGACGAGCATTCCGTCCACTGCGAAACTGGCCATGCTGTGTGAAGGATTCGCCTAGGTATTTGTCTGTTGGGTAGCAACAAGCCTGACAGAAACTGCCGTCACAAAGGGAATCTGTGTGGAACGAGGCCGGTCAGATAGGAAGGGTGAGAGGTGTGCGGCACGGAGTACAGAAGATAGAGCTGTGAAGAGAAGTCTGTGAAGAGGCCCCCTCCCCAGACGCTTGGATGCCGCTGCGCATGGTCTTTTAGCAACCTCCATCGCAGTCTCCGATCTATCCTTTTTCCCCTCTTCCCGACTGACAGTCAGTCCGTGCCTGGAAGGCCGAAGGCTGTCGCTGTCTCCATTTGCATGAAAGCTGTGGAGGCCGCGTACGGAGTACTCGCGCGCGGTCGCCGTGGACATCCTCTACATATATGCCTACGACGGTACTCCGTCACAAGACTGAATTGTGCGGACCTACTCCGTACTACGCACGAATACTTGGAAGCGAGCTTGCCACCACGTCGTGTGTTTTGGGGACCAACCGGAAAGAGGCTGGGGAAGGATAGATGCTCACCCAGGTAGTGCGACTGATCGTCCCAAAACTCAGCAAGCTAAAGCACGGCAGGCACGTTACAGCCAATGTTACGGTGCTTTCAGAGGTTATTTTTTTTTTGCGCCAAGAAAAATCTCGCAGAGATTTAGCAATAACAAACAAACATGGAACCGGTGAGGGGATTCCTATGAATGATATACTAGGAAGACAGCCATTTTTAGCCTTTTGGGAACCGCAAAGCTCGGTCGCTATTCCGAGGCAACATGCTTGCCAAAGTCGTGAGCTGGTAAGGTAAGGAATTTAAATTGTGGAATCGGACGTGCTCACCAGCTGAAAAATGTGCTCGCATCCCTGCAAAGCGGAGACCTCTGACCGATGGGGCCCAATAGTGGCTGGGAGATGTCGTACCAAAATCGTTGCTAGATAAAACAAAAGTGCGAGTCAGCTAAAGTGGGCGCTAAGGAAAGAAACCGAGCTGTGTTCCATGGCCCACCGCAGCGGCAAAAAGCTGACGACGCATGTGCAGACCCGTGCGATTGACCGCCGATCTCTTGATGATACACTCGGTATCCCACGTTCCCAGTGGACCAGCGTGGTTGTTTTGGGGGGGGGGGGGGGCTTACTGGTGTGCTTTGTACGACCGTAGCCGAGCAATAGTAAAGTATGAGTCCTCTTACAAGACATTCTTAGAATAGCTTATCAAATTGGATGAACTATAATATGTGTGAGTATGCTCCCAAAGTTTTTCTTGTATGTAGTATCCGTTTTCGTATATCGTCAATGTTTACTTCCAGCCGTAGTCAAGGTGATAAAGTAGTAGGGATCTCGGTTTTAATAGATGCATATCTCATCTGGACTGTGGATGCCCCCATTCCTAGGGTTATGGAGAGTAGACCGTACGTCGTAGATTACTTGTCTACGGAGTACTCTTTCAGTACTTCATGTTGTCTACCGACTATTTTCTCTACTATGTAGATGAGTGAGTTGCACTGCTCGCATTGTATCCCGTGCTTGTAAACCCTGTTGTAACCACTGGCAGTTCAACCTCTCGCTTCCTGCAACGTGCCATGCATTAAGTTTCGCATTTTCGATGGCTTGTTGTACTCTCTAGTAGTACTCTGTAGTACCTTCCAAAATGTATACTAAATGCCTCGATTACCGTACGTCTATCATAACCCTTCGTTAGTCTTGCTCAATTCGTTTGCGGTCACATAACTAGATTTTAATCCTAATATTTTGTTTATTTCACATAACCCCGCGTGCGCGCCCATTATTTTTCTTCATGCACTATACTATGTACACTGCTCTTTCGTCTACCAATGGTTTGTTAAGATAGTTAAAAGTAAGTCTGTTTTTCTCCTGCTTTACTCCGTACTGGGAATTGAATATGACTACTCCGTACGGAGTACTTCCTTGTGCTATATAGGGGCCATCATGGAGACACTGGCACAAAGACTAGTACATATACCAATATACAGACGCAAAGACTGTAAAGGGACTTTGTAAATAACAAGGTCTAAATGCTCAATAAGGCAGTTTTGGTCATATGATTGCAAGAAATTTGTGCTAGGTTAAGATACGTTTATATCACATGATGCCTCATGTGACTGGCTAACACATCTTTCTGTGGCGTTCTGTGGCGTTCTGTGGCGTACTCTGCATATGTTATTTTTCTAGCATCGTACTCCGTACGGAGTAGTAGTCTGTATCCAAACTCTAGATCTTGATACCGAAACAAAAACTTTCACAATCGCTCTCTTCAAGAATCTCCTCAGCAGACAGAAGTTGCTCCGCTATCTAAATCAGCGCGATCACACCAAGATGGCTAACTTTCTCGCGTCTATCTTCGGCACGGAACAGGACAAGGTAAGCAGTCGCGAGAAACCGACCGTGCAACGCGATCATAGCTGTGTGCTAACCCCCCCTTACTGTAGGTCAATTGCTCCTTTTACTACAAAATTGGCGCATGTCGCCACGGTGATCGCTGCTCCCGCAAGCATGTCAAGCCGTCCTACAGTCAGACGATCCTCATGCCCAATTTGTACCAAAATCCTGCGAACGTTTCCAACGGCATGAACGCCTCTCAGCTGCAAAACCACTTCGATGCTTTCTACGAGGACATTTGGTGCGAGCTTTGCAAGTACGGCGAGCTGGAGGAGCTTGTCGTTTGCGACAACAATAACGACCATCTCGTTGGGAATGTCTATGCCCGCTTCAAGTACGAGGAGAGCGCCGCTTCTGCTTGCGACGCCTTGAATGGCCGTTGGTACGCTGCTCGGCCTATATATTGCGAGCTATCTCCTGTCACCGACTTCAGAGAAGCCTGTTGTCGACTCAATTCAGGCGAGGGCTGTGTCCGCGGCGGATATTGTAACTTTATACACCGCAAAAATCCGAGCGAAGAGCTCGACAATGAGCTGCAGTTGGCCACGAAGAAGTGGCTGAAACTGCGCGGCCGCGATGAGCGAAGCGTCAGCCGGTCGCCCTCTCCAGAACCCACCCGTCGGCGATATTGATGGGATGTATGGATGTTATGTATACCTATCATCAAATGAAAGAGGGACGGGAAGGCTCACCGGCGTATCGTCTCGGCGGGAAGATGATATACTCGTGTTTTCGAAGAAATTGAGTGGATGTGCTTTCAACAACAATATGTGAGTTTCTGGGTAGACACAGTTCGCATTTGACGCATCAACGGAGTTCTGGCGACGGTCGCTTTTTCCCAGAATGGATTTTGTAGTTTTACCGCTCCTGTATATATACAGTGGTTTTTTTTCGTGGACATAAATTCGTGTCCTGTTTATTTATGTTTAACGGGTTTCGGTCTCTAAAGTCTACATAGTTTGTAAATTAAAATGACAATGTGAATACTGCAGCGGAATCGTTCGCAAACAATCTGGCTATACACAAGCAACCAGTCAGAATGAAAATTGTGAGAAGCGTACAACTGCTCCCCTATGCTTTCTCCGTCTTGTTTTTTTCCGAAGTCTTCTTCGCGCTCTTACCCCCCCGATTCCATTTCTTCACCCGGAAAGCCCAATACGAGATTACAGCAATAAAGATGTTGAAAGCGATATACGCCCACATGATCCCGAAATTTCTCCAGCGCTGAGAATAGAAGATGCTGCTTTGAGCGAGATACTGGACTGCCACCTTCAGCGAACAGTATCTGCAATTCTCGGTGTCGTTTGGGTTCTGCAGATTCCCAGGAGCTTGGGTCAGGTATGGCGCCATATATTCACCACATGTCATTCCTGCGGGCGGACTGAAAATGCTCGTCTCAGATTTGGAGCAATCCACAGCGCGGCCATGGAGTTGCGTAGAAACAATGCCCGCGACCCAATAAGTGAATGGGCTGACACGGTGCATGAAAATCCAGAATCCCGGAAGAGCCGAGGGTGTCTGGAGGACACCACAGAAGGTAAGGCTGAACAAGAGCAGGAGAGTGACAATACTGGCTGCAGTTTCGGCAACGGGCATGGAAGCGATAGTCATCTGGGCGAAGGAACTAGCATAAAGCATGAACTGAATGCAGAAAAGAAGGATGAGACCCTGGCGGGCAGACGACTGGATGCCAATGACTGCGTAATAGAAGCTGGCATAAATAAGAATTCCAGTTAAGATCTGATATGGTATTTCGACGATAACGTTGGCGATCATGAAAGCCTTCCAGGAATAGGCCTTGCTGGGACGCTCTCGCACTTCATACAGGTCACGCTGGGTAATGAAATGTGGTTGGATCTGACGAAAAATTAGCAAGACGTACTGGCGGTATGTGCGAGTTTGACAGAGGTGTGGCGGCATGACTTACTTGCTGGACCAGGGTAGAAAATATTGTGATCACCATGAACAACGGCAAAAGATGACATTTTGCATGCCCGCCAGCGTACCGTCGGCTCCGAAAAACGAGAAGCCAATGAACAGGCCAGCCACAGTGCCAAGGATGAACTTTGAGAAAACATAGGTTGGGCTGCGCCAGTATTGCTGGCACACGCGCGTTGCAACCCTTGCTAGTTGGGCGCCAAACGGCATGGCAAATTCATCGCGAGAGTGCGGATCCTCGTGAGTGGCAAGCGGCTGCGCAGCGCGATCCACATGAATGCGATTGATTTCGGCCATTACGTCCTGGCGTTCCCGGCTGTTGTTCCAGACGTCGTGCCAATCCTCACCCTGTGAATTGCTGCCGCGGTTGACAATGTTGAGCATGTACTCGGCTGGATTTTCCTCGTCGCCGCACTTTTCAGCGCCGTGGGTTTCAAAGTATTCGAGCAACGTCCGCGAGTTCTCCCCAATGTCGCCGAAGTAGACGGTCTTGCCTCCGGCAGCGAGGAACAGTAGCCGGTCGAACTGCTGGAACAGAACTGCACTGGGCTGGTGTATGGTACAGAGCACAGCCTGGCCGTGGTCAGCTAGCTTTCGGAGGAAGGCACAGATAGCCCATGAACTCTGGGAATCGAGACCGCTGGTAGGCTCATCGAGGAAGAGTAGCAGTTTTGGTTTGGCGGCCAATTCGACACCAATAGTAAGTAGCTTGCGTTGTTCCACATTGAGCCCTTGGCCAGGAACGCCGACGACGGCATTTGCGAAGTCCCGCATGTCCAGCATGTCGATCACTTCCTCAACAAAGGTGAACTTCTCTTCTTTGCTGACGCTTTGAGGCTGACGAAGCATAGCACTGAAACGGAGACTTTCGCGAACCGTTGCTGTCGATAGATGCAAATCTGCGTTTGTTAGCGACTGTTATGCTATATAAAAGGGTTGGAAAAAAGCTTGCCTTGTTGCTGAACGTAACCGGTATTCCTTTGGAAGCTAGCATCAATATGCTTTCCGTTGACAAACATATCACCCGTAATAACACCCATCGTGGTCCTTTGGGCTAAGGCATCGAGTAGTGTTGTCTTGCCAGCACCGCTGACTCCCATTAGTGCCGTCAAAGTTCCAGGCTTTACCCAGCCAGAGACATGATTAAGCAACCGACGATCCTGTCCTTTGATTGTAACATCATAGACTACATCGCGCCAGGTAAACACATCGGTTTGTGGCTCGATAGCATCGGTCTTTTCGTTTCCGTCTTGTTGCGGCGAGGCCTTCGTCATGTCTTCTGTAATTGCACCTTTGTTGCCCCCGTTTAGGAGATATGCAGGAACATGGCCGCGTTGGAAAACCAGGACTTCGGCTGCGCTGGTGGTCTGCGAGTTTAGTTCGGTCGAGACGAAGTAAACAAACATGAAGGCGAACAGAAACGCGAGTAGAATACCGAAATTTCTCCAGGCGTGCGCGTAGTAGTACTTGTAGTGAACACCGATAAAGGCATCTCCGCTAACTGTATGCTGTCCAGCAACCGAGCTGGCAACCGAGCATATCCAAGAATCGCCTACCAAGGGTGTGTAGGCGGGGATAATACTCGAGCAGGTGAACGAACGGCCATGAAACTCATTCGCAATGAGGACTTCGAAAGCGTAGTAGACAGGATTGATCCATCTGATCCAGCTAAACCACGGATGCATCTTGGGCACAGTAACCACGAATCCAGTATAGATGACAAGAGCCAGAACCATAACACCGGCCAACATCATCGCCTGAGACACGGTTTTTGTGATGGCAGCCAGGGTACGGAAGATGGCACTCATGACAAACGTTGTGGTATACGTAATGAGGAAAAACAAGAAGAACTGAGCCGGTTCGCGTCGAAGCCCCGACATAAAGTAGACGATGAGGTTGAAAATGGTTCCCGTGATAAACTTGATGGGGATATCAGTCATGATTCCAGCCAGCGCTTCTGTATAGGGATGATAAAAGGCGTAGGCGGCATGTTTCTCGACGATGGGACGTTGTGCATACAGTTTGTTAATTTCGGAGATTGCCGTCAAGGCGTTCATAAGAATGGCCTGGAAGATCACGGAGCCTTTGGCGTAAAAGCCGGCTGTCGCGTTGGGAGTGCCGTAGAAGACGGAGCCGATGATGAGCGCCAAAACGACCTGCATCACAGCTTGTGTCGCAGTAGCCGAAATGTCGTTTAGGATGCGTTGGTATGCCCGCTTGGTGGTGAGGCGCACCTGCATGGCTACACTGATGATATATGGCGATTTTGGCCGCACGTGCTTTGCCTGGCGTTGCTGCTTGTTTTCGCGCATATTTACGGCCGTCTGGCCGTGAGGATCGATGGGATGTATGGCCTCGTGCTTCTCCATGGCATTTCGAAGAGCCTTGCAGTCGGGCGACTGGTACCAGTATGCTTCGAATTCCTCTGGTGTCCGTGGAACCTTGTTTTCCATCCCCTCACGCGCGACCCTTTCCTGCGGGTTGGTGACAGATGTAAGAAAATCACCCGTGGTCTGCCGCTGAGGGCAAAACCATCCCATGGTTTCAAAGTAGGCCTTGGCAGCGGGTGCTGGACCAAAGTAGATCTGGCGGCCTTCATAAAGCACGACAGCTTTGTCAAAGAGGTCATAGATGGCCTGGCTGGCCTGGTAAATAGCGACGCAATGAACACTGTGGGTGAAATCGGCAGCCAGCCGCAAAGACTGGACAAACTTCAGCGCAGTGGCGGAATCTAGGCCGCGGGTGCTGTAAAGGAAGAAATAAGTAAGCGGTCAGATCAAAGTGTCCAACTTGGCGACGGCAGTACGACTACTCACCTGTTATCCCAAGCCGCAATGGGCGATCCTGCCAGCATCATTTCGGCAATGCTCACACGCTTTCTCTCACCACCAGAGACACCCCGGATGAAGTCATTGCCCACTTTGGTGTTGTACGTATGGCTCAAGCCACAGATGGCCATGACGATCCTGGCGGCATGCTTGATGTGCTCTTCGCGCGTTATGGCATGGATTCGCTTCGATGGCGTACGTGTTGCAGCTGCAAATTCCAGCGTTTGACCGACGGTGAGGTGGGGGAAATGCTTGTCGACCTAAGAAGAGGTTAGTTTGATCCAAAAGTGACAGAATGGGAAGGAACGTACCTCTTGGTTCTTTAATACTTCTCCTTTGAATACCTTGATCATGTGTTTCATGGGGATGCCGTTGTAATCAATTGTCGACTGCTCGCCGATTTTCAGCCCATGCAATTGTCCGGTGATGGTTTTGAGCAGGGTGCTACACCCCGATCCTGGTCGTCCGAGCACAATCAACAGCTCGCCGCTCTCGACATGACCGTCAAAGTTGTGGAGAATGGTCTTGTGACTCTTCTTGCCGAAACTGAAGGACTCGCCAAGCCTTAATGGCATTTGGAGAACGGTTCCCACCGTGCTCTGCAGTTGCAAGGCCTCTCCCGTGCCGGACACGGTAAGGTCTTTGTAGGAAATCCCCAGACGCCGCTCTTTGAAACCTTCCTTGCGAAAATCTTTGATGATGCGACGCAGGAAAACCCCGAGATCGAATGACTTGCTAGAGGGATCCATGGCAGAATCGGCAGCATCAAAGTCCTCGTTGCCAGCCTCGGAGCCGGTGGCGTGGCTCTGGCGACGTCTTTGCGATATGGCCGTGGCAAGCATCCGCAGCTCCTGCACATCACTCTCTTCTATCATGGCCGTCGAATCCCGTCGCTGGGGGCGATACGTTCCCGCATCAGATGCTTCGGGGCCGTTTGTTCGAATGGCCATAAACTCTTCAGGGCCTGCCTCCTCAGATGACCGAGAGGAATCTGCCAAACGCAGGCTCTCCTGCGATACTGCCGACCTTGCCATGATGCCTATTTTCTGATTCCTAAGCGTGAAGCATGGTCCCTGAGATAAATGGCAGTAGAAGCAAAGTAAAGAAAAGGGATGGGAAGTATGAGAAAGAGAAGGCCAATCACGTAATACACCATTAGTTGCACTGTTATATACGACGAGCAGACCAACACCTTTATAGATTACGGGATACGGGTCTACACAAGTCATGAACGGAATCGTAATTTGTACAGATGAGCTTACTCACAGCCCAATCCCGTTCCTCTTGTTAGTGGGCATGTTACTGTCAGCCAAGAAAAGGCTGTAGATCGCCATTCCAGC
Organism: Grosmannia clavigera kw1407; assembly: GCF_000143105.1. Classification (NCBI taxonomy): domain Eukaryota; kingdom Fungi; phylum Ascomycota; class Sordariomycetes; order Ophiostomatales; family Ophiostomataceae; genus Leptographium; species Leptographium clavigerum. The sequence goes on along the minus strand of NW_014040797.1, from coordinate 2,295,231 downwards.
CGCTCTGCATAGTACTATGCACTATGTACCCCCGCTTCCCCATAACCAATAAGAGCAGAGTTCGATCGAGGCTATGGCTTGCTCTTCGTGTTGGGTGCAGATCGGCCCCGACATACTACGTATGTTACAACCAGCTAATAGTAGGATACCTTACGTATGAGACGGAGCCATATGCTCGTATAGGTGTCGCAGAGTGTGAAAAAAAAGGCTCCCATTTGCGGGTCTACCATTACTATGTATCTTACGACGGACGAATGCATCGACTCGGACGGCTCAACGCATGCCGATGAAAACAACGGCTAAGAAACGGCCCAAGGCACACATTCAAGGCCCGGGTTTACATTAAACGGACTTCGGGCATGCAGTATTGATGCACTTACCGAAGTATCCGTTTCCGGCTCAGCTTATCAGGGCGAAATGCTTGGCAGCGGACTAAGCTCTCCTACTTTATCCGTTGTTAGGGAGTAGGGCGTTGACGTAAGAGATTTGTGGCGCAAACATTTTCATTAATTCTTCACCATGAACAGCCGGCGCTGTCTCAATACCGAAAACACGAATTGGCATATGTGTATTGTCGATCAAAGTTTGAGGACAGATTACATAGTACATAGGGCAAAAATGAAACTAGTATGGGGGGGCCTTGGTCACACGCGTCTTTCAGACTGCGCCATAGATTGGGAGATTGCATGTGTCTTAGATTCCAGAGCCAGCCAAAGAGTGGTAAAGTTCCTGATGAGACACACCCAAAAGCAAAATCAAAATCAAAACCACTGCCGAGCAAGCTCGCCGAACGAGGCGCTGGCGGGACATATGTTTCAAGTACGCCTTTCTAGTTTTGCGCATCGTGAGATGCACTAGGTCACTTGCTTGCGTCGGACGGATGAGCATCTGGTAAATCTTTGCCCAAGTCTTGCTGAAAGTCGAGTAAGGCGCCCAATGGGGCTGGTTGTTGGCCTGTAGCCTCCAGCGCATTCTCAGCACTATTATCACTTTTCTCGTTTGCCGCAGGCGTGTTGTCGCTCGAGCCGACATCGATCAGGCTGCCCTCAACAGGCGCATGTGCGGCGCCACTGGGTGCAGTATCTAGCGTCCGAGGCGGGATCGCCTGTACGCTACCTCGCTTTGTCTTCTGGCCTGGCAGGATGGGGTAAATGGCGAGAATCTGAGCCGTTTGTTCGTCGGCCGTTTTGCCATCACTAAGCGGGGTGTCATTGGATGAACGGCGATAAGAGGAAGCCCCCGACTGGCAGATACACACATCTGGCCTTTAACAATCCATCCCAAGTCCTGTTGGCAATTTTAGAGGCCACCGGGGCCGGCCATGGGGCGTCGAAATAGGCGCGGCTTTCACTCGACGCCCTCTTGCGACCGTGTAGCGGCCTCCTCGCGCTGCATGTCTTCGACCTTGGTTTTTTCAACCGTGGCTAGCTCGTGGTTCCGGTTCATCACGGCTTGGGCCGTTTGCTGCCAAAGCCGTTGCGATTCTCGATCACCCTGCTCAGTGATTGGCCGTACCGATGGCGAAGTTGGCTTCGCTTTCTGGGCATTGAAGAATTTCTCCTTTCTTCCCGTCTGAAGAATGAGTCGTATTAGTAATCAAGACATCCCCCATACACGATCTCGCTTCTCTTGCCTACCTGCAAGTTCTTGATGGCCATTTCCCCACTCCACAGGCCGGACAGTTCGCGCAGGACCTCTCCAGTCTTCTCGTTTCGAACAGTACCGCCAATGGCGTTGTACGTGCCGCTCACCCAACCCTTGGTCTTGAACTCGATATCTGCAACGAGACCGAGATCAGGGCAGCGCACGAAGCTGTGGTCCCCCAGCTCGTATTTCATTTTGCCAAACAGGATACCTCGTGCGTACATGTTTGGCTGGGTGAGGATACTAGACGAGAGGAGTAAAAATTGTCAGCCAGACGGCAAATATTTTTTGTCTGACCCGGCCTGGCATTGTGGCCAAATGGGACTCAGAAAAGCGTACTATCGTTCCGGTTTGCCGTTCTTTTTTCGGTTTAGCAGGCTCAGGACAGCTGTCCCTTCCATGATGCTGGCGGCGGAGTTGCCCAAGAAACGACTCCGCGGCTTAAGCGTGCCATCGACACGAATATGATGCTCGGGGGCCATGTAGAAATAGCTGGACTTGGGCGGATGGTGCGATGTTTGCTCGGAGACGTAATAGCCCTGAGTGTTGTCCGGAAAGGTCCAGTAGCACGTGAAGACCTCGCCGAGGATGGGATTGAGAGGCTTTTTCACGCCCCTGACAGACGTACGGTCAGTTCCGGTGTATAGACATAATGTGGCAACAGGAGACAGGGGAGGACCCACGGAGGCCGAATGTGCCAACCGCTCAGGTAGAACTTGACAACGGACACGAATCGCTCAACAGGGTCCTCAATGGCGGATATGGGGAGGAGCATTTCGGGATGGCACATAAAGTTCGTAATTCTCTCTAGCATGCTGCGCGGCTCCAGGATAAAGGTCGGGAGAACAACCCTGCTGAGATCAGCGCCGGGCCGTAGCTGAGAGATGATATGCATCAGAACTGGGGCACGAGCGTCAGTGGGCGGTTAAAACATGGAAGAGCACTACATCCTCGGCTCGTACCGTTTCCCTGCTCGGGCTCCACGATAAGCGTGTCATCCTCCTGGGCCTCTTCGCTGGACTGGACCGGATGGGCACCTGTTGAATAAATTCTAGTCAGTGTACGTCTGCGATGTGACCTCCTTCAGGGGCGAAAGCAGGCGAGGCGTGCTCTCCCACAGCGATACGAGCACTGGCCAGCAGGGACTTTATCGAATAGGGGTCAGGATGGCGTACTGGCACTGGAAGCTGCACGGCGCCGCGTGCCGCCCACTATGTTCAACATGCTGAAGCTTTGTCAGAAAACAGGCACAGTGTGTCGTATCGTGTGATTCTAGCGGTAAGCTGTGGAGGAGGAAGCAAGTGCTAGGCGGCAAGATAAAAGGATGAATAGCGAAGCCAGCAACCGGATGGATAGGAAGTGAAGGGAAGCGAAATTCCGAAAGGCGGAGCTACAAGGCCAAAAGATGGAGAAATCCCAGGGGACCCCACGAAAGATCGTTGCTTGTGGACTGCAGCTGTGAATCCCTTTTTTTTTGTTTCGCTCTTTTTTTTTCAACCTTCTCCAGGCTTAGGTAGATTTGGGGGGTGGGATGTGACCTACGGAGTTCAGCAAGGGCCGCGAGGTAGCTGCGGGGCAGTGGAATGACGTTGATTGCGGTAAAGCGCACGGAGCAACTTTCCGAGAGTCGCCTACTACGGAGTATGTAATCCGACTGCCGACTTGCTATATGGCTGGGGAAATGCTGCGCCACAGCTGCGTTTCTCTGGAATTTGCGCTACACAGCTATGGCGAATGAAAGGGCAGCAATGACCTTTGCAGACATTGGATGACATTGGCAGCAACTGAAGCGACTGGCGTCGTTATACTCCGTAGTTCTACAGAGTATGCTGACTGGCATGGGACGGTTGCATACATAGTAGTGCTGAGAGAGTACGTAAGCGTTTGATGTCTGATTCTTTCTATAATTACTCCGTAAATGGCATTCCTTTGATCTCAACACAGAGTAAAATACGGAGTACGCAGTAGGCAGAACTGTCTCAGAACCTGACAAAGAGGCAGCCAATGGGCTGTTATCAGCCTTTTCTTGGCCGCGCTACCTTAAACGGCGGACGAGGCCCAATCACATGTCAGGAGATTCCCTTTCTTACTAAAGCTTAATAGATATAGCTGCGCCAGTATGTACTCCGACTTACAGTACTTTGCTATCTTGCATTCTGGCGGCAAGAGGCGGCTAAATACAGAAACAACAACAGGGGAGACTGTTAGTCCTATATGGGTTATCTTAGAATAACTTACGTGTACACCAATACGGGGAACGTCGCTGGAAACAGGGAACACGAAGGTCTTGAAGTGGGTTGGACTAGGCTGGAACGCAGCCTAGAAGCGACAATCCATGTACGCGTATTCGTGTACGGAGTACGATACTCGTAAAGCCTGAACGCCCCAGACAGGCGCCATGCTCCACTGCAACGCACACTACCCAAGCGCTGTAGCCCGCCAACGAGCACTACCGACAGGGCCTCCCAGCAAGTTGGGCCGGGCGAAGAACACGACGAAGAGTGGAAGAATGCGCAATCGAGAGATTACTTTGAATCGTATGGCACACGCCCAATCATAAAATTGGCTTCGTACTGGTCGTCCTGCAGGATACGATGTGGTGCGATGTGGATCGTCTTGGCGTTATTATGCTGGGGCTCCTCAGCTTGACTGGCCAGATCCCCGTCCACCGACCTGTCTCGCAGCTATTTCCGCTGCAGCAGCATTCCGGCCGTTGTGTGCAAGCTGTCCGCTCCTTTGTGGCCCTCTGGCGGCTGCCCGAACGGCAACGAACAGCCGCTGTTCCAGGAAAAACGGGGGAAGATTGGCGCTGTGCTGGACAGTGGACTGGACGACTCGTATTATATCCTCCTGCCCCGACATAAAGAGTGGAGAAGGAAGGTGGGCTCTGCCGGTTTTGGACAATTGCGGTTTCCGTCTTATTCTGAAACATCGCAGGGGATGACAGAAGCGGGAAGTAATTACGAGCTCCTACCAAAATAGACGAGCAGGAAGGCGACACTGGCTAAACACCGACTCGAGCTGTCCTTCCCATGTGCTCTTGCCGTCTGGGTTTTCGCTTTGCATCCCCCTATCTGGCACATCTTCTTGTCTTCCTACGAGCACTCTCTGCCGCTCAGCAGGTTCCCCGCAAACACACCGCACTACTGCTGCGCCCAACTGCTCGCCAGACAGGACCTCGCCGACAAAGGGAGCTGCAGCGGCACAGCCCAAGACGAGTCCGGACAGATCCCCGGTTGCTCTGTCGGATCCTTTTTTCGGTTGCCCCCTGGGGAAACACCTCGCCTTATCGGTCACGCTTTCCTTAGTTTTCACGTCCGCCAAGCCACCCTTCTTTCAACCTTTCGCCATACCGTCTTCCTCTCCTCCCATCAACGGCTCGCGTGCCTCTTCAATTTTGGCCATGGACCGTGACCATGGCACCGCGCCCACGCCTGGCCCGGAAGATAACCGGTCACGGAAAGGTCGTCTGATGGGCAAACTGTTTGGCGGCCGCGATCGAAAAGTGTCCAACGAGCTACGTGGCGACGACGCCGAGCTCAATGCTTTCCTGCACGGCACCTCGAACTCACCCTCGCCCTTAGCTGCCTCGACAGGCACGACGTTTGACACCTTCCAGGTCACACACAGCACTCCGCCCCAGCTGGCGAAGTTGGACACACAATATGTCTCTCGCTATCCCAACGCCCTGCCTGTCGACCGTGGGAACTCCTCCCAGCAGAGCCTACCGAGCAGCCAGCAATCTCGCAGCCCCCCGCCGAGCTACTCGGTGTCAAAATCTGCGAAGCGAAACAGAAAAGGGCTTGTCGTCCGCTTTGCAGACTCGTATCCGGACATTATCGGCGAGGGCGGCGATGAGACTGAGGCACCGCCGATGGAAATTGGCAAGCGACGACGTGCACGTGCAGCAAAGCTCGCCGTCTCACCGTTGCTTGGCATGCACAGCTTGGCCCGCGGAATCCCAACGGAAGCACAGCCGGCGACGTTGCCGATACGCTCGCCGCTGCCCGGCCCTCCAACATCACAACGCTCTATATTGCAACAGTCACAGCTGGAGTCACAACAGCCGGCGGCACAACCGCCGCTCAGGCCGCAGCAATCGTATTTGCGGCCGTCTCCCGACGACGACAGCTTTCTTCCTCGTCCGCTGAGGAGGACTCAGACTGGCTTTTCGGCAATTTCGGTTCCGTCCTCGCCTGACGATGACGAGCCGCCGTCTCTGCCATCTCCGCCGTCTTTTCCCAGCTCGCCGGAACGGAATCCGTCTTTGTCTTCGAAGATCCCTACCAAACACTAATCCCCCACCCGGCTCTTTTGATGGTCCCGTCTTGACCCGCAACGACAGCCGTCGGTCTTTTATCGAGGTTCACCAGGCGGAAATGCGCGAAGCTGAGGGCCGTGCTCTAGCCAACGCCCTTCGCGCCGGTGTCAGCCCGCCGTCCAGTCCGGAAGTCGAACAGAAGCGACCACCGTCGCCGAGCAGGAGGTCACCGGCCAAGGGCACACCCCCGCTGCTCCCCCCTCCGCGACACCCAGAACATCGCGGGCCTATCAACCGCTTTGAATTCGACCCAACCTCGCCCTCGGCCGCGTCGCCACTTCAGCGCATGCGTTCTGAGCGCCACAGGCCGCTGGCCCGCGACCCCAGCCCTGCATCCGACTCGCCTCCCACCCCGGCTGTGGAACGACCATATAATGCTTTCCGGCGAGATGCTATTGGCAGCGTGTCTGTCAAGGACCGTGGGGCCTACGCCTTGGCCAACGCCCCCAGGGCAATGCAGGACACGTACGATGCAGCCCAGTCTGCTTCTGACGAGGCCTTTACCTTATTTGTCACCCGCATGCGCCACCTGTTCGAGTTGTTCCGCCTGCACTCCGAAACAGTGAGGCCGTTGGTATCAAGCACCTCGGAGGATCTGGCCCGCGCGGCGTTGTGGTGGTTTTGTCATTGGTCGCATGGCTCTGGGAGAACGTCATGCGCGAGCGCTCGGCTGCGGGCGGCGCACCGTTGTCTCGCGGTAGCGAATTTGCTATGCAGCAGGCGTACGCAGATTTGGCGAAGGCGTACTGGGTTCTGGAGGTCGTCTTGCCGGACATTCTTGCCACGAAGCAGAGTCCAATGGATACCGAAGTAGGGCAGGTGCGTTCAGTCCTCGTGAACAATCTGCGCAAGCTAGCGACGTCAATGAAGCGGAACGACCTGCTGCCGCCCGAAGACGCCCTCCTGCCGCAGACCATCGACAAGGCGATATGGGCCGTGTACCCTCCCGTCAGCTCCGATGTCACCACCCTCCTGTGGGGGAAATGGGGCTCGGGTCTGGCTGCGGCGGCCTCGCCTGTCTCGGCGATGTCGATTCTAGAGACCATACCGGTATCGGACAATGGCCAGGATTTTGTCTTCAGCCGCGTCTGGGCCGACGTGTATCTGACCGAGCAGGGCCGGGAGTCGTCGCACCAAGCACGACTTCACTTCCCCTGTCTTCTGACCGTCGCCAGGCCTCAGAACCAGCCGACGCTGGAAGTGGTTATTGCGAGCCAGAATGGCACTGTGCAGCTGCGAGTGCAGGGCAGGAAGAACCCAGGACCCATGTGGGAGGATGTCCGATGGCGCCCTGAAACGTTTGCATTTGAGTTAAAGATGCCGCGTGGGTTTTTGCTCATCATCCAGCTGTCAAAAGCTGACTACGGGCTCCTGTGGAGCATGTACGACTTTGGAGCCAAGGTGCACAACCAGCTGTATCCGCGCAAGGATGAGCATATTCTGTTCCGCTCAACGCTCAAGGCATTCCAGTACTTCGAATCGGGACCTCCGTCGGGCAGCTTTCCGAAAGAAGCAGTGGCGGACTGCGATGTGGCGCTGTTTGAGAAGATCGTGTCGGAGAACGCAGCGACAGGACGGCGCAACTTCCACCGCGGCTTCCGGTTCGCCGTAGTGTCGGGAACGCGGACGCGTACGCTATACGGTGCATCACAGTTGTACCTGCCAGAGGCGCCGGTGCAGTTCAGCTTCTTGCGCGGCGATCACGGCGACCCGGCGCTGCTGCTGCGATTCGAGAATAACCGGTCGAAGGGCAGCATGGTGCTGTCATTTGGCAGGGAGGACGAGCGGACGCGGTTCCACATGTTCTTGGCCGACACAGCCTTGCAAAGCAGCGAGCGCGTGGTGGCTAACGTTCCAGTGACGTCGCTGCAAGTCCAGGCGGTGGCAACGCCGAACAAGGCTGCTGCTGCCTTTGGGACCAACGCGCTCTCGGTGTTCAAGAAACTGGCTTTCAGCCGGCTGCGGGTAATCAACGACGACGACGAGGCGGACACGACCAGCGCGGCGACGGTGCTTGCGGAGAACCTACGAATTATCATGGAGTTTGGGGACTGCACGCTGACAGACCGGATCAATGTGGGGGCCCCGGGGGAGCTTCGGCTGCGGCTGGATGTGCGGGACAGCAACTGCCTGGTACTGCTGCGGCAGCCACAGAAAGCCTGACGCTGTCGATGTCGGAGGTGCAGGTGCCGGCGGGAGATGGGGCCGCGAATTGGCCGAGGGTCTGGGAGCGGTGGGGGCCGGGGTGACGTGCCGGGTGTTGCGGTTCCCTACGGTGGCCGACCTGCACGCGGTGCAAGCCGCGATCACGGGATACGAGGTGGTGTTTGACGGGATGGCGGCGACGTTTGCGATAGCGCGGCGGCGGATGGTGGTGCCGATCCACAAGAAGTGGGAGGCGGGCACGACACGGATCCAGGTGGTGGTGCAGCCGGACACCAAGGTGACGCAGCTGCTGGCCTTCTTCCAGGATTTCCACTACGGGCAGTGCATGGGCTTTGTGCTCAAGGGCACGGACGTGTTCGAGGCGTTTAGCCGCAGCGGCAAGGCCGGGCTGAAGATTGACGATGCCAAGTTCCCGCTGCCACGGATGCGGACGGGAGACAGCGGAGCGAACGGGAGCAAAGAGGGCGGCAGCGACTTTGACGAGACGGCCTTTGTGTGTCTGGACATGCCAGATCTGCCGGGCGAGCACGATGACATCTCGATTTTGTTTCAAGAGGAAGCAGGCAAGTTGACGACAGCACTAAAATTTCCCAGCGTTACGCACGCGCTAACAATGAGCAGAACGAGATCGGCTGGCGGCGTGTCTTCCCGCACGAGTGCGAAACACTCGTACGAGCAAGAAACACTAAGATCAAAGGGCAGCGGGTGTGTTTTTGGGTTCCTGCATTTGAGCATCATAGATACCCTAGAGCGGGACACAGAGGGCAAAGGACCAGCAGCCAGTATGTCGATCAGCATGTTTAACGGTCTACCGATCTTCAGGGCCGGTGTGTTTGGGGTAATGCAGCGCAGCAAATGTTTGTATATTGGGGTAACAGGGCATCAGTGATATCTAGGTATCGTCAAATAGCAAGAGGCAGCAAAAGAACGTGTACATACAGGCTCACTGAGCCGAGTCCAGAGGCTCGTTGTCCGCAGCAAAGAAGCCGTTGAGCATGTAACGCAGGCGGCGGCGCACGTGATCATCGACCGGTTGATCGGCCAGCAGGCTGAGGACGGCGACAGCGGCGGGACAGTCTCGCGGGCTGGTGTCGGTGGTGGCTCGTCTCTTCTTGCTGGACGAGACGAAGGGGTCGTCGCGGTAGTCTTTTTCGTCCTGGTCACCATCATCGGCAGCTGCGCGCTTGATGCCGACGGTGGCTGTGGTGGCTGTGGTGGCTGGGGTTGCTGTGGCGGCTGTGGCGTCTGGGGCTGCTGACGAAGCAAAGGATGTGGCGACAGATGTGGGAAAGGACGTTGCAAAGGAGGTGTCGGCAGAAGCCGGCCGTTGGTCACGTGTCACCAACAGTCCAGGACCACGTCGGCGACGGCCCGGTGTCAACGGCAGCGGCGAAGCTGGCGTGGGCACCACGATGCTGTTGGGACGGCTACTGCTGATGCTGCCGGCGGCCGAGTCGACGTCCATCTTGGCAGCCTCCGCCGTCAGGTGTTTTTTCGTGTGAGCGTTCGCCTTGTTCGGTTCCGTCGCCTCCTGCTTTACCACGCCGCCGTCGCCCTCTTCTTCTTCGATCCGCCAGTTTTCGCGTTCAATGTGATCAACCAGCGCCGCACAGCCGCGCTCCATGTCGCTGTCGAAGCCGGCGTCGCTGTAGGACGGCGACTGCAGCGGGGATGGGGCGCGGGCTGGTGGTGGTGGTGGTGGTGTGTCTGTAGCTGTTGCTGAGCCCGAGACCGTAGCCGTAGATGCAGAGCCAAAGTAGTGTGTGATAGGGCGGCTGGCTGGCCGGGGCGGCGTATCGCGACGACGAGGCCGAGGCGTTGGCGTTGGCGGAGATTCCTGGTCAGAGGAGTCGTCGTCGGCAATGGGTGCGGTTGCAGCTGCAGTCGGTCTGCCGCTTGTGGGCGTCGCGAAGATACGCTGTCGCGACGTGGTCCGGGGCGAGGGCTTTTGCAGCAGCTGCGGCCGCTGCGGCTGTGGCTGTCGCCGCTGTCGGACAAGTGGTGTCGTTGCTGGGGTTGGTGGCAGCGGCCATCTGCGCTCGGCGTCGGGTGTTGTGCGACGTCCGACAGACGTGCGGAACGAGCTGGCCGGAGCAGCTGTACCGCTGCTGTTGTTGCTGCTGCCGCTGCTTCTGGCAGAGTCCTCCCAGAGAAAGAATTTGCACTGGCGACGGCGATCTGTCTGCGCACACGTGTAGAACCAGCGGCCTTTATTGAGTCCGGGCTTGCGGGTCTCGCGCAACACCGCGTCCCGCGGCGGGGTGCAGTCGCAGAGCCAGCGGCCGTCGTCTAGGCGGTGGCCATGCGTGCCGCGACCCGGCGACGGCACCACTGCGCTGGCCGTGTGACGACCCGAGGCTGTTGATGGCGTCGCCGGCATGTAGGTCGATGTGGATGTGGGCGTGGTTGGTCCTGCAACTGCCGAAGGGGAAGGCGTGCGGGGTGGCGGCCGTGCCGCGCGCGGCCGGCCCTGTCGGCGAGGAGTCTTCTGCATGGTGGGCGCAGATGGAGAGCAGCAGGATGATGGGATTTGGGCATAGGAGAATGGGTATGCAATGCTGCTCTGGAAGCTTTAATGGATTTATTAATGGGTGGCTGGATGCGCTAGTCCTCTTACAGAATTGGCGTTAGCGGGGCAATTCACTAACGTCGACCCACTTTCGCGCAGCGCCATGCGTAGTAGCGTCACGACTTGGGCGGTATTGTAGTCCATGGTCGTGTGCTTCTATCCTGTGCCACTATCAAAGACAAATCACATCGACCATGAGACTGACGTTCCAGCCTAAGAGACTTGGGCAGCAATGCCCGAGCAGCGTACAACTCGAGGAATGATGGCCACGTCTAGCTTTGACACCCAACCTAAATCGATATATTTTCGAGGATGTATGTGTGTAAATTTACAATCGTCATTACAAGTTTTCTGCTTGGAAAATCCTTCAGGCTTCTCGTCGCATATATCTTATGACCCGTACCGTTCCCCTTTCCATTCCTTGACGCCCCTTGCTGCCCTTTGCCCTGCCCTGGATGTCCCTTGCTCGGCCCCTTTTCACTCTTCCTCCATGCCTTTCCCACTCTCCTCAGATCTGGTAGAAGTAGTCGTCGTCCAGGCCCTTCCGACTCGGAACTGCTCCGGCACCCGGCGGCGGCCCTGCATACACGGCCTCCAGCCGCACGTTGAGCAGCCGGATCTTGAGTCCGTAGTCGCCCACCAGGGACACCAGCTTGTTCGTCTCTGCCGTGATGGGCGCCTGGTGCAGCAGCATCAGCAGTCCGTCCAGCCACTCTGACGCTACTGAGTGGTTCAACGGGTGCAGCGTCAGGATGGCCACCTCTCTGACTGCTCCATCGGCCGTGTCTGCTTCTGCTGCTTCGGCCTCGCTGCTGCCTGTGCGCCCTGTCGTCACGGTGTTCTCATAGGCAAACACGGTGATCTTGGTCGTCGTCGTCGCCATCGGTCTTGCTGCTGGTCGCGTCGTCGTCGCCGTCGTCGCCGTCATCGCTGTCCCTGACGTTCCAGCTGTCCCGGGCGGTCTCGCCTCGCTACTGCTGCTGTTGTTTTCGCCATCCTCGCTCGCCGTCGTCGTCGTCATCGTCGCAGCAGTTGCCGCTGCCGACACGTTCGACACCACCGAGCTGATTGTGCTGAGGTCCACCTTCTCCGTCAAAACGTCCAGTCCAGGCCCCGGATCCGTTCCCGTCGTCGGCTGCGCAAAGTCGGCGTAGTGCAGGTACCGACGGTTGTGTGACAGCCGCACAAACCGCCAGCCCTTGGGCTCGTACAATCGTCGCCGACCCTCTGTCGTCTCCTGCTGCTGCTCCAGATCTCGTCGTGGCAGCGGCCGCGAAAACCAAGCTCCTTGCAGCAAACACCGCACCCGCTGCTCCTTGACAAACTGCAGCGCCTCCATCCTCAGCTCCTCGCGCACTTGGTGCAGATGTGTCCCCCACTGGTCCTCAAACGACAGCTCCAGCAGCCCCATCTGCAGCTCGCGCAACCGCCCGCAGCCGTGCTCCTGCAGTTCCTCCTCCACCTCGGCTACATCTTTGGTCCGTCCGGCCTGGCCGACCACCTCCTCCACCAGGATCCGCACCAGCTCTGCCACCTTCTCAAAGTCTTCCCGTCCGGCTCCTGTCGCCTTCCACAGCCGGAAGAAGGCCTGCAGCCCCGCCGTGTGTAGCCGTGACCACTGCAGCACCAGCGGCCGGAAGATCCGGTCCATGTCCTTGCCGTCACCACCCCCGCCGTCTCGTCCCTGCAGGTCCTTGCTCAGGTCGTCCAGGTCTGCCCGGTCCACTTCAAAGTGCTCGTACAGCGTCATCGTCACGGCCAGGCTGGCTCGCGCCACCGGACATCGCTGGCTCAACGGCCGCGACGACTGCTCCAGCAGCAGCTTCTGGAACCCGTCCTCGTTCTTGCGCACAAAGTCCGTTAGGTCCATCATCCCCAGGAACCCTGCTGCCTCGAACTCGCCTGCTGGACTCTCGGTCTCAAACCCCAGCCGCCTCCACTTCTCCGGGTTATGTCGTCGGCTGCCCTTTTTCGCTGCTGCTGTCGCCGCCGCTGTGGATGTCTCGCTATCCCCCCCACCCCCGCTCACGATCGAAAGGACGCCACTGCCGGCGTTGTGGTGCACCGTCCGGTCGGGCGCGCTGGCCAGGTGCAGGCCCTTGAGTGCACGGCGGTGTTCCGGCCGCTCCAGGTCCACTCGCACCTCTCGCCACTTGCGCAGCAGCACCTTGGTCAGCGACTGGAACTCGAGCAGTGGGTGCGCCAGGTCCTGCAGCGCCGAGCTCTGCATCAGGTTATAGGCCGCCTTGATGAGACCTAGGTCCTGCAGTCGCTTGATCATCTTCGACCAGTCCTCACCGGATGGCAGCGTCCCGGCCATTGACGTTGTCGAGGCTGCTGCGGACATGTCACCTCCTGCCGCCATCGGATCGCCTGATACCGCGTCGCGGATCAGCGCGTTGACCAGCATCAGCGCGTTGGCGCACAGCGCGTGGTCCGCCGACTGCAGCTGCTGTATCACCAGCTCAAAGAACTGCGGATACACCGCCACCGCCGGCTTCAGCGCCCGGAACCCAAAGTTGCCTGCCGGGCTGGTGCGCAGTGCCGACGCCGCCGAGCCGGCCCCGATGCCCACACCAACACCGCGTGCCGTCGACGACTGACTGTGGCTGACCAGCGCTACTAGGATGCTCATCGCCCCGCGCAGAATGTTGACCAGCGGGTTTGTCACGATCAGCTCCACGATCCGCTCCACCAAATCGCCTGCTGTCGGCCCCTCGAAGATTTCCCAGCCCATGTCCACCTCCAGCAGCCGGCTCAGCGACTGCAGCGAGTATGCCAGCGTGTTTCCTCCCGTCGTCAGTATTAGCCGCCGTAGCACCATCAGGCCGCCCGTCGAGATGAAAACGTCTGCAAATGCCGGGTCGTTGATCGAAGACTGTAGCTTGAACACGGCCATCTTGCGCGCCGCGTCCTCGTCGCTCGCCAGCCGCGACAGCAGCGCCGGGATATCTGCCTGGTCCATATCGAACGAAGGAAGCTGCCGTGCTCAAGACCCCAAAGCCTGCTTTTTGCGTATGGCTCGTCTGGAGGGAGCCGTCGCTTCTGGCTGCTGCTGCTGCTGCTCGTCGCGATAGTCGTTGCGCTGTCCAGGCCGCTATCAGCCGCTCAATATCCTCACGAGGCGAAAGAATGCTGTCGCCTGTCCTCCCTCGTGCACAATGGCCTCTAGTTGGCTCTCGTCTTTGGCTGAAGACGGTCCTGATATGCTGAATTGCCGAGAACGGAGTAGGTAACGAAGGGAAAGCAGCTTCGAGGTTCGTGTGCACGGACCCTGTTTGGCCAATGAGAGGCTAGGCTGGCTAAATAGGGGTTCAAGGCTGCACGGCGTGGATCCGGAGTCTCTCGATATTGTGATGCTAGGCTGTCTGTGGCTTCTCGGCCCTACATTGTAGTTTCCCTTTTGAATGTCCTGTTGACATTGTCTGTTTTGGAAGGACCGTTCGCGTGAAAGATGTACAGACGGCAACTGCAAGCGTTGCGACTGCCGCCTTAGCAGCCTCGGACGCCTGCCAGCGCTGTAAAAGAGTCGGAGCCTGAAGACGCTAACGCCCTGGGCCGGCTGCACGTGTATGCTCCGGGGAACCGCCGACACCCCGCCCGTGCCTGCATTTTCGAGAGGATTTTGTCGCTTTCCGTGTATATATCTAAACTCATTGATTTTGCTGGATTCGTTTGTGGCACCATTGTGCCGATGACAAAGCCAACTGCGTCCAAGGCCACAGAAGGTGGGATGGGAGATAGATAAGCTACGACGTATAGATAGCCTGGCGGTGGCAAAACGGATCATGAAGCTAGAGCTTGCTTCTTGCTCCCAACATCTGTTTCTCGACTCTTGCCCACATACTCGTCCGCATACGGCCTTCCTCGCAGCAACTTGTTCCCAGCTCTCGAGACCACACAACCGAAACCAGAAAACAGACAATGACTTCCGCACCACACTTAACCGTGCTTTCCAGCCAAGATCCCACCCACGTGGCCGCCACCTGCGAGCAGCATGATCTCTCTATAGATGAGTTCCGGGACCTGCAGCGCCAGAGCACCACCGCCGCCCAGAGCGCCTACTGCCCGTACAGCCACTTTCCCGTCGGAGCTGCCGTCCTGACGCGCTACGGCATCGACACGTCGGGCACCGGCGCGCAGACTAGCAGTGGCCGCATCATCCTGGGCGCCAACGTGGAGAATGCAGCATATCCCGTGGGCACCTGTGCCGAGCGTGTTGCTCTGGGCCGTGCTGTCTTCGAGGGCCACCGCGATTTCAAAGCCATCGCTGTGCTGGCTCCGACGGCGCCCGCTGAGACGCCGTGCTCGCCATGCGGAATGTGCCGTCAGTTGTGAGTGGAGAAGGAAGGAGAAGAGACGAAGACGGACATGACGAGGAGTCTACAAGCTGACAGTCCTGCAGCATCCGTGAGTTCTGCGAGCTAAAGATGCCCATCATTATGTTCTCCAAGAACGGACATTACATTGCTGTCAAGCTGGAAGGGGTACGTCCAGATCTAGTTCCTTCATTCGAAGCATCCTGACTAACACCTCTTGCAAGCTACTGCCTTTGTCGTTTGGCCCAGAAGCCCTCGCCCCAGCAGCAGTGTCTTAATAGCACTGATCCTACGTTGTATCGAGACGACTGTCACGCTGCTTGGCGATCAATTAGGCTGTTGCTACCATATACTGGCCACCATATACTACATTTAACGAATCCGGACAGTCTACGGTAGGACTCTGCTGTTCCGCCCAGGTTTATGCCCTGTCTGGTTGGAACCAGGACGACATGCCTGCCGTGTTTGCCTCGTATTTGTGTTTCCTTCATTCCATATTCCATATGCATGATTCGGTTGGCTGCCGCAAGGTGGAAAATAAACAACCTGCGGGTCGACTCCAGGGTTAAACGGCGAGCAGCCTTCTTGAATTGCAGCAATGCAGAATCCCCTTGACAGTCTCCACTTTCGACAAGAGCAGCCCACGTCGTACGTCGTATGGCCCTTGTTGTTGTTATGTAAGATACGGAGCCACAGCGCCGTTGAAAGCGTGCACTTCGGGGAGCGCGACAACGTTCGGTGTCGCCAGCTAGAGATCTGACCAGGGTCGCGAAGATGGTTGGCCAGCGCCTTACGACGTACGGAGTGCCCAAGACACGGCCGTGCACGACGCACGGCGAGGAGGTGGAAAAGGGGGACCGCACTTTTATCTCCCTTGACCGCCTCTGGCGCACACGATGCTTCGCTCCCTATCTCGAATGGACAAAGGGCTCAAGATGGACCCGGAATGCTACTACGACGTATCTTACGTAGTGTCGTCCTGGTCTGAAAGGGGAAGTCGCCACCGTCCCAGCAATCAGGGCCGACAATGCAATCAGATACGTTAGCCCACGACCAGCATCGCATGACGGCCCCATCCTACGACAGATTCCCCAGAATAAAAAAAACAAATCCTGTGTCCTCCATACGTCGTAACTGCCAACAAAGCCACCTACGCCCCAGCTCTGACTCCACCACGCCCACCGAAACAGTCCAACCCAATTGGTCGCCCGCCTGCCTCGTGCCTTCCTCTTTCTCCCTCTCCCTCCTGCCCTTTCTTCAGCAATCGGCAGAATGGGAAAGAGGCACAGGCGCCCCCCTCCCGGGCCCCCTCTTTTGCATTACTTCTGTCTCGCTCTCGATCCGTGCTCCCCCTCTTTTCTGCAATCCATCCTCGCTCGATCTTGTCTCTTCCCACCGCTTCCAACAGCCTCCCCCCCCCTTCTTCCACCTTAATTGCAATACGCGAGTCACCCCGGCCAACCGCCACCGATCCCCGCCAAGACACACGGGTAAAGCCTAGCCCAGGGGGGCATGTTATGCTCGATCCAGCAGTAAAAGTGAATGGCTCTGCTCTCTACCGCCACTTGTCTTAAGCATCCCTTTCGGTGCCTTTCTTCGCCCTCTTTGCCAGGCCTGGAATCAGTTGTCACATCTGCTGCCTGCCAGCCAGACTTCCACCGCAAAACATAAGAGAATTCCTGCCTTGTTCAAGCGTTGGCTCACGTCGCTTCCGAGTTCCGGCCAGAACCCACCCGCCTGTCCCGGGTAGCATAGCATCACGTCTCATAGTCAGCTCCATCAGCGTCACCTGCCCGAAATGACAAGCTGGCAACCAGCTCCTGCTTTTACCTCGCTTTAGCCTCCGTCGAGACTATTGTACTGCTGCGTTTGCTGTTTTCTTGTCGGCCTCCGACCGCTCTCACTATTCTTACTCAATCCATGCCTGCATCAGATAAGCGACACGAATCCTGAGAGCTTCCCTCAAACGGACTGCACGTTAAACAAGATGGAACCTGTTCCAGAAACCGAGAGAATGGAAGAGTTCCGCTCTTCTCCCCTACCGTCAATGCGGCTGCAGAACTCATCCACATTCTCTTTGGCCTCTCCGGCCCCCCTCTCGCCACGCTCTGCAGCCGATTCGGAAGATTATCTGCGAAAGCCGTCCGCCCTACGGCAGTCAGCCGAGCCTTTGTCACCCGTCTCGCCATCCTGGGCAGCTTCGCCTGGCCTGCCATACCGGCCACGTACGACATCGCCACTGTCGGGACACATACGTTCGCGGTCGGCCGCCAGCGTAGGCAGCCTCTTTCCTCCAGCAATGGGCCGCACTCAATCTATGCCGGGCTTCAACGGGGCTGGCCACCTCCAATACGGCCTGGATCCGCGTATGTCCAGCCCTTCTCTCCACAGGCCAACATCTATAATCACTCGCACTCCTCGCAAGGCAGTGATTGAAGACGTCTTTCCGTCGTCACCAACGCGCATGTCTGTCATCCACGATCCCGACCGCCGGCTACTGGAGCGGAACAGCTCCCCTAACCTCACTTCGCCGGGGAGCGCGTCTCCTCTCGCTATCGCGGGCTCGCCCTTGATGCGCACTCGTCGGCCATCTTCACCATTTCGCCGCATTTCCAACCCGAGCGCCACACCCACGAGTCCGGGCGCTGCGGCTACAGCCAGCAGCGATGCCTACGGCAATGCCTCTGCGATCACAGGCCCTCCTTCACCGGCCGCATACTCGCCGTCCTACCGGCCATACGACTACCCGGTCTCAGGCTCGTCTTACGGCAGCCTAGGTGGATTCTCGTCGTCTTCTGTGCCGTCCACGCCTACATCGGCGCGGTCGCGGAGTCCGAGCATCTCTAGCCTCGAGACCATTCCGGATACACCGGACGCCGAGGAGGCAGCTCTCGAAGCGGAGCGAATCGCGCAGCTCAAAGCTGCTGCCGACGCGGCTGAAGGCGATGCAAAGGGCCGGAGCAGCCTCGACAGTCCTAGCCGGGGCCGGACTTTGGCCTTTGGATCACGAGACAAGCGCAAGCGGTGGAGTGTCTGTGGTGCTGAGCGGCGAGGTGATCTCGATTTAGAGACCATATGGGAAGACTGACCAACCCAGCCGAGACTCCCTCTTGTGTTCCGGCGTTCTTGCGTTCTTGCGTTCCTGCGTTGCTGCTTTTCTGCATTCCTGCATTCCTGCATCGCTTCTGAAAAGGGACCACCCCTGGCGGCTGTTCTGATGTTTTTGCTTTATCACGCATCTCATCTTCGCCGCGTGGCGGTCGAAGGAACCTCGGCGTTTCAGTGGGACAGTTTTCTGATACCCTTCTCTGCATATAGTAGTATGTCTTCTCCAACAGCCTTCTTTTTACGTTCATTTTGAGTTTTTTCTTGGCTGCCACACTAAGCATTGCATCTTGCACGGGGGAGCACTGTTGCAGGCTCGCCTTGGAAAGTTGTCTTTCCGTCAGAGATGACGAACAACGCAAGGGTAGGCACAAGGAAATAGCGATATATTGCATTGTCTGAAACCTGATTCCGTAATCACTACTAACCCCCCAAAACACCGTGGTTCTTCCTTCAGACTCCTAGTCAGAATCCCATTCTTGTGTCCAAGTGTTTGATGCTATTTTCGGCTCTATTTCGGTCTGCGTACAAGTCCGTCACCCCTCTAGTCGAATGGGATGCGGCGCAGGACGTCGCCACCACGTTTGCGCATCTCGCCAGCAGCACCAAGGCTGCTGGGCACGCGGATGCCGCAGCAGTCGCCCCAACCACTGGGGTTGTGAATATGGCGGACGCCGCCCTTGTCAAAGACCTCGACGGAATCTTTGCCTTCGCCAATGACGTCCTCGTCCTCGTCCTCGATTTCGTCGTCCTCATAGGCGGCAATCTCGGCATGCTCCTCGCCCGGATGCTTTCCGGATGGCTCAGTCGTGCCGACGGCAGCCGGGACGAGCGAGCCGAACAAGAAGTGTTGCATGACAGGAAGCTTGCGCAGCACCTCGGCTAAAAACATGCGGCGCATGCCAGCCTCGACCTTTGCCCAGGAACGAGTGGCGGAGATGTCGTCCAGCATAGGACTGTGCCAGCGGAGGCTGTTGCTGCTGGCAGGGTCCTCGCCGGGCCGGCCGGTGGCCACCTTGATGCTGTTGACAAAGCGCACCTGACCGAGGTAGAGGTAGTCGTCGCCAAACTGCTCCAGGGTCAGGGGCTGGTGCACGGCGCGCGGGGTGATGTAGCGGTGGTCCTTGAGCTGTGCAGCGCCAAAGAGGAACGGCAGAAACTGGTAGTCGTCGAGGCCCCAGACGCCGTGCGAGCCGGCCGGCTCGAGGTAGTATGTGGTCTGGATGCGGCGCATAAGCGCGAGGTAGCGCACAAAGACGACCAGCACGAGGGCGGCACGATCGTCTTGGCTGCCGTTAAGGCTGTCTCGCGCGTTGGGCGCCTTGACCACGCCGAGCTGGTAGAGACAGAGCAGCCAGACGATGAAGTGCAGCTCGTGGCCCGAGCCGTAATCGATGCGTGCCCGGTTGCCAAACGACTGGCCCAGATATGCGGCCGCTTCAGCCACGGCGGCGTCGTCTGTCAGGCCCAGTCGCTCTCGATGCCAGGCCGGCGCCCGCTGCCGCACAAGATCGACGAACACGCGAAAGCGCTTGTTGCCGAAGCGGGAGCCACCCGTCTCGTCCGGCGGACAGGACTCCAGCAAATCTTCAGCCTCGTCGAGGATGGACAGTAGGGCGAAGATGACCGGCGAGAGCGGCCGCTGTGTCGGCTTTTGTGGAGAGTGACGAGGATGGGGAGAGGATACAGGGGCGAATGAGGTGGTAGTCGTCGTGGGTGCTTCTGTTTCCTCGACCGGGCCTTTCTTCGGAGCCAGCGACTCAGCGAAGACACCGGCCGGGGTACCCACGACGGCGTCTGCCAGCCCAAAGACCCATGCCTGCAGCAGGTTGAAGGACGGCGAAGCAAGAAAAAGGTCGTGGTCGTGCCGTGATAGAATGCGTCGGCGTGGGATGGCAAATGTGTGGTGATGTTGCTGCCCGTTCTTTTCGACCGTCTCGGCCTGAAGGGACGATGGTGGCGGCAACTGCGGCGTCCGGGGAACGGGCGTGGCGTTTTCTGGAGGCGGCTGGCGACGACGAGGCTCCAGCTTCGGGATGCGATCGCGCAGAGATGCAAGCGTAGGATATGGCTGTGCCGAAACAGCAGCAGAGGTAGTCTTGGCCGGGATGCCGGCTGTGGCAGCTGATGACGACATCGCTGTCGAGGGAATCGTCGGGACCATGGTGCTGGGGGCAGCCATCATCGTGACAGGTTCGGATAGATGCAATCGAGATGCGTCGCGTCACGGCGGTGCTGGGGGGCGAAACGAGCTGCGTCGAGCTTGTCGTTCGATGGCCGGCCTGATTTGTGTTTGAGGATGGGAGAAATGGCGTGGCGTTTGTATCTTAGCGCATTAGCGGCGAGCTATCCTGCCTTTGTGCGGGGTAGTTTTGTGTCTAGGCGGGCCCTCTAGAAAGCTTGGATAGAAGAGTCTTAAAAATCTTCAATTTCTGCCTTTTTGCCATCCTTCAGCAGCGACAAAGATTGGCTACAGGACACGATGACCGCTCCAGAATTGCAAGCCCGCCTCGCCACTCTACCACGTGCAGACGGCTCGGCCACGTACAGCCATGGCGGATACACCGTCACCGCCTCGGCCAACGGTCCCATCGAGGCCCAGAGACGAGACGAGGATCCCGATGCTGCCAATATCGACGTGGTCGTACGACCGGCTGCTGGCGTTGGAGGTCAGCATGTTTCGAGTCTCTTCCGGTCGGAGTGGTCTCTCATTTCTCTACTGCTCGCCCCCCTCCCCCCTCTCCTTTCCCTACCGTCTGTTCAAGCATACGATTTTTATATGAAGGGGCCTAGTCGATCTACAAATGACCCACGTGCTTACTCTCGTTGCTATACACATATATAGGTCCCAGCGAGCGCAACCACGAACTGATTCTGCAGAAGACGCTGCAGGACATTGTTCTTGTGCAGGAGTTTCCTCGGTGTACCATCCAGGTTGTCCTGCAGATTCAGTCGGCGCCCGAAAACGACTATGCCAACACAAAGCTCAACCAACCCGGCCTGGTACGTTGCTGCCGTCCCAAATGTGCCTTCCTTTCTCCCGCCCAGCTCGCTCATTGTGCTTTCTTGAACCTGCCGGTTCTGCCGGTTCTGCTGCAGGCAGCCGTCCTGGCCCTGCTATCTGCCAGCATTCCCATGCGCACCATAGCCACAGCAGCTGCCGTGGCCATTATGCCTGGGTCAATCATCAGCAGTCCGTCGCCACGGGACGCAGCAGCGGCACAGTCTCTGCACGTGTTTGCCTTTTCCGGTCAGGATGACAAGCTTCTTCTGGCCGAGAGCGAAGGCGCATTCACCATGGAGGAGTGGGACAACGCGCGGACAACTGCCGGGAAGATCTGCTGCGGACTGCGTGCCGGTATATCTGGTTCAAGCGACAAGGCACTGGACGAGGAACACGGCACAGAAGCGACCGTGAGCATGCACGACTTTGTTCGGTCGACCGTGGTGCACAGAGCCGAAGATGTTCTCCAGTGGAAGCTGGATCGGAAGTGAATCAGGCGGAGGACGAGAGCAACACGTAGCCTCCGGGCAAGACAAGATCCAGAGGCCGCGGTGCCGACTGCCTCTCACAGGGACCGCGTCGATTCGGTTTGGACCGCCTCGCTTACAGCAAAAGGGCATAGACCCGTCTCTTGGCGCCCGTCGCGCCGCGCATTGCATCCTTCTTCCCGCGGAAACAGTGCCGAGACAGAAAAGAGGGGAGGCAAGGCATCCTATCTCGCGTCTTCGCCTTTTCGTCGATGCGGTTGCAGATACCCGACGCAAACCCATTGAGTCTCTTCCAACGGGGCCATCCAGTAAGCCAGCCTTCTCTCATTCGCACGAGAACTAGAGAGCTTTGCCATCAACTGTCTTGTTTCTTTGCCCCTTATTCTTAGAGCCCCCTTCTCCTGCTCAAACATCGCTCGGTGGGTCTTACTGGTACGGTTACGTTTGGGATATTTTTGGTGGATAGGAGGGATGTTAGTGAAAAAAGATTGTTTCATCTTGGCTGCCCCAGCGCCATGAGACGGCAGGGCTCCGCTACCGATGGCCGCATGCTGTAGTTCTACATGTAGCTATAGGAGGAAGTAAGATTGCCTTGTCTGCAAGATGCGCATTCTGTCACAGATACGAGTCTTGACAACAGCAAGAGCACAGCCAGACACAGCCAACTGTCGTCCACCGTTAGGCGCAGGGCTTGGAAAGCGGCCGGGTTCCTCGCGGGCAGAGCCTGACAGTGTGATGGACCGACGCTAGAGGAAGTGCAGTATGATCAGTGTGATCAGTGTGATCAAACGGATCAAACGGCTCGGGGAGAAGCTGGTCAGCCTGCATGACAGGCGGCGGTGAAGCTATCTACGAATGGATGTCTGCTATTATTCCGTGTGGGGTTGCTTGCAGGGAAGGAGCACCTCCAAAACAGCCCTTGGGAGGAAGGAAGCAACATTCCCGGTCCGAGCGGCAAGTGCAACCTTACGGAGTACTTTTCTTCCAAAAAGACAAAACACATCCCGATCTAGAATCATCCCTGTAGGCCACGACCCCTTCGCCAGGATCCGCCCCAAGAGACAATACGTCGGCACGAGCAAGAGCGTAACCGCATCCCTTTGACCTGAAGCGACCAGACATCGGGCTGCTAGCCACTTCGGTGAGGCAGGCAGAGCCCCATCTTTATTTACCCTTGCCGGCAAGAGAGATTACAACCTTGTCATTGGCAGCATCTCGGCCATCTGAGGTCAGTTGCGAGTAAGATTCTCAGTGCACCCCTGCCCCTGTGCCACAGCAACGGCAGCACGGCTTCGATGGCGATCCAAGGGCAGACAGACACGGAGGGAGCTCTTCGTGGCCGTATTAAAGCAGCTGGCGGCTCGTCCAAACACTCGTCTCGGTACTCTGCTTCTCCAGTCTTCTACTCAGTCGGCCCATATCATTCTTCCACCACTCTACGAGCTCTGGAGCTCTGGCAGTCGACTTGGGCGTCTTTTGTTTTACCTTGAACCATTCACTTCTGTACACCTCTTTCTCACGCTTATTTGTCGCATTTTGCATCTCTGCGTTTGAACCAGCCTTCCTGCCCTTTCTCTTGATTTTGATACCCTCCTTCACAAGGACCTGCAGGTGCCCATCACAGTCACCAGACCTTTTCCCAGCGCTTCTGCTCCATCTACGCCAATCAGTGCTGGACACTTCACAACTTCTGGTGAGTGCGACGCCCGTTCACAAAGATCTGGCTTCTTGTCACGCCAACTCCGAGAAAAAGAAACCATTGCTGACAATAAGCATCAAGCTACACGCCCCAACGCATATAATAGTGCCGTGTTTCCCCAAGTGCTGCACATCATCCGAGTACTGCAGCAGTGTCCTCGCCCCATTTCTCGCGCTCGGTAGATTTCGCCAGTCACCCTTTACTAAGCAGAGCCACACTAGTCGGTGTCCGGGGCTGACGTACAACCGATTACAAAGTGTCCACCGGAGTCTACGGCTCCTCTTCGGCGCTAGTGCACCTAAGTCCGCCCCCAACGCAGAGCAGCGAAATATCGATAAAAACTCAGCAGGAAGCGAGATGGCCGGACTATCATCGCCCTCCACAGCGGTCCACCCTGCCTTGGCGGTCGTTGGAGAACTACCGTGTCTCCCAGACCCAGTGCCACTACTCGCACCGGTGGACAGCAATTGTCTCACAGACCGGCCCAGGACGTCCTATAATACGGTTTCTTCATCCTCTTCCTCAGACTCGCTTTCCGCATCGCGTCGACAACAGCAGGGTCACGAGCATTTGTCCACAGCAGAACAGACAAAGAAACCAGCCCCGCCGCGGGATGCCGACCGTCTAGGCCAGCCACGGGCCCTTCCCAGACCTCAATCGGCTCGTGCTCAACTCGGCACCTTGGACACGATTCCCCGCCAGACCATCATGAAAGCCCTGGCATCCGTGGCTCGCAGCCACAAGCCCGAGGCGCTCTCGCTCAGCGGTGTGCTCAGTGCGAGCGTGCAAGCGTCCTCCTCCCCACCGGACGCTCCGAAAACGGACCCCACAGACACAGAAGCAGCGCTATGGGGTGACGATGCCGCTCCGACTGCCGTGCCCCCATCCCATATCCTCTCGCCGCCGCCACAGCAGCAGCAGCAGCAGCAGCAGTCGGCCACTTCTTCGTCGCAGCTGCTGTGCGATGCCCTCAACGACCTGGCACTGCGCAACGGTAGCAACACGCTCGGCTCGCCGGCCACGCCGGCAGCCGCGGCACTCTCGGCCCTGCAGTCGCCCTGCTACTACCACCAGCGGTTTGACGACGCCGTCGACATTGACAAGGTGCTCGAGGAGATCAAGAACGACGAATATATGTCGCACTCGCGCCTGGTGCAAACAGCCACGGGCGTCCGTGAGGTGTCTAAGCAGCTGCAACGCCGGCCAATTCGCCGAGCCGTGCGCAATGTCATGATTGTCACGAAAGCCCGCGATAACGAGCTGGTGCTGCTGACGCGCGAGCTCGCCCAGTGGTTGATGGCCACGCCGCGCTACGGCTCTGAAGTCGGCGTCAATGTCTACGTAGATGCCAAGCTGCGCAATTCTAAGCGCTTCGGCGCTGCCGGCCTCATGGCAGCAGACCTGCGCGGCCGCTTCGCCACCATGCTGCGGTACTGGACGCCGGACTTGTGCTGGACCCAGCCCGAGAATTTCGACCTGGTCATCACGCTGGGCGGCGACGGCACCGTGCTCTTCACCTCGTGGCTCTTCCAGCGTATCGTCCCGCCGGTGCTCTCCTTCAGCCTCGGCAGTCTCGGCTTCCTGACCACGTTTGAGTACGAGCGCTTTCGCGAACACCTGGACCGCATCATGGGCAGCGAGGGCATGCGCGTGAACCTGCGCATGCGCTTCACCTGCACCGTCTACCGGAACGGCAAGACAAATGGCGACGGCAGCTCGCCTGACCAGCTGCTCGAGGAGGGCGAGCAGTTTGAGGTGCTCAACGAGCTCGTCATCGACCGCGGCCCGTCGCCCTATGTGTCCAACCTGGAGCTATACGGCGACGACGAGCTTCTGACCGTCGTCCAGGCCGACGGCTGCATCTTCTCCACGCCGACCGGTAAGAACAGGCCGTCTCGTTCCCAAACTGGTTTCCTATGCTGACGTCTCCCAGGCTCTACCGCATACTCTCTCTCGGCCGGTGGCTCTCTCGTGCATCCCGACATTCCGGCCATCCTACTGACGCCCATCTGCCCCCACACCCTGTCGTTCCGGCCCATGGTTCTGTCGGACACAATGCTGCTTCGCGTGTCCATTCCACGCAACAGCCGTGCGACGGCATATTGCGCCTTTGACGGCAAGGGCCGCGTGGAGCTGCGGCAAGGTGATTGCGTCACTATCACGGCGTCGCAGTACCCCTTTCCGACTGTCACACGCACCGATACCGAGTGGTTTGACTCCGTCTCGCGGACGCTGCGCTGGAACACCCGGGCAGCAACCCAGAAGGGCTTTGATGCCGGGAGCGGAAACGCTGTGGCCACAGCCGGTGCAGCCGAGAAGGAAGAGCCTGATTGGGACATCGATACGGATTCGGGCTACTACGCCAGCGAAGAGGGCAGCACAAGTGCAAGTCCACTGCGGCGGCAGATGAGCCTGTTGGGGATGTGAGGCTCCTGCCTTTTTTTACCATAGATTTCTTGCCCGTATTCCCATTCAGCGAGCTTTATGACCACTTTTAAATTTATGTCACATGACCTTCTGCTTCAGCCATACTGTGGCTTCTACTCCGTGCACCACTAGTCTGTACGCGCAGTCGTCTGCACGAATACCAGTGTAAGACCCGTACGGTAATCCTTGTGGGATATTCGTCCGGACCAGTTGCACGTATCGTAATAAGCTCTAAGGCCTTCAGAAGATCTAGTGATGATATTTCGTTGGGTGGTTGACTGAAGCTCCAGCCTGTGCGCAATGTGCGCTCAGATCAGGGCTTCGTCTTATCTAGTGCTTTCGGCGGCCGAGGTCAGGTCAGGTGACCTCGGGAAATCCACAATACTCTTGTCTATCTTGTATCTTGTCAGCTTTCCCTTATATAGAAGAAAGAAGCATCTGCGGATGTCAGTCATTTACGAATATAGGCCAGACTGATTCGCGTGGATTGCGCTCCCCGCATGCTTTTACCTCGCTGTCATAACACGTGTCATACCGCTTGTGGTACCGACTGCGGAGTACCTCCTTGAGATTTTCTAGAAGGACGCAGGTCTAATAGTAATACAAGAGTATAGAGCACCCCACAACGTAAGCCAACACCACCCAAGACCATCTAACTAGACCGCCTGATTCAGCGCCAATTCGACCATTGCGTCTCATATCAAGACACGGAACATACCAAATACACGAAGCGAAAGGCAGCAGAAAGTACTCGAGAATCTCAAAAACTGTATCATTCATATACCAACCATAGACCATCGCCACGTCTCACGTCCCGCCAGGGACCCCTGGTTCTCCCATTCTGGGCTTTTACCCAACCTCTGGTTTTGGCATCCTCTTCTCCTCTGGGCTTCATCTTCGCAGTGACACTCAGGTCGAGGATGGAGCACCTGACTTCTTTCACCGATGTAAGGCGATGCTGCGTTTCTCTGCTCCTCATCCCGCCGTTCCAGTCCGCGACGATCCCCTCAAATTTGAGTGGGATACTGTCTGCAAAACGAAACAGATGTGTCTTGCATGGCAGCTTCCTGCCACAAACGAAGACTTGGCTTCATTGTGTTTGTACCAATGTGCTGGACTACAAATGTAAAGAATGGTCGGTTATGCAACGAACTTGCCTGGCGTAGTTTCACCGCCAGATGCCTTGGGACAGCGACAGCAGGCCAGCAACACAGTCCAGGTCACCCTTCTTGCTTGGGCTGGCCTCACCACTGCGCATGAATTTCTCCACGTCGTCTGTACCCGGGATGGTGGCTGCCCGCGACAAGGGCGCCCGTTTTGTTGGGGCATCACCACCTTCAGAAGACGAATCCTCAAAGATGTCTAGCCCACCGGATAGCCCGCTACCGGACTTGCCACCATTTTGGCGCTTGGCGAGCAAGTTCGAGCTGTTCCGAAAGTCTCTGTTTTTGTTGATGTTGCAGTAATTTAGCACACGACCAGCGATAGCTCGCTGTTGCTGTGCCGTCCGCGCCGATGGAAGAGGCCGTCTCCCGCTGTTGCCTGTGCCACTAGGCCGCTGCGAGTGCACCGACACAGGACGTCCATCTTCATCCGGACTCCAGTTTTCCTTGTCAGAATCGTTTCCGGAAAGCAGTGTGGACAGCTTCAGCTTCTTCTTCTTCTCGTCGTCGACCCAAACCTCGTCGTTTTCCTCGCCCACTTTCGCACCATGCGACGGCGGAACGCTCTGCAAGCGGGCAACACTGCTGGATGATCGGACCAGTTTGGGACGCTTGCCACCGAGTCTCGGCGCTGTCGGCCGTCCAGTCGTGTTTCGCTTACTGGAGTTGGGCTGGAGCACCGAGGATGAGACCGAAGCCGCACCAGCGTTCGCAGACGTCGAACGCAGCAGGCTTATGGCAGCGATAGCCGAACCACTGATCTCATGCTGTGCCTGGGCACTCAGCTCGTCGTCGATACGGATCTCAGCATTGCAAACCGAGACCCACGCGTGCACATCGCGTGAACGACCGCGCATCAGTCTAGGCGGGTGCACTGGTTGCGAGGGTGGTGCAGGGATAGAGCCGCTCTCTAGCGAGCCGGTCAGGCTGGAGATGGGAGGCAGAGTGAGACCGCTGCCCAGACTGATAGCGGATTGGCTTCGGCTGAGCCCGGCTCGCTGAATGGCTGGAAGAGACGGTAGATGGCCGTCACTGCCAGTGCTGCTCCTGCTGCCACTCCTTCTACCAAAAGGAATTGCAGCGGTGAGCTGAGGTGGCGGTAGTCGCCGCGGTGGCGAGGGAGACAGGCCCGCAATCACTTCGGCCTTGCCGTCAAGGGAGAGAGAGATACGGAACGGTCGTTGGGATGGTCGTCGCAGCTGATGCTGTTGGTGCGGCGGTGGGAGCACAGCAGGTGCGGATGACAGAGGTGCAAAGGGATCCGTCTTGACCAAATCGTCTTGGCAGCCGTCACGGCCGATACTGCCGAAGCCGTTGACATGGAAGGTAGAAGACGGGGTAGAGAACGAACTGTGTGCGTTCCAACGGTTGGCCAGATATCCGACTGAGCTTGTGGAGCTTGAAAACGACAGAGACGGCGTCTGTGCACCGTTTCTTGCGCTCTGGAACGGATGATCGCGTTCCTGTCGTTGCAGTAGCTGCTGCTCTTCGGCCTGCTTCCGGGCCAGTGCCTCTGGTTCCCACGGTCCAAGTTCAGGAGAGGAAAGCGGCGTCGTCGAGGGTTCATTGCGAGCTAGGTGTGGTGGGGATGAGGAGAGAGCACCATTAGGGTAGGATATGGAGCTGCGAATAAGCGATGGCGGGGAGTCAGACGAGAAGGCATGCAAGCCACCTAGGCGCAAGACGGCTATCTCCTGGGGAAAGAGGGGGCGTGATTTCCGGCGATCGTTTTGTCTGCGATTTTGGAACCATATCTGCAAGCCCAAGTCAGCAAGAGCACAGCAGCCGCCTTGGCAGACTTTGCGCCTGGCGACATACCTGAACCTCCTTCTCGTTGAGAGAAACTTGGCTGACAATGTCAAGACGGGCCGTCTTATCTGGCTTGGGGATTGGCAAGGTAGGCACCTTCGAGAATGGCTTTTGTCCTTGGCCCTACAACGCGCCAAAGTCGCGGTAATTAGCATTGTTTACCCCCAAGAACACGCGGCTTAGGGGTCGACGTGTCGAAGACTTACGCAGTTCTCTTCCGCTTTCCCTTCGGATGCCGCAAAAGGCTGTCGTCGGCCGCGTCCGAGGAAGGAGCAGTAGCATCGTCTGTCAGCCCACTGATGCCGCTGTCGTTGCTGCCGCCACTGCTGCTGCTGCTGCTGTGGCCGCTGTTTGGAGACGAGATCAATGGGTCGCTGGAGACAGTGGCGATAACTCGTGGCTGCTGTGGCAGGCCCAGCGCCACAGAAGGCGAAGAGGATCCGGGTGACGCGGGTTCCGGGGCAAAAGAAGAAACGGGGGTGAGGGGGGGGGGAGGCCCGGCAAAAGAAGGAAGCCGAAGGAAAGGTAAAGCAAAGCAAAATGAACGGCAGCTTCAGCGCGTGTGGCTCGTGAACGGAAGCATTGAGCGGCGGAGAGACGGAGGGGAGGAGAGGACGGGAAAGAAGGAGCAAAGAAGACAAGTCCCAGACAAGACACGAGAATTATAAGAAGCCCACAAAATACAGTACATTTACGGCGTATACAATATACAAGAGACACGAGACCGCGAAGCGTGTTGTAGCGGTGCAGTGTAGCGCCGCATCGCTAGCGCTCCATTTCCGGTGCATGCTTACAAAACCCCCATCCCCTGGAGCCCTGGGGCCCTTCCCTGGCTAGATTATGGATTTATCAGAGCTGTGCCCGCTATCTCTGCAGATTCCAGCAGTATTTTCTTCGAGAAAAGAGGAGTTCCGCAGCACGTCCTGCAGGTCGTGCTTGCCGCCAGTGGGACGATAGTGGACCAAGAACCTGTCCTTCTTCGTGGCGAAGCTTGCGCCCCACTGTCGCTCGTGCCTTTCCCATGCATTCGCGTTCACCAATCAGAAGACGCGCACCACGTTTCGACTGTCCTGGTCGGGCAATTACCCAAACAGTCCTGCCATGCAGGTTGACCAGGCGACTCGTATTACACAGCATCAAAACCCTCCCAGCCGTTTTTTTTAAATCCAAAAGCGCGTTTGATTTCACCCCCCAGTCTCGTCTTAATGGGACGCAACTTTTCCCCTCAACCCGTTACCCTCAATACGTCTTTTGCAGTCCCATTTATTACTGGAAGCGCGCAAGTTTATGAGTGTCTTTTGTCGAGCATGGCGGTGAGATGAAGCCAGTATCCATTTCCGTGCAGCGAGACATGTAAGCCTGCTCGTACTTTTCACGGCGCGTCTCCATCCCTTTGACGAGCCCCCCTTCTCACTCTAACTCTGCCCTTTGATCTTTTCTGTCTCCATCCTTTTATATGCATACTCCGGCGACTCGTGGACCCTCTCTTTATGCCCACAATGAAGATCCACCCCTTAAAAGCCAGAAGACGCGCGGTATGCAAAAACCAATGGATATGGGGCCCATTGCTCGTATCTTATTGCGAATTTTACAATGCGTTTTGGGTTTTGAGGATACGAACCGAGAAGAGCGGGACCGCGTAAACGACATTTCCCGCCCCGAGCCGTCATACGTCGTGAGGAGAAGTCTATCAAGAGGGCCGCTTAGACAGCATCAAGCTTTAGAAAATCAAACATAATTGCTAGTAACTATAGTTGACAAAATTAATCTGAGACAGCCTCAAGAGGCTGCGATGGAGGACTTATAGTAAGATACGGTGTGACCCCTTAAATGTGTTACCGTATGGTATTCGTATGGCTGGACACCGCAATAACAGCCTTGCCGTTATACCTAGAGGCCACGAAAAATAGATCGCGCGTACTTTGTAAAAAGCAGTATGTTCGACCAGGGATTTCGATGTCAGCGGGGTTGTCCTAATAAGAGGCGGCACATACCGTCTCTAGACTGTATAAATCCTACCAATCACTGTGCCACCCATATTGCATTCCCAAGATAAGATACAACTCCGGAAATTTCATGAACGGGATGGACGTTTGTGGACCGCACAAGCCTGTACATTGCAATGGCTTCATCTGCAGTCCACAACACCCCGTTACTCGATCGTCATTCGAATTTGAGGATGGTCTGCGAGTACAACGCTATTTCGGTTGAGATTCCTTTTTAAGGCATCTTTGAACTAGACCGTGGCAAACCCCGGTTCTTGTTGTTTTTTACCTGCTTATGAGAGCTGAATAAAATGCCATTGCTCCAACACGGTAAACAACATGTATCTTACTATGGAGCGGAGTGCGTAATTATCTTGGGATACTACTATATAGTAAGATACGATGCATATGGCCATAGGTGGTAATCGGACAAACTAAATTGCTTCCAGGCGTAGAAAAGGGCATGTTACGGGGGGTTAATCATCGATCCTCGCCTTCATTAGTGACCTGGAACGTACGAAGTACACTGCCAGTTACGCCAGCTGTTTAGACTAACCGGCCTGGTGTATTCTGCACCTACTCCGTAGGTCAATCCTATAGCTAGACTCTACATGGTATAGCATCTGATATGCGAAGAGGCCTGACTGGGACAGCGGATGACCTCTGCCATCAGGCCTCTAATGCGAGAGCTGGTTCAACACCGTGGTATGCACTGGGTAGCCAGTATCAACGTGTCCTTGTGCTTTGAAGACATGGTATGTTAAAGCACTGGGTCTGCCATACGGAATATTTACTGACTACGATGACTAGAAGCGGGGTCTCGTACAGAATAAACCTGTGATACATACATACCAGGTACGTACTCCGTATTATGATAAGAAGTTCGTGCTAGTGTAGCTTAACAGCCAACCAAGTAAGGGCACACATTTGTGCCATCCTTATGCGTGGATATTGATGCGTAGTATCACAATTCAGTATCGTCATCACCGCATAAGCACGAACCGTTATTTTTCCCAAAATTTGATGTTCTAGATAAAGACAAACAATAACAAAGACATATGTTAGACCTAACCGGCTACGGGTGGGTCTGCCGTTGCTTATTGCGCAACCTTTTCCCCTTTGCCAATCCCGGCCATGGGAAAAGTCTGCCCCCCCCTCATGTGAGGTAATAAAGCTTCACCGCCTTCGTCAAAGTAGTACAGTAAAAACGGCCTCGACGTTCGTCCTCGACGCCTCGACTGATGCTTCACTTAGTTTTCTCTTGGCGTGTGGGTTTTAACTACTGTATGGATTTCATATTATGACGATGAAAATGCAAAAAACCGAGCTGGAGCTATGTAAACAGCCCTCTTCCTCGTGCTGTTTCTTCCCTATTCTTCTCTCTTCCCACCCCTCTTTCTGCATCCACTAGAGTATCCTTTGTTTTTTTCGTCTATCTATCCATCGTCCACCACGGCAAACGTCAAAGCGAAATAGTCAGTCCTGTCCAGCGTCCCCATCGTTTGGTCTTTCTTCAAGTGTTTCCAAATATGCGATAGCGATGGGATGCCTATTGTAGAGCTCCTTGCCTAGCAAGTAAACGAATTGTCTCAACTCTTCACAAATCATCATCGTCCTCCTCCGGCAGCGGCATTCCGGCAGCATCGACCATCTCCTGGTGGTACTGAGCCAGTAGCGCCTCGTCAACCTGGGCTGTGGGGGGGGCAAGAGCCGGGGCAGCGACAAAGTCCTTTTTTTGTCAGCTTATCTACGCATCTGGAAAATAACCAGGCTAGATCAAAACATACCAGAGATGGGTTGCCGACGAGCTTGCGGGCCAGCCACAGGAACGGCTTCTCAAATTTGTAGTTGGACTTGGCCGATATATCGTAGTATTGCAGGTTCTTCTTGCGGTGGAATGTGATGGTCTTGGCCTTGACCTTGCGCTCCTTGACATCGACCTTGTTGCCGCAAAGAACAATCGGAATGTTTTCGCAAACGCGGACGAGGTCACCTAGAAAAGTAACAGGAATGTAAGCAAACAAGCAAGAAATGAGGTATAGTAAATCGCACGGTAAGGTGTAGCAATGAAAGTGTGACATACGGTGCCAGTTGGGCACGTTCTTGTACGTGATACGGGACGTCACGTCAAACATGATCGATGCCGCACTGCCCGTTGATGTAGTAGCCATCGCGGAGACCGCCGAACTTCTCCTGGCCAGCCGTGTCCCAAACATCAAACTGGATGTTGCCGAAGTTCTTGATTGCAGAGCATTGTTAGCATGTATTACTCATCTCGAAACAATGCGCTGCTGGCTTTATGTTTCATCAGCGAAAGTGAGCATCTGGCTTACTGTGGTAAAGGCCAGAGGGTGGACCTCGACACCAAGAGTGGCCATGTACTTCTTCTCAAATTCACCAGTCAAATGACGCTTGACGAAAGTGGTCTATGTTGACGTAGCAAAACAGGCTTTGTTAGCGCATGTCGACCAGATTCATCACAGCAGAAAGTTATCCCAGCATGGATCGAGATGTTGAAAGCCATGTGGCCTAATTGCTATGATGATATCAACCGCATCAGACATGTGTTTCATACCTTGCCAGTACCGCCATCGCCGACCAGCACCAACTTGAAGGTGGGCACATTGCTCCCTTGCGCAGCTTCAGCCATGGCTGTGGGTGAGTGTGATGTACGTGGGTGTGATGGAGATGCAGTTGCGGAACACGTCGACGATATGTCAAAGCTGCGAGTTCAATATCAGTAGTGCTAAAAGTCGACTGTCGGCAATTAAAACAAGGGGTCGCATGAAATAGAACAATGCTAGGTCAAAAAGGCGGGGGATGGACGCGATGGACGCATTAAGAGGGAGTTCAAAGACACGCTGGAAATGACGGGGTTTGTGCAGATTGGACTGCCTACCTTCGCGCTGGTTGTGGTGGTTTTGCGGCTTTACTCGGTTGTGATAGGAAAGATGAGGGCGGAGAGAGAAGAAAAGCGTGGGAGAAATCTTTTTCAATGATGTTTTTTTTTATTTGTTGTTTGAACAGGCACCAGTCCGCCTGGGTTGGTTGGGCGCTGGCGGGGAAGGCTAATCTACATCACGTGATGAAATACTATATGGAGGGGCAACCTGGACAGGATTCTGGGAAGCTACCGGAGCTCTGCCACCGAATAGATTCCAAGAAATTATCTTACTCGTACTTCTGTACATACCCCCGATCGGCAAAAGGTCCCAATACCTTCGTGGTGATGTTCGTCTTGCAGGAAACTGGCCCGAAAATCTCTTACTAGAGGCGCGCGCACAGCACAACCAAACGATTAGTTTTCGATCCGGCCCAGCAGCGATGCAAGATACATGACGCGATGCCTAATATTTGATGAAGTGCTTCGTTCTCCACTCATGATCAGTCCACACCAACTGTCAGACGATAAGATTCAGCGCCGGAATACTATAGTGGCAATACGTGGCAACCCAGTAACCCCCTCCCTCCCCAGTTTCGACGCGGTATCAAGTTAAGACGAAGCTCCTGCAGCCGATCTGACCCTGTGCTCCTCGAAATTTTCACGAGAATGGTTTGCTGTCCGACGATTAGTATGGGCGAAAGTTGAGTCATATTTATTGTTTTCACCCGCAAAGAGCGTCCTTACCCCTTCATTCCCCTGAACGCACTCGCCAACCTTTTTCAGGTTGTCGTGGTTCGTGTGATTGACATATCCAAACGAGCGAATCTGGTCACCTGCTTTTAGCCCAGCCAAAGTTGCTGGACTTCCGTCAACAACAGTATTGACTTTAGCAAACGGAGGTTCCAAGACATCTGGTAAAAAGTCTGGTAAAATCCGCCCCTCAATGTGTTCGCGCGATACTGCTGTATCCTCGTTTGTCTCATCCAAACTGGCGAAGTGCTCATGGAGGAACTTTTCGATAGTCCCCATAAGCTCTTTATAGTCATTTCTTAGGTATATGACGCGCGATCTCGTCGTTCGTACTATTCAATCGGGACAGTTGTTAGTACATATGTCACTTTATAACAGCGGGAGGTATCCCGTTGCTCCTGCAAAATCTGGCGGGATGTCCTCGCGTACTTTGTGCAACATCGACATCGGCTCGTGGAAACCCGTCTTGTGTCAGGAGGGATGTGTTCATATCGACATGATGCTATAATGTGTAAAATAGTGTAAGCATACTGGATGGGGTGGTTCAGCTATTGGGGCAGTGATGCATGCGCACAGAGTCGAGGACGCTGCCAAGGGCCGATAACTCAGCTTCAATCGCATCCTTTTTTCGTTGTAACTCGGCAAAGGAGAGCTGTTTGTTATTGCCATTCGTCGCGGGAGCCGATGTTGGCCCCGATGGCACTGTAGGTGCATGTAAATTGTTCATATTCAACGGCAAGCCCATATCATCCCTGACAAGACTTGTACTTGAGCAAACCTAGCAAGAAGGCAGCTCAAGGACGTCTTAACTTTAGGCGGGGATAATGACGCGCGTGGGGTGCGCCACTGTACGCCACAAAACTCACGTGTCGTTTGAGTGCTGTGGCGTGGTGGCATACCTGACTTACACAAAGCTATGCTCTTGATTGGCCGCGAAGAAGGAGACGCTCGTCAATACAGCTTTGAAGCGATCCCAAAAAATGGGTATCATTAGCAACGGAAAGCACGCATGGTTTCACCAATGTCTGACACCTGGAATTTTGAGAGCACCGGACCATGTTGCCAGTGCAACTGAATTATTATCTAGAGTTTGCGAGCTAATATTCAGGTTGTCAGGATCTCAGTACTCCGTATAGGAGTGTCTTCCCCATCATCCCCCATTTGAGAAGACGCCCCACTCATTCTTACTCGCGTGCCTTCTTTGCGCAATGAGCATGTCTTGTCTGCTGAGCTTCGTGCCTTCCCTTAGCGGCCGAGTGACGATGCCAAGTGACGACAATTGTTATATCCGTGCTGGTAGAGCACGATTTCCAGGACTACTAAGAAAATACAAGGAGTTGTTTGTCTTATATCTCTCCCATAATGCCGGTGTCTGCTCCCGCCTTGGAATATTATAAAGCATTCTTCAGTCTTATACTGACGGTGTCGATTATGTATTGAGCTTTCTTCAAAGCTGTTCTTTGTTTATAGAAGTCCGAGGCTTCTTTTCCCTTTTTTGGTATACTTTAAAAAGACAAAATCCATACTCGCTTTTATTTCTCAGCCCGACGCCTATCCTACTTCCGGCAGCATGGCTCAAGTTCCTCACACAAATGACATCCCCCGGTAATCGGCCCCCTCCCCCCAGCTCTGTCAGATCTAGCCCCTCAGCTCTAGATCTCATTATCGGAACATCAGAAAGCATATGTCCCTCTGCAGCTAGCGCCGATGTGGACTGTGATTTTGGGGACGAGGAGCCAACGAATGCAGATGATGGCAATAACGTCCAACTTTCAGCCGGAGCAAGATGCCGAACTGGATCATCTATCGATATTCAACAAAGGGCAGATAACTCAGAAGATGGCTGTATCCTCCGATACATACCAAGATCCTGGAACTTCCCTCAGATCACCGGAGCCAGCCTCCAGTCAAACAAAAGAGGCCATTTAAGAAATGGGTCCAGATACTTCACCGAAGGCGCCTTGACCGGCATTGGGCTCCAAAATTGGTGCCAAAAAGGCAACAAATGGCTCACCAGCCTGAGGGAGAAGCTCGAGTTGACGAAAGTGCCAGTTACCTGCGCCACTCTTCATCAGTGTCCTCTTTTGCTATTTTGTGTCAACTGCAAGAGAAGCCAGTATGAGCCTTGCTAGTACCAGCAATATGGACCGGTCGAGAAGGCAGACACTGCGCTCATCACTAGTACCATCGCGCACGGATAGGAGCAGCAGAGCATCAGCCTATGGCCGGCAGTCCGAAGACAGTCACGATAGACATTCACAGGTCGATCTTGCCACCATTGAGCGGTCACTGAATCGTAGACGTGTTATCGAGGAGCTGATCAGAACAGAGGAGGGATACATTGGAGATGTTCGTTTCCTGATGAACGTGAGTTAGGCCGGACCATACCGAGAAAGCAGCTACTGGGATTGTCGATAATTGTCTAACGGGAGTAGGCATACTTGACCATATTAGCATCTTTACCGACACTGCAGGCAGGCCTGCGGTCTTCGATAAACCGAAACTTGACTGACATCGTCGAACTTCACGAGAGTCTCCCAAAAGAGTTGTACAGAGTGGTTCCTGGCTCGGAGCATACACAAATCGAGCTCACCAAAAAAGAATCCGACGAAAACATCCAACGTAAACAGAAAGCAAAGCATGTATTCCTTGACAGAAGAGAACACTGGCGTGGCGTGGTTGCAGCATGTTCCGGGTATGGCTTCCGATCCGGAAGTTGCCGCGCGAGTTGCTAGAGCATTTGCCAAGAAGGTAAGATGCCCTTGACGGCCCAAAACGCAACAAAAGCTAAGTCAGCAGATGAACCAATTCTTCATTTACGAGGAGTACGGGGCACAGTACGAGTTGATGTTTAAAGATCTTCATGCCGCATACCGATCTGTTGCAAAATGGGACGAATACCAGAAGGGACTTGAAACATTGGGCTCTTGCATAGGCTCTACAAACCAGTCTCAAAACTCCAGAAGAGCGTTGACCATCAGCGATCTCTTGACAAAGGTACAGTTTACAATCAGCTTGTAGACAGTGTAATGTATTTTCTCTTTGAACGA
The DNA here is from genome assembly GCF_000143105.1 of Grosmannia clavigera kw1407. Taxonomy (NCBI): domain Eukaryota; kingdom Fungi; phylum Ascomycota; class Sordariomycetes; order Ophiostomatales; family Ophiostomataceae; genus Leptographium; species Leptographium clavigerum. The sequence goes on along the minus strand of NW_014040797.1, from coordinate 2,257,848 downwards.
GACAGCAGCTAATCCCACCTCAGCCTATACAGAGAGTTTGCCGCTACCCACTGCTGTTCTCGGAACTGGTCAGGTACACCCCTGTGTGCGATTGCCCATACTCGTATATGGAGATTGAGAACACTTTGGCCCGGTTAAGAGAGGTTACTGGGGCCATGAACAGGGCAGCGGATAGTGTCCTCGTCAGGGCGACTCTTAAGAAGACGTGGCTACTTCAGGATCGATTGGCGTTCCCAAATCAGGTGAGTGATCCGGTACAACATCTAGTTACTCGAGAGGACCTACTAATGATGTGCTTGAAAGCGATTTGATGCTTTGGCGAAAAGCCGAATTCGCTCTCTTGGCCACATACAACTCTGCGGAATTTTACACATCTGCTGGCAGACGCAAGACTCCGTGAAAGGCAATTACATGGTGTGCCTTCTCTACCGCGACTGGCTTTGTTTTGCTGTGGCCGAAAGGCCGGATCAGATCTATACACTTCAGGCCTGTCTTCCTATGTGTAGTTGCAATGTGGAAGAAGCCGATAATGGTCGAGGTACGTGGCCTTCCCCTAACTGATATAACACCTGTGCTGAAAGGAAAAGGGTTGCAATGCCATACGGCGCCGTTTTCATGGAAGCTTGTCTTCGAATGCGACTATCAGTTGTATGAAGTTGTAATGACAGCTTCCAACGCAAAAGAAGAGTGGGAATGGAGACGAAGGCTAGAGCGAAACATGGTAGATGATGGCCATACTCAACCAGAAGCACAGGATCTCAGCTTCCTAGCGTTGGACATCAGGACTCTTGGGACAGTGTTTGGAAAGCCTGGTAAGTTCATAATAGGACGTCAGCTTTGGGTGGCCGGAATCTCACGCTGTTGGCTGACATAACGAAGGCACCGCGGCTCGGAAGTTGTCGATACGTCGGGCAACAACAGTGGGGCCCAAATCCCCTTTATGCCAGGTCATTGTCAAGAACACCAGCTTCGATAAAGACAACCTGGCGATGCCGCCTAGGCAAGCGCCAATCAATCGCTCCCAGTCTCTGCAAGCAAATGCCCGGATCCCCGTACTATCACCTCCACGTTCAGACCGGGCTCGGCTTGAAGCATTGATATGCGATGTATGGACGCGAGACGTGCTTTCATTTCCGGGAACGACGACGCGGACAAAGCCTGAGCGTCCTGCTTTGTCCTCTGCCTCGTCTGCCATGAGAAAACTGAGCGTGGCCAGCCTGACCAGCACGTTTGGTCGGCGATCGATGGGCCGGGCCAACACACATAAAAGAGCTGCAAGTTTTGACGTGGGTGCGAGCGAGACATATGTTCCATCGTGGCCTCTCAACCGAATGCATACAGATGGGGTTTACGAAAACGAGCAGCCAGCGGGCGAAGGACAGAGAACAGACAACGACACACCTACTGTCGGACATGCATCCTCGATGATGAACTTCGCGTGGCCAAGACCAGAGATTGAGCCTTCAAGCCCCATGCATACGGTTCCGACCAACTACATATCTCGAAGCGAGCCCAGTGAGACGAGTGCTATGGCCGGCTCGATCAAACGAACCATGTCCCGCTTTTTCGAGGATGGCTGGCAGCACCAGCCTCAGGAAGCTCAAGGCGCACAAATAAGTGATGGTAACAGCAATGGCGGCTACCAGAGCCGTGACATGCCTCCCATCATTCGCGCAGCATACAGCGAACAATCCCTCCGCAGCGTGCAGTCGACAGGTCTTAAGGCTTCGCATGCCAACTCAACCTCCAGGCTGTCGACATACGCATCTGTGCATGAAAATCAACACCAGCCGACCAAGCAATCATCGATACGATCCTTGAGACGTTGGTCCAAGACAAATGTCTTCCACCGAACGTCACTAAGCCAATCTTTCCGCGGTCTTCTCCATTAACAAGGAACCACACTATCAGGCATTTGTATACAATTCCACTGCCGGTTGTTGTTTTTTTTATTGGGTCTTTAGGTCTTTGGGTCTTCAATTGAATTAATTACTTGCCCGAAGGTGTTTTGCGCTCTCGATTAGTCAGCGTTCTGCTCGTTTTGTATTTGATGTTTTTTTTGAGCCGGTTGAGACAGCTACCGATGACGTAGATTACAGCGGGTCCTGATAGAGTGTAAGATGTGCCCTACGGCAAGATAAACTCACAGGCTTTCAGGCCCTCTATATTCTGGGCCGATGCCCCAGTTATTACCCCGTATTGTCTTGCTGAAATCTATGACGTTGTCTGCAAATAGCGTCATCAATCAGGAGTCAGCTCAACAACGTGATCTCAAGGCGGGTACATATAAGAAGCGCAAGTACTCGCCAAAGATACTGTACCAGGTCATCCCACTAGTTCTTCTATGTAGTAACCTACAAATCGACGATAATAGCATAGAGACTTCAGCTTCATTTAGCATTGTCATTCATCCACACTCCCAAGACATATCACAACACAAGTCCAGGAGTCCAACACGAATTTTGCATCGCAATAAACTACAAATCTACACGAAGCTTACTTTATACCTCCCACTCGTCAACCACACAACATGCGCGGTGAAGCCACCCAGAACAAGGTCCACTACCGGGGCTCGGATGAGGATTACATCGTCTTCGTCGATGATGTCGCCACATATCGCAAATGGAAGGAAGATTCCTCAGTGCCGCTGGCACACTTTGTGTCGAGCTTCAAGGTATTTGTGACACACAAGTAAGCTATTTTGAGTAGAGAAGCACTGCTCGTGCAGGTGCACTTGTACAAAGACATCGACATGCTGACACAGATACTTCCCCTCATCAGTCAGGGAGTTCAGGGCACGTTAGACACGGCCTCGAACGGAACACTGGAAAATGAGTTTAGCACCCACGATATCGATGCCGTACTGAAATCTATTCTGTCCAAGGGAACACTGCAAGAGGTGGAGGTGAGCAACTTGGAATTCTCTGGCCATTCGTTGGCTTTCTCTATACCAAGTACTTTGGGTTGAACACACTTTGACATTCGCACAGGGTCCCGAGCGGCAGGGCTTTAAGAACGACTCCCAGGGAGCACGGGTGGCACACTGAAAGAGGCAGAGCACTAGCATGCTGACCACATGACGAGAAAAGGACTTAGATGAGCTGGGACAAACCAAAGTGGCCAACCATTACCATGGCAACATAGTTATGCCATATGAAGCTTCTGTTTACCCCACAGGCTTTACTGGTTTCGCATCTCCAATGGGAGAGAGAAAAGACTCAATCATTTAAAACAAAACAAATCGGTCCTCGAAACTATTACTGTCACATAGTTCTTTTAAACATTTAGAAGGCTTGGCCCAATGCTGAAAGTGACCGATTGTGGCTATTGTCTAAAGTAAAAAATCGCTGATGCTATATGCTATTGATGTGCAAAAAGACGCATTTGCTTGCACAGAGGTCGTCGACAATCGTTAAGAACTGCCCTGCTTTTCCTCACGCGGCTCGACCGCACTTTTTGGTACTTCTGCAACGAGACAGGACATGATAAGGAACAAAACAGGCAATGGAAATAATCAGCGGCGCTATCCCATCTTACATCAATAAAACTGGTAGATAATAAAATAATTTCAATGAAAAAAAGCTGGCTCGCTTGAGGGTTTTTTTTGTTGGTAGTACACGTATATAAGAAAATGCAGGCAGTCTCGACTAGGCTTTGACGGCACATTAGTCGAGACTGAAGCGGTGGCGGTGTTGATCTTCCTCTTCCAGACCGCCCGGAAGCACTTATCCCATGTCTGTGCTATGAAAAATGGCATCAGAAGGGCGAAGGCAGGCGAGCAGCCGGGTCGAAACAGTAAGAGAATAGATGAAGAGACGAGTAGTTGCAGATGGACGGCATTTGGTCGATCTTCTTACACACGGCTCGCACCAGAGGTCCCCCGCTGTGGCAATGTCCAGGGTTTGGCACAGATCATCTGCATTAGAAGTCAGCTTTGAACTTGCCGTTTGTAACTGCTAGACCACTAGGGCTGTTGTTGCTTACCTCTCCTTCGCTGAAGGCCCAGAAGTATACTCCCATGCCGATGAGGTAGTATAGAGCCGCATTTGTGCCCTGGTACAACAGCACAGCAAGAAGGGCTGTCAATGGGAGCAAGGCCAGACGCAAATCGATGCTGCGGTGCATGACGCTACCAGCTATGGCGCCCAGCGGCCACTCCCAAGCTAATACGGCTAAGCCCATGAGCACGTTTATTATCTGCAGAGTGGGAAAGGGCTTGATGGCCGGGTCAAGTGCTCTGGTGAGAAAGTCCCAGAGGATCTTTGGCCAGAAGAAGCACTCAATTGCGGCAGCAATCTGGTCTAAGACGGAGTCAGTACGAAGAGGTAATATGCAAGTCGAAATAACATGTTGGGAGGAACGTACAGGCCGCTGCACTCATGACGATGAGCCGTGCCCAGTGGTTCTTAATAAGACGGCCCATGATTCCGGGTGCGCTGTGGACTTGGGTGGACGGTGGTGTTGCTTTAAAAAAGTGTCGGAGTCGTCTTCCGGGGTATCAAGTTTGGGTTCCTTTCGTAGATTCCGCTCGTTGGCAATTTTGATCTCAGGTTTCGACTGTCCCTGTTTGCTGTCTTCCCAAAGAAACAAAACCGAACCCAAGCGGCTGAAACGAGAGGAGAATAAGAAAAATCGGTACAAAAACGAACGGTCAAGAAGTCGAAGTCGAAAAGAATAATGTCAGGTATCCAGACCTGATAGGGAAGGCGAAAAGAAGGAACAACAACCAGTGTCGATGTGAAAGAAAGCTATCGACAGATCGAGTGCACAGCAGCTGAGAAGAAAAGAAAGAAGAGAAGAGAAAGAGGAAGGGGTGAGACGGAGGACACTACGGGAGTAAGGAGTAGGTGATTAAGGGTATTTTGCTGGGCGGGTCGCTGAGGCTCCGGGTGGGTGCTTTAATGGAGCAGTGGTCGTAATGGTGGAGGGTGTGGTGGACGCAGTGGATGCTTGGGAAATGGCCTGGAGGTAGACGTGCCCCAAGGGCAGCACCCAAGGCCGGAAGCGAGTATCAAACAGCTGTGTGGGACGACAGATTGGTGTTTGGTGGTTCGATGAACTTGAGATGGCAGCTGCTAGAGCAGACACGACGGGACTTGGTTGCGTGCTTGTTTCTTCGATTTGGCACTTGTTCGTTGCCGATCCAGGTGCGGTAGAGTTGATCTATCGCGAACTCTGGCATCCGAGCGGCATGAGGCAGCTACTGTCTCTGATTGCGGGCCGGAAGAGGGTGTGCAGCAGCTCTGCGGTATGCTTCTTTGTTCAGAGATATGGGTCGAGATCCGCCGGTAAGGAAATTAGGAGAGGGGGCGGCGAAGGGGAGGACCGGCGAGACGGCAAGCCTGGGCGAAGCGGTCTTGGCGGATTGTGGATGGCGCAAAGAGTGGCTCGATTGCATGAAGGAGAAGCCTGTTCGAAAGTGGCGATCAGACGGCAGAGAGTCGTAGCGGAAACAGGGAGGAAGGCGAGAAAAGAGTTAAAGAGTTTTAACCTTGAGTTTGGAAACACAGTTCGGGTTTGACAGCCGGCATGGGGGCGGATGGGAGAGAGGAGGGGAGAGAGCAGGGGGGGGAAGGGGTTGTAAGTTTGGGAAGACGGAGACTTTGTAGCATTTTGGCCATGCTTCAACGGAACAGAAGGGTTAGTCGATGGACAGCCGCCGCCGCCGAGGACGCATTACAGAAACGAGGCCGTGGCCGCGGCTGGGCTGGGCTGAATGGCGGGCGAGTCCCATGACGGGCCTCCTCGTCATGCCGGCGAGCTGGCGAAGCTAGAGAGAAGTGTTTGCGGGTGTGATTGGCGAAGTGAGCTGGGCGATGCAGGCGGTTAGAAGTCGGCGCTGCTGTTTGGGGGGTCTTGATTGGCTGTAGGGTATATGTTGGCAGCTTACCGACCGGGGTTCATATACTGAGATGGTTTTATGTAGCACATACTCGTCGTACATTAGCGACCTGTGCGGAACCCTTACAAGCAGATTCTTTCTGCACCAACCCTGGGCACACGAGAGGTAGTATCTCCATTTTAGCGGCCGTGGAATCTTGCCAGTGGGGAGAAAGAGAGGGGAATTGTCCGTGGCAGTGGCACCGAGCATCGGCACAACGTTCGAGGAGATGCTTCAATCACGCGGTCTATGGAGCCGGGATGTTTCGAGCTCCCAATGTGCCCTCTGTGATATTTTGTTGATAGTTTGGGATGCTGATTGGATTGGATGTTTGATTGCGGGCGCGCAAGCCATAACGACAGTGATCTTGTTCGCGCCTTCCGGCTGGCGCTTCGAGACTTTCGCGCCGTTGCTTCCTTCCTCTGCTCGTGTTTTGGCCTTTCTTTCCCTTCCGACCCCTTCAAACACCCACGGCCTTCTCTGACGGCGGGCAGGTGCCCTGAAGCAAGCGAGGTTTGGAAGCACGTTCTTAGCGTGGTCCGTATTTAGCGGAGCACCAGGGAGGAAGAAAAAGGGACAGGGGGCTGCTGCTCTTGGCCAAACCCGTCCTAGTGCTTGACGCTCGAGTTTGCTTGCCGGGCCTTTCGTCACAGCGGGGCAACGGCGCTCAATCGAGCCCATGGCGACTGCGAAGACGATCAAGGTGAGGGGATACATACGACGTACGACGTAGACTGTTAATCACGCTCGTAATTTGATATTCCAACAAAGGCAGTGTCATCCAATCGACATCACGTGGCTATATGGTCATAGGGGAGCGCCTATCAGAGGGCCGTTCCTGACAGGAACCGTCGGCTGCAGGAGCTGTAAGGTGGCACTCACGATGCTCGTCTAGACGCATGCTATACCGCATAATGCGATAAGTGCACATCTGTGAGGGTGTTGTGCTGCATCTCACTGCATCTCCGAGCCGCACCGCCCTACTCCGCAAGGGCCTTCTTGCAAAATCCTTTGAAGACTTCCATGCCGTACTATTCGACCGGCCAGCTGTTCCCGCCTCGTTGTTCACACCACCACGAAAATCAATTTCAGGCACCTACTATGTAGTGAGATTGTGTGCCGTGAGACAAGACCGTCCCGGCTTTTCTTTTTTCTACGTTCTTTGCTCTTCCCTTACTCCTCCACATCCTTGTCTTTGCGCCTCACCGCCGCTTCTACGCAAGCATCACGGACGAGTTTGAGTAGTACGACTACGAAGACTGTATGTAGGCGCTCTCGTTCTTTCCCTCATACCCCACACTTTAGTGTTGGCGGTTGCACTCTGCTGCTTATTGGTTTGATCGAGAGACCGGCCCAAAAAGCGACCCACTAAAACCACGCTTGTGGCCGTGATCTCGTCACCAGAAATAGCAACACAGCATAGGGGATTTCCAACCACCCGGACTCCTTGTTGCCTTTTCATTTCAAACAGGTCACCCACCCAGCCCGCGGTCTGCTCCGGGTTGGTTTTCGGCCCCCAGCTACCCACAACAGCGTCACTCTGTCGTTCATCAGTGCTTTTGCCATGTGTACGTGTAAAGACGCATATACGGGCACTCGTAATGTCCGTCTTTCTTGGAAAAGCCATAGTCTGGCGCAAAAAGCAGGATGATCTTATCACATTCCCAGTCCGTGGGTCGAGGTCTCTTCATCACATCACCGCTAATGTGGAGTCTTGCCTATAATCTTTGACCTTATCAGGCAATACCTGCGTGATGTGTGAGGTCTTCACCGCGACCAGTGCCGAGAAGCGGTCTATGAGGTGACTGCAAGGTGACTCCGGGATAGGTCAACTCTTTCCGGAACACACCGTCCGCGACGATACGACGTACTCGTACATACCCCGTAGTATAGCAATACTCCTCCATTGGAGAGCACAACTCATATCTGGTCGGCGAGGGCGTAAGATAATATGTGATGACTGCATGCGCATGTTGTCGTCTGTCACAGATAACGGTGGCTGTTCATAGTATGCAGTCCTCTATTTGTCCTCATTTCCCCTTTCTCACCACGTTTTGCCATTGAGCGAGTCAGTCGGCCTGGTTTACCGCTCACTGCTGGTTTCGTCTTCTAGAAATATATTGTAACGAGAAACAGATTCCTATTGTTCTCTCTTCTGGTCAGCGCTTGCGAACCGCCACCCCTGATGTAATGCACGAGTCACGCTGCAAATCAGCGCCCTACATAGTAAAGCACAGCCAGGCCCCCAGCCTGCCCTCTTTGTTTCATCACTTCACCATTGGCTATGTCTGCTAAGGCGCCTTGCAATCCTGGCTGTCTGCAAAGTAAGATACATGCCATCTAATACAGGACATCTGCACGCTTGCAATCCGTCAGCAGGGCCACCAGGCGGCAAGCCAGGGTCTAAGCCCAGGCCCACAGGCTCCGTATGCGGCCGTCTCTTCCCACTTAATTGTTTCGTAATCGATCCCTCGCGGTAAGAAGAGCGCCTGTGGTGAAGAGACTATGAGAAGACGTCGTACTCGTAGAGCTGCTGACGTAGCTTCCGAGTGGATGTCGCCATTCTGCGCCATCGGCTCCCAAGACTACTTCGACTCCGGCGGCTGACCGCTGCATATCTGGCTGCAAAATGCGGCCAGCAAGGCTGGCAGTGCGTTTGCTGAAGTCAGTGGCAAGATCGGTAGGCCCATCCCCAAGAGACTGTGCCATCAGGTAAGCGGTCTTCTCCTTGTCTCTCACACGCATAGATACATACTCTATTTGTAGCTGCTGGTATGCGGCCATGCTGGCACGGTCGCTGCTATCACCGTCACTGGCGTTCTTAGCCTGCAGCAGGAAGACGACAGCCCGGCCCAATCCGCTCTTGCGTTGGCACAGCCGCTGCAGGCGCTTTGTTATTCCCAGTTGCCCGACGTCCTCGGGTGCAACAAGAAAGAAGCGGAAGATGTCTGAAGGCGGAGCCGTAGCAGATGAAGATGATGACACTCGTTGCGAGGACGTCTTCTGAAATTGCATACACACTGCCAGGTCATGGGAGCCCAGGCGTGCCTTCTGCCACCTCGGCTCAGTTCGGCTGGTGAGCAGTACCGGAACTACAGGGGCCCAGGCTGGGCGGTCCTGCAAAGAGACACAGAAGAGCATTCGGGGGGGGGCCAGCGGCGGGGACGGTTGCTGGCACTGCGCATACAATGTCGGAGCGGCCAGTTGGCTCATGATGGAGAGAGGACGCCGGCTTCTTGCACTTACCCTGTCTGTGGATGAGATGCTTCTTTTTCTTGAAAGAGCATGTTTGGCCGAATGGGAGAGTCCTTAATAGTTTTCTTTTATTCTGTCAACAGTCGCTCCTTCCCGCGGAAGCAGGCCCGCCAAGTGTTTGTCTATGACATTAACCGCTATTTCGCTTAGAACAATAGAGACGAGTGCCCTCCGATCTCCTCTTGAAATTATGCCACGACAGCAGACTGCGCCGCCTGCTCGGCGACAGTGTCCTTGAGATCTGCCTTGTCTTCCTCTGGCGGGGGTGCCGGTGCCAGCAGCGGCTGCTTGGTCTTAGGGTCGCGGTAGCTGCGCAGGGCCGCCTCCATGGCGAGGATGCGGCTCTCGTGGAGCTTTTCGGCGGGGACGTGCTCATCTTCGGCAGCGCGCAGTTCAGTGAGCTGGCCGTTGAGGTCCTTGATGCGCTCGAGGTTGGCGAGATTGGCGTCGGGCTTGGACGCCGACCGGTAGTACTCGTAGAGGACCAGGGCGCTGGCGATGACGAGGATGAAGGCAGCACCGACGACGTCGGCAAACAGGTCGACGGCCTTGGCTTCGGGCAGCGCTCGGAACTTGCGCTTCCAGACGCTGGTGAAGTGGGTCGGACCCCTGGTGCTGTCAGCGGAGGAGGAAGTGGAGGAAGTGGCAGTGGCAGCAGCAGCAGAAGCAGCAGGGATACTGGCATCGCTCGTGCGCATTATGACCGTTGCCGGATGTGCCTCCTTGGCCGTGGTGCCGTACTTTGCACGGTCAGCGGCCTCCTTCTGCTTCAGGCGCTCTTCACGCTCAGCCTGTTCCTTTGTCTTGACAGTCGGAGCCTCGGCAGCTTCAGCCTTTTCGCGCGCCCGCTTCTCGGCGTCGTAATTTCGTAACACGGCAACGTTGAGGCGCATGTTGAGCTGGTGGATGGCCTGGCCATAGCGGGCAGCCTGCCGGCGAAAGCGCTGGTGCTCGTGGGCCTGGATCTTGATTTGGTTCTGGGCAGGGTCAGAGAAGGGGTTTTGCAGCTTGCAAAAAGGAAACAGAGGAGCGAAGCAAGGCCAGCCTCTGTCGGGCAAGTACGCACTGCACCATACTTCGAAATATGCCGCACAAAGAGCGCGGCAAGCTTGAAGAGCGGAAGAGGCACCATCGCGTCAGAGGTTGCGTCGGGCGGAGAATTCGACGACAGCTGTTATTTGAGGTCGGAGTCGGGTGGCATTCTGCAGTGGCGGCGGTGGTGGGAGTAATTGGCGGGCGGCGGTCACCTAAACAGTTGTCAGGTTCGCTCAGAGTAGGCCGGCAAAGCAGGCCATTTGGGAGAGAGAACGAAGAGCGAAGCGGAAAGATATCTCACCTGGAGCGCAGAGATGCATCAACTACAGCTGCTCGGATGAACGTCTGGCGTTGACGATTTCAAAGTGCCCGCGGGACGCTTACATAAGCGACGAAAACGGGAGAGTGGGACAGCCAATCATATATTACAGATTGACCCGCTGGTGGCGTTCCCAATAGGGGAGGAAGCTGTTGCTAAGCAACGAACAGCACAGTTTGACAACGAAGCACGCGCCATTGCAGGCATTGGCTCTCGTTTCCTTTTCTTCCCGCTATTATTGCACCACACAGAAGCGTCTTTCACGATAGCCAGTTTTTGCAGTTCTTTTTGCGCCCTGCTTGTTTCCGCCGCGTGTAGTCGGACCGGGAAGTACGAATAGCGGTGAGCATTTCTTTCTGATTTTCGGCATTTCTGTTCGATTTGCCGCAATTTTTGCCTGTGCTTTTTCGCACGCAGTTTTGTGTGTATTTGCCAGGCGAGCCTGACCGACGAGAAGATACCGTACAGCGAGCAGCAGACACACCGACGCCACCGACAGCTGCGAATGGTGAGGCTTGGCGGCGTGGACATCAACACGGCTGCACAGACAAGGGATGGCAGGGAAGGGCATCGACGTGGAGGCACTGTCGCCTAGGGACGCCAATGCGCGACGGCCGCGTGCCACGACGATGGAGCTGAAGCCCAAGACAGTGGCGCAGTTGAAGGCGAACAAGGACAAGGAGCACCCAGCGCCGCCACCACCAAATGTGACGGAGCCACCGAGTGCCGACCGGCGAGACGGGGCGGTTTATCAGGTGGGCAAGCTGCTGGGCAAAGGCGGCTTTGCGGTGTGCTATTCGGGGGTGTTGGCGGGGACGAAGAAGGTGTATGCGCTCAAGATTGTGAAGAGCAAGATGCCGGCGAAGATGGGGAAAAAGGTAAGTGAGTGAAGGAGAGAGGGGAGAAGAGAGAGAAGAGAGAGAAGAGAGAGAGGGGAGAAGAGAGAGAAGAGAGAGAAGAGAGAGAAGAGAGAGAGAAAGAGAGAAGGAGAGAGAGAGAGAGAAGCAAAGTGTGAGATCTCTGAACTAACATTCATCAGTTCCAAACAGAGCTGCAGATCCACTCCAAGATGCGCCACGTCAACATCGTGCAGTTCTTCCGGGCATTCTCGTTTGAGAGCTCAACGTACCTGGTGCTGGAGCTATGCCCCAACGGCTCGCTGATGGACATGGTGAAGCGACGCAAAGGCGTGACGGAGGCGGAGGTGCGATTTTACGCAGTGCAAATTGCCGGGGCGATCAAATACATGCACGCCAAGGGAATCATCCACCGTGATCTCAAGATGGGCAACATCTTCCTGGACCGGCACATGAACGCCAAGATCGGCGACTTTGGGCTGGCAGCACTGCTAGTGACGGGCCGCGACATGCAGACGATCCGACGGACGACGCTCTGTGGCACGCCCAACTACATCGCGCCGGAGATCCTGGAGAAGGGCCGACAGGGCCATGACCACATGGTGGACATCTGGAGCCTGGGCATCATCATGTATGCGATGCTGACGTCGAAGCCGCCCTTCCAGTCGTCGACGACAGACGAGATCTACCGCCGAGCCAAGGAGCGCGACTATGAGTGGCCGGCCGCCGAGGTGCGGCCGATCAGTAGCGACGCCAAGCACGTGGTGGCCTCGATGCTGCAGGAGGCGCACATGCGGCCGGATCCCGACGCCATCATCGAGCACCCGTTCTTCACGACCGGCTACCTGCCGACACCAGCGGACATGACAATGCGGCTGCGCGACCTGCCGCCCGAGCGTGATTGCTTCTACCGCATCCCGTCGTCGCCACGAGTGCAGGCCCAGAACCTCGATACGCTCAAGGCCATGTGTGTCGAGTGTGGCGTTGGGCCGTGGGCCAAGACGAAGCTGCTGTCGAAGCCGGTGTGGCGCGAGATGGCTGCTGAGGAACAGGCCGGCCTGACTCCAGCCATCCCGCTGGCTGATGACGTTGTATATCGGCCCTTTGAGACCTGGTTGCAGGAGACCCAGCTGTTGCGTGCCGGCAGTGGTGGCAGCAGCCGGAGCACTTCAGCCTCCGTCACCCGAGTTGCTGCAGGACCGTCTCTGGCTGTGTCTGCATCGGCAGCATCGTCTGCGTCCACTCCGGTCGAAGCACAGCCGCCCGTTGCCGAGTGGCTCCCGCCAGCAGCGTCTCTGTCAGGCACCTCGTCACGGAAACCTGCACCGTCAGCTGATGATGCTGCCACTTCGACCGGCCTGCGAGCACCACCACAAAGCTTTGCTGCCCAGCAGCGACAGCAGGGCCGGGTTTCTGCACGACGAGACGTCGCTGTCGCCAAAGGGTTGTCATTGCAGGCCCGCGAGCAGGCTGCAGCCTCGGCGAAATCGTCAGCCACAAGCGCCACAAACGCCACAAACGCCACAATCCCAACCACCACCACTACCACATTGACAACACGTTCGCACCGGACAGTGCTGCCCGGCAGCAAGTCGTCTTCTTCGTCGATCCCGTCATCCTCCTCTTCTTCCTCGGCCGTGCCCGAGCGTAAGACTGCTTTGCGACCTGCTTCCAGCCGGTCAACGCAGCAACAGCAGGAACAACCAAAACCACAACAACCACAACAGCAACCACAACCACAACCACAACCACAATCACTATCACAACCGCAAACCCAGTCACGGCCAGAAGCAGAAGCAGATGACGATGACGTCACGGCTATCGAGCGGCCGCCGCGACTGTCACTCTTCAGCCCGTACGAGCGCCAAGAGCTGGTGCCCGGCAGCGAGCCCGACGTGGTGCTCGCTCGACTGCACAAGCTGCAGGCCGAACTGGACCGCGCACTCAACGCACGCACAATGGCCTTTGTGTCGGCACGCGACAAGACGGCCGGGCCGCCACAGATCGTCGTCAAATGGGTCGACTACACCAACAAGTTCGGTCTCGGCTACATCCTCAACGACGGTAGTGTCGGCTGCATCTTGCGGGCCATCCACGTTCCCGGCGAAGCCAGCGAGCTGCCACCGTCGTGTCTGATGGTCCGTGGAGCCGAGCGCCACATTCAGCGCCGCGAAGACGTCTCGTATCCAGACCGCCAGCAGATCGTGCCCATGGGTCGCCGCCGCAGTGGCGATGTCGTCGAGGGCGAGGGTGAAGGCGCCATCCGCTTTTACGAGAACAACGGCGAGCGCGGTCTGCGCCGCGTCTGTGTCGATGCCTCGCGCTTCCGTGTCGCTGTCGATTCGCGTTCCGGAGCTGCTGGGAAGCTGTCGGCTGGCCGCGACGCCTTTGACCACCGCAAGCGCGAGCGTATCGTCCTCTGGAAGAAATTTGCCAACTATATGCTGGCATACGGCCGCGAGCTGGAGGGCAACCAGGCCACAGCCGATGCTCGGAACCCATCATCGTCCTCGTCGTCATCATCGTCTTCGACGTCGTCTTCGTCGGCCTCGTCGGCTTTGTCATCCCAGCCGTTGTCGGCATCTGACGATGCTGTCGTCACCTTTTACCAGCGCTTCGGCGATGTCGGCTGCTGGGTCTTTGGTGACGGTCATCTGCAGTTTAACTTTCCTGACCACACCAAGATGGTGCTCGATGCTGCCGGCGTCAGCTGCCACTTTTGGCACCTGCCGGCCGCCGCCGCCGAGCGTCTCGCTGCCACCGGCCTCGTTGATGAGGAGGCCCTGGACAGTCGCAGCGTGCTCTCTTATCCGCTGCAGACCCTTCTCAACTTCTCGTCGGTCCCTTCGTCTGCCTCGGCTGCCTCGCGTCGGAGGCCCAACATCCGCCCTGAGCTGCAGAACATCCCCGCTGCCAACGACTTCCGCCGCAAGGTCGAGTTCGTCCGCTCCATTGTGCGCGAGTGGGTGTCGCGCCGTGGCCTCGGCAACAGCGATATGAGCCACGCTGGCCGTCTCCGCTGGATGGGCGCCCGCGAGACCGCCAAGCTCGCTCCCGGCACCGTCACCCCGACCCCCGTACCGGCCTCCAAGCACGTCTGGGTTACCATCGGCGCCCGTCTGGGCGACGTCCGCGTCTCGGCCATGGTCGATCCTCGTCGGCCAGGCGAGCTGGGCCCCGATTTGGATGAGGTCCGCCGGTAGGCCGACGTTGTCCGCTTCTTTCTCTTAATCTGATGTTGTTCTTTTCTTGCTCCTGCCTCTGGTGGCCTGTCTTGTCCATATTGCGAGCGTCTCCCGTCATGCTTCCCGTTTCGAGTCTCTAATGATTGTGCTATCCAATATATTCATCATCTGTTCACTTGCAGTGCCCGTCATGGCGTCACATCACACGTAGCCATGTGTGGGCGGCTACCTAGTCCAGAAATAAGGAGAGATAATAATCAAAAATATCCAAGGAACGGAAACTAGCAGCATGTGGTATACTTGCATGCATTTCCAAATCTCCATATACGCAGCCATCCAGTCATCCGTCGTACGTCATCATTGGTGTTCAAGAGAAAACAAGAACAAAAAGAAAACAAACAGGATTGCCCTCCCTTAAAACGGCTCCATGTCGAGGGCTGCAGCCGCCCGCAGACGCAGACGGTTCGTGCGCTGCTTCACCCGCCGCGGAACTTCATCCTGTTGACCCGGCCAGTCCAGCTGGCTGCAACCTGGCCGACGCATCTCCAGCACCTGGTTGCGCCCAGTCACTCCGCCCCCGTTGGCCAGCGTGTTCTCCGTGTCGCACCGCTCAAACTTCAGCAGCCCGCCACGCGTCCTGTCCGAACAGAGGACCAGCAGATCTCGTCCCGTATTCGTCAGAGACACGCCGCTGATCTCACCAAAGCTATCCAGCCCCTGGCTTGTCCGGAAACACTCCGCGTCAATCACGCTGACAAAGTCCGCCTCCTCCGCAGCCACAAGCACCCGCTTGCCAGAGCCGGCCGGCGAGAACTGAAGGCTGCGTACACCCGCCATCTCGGTGAAGAGTGTGGCCACCGGTGTCGACTGGCCCTGTGCGTCGTTCCATTTTCGTGCATCCCAGACCTTGATGGTCCGGTCCTGGTTGCCCGTTGCCAGCGTGTATCCATCGGGGGCCCATGCACATGCGAACCCATAGTCCTTATGGCCCCCGAGCACATTTAGCATTTCTGGCCGTCGCGCGTTGTTTCGGCGCGTTAAACTGCGCTCCGGCTCCGCAGCAATGATGTATGCGTTGAGCGAGTCGCCCACCACCACACGCAGACGGCGGTCTGGAGAGATGGCCGTGCAGTTCACCGCAAACGGAAATTGCACCGCGGATATCACCTTGCCCGTCTTGAGATCCAGAACCCGAAGGCTGAGGTCGTTGGACGCAAAGGGCCGGCAAGCGGCCCCGACGAGTTGCGTAGAAACTGTGCACCTGGATGTGATTGGAAATTCCGCTGGGGTGTCTGGTGACCGTACCTTCCGAGCGTGTGCTTCCTGTATATGCTCCGACATACTCGGAAGTGAGGTCAGAGATGCAGTATTCGCCAGAAAAACCACCGGCAACTAGAACGTTCAGGTCGGCCGCGATTGTCGAGATCTGCACGTTCGAATGCTCATTGAATCGCATGGCTACGCTCTCAGCCCCCGTCAGAGTGTTGATCTTGCGCACAACGCCGCGACATTGCGAATAGAAAGCGGTCGACCGTGTCGTGCATGCCAATAGGTTGCGCAGCTGGAAATGGGCCAGGTGAACTGTCGTTTTCACGTACATCTTGCGAAATCGGAAGTACGACTCCGAGTTCCACGGCATCTTGTCATCGGGACGAACCTGCAGTTTGTCAGAAGTGGCATGCATTATAGAACCCGTAAAGGCACTTACAGCAGCCTTGTCAGAATCCTTCAAGCTCACATAGTTGTGAAAAGATTGAAGCCGGAAGTCGCGGGCCTGCTTGCGAGTGACCCCCATCGCAATCCAGTTGATGCCCTGAAGGTCGTGCAGGTCGCCATACAGATCCTGGCTGCGGATGCATGTGATCGGCTTGCTCACCTGGCGATCAATGCTACGTCTAGACGGCCGATTGGAAAGATTCGTTTGCCCAGCCCAGTGCGTCAGGAATTGCCCGAGATTATGGTTTGCCGGTGATAGATTGCTGAATGACAAATTGGTGCTCAGGCGGGGAAGGGGGGCGTATGAGCTGTAGTGTTCGAAACAGGCGACGGCTGGTGTATCGTTCCCGCGGGTGTTGGCTGGTTGGCGTACAAATGTGCGACTCCGTGGCCATGCAATGCGCCGTGTGCTACCTCTCCCCCATCGTAATCCGAATCCTCATCGAATCCTCCTTCTAGCCCTGATGGGGGAGCTTCCTTTTGATGATGTCTCTTCAAAGTCCTCTCCAAAGCTCACTTCATCACTCTCAACAGTGTTGATGATGCCTGTAGAGACGGTGGCGAGGCTGCTTGGTTCTTCGTCGACTTGTTCATCGATTGCCGTCGACACAAAGTGCACACTAGCTGTTCCAGTGATCTGAAGGTCATCTGTAACGCCAATCTCCATGGTTATACCTGCAAAAAAGTCATCGAACACCGCCTGATCGGCTAGTCCGCTTTGTGCTGTTGTGGTTGTGTCTGGCACATGTCCGTAGGGTGATGTTTGTATATCGTTGCCTTGACTATCAAATGGCTGCGATGTCTGCCCATGACTGAGTGCCTGCACCGGTTGTAGAGATGGAGCGGACGCGCCGAGAGTGTGTATGTTTTGCTGCTGGGAGGGAGAAGGTCCACTATTGGAGCCCTGGGTTGGAACTGGATGCACCGCCTGTGTTGAAAGTGCCGGTTCATCTTGTGCCACTTGAGCATGCACTGGCTGGCTCGCTTGTGGGAGGCTCTGGTTGGCAGGGACGGACTGGGCGACCGTACTCTGAGATGATGGGCCCTGTACTTCATTCAGAAGCTCGCCGCCATGACTGGCCTCATTCTCACCGGGATCGCTGACTGAACCGGGGAAAGTGTCGGGAGGATCGCCTGAAATATCACTCGCACTGTTTGCCGCAGCTTCACCGGAGCTAGGCCCCAAGCTTGCTGTCTCTTGGGAAGAGTCTACATCGAAAGTCACAGTGAGTCCTGGGGATGGCGCATGTGCCATAGTTGCTAGAGCGTGCACGGCAGGCCAGGCGGTCACATCGTCGACAGTTATTCCAGAGGTACTAGGGCCGGTTTCACCATCTCCACCGCCTTCATTCCGGTCGTCGTCTGTTTCAAGAGCTGAGGAATCACCATGAGGATCAGAAGCGCCAGCGGAATGAACGCAGACAATAGCATCCCCGCTGGCATCGGTCATGTCCACATCGACCGCTCCGCCGGCCGGTGCATCTTCTGCATAACCTATGTCGGCCGATGCCGTCACTAAGGAAGGACCTGGCGCCACAATTATCGGCGTGCTGCTCTGCCCCACTTGAATTGATCCAGAGCCGCCGGCTTCGGCCATCGTGGTGTTGTCCGCAACGTGATATCTAGAATCGATGTACTTTTCAATACCGCCGGATGAAGAGGTGTGTTACCCAGGAGATTGGGACGTTGACTCAAGGGGGGGCTTCGAAATAGACGTCGGTTAGGCTGTGACAATAGATCGGCCAGTACGACTAGACTCGCTAGTCCGTTAGCGTAACTGCTACTGTGACTACTACCCGCGAGCAAGGGTACTAACGTTACTTACGGTCCCGATTGCTTCCACACTTTTGCTGGCCTGTTGTGCTTGCGAATGCTGCTGCTTCGGCCGGACAAAGCGCCAAGATCTGCACGAGATGTCACAATCGTTATCGAGGCTGAGATGCGATTTCCTGCTGATCGGCCCAAGGCCTGGAGACGCGATATGGTCCTCGCTTGGGCCCAAAGAGAATATGTGTGATTGGCTGGTCCGCGTGCTGAAGAAAGGAGGTTGGAGTTAGTGTCTCGGTAAGGCTGGGCTACCCACACGCGCAACAACAGATGGACATGAAGGGTGAAGAAGAGGCTGTGGCTTGGGTAAAGGCAGGCGGCGAGGTAGGTCCTGATCTGCATGTACGAGTCTAGACCACAGTACAGTTCGTGAAGACAGCAAACAAGGGAGGGACGAGAATGGGAAGATGAACATGTGACAGGGCCACTTATGGGGCGCGTACTTGGTAGCTAGAGTCGAGATACCTATAGCTCGACCGCGAGGCAGGGCGGCTTTGGCGATGCAGTATCGAGCTGAAGGAACAGAAGAACATACGAGTATGCTGCTGTTAGTTGAGACAAGAAATCCCAGAACCACAGCGGGACAGGTCCGTGGAGTTGGGCGGGGAAATTAAATTAACGACGTGAGGGGTGGCACCAGACCGCAAAAATGAGGAGTGGCTTCTTGAAAAAGAAAAGGGCGATTGCATGTGTGCTGGCGAATGGCAGGAGGAACAGTATAGAGTACAGAGGGTGGAATACGCATTATCACAGCTATTCCGTATCACATAAGATACATAAGATACATAGGACGGCAGGTGCGAGACGCCTTTGACTGGTGGGTCGGTTCGACACGATTTGACCCAGAAAAAAAACATGTTAACCAACCAAGAACGATAGCCCCGTGACACCGATGACAATGAGGTCAGGTGCGGCTGGCAGGCGGCTCGCGGCAGCTTCTGGTGGAAGTGGGCAGATGTAATCCGTAGGCCGACCAACATTACGGCTAAGAGTGCGAAGTCGGGGCGCCGTTAGAAACCCGGCCTTGAATGTATGTGTCTGTGAAAAAGCACAATATATAGAGGCTCTAGTCAACCAAACCGGAGATCGCTTACTACTCGTATGTGCTCTCATATCACTTCCTTGTGTGCAAAGGCAATGTAGTGGTCATTAGATAGGATGCCACAGAGAACCGCACACTGGCTCGCTTAATATTCCGTGACTATTCTGGATTGAATGTAATAAGTACAGGAAATGAAGACGAAACCAAATAGCTTGTTTATTCACCATTAAGTCACCTACGGCCGTCGTCGTCTGGCAAGCATACGAAGATAGCAATCAATTGTCAAGCCTGTACGAAGACAATCAACGATAGCATACACCGTCAGATCCCAACCAGACTGGCATGGGCACTAACAAGCTAGACATTCTCAGACGGCAGGTTGCTGCCCTCTATTCTTTTTGCCTTCCAACGTGACAGTCCCCCAATATGAAATCCCCATACGATAGAAAAAGGAGTACCGGTCCCCGGAAACAGAACAGGAACCAAAGAGAACAAATGACCGAGAGTGACGCCGTTTTCCACGGAAACAATTACACCTTTTATGATTGGTTCCCGAACATGAATATGGGCGTGTTTCGAGCCATTCCAACCTGTCCGTCTTATGCGAGCAAACAAGATAAATATCGTAAAGAAAGGAAGAAAAAGAAAGTATAGGACAAGCCCAGAGATGGAGCTGGAAGCGATGAAGAAACAGACGAGCGATGAGACGTTCTCCGCCGTCCCGTGCTTACGGAGTAATGCCGGGCCCCGTGTATAATTTGCCGCTATCCTGGTGCTTTCTAAATGTCTTAGTGCAGCAGGACTGCTTGCGGAAGTCAGCCGTGTGTCGGGTGACAATGCCAGAGCGGTGAAAACCGATACAAAAAGGTAGGATTGTCGCCATGCTGTCATCGGCATCAAAGGGTATTGATATCGTGAATGTCCAAGCTGGCGGAACGAAAATGACAAGAGTAATTGATCACAGGAGGAGCGGTTGCATGATGGGCAACACCGCTGAGAAGAACGCTGAATGATGACCTTCTTCGGCTGCTTGGCTTCATATCGTCGTATCATCGCAACTTGTGACTTCGTCACATGATGCTGCAGCTTTCCTCTTTGGAGCCTTTCTTTTTCAGCTTGCTCTTATGGGTAGGCTCAACATCCAAAGGGATGTTCCCGCCAGACGCAGCGGCACGTATGGCTGATAGTCGCTGCTGTGCCCGTTCTTCGCCCGATTCGGCCGCTTTGACGTACCACAGATTAGCCTCAAGTATGTCTCTCCGACAGCCGATACCCATCTCGGTGAAATAGCCAGCTGCATACTGCGCCTTTGCGTAGCCTGTTATAAGTCAGAACAAAGGTCCTTCTCGACTGCTCCAGTGATTGCAACGTACCAAGATCAGCCGCGCGGCGGGCCCACTCGTACGCTTCCTCCTCGTCTCTCTCAAGCACGGGCTCGGCACCAACCATGTACCAGGCACACAGGCCCATCATGGCTGCAGGGTGGCCGTGCTCGGCAGCACCGGTGTAAAAGTGCACGCTCAGAGCCGGATCGCGGGGGCAATTTAGCCTGCCGTGCTCATAGGCATCACCCATGCGGAAACTGGCATCAGGATGACCGAGCTCGGCCGCCTGGGTAAACAGCTCGGCCGCATAGCTTTCGTCCTTGAAGATGTCGGCGCCATAGCCAGTCTCATACATGCAGGCTAGATGGAAGGGTGCACCGTTGTAGATCGTGTCAGAGGCCTCGGTAGCCAGCTTCATCCACTTGACACCCTCTCGGTATCGCTTCTCGCCCAGATCGCCGGAAAGGCAGGCCCTGCCAAGCCGCGTCATGGCGCCTGGATGACGTTTCGAAGCAGCGGTTCGGAGGTACTGGATGGCCTTGATAGGATCTTTGCGGCAACCCCAGCCAAACTCGTAACATAGGGCAGTCCGGTAAGCAGATTCGGCGTGGCCGTGCTTTGCTGCCAGAACGAAGAGGGGGAATGCTGCATTATAATCCTCTTTTCCTTTGCTGAATAAGCCCGAAGCATAGCCGTCAGCCAGGTAGTACTGCGCAAAGGGATACCCGGCGTTGGACAAGCGCTGCAGAATGCTGCGTGCTTCTCGGACGAGTTCTTGGGGTGATACGTCATCGCTCTCCACAGAGGGGCTCTCCTGGTCGCGAGCTGAGTGAGGGCTGGATTTTCGCTTTGCCGGCTCGTCAAAGTTAAGGCCTTGCTCCTGTGCGGTAGAAATAAGGAAGACTGCAAACGGATATTGGATAGACATGTCATTAGTCTTCTTCACATTTTGGCGGTACATTTCGAGTGTCTTTTGCGTGCTCAGAAGCGAAGCGTTGCTGCCAATAGCATTCCGGAGCTGGACGTTGTTCATGTTGATGGGTGACGGAGCAGGTTGGGGGTAGGGAAGATTCAGCATGTCCGCATACGATGTCGACCGCGTGTCGGGCGACTTGCGTGAGTTAGATGACGGGACGCGGTGCTGTGGGCCTCCATACACGCCGGGAGACGAACGATCATGCGAGCCATTATCGGAATACGCAGAATACGAGGAATGTGGACGGGGCAACAAGCTTTGCCGAACGTTGCTAGAGTTCGGGGTGAGGTGACGGTTGGAGGGAGATGCCCGGCTGACCAGGTCCGGAGTAGATGCAGAGCGCAGGTCGTCGAGCAGCTGCTCCTGTTGCGCTGAGGCGGGCAGTCCTGCGGACTGTGGCAGGAAGGCCTCATGTTGGTACTGAAACTGTGGCACTGACTGCGTTTCAAAGGCGCCATCCTCTAGTGAGCTCTTGGGTGACGGATCGACGAAGCCGGGAGCGTCGTTGGCACCGTAAAACGAGCTAGTGCTGGTGGTTGCCGTTGACCGGACTGTTACATTTCTGTTGAGGTCGTTGCGGTCGTTGCCCCATGGCCTCATGGGTGCAGTTCCGTACGTGTTGGTGCCGTCCGTCCCCGGGACGGCAGCTTCAAGCGGTCTCAGGGGTCCATTGCCCCTTTCCGTTGACTCAGGGACCGACCTGACGTTCAATATCGGCAGTGGGCGATCCTCTATCTGTCGGCTTCTACCGGCGACCGAGGCAACGGGAGCAGGCCGCTCTATCCCATACGTCTTTGTGCTTGAGTTTTGGGGTGATTGGGGAGACAGTGCTGAGACATTGAAGGCTCTGGTGAGGTCTCGGCCTGCGCCAGGAGGAGGAGTGAGCACATGTTCAGAGCTGTTCTCGATATCCGCACTGGACGGCTGGGCCCAGTTTTCGGGTTGGAAGCACTCCTGAACCGGCGACACAGGCGACAGCCTCATCCCCACTGACTCAGTGGCAGGTGTTCTCACAGAAAGTTGCCCGGGCTCCCCGGTCGTAATCTCAGACAGCTGTAGTGATACCGGTCTCCGCCTGGCCGGAATAGCTGGTGGAGACGCCGGTGAAGGGGCTGTTGCCGTCACTGCGGCCATGGCGAGCAACCAAACGCACAAGGGTAGCAGACCAGGATGGGGATGGGGAGGGGGATGGGGGAGGGGGAGAGGGCGAGAGAATTAAGGGCAGGTCCTATCCAGAAGGGCTGTCAGGATCCAAGCGTTCAGACAGCTGCGTGTGGCTATGAGGCTTTTCGAGACCAACGAGAGACTAAGACTAACTGAGGGAGACGGCTGGCGACGAGTGGCAGGACAGGAGCGGTCCAGTAGCCGGGAGCAAACAGAGCAGATACACACAGACAACAACTCAGCGAAGCGAGCGAAGAACCAAAGAAGGAAACACTCCGTAAAAGAAGCAATACCAGACACCTCGAGCCTAATCGATGAAGAAAAGGAACAAGGGTTAGGGGTGGTGGAGAGGAGAGAAAGGTTGATAATCGCAGTAGAAACGAGATCGGCTCTGTTTTTTCTCCCCTTTGATGGTGCCCCTTACAACATGATGGGATCCCCTGTTGGATTTTATTCGAAAATGGGCGCGGCTGGTGGACAGTTTTTTAGAAGAGGTTAGGGGCCGTGGGGCCGTCCAGGCACACTAAATCCGACGTGGGAGCCTGTTGTTGCTGGTATCAGAAACAGCTGTGCATGGTGTCGGAAGATGCGGAAACGTGTGTTTGGGCAACTGGTACAATCTGACTGGTTGCCGGTCGTGGCTGTTGATGTACTATTTCTGACGGCAGAGAAGGCAATGATGATGTTTAAAGCCGTTGTAGCAAGGAAGAGACGCGCTGTCGTTGCGATGGAAATCGTTGAGTGAGGTGTACAAGTACTTCGACAGTAGGCTGAAAAGGCTGAATGGAGTGGTGCAGGCTGAATACGAGCATTATTACAGCTGTTACAAAAAAAGGTACGTATGACATACAAGAGCACCTTGCCATGTAAGACACCGAGCAGGCGTCGGAGGCAACTGGCTCTTTCCAGAACGGGAGGTGGTCAGTGAAGTGGGTCGAGCTAGTGAGCCAAACCCAGTTGTTCAATCACTTGGGACACAAGGCCGTGCCTGCGAAAACTTCGAGCGCTAGCAGAGATGCAGAAGGGAAAGCGGGCGGGCAGATTGCACTATCGTAAGACAGTGCGATCGGGCAGGACGACTGCAGGGATGGATGGCAGTGGCAGCAGGAGGAATAGTTCCTGGCGCTCCTATTTCCAGGCCGGCAGACGGAGCCCGAGTGTACACGTGTGCTTGCTTGTTTTTACGACTGGATCCAGCAGTGAATAGCGGAGAAAAATCAATATGGTCGGTGCATTCTGTATGGAGCAGGTAGAAGACGCAATGCATTGACGATACGAGCAAGGCCGTCTTATTTGTACGAGTACGAGAAAAGTATAGCTCTACCGTCACAAACCTCTCCAACAGTCTAAACAGACGCTTCAGTGGGACAGGCGGACCGCCGAAAGGAGTTTCCATGACACATGATATGCGTGATTCATACCTTACTATGTACTAACCCGGCCCAGCCTCGCCGTCCACTGGGAATGCATCTGAGCCCTTGAAGTCCATAGTTAGATAAGTACTCCGTGCTCCGTGAGATACTCTGTACAAGTGAGTACGATGTGCGCGTAATGAAACCGTCCTTGTTCACCGCGAAGTCTGGCGGCCACTTGGAACACAAAGGCAGTAGTGGCATCCGAGACAAGTCCGGGGCCTTCAGAAGTGCCGCTCGTATTACGGAGTATCTGGCAAGCTTTCCGCTGCCGTGACTGGCTCCCATAGTACCGTGACAAGCTAAAATTAAACTATACTGGAGCAAGTACTTGTACTCCGTATACGTGCCGATTACATGGACCCCTTCGATCCGCCTTCTGCCGACATGCATCAACACAGACTTGGAGAGAAATGCCGGCAGCTGGCTGAGGACGGTGTCTGCATGAGCTTCACCAAGTGACGATGTATTATACTTTTGTTGAGGCTCAGTCTGCGTCCCTTGTCATGTCCAAATATAGTTAGCCGTACACGCGTAGGCCTCTTAATCATGGCCTGTTCCTTCCCTACTGTAACCTTTATATTCCGTTGCGCGTGGCCGCAGTCACTCGTGCGGATATTTTTTCTCCCATGCCAACGAGGTTCTTCAAGAACTGCTACTTGCGCCCTTTGCAACTACGGAGTACCGACCGGTGCTGTTCTATTGGCATGGGGCTCCCTTTTCTGTCCGCCTTCCCCCGCAGTCATTTCAGCTTCAATTACGGAGTACGGAGCAATACCCTCCCCGCCTTTTACAAATACGGAGTAGTCACATTCTTTGCAGGAATGCGAATTGTCAGAAGCGAAAAACACCTTCGTCGGAAAAGATGCTTGTAGATTAGAATGCCATGTAAGTGTTCAACTTCCTCCAGGAGACATACCCTCTGTCTCAACCTTAATTGGAAATGGCA
Organism: Grosmannia clavigera kw1407; assembly: GCF_000143105.1. Taxonomy (NCBI): domain Eukaryota; kingdom Fungi; phylum Ascomycota; class Sordariomycetes; order Ophiostomatales; family Ophiostomataceae; genus Leptographium; species Leptographium clavigerum. Next base: position 2,232,905 of record NW_014040797.1, on the reverse strand, counting down.
CAAATGAAAACTACTCCGTAGGACTATGAAAAGGCCTAACGGCTTAGTTCATAATGCGTGCTCGTATTTCGGCAGGCGATTTTTGAGATCACTTGACACAATTCGTGGTGCCATTTCTGCGAGCCGCTTTCGCCAGGTCGGCCCCCGCTTTCAATACTTGTAGACACAAAGTCAGACAATTGTCATGATTGGCGTTCGGAAATCCAGAGCGACGATGCCATCTCGATCTGCTGTTTTGTGCCCCGTTTGATCTGTTTGCAGTCTGCTGGCCTTGCGGAAATACGGGGATTTCGACGTGTATTGGTACTTTGGATCAAGGTGCACAATGAAGTCCTACTTCAGCTGCTGCATGAGGCTGGGGATGCAGATCTCTTTACCCGATTTCATGTCCCGTGCTTCATGCTTTTCGGCCTCTCCGGTCATTTTGCAATACGGAGTATAACCGTAAATGTTTATTGGTAATAAAGGTCCCCGCTTTAAACCCAACATAATCGGTCGTACTCCGTACACTAATAAAGGGAACTGGATGAGACTCCACAGGGCACCAAAACACAGAACAAGCCCGAAAATTTGGCTGGCGGGGAGGCGACCGAAGGGTTCGCTTCTTTTAACATTCCAAATTGGTCTCGTATGCCAGCCTTGTGTAAGCCAAGTGTTCTGCTCCGGATTTCGAGTACACAGTCACGACGGTTTCGTATTGCCCCCTACGGGCGCTTGTTATCACCTTCGTACGGAGTATACTCCGTAGCGCTTCTTCAATTATGTAGCGAGGCGCAGCAGTGTCTTTTCCTACTCTGTATATAGCCATGTAGTGAATATATGTGCGAATACTTGCGGGTACGAGTAAGATACTGCACACAACTTGTGTCCTAAGTTACGCGACCCCTCTTACATGGCAATGCATAAGCAAAAAAAAAAGGTGCCGTCTATTGAGAAGCGGTAGTGTCTATCGTACTTTTATAGCTGACGTTGACTTGCGCGTAGATCCTGCATTCCTGACAAAGACAATCCCGCGGATGAGACCTTTTCAACTTTATATTCCCGATGACAGAATCTATCTTAATGCCATCCGTCTATATGATACGCATATGCAAGTGCGCTTTTACAAAGCAGAAGCGCATTATCCTATGCACGTCGTATGATGATTACTCTCAATCTAGCATTACTCGTACTCGTACCCCATACTCCGTACGTCGTAAACTGGTGGTCACAGTGTGGATTGCCCCCTCACTGTCGTGATTCAGCAAAAGCCATCGTCGGCAGGCCAACGTATTGGCTTGGTTGCCAGCCCAGTTTAGGAAGTGCAAGCGCAGTAGCAGCCGCACTAAAAGCGTGCTAACAAATTATACGAACAGCTTCTTTTGCTAGTGCCCCTGCGTCAGGCAATGCACTGTTCGATCCGCTAAACCGGAGAGGTCCCCACAGCATAGAATTGCTGCTGTTTCCAGTCCACGCCAGAGGCAACTGTCTCGTATGGCAGTTACGGGCGACGACGGCGCCTGCCGCCTAGGTGGAAATAAGCAAAGAGCTCGAGAATAAGTAAAATCCGACCAAGATATCATCGGCCTCCCACCCTTGTTCTTCTACGGGGGGTCTCTTGGTTACCGTCGTCTTCTATTCGCCCTCTTGGTTCCCCCCGCGACCATCCATTACATGCTGTTAGATCATACTTTGCTGTACTCGTATATTGCGTTTTTCAACGCTCCAAATTACTATCGGCATTCTCTCTTATCGTCCTTGTCCTCAGTGCTTCTCTCCTCACGGCCTTTCTTAACGACCCTCATGTCTAACTGAACGCGCGCAGGTCGATCTCTCGATCCACTTCTCTTACACCTGCGAGAGGGCCAACGCAGCCTTTCTTCAGCCGCCTGCCACTTTATTGTTATACTGGCTTACGTCTTCTTCCTACGCCAACGAGTCTCGAAGAAAACAGCTCTGGTGGCCACGTCGTTTGTGCCTGCAGCTCTTGGGTGCTTAGCTGCTGTGCCATTGACCATTGACACCGTCTGGGTCGCATTCGCCCTCCTTCACCTGAAAGTTATACGAGCGGAACACCTACTAGAATACGACGCAGACAAACACGACCAAGCAAGGAGCGATTACCGCTTTCCAAGCCTTTCGAGGCAAGAGCCGATTAAAAAAGTACAGCGGCAAAGCAAGACAGCAAGCAAGGCTCCTGAGGGTGACTTCGGCGCTGGCATTTTCCAGCAGGGATTGTGACCTTCAAGAGACACAACCTAATATTATTTACTGCCAGTGGCGGCTGCATCCCACCCAATTATATTTGTTGGTAAGACACGCCCCCAACTACACCCCGTCTCAGCTTTCTCCTCTCTTTCGCTTCCCCGTTCCCTCTCCTGCCTCTCAGAGCGGGCTTTTTCTGGACTGGCTCTGCGTTCAGCTGCAGATATTCGTTTTGAGTGCGTTCCTTCGTTTTGAGAGTGCTTGGCGCGTTCCGGGTGACATTTTCGCACTCTTGCTTGGTTCTTCTGGTCCTCTGCGACTCGAAGATTTTCTCTCGCTTCATAGAGGGCCTCTTTGCCTCCGCATCCTGGAGTTCTTGCAAGTCTCCTTACCCACTTTCCGCAGTGCCAACGCCGCTGCTCTGCAAGGGTAAACGATTTGACCGTGTACTTCTCTGCTTCGCTCTTCTTCATGCTTTCGTCAGGCCAGATATTCTGCAGGTCCCTCTCCGCTGACTTAATCCGATCAGGGCCATGTCTCAACACAGAAGGCCTGGCGGCGAGCCGCCGTATGACTCACGAAGCAGACGCCGGCAATCTTCCCAACGACGCAGCAGTCGCGCCAGCGATGTCGACACCAGCCGCTACCATCCAGTCGAGGGCCGTCGTCGGCGCGCAAACTCTTCGGCCTCCTTCGAAGACACGTTAAGGGATCCCGATGTAGCAGCGGAGAGCCTTCCACTGTCGTCCACAGGCGATATGTCCGAACCCCCTAGCGAACGGCCACCTATTCCGAGGAAGAGGAGCTTGGTCCGGCCGGAGCGGAACAGGATAGGGAAAGATCACCCCAACTACCACTACCGAAAGCATGCGGCCAACATGAACACGGCTCCTTCGTCTACCGGCAACGATCCCATTGTAGAAGATCTCGAGGGCGCTACCGACGTCTCTGGCTCCCGTGTTGGCGATGCTGCGTCTGACGTTTCTCCTGCGCCAGGCATGGTGCCCAGCCGGACAAACAGCGACGAGGCGGAAAAAAAACACAGAAGCCGTCGCAGATCTGACCGGGAGCAAAAGTCGAATAAGATTCACAAGGGCAGCAAGCGAAAGAGAAGCCGTCACAGGCGTGTGGTTGAGCCGACGCGCCCGCCCAGCCTGTGGCTTTTCTACTGCTACCTCGTTACCTTTTGGTGTCCCGACTTCGTTCTGCGGTACTGCTTCCACAAGCGGGAGAAGGAGCAGCAGCGTGCTTGGGGGGAAAAAATGGGACTGATCAGCATCATTATGGCGATCATGGCCCTAGTTGGCTTTCAGACCTTTGGCTTCACGGCGGTTGTCTGCCGTTCGAAAACCCTCCGTCTTCGGGTTAACCACGTCGATTCTGGCTACATGATCTTCCATGGTCTGGCCTACGATCTGACCAGGTCGAAGCACCCAGCAGCAGACGGTATTCCCGCGGGCACCAATGTGCTGTACGGCCTGTCCGAGAAGCATGGAGGGCAGGACGGCAGTTTTCTGTTCCAAAACGTGAACGGCCGCTGCAAGAATATCATCACGCTTGCAAACAACTCCGACGTCCCGACGAATTCGGATAACGACCTGGCGTGGTATTTCCCTTGCAACACCTTCAACCAAGACGGCTCCAGTGAGCCCAACTCTACAGTCCCTTACTATCTTGGCTATGGCTGCCATACCACTGCAGCTGCTCGCAATAACTTCTACCTCGACCTCAAGCCCACTGCCCATGTATATTACACGTGGGATGACGTGAAGAACAGCTCTCGCAATCTCGTCGTGTACTCGGGCATTGTGCTGGATCTCGACCTCCTGTACTGGTTCAACGAAGATGAAGTCACCATACCTAATCGGTTCAAGGAGCTGCGCGACAAAACCACTGCAGCGAACAAGGCCATCCACGGCCGCGATGTGACACGCAGCCTTCAGGCATCGGGTGACAAAGACATTGCCGAGTGCTTTGAGGACATAATCAAGGTCGGCACGGTCGCTTCGACGACGGTGGGGTGCATTGCATTTAAGGTGGTCTTGTACATGTCCCTCGTCCTCATTTTTGGCCGTTGTCCTGGCCCGATTCTTTCTGGCGTTGATCTTTCAATGGTTCATCGCCAAGTCGTACGGCGCAGCCAAGACGTCGCAGTCGTCCGACAAGCGGAAGCGCAATCGACACATCGAAGACTGGAGCGAGGACATCTACCGCGCGCCGCCGCGGATGCCTGGCGATATTGGCAGCGAGGTGTGGCCGCTGCCAGCTCAGACCGAAACAGCAAGCGGGCCAGCTTCCTGCCGACGACTTCGAGGTTCACTGCTGTTTCGGCCATTGATCACACTCCTCGGGCGCGGACGGTACCGACGACGATGGCGAGCCAGAACGCCAGCGCCCAACTTAGCCACTCTGACGCACTATACAGCAATGGAAACGACAGCCGCAGCAGCTTCCTGCGCTCTGATCCCTACGGCAACAACGGCACACCGACCGAGGGATACGGTCCGGCCGGCTTCATTCACGAGGCAGTTGTGCCGCAACCGCCTTCGGACTGGATGCCTTGGGGCTTCCCTCTGGCTCACTCCATCTGCCTGGTGACGGCATATTCCGAAGGCGAGATGGGCCTGCGAACGACGCTGGATTCGATCGCCATGACGGACTACCCCAACAGCCACAAGGTCATCCTCGTTATCTGCGACGGCTTGATCAAGGGCAAGGGCGAGTCGATGTCGACACCGGATATTTCGATTGGCATGATGAAGGACTTGACAATCCCGCGCGAAGAAGTGCAGCCTTTCTCGTACGTGGCTGTGGCGAGCGGAGCCAAGCGCCACAACATGGCGAAGATCTATGCCGGGTTTTACGACTATGGCGCCAAGTCGCGCATCCCGATAGACAAGCAACAGCGCGTTCCGATGATGGTGGTGGTCAAGTGTGGGACGCCGGACGAGGAGACCAAGTCAAAGCCTGGCAACCGTGGAAAGCGCGACAGCCAGATCATCCTGATGTCGTTTCTGCAAAAGGTCATGTTTGACGAGCGGATGACGGAACTCGAGTTTGAAATGTTCAACGGCCTCTGGAAGGTCACTGGGATCTCGCCCGATTTTTACGAAATAGTGTTGATGGTCGACGCCGACACCAAGGTCTTCCCTGACAGCCTGACACACATGGTCTCAGCCATGGTGAAGGATCCAGAGATCATGGGCCTCTGTGGCGAGACCAAGATTGCGAACAAGCGAGACAGCTGGGTGACGGCCATCCAGGTGTTTGAGTACTTTATCTCCCACCACCTGTCCAAGTCATTTGAGTCTGTGTTTGGCGGTGTGACGTGCCTACCCGGCTGCTTCTGCATGTATCGGATCAAAGCACCGAAAGGCGCGCACAACTACTGGGTTCCAATCCTGGCGAATCCTGACGTTGTCGAGCACTACTCGGAAAATGTGGTGGACACGTTGCACAAGAAAAACCTGCTTCTGCTGGGCGAGGCCCGTTACCTGACGACGCTGATGCTGCGAACATTCCCCAAGCGAAAGCAGGTATTTATTCCCCAAGCGGTGTGCAAGACGACGGTGCCCGATACGTTTGCTGTGCTTCTGTCGCAGCGTCGCCGCTGGATCAATTCGACTGTGCACAACCTTATGGAGCTGGCTCTGGTGCGTGATCTCTGCGGCACGTTCTGCTTCAGCATGCAGTTCGTCATCTCAGTCGAGCTGATCGGTACTCTTGTGCTTCCGGCAGCCATTGCGTTCACGTTCTATGTTGGTAAGTTGCAAAGTGCATATGTGCATACATTTGTGTCCAGTCCAGCGACTAACAGAGCAGTCATTATTTCCATCGTCCACCAACCACCCCATATTATCCCCTTGGTTCTCCTGGGCCTGATCCTGGGTCTTCCTGGCCTTCTTGTTGTGATAACGGCACACTCGTGGTCATACGTCGGCTGGATGTTTATCTACCTCATGTCGCTGCCCATCTGGAACTTTGTGCTGCCGACCTACGCCTTCTGGAAATTTGACGACTTCTCGTGGGGCGACACGCGCAAGACGTCGGGCGAACAGACAAAGACGAAAAAGGCCGGCATCGAGTATGAAGGCGAGTTCGACAGCAGCAAGATCACGATGAAACGATGGGCCGAGTTTGAACGAGAGCGACGATCGCGAACCGGCTACTGGGGGCCGAGAGAGAGCGTGGCTGACGGTGCATGGATGAAAGCGCCGCCAGCTCCAGGCCACCAACATTATGAAGAGTACTACACGGACGCCTGAGCCATTACTAGTCACGCTCTGTATTGTTTTGGGTTGTTTCTCGGGTAATTTCTGTGCAGCATATGATTTCTTGCATGGTTTGTTTTTCACTTCGAGCGCATGAGACGTCTTGGTGCGCTGGTTGTCGGGAGTTTCGAATGGCTTCAAGGAACAACATAATTGCATCTGAAAGGCGTAAGCAAATTGTAAGCGATTTTCTGTGGTTGAAATGAAGCGCGTATAGTACATACGCAGTCTGCATGGCTTGACATACCAAGCCAGAATCTAATCTATCCTTCTTCCCGACCCGCCACCGCTTTTCTTTTCTCCCTACGTATTTTGCTATCTAAATATAGTACGAGGACGAGAAGAAACATGTCATTCTAGACGACAGGCGCATGGCGGCGCACATGACGCATCTTCCGTGTCGTCGTGCTCTGCAGGGGACTGGGCTCGTCGCTGGTGAAGACGGCGGTCAGAGGTGCAGCAGTAGTGCAGAGCGTGCCGTTCGTGCTGTCGGAGCACTGCAGCTCGGAGGGCTCGACAGCCCCGGAGGCCTCGTATACGGTCGATGTCTGGCCGGGACAGGTAACTTCAATAAGAGTTGCTTCGCCGCGCTGCCAGATGAAGGAGACCAGCTTGTTGTCACAGGCATAGCGGTCGGCGTAGCGGGTACCAGCGGTAAGCGACGTAGAAGAGGCGTTGTAGGAGCAGGGAGTAGTGATCTGGGTGCCTTCGTCGGTAAAGGTGAAGGAGACGTATGAGACGGTGGAGTTGGTCGTGGCGTTGTGCGGCGAGAAGGTGCAGAAGTTGGTGAGAGTGTAATTGACCGGGTAGGTGCAAGAAGAGGACGAGGATGAAGAGGACGAGGAAGAGGATGAGTGTTCGGGCGAGAAAAGGGCCAGCAGCTCGTCGGGCAGGTCGTATGCCAGATCCAGAGCTAGAGCGCCGGCCGGCAGGCGCAAGGCTGCGAGAAGCAGCAGCAGCAGCGGACGAGAGCCGAAGAAGTGCATGATGAGGCAGAATAGAAAGAAAGCTGTTGGCAGCTTTGCTTGACAGAACGAATGGTGGCGTATGGAAGAAAAGAAGCCAGGTGATAAACGATGCAAGATCGAAGCAAAAACCAGACCAAGCCGGTGAGATGAACGAGAGAGAGAGAGGAGTGAATGAAAGACAAACGAGTCAAGACAGGTAGTTTGCTGGAATGCGGAGCTCAGCCCTCCTTTAAAGACGGCAGATCAGGCCTTGTATCACTGTACTGGAACCAGGCATCGCACCAGCTGAAAAACACAGTGTGCAATGTATAACCAGGAACACGGAATCCCTGTGGTGCCTTGCATCTGCGGACAGGCTGCCCCTGGCCTAAGATTGCGGCCGTCACCGGTGGCAGCGGTCAATGGAGAGGGCAAGGGCCTGTAGACAAAGGAAAGGCACGAGAAGATCGTCGTCTTAGATGTAAAGAGGGGCTGTTCCCACTCTTTTGTTGGGACTGCTTGCTTGTTTCATGTTTCCATGCCGAAAAGCCGGCGCAAACTCGTCCTCTGCGCAGGCTGCTGACGCGAGTGGCGAAGTTATCCAAGACGCGATCGCTTGCAGCTTCTTGGAAACTATTCGCTGCATGTTGACCTCACGGCCTTGCCGATGGCAGCACAACCAGGTACGGTCCGTGAAGTACTCCAAACTCGTACGGTCAACAGCGATGCACGATGCTATTCTGGGAACCAAATATGAGATCGCCGCTCGTTTATGTTGCCCTCCGTGCAACAGGATGCAGATAAGTACAAAGGAATACGGAGCACGAGGAAGTACAGAGTACGGAGTACTCCCAGGACACACGCCAACCGGTTTTGGAATAGCCCATATGCGCTCGCCGCCACAGCTCTTACCAGCCACACTGACTCTATCACGTGCCTTTTCCGTTAAGGGTTTTCTCTTCCAATTTGTGGTGCAAAATCCACCACCACGTGACCAGGAAACGCACATTCCGTGGGAAGATCTCTTGCCAAATTTTAGTGTGGCCCCCCAAAATTCCCCCCTCCGAATTGATCTTTTTTTTTTTTCATTCCCAACCCCAACCGAAGTCGACAACCCATCATCTCGACGGCAAATCATCGCCTTTCGAGACAACAAACCATTTCGCCGACCTCTCTCTCGACGGATATCTAACACAGCACAAAATGGCCAAGGAGGCAGCACCCCGGACCGGCCTGGCCGTCGGCATCAACAAGGGTTTCGTACGTTTTTCTGACACCCGGCGAGACTTGAGATTGAGCGAGGATGAGCTGGCCGGCGGGGCTGGCAAGCCAATGGCCAGCAGCCGACGGTCGATGGCCGACAGAATGAAAGGCTGCTAACAATGTTCTGCTATTCAGAAAACCACCCCCCGCGTCATCAAGCCGCGTGTGTCCCGCACCAAGGGCCACCTGAGCAAGCGCACCGCTTTCGTCCGTGACATCGTCAAGGAGGTTGCCGGTCTGGCACCGTACGAGCGCCGCGTGATTGAGCTGCTGCGGAACAGCAAGGACAAGCGGGCGCGCAAGCTGGCTAAGAAGCGGGTATGTCTTTTTCCCTCTTCCCTCTCTTTTTCTTCTGCGGCAAGAGCACGCTGGCTGACTAATCTTCACAGCTCGGCACATTCGGCCGTGCCAAGGCCAAGGTCGACGAGCTTACCCGGGTGATCGCCGAGTCGCGCAGACATTAAGCGGACGGTGTGAAGGATGGGGCGCGATAGAGCAGAGTCTGGCATCAATGGGACATGGTCAATGGTACTCTTGAGGAACGGGGAGTGACTTTGTGGAGAGAAGAAGAGAGAGGAAGATGGCCGACTGAAGGGAGGAAAGAAACACTCTTCTTCGTGCCCTCCTCTCTACCTCATTCCTACCTCTTCATCTGGCTCTATCTTATTTTATATTTTACTCTTTGCTTTTTGGGTCGGCATTTCGGTTGGCGTCGAAAAAAGAAACCGCAACGAATTACAACTTGTTTCTTAACACAAGAAACCAGAGAGACCAGAACACACCAAAAACACGCTACAAAAAAAGAACAAATTAAAAAAAAAAGCCTGACTACATGCTGTGCTGCCCATCACCCCGATCACGCAACCAGAACAGAAAGACGTGATGGATAAACTGCATGGTTTAGAATATACTCCGTACTGCTGTGCTAATTCGACGACATTAACTGATCTTTATGCCTGCCAGTAGGACAAAAGACGCCTAAAACGCCTGCTACTAATATGCCTATCATGCCTCCGGGAAATCATACAACTGCCCGCTAACGTGACCGCAAGCTCACTTCTTTGCCAGGCGCAAAAACTTGGAGAACTTCTTGGTCGCATCGCCCTGCTTGTCCCGACGATGAGCTGCTGCTTCTGCTGCCGCCGCTGTTGCTTCGGCCTGTCTTGTCTTCTCTTCGTCCTCATCATCGTCATCCTCCCCGAGCTGTGGCACAACAATATCCTGTGCCATGGCCATCACCTCCGACTTCACGTACTGCACTCCCTGACGATTAGCTGCAGCCGGAGTGGTTGCATTGGGCTCGCCGCTGCCCCGCAAGAAGTTGATCACCACGCCTCCCCGCATGCCGTATCCCCGGATCAGGTCGTGCTTGATGCCGGCATTGTCCTGGATCTCCTCGCGTGACATAGGTGGTGCCAGCCGGAACGGCTCCTGCGCAACATCCTCCGTCAACACTCTCCGCACTGCCGCGTGCAGTGTGGCGCCGGTAGCTCCATTTGGGAACGACCAAAGCGCCGTGTAGCCGTCAGGAAAGCGGATGCGTATGTCCACCTTGTCGACGGCAGACGCCCGAGCTTCGCGCTCGCGAGTCTCCTCCTCCAGCTCCGAGTCCGACTTCAGCCGTTTGTTGCGTCCAGCTTCCTCAAGATGCCTCTGGTGCGCCTTCATCTGTGCGACACTTGGTGCCAGACCGTGCGAGCTGGAGCTACCACCACCGCCACTGGAGTAGTTCTCTCGGGCCCACCGCAGACCCGCAGCTGCTGGCATTCCGGCGCCCGCCTTCGGTGGCGACCACACCTGTACCGGAAGGAGGAGACTTGGTGATGGGTCGACAGCCATGGGCTCTGGCTCGGCCACTGGTAGCTGTGGCTCTGCAATCTGCTGTTCAGTGACCGGGGCTGTTTGTTCAGGCAGCTCGGACAACTCAGGCTTCTCGGGCTGGTCATGCTGCCGTAGGGTCTCAGGATGTCCGAGCTGTGTCGTGGTCTCAGGTGTCGCCAGTTCCTCGGCTTCCGGTGCTACAGTCAGGGCCGAGGCACTGACCGGCGCAGCGGCCGAGGCTTCGGCATCCTCCCGCTCAAGCTGCCTATGTACGGATTCCATCGCCTCCTCCAGCGTGTAGTCGGTGGTACGAAACTCTAGGTGCACGAACTGACTGCCCGTATCGATACCCGTCCGCGACAGGGTTTTGCGAAAGTCGTCGAGCGTCACCAGCTCGCGTCCGGTATACTTGAGCACGGGGGCCTCCCAGTAGAGCTGGCCAGACCCTCCGGTGTTTGGCGTGCTTGTCCGGGGCACGCCTCGTGCGGTGATGTTGAGGCCCTTCTGCTTGGCAGCGGGCTCCTCCTCGAGGTGGCGTAGCAGCTTCCACACCGGAGTGTCATTGCGCACTTTGGCAGCCACGCGGTTGTTTGGGATGCCCAGACGGGCCTCAGATTGGGGCAGGCGCAAAGCGACAGTGACGGCGGACGGAGACTTTGATTTGACGACAAGCTCGAGCTTTGCGCCCTGGGAGAGGCCGGAAGCGCGCACAGGGTCGGTGAGGTTGATAGTTTTGTTGTTGTGCCTGTATAAGGGACCAGTGTCAGTGCTGATCAGACGTTATTGACTGGTGCGAGAGCCTCACTTTAGCTGGTACTTCTCGCTGTCGAGCTTGAATTTGGAGCAGGCATCCTCAAGCACGTCGATCATGAAGCCGCCATTCAGAGCCTTGGCGGAAACTCGGCGAAGGTCGGTCGCAATGACCGTAAAAGAGGCGGCCATTGTGTCGAGATCCGTTCGTAAAGGAGTATGGGTTGGTGAAAGAGGTCTGACAACCTGTCTGCTGAAGCTGTGAGCCACGCAGTAGTGGGGTTCAGAAGAGAAGGCAAGCTGAGCTCGCAAATGGCTCCGTTCAGGTGGATGGGAGAGTCCGGAGCATTGGCCGTACTTGTCGACGTTCCCGCTGCTGCGGAAGGTGGCAGAAGTGCACGGAAGAGGGACTATCGTTTATCATCGTCTCTTCTAGTGAGGGGCGATTGCGTCGAGCTCCAGGCTGCAAGTGCGCCTCCTCCTCTGTGGCTGGTGGCTGTGGCGTCTGGCAGCGGCCTGGCAGGCAGGCAGAAAACGCGCGGACCAGCCAATCGCCCGTGTCGTTAGCAAGGAAAGCTCCAGGTCACGTTTTCCAGCCGCGCCAGCTGCGTGTTGCCTTTTGGAGTGGAAGCAAGCTTGCTCTGCCTCAATGCATCGGAATCCTTGATCTGCATCACGTCGTCCATCTGCGCTGCTGTCTTTCTGTCTCTCGCCCCACTCTGCCCGCACAAGCACGGAGACGAACGATCATTCCTCGACTGCCGACCAAGCTTGCGACGGGCTTTCCCTGCGTCCATTCCCAACGTTGGCCTCGACCAGCGGCTGTTAACGGGCATCGGAGCCAACTCTCGTGATCCGAGCCATCCCCGGCACATCTCTCTCAACATGGTGTGCCGCCCCGTGAATGGCTGCCCGTCGTGATAGGAAGCTAACGAGAAGCAGTCTTCGCCCTTTTCAATAAGTAAGGATCAGAACGAAGAACGATAGAACGAAAGAGGGGACCTGCAAGAAGAAGCACACAGCTAACGGGTGACAGACGGCGGTGCCTGTGTCGCCATGGTCGGCAAGGACTGCGTTGCGATTGCGTGCGATCTGCGGCTCGGCATGCAGGCGCTCACCGTGTCCAACAACTTCCCCAAGGTGTTCCAGTACGGCGACAACGTGTTCCTGGGCCTGACCGGACTCGCGACCGACGTCAACACGGTGTCGGACCTGTTTCGCTACAAGGTCAACCTCTACCGCCTGCGTGAGGAGCGCCACATTGCGCCGCGCACGTTTGCCAACCTCGTCTCGTCGTCGCTCTACGAACGCCGCTTCGGTCCCTTCTTTGTCAGTCCCGTCGTCGCCGGCCTGGAGCCCAAGACAGGCCAGCCGTTCATCTGCGGCTTCGACAGCATCGGCTGCATCGACTTTGCCCGCGACTTCATCGTGTCCGGCACTGCGTCCGAGCAGCTGTTCGGCATGTGCGAGAGCCTTTGGGAGCCCGACTTGGGTCCCGACGCCCTGTTTGAGACCATCTCCCAGGCCCTGCTCAACGCCGTCGACCGCGATGCCCTCTCGGGCTGGGGTGCGCACGTCTATATTATCGAGAAGGATAAGGTGACCAAGCGGCTGCTCAAGGGACGGCAAGACTGATCGAAGGATGGGCGCTGGACCGGGAAGACCAGAGATCGGGCTTGTGTATGAGATTATACCACTCGTCTCTCTCGACGACGACAACGATGTAAACCATGTCCGGCGTAAAGGAAAGAAAGAATAATAAAAACATTGACACGGCGAGGTTGTACATACAAGACTATCGCAATATGACTGAAACAGATGCCTTTCTCCTTGTAAATCGTACTCTACGTCATGTGGCCGCCCAAGTTTGTACATGCTGGTTTCTGCCCTGCTTTTCGCGTCCCTTCTGCCTCTAAGATGCGTTTGAGCTCCGATCTATGGAGCGGAGATATCCAGACCGTCGGCGGGACGTCTTGCTTTGGGGTGTCCCTCCCTCTTCTGTTCTTCTGTCTATGTATTGCTTAGTTGGTCTTCTTCGCCTTTGAAGGCTTGACGCTCGGTGCCTGCACAAAGTATAGGCGCTCGACAAGCTTGAGAATCTCGTCGATGAAACTGAATGGTTAGCGGGATAGAAAAAAAAAGAAATAACAAGAGAACCAGAAGGGAACCAGAAGGGAACATACATGACAGGTGCGCTGATTGCCATCACAGCTGCCCACTCGGTCCAGTTCAGAGGCAGGATCGAGAAGAGAGTCTGCAGGAAGGGCGTATACAGCAGGGCAAAGTGCAGGGCCATGGACAGGGCCACGGCGTACACCAGCATCATGTTCTTCCACAGCGGCAGGGTCAGCAGCGACTCGCTCGAGGACAGCGCGTTCATAGCGTTGAGCATCTCGATGACAACCAGGATGGACAGCGACACGGTCGAGGCGGCCTTGGCGCGGTCGTCGGCAAACATGGCGCAGCCAATCTCGGGGAAGCTGGCCGATCATTTGTGGAAATGCGACAGCTGGTAGAAGCTGATCTGCGGGCCTTCGGAATTGAACATGAACCACCAGGCATAACCGGCCACGGTGGCTAGGCCGACGTATGTGCCGATGACGAGGTAGCGGAAGAAGAGCCAGCCGCCGATCAGGGGCTCGTCGCGCTTGCGTGGTGCACGGCGCATGATGTCGTGGTCGGGCGGGTTAAACGAAAGAGCCGTCGCCGGCAGGCCGTCCGTCACCAGGTTGACCCAGAGCAGCTGCACCGGGATCAGTGCCTCGGGCATGCCCAAAGCGGCCGTTAGGAAGATCGAAACCACCTCACCAATGTTGGACGAGATCAGATAGCGGATAAACTGCTGCGTGTTGTTATAGATGGACCGGCCCTCCTCAATGGCCGATTCGATCGTGGCAAAGTTGTCGTCCGTCAGCACCATGTCGGCCGCCAGCTTGGACACGTCTGTGCCCGAGCCCATGGCCACGCCAATGTCGGCCTTCTTGAGCGCCGGCGCGTCGTTGACGCCGTCACCCGTCATCGCCACCACCTCGCCCAACTGCTGCAGCAGGTCGACCAGCCGCGACTTGTGTGCCGGTTCGACCCGCGAGAACAGCGACGCCGTCCGTGCTGCTTCCAGCTGCTCGCTGGCGCTGAGGTTGTCGAACTCGCGGCCCGTGAAGCTCTTGCCCGTCACGTCCTCGTCTTCGCCAAACACCCCGATTTGCCGGCAGATGCTCTCGGCCGTGTTGCGGTTGTCGCCCGTGATCACAATCACCCGGATCCCTGCTGCCTTGCACTGTCCGATCGATGCCGCCACCTCTGGCCGCGGCGGGTCCAGCATGCCGACCAGGCCCAACAGCTTCAGCTTCTGCTCCAGCTGCGCGTACTCATCCGTCGTCTTAGCCGACCGCGTCAGCTGGTTGCCCGAGATATCATCCACGCTGGCCAGCGCAATTACGCGCATCCCACGGTTGCCGTAGTCCACCACTTCGCGCAGAAGCAGCTCCGTCAGTCCGCGGTCCATGGCCACCTTCTTTCCGTCCACGCCGACCAGCGCGTGCGTGCAGCGCTCGATGATCGACTCGGGCGCGCCCTTGACGAGCAGCTTCTCTGCGCTGCCACTCTGCACCAGCACCGACATGCTCTTGCGGTCCCGCGAGAACTCATACGTGGCCAGGTGGGTGAACTGTTTTTCGTACCAGGAGCTGGCGTAATGCACCAGCTCCGACGGCGGGCAGTCGCCCGGTGCACGGGGGCCGACCTTTTCGGCCATCACGCGCAGGGCGCCCTCGGTCGGCTCGCCAATGTTCGTGAAGCTGTCCGTGCGCGAGTCGTAAGCGAGGCGGGAGTCGTTGCAGAGCGCGGCTACCTCGGTCATCTGGCGGATGGTCGACGACGTCTGAGCCAGATCGCTGACAATCTCGCCACTCGCCGCCTTGATGTTGCCGCGCGGTGCAAAGGTGGTGCCCTCGACGTCAAGCTCCTCCAGATCCCGGCCGCTCTCGCCGATGTAGACGATCTTGCTGACGCTCATCTGATTGGTGGTCAGCGTGCCCGTCTTGTCCGAGCAGATCACGCTGCAACTGCCGAGCGTCTCGACCGACGGCAGGCTGCGCACGACCGCGTTCTTGGCAGCCATCTTGCGGGTGCCCAGGGCCAGGCAGGTGGTGATGACGACCGCCAATCCCCCCGGGATGGCAGCCACGCCGAGCGAGACAGCAATCTTCAAGTAGTAGATGGCGCCCTTGGTCCAGTTTCCGTGGCTGGGATCGGCAAAGTTGGGGATGTTGATGAGCCAGACGAGGATGCAGATGACCGTGATGACCTTGGCCAGGTTGTCGCCAAAGTCGTTGAGCTTCTGCTTCAGCGGCGTCGGCTCCGAGATCTGGGCCGTGATGCTCTCGTGGATGTCACCAATGGCAGTATTGGGGCCGGTCAGGACGACGACCGCCTTGGCGCGGCCGGTCACCACGGTAGTGCCCGAGAAGAGCATGTTGACCTGATCCTGTTTGACAGCCTTGTCGTCCGCGACGACGGCCGCGCTGTCCTTGCCCACGCTCTCGCTCTCGCCCGTCAGGATGGCCTGGTCGACTGCAAAGCTGTTGCTCTCAATGGCAATTAGCCGGCAGTCGGCCGGGATGCGGCTACCAACCGAGACAGAGACGATGTCGCCAGGAACGAGTTCCTCAGCCTTGACCCGGGACACGAGCCCATTGTTGCGGATCACGTTGGCTTCGTTGGCCGAATACTCTTGCAGCGCTGCAATCGCCTTCTCGGCGCTGCTCTCTTGCGACACGCCGACGACGGCATTAAGAATCAGAATGGTGAGAATCTGAAGCATGTCAGCGAAACCATGCCTCTTTCTACACACACACACACACACAGCAAAATACTCACCACAGCAGGGTCAACGAAGGCGCTCCAGCCGCCATCTTTTTCGAGCAAAGCCAGGACAAACGACACAAAGGCCGAGCCGAGGAGAATGATGACCAGCTGATCCTTGAACTGCTCCAAAATGAGCTCCCATAGCGGCGTGGGTGGCTCGTCAGGAATGGCTGTCGGAGAGGCCTGTTAGCGACTCGGGGGGCAGGACATTTAGAACCAAAGGCAGTGCCGCGTACATACCATTCTTTCCGTGCTTCTGCTGCAGCTCGACAACTTGAGTATCAGTCAAGCCAAGGCTGGCTTCCACACCCAGACGGGAGAGGACCTGGCCAGCCGGCAGTGCATAAGCGTTATCCATTGCTGGACAAAGGCCGGAAGAAGAGTTGCAGATGATGAGCCAGGCTTCTGACTTCTCGCGGCAGACGGCACAAACGAAAACTGCTTGTCAGAGCACAACCGACGCCTGCAAAATGAAAGACTGGCAGGGAGAAGTGCAAAGTAGGTTCAAGGAGAGGCTGGGGAGGCTCGGCGCCGTCGATTTGATAGGACACCTTTGGGGGCAGATAAAGAGGGGCTGCAGCAGGGGTGAAACCGAGCTATGAGGGGACCAGAAGCAGAGAGAACGGTAAGGAAAAATCCAGAATGGAAAAAGAGCGGGAAAGTAGGCCGGGGATGTCCCTGAAGATAGTCCTGTGGCCGGAGAACGTGCTCTTTAGCAAGTTACAAAGCCAGGCTGGTCTTAGGGCGTTGGGAGCAGCGGACAGAAAGACTGATGGAGGCGACGTGTCATCTAGGCGGAAAGCCGCTCCTGCCTTGGGGTGCATTTTTCCTGGGGGCTTATCACGAGTTAGTGTCTCAAACGAGCGGCAGAAAAAAAAACGAAGAGGCTGCTAGCTTGGGGCGCAGGGTTCGATAGCCTTGGCTCCACCGACCGCCTTCCTCTTCGGGCGAAATATCCCGTTCTGATGACGTAATATCGTAAGTACTCCGTATCTTACTTGTCGTATCGAATTCGCCGTCGCATGCGATCGGCCACGTCTCCGATGCTGGACCATTTGCCACTCCGCACGAGGCCACGTAGCGAGATCCCAGCTGAGACGCCTTCGCTTGGTATCATTGTTCTACATACATCTTACGTAAACAGCAAGTTGAGATACAGTCGTCGCGTTGGCCTCATAAACTAGCCGTCCCCTACATAATAAACCTCAGAGTTGCCGCTGCCTGCAGCCACAGCTACAGGCCGGCCACAACGCCCTGAATTCCCACGCTGCCGGCATCCTCCCGCCGCAGCACAAAGGCCTTAAAGTCGGTCTTCTGCAGCTTCTTCGTGCTGCCAGCGCCGGCTCCGGCTCCCGTGGCCAGATTGCGCGACCGTTCACGCAGCGCCTCCGGCCCGATGATGAATAGGTAGCCCACCTCGGTCAACATCTCCACCGTCGCCTCGGCGTCTTTATTCAGCGGCCAGGCCTTGAAGGTCGACACGTATTTGGCAATGTCTTTGGTCACCATCAGGCCGCCCGTTGCATTGACGGCAAACTTCTTGAAGTGCTCAAACAGCAGCTGGAACAGCAATAGCGCCAGCTCGCTGCTGAACACCTGCAGGTTCTGGCCGTCCACCGACTGCGCCGCCAGCGCTGCCGCCCTGTTCAGAAACGTGCAGATGGCCAGACATGTCGGGGTCTGCAGCGCGTCCACCAGCTCCTCCAGATCGTTGTCGCGCGGCCGGAAGTCGGTGCGCTTCTGCGTCGACAGTGCCTTGGCCACCCAGTTCACCACCACGTCCACCGTCGTCTTCATGGTGCTGTTCATCTTCTTCTCGATCGCCTCGATGCCCAGCCGCGTCTGTGCCTCCATGTTGCGCCGCACCGTCAGATTCGACTCGGCCAGCCGGATCAGCACTGTTTCGATGAATCGCGACATAATGCTAGTAATCGTGATGGCCGGTCGCACCGATGGCAGGTAACTCATGTTGGGCTCCGTCTTGGCGTTTTCCTGCGCTGTCGCCACGTCCAGCGCCGCGTCCAGTGCCGTCTCCACGTACATTCGACCCAGCGTCGTTAACAGCAGCCCGAGCAGCGCGTTGACGTCCTTGGGCTTCTCCACCACACTGCCCAGTTCCAACGTGCGCCGCACGCTCTCCGCTAGCCACTTCAACATGCGCTTCGCGTTGGCCGTGCTGAGCATGCCGTCTTCGTCCGACACCTCGATCTCGTTCTTCTTGTCCGTGTCCTGCACGCCGGCCACCCGCAGCATCATGGCCTTCTGCGTGGCCGTCAGGTCTGATGACTCCAGCCGCTCCATGTAGGCGTCCTTGGCCGATGACAGTAGCTGCGTTCCCTGCTGTGCAATCATCGTCATGAAGCCGCGTGTTGTCGTCTTTGGTCGCCGCGAGTGGTAGATGGTGAACTTGAACAGCAGCGAGTTATTCATCTCTTCCAGGCTCTTCTTCTCCTTCTCCATGTACGAGCTGCCCACGAGGTACGGCACAAAGAGCTCCTCCACCTGCTGATCGAGCGTCTGGGCGATCTGTTGCGAGCAGGGCTCTGGGTGCTCCGTCAGGCCATGAGTTTTGAGGTCCTCGACGAGAGCCCCAATGTAGCTGCGCGACGCGTGCAGCGAGCGCAGGTACGCCAACGTAGACACCGTGCTGGCCTTCTCCAGCACCATCTCTAGCCGCTCCTGCACCGACTGCTGGAAGACGCGCTGGATAAACTTAATCAGGACCGTCTCGTAGTAGGGAAACCCGCACGCTTGATGATGAAGGACTCCTCCTGCATCACGATCTTGACCTCGTCGATGAGCGACTGCAGGCTCGGCTCCACGCCCGGTGGATCGGCATCGGGGTCAGCTAACTGGTTCCACAAGTCTCTGTCTGTTGTCACCTCGTCCGCCACAAGCTGAGCCCGGTCAATGAAGAACTGGTGCTGGTTGACAAACGTAGCGATGACACTAGTGCCGCCGTTGAAGTCGTGCAGCACCCTTGCGCACTCGAGCATGTCCTCGAAGTTCTGCCGCCGGTAGCTGTTGTTGAACTGTGTCAGGAGGTCCTGCTCCAGCGTCTCCGAGAACTTCTCCAGCATCTCACGGGTGTTGTGCTTCGGGACGCCGGTACTCGTGCCGTTGACGCCGTTTGTCGCCCCATTGATGCTGCTGGCACGGCTACCGTTCGTGTCGGACCACGAAGCAGGGTCCAGCCTCTGGCTGATCCGCATCAGCTGCCGCGCGATCACTGCGCAGCGCACTTTGTTTTCCGCCCCGCCCTGTCGCTGTATGTCTTGCAACGCTGTCAGCTGGCCCGTTTCGCTGAGCTCTGTCCAGCACTGCACCAGAAACGTGGCGTCCAACGCTCTTCTGCGCTTCCGGTCCAGCTCCTCCAGCTTCTCGCCGATCTGCACCGCAATGCTGCCACCGCCCGTGTCCGACCGGCTGCCACGCTCGTTTATGCCGTTCGAGTCGTTCGGGTTGGAGAGGCTCAGGTCGAGGGCCTCAAACTGTCCCATCGACTGGTCCAGCTTCGTTCCAAGAGTGTCGAGGGTCTGGTCGTGCTGTACCTCTGCTCGTCGCACCTGCGAGAGAATCTCCGACTCCTTCTCCTGCAGCTCCTCCGAGAGCGTGCCAAGCTGAGAGAGCGCATCTGGAAGAGGGAGCTCCTTGTCAGCACCAGCAGCAACAGCAGCAACTAAAACAAGCAGCATCTCCCGATGCCGCATCTACCGCTTACTCTCAAAGGTCCGGATCAACGGCTTCGGGTCAAATGCCTGCTGCAAGGCGGCGCCGGATCGGCGGTTCGCAGGAAAAGCCGTCTCTGCCAAGGAGTCCACAAAGTCTCGCACAGTAAAATCCTTGCTGGAGAAGTCATCAAGCGTAAAGCTTGGTCCCTTGGGGAAAAGGCTCCGCGACGCGATTGACCCGGCACGCTCCATGGTGTCGACTTGTCGTGGCTGCGCTCAGAGGAGAAGTAGGCCCATAGGACTGCACGTCGAGGTTGGAAAAGGTCGGTCAAGGGTCGAGGTTGTTCGCAGCACCATCACCATGCCGTGCCGTCCGGCAGAAGCGGTATGTTTCCTTCGTGGAAAGCGGAGAATGGCCTTTGTTCGATGCTGTCCCATCCACAACGAGCGTCCAGGCGGCAGTTGACGGCGCGATTTAGCTGTCGACAGTGCTGTCGCAGATCAGCGTTGCTACTATGGCGCAGCAGCTGGCCGTCCACTGTGGCTTGGATCAACGCCTATCCAATAAGGCAGCTAGTTGCCCTCAGCCCCGTGCAAACCCCGGCACATTACGAGCAATGCGTAATTACCCTGTTGGTACGGAGTACGATTCCTTCATCACCTGTTCAATTCTAAAAGAGGACATTGCTATTCTCGCTGTCATGGACTTGGTCCGTTCTGTGCGGTCTACTTGATACGCACCTTCTTTCTCTGCTCGAACCCAATTCGGTTTCCGATCAACTTCCCTTTTTGTTGCGTCACCAGAAACACTCCTTCCGCCAGAATGCCTTATCCGAGGCGACGGACTGATTTTATCAGGGATGTGGCTGCAGACAGGCAGCTGACACCGGAGGAAAGCTACCAGATGCTCCAGGTCAGTCACTCTTTCCTTTGCCACGGAGACCTTGCGTGGAAGGAACATTGGACAGAGGTAGCGAGAGGAGAGAAGTGAACGCCATCGTCTACTCTCTCTCTCTCCCACGATGAACTTTGCTATTGCTACAGGCCTTCCCTTCTCTCCTCGTGGCTTAAGCTGGCCAATCTTTCTACACGTCGACTTCTCGTGCAAAGCTATACGAAGATGTTTTCTCCGGACCAACCCCTTCATAGAGGCTCGGTGAAGCTCGCAGCGCTGACTATCAAAAAGAAATTCCTCCCAGCACCTCCTCCTCGATCCGCGACACGCGCCCCGGCTGCAAAGTCGGGTGCCAACAAGACATCGAAGTCTGATGAGACAGCCAGCGACATAGACAACCTGTTCATTGGCCGACGACGGTCAAGGACTGGCGCACGACGCTTCGTTCTCGGCCAAATTCATATTCTTCTCTACACCATCATCCACACAGTGTTCTCCCTGTATATGCGCATTCGCCAAGCCTATCACGAAGTCCGTAACCAGATCTACTCCGTGCTCAAGTACCACCATCGCACTCCTGAGATCATTGCCCGTGATGTTCGCGATCTTTCGCGCATTCCCAAACATCTCAGTGTGATTCTCCGTCTGGAAGAGCACGGTCGCGAGGGTGCGGAGCTTGAGCGCCTCGTCAACGAGATTTCGGACATTGCTGCTTGGTGTGCCTCGGCTGGTATTCCCACTCTGTCGGTCTACGAGAAAAGGGGTATGTACGACGTATACTTGCATTGCGTTACTCTTATGTATACAGCACATACTTACGGTCACAGGCGTTCTCAAAAGCTACCTGCCAGAGACCCACCGTGCTGTCTCGACTCGTCTTGCTTCATATTTCGGACGTGCACATCCAGCAGTGACTCTTCAGGCACCACACGTCCCTGCGATCCATTCGGCGGCTTTTCCCCGTGCTCGCGAATATGGTGACATCTCCGAAGGACATATCAAAATCTTGCTGCTCTCGGAGGAAGATGGCCGCGACTCGCTTGTTGACCTGACCAAGACCCTGGCAGACATGGCCCAACGGACCAAAATTTCCGCCTCAGACGTCAGTATCGATCTTATTGATGCCGAGCTGACGGAGAGCATCATGACAGATCCCGACCTGCTTATTCTTTTCGGACCTTATGTCGAGCTTTTCGGATACCCGCCTTGGCAGATCCGCTTGACAGAGATCTTTCACGTTCCTGACAACCACAGCGTTGGCTACCAAGTCTTCCTATGGGGGCTGCAGAATTACGCAAAGGCAGAGATGAGAGTGGGCAGATAGGCCCGTGGAGTTGTCCATGTCCCTCTTCATTCTGCCCTTCCTATCCCAGGAGGGGCTTCTCTGTCCGAACAGGATCGGTTTGATTTGCACGCTCGGAGAAAAAGTTATATGTTTAGTTGGCCTAGAAATGCAGGTTGTGGTTGTCCGTACCACTCGTCAAATGGCCGAGTGGTACACATTTGTTAGACTCAGCAAGATGCTTTAGATTCCCCAGATTGATGTTATAAAAACATGTACTCCGTAGATTGGCCATCAAAGCACTTGTTTGAAGTAGACGGATTGGTTGCTTACACACCAAAAATCGTAATCTCATGAGAGCAAATCGCCTGTAAAACGGCCTCTGCTGCTAGAGGGCGTGCGCCACAGCTCTCAAAATGCTGCTGCGCCACAGTAGTAGAATTTCTTCTACACAGAAATTTATTTGAGTCGTAGCCCAAAGGACGAGTGCTCAACGAAAGTGAAAGCACCAATCTGGTTCCGAGTGTTATTTTATGTAAGGGGCTATATATACCTCAGAGCATATGGGAACCGGCCAAAAAAGACCGCGGCCGCAGAGCAGCAGTGACGACGTGGGCAACAGCTCCGGCTCCGGCACCGGCTCCACTTCTAGGCCGTCATCCACCGATATGGCTGTCTTCCGGCCACCGATCCTACGGTCTGCTGCACTCACGGCTACGTCTATGCTAAAAAAGGCACTTTTCACGCAGACCTTTGACATCTCAGCAGCGCGGATACATGATCCTCGAAACATAGCCAAGTACCAGAAGGCGCTTACCGGGACTCGAGAGCTGCTGCGAACTGAGCGACTGTCTTCGGTAGTAGATGATCCCGAACAGGAGCAACCGGCACCTGTGGACGCGTCTGGGGCCGTTCCTAAAGCGGCGGTAAAAACGCCAGCAAGAAGAAAGTGCCTCTTGCTGAAGGCCAGTGTCTCACCGACATGTAAGTGCCTGCTGGCTGGCTTCTTCTTGTCGGGACAAGTTCTGCAGTAGATGAGCGGTATTGACAGCTTCTAGCACCGGAAACATGGAGCACTCTTATAAAAGAGGGTGTGGAGCGTGACGAGTTGGGAGTGATTCCTTACAAGCTGACGCTTAATTATGACCATTGGACTTCACGTATGTTTTGGTCCCTAAGCGATGGCATTGTCAGTAGAAGAGGCTGACAGGCGATCCGAAGGTGACATTCTCTTTTCGGTGTTACCGGAGGAGTTCCATGACGATATCCCGACCGGATTCAATACAGCGGGTCATGTGGGTATGAGCATACCATTTCGGCTTGCCCGTTTAGTCCCCAGTCACGATTGTGTTCTGACATCTCTCGACAGCACATCTGAACCTCCGCGACCGGTTCAAGCCCTACAAGCACATCGTGGCACAAGTCTTGCTGGACAAGAATCCACAGCTGCGCACTGTCATCAACAAGATCGACTTGGTGGGCACCAACTCGGCGTTTCGAACTTTCCGATATGAAGTTCTTGCCGGTCCAGACGACCTCGAAGTCGAGGTGCGCGAGAACTTTTGCACGTACCGCTTCAACTACAGCCGCGTCTACTGGAATAGCAAGCTCGAGCCCGAGCACACGCGCCTGCTGTACCTGTTTCAGCCGGGCCAGGCTGTGGTCGACGTGATGGCAGGCATTGGCCCATTCGCCGTCCCGGCCGGCCGCCGGGGAGTGTTTGTGTGGGCCAACGACATGAACCCAGACAGCTACGCGGCGCTGGTCGACGCTATCCAGCGTAACAAGGTGACGTCCTATGTGCGACCCTTCAACGAGGACGGGCTTGTGTTCATCCGGAAGGCCGCAGATCTCGTTCAGGAGGCGTCCACAGCAGGCGAGGGCGCGGCTGAGGTGATACCACCATCCAAGAATGGAGGTGGCGGCGGTGGGTTGTCAAAGGCAGCCAAAGCCAAGGGGGCTCCACGTCGATTCATAACGGTGCCGCGCACGGTCGACCACTTTGTCATGAATCTGCCGGCGTCGGCCATCACGTTCCTGCCCAAGTTTCGAGGCCTGTATACTGGTAGCGAGGCGCTCTTTGGCGTGGTGGAGGGTGATCGTCAGCCAGTGGATGCGGGCGACAACGACAACAGTAGTTCCACTTGGCCCCGTCTGCCCATCATCCACGTGCACTGCTTCGCGCCCAAGAACGACGAGGACGATGGGATATCGAAGCGCGAGGTGTGCGAGCGCGTAGCCGAGCAGCTTGGCGTGCCCATGCGGCTTGTGATGCAGTACGCCGATGTCGAGAAAGACAACCCTACAAGCCGGACTGCAGCCGACGAGAACCCGGTGTACGTGCATAATGTGCGGGCTGTGGCGCCACAGAAGTCCATGTTCTGTGCCAGCTTCCGGCTCCCAGCCACGGTAGCATTCGCACCACGGGATGAGTGACGCGCAAAAGTATGGCAACAGGACAGGAATGGCACATCCGACCGCATCATGTTGTTTACCGATGCTAGTTCGAAAAAGGATAAAAAGTGCCGTGGGCAAAGGGAGGAGCCAGTTTGGTACGATTTCTTGTACGGGGTACCCATTAGGGATACGCGTATCGTATGGAAGAAGACCTTCACTGTTCGGAACACATTCTCATCTCGTGGAAACATGTACGGAGTCCTCGTCTCGTTGGTATAAATAGATTGGGCATCCAAAACGGCACCGGTGGACACCAAAATGAAGAAGTCAGGACCACCAGAGTTCCACACTCGTGTCTTACTAACTCGTACAAAGTCAGTGGGCGACGACAATCCACTGTCCTGTCCGTGGGAATGCCGGGTAGGGCGGCGACTTGATGTCGGGTCTGGGTTTAGTTCTCCCTCAAGCCATGCCCAAAAGAGGGGCCAAGCAATATATGCACTGCAGGAGCATTGTGTACGAGCACTCCGTACACCGTCATTATTCATATGGATGTTGTCTCTGACAAGCTGGATCTGCAGTGTGGAGCCAGGCACCGGTCAAGGACCAAACAGGTCGGGGGCTTAACGGCGGATTAAGATTGGTTTCCCAGCAATACTCCGTATTGCCTATCACTGGAAGGCTGTATAGTGTAACGGGTGCAACACATCTATTATAGTCTGTTATTTCTCGTCTTGGTTATCTCGTATCTCACGTATGTACTCGTACGGAGTAGCTTACACCCGCCATCCAAAGAGCACCAGCAATCCCGGAAATATCAGAGACAGGAGACGGCAGATCGGCGTTCCCTTTGCACAAGTTCACAGCGTGGCATTGTGTACGAGTACGAGCACGAAAGGGTGGGTGGCTGCAAGGTATCTTACCAGAACAGGTAATCAATCCGCCAGGATAAGCAGACGTGGAAAGGCCACCGGTCAGAGGTCCAGGCCTTGAAATGCAACCATCGAGGGTGCTGAAAAGCAAGTATTCGAACCAGGATCCACGGAGCAGGCAGCTGCTGTCGGCTGTGAGATGTCGAAGCGTCGATTGGCCAGGCATTCCTTGTAGCGCCAAATCTTATCTGAGCGCATGCATGGGAGGCTCCAAGGCCTGTGACCATCGAAGTAGTCGACTGATCGGAGAATGAGTTTCCTTTCCCCACTCTATCATCTGCGTTTGATGTCCGATAGGTGGCAGAACAGCCAGCCCCTATCTATAGCATTGCGTCGTTCCCTTGTATACATGTGTGTACTCCGTACGAGTAGTGTGGCTGCACGACGCAGAGCCGGATAAGAAGACAGAGAAGACCATAGACTCATCGTAGAGAACAACGGCGATTCCGGCAAAGTTGGCTAGCGATCGGTGCGATCAAAAGTAGGTATACGACGTACATAGCAGCTAAGAACCCGGTTGGTGTCGTGCCATGCCGCAGACGGAACGGCTGCCACACCTTTACGACAGCCTACATAGTACATTGTAATAGAGCGTATCATGTTGCATTCGCGAGATCGGAGAAGCGATTGTGTCGCAAGGCCTGGACGGTCCAAGACTCTGATGACGAATCACGTCGTAGTGCAGACAACGTGGTCGTAGCCGTACTTTTGTGTGTGCAGAGGCCACCGATGTGGCTGGCCAGCCATCTCATGCTTGAGGGACTTCTATGTAGTTGACTTCCCTCTCAGGTTCAGGGCCACTGCAAACATGTGACAAATCAAAACACACTATCTCCGATAACGCGATGCAATTGCGAGCACAGCGAGAAGACTGCTAATATTAAAGAGAATTAAATAACTATCAGCCCCCCACGAATGCCCCCCACTGGCTCAGAAGATATGAGGGGGGGAGGGGGGGGGAAGGTGGGGTTGGAGGGGCAATCCAAGGTAAGATACCCTAAATCGGAATATTTATAGATATAATAGATACATATGTACATAGGAGAGCCCGGATATATAGGATCCGATCTATTCTACGAATAAAAAGGGAGAAGTTTGGGACTGCGACCGGCAGGACCAAGACCTGCCTAAGTACACCACCATCTTCACAGAGCCAGAACAAAAGACGGTGAGAACAGGAGGAAAGCCTAAGGAGCGGAGACGGGAAAGTGTGGGGGTTCCGTTTGTAAGAGTGCTGTGTACAAGTAGTGTGTGTGGTGTCTGGCAACCGTCCGGGTCTTTATAGTTGGTAATATGTGAAGATGGAATGGGTGAGAGGACGGCACAGCTGCATATAGGCTAGTCGAAACATGATATGTCATATTTCCGCGCACTCGCTACCTGCCTCCCACGCGGGCAAGGGCAGTTGATCAGCGGGCGATCTGCGCCGGCTTCGTACTTTGGGGATGAGCTCTATTACATAGTAAGATACCAAGCGGCTCATCCTCGGGGCTCCAAAGCAGACGCATTGGTATTATCTCACCCACCAATGGGTGGCAGCCGACGCTCAGTTGTTTTGGCTGCAAGCCGGACAGCAGGTCTCGCTGGTTCAATACATGATCGCCGGAACGAAGGGAGCAGAGTCAGCGACAGCTCCGCTCGCAGAGCCGTGCCAATGAGCATTGGCTTGCGGCTGGACAAGGAGCAGGCTCGACAGGGTATGTAAGGTATTTTATGTACTCGTATTGCGTACATGTTGGGACACGGAGCAGATGCATACAGTATCTCTCCTGGCCATTGCTGGCCTGCTCGGTGACAACCGGTCTAGGCTAGCCGCCTGCCAGCCTGAGACTGCCTGATAGGTATCTTACTCGTTGATGGAGCCTCGCGGGTTGGCACGCCAGACTGACGCCCGAAGACATACTCGTACTCGAGCACTCGTCCGTCTGTTCTGTCCACGATCAGTCACTTGTTGTCTGCATGTCTCGGGCGCAGCGCCGGCCAATCGCCGCCCGGGTATCTGGGGCCTTAATCTTGGTACGTGCATATGTTTTACATATTGGTCCTCTTGCATTCCCGGAAACGGAAGCGAGTGGCATGGTGCGAGCTCAACAAAATGTAGACCGTGTCAAGTGCTGTGAAAAAAAAATTCAAAAACTGGACTAATCAAGCCGCGCCTTTTCAGACGGGAGATGTCGGATCCGCTAGGACCAGCTAGAACAGTCCATGCCGAGTACATACTTTTGCGGACAGCTCAGCACCCGCAAGATCCCTCGTACCCATACTTCTGCCCCGTACTCGGAAAGGTCAGCCGACGCAGTAGCTGCCACGCGGCCAGGGCCTTTGTGCTGCCAGGGCGTTATATGTACGTAAGTACTAAAATACTATGTATGTAGGGCGTGTCACCGCTAGGGCCGGAGGCCGTACTATGTATTAGGCGCCGTCTCGCCTACTGCATTGGCATTGGCTCCCTGTTATTATAGCAGGCAAGACGCTTGTCTTCGGTTCACGGCAGAAAGCAGAAATCTCGTCTGGTCATGTGCCTCCACCTCGAAATTGGCGGATGTGTACGGAGTACGAGTGAGACGTTTTTTCCGGTCTTTTTCTCGCCTCTGCCTCGGTCTCTGCTTTCCTGTCACCTCTCCAACACTCAGCACACATCACCTTCTCCTCCTCTCCTCGTCTATCACGCCGACAGCCCGGTCGACACCCTTTCTTTGCTGCAGCCAATCGCCTCTCACAGCATCAGCCTGCCCTGCAGCTCGACACAGCAGCTCGTCCTCTGTAAGCACCCTCTACGCGAATTCACTGCTCAGTCTGCCCCTACAACTGGCCTTTTTTTCTGTCTCGACTCCACCTCCATCACCTCTCCTCCACTATCACGCTTTATTCCCCCTGTACGCCCACTTCTCATCGCATTCGTCGCGAGCATTACTCCGTTGGTAGGTGGACATCCATCTCTCCAACGGTCACTGGCTTTGTGTTCGGTCGCCGGTCGACTCGATTTTCCATTTGATTTTCCGGTTTTGTCTTGCTGCGTCTGGCTACGGCCCGTTTATCCTTCGTTGCTATGGAATAATAATCCATGTCTCTTTGCCGCTTCCCCTCCATCTTTATACCTTGTGCTTTAGCCCTAGCTCTGGCTCTGGAACACACCTTCCTCGGTCGCTAAATTCACACCCCTCCCCAGTCATCTCTCTCTACAGGGCCACACCCTCCTGCTCACACGCTGGCCAAAAGCCGGAAAGAGAACAGGGGTATACCTCCCCGGCCGGAACTAGAATTGTGGGTTCTGGCAGAATTCTCATTGCTCTTCAACCCATTCCAGTGGCGTCCTTCCAGACTCCCCCATTGCCACCTGTACCCACACCACTCTTTCTCTTCCCTACGACCACTCCCACACCTGAGTCCGATGAGCCGGTATCTTACATTCAACCGTCTTCTTCTCGAACACATCCTCCCTCTGCTCTCCGCCGAGAGCTTGAATAATCGACCATCGCTGTTTTCTCGCCCCGTGTCTTCCGTCTCCTCCTAATTCTATTATCTCCCTCGTTCGTCTTTCCTCTACTAGGCTGTCACTCTGCTCTGCATCACAGTCCCTGTTCCCTCCACTTGTCTCTCTTGTACGAGTACGCCATACTCGAGATCCCACCATTCGCGCTCTATCCACTTTCTTGCAGCATCGTGCTCCGTCAAATCCACTGGCTTTCCTCTC
The DNA here is from genome assembly GCF_000143105.1 of Grosmannia clavigera kw1407. Taxonomy (NCBI): domain Eukaryota; kingdom Fungi; phylum Ascomycota; class Sordariomycetes; order Ophiostomatales; family Ophiostomataceae; genus Leptographium; species Leptographium clavigerum. Next base: position 2,203,932 of record NW_014040797.1, on the reverse strand, counting down.
TCCGCCCCGTCTTATCTGACAATCGCTCCTCAACGCCGGCCATTAGCGACTGCTGATTTATCACTGACTCTTGCCAAATCAGCTACGCAGCTTCGTGCAGCCTTGTATTTGATCATCTTGTCATCCGCCTGACGTAGTGCCTCGTCTCCTAATACGCTCTTAATACACGAGGTGCTATTCCCGCTTATGCCGACAAGACTTATCGCGATTCACCACTCTTCATCACTTCAAAAGCGTCAGCATTACCCCGAAACGAAAAGCGTATGTTCGATAAAGCCAAAACCGTTCCAGGCAAAAAAAAAAGAGCTGTGGAAAACAAATAGCACACCCCCTTCTCCCCCTTCTCCACTCTATCTGGCGAAGTTCAATTTACCAACCTCACAAATCCGGCTAAGAAAAAGAAAAACTTCGGTGTACTCCGGCATCCACTCCCCAATATTTGCGCCTCGTCTCAAATATCGTCGCAGCCCCCTTGCTCTCCAGGATACCTCACCTAGTTGCTTGGATAATTTTTAATCACCCGTTTACTTCACGTCATTGCCTATGAAGGGGTATCAGAGCCAAAGTCTTTAGACTTGCTGGAGCTGAACAGAAGGAGGAATACGAAGCAAGCACTGCGCTTTTTTGAGGCTGTTCAAATTCCAACTCACCTCCAGAATGGCCGTGGTGATCGCTTCCGATGAGTCAACGCATTTTGCGCCAAGCTTGCGCCGGTCACACTCTCAGCCGAAGTTTGGTTCGAAGCAGTCCGGCTTTCACCAGTCATCGTCCACCTCTCGCATAAGCGACCTTTATCAACAATCAACCTATCAACAGCAGCCAGTACGTCGCGTGTTCTCTGGCTCCCCCGACCTCACAGCACCACCGTCTCCGCATGTTTCTTCCGTTTCGGACGGATCCTTCACGGTGCCATCACCCGCGAAATCCGCATTGGCACCTAGCCTGCGCCTGCCTGAACGTCTTGACCGGTCCGGCTTCGGTACCTCGCCGAGCGGCATCGAGGAAAGTGCAGTTCTTGGTTACGCGCACTACGACGGTGTGTCTTACTTTAATCCAGCTCAAGACCTTGCCTCTGCACACGAAATAGAGGACCTTTACGCGGCTTCGCCAAACGACAACAACACAGTTTCCACTGGGCCATCAAGAACAAATTCTTCCGATTTTGATTTTTTTGATCATATTGCTGAGGACGACACGGCTGTACGAGCACAACCGTCGCGCCATGTCGACTACCTCTCTCACAATTGGAGGGAGGAGGACATTTGGGAGTCGTGGAAGTACATAGTCTCCCGGAGAGGAGACTACAGCAACTCTGCGCGGCTGGAAAATGCATCTTGGAGAACATGGATGAAGTCCAAGAACAAGTTGAAAACGATAAGTCCCGAGACGTTGAACTGGTAAGACTTTTCGGGGTCGCAATTGCGCAGCTTCTATATCAGGTGTCCACGGCTCTCTAACATCCAACAGGCTGAAGGATTGCGATGTCACATGGCTCTACGGTCCATTGCAGACAGGCCACCAAAACATTGCGTCCCAACAGGCCGAGGACAGCGTTGAGCTGACAAAGTCCAACTCATTTCTCGTCAACAGCAAAAAACCTATTCTGAAGAAGCGAAGCATGTCGGAGCTCATGCTTCAGCGATCTTTGTCTGCGTCGTCTCTGGTGAAGCAAGCCGCAGCGGCGGTACAAGCCCAGCAGAAAGACAAGGCGATCAGGAGAATAACCCGCCCGCGTTTGGAACGCGCAACTACCGATTACATCACATTTCCATTTTCGTCTCGTCGCCATAGTCCAGGCACGTCCAGCTTGCTGCTGTCGATTTCGTCGTCGGGCGTTGTGTCGCCCTCTTCCGAACGGCGGCACATCCATTTCAATGAGCAGGTAGAGCAGTGCATCGTCGTTGAGGTTAAGGGAGACGACGACGACGACGAATCCGCTGTGCCCCGCTATGAAAGTGACAGCAGCGACTCAGATGATGGTGCCATCATGATGAAGCGCACCGCACTGAAGCGGCGAGCGGCGCCACGTCACCGCCAGAGTCATCCAATCCACACGGAAAGCAAGACTATTGCGATGCTTCCCTCTACGAAGCTCAAGGCTCAAGAGGACGACCCTGATATTCTAGAAGGATCAGCAATGAAGCATAGCTACCGCAGTCCTATCATGTCGCCATCTTCTTCGCAGGAGACCCTCCGGCCGTCAAAGCCGTCGAGCCGGATGTTTTTTGGCTCCATCGACGAATACGATGCCGTCGACAGGATTGTCGATATCGACAACAAGGCCGACAGCGAGATCCTGCAGGTACAGAAGGACGAGGACGAGGACGAGGACGACAGCGAAGATGAAGGGCTGGGTATGTCTATGGCAAACTCGCGGAAGCGAACTAGCGGGTTTTTGTCAACATCAGCATCAACATCAAAACTGAGTGCTGTTGGCAGCGGACCATCGACGTCTTTTTCCAGCAGCAGCGGTGGGGGTCTGAAGCGAACAACATCAACCAGCAGCCTGTTTGCAGAGCCGGCTGGGATGCGACGAACGGCCTCTGGCATGTTCATGCCTTACGAAGAAGGTGAGACTGCCATTGGCAGAGATGGAGGGGTGATTGGTCGCGTCATTGATACGGTCAACACAGCCCGCGACATAATTCATGTCATCATGAACGTTGGCTGGAAGGGATGACGCCTTGATTTTCCTGGTTTTTTGTTTGCCCTTCGGGCCATGCTGATTTGTTGTCTTTTGATGTTATAGGAGGAAGTTCGAGGCTGTTGTCATCTATCCAGCGCCATCATCAGATCCGTTGATGATATGGCTTTACTGCTCTGTGGGTAATGGGCGGTTGCTTGTTCTCTTTGTGTCGAATATCAAGTCTCTTCTGTGTACGTTGAAGCATGAGGCGACGACGATCTATCGAGGAACGAAGTGGAAAGGGAGCTTGAGAGAGCTCTTGCATCGTTCCACCTCTGAAGATGGCTTATGTCAAGAGGGTGAAACTGGCTAAACACTATTTGGAGAGCTCGACTATCAGACGATTCCATTCGAAACTTTGCGAAGAGGACGCCTCGCCGAAGAGCTGAGGGCAAAAGATTGTGCTCTCTCACAACTATATACTAGACGACGCACGACACCTGCATTTTCAATCGGCGTTTATTTGGACATAAAAGGGGCATACGGGGGTAACGGACGTAATTCTAGGGGAGGGGCTTAAGGAATCAAGGGGTTCAATGTTCAAAGGGGAGCACTGGGCTTTTTTTTTATTGAAGGGACTTCGAACAGGCAAGCGACAGCATTGTGGCTCGGCAGGCGGATGACTGGCATCCAGCACAGGCATTCTGGCTCTGATCCGCTGGTCTCGTTCTTGAATTTTCTCTTTTTCTTCATCTTCGCAAGCGCTTCTATTTCGTTTTCTTCTTTGGTTTCAGGGGGGTAATGGATGGAAAGTTGTGAGGGAAGTCTATGAAAGATATACATACACACTGGTCGGGAAGCTCGGATAAGGAAGTCTTCTGGGAAATGTAACCAATAGTGGCCTCAGCAAAGCGGCTGCCAGGCCGCAGCGTGTGGATTGCATCGATATGCTTGAAAGCGATAATCGTATATATTCTGAGGCGAGGTGTGATTCGGGACGGGTCATGATTGTCCGGTATCTAATATGTAGGTTGCTATCTTAAGATAGCGCGAATGAACACGGCAAGAGGTCCTTACGGAGTTCCAGATAGCTCTATGCAGCAAGCAAACCAATCGTGTCACGAAGGTGACGAGATGCAAGAACGGGGCGAGTGCATTCCCCATAAAAAGAACAAAGATAAAAGATAAAATGAAATGCGACAGTTTGGGAGCCGTCCCCTCACCACCCCCAAGCAGGTTGCAGATTGAAACGCCATTGGATGTCTGTTGCCATAGGATGCCCGCATCCAATGCAGTTACAAAAGCCAATGCTCCCTCCCACACTCTCCAACGAGTTGTCTGTGCGTAACTTCGTTCTGTCTCGAGCCGAAATTCCGAGCAGCGCAAAAAACCTCACCTCCTTTCCAGAAATGATAAAACAAAAACAAATGACAATGACATATGCAATTCCAGGAGTTGGTTCTTGCCTTTTTTTTTTTCTTTCTTTCCCCCTTGGGAGAGGGGTGATGTATCCCCGTCCGCTCTTTCCTCTTTCGGCCTCTTCATGCATCCAACAGATCTTTTAGCTCAAGCACGCCGACGAGTTCTCCAGCCTTCGCATGGTCAACGACGGCAATGACGACGCAAGAAGGGGTGTCGAGTCCGGCAGCGGAACCATCAGTGCTGCGGGACGACCTCAGCAGCCACTCGGCTGCATTGCGAGCCTTTGTGTCTGCTGATATGACGACGAAGTCAGGCTGGCCGACGATGAGGCCGGACACGCCCGGCCACCGGACGGGCCAACTCAATTGGGGCCAGAGCGCGGGTGCGGCTGGGCGGTGCAATGCCGTCAACGCTCATGCTGGCATCGTCAGGCGACTGGCCGACGACACGGACCCAGCCCTTGGCGGCTGCGTTGTTATAGCCAGCATGCAAGATGTCGGCACAGACGGCAGCCTCAGCAGCCTTCAAGACGGGGATGGAGGCCCCGGGAGGAGCCAGGTGGCGAATCTGGTCGTTGCCCGCAGCAGGGCCGGCCTGCGTCCGGGTGGTCTCGCCGATGGCGCCGCCGGGGTGGTTGCGCTTAAAGACGGAGCCAACACCACCGACGGCCGAGTGCAGCTCATTGCCGGCGACGATAGCGAGGGCATCGCCAACAGCCAGGGCGGTGGTAGTGCTGGTGGTGGGTGCGGAGACGCCAAACGAGACGGCCTCCTCGACCGGGATGGGGGCGGGCAGCAGGATGGTGGGACCGACGGCCGTGGCAGAGCGATGAAACTCCTGGCGGTGTTGGACCAGGTCACAAGTCTCAGTGGGGACGTGGGCGGTCAGCAGGATCAACGGCAGGGAGGGATCGACATGAGGCAGCAGGCTAACTAGCTCCTGGGTCTTGCCGGAGTAGGTGATGAACAGCAGGCAGTCGTTGGAGCGGACGTGGCCGAGATCGCCGTGCAATGCTTCGGTGGGATGAACAAAGGAGGCCGGGACAGCGAGGCTGTTGAATGTGGCAGCCAGCTTGCGGCCGATGTGGCCAGACTTGCCGACGCCGACGACGATGAGCTTGCCGGCCGGATAGGCGGTCTGGGTGTGGACGATGGCATCGACGGCGCGATGAAAGCCTTGGCGGGCGCTGGCCGAGCTGCCGTACAGGTGGGCGACAGACTGGAGAGCGTTGGCTTCGGTGGCGAGGACATGAACAGCGCCAGCAAGACGGGCGTCAGAGCGGCACATATCAAGGTCGAGGTCGAGGTCGAGGTCAGCGGCAGTGATCAGCGGTGAACCGGCAGCCGTGGCGGGAGCAGTGGTGATGGGTGACGACAGCGACGGGCGATGCAAGTCTGGGGGCAAAGAAGACGAGGACGAAGACGACCGCGAGATGGAAGTTGCCGAGGAGGCATCATCGGTCGTCTTGGTGGCGGCAGCAGGCTCGGCCGCAGAGCTGTCGACGGTGTCCAGCGAGAGCTCCTGGATGGGCGTGCAGAGCTCGTCGGCGATGTCGGCAGTCATGCGCGGCGAAGGTGGTGATGGCGGCGGCATGGCGGCCCTGCTGTTGCAGCCGAGAACATAGACCGCGCTGGTCTGGACAGGACAGTGGTCGGCCATGATTCTGTCGGACGAGGAAGAAGTGTTGCGTGTTGCTGTTGCTGGGAGACGAGATCTAAGCGTCGGATATACAGCGAATAGGCTGAGATTGAAGACGAAGACTCAGACGGTGCACTCCATTGCTGCTGGCAGATGTGGCCGAATGCCAGGGTTCGAAGACAGGACGGAGAGGATGTCAAAAGAAGCCTGGCAGAGCGAGTGATCAGAGAGGCAATGGCAGGATGAAATACGGGGAAGAATCGGGCAGCTCGCATTAGCTCGGACCAGCTATTATCGCTAAGGGCGGATTGGGCCAAGATACGGGTCAGACAACAGTCCGGGTTTCGAGGTGGTGGTTTACACAATCAAGGAGCATGTGCTATGTATTACGACGTAAGACGGAAGGATAGGCGGGTGAGCGAGGCCAGTGAGGCGAGAGAACGGGTGCTCAAAGACATGTGAATCAGATACAAAGAAATCCCAGGGGCAGAGGTGAGTGTTTTTAATTTTACTGTCGGCCATTAGTGCCGGCTGCGCTAGAGTAGCGGTATCAAGATACGCACTATGCAGTCCGTGGGTGCTGATCTTACTAATGGAGGGCGAGATTTTTTTCTTGTTTTTTTTCTTGTTTTTGTTCTTTTGCATCTAACCCAGTAGAGCAGTTGCCCGACGCCACAGAATGACGCAAAAGGGCGTGGGTGGACTATGGTGGGACGGCGTGGGCGAATAAGCGGCCGGCGTGGCTGGACAGAGGACCCAAGTTTCAAAGATACAGGCAGGAACGCCTGCTTGCGCCATTGGTGCTAAAAATGGTGCACCTGCATGCTCGTACTGTGTGTTCGTCAGATACGATGGCGATCTGCGGGCTGGCAAGAGCGAACGTTTGTTTTGGACCATACGGAGTACTGTGCACACACCGTGCGCGTGACGTTGATACGCCTTCTCTTATCTTACGGAGAATGTACTCCGCACGGAGTACTCCGGTACTCCGTACACATTTCATTCGTGAAAAGAGGACCTGCACCTGGGCAGTTGGTGCTTGTATCTGAATATTGAACAGTATCTATCGCGCGTGCAGCCGGCCTGTTGCTGCGAGGCTGCGGCTTATTTTGACCACCTGAACGCCCATGCCATGGAAAGAGAGAGAAAGAGAGAGAAGGAAGACAGAAAACGAAGACATGCAAATCAAGCCACGTTCATCATCAGGTTCTCGACCATGCCGCGGGTCTGGCAGGCCAGCTGGGCCTGTTCGACCTCACGCCTAACAGTGCGCCAGAGGGTCTGGAAGCCGTCGTGGAGCTCGGTTGAGGCGGCAGCGTACTCGGCGTAGAGATCGAGCAGATGCAGGCCGACGTCAGTGCAGACGGCCGTGTAGCGCGGATCGACAATGTGGCGACAAGCCCACTTGAGGATGGGCTGGACCGAGACCTCGTCGCGGTTCTCGAGCGCATCACGCAGAGCGCTGCGATGCTGCAGGGCCACGAGCAGCGTGAGCGTGTTGATGGAGCTGTGGCCGGACGAGCTTGGGTCGAGCGCGGTATCCAGAGCAGCGGCAAATCGCTGGTGGCGCAAGTCTTTCTGCCAAGCGGTCTCTTTCTTGCCGCGGGCGTCGTCAGTGGGGTTGATGACAAAGTCCCCCGATCCCGATCCCGGAGTCGATCCGACCTGCTCGAGCCGCTTGCGCGCAGCCACCAACTGCTTGGTCCGGTTCTTGCTCGCATCCAGACGGTCCAGCGTGCCAGCACTGCGAGCTGCGGCTTCACGCTGTCGCTCACGATCTCGCTCGGCCGCCGCGCCCGTCAGCCGGGTCTTGATGCTCAGCACGCCCCACGACATGCCCACGGCCAGATGGCGGGCCTCACCGGCAGCCCCAGCCGCCACCGCGGCCACCGACAGCACCGGAGACGAGTATCGGGCCCCAGCCACCACCTGCCACGTCCCCGTCTCATACACCTTGACGTGGCCGTCCAGCCCGCCCGAGAGCACGCGCTCGCCGCCCGACGCCAGACACAGCGACGTCACCGTCTTCTGGTGGCTCGTCAGCAGCTGCAACGGCCGTGCTGCCACCACATCCAGCACTGACACCGAGTTCTCTGCCGCCGCCAGAATCACCGTCCCCGACGGCATCGGCAGCACCGCCTCTACTGGCGCTGCGTGCTTGAACGTCAGCACTGCTCCGCCTGGCGTCCGTGCATCCCACAGCCGCACTGTCGCATCGTACGACCCCGTCACCAACATGTGACCACCACCACTACCGCCGCTGCTGCTGCTGCCGCCGTGACCTCCTCGGGCTCCCGACCCGCTGCCCGCTCCGCCTCCTCCGGTCGGCATAAAAGCGCCCGACCGCACGTAGTCTTGGTGGCCCACAAACGTGCGCACTGCGTCGCTGCTCGGTAGATCCCACAGCCGCACCGTCTTGTCGTCGCTGGCGCTCATCAACGTCGTCAGGTTCGTCGGCGACCATTTCGTCACCCACGTCGGCTGTCGGTGCACATGCCACGTCTTGAGGATCACCGGCCGCGACCCGCCCGAGACGTCAAAGACCTGCATCTTGCCCGAATCGTCGCCCGCCACCAGCACTCGCCCGTCTGCCCGGATCTCGCCGCTTCGCGCCACCGCCTCGAATCGCCCAATCGACTTGAGCGCCTCACGCTTGCGGATACTGTAGAGATCCACCCGCGGTCCTGCCGTCACTGCAAACATGTCGTTGGCCTTGGACGCCGTCGCTGACAACAACGCAATCGAGCCCGCCGCCACCGGGTAGCTGATATGCGTCACCGACCATGCTGCCGTCGTCGTGTGCGACTTGGCGTTCCGAAACGACTTCCAGTATCGCTGCTCGGCCGTCGTGGGCTCCGGCCCCGTTGCCAGCTTCAGCTGTGCCAGAGGCACAACCGCTGTTGCCATTGTCTCGTATGCGCTCTGCTTCGCCGCGAGCGTCTGTGTCTGATCGCTGTAACCGGCTGCCCGCTTTCTGCTTCGGAAATTCTCTTGCCTCTTTTTCAGTCAATTTTTTTTTTACTTTTTAGGCGGGTCCAACTGCAGGTTCTATTGGATCTCGGATATTTGTTGATCCGTACCCAAAACCTAAGCGCTGCTAGCGCAACGGATTTCCGCCCAACGGCCGCTGGTTCTGTCGTCGTTTACACGTCCATCTTCCCTGTCCAGGCCGGTGCTGCCGTCTCCTTCTCCGGTGCAAACGCGAGAGAGCCGACAGGGGGAAAAGATAGAGCGACGCGGACCAAACGCGCCATCTCACGACCTGCAGCCTGCCAGCTCAGACAACCTCTGCCTTTGGCTTGGCAAAGTGGGCCCCCGTAACTCTAGCGTGTCGTCTGTCTTCCTTATTGGGCATCCTGAGGCAAAGCTGCTTCCGGCCAAACGGCCAGGCCAGCAAACGGAAGGCACGACAGCCTCGCACCTTATAGGTGGGGATGTGTTGGGATCACAGACTTATCTTCGCCCTGCCTCGCTCTCTCTATTGTCCTTTGTCTTCCTGCCCCCGCCCTCTTTACCTCAAAATCTCCATCCCTACCAAAAGTGTCAACAGTCGGTTGCTTCGTCCGTCCCTCCTCTCGACAGCGTTGTTTCCCCTGTATTGCCGATTTGGAGCGCGGCTGAAGCCTGCAATCTTACTGATCCATCCTCGCCTTTTTACCGCTCTATTCCCGCCCTTCATTTCGCTCTCAGAGACCTCTTTGTCTCTTCTGCCCTGACTCACCGGTGCTTCGACTTCGTCCTTTGACCCCGGACCAGCGCCTTCGCATGGGTCCTGCGTCTTTGCGCGCGGTCTGCTTTCTGATCTGGTGAGTGTGCATGTCGGTGGAGCACGGCCAGAGAGGACGTATCACCCGCTCTGGATGACCCGAATACAAAGACGACAGCCACACTAGCCGCTTCTGCCTTTGCTCTCGCTGACGTCGAGCAGCATGGTTGCCTGAGCCCAACATGGCCCGAGAGCAGCAACTGCCAGTACAACCGAGTTCTGTGTCGGTAACCCAGTTCGCCTCGGCAAATCGCACTGCAAACGCCTTTCTCGGCGCCGGCCGTCCCTCCTGGCTAACTGCAGAGACCCCGGCACAGTCGACCGCTCTTTCTGATCCGCCTTTTTGTCGTGGCTGCCGGTGCTGCCATTGCCAACGCTACTGCACCCTCCAAACCTGTTGGAGTCCCCCTGCACATGACCGAGCCAGCCCTGTCATTGTATGCACTGTCTCGGATGGTTTTGGTGGGATGTGCTGATGCTGACTAGTCTCTGTGTCACAGGGCCTCGCAAGCTGCATCCCTGCGTGTGCTACCCTCTCCGTCACCCAGTGACGAGCCGAGCCCGGCTACTGTTGCGCTGAATAGCCCGCTCCAGTACGCTTCTGTCCCGCCAAGTGCTTCGGCATCCGGCCTAGACAACGCCCTGGTCGCTGCTATGGCTGCTGCCATCACTTCTGCCACTGCCACTGCTTCCGGCTCCACGGTCGCTCATCCAGGCTCGGGCTCTCTGTGGACCGCTGCGTCGAGACCGACGATCTCACAACCCACAGCACAGCAGCCGACACGACCTCCGCCGTCAGCCCCATCATCACCGGCCCAATACATGGCCAGGCAAGATCAATGGCTGTCCTCCCAACAGCAGGCTTCTCGGCTGACTGACAGAAACACCGAAGAGGTCAGCGGGCTGGCCGCCATGGCAACGGCTCCCGCTATGCCCGCGGCGACAGCCGGCTTTTCCAACAGTCCGCGGACCCCTTCCTTTGCGGCCTCCCCAATCACTCCCATAATTCCGATTCTCCCCAGTAATGGCGTTCCTTATAAGAGGAACTACTCCGGTCAGATTGTTACCCCGACAGCGATACACTACAACAGCTGCATCGGCTCGATCGACAGTACCATTAACAGTGCGGGTGGCCCGGCCAGGCTTTCCCAAGATTGTGAATTCCCTCGCTTCATACTGTTAAGGAAGGCCTGTCGGTCAAATGATGGCTTTTATCTTGCACTGCACCAGCTATTCAACATCTGGTCCTTGCGCCATGAGGATGTTTACGGCATCTTCAGGGATCTCAGCCCACAGCAAGTGGACACAAGTTTCACCAAGCTGGAGGATATTCTGAGGAAGAACGACATCATACGGTTAAGTCTCCGCCAATACTTCACAGTCTTTCCCTGCGACATAAAGGCGATGATGTCAGGGCCCTTTTATGCCAAGGTGTTTCCTCAAATTGTTTGCTTTCTGAACTGTCTGCGGCAGCGATGGGACGATCTCCTGCTCGAGCTCTCTAGACGTGCCTATCCGGTACTGATGGATGAAACGGTCGGCATACTGGGCTGCATATCCCCGACGCTGCAGGAGTGCATATTCACGTGCACTCGAAGCCGCCTTGGTGCCCCCAACGCATCCCTGTCCAATGAATATTTGGTCTTGTTCCACGACGACCAGATGCGCCATTATGTAGCTCCTGGGAAGTTCGTATCCCGGATGTTTAACGGGCTCTCGGAACTGGAACAAATTAACGCCGATCTCATCAAAGCCTACCTTGGGCTCATGCAGACGGCCAGGGCGCAGGCAAAGGAATTGGAGGTGACTCAAAGCCCGGGGATGCACAACTCTGCAGCCATGCAGCTGGTGTCAGTGTCAATGCCAGAGTCATATGTGGCCCAAGTACCGCAGCTCCAGATGCCGCAAGTGCGTCCCGACCTGGCTTCCGAGCAAGCGAGCAAATTACAGGGAAACCCTGTACGACAGACACAGCAACTTCAGCAGATATCGCAGCCAGCGTATCATGTGCCTCAACAGATGCAGCAAAGCCCACGGCTGTCCCAGCTGCAATTGCTGCCACGACGGCAGTCTCAACAGAGTCCACTGATGCAACAACTGCCACTGCAGCAGGCACCTCAGACCCAGGGGATGCGGCCGATGGAGCCCTTACAGCACCCGCAACAAGTACAACAGCTGCAGCAGATGCGGCTGGCGCAGCAGATGCCTCAGATGCAACAGATGCAACAGCCGCAACAAATGCAACAAATGCAACAGGTGCCACAGGTGCAGCAGATGTCACAAATGATACAAATGCCGCAGCAAATACAGCCGTTTCAGCGGCTCTCGCATCACGCAGAAGCAGCTGCTGTGCAACCCCAGACGCAAGAAGTAATGCCGACATCGGCGGATGTATTCATCCTACCATCTCCCAGCGCGTCGGCCAGCAGTATTTCCGTGCAGTCACCAGCAGTCTCTGTGCAGCCACAAGTTCTAAGCGCATCTGCCAATGTGCAACAGCCTGCTGCTACTCGGAAGCAGATGTGCTCGCCTGCCACATCTAGCGCAATCGACATGTATAGCGGACTCGAAAAACGATTGATCCCGAAGACTCGACGGATACCTCGAAGCGAATATCCTCACAGTCCGACAGATTCGCAGTCGTTGCAAGGAGGCCTGCACGAGGCACCGATTAGAAGCCCGGTGCGGGTGCTATTCGATCTAAACACGGGCGAGAGCTTAGCCGATAGACCCGGCCAAGAACGGTTCTACCAATCGGTGCACCACATGGCGATCGGGCCAGTGTCGACCCCGGCACGCAGCCATCTGTACAGGTTCGAGTTTCAGGTGACGCAGGATGAGTACGACCATCTGGCATCCCGAGAGGTCCCGCCGGGGGAGCTTCTTCCGGTGGTGAAGCAAAGCAGCGGAAGCCTGCGGTACAGAATCCGCTGCTGCAAGGCACCATCGACAGGGAAGGTGATGACGGAGGCAGAGTGGTTGATCCTGGACACAACCTGGCCGATGAACATCTTTATCAACCTCAACGGATCGGTCGTGTCAGTGCGGCGAAAGGCACACAGTGGCAAAGATCTTGCGGCCGAAATGACGTCGATGATCAATGTTGGGACGAACAAGCTGCAGGTGGCAATCCCAGAGACAGGCGTTCCGGCGGACGCGCTGCTTCACGTATTGGGGGTTGAAGTGGTCAAGACGGAGAAGCATAGCGATGTGGTGGGGCGAATTCTGAGCCAGGGATTCCGGCAGCCCAGCAAGACTGTCGAGGAAATCAGAAGGCGACTGGCGACAGCTCCCGGAGGTCGTGGCGACGACGACAATGACGATGACGACGATGACGACGACGGCTTTGCAGTGGTGCAGGCAGACCTGTCGGTGGACCTGGCAGATCCATTCACGGCGAAGGTGTTTGAGACACCGGTACGAGGCGTCAACTGCTTGCACATGGAATGCTTTGACCTGTCGATCTGGCTTACGACGCGGCCACTCTACTCGATAACGCCCTGCCAACACCAGGCGCCGTGTAGGTGCTGCAAGGTGGTGCAGCTGTCGCAGCCGGACAAGTGGCGGTGCCCCATCTGCTCGCAAGACGCGCGACCGAAGAGCCTGCGGGTAGACGGGTTTCTCTTGGATGTGCGCAATCAGCTTGAGAAGAACGGAACGCTGAGCCGGGCTCGGTCGAGCTGGGTGGCGCCAGATGGGACGTGGCGACCGATCCTGGGGGATGAGGGCGACGAGGACGACGAGACGGGCGACGAGACGGGCGAGCCGGCACGCAAGATAGCCCGGATAGGTTCGGCGAGCAGGTTGAGCACGTCACGACGGGCTTCTCAGGCGATCGGGGTGATCGAACTGGATTGACTGTAGTCACGTGCATATGTATATACCCAGTGGAAATTTGAAGGACGAGTATACGGAGTAATGATTGGACTATCACAGCATAGAACACGACAATGTGATTTGATCAAGTAATAAGAACTAGACAAGCAACAAGAAGCAAGAGGGTTACAGCTCATCGGCAGACGGGTCGCCATAGTGGACATTGCGCCAACGGTCGGCAGGATCGCCGCCAGGAAAACAGAGGCCGAGGCGCCAAAAGTAGTCGCGGTGGGCGAAGAAGAGCTCCCACAAGCGGAGGCGTGGAAGCGAGCCATAGAGGCTGTCGGACGAGGGACCAGCGATACAGGCCGGGTCGTCACGGCCGCGACAAAGAAGCAGATCATCGGGAGACGGTGGCAGGTCATGTTTATCGATGAAGATCTCGCCAGCATGCGAGCGGAAGCCCCATTCGGCGAGGGGGAGGAGGGGGACGGGGTCGTTTCTGTGGGTGACGCGGCGGAAGCTGTTGGTCGTGGTCGTGGTCATGGTCATGTTGTTGTTGTTGTTGTTGTTGTTGTCGAGGCCAAAGACAGTCTCGACAAAGGCAGCGAGTCCTTTGTTGCCGATGCGCGGCTGACCAAACGTGGTCACGTGCACGTCATCCCAGCCAAGGCTAGTGCGCATTTCGAGGCCAGCCAGCGCAGCGACAGCGCCACCGAGGCTGTGGCCAACGAGCCGGACGGTGTAGGGGGATAGCGGCTGTGTCGCCTGGGTGTCTGGCGATGACGAGGGATCGCGCGCGGCAGCAACAGCCGGCAGGACTAGTGGCCGGGCGCTCTGCCAGGAGTCGAAGAAGCCGGCGTGGACGGTGCAGTTGCGGCAGGCGAGAGCAGTCCCGGGATACGGCTTGTAGTCTTGCGGCACTGTGCGCAGGTCCTCGACCGTGTTGGTCAGGCTGTAGGTGCCGCGAAAGACGACAAAGACCTCGCGGCGGCCGTCGTCGGCGGCCACGAAGCCGCAGCTGTCGCCCAGCAGCACGCCCGTGTTCCACGAAGCCACCAGGCGCAGCTCGGGAAACTCGTGACAGCGTGACACGCACGAGAACGGCGGCGCCACGCCCGTTCCAGCAGTGCCGACACAGTAGGCAATGTCGACCAGGCGGGCCAGCCGCTCGAGCGAACCAAAGAGAGTGGTGGATGAGGATGAGATCAAAGGGCCGTCTTGCGCATCGCCAACTGACAGCACGGCCTGATGCTGCCGCTCAGGCACCGCTGCCGACGTCGCTAGCCCAGCCCCGAACAGGATGATGGCACTGCGTAGCAGCTTCATGATCGTTGCTGTCGAGACGAGAGATTGGATGTACAAGAGGCCGTGTCAGAAAGGCCATGGCCCAGTCGGAGAGGATGAACAACTGAGTCAGCAGATCTGCCGTGTATGTCGCGTGCTGTGCTCGTAGAGAGAGCATGGTGAGGCAGCACTGTAGCTGTCGGGCAGCAGGGTAAACACAAAGAGGCTGGTAACGACCAGCATTTGTAGAGCTGTTGAGGTCATGGGACAGGAGGAGCTACAGTGGGGCCATCACGTGCAAAGCTGCGCTTACACAAATAGCTGACATAATATAACTGGGTACTTCTTCACAGGACCGCATAACTAGTGTTGAATGTTCGATTCTTGTAGGTGAAAAATATCCCATTGGCATGCCACAAGACACAGACAGACACAAAAATATGCTAGAGTATTTAATACACAAGCTGTTCATAAAAAGCCGTGCGGAAGATCGGGTTGGGGGCAAGATTGGATAAAGGCCCGACATGAATGGATGGATACATAGCCGGCAACAGAGCAGAGGCCTTGACAGCAGGGACGGTTCTTGAAAAGAGGAAGACAACAAGACAAAAGAGAGAACACGGAAAAGACAACGTCAACTGTTCAGGTCATTTAGAACAGCTGACCGCAGCCCCAGTGCTGCTCACAGCCGCAAGAGCCACCCTCCTTCCACTCATCGTCCGAGAAGGAGAAGAAGACGACGGAACCGCCAACAACCTCCTTGAGCGACGAAATAGCCGTGGCCTGGTCGTTAGACGAGCACGTGGCCAAACCGTTGGCCACGCACGACGACGGCCAGCCCGTCTCCAGAACGTAGCCCTCAAGACCACAGATCTTCTTGACAATGTCCAGCTGGCCCTGCACGAAAGTACCGGCCTCAGACGGCTTCGTCCCCGCGTTGAAGTAAGCGTGGGCGTTGCAAGCAACGACGTCCACAACGGGGCAGATGACCGACGAGAACTCAGTATCCTGCCAGATGTTGACCGTGTCGGTCGTCGTCACCGGGCAGCTGGCGCCAGCATCAGACACAATCGTCTTGACCTCCACAATAAGCGACTTCAGCTGGGCGGGCGTGCAGAAGCCGTCGTTGCCGGCCTCGTTACCGACCACAACAAGCTCAACCAGATCCCACATACCCCAGCTCTTGATGGCCGAGATCTGCGACGCGACGTCCGGGTTGCCGTTGTCGCAGCCAACCTCACCGATAAACACACCAATGATCATCTTCAGGCCGTAGGCCTTGCAGGCAGCACCGACGCTCGGCAGAGTGTCGCAGTCAGTCGAGTACACACGCACCGTCGTGAAACCCTTGTCCTTGACAGCAGAAATGTCCGTCATAACATCCGACGCGCTCTTGCACTGACCCGTCGTCGTGTACGGCGTGTAGGTGATGGCCCACTGCGAACCGCCGCCAAGCGTGGCCGCAGAGGTGGACGAAGCAGTCGCGGCAGCCGACGAGGTCGAAGCCTTAGCCGACGAAAACTGGATGGCGACCGAGGCGGAAATCACAGGGACAGCAACAGCGGTCGTAGAAACCTGGGGAACAGCAACGACGGTGGTGGAAACCTGGGGAACGGCAACAGCAGTGCTGGTGCTCGACGTGGCAAAGGGGCAGTAGACAACGACGTCAGTCTCGACAACGGTCGTCGTCACGGCCGGACGGGTGTAGGTGCCAGGGGTGAAGGTCTGAACGGCGGGGCAGACAACAACGGTGTCGGTCGTGACCACAGTCGTGATCGGCGCAATGGTGTAGGTGCCAGCCGAAGGGCAAACATAGGTCGTCGAGGTAAGGATGCTAGTGACAACACCGCCCGGCTGAGTCGACGTCGTGGCGATGGGGCACACAAAGGTCGTGGCGGTCTCAACAACGGTAGTGACACCACCAATAGTGTTCGTGCCCGAAGTCACAGAGGTAATCTGGGCACCACACACGGTGGTCGTCTCAGTCACGACAACGGTGGTCGCCGGGAACGTGTAGGTGCCAGGGGTAGCGCAAGTCTCAATGTCCAGAGTCGGGACAGCAGCGGCCGGCGTCGTCGGGACGGCAACAGCGGTTGTGGTAGCCTGGACAGCAACAGGCGTCGTCGAAACAACGGAGCTGCTGGCGCTCGGCGTAGCGAACGGGCAGTAGACAACAACGTCGGTCTCAACCACAGTCGTCGTCACAGCAGGCTTGGTGTAGGTGCCGGGGGTGAAGGTCTGGACAGCAGGGCAGACAACAACAGTATCAGTCGTGACAACCGTCGTGATCGGAGCAATGGTGTAGGTACCAGCCGAAGGGCAGACATAGGTCGTTGAGGTAAGGATGCTAGTGACAACACCGCCGGGCTGCGTCGACGTGGTGGCGTACGGGCAGACGACAGTGGTCGCAGTCTCAACGACAGTGGTCACACCACCGATGGTGTTGGTGCCCGAAGTCACAGGCGCGGTCGTGGCACCGCAGACAGTCGTCGTCTCGGTCACAACAACGGTAGTCGCCGGGAAGGTGTAGGTGCCGGGAGTCGCGCAAGTCTCAATGCCCAGAGTCGGGACAGCAGCGGCCGGCGTCGTCGGGACGGCAACAGCGGTTGTGGTAGCCTGGACAGCAACAGGCGTCGTCGAAACAACGGAGCTGCTGGCGCTCGGCGTAGCGAACGGGCAGTAGACAACAACGTCGGTCTCAACCACAGTTGTCGTCACAGCAGGCTTGGTGTAGGTGCCAGGGGTGAAGGTCTGAACGGCGGGGCAGACAACAACGGTGTCGGTCGTGACCACAGTCGTGATCGGCGCAATGGTGTACGTGCCAGCCGAAGGGCAGACATAGGTCGTCGAGGTAAGGATGCTAGTGACAACACCGCCGGGCTGCGTCGACGTGGTGGCGTACGGGCAGACGACAGTGGTCGCAGTCTCAACGACAGTGGTCACACCACCGATGGTGTTGGTGCCCGAAGTCACAGGCGCGGTCGTGGCACCGCAGACAGTCGTCGTCTCGGTCACAACAACGGTAGTCGCCGGGAACGTGTAGGTGCCGGGAGTCGCGCACGTCTCCACACCAGGGGTCGGGACGGTGGCAACCGTGGTCGTGACAGGTGCTGCCGAGGTGGTGGTCGACGGCAGCTGCACGGGGGCAGACGACGACGGCGACGGCACAGCCTTGCTGGTGTAGTTGTTGGGCACAACGATCGTGGGAACAGCAGGAGTGGGAGCCACGTTTGTGGTGCTGGCACCAGGAGTCGGGTACCAGGCTGTGAAAGATTAGCATTGGTCGAGGCTGGTCTGACGAGTGGAAATAAGCCTCAACTTACTCATGGAACCGGTGATGGTCGTGAGGTAGGTCGTGCAGACTTCGTCACGCTTCTCGAACAGCTCGTGCGCGTGCGCGTGGCCGTGACGCATGCGAATGGCAGCAGCATTGCCGATGAGGGCAGCCGCAGCTGCAACGATGGATCCCTTCATGTTGGCGGGATCGAAATGCAGATGCTGGTATTATGGTGATTTTTGGCGCGGATGAAAACGAGTACCGCTGAAAGAGTGAAGCGGTTTGGAAGAACTATAAACGAGTGACGAAAGCGAAGTACTTTCAGGAACTTGTCGACAACATCTGCGACGATGATGTGTGGTTTGGGATGAGGAAGGGAAGGAAAGAAGAAAAGATCATTCTCGATCAAGTAGGGCGGTCTCGGTGCTTATTAGCATGAGCGCAGATTTCGTGCAGGGCTCACGGAAAGGGGGAATATGGAATGAGGGTCGGAATGCGAAAGGCGGATGGGACGCTGCTATTCCTCGAAAGGCAAGGCCGGGGGGGCTGTCCATGGCGACCAACGTGAACCCTGCTCCATCAAATATGCACAAATGACCCGGTTAACGTGTGCAGGGGTCCAGTAGTACGGAGCACTCGTCGAGGTCATGCTGTTGTTTTTCATCTTCTCCACGGTGCTCATTTCAGAGTCGCGCTATCTGTGAGAGGAAGAAGCTGCGCCAATTCTGGCAGCCTGACCGCCAGAGTTCGGTTAGTGTACGGAGTACTCGTACATACTCCATACGGCCTTCACTGTCCGATTAATCTTAGCTGGCATAGGAGGCCGTATCGCGAGTCCAGATCTGCTCCGTAGGCCCACGACACTCTGCCAAGATGTCACGGTGAGCCAGAAAGGCGGTGGACCTGTCGACAGGCTGCGTTGCCGTGAGGAAATTGCAGTGTTTTTGTTCGTATTCTTTTTTGATTGTGTATGCTCGACAGAGCAGGAGGCCTGCCGAGGAAGAAGGGTGCTTGGCTGGAATGATGATACCCGGGCGAGCCGCCGGCTAGAGCGACAACAATGGGGGCGCGTTCCTGGATGATGTTCTTTCTACAACGCGAGTGAAAAAGACGGTTGGGACATCTCGACTCTCATTGGCCGGTCCGGTATTACTGCTGGAGAGCCCCATAAAACAGAACAAGAGGAAGAAGGAACGACGAGGCCGTCTGCTCACGCCGGTGCTGCAATCGGGAAAGTGCCAACGGCATTGGGTGGCGCTCTTACGAGTGGCTTACATTACCTAAGTGAAATTATTATCCACTACCATCGCTGCTATTGGTAAGAGGTCCGTCTTAAATTTGGATGGACGACCTAGCGCATTTTACCCCTGGAAAACTGGGTCTCCTGCCAGGTTGGCAGCTTATGCGCACACATGCAGGCATTGTCCATGGTCACTACTTGTGCAAGGATGAAGTCTGGCAAATTGGGTGCCTTCCTCTTGGTAGCGAAGTAGGAGCCAACACAGACGAAGCAGTGCGACGTACTCCGTAAAATACTGGCTGGAAGGTTTGCTTTGCTTTGCTTTGTTTTGCTGCCGAATATAATCTCCTGCATGCCTACAATCATTAGCGGTAAGAAGAAGCAGGAAGCCGGGAAGATACAGGCTGATGGAAGTCAGAAAAGCAAAGAAAGAAGACAAAAGAAAACAAAAGAAGCAGAGAGTGGAGCTGAGGATCTCCTCTCTGTAATGTGCAGCACGGGGAAGAGAAGAAAAGAAGATAGGACGTCATTGATTTGTGCGTACTACGGAGGATGTGCTCTGCACAACTCTACACCAGGACTTCGGGCTGGACGACAGCGTACCTCCGTACAGGTACTTTGGTTGACAGCTGATTTTGGCTCTGCCGGCCAGCGTTTCAGGTATATTTGGTTGGCACTTATTGCCCTTATTGCCACAGCTGCGAGGCGTTTTTGGCTTTGTGGGGAGCTGTGTGCGGACTGCTGTTGTATCTTACTCGTAGCAGCCAGATCCATCCGAGACCAGCAGAAGCAAAGGCCGAAAACGAAACAGATACGGCATTGCAGACAGGGATCCCGCTCAGGGGTATCCTGCCGAACTCCGCTTTATTGTCTTTTGCATCTGGGGCACGTCTTATTTTTGGACCGTTCTTTTCTCGTATTCCGGCTATGCTCCGTCCGTTCTGTATTAAGGGGGACAGGCTGAGCAGGTATGCCGAGCCCTCACTCGTACGAGTACACACAGAGCTTGGCCATTTTGCCGATCCGCCTCTTCTGCGTGGCACAGACAGAGTTGTTCTTATTTCGCCCGTAATTGCTTATTTGCCGCTCTGCATGCCACCGAGCTTTGGGTCGACGGGATGGCTAATGTAAGATATCTTATTACCATGATCGTATTTCAGGCCTGCTGTATTATGCCAGCAGGCATTGCTTGACTATTACGGACTACGGAGTTTCATTGAATGCGGAATCACTTGTTCTATAGACAATCGTACTCCGTAATCCCTACTCCGTAGACCTTCTGGCCAAAAGTGGACTGCGTTACCTGCATTGACGCAACAGGCCGCTGGCGATCGCAGAGCAAGAGCTCCGGTTGTAACTGATTGGCCGGTCGAAAACGCACATCCGGTCCGGTCAGTCGAATCGGCCACAGACGTAGCCGGTGCCGACCCCTTTCGCGGACGCACCGCACATCGCAAGATGCAGAAATGGTAAGATATCTTACCAATGGTCTCCATTTTTTTGTAATGTTGCCAACAGTACTCTTTCACTTCCTCCAGTGACATTTTCGGTTTCTCTTACGTTTCTCGTCACTTCCTTATTTCTAATCTCTTGGGTTCTCTTATTCCGTAATTCTTACTGTTGTCTATTGTTCCCAGTTAACCTTAATTTTCTTACTATTCTGTCATCCGATTTGTTCATTATTCATTCTTACATATTGTCCTCACCGCTGTTCTCCAGCAGGCATACTTCACCGACAGTACCCATCGGCTTGTTTTCGTCCTTCCCCGTGGCATGTATCTTACGGAGTATGTACATTTCCGGACTCCGTGCGAGCCTCCATTATTCTTCTAACCATGACCCTGGGTATCGTATACGAGTAATAGAAAATCATACGAATGCTATGAAGGAAAATCTACGACAGGGCTCTGTGTTGGCCTACAGTATATATTAACTTTTGTGCCAAACAAAATGACCACGAGGTAAGTACGGGCTACCCCGTAATATACACTTGGCCGAAACAAACAAACCGGCTGCTAATGGCATGAATCTGGGGCCCTGATATGTACTACTCCGTACTCCGTCGGAGCATTCGTCCCAACCACATTCAAATTGCGTCTTGGACGATCAGGCTGGACATACGAGAGTTACGAGAGGAGAGAGAAAGCTTGGTGTAGACTAATTCCAATACGGAGTAGACAGTTGATTCCAACTTATCGTACGTGCAGTAACAAAACAATTCAGACCCTTCTCCTGATAGAGACTGTGCCTGTCATCAATTCCAGTCATTCGTACCCCCATACCCAGCCGTGAGCACCCAACAGTTTACATAGTATCTGCGGCATGTCATTCCCTCAAACCCACTTATTAACCCACGATAATCCGACGAAACGAGAAAGCAAATGAAAATGACCTACGGAGTAATATGGCAAGATGAAAGCGTGTTGCAAAGCGTCGCCCAGGGGTTGACCCACATCTTAGTATTGCAACGGTGGAATGACCAGAGACGGGACAGAAACAGCGCCGGTGGTAGAAGTGGTCGTAGGAGCTCCCGTAGAAGTTCCCAAAGAAGCTGCAGAAGGGGTGGGCGGTGAAACTAAGGACACGGGAGATGAGGCGGTATATAAGGCTGACGCTGACGGAAGGAGGGACGGTGCCGAAGAAGCAACGCTGCCGTGGTTGGCACTGCCAAAGAATGGGGGCCCCCCGATCCGCCCAACAGCCGAACCAGCAACAGAGGCAGAGGCTGCTGCCGCCGCCCTCGATGCCGACGACGACATGGACAACAACCGTGCTGGGGTGCCCATCAGAGGCCACTCGCGGTGGAATGATGACGTCGGGAGCGGAAATTCATACTGCTCCGGCTTATGGATGCGGCCGCTCAAAGTGGGCGAAGCTGTTGTCCGAGTAAGAGGCCTAGAAGCCAACATCGCGGTGCCGGCGTCGTTGCCAGGAACGTTGCCATTGAGATTGATACTGGCACTAGCACTAGCACTGGTGCTGGCACTGGTTTTGGGCTCGACACTGATACCGGCCCCGATGCCGACATGGGCACCGGAAACTTCTTCTGGCCTTGGCTTCCGGCGTGGCCGGCCTGTGCGAGGCTTCGGCGTCTTCTCCCGGATGGCCAGTTTCACCTGATTGAGGCTGAAGCCCATGATCTCGCAGATACGTGATTTTGGCAGCCCTGCGTCAAAGAAGAGCGTCCGGGCCTGCAAGCGGTCCGCCTCTGTAAGATGCTTCGTACCCATGGCGAGTAGTTAGAGGTGGCGTAAACGGTACGTGAGATGTCTTGGTTGTTCACACGGGATAGCTGCGCGAGACTGCGTACTCCGTACACACACACAGCGCGTCTCAGCCAGAAGCTGCCGGGCCAAGCGCGCTGATTGGCTGCATGCGCCACAGCCTTCGGGAGCTATGCGCCACAGTTCAGCTCAGCCTTACTGCAGGTTTGCCATGTAAAAACTTGCCCACGCAAAAATAGACAGCGACGGCAGTGCAGTCTCTAGTATCACTGCAGTTGCATTGAAGCGCATCGTCTTTTCTGCCCCCCGTAAAGAATGCTCCGGTCTACGGGAAGCAGCCTGCTCCGCCCACACACATGCTGCTCCTGCTTTTCCCGGCAGCGCATTTTAGTGCGGCAGCCATGCTCGCCCTGGACGAGGCTCTCAGAAAGAGCGAGGGTAAGTTGAGGTTTCTGTCGGGGTGGAGAAGAGGCCTGACAGCCGATGCTAACACTCCAAGAGTTTTGCTTCTATTCAAGAACAAGGTACGGCCAACCATGATGTGGGTGATGTGGAAGAGGAAGTCGTGGCGACGCCTCTTCGACCCATTCGCGAAAGACTACGTGACTTTGCCAAGACAGAGCTATCGGGCCAGGTTGCACGGTTGATGCCCCGAGACTATTCCAGCCTGGGGGCCACCCAGAACTCCATGACGCGTGTCGAGAGCCGCACGCTTGTGCAGATCGACGGCGAAGGCGATGGAGCAGACGACCAGCTGCTGGGCGACGGTGCCTTTTCCGGCGATGGTGATGCTGGCGGCGATGGCAGCAACGTGGTTTTGTCGCTGGAGCGGCCATATGGAGCAGTAGCACCGCAGCCGGGTGATCTGCTCGAAGTCAGCACCGACTCGTGGCGCGTGCAGCTGCTGGCTGTCTGCCTCGGCAATTTCCGCGGCGTCGACCACTTCTACACCAATACGGGCAAATGGTTCGTCAGCTCTGGCGTGCGCAGTCTGTTTGGCGTTACCGGGTTTGCCAGCCCGGCCGAGCTTGCGCCCGTCATTGCTGCTCTGCCGGCTGCTGCTGTTTCTGACGTGCCTGGTGACATGGCCGCCGACGGCGCTGCTCTGGAGAAGCTGCTCAACGAGATGCAGGAGAAGAAGATGGGCCCCACGCGCGAGGCTGGTGCCGGACTCATCCTCAAGATGAACGCCTTTGCTCAGAAGTCGGCGTCTATCCATACAGCCCACGCCTCCGTGCTGGACAATGCGTTCATGGTGCTGCGGCAGTCGTCTGCGCTGTCGTCGACAGATGAGAGGCGCACGTACATGACCCTGGACGACATCGCGGCCGTGCTGCTGCGTAAGGGAGGCCACACGCTCCACGGGCAGCGTCTGCATAACAACCAAGCGGGTCACAGCCATGGTCACAGTCTCCCTGTTCGCAACCTGAAGAGCGGCGGGGCGGCTTCGGCACAGAAGGATGACTTCACGCCAGAAGCCATGTATGCCGTACACAAGGCCATCATGACAGACGAGCTCGCCTTCCACCCCCTGACAGCAAACACGGGTGGCCACAGCAAACACGACAACGAAATTCACAGCCGGTCGTGCATGTATACCATCGCATCGAAGGAGGACATGGAGATCGTGCGCGATGTGGAACAGATTGTGCGCAGCTTCTATGAGGATCCGGACCGCATCCATTTTGGCGAACATCCGTCCGATGCGGCGCTCAAGAAAACCAGACTGGGGCAGTTTGCCCTCCGTGCGCGAACTGCCATAGATCGCAGCCGATTGACGCGCAGCTGGTCGCCCTATGGCATGCTGGGGCCCGAAAAACGCCAAAAGAAGCAGCCCCCGCCACGAGACCTGCCAATCATGTGGACCGACCTCGACCTGCGCATCCTCCACTTCATGCATCTGTGGGCTAGCTTCCAACGCTTCTCCACCTCGTCACGACTGCACTGGGTCGGCGCGTCGGTGCTGCGCGCCCTTGAACGGTACGGCGAGGCCGAGTACCTGACGATGGCCACCGGCTGGACCCTTCTGCAGGAGGTCGGCTGGGTCGCGCCCTGGGATCTTCCCGCCCGCTATAGCATGGCACTGCCGGATGTACCGCCACTGCGGACGGGTGGCCTGCTCCGTGAGTTGTCTGTTCGGCAGCCGTCTTCCCCGTCTGTTCCCCTCCTGGCGGATGACATCTTTGCCCAGCACCGTCGTGATTGGGCCGACCTGCCGGTGTACTGCATTGATGCCATTGGTGCCTCCGATATCGATGATGGCATCTCTCTTGAGCGCACTGCTAACCCGGATGAGTTCTGGATTCGTGTCCATGTCGCTGACCCGGCATCGTCTATCTTGCCCGGGAGTCCTCTCGCTGAGCTGGCCGCTCGCCTGCCTCAGACCGCCTATCTTCCAGGCCATCATGTCCGCATGCTTCCTAACGACGTTGTGCGAGAGCGCTTTTCGCTGGCCCCAAATAGACCCTGCCTGACCTTTAGTGCCAAGGTCGACCGCCGCAATGGCACCGTTCTGGCCTCTGAAATCACCCCAGGGTGGATGCGCCGCGCCGTCTTCATCACACCAGACGATGTGACTGCGGTGGTGGCTGATGCTGAGGCTGCAGCTATCAGAGAGAACCGTACGGTCGCCAGCAATTTTTTGCAACCGCCAGCACATCTAAATCTGCCGGGAATCACGACCACATTTTCTGTCGGCAAGCCTCCAGCTTCTGTTACAGAACCGACTGCAGCCCACGGCCACCGCATGACCACGGCTGCCGATCTCGGGCCAGATGAACGTGCCGACCTTGAGATTCTGGCAACACTTGCCACCTCTCTGCGGGCGGTTCGTCTAGCCAATGGCGCTATGCCACTGTACTGGCCGCGTCCATCTGTTGAAGTGTCGCTGTCGAACACAGATGTTGTTGTGCTCGATAAAGGAGTAGAGGGAGGCACCAGCGATGCCTCTTCTTCGTTTTTACAGTGCACTGGCGACCCTTACATCCGCATATGGTATGACGGCGTGGATGATCAGGCAAATGCTTTAGCTAGCAATGCTGGCAGCCGCCTTGTCGAAAGCATCATGCGCCTGGCTGGCGAGGTGGCTGCCGACTGGTGCCACACGCGCGGCATTGCTGTGCCGTTTCGCGGCCAGCCTGATGCTGCTCGTCACCTGCCGCAACTGCGTGCCCTCACCCGCGACCACGTCTACCCAAAGCTGGTCGCCGGTAGCCGTCCGTCTGAGGCCGCGTTGCGCCCGTTGCGTCGGCTGCTAGGTGCCGACGAAGTGACTGCCGAGGCCGTGCCGCACGTCACCATGGGGGTCGCTCGCTACGTCAAGGCGACGAGCCCGCTGCGACGGTATGCGGACCTGGTGACGCATTGGCAGATCGAGGGAGAGCTGTTGCGTGAGATCGAAGCCAATGAGACATCAAAGCCAAGAGGAGCCAATGGCCCCCCCTTTACCCGCGACCAGCTCGAGCACGATGTGCTGCCGCTGCTGCGTGTGCGTGAGCGTACAATGCGGGCACTGGACAACCGCACCGGCCGCGACCAATGGATGTTGCAGGCACTGGTGCGTGCCTGGTTGGGCGAGGGAGACAAGAAGGGTGGCGAGAGCGTTGGAAAGGCTGGCAAAAAAGGGGCAAATCGGACAAAAGACAATGCCGATGCTTCTGCCCTGCTTTCCAACCTCCGTTTCACTGTCAGCAGTGTCAACGCGCAGCGTGGTCTAGTGATGGGTCAGCTTAACTGGTTTGAGCGACCGGCTGTGATAGATGCGATTGGGCTAAATTCAGATGTCAACAGCAACGAGGGCTCAAAACTAGACCTGGTCCACATCGACAGCATCCTCCCCGGGCAGGTATTTCCCGTGGAATTGGCACATGTAGATGTGCATGGGAACCTTGTGCTGGTGCGGCGGACGGGCGAAGCATTGTAAAATTGTTGAGAGGAAGGCATAAAAGGAAACACGGGGATAGTGTTTGTACGATAGAAATCCAACACTCCATGTCTTGCTATGGGGTTAATGAGGAGCATGAACTGTGACGCTCCTTCCGTAATGAAATATCCCACATGCTATTCTCTGCCACTGATGTCTTGTTAACACCGAGACCGATTGACAACGCAAATAAGGAAAGCACGGCCGTGGTTCATCATTTACAATTGAAATAAAATATCAAAACAACCTGATGCTTTCTTTCCAAAATCTAGGCGTTCATATTCGTAGACGACAACGAGATCTACGCCATCCAAAATACAGGACGCTATATGGCCAACTTTATCCAACTTCTTTTTGCCTGCTTCCTCTACCCGTCTGATTCGCTCTCTGAGCCGGACTCGCTGTCCGACGAAGACGAGCTGCTGCTACTGCTGCTGCTGCTTGATGGCGATGCCATTGCAACATCCCGCGCTGCCCTAGATCTGTTGCCTCCCAACGCAGCACCCGATGAGGTTGAGCTACTAGACGAGCTGACAGTCTTGGATTCAGATTCGGACTTTTCATCCGCCTCGTCGTCCGAATCGTCGCTGCTGCTGCTGCTGCTATCGGAATCACTGTCGGAACTTGCCGAGTCGCTGTCCACCATCGTGCGCTTCTTGCGGCTGCGCACCGACTTCTTCTTCTCGGTTGAAGTCCCGTCGTTCAGCTTGACTCGCTTCCCTGTTGCGCCGGCTGCGCTGTCTTGCGACTTCTCGCGCTTCTGGCTTCCCGCAGCAGCCACAGGCACAGACACAGGCACACTGCCACTGCCACTGCCCTCAGCGTCTGCCAGCTCGTTCACTATGTTCTCAGCGCGGATTCGCCGGAGCAGTCGTTTCTGCAACGCGGGGTCCGACAGCCGTAGCACATAGTCGACTTCGCTTTTGCGTTGAACGCGCTTGCTGCCACCACTCGACACGGGAACAACATCATCCACGTTAGCTTCGTACTCGGCCTCGGATGCGGCCTTTGTTGCTGCCGCTGCCGCCGTTGCTGCCATCGTCGCCGCATTCTCGGCCTCTTTTCCTTTCCCCTTGCTTGGCTTCTCGGCCTGCTTTTTCTCGTCCGATGTAGGCGGTGTGCTGTCCATCTTGCAGATCTCGGCTGCCTCAGCGCGCAGACGGGTGCGTACACCACCCTGCAGGTCGCGAATGTAGTCGTAAAAGATGTCGATGTCCGAAGACGGGATGTAGTCGGTGCCCGAAAAGACGTACTTGATCAAAAGGTTTTGATGGTTCTTGTTGAATTTCCAAGTCTCACGAGCCGTCTTCCACTGCTGCAGGTATTCAACCTCCCGCTGCAAGTCTGTTTTCTCGGCGGCTACTTTGGTGGAACCGGCTCCTTCCTTGACGGTCTTCTTCCTCTTTTCCCGCTTTGGCCTCTTTGGTGTTTTTGGTATGCTTGAAGTGTCTTTTGTTGCTCCTGTCGCAGCATTGGTTTTCTGCTTCGTGTCAGGCGTAGAAAGATCGCCGGCAAAGGACACGGACTTCCGCCTTTTTAACGAAGAAGCAGGCGCTGCCTGAGAAGACGAAGGTGGCTCTTTCCTCTTGTTGGATGAGGCAGTGTCGGGTGTGGAAGTAGGAGCAGCGGGCGAAGGTGAAGAAACAAGGCTGTCGTCGCTTGGTCCTTTAAGCTTGAGGCCCAATCGCTTCCAAGCCGGCACGCGCTGCGCTGGCGCAGCATAGCGGTTGAATGAAGACATGGCAGTTCGCGGTAGTTCGGTAAAAGTGGACGTTCAACAGGAAAACGATTAAGAAGGATAGCAGAGGTAAAGGGGCGTGCGAAGGATTCGTCCGCAACACTGCCACACTTTCTGTTGTCTCAAAGGACCGTATATCTAGGTGCACGATACTGCCTCACCCAACTGCATATAATGATTGACTCTTTAGTTGTGGCAGCGCGTCAGTTCTGATTGTCTGCTAGTATTGGACGAGCCAACTCCGAAGCAATATAAAGAGTTTGTCGCCGAAAGATATTAAATAATTGCGATAAGAAACTATACAAAAAAAAAAAACCCCCCCCCAGTGGAATGTCTTATCGATAAGATTGTCGATCATATCGAAAACGGAAATTTCTTGTCACGTGCAATGACCGGATCGGACTTTCTGATGACCCGGATATCGGTTTCCCTCTCCGCTAGGCAAGCTCCTTGCAACGCGTCGCTGAGCCAAAAGCTCACCTTCCAGCTAAGCAAGCAGGCTGCTTCAGACACATCAGCTCGACCGTAGTCTTCTCACAATACGGTGCCATACGTTCTGGCGATTCAACCTTCACTTCAGCTTCCCTCGTGCCCTTCTATCGGCATACCGGCAGCGTCAAAAGCCGCAACCGAACGAACCTGGGTCTTGGTCAGAGCTGCCTAAGCCTCCACTCCCATCACCATGTCTGGTACGAGCGACCCTCAAGCAGCCTTGTTCTTGGATGCGGTTGCCTATGTATAAGACTGTATTTTGCTAACAGTGGAATTGCTCGAACCTGAATAGGTAGCGCAGGATTTGACAGACACATCACCA
This sequence comes from Grosmannia clavigera kw1407, assembly GCF_000143105.1. Taxonomy (NCBI): domain Eukaryota; kingdom Fungi; phylum Ascomycota; class Sordariomycetes; order Ophiostomatales; family Ophiostomataceae; genus Leptographium; species Leptographium clavigerum. The sequence goes on along the minus strand of NW_014040797.1, from coordinate 2,175,162 downwards.
TCTTTTCGGAGCAGGGTCGATTGTACCAAGTCGGTATGGGCTAGCCTAAACTACCTCATTTGCGTCATCTGAAAGTGCGGAACGACAATACTGATTGGATTTGTAGAATATGCATTCAAGGCTATCACCGCTGCTGGCATCATGTCCATAGGCGTGCGGGGCAAGGACTGTGCGGTAGTCCTGTCTCAGAAGAAAGTGCCTGTACGTTTTCGCAAGACCTTTGGCACCACCTCCCGACATGCAGACGCCTGTGTGTCCCTACTTCTGCCACATGCTGACCTTCAAAAGGACAAGCTGATCGACCCGTCGTCCGTATCGCACATCTTCCAGATTTCGCCGTCGGTGGGCGCTGTCATGACTGGGTCCATAGCCGACGCGCGGGCTTTTGCACAGCGCGCCCAAGGCGAGGCAGCAGAGTTCAGATACAAATACGGCTACGAGATGCCGTCCGACGTTCTGGCTAAGCGGCTCGCCAATATCAGCCAGGTCTACACGCAAAGGGTGAGGCCCCCACTTCAATTCTTACACATGCTCTGTTCCAGCGGCTCGCTTCGAGTTGCCGACGGTTTTTTCACAGACCCAGACGTATCCAGACTAACGGAAGCAGGCATATATGCGCCCATACGGTGTGGCGACGACTTTGATTTCGCTTGACGAGGAGATAGGTCCACAGTTGTTCAAATGTGACCCGGCCGGCTACTATATTGGGTACAAGGGCACGGCGGCGGGCCCAAAACAACAGGAGGTACTCAACCATTTGGAAAAGAAGTTGAAGAACAAGGACCATGCGGATGGCTCTTGGGAGGACGTGGTGGAGCTGGCTATCACGACGCTTAGCACGGTGCTAAGCATGGACTTCAAAAATACAGAGATTGAGATTGGCATTGTTGGCGGGCCACGGGCTGACGGCAAGGAGGGCACGGACCCCGGGTTCCGGACACTGACCGAAGATGAGATTGACGAGCGGTTGCAAGCCATTGCCGAGAAGGACTAAGGTGGACGGGGCATGAGCCAGCCAGTTGACGTGGATCGCTTCGGCAAGACGGCGAGACGACAAGACAGCAGCAGGACAGCGAGAGAACAATGCCAAAATTCAATAAAGACGCTAATCAAGCGAGCTGCTGCAATTGTGCAAGTGGAGATCTGCGTAAACCGATGTTACGTTGTGCCCGGGTGGCTTAGTAAGCCACCCTTTGGAGCAATAGAAAGGCCAGGAGTCTGCGCCGTAGGCGGCTGTTGATGGTGTTCTGAAAAAGGCTAGATGACAACGGGCCCGGGTAAGCTGGACAGACGAGTAAGGGGACAAAGCAGGGTGGAGAAATTGATGTGACGGGGGGTCAAGAAGCATTGCGCCTAGGGTCGTCCTCGGTTTACAGCTATCCTGTAGTCTTGGCATAAGCCTCGGTCTCTTTCTCTCTTTATTTTTCATATTATTTTTTTGGTGCTGCGATATGTATTAGCATTTTGATAGTGTATGGGAAATAAAGTCATCTAGACCGTCCAATCAGGAGTGAAGACTGGCAGAAAACGAGAGGCTGTCTGATGTATGCAGGTGAGCGATGAAAGACAGAAAGACTGTCTCAGAATGATTGGATAAGGTGACTCGACTGGTAATTGTCGGGGTCTCCTGGATGCAGGAACACTTGGGGTTCAGCTCAGACCGGCCGACGAAGCGGGCTGAAAGTCTGTCTTGCAAGGCATCGTGGCTTGGGAGACGACATCGTGTGCTTTTTTCTTTGGCCAGAGTTGGGCATCTGGGTAATGAATGTTTTGTTTTTATGATTTTTGGACGTCCGAATGCTAGCGTGCTTCCGCCCCATCGTTCTTCCCTTGTTCCGCCGCATGTCTTGGGCAGCAGCCAAACGAGGCAGACTGGCAACGACCCCCAAAAGGACAAAAGCACGTGTGCCATGGGCGCAATATCAGACGAAATCGAAACGATGGCCAATGATACGTAAGATATCTTACTAGACCAACATGCAACGGAGGGCAACCGAAACAGTCGGCCCAAAAGGTGGCACATGATATCAGCATCTTACATCGTACGTCTTTCTGCGGCTGCATCTCTGCTGGTGCGGACAAGTCTCAGAGTCTGCTAGTCCAACAACCGTTTCTGCAGACCCCGTCATGGAAAGACTAAGATAGATAGTTTGTATGGGTTATGAGCAGTTCGTGGCAAAAGCCGCGATGGCCGTCGCGAAAAACGACTAACGGTTGACAAGGCCAGTTGGGCAACCTGGCAGCAATTTTCTTTCGACTAGACGTGGTCAAGCGGCCCCGTAGGGCGGCCGTTGAGAAAAAGGCGAGGCAAACGTAGGATGGCCGAGCGGTGGGCGCGGTGTGCGAGAGCTAATGGAAGCCAGGACGCGCAAGTGGGCGGCTCTTGCTGAAGAAATGAAAACGATGCCCAGGCAGACAGGGCCGTTTCGGTCACGGTGCTCCAAACGGAGCATGTGCCCTTAGCGCAGCTCTAGCAGCCGACGGACGCCCGTTCGGACCTCTGTCACAGGGGTGTGCGGGGGGAGGGGGTGACAAAGAGGGGGTATTGCCTTCCAGAGGCTTGGGACGGACGCTGATAGGCCGACAAGTGCAGGACTTGGCAGCCCCAGTCTTCCCTTTTGGGCGAGTTCAGCGCCCCTCTGGTGTGCGTCCCGGCTGGAACCCATAGCGTCGATCATCTTCAGGGCGCGGCAGTTGGCGTCATGGCAGCCCGGACAATGGACGAGTAACAGAATGAGAAGAGGCAAGGCGAAAAAACCTGGACAGACAAGATAGGCCAAAAAAACAACAGAGACTATAAAAATTACGGAGCGGGCGGGGAGCCAAAACGCAGAGAAAAAAAAAGTGGCTCTCATCGCTCAGCTCCGTGTCTAAAAGTCGACAATTCGCTATTGGTCAGCCGCTTTGCCTCTACTGGCTGGACTGCGAGGCCGCATCGGGCAAGTCCCAAATGGACCACAGCTCAAGGGCCGGCAAGCCGCACACACTCTCAAGCCAGCCCGCGCAGCCTCAAAAACGCTGTCCCTGTCTGACCGAGCCGTTGTCGGAGCACAGTCGGAGGAGAGAGAAGAGAATCGAGGTGTGATTGAGTGTGTATACGAGAAAGAGAAAAGGCGACAGGGAAGATACTCAGCAGCCCTTCAGTCCCTTCTGGCCAGCCTCATTGCCAATACCAACATGTCCCATATTCCGTACTCCGTAGTCCTCCCCTCCCTCCACACACGCCCCCCTGCCTCTCTCCCTTCCGCTTCCTCCGCCCTGTCCATCAATCACCGGTCTCATTTCGCTTCCACTGCTGTGTACTCCGTACCTCTCTTTCTCTCGCGAGCCTCTACGGACGCTTTCCTATCTGCTCTTCCGCCATGACTCTCGCTTAAGCAAGGGGGACCACCTCCTGCAGATGCACCTCCTGCAAAGCTCCACCATCCCTCCTCCCCTGGGTCCTACCCCGTGATGGGCGCCCATTCACAGGCCCCAATTGCCTTCCTGCTGCTGTGCATCATCTCTCTCCCATCCGTGTCTAGCCTCGTTGCCTGCCGCCGTTCCAATCACAGCCGAGAGGCCTCGAGAGAGGTGCAGCCATGCAATTAGACAACACCCTTCCCTCTCCACAGCCGAGGCCTCTTTCCCCCCTTTGCCCCTCCTGTCTAGCCGCAGCAGCCCGTTCTCGTCGTGCGCCTCGTCCAGAGTCTCTCCACCATTGGCCTCTTTCCCCTGTGTGGATTTGCAGCTCTTGCCACCAGGGTCAGGGCCATAGCCTTAGTGGGCAACACGCCCTTGTTAATTCTCGGCTCATGCAACCGCATTGGCCCAGTCGGGAAAAGCGTCGCGCAGAGAGAGGGGAGGATGGTGGCTGTCCGGTGGAGAGTTGGCAGGTCAAAGAAGTCAGCAGACAGGGCAAGTTGAGCTCGAGAGCCGCACCGCACAGACGGAAAGGACATGGTGACGTTCGAAATGGCAGTCGCAGCCATGCTCGGAAGCCACGAGGGGGGTTGAGTGGGGGTGGAGAGGGAAGTGACGAACGAGACGAAGGTCCGAACGGGCTACTGACGAAAGCCACACCTTCAATATCCGTCGACAGGGCCGTTGTATTTTCCGATTCGACGGCAAACATCAGTGCACAACTTGGCCTCGTTGGCTAGCTCTACGAACCATGCTATGTAGGCTTTTTTTCCTACACGCCCCCCCCCCTGCCATCTAACCTCCCCTGTCCTGCCCTTCCTCCTCATTCCACTCTTACTACCGTTCTGACATGGGACTCACGGATAACCAGACATGACAAGGGCAGCTTACGACGTATAGAGTAGTTCCTCTCGACATATCCCACATGGCGACTACAAAGCGCGTTAGCATCAATCTTCCTCATCCGCTTGTGTTTTCTGACTGGATCTATGGCCCACCTGGTAGCTAAGAAAAGAACAGCCTCGTCCACCCGTACTCGAGGCCGGCCTTGCTTGCTACTCTACATCTGCTTCTACTTCTGACTGTAGACACACGCACTGCCACTATTGCCTCAAAACACCCTCCCTTTCTTCGTTCCTTGACCATCGCGATCCTCGAGAGTGCACTACCTTCTCCTTTCACCCCCTCTCGTTTCTCTCTCCCACCCTCCCCCCATCTTTCTCTCATCGGTCTGCCCCTATTGTTGTCTCTCCTCCTGCCTTCCTTGGTTATCACAGCTCATCGTCCCTGTCCACTTATATGTCGCCCGTTTTGATCTAGAACCGTTGGCTCCTGTCGGCTGCGTTAGCTGCGTTAGCCATGGAAAAGGGGCCCCCTCCCCGTGTATGCCTTGTGATATCCGTGTCTCTGCTTTTGCACGATCGTGGAAAAGGGCCTCCGAGTATCCATTACATTCTGTTCCGCCTCGTCTTCTAGTCTCAATACATAAAGGTCCCGGCCCGCAGACGACCACCAGACCTTAGCCGCATATCATCATATTCTACCCGTCCCGTCATCAACACGCTAGAACCAAGCAGTCAGCCAGAAGTCTTTGCCACGAAAGGATAAGACTGTTGCCGCCTCATCACCGCCCACAGGGACAGCTAACCAGATCTGGTCAAAGCCGCTGCGACCGTTGACCTTGCACACCTCCCTCCCCCCGGATCTTCCAATCACGCTTCTAAGACAACGGGCTTTGTGAACCGACTTATCGTGTCCGTCCCCTTTGTCTCTGCCTTCTCTATCCCTCAATTCCATTTATCTACTTGTCTTCTCGTATTCATTCATTTGCTTCTCTTCTTCTCTTCTTCTATTTTGCTGTCTATATACCTGGCTGTCTCCCTGCCCGTTCTTCGGACTGCCGGTGTATGTTTGGCCGCTCGACAAGCTCTTTGCCTTCCTGAATCTTTACCATAAGCTCTTAACCACCCTCCCCCACACGCGGCAACTTCCCGCCTGCAGTCTTCAAGATACGCACACAATCGGCAAAAATATAACAGGAATCAGACGCTGTCTGCGGCTTATTACTTATTACTCACCATAAGTAGCCCCCTATCTGTCTTCACCCACTCCGGCTGCATTCGCTGCCCGACGCCAACATACTTTATTCCGCTGCAAACGAGCTGAAGTGCGACCGCCTCATCACCAATCTTATTCCTTTCGCTGTGGTGGCCATTGTCATCATATATTTGAGATAAATCTACAGACTGTCATCGGTTTTTTGTCCCTCCATTATCTCACATCTGTTTAAGCATTCATCTCATCTTCGGGGACGAGATTGCCCATTTTGATTTGCACAATTCAGAATCAAACCCTCATCACCGACATTTGCCCTTTGGGAGTTCCATCATCACATAATGGACGGACGTAAGTGCCTTCGACCTGCATCATTTATCCAGCCAATAACCAAGTCTTCATCGTGCTCTTGTCTTCAACGGCTTGACCACGGCACTCCCTCTATCTCTTTTTCGGCTTCCTGACATTCCCTGCTTGTAGTAAATGAACATCGTCGGGGCCCCGTGTTGCCGAGATCCTCGCCGACTTCACCGCCCTCCAGTACCACATCTCTGCGGCACCAGTTGAGCCAACAAACCCCGGAAGATGCCAACACCGAAGGGTGGCGCACGCTGCGCCAGTGCACCGTCGATGGACAGCACATCCTTAACACAGGCGCCGATACCCGGGTACCTGTCACCAAGGGTGGACACGAGGAGCAAAACAAAAGCCGAGCTGCAGCAGTACGTCTAACTTGTCTAGTGGAGCGGGAACAGCTTCAACTGACACGCTATTCACAGAGTCCATTTGGACGCCCTAGCCCGCCGGCATCAGGGACATAAGATCTACCAGCGTCAAACGGCAGCCCAGCAGTGGCTCGAGTGGCGCGAGAGAATTCTCCAAGGAGAGCGGCCTGCCCCGAAGCACGCTTCACAGTTGCGAGCCTGCGACGAGAACCTCTGGGCCGTGAGTTACCTACAAACCGCTTGCATCGACAACGCATGCTTACTATCTCACTAGGAGCTCGCCCAAATCACGGACGAAGCTGTGTATACAGAGCTGCAGGCAACTGACTGGCAAATGGGCCGGTGGACCGACGAAGATCCGCCACTGCGGGCAGTTCAGCGCTGGATTCGCACTCGGCGGTGAGCGATGAAGGGTAGGCGATCGAAAGGGGGATGCCGAAAAAAGGCAGACAAACACGAGTTTATTTACGACATCTAATCCTTGGGATAGGGGTTAGCCTTTTCTAGCGGCATGTCGGGATGGAACGTGATGCAAATTTGCCAAGCATTGACTGCTATGGCTGTGTTTTGGATGGGCAATTACAGGGACCCTATATAAGATACCAGGATTGCTCGAGAAGGAGCGTTGGGACTTTTGTTGTCTGATTTTCCCTCTTGCTTTTCTTCTTTCTTCCCTTCTTTCTTCTATTTTTTATGTCCTTCTCCTTACTATGCTATGCCATCTGGTGAAGGGAGCCCAGGATAAAGCGATCGCATGTCGTCCTGCCTGGTGCAGGTCGACAATAGAGATGAGAAACAGATACGGCAATAAATTAATGAACATTGAAACCATTCTCCTCCATTTTGCTATACGCTTCATTGTGAACAAACGCCTACAAACAAATGACAGGGAAATCACTCTATTCGGCGAGTCCAGCTATTCGTGGCCACACCGTTTGGAAGCATAACGGTCTGCCAGCAATGTCCTTCGCCAACGGCCTAACGGCAACGGTTGTGGCCCTGTAAGGAGCAGCGCGAACTCAGACAGCGGACTAGGCAAGCTGCCACTAAGGCAAGCCCATGTAAATTCCCACGCCCTGCCCTCATGACGTTTTGCTGTACACGCATAGGCCTATCCCAGCCAGTGAGAGGGCCATGCCGATGCCAGTGTCTAGTCAGGGGGACCGGTCGTCAGCTGGGGTGGCGCCAGATAAGGCTACCGTGTAAAGAAATGGAGAGGTAATACGGATAGAGGAGACGACGTTACTTACCTCGACTGATCACTTTGCTCTCAACCCACCACTCACCGATCACCGTGAAGAGAAAGGCCAAGGTGTTCACGATGGGCACGGTCAAGCTCAGCTCTACAGGGATGCGTGCGTGCATGCCAAGCGTCAGCCTTGAACGAATTGGGATGCTTAGGGGAGAGGTATGTGCTTAGATAGAGGGTTGTAGTATTGGGTGGGGAGACAAGTGGATCGTGGGGAGGGAGAGAAGCTGTTGGTGATTTCGTGCACACCCCCCCCCCCCCCCCTTTTTTTTTTCTTCCCCACCGCTTTATGCGTCGCCAGAGATTGAGACTGGTCTCGAAGGAAGGGGACAAGTGAGGGTTACACGAAAGACATACCGGCCTGGCCAATGAGCAGGAAGAACCACACGCTGCCGGTCAGGTTGATGAGCAGAGGTACGGCATAGCGCGGGTTTCGTAGCAAGTCGATGACGGAAAAGAAGGCGCCGTACAGGCGACGACGCACAGCGCTGCTGCGGATGGACTCGCGCTGCAGTAGCGGGTGGGGTGCCGGGTGGTGGTCTCGAGCAGCGCGGCGCAGAAAAGGCGTGGTGAAGCCCCAGGCGAGGCCAACGAGCAGAAAGCCGATCACATAATTGATGACAGGCGGCTGAGCCGGCAAAGCAGAGGGAGGAGGCAAGGAGGAAGACGAGGGCGGCGGCGAGGGGGAGGTGAGAGCGGCGAGAGATGTGAGAGAGGGCTCCGACTCCATGATTGGTTGTGGTTGGAAGATGGGTGGTGCAACGGCTGACGAGGCTGCGTGGTTTGGTGTGAGAGTTGGGGAAAAATCTGGACGGAGAATCAGGAACAAAAAGAGCAGAAGCCCCAAAAGGGAGCAGCAACGGCTGGTTGGCTGCTGCGGCTCGCGGGTAATCCGCCTAGCTAGCGCCAACAGCTAGGGGGGTGGCGCCTATGAGTACGAGTACATAGTACCCGTAGAGTGGTACCTGGAGTGGCTTGTTTCGGCGGGGCTGTTTGCGGCTGCACAGACAGTCTGACAAGTGCAGGTGTTGCGAGTGCTACTACTCCGTACATAGTATGTACATAGTATGGGGCAAGCTACTCCGTACTCGTACTCCGTATATCATATGAGCGCGCAGCCTGCGATTCACGTCTCCCGATCAAAAGATTCGTACCTGTAGCAACACGGCATCGTGCGCCTAGTATTCCTCCGAGGCCGTGCCAATCGTACGTGGACGGAGTTCTCCGCGCCCATCCTCGACCGCTAGGACCGCTTATTGACAGCCGCATTTTTCTGCTATGGCCTCGCATAGCCTCCTCGAAGGGCCTTGATTGGTTCCCTCCAAAACAACGCACGCTAGCTGCAACCATCGCGAAATTTGTTTCTCACAATCACCCCTTCATACACCCCCTTCCCCCCTGCAGCTGCTCAACTGCCGGCTCGAGAGTGGGCTTCGGATCGGCAACCTAATTTTTTTTTTTTCCTTTTTTCATTTATCAGGGCCCGCCCCTACCCTGTGAGTAGCGGCGCCGGCACCGGCGATGTAGAGGCTCCTGAGGCCAGCCGCAAGAGGCAGCCGACGGAACAGCAATGGACTGCTCTCGGGCTTAGTGCTAGCCAGCCCGATACATTAACTGCTCAATATACTCCGACCTCCTCCGCCCGCTCTCACTCTCGCCTGTTCCTGCTGGGAAAACAGAAGAACGACAGATGGTGTTGGCTGGCAGCGGCCGTGAGGTACACACATATGTATGTATGAGTCGACACTCTGATCTTATCAACAGCACTGTGGGACCTGCTGGCAGAGTTGCAGTGCAGCGGTTCCCGTCCCCGGAATACAACAATCGTCTACCAAATGGTGACGCCACGGGTCGATCAATTCTGGAGCCGTCCAGAAAGCCGTGAGATCTGCGACGGGCACCAGTGTGGCGGGTGGATTGATCTCTGTATATCAGAACGGACGGCCTTTGTTATTCTGCTGGCTGGCTGGCCGGATCTACAACATGACGAGTCTTTGGAATGTGTTGCTCGTGCCCGAAAAAGGGTTCTAGTGAATTTCTGATGCCGAGCTTTAGTGCATAAATCGCTACTAGTTCTGCCCAGCAACGCTGCACAAGTGGGAAAGAAAACAAACAGGTTACCGAAAACAGACATGGACTGCTGCCGAACTTGTTACGTGGTATGGAGTAGGCGTGACTTTGGACGGCCGTGTATTCCGTATTCTCAGCAAATGCCAGGATTGCCGGCTCACAAAGTCCTTTGCATACTTCGTACTCGTGCTCCGAACTCCGTACGAACTGACCCCCTGTTGTCCCTGTTACGACGCATTTGCGTGCCACCGGCCGCTTGCTATAATGGCCATTCTGCTGTTTCAGCGCAACCCACAGGCCCTGGCGTTGTCAAATCCTGCTTGTCTGACTGTCTTGGCAGCCAGCCCCCTCCTCTGGGCCCCTGCCAGCCACCGTCAATTCGTATGCAACGCGGGTTATGTCAGCGGTCAACCCCACCAGCCCCCCCCAAGCTGTTGTCAGCGGCCAATGAAATACTCAATTCCAGCCCCAAACCACCGCAGCTTGCCGCACTTAGCTGGACCAAAGGCCCTGTTGCTTGGGGATGTCAACAAAGCCTTCTTCGGTCACCAGTCCTTCTCTTTGTCGTCTCTCTTACATTTCCGCTTTTCTTTCTGCTTTTTTTGCTGTCTTTTCGTCTCACCTCTTTTTCGCTTCAACTGCATCGCTGCCACACACGCACACACACACTCTCTCGTCTGTCGCTCATTTGCCCGCATTACTGCCACCTTTCGTTCTGTCTTGCTGTCTGGACAACTCTACGCTTTGTCAACTGGCACTAGCTGCTCTCTGACGGCTTCCTCACACCTGCCGAACTGACACACCGCCTGCACAACTGCCTGACGGCCCCATACTTGTCGACTTTACCGCTGTCTCCCAGACGGCTCCATGACTTTGATCCCTTAACACAGTCGGGTCTGCATCATGTCTGCCAAGTCCAAGATCAATCCCCTCAATGGGCAGCATACGGCTGGCATCTTCTCCGACCCGAGTATCGACGGGCCGCAGATTGGCACTCTCGTGCTCGTGGTCGACCGGGCGAAGAATCTGCCCAACCGGAAGACCATTGGCAAGCAGGACCCCTATTGTGCTGCTCGTCTGGGCAAGGAGGCCCGGAAGACGGCCACGGACATTCCTGGCGGACAGACTCCGAAATGGTAGGCTGAGAAGCTGGAAGAGAGGGCATGAAACAGACTCGGCTGACAGCATGTTCACAGGGACCAAGAGCTACGCTTCATCGTGCACGATTCCCCTGACTACTACCAGCTCAAGATCTCCATCTTTTAGCGACGACAAGAAGACGGAGCTGATTGGCGAGAACTGGGTTGATCTGCGCGATATCATTGTTCCGGGCGGTGGCCAGAGTGACCAATGGGAAACCCGCAACCCCCGTGGCAAGCAGGCCGGTGAGCTCCGCATGGAGATTACGTTCTATGACAGCCCCGGGAGGCCGGCCGGGACGCCGGCCGGACCGGCATCGACGGCATCGTCGCAGCTGGCGGCACCAGCAATGATAACTGCTGTCTCCGCTGCAGCGACTGTGCCCACATCCAGCAGCTCATTGAGTGGTCCAAGAGCACGGCCACTACCGGAGATGACTGGACCATCACGAGGAGTTCCGAAGCGGCGACCACTCCCATCAGACCCCGTCGTGGGCCATGCTTCACACCCCCCCCCTGAACCAGCACCACAGCCTGCACAACAGCCTGTGCCGGTGCCGCAATCGGCCGTAGCCGTGGCACAACTCTCCGACGCCACACAAACACCGTCGCGTCAGCTGAACCCTTCGGCAGCATATAATACCAACCAGCTATCTCAGCCTCTCGGCCAATACAACACTCCTCCCCAGCCTTCACCCCATCAACACCAACATCAACAGCAGCAGCCACCGCTGCTACTACCACAATCACAGCCTGCAGTATCGACATTACAAATGTCTCCCACACGATACCAAGAGTATCGTGATCAGGGTTCGTACGGCTCTGCTATCACCAATGGCCCGGTAGCAGACAGCGGGTATGAGAGCACCCCGTCTGATGGTCACCAGCACCAATCCTACCAGCGCTACCAGCACCACCATGCACAATCGCTGGATCGCTACCAGGCGCCATCTCACTACGGCAGCCGCGACTTTGGTGGCGACATGCGAGACCAGCAGCCATACGACAGCCGTTTTGACAACGCACCTATACCGGTCTCAGCACCACCTGTATCTGCTTCATACGAGGAGACCAACATGGTAGCACCTGTCGGCGATCGTCCACCGCCTCCTCCCGTCCACAGAAGCAGGAACAACAGCAGCGGCGCCGTGGAGTCCGGATATCGCAACAGCTTCAACTCGTCTACTGTGAAAGGAACGCCACCCCAGACAATTCGCCATGACGTGCTGCGCAGCGAGGCCCATCGACACTCCATATCGTCGGCCTATCCAGGCCGTCCGATTTACCGGCCAGTTGAATCGGGCACATCTCCCACCGTTTCCGCAGCAGTCTCCCCGGTCGACAGATCGACGTACGGCTCAGCCGTCACGGATCCCTTCTACCAGCCATCGCCACCTCGCCATCGAGCCTACGACTCCGCCTATGATGCACAGCCGTACTCGACCGAAGAGGCGAACAACGGGGTGGGTCCCCTCGTGCCGGCGTCGTTTCAGCAGAACACATCTCGCCAGCCGCCACAGCAGCCACAACAACAGTCGGGCTACGAATACTCCGAGCCCGACTACAACCACAACAAGGCGCCCAGTCCATCACCTCTCAGCCTGGCTAGTCACCGAGGCGCCAGCCCAGCTGCTGCTGCTGCTTCAGGCTATGCGCCCTCCACGCCTACACACTATCGAAATGGCGAGTCGATGAGTTTTGCAGGATCTGTGTCGCCTTCCCCAATGCAGCAGCGAGACAATAGGACGAGTCCGGCCCCGCCACCTGGGTCTGGGTACAGCGCCTATGATGCTCCCGCGGCCGAGGAGCGGTACCAGGGTTACCACAGCGATCTGGATGGCGCCCCGCACGAAGATGACATGGGCGTCGACTCCTTTGAAGTCATGCCGGTACCGGCCTCTCTGGTCCCAGGTGTCGATCCCGGGCTTGCACTGGAGCTTCGATCTCGTATCCACCAGGAGGACCGGCGCAGCGAGCAGCGTCGTTACACCATCCAGCAACAACCGATGGATATACCTGCTCGTGGGAGGCAGATGACTGCTCGAGCATCTAGCTTTGGCCAGGAGGATGCTGCTCGGATGTACACCGCACCACAAGGGAGCTACAATGAGGGAGGATACGGTGGTCGGACGTACGATGCGCCACCACAGGCGCGGTCGAGGTACGAGCGAAGTCCAGGGCCGTATTCATCGGGAGCGGCGTCGCCGGCGCCACCGGTGCCTGCGGCACACTCGCCGAACCCGCGGCACACGATCAAGCGCAAGTCCGTCAGTCCTGCACCACCACCTGCGCCAGCGAGTGGGACGGAGAGCCGCCGACTTTCCGGCATTCCGTTTGGTCCCGACTCCTATGATGAGCTCAACCCGACGGTGGCGGCGACGATCGACCCAACGCGTTCAGATTTTAACGAGGCCACAGGCAAGATCGTCTCGTACGACGGCCGCGAGATCGACCCGTCCGACCACCTGCCCATGAATACGTGGGCACCCGAGCCCGAGGCAAAGCCGACGAAGCCGACAGGTGCGGCCGGGACGTTGTCCTCAGAGGGGGCGGTGCCGTCAGGAAGGCGTCAGCTGCGGATTGCTGGCCGACCGCAAGCGGCTGCCAACAACACAGGCATTACTTTTAGCTCAGGAAATAATGCTCCGGTTGCGCCGGCGTCACGGAACCGTCTGCAGAAAAAGACCAGCCGGCAGAGCCCGCCGACAGTGCCGACGGTCAGCAGCAGCAGCAGCGGCGGCGGAAACATGAGCATGGCGATGACAATCTCGTCCCAGTCACAGAACGCAAGCCCTCTGGCGCCGCTGTCCCACCCTCGCCAACAGGACAACTTCACGCCACCACGCGGGCTGCCGCGAGCAAACACGTATGATGGGGCCAGTGAAAACCACGCACCGGCGATGGCCTTGTATGGCGGCAGCCCTGGGAGAAGCGGCTTTGGGGCACCGGCTCCACCGGTCCCCGCCAAAGTACCAATGGGAAGCGGCAGCATCGCGGGCTATGGTGGCGGCGGGCATAGGGGCATCGGCAGCAGCGAGCGGGACCGGAGCCCGGCAATGAGTGGTGCTCTGCCAATGCCGATTCCCGAGTCACGTGCCTTGCCTTGGGAACCCTACTCCGCAGGGCCATCGGGCGAGGTGGCTCTGATGGAAGAGATGAGCCGGATCGACCTTGGGAGTGGACGAGCCCGGAGGCACCATGGCCGTCAATACTAGGGGGATGGGGACATGATAGTGTGATCTTTCGTGTATATTACAAGGCCGACCGGGTGGACAGAGGTTAGAATTGGGTATTGGGTATTTGGGCGTTGAGCGGCCGACGATCTGACCGTTTACTTCCCGGCTTGATTTTCTGACTGCTTGTATTGTTCTGGGGTCTAGTTTTCAGTTTGGGACGGCGGTGGCGCTGTTTGATTTATTTATCTGAAGGCACCCGGTCGGGATAGGTCTATCATGTCAAGAACAAGAGGGCAAGCGAGCACATTGTCAATAGAGGCCTCGATACGTGGCGCGCAAACGCATGCGCAGATGGTCGTCGGCTGTGAGGACGTCGTCGGCGATGCAGTTGTCGGAGACAGTGTTCTGGGACTGAGCGGCCGCGACGGCGCGAGCGACGCGTTCGCTGGGCACGGGGACCAGCGAGCTGGCGCGAGCGGGATGGCAGAAGAAGGCGATAGAGTAGCGGGGGCTAGCAGATGCGGACTCGGACTCGGACTCGGACTCGGACTCGGACTCGGAGGCGACGGGCAAAGCCACGCGATGGACGGTACTGCGAAGAAGGCCGCCGGTCCAGTAGGCCAGCAGGTCGCCGATGTTGACGAGAATGGGCGGCGCTGCGTCAGTCTCGGTACCGGCCGGCGTCACGGGCACCGGCTCCCAGACGTCTGGCTGCCGGGAGATCTCCAGTCCGGCCTGGCCGGCCAGCCGGAACAGCAGCGTCATCGAGCCGTAGTCCGAGTGGGCGCCGGCACGCACGGCCTCCGGGTCGTTCGCCTGCCGTGGGGGGTGGTACAGCAGCCGAAGCGTGTTGTCGGTGGCTCCGGCCGGTCTGCGGGGGGCAGCCGTAAAGAAATCAGGAGGGTCGACCTGGAGGAGGGGGATGGATAGTGATTAGTCATCAACATCGTCAAAAGGGGCAAGTCACGCACCTCGAGACCGATGCCAAGCAGGTCGTTGAGCGTCAAACACATGTTGAAGCAGCGGTCGAAGAAGGCAGCCAGCCGGGGCTCGTCATCGGACAGGGCGGCCGGGACGGGCTGCTGGGCCCGGCCATTGAGAAACTCGCCAAAGTTGAAGGCTCTTAGGTCGTGTCAGACGCATACGACGTATGATTTATGGTGCAGGAAAGACGGAGGAGCACCTACTCTTTGGCATCGCCGACCTGACAGACGCACGTCAGCATTCTTGCTTTCCTGCTTGTGTACCTCCTCTCTGACGCATCTTACCTTTTGGTTCTTCGGATCCAGCGTCTCCACCCGCTCTGCAACCCAGCCCCGATTATTTGTCCCGAGTCTCGAGGGTTCCTTCTCGGCTGCCGGCAGTGCAAAGAGCTTCCGGGACTGGAGGGGGTCAGCACACCGGCCACTGACAGAAGGGTGAGGCGCGTCTCACAATGGCAAAGGCCTCGTCCACAGAAGGCACGGGGATGTCGCGTCCCGTGTTGCGAATGTAGACAAAGCCATGCTCGACTGCAGCGTCGACGAGTTGCCGGGCCACAGCCTCGCGATCGGTCGCGGAGCCCGCGGCGCCGGCGAGATCGATGACGGGAATGCGTGCAGGGGCGGCCATGTCTGCGTGCACGGCGTGAAGCAGATGTGGTTTGCTGTTTGCTGATTTGCTAATTTGCTACTTGCTGTGTTGCTGTAAATTTCTTGAGATCTTTCGGCCGCCTCCGACCGGCGAGATAAACCAATTGGGGTTGCGTACGGTCTCCGGCCTCAGGCCGCACAGCCACGTCCACCTGCGACGCAGACAGAGCTGTACTCCGTATTACATGGATCATCCGACTCTCTCGTCGTATTCTCGACCGACTCGCCGCTCCTCGGACCCCAGAGCACACTGGCGACTTGCAGACGGCCGGTGCGACTGATCGCATAGTTGCATACACACACGCACATGCAATAATCAGGAGTCACGACTAGGCATGCACAGAACACGTGATATTACACGCAACGTGCGCCTGCCCTGGGACAATCATCATCGCAGTATGCCGTGCATTGAGACGCGCCGCCTAGGCGCACCTGCCCTGGAGATCCAGCCCCAAAATCACCACTTTGTCCAATCATCTCGTATTTTTTTTCTTGGCTTCACTCTATTTTCTGGCTAACCAACGCATGCTTTTCGCCTCGCCGAAGCGATCTGTCATGGTGACTGTCCTTTGCATCATGCCCGACTCGTCCAGCTCTTTCAACGCGTTGAGCTTTTGAGCTTTTGAGCTTTTGAGCTTTCTATTGCCATTTCCATTTCCATCTCCATCTCCATCTCCATCCTCCTTTGTCTCTGCCAACCCCTGCTTTCTCCTCCATCTCATTTCCATCACCATTTTCTGACATACCTATCTCCTGCGGTCTCGTGCTCGCTTCAACGCGACTGCTTCCTCTCGTCGCCAATGGCCTCACCCAGCTCCGCTGCCGGCTTCTCCGAAGGCGAGCAGCCGACCCCCTCGCCTCACCATCTCGACAAGTCCTTCTTGACCAACGCGAACGCCAGCATGACCGAAGACGAGGACACCTTGACGGCCCAGGTCCGACGCTATACAGAGACGCCAGACCCCTCGGAGCGGCACGGCGGCCGTGGAGGCGGAGGTGGTGGCGGTGGACGCGGACGGGGAGCCAGAGATTCGGCCGTCGGCAGCGTCAATGGTGGCAGCGTCAACGGCGGTCTCTTCAAGGACCCCAGTGCCATCGGCAAGATCCGCCACCTCAAGAAAGAGGACGGCGAGCCACTCTGGCGCTACGACATCCAGTACGATTTTCTGCGCGCCGTCTTTGACGACGAACGCGAGGTCTTTACCAACAGCTACGAGCCTTCGATGCCTAGCAAACAGTGTTTTGCCGACCTTTACATCGACACGATGGCACGCAGCAGCAAGACTAGCAAGATCCTGCACGACAAGCTGCTGAGCGACCGCAACGCTGCCAAGAGTATGGCCATGGTCTGTCTGCTGGTCAACATTGGCCGCATGAACACGACCCTGAATTGTGGGTTTTTGCTCTAGCTGCTCTTCCTCTCAGGTCCGCTGACAACAAATGCAGTCTTCCCCGAGATGCGCGCCCAGCTTCGCACCTACCACGCCATCCCTTCGCTCCAGGTCCAGCAGGATGCACACGCCTACAAGCAGCTGCAGGACGCCCCACGCCTCAAGTCGATACTCAAGGGGGGCTCGGAAGACCGCGCCGAGCCGCGCACGCTGGACACGCTCAAGGATCAGGATGTGCCGCGAACAAACCCCGTCAACCTCATCTTTCTCATCTGCCACAGTGCTGCCAAGGTGGCCGAGCTGCACTTCCCGCCCGGTCGCGAGTTCCACGACCTGATCATGCGCACGAATCTGTCGAGCAAGTCGCGCGCCGCCGCCTTCCTGTGGATCATGTGGTTCTACCTCGAGTCGGACTTTACCGAAGAGGGCTGCGAAGAGAACCCGTTTGGCGCCGGCGTCGACTATGACGTGGATGTGGCCAACCAGGGCGTGCCGATGCTGGAAGAGCTCACGCCCGAAGAAGAGGGACGCGAGAACCAGGACACGGCCGAAGAGCGCGAGTTTGGTATCGCCAAGAAAAACCAGCGGTCGGCCATCCTGCGGGACGAGCAGCTGTTCACAGACTCGCCGCCCGTCAAGCGAAGCTCACGCACATCTGCACGGCCGTCTGCCGTTGCCACCATGGCAAAAGAGCTGTCTGCGGCGCCAGACGGCGAGCGTTCCGGTCCGCCGGCGATCCTCCCGCGCATCCGGCCCTCAAAACACGACAGCGACGTCGAGAGCACACGCTCGACGCCACCGCCCCGGTCGTTGAACCGCTCGTTCGGCCCTGGTGGACCTGGCGGCAGCACGACGTCTCGGCGAGCCGGTCCGCTAAAGTACCAAATCATCGAAGGGTCGTCACCGGCCCGTCAGCCACCACTGTTGCAACAGATGCACCAGCAACAACAACAGCAGCTACTGCGCAAGCGCGGCAGCAGGCCATCGCAGAAGGCTGTCGGACGGATGCCGGACGTGGACGACGAGGATGCAGACGAGGGCGCGAACACGCCGGCTCCCACGGGCGGCCGCAAGCCGCGAACCGCCGACGGCACACCAGATCGCCGTGGAGAACAATCGCAAGCAGCGGATAGAATACCTGCTTTCGCGCGGCATGCAGCGCAAGCACCACCGGTCGCGAAAGGGCCGGCGCACAGGACGGGGCGATTGTGCGGGCATACCGGCGGCTGCAACAGGTCGAGGACCCGTTCGAGGACAGCGAGAACGAGGACAACGTGGCCTGGAACCGCGGCATCTTCTCCTTCCAGCCGGGTGCGCCGCAAACCAAGGTGACGGGCGACGCGTTTCGGGAGCGCGGCTTTGGCGGCATTGTGCTGCTCAACGACGAGCAGGACGACTTTGGCGAAGAGGTGTCGGCCTACTCGGCCGCCATCCGCCGGGCAGCGCGCCGGATGAACCGGTGGGAGGAGACCAAGAGCACCGCGGTCGTGGCGCCGATGAAGCGACAACGCGTGCACGTGACGCCCGACGACGACTATCCCGATCCCAACGAGACCGAAGAGGAGATGGATCTGGATGGCGACCATCTGGACATGTCGCTGCTCGAGGTGCCGCAGCTGCCGTTGCCGACCGCAATGCCATCGTCGACGAAACGGCGCCGGACAACAGGAGCAGAACCGGGAGCTGGCGGCATTGGTGGCACGCCGAGCGGCCGTGCAAAGGGCAGCAGCAGCAGGGCCGCCGGCAAGGCAGCAGGGGGCGGCACAGCTACAGCCAACGGTCGACGTCGGCGGCCTGCAGCAGCAGCACCGGTGTCTGTAACCAATGACGAGGACGGTGGTGTTGGTGGTGGCGAGATTGCCGAGGACGTGGCAGCAGTAACAGCAGCTGCAACAGCAACAGCGACAGCATCCTCATCTACAGCAGCAGCGGCGGCGACAACCAACAGCAACACCGACGAGGAGCTCAACGACGTGGATAAGACGCTGCTGGGAATGGGCGACAGAGAGAGCGACTCGGATTGAAAGTCTGTTTGTTTTGCCAAATTCTCCTTCGGGAATCTTTCGGGAACCTGTTTCTCTTTCTTCTTTCTTCTTTCTTCTTTCCTTTTCTATTTTACTACTTGCTTCTACTGTCCTGTCTTTTTGTTTCTTGATAGTGCTGCTGCCATGCCCTTGTCTCTGGGCATGGCCGGCTTCCAGATGTCTTATTATCTGTTCGGTTGGTGCAGCTTGGGTTTTCAGACACTTGTCATGCTGCTTTGTAAGGAATCACACACACGGCTAGGTACATAGAGGAAATGGGCAGATAAGGCTCGGTCCTGATTGGCATATGTCCTGCTTTGGTCGTAGGCCTGGACCATTGGGCCTGTGTATGATGTATTTGTAAGCTGGTGGCAGACTGCTGGCTGTCGCCTTCCTATAATGGTGCAGCCCGGAAAGGAGAGACCCACATCTGCCGTTCGGGAAGGCAGCAACGACCTCCACCTCGACACCGTACATACATATCAGTAAGCTAGCTTTATCCTCCACTTTACTCTTTCAGCGGTGTGCCATCACTATTGCAACCTGCAGAGTCAGCACGACGGCTCTATGATCCCGGCACAGAAACAGGGCGCGGAAGTCGGAGATTACCCTAAAGTCCTTTGAACCACGTGCTGCCAAGTCTCTGTCCAAGTCCAGCTGTCTGCCCCTAGTCCTCCGTACTCCGTACCTTTTCTAACTTTGCATTCCCCATGCCGAAAGCTTGGCCTCTTGGCTGGCAGATTGACACACGTTCTTTTTCTGAGCCTGTCAACCTGTCCACACTTTTTGCTCACCGAAAAAGACTTATTCCAGGGACCACGTTAGCTGCGGGAGGGGGGCAAATCGGCAATACCCATTCGCGTGTCTGCCTGTCGGCTCCGCCTGCGCCTTTCGGCAACCAAATCG
Organism: Grosmannia clavigera kw1407; assembly: GCF_000143105.1. NCBI lineage: Eukaryota > Fungi > Ascomycota > Sordariomycetes > Ophiostomatales > Ophiostomataceae > Leptographium > Leptographium clavigerum. The sequence goes on along the minus strand of NW_014040797.1, from coordinate 2,155,394 downwards.
CCGTGTCCGGTGACAAATGGCTACATCGGGTTTAAGTGCCATCCCTAGATATCACACCAAAAAAATTAAGCTACATATAAGTTGCGACACCCGTAGCGGCAGCCCCAATTAACGGCCCGTCGTATCTGCCCGTCGTATCTTCTTGTCTTGCTGGCTTTTGCTGGCTTTTTGTTGGTTCCAGCAGTGTCGACCGACACCGTCTGTACGGACAGAGCGTAGCATTGACTGACCTTGCTTGTGCTTGCTTGTGCCAGCTCTCTCTGCAGACAGTGGCCATGGCAGACGACCGCGATTATGAAGACGAAAGGGAGCACGAGGTCGAGATGAACGAGAGCCCCGACCCCATTGCCAAGGCTGTCCTGCCCAGCACGGGAGAAGACGTCATGGGCGAAAAAGAGGTCGTCGTCGGCGCCATGGAGCAGAATTCCGACCTGGACGACGAGGAGGTCAGCCGCGAGCAGACAATGCAGCGTCAGGAGCTGGATCGAACCCGGAGCGCTGCCACCGATGCCAGTGCAGCCAGTGCCGCTACATCGGCCCCCGAGACGATGCCGCCGTCCTGGATCAGAAAGATCAATCCCCTGCGCTGGGGCTCCGTGCCACCTGTTCCCGCCGAACGGGTCGAATGTCCCGAGGCCACGGCCACCTTCTTCAGCCGCCTAAGCTTCCACTGGCAGGCCAGCATGATGCGGGTGAGTTGGCTGGACCGACCTCCGATCCTGATCGTGCAGGTCTCGTGCTGACCTGATGTGCCTAGGTTGGATACAAACGTCCCCTCGAGAAGAACGACATCTGGCTGGTGAATCACAACCGTGCGGTCAAGCCCATGTCTGAACGTGTCCGCGAGTCGTTCAAGCGTCGTGTGGCCAACGGCGACAAGCATCCCCTCCTCTGGGCCCTGAACGAGGCCTTTTTCGTCGAGTTTTGGCTGGGCGGCCTCTTCCAGTTGTCCTCCACCATCTTCCAGGTCCTCTCTCCCTTCATCCTGCGCTACCTCATCAAGTTCGCCACCAAGGCTTACAGGGCAAACCATGACGGAGGTCCGGCTCCGCACATCGGCCACGGCATCGGCCTCGTCTTCGGCATCACCATCATGCAGATCTGCCAGAGCCTGGGCACGAACCACTTCATCTTCCGCGGCATGATGATCGGTGGCCAGGTTCGCGCTACCCTGATCAACCTGATCTATGAGAAGAGCATGGTGATTTCCGCCCGTGCCAAGGCTGGCGGTGTCGCTCCGGGTGAAAAGACCGAACCCGTCAAGGCTGAAGACAGGACCAACGGCGAGAAAGGCGACAAGCCAAGGACCAAGGACAAAGAGAGCGCTCTGGCCGTGTCTGTCGACGGTGTCGGATGGGGCAACGGACGCGTCGTCAATCTGATGGGCGTCGACACCTATCGCGTAGACCAGGCCTGCGGTCTGTTCCACATCATCTGGGCCGCCCCCCTCTCTTGCCTCATCACACTTGCCCTCCTCCTGGTCAACCTGACCTACTCTGCGCTGGCTGGCTTTGGCCTTCTCATCGTCGGCATCCCGCTGCTCACTCGGGCCATGAGAAGTCTCTTCGTGCGCCGCAAGCAGATCAACCGCGTCACCGACCAGCGCGTCTCTCTCACCCAGGAGATCCTCTCGTCTGTTCGCTTCGTCAAGAATTTCGGCTGGGAGAGCTCCTTTCTCGCTCGCCTGGAAGAATACCGTGCCACTGAGATCAGGATGATTCAGGTGCTGCTCTCCATCCGCAATGCCATCATGGCCATCAGTCTCGCCCTTCCCATCTTTGCTTCTATGCTCGCCTTCATCACCTACTCACTGACCCAACACGGCCTGGACCCTGCCAGCGTCTTCTCGTCGCTGGCCTTGTTCAACGGTCTGCGCATGCCGCTCAATCTGCTGCCGCTCGTCCTTGGCCAAGTGACTGACGCTTGGAACTCGCTGAAGCGAATTCAGGAATATCTGCTGGCCGAGGAGCGGGAAGACGAGGCCGAGTGGAACACCGACGGCCCCAACACCGTCGAAGTGCACGATGCCAGCTTCACATGGGAACGAACGCCGACGCAAGAGACAGACGATGCAGGTGGCAAGAAGTCCCCCAAGAAGGAGGCCACCAAGCAGCCTGCCACAGAGACGGTACTGCCTCTCTCGGACGGCAATGCCGGCGACACGGCCAGCACTCTGGTCGAAGAGCGGGAGCCGTTCAAGCTCCACGACCTCGACTTCACCATTGGCCGCAGCGAGCTCGTTGCCGTCATCGGGTCGGTCGGTAGCGGAAAGACATCGCTGTTGGCCGCGCTGGCCGGCGACATGCGCAAGACCAAGGGCAGCGTTGTTCTCGGAGGCACCCGTGCTTTTTGTCCGCAGTATGCCTGGATCCAGAACACCACTTTGCGCAATAACATCATTTTCGGCAAAGACATGGACGAGAACCGCTACCGCGAGGTTATCAAGGCGTAAGTGCAAACTCTCGTCTCCCTGTCCGTGAAGTAGTGCTGATTTGACCCTCGCAGATGTGCGCTTCAACCGGATCTCGACATGCTACCGTCTGGAGATGCCACCGAGATTGGTGAGCGCGGCATTACCATCTCAGGCGGACAGAAGCAGCGGCTGAACATTGCGCGGGCCATCTACTTCAACGCCGACATCGTTCTCATGGACGATCCGCTCAGCGCCGTGGACGCACACGTGGGACGACACATTTTCGACAACGCCATTCTCGGCATGGTCAAGGACAAGTGTCGGATCCTGGCCACGCACCAGCTGTGGGTTCTCAACCGCTGCGACCGCATCATCTGGATGGAGGGCGGAAAGATCCAGGCCGTCGACACGTTCCCCAATCTGATGCGCGACCACGCAGGCTTCCAGCAGATGATGGAGTCGACGGCTGTCGAAGATGAAGACGAGTCTGCCCCGGCGCCTGCGACCAAAGAGGCCCATGCGGATACCAAGAAGAAGTCAAAGTCCAAGGGCCTCATGCAGCAAGAAGAGCGAGCCGTGGCCAGTGTGCCCTGGTCGGCCTATACCGACTATCTTCGCGAGTCCGGCTCGATTTTCAACGGTCTCCTCGTATTCATTCTGCTTATTCTCGCACAGGGATCCAACATTACGACGTCGCTTTGGCTCTCGTACTGGACGTCGCGCAAGTTCGATCTCTCGACGGGGGCGTACATCGGAATCTATGCCGCTCTCGGCGCCGCTCAGGGGAGCTTGGTTTTTTCCTTTTCACGGTGTCCATGTCCATCTGTGGTACGGCAGCCTCCAAGGCCATGCTGCGGCGAGCCATCACGCGGGTGCTGCGTGCGCCCATGTCCTTCTTCGACACGACGCCGCTCGGCCGCATCACGAACCGCTTCAGCCGAGACGTCGACGTGATGGACAACTCGCTGACCGATGCCATCCGCATCTATTTTTTCAGCGTCGGCAACATCATTGCCGTCTTTGCGCTCATCATTGCATACTTCCATTACTTTGCCATTGCCCTGGGTCCGCTGTTCATCATCTTCCTCCTGGCCACGTCCTACTACCGGCAATCGGCGCGCGACATTAAGCGTTATGAGTCCGTGCTGCGCTCACACGTATTTGCCAAGTTTGGCGAGGGACTGAGCGGTGTTTCCAGCATCCGGGCGTATGGTCTGCGCGACCGGTTTGTAGCCGGCCTCCACGAAGCTATCGACGACATGAACAGAGCCTACTACCTGACCTTTAGCAACCAGCGGTGGCTGTCTTTGCGGCTCGATGCCATTGGCAACATTCTTGTGTTCATTGTGGGCATCCTTGTCGTCACCTCGCGCTTCAACGTATCACCGTCCATTGCCGGTCTGGTGTTGTCGTACATTTTGGCCATTGTGCAGATGATTCAATTTACGGTGCGCCAGCTGGCCGAGGTGGAAAACGGCATGAACGCAGTTGAGCGGCTGCAGTATTATGGCCGCGAGCTCGAAGAGGAGGCGCCGGCACACACCGTCGAGGTGCGGAAGAGCTGGCCAGAGAAGGGCGAGATCGTGTTCGACGACGTCAAGATGCGCTACCGTGCAGGTCTGCCGCTTGTGCTTCAGGGCCTGAGCATGCATGTGCAGGGTGGCGAGCGAATCGGCATCGTCGGCAGGGGGGGAGGAGGCAAGTCGAGCATCATGTCGACGCTCTTCCGGCTGGTGGAGATATCGGGTGGCCACATCACGATTGATGGCATCGACATATCGACCATCGGGCTGAGTGACCTGCGATCGCGCTTGGCCATCATCCCACAGGACCCAACGCTGTTCCGGGGCACAGTTCGGAGCAATCTTGACCCGTTCAACGAGCACACCGATCTGGAGCTCTGGGAGGCACTTCGTCAGGCCGATCTTGTCTCAGACGAAGCGGCGGAGCAGGCAACAGCAGATATCAACGAGCCTGGAAGTGGTGGCGAGACGCGAGACGCGGGGCGCATCCAGCTAGACAGCGTGGTCGAGGAGGACGGCCTGAACTTCTCGCTCGGCCAGCGGCAACTGATGGCTTTGGGCCGTGCGCTGGTGCGCGGAAGTCAGATTATTGTGTGTGACGAGGCGACATCGTCGGTCGACATGGAGACAGACGACAAGATCCAGCAGACGATTGCGTCTGGCTTCCGGGGCAACAGGCTACGGTACATTGCCCACCGCCTGCGGACAATCGTGGGGTATGATCGCATCTGTGTGATGGACCAGGGTCGCATTGCTGAATTGGACAGCCCATTGGTGTTGTGGCAGAAGGAGGGCGGCATCTTTCGGAGCATGTGCGAGCGGAGCGGATTCGAGAAGAAGACATCCGACAGGCCCAGGGCAAGCTGGACAGCTATGTGGCTAGCCAAGAGGGCAAGCAGAAGGATCTGTCGATCTGAAGCCCATGATCTTGTGCCGAGGAGATATCCAGGACATATGTTGGCATATTCGATCGTCTAATCAGTCAGTCGGTCACAAAGCAACGATGCCATAATCTAGACACGCAAACAATTTCTCACATGTTGATGGGTGCGCGCTTCCACGATGGTTGTGAATCTTGAAGATGGTTTTGATAAGCTGATTGTGGAAAAGGACAGCCGAATTGTCTAGAAATGACTCTCGCGGGGAGAGCAAGGAGAGACATGGGCTGGACTCGAGACAGGGGAGGAAGGCACGACGGGCGCTGCTGCCGTGCAACACGTAAAACCAAACCCCTGCTTCTCACAGCAGAAAAGGGCGCCAGCCAATAACAGAACCAGCTCTCAGCTGAAGACACAGCAGGAGAGATGAAGGCCCCGATGAGCCGACCGAGAGCTGCGCAGTTTGTATGGGGCACGTATCCAATGGCTAGGTGAAATTACAATTCATGTGGCGCTCTGCTATGATGAGCGGAAACAGTAAAGAATACAAAAAACGATGCTTGCCCCCTGGTGCAAGTGTAAATCAAGCGTCCGAGTCTGTCGTGCTCATAGTGACACCGTGTATGCTGCTAAATTATGCCAAACCGTTTTAAACCAGACAGGAAGAAATAAGACTGCGAGAAAAAGAGGACAAAGTCGGAAGAGGGTCGAGGAGAGCCGCCAACAAGTCCCATACACAAGCACACATGCACGTTTGGCTCAGAATGCGCACTAGATCCGTCCCTGGCTGGAGTGGCTGTATGAGCGGTGATGTGGTTGCTGGCTGGTCGGTGGGAACAGGTCTGGATTCTCGTCCAGAAGTTCGTCGAGGAAGGCACTGGGAGCGCGGCCGCCGACAGGTCCATTCAAGCCAGACAGGTTGAGGGAGCTACCGCTCACGTTCTGGTTGCCCATCATGGACTGCGCGCCAAAGGCAGGCGAGTCAGGCGGACTGGGCCCGACTGCGCGGCCGTGGCCGTGCGAGTCCGAGCGGAGGTTGGACATGCTGATGGACGTGGACCCGCCGTGGCCGTAGTCGTTGCCGTTCGCGTTGGGCGAGCCGCCGTTGCCAGCAGCATAGAAGCCGGACGGCAGCAGACGGGAGTCGCGGTTGCTGGCGGCAGTGGCGGCGGCATTGTTGTGCCCGGTGCCGCTGGGCGCCGTGGGTGAGAAGAAGAGATTCGTCTGCGACGGCGTGGCTGATGGCGTTGGGCCGCGCTGGGAACGGCGCACACCGCGTCCTGCGATGCCTGACACGCTGCTGCTGCCTTGGTGGCCGCGGCCACTGCCGCCGCCCCGGACTCGTCCGCTTGCGAGATTCAGCGTCGAGTCGCGATCCGAGTACTTGTAAAAGGCTGCCGGCGGAGGCAGAAAGGACGACTTGTCGCTGGAGGAGTGCTGATCCATGGCGGCCCGGGCGATCGAGCGGTGCAGCATGTAGCCCACGATCGCCCGCCAGATGAGCACGGCCAGGCCTAGGCCGCCCAGGATCGAGCCCACGGCGATAAACACGGTGCCGTCCGGCAGCGACGACTGTCTCATAAAGGGCGCGTTTGCTGTCGGTGGCACACTAGCGGCTGGATATGACGACACGGCCGTGCCGCTGGCCGAAGAGGATGTGAGCGTTGGCATCGACGCCGACGTCGTGCTTGTTTTGGTCGTGGCTGTCATGGCTGTCGTAGCTGTCGTGGCTGTGTCCGCGTCTGTCTCGACATTCTCTGTGTCGGAGCCGGTTGCCGTCGTGATCGCCGCTGTCGTTGCGCCTGTGGCTGTGCTTTTCGCCTGGCTGGACTGGACCGCCGACGTGGTTGCCGATGTGGTCGCTGACGTAGTCGCATCGACGGCAGAGACCAGGGAGACGGCCGCCAAGGCTGAGAGGAGAAGCGTTCGCTTGAACGAGTGGCGTAGCCGCGCCATCTTCGTCGATAGAATGCAAGCAGTCGTAGGATGGTGATGTCGTAAAACAATGCTGGGCTGGGTTATCGTAAGTCGAAGAGGACGATCTTGCAGGCCGTCGACGAGGGAAATAAAACAACGGCAATTCGAGTAAAACGAGATTACTCCAAAAAATGCTGATTGAAATGCTGAAATGTATATCGCGACGGCTCTCCAGAGACGAAACTGAAGGGCCGTTTGACTAGAGGAGCGGATGACGACAAGGAACGAGACAATGCGCTTGAGAAAAAGAATATCACGGGAGGATGGAATTCATGTGACGTACGGAGGAGTCGAGGGGACAAGTTCGATGTTGTGGTGGGAAAATGCCGGGGCAACCCTGCCAGTTGTGCATTGGCTGAGCACAAGAAGGCACGGAAAAGGCGACTTGCTGTAAGGTTAAACCTCGTGTCCGTCTTAGCTCTGGATTACCCTGGTTACCTTGCGAGCTGTGGCCATTTAGAGCGAACTGACTGCAGTAAGATTTTCGTATTGCTATATTTGTTACTGCTACAGAGCACGAGGCCGGACCTCGTATAGGTATCTTACTCCGTAGAACGCGACTTCCTTCCCTTTGCCCTGCCTATCATTTCTTGCATTGCATCTGCCCCAGTTTATAGCTGGAAACGTGCGTTAGGTTGCACGTCTAAGGCTTGCCCGCACGGTGCTAGCTATACGACGTAGTGGCTCCCGGAAAACAAATTCGTATTGGAAAATTAAAAGTATCCTGCACAAAAACGGACGCCTCGAAACGGTGCGAGACTGTGGGCACCGTGCACAGAGTTGGCATAGTGATCTGAGAATACGGACTTGTGCACATAACCAAAAGCGCCCACTAATCCTGTGCGATAAGATTGTGCGATAAGACCTTATCGCGTTCAAAAAAATTAAGATTCCTCAATCCATCACTCGTCTCGTCACTTTGACCAAGTCCTCCTGCAGAATCCCGCTAGAATCGTTCAAAATGGGTGTCGCAAAGACGACAAGAAAGTTTGGCCAGGTCAGTTGCTGTCTCCCGTGGCTCGCAGAGAGAGAAGATCCATTTTCTGACATTCCTTCCTCACGACAGGTGAAGCGCGTCATCGGCCAGAGAGATGCTCGCCTGAAGAAGAACAAGGACAAGGCCGAGCTCGGCAACAAGAAGAAGGAGTCTGAGGAGACCCCAGAACTGGTCCGAGAAATGTACGCAACAGACAGCCGATACGCAGATGTTTGACTCTTGGCCAACCGGTGCTAACTGTCGTCACAGCCCACAACAGTCCGTCTCGCTCTTCCACATGGCCAACACGGCCATGGTTCCGCCATACCAAGTTCTCGTCGACACGGTTTGTCTCCTACGTATCCTTTGCTCAGATCTCTCAAAGTGCCGACACTTGCTGACCTCTGGCTCCAGAATTTCCTCTCCCACACCGTCCAGCGCAAGCTGCCTCTATTGGAAACAAGGGTGCGCCTCCTGCTCCCCAATGGTGCTTCCGAGGCCATCCGTATAACTGACACATGCCACTCCAGATGGACTGCCTCTACGCCACCTGCCGACCTATTCTGACCGACTGTTTCATGGCTGAGCTCGAAAAGCTAGGTCCCAAGTACCGCATCGCTCTCAAGATTGCCCGTGACGAGCGCTGGGAACGTGCCACCTGCACACACAAGGGGTATGATTCATTTCTTGCTTTCTTTGCTCTACTACTGTCTTGCAGTTGGCTCGTGTCGTTAAAGGTCAACTTGCACTAACTCGTACGCCAGTGTCTATGCGGATGATTGCATATTTGACAGAATTGTTCGGCATCGGTACGTCTAATAGGCCTTCCCGTCCTTTTTTTTTTCTTCGTGCCAATGCTAATTTATCTCAGCGTTGTATTTTTTTTCCAACTTTTAAATTTCTCCGACCAAACCCGTTATATCCTAAAATAGAGCAGTACATTGTGGCTACCAACGATCGCGACCTAAAGCGGCGTATTCGCAAGGTTCCTGGTGTACCGTACGTTTTTCTCTCCCCGCCTCGATTGCGTTTTAAACGCCTTAACTGACCTTGCTTGTTAGAAATTATGAGCGTGGCTCGCGGCAAATACGTCATCGAAGGCCTCCCCGACGCACCAGTGTCGTAGAGCATGATCAGAGAGCGTCAGAGAGCGCAACAAAGATTGTATGCTCTTTTCATTCCTTTGTATCGCCCTGCAGACGACGGCACACTATATTGCCGAGCAGTCTCGCTTTCTGCTTGAGAGACTATACTGCTTTTGGAAATTCAAAGGACGGGGCACACTCCCGCAGCTTCCTGCAATAACTCATGCAAGCTGTAGAGAACATCCTCGTGGTTTGGGGGGTGGCATCGGAGACATTGCCCAAGCCTCCTGTTAACTGTCGAGACAGCAAAAGCCGTTCTGCCACTTGAGGTCAAAAGAAGGCATGTGTGGGTGGGGATCATCCGGTCTAATAGAGGTGGAGTAAGGAATAGGTCCAGATTCAGAGCTGGGAATGGAGGCGCATGTGGGGTCGCCTGGGATGGCACCCCTTTTCATGATAGCATTCGTTAGAAGAAGATGCTGAATCTGCGCGATGAGAAGCTCACGACATAGTTAAAGATAATTGCACAAGTTTTCTGGCTGAGATTGTCTTGTCTTTTGTTCGCTTGGGCCTGTCTCCGTTCTGGTCCTTAACCCCATTTTGTGTGAATTCGGTGTTGCCCAAGCAAAAAGATCCGCCATCTTTCCCCAAACGCCGCACCAATGAACAGTTTACAATGAACAGCCACCAAGTAAGATAAAAGTAAAAAAATGAACCGAAAGCCGCCGTACCAGTATCATGCCTATACCTGAAGATATGCGGAACAATGAGGTCCTATTAACCCATTTTTGCAAAACCCGATCCTCCACCATCCATCCCTCCTTTCGAATCTTTCCTCCTTTTTTTTGACTCGCTGTACACGCTCCGGTATCATAATGCAATGTATGTTTTGAAATCTCAAAGAGCACAGGAAATGTAACGACCAAACTCTCTGCAAATCGCAATCTGAGCAACCGAGGGAAAAGCATCGATGGTGCAAACGCGTGCCGCAGTAACAATTCAGAGTATCTTGTCGACAGTCAAGATGGGCAGTGGTCGTCATGGTTAGCCACACTATGGCAACCACTCTTCGTCATCCCGAGCGGTGACACGCATCACTAATCCGTCCTCGTCTTCATCGTCCTCGTTGTCGTTGGTGTCGTTGTCGTTGATGTCGCCATCATATCCTACGCTCTGGCTAGTGTCCAAACTGCTAGGCGGAATGCCGCCAGGACCTATGGCATTATGGTCGTTGTCTTCAGTATCATCTTCCTCGTCAAACATCCAGGTAAGCCCGTTGGCCTGTTCCTCAAGAGGAAACACCTCGCGGGCATACTCTTCGATGCCCCTAGGACCCTCCCACAGCTCCATAGCTAACTTTGGCACGTCGTCCTCGAGCTCCCGGCTACCAAAGTAAGGTGGCTGCTTCTTTGGGTCCTCGCCGCCAAAGAAGAACAGCTGCTCAAGGGCCTTAAGTTGGGTCCTGTAGCCATCGGGGATGGGAACCTTCAGCTCGATCGGCCGGCGCTTGTAGCGAACAGGGCGCCCGACACCGCGGGCGAAGAGCTGGCAGGCCTCACGGGGGGACAGCATCTCGTAAGCTAGAGCTATGCGCTTGCCACCACCCCACTTGGTCACGCCGTCCTTGAAAACCTGAAGGATGGCAGGACCAACATCGTGCTCAGCGTCTAGCCAAGGCAGCTTTGCGTCCGGGTGGAAAGGCGCTTCCCACAGGAAAGAGCCGTCTGACCGCAAGTGCATGCAAAACAGGGGGTAGCTGAGGGAGGTAAAATTGTTGTTGTAGATGCCCGTATACACGAAGGTAGCAGGCAGCCCGATCTCTTGAATGTACTCCTCCACCTGGTGCTTTGTTGCCCACAGTGGCAAAGATGGCCACTCTGGATTGTATGCTTGGTGGTCGGGCATGGACGAATAGACGTAGTGCTGAATGCCGGCCTTCTTGGCGGCATCAGCAAGAGCCTCGCCGATCTTCACCTCGTCTCCGTAAAAGGTAGTGTTGATGAAGGCGAGCTGTGCACCTCGAAAGATGTCGTGGATGAGGTCGTAATTTACACCAATGCCGGGAAGCGATGAGTCAGCGCGGGTAACATCGACATGGTCCGAGAGACTGCCTTTTGCTTTTTGCGAGTCGGTTCGGGGAAGGCGGGTGTAAAGCTCGCCCTCAAAAACGGTCACATTCTCATTCGTTGCTACCTCGGTAGCAACGACGCCGAGCCGATTCCGCATCTGCGCGCGGACATGGTAGCCAACAGCGGTTGCATAGCGGATCAGAGAGGCTGCCTGACGGCCACTTGCATTGACAACAGCAATAGTCTTCGCTGGCGTAGCCATGGAGCGCTTGGCAGGACGGAAGGTGAAGGAGTTATTCCGGGTGATGAACGGCGAGTCTGAGTAGGAGGATCGAGCGTGCTTGTGTCCTGGGAAGCGGTTGGCGGCACCGTTGGCAATAGGGATCGCGCCGGTGGCCCCGTTTGTCGGGGTACCGTTTGTCGAAATTCCGTTTGTCGAGGTACCGTTCGACATCCCGTTTGTGCTGTGGCTGCTTATGCCGTTGGCAGGTTTTCTGTTGATGTTCAGCGGAGCTGGCCGAATGGCGAGTTCCGCACGAAAATCGCCGGTCATTCGGGGCTTTTATAAGTGACCGCCTTTGTGTTTGAGATGATACTCCTCAACGGTGTGAGGGAGGAGGAAGGCAGGGTTGTCAGGGCAAAATTGTACCGATACGAGGGGTCGAGGTGGTGTGGTGTGGTCTACGCGTGCAGCGTGTCGAGGAGCGAAGAGGAGATTTGGGCAATCCAATGGCGAGAGGAAAAAGAGCAAAGATTGACAAATGCAAATGCCGTTGTAGCGGAGACAAGTGCGTCCAATGACCCAGATGGAGGTCTGTGGGCCTTTGTTGTCAGGGAAGGAAGAATATCGTCAACACAGAATGGATGGCGCAAATAGGAAATTTCTCGTCGCAATTACACGACCCTGCCAGCAGCGGAGCAGTAAAACCGCGAACCCTGAGGGATAGTAAGGTGTGCTATGCTCTTTCACTCCTAAGGAAAACGTGCTGGATAATGTTAGTGGAGTCTGTTCAGATTTTTTTAGTCCATAATGAACACGGGATTGGGGGGGGGGGGAAAGGGAGTAGGAAAGACACAAAGTACTCCGTACTCGTAGACTCTGCGGGGCGAGAGGATGAGCGGTAGGGATAGTGGCATGGATAGGCTACTGAGCAGCTTCGCAGCTGCCATGTAACGGTACCATAGTGTAGCCGGAAGGGGACGGACGGAGGATGTAAAGAGGGTGTGCAGATAGGAAAAACAGGACAGCTACGGAGTATAGTGACAGTGATGGCCCTAACGGAACGAGCTTGCTAAAGATCACACATATGACGATACGAAGCAGGATGAGGGCTTGATGGCAATATGGTGAGGTGAGGCAGACAGTGCTCCCGCAGGCGCAGGCGTCCAGTCGTACTCGGTATACAGCATAATAGTGTTATGAGTTGTATGAGCAGCATGGGCAGGATCAAGAGTGTGCCAGTTAAGGCAGGTCCACACGCTGCCGGCGAAGTGCTAAGATTGGGACGAGTGAGGGGAGAGGGTGGTGGAGAAGAGGGCAGAGTGGACTTGCCTGAGTTGCAAGTAAGCGGTGGTCGAGGCTGGACTTAATCGACTTGATGGGCTGTGGCCAATAGTGGAAAGAGAGCGGCAGTCGTGATATAAAGTGTGGACCAGTGCATATACTGCACCAAAGGGAGGATGGAAGACAGATGCCGGAGACAAGAAGCCGATAAAGAGGTGAAGAAAATGATAAGAGGCCGGGACGCCGGCATACAAAATGACGAAGGCGAGCAAGTATCGTGCGAGTTTGTGGATGCGGTCTTTGAGTGGGACTGGACTTTTGTGCTGGCCGGGCCAGGCACGTTGGGGAGGATAGTGTACGGCTAAGCGAAATGCGCCTGTCCGCGTGGCCTGTTTCTGTTCTCTTTCTGGAAAGACTTTCCCCCTTATTGCCTTTCTGGGGTAGGTGGTAGTGGTGCTGCCGGCGGAGCTGCTGGAAAGGCGGGCAGTCGTGTTCTGTATCAGATGGCGACAGGATTTGTGGAAATGAGGTCAACGAAGTCCGGAAACGGAGCAAGTCGTTTGGCAATAGATCTAAAATGGGATCGAGAGCCGGTGGGCCAGGATAGGGGGAAAGAGGATAGGGAAGGAGAGAAGAGCCGGAAAAAAAGAAGAAGCAGACAAAGATAAAAGATTAAATGAAAATGAAAATGAAAAATGAAAAAAACTCTAAAAACGCCGAAAGATAGGCAGGATGTCCCGTGCATATTTGTGACTGGTATCGCTCCCGATTGTCGGTAAGACAGCGCACTTGGCACCTATTTGCAAAATGCCCTCCTGCAGTGTGTATGTGCCACACGGATGGCAAATGGCGTTATCTTTTCCTTGTCCAGCTCCCTTGTCCAGCTCGTCTTTGTTGTCTTGGTGCCTTCGGTCTGGAAAGCTGGATAGCGTGTTGGATCCTACTCTGGGCACGATCACAGGACCGAAAGGCACACCGGTGGAAGGGTCCGGCCAGCGCCAGACCTTGGCAGCTGGGGAGGGGGTAACGGCCCCAGAGAGAAAAGTGAGATAGGTAAGATAATAAGGATACCGACATGGCCTGTCTGGGTCATTGTTCCGTAGTACGGCCTTAGCCGTCTCGATATCGAGAAAGAATGTGATTTTTTCAGGGCAAATCTGATAAGGCCGGCGTGTGCATGCGCGCGCATTGTGATTGGCTAGATCCAGCGTCTTCTCATAGAAATGACGAACCCGAATTGACAAAGAAAAATAAAATCGTTTTCACCAACGCTGGTTGGAATTCTTCAGCGGCAAAATTTAAAAAACCACCCCCAGGACGGAATTGGAATGGAGAGAGAAGAGGCTTGCCCTAAGAGTTCAGACAGGGAAGCGTCAGATCACTTGATCCACTACGGGGACAACTGCACTTGCAAAAAGACATCGCATAACGGCTTGAAATTTGTCAGCACTGTGCAGGAGCCTATGTCCCCTTGCCGTTTTCGTCCGTAGCCGAGCAACTTGCTTATTACGGACAGTCAGCTGCCGTTGAAGGCAAGTGTTCCAGAAGCCCTACCTACATAGGATCGGACAGGGGAGGAGGAGGGGGGTTGGATTAGGTAAATGACTGCCAGCCTGGTCAGCTGGTGGTTGCCCATCTCGTTGACTCGGTGGCCATCCATACACGTTGTGCTGGTAGCTGGGCCGTGCTGAGGATATAACACTGTCTTTGTTGGCGGCGGAAATCACTCGGCTCTCCGAGATGATGCCGATGAGACAGGCCAGACGAGAGAGAAGGTGCGGAGGGGGGTAGTTGCCTGTTTTAAAGCCATTTGCGAGATTCCCGTTTCGATATCGCCAGGAGATAACGAATCCCAGAGGGACAGGACGACCAAATGTTTACGGAATACCTGACAGTCATATCGTCGGCCACCAAAGACACTGCTGGCAAGAGACCTGCTCGATGTTCTTATCTCTACGGAGACAGGCGCTTGCTAGGGCCACACCCCTGCCCTAACGAGCTGGCTTGCTTCTGATTTGACAGGTCACGGAGAAGAAGATTGATCTTTCAAACTACATTTTACTCCGGCCTACTTGCATCGATGGGATGCTTTTGTTCCGCTGGTTCGCCTGTCGAGACGGGACGAAATGATACAGGGACGATCGGTAGCCTCACCGGTCGAAATAACCGCGACAATACTCCGTAACAATATACAAAGTACATAACACCAAGGCAGAGGGGTGGACGTGTCATTATGACTGGCCCGCACGGTGGATTCGATTTCGTTATGGATTGCTCTGCTTGGCCGCCGAGATGTTGCAAGATCCAGGAATTCACCCGTGTCTCCCCTCGGCCGTGGACTCGTGATAGGCCAGGCCTCGCACGTTGTCTAAGAGAAACAACAAACAGGATGCCCAAAGCATCCAGAGTAGCGTGTAAATATTGCAAAAAAAAAAACCCGTGAAAGCGGGCCTACGTCCCTGATTACGTACTAGAAAGAACTGGTTCTTGATCCTGCTCGCAGTTGGCAGAGGCATCTCCGCGGTCGTGTGAGTCCAGCCGGCCAGCCAGCCCATTCTCAACCCTTCCTCGGCGAGCTTCTGAGGCGGGGAGAAATCAGAGGGGCTGCATATTTCTTGCTCTTGGCTGAAGATGTTTGTTTTATAAGCGGCTAAGCATTATTTTATTGGCTAGCTGCAGAGCCGTCCCCTGCTCTGCAGAGAATCTCCACAAGAAAATCGAGATGGGACCGTCTGGGGACCAGCTTCGCGCTATAGCTTTTTCTTTTTTCTTTTTGCCCTGAATTTTCCTGGGGAATGTTCTTGCATAGCGTAGCTCTTCGCGTTTCGTTTTCCTGATTTTCTTTTACCTATCGAGTGGGTGTCCTGTATGGCGTGCTTCCATAGCGTTCTGTCGCTGGACAGAGCCTGCAAGCATCAGGTGATTTCCGAGGCAGCCAGGGCAGCGTGTTGCCTCTGGCCCGGCCGAGCTGCCCGGAGCTGCGTGCAGCAATGTCGTCGGGCAGTCGTCTGTCTACTCCGTAGGTGTATTGACGATGAATACTAGGGGCCTTGGAGCACGCCATCCGGATGGTCCCACAGGCCAGTAGAGATGCTGTTGATGTCGTCTAATGTCGACTGGTCGATCCAATCGTTTCTGTGGCTGCTGCTGGCCCGGAGCCCGTTGTCGACGGTGTCCTGCCATGAGGGTCAGATGGGCCAATTTCAATAAATAGGATGACAGCACACGTACCCAGTCGAGCGTTTCGAGAGGCATGGTGATCCACGACTCGTACATGTCCGGCATCACTGGCGGATCTCCGTCATTGTTGACAGCCGCTACGTTGGGCACCAAGTCTTGGCGCGAGAAGTTGGCCTGCATACTGTCTTGGTTCAAGACGGGCGTGGAAAGGTCGAAAGGGAGATCATAGGAGACCGATGGCGGCATGCTTATGGGTTCTTGTCTTGTTTTTTAGCAGCTGCTTAGATACGTTGGCGAGAGAAGTCCTACCATCGCCCAGTGAGACGTTCGATATAGAGGATTCGTCAATGCCCATCTGCCAGGAGCTGCCAGTATCAAAAGCAGTGGATGTTGGATGTCCGGTCGAGTCGACGTGGGCGTCAATCTTGTTGACCATGATCCTGAGCAGCTCGGCCGCCTTTTGGACCTCGTAGTGGTTCGTTGCCAGGGAGGCCCAGAGACGGTATGAGCGCAGGAGAAGGTTGACGAGCGTGCTCCTGACAGCCGGCAGGGCTGGCGGCGAGGACGAGGAGGCCGACTGAGGCTCAGAAGCCGAGTCGCTGGCGCTGTCGGAGATGATCAGCTCGTCTTTGAATAGGGCGTCGTTCTGGACGACCAGGTAGACGATCATAGCGGCCAGCAGAAAGTCGTGCATGCCGAGGCCGGTGACGAACCAACCGACGTGGCTGAGGATGCCACCGGGAGCAGTGGCCTCGGCGACGGCCTCGTGGTAGCCGAGCAGCTCGAGAGCAGCCTGCAGACAAGTGCGACGTGAGTAGGCGTGTTCAGGACGGGGGACGGCGACGGCGAGATAGGGTCGGTGCAGGACGCAGCGGCTCTTCTGGAAGAGCGAGGCGAGGCCATAGCGCTGGATGATGAGCGAGGGTGGGTCGAAGACAGCGTCGGCGAGCGGGCAGACCTTCATGAAGGAGGGGATCTGGCGCCAACGGTCGAGCAGCAAACTGTCGGTGCGCATGACCTCGGCATACGATGGCGGGATGAGCGTGTGGGACAGCCGGGCAACCTGACCGAACACGCGACAGACCATGCTCTTGAAGATCGGATAGCTCATCGGCGTGTACTCGTGGCCGGGTCGCGATGGCGGCAAAACGGCACAGTCCTCGCCAAAGTCCTCGTCCAGCAAATTGTGTGGCAGCCCGGTGTCGCTGGGGATGCCGTGGATCATGCTCGGAAGACCCATGTGAAACGACACGATCAGGTCCAGCTGGATGGCCAGATTCCACATCCGGCGTCGCATCTCGCCGTCAAAGGCCGAGATCGTCGGCAGCTTGCTCGGGTCGCGATGCATTCCCATGTTGAGCATCAGCCGGATGCACGTGGCCGACAACAGCCAGCAATGAGTCTGGCTGGCCCGGTTAACCAGGAATTCCGCCTCTTCGTACATGAGCAGCGCCTGTATCGTCTGCTGGCTCGGGCTCACCAGCCGCGACGTCGTCAGCGCCCACGATGTCGCCGATCGGTACAGCCGGAACTGCTCGCTTAGCGAGATCGCCGTGACCTCCAGTGCCGTGCTCCCGGGCCCCTGCAGTGAGGCAAAGTGCACCCCCAGCGCCAGGATCCCGTACAGCACTCCCAGCCAGTCGACCGAGGCTGCTGACGGATCCTGCCAGAACGCGCTGTACTCCTTGGCAAAGGTCGGTCGGTGCACCGTGTCTGTCTGTCGTCAGCTGTTTCGTTTTCACTCACGCCCATCAGCCCTCAGCAATCCACATCGCACACTCACACAGCGAGGGCGTGTTGGACCCAAAATAGCACACAATCAGCCGGTCCACCACGCTTCGATCCGGCATCACTGCCAGCAGATCGTGCTTGGACCTCACTCGTTTCGTCCCCAGCATTACCGATGCCGGCGAGTTCGTCCGTCAGCGGCTCGTCTGGCTCTGTCTCGGCCTCGGCGTTCTGCGTATCTTCAAAGTAGCTCTTCAGGTCCTCGATATCGTCGAGCATCGCCATGAAATGCGTCGCCCCAACGTATGTCGTCGACCGCTCACCCATCACCACACGTCCTGCATCGAGCCTGCTCGGCTTGCTGTCTGTCTGTGACGGTCTTGCACCGACTTCCGGTCCTGTTCCTGCCGATGCCTCTTCTGCTGTTGCCAGTGTGATCCCCTCGGCAGCCAGCTTCTGCTCCAGCGTGACACGGGCCGCCTGGTCTACATTGCGCGCCTCACCAAAGCTGGACATGGCTGCTGAGCCATCGTCGGGAATCATTTCCCGCAGCATCCCTTCCAGACGACGCAGTCGTGCTGCCATGCTGGTGGCCTGCCTCTCTGGCTTCTTCGGCCGCGGTACATAGGTGCAGAGATCTGTGCGGGCCCTTCTTGAGACAGTTCCCGCACGGCGTGTATCGGTCACATTTCAGCTTCGACACTCGACAGGGCGCACAACTTAGCAGCACCCGCGACCTTTTGTGCTGTCTGCTGCTGCCGGCTGGAAGACCCTCGTCGCCGGATCCAGCTTGGTCCGCTGACATGTGCTCGTCGGGATGTTCTTTTATTGTGTGGTCCCTTGAAGCTTTATCGGGTTACTGAGTTCCTCGATGAACTTGTGAGTTGCGGGTGAGATTTGGTAATATGACTAAGCAGAGCGAGGAAAGCAAGGCTGAACAGTTGCGGCCCACATGTCTCACTGATTCGCAGATTGCACTGTACACTTGGCACGGCCTGAATTGATCGCCCCGGATTTAACCGTATCAAGTCATTGCTCAACTGATTCTTCGTGATACTCCATATCAAGTCCACAGACGACATTTAAGTTTATATTCTTGGTGTTACCCGTATATGAGCATATCCGACAGTACGGAAGGAGAGTACAGCCAAAGGCCAGCGCACGAGCAGATATGGAAAGCCGATAGAATCCCCGGCATTACCCCATTTGGCTTGTACATGTACTTTTCCCATTCCGTTCCACCACCCTTCAAGTGCCGCTTAAAATTTGCCCAGCAGCAGGTTGCCAGCAATTTCCTTGCCGGTCAGCCATGTCGTCGTCCAAAGCGTCGGAAAGTCAAGGGTGCTGCTCAGGCCGTCGGCAAAGCCGAAAAAGAGCATGGGCGGAATCCAGCCACGGGCGTACTCAAGCGCGAAGCAGTTGTCGGGCATGCGGTACTGCTTAACGGTTCCGCGGCGCAGATGGTGCACGCTGCCGGGGACGTAGACCTCGGGCTCGAACTCGCCGGGCACGTAGGCCCACTGCTCGCCGTGGAGGATGTGGAAGTAGTCGTCGGCCGTGTGGCGACCGGTGTGGCCCTCAGTGCCCACCGTGGTGCCGAAGAAGATGAGGTATTCGGTCACACTGGCGTGCAGGATGGTCATGCCACCCATGGCACCGCCAGCATTGTTGAAGAACCAGTGTTGCTCCTGGGCAACGTACTTGGACACGGATGCCTGTCCGAGCAGCTCGCCGTGCACGTAGCTGATGATCGCCGCCGTGTCGTTGCCAAACTTGTCCACGCCCTGCTTGGCCAGCTCGTGCAGTTGCTCCGGCTGGAAGACGTAGAACGAGTCCAGGTTCTTCTCGACAACGTACGCCAGGGCTGCCAGGATGGCGCCGAGCACGACGAGAACTTTCATGGCTGCGTGGACCGGGTGGACAGGTGGCAATTGGGGGCTCGGAGACGGCACGCGACGGAAGTTGGGTTCGCGGAGACGTGGACGGAAGACAAAGCAGAGAGGCAGGAAACGCCCAAACTGGCGCGCTTTTGTACCATCGCTGGATTTTGCAGTTCCAAGTTTAGCTAAGCCGGCACTTTACTGCCGTGAGACCCAGGGCGGTGAGCTGACAGCTGCGCCTGCCCGGCACGGCCAACATCCGTGCCGTACGATGGAAAACTACCCCTGAAAGTAAAAAGGAAGCTTCGGCGCTAATTGTTGGGGTATCTTGCTTTTTTTGTTGAATATTGGCAACTGCCAGCGAAAACGAGATAGGTCTCCGGTAGATCGCCTTACCCGATGCGGACGTTTGTTGTCAGTGTCGGAACCAACGCATTTATCCGAGTACGAAGAAGCGGGTACGAGTGCGCTGTCAGTACTCCGTACGGATACTCCGTTGAATGTCGTCAAAAAAGTCCCCCGGCTGGCCGCCGATGGAGCCCCATTTTTTCACTCCCAACGACTAGCTGAATTTCAGCTTCATATCCGACATGGTGTAATGGCTAACATCGGTCGCTCTCACCGACCAGCTCGGGGTTCGATTCCCCGTGTCGGAGCTTCTTTCCAATCTCTTGTAGTATAGTGGTCAGTATACGGGCTTGTCACGCCCGGGACCCGGGGTTCAATTCCCGGCGAGAGAGGTTTCATTTTTTGCCTCCGGGCCTGCCGAGATTGAGCTGTTGTGATTCTTCGTTGCTGAACTTGATCTTCATTCGTTGAACTCGGCAGTCAGTTTTTGCCCTCCTGTTTTCTCCCTTTTCTCCGTACCCCTTTTTGGAAGTGAAATTATTACAAGATACAAGCTGATTAATACGTCTAGGCAGGATATAATCTTGTACCCTCGCTGATAGCGATCCAATTGCCGCGAGTTTTGTAATACTATATATGGCAGGCATAGCGAATAGCCGGAAAGACGAATGCTGATTACTCAGTGGCCGGCCGATAACGAGGGGAGATTTACCCCAGTAAAGCGATCGCATCCGCTTGTTACCCCAAAATCGGGACTAAACAATAAAAAAATCGCCTGTAACGGTTTGCTCATTGCTCCCACGTCACGACACTGTGCAGGCGATTGCACACGCACAACCAACGAGCAGACATCCTTACACATCTGACGAGCCATTACCATGATTTGCAACGCCTGTCGCCAGGCCGGTCGCCATTTTTCCGGCCGTCGATCCGGGCTGCTGTCGCCGCTGGCTTCAGCGCTTCCTTCATCCCGAGCCTACAGCGGACGTGGTGCAGCGGTGCTCCAGATACAGACACAGACGCAGACAGCCAGCCGACCTGCTTCATGGACGGCCCTGCAATCGCTCACTTCCGGCCACCGTCGCTTTTCTGCTGCTGCCTCGTCTGCTGCCGAAAGCGCAACGGCCTCCTCGTCCGCCGTGCCGCCAAAGCCGGACTTCCTCGACGAGGCCGAGTCCAAGGTGTGGGATCTGCTGTGTGAGGCGTTTACGCCGGTCGAGCTGAGCGTGCGTGACATCTCTGGCGGCTGCGGATCTATGTACGGCATCGAGATCAGCTCGGAAAGGTTCCGCGGCGCCAACATGCTGAAGCAGCAGCGCATGGTTAATGCGGTGCTGGGCGACCTGATGAAGGACTGGCACGGCGTGCAGCTGAAGACGCGGGTGCCGTAGGACACAGATGGGACGCTGTACCGTGATCCCCGGACATCCATTCACACACATCTCCCCGCTCTCGACAATGCGCGCGCCTTGCTTCGAGCATGTTCCGTTGGCCGTATACATTAGGCTGTTTTATATACATATAGGATGGGGCGGGAGTGCTGACGAGGTCAGAAAGGAGAGAACCGAATCAACATTCCTCCTGCAAGCTGACCAGTCCTTCCTTGGTATCCGAGGCGTCATGGGTATAGATGAACTGTAGAATAATACAGGAAAAGTAAAACAGGAACAGAAGAGGTCCACGGAAAGGTAACCAACCCTCCCAAAACACGATGGCTCGTCTTATCTCCCGACAGCATCCGACACGGCCCGAACAAGAGTTTTTATTTTGGCGTTCTTACATCCAACGTATCGTGCCGACAATCGGCCTTCGTAAAAACAAGAAAAAACAAAAAGAGAGGGCGTAATTCATGGGTCCGTCACAGTTCACTGGGGATGTCTGACGGCGCGGCTGTAGAAGCAGTGCTGTTCTCGGCCATAGTGCTTGACGTGGTGTTTGTTGTCTCATCGTCCTCAACGGCAGATGTGACAGGCTCCTCGATCTCGGGAGTAGCGGTTTCCACTGCCACAGCCTCGGCATCGGAGCTCTCAGCCACCGGCAGGATTGTCACGTCCCCAAGAACAGCCGTGAGGGTGTTGTCGACAGGAAGCTCGCTTTCCGGGGCCTCCCGATTGCCCGCCTCAGCTGTGGGCGCTGGTGCCTCGACGACATCCTCCTCTGCAGGGGTTTTCTCAAATTCCACTACCTCTGTTGGCGTCTCCTCTGCAGCAGACACCGTGGAGGCCGGGGCTACCGACGAGGAGGCTGGGATGTCGATGATGTCTGCATCGTCAATTGGTTCCGAGACGCCTACAGTTTCCTCGGCACTCTGTGTCTCTGTCTCAGTGGCTGTAGTGGCAGTCGACGTCTCTGTATCATCTGTCTCGACAATCTCGGCCTCAACTGTCTCGGCCCCAGCCTCAGCTTCAGCAACCGCCTCCGGCTCAGCAACCCCAGCAACCGCGGCGGCTTCGGCAGCCTCGGCAGCAGCCTTGGTCGCGTCGCTGTCAAAGCTGTCGCTGGCATCCAGCGCGGCGACCTTCCCGGGGGCGACTTGCTTGAGCCGGGCGGGCTCCTTGGCCGCTGACTGTGCCGTGAGCATGGCCTCGTCCTCGACCGCCTGGGCGGCGTTCTGGGCCTCCTCAAGCGCCGGGTGCGTGACGATCAGCTGCTCCAGGTCGTTCTCCCACTCGTCGAACCGGCCCTTCAGTTGGTGGTACTTGGCCCAGTCGCGATATGTCACACCCTCCATCCAGGCCCATTTCATGCCAATTTTCTGCAGCGCCAGGTCACGGATCGACCCCAGGATGGTGAAGTGGTTCTCGGCCGCCCGGTTGACCGTCTGCTCGAGCTCCTTGCTGAACTCGTCGCGCCACGACCGCACCGCCTGCGCCTTTTGCTTGATCTCCACGCCCGTCCGCCGCACCGCTGCCAGGATCTGCTCATCGGCCTCAGCTTTCGCCGCCTTGACCTCGGCTACGGCGCCGACCACATCGACAATTTCCTGCTGCAGCTGCGCCAGCTGCGTCTCGACTGCCTTCTCCAGCTGCACCACCAGCGACTTGCCCGTGATCCGCGCTTGCCGGCGGATCATGCGCGTGGCGATCTCTTCGACCCGCAGCTCGATCTCGGCTGCGCCCTCATCGGCTGCCTTGGCATACTTCTCCTGCCACGCCCGCAGGTCCTCGGCCACCGTCTCGCGGGCGATCCGGCGCTCGTCGTTCTCACCCTGCTCCGGCTCATCTGGCGGCTGGATGGGCGCATGGGATTGCAGTTTGGCAGCCGCGGTGACAGCTGGAGGGGGCAGCGTGGCAGTTGGACCAGTGGATGAAACCCCGGCATCTGTTGTCGTGGTCGTGGTTGTGGTCTCCTCGGCCACCACAGACGATGCCGTTGTCTTGGAGGAACTGCCGGGCGACGTCGGCTTCGTGAAGGAGGACGGGGCTATGCTCTGGATGCTGCCAAAGGAGACGGTTAACTGCAATGAAAACAAACGCTCACCACAACAGCTGTTCATGCTCACGATGTCTTCTGCTTCGTCCCCTGGCCTTTGTCGCTGTAGCGGCCGAGCCGCTGTCCGATCTTGGCCAGCTGCGGCTCAACGGTGTCGATGTAGAGGAGCTGCAGCCGTGGCCAAACGGCACCATCCAGAAAAGCGGCGACCCTGCGCCAAGTCCAGATAGCCGTCGGCACGGCAGTTCCGGTCACAAATGACGAGCCGGCTGCGTAGCCCTGCAGCGCGTACGGGGCGACAAAGCGGAAGGAGGGCAAGATAACATCCTCGTGCGTCTGCAGAGCGCTTTGACGAGCAATGGCGACGTAGGGACGCACAACCGCAACCGCTCCATCGACGTGAGGACCAAGGAGCACTGCGTACTTCTCTGCGGCAACGCCCTGGGCCTTTGCCAGCTGCGGCTGGACGTTCTTATCCCATTGGGACCGAGTAAGCAGCTTCAGCTGCTCTGCCCGCGGTGCGCCATACTTGACCGCATACTGGCGGGCGGGCCCGATGACCATGCGGTCGACCGTGTCGTAATAGGGCCGGACGACTTCAACGTACGGGGCCGCATAGACATCGTAGTACGGCCGAACAAAGGGCTCAACGGCCAGCTTGGCCTCAAAGTAGGGCTTGCATATCCGTGGCGATGCTTCGTCGCAGGCGTCGAGAGACGCAGGACAGCGGAAGAGAATGGTGATAATGGAGTACCATGTCAAGAGTCTGCAGAGAAGAAGTCGTTAATGATATGGCAGAAGGACTGACAGCAAAAAAGAGCAGCCATACCTTGCAGCTGTGCTGAAGAGACGGCCGATGAGACTTGGCTGGTTCTTGGGAATGGATTGGCGCCGCGACGGCAGAGTCTGGCCGTTGCTTTTCCGCGAAATCAAGTTAACGGCACTTTCTGCGAATTTGGACGACCCGTTCAAATCGTCTTTAGCCGCCATGGCAGCGTGACGAGCAAGCTCGAGGAGCGGTCGAGGGGAGAGCGAGACGAATGCGTGTTCGCCGAGATCTAGACAAAATTGAAGTGTTTGACGCCGAAAAGGGGAAGGAGAGAAGTCGTAGAGAGAAACTGGCAACGAGGGCCTTGGGGATGAAGGCGAGCGGATGCTCCACGGGTAACGATTGCGTCGTGAGATTTCTTACGGAACACCACCGATTATTATGTACTCTTCAAGCAAAAATAAACCGGGGCTGCCGATATAAACAACTTGGCCACTCAACTAGCTGGCAACTAGGCAGCTATAATACTATGAGCACTACTAGTCTACAGGTACTACGGAGTATGTACAGGTAGGTTTGGAGGGGTCGCGCGACCTCCTTGTCTCACAAGCTTGTCTTTTAGCGCTTTTTCGAAACAGGTCACGGACATGTGGAGGCCTGTCTACTATTTTGGAGGCTTCGCCGAGGCCATCAGCTGGCAATGATCAGATGGAAGAAATAGCTCTTGCACTAGGAGCGAAGGCTGAGCAACGCGCCAGCGTCATAGGTCCTGCTCTCAGCTGCGGACTTCTGCAGGAAGTCGTCATTGGCACGGGAGTGGTGACAGCCAATAACTACAGTGCATACAGATATCTTGCTTCCCTGTTCCTTGATGCTGTCGCAGCTCGGCACCGCTAGATGCCACGTTGATGCAGGGATGAGACTGCCTGTTTCAGCAGCGCTGGTCCTGTCGGGGAACGGTATCGCTTGTTTTGGCGAGTCGACGAGCTGATAGGCCATTTCTCGCGATCCTTATCTCACAGCACGACGAGGCTGGCACTAATGCGCACTCTAGAAGGGTGGCTGACTTGTAAGTGCCTCACATACAAGTACCTAGCGCTATTCACAGGACGTGGAAAATGATCCAACGCCGTAGATTGTAATCACGTCGACGTTGATGCGGTACTTCCATTCGGTATCCAGCTTCATTTTCACGTGTAAGTAGCTGCCAGCTGGCCAGAAGTCCGGCGTCGGACTCAAGCCGGAAATATCAAGCACCAAGAGCTGTAGGTGATAAATGGGACCGGTATCCGGAAAAATATTCTGCCGCTCTTCCTGGCCCAAAGGGGCAATCCACTATTTTGCATGAGAGGGTCGTGGGAAGGCACGGCTTGAGCAGAGAAACGCCACCTTGCAGACCCAAGACAAAAGCAATCCCACCAAGGAGAGCTGGGTCTTTCAGTCTGCAGCTTGCATTTCGGCCTGCCATCTCTGTGGATACGTCTGCCTACAAGAAAGATAAACGGAAACGACAACAGTGCTTCCCAAAGCTGACCTTGGGCTACGGGTGGCCATCAATCTTTGCTCTTTTGATGACGAGACCATCGACGACGCCGACTTGACCTCTATCAATCCAGACACGACCATCTTGTGCCTCAGCACTCGCATCAACACGACTTTGATTCTGTCATGAGCCCTTGACTCTATCTTATACGCTCCGGCGATACCGAACTCGAACACACAGCCCGTTTTGACCTCTACCCCACTCACTCACACTCAGTCCGACCTCCCGCTTCCAGAGATGGATGCAGAAGACGACGTCACGGCCGTGTCGCGGCATCAGCGACGGCTGAGCGGTGCTTCGGCCGCATCGTCAACGAGGCCGCGTGCCATCGACGGCACGGCATTCGCAGAGCCCGACACCTGCCGGATATGCAGGGGCGAAGCCACGCCCGACGAGCCGCTCTTCTACCCGTGCAAATGTAGCGGCAGCATCAAGTACGTGCATCAGGACTGTCTGATGGAGTGGCTTTCGCACTCGCAGAAGAAGCACTGCGAGCTGTGCAAGACGTCGTTTCGTTTCACAAAGCTGTACTCACCGACGATGCCGAAACAGCTTCCGCTCTTCGTCTTCATCGGCCATCTGGCGAAATACTTTCTGCGCAATGTGCTGGTCTGGCTGCGCATCGGCCTGGTGGCTAGCGTGTGGCTGGGATGGCTGCCGTACCTGACTCGCTGGGAGTGGTCCTTTTTCTTCTGGATCAGCGAGGAGGGCCTGATCTCGCCACACGCCATGTTCGCTGGCGACGACGAATTCCTTCGCAACGCCTCGGCCCTGGCCACGGCCGCAGCTAGCGCGTCCACGGCCGTCTGCCCGTCGAGCCCGTTGTTCACGTCCACCACAGCAGCCGCAGCAGCCGTCAGCACGGCTGTCGCTGCTGACACTGTGGCTGCGGGCGCAGTACGGGGAGAACATGGCGGCCGGCGTGTCCAAATTCTCGGCGGTCTTTGGGTTCCTGCTCGACCTTGTCAATCCCGGGGAGTTTGCCTCGGCAGCGGCGTCCAACCTGAGCCGGACAGGCGGCGTCGCTGCTGCAGGCACGCTGCCACCGTCGCTGCTGAGCGAAGTGGGCTTTCTGCGGTCGCTGACACGGTACAGCTCGGTGAACTGGGGGATTATATACGCGCTGGAGGGCCAGATCATCACGATTCTCGTGATCGTGTGCTGCGTGCTCGTAATCCTCGTGCGCGACTACGTGGTACAGCAGCAGCCAGAGATCAACATGCGCGCTGCCTTTGCAGCGGCAGCCGGCGACGAGCCAGAACCGCTTCTGGCCCGACAGATCGGGGATGATGACCATGATGACCATGACGACCATGACGACCATGACGACGAGGA
Source organism: Grosmannia clavigera kw1407 (assembly GCF_000143105.1). Lineage (NCBI taxonomy): Eukaryota > Fungi > Ascomycota > Sordariomycetes > Ophiostomatales > Ophiostomataceae > Leptographium > Leptographium clavigerum. The sequence goes on along the minus strand of NW_014040797.1, from coordinate 2,128,754 downwards.
CAGGCACGAAGACGACAACGACGATGCCACGGACTGGGAGATGGGCACCAACTCGAACTTTGGGGACGAGGCGCATGTCGAGCCAGAGCCGCAGGCCATACCTGCAACGGCTAACCGGGCAGCTCTACAACGAGCGGCAGCTGAAGACAGCTTGCCGGCCAGGCCACAGGCAGGACCGATACACACTCTCGCCGGAGAAGATTTGAATCACGCAACGTCAACATCGATACAGACCAACCGGCCGAGAGTTACGGTGGCAGATTTGCAGGACATGCCTAGCATGTCTAGCATGATGGAGGGAGTTCCCACAGTGCAGGAATACTTGCGGGTATACCGGGAGGCAGGAGGTGATCCTGACGAGATACTAAGGATTGCGAGAGCAGAACACATGGAAGACCGACTGGAATTCTGGCTTCGGCTCACACAGCATGTGGCGGACAAGAAGAGACAGTCGGAGCAGGGCGTCTCAGAAGGGGAGGGGTCGGGTGCGGAGATGAGTTTGACGGTGCCAGAGAGCGGCACAGATGCAGCGGACGCGGCCTGGTCAGAGAAGTTGCCGTGGGGCGAGGAGTCTGGTGGCGTGGCGGGCCCGTCGGCCTCAAATCGGACGGACGACGGCATCAGCAGTCGAGATGACATCAACGGCCAGACGCCCTACGACAAGGGCAAGGAGAGGGCCGTTGACGAGGCGCCGGCGGCGGACACGAGCGTTTTTGGCGGCAGCGGCGGACTGCGTCCGCGCGCTCACACAGACGGCCCACAGCGGACAGGAGGCCTCAACCCGCTCGCGTACAACACCTGGTCGTTCCCGGAGACGGAGTCGGCAGCAGAAGCAGGAGCAGCGGCACTATCACCGTCGGAAGTGTGGGAGAGCAACGACGGCCAAGATGACGACGCGGCTTGGGAAGACGCGTCAGACGAGGAGGAGAACAACCCGACGCCGAGCTCGACCGAGGTGGCGGGGGAGGAGATGAGAGCGGCAGCTGATGAAGGCGGACAGACGCAAGAAGAGAACAGAGAAGCAGAGGCAGTGGTGGCCATGGTGGCAGCACCAGTCCCAGAACAAGCGGCAGCACCAGCGGCAGTACCAGTAGTTGCAGCACCCACACCACCACAAGCACCACCTCCAGCAGTTCGACCGGCAAACTGGCTCAACCGAGCAGCAGACTTCATGTGGCGGGACCTGGAAAACATCGACCCGCTGGAGCTGATAGCAGCCGGACCAGAGGCGGGATTCGAGATGGACGAGGGCCAGTTCGAAGCGCTGGAGGCGGGCGACATGATGGGGCCGTTGGAAGGCGACGGCGAGGTGCTGGATGCGGCAGCAGCAGGCGGACTGGACGCGGAAGCGATCGAGGACGCCGAGGACCTGGAGGGACTGATGGAGATTCTGGGGATGCGGGGGCCGGTGACGGCGCTCTTTCAAAACGCCATCTTCTGCGCATTCCTGGTGACGCTGACACTGGTTGTGGGAGTGTTCGTGCCATACAACATTGGACGACTGGCAGCGTGGCTACTGGCAAACCCGATGCGGCCGGTGATGATGCTGTTCGGACTGTCACGGCTGCTGCAGGACGTGGCAGCGGCTGTTCTGGGCGGCTGTCTATTTGCGGTGTTCTACACGCTGCACGTGGTCGTGTCGGGCTGGGCGTGGGTGGCCGGGGAACGGGGGCCGACGACAGTGATGGGACACCTGGCATCAACGCTGTTTGCGGCATGGAACATGTGTGCAGGAGGTGCGCTGCGGGTGGTGAACAGCTTCTCGCTAGAGCCTCCGATTCTGTCGGCGGGTGAGATGCGCAACTTCTCGGCCGTGAGCCACGAGGCGCTGCTGTCGCTCAAGGGCCAAGCAGTCTCGGCAGCTGCAGCACTCGGCCAAGCAGCCATATTTGTGGGAGGGGGTGACTATGGCCACAAGCTGGCGATGACAGCCGAGACGATGCAACAGGCCGTCATGATGACGTGGAGCGTGGTGCAGGCAGTGCCGGGATGGATGGTGCGGCCGGGATGGTGGGTGATCACGCTGGACGGCGACCGAGGCGGCGGGTCGGCAGTGGACGCCACGCTGGCCTTTTGGAACAGCGCCGATCGATTTCTGGCAACTGGACTGGGCTACTCGACGCTCTGCCTGGCGGCTGGGCTGTATCTCTACCGCGGCACGCCCTTCTCGAGCGGGGCGACAGGTCAGGCGTGGGAGGCGTCCGTGATCGACGGCCTCAACCGGGCCAGTGGGGGGCGCAGGGTAATCCGGATCATCGGCATCGGGATGCTGGCCTTTCCATTATACCGTGGGCCGTTGCTGGGTGTGGCCCTGTTCCCGCTCTGTGAGGCGGCCACATTGTCGTCGCGGCTACAGTTTGCGCTCAACTATCCACTGACGTCTGTCTTTGTCCACTGGTTCGTCGGGACCGGCTACATGTTCCACTTTGCCCTCTTTGTGTCAATGTGCCGGAAGATTATGCGCCGGGGGGTATTGTGTGAGTCGAGTTCTGTTCCTTCTGGTTTAATTTGATGACTAAGCTGACTAATCAGTTTTCATCCGTGATCCCGACGACCCCGAGTTCCACCCCGTCCGCGACGTGCTGGAGCGCAACGTGGTGACGCAGCTGCGCAAGATCCTGTTTTCCGCGTTTGTGTATGGAGCGCTCGTCGTCGTCTGCCTTGGCGGCGTGGTCTGGGGACTGGCCGTAGCCGCTCCCGGCGTGCTGCCCATCCACTACGCGTCCGACAAACCGGTGCTGGAGTTTCCTATCGATCTGATGTTTTACAACTCGCTGATGCCGTTGGCCATTCGATTCTTCCGCCCAAGCGATGGTCTGCACGCCATGTACACCTGGTGGTTCCGCAAGTCGGCCCGCATCCTGCGCATCACCTGGTTTCTCTTCGGCGAGCGCAAACTGGACGAGGAGGGCGATTTGGTGCTGGCGGCTGGCTCACCACACCGCCGCGCTCCCTGGTGGCGCCGCCTGTTTCTGGAGTACGCTGAGGCGGGCGACGAGGTTGTGCCCAAGACCTGGACAGACACGCTGGCCGGTGGCACCGCACGGCCACGATCTGAGATCACCAAGATCGAAATGCGCGAGCTGGCCGATCGCAAGAAGCGCCTGGTGGCCTCCGGACAGCTGGTCATCAACGGCCGGTTTGTGCGGGCTCCGGCATCGGACCAGGTCAAGATCCCGAAAGGCCGGGCCGTGTTCCTCGAGGTCAGCGAAGACGAGGGTGTGGTCAGCGAACGAGGAAAGACAGGCTCGACAGCCACAGCCGTGGCAGACGCGTATTTGCCGCCGCACTACCGCTTCGTCTACGTGCCGCCACACTTCCGCGTGCGTGTGCTGCTGTTCATCGCCTTCATCTGGCTCTTTGCCGCGGCCACGGGCGTGGCCTTCACGGTGGTGCCGCTGCTGTTTGGCCGACGGGTCTTCCAGCTGTTGCTGCCGGCACACATCCGCAGCAACGACATCTACGCCTTCAGCATCGGCATCTACGTGCTAGGAGCGGCCTCTTACGGCCTATGGCACGCGCGGGCTCTTCTGGCCAAGACGACGGCGGCAGCACGACGTGGACTGACGGCCCTGACAGCGAGTCGAGCCGTGCGCAAGACGGCTGCTGCGGTCACGTGGACGTTCCGGCTGACATACGCATATGCGGTGCTGGTGATCGTGTTTCCGCTACTGGCGACGGCGCTGGTCGAGCTCTACGTGCTGATCCCGCTGCACACGTACATGGGATCAGACGGAGGAGACGACAACAGCAGCACGAGCGTGCAATCGCATGCCCACACGGTGCGGCTGGTGCAATCGTGGACGCTCGGAGTGCTGTACCTTAAGCTGGCGGCGCGAACAGTGACGTCGTGGCACGATGGCACGCGGCTGGCGGCGGCAGTGCGAGCAGTTCTTCGTCGTGGACAGCTGGACCCAGACGTGCAGCTGTTGACGCGGGCGTTTGTGAAGCGGGCGCTGCAGTTGGGCACGGCGGCCATTAGCGTGCCGTTGCTGCTGGCCCGTGTCGTGGCTGCGTCTGAGCTGGGCGCCGTGCTGGCAGCCGCCACGCCAGTCGGCGCGAGTCTGGTCTACCGTTTGAGCTTCCCGATCGTCGCCTTTGGTCGCGGCGGCTGTCTGGTCGCTATGGGGTATGGTCGATGTGTTTGGGTCGTGGCGGGTGCGAATCCGAGACGAAGCGTATTTGATCGGCGAGCGGCTGCACAATTTCGGGGCTACAACGGGTCCGCATGGACGGAGGGGAAGAGGAGTGAGGGGGAGATGAGGGGGTAGACGTGGTGGTGAGGTAGAGGAGGTGGGTCGGTGATGGTGAGGGCGAAGATGGCAGCTGGCAGACAGCTGGCACTGCAGAGACACAGTGACGAAAAGGCAGCGGCTGAAAGAGCCACAAACAGCTGGCAACAGCTGCAAACAGTTGGCAGATATTAGAATGTCTGGCAGATGACAACTCCGAAAAAGAGCCGACAGGCCCAGAAGCTGGCAAAAACGTGACAGCACACGACTTGACATACCCAATACCGTTTGATTAGATCAGCAAGCTGATATCTAGTAATTACATTCGTCTGTCATAGCGAGTTCGTAGCATCATTCGTCATTCCACATCGCCCGCTGCCGCGGCTCGCCCTCCATGTAGGTGTAGCAGCTGGACCGGCCGAGAGCGTCGCGGATCAGCCGCTCAGCCTCGTCGCAGATGTTGTGGATATCGTCAACGTCGGGACTGGGTTCCGTGGACGAGACCGGCAGCCCGTCCAGTGCTCCCAGTGCTCCCAGTGGTCCATGGCTGGCGCGAGTCTCCTCGATCTGCAGACGGCGACGCAGGACGGCAATCAGCCGATGGTAGACGTGGCGGCTCTGGCGGGCATAGACCCACGAGACGTGAAAGGCCGAGAGGCACTCCTGGCACTGCAGGGCCATGTCGAGCTGCTCACCGAGGATGATGACGTGACGAGGACTCCCAGGACCTGGGGTGCCCCCACAACAGGCAAAGTGGCAGTGCAGCAGCATGCGACAGACGACGAGCATGCGGCTGAGCGTGGTCCAGTTGAGGGCCAGCTGGCGGTCGGCATACTGGGCGTGCACGCTCTGGGTGTACATGCGCAGGGTGCGGTGCAGATCGAGCAGGTCGTCGGGCCGGACAGCAGCAGCGCCGTCGTTGAAGAGTGACGGACAGTAGAGCATCAGCAGAATGCCGTGGTAGTTGGTGTTGAGCCAGGTGATGGTATTATGGAAGTGGGCAGCCCGGGCTTCACGTCGGGCCAGCAGACAGCCCTGCGTGTACCAGTTGTCGGCAGCGGCCCGGAGCTCGTCGACGAGAGCCCGGCGCTCCCGCATGCTCGGCAACTTCGTCTGCGCCCCGGTGCTGTTGAGGTGCACCAGCTCCAGACAGCGGCCCTCGATGAGACGCAGAGCAATGGCCTGGCGCGCAATCTGCAGCGTGGCAATGTGTTGGGCCTGGTCAGATGCGGCAAACTCCTCGGTCGTGACGCCTGGCAGCGGCAGATTGCCGTCATAGTCCTGCACGGCCAGCGGCAGCCCAAACACGCCAGCCACCAGTCGGTCCAGCGAGAAGATGCACCAGAACAGTCGGTGACGAAACCCCATCGCCTGCAGCGTCAACCCCGAGCTCGAGCCTGGAGCCGGTCCCGATCGCGAGTTTGGCTCGGCTCGCCGGTTCAGCGTCAGCATCACGGCCTCGCGCGCCAGAATCCCCATCAACGTCCACGGCGACGACCAACGTTCCGGTTCGAATAGCGAACACAGCGCCAGCAGCAGCAGCACCTCCACCGTCACCACGCTGCGCGTGCCTCCCAGACACAACTGCACCACGTCTTGATACGGCACCGGGATCACCGGGATCGGCGCGTCCACTGCCGGCCGGTTGAATCGCCACACGGCCTCCACGCCCACTGCCATCACTAGATAGAGTCGAGCCAACGTTGGCGTCAGCTCGCCACCGTCGGCGTACAGAGCTCGGCCGGCACTCGAGCCCGCGTCCTCGACGATCTGCGCCTCGTACAGGAACGGGTACGACCGGTGCATGTGCCGGAAGTATGACCGCACCGCCGCCATGCCGTCCACGCCAATGTTCTGCGCAAACGTCCGCACAGCCGGCAGCCGAGGCCGAGGTGGTGCACGCAGCAGCGGCGACGTCTCGCCCAACAAGTAACGTGATGATGGGCCGGATGCTGGTGCTGATGGTGGCGGTGGAGGCGACAGTGCGAGCTGCAGAGCCGGGGGTAGCGGAAGCTGCAGCTGTGGAGGTGGCAGCCGGCTGGCCGGAGGGATAGTTGTGGTGATGCCCATCAGAGATGAAGTGGCAGAGGCTGAGGCTGAGGCTAGTGGTGTGGCAGGTGTTGTGGCTGTGCTTCCGCTGCTGCCGGCAGCCATGGCCGTAGTGGTCGAGGTGGTGCTGCTGCTTTCGGATGGCGTCAGTGGCGACGGCCGTGAGACGATGCCGATGGCGGCATGCAGGTCGATGCCGGTGTCGTAGCAAGACACTGGAGCCGAGCCAGGCGGCAGCAGCGAGTCGACAAAGGCAGACAGCCACTGCACGCGGGCCCGCAGCGCTGCCGTCTGCGAGGCGTTGCCGGCTGCCGGAGACGGGAAGTGGCAGTTGGCGCCCAGTCGATGACAGGCTGTGCAGATGGGCAGCTGTCGGTCGCACCGCTTCTTCGAGTGCCGGCAGCGCAGACAGGCATACATGGCCGTAGTCAGCCGCGTGCTGGTGCCGTTGAGGGTGCTCTGTTCGTCTGGCTGGCCGACCTTGTCGTCGTGGCCATCTCCGGATATGGCTGCCGAGAGCGACCGGCGAATCGGCTGTGGCTTTTTCCACGCGGAAGCGATGCCAATGAGCCCGCGTTGGCCTTGTTCATTGTGGGGTGAGGGGGGTGGAAAGAGGGGGAGAAGAAAGAGAGGAGATGAAGAGAGATGGAGGAGAGAGAGGAGAAAGAGGCGAGAGAGGCGAGAAAGAGAGGCGCAGAGAACAGACAGAACAGGTGTGACCACCGCCCACCATCCTGCTGCCTCTCGATCTGCAGCGGACAGCGTCCTGTTCACGTGCGTGCTTTGGCTTCTGCCGTCTCGATCCACACGTCTTACAGTGGAAGAAGCCAGGATTTGGGAAAGACGACAGGATCGCATCAATGGCAATAGTGCAATCGCCGCTGCCGGATACAGCAGGCACGGCCTGTAGCAATGCGCCTGTCATTTTGGCAATGGCGCCAGGTGGTCGCACCAGCGGGGACCCGCTGAAAAGGAGCCGAAAGGAACTAAGAAGGAAGGAGAGAAAGAAGGAGAGAAAGAAGGAAAGAAAGAAGGAAAGAAAGAAGGAAAGAAAGAAAGAAGGATAGAAAGGAAAAAAGGAAAGGAAAAAGGAATGGAAAAAGTTATTGGAATAAGCAAGTCTACTCCGTATTAACATACAGAACCGGTCTAACAGTCTCAATCCACAGAACGGTCCAACACAACTATACAGTCGTCTTGGAATGCACCACCACCGCCTCCGAGTCTGCACAGCCCTCCTCGTATTGGCCCACGGGCCAGCGCCGTCGCGCCACCGGCACCAGCAGGATCGTGCCGATCTGCAGCACGAGGAACACGGCCGTGACCGTGTAGCCAACGGCAAAGTACGGCGCCTCGGCCGCGTCGAAGACGACAAGCGGCAGCCAGGCCACAAACACGTATGCCACCGTGTCGGCGAGCGCAATGGCCACGGCCCGGTGCAGCCCGTTGTAGGCAAACACCTCGCTCATGTACGCCATGTAGATGCCGGCCGATGCCGTCGTCACGTACGTCAGCAGAAACCCGGCCACGACCGCCCCCCAATTCTGGCTGTCGGCCGGCCGATGCACCGACACCGCGAGCACGACCGCACCGACGAACGAGACCGACGCGAGCGCCACCACAACCGGCCATCGTGCCTGCAGTCCGTCGCTGGTCCAGGCCGCCAGCAGCGTGCAGACCACCAGAAAACCGAAGCCGGCCGTCGGAATCTCGTTGACCTGCTCCACGCTGAAGCGGTGCGTCGCCTTGAGCCAGACCCCAAAGTACGCATACACGCGCGTCGCCTGGATGTAGCACACAAACGAGGCCGTGAAAAGGTAGACGGGCCACTCGCGGAAGAGGTTGGCGAGCGACTGCAGCGTGGCTGCTCGTGCCAGTCCCCCTGGTTGGCCGCTTGCCCTGAAAAGCCATCCGCTCAACGGCACACGCCCGCTCGGCCGGCCGCAGCCAGTATGCCCGCGTCGTCGACGGGCTGTCCGGCACGGCCACAAAGCCGTACAGCGCCACCGGAAGGCCCAGCAACCCGTCCAGCACAAAGAGCCAGCGCCAGGCCGCCAGCCCTCTCGCGCCGTCCAAATGCGCATACAGGCCGGCCTGCACGTAGCCACCCACCATCTGGGCCACGCTGCTCGACGCCTGGAACAGACAGGCCCGCTTGGCAAGCTCCTCCGGTCGGTACCAGCTTCCCAGCAGCGTCATCACGCCCGGGTACGCCGACGCCTCCAGCAACCCGATCACAAACCGCAAACCTAAGATCACGTGCCGGTCACGTGCTCCCGCCACCGCCGCCGTCCCCGCGCTCCAGCCCAGCTCCAGCGCCGGCAACCAGAGCCGTGCTGGAACCCGTGTCATCACCAGCTGCGACGGCACCTGTCCGACCACGTAGCCTGCCGTCCACACTGTCGTCAGCAGGTTCAGGTCGTTGCCGCCCAGCCCCAGCTCCTCCTTCATCCCCGACACGTACGCGTTCGCCACGTTCGTCTGGTCCAGGTACTTGACAAAGTATGCCAAACAAACATAGCTCAGCAGAATCCAGTCCAGCTTCGCTACCAATCGCCGCTCCACTGCCGGTTTGTCCAGAGAGTCCCATACCACCGCCAACACCCGCTGTCGCCAGGTCCGCTGCTGCTGTCCATCTGCTGCTGCTGCTGCTGCCATCTCCACGCTGTCCGACAGCTCAGCATCATCGCCCGTCTTGTGTGTGGCCATGTCGTACGCCGCAAATAGGCTGGGGAAAGATCGCATTGGTTGCCAGCTCGTCCGTCATGGCTCTGCCACCAGTCGCCAGCCCGCTGCCATGGGCTGCCCCTGGCAATATGTGCTCGCCGGTCTTGGTGCTGTCTGCAATACGATCGGACTGAGAGAACAGTCCGATCAGACGCCAGTCGGCCAGAGCTGACAGAGGACAGAACGTCCAGAGGCCGCTGCATTTCGCCGAGACGGCCATCCTGCCAGCTGCCAGCGTCGCATGTCGTATGCGCCCGTCCTCTGCGCGTCTGCCAAGCCTTCGGCTGGTCCAGTCCTGCGGGCGCAGCATGCCATTCGCCAAGAGTCCCGCCAACAACGACCGGGGAACTTGGGCAAATCTTCACCACCCGATCCCAAATTCGGATTGGCCAGGTGGATCGCCCCGTTGAACTCGTATTTTAGGCCCTGCAGAATGGTCAGTGCGCTGCTACCGCCGCTAATCGCCATTATCGTCTTCCGGAAACACCTTCAGCATCGCCTTCTGGCATCGTCTTTACCCATTTGCTTACTCCTTACTCCGTACATCACCTCGTATCATCCACCCCGGTTGACAGGGAAGAGTGAACAGAAATGTATCAGTCGCTACCTGCTGTCTGCTAGCCTCTTCCTAAGCACCACAAAGCGCCATTGTAGATCAAATGGAAATCTTTCCAAAGAGCAGAAGCCCCGATGTACACCCACTCAGCCCTCTACTATTGAAGATACCCAAAACGCCCTTGCTAATGCAAATCATTGCCCCGAACACCCCATCCAAAACAAAACAAAATCCGTATAATCAATCCCCTACCGCCCATTAACCGTATCCTCGTGAATCACAAACCCAATCCCTGAATCGGCGTCCGTGTTCCGCCGCTGCTGCAGATGTCCGCCATCGTGCCACATCCCCTGGCCCGAATGTCTACGAGTCTGCTGCTCTCGACCCTGCAGCTGCCCACCCCTCGCCCCTGCATCAGTGCTCGTCTCTATGCTTGCTGCTGCTGCTGCTGCTGCTATTGCTGTTGTTGGTGGCACCGCTGCCACCGGCCACGCCGGGTGCGTGCTAGGGTATTCGCTTGGCCGGCTGCTGCTGTCGCTCTGCTGTGACGTAGCCTGCGAGTCCCCGTCAGGTCCTAATCGTTGTTGCTGTTGCTCCTGGCTGCCCTCCTCGCCTGAAAATGGATTCATGTTCTCGCTGTCTGACATGTGCGCGTCCTCGTCGTCCTCAAAGCCTGGCCACGGCTGGTCTTCCGGAGGCAGCTGTCCCGATTGGTTATAATAGCCGTCCGTGATTGTGCCTACGTCGCCAATGTCGTCCAGCTCGTCGGCCTCGTCCTCGAATACATTGCCATCGTAATCCTCACCATCGCCCTCGTCGTCTTGCGTCATTGGGAAGTCATCGTTGTCATCGCATAGCATATCGTGGTCATAACCATCGCAGATGGTGCCGTCGTTGTCGACCTGCTCGGCCTCAGCCTGAAACGTAGACCCCTGTCTGCGCCGAAGAGATGCGGGGAGCGGCACGTCCATGGTCGGCGCGTTACTGTGTGGGGTAGCATAGCAGAGCGGCGTCGCCCCCCGAACATGCTGATAAGACGGCACGTGCTGCTGATTCAGTCGCTCATGCTCGGCTGCTGATGGAGCTCCGTCCCGCGTGTGATCAGCTACCCACATCGGCACCTGGGCTGGTATCACGCTTGGACTGCGGCTCATACTACGCTGCGGTGTATGCCGGGGCCAGAAGCCGCTGGGCGAGCGCGTGCTACGGCGACGCTTTGAGACGCTGGGTGCAGCAACAGTGTTGGTCGCGCTGTTTGCCGTGTTTGTGTTTGTGACAGGAGACGGCAGCGGAGCCAAGCGTGGGCTAGGTCGGCTCGCTGACGCAAGCGGTGAAGGGTGGCGGTCGTATGCCATGGTAGACACGGTCGTGTGCTGCCGATGGCGCTGCTGGGGCTGTTGTGGTGATGGGGGTGCCGATATGTGGCGTTCGCTAATGGAGTGGCCCCGCTTCCTGCTGACTGTGGCTGGTGAGGAGAGATTCCCTGCCGGGATCACAGGATGTCCACTATGTGATGGTGGTGCAGTCATCGAGACTGTGCGGGTTGGTGCGGGCCGGCGGGTTCTTGTTGACGACGACATCAGCTGCGATGACGCGGCCGTCTGGGCGACCTGGGGAACGAGCGAGAAGAGGAAGGGCGATGGCGACCGACGCGCTGTCGATCCAGCCCAAGGGCCCGTCGGGAGAGGAGACTGCGCGGCCGCGAAGAATTGTGTGGAGCCCGAGGTCCCTGTCGACCGGTGAGACCGAGAAAAACCGTTGTCGGCATTCGAGTTAGCGCTAGCAGCGGCAACGAGACGCGAAGGAGTACGGCTGCGAGGACGGGCAAAGGTCCCGTCCGTTGGTGTGCCCTCTCGGCTGAAGGGAGACGGCGATGGCCGATGGTGAACCGACGACAGCGACGATTGCGGTGCGGAAGGCGGCTCGTCAAGCCGACTATCCCAGGACCAGCAGGAATCAGCGGCTCCAACAGCAGGCGCCTTACTGCTGCTGCTGCTTCCTGGAGCCATGGTGGCGGCTGTGACGCTGATCTGCCGCAGTCGCTGCCACGACCAACCACAGCGGTAGGCGTGGCGGTCTTGCATGTAGGCATCTGGATGTGTCACATAAAGGCGATGGCGGCCCGTGGCCTTCATCACAACACTCGAAGTGAGAAAAGGAGCATCCCAGAGTGTCGGTGTGAGCATCTCGGCGCACGTGAGGAAGCGCAGCCGTGAGTCCTTGTGAATCTTACGCAGAGGCACCCAAGGCTGCTGCAGGCCTAAAAATCGCGCTTGTAGCTCCTCTGGTGACGGCACAGACGAAACACTACCGGACGTGTCGCCTTTGCCCACTTTGCTCCGTTCTGCTCGCCGTTCCGACGACGCTCCTTGGGCCATCGCCCGAAAGACTGACCCAAACGCCGTGGCCATGGCCAACTTCAGGCTGCGTGCATCTGTACCGCGCACGGAGAGCGTCTGGACCAAGCCACAGCTTCGGAGACGGTTATCGATGACGCGACCAGGAGCACATGCGCGAGGCAGCAGGCGCGGGGCGTCCGATGTCGCAGAATAGTCCGGCCAGTCGGAAGTCCAGAGAGCGTTGCCTTCCAAGCTGGGCGATTGCGCATCCGGCGTTTGGCGGCTCAGCGTGTTAGGCATCTGCGTCCACTCGTCATCCTCTGACTGCCCGGGCTGATATCGGTAGCCGCCTGATTGCCGCCGTTGAGCTGCCGCTGCTGCCGCAACAGCTGCTGTGGTAGGAAATTGGCTAGCCTCCACCCAGACGCCTTTGAGGGGAAATGGCAGAAAAACCACTTCGAGCTCCCACAGGCTGTTGTATGTTGGCAGAGCAGATGTTTGTAGAAAGCTCACCTGCGCTTGTAGCGCCTGGATCTGGCTCCGCACATCGCTTTCCCCGATGATGCCAGAGGATGAGCTGGTCATACTCGTGGTGACATCGGTGGCGGCCATGGAGACGGCGCTAACTGTCGTAGCGTCATCGTCACGGCCGAGCAGGCGGCGACGGCTAAAACCGATGCTCCCATCGACACCACTAGCAGTTTCGTCGTTGCTAGTAAGCCGCTTCTCGACCTCATCAACACGCGATTCGAGCTCCGTGACACGCATGTCCATGTGGTCGTGACGATCACTCCAATCTTCCTGGCCCGAAGGGACGGAGAAAGACACATTCTCGAGCTTATCCAGGCGTTGCTCGTGTGCCTGCACAGCACCCACCAGACTTTGTAGACCCGGCTGTGTGCTCGATGTGTCCTGCTCGGAATCGTGTGTGGCGTCCGTGAATTCTCTCGGCTCAGGTTCGGATGGTGGTTGGGGCTTGAGTGGAGGAAGTGACTGTGTGTGCGTGAGAGTTTTTAGGCCCTTGCCAGCAAACGGGCGTAGATAACGGCGCTGGCTGATTGAGGAGGCTGTCGAGGGTGGAGCTTGGGATGACGGCATCAGGCAACCATCAACGCCCTGCTGCGAAGGGAACATAGATCGCGGTGGAGGGTCGTAGTGGCCACAGCGTAGTGTATCGGGGATGGAGTTGCTATACGGCGTGTAGCCCGCAACAGAGGTGGCTATAGACGTGTCTATGGACGAAGGCGCCGGTACGACCTTGTCTGCAGCAGAGCAGGACACCATGGCTTGCTCATCGAGAGGGGCGACGTCCTCGAATATGCCAGCGAATAGCCGTTCCGTGTATGAGGAGAGTTTGGCGGGCTGCAGTCCGAATGACAGCAAGCCATTGTTGTTGGCAATCTTGCCTGCTCGGCCAACATCTTGCTCTGCAAGCATCTGGAGGGCTACCGACTCCTGGAGGGGGCTGAGAGGCTCTCGTTTGGCTCGTGGTCGTTCATTTTTCTGGCCGTGGAGCGGGGCGGATAAAGACGCGGACAAGCCAGGGAAACCTGTTGTGGCACCACTGATAGCTGCGCCACGGGCGACAACTGACTGGTCTGTCGGAATGTTCCCATTTGGCAACACCTGCTGTGGCGCCTGGTCGTGGAAGCAGGCATGATGTGAGCACATGCACCAACCAGCCTGGCTGAGGTCGAGGGCACCATTGTTGATAGGACCGACACTGGTTCCGAAGCTGTTGGCCATAGACGTGGCTGCAGCATTACTTCTGCTCCAGAAGCGACGGCATCCACACTGAGGGCCACTAGATCCATGCGTCAGGTCGACGAAATTGCAAGATCCGGTCGGCAGGGCTGGTGATAAGCCATAAGAGGTGCGCCCGTTACCAGCGGAACGAGCATCGTCGTAGACATCGAATGCAAAGGAGGGATTGCTGTTGGAAGTCAATGCGACGGCAGCATTGGCAGCGTCAAAGGGGGTTGCAGCCATTGGCAGCTCTGGTGGAGGTCATATCCAGGGCAGAAGCGTCGAGAAAAACAGCACTGCCTGGGATGCAGAGATACCGGACGAGACCGGAGAGATGCGCAGTCCGGAAGAAGGCCAGAATACGATAAATGGCGAGATCGGAGAGAACGCGAATTGCGACCGCGAAGCGGCCGAGTATCTAAATATTATGATCGTACTATTAAACCGTCGGAAAGACAGGGACAAGTATGCAGCGCGCCTCGGTGATAAGAAGATGGCGGAGAGAACGTTCAAGGCAGGATGAAAAGTATGCGCATGACACTGTGAGTAGACAAATCGCGCATTAGTTTCCGGGAAAAAGAAGCAGCAAGGAGCGTGTCGAGGGATTGGCACAGTAAGGCGGTCGCAGGCGTGAATCGGCTGATGGCACAGCAAATGGCCAAAACACACGTAAAAAGGCAAGGGGATGATGAAGATGGTGCGCGGGAACCCCGTCGGAAAACCGTAAAAGAGACGGCAACAGAAGACAGGACACTGACCAGACTAGTATTGTCATTGGGAAAGAAGCAGGAGAGAAGTCGGAGATGTCGAGAAAGCGGACGGTCGCATGCCTATATATACATATGGTCCGTTATCTTCGTATAGGGGTCAGGGCGTTTATGAACAGGTCATGATTCGGAAAGCATGCAACACTCTGTAGATAGGAATTGGCGGCGTAGGAAGGGAGCGGGATGCCAAAAGTTAGCGAGGTGCAGAGAAGGCCAAAAAATAGAGATAGAAGAAAGAAGGTGAGGCGAGATAATTGGGTGGAGGAAGCTTTGGGGGGAGGGGGGCCAGAGAGCACAAAAAGTGGTTCTCTCGACGAGTGGATCCTGGCCCCGTCTTCGGACTGCAAGTGCGCAAAGTCGGCAGGCGCAACTCTCGTCAGCGGCTGGGGAAAGAGCAGGCACAAGGCGGCAAACCGATCTTGTCGAACAGAGCAAGAACGTGGGTGGGTGGGTTCAGCAGCAGTCTACTTGAGAAGGAGGGATGAAGGGAAGCACAGCTAGCCGCTCAGGCCAGAGACATCAGATACAGCGGACACGGCAGGAACGAGGCACACAACATAGGCAGATCGGCTTGCATGCATGCCTGCATTGCGCTTCTGGAGGGGTGTCCGATAAACCGATACAGGCAGCCCCTCCTACACATCTCCAGGCATCGAGCAGAAAGCCGTCTGCTGAGCGAATGTTGTATCTATGTATCGCACCCCCCCGCCAACGCGTAACTTCTAGACGGACACCATTTCAACGGGCCGCTGCCATTGGGCCGCAACAGACAAAGCCATTAACAGCAGCGTTGTCTGCCCCACCCACTAGCACAAACACGCGTTCACGCGTTTTCGTGCAATGAGAAGTCGAGTTGTCACTACAAAGTCACAACATTGGCAAAAATACCGCATTAGGAAGAACGCTGCGTAAACAAAATGCAAGTCTATCTTACTTGGTTCGTTCATTTCACGTTAGTCTCTCCCTTTGTTGTTCTTCCATTCTTGTTTCACTCCCAACCTTTTCTTAATGCATTTGTTCCGATAGCGCAAAAAGTGCTTTCCCATATACTCTTAGCCAGCGAGGACTTAAGTGCGATCTTGCATCCATATGTAAGATACGATGAGACATTATTATAGTTGTACTGCACACACTTGTATACTCCGTGCCCCTCCAAGCCAAAGCATATTTATAGCAATATCTCAAAGACTTAATCTTACCGTATAAGGCTAGCCACGTCGAGAGACTTCTCCCCAATCAACAGTTTACACATGTTTCGCTCAGGCGATATACTAGTCGAATCTAGTCAAGCCAAATTGTTAGATGCAGTCAAATGCAGACGAATGCAGGTGAGTTAGGCTAAGTTCTGTCAAATTTACGCGGCTTCGGTCAAATTAACCAAGTTACAAAGTACTCCTTAAACCAATATAAGTTTAGTTTAGTCCAGCCCAATTACTGCTAAACATATTTGTGCAGTCTGAGTTAGGTTGATCACATGGTATCATGCGAAGCAGTTAGGCATTTCTCTTACTTCCACCCATAATAAGAAGGCAACCAACTTGTTAACTATTACGCATTGGACGCCAGAGACACCCTACGAGTCTTCGTACTGCATAGATAACACTTTTACTTTCGCTACAGAAGAAAATATCAAAGGGCACTACATACGCCGGAACTTAATTCTAACCAAAAGGACAAGCACTTCTACCTGCTTGCTCAATTATTCAAATACAAAGCCATTCGACGCCTTTGGACAACTTCTTGCCATAGAGGGCGTCTACCAAGCCGAAACTCCCGCCGTCGTCAGACACTTTAGACTTAAACAGTATAACAATCGTCGCTGGTCGCTCGTCGCTTACCCCTCACTAGGATCGAACTTTGGTCACCGAGAACACTCCAGCAGCTCCCTATATCATCATTTTTCTTTCATACTCTATCCGCTTCTACTTCCAGCACGGCTTTTCTCTTCCATTTATCCGGATTAAAATGCCGAATTTCGAAGGTTTCGTATCGTGGACGTAACCATTTCAATTGTAAAAGATAGCCCGTAGCTAAAGAAATATGGTGCCACGATACGTAACACAGATTCACGGTGATTGCGAAGACAGATAATAGTCTGCAGTGCTTCTATCAACGTATATATTGCAAAGCATTCAATGATTGTATCTTCGATCGCTTAGAAAAAACAAGGTGTATTTACTAGGCAGGATCCCGCATCGCTGTTTTTGTCTTGTTACCATTTTATTTTTCTTCGTAAAGGCGCTGGCTTTCGTAAACCCGAGCTTTTACCTCAATCCTACTCTGCGCTTAACCTTCTCACTTGCAATAATATAACTGACGACGAAAAGAGGACGGATGCGAAAAGTGTAGTTGTACTACTCACAGCGACACAGAGCATTTCCGGGACTGAAGCGGTACGAGATTCAGGCAATAGAGCTCAGAGGCCACAGATCCTTACCAGCGTGGTCTCTTCAATACGACAACTCCTAATACCTCGTTGTCTTGACGCAAGTACAGGTCTGAAACGTGATGCGATTAGAAAAGGCAGCACCCAATCATACCTCTAAATTTCGTTAACATTGGGCATGGTCTAATACTTTACAGATCGAAGGTTATTTTCCTGTTTTCCGTTTATGCTTTAACTGTCTATATAACTGCAGAGCTACGATGTGACTGTCGAAAACGTCCACCTGTTACATACATACCATCCTACGCTAGCTAAAGCAGAGCAGATGAGCTTTGACGATTAAACACGATGGCATACGTTTATGACATCTGGGGTGATACAAAAGGACATATCAGAAGGAGAGAAACATGTTTATTTCGGATTTTAGACGAAGAATCGACTGCTAGGATGGGACTCAAGGCTGGGTTTATCTTGCCAGACGAGGTGTATGAAAGCGCTATAAAATGCGGAGAGTCGACGAGTTTGAAGTGAAACGAATTAGTTGCTAAAGTACTCTCTTGAGAATGCGATCCAGTGCCCCGAGATCTCCGTCATTGTAATCTGCTCCATTTGTGGGTCTTCTAGGACATCATTGTGCAACTGTCCATTGCTTTGTTTCATACTTGTTAGCTTTGCTTCATACTTGTCTCGCATCTTACGTAAACCAACATCGATTTTGTCGATCTACTGTGTTTGATCTGATACAAAACCGGATAGGTGAGAAAATACGACGATATGACAAGGTAAAAAAAATGCCGACTACGCAGAATCCTTCACAGCGTCCTCCCTTCTGCTAGCCTCCTGAGTACTTCGATGAGCTGCTTCTCGTGAATCTCCAACGGGCCCTCCTGTTCTGGCCATTGGCCCTGACATTCGATAAATTTTCGTAAATCGGTGTTGTTTACCAGCATGTAGTATCTCGTCGTCTTCCTGATTTGCTCTTCGGGAAACCTACCACGTCGTAACTCGCTCTTGAAAGCTTTTTGAGCTTTCTTGATATTGATCCTCTTAGCCTCGCACAACTCAATTTCCTCATCCCTTTCAATGCGTCTCGTCCTTTCGTCTGCTCGGGATTGTATAACGAAGAAAGGCTGTTGACGAGCAACACAAGACCGTATGATATCCAACTCGATCTGTTCGGCCGTAGATACGGTTAATAGTGACCACGAAGTATAGGGCGACCAAATTTGATACATACCTCACCGAACCGTTCGCCAAGAACGATGAGCACAACGTTGAATATATGCAACTTTTGGCTACTGCCATAGTCTTCAGCTGGATTGCGAAGCGTCCCGGCCCCAGGACAGTCATAAAGCATGATACAGCCAATGCCGTGATGAGCTTCGTATTTCTGTTGGCGCTGGGTCGTTTCGACGGTTCCAGTTGCAGCTGCTGTGGCGTCCTTGTTTTTCAAACCTCTGAGGGCGTTGATGATGGACGACTTGCCACTGCCCGCCGGTCCACAGACGGCCACATGTATATATCCTTCATCAAACCCTTCCCTTTCTCTATCCTGCATAATTTGGGCTGTCTGCTTCGCGGCCTCTTGGTTTGTCGTTGGTTCGTCTTCGAAATTGATCGAAGTTGCCCACGCAAGGACGTTCTCCGACACCCTTATGAAGCCCGACGATACCACTTTGACAGGGAACATGGCTGTGTATACCGCTCCGGCAGTTATCGCTCCAATTCCAACTGCCAAGCCCTTACCTGCTTTAGTTGCGCTGCGAGCAGTTTCCTCGGACCAGGAAGGACCTGACCTCCTTTTTCCATATGAAGTCTTGGGATATGAAGACGGTCTCTCGTCAAACGTCTCCGCACCAAACTGATCGCTGTCATCATCGGTGTCGGGGGGGGTTGCACGGCGCTCATCTTCGTCAGAAAAGCCGGGAGACGAATACATCGTGATGGGAGCATAGACGGGCGAACGAGATGTAGATTACTGTGTAGAAGCTGATGCAGCAAAGATTGTTGAATAAAGGTAAATGAATATAACGGGTTTCAGTTTGTTGCTTGTGCGGGGTAAGTTATTTACTTGTACGATGGGCTGTTGCCAATTCCGTACGTATTGATTCTGTCATTTTGTTTGAATCCATCCTGCAGAAGGCCGGGCGCGTAAATCGGGACAAACACGTATTGTTATTGGTTGAATTACGCACAGTACTTACAGTCAAGTGTAGGCAACCTATAAATATTCGAGTCCCTCCATGCCCAACGGTTGAGAATTGGAGTTTTGTTTTCTCTCAACATCAATCATTTTTTGTCGCCTGAATTCAAGCATCTTCTCAATCCCAAGTCTTCTGTCAGCTAGCCCAAGGCAGATATAGCAAGCCATGTATATCAACACACAGCAAGTCCCCTTACCGTGGCGAAAGGCACGATCGCCGGCTCTAGCTATCCTAACGCCAACGAGGCCCTGGCGTGGATCCAGCAGAGCATAGAACAAGCCGCTGCCTGGCTGGAAGAGAAGTGGCCTTTGGTCTCCGAATGGCTCACGCGTCCCTGTATGTCGTTTCCCTCCTGCTACGGGAAGTGCTACTAACCAAGGCGGAAGATGTGTTTTCGGTCCTTCTTGCCTGGATAGTCACATTTTTCATAGTCTATTTGGTCCTCTCTGCAGTCGGGTTCAATGTTGTCGGTGTCGCTGCAGGTGAGTTTCCGCTGTGCCACCAGCTTGGCCGTCACGTATGCTAATAAGCCTCTAGGATCTGCAGCGGCCTGGTACCAGTCGGTCGTGTACGGTGCATTTACGCCTGCTGGTGGAGTGTTTGCAACTCTGACGAGTGTGGCCATGATTGGATTAATGAGCCCTATAGCGGCGGTTATTGCCGGTTTTATTGCGACCTTTGTCGCCGTGCTTGTTTGGGTCGGGATCGGGATACGTAACTTTCTGCTGTAAGGTGGTGGATGTCGAAGAAGAATATATATTGCAATATATTAACAAGTGTAGGGGCAGTTTGGCGGATGAGCATAGAATATCCTGACAAATGGAAGATGGTCGGCTTGGACGTTGAAGCATTACAGGTACGGCTAAAAACACCGCGGTAGCTTTATCTTTATATTTGCAAGAACAATTGCCATGCCTATACATTTCTGTCAGCCAACCTCGCAAGCAAGGCTGAGTTTGCAACGCGTAACACCGTCTTGTTTTTGGTCTTACCCAGACACCATAGGGTCTACATCGTAGGACACCCAGGCATCGCATCACACAGCAGAATTGTAGCGCTAACCTTGTCCAATTATAAGCCAGACATATCTGTGTAGGTTTAAAGCTATAGTTGTCTATAAACGTGAGGAGATGTGCGCATGCTATGAAAAAATACCGAGTAGAGCCCATAGACAAAAGAGAAAAACAAATTATGAAAAAGATCAATCATATCGCCATGCAATGCTTGCTTAATTGCACCTCCGCCTACACCTAGACCTCCTCACGCCTCGCCCCAACTGCCCATAGGTGCCGCAGGCGCGATCATGGATCCAGTTCCAATCGAGCCTCCGATATCCCAATAGTGACGTGATGATGACAAGCTGCTGCTTCTGCGTGCCGACCGCCTCGTGCTTTGGCTAGCGCAGGAGGGTTGGTGCCTCAGGCCCGTGATAGGACTAGTCGGCACGACCACCCCCATGTTCATGTTGCGGTATGCCGGCATCGGCCGCCGGTCGCCTGCCTGGCGGTTTGTGTTCCGCCCAACAAGCGGGTGGTGTAGCCGCACGCGGGCTACCTTGGCTGCCGCGTCTTGCATGCTGATGTTGTTGTTGAGCGCGAGCGGATGGTGGTGCAGATGATGTTGGAGGCTGTTGGTAGGCGGAGGCGCATCTGACGTGAAGCGGGACCGGAGGTACCGGAAGACAAGTTTGATGTCCAGATCCTGCTCCCATTCCTCTTGGGAGAACGTCTGCGAAGAAGCTGCCTGCGACGGTGTGGCCGCCGCACTGGGCCCGGATGTGGCCACGCTCCCAGAAGAGTGTTGACCTTCGGGGACAGTTGGCCGTGCCTGCAGGATAGTCGGTTGGAAGTGTGGTAACGATGGTGTTGTTGCCGCGGTAGCTGCAGTAGCATGAGGCGTAGTACCTTGATCTACTTCGTCAGGATCGCCTCGTTGGCTTTCTTTACCAACCTTACGCCCATAATCATGAGGCCTCTCGCGGTCGGGCGGTGTCATTGCCTCCGGAATCACAGGCAGCCCGGCGTATGGAAGCGGCATTTGTTGCACGCGCTGATAGGTCGTGAAAGCACCTGGATGTGTGGTCATATGCCGATGAACAAAATGGCCCAGTTCCTTTGCGATTCGGTCAAGCATCCGCAACCGCCACGATGAGGATGTGTCATCGCCTTCTGCTTCCTCCTTGCTCACAGCGTCGAATGCAGCGAGCACCGCATCCGACGCCCTCGGTGTTGGTGATGGGTCAATGCTCTCTTCTTGCTGGACCGTCTTCGGAAGGGTTTCTCCGAGCAGAATAGAGAGGACTTCGTCATCGATGCCCATCACTTCGACCATGAACTTTCGTGTTATCCGGGACCACAGCCCTTCGCCGTGTTCATCACCATCTTCCGACATTCCCAGGATAAGGTCATCATCCTCCTGGTCATGCCACTCGCCATCTGCTTCGCCAAGCACCGCATCGCTAGCACTGGCAATGCTAGCGGCGGATGCTGGCGCTGTTGCTGCCTCTTCTACTCGGCCCCGCCGCGAGGACAGTTCTGATCCTCTCCGCCGCCGTGTCTGCTTCCGAATCTCTTCCAGGAGCACCCTGCTATGGTCCAATCGCCATTCCTCGATCCGTTGTATCCGCTGCATCTCCTCTGATATCTCTTGCTCAACCTGTGGTGGGACTGGTTCTGGGCTTTCCCGACGCCGCTTGGTCACACGTCTGGGGTTGAACTGTTCAAACGCGTAAAGACGCTCTTGCAAAGCTGCACTCATGCCCACAGTATCACCTAATTGAAAGGTTCCCAGGCCATCGTGCGTTGGCAGGTTGACAGTGGTGATCGTCGTTGTTGTCTGCATAGAAGGCTGTGTATTCCTCTGGTCGGGTGTTCGAAGCTGTACGTTGGGCGCCGACCGAAAGTCGGCCAGGTGGCTGTCGAGACTGTCAAGCTCGGCATCTTTTTTCTTCGGCATCCTGGTCGGTATCGAGGTTGGATGCAGATGAGGTAAGGAGAGAGGGCAGAGGTAGTGCGTGTAGGGCAAGCATTGGCTGTCCGAAGGATGGAGCGTAGCCAGAGCGTGGAAAGCTACGAAGGCTCCCCAGGCTCGCTCAACCGTGATCGACCTGGCGTCGACTGTGATGCTGATACCGAGCTCAATATTGATGAGCTGCCGGTTGTGTCGGTGGGCGGAGAAAAAAGTACCCATGTTTGTGACTCGTGAGGGCCCACAATAGTGGTGTGGGCTCGGTGGTCGTCCCGTTCTTCAGCCTCCTGGAGAGGAGGCCGCTGGACGGCCAGCCGGGCAGGCTGCTGGAAGGCCATGGCAACGACAGAAGATGGATGATGAATGGATGGAGACGGAAAGGAAGTGCAAAATGGACGGGAAAAGTCGAGAAAAGAGAGCCACGAGGCTGCTGGGCTTTATCAGATAGCGATCGGGTGGTTCAGGAAGCCACCGAAAGCAGCGGCTGCCTTAGTTTTGCCGCCTAATACTAGGCGATATGTCAAGGCGAGGTTGAGCAGCGCTAGTCAAGTTGAGTAATGCCCCTTTTCGTTGTCTGCTGCTGCTGTGGCGACAAAACGTTGGGAAGGACGCGATGGAAAAGGGCAGAACGAACACCAAGGTCCAGTCGCATCCGAGAGGCCCCTGTCTGGTAGCCGGGAAGGTGGGAAACACTGCGCTGCGCTGGAGGGGAACGGCACGAGGCCGGAGGAATAGCAGTACTGTTTGTTGGTAGCGCTAATCTTTCGTGCCAAGCTGACGTGAATGGGACAAAGAAAAGGGCCCCGGTTGCAGACCCGTCAGGCAATGTGCACGTACGGAGCAGGATGGCGAATGACGCAAGATTATTGGGAGAGATGGATGCCAGGAGCCCAGGAGGACGCCGGTTGAGAGGATGAGGACAAATCAAGGTTATAAGAAAGGAGGCGGGTTGCAGCAGCATTTGAGGGGGGGGTTGGGCACGTTGTGAGGTTTAGACCAGAGCGCAGACGCCTCAAAAGACAAGATACAGGTGCTGAAATGGCCTGACCCCACCCACACTGTCCAATGCGCCTTCCTCCTCCTGTGGCAGTGGTTCCTGCAAGTGACGCACTTTCCCAATGGGATACATTACCCATCCACCAAGATACGTGTACGAATCATGTATACGAATCGCCAGCGTGATTGCGGCATAGCTTGCCACGGGCTACCTTCGGCCGATCTGCGCGCGGCTTTCTCCACCCAAGGCAAGATACATCTTATCTCACGCATTCCGGCTTGATGCCGTGGCCACTGATGGCGTCCTGATGGCGACATCATCTCCGTGAAAGAGGGCAAAGATGGCCTCAGCTCACGCACCACCCACTTGACCGCCGCCTAAGCAGCCGGATCATTGTCGGCATCTGGTATCGCTGACCCACACCACCGTCTTCTTGGTCTCGTAATTTGCCCTTACTGTTTCGGCTGGCAGAACCCAAGGGCGTTTCGGGTTGTATTTGTAAACCGCGTATTTATCGATCGGCGCCCACACGGCCTTTTCGCGTACTCGTATCTTACATGTACGGAGCACAGTAAGCTAAACGGCAGACCCTCCTGTTCATGCCTCTTCTCCAGACTGGCTTCCCATCGGGAGAGTCAACGGATGGACCGTCTGCACACGTAGAGACCTGTGAGTGGCGGTGAGAAAATGCGCTTGCCAGGTCGGCCACGGCCACAAGACACAAATCTGGCGACTGTTTTGCGCTGACGTATACCATCATCACACGATGAGCCTGGCTCTTTCTGGTGCCATCCCCAGCATCAGGTGGTCGGTTCGCATATAAGAGAGCTGCAACACGGCAAACACACCGAAAGTTAGCGCCTAATCACATCGACTTGTCGTCCCACGTTCACGGCGGGCAGCCTGCTGCCCTTGTAGTTCACCCTAATGAGCTTATTTTATTTGTGTTTTATTCTTTCCGGGTACATGACGTAGCCGTGAGTCACGCGGTCTGAAAACATCCAGATGCGCGCTTCTGTGCTCCCGTCTGTGAAGATGCTATCGCCTCTTGTGTGCCAAAGCACCAGCCCTGTCCACTCCCCCAATACAAACACAGAAACAAAATAAGAAGTCAAGCCAAAACAGTCCACGTTGCGCCGCTCACACCTCCGTCCTCAAACGATGCCTTTTTTGCTCTTGTTTATGAGGAGAAAGCGTCGGGGAACTGCTTGACGTTCTGGGCCAGCTTGCCGTGGTTGCTCAGGAACTGCACGTAGGCACCGTCGACACGGACGCGGCCGGCGGCCTTCTTCTCCTGGTACTCCTCGCGACGCAGGGGGGTGAAGCCCCAGTTCTTGGAGACGATGATCTTCTGCCGGCCGGGGAACTTGTACTGCGAGCGGCGGAGAGCCTCAAGAGCGATGGCGCGGTCTGTCGGCTGTTAGCAAACGCTGCCAGATGCAGTGTTGATACTCGGAAGTAGATACGCACTAGAATCGCGCGTGCGCACGCTCAGGATGATCTGGCCAATGTTGACACGAGCGACGGTGCCGTTGGGCTTGCCCCAGGCGCCGCGCATACCCGTCTGCAGACGATCGGCACCAGCGCACGACAACATCTTGTTGATGCGGACGACGTGGTACGGGTGGGCGCGGATGCGCATGTGGAAACCCTCCTTGCCGGCGAACTTGACGAGGTACTTGTTGGCGCAAATACGGGCGGCCTCGAGGGCCTCGGAGCTCAGCTGCTCATACTCGTTGGAGACGAGGTGGATGCACAGCGGGAAGTCGTCGACGGTGGCACGCTTGCGGCCCAGATCGAAGATGCGGACCTTCGGGTCGGGCACACCACGGTTGAAGCGGGACTTCGGGTACGGCTGAGGGCTGAAGTTAGCATCTGTGACCCGTTCATTGTAATCCTCCCACTCTTCGGTTCTGGGGCCGAGAGAAGCAGACGAAGCAGAGACCCTTGGACTCTTCCGAGTACTCCGGGCAAAGATTTCGGCGAAAAGACGATAGGTGACGAGGGCGTTTTCGCTACTTTCCTTCGCCCTGAATTTTCCAATTGCCTCGTCTTCGTCCGCTTCTTCTCTGGTTTCTGCCCCCAACTTCCCCTTTCCCCTTCTCCTGTCAAAAACGCACCTTGTTCTTGCAGTACCGGTAGCAGCGAGCCGGACGACGAGCCATTTTATCTGATTTCTCGGAGTCGACGTAGGTGGGTGTTGTGGGTGGTTTGATGATGGGGTTGAGAAAGAGCAGGAGGAAAAATTGGCGGGCACAATAAATCACTAGACGATAATATTGCCTCCGGGCCTGATTTCAAAGCAAATCGATTACAATAGCCACCGCCGCCACTTCTGCATTCTCCCGTCCGAGGGCAAGAAATGTGGGTACTTAGGTTTTCCGTGCCCTGAAAGTCCACACTGGACCGGAAAAACGTGACCCCCGCAATTAGCAAATCAATTTTTTTCTTTCCTATGTGAATTTTGCCTTAGCTGTGAGAGCGAAATCCATCCACTTGTCGACCACCACAACGAACTTTCGATTACCCTCATAACACACCAGTCTTTCGACAACCGTTGCAATGGCCCCCATTAAGAAGAGCAAGAAGTGAGTGTCAGACATATTTCAGAAGCTCAGGACTTGACGCCAGCCGCGATTTGTCTTGTAGCGGTCCTCGGCCATATTTTCTCATGGAAGCTGTTTGCTAACGTACATTTGTCTTTAGGGAAGCCAACTCCATGTAAATATTT
This sequence comes from Grosmannia clavigera kw1407, assembly GCF_000143105.1. Lineage (NCBI taxonomy): Eukaryota > Fungi > Ascomycota > Sordariomycetes > Ophiostomatales > Ophiostomataceae > Leptographium > Leptographium clavigerum. The sequence goes on along the minus strand of NW_014040797.1, from coordinate 2,103,053 downwards.
TCCCTCTCCGACCCGAATGGTTGGATCGACACTCCGGAACAGATTGTACTGACACTGTACCAGCAACTCGCGCCTGGCGCTTGTGATGAAGAGTGGCAAGGTCACTCTCGGCTACAAGAGCACCCTCAAGGCTCTCCGCAGCGTAAGCATGCCAGAACATGCAAGATAATGTTGCCGGACAATGGCTAACGATTGTCTCTATACAGGGCAAGGCCAAGCTCGTCCTCATCTCCTCCAACACCGGCCCCCTGCGGAAGTCGGAGCTTGAGTACTACAGCATGCTGAGCAAGACCAACGTGTATGTCTCACCATCTCCTTTCTGTGTGGCATTTAGCGAACAGCAAACTAACCTGTCGTTTCTTCAGTCACCACTTCTCTGGCAACAACGTACGTATATGAACATGCAAACCCCGCGCTCTTTGCGCCGCGCTCCTATCGCCTTCTCCCAGTATCCAGCCCAGAGACGGCAATGGCGGTCGCCAGCGCCGTCTCTGGGCTTGCCCTGCGAAGAAGTCGCCAGTTCTTGCCGACTTTGGAGGGTTCGCCAATGTGCTAACCTGTAAATGATTTAGATCGAGCTGGGCACCGCATGCGGTAAGATGTTCCGCTGCTCGACCATGGCTGTCCTGGACCCCGGTGACTCGGACATCCTGTCGGACCAGCAGGCTTAGGTCTGGGGAGAAAGCAAAAAGGAAAAAGAGAAATGAGCGTTTAGAGGAGGGCCTATGATGCCTAAGTGTCTACGGACTGGACAGGAATGTACCCGGCGTTCAGGCAGCAGTTTTTCGAATATGTCAAAGTGGCAGTATATGCAAACAGTCAAGTCAAGAATAACACCGGCCTCAGTGTGAAAAGAAATCGTCCAAGGAGCGTGTCACGTGCGTGCGGATTGCGATTGGCTCTACGGAGTATGTGGGGAGTGCTGTAAACGAGGCGCCCCCAACAGGCGGTCCACCCTGACAGATTATGGTCGTTACGTTTTTGATTTAGTAACAATGCGTGGCGGCGTGTGAATATGCGGTGTTGACGAACGCATTTATCTTTCGCAGGCGCAATCCGCCGGCGCAAGGATTTTTGATTACAGAGTACATAGGACGAAACGGATCAAGCAGGAGCAGAAGACGGACGGCTCGACGGCCGCTCGTAGTATTAGCAGGGGTGCATATAATGGAAGGTTGAAAGAAGAGATCTGGTGCATAATTCGGGTGTAAACAACCTAATTGCTGTCATTTCTGTTGCAGGGGGCCCGCAGGTCCTGGACGGATAGTGGCAGAGTCCCGAGGTCAGAGGCCCCGGTTTAGGAAGCTGGTGAGTATGGTCCGTGAGGGCATCGACAGGGCAACAAAGGACAGGCGTTGCTGGCTTATAGGAAAGCGGGCAGTCACCGCTTGTTTCACCGCGCTGAGTACTGCTGCCGTCTGGAGTCAGGAGACCTGGGAGCCCCAGTCCCAATGCGCACCGTATGCACGGAATGCAACCGATCACCGACAGGCGTCGGGGCATTTCTCGCAGAGCTGGAGGCAAGACGGCGTGCAGCGTACGGAGTAGGTTATCCCAAGATGCAAAGCAATGTGCGCAGGTTCATGCATTCCTGCAGTCCTCCGGGAGACCCGTGGCGGTCATTAGGCACTACATAATACGGAGCAGTATGGAGAGGCCTGCAGGCAATCGGGCACCAACAGAAGTCTGCAGACTGCGGGATTCCACACCGCCCAGCGCAGAGGTTCAGGTCAAGAGGCCGGCTGCTCGTACGAGTGCCCTGTAATGCTCTGGAGAGTGGCAGTGGGCAGGAGCGGGGCCGCTGTAATCGTAGGGAGGGGCGAGCCTGGCGCTAGCGGTTGGTGTTTTGGCAGCACCATTTCCCGTGCGAATCAACCACGAAGGCTCGAAAAAGGGAGAGGATAGTCTCAGTTTAGTGGACGCCAGGGGAATTGTTAAAGTAAAGCCGACGCCGTGTTTCCCCTTTGTCCGTGCACCATCGCGGAGAGAAACAGGCGAAGGTCGCGAATAGGGGGCACCCGTGTTTCGACGTTGTCCCAAGCAAGCCTTACTGCCTTGCATGCTCAGAGCTCCATTATTCCTGTTTTTCTTTTCCCTTGACCTTCCTGTTTCTGTCAACAACATTTGGCATTGCCGTTGTCGTTGAACACAAGCACCAAGTGCACGAAGCGTGCCTTTTTTATTTTATTGAAGATCCGTTGAAGAACTGCAGCCGGCCAAACGAACTTTTGTTGCCGCGAGACCAGACCGACGACAAGGTCAGCCTTTCTGACGGTCAGCAGCGAACAGAAGAGTTCTGTTGTGCTACGGCAATTAGACCGAGCAGCGGTATTGGAGAGATAGAGAGAGAAAGAAAGAGAGAAAGAGAGGAATCGACGAGAGAGCGGAGAGAGCGGTACACACACCGAACGCACACCGACATATCAAAAACAAGCAACAAAAGGCGGGAAAGCATGTCGACACCGATGACGAAGCGGCCCTTTGAAGCCGGGCGAACTTCACCGAGCAAGTCGAGCTCGCCTGCGCGGACGTCACGGTCGACGACGCCGGGCGGCGAAAAGACGGGGACGAGCATCGGGTCCGGGGGAACGACGGCAGGCAACAACGCGGTGCGTACGCGGTCGATCCGGTCGAGCACGCTGGTGTCGGGACGGGCAGGCGCAGCGGCGGGTGCACACCGACGCGACTCGTCGCGGCTGAGCACAGCGACAGGCGCAGACGTGGCAGCAGCGACAGAGGCGCAGGAGGCGGCGCGGGCAGAGACGGTGGCGCTGCTGGACGACCTCAAGGAGCGGCTGACGCAGGCGGAGAGCCAGGCCGAGCAGTTCCGGCGGCTGGCCGACGTGCAGCAGGCCAAGCTGGACGAGGCGCTGCGTGAGCAGGCCCGGCTGGAAGAGCGGACACACGAGTACGACGAGCAGGTCGAGGCGCTGCAGAGCGAGAAGCGCGAGATGGGCCGGCAGATGCAGCAGATGGAGACCATCTACGAGGCCGAGCACAGCGCGATGACACGCGAGAAGGAGGACATGGCCAACCGCGAGGAGGAGATGCAGGCCGTCATCCAGCGGCTCAAGGACAGTCTGGCCCAGCGGAACAACAACGCGAGCGGTGACGACGAGGGCCGGCCCTCGAGGCAGTGTGAGTTTTTTCTTTTCTTTTCGTCTTTTTGTCTCTTTCTTTCTTTTTCTCTTGTTTCCTTTTTTCCCCTTTCCTTCCTCAGTCCTTTTTTTTTCATCCTAACACTCCCAGCTGGAAACAACTCGCCCGGGCTTGACAGCAGCGGTGGCAGCTTTGCACCTCCATCGTCGCTGCACCGCAGCGATTCGCGCAACAACTCGAAGCTGCTGCTGCAGAAGGACAAGCTGATCGAGTCGCTGCGGCTGGAGCTAGCCGAGGCGCAGATCAAGCTGGTCGAGTCGGAGAACCAGGGCGGCGGGCGGCTGCGTGAGGTCGAGCGCCAGCTGATGGAGGCCCGCATGGCCAACGCCCGCCTGATGGAGGACAACGAGAGCTACCAGCTGCTGCTGCAGGAGAAGACGCTGAAGGGCGACTTTGGCACGGCCGACTTTGGCTATCTCAGCGGCAGCGGCAACGGCGGGCTCGGAAGCACGGCCGCCAACAATACAGCCGGTAGCAGTGCAGCAGCTAGCGGCGAGGGAGGAGCCACGACGCCCAACGAGACCCGGTCGGCGAACCAGGACGCGCTCGCCGCGCTCGAGGGCCGTGGATCGAGTCTGGCCGACGAGCTGTCGGGAGCTGCTGGCAACGATAGCGATAGCGAGAGCGGTGCCGTGGCCGTGGTCGAGGTGGCGTCCGAGTCGCAGCGCCGGCTCGAGGCTGAGCTCAAGTCGCTGCAGGACCAGAACAAGGCTCTGACGCTGTACATCAACAAGATCATCGAGCGTCTGCTCGAGCACCAGGAGTTTCAGTACATCCTCGACCGTTCGTCCGATGGCAAGCCGCCGCCGGCTCCCACGTCGCTGCCAGCCACCAGCGCCGGCGTCAACGCGAGTGCCAGCGCTATGGCCAGCGCCAGGACCAGTGCCAGTTCCAGCGCCAGTTCCAGCGTCTCCGGCGCCAACACCAACAAGGACCTGCCGCCGCCACCCGCTTCCCAGCTTAGTCAGCAACAGGCTGGCAGCATCCACAACTACCTGTCGCGCACAAAGTCGATGGCCGTGGGTGGCAGCAATGCGTCGCGCGTGCGACCCCGACCGGCCTCGGCTGTGCACGAGTCGGCGCATAGCCACCCGGATACGGCGCCGTCGATCCCCATCTCGCTGTCGCGGTCCACGAGCGTGCGTCGCCAGCGGCCCATGAGCGAGCAGTACGTGCGCCACGGCGGCATGAGCGGGCCCTCGGCTGCGTCTGTCATCAACGCCATGTACAAGGGTCCCGACGGACCGCTGTCGCCGTCGTTCCGCAACTCGGGCTACCTCTTTGGCGGCGTCAACGGGGCCAACGGCGGCACCGGTGGTTCCGGCGGCCCCAACAGCTCGAGGTCCTCGATCCATGGCCCGCGCTCGCCCGCCCTCCCGGCTCTCTCGACCAGCGGCAACTTCCCTGGCATGCGCAGCGAGACGTCCAGCGTGTCGGGCGACTGGGACTCGATCAGCTCGCCCAAGAGCCTGAGCCCGCCGCGGCAGATGGAGAAGACGTCCTTTACCGGCTCCAAGCCGCGGCCGCTGCGTCTCGTCCAGGAGAACACTGACCTCGTAAAGGTCGATCTCGGCGTCAACAAACGCGCCAGCTGGATCGGCTGGGCCTTTGGCGGCAAGAAGGACGACGGCAGCCACAGCCCCATGCACACCAGCGTCGCCCTCGCCAGTTCCGAGCCCATCCAGGAGTAAGCCGGCTGAGACGTGCGCTCATCCGTCTGCCTGTCTGTTCTCAATCGGGCCTCTCCGCTCCCTGTCTCTCCTTTGTCTCTCTCCTTTCGTCTGTCTCTTGCTTCTTCTGTTTCCTCTTTGCTTCTTCGCCTTTCCCCCCCTGTTGGACAGAGTCTCATGGTTGGATACCCCCTACCGATTTCAAAGCGGACTGGCCTCTTTTTCCGAAAACCTCTTTTTTATAATTTCGTTTTCCGCCTCTTTCTATTTCTACGCTCTTGCCCAGGAAACTCGATATGATGAACGATTAGATTATTCAGGTATGACTAAGCATAGTTCTATGTGAGAGAAAAAAATACGTATTACATGGTCATTGAGCATTGCTTCTGTGAATAGATGCTGGTATAAGTTTTCTTTGGGCATGAGTACGTAGCTTCTTGCAATTTAGTCACGCAAACCCACACTAGATCGGGATGTGAAATGTAACAAATGAGCGCCAACCAACTATAGAAACGCAAATACGCCATGTCCCGTCACAAGCAAGAGCCGTTGGTGACAGACTTGTCGGCAGACCTTGTGAGACAGCAAGACTGCTTTCTGGAGCTGCGGACGTCTTTGCCCTGCAGTTGTGCGTGAATTAGAAAATCCTCAATGAGACACGGCTGTAGTCATTGCTGTCATTATTGTCTGCTGGTCTGCTGCCGCGTCTGCTGTCCGCCCACCCTTGCCCTGTTGTGCGTTTCTATCTTGCCGCTTTTATGTCTGTGCCTCCACCCCAACCCTCCTTCCAGCTGACAAGCGCTGTCTGACCGCAGAGTTGTTCGTAGGGTTGCACCCCCATCGCCCCATTGGCCGAGAGGGAAGGGGGGCCGGAGACATGTCTTCATTTTGTTCCACCTCGTTAATGACCCGCAATCGATCGTCTGACAGGTTTAGATGTCGTCGATGGCAATGTCCTCCTTGCCGCCGCCTTCTGAGCTGCTGTCGTCGCGTTCCTCGTCGAACTCGAAGCCGACATCGCCCTCGCCGCCGTCGCCGTAGGTGTCGGTCTCATTGATCTTGGCGTGCTCGGGAAGTTCGCCTATAAATTTTAGTTGTGCGTTTTGGGAAAGGATGCATACCAAAAGTATGACCAGAAGCGGAGACCTACCATATGCCTTGAGGTTGCGGGCTTCTTCAGCGGAGTACCTGCGCATGATGTTAGCACTAGAAACGTGAAGAAGCATATGATGGCGGCGTACTTGAGGATAACGTCGCCTTTGCCGTCCTGGAAGTCGCGAAGCGACAGAAGAATCACATCGCCGGTATTGATCCTGCATTGGTGGTTAGCAAAGTTCGATAGAGGGTAGGTCCTCAGACGGTCCGTCTGTACTTGGACGTCTCCTGGCGGCAGCACCGACGACGGATCTTAAACATACCAAACCTTCTTCCGAAGCTTGCCGCGAATCGACGCCAGACGGACTGTGCCACTGTCGTCAAACGCGCGAGCCTCCAGGCGGCCGTTGCCCAACATCTTCACCACCTGGGCATATTCCTGACCGTCCTCCTTGAAGATGAGTTCGCGCTTGTCCTTGTCGCTCTCGTTCTTTCCTCTCCGCCGGTTCTTGCCACCCTAAAAAGCCAGAAAAAGGAAACGTTAGACCGTATCACAGTGTAGACAGAAAAACACAGGAAAAGAGGGGTAAATAGGGTGCACGGAAGCATCTCTTACTTTTCCCTTGTTTTTCGGCATATTGACTTATATGCGGCTGTACTTCGATGGTGTCTATTCTGAATGCGAACTTTTGAGGTGTGAAGTTTTATGGGCTGATAGATTTAAAAAACTGTAATTAGGAGTAGTCGGAAAGGAGGCGCGAGTGGCGACGATTGGCTGCAGAAATAAGCTGGTGGATGGAAGAGGGGCTTTGCAGCCCAAGGCGCGTAAGGCTTTCTACGGGTCAAAACAAAGAGCAGCCGACTACCCCGCGCAGCCTGTGAAGATGCCCTGGTCACGTGATTCGACTGGTTGTAGCGAGTCCCACTGTTCTGTCTACATCTTGACGCTGCTGAACGGCGCTACTAACGGGAACAAGCGCCTCTACCGTTATGTTGGCTGTCTAAGTAGGAAGAGTGTTTGGTAAAAGTGTTGCTCTCCTTGATGGTGAACGAGGAGGCTCGAATAAAAGGAACAAAGACGTAGAAATAAAAAATAAACTGTCGGGGGTGAGACGTCGAGAGACTCGAGTTTGTGGTCGCACCCCGACAACAATAGCTTATTAACAATAGTTACAGAGTACCTCTGGGCAGATCCGCGAAATACCTAAACCTAAGTAATCCAAGATACCTTACCAATGATTGGCACTTGCCTTGTTCACTGAGAGCTGCGACCCACGGGGCGAAGTTTTCCCGCTTTTCGAGACTCAGCCTTGCGGCTATGCCCAGAGTAATGCCTGGTTGGGCAAGGGACATATATTGGGCACAAATCCCTCCCCCATGTGTTTATTCTGTCTTATCGACCTACCTTGGTGTCAACAGTCGTCCTGGAAGACTGATTCTTGAAGTATTGTCACACGCCGATCTGAATACCATCTGGAGAAGCTAACCATTCTCTGCCTGCGACCTTCTCCTTCCTACCGGTGGTGTAAGCGCCTCAAGACGTGAGATGGCACTGAGTCCCAGTCATTCCCGCATATCCTTGGCGAATCCGACCAAGCCTATCGAAGATGCCCTAAAAGACTTTGAAAGCGTCCTCTCTGTCAGTCAACGCCAAGAGCTTTACACAAAAACGAGCATTCCTGATGCCGACGCCGTCCTCATCTTTACTGCCGAACTCGATGCGCGCAACTCGAACAGAAAGGGCCGCAGTATTGCCAGCAACCTGTTCACCGTCTTGCAATCCGTTCGCGATTTCTCTAACATTGTTGGCACATTCGTTTCGGCCCATCCCGAGATCGCAGCCCTCGTCTGGGGCAGCATCCAGCTGACGACACTTGTATGACTAGTTTTCACAGCTTGAAAGCACATGTCCTTGGACTAACACTCTTTGAAGGTGCTTACAAACTTTCTCTCATATTTTGAAACAGCCTCAAAGCTCTTCATAGAACTTGGAAGGCTGTTTCCAACCTTCAAGGACTACCATATACTTTTTCCAACCTCGACGAAACTTAGAGCAGCGCTGTGTAGTTTTCATGCCTCCGTTATCCGGTTTTGCAAACATCTCGTGGTGGCTTCGAGACGTCCATGTATGTAGGTCCTTTCATGCTACGGCGACGGAACTGACAGAAATAGGGGCACAACAAGCTTTGCATTCCCTCCTGAGTTCTTTCGAGCAAGAGTTTAAGTCTGACAAAGACGATATTCGCGCCCACAGCGAAAATGTCAAGAACGAAATAACGTTTGCAAAAGCACAAGCCGATTTTGAAGACCAAAGACAGAACGAAATTAGCAGAAGTCACCTTTCTCAGCTCGCGCTAAAAACACATATCGGCTTGAAAGAGATCAAGAAGCAGCAGTTGCAGATAGACAAACGGCGAGCGCGTAAGTCTTTCAATAGAAATGTTTTGTCTGGTAGCTGATTCTTATTTGCCATATCATCTCAGGCGAGCGGCGGCAAAAACTCCTCGACGAGCTGTCTACACACGATCACTTAACTCCGTTAAAGCAAAGCCGCCGTAAAACTTGCCCTGGATCTACCGAATGGGCGTTTCAAACAGCAGAATACGTGTCATGGTTTGACGGCACAGGCCCTCCGCTGCTATGGTGCTCTGGGAAGAGTGAGTCTTATTCTTGCCCGTGTTGTATTGCTCTGCTTTAGCTGACCGTCATAAGTCGGGTCCGGAAAGACGATTATCAGGTTAGCACTCCACAATGCGCATACGGTTTAATGCAACAAGTCCTGTTCCGATTCTCATTCCGGGTTTACAGTGCGAGCATTATCAATCGTTGTTTCAAAGACAAGAACAACGCCAAAGTTCTTGTCGCTTTCTACTTCTTGCGATTTGACGACCAGAAATCGCTTCTGGCAGAGACTGCCGTCAGATCGATTTTGCGACAGACGCTGAGATCAGGAAACTTCTCAGAAGATGAGGAGGGGAAACTGAGAAGTGCGCTGTCCGGATCTATAACTAACGTTGCGAATCGCCTCTGTGCTAGGATCCAAAACTTCAAAGGCTGCTACATCATCATCGATGGCATTGATGAGTTTGAGAAGCAGGAACGCAACGAACTCTTCAACATTCTTTTCAGCCTTGTTTCCCAGACATCGAATACGAGACTTTTTATTTCTGGACGAGAGAGTATGACCCAAGAAGTAAAAACGAAGTTTCGCTCGCTCCAACACATCTCAATGAGAAACTCTTCTGTATCGTCAGGCATGGAACTATACATCGACAGCCTGCTCGAAGAGAAACTCAGCAATGGTGAACTAGTAGTGGGAAGCCAAGATCTCATTGCAGATATAAAGAATGCGCTCATGAAAGGTGGCGACGGAATGTAAATTTTACACACCCCCCGACACATCGATACCTTTACTTACGATCTACAGGTTCCTTTGGATCATGTTTCAATTCGACAAAATTTGCACGCAACACTGTGATGATGATATTCGCTCAACTATCAGTAGTCTCCCAAAGGATTTGACAGACGTGTTCAACCGGGTTCTCAATCGGATTGTCTCCCACAAGAACGCGAAAATTGCTCAGAAGGCCTTCCGATGGATAGGAGGCATGCAACGGCCACCATATCTCAACGAGCTTCGTGAGATTATACTTGTTGAGATCCGTCAAGAGTACTCGATTCCGGGTCGGATATGTAACGATATTCATCGCATTGCTTCGTGGTGCGAAAATCTCGTGGAAGTTGATGAAGAGCTCGAGTTGGTACAGTTCGGACACCACTCTATTCGGGAATTCTTGCTGCAGAAATCAGCCGTGGAAAACTTGCAAGAATTTCATTTCGACTTGGAAGAAGTCACCCACTACATAGGCGAAATATGCATCACGTATCTGGATTTCAATGATTTTACAACAACTTTGGCGCGGCGTCCACAGCTACTACCACCCATCACGCCTGGAAACATACCCGGGATAGTCTTTGGACGCCCAGCAGCCAAGGTTTTCAGAATGACAGCCAGATCAAAGTCCACGGCGATAGACGTTACAGAGAACATGCCCGGCTTTGCAAGAAGTGGAACAAAGGTGGACCGTGATCGGCTCTATTCCAGCCACCCATTTCTTGTTTATGCGAAAGAGCATTGGGCTTTTCATACTAGTCGTTTCCAGGAAGAGAGATCCAAGACTTGGCGTCTGTGGGAAAGAATGATAATTGAAGGACATCCACTTGCAGACAATCCGTGGGGGGATATGCCTTTTGCAGCCAACGATATAGCCGTTTTGAAATGGGTGGCATCGCAATGCCACTTGGCTCTGCTCCGTCGGATTATGAAAGCCCGTTCATTTCCGCCCATCAAGAAAGAAACACTGGAACAGCTGCTATTGGTTCCACTGGGTGACAGAACTGCTCTCGAGATGATCCTAGACAGCCGAACATTCCATGATTTCTGGACCATACCAGTCTTGACAGCAGCTGTCGAGTCTGAAAGCAAAGAAATCACCGACAAGCTACTTGCGGCCAGAGAATTATTTGCTCATCATCAATCCCCATCAGCATCCTACCCATTTTCCTCGAATTAGGCTACGCAGATATTGTGGGCAATTTGCTCGAGGCTGGAGCGAATGCCAACATGATTGTCGATGCTGATGGCTACACCAGCCTCCAAATTGCCGCCAAATAAGGCCACGCAGACGTCATTAAAAAGCTGCTTGCAGCCGGGGCAGATCTGGATACCTACGACGAGGGCGAAACGGCATTGGTACTTGCTGCTATAAATGGCCACGCAAACGCTACCAAAACGCTACTTGAGGCTGGGGCAGACGTGAAGGCTCTTGAAGCAGCGATGATGCATGCTGCTTTTTACGGTCGCGCAGACAGCATCGACAAGTTGCTTGCGGCTGGGAGAGACGTCAATGCTTCTCACGAACAAGGGGGCACGGCACTGCAAGCAGCTGCTCGTCGTGACCAAGCACACATGATCGACAAGCTGCTTGCAGTTGGGGCACACGTCAATGCTTTCACAGAAGATAATGGAACAGCACTACAGACAGCTGTTGGGTACGGCCACACAGACGTCATCAACAAGCTGCTTGCCGCTGGGGCAGACGTTAATGCCTCTGCGGGCCCGGATGGCACAGCACTACATATAGCTGTTGCTGGCGGCCATTCTAGCAGTACTGAAATACTGCTTGCAGCTGGGGCAGACGTGAATGCTTTTACGGAGGAACATGGCACAGCACTACAGACAGCTATTGCGTACGGCTACAAAGAAATTGTCTACTTGCTGCTTGCAGCTGGGGCAGACGTTAATGCTTCTGCGGGTCCGAAGGGCACAGCACTACAAGTAGCTGCTAGAAGAAACTACGCAGAACTTATCGACAAGCTGCTTAAGGCTGGGGCAAACATTAATGCTTCTGACAAATATCGCACTACAGCACAAGAGGAAGCTGCTTTTTTCAGCCGGGAAGGCATTGTCTACTTGCTGCTTGCAGCTGGGGCAGACGTTAATGCTTCCGCGGGCCCGAATGGCACAGCACTACAAGCAGCTGCTTTCAAAAACCACACAGGCATTATCAACGAGCTGCTTGCCGCTGGGGCAAATGTTAATGCTTTTGGCGAATCTATAGAGGGTTCTAGCAGATCTGAAGACAAAATCGATTGGAAAGGCACAGCACTACAAGCAGCTGCTTGTTGCGGCCACGATGACGTTATCGACAAGCTGCTTGCAGCTGGGGCTGACGTTGATGCTCCTGCTGGTAAATTTGGCACGGCACTACAAGCAGCTATCAAATACGACCGCGCATCCATTGTCATGAAACTGCGTAAGGCTAGAGAAAGAAAATAGGTACAACTAGCTGCTGCCGGCAGCTTTTTCTTTGTTTGAGGGGTTGCATTTCACGAGTTTTAGATTCAAAAAATCAAAGTCAAATTGTATGTAATGAAACAGTTTTAAAAATTTCTTTTGCTATCGTAACAAGTGGTATCATGCTGAAACGGGCGTAGTCTCGACGCCGGCAAAGCCCGGCTTGCGGGCAGAGGCGTCCTCGCCGGCAGCGGCGGCTCTCCGGGCGGCCAGCTGGAGGGCAGCCTTGTACTTGCCGTCGACGACGTCCTGGCGACTGACGGCGGCGACATCCTGGGGCAGACCCATGGAGACGAGGTAGTGGACGGTGTCGCGCCACTCCTGGGCCTTGCGGGCGCGGTCCCACTGGAGCTCGTCGGCCATCAGGTCGATGACGCGCGGAAGAGCGCGCAAGGCGGCCTCGGCGTCGAGGAAGGACATGCGGGTGCGGCGACCGAGGAAGTCGGCAGCCGTCTGGGCGTACTCGTTCTGCACAGCGTACTGGACCTCGCGCTCGAGCACGGCAAAGGCGTCGGACAGCTTCGCGTGGCGGACCGTCTTCTCGGGGCCCATAACTTGCCAGGCACGGTCGCCGTAGTTGGAAGCCAGAGCGGTGGCGGTCTCGCCGTCGATCTGGTAGTAGCTGGCCAGCTGGGCTGGCAGATCGGTGCTGTAGCCGTGAGCGCCGACCATGCGCAGGTAGTTCGTCGCGCAGGAGCCGTTGGCATCGGCAACGTCCGAGGGCAGACCCAGGCCGCTGATGTCGACCGCGGCCGGCCCGGCTGGGCTTCAGGTTGTAGGCCTTGACGGCAGCTTCGACAGCATCCTCGGCCATTTGGCGGTATGTGGTTCACTTGCAACCGGCACGGGGCAGTCGGCCGGAGTCGGACATTCTAACCACGGTCGCGGCGGACGCGGGATTTGGGCGTTGTTGGATTTGGGATCACGGACGAGGGGTCGGGATGCCTGGGGATGTTAGTAGGAGAAAGTAAAGGAACAGAAGAGCTCCAACCATCACTTACCAGACCACGCTGCAGACACGGCCTCACGGGTGACTGGAGCATCGGACACCAGGTACTTGCGCACCTCGGTGATGATAAAGTCAATGTCCTTCTCGTCGGCCACAGGGTCCTTCTCGGCGCGGCAGGGCGTGTCGGTAGTGCCGGCAATCATCTTGCCCTGCCACGGGAGGAAGTAGATGACCCGACCGTCAGAGGTGTTGGCATCGAGCAGGCCCATGTTGTTGGGGCTCAACGAACCGGGCAGCGAGAGATGGACGCCGGAGCTGGGACAGACGATGTCGGCCTTGGTGAGATCGTCCATCTTCTCGACCGCGTCGGCAAAGGCGCCAGTGGCATTGATAACACCCTTGGCGTAGATGGTCTGCTCTTCGGCATTGCTGCCGGCAAGAGCATCGCGCACGCGCACGCCGGTAACCTTGCCGGCCTCCTTCGCGAGCCGGGTGACCTCGACGTAGTTGGCGACGGTGGCGCCGTAGAGAGCAGCAGTCAGGGCGATGGACACGTTCATGCGCGAGTCGTTCTGCTGGCCGTCGTAAAAGACAAGCCCGCCAAAGAGGCCGTCTTTGCGCAGCAGCGGGAAAGCCTCGCAGGCCTTCTTGCGGCTGAGGATGTAGGAGCTCTCGAGACCCTCGCTACCAGCAAGCACATCGTAGGCCTTGCAACCGGCCCAGAAGTAGGGTGCCCGCCACCAGGAATAGAGCGGGATCAGAATGGGGACGGAGCCGGAGAGATGGGGGGCAGAGTTGAGGAAGTTCTTGCGCTCGTGCAGCGCCTCGCAGACGAGCTCGAACTGGGCGTAGTCGAGGTTCCAGAACGCCTTTTCGAGGTAGCGCACGCCGCCGTGGACGAGCTTGGTGCTCTTGCTGCTGGTGCCGGAAGCAAAGTCGCCGCGTTCGACCAGGGCTACCTTGAGACCGCGAGTGGCGGCATCGAGAGCAATGCCGGTGCCAGTGGCTCCACCGCCGATGACGACGAGGTCGTAGACCGGCTTATCGGCGCTGCCTTGGTTGGCTTTTAGAGCCTCGAGCTGCTTGGCTCGTGATGGGATGGTGGGGAAGGCCTTGGGCGCAATGATCTCGCCGTCAGCATTGCGCGGAAGCTCTGCGCGAGGCCATTTGGGCGCCGATGAGCGCGTGAGAACATAGGTCCCCACGGCCAGAGTGCCGGCCGCGGCAGAGACGGCAGCGATCCGGGCGATGCGCCGCGAAGACTGCCGGAGGGACGACGACATGGCGGTTGTCGACAGAAGTGAGAGGCTGCTCTTGACAGACTCGAGAGAGAGAGAGGAAAAAAAAAGATCGAAGAGGGTCAGCGAGGAAGGGTCAAGTTAAGTTAAGAAGCGAAATGCCGGGGAATGAGTAATGCGCCTTTCTCCATTGCCCGGGATCTGCTGTTGCACGCCGCCTCAGACTTCCATTCACAGTCTGCTCACGCGCAAGAGTCTGCTGGCTGCTGGTTGCGGGCGGCTTCGAAGCGGATCGCCTTTGGCATTCCCGTGCCGAGCAAAACCTGCACGCAGTGGCGAGCCATGACCGCAGCAGCAGCAGCAACAAGGCCGGATCACCGGTCGTGCCCCAGCAGACCCCGTGTGCGCGCAGGTTCGTGAAGCTGGGGACGCGTGGGGACGAAGACGCCAGACTGGAGACATTCCCCACCGATTAAGCTGCAGGTCGGCCGACACGACCGAGCATGACGACAGATCGCCGTCTCGGGGTAGAGACACCGAAGTCCTGGAGTCTCGGGGCTGGCCGGCCGAGCGGTAGGGGCTGGGTGGCGAAAAGGAGGCAAACCGGAAAAGCGAAATGGCAAAAAGGGTGAGAAAATAGGACTGGACGCGAGAGAGCGAGGAAAAATGGGCTGTGTAAAATGGGAAGGACTCCATCGGACAGGCCACGGAAAGAGCGCTAAGGCGGGCTTTCGTACGACGAGCCCACTTTGCAATCCACTAGTCGGCCTGGGCGGGTCTTCCTGATCTGAGACGGCGAGGAAGGAACATGTGAGCGCAGGGCTGCCGGCCATTGGCGCCACAGGAGAGGAAGGAGGCATTCGCCAGGACAGCAGGTTTGCGTCTGGAAGCATGTGTTTGTATGCAGATGCGCAGCGATTGTCACCCCTTGCCTGCAGTAGGACTGTGTTCTGGCGATATTTTACTCATATTCGTACAGGACATAAAAGCTAGATAAAAACAGTAGAGCAAGGCTATAAACTGGGAGACTCGACTCAGCGATCATCACCATTGGGACACTTGATTCGATTCCATTTGAATCGATCACGATCCTTTCCACGATCCCACGATCCCACGATCCCATTCCGATTCGCTCTCTCACGAGGTCCTCACGAGGTCCAGCCCCGGCTCATCTCAACGGCCTTTTGCCAGCGCGCAAAGCGCTGGTCGCGCGTGGGCGCGTCCGTGTGGGCGTGGAACTTGGTGCTGCCCTGGGTGTTGACGCGGGCGAGACTGTCAAAGCTCTTCCACACGCCGGTAGCAAAGCCGGCAGCGATGGCAGCGCCGAGCGCGGTGGTCTCGCGCATGGCCGGGCGGTGGACCGGGATGCCCGAGATGTCGGCCGGGGTCTGCATGGTGAGGTCCGAGTTGCACATGCCGCCGTCGACGGCGAGCTCACGCAGCACGTGACCACCGTCCTTTTCCATCGCGTCCAGGATGGCCTTGGTCTGGAAACAGGTGGCCTCGAGCGTGGCGCGTGCCACGTGACCACGTTGCGTGTAGGCCGTGATGCCAAAGATGGTGCCCTGGGCATCGTCGATCCAGTAGGGCGCAAAGAGGCCGCTAAAGGCGGTGACAAAGGTGCAGCCGCCATTGTCCTCGACGGTCTCGGCGAGCGCGCTGATCTCCTTGCTCGACTGGATGAAGCCAAAGTTGTCGGCCAGGAACTTAATGCTGCTGCCGGCCACGGCGATGCTGCCCTCGAGCGCGTACATGGGCTGCATGCCCGAGTCGGCGCCGCTAAAGTCAAAGGCCACCGTGGTCATGAGCCCGTGTGTCGACACCACCGGCTTGGGCCCGATGTTGTACAGCAGAAAGCAGCCGGTGCCGTACGTGTTCTTGGCCATGCCGGGATAGAAGCCCTTCTGGCCGACCAGCGCTGCCGACTGGTCGCCCAGACAGCCCGTAATCGTCGTGCCTGTCAGCACCGAGTCGGCCAGCCGGCCAAACGCGGTCGGGTCGGCCGAGTGCACAATGCGCGGCAGATGCAGCTTGGACGGGTCGACGCGGAAAAAGTCAAACAGCCGTGGGTCGTATTCGAGCGTCTCCAGGTTCATAAACATTGTGCGCGACGCGTTGCTCGGATCCGTCACCCGCACGTCTGCCTTGGGCCCGCCGTTCAGCCGGTACACCAACCAGGTGTCGACCGTGCCGAAGCAGAGCGTGCCCGAGTCGTATGCTGCCTTGACGGCCGGCACGTGCTCCAGCAGCCACAGCAGCTTGCTCACCGATGGGTACGTCGACAGCGGAATCCCCCAGATCGGCTGCACCTCGCTCGCCCCCAGCCCCACCTTGATCTCGCGCACCAGCGCCTGGCTGCGCGTGTCCGTCCACACGATCGCGTTGTGCAGCGGCTCGCCCGTCACCCGGTCCCACACCACCGTCGTCTCGCGCTGGTTCGTGATCCCGATCGTCGTGATCGCCGACCGGTGGTGACCCTGCTTCTCAAACGACTCCACGGCCCCGTCAATGCAGGTCAGCACCGACTCGACAATCTCCAGCGGGTCGTGCTCGTGCCATCTGTACTGTCAGCCGTGCTCGTGCGCCCTCATCCCACCGGTCCAACGGAAACTTTCCCTGGGTGCGGATAGTGCTGTGTGAACTCAAGCTGGTGCGACGCCACCGGCTCGCCCTGCTCGTTGAAGATGAGGAAGCGCGAGCTGGTCGTGCCCTGGTCGATGGCACCGACAAACACCGGGCTTACTGCGAGACTGCCCATTGTGATGTAGATGTGTAGATGTGAGGATGATGGATGGTGTAAATGGTGAACGGTGAGAGTGGATGAATTAGATCAAGTATATGGGTATAGAAAGACAAAAGTAGCGTAAAACAGAATCGTAGAATGAAAGAGACAGAGCGGATGGAAAAAGACAAGACAGCGACCGTCTTCACTAGCTCGCGAAGCTCTCATTATATGAACCGCCAACCGCTCGTCACGTTGCTCCCCGCGCTGACCTGCCATCTCCACCTGGGGTCGGTCGTGGGGACGGTTCTGGCGGGGATTCCCTTGGTCCAATCGTCCGGCTGCTCGTGTGCTCATGTGCTCGGCAGGAATCGCTGCTGCTGCACCGCCAACAGCCTCGGTTACGCCCCCGAGCGACTTACTCGGGTCTCCCTGCCGCTTCTGGAGGTCATCTGCCCGTCTGATTTCGTCGGCGCCTCGCTCTTTCGCCACCGAACATGCAGCATAGACAGGGGACCCTTCGCCGCCAGGAGCTTCAGCCGGCGCTGCGGACTGCTACTCCGTACGCCGTAACATTGCGCGACTGAGCTGCACCCCCCCCCATTATTTCCCTTTCTCATCCCCGCACCGTCCCCATAAGATCGCACTAAGCCGCTCTTGCTAGCGCTGGACCGCCTGGAATCTGCCCTAAGCGGCCTAGCCGGCTTAGTTGGCCGCTGCCTTTGTTCTCGAAAAATGGGAAGCGGGAAAAAGGAAAAAAATTAAAGAAACAAAAAAACACAAAAAAAAAACAGGGCCAGATCTCGTTCCTTTCGCGCCGGCGCGCTCGGTGCGCTCGGTGCGAACAGTGCATTGTGCAAGTACCATGGATCCGGCTGGTCTCGTGGCTGCTAACAGGATATACTCCGTACGGCCTACGATCCTTCGCACCATTGCGCGATCCCGCATTCCTGCACTTTTCCAATCCAGGGTCAATTGGCCCGCCGCATTGATGCACCCCCTTCCCTCTTTTCCCGGCCACACACTTCGGTCTCCACGCACCGGAATCCGACCCCGCTGTCCTCCTTCCGTCTCATGGCCTCATGTCATTAATTGCCTTCCCGCTCCTTCGTGGCGAGGCCAATTCCACACTGGCGTAGCTTATGACTACTAGATGTGTCTATCCGCGGTTCCTTGAAACCGGTTCCCCCGATTGGGAAGTCGGTCGCCTGTCATGAGACCGTAATGGCCCCTCTCTCTCACTCACACCCCCCCCCACGACTATGCTCGGTGTTCCCACTGCGAGGGCGAAAGCAGTCTCGCTCTCTCTCTCCAGTTTTTTCCGTTTCCCCCAGACCTGTCACACACTGCCCCGACTCTCTTCTCGTGAAGATCCTCTCCGTCTTCCATGCACAGTCCCATACTCGTACAGTCTGGGGAACTCGCGTTTGAACCAAAACTACATAAGATCGTCTGACTGCCCCGAAGCTCTGTAATCAATATCTGTCAACTTTTGTTCGACCCCAACTCAGTTCCTCCCCCCCCCCCCCCCCCCCCCTTCCCCCCCCCCTTTTTTTTTTTTCTTTCTTCGCCCCTTCCCCTTTTTGTTCTCTTCTCTACCTTCTCGCGGCTACGATCTTGAACACAAGCACAATGTCTTCGTCTGACGGTACCGGTGTTCACAAGGACTTGGATCATGCTCGGGACATCCGTGTGGAAGGGCAGATCACCATGCATGCCACCATGGACGAGCAGGAGGACTCAAAAGAGGACCTGGCATGGAGCCGCATTCGCTACGCGTTGCGGGAGCCGTTTGCCGAGTTCTTTGGCACCTTTATCATCCTGATGTTCGGCGACGGCTCTGTGGCACAGGTCGTTCTCAGTGACGGCGCGAAGGGCTCATATCAGAGCATTACTTGGGGATGGGGGTAAGTTTCTTTTTTCTTTTTTATCTCTCTGTTATCCTTCCCCGCTGACCTCGCAGCCTCGGCGTCATGCTAGGTGTCTACACAGGCGGCATTTCCGGGGCGCATCTCAACCCGGCGGTGACGTTTGCCAACTGCGTGTTCCGCAAGTTCCCCTGGCGCAAGTTTCCCGTGTATGCGCTGGCACAGCTGCTGGGCGCAATGACGGCATCGGCCATCGTATACGGCAACTACCGGTCGGCCATTGATGTGTTCGAGGGCGGCAAGGGCATCCGGACGGTCGGGCTGAGCACGTCGACGGCCGGCATCTTCTGCACGTATCCGGCCGACTTCATGACTAAGACGGGCATGTTCTTCTCCGAGGTCATTGCCAGCAGCCTGCTCATGTTCCTCATCTTTGCCATTGGCGACAACAACAACATCGGTGCCGGCAACCTCGCGCCGTTGTGTCTCTTCTTCATCATCTTCGGTATCGGTGCCTGCTTCGGCTGGGAGACTGGCTATGCCATCAACCTGGCCCGTGATTTTGGCCCCCGTCTGGTCTCGTACATGATAGGTTACGGCCACGAGGTCTGGTCTGCCGGCGGCTACTACTTTTGGGTGAGTCAACAGAAGATAAACCAAGAAAAATTAACAAAGCTGACTGTCCAGATTCCTATGGTTGCTCCCTTCATCGGCACAACTCTGGGCGGCTTCCTCTACGATGTGTTCCTGTACACGGGCGATAGCCCAATCAACACGCCGTGGATGGGCCTGAAGCGTTTTCTCAAGCCGACTCGGGCCGTATGGTCCAACACGGCCGTCGATAAGGTCTGAAACCAACGGGGAAAGGGCCGAAAAGAAAAAGAGAAAATTGGGCCAACGCCAACAGGGAGAGCAACTACGACGCTTGGATGGCATTGTAATACACTAGCATGGCGACGGAAGCATTGATTTAACCAGCTGAAGACGACGTTGTAATATCTTCGTCGGCGCAGGCTTTATTCTACAAATATAGGAATCACCACCTGGCTTGTTTCTGTAACCGTAACCATATCTGCATTAGCGCTTAGTCAGCTCATCGTACCTTATGCCCCGTCCTTGCAGTTGCTAGTCCGATGCGGATACCCTTGCCGATCTCTACGAGAACCTGCATTTTGCAGTTCAACTGAACGCTTGCCGTGTTGGTTTGCGCGTCTGCACAGATGTGTGCTCATAACAGCCATCAGCCAACATGCCAGCATGACGCAAAGTCGCCTCGGCACCGGACAAAGTACGCTCCTCGCAACCCCGTGAGGAAGCTCCTTGTGACCGAGCTAGGAGGATTATAGAGCCGAGATGTGTTTTCGTGTCCATTCCGCCACTCGTACGTTCTCCACCATCTGTCCCCGGTGCAGATAAGTCTGAACATTTTTTACCCGCAAGGCGGAGACAGGGGTGGTGCTAAGAAGCGCTAGCGTCCAGGGCCATGCATTCTGTACGTTTGGGCAGTTGCAGGCGGAGAGGCGGTTCTCCATTTTCTGCCCCAGGGGCCAAACCGCCTGACGTCCGGAGAACCCCGGATCTGATTAGGTGCCAGAGCTGTGCCCCGCGTGTTGAAGCAGGCTTTTTGGCCGCTCTTTCGCCCCTGCGAGTACAATATCGTCTTTGCCCCCCCCCCTTCTCCGGAACGCACCTCGGGATGACGGGAGCGAGCAGTGGCTATCTGGAGCGCTTCATTTCTGTCTTCTGCACCCCAGAAGTGACGCTGGCAGTCTGTGTGGAGAGAGCATGCATGGGTCCTGGGCCATTGCGAATGAACAGGCCAGCAGGCCAGCAGGAGCCGGAACAGTAGCAGAAGCAGCAGCACCACCACCGTCACCACCACCAACACCACCGTACCACCACCACAGCCATGTCGGGCGTGGACACGCTTGCGCCGTCGGTGAAAACGGTGAGCGACAGCGGAGGGGCATCGAGCGACGATGACGGGGCAGCGGTGAGCGTGAGCTCGACGACGACCGGCCGTGACGGCAAGCGGAAGCGGCACTCGCTGCACAAGACGTCGTGCGAGCTGTGCAAGCAGCGCAAGGTCAAGTGTGGACCGGGCAGAGCCGGAGAAAAGGTGGTGTGCCAAGAACAAGCGCAAATGCGTGTATCGCGAGCGGGCGCGTCCGGGCAGCCGGACATACGGCTCCGATCTCGAGGCCAAGGTGAACCGTCTGGACGCCATGCTGCGGCTTCTGGGTCGTCGAGTCGAAGACCACAACACGGCCCACGGCCAGGCCGGCCCAGTCGGCAGCGACATGTCCACGCCAGCCAGCATGTCCTCGAGCAGCCAGTCCTCAATGCTGGACCTCTTCTCCGTCGATCTCGGCATATCGTCGTATGCCCGAGGCCCGGCACAACAGCAGCGCATGCAGCAGCCGAGTCCGTCGCCATCGAGCAGCCAGATCCAACAAGGGCCCGGCCCTCGCCGCTGTCCCAGTCCCAGTCGCTCACACCGGTGCCCCGGCTGTCGGCACACGGGTCACGACCACCACCGCCACAACCGCCACCACCACCACCTCCACCACCTCCTCCTCCACGACCACCCCCGCCTCGTCCTAGCTGTGGCCCGCCACCACCACCTGCCTCAGCGTCGTCTCCACCGGTCGGTGACGCGGCCCTCGTGTCGGATCCTGACCTGCCCGAACCTGAGATCGTGTACACGCTCGTGGACCTGTACTTCAAACACGTCAACACATGGTGTCCGATCCTCGACCGCAAGGCCACCTTTGCCGCCTTCTTCGGCTCCACCATGCTGACCGAGGCCAAGCGCACGCTGCTGCACGCCGTCATCGCGACGACGCTGCGCTTCTGCCGCGACCCGCGCATGCCGCCGGCTCGCAAGGCGCAGTTCCATCGCCTGTCCAAACAGCGGGTTGAGCACTACGCCCTGGAACACGTCAACCTCGAGGCCCTGGAGGCGCTTGTCATCCTGTCGCTGGACGTGCTGGGCACGTCCAACGGGCCGCTGGGCTGGAACTTGCTGGCCATGATCGTCCGCTCTGTCATCCAGCTCGACCTGTGCACAGAGAGCAGCGTCTTCCTGGCTGCTACCTCAACTCCGCGCACTGGTTCCATCCGCCGTGTCGTCCTGCTGGAGCCGACCAGCTGGATCGAGGACGAGAGTCGTCAGTGGCTCTGCTGGATGGTCTACGTGCTCGATCGCTACGCCACCGTCGCCACCTCCTTCGACTTCATGCTCGACGACCGCTGCCTCCATCTCGCTCTGCCCTGTCGTTACGACCTCTTCTCCAACAATGTGCCGGTCCAGACTCGCTCCCCTCCAGCTGGGCCCGACCGCTCAGGGCGGTTCGCCCGCCAGCAGCAGCGCCAGCAGTGCCGCCCAGCAACTCTAGCAGCAACTACTATGGCCCTGCTACCACCTCTGCCTCTGCTTCTGCCACCAACATCAACACTGCTTCCTCCTCTTCCTTCTACCTCTCCCCCTCCGCCTCCACGCCCTCCGTCTTCCCCCCTGCTCCCCCCGTCCAACAACCCGCAGAACCTGGGCAAAGCTTTTCCCTACCACTGCGAGGTCCTTCGCATTCTCTCCCCGCGTCCCACAACTTCCTCAAGGCCCCCCATCGATGTCACCTCCCCCCGTGCTGTCCAGGCTTGGCGCCACACCTTTCGCGCTCTTGACGGCGAGCTCAATTCCTGGCTTCACGCCCTTCCTGGCGAGTATGGCTCCATCTCTCAGCTCTGTCACAGCGATCCCCGCCTCGCGCGTCGCCAATTGGATCATGCTACACGCCGCCTTCGTCACTGCCGTCCTCCGTCTTCACACCACCCCCGCCTATCCTACTCCGGCTGCTCGCCCTAGCCCCCCCTCCCCCCCTTCTCTCTTTTCGCCCCCAGCCAAAACGCCGCCCAGCGTTGTCTAGGCGCCGTCCGCAGCCTTCGTGACATCGCCGCCGACGTGCTCGATACCAACGGCCTCAACCTCCTCGGTCCTCCCTTTGCCTTTGCCCTTTGGGTTAGCGCTCGCGTCCTCATCGTCCATGCCGCCGTCTACGATCCCTCTGTCGTTGATGGTGTCATGGACTTCCTCATCGATACCCTCCGCCAGATGGGCACTTACTGGGAGGTCGCTGCCACCTATGCCCGCATCCTCAGTGACATTGTCGCCGAGGGCCGGCGCGGCGACCCATCCTTTGCCGAGATGCGAAGGTGAGAAGAACCCCTCCACCCCTACCCCCTCTCTTGCTTAGTAATCAATCACGTGCGTCGCTGACGACTCAGATGTGCCTGCGATGTCGTCGATCTCGCCAACCGCCAGCGCCACTCCTCGCTCGAGCCCACTACCACTCGGCCTACTACCTCTCGCGAGCTCGACTACGTCGACGTCTTTGATTTCTTCAACTATCCCAAGGTCGCCGTCCCCCTCTCCGTCGCCCCCTCTCCGCTGCCCTACCTCTCCGTCGAGAAGGTCGCGGCCACTCCCGACAGAGGAGTCCCCGACTTCACTTTTGAGGCCCAGCGCCCCGATGTTGACTGGCTGAGCTTCCAGCCACCGCATGACTGATTACTTTTGCTGTTCTCTGGCTTTTGCATATACCTGTTGTCGTTAGTGTCTGAAATGTGTGTTCATGGGTCATACACACTTTTGCACGGAAGCTTATTTCCCATTATTATCA
The DNA here is from genome assembly GCF_000143105.1 of Grosmannia clavigera kw1407. Classification (NCBI taxonomy): domain Eukaryota; kingdom Fungi; phylum Ascomycota; class Sordariomycetes; order Ophiostomatales; family Ophiostomataceae; genus Leptographium; species Leptographium clavigerum. The sequence goes on along the minus strand of NW_014040797.1, from coordinate 2,079,816 downwards.
TGATTCTGATTGCGTGGTATCGCTCGGCCAGTCTGCCTGGGCGTACCTGTAACATACGAAATATCCTAACCGTCTGTTGAATTATGATTTGAACTGTGACGTCATGCCAATAGACATCTGAGGCCCATCTTGATTTCAGAGACTTGACAAAAAACGCCTTCATCCAGGTACAAATGGCTTCCCCGCCTTGGTAAGAACAGGCATTATTAAATTAACAGCTGGAAGAGAACATCTGCGACAGCCCGGAAGGTTTGTTGAGTCGACCTTGGCCGTATATCTCTCGATACATGTCAGGGCTATGATGGCCCGTGTAAATAAGTCCCATGGTTCTTGATGGGCGGTTTTCGTCACTGACCTCATTGGTGGTTTGCATATGTTTAAAAAAAAAAGAGATCATGATTAGACGACAGTGTGCCGAATGCCGATCCGGATCAGTAATTCAGGTCAGGTTGGCGAACACTTTTCCGCCACAATACCCGCTTCAGCCGAATAAAAATGGCGTATCATCACCCTGGCATTCTCAGATGCTTTTTGAAGCTCCCGATGAAGTAATCAATCTTTCTGTTAACTCTCGATATCAAAGCGTTAAGCACAGTGTGCATCGAGCACACCTCTCCACTGAGTCATCCTCATCTTTTCTACGAGCCTGCGAAGGGACAGTCGTCAGGACTCACCCACGGCCCTTTCAAGAGCTTTGTGTTTCCGCGGCCGATAGGCTGAATCAGCACCACCATCTGAGATAGCTAAGACAACCTGGCTCCCGTCACTGACGCCATCAGTTTCATAGGTCACCAGTATATTGACAAGAAGCGATTAAAGGACACTATCGTGAACTGTATCGAGACCAACGAGTTCGCTTAAATCATGGCCAGGTCCGTTTCTGCTTTCCTCATCATCGAGCGGAACCTGATTTATGACCGACGAGAGGCCTTGAGAGCATCTTCTCTAGGATCGTAGGGGGACGAGTTTGTGGAGAACTTCAAGAAGGCTTCGTCGCGTCTCGTCTGTCCTCCACGCGTGAAGGACTCACCCGTCTCCTGTGCCGCACTCACAGCATTGTGCGTATCGCCAATGAAAATCACGTAATTACACGCTCGGCTCGCACTTGGTTGGCCACTCTGATATCGTCAGTGATCGTTGTTCTCGATATCCATGTCAAGGGATAATATATCACGCGAGATTGGGATGTTTCCCCTTGCACCCTGAACCGGTTTGCACGCTAACAAACGGACAGCTGATGTGCTGAAGGCTTCAACTATTTCTCGCAACGAACACAACCAGTATACCAATATTAGTCGAGTATGGGATATGAAAGGGCCATTTATGCTGGATAAACCGATCTTTGGAGGAAGGCCGGCATACTTGGCCCTTTCACACTTCATACTCGGCAAGGAAATACAGCTTACCATGCTAGAGCCGAAGAGCCAGATTTGCAAACTTGAAGCACGATTCTGTCAGAGCGTGGTACACAATGAATATTTATCGAATAGTATCTGTCTCTATTTTTTTACCAATTTCCCCTATCTATAAAAATTCAACTACTCAAAGGCTCAATATCGGCTAAATGGCCAGTTTCGTCTGCTACCATTGTATGCTTTACGCTGCAACTTTAGATAGTTGGTAACAGAGCTAACACCTTGTGACGTTTTCGTGACATGGCTCAGTAACAAGGGAGTTGGTGTCAGGCCTAGCACGCTCGGTGTTGTGTCTGTGTCGAATGGTTGTGTATTGTTTGATTTCGTTGTATGTGGAATTCAAGCAGAGCAGATCCGTATAATAGCCCATTGAAAGCGAGGTTGTAGAACTGTAAGCAGCAATTATACTGATCGTAGCTTCGATTTTAGCATATGTTAAGAGATCCTGGCGCTCAGCATACATACGTAAGAGCCAGCCTTGGTGGGGTGAATATTTTTCTTCTTTTGTTGTATGCATAGTTAGACTTGCTTGCATTTACAGATCACATGTATCGCTTAAACGTACTCTATATAACGTCCGGTACTTAGAAGTGTAATTTCACCGGGTATCACGTTCTTGGTTAACAACCTACAACTGATAATGGGCTAAAGCCAGTTGCGACCGCGACCGAGGTCCCGATTTAGCAATGATCGTGGTAGTTTGGCTCATCCGAAGCTATCAGAACAAATTACTCGAAGCACGTCTCTGATTGTTCGGCGATATAAGAGAGCACCACAAGTGGATGTAGGAGGTACACTTTTACGATGGCACCGTCTGCATCTACACAAAGCATCGGATCTCCAACAACAGTTTCGGTGCCGAAGCAATGGCTATGTGTTAATGGCACCTTTGTCACCCAGAGCAGCTGCTGCTCGGAATGGAACCTTTCGGTACCAAATCCAGGACCACTACACCGACCCGCTCTTTGACGAGACCAAGGTCTGCACCCCTGGCTCGGCCACGCAGACGCCCCACGTTAAAATTGCCATATCCGCCTTCTTCGACATCTCGACGTCGGCACAGCTCAAGGCGATTTGCAGACTGTCTGGTATGACCAGGTCCATGCGTGCGTAGCTCGGGTTTTTATTGAGATGAATCATCACCCTGTCAACGCTCTCTCTGCCAAAGTGGCTGGCTTATTAACCCAGATTTGACTGAGATGTGGGAGCCTCTAGCTCGGTAGAAGTCCACTTGCGAGGTTGCGCAGGCACTTAACGCGTATTGTATTCGGAGTCGACACGTATTGTGTATACGGACAATTGGGAGTCGTTCTACGAGTGCTAACACCATTCCTGAACGGAGTCCAGTTTACATGTTGAGCATAGCCAAAGCAAATGCTAGCAATTTCTGTACTGAAAGATGTAAGCGCATCGAGTGTGAGGCAAGAGGTAGAAATATGCTTATTAAGCACACCAAGGGGTCGACTCCGTATTACCAATCCGCCAATTTGCGGCTTCGGCCGATGGAACGCAAATTGACAACGAACTGATCTCTCGACACTGGTTCGACGGTACTCGAAGACAGGTCATATTTCGAATAAGCTCGCCGCTCATTTCCCCACCGTTTCGGTTAAGGTTATACTTTAGATACGAACCACAGACATGCTATAAATGGCGTTGGTGCTGATCATTTCTTTCATACAAGGCGGGAATCTTCGTTAGCAATTGATGCACACTCATTTATAGCTGACCTCTGTTATTAGACCCAATGCGGACGCTCAAGACTGGAGACACCAGGAACAGCGAGAAGTTTGCATGTAAAATTGACTAGCCGAGCCAGGAACTGGCCTTTCGATGCATTGGCTACGTCTCGCTATTCCCGTTTCTTATCCTCCGTCCCTCTGTTTCATCTGTCAAAGACACTAGTACGGATTTGGCAGCGGAGTCTCGCGGACAGTCTGCATGATACCATGAAAGTAAAAAAAAGGAAGGTTGATGTCGGTACAAATACGAGGTCTTCGATATACGAGGAGCTACCGTACTATGTATTGTGGCAGAGAACTAGCGGTGGCGAAAGTGATGTTGTATTTGTATAGCTGTGGCCGCCTTGTAAACAGCGGCTAGGATGCCGAAGAGGAAGGTGCTAGGAATGCGGATTACAAATACACAACGTGGTTATTAAACTACGTATACAAACTCAGGCACTATGTCGCTAATTGGCAGGTCAAGCATCTCATTGCTACAAAGGGTTGGCAGCTGTAGGCGAAGATGAACAAACTTAGCAGGCAGGAATGCAAAGACTAGACGGAAATAGGCGGAGGTAGTCCCATGGTCGGACACCCCGGCTGTTTTCTAGAATGAAGGCATAATGAGTGGAGAAGGAGAATATACGGAGTAAAGTCCGGGGATGGTTCATGCGACACACGACTTGCGCGCTGCTTATCACAGGCTTACCAAGAAACCAGACAGGCAATAGACCGAAATATATCTTGGCGCGTTGTTTTCGAGTTGTATGATCCCACCTTGTTTCGATTAAGACCAAGGATGCATCTGGCAAAGCGGCGGCCAGCAGTCACAGTCCGAGGGTCCAGACCGGCGTCCGATTCCATCCGATGCTTCTGCTCCGCCCTTCTGTGCATGATTTTCTCTTGTGTTGCATCAGACAGTGTGCCTGCATTAGTGCGTGGATGACAGGCGGCATTGCATTTCGCGATTGCAACAGGCCACGTCTCCACCAGGTCCTTGATTCGAGACTAGATTAGGCAGTTCTTGCAACGGTCTGCACGATGCAACGGCAAGGATGGCCCCTTGAAATTACGGGACCTCTGCTCCATGAAATGTTTGCAATACAGTGTATGCACTTCACCGCTTCGTGCAGCTTGGCAATGCTTTCGTTCAGCAAAATCTCCACCCGTGCTACGACTGCTGGAATGCAGAGTACTTGCCAAGACCGGCGGTTTGCGTATCAGTAACGGCGGCCGAGACGGACGACGACGAGACGGCAAATCGTATAAGAAGGGAAGCTGCAGATGTTGAGCAGCCTGTCTGGTCTTGGCTCCCTTTTCTGCACCCACGAGCACCACTGCCCACCCTCCATTCTTTCTCGTCTCTCACTCCCTCTTTCATCTTCACAATGCGGTCCTCTTCCGTCATGCGGGCGGCTCTTCTGCCGCTGGCAGCGCTCCAGCAGGGCGCAGCCGCCTACCGGTGGTTCAACTGGAACTACGATATCACGTCCAACACGACGGCACTCGTGCTGCCGTCCAGCGAGGCGGAGTTGTCGGCCTTTCTGGCGGCCGAGCACCCCAAGGGCTCGTTCGTCAAGGTGGTCGGCACCGGCTACGGGCTGTCGAACCTGACGACGCCCGTGGACGCGGGTACGACGTCGCTGCAGTCGTACGTGGTCAGCCTGACGAACCTGCGCAGCATCAAGTACGCCAACGACAGCAAGACGGTGACCTTTGGGGCCGGCTGGGACCTGGTCGACCTGGTGCCGGAGCTGCTGGAGCACGGGCTGCAGCTGAAGCAGCTGGGCAGCCAGCGGGCAGAGAACTATGTGGGCGCGATCAGCTCGGGCACACACGGCAGCGGCACGTCGCTGCCCAACATGGCGGCGTCGACGGTGGGCTTCCGGCTGGTGGATGCGACAGGCTGTGTTCACGTGATCAACAACACAACGGACCCCGACGGTGTGCGGGCGCTGCAGATCTCGCTGGGCGCACTGGGTGCGATCACGGAGGTGACGGTCGAGGTGCAGCCGGTGCGCTACCTTAAGCGATCGGTGCGCACGGTGGCGACGACGAGCAACCTGACGGAGCAGTACGCCCTCATCAAGCAGTACTCGAAGATGGACCGGATCAAGTTCGAGGGCCCAACGTACAGCTGGAACGCGACGAGCCTCGACTGGGACCTCGACCCGACCATGGGCTTGCTCATCTGGGAGGAGACAAACGTGACGGGCGTGCGCAACTGTTCCGACTTCTGTGCCAACGGCTGCGGCAACTGTGGCGGCACTGTCTGCTACGATCTCGAGCCGTATGCCGTCGCTGTTGCGCCGGCTGGCGTCTGCGATCGCGGCTTCATCCACCAGTTCGAGCACCACTTCCCGATTGAGCACCTCGAGGAGGCCGGCATCGCCTACACCGAGCTGCAGCGCTCCCAGACTGCCGGCCTGGCCAACCTGCCCAACAAGCAGCTCGTCTTCAACATCCGCTTCATCCGTGGTGACAACGCCTTCATGTCGCCTGCCAACACGGAAAACCTGCCGGCTAACGCCAGCGGTGTCTTTGTCACCTTTGAGATGTCCTACGTGCCCGCCTACAATGACTTTGCCACTCTGCAGAAGTACACCGACAACCTCGCGGCCTTCATCCCCGCGTTTGGCCAGAAGTTCAACGTCCGGCCGCACTGGAACAAGTTCGCCGGCTTCGACCTCTCCTATGCCGAGGAGGTCTACCCCCAGGTCAACACCTGGATGCGCTACGCAAAGACGTTTGACCCCAAGTGCCAGTTCGCCAACCCCTACCTGGTCAACCTCCTGAACATGACTCACTGCAACGGCATCGTCCCGACGACTGCTGCACCCTACCTGCTGTAGAGGGTGGATGGATCCATAATTGTATAGATTGTATAGACTCGGTAGCGAATGAAGACGAATGGTTCTTGTGTGAATGCAACTTCAAGCCTAGACGAGGTGACAGGTGTAAGTCGGAAATTGTCCGCTGTTAGTGCCAACTGACAAGAATGTGGAGCACTGTCGCCATGGCCGTTTTTGCTCATCTCCGTAACCCTACGGAGTCATGGAGTCATGGTCCCACAAACACGTCCCCCACACTTTCTGCAACAGTCGTGCTTGGCATCGAGAGCCCACGCGGCCTCTTTGGACAGGCCGTAGAAAAGGGGCCCCCGTCATCTCTCTTCCGTGATGCTCTACATCGTACTAACAAGACGCACCAAAGCAATGGCACATCCGGACAGACCCGGACGATCCTACCGTTTGAAACTGATGACGCGGCGTTCGCATAGTGCGGATATACGGTTTAGCATCTATCTGTGTGGGCCATTAACTGAACGAAGATGTATTGCCGAGTATAAGAAAAACAAAAGTAAACACGGAGATTTGTGAGATGTGTCAATGGCGTCGAGGCCTAGCTATGCTGGACAATTGTAACATGATTTTCTCTCTTCTCTTTCTATTTTATTTTTTTCCCATCTTTCTTTGCCTCATTGCTACTTTCTATCATACACTCTCTTACTTTTCATTTTCCCACTTTTTCTCTCATCTTCCTTTTCTTTTACCGGACCTCCCGACTTGCCGGCCGGCCCACTACTCTCCCTACCGAAGCGGAATAGTCTGTAGACGAGACAAACCGGCAGCTTGGCGCCAAGAGCCACCTCGCGTGGCTGTGGTCTCGAGGTCACCTGACCTCCTCCTAGAACCCTAACGAGATATCATCACTAGGTCTTACTACGGAGTAGATCTCACAGAGATTACCGTACGGGTCTCTGGTATTACGCAAAGGCATTACCTTTGCGTTACAGGCTAGAGGTGCACTATGTACTCCGTAAGTAGAAGCCACATGGCAATCAGCTGCATCCCAGCTCTAGTCTCCACTCTCAGGGCCGATAAGAATTCTCCCGATGCTCTTTTTCTCGACGGCGTTTGTACACGCTCTTACACGCTTCCTAGGGCGTATCGGCCGGCAGTTTGCCGCAGCCCAGATGATAAGCGCAGCTCACTTTCCACGAAATCTGTCGCTCTTATCATCTTTGTGTACGGAGTACATATGTCTCTGCCAAAGGAACTACAAATACTTTGTATGCCGCCTCTGACTCGGCGATCCACTGTTTTCTTTTTCAGGGGCTCTGCCAATTCTCCCCCATATCCACCCGCCATGAGCCTGAGCGAGAAGTTCGACAAATCCTCCGGCTCTCCGCCAGCTGAGCCAGACGAGGCGGCCGTAGGGAAACCCGAGAGCGGCTTCGAGATCAACGCATCCGGCCATCGCGACCAGCTGGAACGCCAATACGGCCTTTTGCGCGTGGCCGGTGCCGCCATCACCATCGACAATGCCTGGGTTGTGCTGGGCTCGTCCATCTCGGTCTCCATTCGTCAGTCCCCTCTTGTATCTCTCTCTGGCCAGCAGTTCCCCATCTGACCTCCCGCCTTCCCAGTCAATGGTGGACCTCCTGGGATTATTTATGGTTTGATCGTCGCCACGTTTTACTACAGCTTCATCGGGCTCAGCCTGGCTGAGCTGGCCTCGGCCCTGCCGTCCTCCGGCGGTGTCTACCACTGGGCCAACATGGTGGCCGGACGGAAACACGGCCGTGTCCTCGGCTTCTTCACCGGCTGGATCAACTTCTTCGGCTGGATGTTCGGCCTCGCCTCGCTGTCGCAGTCGACGGCCAACACGCTCGTGCAGCTGTACGCCACGTACCACGGCGCCTACGTCGCGCAGTCCTGGCAGGTCTACGTCGCCTACCTCGGCGTGCTCTGGCTCAGCATCGGCTGCGTCGTCCTGGCCAACCGACGGGTGCCACACACGCAAAACTTTGGCATGTTTGTCGTCATTGCCGGCGGCCCTCGCCACGATCATCACGCTGGCTGCCATGCCCAAACGCCACGCATCCGGTCTTTTTGTCTGGGGCTCCTTTCGCGAGAACAACGAGACCGGCTGGGGCGGCGGTGTAGCCTTTCTGACCGGCGTCCTCAACGGCGCCTTTACCATCGGCACGCCCGATTCTATCAGCCACATGGCCGAGGAGGTCAAGGAGCCGCGCCGCAACCTACCCAAGGCTATCCTGATCCAGATCAGCCTTGGCGGCCTGTCTGCCTTTCTGTTCGCCATTGTGCTCTGCTACGCCATCGATGACATCTCTGTGCTGCAGGGCGGCGTCAACACCTTCCCGCTCGCTGCCATCTACCACCAGGCCACCGGCAGTGCCGGCGCCACCTTTGGCCTGCTCTTCATCATCTTCCTCTCGCTCTTCTGCGGCGTCATCGGTACCGTCCTGACCAGCACCCGTACTTACTGGGCCCTCGCCCGCGACAATGCCGTGCCGATGTCTTCTGTCTTTGGCCGTGTCAACGAGACCCTCAGTTGCCCCATCGAGTCGACCCTGTTTGTTGGCCTCATCGTTTCTGGCCTCGGTGCTATCCCTATCGGCAGCTCCGTCGGCTTCTCCAACCTCACCGGCTCCTTCATCATCCTCAACTCCGTCTCTTATGCCATCCCTTTTGCCGCCAACGTCCTGACTGGCCGCAAGAACTTTATCCGAGGCTCGTTCCACCTCGGCAGGTATGGCTTCTTCGTCAACACTATGTCTGTCCTCTTCATCATCCTCTTCGATGTCTTTTTCTGCTTCCGTAAGTCACTCCTGTCTACATGGCTAATTCCGCTTCGCCCTGCTTACCTGTCTGTTGTAGCTGCTGCCCTGCCTGTCGACACGTCGACCATGAACTACAACTGTGTTATTCTTGCTGGTGTCGTCTTCTTGACTGCTGTCTGGTGGTTTGTCCACGCCATCCGCCACTATCCGGGGCCTCATCTACAACTTGATTTCACGCATGACACATGACAAGGTCTAAATACGGGGGATGGGTGAAATCTATGGGGAAATGACACTTGCGGTGAAGTTATTCCACAGAAGAACAAGATTCTGTTGCCTGCAATCAATCCACTACCAAATTGCGGTGGCAGCTCGAGTTGTGGTTGATGGTATATTTTTGGCCTGAATACGAGCCCAGGCGACCGCGGTGAAGACAAACAAAAGGGGCAACCGCTCAACAGGCTTCCAGCGCCCATTTAGACCCACTAATTACGCCTCAACCTGTTTTGCCTTCCCCGCCGAATGGAGCCCTGTAGGCTGCCTTACTGTCCGCCAGAAGACGCCAAGTGCCCTATTTCGGCAGTGACCTCCAAGAACCCCTAATCTAAACTCATGGTCCCATCCTTGGAAGAATTGCCGATCCGCACCACCAAGCTAGAAGAGAAGAAGAGGACGATCTGCCCGGCCGGAAAGAGAGGTATAAGACTGCTCTGCCTGTCTTTCCAATCGGCCATCTTGCTATCCTCTCACCTTCATCCTCTTCTCTTCTCCATCCAAATCCTCAGCCCTTTAACGAACCGCCATCATGCAGTCTACGATCGTCTCTCTTCTCGCCCTCTCGACCGGCGTCCTGGCCAGGCCCTCCGCCCCGGCCCCTAGCCACACCTTACACCTGCGCCGATTCTGCTGAAGGCTTTACCTGGTCCATGACAGACTTCGAGTACAACACCATCGAGACCTCGAGCACGCCCGCCCATCAGGTCGTCAAGGGCGAGGTTTCTTTCAACATCTCCAACCCTGCCCTGTTGTCTCTCCAGTCTACCTCTGGCTGCATTGCCCAGTCCTACAAGTTCCCCAACTACTTCTACGACAGCGACGTTTACCACTGCGTCGACCCGGACTCCGACTCCAAGACCAAGACGGCCTTTACCTTTGACTCTGCCAGCGGCCTCCTCAGCATCAACCAGTCTTGGACCTGCCCCGACACCACCGAGACCATGTCCTTCATCGCCTCGGGCGCCGTCAATCTGACTTTGACCACGACTCCGACCGTCTACAGCAACCCCAACTGGCACGTGGGCGAGACTTTCCACAACAGCTCCAAATACAGCACCGCTGTGGACGGACCTATCATGGCATTCCAGGTTGATCGCGTTGCCTAAGCGCCAAGCAGCTCGTGGAAGCCGTCCTGTAAAACGGCTAATTTAGACCAAAGCAGGTAGTTGCATTTATTTGCGGACATATAGAATAGATTAGACAGTTGTTAATACAACACGACCCCTGCCTTCCCGGCATATCTTCGATTTGAGCTTTAATTGTGCATGCTTTGTGAGGTGTTGTGAGCTTTCTACGGAGTACTCCGTACTCGATGAAAGTGGGGTGGTCAGGTCGGGCTACGGAGTACTTGTGCAGTGCAGAAATAGGCTCCTGGGCACGCAGTACTTGTAACTTTTCTTCACATTGCACACGACCAGGGAAAAGTACGGGCAAAGACAAGTTGAGAGTGAAATGTGGTGGTCCACTTCAAACTATAAGGTTAAGCCAGTACTACAAGTAAAAGCTACTAAGATATTGACAGAATAGAAGGAGGGCCTGGCACTCTTGCAAAGAGCAGTAGCCATTTATATACATGAATGTGGCACAGAAGACAAGTGCACAAGACCGCCCGCTTAGCAAGCCGGGACCGAGGTGTACTTGCAGTGGGAGCTGATGCCAGTACTGATCTCCTTGGGCTCGTTGCCGGGAGTGGTGCCCTCATACTCGGCGCAGATCTCCTTGACCGACGTGGCGCAGGTGTTGGTGATAGTGGCGACATCTCCCTTGTTTGAGTTGATGCCGACGAGCTTCTTTCCGCTGTAAGCCTTGACGTTCTTGACGATGACGTTGCGCTCGCCCATGGTCTTGCAGTTGCCGCACGCGCGGTAGAGCTTGCCAAAGTCGACGACAGTGAAGCCGTCGATGGTGACGGTGCCGAGGCCGTTGTGCTGGATCACCTTGTCCTCAGCGCCCGTCGCTCCGCCGCCGATGACGTTGGCATTGCCGTCGCCCTTGAGCGTGAGCGCGTCCTCACAGACGGCCTTCCACCAGACGTTGTTGATCGTGCACGAGCCGAGACAGTGGACACCCTCGATCTGGTCCGCTCCGATGATGGCGTTCTTCAGCGTTGCGCCGTCCTCGAGAATGAAGACTGCATCCGAGTTTCCGCCCTCGGCCTGTCCCGTGCAGCTGACGCCCCGGCCGTACGTCTTGAGGCCGCCGTCAAACGTGCCCGAGATGGTCTGGGGCTTGGTATAGGTCACAGAGCCCTTGGAAGCGGGGATCGGGAAGTTGGCACGCTTGTCCAGGGACACCAAACCGTGTTGGGAGTCACGCCAGTGGACGGAATGGCCAGAGCCGTGGCGATGAGGCCGGAGAGAGCAATAGAGTACTTCATTTTCGAAATAAAGGAATGGGTGACAGGAGTCAAAGAGCGGTAATGGCGATTAAGCGGATGAAATGAGCAGAAAAATGGACGAAGGTGGTGTTACTGGGAACAAAAGCGAATGTAGAACGTGCAGGAGCTGGCCTGAAGAAAATCCTGTCAGTCTGAGAAGCGGACGTCTCGCCGTTTTATACAAAAAACATCGTCACAGGGTGCATGTCGGTACGAGAATGAACACACTATCTAGGTTAGATACATCCTGGCTTACGTTCTTGTTTCGCGTACGGTAGCGAGGTGGTGGACCGGCAGATGTAAGTTCTTTGACTTGGCAAATGTCAACTGTGCGCCCGTCCACTGTCCCATTGTCGGTCCACAAGTCGAAAAAGGCAGACCAGAATGTGCAAAATCCGCGCTTGGAGATGTCCGGATTTCGCGCCGACCCTCTGCCAAGTCCAGCCAAGACCAGCCAAGCCTTTGGTCCTTTCGTATAAGTTCCACACCGTTTCCTTAATTTGCGAACAACGTGTATGCCAAGACTTCTATTGTTCGTGACAGGAGACAAATAGGTTCGTCCGATATTCTTACAAATGCAAACGACGTCCGTCTTCCTTAGTATTGAGCCCAAACTGCCCCATTGGGCTATATTCAGTGCACAGACTTATATCACGGTCTTGCGTGTTAAAGCCGCAACTGCTTTACAGATAGGATAAGTCCGGACCCCCAGAAAGTATCTGTAAATGCAGTGCAAAGCTGGGTGTCATATGTTTGTAAGAATCAAAGATGCCTTTGTATTTAAAGTTAACAGTGGATGTAAAGGTAACGCAGTGTGCACTTTGTCTATACCGGTCGGAAAGGGGAGAATAGCTGAATGCGGACTAGTCTGGGCGAAGTAGCATCCGGACAGTCCGCATAGCAAACAGTGGCCTTCTGATATTTGAAACACAAGGCACTTTAAAAAGCAAACACGGGAGATAATACAACGATGCAATGATAAGCACAAGACCAGGCAGTAGACAGGGGTGCACATATATCAGTTATTATTGAAAGCCTATGGGTACATTTTCTGCAAGAGTGGGATTTTTTTAAGGCCTACGGAGTAGTCTATAGTGTGGCGGAATCCATCTTTCTGTTGCTTTCCCCGTAAAGAGTCGCGTTCAAATCAACCACAACTTTACGACCTGTCACAACCTTCAACTCGTGACCTGATTTCTGACCTAGTTCTGTCGCATGCAGCTTAGCAATAAAGCAAGTTCAAGCTCCATATGGATACGAGCACAAAAATGGCCCAGCGCAGCTATTTATGCAGCGGTTTTGCCTGATTGGTGGGGTGTTCAGACCTACTCTCTTCTGACGTGATACACCATTCACGTATTCCAAAAGGTGACCGCTTCTGCAAACCTTTGTGGCGCGTGATTTTTTCGTTGGCCAGACTCATATTATGCAGTCCTGCCTTTCCCCCTTTAGATATTTTGTAACCAGACAGTCTTCGTTGAGTAGATAACGGGGAAAAAGGGCAACAAGGAGAAGAATGCAAAACTATTACCCTGCCACGAGAACTATGAGTACTACCAAACAGCACACAAGGGGCATGCTCCACGACCACCGCATAAGACCGGGTCTGCCTAACAGAAGCGACCATCAGCGCAACAAGAGGCGGCAGGCTCACGCTTGATGGGAAAGGGTGTACATGGAGGCCGTTTTGGGTCTCCTGACGGGTCTCAGTCCGTCCAGACCTCACCCATTAAAGTCCCACTTGGCATCTAAACAACATCATAGAACCTGCGATATAGTACCACTATATCACCTATATAGCACCTGCCCGGAGGTGTTGAAATATCATCATCATCTGTCATCATTGACGACGATATCATTGTGAAACTTGTTTTAATTTTGATTGAAGGGCTCATAATCAGAGCGAAAACAACTTGTATCAAACAAAATGCTTGTTTTTCTAGGATCACTGTTGTTGAAAAAAGGGAACTCATTTTTTCAGTTGAAAGCGAGATATCCTTTCCAAAGGCATGTTGTGTAGCTGCAAATGTCTTAGCTCACGGCATCGATTACCGTTACAAATAATCGGCAACCAGCCAATTGAGACCTAGAGCGGGCGGCTAATCTTCTTGGCTGCTGGTACCTATGCCGGAACCACAATCGCTTTATAATTTGTTGTGGTAGACTGAACGTCTGTATATCTTCAAACGAAAGACGCTCGCAAGGCGGCAAGTGCTTCTCATAATTTAACGACTTCCTTTCAGCGCTCGATAAACTCGCACCCACTCCATATGACGTGAAGGGCTGTTTGCCGTAAAGACACTGCTTTTTAGCTGTTGTTCACTACAAGCGTTCGGTTGTAGCTGAGAATTGCAAGGGAAGTGTGCTGTGTTGACACTGGGAAACGGTTTTTATTTGTAAACTGTAATAGGCTTTCGTAATAGCTTTAACACTTTGGCATCGCTTTTCGAAAGTTTGAGTATCATCTCAATGGACTGGTCGAGAAACAGATGCACATTATATGAACTGCAAATTAGGCTCTTCCTCCGAAAAGAATCACAGATAGCTAGAGTGCATTGATAATGATGGTCACAACATTGGGTTCTTGGTTTGTTCTTGGCGGTATGCCAGACGCAACAGACAGTCTTTTAAAATACAAGAACAAGATCAGGCCGTTGAGGTTTCTCCCGTAGAATATTCATTTTAAAGTTTCAACTTAAGATTCGAAGCCGGCCTGCCTTACACTTAGTAAAGGACTTTGTTTATGTATGACAGATATCGCTCTGAGAAAACGATGCAATATTGTCCACTGATTAGACAAGTAGGTTATGCCCTAACAAGGGTAATATGAGAGGAAGTGAGTTTATGCTAAATGACATTGATTCATCTGCTGTTAATTCTCAGGCTTTACTTTTTCGTGATGGTAGTACACCTTTCTTGCTCCATCGCTACCTATCATCGATTGTAGTTTAAGAAACTGTAGCTAGCACAACGCCTTCATCTTAGGTCTACCTCTGCATTTGAAATCATAGCTCCTTCTGTATCCAATGCCGAAATCAGCTCAGCAAGCATAATATCGCTCCCCTTAGAGCCAACAATGCCCAGCGCGGCCGGCAGTTGCTCAGTCTTGTTGGTATATTTGGATTTGTATGGAGTTGTCCCCGCTATTGGTCTCTGTTAGGGTTTTTGTATAGTCTTGGTCCGAAAAGATAAAAGTGACGTACCAGGAACGATAAACTCCGGGGCCTCTGCATAAGGGGCGATGTTGTAGAAAAAAAAGCCCGTGCCTGTGAATTTTTTGGGGTCCGTCTCGGTACGTGTCGCGATATTCCGGCTCGCCGTTGGTCCACGGTAGAACCAGGATAGTGTCCGAACGTACGGCTTCGTCGACGGGTATGACGTGACTGTAAAACCATTGCTGGTAAATCTTGAGAAGCCGGACGCTTTCTGCCTGCTGGTCTACCGTAATGGTAGGAATGTAGTCCCTGTGTGAGTTGAGAAATGTGTCAGCAGTTGTGCCGTGCAAGATAGGACACCGACACTTGCACAAGAAAGCCTGCCTTTTGAATCTGAGCTGTGGGTTTAACACGGGTAGCTTTCCTTCCTTGGCCTCGTAGCTTTCCACAAAATCTTTGAGGAACCCGGACCACTGGTCTGGATTCGCCGCCCAATCAAAGACGTGTGCAAAATACTCGTCCAATGGTGTGTCCACTCCTTCTGGATTGGTCTCTAGCCAGAGTGTGCCAAGATCAATAGTGCTTCGCACGATTCCAAGAAAGGTCTCCAGTCGGGAAATGTACTTGTCAAACACCATTTGGCTGGTGGCATCTTTGACTGGCCAATAGTCTACTGGATACAGCAGCTTTGTTGGTTTCTGCAGGACGACGTGGTCAGGGGGGAGCACAGTAGCTGTTATTAAAGAGATGCTGGACGGTTCTTGCCTTGAATTTTACTTTACCATCAGAAGGAGGCTGATGGTATAGGGCATGGGCCAAAATCTTGAACTCTGCTGCGGTTCGCGCAAAGCCACCGATGGTGTCGAATTTCCTAACGCTGGTAAGAGGGGCATATTCTAGCAACAAGGTGAACGCAACATGCAATGGCCTACGGGCTGTATGGAATGATGCCTTAGAAGCTGGAAGCTCCAAGAGAAGAGCGCAATTCCCAAAATGCCCTAGGCTGCCGCTGGAGCACGGATACTTCCGAGTGCTAGCGTTCAGATGTCAGTAAGGAGTATGCCGTCAGGGAGAAGGTGGAGAGAAAGGGAAAAACCCACTGTCGGTCCCTAGCAGGCAGCGATAGCTGCAGCACTGCCCGCGCTGCTGCCGCTAGTGGTCAGGTAGCCGTCTACACGGGGGTTGAAGGGAGCGTGATAATCGACCCAGTCACACGGCGGCCACTCAAAGTCGGCAAACTGTGTTGTTTTGGAATTGCCGACAATTGCCGACAACAACGAATCCGAGATCAAGCAGTCACTGTATCGTCTCGGAAGAATTAGACTGGGGAGGTAGTAAGGACGTGTATGCACGTGAAGACCCGCTCGTCTTTAGCCCCTTGAGGTCGATGGTATCCTTGACCGCCAACCGGAGGCCTGCATATGGATGCTCTGACGTTCTGCGGAAGTAGAGACGCGAGGGGACGGCGATAGTGAGTGCAGATGGGTACTCCTCTCCGTAAGCAGCGGCGTCGAGAGAGCGATATCTTTTGGATGCCGGCAAGGTCTATTAGTAAGATACAAACCAACTTACGTGTTCTTGTCATCCTCTGGGACAGTAGCCACAACAAACGCACCAGCAGTATCAGGGTATAGCCGGTACGCTTTATGGAGTCCACCTCCGTGCAAGAAATACGGACCTGGGGGGGGGGTATCTAGCACGTCGACGCTTTTTTCGACATGCTGCACGTGCACACGTTGCACGCCTTGGTCACGTAAAGAAGTCTCTACAGAGGGACTAAGCTGGTAAGCTGTATCGGTGGTCTGGATCACCAAAGAGGAGAGAAATTCGGGCGACCAGACATCATCGACTCTGGAGAACGTAGCAAAGATGTTCCGGAATCCGGTGGCATCGAGAGATTGACTTCCGAGTGACAACAGGGTGCAGGGCTCTGCAGTCTGTCCCAGAAAGACATCGGAATCTGTCCACACTCGCTGTCAAGGTCAACATGGATAATAGCAGAGCAAACAAGACGGATGCAAAGGAGAACGGCAGAGCACGGAAAAGAAAAAAGACGGGCTACCTACTGAATTGTATGCCTGTAGGTAATATGCGACCTTTCCTAGTCGAACGACTGTTGAAACGCGATTTTCGGCCCTTGTGGGCCTAGAGTAAGCAAACAAGAGGGTCAAAAGTGGTTGTAGACGCATACTCTCTTGGTTTTTAGTGCTTTGGGGTTTTCGCAGTATTGCACGGCCGATAGTCTTTTATGACTTCTCGATAGTGAAGTGAAATGTATTCCGGTGAAAACAATTCTCGGATCGAGTCAGAGGAATTTCAGTCTGTTTGGATTTGTCGTTGGGCGAGGGCGAGCAACTGCCGTGTCAGCAATATGGCCTTGTGGAAGCGGGGTATCTGGAAAGAAGTGGGGTATCGGGTGGTGTGCGCTCGTTGATTGGTTAGTTTACGACACCGGGCCTTGGCGAGAGTACATAGAGGTACAATGTGCTGACATGAATTCGGGAGTGGCTTCACAGGCATGGAGCATTAAATAGAGTCTGGGTATCGAAAGCGACGCAGTCCTCAAGCACAAGCATATTCTGCGGAACTAGACAATAATCACTTTTGGCATTTTACAGCAGAATCAGTCCCCGGGCCAAGACGTGAATATGAGCACAATCGACAGTAACCATGTCAACCTCCTGGACTGGTTCGCCGAGAACACGGACAATACGCGAACTCTCTTTTCAGATCTGAGTCAGAAATGGGAGCTTGACAAGTACAACCCTGCGATGCGTATGGCTAGCATTTTCTACATGCGACCAGATCACCTGTAAAGGGTAAAAAAGTCGTACTTTATGAATTTCCTTAGGGAACCTTCGAGGGCGCCTGGAGTCAATCGGTCAAACCCGATTTACTTGAGAAAGTGGATTGCTGTGGCTGACATCCGCGGCCACGAGAAGTTGTTCTCGCACGACCAACATGGATTTCAGCTTGTACACCTAGAGAGCAGCCTCCGTTATGACGACTTTGCATCATCCGAGGCCATTGTGTTAAGCTACTACAATGAAGTCAAGGCTATGTTGAAAAGCGTTACTGGAGCGGTGGACGTGTTGCCATTTGATTTTCAGGTGTACCCTTTTTGTTCCCAATTAGCACTGCATGCACAACTAACGATCCAATCACCAGGTCCGCCGCAACGATCCATCACTTGCCGTTAACTCGAGGGGTGCTCCTGGAAAGGCACAGCCATTCTCGACAGTACATGGTGGTGAGTGGCAGAAAGGAAAGGAGAAAGTACCAAAGAGAACCGCTAAAGAACGGTACTGCGTCTAATCTGAATTTTGCATACTAGATCAAACGGCCAACGCGGCCAAGCGCCGTCTTTTCCACTTCCATCCAGAATACGCTGATCGGTACGGCACGGGCCGATTTCAAATCGTAAAGCACGTTCACAAGCTAAATCAAGAAACTAATCCCCATGCATTGCTAACCTACTGGATCTGCTAGTGTATGGAAGCCGCTCCGTGGCCCCGTCTCCGACTTTCCGCTGGCAGTGTGTGACTATCGCACCGTACAAGATGATGACCGCGTACCATGCGACATCATTTTCCCCGACTACCTCGGCGAAACGTACAACTTTTGGCCAAATCCACAGCACCGTTTCTATTACATCGATGGCCAACAGAGCAATGAGGCCTGGTTGGTCAAGTGCTTTGATTCCGCCACAGCCACAAATCCCAATATCGCACAATGTAAGAACCGAAAGTCACAGCAGGGGAGAAGAAGTCTCATCCTCCGCAGGCTTACAAATGGGTTTTGATCTAAAGAGATTTTCACCTGACAAATTGAAAACTAATCTCTCTAGTCGCGCCACATGTCGCATTTCCCTACCTGTCGGCCAGGCCGAAAATTCCGCGGGAGAGTATTGAGGTCCGGACCTTTGTCTTTTACGGTGACAAGCAAGAAGCAGAAGCGGAGTAGATACAAGGTGGCTTGTAATAAATAAAGAGAGTTGCTATTTGCACTGTAAAATTTGGCTATCTGCACCGTAATTCACTAATAAGAGATATGGTACAGTGGGTCCTTGCTTTCACCGCCAAGGACCCATAAAATAAATCTACTTTTTAGCCAATAATATTCTCGCACCGTTGTCTAGTTAAGTACTCTGTACTCTGTACTCTATACTCTGTACTCTATACTTTATACTTATAAAGAAAATACTACTCCGTACTCCGTATAGCGCAGAACAAAGTAACCAATCGACTAAGTTTTTGCTAAACCCACCCTATATACCATATTTCTTATTAGTGGATTACGGTGCAGATAGCCAAATTTTACGGTGCAAATAGCAACTCTCTAAGTAAATACTCACATTAGCGTTAGGCGAAGAAAAATGGCAAACTTTATCGCGCAGACGTCTCTACTGCTTACTATGTAAAAAAAAAAACAAATAATCCTGTACTATCATCCTTCTGTATTTCCAAGGAGAGGTGTCCAATCGGCTATTTCACTTCTTAATGCCTTCCATTACCCCCCAAAACGGATACACATGAGAAGCACTGGTATACGCTCTTATTGGAATTTCCAGAACTGGTCTTCTCCTTGCATATATCCTAAATCAACGAATCCCCTACCCGCCTTCAGCTACAGTAGAACAGACATTCTAAAAGAAGTAGCGGATTAGAATCCAAAGTGAAAGGAGTGTAATGCAAATATAGGCACGTACGCAGCCGCTTCCTTGACAGTGAGGGCAGTTGGGGTCGCCTTTCCCTCTGCCCAGACAAGGCTCGTCAACTTCACCCTCAAAAAGGTTGACCCACTGATACCAGGGCTTGTCATTGAGCACGGTGGCATCTCTTTTCCATGTCAGCCACGGTTTGGCCTGTTTCTCTTCGTCCGAGAACACCTGGGTCGGCGAGGGCGGCCAGTAAGCGCGCCACGGCTGAAAGGAGGGACCCCTCTCGGGAATTCCGTTGAGGTCCCAGGCAAGGTCATCAGAGGTGGCCATGGAATAGTCCCCCTGAACGGAAGGAGCAGAGTATGCCATTCTTGTAAATTGAGGGGAATTGTCGAATTATTTCTTAAGCCTTTCGTTGTGCTTGTGTGTTTGGAGTGGAAGGGACCTGAGTGGAAAGTAGTGGAGTTTAAATCTATCATGATAAAAGCAACCGCTTTACGTGGCTGGGAAAGTTTGTGTCGTGCCGTGTGATACTTGGATATACATCTCATTTCTTCCGGGGGTTTCCGTAATCATGTCATGATATGAGAGCCGTATCAATTCTATTGGCCGATACTGCACTTCTGCACTTTTTTGATCACAAGGCGGCCACGAGCGGTTGAGGCTTGGCAATGCTTCCCACCCTTCCAACTCTCTCCGGTGCTTTTTCTGTCAGATAGACTGCATTTCGTCGGATTGAATTTATGATAAAATTTGGCAAGTAGACATCGAAAACAACTACGGTGACCTTGTTGGCTAGCCGTTCCTAGTGAACGGCATTTCGGTCTGCATGAATGGAGACGCTTTCCGCAGCTGCATCGGTATTGCAGCTTATTGCATTTTTCGGGTCTGTATTGAAGGCAACGGTGAGTGCGTTTGACGCGGCAACTACACTACAGCAGTTCGAAAAGGACGCTCAATACATGTGCCTGTCTCTGAAGGCATCTATCAGCATCGTGCAGAATATATGCCTCTTAAATGAGAAACTCGATACGTTAAACGAGAATCAACTACAGCAGATTCGGGTCCCAGTTGAGCAGATGGAACTGCATCTACTTAGCACCATCGAGCTCAGAAAGTGTCTCCAAAAACGCAATGCAAAGCTGGCTAGCTTTTTTGGTGCTCTCAAGGTCAATATGGGCAATGCATTTTTTCAGGGAGAAAACGACGTGGAGAATTGCTGGGCCAGGTTCGTCAAGTCGCAGAGCTGTCTGTCACTCTTTCTCAGCACGCTACAATTGTAAGGACAACTTTCCTTTTCTTTTTCCTTCTATTTCGTCCTCTTTTTAACAGGTATTTTTATCTTTGTGCAGTCGTACTACAGTATCCACATTCGAAAGGCTGGGTGATTTCGCACAGTCAACCGGCAGTCAGCTAAACGAGATCTCCACGATGCAGCAGTCGTCTGTGCAGACTATTGCTTCTGTTCATAGAGGAGTTCAGGCCGCGTCCCAAAATTATCCGCAAATTGGACATTTCCTTAAATAGGGCTGCTCGGCAGGTCAAGAGCCTGAGCCAGAAATTCAATTCCAACCATGGAGCCAGGTCCGTGTCAGGGGCGACAAGACAGCCACCGTCTTTTTCCCCCGCCAAAGACGCTATTCAAGGTCCCATACTCGCGAAACCGCTGGTTCACAGGACGCAGGGATGTCTTATCTCAGATTTCCAACTGTCTCCTTCCCTCCAAAGGGAGGCAAGCCGGACCCACTGTCAAACGGCGACAAGCCAGACGAAAGCCGGATTCTTTGTTCACAGGGGAATTCCAGGTGTCGGTAAGACGCACACGGCCATTGAGTTCTGCTACCAGCACCGAAACGACTTTCAGTACATCTTTTGGATCGCAACCGACAGCCCCGAGAAGCTGGAACATGGCTACCTGACCACGGCGGATGCTCGTCATCATGGCTGCTGGTCCTTGACAACGTTGACGACTTTAGCAATCTGCAGTCATCGTGATCTGATTTCCAGTACGGTGCCGTCCTCATTACGAGTCGCGACAAGATGCCAGCACTACAGGCAATCAGCGGCCACAGCCAGAGCACACAGATGATTCCGATGACGTCGGCCGAGGGAGTATCCCTGTTCCGAAAGCGGCTTGAGGGCCGCCGCATATTGAACGAGCAGCAGATCGGGGCATGGGCCGAGAAGGTAGATCGCTTTCCGCTATACTTGGAGGGGGTGGTGTCGTTTATAGAGGAGTCGCATACGTCGCTGGACGCACTATTCTGCGCCAGTAACGGCAGCAGCGAAAACCCGAGCTCAGACCTGCAGGATCTCGCGCAGGTGGCGCCTAGCAACAGCCCATGGTATAGCCAGAGCTTGACTGAGGCACTGGCGGCATCTATATCCAAGCTAAACGACACGAGCCGTCAGGTGCTGACGACCGTGGCACTGTTCGACCCTGACCAGATTCCAGAGCAGCTGTTGGTGTCGTTGGACGGCCGGGTGCCGGCGCTCAGGACACTCATCCGCAGCAAGAACATTATGCTGTCCCTGTCGAGACGATCCTTTGTGTATTTGCAGCACGAGGAGGAAGAGGAAGAGCAGGCGGACCAGCATCAGTCCCATAGTCAGTATGCTTGGATGCACCGCCTTGTTTGCGACGTCGCCCTGGAACAGAAACCTCATATCCAGTCCGATTTTGAGGACGCCACGAGCCTCGTGCGGCAGGCGTTTCCGCTGCACGGACCGGCACGGGACCACATGGTGGAGAGGTGGGACACCTGCGAGACGTTTCAGCCGCATGTGCTATCTCTCCACAAGCACTATCTGAAGCTGCGCGGCATGGGGCCGGCTGTCGTGGACATCGTCGTCGTCAGTGTCGTCATTGTCATCGCTGATGGACTTTGTGTAGCTCGTCTACAGCTGCGCCTGGTATCTCTGCGAGCGGGGTCGCTTCTCGATTAGCAAAAACACTGATCGCGACAGCCCACGAGGCTTACAGTGGCCTACAGGTGGCAGCCTCCAGCCCGAATAGCAGGGGAATCGTCTTTGACGGAAAGCCGGGACTCTTTCTCGCCGATCTGTACACGGTCCAGCTGTACTTCCACAACGAAACCGAGGCCGAGGAAGTCGGGGTGGCCAGAACGGCAGGTCTGAGCCTGGCCGGCTTGGCAGCACAAGACCTAAAGATCCGCGAAGACGCCGTGAAGGCTGGCCTGCTAGACGTGAACCACCCAAACCTGGCTAACGGATTCATGAACTTGGGCGTGGTCCTTGCGGGAGATAACCCATGGGAGGCGATCAAGATGCACCAGATTGCGCTTGAGATTCGGCAGGGCACAGACAAGTACAGGGCGGACCAACATCACGGCTGGGCACTTAACTACCTCAACATTGGGCGGTGCTGGTGGGTGGTGAAGGAGCTGGACAGAGCAGCGGTGTGCTTCCAAAGTTGCATTGCTTTGATGCTTGAGCGTGAGACTGCGACGCAGAAGCGGTTTCCGTTGTGAGCCCTCCCAGTAAGGCTATAGATCAACACAGCACATGTGCTAATTGTATGTGGAAGGACATCGTGGGCCAAGGCGGCACTGGCCTTGGGTCTGATCGACAAGGGCGAGCTGCTGGTGGCCAAAGAACTACTGCTGGACAGCCTGGCCCTGCACAAGGAGACGTTGGGCCAGAAGCACATGAAGACGTTATCGTGCTCATACAGATTAGCTTGGATCTGGCACAGGCTGGGCGATTTTAGAAAATCAGAGTGAGCCTGTCTCCCCGTCCCTTATTCCCCATCGCCTGCTCTAACAACCTACGAAGAATATACTGCAATTTTGCCTGGACGCATACTGCGCGATGCCGTCGTTTCCAAAGGCAGAAATTGCACGGGTCAGATTCAAGCTGGCGCAGGTGCAAGGGGATCTGGGCCAGAACAGTGGCCAGCATGAGTATCTGAGAAGTGATGCCCGGCAGCTTCTTGCCGAGATTGTCGGGCCACGGGTGGGACAGCGGTGTTAGCGAGGCCGACTTTGATGCTGCCATTGCATATTATATACGCTAGTGTTGGCTGTATTTCGATATATGACAGGCACCTGGTTTATCCGACGGATAGTGCTTCGCAGTGAGAGTTGGCAAGATGTCTCTGCAAGCAATTACTTGTACTTCATAGGTGAAGCATCGATGGAGATGGCTCAAAATATTGAAGGCATATGCAAAGTCTACAATATCGCATATTATCTCGGTGGTGTATGTATGGACACCATTACAAGCAATCGAATAGTATAAAGAAAGACACCAATCTTAGGGAATGTCTGTGAAATCTAACAAAGGCCAATTCAAAAGCCTTATGTATACACCGGTCATGTATTCGGAGTAAAACTGGCCCGGGAGAAGTCGGCCATGGCACGCTCCTCTGTTGGTATCTCTTTCTCGTGCAGCAACGCATATTACAAGGCTCCAAGCGAGCATACTGTCACCAGACTCTGACACATTGTACTAAGCCGTAACAAGTACATTGCAATCTGATGATGGCCGACCTACTTAAGTGCTAAATTGAGGATCTGCGTCGATAAAGCCGCCTTGTCGCCGTTGAGTATAGCTGTCAGAGTTCGTAAAACGAGCGTACGTCGTATATAGCTTCCAGTCTGGCCACGGAAAAGCACACCATCTACGGAGTACGAGGGCAATGTTGCTCGTTCGGCCGGCTGCAAGTTTGGTTGTCATATCTAATATGAGATAAGATACCAGTACCACAGAGAGATGCAACGGGCCGCTGCTACGGCAGCACATGAGTGGGCGTTTCAAGCTCCGTAGAGAGCTAGACTCGAATTTCGGTGGGGGGTCGCTTTGGTAATTTAGGACCATCCAGACATCTGCGGCTTTAACCCCTGCTATGTAAGAAGAGATAGGTATCCTTGCCTATTGTGTCTTTCTAATTCAGCACCGTTGCACAAGCTTGGCGATGAAAACTCTTCACACAGAATTACTATGGGGGGGGGGGCAAAATGCTACTCTAGACAGGACAAGGTCCCGGCTGCCTGGGCTGCCCGAGAAAGTATGCAAGCGTCTCGGAATTTCGGCAAATACCCGTTTTAGGGAGTTGAGCGAATGATTTCGGAGTACTCGTAACTTACATATGAGTTATAGTACATAATAAGGGGGCTAGCGGGTCTTGCCGTCCCTTTTTCGCACCAAGACTAGCCAAGAATAGCTGTTGATCGACGGTGCTACAAAATAGGACATTGCCCCCGAGGCCAGTTGCAAACGTACTCCGTGAGACGATTGACAAATTGCCGATCTATCTCCCACGGAGCACTCCTACTACCCGTGCCACGCCCCACCTAAATTGGTCGCGAAAACGCGCACCACCATAGGTGGTGCTAGACACCTTTTGAGCCAACCCTCTTTCACACCAAAAACACCGGTTTTTAGACAAATAACTAATTCAAAAAATAGATATAAGAATCCGGATTAAAGCTTAACTAGCGAAGACAAATATATACGTAGAGCTAATCTAGCTATAATCATGTAGTCTTGAAATATACTATTGAACTTTTTCATTTTAGTGAAAAAACGCTATAAATGCTATACTAATATAACGACAGTTTTATATGCGGGTTTTGTAAAGCTATACTATGTATTGTATACAGAAAAAAAGTCCGCTTGGTTACTGCACTTTTTCTTTTAAAATAATTATTGGCTTTTAAAATCGGCGTTTTTGGTAAAAAAGAGGCTGGCTCAGAAGGTGACAGGCTTCAAAGGTGTCTAGCACCATCTAGATGTTGCGCGTTTTACGCAAATCATATAACGGGGCGTAGCACGGGTATCACTACTCCGTATGTAATGCTTTGCAACTGTCCTTGTTCTATCGGGGACCACAGGCCAGGTAAAGGTGTATCCCGCAGCGTGGTGTCAGTTGTGGGTAGTGGCTACGACGAGATACTTGCGCGGCACTGGTTGGTTCTGTCTACTATGTAGGTGGAGAAGGAACGAGCACCTGCAATTACAAAGTACTCGTACCTGGCAGGTACGAGTACTCGTCTATTATGATGTACGTGCCAAACTCCTAAGCCGGACGAGACGTAAGTGAGCGATCATAAAACGGCTTCGACCTCATGGGCTAATCTTGCCGGCTGACATATTGCTGACAGGGCGACGGTGACGGGGGCCGGCACTCGTTATGCGTTGGGCGATGCCAACATGTATGATCAATCCTGGTCGTCGGTCGAACTTGACTTACGAGTAGAGTTCGTTACGATTCCTCGTACGGAGCATAATGACTGACCGGTTGTACGGAAGATTTCACCAGCCTTGCCTGAAGATGTGATCTACTATGTAAGATACGTTGGAGGCCCTCACTCCGTACATGCACTTTTACTTGTATATTCGAGTTGTGTATAATGGAATGCAAAATTTGGGTGGATGTTCTCGACATCCATTAGTCCGTACTTCGTACTACTTCGGACTTTTAACCCTTTGGGGAGATTTCCGAAATGCCTACTATTTGCAGATTAGACCATTGGCGCAAATACATACCTCAATCGTACGACAGGAGGTCGCCTTGCTCCGTAAGAGTGCTTGGTATCCGCACACAAAGTTCTCCGATACCATGTACGACGTAATCCGTAGGTTCACAAAATTCCGGATCTGAATAGTACGTCGTACTCGTAGTGCTCGATTGTTTAGCGTCTGGCAATCAGAGTTACAACGGCCCTCACCGGATGTGTTTCCGTTCTCAATGGGGAAAAGGATCTGCACAGACTGCCCGAACGAGTCAGTAATCCGTAATCCGTACGGGAGTACGGAGTACATGTTTGTACATGGGAGCTTGCGATTGTGCCGTCATTGGAAGTTCCGTGCCCAAGAGGATCCCTGCTGGAGACACGGATAAGCCCCGTATACCCATGCCTCGCTAAACGACCGCTGTGCAGGCCAATCCTTGCAGGCACTCTGCGAGCTACGAGCGTACATAGTATCTTACGATGCCGGCAGTCGAACCCGATTCCGGTCATTAGGACCGAGCGGTATCGACGAGCCGTTGCAAGGTTGCACCCGCCTTCCCTACTCATGCGGAACGAGGGCGAGGCATTTACATACTATGTGCTCCGTAAGAGAAAGGTTCTGCAACGGGCCCCGCACTGGAAGCCACTCCGTACCTGCGAGCCGCGTGGGGCTTGTACGCGTATCGTACTATACAGCTGGTATGCAGGTTCGCAAATGTTACTGTACTCCGTACGATACAAACACACGGATGAGTCAGAACGCTAGTTTCAGGGGCCGGGCTGCAACGTACTCTGTAAGCAGCAAGAAATTCCTATATAGCCGTAACATACAACAGGCTGCATTAATCTGCAGGAAAGCGGAGATGAATGGGCCCATCGGCTCGCGAATAACGTGATGACAACGGCTCCTACTCGTATTTGTTTCAAAGACGAAAGCGAACAGACAGGGGGAAAAAAATTGTCTAGGAAAACATGTGCCAGGAAGGAGAATCCACAAAACGCTTAGCAAACAGAAAGCATGGCAGGCTCAGGCTCGCGTCGAACCTCACCGTCGCCCCAGACATGACGACACCCCCTTTTACACGGCAGGCGACTCTGCGAACTCGTTCCACAGTGGGTCCTCCAGCAGTCTCTCCATGGACGGGCCCATGGCTCCCACAAACATCTCGACTCCACCCTTGTGCGGATTGTCGGGAAGCCGGATATGGAACGAATGGCATACGCCCGCAGAAGGGAACCGCACGGACTTTATATGGTTGCCCAGAGCCGGGCCCCATTCGATGTCGTAAAAGGGGAAAACTCGGCCCAGGACGACATGAGCATATTGCGGCCGGGCATGTCGAGAAACATGGTGGGTGTCAGGCGGCTGACGTCGCCCAGCTGGCCGATCATGTGGGTGAGAGAGTCCATGTAGGGAGCCTGAGACTTGGCCACAGCGCTCCGGATGCTGATGGCGAGGTCGGCGATGGTGGCCTTGCGGACAGTCTTGAGGTCGAGTATGACGGGGGCAAAGCCGATGATGTTGCCGATGGTATGCTTGTGAACCGAGACACCGGCTCGCCGGCGGCCATCGACAGCGACGCCAAGGATGCAGGGCTCCGCGTCGGTCGTCTTGTCGTCGCGCGATCCAGACGGATGCTGAGCGCGCAAGACGCTGCGCCACATGAGGGCCGTGAGCACGTCGTTGGTGGAAACGTGGGTGATGCCGGCGGCAGCGCCCTTGAAGACGTGGGCGTTGGCAGGTGCAGCCAGAGCCTTGAGGATCTTGATCTTCTGGGGCGAGAAGTAAAAGACGTGGCCGACATGACCACCCTCTGTCAAACTGGGCGGCACACCCTCGGGAGTGAAGGGCAGCTCGGTGAACTCCGGGTGGCTGGCAGTGCGGCCAAAACCAGGGCCCGAGACGTTCAGACTGGCCTGCATCAACTTGGACCGGTCTTCCCACGGGATCTCGACCGGGTGGGTGATGGGGATGCCTTGGGCGCGACGCACCTCCTCGCCCAGGATGTCGGTGAACTTGTAGGCGGTCGTGCCGTCGGCATAGGCGTGGAAGACGAGCTGGTTGAGGATCAGGCCGCCGCGAATAAAGTTGGCCTGCATCATCAGCACGTTGATGCGGTCACCAGCCCGCGGCCACTCGCCTCCAGCACCACGCAGACACGTCTCGGCCGTCAGGGCTGAGGCCGGAAAGTCGCGAGCCTCCAGCTCGGCGTACGAGGCAAAGGAGTTCGCGCAGGTCCTTGATCAACAAAGTCCTCAATCTCGTCGCCGTAGTGGCGCAGCTGCACGAGCCCGGCTTGGTCCCCCCCGAGCGGGAGGGCCTCGCAGCCGGCCCCTGGCGTCCGGTTCTTGAACGCGCGGTAGGCTGTCTTGAGCAGGCTTGAGAGCGCGTCCAGATCGTAGTCGTCGGCCAGCTGGAAGATGAGCATGTCCCGGACCCAGCCCTTGGGGCCCGACCTGCTCGGTCGGCAGCACAGGGGGGGGCCGGTCGACCGGCCGCTCGTTTGTGTTCGTGATGGCCATGGTGAAACCAGTTCCACGGCAAGATGGCAGAAGGGGAGCTCGTGGCAGGACAGAGGGAGTAGCCGCTGGCGTTTGGGCCTGGAAGACGGACAGAACGAAAAACAGACAAGGAAGGCCGAGAGGCCTTGAAATTTCCGTGTAATAAAGGAGGGCGTCTCTTCTTGTCTTATTCCCGTTCAACTTCTCTGCTCTTCGGGGTGGCCAGTTTCAGTAAACAGAGTAGTACTGCTGCCGGGAAAAGTGGTGCTGGCCAGTCCTATTTATGTGTACAAAGTCCCAATCCTTCAACCCTGCATGCTTCGGTATCTAGGAGGGCCGCTGAACCGTACTAAGGGGCACGATTTAGGCTCACTTGGGAGATTGCAACGGTAGAGAAGGAGTTGCAAGCATTGCTTCCGAGGTAGTTCCGAAGGTAACGAATCAGTTGCTTGTGCATGCTCCGTAAGAAGGTTCAGACCTCCTCGATCTGTACAGAGTACAATGTAGCATTTTCTGGCAGGCAGGTGGGCGACCTGTCTCGGGCTATTATTCTGTTTTTCCGGCTTTTCATTCGCCCTCCTTCCGTCGTGGGTCGGCAGAGAAGGCCATGGGGTGCAGGGCGCGAATCTGAATTTCGGAACCTCTAGGTCTGCATACTACGTACTGCAATGTCCATGCAGAGTCGAATAGCCAGGTGAGAGCAGCATGCCAGAGTAACATACCCCGGCACTCGTCCCCCTTTCGGAACCAAAGGTCTGCCCCGGTCACATCTTACGAGCGCCCTGGATCTTTATCACTTAAGCAGCCGGATCTCCTGCTCTTCCGTCGCCGTCTTTAAGGTCTGCCGTTGCTCTCTGTCTCTCCAGCTGTTTCAACCGACCCGATCTGTCCGTTGCCGAGCCCGCCATGACTTGTCCAGCCCGCCATTCTCGCCATTTTTTGGGCCGGTCCCTGAGGGCCTCGACCTCTCGGCCTCGCTCATTCGCCGCTACAACATTGTCACCTTAATCATCTTCGCCCTGGCCGTTCTCATTGTCGCACTGCGCGTACTAACATCCGCGTGTCGAGGTCCAGCATGTGGTATGATGACTATGCCATCATTGTGAGCGTAGTAAGTTCACACACCACCTGAAAAGGCCCCGACTGCCATGCACGGCCGGCTGACCAGCTTCTCCGCAGTGTTTGACCTCGTCGACCATTGTGACAAACGTTCTCGGTAAGCACGCAGCGTGTGTGGCTGCCTGTCTTGCCTAAACTGACACGGCCAAACCAGCGGGAAAGTATGGCGCCGGTGAACATGTCTGGACAACGACAATCGAAAAGTTTATCATTCTCCTCAAGGTATAGGGCGGACATCCAGTCTTCTTTCCCGGGTGCGCTAATGGAACCCCCCCGTCTCTTCTATTCGAAACCTTTTTTGTGCAGCCCTGTCCGTCACGTCGGCCAAGGTCAGCGTCCTTCTGCTCTACCGCCGCCTCTTCACGTCCAAGGCCGGCACGACGAATCAGTTCAAGTACATGTTCTTGTTTGCCTCCGTTCTGACCGGTGTCTACCTCCCCATCCTGTGGATCACCATGGCCTGCGCCTGTCGTCCCGTCAGCTACTACTGGACCCAGTATACCGGCGGCCAAGGCAGCTGCATCAATGTGGAGCTGTTTTTTCTTGTTCTCGGCATCGTGAACATGATCAACGACGTCATCATCCTGATCGTCCCCATCCCCAGTATCTGGGTGCTGCAGATGAACAGCAAGACAAAGGCGTCCGTTATTGGCATCATGATGCTGGGTAGCCTGTATGTCTGCACGAGTCCATGCCCTTCTTTCCTTCCGACGTTGCGTGTGTCTGGCTGACCGGTCGCTTCGACGAATGCAGCGTTTGTCTTGCAAGCATCTTCCGCATCTACTATCTCAACGGCCTGGCTCACCACATCGATGCCACCTGGTGGATGGGACCCGGAATGGCCTGGTCCTGCATCGAGCCGCTGGTGGCCATCATCTCGGCCTGCTTGCCAACACTGGCTCCGCTGTTCCGTCTGGGCCGTAACAAGGACTCGTCCGGTAAGAATAGCGGCAGCGAAGGCAACGATCAGTCCAATCCGGTCAACTCGCAAAGCGGCCGCTACGTCCTTTCCAGTACAATCCGCGCCAACGGAGGCCGTACGCGCCTCAACGATGACGAGGTCGAGCTCACCTGCACGGCTGGCCGTGGAGACCATGCGACCCGGCTAGGGAGCACCGGGAGTTCCGACGAGGAGGTGGAAGACGGCGGCATCACAGTCCAGACCCAGGTCTCTGTTGTTGCCTCGCAAAAAGTCTGATTCTAGCTTGTATAAAAAAACATTGTGCTATTAAACAATAAACGTTACTGCTTGATTGTTTTATTCAAACAGTCACAAAGCTATTATAACAAGTTACTCATTAGTAGCCATTAATAGTCATTAATAAGGGCACCTTTTCCCAAGACTCAAAGAGACGAAATTCGCATCACATAGCAAAAAGTATTAATGCTATTGGCAATACGTTTTTAGCGCAATATTTTCCTGGGAGCTAGAGACTACGGCTTGCCGGAATCCGGAGACTTGTGGGTTATAACTATTTGTATTAACCAAGAAAACCCGCTTGAGCGCACGAATCAAGTTACCGTGATGGCCAACATCTACCACTCAGCTTCTATCGTGCTTGTGTGGCTAGGCGAAGAGGACGTATACACTGGGAGGAGCTTTGGCCTGATACGTGCCCTAGGAAAATACTGCATGGACTGCTTAGCGCAAATAACACCACGGAAATTGGTTCAAAAGGATGACGAAGTGATTAACATGTTAGGCAAGAAAGCTGACATCTCGCACTAGACCTCCCTTGTTAAGTTCTGGGAGCGCAGGTACTTTACTCGCGTTTGGATTATTCAGGAATTATCGCTGGCTTAGAAAGCTTTGGCCGTTTGTGGAAATTATTCCGTGGACTGGGAATGTGTGATTAACGTCTCGAGGTCCTTTACTACTACATCTTGGACAAGGTGGATCGGTGCACAGTTGGGAGTAAAAGCCATGGAAACACACCTCTTCAACTATATGGCCCCTACTATCCTCAATGCCAACAAACGGGCTAGGGATATGGGGGACAAGAACATCATGCTTTACTCACTTATTCAGGGGAGGAGATTCAAGTCAACTGATCCGCGAGACAAAATTTACGCGCTCTTGGGTGTTACTGGAGACACCGTAACAGGCAAGCCTCGCCTTTCGCCGGTTTACGGAGGTCGGTCTGTGGCGGACTCGTATACGAAAGCGGCAATACAAATACTAGTGGATTCCGATGACTTTCTTCTACTGGCCTACGCTGAAGGGGACAACTTCCAGAAAGTTTCTCCATTGCTTTCAGGGGTGCTAGATTGGAGTTTGTTTCAGCCGAAGTCTCGGACTTGGTATCACAGGCTACAAGAGATATTTCGCTGTCTTCCTAGAAGCATAACCATTGACGAAGCAGCCTTAACGCTAGCAGTCAAAGGCTTCAAATTGGATGACATTCGCCTTACGGGAGCTAGCAAGAGTGAGATATCGAGCGAAACGGGTGGTATGGACTGGCTACCGATTGTCCAGGAGATGCCGCAGATCTTCTACACTGGGCAAAGTAGAAGCGAGGTTTTTTGGAGGACCCTTATCACGGATACAGGGGGAGTACCGCCTTTACATCCTGCGCCAGCAGTTCTTGGGCTAGGATTTGCTCACCGGATCACACCGCAGTACGACAAGGTCCACGAAGGGAAGAAAAATGCTCAAATATCTCAGCTTATGAACGAGATACTGCTCGCCGCCACTAGTTCCACCATTTTGCGAGAATGTTATACGAGCAAGAAGCTAACATTTATGAGACCACCCTATTTCACGCTGCGCATCTACGACTGTTCTTGACTTGGAGAAGCTATCTTGGGGCAGGATCGGAGTCAGTTGCGCAAACAGACTCTATCTGGCTCATTTGCGGGTCGCCGGTACCGTGGGTTCTCAGGGAGGTTGGTGTTAACATGTTTCGAATTGTAGGAGGCTCTTATTTGCATGGATTTATGAAAGGCGAGGTGTTAGAAAGAAACACGCGATTTGAAAACATAAAAATTTGCTAAAGCTATACTTTGACAGACCAGGTAAGCCAGACAGAAGAGAAGTCCGTAAAAGAGTATTCGTGAGTTTGTATCTTGCTAAAGACAATTATAGGCATTGCTAGAGTGACAGGCCTTTATTACAAGAGCGGACGGATGTTATAAAATAAGGGTTTCTAAATGTTAGAGCCTTGACTTTACAAGATTTCGAATTGAGAAATGGGTTCATACGCTTATGTTAACGGTGGTTCACGTGATGCTCTTAGCAATAGGCGAAAGCCGTAAAACTCCGATTAAGATGACCCAACGGCGGCTAAAAACGCCCTACAGGCACACTATATTAACTTCTGGCCGTTAGATACACCATACAGGGCATTAAGAAACCCCACCAATAAGAAAGAGGCATCGGTGGTCTTGTTGAAAAATCCTCAAAACGGTAGGCAACATTAGAAGTCTTTCCGTAACGAAACGCGGTTTACAGAAACTGCGTTCACATTTTAGCATGCTTGCGTTCTGATTTCTGGAAAGCTGCTTCGCGCAGATTAGTCCTCGTATCAAATCGGCTGCTGCATAAGGGTGGTCAGCATGCATAGAAGTCGGCCAGCTACGGGCTGCAAGGATGATATTCGAATCAACTGCCAGAAGATTCGGGGGCTTCCGGGTGCCATGCTTACGGCGTAACCTAGTCTAATCTGGTATTGTTACCTCAACAATTTTGACCTACTTCTTGTTTTCGACTGTGTGCTTTTCTTAGCTTTCTGCTCCCGATCAATCAGCAGAAATCTGCGACTTCCTCTTAAAAGTCAGCAGAAATGGCGAGCTACTATGGAGACGACAACGGCGGAATCAAGCCCGTTTTTGGCGAAGGAGGACCACTCCGGCACGCCTATTGAGCCAGCCCATGCCGTCGCAGGCGAACTCCTCGCTCGAGCGACGCCCGTTGCCGGCATCTAGACCGCCTCTGTCAACAATCCACTCGGGCGACTGGCGTGGACCAGGACAACCCGCATATCCGCTGCCACGGTCATCGGACATCTATCAGGGCTGTGATAGCGGTGGCAGTATGGTGTCGCCCTACTACCGGGACCCATACTACCCCAGCTACATGCCGAATGTGCCGCTCTACTACCAGCCACACCCTATGCAGTTTGCAAACATGGTACCTCCCCCATCGAGAATAGCTAGGGACAGCAACGCGGGCTTCCAATCACCTCGGATGGACCCACAGCCGGTTCTCTACGACAGCCCCCGTAAGAAATATCATGTGCGGCAACGCAGTCGGTCGCCATTACGACGGGTCCGATCTAGCCGGCATACCCGATCAAGGTCTCGCTCCGGTTTCCGTTCAAGACACCGCTCCCCAGCCAGTGAACCTTCTGATACCTTGCCACGTGCTCGGACACGTTCGCCCTCAGCGTCCATATCACAGCAGTCGTCCCCATATTCATCCGACTCCATGTCTCGGCCGGCATCACCCAAGGCCAGAACAGGACCGAGAAAAACGGTTCGCATTGAGGACGTCAGCCGCTATGAAGACGAGAGTGACTCTTGGCATCGCTCGTCGAGAAAAGTGTATGTACAGAACGGTGTATATGATGATGGAGTGGAAGAAGGCGTTGACGAGTTCGACGACGGGACACCTCCAACCGTCTACTCTTTCACACCACGGCATATGTCGCGGGTTACCTCGTCGCAGGGAAGCTCGCATGGCGACGACGATTCACCCGACAAGGAGGAGGACACTGCCACCGGTAACGTCGGTAATGGTGATGGCGGTCCTGACGGGGCCAAAATGGACCCAGACCTCGCTTCCAATATCGACAAACTATCACACGTTTTTCAGTCGCAGTATGTCGGCGAGTTTGTCCCGGGCGGCTGGCACAGCGCCAAGATCACCACAGTGGTGAGCAGCAGCTCGAAGTTAAAGCCTCTGTTTAAATGGCTGTAAGTCTGGAGTGCGTGAGAGATCGGAAGACATAAATACTGAGATGCAAACAGGCACTGCACACGCAAAGTCATGGACTTTTCGGACTTTTCGGTAAGCATGATTCGTACCTCAATCAAATTGCCTCACCACCTCTGATACCAAATGGCTGCTAAGTGACAAGAGAACGGTTCGGCGCTCTCCAAACCTGTCCCCTACAGAGCTCAAGGGCATCCGCGACCTGCTGGCCACCGTGCAGCGAAAGTTCGTCAGGTCAGTCCAGACGGCTAATGGCCAGAC
Source organism: Grosmannia clavigera kw1407 (assembly GCF_000143105.1). NCBI lineage: Eukaryota > Fungi > Ascomycota > Sordariomycetes > Ophiostomatales > Ophiostomataceae > Leptographium > Leptographium clavigerum. Next base: position 2,045,331 of record NW_014040797.1, on the reverse strand, counting down.
TGTTCATCACATGGAACCGTCCTGCATTCAGCACGTGCTGCCACCCGATGACTCGGCGAAGGCATCCACTTTTTCGCAACGCACCCTCACTTGGGTCTGCATGCCGTTCTTTTCCCTTGAGAAGTACTCCGGCCTCCAAGAAGTCCCTCGAAACATGCCTGCCTTCCCGATAGAGACCCTGTTGCAGTCCAAGTTCTCGCGGGCTACACGCGAACGAGACATGCAACAAGCCATCTGCCAGAATCAAGGCAAGGGTATGCCTGCCGGGTTATGCTACCACGTTGCGCAGATTTGGTGTCTTGTTATTGATAACTGTAAGTGCCTGCCTATTCAGTGACTACTCTTTCACAAACCTTACAGCTGACTGCTGGCAGCATTCCTCTTTACCTACAGCCACATGAGTGAGGAGATGCTTGTCGGTGACGCCATTGAAATTGCGGAAATACCCATCCAGCAGATGCCCAACACAGGACACCAGTCCGTCATTACCGTAGCGTACAAGAGGGCTGTCCTATGGTCCATCCCGGTTGAGGATTGCAAGACCTGGTTGGTACGTTTATTGGTAGTGAATGGCGGAAAGGGGTATGCCTAGATCAGAGTACTAACAATAGCGCAGGAGTTTCTTTCTCACTTCCGTGATTTCTGGCCGCAGCGACTGTCCTTTTTCCGTCGAACACGCCCTGTCGAGGCAGATGATTGGCCTCGCATCTGGAACCTGGCTCAACATGTCCAGAATCATATTACACTGGAGATGCGGCTCAAGTACGTCCTCCCTTATATTCCCCTCTTACCGGTTTCCTCATTGTTCCTAACCGTCATAAGGCCTCCTGCTTTGCCACCGCCTGCTGGCGTTTTAGCCCCTCAACAGGAAGACACCGTCGCTGAAATTTCTGTGACGCCTCTTCCAGCAGAAACGGCAGCTCCTGGACCAAGTCTCCCGGCAGCTAAAGTGGTATCAGGGGCCCGATCGAGCGCAACTACGCAAGGTCCAATCAAGCCTTCCTCGTCAGCAGCATCAGTATCGACTGCAATGCCTATATTCTCATGCCTTACAGGTGTGACCCGTCCCGACCACAACACCATCGATGAAGATGCTTTAGACGACCACTTGCGGGAAGCGGAGGAGTTTATCTTGTCTGCCACCTCTTTCAGCGATCGTCACGCCTACAATGCCTGTCCCAATTCTACCCGCGATGAGATCTCTGCCCATCTCCAACAAGTGGGTGCAGAGCTTGCCAAAATCACCGACCAAAAGTCTGTCCGCAGCCAGCTTTCCCAGCAGCGTTTTTACGAGATACAGCTAGACGTTTTCAATGCTGCCAGCATGGTGTTTGCCTATTTCTTTCCACCCGGGGTTAATGTGCCAACAGTCCAGAAGTTCTGGGGCGCCGTCCAGATTATTGTTAACGTGTGTTTGTTCTTTCGTCTCCCTCTTTCTCTTGCCCCTAACCCCAACTCTAGTTTCCATGCTTGTCGTTTCGTACGGTATATTCTGGAAACTAACAACATTGTCTAGGCTGGCCTGCCCGTTGTCTCCACCTCGCAAGGTCCTGCGCCTCTCAACATCCACTCTTCTCTGGACATACGCTCAGAGCTGCAAAGACTTTGCACAGCGATCCAGGCCTTTAGCGAAATCTTTGCGCGCTCTAGTCAGCAGGAGCGGGCCAACATAACCGTGCCTAAAGAAGTGCTCGGTAGCTGGATACACCTGCTGATGGGACTAATTCACCAGCCCAGAGATATTGAACGCAGCGACCAGCTTATTGGAGACGCCAGGCTTCTCTTCCACGGTAGTATGGCCACCGTGGTGCGCTCCTTGTCGAAAGCAGAGCTGTTAGAGGCGTCAGTGGTATTACCGCTAGAGCTGCTGTCACTCATCGTTAGAAAGCTGGTGCAAGACATGACTTTAGGCATGCCTAGAGTTGACACATGCTACTATGAGAAGCTTGAAAAAATGGTAACTCTCCCTAAAAACGTAATTCATATCTTATCATTGTCAGCATAGCTAAGCTGACTGTCTTTAGAACTCGGAAATCACCTCTGAGGCGTCCGATCGCTTCCGCGAATACCGTATTGGCCTGCTGATGGAGGAGCTCGTAGCGGTGGAGCACGTCGTGGATATGCAAGTTGGTGTGTTCCAGTCCCTGAAAGACTTCCAATGCAACTCGGATACCCTCAACAAACCACCACGTCGGGCACATTACACGCCAAGGCGGCCGGTCCCTGAATTGTCGTACGACGACAGACGCTTGCCATCTCCACCGCCAGCTACGTGCTATACTAGCCGGTGGCGCTCAGATCGGCGAAACTTCAACCGTGTTTCTGATTACTACACTAATGATGTTCCAGAGTACGTTGCCCTAGGCCAGCCTGTCGACTTACGGCTGCTATCGACAGACCCTAGTGGCTACCGGAGTTTGCTTTTGAACGACTGTCTCCAGTTCGTCGAAGGACGAAACTATGACTTTACCAGCTTACGTGAAAGGGCAAAAGCGCTCGAAAGCAAGGTTTGTTTCATCTTACACTGGATTTCTGCCGTTCCTATTCTGACACCTCCCAGAACCGCAATAAAATAGACACGACCAAGGACCGCCATGACAACGCAATATATGCCTTTACCATCGTCACCATCATATTCTTGCCTTTAAGTGCCGTCGCCGGTATCTTTGGAATGAACACAAACGACGTCCGCAACATGGAGCTAGACCAATGGGCGTACTGGGCCACTGCTGTGCCCGTGACAGCCGTTGTCATTTTTCTTGGCCTGATGTGGACGGGCGAGCTAGGCAGCATTATGCATTGGATCCAATCCTTTGGCAAGCACCAGCAGGGCTACAGGATCCCACCTGACAGTCTGCGTGAGGATGACGACTACGAGCAATATACTGCTTCACTACAGCCCGGCTACCGTTGAGAAAGGTCCCTGTATAGAAGTTCCAACCAGAGTAAAGGTATCCACGCTACCACCAACTTACCAATCTTTGTGTTCTACCAGAAGACGGTCAGCATATGTCACGTGGGCCCGCGCAGTATTGTTGCTTGAGGTTAGTGGAATCCTGTGCCACACAGTACATGTAGTTCTTTATGCGAGTACGAGTACGAGTACGGAGTACTTGTATCTTACCTTTGCAAAAGTCTCCATAATTTATATTATATTGCCCTAGCGCGCTTTATATCACCCCTTTCTACATATGTCGTAGGGCGTCCGCGTTAGAGTTTAGTACGCAATTTTGTACGGAGCACTCCGTATTTTTACAGCATGCGCGACGGGGAAAACAGGAATGAACGACTGTTGCGGGGTGATGCACGGGCCACATAATCTGACAGATTTTTCAGCCCAGGCTTCCGCTTTAGCCTTGGATGGCTGTCCTAATCTTCGCCCTACACCGACGCGGAAAAGCACGTAAGATACGACTTTTCTCTAGTCATCTATTCGTTTTCGTCTTCTTGTCTATATAGTCACCATTATTCTATCCTGTATACCTTCGCTGTATAGAAGCCAAGCCAAGGCTTCAAAGCTACTAATAGACGTCCTAATAAACCACAAGGTTCGAACATATGCCGCGCACTGTCAAAGGCCACTGTCCTGCAAAGATATCCGGATCGGACCTCGGCCAATACCCAAACACCACGACGTAGTTTTTTTGGCTTGTAGCCGTCATAATCCCGTCTTTTAAGGCTTATCTCGCTTTACTTCTCGGCATCTTTAGGTGCCGACCCCCGCTCGAGCGATGCTTTTGTACGAATAGGACAGGTATTACAAATCCATCCCTCGGGCAAAACTGGTAAGTCCGGGCTCTTCCCCATAAAAGTAAAGAAAAAAAAAACAAACCATAAGTCATGCCCTGTAATAATTTTTGCACTCGTGACTTCACACTGTCCTTCTGTAGTGCAACGCCTTGCCTCAGACAATAGCTTCCATTTTATCTTCTCACTTGTGTACAACCCCAGTGACTAGATTTGAAATGGATGAAAAAGGTGCTTACCAATCCAACGGCCCGGCATCTCGGCCACGGACCTCATCTTCTTCGGCCACAGAGCTTGGAGGGACTCAGGCCAAGACGCAAGAGAAGGAGGAACAGCCCAAGACAGAGCCTGAGCCAAGACTCAGCGGCTCGTCTGCCAAGCATGAGGGTCAGACCGAGTCTGACAACGAGGATGACGATGATATCGAAGCACACGATCGCGACTACAGTCGCCGCCTCGCTCGGGTCAAGAGTCAAGACCATGGAACTCCGGATATCGACCATGACGCGGGTGAAGCGATTGCTCTCGGACACGACCTCGACATGGAGCTTGCCATGGTGAGTCAATACAGAGAAAGTTATTTTGCTGTGTGGCCACGGCCAAGACTGACCCTTCGCAGGCCCCGGATATCGAGAGCATTAGGAGAATTGAGACCAGAGGCAGCGCCAAGAGTAAGCTTTCCCGCCTCTTTACCTCGACCAGCAAGACCAGCAAGAAGCACGGCATCCGCGCTGAGCTGCTTCCCCTTATGGACCTTGACCGCGGCATCGTCGGCTGGGAAAGCCAGGACGACCCTGAGATGCCACTGAACTTCCCTCCCGCCAAGAAATGGCTGCTAGCCGGCCTTCTCTCGGCCATCACCTTTATCACGCCCTTTGCCTCCTCCATTCTCTCACCCGGCATTAGCCACGTGGACTTGGAGTTCCACAACAGCAACGTATTGATCGCCTCCTTGATGGTTAGCATCTACCTGCTCGGCTACTGTCTGGGACCGCTGCTGCTGGCCCCACTGTCCGAGATCTACGGAAGGAAGATTGTCCTGACCAGCGCCAATGTCTTCTTCTGCTGCTGGCAAATTGGCTGTGCGCGTGCGCCTAATATCGCCTCTTTGATTGTCTTTCGCCTGCTGGCTGGTGTTGGGGGCGCGGGTTGTATTGTATGTCTTGCCTCGTCCCTTTCCTTTTCCTCTTTGTGTCCTTATGGCATACTGATTAGCGCCCTTTGGCAGACTCTCGGTGGCGGCCTGATTAGCGACATTTTCCGCGTTGAAGACCGCGGCGTGGCTATGGGTATTTGGGCTCTTGGCCCCCTGTTTGGTAGGCTATTACCAGAAGATGAAAACGTATAAGGAGGGACCTTTTATTATTAACATACACATCTAGGCCCAACTATTGGTCCGTTAGTAGGCGGGTTTATGGCAGAGACGATAGGATGGAGATGGGACTTCTGGGTTGTCCTCATTGCAGGGGCTATACTTACAATCACGATCGAAATCCTCAACAAGGAAACCAGCCACCCCATCCTCATCCAGCGCAAAGTACGACGTCTTAAGACAGAGCTTGGCAGAGACGACCTGCGCAGCTGCTACGAAACTGGAGAGAAATCAACGGCTGGCCAGGTTCTAAAGAGCGGCCTTGTGCGGCCCATCAAGATGCTCTTCTTATCTCCCATGGTGTTTTCCCTGTCCCTCTACATCGCCTTCGTCTATGGCGTATTGTACCTGTTGTTCACCACCATCCCTACTGTGTTTCAGGAGACCTACGGCTTCAACGTCGGGCTCACGGGCCTCGTGTACCTGTCGCTAGGAGTTGGCAATCTCGTAGGCTGGTTGGGCATCACCATGTACTCGGACAAGACCGTCATTCGCCTGGCCAAGGCAAACAACGGCGTATTCGTGCCCGAGATGCGACTGGCGACAACCATCTTCTTCGGCTTCTTTCTGCCTATCACTTTCTTCTGGTATGGGTGGTGCGCAGAGAAGAAAGTCCACTGGATAGCGACTATCCTGAGTTTGATTCCCTTTGGCTTCGGCATCATCGGGCTCTTTCTGCCCATCACTACCTACCTCGTCGATGCGTACCCCATGTACGCGGCATCTGCCATCGCTGCCAACACGGTATTGCGCAGTCTTGTCGGTGCCTTGCTCCCTCTTGCTGGCCCTCGGATGTACTCGAGTCTCGGGCTGGGCTGGGGCAACTCTTTGCTGGGATTTCTCTCAATCGCCATGATTCCCGTCCCGATGTTGATCTACAAGTATGGAAAGCGGCTTCGCGAGATGCAGACCTTTAAGCTTTAACGGTTGCCATGTTCTCCTACCTCCTCTCCTCCTCCTTCCCTTTCCCGCCTCCTATACTCTTTCCATCTTGGAATGTCCAGGTTACATGCGTGGCTATATATGTGGATAGTGCAGAGGGTGATACTTTTTTCTTCTTTTAGTTTCAGTTTCAAACGAATCAAAAATGATACAATAGCTTTACGTACTGGGGGTATGAGATTGTAGATATTATAATGAAAAATTACTTTCCAATCCCGGTCTTTAGCCAGCGCGGCTTCCTTGGCGTTTTAGCTCATAGGTATGGTGTTTAAGTACACATACATAAGACGACTCTCGCCCTTGATTCTTCCTCACATCACTATCTACCGAGACCTGTATCATTATGGTGGTGGCTGGCGATCGTGTTCTCCGGACACTCTGTATACTGATTCATATTTACGAACCAGATAGAGCCTACTAAGGCTTGCAGCCGTGTTCCGAATTTCCCTTGATTCTTCACAATTTAAACAGCCTTCGTATATTCCCTTTATTCAAAAATGGCCATTACGATGTGGATACATCAAAAAGTTCACAGCACCCTTATGAAGCATTTCACTATTCGTTTTATCAAGCTGTTCGGTTTCTTACATATTATCCTAGTCCATATAAGAGCCTATTTCTAGTTTCTCCTTCGTACCACATATTTTGCTTCTAGCGCCTCTGCCTCTTTCCGCCGGCCTTGCTTGCGATAAGTAGCCACTAGGTTATGTACTCCGTACAAAAGCAGTTCTTCTACAGTGGTATCTTGCCAGCTGGCGGCTTTTGAGTATTTGTGTTCTACTCTGTACAGCGCACAGATTAGGTGAAGACTAAAGGGGGCGCACTAAAACGGGATGACTTTTCGATGCTTGTATAAGACGATTTTTTAAGCCCGTGTTTTGTATATTCGCTGTTCGGGTCATCCGTACAAACAATCGCCGTATTGACCTAACTAAAAATCTGGCTCTACTATCGTCTATTATGCCCACCGTCATACAGCCTAGCGCCTCGGCTTCGTACAACTCGTCTGTCCCCATAGATGTTCAAACAGAGGAAGACCGTCGACTAGGTTCACACCGGTAAAGAGCCTTTTCCACCAAATCGAGGAAACTGTTGGGGACATACTGATTGTAACAAGTAAGCTTAATGTTCTGCGTTGTTTGTCGTTGATTATAAAATCTAACCGGTCTTATTTCCACTCTTTAGATGTCTCCCCTACGAATTTTGCAGCAATTGAGAGATGGAGACAAGCTCGCCGCTGCCATTAGCAGTTGCGACGATACGATTCTTAGTCCGCACTTCTCATTATCTCGATTCCCACTGATGTTCACGAGCAACTGCACTTGGGTCTGGGAACTGATGTCTTGTTTCAAATTTCCAATATCGGTCTTCGAGGAAGTTGGAGGCTTCGAGGGCGTAACATTTCGAATTTAAGGCCATCCAGGGGGTGATGGCGGCGAAGGTGATTATACAGGCGGTCCTCTGCCTCAAATGCATGATCCCAATAGGTAGTCGACATTACTTATCGAAGCTGGAGATGCCGAGTCCTTAAATGAGCTACGAAACACTGCGATGGTGGTTCGGAGCCTCTAACGACCAAGTGAAGATTGCGAATCCAGCAAAACTCGACCGCCAGTCCCAAAACATCATCTTGGAGAGATGGGGGGAGGAGGCCCGAGGCCGAACTGGTGCTACTTCAACGCCAGCTTCAGGCCAGGCATCTTTAGAGCCAGAGTTGCAGCAGACAATTACCATAACTCGTTATTACTCAGAACGGTCACAGTGCGCTCCATTCCAGAGCTTGACAGTATTTAACAAAGAAGCGATGGCTTAGCTATTTTAATAGCAAAGCATTCCTATAATTATAACGCAGCTAAAGATATTATATACTAAAAAGCAATAAGCTTGCCTTTCTATAAAAGTACGCAGACAATATCAACAACCTTGCTGCGATTCAATTTGTATTTCCAATATATCTTTTGAACTGGCTTGTACCTCTTGTACACAGTCCCACTTTTCCACTAGTATGGGGAAATTAGGCAGATCCGTGGGGCGATATACGCGATCCCGTTAGGCTGCCATGTGGATTTCTGACGACTTAGGCCCATAACCCCTGCAATCCTTGTCTACTTACTCCAGCTCGACAACCCTTTCAGTCCAGACGAAGGGTGGTGTTCCCACTGGCTGTTACCGCCGGCCTCGGTGCTGAACAGCTGGCTGCTCTGCTGCGGGACTGCCAGCCAGCAACCTTTGGCCGCGCCGGCGAGGATGTGTTCGACGAGGACTACCGCAAGGCGTCCAAGCTGGATGTCTCAGCCTTCTCCAGCAGCCTCTGTCCATATGGGTTGGGTATCGTCGACACCGTCGCCGAGATGCTCATGCCGAGTGATTACATGGCGGGCGGGTCACGCGGCGTCAAGGCCGAGCTGTACAAGCTGAACGTTTGCTTTTCCTTTGCTTCTGCTGTCATATTGTCATCAGAATTCTGTTTGCATCGCTAACATGGCTTTTGTTGGCAGGTCTACTCCGGTCCGTCCGGTCACTTCAAAGCGCATGTTGACACGCCACGATCCGAGCAGCAATTCGGCTCACTAGTCTTGTGCCTGCCAACTGTACACGTTGGGGGTGCGCTGGTTGTACGCCATAGCGGACAGACTATCAGGCACGACTGGGATATTGGCACGGGCCTGAACGGGGGAGACGCCGGTCCCCCGGCTCTGCAGTGGGCGGCCTTCTATTCAGACTGCGAGCACGAGGTGTTGGAGGTCACAGCTGGCCATCGCGTCACTCTGACGTATAACCTATACTCGGTGCCACAGCGTGTCGATGTTAAGGGCAAGACCGAAAGCATGGACGTCGTCCGTCTGCCGCTGTACGGCGCCCTACGCGACGCCATCGGTAACCCCCTGTTCCTTACCACGGGTATGGACTCTTACCTCTTTTCTTTTCCCCCTTCCTCCTATTCTTAGTCTCCCACTAACCCTCAACTTAGGCAGTATCGTCGGATACTATTGCCGCCATGCATATCCACACTCGGTCAAGAGCCAGAAGAACGCACCGCTCTTCCCGTCAGTCTTGAAGGGTGTGGACCTGTCTTTCTACAAAGTACTAACAGTGCTTGGCATGAAAGTATCGGTGCGGCAGGCTCTGTCACCTGAAAAAAAATATTTGAAGCGTTACGAATACTTCAAGAACAAAGCTTCGGCCAACCAGGGTACCGTTGCCGATCCGATGAAGGCCCTGGTAACAGAGTCATACGTATCGAAAATCTCGGACGTTAAAATAACCCGTGCTGGCGGCAACGAATCTCATACCGAGGAAGATGTCCTAAAAGTCTTCGGTGTCTGCCATAATATTTTCTGGATCAACCAGTCACACCCTAGCGCCCAGCAGAAGGGATTTGTACATCTTACGTATGGAAATGGGGCTGGGATCAACCATTTGTACACGTCTGTGGTGATGCTTTTCAAGGTTAAGGAGTGGGAGGGGGAAAAGCGAACAGTTACCGCTATGTAGCCACTGCATTGAAGCAATTTTCGGCTTCGGAAAGTGTATACAAACAGGCACTCCGGGTATAGCTAGCAGCAAGAGACCTTATACTGATTCATTCTTAGTCTAGACTTATATGGCATTGATCCACACGAAGGCTAAAAGATGTGACGTTGGCACCTCCAAAGACGTGGCCGGAATATCCAGTACAAGCCGATGAACCTGAGGTGGAAAGCACCAGTTAAGCTGATACGAAATAAGACCAGGCCTCGATTTAGTTGCAGTGTGCGGAGGGGTCTTCACCAAAACTATCGTCACTTTCGGCCTAGCCTCAAGACTCGTGGAAAGGCTGCTATATAGACTAAATAGCGGATTGTGCTAGCGTACCATGTACGAGAGCAAGCGGCGGTGGCATCAATACATGAGGTGAAAAGGGTTTCTTGTGTGATATCTGCCGTACCGAGTGCTACAGATAGCGGCTGCCCAATACTTTTGCCACAACGCAGTTGTTTGTTTGTTATAGCATTTTCAGCTTCGCTTCCGAGGTATTCGAATTCCTCTCTTATCCTTCAAGCAACAATCACACACCAAAACACACAAATCACTGTTTCTTGGCACTTACAGCTGGTGAAAGGCTCCCGGGACTGCATTCTGGGAGAAGCAACTCGCCGCCTGGCTCGGATTCCTACCCACATGGCAAAGCAGCGAGTATTACCTGCTGTGTTCCTGAGCGTGACGATCAGGCAGCTGGAGAGGCTCGAGGATATGCCGGGGAACTTGTTGGCGCTGCGTGTCGTCCCCGATGGACTGCTGCTGTATCCGGAATGGACACAATGGACGGCAGAATGGCCGATGCCGAATTTTCCGGAGCTGATGGGCGTGGCAGAGGGATGGAGCTATGCTGAAAAATACCAGCAGTGGCTGGTTGGCTACCGGGCGAGGCGATATCAGGAAGGAGGAGTGAGGCTTGTGGCGGCAGAATACAGGACTTTAATACGGACGCGGTCTCTTACGGCGGCATTATCGGCTTCGCCACCGGTTCACCTTTACCGGCTGCCTGGCCGCTGTCGCAGATCAGCATTAACAACGTCTGCGCCGGCTTCAGTGTCAGCTCCAACGGCGGCTCGACTGGGATCGGCGGCTATGGTGCGTATAAGCCATGTTCGCCATCTGCACAAATGCTGACTAAGCAGAAGAACTTCCACTTCCACGTCGGCGGTGCAGCCGGGACAGATCTGCAGCTGGCCGATTGCTCGACGGACGCCAGGTTCTGTGGTTCATCGCAGCCTGATGCCGCAGTCAGCCCACAAGGACCATCGCCGGCTTCGGCTCTGTCAGCTGGCGGGACGCCGAGAATGCGGCAGCTTCGGCCGAGGTCCCTTTGACAGCTCTGCTTTTGCTGCTGCACCGACGAAACGGCGTCACCGCCCGACAGCCCGATAGAGGCTATATTCTGGCACGGTGGACGACGGATATATTCTGCCACAGCTGTATGCTCACTGAGGGATGAAAAGAAAGAGGTGCTGCTTAGTCCTGTTGTTGTAGCCGGAATGGCTGTCATCCATGACGTTGGGCAAATGGGCACGGGCGAGCTGGGCAGCATCGTGTGTCGAGATACTGGATCTGGTCTTTGTTGAGCAATTTCATACTCTGTACGGTATTCTACATAGTGGTGGATCGTGCTATGTAAATCCTACGTAAAAATAGCTGAGATCGCCGCCATCCATCCAGCCCCTCAGCTGCAGGTACTGGTCTGGTGCCTGTTCTACGGGTATTTTCCGTGGCCATCAAGATCTGCTCCAGTAGTTTGTTCTTCGGTCGTCATTTTACATGTGGCGCATGCCGTACTCCGTATGATACGAAGCCTGCCTCGGCTGACGAACAACCATCGCGCATCGACGCGAGTGCTTGCTACGGAGTAGATGTTGCAGTGTTCTTGAAATTCAAGTCTGGTGCGCCACCCGCAGAAAATGGAGTTTTGCCCTGACAGTTGGATAGAGTACAGAAAAAGAGACAGGAAACCATAAAAAAAATAAAAGACCTGCCTGCAGTGGGTGGCCCACCACCTTCAAGAATGCGCGCGCAACCCAGTTTTTTGCTGACAACATTTTTGGTTGGGGGGCTTTCCCTCTTGCAGAGGGACTCTTGCAGAGGGACAGACAACCGGTGCCACGTTGCCGCTTGTGAGAGGCCGAAGACCAAGCCGTTTCCGGACCATCCGTCCAAGTCCCATGGCTCTCCACGCATTCATTCTTTCGGTCGCAGTCTCGTGATGGGGGCCACTTTTTCCGACGTAACCGTTTGGTTCCGGGGAATCGCGTTGCATTTCGTCGTAATCCGTCTTCCTGACGGTTAACAACCTGCGAATACACGTACGCGTACGGAGTACTATGCATCCTATCTTGCTACTAGCATGTGGACAGCGTGAGAAAAAGCCATCGAATGCAGGGGCACAAGCGAGCGATCAGGCGAACAAGTGGCTGCGACGCCGACGCGTTCACGTAGGTCTCGATATTAGACAAGGGCGCACAAAGTACGGTGAGAAGAAAATAGACGGTGAAGGCACAGGAAATGAGGGCGCAGGCAGAAGAAGCCAGAAACCTAAAAGAGACAACAGTGGGGAATGGAGCGGAGCGTGGAGAAGAAAAATGCGAAGCCCCAAATGGAGAGAAACCTACGGAGTAGAGAGTTGTATAACTAGAAAAATAGTAAAGAAGAATAGAAAGAAAATTAGGCAAGGCCGATAAGGGAATGCAGACGAAAGGGGAATGCTTCGGATAAGAAAAGGAAAGGCGAAGTTCACTGGACCAGGAACGACCCGTACGTGAGATAAAAGCAGGGAAAATATTTCAATAAAAAGATGCGGTCAAGAAATGCGGTACGTAAGATACATAAGATACCTCACGGCAGAGAAGGTAACACATTTTTTTGCCAGAATTGCGGACAGGCACCAGCCCTGTACTAAAGCTTAGCGGATTCTGGGGGATCAGTCAGGCACTTACGGTGACTGACCCGGAACAAAGCCTGACCGTTACGGGACGGACGGCTGGCAGGAAGGCGTCTTACGAATTCGTGCTCCGTATCTTCAGTCTCGTAAAAGAGCGAAAAACAGACGCCGACTCGCAATCTGCTTGCTCGAGCAATAGCCTGGCCACTACGACGAGTGCGGCAAGCGGCTGAACACGTGTCCATCCGGTTTACATTGAACTGTGCTGTGCTGTCAATGCGTGCTCCCACGCGCACTGCCGCGGAACTGAGCGAAGGCCTATCGCTTAACGGAGCAGTGCGTCCGTTTATCTTTTCGGTAGTGACGTGACCCTTTTGCACGCGAGGGTGCGAAAAAAGGACAACAAAGGACCACCATCGGGCAGATCCCGTCTCTTAGCTGCGCTCCCATCTCACTTCGCTTCCATTCCTCCTTGGCCAGACCAGTGTTCGAATCCTGCCAGAAAACGTCCACATGCTGACGGTCGGGCAGCCAAGTTTTTAGTTTGATTATTTTCTGTATTTTCAATCAAAAATTGGGTCGCGCTGCCAGCGAGACTCGGCGCACTGTGCGCTTAGTTGCTCCTAGAACGTTCTCCGTCACAGGCTCTAGCGCCCTTGCTTCGTACAGGAAAAAAATTAAGGTCCCGTCCGACCTAGGCCCACAGTGTATTACACTCTGTTCCTTCCTCGCGCAGCCTGCAGGACAACGCAAACATCCTTTTCCTCAACAAGACCCAAGACGGCCGGCGAAGAAAAGGTGTCACATCGACAGTTCACCACACACACCCACGCTTGACCTGCACCCATCTCCACGTATCTTACGTGCTCCGTACCCACGCATTCGACGTCCCGCCCCCCCTCTCGACAGACGGACGAATTTGCTCTTTCCTCGGTCATCCGCCCTTGTCTGGCCTTTTTTTCCCTGCCTAACCAAGCGACTCGCATCAGCGACCTGCTCGTCTCATCCCGTCCGCTCTCTCTAGTCGGTCCTCCGAAGTCATCCCTTGCGAATCCCTGTCAGCCGGTAAACAGAACAGCTCTCTTGACCACGCCTTACGTCTGCACCCCCCCCCTTCCCCTTCCCCTCTCTCGTCCCATCGACCGAAGCGGGTTTTCCAAAGCCGAACCTCCGTGTCGACACCCTCGGCGAAATTGGAAAAGGAAAGTTGCATTATCATCAGCAGAAGAAAGCTGTGGCCTTTTCGGCATCTCTTCCCCTCGTCTCAGTCCGCCCAATACGGTCCACCCACTCCTCTCTCGGCCGGGGAAGCACCATGATATCATGACTCAGACTGCACCACGAAGCCATAGTCGATATTATAGCTGAGAGAGTAGAGTGCCGAGGTGTTGGTGGACTACGCGAGGTGTACAGCTGCTGTCCCCCAGCACAAACGCGACCAGACACCTGCAAAACACGACGACATCGGCACCCACCGCCACCAGGATACAGGTCCCTTGGTGACCCATCATCCCACAACGATGGACAAGTCGTCCAATCTCGCAAATGGCGCGTCTGCCAACCAGACACACGGCCTGAACCCCACGCCCGTCCGCGAATCAGTATCGGCCTCCGTCCGCAGAGCGGATCTGTCACGGTCCACAAGACCAGCACCGCAAATATCACAGGTCGCTTCGCTGTCCCCGTCCTTGCCCTCGTCCCCATTTGCGTCTCGAGAGCCATCCCCGATTCGTCCTTCGGTCCGCCCCAACAAATCCGTAAAAGCAGCCTTGGCCGCGGCTCCATCACCAGGTCCGACATTGTCAGCATCGCAGGCAGCAGCAGCAGCATTGCCCTCATCGCAGGCAGCATCGTCATCCACAAACCCCCAAACTCCGGGCTTCCGCATACGACGGAGCAGCCAACAAGACCCCAGTCCACCACGTCTCTCCCGGTCCAAAATCCGAACGCCAACGGCGCTGAAGTCGACGACACTGTCCAACACGGCCATACCCTCACTACCGCCCGCAACCTCCGATGCCTCCTCCGTCCATACTCCAGGCCCACAGAAATCCGAACAGCCACAAGGCTCGCCCCGCTGGCCCATCTCACCCCGTCTGCGCTCTCCGCCTCCCGTCCTGCGTCAGCCGGAGCTCGGCACAGCCACCGTTTCCTCCATCCCGACAGCTGAACCTGCCGCCACCGTTGCCTCTGCTGCCTCCACTGCGGACTCTACACCGACGCCGTCCGACAGCGAGGCCGAGGAATCCTACCTGACCATTTTATCGGGAATGCGGACACCCAGCCGAACTGGGACTGGCGGTGTGCCGATGCTGGAGACGGTGCAGGAGGCAAGCCCCCTGGGATCACCACGGGCCCTCGATGCGGCGTTGGAGAAGCTGGAAACGGCGAGCATCACGTCCAACGCCAGCATCTTGACGACGTCGGAGGTGTCGGAGGTGTCGGAGGTGTCGGAAGTGTCCTCCAATAAGACGATCCGCGCCAAGCAGCTGTCAGGCCATGGCCAAGCAGAGAGCGGGAACGAGAGCAGCGTCAGCAGGGCCAACCGCCGTGCTGCCACGACTTCCACGTCTGCGTTACCACCGCTGACGCCACGTCAGTCGTCCAGCACGATCAGAACTAGCGCTGCCAAGGGAAAGACGGGCGAGGGTGCACAGGCGACGATGACGGTGGAAACGGAAACGGTGACGTCAATACCCAACGTGGCTCTCGGGCCTGCAGCCGCCCAAGGCGTCAACGGCAGCCTGCGCGCGCGGCCAAGCACAGAGACGATTCGGCCAAAGAAGGAGAGAAAGAAGACAAGTCGGAAGCAGTCGGCTGTGACACAGGGAACAGGTACGTTTTTCTGAACACACACACAACATGCCCGAACATATGCAGTTACGCCCCCAAATGCGTGCCCAAATTCATGCTCGGCTGCATGCTCAACATGCATTTTCACCGCTAACAGCTGCAGCGACGTCCAAGGCAGACATCTTCGAGGCCAAGGTTGCCAGCGCCGTCGACGAGGCCAACACATCGGACTCGGAAGAGACATTTGTGTACGACTCAAACCCGGCCGACGGCCGAGACCGCCCCCTTCGCTTCCACCACTCGCGCACGCCAAGCGTGACGTCTGTGTCGGTGGCCAACGACCGGAGCGGCATGCGGTCCATCCACAGCGTCATGGATACGCCTGCGACGGCGACAGTCAAGAAGAGTATGAAGTTTGTAAACACCTTTGGCAACAGCAGCGGCAACGACAGCGCGCTCGGTGACGACGAGGCCAAGGGCACGGCAGGCCGTGGCATCGTGGCTGGTTCCGGCCGCGGAACCGTGCGTCTTCACCACCACGTCGGCGGAAGCCACATTGGCCGATGGGGTCTCAGCGGTCCCAAGAATGGACACCAGTCGCTCTTTGACAGCGAGTCGCCATTTCCGGTCAGCGGCGGCACGATGCGTGTCAAGCTGCCGCCGGGTGCTAGCGGCAGCAACAGCCTGGGCGTGAGACAGATGACCGGCCCGGCCAGTCCCCGAGCCACCGGCAGCGTTCGGGGCAACGGCCCCTACTCGAAGCGCGGCCTTGGTGGCAACGGGCTTCCGCACGGATACGACCTGGACGAGACGTCCGGACGGGTCCAGGACGAGAGGACACCCCTGATCTCGCCGTCGATGCGGACTGGACGGAGCGGCCGAGGATCGCGGCGTCACCACGTGTCGATGCGTTCGCTGGAACAGCAGTCGTACCGGCCGGCGCCGTCTTTTTTGAATCGATTTGCCAGCTGCCTCGTGCTGACGGTAATGCTGATGCTGGTGATCTCGGGAGCTATCGGCTTCATGTTTGCCACGTCGCAGCCGCTGGAGGATATTGAGCTGGTCAAGATCAACAACATCATTGCCAGCGAGCAGGAGCTGATGTTTGATCTGCTGGTACGAGCGCATAACCCTAACGTCGTCGTCGTCACCGTGGACGCCGCCGACATGGAGGTCTTTGCCAAGTCGCCGCATGCCGGGGCAGACTCGGAGTGGTGGCGTCGGCCACACGGAACAGCCGGTAAGCCGGCGCCGTCGGAGAGGGCTGTCGGGAACGACGTTCACACCGACGACGTGGAAAAAGAGCCGCGCGACCAGCCGGACTCGTCGCCGAACTTTTTGCTCGGCAAGTTCACCGAGTTCGACAACGCGCTCTCCTTTGAGGGGTCCTTTTTCCACCACGGCCTATCGACCTCGCGAGCCGGCATCCGAATTCGGCGGCCTGGGAACGGCACCGACGGCGGCTCCGAGCGGTGGGAACGCATCCTGGAAGACGAGTTCGACCTCATCGTCAAGGGCGTGCTGCGCTACTCGCTGCCGTTGAGCCAGCGGGTGCGCAGCGCCCTGATTGAGGGCCGCACGACGGTGAAGCCAAACGCAGCCGATGGCCCGGCGCTGCATCCCAACGAAACAGCGACGATATCGTGAGGAAGAGAAGGAAGCTAGCAAGGCAACGAGAAAGAACGACAAGACGACACAACGACACAACACGACATTACAACACAACGTCAACACAACAAGACGACAGCATAACGACACAACTGCACAGCGTCAACACACAGCACACAACACAACACATATACACCAGGACAACTAAAAAATATACACGAATTATACCCAGTCACTCATTATCACGACTCTCCTTTGTATCAGAAACCTTTTTATTTCTAGAAATCGACTAACTCCTTTTTGTTTTTATTTCCATCGTGGCATATAGTTGCAGCATGGGCGCACTGTTTTTGTTTGAAAGATCCCTCTCATGTCGCAACACGGGTTTTAGCTGTCAGTTTGGGAGGGCCGGGATACAGACCAGACAGAAAAGCGGGTTTCTTCCAGCATGTATTTCCCTCGCGTGGCATTTCAGGATCGGAATCCTGAGGAGTTAAACAGGACAGATCGTACAGTGTCCTGGCCGGAAACAGAAAGCAAGGCGCCTCTTGGTCTCTTGTTGTTGCTTGTCTAAGCCCCTTAGCTCCGGTCCAAGGGGCAGTTGTTGTTTTTGTTGCTTTTTCGGTGTTTATTCGTGTTTATTCGTGCTTTCTCGTGCTTGTGGCATTTATTACCTGGTGGCAGGCAGCCTTGTTTCCTAATATACAACCATGCGAGTGTTCCGCCCTCCGTCCGCCAAGGTCTGCGCCAAATAACACAAAAAGGCAAGACGGAAAGGAAAGCATTGATTGTTGGAAGAGAGATGAGAAATATTACGGGCAAACTTGTGGGCAACCAAACAGCGAACATGGATTTTTGTTTTCTTTACATATACGTCACGTATCCAGATCCTACAACATATTATAATAATACTACTGTCATCCCTACATTGCTTCTTGAGATTGGAGGTGGGCATTCGTTGTTGTCAATTATGCTTGTCACAGTCAGATAGCAGCGACCAATGCTCACGCTCGAGTAGTCTAGCAGGGAAAGAAGAAGAACGATGCTTTCCAACAACGCCAGTGTCTCCCATTTTATCTGCCCCCTCTCCTGTCGTTCAATGTAGTTCCAAACGAGTCCAACACTCACGAGAAGCGAATTCCCTCGGAGTTCATCTGTTGATTAGTCAGCAAAGTGGAAATGCCAAAACGGGAAAATGAGGCCAAAAGAGGAACTGGAATGAGAAGACGAACCGCATCGAGCAGCCGCAGAAAGTCGCCCTCGTCGCACTGCCGCGACCGGCGATCGGCCATTTCCAGACGCTCCAGCACGCGCAGCACCTTGGCGCGCACCAGCTCGTCGACCTTTGTGCGCTTGCGCCGGCTGGGCGTCTTGGCTGGCGGCTGATGGGCGGCCGTCTCTTTGAAAAAGGCCGGCATGTCGTCGCCGCCGCCGTCGGCATCGCCATCGCCACCACCCGCAATGCCGTTCCACTCGTCGCCGTCTGCCTCGTCGCCGCTGGCGTCCATGTCCACGTCCATGCCACCGTTGTCGTCGTCGTCGGCGACGTTTCCCTCTTCCACCAGGCTGTCGTCCAAGGCGATGCCGTTGATCGATGCATAGACCCGGTAGTTGCGCGCTAGCATGGCTAGAACCTCTTTGCTGGCAAAAGAGGCGCGCATCGTGCGATTCTTGCGGTTGAAGGCAACCTGTCGCGTGAGGGTCAGTTTGCTGTTAAGGCGTGTGTTTCTCTCTCTTTTAAAAGAGAGAACTCACCCGCAGCATGCCGTCCATCTCGCTGAAGTTGAACTTGGGCCTCTCGGAGCCGGTCTTGGGAGTAATTCGCACGACGGCAGACTCAACCTGGGGTGGCGGATTGAAATTGGCCTAAGACGATGGCTGCGTTAGAACGGCGCAGCGTCTACAAGTTCAAGGGCAGACGGGACATACCTTGCCGACTTTCAGCACGTGGGCAATGCGGGCAAAGAACTGGGCATTGACACTCAACCGGCAGTACAGAGTGTCGCCGGGCCGAGCAACAAGACGCTGGGCGAACTCTCTGTTGGGGTGGGTAATTAATTGATTTGCAACAATTACGTACGACTAAGAACGGAGGTTGGATGCTGCTTACTTTTGAAACATGAGAACGGCTGTCCGCGGCGGGTTCGGGAGCGAGAGAAGTTTGAACCTGTCCGACTGTTAGTGATGTGTTAGTTGGGAGAGGACAACAGGCATCAATACATACACGAGGGGCGAGCTGATCTGGTAGGGGGTATTCGAGATGCAAACCTGTTACAAGGTTAGAGTTACAAGATGACGGCGTGCATGAGGGAGGGGCTCGCAGGCTTTACATCAAAAGGAGGAAACTCCGTCTTTATGGCGTCTCCCAGAAGGACCTTTGACGTTAGTTAGAGTTGCGAGACAGAACACTATATGGCAGACTTACCTCAAGCTTCTTCTGCAGCGGACCGCCTTGGACTCGTTTTGTTCTGTACTGCAGTGTCAGAACCTCTGTGTCGATTCCTTGAGCAGACGTCCTTTGGGAGGCCAACTCACACTTCGGCCGCCATGCGAGGATCGAGTTCGACTGGAAATAGTGTTAAATCCGCTATCAAATTGACAGACAGAGCGGCTTGTCCTTACTGGCTATGCATTTCCGGGCTTTCTCCAAGATTCTGGTCGTGATGTTGCCCGTTCCTGTTGAAGACGATTGTCAGAACAGGCTGCGTACAGGCGAATACTTCAGTACTGCGGCCTACCTGGACCAATTTCCAATACAACGTCGGTCGGTTTTAACTTGAAGGTCGTTAGTACACCGTCTCCACGCAGTTGACAAGTTGCACTCACTTCGGCTTTTGCCACACTGGCGCAGAAACTTGATGTCAGCTCGTGCAACGAGAGATGTGGGAGCTCAAAGATATGCAACTAACATAGCTGATACAAAGGTCAGCCGATTGTCCGGAACAAATGGAAGAGGAGGGACAAGAGTGACTTACCATCTGCAACGCCTGGATTTTTCAAAATATGCTGCAGTCCGTTTATTAGCTTCGTGCCGTTCGATCAGTCGGCAGACTTGGTCAACGTACCTGGCCAACGTTGGTGTTGAACTTGAAGACATTGTTCTTCTTGGTCCCGGCCTTGCCAGTAGTGGGGCGAGCGTAGGGAGACGAAGCTGAGGCTGCGCCGGTCCTCCGGGGTGCCTTTGCCTTTCCCATACTGTACGGTAGCCTCTTTGTCTAGTCGCAGAGAGGGTGGATGGAGCCGAAGATGTTGTCGTCTGGCAGTACTGCGATCGCCATGCGGTTCCTTCTGGCGAATTTTGGGCGGTGATGAGGGGCACAATTTTTTCCAAATTTACGATGACATAATAGTGTCTTATCTTATCGGAAGCCGTTGCTGACTGTCTTGTCCGGTGGGCTCCATCGGGCAATGCCAAGAAGCCAAAAAGCGGAGGACTTAGCCCAGGGCGACCAAACAAGTCTTGAGGAACCTGACCCTCTGCTGCCCTTGCTCTCCAGAAGAAAGAGGATTAGCTGGACGGAAAGCACAGCGTCCTTGGCGAGGCAGTCGGAGCTTGCTTACTTGCTCGTCCACATAACGGCACGGCGAAAAGCACCAAACTAATGTGGCACTGAGGCGAAGCTCCGCCAAGGGACGGAGTAATACGAGCCAGGCCGGTTTGGAAGCGGCTCATTTCGACTGTGGGGGGCTGTGTGCCTTTTTGGACGTCAACGGTCGGCTGTCACTGTCGCGCGGCAGCTCCACTGCTCTTCGATGCCCTGGCATTGCTGTGGAGGATGGGCCGATGTGTTGGACTTGGATACTGTATTACAATTCTCCTAACTTGTCTTCGTCTCAATTATACCGGACAGGCCAGACGGCACGATGTCTATCCACATCCATCTGATCGACCCACCCGATTACTACACCAATCTCGACACTGTCAGCGGGCAGGTCGGCTTCACGCTTTCGCGACCGGAGAGTGTGGGTGCTGTTGTGGTGAAGCTCGAGGGCGAGGCGAGCACGGCGCTGATCGTGCCGACAGCGGAGACCTCGGCCGGCTGGACATACCGCAACAAACCGCTCGACGACGCGGATGTGGCGACCAAGGACCCGAGCCATCCGCGACCGTCGGCGGGAGCGGAGCTGAAGGAAACACACAAGATCCTGTACCAGGTGGTGCAGGCATACCCGCCGAAGATGGGTGACAGCGAGAAAAAGGCACCGGCGGCGACGATACTGCAGGCAGGCCGTCACACGTTTCCCTTCCAGTTTGAGCTGCCGTTCAACAACACGTGTGCGAATCCGTCGGCACTGTCGAGATCGGGCGTCGGACTGGGAGACACGAGTGGGATTCGAGTGATGAACGGGACGAAGCAGCTGCTGCTGCGCCACATACGACAGACGCTACCTCCAAGCTATGGCGAGAGCAGTGGACAGGTGGAGATCCGGTACTTTGTCAAGGTGACGGTGCAGCGGCCGGGCCTGTTCAAGGAGAACTGGCGACACCAGTTGGGCTTCCGGTTCATGCCGATTGAGCCACCACGGCCACCGCCGACGACGCGCGAGGTGTTTGCACGACGGCCGTTTGCGTTCCGGGCACGGGCAGCAGTGCCGCTGGCGATTGCGCCGGTGCGGAAGAAGAGCAGCAGCTTCTTCGGGCGAGGCGGCAGCACATCGAGCGTGGGCTTAACGCTGTTTGAACCGGGCGATCAGTTGATGGTGATGGCGCCGAAACCAAGGGAGTTTGCAGCAGGTGGCTCGGGAGCTGAAACTGGACGGCTGCAGGACGGCCTGGCACCAGCAATTCAGATGTCGGCACTGCTACCGTTTCCGGCGATCCTAACATGGGGACAGGCAGGGCCGCTAGGACTGAGAGCACGCAAGCTGCAGCCCAGCCCCGAGCTGGTGTACCTGACGGGCTTGGAAGTGCGGCTGGTGGGAACGATGCGGCTAGTGGCCCAGGACCTGCAGGTGGTCAGCAAGACCTCGTGGGTGCTGCTCGCACAGACAGACCTGGCCATTGCCGTCTGCACGGCGGACGGGCCGGTGGACAATGAAATCGAGCTGTCCAACGAGCTTTGGCGGTCCAAGACACTGCCCAGCTCGGTAGTGCCCAACTTCCGGATCTGCAATGCCAGCCGCGAGTACGAGCTGGAGGTACGGATTACGCTCTCATGGGGACTGCCGTCACCAGCCACAGCGGCCCTGCGGGCGTACCGGCCGCTCAGCACGACAGCTACGAAGCAGGAAAAGAAGACGCGCAAGGAGGCTCTCAAGGCGCTGCAGGCCCAGCCAGCACAGATGCTGCCACAAACGGTGCGGTTTCCGCTCAACTTTGCCGCCGTCGAGGTCTACTCGGGCATCCGGCCGACGGCAGCGCTGGTGGCAGCCGTCAGCAGACATCGGGAGCTGCAGGGACTGCAGGAACAGCGCCAGCTGCGACAGCATCAGCAGGTGCGAGACGAGAACGAGGATAGCGACAGCGATGGTAGTGACAGCAGCGACAACGACGACGACGACGACGACAAGCTGTACCTGCGTGAGATGGGCAAGGGACAGCAACAGGCCGGAGTTCATGAGATGCCGTTGCCAACGAGTCCAGCGTTTCACGAGCCGTCTGCCCAACAGCTCGAGGCCGTCGGGATGCCCGCTTTGCCTCCACGAAAAAACACGGTTGCTACAAGACAGATGACCATTCGTCGAAGACCAGTCCCACAGCAGCAGCAGGCGCAAGAACAAGCCAAAGCGAGCGCGCAGAACAGGAACTCGATGCAGAAGAACGGCAGCACTCCGTGCGACCAAAGGTCACCGCAGCAGCAGTACCACCTGTGCCAGCAGCAGACGGATCCTCAGCCGCAGCCACAGGCACTGCTGCCGGTCAACGCGTTCGATCCGCTGTACCCGCCTCAGCTGCAGGCGGGCCTGGACGACGACGAGGGCGCGTACGACGACCCGCCGCCCACGTACGACGAGGCGATGACCTCGGTGTTGGACCTGGGCGGTGGCGTGGGTTCGGACCGGCCGGCAGACCGGCGTGGTTAGGGTCGCGATTGATCCGTTTCTTGTAGGGTTGTTGTAATACGATAAGATACAAACGAAGTGAGGCTGGTTAGTCAGCCACGGAATAGATGTCATTGTATTACTCCGTACGGACGAAAGAGCAAGGCAGACTTGCCAGCTGGCTGCCAAGTCAGCGGCCAGAATGAGACGCGAGGCGCGTCGTCGCTGATTGGTCTGGTGACTCGAGTCGATGAATGTGTGATGTGGCGCAGTCGGCAGTTTGGAACGAGGCCGTTGCGACGAAGTGGGGAGCCGCTGATTGGAGAGCAGCGCGAGGTCGACACGAAAAGTGGAAGAGAAGGACAATGGGGTCATGCTGCATGGGCCATCCGGCCAGAATGGCCAGAATGGTGGGGCACATCCGTCCGTCGCACCTGCCAGGAGAGGCTTTTTTGGCCGTCACCAAAACGCGCACGCGATCTCTACTATGTAGCTTACACTATGTACGATACGAGTGTTTCTTGAGGCTGTCCGATGCCGTGGCTCGTGCCGTCGACAGAGAGGGAAAGTCGGTGCCAGTGCACGCAGGAGGGGGGGAACCGATACCACGAGTAGTACGGAGTACAAGCCGGCCATGGTGCTCCCATCACACGACACCCCCCGGAAGCTACGCAGAAATGAGGCGGGCAGCACAACGGATCTGATGTTGCCAAAAATGGGCTTACGAGCAAATCGTAATCTGCCGGGACACGCCTGGGAAATTCCCCCAAGAGAACCACCCCCCTTTAGCGGCACCGTTGTCCGTCTGCCTCAGGCAGGCCACCCACGTTGGCGAGAGGGGCCATTGGGCCATGGGACCCGTGGGACGGCCGGTGGGTCCCGCTGGGTCCTTTTTTCCCACTGCTGATCCGCACAGCAGGCGCCTGTACCGACGACTCCTAATTCAGTGAAATTGCCTGCGAGAAGGCTGGGGCCGCTGCCGCCTCGCCTGCTAGGGGGGGGGTTTGCCCCGACTGCCCCTCCCCCAATCAATCGCTTCCAGGGCACCTTCCCTCTAGCCGCTAGGCAGCAACCCCCCCCCCCTCTCTTCTCGCTCTCTCTCTCTCTGGCTACCGACAGGGTCAGGAGGCACGCGCGCCTCGAACCTTCTCTTTTGCTGCGTCCAAACGCCTTGTCCCTAATTAGTCCCTCCTCCTCTTCCGCCCAGACGGCGAAAAAAAAATACAATAAAAACTAACCCCTCCAAATCCCCATTAACTTTCCTTTTCTCCATTACCTCTTTCACCCCCCGAACCCTGCTTCCCGTTACTTCGTCCTCCTCGTCCTCCTCGTCTTCCCACCCCGCCCCCCCCGCCTTCTTTGCCGTTTCCTGCCGGCCTGTCAGCCCCCTTGATTCTTTCGTCGACCACACCACCTCTCCCCCTCCTCTTCCGTCGAGCCACGATTACCTCGTCTCCCAAGATAACAGCAGCAACAATGGCCAGCGAAGTGAGTTGCCTCATCCCCCTCTCTGCACAGCTTGTTTGGCTGGTCGAGCAGCTCTGTCGCTCTCTTTCTGTGTCCTGCTGTCTCCCCCTTTTCCTAAAGCTCCCGTTGCGCGGAATACGGATGTAGTCCGGTATCAGTCGGGCATCACGCTCAAGGATCACCCGTCTCGTGCATCTTCCGCTTCTGTCTGTTTTTACTCTTGCGTATGCTGACCTGTATTGTGTGTTATAGCGCGATAAGTATGCATCTCCATGCCCTCCTACTCGCCTGGTTTCAGATGCTCTTCCAAACTTGGGCCAACGAGCTGTGTTCTGCCTCCGACGTCCTCGTCTTCAATAGACAGAATAGCTAGCTATCCGTCATGGACGCTGCGCTTGTGTGGCCTCAGACCTGTATCATGAAGCTGGAAGACGAGGACAGGTCGGCCCATGGCTCGTCGGACAAGCGCGGGAGACGTACAACGTAAAATAGGGGTCCGATGAAGCTGACAGTAATACCCCCTTCGTGCAGCAAGACTTTCCTCGCCCGTCTGTGCGAGCAGGCCGAGCGGTACGATGAGATGGTCACGTACATGAAGGAGGTTGCCAAGCTGGGTGGCGAGCTTACCGTCGACGAGCGTAACCTCCTCAGTGTTGCCTACAAGAACGTGGTTGGCACTCGCCGTGCCAGCTGGCGTATCATCTCGTCCATCGAGCAGAAGGAAGAGTCCAAGGGCTCCGACAAGCACGTCGAGACCATCCGCGAGTACCGCCACAAGATCGAGACCGAGCTCGAGAAGGTCTGCCAAGACGTCCTGGACGTTTTGGATGAGAGCCTCATTCCCAACGCCGCAACCGGCGAGTCCAAGGTGTTTTACCACAAGATGTACGTGCTGTCACCCTCTTCATCCCCTTTTCTCCTTCTGTTTAGTGTTTAACAGCCTGCAGGAAGGGTGACTACCACCGCTACCTCGCTGAGTTCGCCTCGGGCGAGAAGCGCAAGGTCGCTGCCACCGCCGCACATGAGGCCTACAAGGTTTGTCCTGCCAGTATTCTCACACGTCGTCTGTCGGTCGAACAGTCTGGATAACCTTTGCCCTCACAGAGCGCCACCGACGTCGCCCAGACAGAGCTCACGCCGACTCACCCCATCCGCCTGGGCCTGGCTCTGAACTTCTCCGTGTTCTACTACGAGATCTTGAACTCGCCCGACCGTGCCTGCCACCTGGCCAAGCAAGCCTTTGACGACGCCATCGCCGAGCTCGACTCGCTATCCGAAGAGTCGTACAGGGACAGCACCCTTATCATGCAGTTGCTCCGCGACAATCTGACTCTGTGGACGTCGTCCGACGGCGCCGAGCCGGAAGCCGCCCCCTCCAACGACCCGCCCAAGGAGGAGGAGAAGCCGGCCGAGGCTGCTGCCGAGGCTGCGGCCGAGTCAGAGGCCAAGGCAGAGACCAAGGCCGAGGAGCCCGCCGCACCTGCGTCGTAAATCCACCATGTCTGTGCGTTTTAGAAAGGAGCAAACAGCAAAAAGAAAATATAACGGGCGGTGTGCAAGCAGCAGTCGGCAGCCGGCAGCCGGCAGCTCGTTGCAGGCGCACACACCCCCCGGGTTCTTTCATGGGATCCCCGAGGCTTCCATTTTGTTTCCACCCGTTTGTCCGTCTTCGTCCGTCTTCTGTTTCCAATGTGTTTTTTTATGCCCCAACCTCCACCTTGCTTTTTGAGAAGAGAGCTTGCTTGTATGGCGGGCCTGGACTTATCTCTGACAGCCGCCAACGCTGGAGCCCAGAGGGAGAGACTGGCCACGGCTGCATCCGGGAGAAGTTGGCGTCTTGTGTCGCTTGCTCTTTTCCCTTCTGTCTCGTTCTGCCGCTCGTGGCGTCCGAATGGTGGGATCGAAAAGAGAGCGGCCATGTCTTCCACCTTTCCAGTCTGCTGCCGTCTTTTATCTATGCCCCTGTCTCTGCCTGTGGCTCGAGCTTGGTATCCCATGTCTGCAAGTCCACGCTTTGGTCCACTTTTGTTCATGTCTTTACATTTCTTTGTCATACCACACACCCTCCTTTTTTCTGGACCAAGATTCTAGAAGGCTATGCTTCTGCTGCTGGGTCCAAGGCAATTTACAAAACATAACCCTCTTCCCCCTTTTTATGCTTCTTTGCCTGTGTGTGTGTGTGTGTGTGTGTGTGTGTGCAGTGCGGGTGGGTATACGTGTGTGCTGTACTTGTCATGTGTCCTATCGCAATATACCCCTTCGGTTGTCCGTCTGCACATCCGATATCAGGTACAGCCACGGAGAGAGATTTAAAGAACGGTACATGTGGTATGTAATTGTTTGTAATTGTTTGTTTCTCATATATGGGTTGATCCAATGAGTGATAAATCGTAAACAGTATCCTCCAAATGACCTGTAAGAACCGATCGGATCCCTTCCTGTGTAGTGCAGTGGGCCCGATATAAAAAGTCCTGTCCCTCTCCAAACGAAAAATAGAAATTTTCAGACCACGTGCGGTGGGTAATATGCAGTTGGAAGGTGTCAAATACAATAGACAATATAATAGGAAATGAGGGAACTCATGAAAAAGCTCGTGGGGATAGACATAAAGGAAAATATGGAGAGAAAAGGAAGGAAAATATAAGAAAAAATAGTGTTATAAGTGAGTGATAGTAAGACGGCTTTGTCTGTCCGTCTATAGGCAGAATGCTTCTCCCGTGATCAGGAGTGGTGGCAATTGTGGTGCTTGCCCTGAGGCGACCGCCTTTCTGCCGTCGGACTCGGAGGCCAGCAGCCGCTGTGCTCGTTGTAGCCTTGCATCCATCTCGCGCTGGCGGCGCCTCTCCAGCTCCTGCGAGTCGGCGTTGCCGCTGTCGCTGACGCTGCTGCTACTGATGTTGTCGCTGTTCAGCTCGTCTATCCTGGCGCTCGTAGCACCATGGCGCTGGTCGTAGCTGGGGTTGTGGCCCGGAGCAGTCGTGTTGCGCCTAGCCAATGCCGGGCGATGGGATTCGGTCGGCGATGAACCGGAAGCAGATCCGCCATACATAGTGGTCCGGGTAAAGAACTCGCCAGAGGTGTGCCGGCAGTTTAGCTCGTGCCACTGGTCCCAGGGCCGCATCCGGGACAGGTTGCGGTCCCACTCCCGCTGCTGTCGTTGCTGCTGCATCGACAGCTCTTTCTTCTCATCCCGGCTCTCGGCCGGCTCCTTCTTTCGCGAGACAAGGCCGCGGATGCCCCGTAATGCCTTGCGCAAGCCCTGGGCAGCGCTGCTGTCCGGGGTATGTCGGCTTCCCTTGAGCAGGCCGGCATCTCCAACAAAGTCAAACGGTCGGCTCGGAGTCAAGCGGTGTCCACAGCCGTCGCAGCGGGACGAAGAGTGAGCAGAGGCTGCTACCGGTGCTGGTGTTGGTAATGACGGGGTTGGGGAGGGCGGGACGGAATAAGAGATTGATAGAGAAAGATGCGACGCTGCAGATGGTGATGCCGGCGGCACATGAATGCTCTCGACAGCGACGTCCGCATCTGGGTCGTCTTGCAAAGTGTATTCCGGTGTGGCGCATTCTTCAAACGGCCCGTCGCCTTGAGGCACAGCACAGCCAACCGAGCAGGCACAGTACGTCCGGCTGTTGCCCAGGGCGGCAATCTCGCCGCACCACCTCTGGATCTGGGTGATGCGCCGACGCTTCTTTAACAGCTCGAGACCTGGCCAGCCTCCTGGACAGGGGTCGATGTCGATCTTTGGGCTGGGGTCGCGCCGCACGGTGGCCCGGTCGGGCAGGGGCGTGGCAGCGGTGACAGCCGCATCTGTGGCAGCCGATGCTATCCGATCCGGAGATGCATTTCTGTCAGACAGCTCTTCGTAAGAGTCGTTTGTGGCAACGTCGCCAGGTGGTGACACCATGGTGCTGACAAGGTAGGCGATGCGTAGGCGGGTCTGGTCCCAGGCAAGATCGTGCGAGTCGACGGTTTTAGCAGGGCCATCGTGATCGTGGTCACAGCTGGGACTGTTGTCGTGGTTGTCGGCCGCAACCACGATGACTGTCGAAGCAGCTCCCTCTACCTTATCAGACAGGTACTCTCCAGAGACGTGCTCTCTCGTCTGGCTGCCTGCACCAATTTGACTGCCAGAAGCTTGGGGGCCCATGCGGCCCCAGCTCCGTTCTTGATCCTGGTCGTGAGCACGGGACAGTGGTGGTGGCAAAGCCAAGAGGGGATCTTTGGTCTTCTCGCCCGCGGAAAGGCCGGGAGGCTGGTAGTCTCGTGAAGGCACGGGCGATGTGGACGAGGGAAAGGTGGAAAGCGGTAAGTAATTGGACGAGGAGTTCGATCGTGTGCGTGTCGGTGTCCAGGGTTCGGAGGCGTCCGTGGTGGCAGAGGCAGAGGCCGGAGATCTAGGACAGGCAGCAACAGGTGTTTCCAATCGCCAGCCTGCCTCTGTTGTGGCTGCATCTATTGGTGTCAATGCTGCTGCGGCAGCCGCGGACTTGTGATGCTGAGAAGCAAGTGGTCGGCCAGCCGGCTGCACGATTGGTGATGGCGTCAGGCTGCGGACCGTCTTGGCACTATCTCCCGACATGATAAGACGATGAGAGTGAAGATGTTGAAGGATTTGGTGATTTCTGGCTTCTCTAGGGTGGTTTGCCTATCTGCTGTTCTTTTTCCTGCACACTTTCTGCAAGCTGCAGGTGCGATTGGGCCGTCCGGTTGTTCCTGCCCGGCCACGTCACGAAAGAGCTTCTGAAACTACCGATTCGTACGCTGTCCGCCCAGAGGAAGAAGGCACCGACAAAGAGAGGGCGATAAGGGCGGGGAGCAGAGCCGTGGAGAGCTGAAGAGTGGGACAATTGGAAGGAGCGATTAAGCAGATTGCGGATCCCGGCGCAAACAACAGGATGATGACATCAGCGGCTGAGGCGGATTGCGTATACACATGCAGCAGACAATGTATCGATATCGGAGCTGCGACCTATCGGATTTTTCCTGACGAGAGAGGTGAAGACAGCATCACCACGAGAGAGCGAGACGGCCACTTAAGAGGGAATGACAATCAGGGGGGTCAATGGCCTTCCTATGCTTTGCCGAGGACGGAAAGAGAGCCAAGGTGGGCACGACTGGGCGCAATGCTACGCAACCGGGCCAGAATACGGCTATAGGAATGAGGAGAAAAGAAAGCAACCAAAAACGAGCCCCCAAAGCTTGCTGGGTGGGGCGGGCTCGGGCGCGCGACTACTAAAAAGGCCTCGTGGGGAGGACGAGACAGGGCCGGAAACGGGTGACTCTCGATCATGTGGCATATGCAACCGGGGGACTTATGAGACTGTCAATTGATAACAGGATTGCATAGTATCCACAGGCTAACCCGAGTTGGGAGGTACTTCCCGTTGCTGCGTTCTCGCCAGCACTTTGAGGTACCCATCCGCGTAATCCGGAAATCTTGAGCATCGCCAAGAATTGGAAGAATGGCACCAAGGCCGCGAGCAAAGCATAACGAAAAAGGCCTGGTGAAATGATTACGCGGTTTCCACTGCCTTTACTGATGCAAGACGCTCTTGGGTCGCTAGATGCTCGTGTGCGGCCCGGTGACGAAATGGGGTTTTTCCCTTTTTGTACTCCATAGCGTACTCCGTACTTCGTATGCATTTAACCGCTGTTGCCCCCGAGACCATGTGGAGTCTAATAAAACGAATTAATCAACTTCGGATCGTGAAGGGAAGAGTAGAAGAATGCAGCGCAAAGTTCGTAAGATCCTGTCGTTGTCGCCTGTGTCTAGACCTCTGAAGATTGGCACCCTGCAAGTGCAAGGACGGGTAAGCGACGTCCATACCCCTCGCACATACATAGTAACAGCGTACGGAGTACTCGTCTTCTGAATACGTCGGCTGACTTTGCAGTGGAGCATAGTGCGGGCGTTCCCGTAGCAGCAGCTGATATACTTGATGCAAGGGATGGCAAAGGGTTGAGAACGCGAAAAGTACTGAAATTCAGTTATCCGCTCTCTTGGCTTAGGTATGAGGAACAGAGAACTGCAGTAGCCAAGCTAGCATGTACAGCTTGATGCAAGAGACAACCGTTAAGATTGGTGTCTGTGAATGCAGCGTGCTTGGATGTAATGTAGGAAAGAGCATTGACTCTCCTAGATTAGGTCTAGATCCATTGTGCTTGTCCATCGTACGAGGAGCAATGCTGCACGTTCTATTGGCCATGGGCACGTGTGGAAGACATTGAGGACCAGAGTACAGAAGCCGCACAAAGTAACATAGGAAGACAGGAGTCGAGCCACTCTTCTCGGCAGACTAACGAGATTGAGAGACTTTCTCTCCTGCTCGGACACTGAGTCTCCCTAGATGGCCCCAGACCTTTGTCATGACTCAACTAGCTACGATCCGAAGAAAAGGCGTCCAATGTCCGGGCTCTTTGTTCATGCTAGCGTCATAATCATCTCGACGCAACGAGCATAGGTAATCCCAGCCAAGTTTTCAGCCCGATCCCCCTTGCCTCCGGCATCCTCGCCAGAAACACGTCTCTCGGGCGTTTTCCCGGCCGTGATCTGCATACTCTTGCTAGGGTCATTGCATATACAGCATACTACATACTATGTAGCCTACGGAGTACATAGTATGCACGCGCATGCTACATACTCCGTAAATGCTTCGGATATTAAGCAACAAGATCACAGGCGCCAAGTGGGCATTGCCCCGCGTTTATCCTCCTGGCCAATGGAACGGCAACGTGTGCGTCCCAAGCTTGCGGGAAACCAGACCTGAAAGCTCTAGCGCGAGGTTCACCTCCCTCAAGCCTTGCCGGGACTGCTTCTTGATGGAGGGACGGCAGAGGAAGCTCCCTGCATCCCTTGCTGTTCCTGCAGCTCTACTATGTAGGCCTCCGATGATCAGGTACCGGGGACTCCGTAGCAGGTCTTGCCTTGAAACGCTCCCACTTTCGAAAGGCTAGTGCCGGCTTTGGGGTTCACCACCCAGCAGCTGAAAATGTTTGAGGTATAGACAAAACAAAATGTAAGAGACTACCCTTGATGAAGGCTCCACATCCATGTTAGGTTCACCTGTACTCCGTACCAAGGGCCCTTCCGATGTCTGTGCAATGGCAGACATGGGTCGAGCAAGCCGGCGAAAGCAGTGACGCATTCTTATCAACATGCCTGACTTACCTGTGCATCCAAGGACTGCTAGCATTGCCTTTCAGAGCACAGCATCGTCACAAAGTCGTCGTACAATATCCGCTGGCCAATAGAGTGCTCAAAGCCTCTTTTCTCCGTTTTCGTCATGTTTCAATTCGTGTTCGCATCCAGGGGCTTCTCAAATCCCAGATCCCAGGCTCTTTTTCTATGTGTCTGTCTCTCTGCAATCCTGCTGCTTTTCCCGTCATCCTTGTATTCTAAACATCGTCGCTCGTATTTCGCTCGTGATTGTTTCGTCGCCACGCCACCAAGCCGTCTCTCGTCTCTACGATGGCTGCAGCGGCTGCCACCTGGAAAGATCACTGCTGACGTTGTCCGACAGCAAGTCAACATTGCCCGCTGCTGCTTGCCCCCTCCCTACTCCTCCTCCTCCACCTTGTACCGTTCGTGTGCGTGCAGGGAGTTTAGGCGGTGCTACCTCGTCTCTATACTCCGTCATCGGCAGCTGCTCTGATCTCCGTCGTACTGGTATGACCGCTGGCGCTGCTGCTGCAACCTCGCCACCAATGTGCTGGCTAGATGGAGACACGGATGCTGCCAGACGCGCCGGCTTCCTGGCCACTGGTGGCGCTGCTTTAGTGCCCCCCCTTTGTGTCGACGAGGACGTGTTGGATGTCGCTGAAGCTGGTCGAGGTGGTGGTGCTGGCGGCAGCTTCGCAGACAGCTCGGCGTGGTAGCCTCCCGCTCCTTTTTCGCTGTGAGCAGCTGCCAGCGGAGGCGTAGACAGTGACTGGAGGTCCTCAAACGCCCTGGTCACCGCGCTGACCGCCGTCCCCCTCCGCATGTTCGTCGTTGTCGATGCAGTAGCAGCAGTCTGCATTGATGCCAGCGACGACGACGACATGGTCTTCTTGCCGCCTACCAGAGCAACCGGGTTGCTAGTCTGTCGTCTAGGCGGAGGAGGCGGTCCGTTTGACTCGTACTGCAGAGCGGGTGGCTTTCTCGAGCCCGCCACCGACGTTCCGCCGTGACTTGCAGCTGAGCCGGGAAGCACGGCCGAGTGGCTGATCTGCTCGTATGGCGACGTAGATAGACTAGAAAAGGACGACATTCGCGAACGTGGCACCGCCACCCAGTCGGGCTCGTCTGTCGGAACAAACGGATTGGACGCCCGGTTTGGATTGAGCACCGTTGCCTGGATCGCCACGTTGGCTGGGACTGGTGGCTGTACCGTTGCCTGGGCCATCTTCCCGTTGTCCAGCCACCACTTGTGCCGGTCTGAGCTCGCGGCCGGAAGTCCGGGCTCGATCGCGTCATAGCCGATGAGATCCTCGTCGTCTGTGTCCTCTATCAGCGTGTTTGCCGTGACGTCGCCAACGTCCATCTTTCGTCTCTCGTAGATCTCCTGGCTGATCTTGTCTCGCTGCGTCTCGTCCACGGTTGTGACAGTACAGCTAAACTCTGCATATACCGGCCGGTGGTCGGAGAACCGGAGCGGCGCACAGTTGTACGAGACCTGCCGCAGGTTGGATCCCTTGCGCAGAATTCGGTCCGTCCATGCTGGTATGCGCTGCTTCTCGGACGTGTCGTACTCGTCCCGCCCTACATCAAACTTGTATGTTGGCGGAAAGTAGATGCGTGCCTCCGAGTAGTATGGAAACGACAGTCCCGCAACCATCTGCAGGTTGAGCTGATCGTTCTCGTACAATGACTCTAGATCGTTGGCCCGCACCAAATCCATCGCCCGCTCTCTGCCAAGTCCGATGCGGTAGTTGAAATCGCCAAACCAGATCACTGCGTCGTGGTCGTCGATGCCTCGGTTGCGCTGAAAGCGCAGCCCGTGGTGGATCGTCAGGTAGTCTCGGTTTCGCTCCTCGTAGTTGGCAAAGCCTGCCGCCAGATGCGCCGTGACGAAGCAGATGGGTGTGCTGGAATAGTCCAGCCGTATGGCCACTGCTCCTTTGTTGCCTGCCATGCCTGACAATCCCGTTTTCTTGACGCCACCCTCGACGTTCTTGATTTTGGCTAGCGACGACGCCTTGACAAAAATGCACAGGGCAGCTCCCACCAGCTGTCCGCTTCGGAGCAAGACGTAGTTCTCCCCTCCCACTGCCGTTGCTCGTCTGTTCAGAGTGTCCAGCACTACTGCTTCCCACTCCTGCTTCCTTGTCGGGTCGCTGTTCATGATCTGCTGCGGGCTCAACTCGACAATCTCCTGGAAGCCGACCGCAACGATCTCTGGGAGAGCATCTGCGCTCACTTTCGAAGGACAGAGCCAAGGCGACAAGTCCTCCCCGAGACCATCGAGACGGCCGTTCAGGTTGAATGTTCCGACCCATCTGTCAAGGTATGTTAGCCGGTATTCTTACATGCACAGAGGATGGGCTGATCTTACATCCGTATGACATCTGTTGACGAAAAAATACTGGCCCGTTTGTTCAGTTCCGCCGTGACATAACCGCCAATCGGATCGAACAGCTCAACACGTGCTTGGCCGTAAAGCCGTCCTAGGAGCAGGTCAATGGTGTTCTGTCTGCCTTTGTCGGCAAAGTTGTTGATATACAATCGTGTGGCAGACTTTCGGGCGTCAGCAATGGCACCCGCCAGCGACATCTTTCCAGAGCGTGTAAATGAAGACTTAAAAGCTCCAGTTCCAGCATAAATCTTCGATAGAGCATCTCCATTGTCCGCCCAGAGGTTTGAATGCCGCACCCAGAAATCCGATCCCGCATATTCCCCTTTGTGCTGCAGGAACGCCTCCACCGCCATCTGTGAAATGATCGTCTGGATGAGGTTTGTGCGGTCCAGACAATCCAAGCAGTTCGTTCGAAACACGCCCTCCTGCTGCAGCACTACAACAAACCGCCGGTGCCCCTCTGAAGCAGCCGAACGACCTTTTGCCGAGTCGTCCATCTCGACGGACATGTAGTAAGCAAACCCATCTGCCGAGTTTGCGATGTACCGGCGGATCTCCTGCGCCGCCTCGTACCCCGTCGGGCCCTTTGTTTCGGCATGGAAATCATACTCTGTCGCACAGAGGAGCGCATGGTCTAGCGACCCGTTCCCGTCCTTGCTGCTCAAGGGTGAATGCTTCAGGCCATAGCGGAAGCCAGAGGAGAGCTCCGCCTCGCCGGGCTTTACCTCACTGAGCAGGTTGATCACATGAACAGCACCATACGACTGTTCGAGCTCTTCGAAATGCTTATCGAACGCTGGCTGCGCGCCATCGGGGGACCGTGTGATGACAATCTTCTGGTGGCCTGGAATCAGGCCAGGCGACTGCTCCCAAAATATGGGAACAGAGCCGCGAATCTGGACGTAGGAGAACACGACGCCGGCGGGACTCCAGTATATAGTTTCCGTCTCGACGAAATTTGCGACGTTGCCGTCGTCGTCGATGCCGCGGGCGTTGAACCGAGTGCCTGCCCGTCTGCATGATAATCGCGATATTACAGTGAGGTAAGAGGGCATGCCAGAGCGTTTGGTGCGAAGCGGCGCCACCGACTGAGGAATCGTCACGGTGAGACAAAATCCTCGAATGGCAGAAGTGAGAATTCGCGAGGCATCCAACACATCTCGTTCGTGTGGTTGGAGCCGAGACCGGAATTGTACCAAGGGCTGAATCATGAACGAGTTCCACAAAAACGACTCGTCAAAGTTGTCGATATCGAATATCGAAGCATCGGCAGACCTGACGCAGCCACCATTAGTACTAGATGGTTCCGGCAATCCCCACCGTGTCCTGTTCCTTCTAAGAACTCTCACCTGTCTTGCAGCCGGTTTGTGAGGTCGAAGTCAGTACTGTAATAAAAGCTTCGGTTGCCCAGAAGCTTTATCAGCTCCTGGCAAGGGTGCTCCACCGGCACATCTCGGCGGCTCAGGCCCTGGGAATAGACCGAGGCTGAATCTCCGTCAGGATCCCACGGATCTGCAGACAGAACGTCATCGTATTCGTTCGTATTGAGGCAGAAAAACTGGACCTCGGCGATCATTTCGATCGTCTCGCCTGGACGAAGCGTGGCCACAAGGGTTGCTTGCGTGATAACACAGAGGAATACATCTCGGTTGATGGATATAAGTCCCAGCGTCCCGTATATCGGGCGAGAAGTGAGGGGGCGGTAGTCGCTCAACATGCCCTTTGAAACCGGGGAGAACTCGACCATGCATTTCGCAGCCCCGACAGTCCCATTCTGTTCGGCGCCGGACGTGCTGTGTCGAAATATGAGGGCATGCGAGTGGGAGACAATGGCTATAGCACGGTGGGGATAGTCACGAATCATAACACGGCTCGACTTATCCAGGTCTGGAGCCTGGCTGTTCCAGGACGTTGTGGTTGGTAGATAGTCCATTGTGTCGAGACGTCAACTCGAGGTGTATGCGAAAGAGCGATAGCAACGGATCCGAGAAGCTGTGCATAGCGTGCCAGTACACAATCTCGGTTCTGTTACCAAGCGGGGGACTGTGCAGTGCCGTGGGTGTTGTTTTTGAGGTCTGAACCGAAGAGGAAGCTCTGTTGTCACCGCTAATCGAGATGCAGGCACGATGCTTCATTTCAAGTTAGCCGTTAGTTGATCTGGACCACAAAAGGCACTCGTGTCCACTTACCGCAATTGCACTCGGGGCCGACACCAGCCGGCCGTATGCAACTAAATAGTGCAAGATATTCACAGTATGCGGGGAGCTTAGGGATAGATAATGATACTGTTTGCTGGCTGGAGGCTGGAGGTTGACGTGAAGCTGACAGTCTAACAAGGGAGTGCGATTTTTGTGTTGCGAACAAGTAAAGAGTACAAGGTGTATGACGCAGTTCTCCTCCACACGTGATTCATCCGACGCGCCGGGATGACATAATCTATCGCAGCCTTGATTTTTTGGCTTTGCAGAAAAGATTCACGTCCTTTTCCAGCCTTTCCTTTTCTACCATCGCTTTATTCCCTATTGCAACGCGCCGGGCACAGCTTTGATTACGATCTTACCAGCACGTCCCCAGTCCAGCCCGTATCTACTACGAAATAATACATTGCCGAAGCGATCACCGAACTGTGGCGCGACAGCTCTTCTTCACGCAACCTTGCAAACATGGCCGACTACAACTATGGAGGAACGAAGGAGGAAAACGCGGATATCGGACGGCTTAACGCAGAAGCGGTAGGTCATTTTCTATTCATACTCTTCAGGGAGACGGAGCAAAGCTGTTTTCTATGATATACTGACGCGTTATGCGTGCGCAGGAGGCCGACACGGACAGTTTCGAAAACTGGGAAAAGCTGATTCGTGCCTGCGAGGCACTGGATGGGGGCCTGAATCGAAACTCGAGCCCGCAAGCCTTGGCAACCATGCGCGACTCATACGACCGGTTTCTTCTGAAATTTCCACTCCTATTTGGTTATTGGAAGAAGTATGCCGACTTCGAGTTCAATATATCTGGACCGGAGGAAGCTGAGATGGTCTACGAGCGCGGCTGTGCCAGCATCACGAACTCGGTGGACTTGTGGACAGAGTTTTGTTCCTTCAAGATGGAAACCACACATGTTCCTCAGGCCGTGAGAGAGTAAGTCCCAAACCCTCTCCCGTCCTCCCTCCTCCTCTTTTTCCCGCCCCCATAACCGTTAGCTTCCCATGAGATTGAGAGGGCATAGTCCAGTAGCAGCTCGTGCTTTCATTGTCCAGAGAGCAGTGAAGTGGACAAGGGTAGTGAGGATGAGAAACGCACGTATCGCTATGGCCTTTACGGTGAGAGTTACCAGAGAAATGGATATTCTAAAAGGAACGCTGGATGTGCTCTCTCTCACTCAAACCCTCTTTATACCAGACGCAGCATGATGTCTTCTTTGGCCACGTGAACCAGTCACTCTCAAGCTTCTCTCGCGCCCTTGTCGCCAAAGTAGACACTCTGATGATACATTTCCTTCTCTTGTTCTACTACGTCGATTGCCTCAGCACACGGATTCGTTCTTCACTTCCAAAGATACAGCCGAACTTTGTATTTGCACTCCCGTCCCGTTCTCTCCTCTCCTTCCTCCCCCATATGACCCTTCTCTCTACCCTACGTGTCCCTGCTCTTTCGCTGGGGAGCGGTTTGGAGTGCAGCCGTGTACTGACTATATCCTCTTAGGTTGTTCGAACGAGCTGCAAACCATGTCGGACTTGACTTCCTGGCCCATCCCTTTTGGGACAGGTACATCGAGTACGAGGATCGTCTCGAGGCCACCGACAATATCTTTACTATTCTCAAACGGATCATCAAAATTCCCATGCACCAGTACGCTCGGTATTTCGAACGCTTCCGGCAGCTGGCCCAATCGCGCCCTGTCACGGAGCTCGTTTCTGCCGAGGCACTATCCCGCATTCGAGCTGAACTCGACGCCGAGGCGGCACAGTATGGGGCTGCCAAGTCTGAAGCTGAGCTTGAGTCTGAAATCCGCGCCAAGATCGATGCCATCTACTACGAGGACTTTACCACGACGCAGGCAGAGACGAACAAGCGGTGGACGTTCGAAGCCGAGATCAAGCGGCCCGGCTTCCGTGACGCCAAGCAGGAGCACCCGCAGCTGGCCAACTGGCGCAAGTACTTGGATTTTGAGGAAGCAGAGGGCGACTATGCGCGTACCGTGTTTCTGTACGAGCGCTGCCTGGTGACTTGTGCTTTCTACGAGGAGTTCTGGTTTCGCTACACACGGTGGATGGAAGCCCAGCCCGGAAAAGACGAGGACACGCAAATGGTCTATCTGCGGGCGTCAACGTTTTTTGTGCCGGTCAGTCGGCCAGGCATCCGGCTGCAGTTCGCTTACTTTGAAGAGAGCTGTGGCCGCATCGATGTAGCACGAGACGTGCATGCCGCCATACTTGCGAGACTGCCGAGCAGTGTCGAGGTGATCCTGTCATGGGCCAACCTGGAGCGGCGCCAAGGCGGCCTGGACGCAGCAATCGACGTTCTTAAGCAGCATATTGATCTCCCTGAAGTGGACCTGTACACCAAGGCAGCGCTTGTTACGGAGTGGGCATACCTCTTATGGAAGGTGAAGGGCTCAGCGGACGATGCACGCACGGTGTTTGAAAAGAACGTGCAGTGGTATGCCGACAGTCGGCAGTTCTGGTGGAAGTGGATCGATTTTGAGCTTGCACAGCCGGGCAGCAATGATGCGCAAGCACAGCATGCTGAGCGGGTCGCGGCCGTCTTCAAAGAGATGCGGTCACATAGTCGTCTGTCTCAAACGACGAAGAGAGAGCTATGTCAGGTCTACCTGACGTATCTGCAGCAGAGGGGCGGCAAAGACGCCATGAAGCTGTTCCTATCCATTGATAGAGAAATGTTTGGGTTAGTTTACAAAGAGCTTGTCCTGCCAGTATTGTCTCTTCCGAACAAAAATGCTAACTCGGCCCCTTTCAATAGTCCTGCCTCTATCTCGTTCTTTACTAAACACAAGGATGCGGCAAAGGAGGGCGATGTGCCAGTCGTCGACCTAGACGAGGCGACGCTCCAGAAAGCCGAGGCCAGATACCTCAACTACTACGAGCTGTTTGGCGAGCCCAACTCTGCGGCTCAAGGGCCTGCATCTTTCAACTGATACCATCTCTGATAAGTAAAACGGCAGGTTTTCATTTGCTATTTTGTTTCTTTGTTTATGATGTGGCGGGTAATCGTAGACTGTTGTCGCCTTCTGTCCAATATTTTGTCGTGATGGTAAGACTATTATGTTGTTTGTTTCTATTCTTATGTACTATATACGTCGCATTGCTATGTATGGTCGTTGAGATTCTGGGTCGCCTGCTACATACAAGAATGAATGGTGGGACTGGATGGGAGGAGCGATGAGAAGGTTGAGGCAGAGGGATGCGCTACGTTGGCCATATAAAATGAGGAACGTGATTGTCTTGTTGAAACTCGTGGGAGCCTCTGATGGGCCCACGCATCTGTGATAAATCGGCGTTGTAGGGAAATGTGGCCGGATGTTCAGTAATGTGGTTTTGCCTACAGGAGGTGCGCTTTATCCCAGGTAAGAGTGTACATTAAATATGCTCCAAAAGAACATTCTTTACATGTCCGTCGCTAAAACGTAGCAAACATATGTACATGTCAACGCTTCTAGCTCAGCGGCCTATATGGTCACAGATCACGACGAAAAATCCAATCATGTCTGGTCAATCCCCCGTGGCGCAATTGGATAGCGCGTTAGACTGTTATACCTGTAGTAATCTAAAGGTTGGTGGTTCAAACCCACCCGGGGGAGAAATAATTTTTTCATCTTAATTTGATGGGCTCTAGCCGTGTTTAGTGTTACAAATTTTTTGAGACCGCTTATTTGCATTTTGGCTAAAGGACCAAATGCCGACGAGTGAGTATCTTCGTATTGGAAAAGCTCGACATTGTGGATCTACTGTCCCATTCTCGGGCAAGATGGTGGGCTATTTTCCGTATGCACACGGCTTACTCCGTACTCCAGAAAGCTGTCGACTAGCTTGGCCCACAGAGATGCTCGCGGCACATCGCCCCTGTCGACGGCCAGTTTACATACCAAACAAACAATGCAAGAAACTGAGGGGTAAGACCCCTGTCTGCGTTGTAGCAGACGTCCGTAGGAGGTGACGCTTATAAATGGGATGGGAAGCAGACGCCGAGACTTGGCAACAGACGGCAAATGAAGGAGAATGAATGTCAAGAAGCAATTCACATTCAGGCAGTATCTTACTAATCATTTGTAGACAGCTTTAGTGCAGTTGCTACGTCGTATGTACGCTGTACTACTTTCTGCAGGCTACAAAGAGGCGTCCGTATGGCAGCCAGCAGCTCCAAACCCCGCGGCCTCTTGTGCCAACTGCAAAAACACTCCCGCTTGACAGCTGGCCCACTCTCTCCCGCCCTTGCCACAGTCGATTCCTGTCACTGTCTGCAGGGCAACGACTACATAGGTACTCCGTAGAAATTACACATTCTGATCAACCGGTCTCCCATTGGTCCGTTTCCACTTTCGGGATTTGACTTCCCGCACAACAGGCCAGAACGGCCTTGTGTCCCTTGTTTTACTTCTGCATACTTCAGCTGTGTCTGGTCAGGCACTGTGTAGTGTGATCTCCTCGCTCCTTCTCTTTTTTCCCTCTCCCCACTTCCGGACTTTGGCCACAATCCGGAAAGGTGATTGTAGTCTTGCTCGCTTCAGTCCCTCTCATAAAGGTGAAGCTTCCCGCCTTTGTTCTCACGGTCGACCATAATCTCCTTAGTGGTTTCTTTGTTCTCGGTTTTTTATATCTACCTACTGTCGTTTCAAGTAGAGAAACTTTGCTCTGTATTGCTCACGACAAAACACCCTCTTCGGTTCCGCTTCGTTTCCCAACCAAAGCTTCTTCTCAAATCACCACCATCACAATGGCGTCTTTCGCTTCTCGCCAGGCCCTCCGTGCCGCCACCCGTGCCGCACCATCTCGAGGTGCCTTTTTCGCGTCTGCCTCCGTTGGAGCCTCCTCCCGTTCTGCTTTCCGTCAAGGTGCAGGTGCCGGCCGTCGCCACTACTCATCTGAGGCCCCTAAACAGTCCTCGTCAAGCTCGCTCTGGGTTTGGCTTGGTGCTGGTGCCGTTGGTGCCGGTGCTGCTGCTTATCTGTACAGCCAGGGCTCAGTCTCAACCAAGGTCACCACGCCAGGGCCGAAGGAATACCAGGCTGTCTACAATGAGATTGCCAAGCTTCTCCAGGAGAAGGACGAGTATGACGACGGCAGCTATGGCCCGGTGCTGCTCCGTCTGGCCTGGCACGCGAGCGGTACCTATGATAAGGCCACAGGCACTGGTGGCAGCAACGGTGCCACCATGCGTTTCGCCCCCGAGAGCCAGCACGATGCAAACAACGGCCTGATCAACGCCCGCGATTTCCTTGAGCCGGTGCACGGTAAGTCGTGATCCAAACTGCGACCTTTCGCGTTTCGACACAATTTCTAATAACGTTGCAGCAAAGTTCCCGTGGATTAGCTACGCCGATCTTTGGATCATTGGCGGTATCGCTGCCATCCAGGAGATGTCGGGCCCCAAGGTGCCCTTCCGTCCTGGCCGCACCGACAAGGACTTCACCGGCTGCACACCGGATGGCCGGCTGCCGGACGCCTCCCAGGGCTCAGACCACGTCCGCAACATTTTCTACCGTATGGGGTTCAACGACCAGGAGATCGTGGCACTGCTTGGTGCACATGCCGTCGGCCGCTGCCACATCAAGAACAGCGGCTTCGACGGCCCCTGGACTTTCTCTCCTACCGTCCTGACCAACGACTTCTACAAGCTGCTGCTGGAGGCCAAGTGGGAGTGGAAGCGGTGGAATGGCAACAAGCAGTATGTCGACTCGGCAACGCACACTCTGATGATGCTGCCGACAGACATGGCTCTGGTCACGGACAAGAAGTTCCGCCCTACGGTTGAGAAGTACGCCGCCGACAATGCCGCTTTCTTCTCGGACTTTTCTGCAGCCGTCTCGAAGCTGTTTGAGCTTGGTGTGCCGTACGCCGCGGGCACTGAGGGGAAGCATATTGTCTTCAAGAACCTTGAAGAGTAAAGAAGCACACAAATCACAAAACACACAAACACAAAGAAGGAACACGGTGGTGAAAGAACTGCCTTGCCTTTGCGATACCACCCCAGCGACTGGATGGGGACCTTGACGTTTTCCAGATGCGGGAAAGACGAGCGAAGCAGTCTTTCAATACTCACGGCTACGATATACGCGCTGCTACTATAGGCAGAGACACGGTGGCATGGCTAGATAGCATACAGCGGCGATTTTAGAAAGTCATACAGCGAAGACCAAATGCAAGACTATAGCTGGACTTCTTCACGATTGCGATGACGTCCACCAAAGATCCACTGAAGCGGGCCCTTGCTGCTTCTGCCCATTCAAAAGCACATAATTTGTCAAGATTTGATGGATACGCTATTGCTTGCTCAATTCCCGAGATCCCGGGGCCCCTCAAATTAATAATAGATCCATTTACTAAGTGAAAAATTGGGGTTTAAGATAGGAGCCTTTTGGAAGGACCGTATTTCGCTAGTCTGCGGTACGGATATTTGGCCAACACCATAGGAAAATGCCGAAAAAACCAGGAACCATGTGAATTTCACGTGTTGGCCAAGATCCTTTAAGCCGAGTATGTGGCAAAGTTGCAGATTGTGTCTGAGTTCCTGGTTAGATGCATGTTGGAGACTCTGTATTATGTACTCCGTACTTATCACATTTAGTCAAGCAAATCAAGGTAGCTGCAATTTACCCTTGTATCGGTAATTTAACGAAAAAAAAAAACCAAACCCAAGGAGGCGAGCCGGTTAACACACAGAATTCACCAGAATTAAAAAAATCCATATCCAGAACGACGACCGTTGAAGCTATGCTTCTCGAAGGCTCTCGAGGCCTACTCTGTATTGCTCAAACATCACGTGACTAAATCAATTCGCGGAATTTTTTGTAGCTCTGTTGGCAGAATCCCGTCGCCAATCGAGGCTTTGCTTGCAAGCTTGACGCTCTGCCGAATCCTTCTCAGCAGACAGCCAACTGTTCTGCGCCGATCGCTCTCCAGCTCAAAGAGAGGTCATGGCACCAGCAGCAGCTGCCGCCCTGGCAATGGGTAGGACGTCAGCAATGACGCCCTCAAGTCGCCTTCTCCCCGTCGGTCTACTGCTGCGCGCGCCGAACCAGCGGATGTATGGCGGCAGATGGAGTGCGGCCTGCTGTCATACCATGGCTAGTACGGCCACGAGTGGCAGCTTCAGCCTTGTCAGTGGCCCGCTTGTGGCGGACGTGGCGCCGGATCTCCTATTCGCCGGCACCTCCCGATACGACTTGACCATCACAGCCAGAGACCGGGAAAACCCCAGCCTCAGCCTCAGTAAGAGCAGACCCGATTTCGCCATCGGCAGCAGTGCTGGAGCGGTACCGGAACCGTCTGGCGGCCAAGGCGCAGAGCGAGGGCGTGGCGGACATTGAAGCTCTGCGGACGGCGTATGCAAACAAGATTACAGAGCTGCGGCGAAAGGACGCCGTGGTGTTGGATGTGCCAACAGCACAGCAAAAGGAGCCGACCTCCTCGACCTCCTCGACCTCCTCGACCTCGACAAGCCCTTCAACCACGCCCTCCTCCTCCTCGACAACCTCTTCCTCCTCCAGCCGTGGTGCCCGCCCGCTCTCGCCCTTTCTCGACCTGGAAAAGTCGCGTTCGCTAGGTGCGGACGAGCTGACGGCGGTCTGGCGGCTGCGGTTGGCGGCCGACCCGAGCTCGCTGTGCGCGGTGATCCCGGCGGCGACGTACGCGGCCATGGAGGCGGCAGCACGGGCACGGCCACAGTTTGTGCTGCCGGTGCCACATCCAGAACAGGGCGCCGAGGTACACTTCTTGCAGTGGACATTTGACGAGCAGACGCGCAGCAGCACGGTGCTGTTTACGCAGCTGGCCGAGTACAAGCTGCGTGGTGAGTTCGCGCAGCCGCACACAACGGTCACACACCACACCGATCTCGCAACCGACTGCGGCGTCGTCCTGATGCAGGGCCAGGTTATGACCGATCGCGGCGCCTCCGTCGACAGTGCCCGCTGGCTGGTCATGTGTCTGCAGCGCTTCTACGGCGCCTGGGCCATCCCGGGCACGACGCAGACGACAGAGACTGCTGCAGCCACCCTCGACCGCGAGGGCATCCGCAACCGGCGCATGCTGCTGCAATGGTTTGCCGCTGGCGACCCGCAGTTTAGCATCGAGCGGCTGATGGAGGAAGTCGAGAAGCTGGGCTGATGCATGATGGGCTGAGAACTGTACCAACATAAAGAAACGCTAGACAAAACTCAAAAGGACAAAGTACAAAAGTACAAGCAAACCAGCGCAGTTGTGCTGTAATAATGAACGGCATATTATGTGGAGTGACACTACCAGATCTATCATTGCTGCTATATAAGTCTTGCACACGCTAAAACTTGCACGTACGGCCATAGATACTGGAAAGCACGGGATCCCGTCCGCTCTCCCCTAGTTAAACCAGTAATCGGCGGATTAGTAGTTGGGTCGGTGACGACCAGCGAATACCCGCTGCTGTACGTTTTTTTTGGTCATCTCCTTATCGTTCGATTGTTCTATTCCACTATAGGTCTATTTCCATTTTGTTTACTCGGTACCTCGTCCCCTTTTCACACCTACAGCTTCGCAACCGACCCGGCCTTTTCAAGAGCGCGGCCCCGTAAAACACGTCGCAGAATCTTGCCGCT
Source organism: Grosmannia clavigera kw1407 (assembly GCF_000143105.1). Lineage (NCBI taxonomy): Eukaryota > Fungi > Ascomycota > Sordariomycetes > Ophiostomatales > Ophiostomataceae > Leptographium > Leptographium clavigerum. Next base: position 2,000,644 of record NW_014040797.1, on the reverse strand, counting down.
TGCAGACTTGGGAATGCTGTCGACAAAGTGCACCCCTCCACGCAGCTTCTTGTGCGGAGCCGTATGGCCAGCTGGCCACGCGACAATCTCGGCCGCCTTGTCTGCACTGCGCGCATGACCCGGCTTAAGCACCACGTACGCACGCGGCACCTCTGTGGCCTGGGCGCGGTCTTCGATGCCGATGACGCCGACGTCTAGAATGTCGTCGTGGCCGAGCAGCACGCCCTCGAGCTCTGCCGGTGCTACCTGGAAAGCCTCTGTACAGTTTGTTAGCGTATGTCTGTGAGACAAGAACAAAACGGGCGTGAGACGAACTGTACTTGATCAACTCCTTCAGCCGGTCCACACAGTAGTAGTTTCCATGCTTGTCCCGGCGGAAGATGTCTCCCGTCTTGAAGTAGCCGCACGAGGACATGGTGGCGCGCGTGTTCTCGGGCAGATTCAGGTACTGTGTGAAGACGTTGGGCCCCTTGAGCCAGAGCTCGCCCGTCTCTCCGTCGGCCACCTCGAGCTCGCTGTCGGGGTCCACAATCTTGGCCTCCATGTTGGGCGCCAGCTTGCCCACCGAGCCCATAAACTTGCCCCACTCGTCTGGCGTCTGCATGTGTGAGAGCGACGACGTCTCGGAAAGGCCGTAGCCCTGCTTGACCGGAATCTTCAGTCGGTCCCAGAGCGCTGTGGCGAGCTCCGTGGTCAGCGGCGCCCCGCCCGAGTGGAAGAGCCGAATGGACGTTACGTCGTATTGGTCCACCACCGGATGCTTGGAGAAGGCCAGGATGATGGGCGGCGGGAAGTATGCGAACGTGACCTTGTGCTTCTCGATGAGCTGGCACGCCCGCTCCATGTCGAAGCGCGACATCACCACCAGCTGCCAGCCCATATAGACAAACACGAGCATGTTGCAGACGAGGCCCTGAAAGGTCAGAAGAATACGAGAACGAGACAGGGCTGGAGGATCGACAACGCACGTAGATGTGGAAAAAAGGCGACACGCCCAGTCCCTTATCACCCTTTCCGTCGTGGCCTCCATGCGGATGGAAGTAAGGGCCGTCCATGGCACAGAACTGCAGCACATTGGCCACGATGTTGTGGTGCGTGAGACAGACGCCCTTGGGCAGTCCGGTGGTGCCGGAGCTGTAGACGAGAAAGGCGAGGTCACGACGCGGGTCGATGGCAACGGTCGATGTGCTACGGCCGCGTCCTGGGCTGCCGACGCTGACAAAGTCATTAAAGTGCCGGAATGTGCCCGAGGGGTCCTGTTTGTCGCCGACTAAGATAATGCGCTCGTCCGGGATGCCGACGGCCTTGGCGGCGCGGCGCGCCGTCTCGAGAAAGGATAGCTGCGTGACAATGGCACTGGCACCGGCGTCGCGCAGCTGGAATGTCAGCTCCTTTTCCGTGTACAATGGATTCGCCGGCGTGGCGATGCCGCCGGCCCACAACAGCCCCAATGTTGCCGGCGGCGTGTCGATGCAGTTGGGCGTGTAAAAGGCCAGCACGTCGCCATGCTTCCAGCCCCAGAGCTCCTGTAGGCCCCGACCAAAGGCAAGCGCCGCGCTGCGCAGCTCGCCAAACGAGTAGCTGCGGTCCGAGTCGCCATCCGTGATGATCTCTGTCACACAGTCAGGAGGGAAGACGGGAGGGATACAAGAGAAATGATGGCAGCAGAGAGGATACCTTTGCTGTCAGTAAAGGCCTTGGCCTTGCGCTCAAAGACCAACGTCCAGATGTCGACCTCCGGAATGGGTACCGGTGGGTACGGCGAAGTGTGCGGCATGGCCAATGTCGAGAGTCGGGTTCTCAAAGCGGAACACCGAAACAGTAGAGAACCAAACAAGGATGGAAATTGGAAGATCGCAAAAGCAGTTTTAACCACACCGTTCAGGCAGCTCCAATCGAGACAATTTTAAAGCAAGCAAACAAGCCACCAGCACCAATTAAGCCACAACTGTCACCGCTCTGTGTTGTCTTCCAGTCAACTCGGCCTCTGGGTACGGTAGATGTCTGCACCAATCAGCTCCCCCTCCCTCTGACTCGGACCGCTCCTGTTGGTGCGGGGAGGTGAATTGCGAGCAGCCTCTTCCGGAATGGTTGCTGCTAGGCTGCTGCTGAGTTGTTGGCCTGCATCGAGTTCCATACAAGCTTGCCCGGACCAGTAATAATTGGCAGCGAATCCGAAATCCGGTCAGGAATTGTGCCTGACAGACAGGCTTACACGGCAAATCATGGCGCAATGTAAGAATTGTACGCTGCTGTATACCTGTGATTCGTGCGCGCATCGTGTTTGGTAATTCTTTGTTCTCGTGCTGTTTCGAATACTCAAAACGGCCAATTAATTGCCTTGGTTTTGCCCGCAGACTTCCGTTTGTGGCAGTCGCCTGCTCGACTTGCTCTTTCTGCCTGTGCACCGTGCTGGGACACCTAACGAAACGGTAATTACTGCCTGCGGTCACTAGTTTCTAGCGCGTAACTGCTGCAGCTCTTCATTTCTGTTGTCTTCGTTTGTTGCCAGGAGTAGACATGAGAAATAGAAACAACAACATCCTTGCCAACACCAGTCAACTCCCGTCGGCTTGCGCCAGACCACCCAAAGCCAGTAAACAGCCCCTTGCTTTTCGAAGCAACAAGTCGTCCGACCCAGCAGAACGCATTTGGCAAAACAAAGCAGGCTCGTTGACGAAAGAGAAAAAAGGAAGCCATCAGAGTAGCAACCAAGTCCTGATGCAGTCTATTCAGTGATCCGCGACAGCTTGTGAGACGATCCACTGCGGCTCACCTCCGTGAATAGCTCCACTTTCGTATTTTTGCTTAATTTTTGCCTATTTTCCTTGTCTCATGGCCCCCTTTCTTATTTCCTCCACAGCTCCTCTTTGGTCAAGGCGGCGCCTGTTCTAGTGCCCGGACCCTTCCGGAGACCTGCCTGCTAAGCACATCCCCCGTCAGGAACACAAGAACAACGCCAAAAACTTGGCTCAGGGTCGTTGTGTTTGGGATCTCCGGGATCGACAATTGTTGAGACGATCACAAATCCTCGTGCCAAACACAATTTTCAGAGGCGGTGACAGCTGCTCCCAGAGAGAAAAACAAAGAAGCGCACGAGAGTCCACGGCTGACGGCCTGAATTCACATATCACAGAGCCGAGCCCGAGAACAGAGAAGACGTACAGCATGAAGATGAGCTGGCATTCTCAAAGCAGAACAAGGCACCGCTTTCTAGACGCGTTCTACCCGGGGCCGGCCCCATTTCTTGGCCGTGCTGGACACTTGCAAAATCTTGGCGCCCCGTGAAATGTCCACTATGGGATATGAGCGAGAAGGGATGAGCAAGTCGATCCATGTCTAGGAGACCTATCACTCGGCCCAATGGTCATAATGTGATCAAATAAAGTCTATTAGTCGCATACTCCATGTGCATCAACCGTTCCGCTCGCTGGAAATGGGAAGAGACCCCAGTCTCAAAGGCAAGGTCACCACGAAGGCGGTTACTTTGGGCGCGAACAGACTCTACCGAAGCGATATTAAAAGAGCAAAAAAGGGATAATACGGGCGACCGGACATCCTGACACAGGCCACACGGGGCCGCTCACTCGCTAACGGCCTTGGCGGTCGGACTACGTGGTATTCGCCGTCAAATCTAAGCATGAACGTTTTAAGCCTATCCTCGACCATCGCAATACGAGCTGTCGCCGTCCATGTATAAAACACGTCCTTTCGCCATGCCTTTGTTGTATTCGGTTCCCTTCTTTCCCATCCTCAACGCTCATCTACAATCAGTTCTTCTGTGAAGACTTCATCTCTCATTCTTTTCTTGTTCAGCTGTGCTGTCTTTACTTCGATTCTCTACTCTTTCGTTCTCAACTATTACTCCGGTCATTTCTTCATTCTCTTTTTAACTTTAAAACCCCCTTTTCTCCCAACAAACACCATGTACTTCTCCAAGGCCCTCATCCTTGCCTTTGCCGCTTCGGCTCTGGCACTGCCCATGGGTGACAAGCCCCAAAAGCGGGCTGGCGTCCTGTCTGTCAGCAAGTACTCCGACTTCCAGGTCTCAAGCGGTGTTGCCGGTGACGCTCTGGCTGAGGTCAAGGCCAAGTTCCCGGTACGTACTATCATATACCAAATTAGCTAGCATTCTTCAACGGTCATTAAGCTGACCATCATTTCTCAGATTGACTACAACGACCTGGCAAATGTCGATGCCGGCGATCTGGCCATCATCCAGGCTGCCCGCGTGTTGGCCGAGTCTGCCGAGGCCGACACCGGTGGCTTCAACGATGCCATTTCCGCTGCTGGCAAGAGCACCGCGGCCGGCAAGGCCCTGCAGGTCGGCAAGATCAAGAACAAGGTCCTGAAGCTTCAGCTTGAGGTCACTGGCCTGCAGATCCAGCAGGCTCAGACGGGCACTGCCAAGTCCGCCGATATCTCCCAGGATACGAATAACCTGAACAACAACATTTCTCTGGACAAGGCAGCAGCCGGCCAGACCAGCCAAAGCATCGACTTCTCTGGTGATGACAGCGCTTAAACGAGAGGTTACAAAGTAATGAGGTGGACGGCGGCGTCTTTGGAAGATGCGACGGCCATCGGGACAACTGGAAAATGAACATTGACCGAGGAGATCGGAAAAGAGTGGATTGGAGTCATTTTCGTATCTTATGTGGATGTTAGTTACGCCATACATACATAATATACACTTCTCATCATTTGGACGGTTTGCGACCCTCGTGAAAGCAAATGACTGTTTTACTGGCAAGAATCTTACCTCGAAGCAACAAGATCTTCTTGAAAATCGAGAAGCGTTGTCAAGCCTTTTGAAGTCAAAGAACAGAAGTGCAAGACTTGTCGCTCCGGACGACTGTGGCGTGATCAACTCAGCGCGAGCGTTTGCACAAGCGCCTAAGCGATCACGGGAGAATTAAGGTTAACCGGCCTCCAGGCAAATTGCCCCGCTACCGTTACCGTCAACCACTGTTCCATTGGGGAACGAGCAGGATGTACTCGTAACTTCGACATTGATTCCATCAATTATCACGATGGAAGCTTATTGTGCAAGTGGTAATGAATACCGTTTGTAATCATTTCGTCGTTATTCCCATATAAAATCGCGCATCACATTTTCTGGATCGCTTGTCTAATATACCAAAAAAATGGGTCGAAAAATAGGGGAAAACACACAATCCTTTCCGGCATGGCACTGTTCCTCGCATGCAAGGATGCCGACTGCTTCACCCCTTCCCCGTGCCAAATCATCAAAATTATAAGACAAAATGACGCCTGGTCCATGTGCTACCAATGCCATTGTGCACATCAGAAGGTAAAAACCAGGACCGCGAGGTCGGGGAGGCAGTGTCCAGCAGCCGAGAACGCATAGAGAAAAGAGGACATGAAGGATAACAAAGGAAATGTTGTTAATCGAAGAAAAGAAAAGAAGAAAGCCCCACCAAATTCGCCCAACCCCAAGAAAAGAACGCTGCTCCAAAAACTGAGCACATTGTCCCCCTGCGAAGCTGAGGGACAACAAATAAAAGAAGTGGTATAAAGCTGGAAATCAAACGGGAAAGTTTGTCGTTTATGCCAGCAGAGCAATGGCAGCAGCCAGACCACCCATGAGCAGGCCGCTCTGGACGAACAGACCCTGTGCGCCAGAGGTGATCGAAGATGTGGTAGCGGATGCTGCTGCGGCAGTAGCAGAGCTGGCAGCGACAACAACAGGGACAGCGTTGGTCGCAGTCGTTTCGACAGCAGCAGCAGGGGTCGTGTCCAGAGTGGAAGCCGGAATAGAAGCCAGAGTGGTAGCCAGAGTGGAAACCTTGGTGGAAGCCTTGGTGATCGGGGCAGTGCCGTACAGAGAGGTCTTGTTGGCATACGAGGTGGCGTAGGCGATGGTCGACGTGTTGGAGCACGGGTACCAAGCAGACGAGGTCGTGTTGAGGGCGACTGTGGTTGGCACGTAAGTAGAGGTAGGGGGAGCGTAGGTGGTGGTGTTGAGAGCGGCCGTCGTGCTGAAGACCGAGCTGGAGCTGGTGCTTGTGCTTGTGCTGGAGCTGGAGCTGGTGGTGCTGATGCTGGTGCTGGTGCTAGAGACCTTGTTGGCCGGGCAGTTGGTCACGGTGGGGTTGCACTTGGTGATGGTGATGGTCTGAGTCATGGACACAGTCGAGGTGAGAGTGCCGCTGATGGGGGACTGGGCAGCGACCATGGAGGAGGCCAGGAAGGCCAGGAAAAAGGAGGAGGCGAACATGTTGATAGTTGGGAGGTTTTCCGGAATTTGTTTAGTAGATTTTTGATTGGGATGGGAGGAGTGCAAAAGAGAAGCAAGTCGTCAAATGATCGAAGCAGGCGGAGGGTTTGCAAAAAGAGCGGCAGTCACAGAACAACTGGACAATAGAGAGCGACGATAAACGACGATGAACGAAAACGCGGTAGGAAAAAGAGGACAGAAAACTGGGAGGAATGACGGGGTGGCCCTCCCTTTTCTACGGGCACGATGCATTGCGCCCAGACGATGGGCAGTGCGCCAGTTTCCAAGCAAGGGTAGCGAGGAAATTCGCTCTCTCAGGGAAGAGTACTTTCCCCCTTTGTTGTTTGCCCGGTAGCAGGAGTTGTGTGGGTCCGTGCCTGTGATGAAAGAAATATGGATGACGGGTCGCGCTGTTGTACCTGAGGAGGCAGATTCAGGTACCGGTTGTAGCGCCACGCGAGAGAAAACCCAGGCTAGAGCAGCTAGTAGACAAAATCGGCCCAACTAGGTACCTGCCTAGGCTGAGGGCCCAGTTTAGTAGTTATCCCGTCAGGGGTAGGGGCCAATAAGACGCGATACAGGCGACAGGGATATAGCGATCGCCAAATGAGCTTCGTCTGGCAGAAGGAATTGAAGGAGGGATGGTTAGACAAGGGGTCCGCTGTACCATGGCTGTCTATTGGCCCGGCGAACCCCTGCTGCTGCGCGAGAGGAAAAATGCAGGAAAACGACAGGGGTTTGCCGAGGAAAGAGAGTGCGGCTTCGTGGTTGCGCCGGGAGGACCTCAACGGCCATTGGCTGTGGCCCCGGAAAGCGTTGGCGTGGCAGTAGGAATGGACACGGCCGATGGCCAGCCAAGTCAACTAAGAGGCAGTTGGAGAGAGCGTGCCTTGGACCTATACGGATGCCAAGTCAAACGGCCGCACTAGAGAAGGCAGAGAAAGAAAAAGGGAAAGGAAGATGCAAGAAGTGAAAAATCAGACAAAATCAGATGGCTTGATTGGAAGAAGAAAGTACCTGACCTGGCTGGCGGAGCACAAAATGACTGGAAAAACAAAGACGAGTGCTGATCATCTCTGCACCAGAGCGCCTCTCCCTCCTACAGATAGTTAATTCAGCGGAGACACGTCAACTGGAATAGGAGAAAACGCCAAGCGGGAGCGGATGTCCCTAAAACAGTGGTGCCACCTGGTCACAGCCGTAGAGAGGCCCACCATCGGTGCTCTTTGCTCTCATCTCATCTTGAAGCGGTGTGGATCTCGGGAATCCTGGGCTTGCGCAAGCAAAGAGCAGATGGTGAGAAGATGGGACTCGATTGATCGGCTGCATTGCAACAGAACAACGTCAGCCAGAGGTCTAGATTGCCGTGCTGTCTGTGAGCTCTGCCAAGGAATATTGCAGGAGCAGCCGCTCTGCCGGGCTGGACGTCGCTTACGTCGTAGTCGTGTGGATGCGGTTTGGAGAATTGCTGGTTTTAGGGGGCGGGGAAGAGGACGAAGGACGGAGGCCGGGATCCAGTATGCGAATCTAATTTGGGCCGTCGCGAAGTCGATGCGGTGTCTGTTGTCCTTCTGTCGGTCTGCTGTGTCCAAAACAGGCATTTATGATTACGTGGCTGGTCGTTGTTAAAATTACAGCGTACGGAATAACTTATTCGTCAGCAATCTGACACGAATGGGGAGCACGAGCAGTGCAGTGCACCCTTTGCGGCAGTGCGCCTTCCGGCAGCAAAAGAATTGTGTTCAGATGAGTGCTATCTGCGCTGTGCGACCGCACCTTCACCGCTTAAAGCCCCATCTCCGCCCCTGCGCTGTTTCTTTCGTTGCCCCCAACCTAAAACGCCCATTGAGCACTCCCTAATAACAAACATGCGCGGGGTTCAGGGCATGAAACACTGGATAGGGTCCGCCACTTTGCTCAACCGCATGCAATTAAAGGTCGACCGGGGTTGTGCTAGGATAGCCGAGCTTGCACGACACGGAATACGTAGTACGTACGAAGTACTCCGTACTCCAGGGTCTCTCCTGCAGACCGATGAAGAAAGGAGTAACCCGTATTCCGTATTCCGTACTCCATATGGAGAAAGACTGTACGAGTACGGAGTAAGATATCTTACTACGGCGTACGGAGTATATAGTGGAAAAATGATCGAACGATTTGCAATTTTGCCCACGAAAACCCGGCACGTGCCCGACACTGATCACATTTGGAGAATACAGGTATTTACCCGGATTTTGTAACAGTTCGACGGATACTGGGTAACTTCAAGCTTAATTGCATTCAACGAACGAGCTGTATATGTGAAGGTTAAGGGAGGCTATACGTAGCGGTCATATAACGTGATGCACTGTGAGGAGCAGGAGGCTGAATAGGGTCTAGTGTGGGCGAAAGAGTGTTGTGTACTTAGGAAGAAATAGATACATCGCGACCCTTCTGGGGATCCGTATTAATACTAGTGTCAGGCCCCGCTTTTGTGCCTTCTGACCAATTACAGGCCAGTACGGCCAAGTGGGGCGGAAGGGCCACAGTGTGGCGGATTCCAATGCTTGACAGTATACTTTCAATTTGTGATGGCCTCCATTCAGCGATTAACTTTCCCTGCCCGAAAAGCGGGGTTCCGTCTTTGATTGTTCGTGTACTCCGTATGGCATTTGGGGAGGTGGAAAATAATGGGAGGAAATTAATTTATCAGCTCGTCACCAAGGCTCTGACTACAACGAATACTCGGAGGCTTTCAAACAGTAAATACATACTGTCTTAGCCACAAACCAGTGCAACCAGCGAAACGAGAAACGGAATATGAGGAGTCATGGCTTTTAGAAACCCCTGTTTGCCAAAAGCCTTTACGACCCTAGAGGTCACTTGTTAGGAAGAATAAGGTCAAGGTTAAACAGTCAATCGAGACGACAGTTGTTTCTGCGGCTTGTTTGTATCTGTTTTTTATGCAACCGGTTGTCTCGCTTCATTATTAAAGGTAAGTACGGAGTGGTTGTATATACGTTACTCCTGTCAAACCATGCACTACAGGCAGATCGGCCGCCGTAAGCGACGATGCAAGTTGGCCTGGGGATAGCATACTACGGGCCGGCCGCACATCGGTCTACTCTTGCGCGGGGAAGGTCGTGTAGAAGAGATAGAATGTCCAGTGCTTCGGTGATAGCATCATACTCGCAGTGTGCAGTGGACCGCCCACTCGGCAGACCGAGCAGAGCGTAACATTCAAGGATCTGAGCATTCGGATCGAGAGCTACTGGACCAGAAACATCAGCTAGAAAGGTCAGCCAGCTGCACAACGTGGCTCTTGTCCAGAAATAAGATCCGCAAGGCCCACCGATCTGCCGATCAAGACTGTGCCGATCTCAACCCCTGCGGACAGCCAGTGGCACACAATCGGCCCGTCAGCACGGAGCCCGCGTTGATGGACGACGACCGCTCCGGCCTTTATGGAGTAGTCGTGCCTCGGTCCGAACCCATGAGACGTCTGCCACTGACGAGGTCATCCACACACATACACCATCGAGGTCCGTTTTCTGATAGGCGGCTTATTGGAAGGCTGGATCCCGGATTCGTGCAGCCATAGGTAGCCCGGTCTGAAGCAGAAGTCGTGCAAGGCCTCGCTCTTGGGCTGCTTGCAGTTTTCTAGCTGATAAAGCTTCTGGGTGAGGCTACCTGATATTGCAGTCTGGACAGGGACGGGACGATAAGGTAGACACGTTAGTTTAATGTGGCATACAACGAATTATTACATTTCTCGATATTACTATGCTGGTTATGTTGTTGATATGCCTTGGTAGGGAGACTGTGACCAGAGGGTTGCATCTTTGCCCTGATTGAAAGCTTCTCCGTATAAGCGTCCGACTTGCTTTCCGATATGGCAGCAGACAATTTATTATAGCTTAATCCTGTCTAGCCACCGACCGGTACTTTAAGTAGGGGTTTTGCTTTCTTGGTATATGTTCTCCAATGCAGACATCATGCCTTTGCTTACAGTAACATCACATATCAGGGCTGAGAATTTGGCTTCACTCTATATGTGCATATACCTTGTATCACGTAAAGGTAAGCACCACTATAAAGAGGGATTGTACGTGAGGTCAACTTAACAGGAAATCTGGACATAATCTTTAGCCATCTGTTGGGGTATCCTAACATTTACTCACTCAAGTTTTTGTTCTGGTTTAGTTTCCAAAATGTTGGGACAAGTTAGATAACTTTTGGATAATGCATAAATGTTTTATCTCATTAAATATTCCACAAGTAACAACAATCGCACACATTGAGCAGAAGTTCACATGCTTTAATGCACACATAAATTTACGACAATACGCCTTATCTAACTGACCGTCACAAATTAAGGGTGACTGCCCTTGCGGAATATAATAATGGCTTTGATTTTCAGCACACTGACTCCGTATAGCTTTCTTTTACGCCCTTCCCAACAGAGTTACAAATCGTCACAATCAAATGAAAACACCCATTGGCTACTACCGACCCTTTTGCCGTATATGGCACATAAGCCGGCTTTAATTGACCCTTCTGTAACTGCCAGAGCTATACTCCGTACTCGTATAGTAGCATTCTTCATGGGTACGCCAAAGGCATGCCATTGCTTATCTACAATGCCGACGCTGGCGAGTGACATATCTCCTTAGGACCGAATACGAACAATTCATGCGATGCCTACCACCGCTGCAAAAAGCAGAATTCTTACGCTTCGCGCGAGGCCCCAAATGGAAGGCGACGGGCATATGGAAAGTCAGCAATCGAGGCGCTTGAGAGGCTCTCCGTTGCGACGCAAAACTGCCTAGCTTGGACATGAATGTACTACGTAGTCTTGATATAGGTCACGCGGTGATGGAAAATTGAATGTAGCTCTGCCTTTGTAGAAACGGCAGATTGGTATTAAAATGGTGTATCAAACAATACGAAGTGAAGTAAACTACTCAGCCTTCTTGCCCTTAAAGCCCGTGTTCCAGCGGCCGGACCAGCTGCCGAACGCAGACGGTCTGAGGCTGCCCATGGGAGCGAACGGGAAAACCGGCGCCACGGGGGTGGCGGTAGTGGTGGAAGCAGCCGACGCCGTGGCGGCCACGGTGGCGACCACGGTGGCGACCAGAGTGTCAACAGCGGAGGTGGTAGACGAGCTGGCAGCCGGAGTGGCCGTGGGAATGGCCGAGGTGCTGGTAGTCTTGACGACGGCAGCGTGGACGGCGGCAGCGCTCAGGATGGCGGACTTGGGTGCGATTCCGGGGAAGAAGGAGGCCGGGATGGTCGGGATGGGGATGGGCGAGGAGATGTCGAAGCCGCTGGCCAGCTCGTTGGCCATAGTGGCGAAGGCCGGGCTGGCGACGGTCCGGGGGTGGGTGGTGGCAGCATACGAGGCGGTAGCCGAGGTGGCGCCGGCCTCGAGCTCTTTCAGACAGGCACCTTCACCATAGGCGTTCTGGCAGATATACAGCTCCTTGGAGGCGGCCTCGCTCGAGACGGAGAAGTTGGTGATGTTGACGTCGTAGCAGGGCGCCAGGGCCGGGCAGAGCAGGCGCACCGGAGCGCGCTGCACGCCGTTCTGGGCGGTTCCGTGCCACTCGTTGACGGAGATGTCGTGGTAGACGACGCCGTTGCCGCTGCCGACGGCCTGCTTGGACCAGGCCGTGTCCATCAGCAGCATGTACGCGTTCGTGTGGCCGATAAAGTTGTTGAGCGCCAAGTTGTAGACCGTGCCATCGCCACCGTTCGACTTGATCATGTACATGTTGTTGGAGTGGTGCGTGTAGATGTTGCGATACTCAATGTCGTGGATGTCTAGAGAAAAAAATGATTAGTCAGTATTATTTTTGTAATTGCAGGCGAAAAAAAAGAAGACGAAAGGCTTACTAGTGCCCGTCGGCAGAGAGCCCATGCCGCAGCCACCAGACCAGTTGCAGTGGACAGACTCGATCAGGAGGTTCGAGGAAGGGTTCTGCATGTTTAGCCAATGGACTCTTATGCTGCTGAGCCGGGACAACTAACCTTGACCGTGACACACTCGTCCTTGTTGGACACCTCAACGTCGTGGATCCAGATGTTACTTCCGGACACGTCGATGCCGTCCAGACCGCCCTCGTAGCCGCCGTGGATGACAGTGTTGTAGACCTCACCGCTCGTGCAGGTATCGAGGGTCAGATGGAACTGGGGAGCTGCAGACTGTTAGGGTGATTCATGCCTTTTGTTGCTTGTGCGGATCAAGGCCAAACTTACAGTCGACAAGGGCGATATCGTGGATGCTAAAGTTGGACGTCTTGTACAGACGCAGAATGCGCGCACCGTACTCGCCGTCTGCAGGCCACTGTTAGCAAATAGACAAAAAGGCAAGCAAGCTGGCTATGGGATGCTTGATGCGACATACTTTTGTGGAACTCGTAGCCGAGGGCCTGGATGGCACCCGTCGACGTAGCGCTGTAGATCTCCAGATCTGTGCTGAGCTGGATGAAGATCATGTTGCCGCCGCCCGTGCTGCAGGACGCGTTCGAATCAGGAGGATATGGGAAGACAGGGCTTGGGACTCTTCGACGTACCCTGTGCGGTGGATGGTGCCCTCGATGTTGATCGAGACACCGGTGCCGTGCTTGAGCGAGACCCAGGTGGCGAGACCGTAGTCACCGGCTGGAATGTAGACCTGGCCACCCGAGGCACAGGCAGACCAGGCGGCCGTGATGGCAGCGCCGTTGTCGGTGTCGACGCTGGCAACACCGCCGTAGTCAAGAATGTTGCACACCTTGACGGCGGCCTTTTGGGCAGACGTCGTCAGCGGGCCGACGGAGCCCGTGAGCTGGGCCATGCTGCCGGCAGCAAGCAGGGCCGAGGCCAGAAGTGCTCGGACAGACATGATTGGGTATTGCTGGATGGTGGGAAGCGAAGTAGAAAGATTGGACGTCTGGCCCTGAGTGGGGAAAACGAGTCCGATCGGCAGCTGCCGGATGGAAAGAAAAGTCAGGAAAAAAGGTGCAAAAGAATGGACAAAATCCCGGGTCAAACGGGAAAGAACGAGATTGAGAGGTGCCGGAGAACGGTGAGGAGAAAGAGAGAAGCATTCTGGAAGGGTAGCGCGCGCAGCAGCATCGTCTTATGAATCTTTTTTTGCCTCCCTTTTCGAGAGATGGCCGAAGGTGGATTGCAGGTGGAGTGGAGTGCACCGAATGGCTATTCTGGGGGACATGCGGCGCCGTGTAAGCGAGCGATCCTCTGGGCGGCTTTCCACTCTCGGTTCAGTCAGCGTCGCAGCTGCAGGCGGTTCCGGCAGCATCGGCGCCGGGAGACGTTCGTGTGTCAGTTCGATGGGGGGGCAGATTGGAGGATGAGTGGTTTATTTTTTTGGGGGGGGAAGCCCCTGTCAGGCCCTGTCAAGCCCTATCGAGCCCCGCCCCGAGTCATGCAAAAGCGGTGGCGATTAGTGCGTTTGGGGGCCACACGCATAAGTTCGAGCTGTTGAGCCGCACAAATGCACGCCGTCGGAAAATTAGCCTGTTTCATTCTCTGGCTTGCAGCAAACAGGTTGTAGACTGGGATCGCTGAAACAGAGCGGCTCGTAAGATACAATAGACAAATATAAGAGTTAACACTGTGTCTTTCCCCTCCTCATCTCGCCAAGCGTGAAAACCCCAGTCTCCTGTTTTTTTATGGCCATCCGAGCCAGAGCTCGCATGGTTGCGGGTGCACTCATTGTTGCTGTTCAGGGCAGCCGCATGACAGCCAGCTGCGGCCAAGGCTGCCACCGCTTGAGCATCTCGCTGTCGGGCCCAAACATGTTGACGGCGCCAATGGCAAACAGCCAGAATCCGATGGGGGGCGGTGCAGTCCAGGGGGCCTCAAAGTCGGCCGGCACGTACGGCTCCTCCTGCAGGGCCGTGGTGTCGAGGGGGCGGGCGCGTCTGGTCGATGCGCGCAGGGCGAACATGACCTGCTCGCCGCACTCGGCGCGGAAGATGCGGCGAGCGAGCGCGGGGTCGGTAGCGCTCGACGGCAGCACAGCCCACTCAGCTCTCACGGTCCAGAGCACGCCGTGCATCATGTCGGCATGGCGAAGCAGCGGTCCGATCGGACGCGGGTCTTCCGAGAGGATGCGAAAGCGGCCGACCATGGGACCCAACACCGGCTCGATCAGATTTGTGTACGCGGTGACGGGCGGAGCTGGCAGTCCCATGCGGGCGTAGGTGCCCGGCTCGGTGATGCGTCTGGTGGGCCCGACCAGCGTGGCACTGATGTCCCAGAAGATGGTGGCGCTGTAGAGTAGCAGCAGGAGGGCACCGAGGCCGCGGCCACCGACCAGAGCAGCCTGCACGTAGGGCGGGTCGAGGATCAGCGTGCGGAAGCCGACGTGTTGCGGATCCCTCGCACGCAGGTCACGGAGCACTGTGATGGCCTGCTCGTTGCAGGTCGAGAAGAAGTGGATGATGTCGTGTTCGGGGTTGAAGTAGAGCGTGCCCTGTCCGAGGCTGCGGACCGGCGTGTTGCCGTGGAAGAAGCAGGGCACGTGCACGCGGTAGAACCGGAGCGCAATCGTCCGCGCGTTTCGGCACACCCGCAGCATCTTGCTGTGCAGCGAGCGGCCCTTGACCGTGACGACGTGGTGGTGCTCACTCTCGCTGGTGTCGTGCAGGATGGGACCATCGCGCGACATGTCGCTCACGTGCAGCACAAACAGTTCGATCACGCGGATCTCGTGCAGACAGTGCTGCCAGACCATGTCCTGCAGCTCCATCGGAAGCCGGGGGAACCGCTGAAAGGACGCATGACGGTCGGCTGGCCGGCAGTACAGCTTGTTGAGCAGCGGGAGATGGGGCAGAGGCGGGATTGTCGGTCGTCCGTTGCAGGCCCGCTCAAGGTGGATGTGGCTGTGGATGGTCGTGTTGCCCGTATCACTGGGCTCATCTTTCGAGACCGGCTTGGCAAACGCACGACGCGTGCAGAGTTCTTTACTTGATTCGGTCCGTTTACCACGGCCGCGACTGCTTGCAAGTCGTGTAGGCGATACTTGTGTCACCGTTCATGTGACCATATCACGTGACATTCTACGAGATGCGACACTTGCATTACGAGAGAAAAATGGTATTGGCTCAGACTCCAACAGGGCTCTACCCGGACAGAAGTGAAGAAGACAGAGGACGAGCAGACAACGCACACACACACACCCACCGCCACCCTTTACAGGTACGTGGTGTCAACCCAGTTGCCGTAGGTGCTGCCGAGCACCGTATCAATGGTGACGGGCGCGCTGGTCTTGGTCTCGAAAAAGCGCGTGCCGCTGGCACCCGTGCCCGAGTTCTGGTACTCCTGGAAGACCACGTTGGACGTGCGGGTGTCGGTCTTGCTCCAGACGCTCCAGCCGGCGCTGTTGATGATGGACGACAGGCTGTTCAGCTGGTACACCACGCGGGCGTACGCGCCCCAAGGACGGCCGAGGTAGACGGTGCCGGCAGCAGCAGTGCTCGAGTCAGCCGCGTTGATGGTGCTCTGGTCAATGACAAAGAGGCTGTCACCAGAGGAAGCCGCACGGCCGCTGGCCGTGATGGAGCCACCGCTAGCCGTGACGGCAAGACGCGACTGCGTCACCCAGATGCGGGCATACTGGCCAAAGATGAAGTCGACAGCGCCCTCGATGTAGCAAGACGCATACACCTGGTTTCCAGTCTGGGCCAGGAGGGTGTCCTGGTAGCCGAACAGGCCGACGCCATAGTAGCCCTGTTCGGTGTTGTAGGCCGACAGGGCAATGGCCTGCGATCCTTTTGCCGTACGTGTTCTTGATGTCCAGGTTGTAGACAGCCACGTTCTTGGACAGGTTAATCAGGGCGGCCGTGTGCTCGTCATCGGCAGCGCCGCTGAGCAGGCTGGAGTCCCACTCCAGGCTGGCAACATTCTTCGTGTACGACGACGTGTCGGTGGTCTGGCCATAGATGGTAAGCTTGCCAGCCAGGGCGGGAATGGTGACCTGCTCCGTGTACGTGCCGGCGTAGACGAAGATCTGGTGAGCCGCTGTCGAGCTGGTCGAGATGGAGCTCACCGCACTTTGGATCTGAGCGGCCTGTTAGTGGACCGACGGGAGGCGGTGAGGACAGAGAGGGCAAACTGACCTTGGAGTAGTTGCAGCCTGACTTGCAGACGGTGATGCTGCCGCTCGGCGGCGTCGAACGCGACGTGGTGGCAGCGGCCGAGGCCACCAGCGCGGAAAGGAGAGCGAGACGCATGATGTAGGGTGGTAGCGAAGACGCTCAGGCGAATACGGGAAAGGGGAGCAATGAAAGGACGAATTAGAGCGACTCAAAGTGAACGGACACGTCAAAGCAGACGGACTAGCGTAGGGGGCTGGGAAGAAACGAAAGACTGGAAGCACAAGCTTGCTGCAGAAGGAAGGTTCTCTCGTCCTCGACGGGCAGCAGGCCAACGTGACGTTTTAAGCACGCTGATCGCAGCCCTGACTGGGCCGCATGCAGCATGGAGTACGGAGTACTCGAACGGAGTACACAGGGCTGTTCTCCTTCCCCTTTCGGCCCGCAGGGGAAAGCGAGATTGCTATGTAGCATTGTTTCCTCCCCTTGGCTGCTAGATTGAAGTCCGAGCCACTTGAATGGACGGACGGATGAAGCCGCCAGGCAACACGAGTACATACATACGACGACGAGTAGTACGAGCAAGGGGCAGCATCACTTGATTTGGAGGGGCTTTTGCAACAGACACAGTACGCACGGCACGCGGACCGGGATGTCTGAAGCGACGGCGCCCGGAGGAAACGTCTTGGCAAAAGCTTGCGTCGTACTCCATACCGTCGCATGTGTCTTACCTAATATTACATACCATGTACTAATACGGAGTTAATGGGCCCCCGCTTGTCGATCTTCCTTGCTAGTCTCTTCCTGCCATTGCTCCGACCGTATGGCGGATTACGAGGGCTGCTGCTCCGTACGGAGTATGCTGACCTGCTTGCTGTCTGGCCCGCTCGATCCGACACTGCTCTCGTATAATAAAAAAGGCATAAAAACGACGAAGAGACAGGGGCATCGAACCTGCGTAGACCATGGAATCTTCCACCAATAACCACACCATCGTCTGCCGAGGCCCCTTTCTCGGACCCCAACCGGGACTACTGTTTCACGCTCTCGTCCCATGGTGTAATTGGCATTCCACCAGATGATTTTCCGCTAGGCACAGAGCACCATCCGTTACTTTTCCATGCCCGCTACCCTCCCGCAGACCCGTTCTGATTGGAGGAACCACGGATAGCCCTCTTCTAGGCCCATTTCTCCCCCGTATTTTGGGGGCCGCTTGGAGGCGCCAGCCGGTGGCCCATCAAAGCCAGTCTCTATCTGGCAGACGGATTTTAAGCGAGGTGGATCTGGACCTGGACCGCGAGCAGGACATGACTGCCGGCGGCGTGTAATTACACGCCACATATACGAATGGACGTCGTATTGCCGACTATAAGAAGCCGTCACGGCCCGCCTCTCTGACGGCAAGAAAGGGGCCAGCAGTCGTTCCACGAACAGACCTGACTTACTTTCGTTAATCTTCCCACTCTCACTTTTATAGTCCTTTCTTTTTTTTCCTACAACGCCTTACACTTGAAAGCCTTGCCACTCGTCATCATGATTGGCTCTCGCAACACTCTTCTGGCCGCCTTCCTGGCGCCGGCCCCTTGCCCGGGCCGCCCCCATGGCAGCACCAGCCCCCACTCCGGCGCCGGCGCCCCAGGTGGTCGAGCGTGCCACCAGCTGCACCTTTTCCGGCGCCAACGGTGCCGCCGCCGCCAGTGCCTCCCAGCAGGCCTGCCCGACCATCGTTCTCTCCAACGTGGCCGTCCCGGCTGGCAATTCGCTGGACCTGTCGAACCTCAAGGACAACACGCACGTCATCTTCGAGGGCGAGACCACTTGGGGCTACTCCGAGTGGGCCGGTCCGCTCCTGCAGATCGAGGGCACCGGCATCACCGTGGAGGGTGCCACTAGCGCTACCCTCAACGCCAACGGTGCTCGCTGGTGGGGATGGCAAGGGCAGCAACAGCGGCAAGACCAAGCCCAAGTTCTTTGCTGCTCACGGCCTGACCAACGCCAACATCAACAACCTGCACATCCTCAACACCCCTGTGCAGGCTGTCAGCATCAACGGTGCCAACGGCCTCACCATCACCGACATGACCATCGACAGCTCCGATGGTGACTCGCAGGGCGGCCACAACACGGACGGCTTCGACATCAGCGACAGCACCAACGTCGTCATCAACGGCGCCAAGGTCTACAACCAGGACGACTGTGTCGCCATCAACTCCGGCACTGAGATCACCTTTGAGAACGGTCTCTGCTCTGGTGGCCACGGTCTTTCCATCGGCTCTGTTGGCGGCCGCTCTGACAACACCGTCCAGACCGTCACCTTCTACAACAGCCAGGTCAAGAACTCCGTCAACGGTATCCGTGTCAAGGGTACCGAGGGCACCACTGGCAAGATTGCTGGCGTCACCTACAACAAGATCACCCTGTCCGGAATCACTGGGTAAGTCGAGTTCAGCCCTTCCTCCTTTGCCTCGTACACGTTACTAACGTTCGCAGACACGGTATCCTGATTGAGCAGAACTACAAGGGCGGCGACCTTGTCGGCACGGCCACCAGCGGTGTCCCCATCACTGACCTGACCATCGAGCACATCATCGGTACTGGTGCCGTCTCCAGCTCTGCTTACGACGTCATCGTCACCTGCGGCAGCTCTACTTCGTGCACTGGCTGGACCTGGACTGACGTTAACGTCACCGGTGGCAAGAAGTACGCCTCTTGCACCAACGTCCCCAGCGGTGTCTCCTGCTCGTAGAGCGCTTGATTGGATGGCTGGTTCGCTGCAAGCGAGGCTTGATTGCCCTGTGGCTTGACGACCAATCAACATGGCTGGTTTCCTTTTAATTTCTTGTACATAAAACATCTTGTCTTGTACATCCTATAGTCCGTCTATATTTCTATATTTCACGGCTTTATAAGCAGAGCCCGTAGAAGAGAGAATGCCTGTGAAGATGAGTCGCAAAGAAAAGTAAAGAGATGTAGATTTATGTAAATTTGTACGGGAAGAAGCATGCCGTGTCTAGTTCTTGGCAGACGCCTCCTTCAGCAGCTCTTGTCCGTTCTCCGCCTTTTTTGACCGAGTCGAATGTTGGCCGGAGCATCTCGTACACTTCATTGTTGCGCGAGTATGTAATACCGCCCAGACGACCGACAGGCCGCAGAACCTAGCCAGTTAGACACGCGAGAAATAAAGGGACAGAGAGAGAGCAAGGTACACATACATCTGGATCGATCAAGTTCTGTTCCTCGTTGATGGCATCCTCGCGCACCCAAAAGTTGACGCCTTCGAGAATGATGAGCGTGCCGGACTTCTTGCCGGGGTTGGCCCTGCTCTCAAACTCCTTGAGCTCGACTACCTTGCACTCGATGGCCACAATGGCCTCCTGGATCCGCGCCGGCTTGACATGGGTCGTCGGCGCCTTGTGGAGGCCGGTCAGGGCCCATTCGGACACGCCATAAGGCGCGTTGACCGACGTGGCGTTGGCAGCCTCAATAAAGTGCTCGGAGACGATATTAAGGACGCCTGGGCACGTCAGCAAAGCCCGCATTGCTTTCTTCCGGCACTGCCGCTACTCACATTCCCCTGTTGCCGCCAGGTTGGCCAGCGAGTCCTTTGCGTTGGCGAGTCCGCCAACGATGCCGATCGTGAAGATGGGCGGGTCGTGGTTGACCACGTTGGTGTACGAGAAGGGTGCCAGGTTGGCGGCACTGCCGTCAGCCGCTGCCGTGCTGAGCAGTCCGATCGGCCGTGGGGATCACCGCCGAGATGAGCAGTTTATAGTTGAACACGGCCGGTCGTCCGGGTGCGTGCGGATCGCCTCTGCCCGTGTGCCTTGGCCAGCGAGGCGCCGCCGTCGTTGCCGCCCTGGCCCCATTGCCAGCCGGGCGCCGGCGCCTTGCTGAAGTGCGGCGCCGCGGCCGCGTCCCAGTCTGGCCGTCCGGCCTCGACTGCCCCAAAGTCGCCGTGCGGGTTTCGCTTGATCGCCGCCTCGGTCGCGTTGCGGGAAGCCAGCGCGGCGGCTGCTGCGGCTGCGTCAGATGCCGACATTGTGCGGCTGCCGGAGACGGAGGATGACAGAGAAAGGGCAGAGAGGAGCTGTCGTGCGAGTCGTGGACGTGACTGAGAGAGGACCGATTGCATAGCAGATGGAATGGAAGAACGGAAACCAGAATCGAGGCGGAGAAGAGCTAAAATAATCTGACAAAGCACAAGCTCGGAAGACGTGGCCGTCAGCTCGGCTGGCGAGGAAGTCGCGATGCTTTCCCGCTACTGCCCTATAGGCGTATAGATCTGCGGAGCACCCCTCACTTTGCTCCAGCCACCCCACCTATAGCTGGCCGCCACTCAGTTCCCCTCAGCCGGCTTTGGGAACGGCAACTGTTTGTGCTCGCACCTGCAGACACCTGCCGTCTCTCTATCTGCCAGACAAGCTCGCCCGTATTTTCCGTTTACTCTGTTATTTCCGTTCGCCTTTATCGGATCCAATTGGCCGTTCCATTGCTTTATATCCTGGGCTCCTGGGCCTAACTATTTTCCCAATACCGTCATCGTCACGGCCCCGTTGTATTTCCTGTTCGCGTGTCTTCGTTTCTAGTTTCCCTGCTCAAGTCTTCCTGTCACCTTTTCCACAAGTCCACCGTTTCCATGATTCCCGCCAATCTCCTCTCGCTTTTTGCAGCTACCCCACAACTCACTGCCACCAGTGGTCCGGCTCCGGCCACTCGCCCAGTGCCTGCGAGATGTCCGCCAGGTTCCACGGCATCGACGGGTCGTGAAACATGTCGCCAGACAGGTCGTGGGCGTACATGTGGTTGCCGGGCACGGCCGTCATGTAGGAGTGGTCCGGGCTGCTGCTAGACTGGCTACCGGCCGACGACACGGTGGTGGTCATGTCGGCCATATCGGCCATGTCGTCGAGCTCCTGGCTTTGGTACAACTGCTGCTGGTAGTGGTGGTGCTGCTGTTCAGAGTAGTAGTAGGCTTGCTGTGGCTGGCAGTCCGAGAGCGCGAGCTGGGTCGCAAGCACCGTCGGCTGTGCAAACGGCTGTTGGGGCAGGGACACCGGTTGGGACTGCTGGGCTGACTGTCGTGACTGTGATGGCAGCGTCTGTGGAACAGGTAGCGGTGGCGCGTAGGGTGGCGATGGGTGTTGTCGAATGTGTGGCTGTTGCTGCAGCTGCTGTTGAAGCATGCGCTGCAGCATCTGTTTGTCGTCCTGCTTGTAGTCTGGATCTCGCTCTCTGTCATCGTCTTCGTCGTCATTGTCGTCGTAGTTGTTCTCCTCGTCCACATCCTCGTCGTCGCCTTCCTCGTCGTCTTCTGCAGCTTCGTTCTTCACCTCGCCTTCGCCTTCTCTGGCGCAGAGCAGCAGCGCCTGGGCCATGTCCTGCGTGGCTATGGCGATGCACTGAGTCGTGGGCGAGAAGTCGCTGCAGGCACGCAAAATGTCAGTGCACGAGCGCAGGGCGGCGACGATCTGGAAGTCCGCGAGCAGGTCCCTGTCGTTGGCGAGGCGACCCATGACCAGGACCATGCAGGCGGCCTCGACAAAGTGGACGTCCCACCAGGTCTTGGCGTTGAAAAGGCCAGCATCATAGAGGCGGCCCAGCAGAGCGGCAGCTGCCTTGGCCGAGTTGACACATTTGCGCGCATACATCTGGACGGGGGACCAGGTGGATGGGAGGCGGTTGGGCGGCAGCGTGGTGCCAGCGGGCATTGTGGTGGTCGTCAGGGCCAGCAGAAATGGCCGGTAGAGAAGCACGACTGTGAAGTGGTACTGAATATGCAGCATGAGGATGGTACGAGCGTAAGAAGGCGACAGATCCGAGTGCAGGCGCAGATGGGCTGGCAGACTGGCGAGCCAGAGATCGAGGGTTTCGGTGGTGGCGACGGCGAAGTCGAGGTGAGACACATGGGACTTCCGGGAGCGGGAGGACGTGCTGGCCGGCGGAGTTGGCACCAGCCCACTGACAGCAGTCTCGTCATCGCCATACTGGTGCTTGCAGATAGACCCTAGGACGACCATAAGGTCGGCCTGGACACTGGTCTCGACGTTGCAATCGGCGTCGTCAATGGCCGAGGTGCGGCCCAGCGATGCACACTCGAGCCGTTCAAAGGCGTGTAGCGTCCACCAAACGCGTCGGCGCAGCTCGTACTCGACAGGGCTGCTACACCAGGTGGCCTTGCTGTCGCGGTGTAGGCCTATGGCCATAGCCATACGAATGGTCACGCCCGTCAAGTTCCAGCAACCGTCGCGGCTGCACGTCATGTGTAGGTGGGGGCAGTAGAGCAACAGTGCTTGGACGTGTGTCAGAGTCGGTCCGCCAAGGAGCACGTCGGGAAGCAGCTCGCGTGTCTTGGCGAGGTTGCTGACCTGAAGGAACGAGAAGGAGGATGGTGGGGGGTGCTATATGGCGAGGCCGATCTTGACGGTACTGTTGTCGGTAATGATGTGGGTGAGATGGGCGACGAGGATGCGGAGGATGAACGTAATGTTGATGTAGACGATGCTGATGCTGATGTTGATGCTGTTGCGGATGCTCTTGCTGTAGCGGCCGCTTCTGCTCCCCAGCACAAAGACCATGCACAGACACATCAACCAGGCTGGCTCGGCCGCCTCGGTGGCCGGCATTGTCCACATGGCGTCGTAGCGTGTCTGGAAGAGCGACCGTTCGAACACGGGACAGTCGTCGTGCACGTGATCGAAGAAGAGGCTGACCAGCGAGTCGGCCACGTCACGCGGCGGAAGTGACAGGTCGTTGCCAGTCCTTGCTACTGTTAGGCCCGCTGTCGACATCGTCTGCGTCTGTATTGGCGCCATGGCTTCCTGCAGCTTCAACAGCATCGCGTGTGAGCCGGCTGGGCCGACGTGGCGGGCTGTTCCCAGCCCGTCCTCAAACAAGTGTCCCCGTGGACGGTTGGCCATCTCGGTGGATGTATTCATGGTCGTTGTTGTCGAGGCTTTGGTGTCTCTGCCTGTTCGCCTCCTTCGCCTGGTCTGATTTACGAGCTGCTGCTGCCGTTGTCGTCGCTCTGGTCCTGTAGCCACGGTGATCTCCTGCTTGACGGGCGCGTCGTCACCTCCGACTGTGATGGACCCGGACATGGCCGTCGTCCTCGTCGTAGCCGCCTGGTAGCCGTGGAGGTGGAGGGACTCCCGGCGGACTGGGTCCCGGGGTTGGCTGCTGTAGCTGCAGCGTCTGCTGTTGCTGTTGTTGCTGCTGGGCCACACACAGCGCGACAGCCAGGGCTGGCCCGTCGACAATGGCACCGTCAACACTGCCACCAGCACCAGACGACGCTGAGATGCTGCTGTACACCCGCCGCTTGCGTGGCTCCGTCGTGGTGCAGGGCCGGCCAATCTCGTTGCAGGCTCGACACGTGTCGGCCGTGCTGCCCCTGAGACACTTGCACCGCTTCTTCTTGCACCAGTCACAGCTCATCTCGGTGCGCTGCCGCTTCTCTGGCGGTACCCGTCGGCGCATCAGCCGCAGCAGTGCTGCCGGCTCGATCATGGTCGTCTGCCCAGGCGGACCGAACGAGGACGGCTGAACACGCACTTCCGTCATTGTCTCGCCGCGAATTGCTTCTCTTGCCACTGCCTCTTGTCGGGGACGGACGTGAAAGAGAGTGGGAAAAGAAGAGTGACACAGACTGACTGCAAGGAAGCTGCTGCTGTAAAATTGGAATCACGAACTACCCGCATTCTGGCCGTGCGCACAGTCCTACTCCCGCATTGGTAGTGCCGGCCGGTCCACAGGCCGACTTGGGGGTGGAGGTGGGGGACAGCGAGGGCAAGGGTATGGAGTGAGGGTGTATTCCTAGGGGGTGTACGCCGTCCGGAGAAGCGATTGGACTGAAGGGTGAAGGGTGGAGGACAAAAGGTGGAGGGCTCCCGATGTCAGTCGAGAGATCATCTGTTTATCTCCGGCAACTTCTGTAAGCAGCAAGCTGTGGTCTCGGTCCCCTTGCAACTGAAAGATAAGACATCTGGTCGACAATCTCTCCCAGATCGCAGAGGCAAGGAAGGCGAGTGCACCAGGCGACTATCCTCAGCCTGGAAAGTCAATTGGATATGCCGAAGGGAAACCCGTTCTGGCAGAAGCGGCAACCCATGGCGACGTGCATGCGCTAATGATACCGGGTGTCGTACTCCGTATAGCCAAGACCGCCGTCCCAGACCCCAAAGACCCCCAGGGCTTAACCGCTCAACCGCTCAGTCATTCTGCGACCCAACAGGATTCACAGCACACGGCCCACGGACCATGCTGATTGTTAGTGCGGAGAAGGCCGCCGTTTCTGATAGCCATGCGGCCGACCAGCTTCGGTATGTTGTTGGCCGACCAGATCGACAGAAGCTGTCACGGCGAAACCACAAAGGGGACGCCACCTGGACTGGTCCAATCGCCCAAGTCCGCCTTCCAAAGCGGTCCAAGCCTTTATCGATCCGCTGATAAGAATACTTGTCTCGTCGGGCGAAAGCGCCTTGTCGGCGGACTGCGACTTCCCTCTTATCGGCTCTACTCTTGCCGGTTGTGGCATGCTTTGGCACGCTGCCGGCATTACTCCGACACCTATGGCGCTATGGGCCAATCACAATAAGCTGCGCGCACTGCCGCTGGCGGATATGCCGACAATTTGCTGTTCGAAGCGTTTATCTCCATCGCTGCTTCCGTCGCTCTTCCGTCGCTCCTCCGTTCTTATCTTCACGCCGATCGCAGAACATATTCGATACAGCAGCATTGCCCAACCGAGCGCAGCAGTCCTCTACTTTATCTGTTCACCGGCTTTTGTCCTCCACGGCGGAGAATGCGCTTTTAAGCCACTGCCAGCTACTCCGTAGAAGCAAAGGCGCAGTCGCCGACAAGTTTCTGTCTCTTTTGCCGGAAGACTGTTATCCTAGCGTCGTATTTTGCCCCTGGCCGGCTCTTTGGCCGGTTTCTAGCCGTTGTTGGCCGCTAATAGCGGGGCAGCACTGAGAACTCCTCAGCTACTCCGTACAAAGCATTGTGCAGGCATTTATTACTAATGCAGAGGCCGTCCAGATTACTCCGTACGCCGTAGGCTTCTCGCAGCGAGAACAGGCCCCTTCTTGGCTGTGCAGAAGCATTTCAATAGTGGGGATGAACGAAAAATGACATCCTCGTCGGACAAGACCGGCACTTTCAGGCTCTAGACACCACTATGACCGTCTGTCTGTGGCCTTTAAACAACACACCGCGGGACGCCTGTAACGTTTCCTGAGAACCAGACCTCTCCAGAGTCGAAATGGCACGATCCTGCAACAAACTGTCACTGCAACAACCGGACACTCAAAGGGTGCCATGGCCGGCTAACATGCCGCTCTTTTGGCTTTCGTTGGCAAAGGTATCCACCCCATTTCAATATCTACACTCCCAGTCCCGTCATCGCCCGTCGGGCTTTCTTTCTTTTCTTTTTCTCTGTGCTTTTAGCACCAACTAGCACCTTTTACCCCTCTCCACCCATCCATCCTTTGCCATCCCACGTGGGATTCTTGCTAGACTTGACCAGTCGTACGGAGTATGTGCAGAGAACGAAATCCGCTTGCCCGTCTTTTTTGGCGCTTTTTTCCTTCTTCTTCCATCTATCTTACCAAACAACATTTCAACCCCAATCGCGCCAGTGTGACCTCCGCTTTGATGCAGCTGCCGTGCATCCGTACCACACTGTCCCTTCACATTCCAACTAATTTGTCGAGACCGGATGCGACGTACGGAGTACACATTGCTTTTTTCTCCGGCTCCACGGAGTAATTGCGAACACGTCGTATCTCACATCTTACTGGTGCCGCCCACACTTCTATTGTTACGTCGTATGTAGCTGCCTGTCGCACTCGGCCTTATCTGCCTTTTGGATTAGCCTGCCCAAACAGGTTATTGTACATCCAATTCGGGCTTCTAGTGGTAAGCCATAAGGCGTTTGCAAAAAGTTTGTGCGCTTTGAACGCATCGATTTTGACAGATGTCGGTCAAGTCCCATTCGATCTTGTGCCACTGCAGCCTACATGGTGCGTTGTCTTCGGATTGGCCTGATTGTAGAGTGTATTCACATGTGATGTATTGTGTGTATACTGAAGCTTGTACGACAGTTGCTTGACGTACGAAAGATATGGAGCCTCGTCGGCTCTAGTGAAAGCATCCCGGCTGGACTTGTCTCAAGATCATAGAGCTCCCACTGATCAGCGGGCACTTGACATAGATATGTGCAGAGCCAGCTCTGAAATTAGAGTTCCAAAAACAGACCAGGTAGCTTAGAGAAGGTCTGAAATAAGCCATGAGCATAAGCCAGTCTGAGTCCTAAAGCAAGCGAGCCTTTCGTCGAGGTGGGAGCCACTGCCAGAGCATAATCGACCCCATAATATTGACTTGCAGCTTCAGCTTTGATAAACGAGTACCCCGTACTCCGTACTCCGTAAGCATTTGTCATTGAAAGATAATACAACTCCGCACTCCGTACGATAAACAGGCACGTACTCCGCATGTATCATTCGCTTAGCCACTTTCAGGCTGCGTGACGTGGCTGGGGGTAAATATGGAGAATCGCGCGAGTGCTGCGGTCTGAGCTTGATCCACCTTTACTTTCGACACAGAAACGCACTCCATGTTGAAAATTGCTCTCATTCCGTACATCAAAATTTTGGCCCACATACTCTGTAATCTCCCTGTCGATCATGATCATCAGGGCACCGGCATCGATTACGAATCATCCCTCCCGGAGTGCAACCGTGGGGCTGGTTCTGAGGTGAGAGAACCTTTGGACTCAGGGATCACAGCCCTGTATTGAGTGTACTGGCCCAAATGAAACTACGGAGTACGAAGTAGCCAAAAGGACGATATACGGAGTACGTCTCGAGAAGTGTTGTCTCTTCAGGGACTACACTTGTTGTACGGTCCATCTGGCACTCTGGTTGTTGGTCGCATTCTTTGCCATAACTTTGTGTCCTTTAATGTCTTGGAGATGTCCGCTGTGTCTTGCTGGGTCGCGATGACTCATGGTAGGCTGGGACCACATGATGCGTTATTCGACGTATTCAGTAATTGGTATCTAGTTGCTCGCCTGTGTAACAGTGTTACTCTGGTAAACTACGGTCAAGTCTCCGCAAGTTGGTAAAATAAAACAACCGTTAGGAACACGCAAAGGGGCGAGGTATCATTCACATCCACACTGGCATAGCTGGAGCTGGTGGTGTTGGCCGAATCCCCGTTAGTATAGCGTGATGCATCGGCCTAATCGGGCGTCTCGAGGATGATTATGGGAGAGGTTTCTGCGCCGCTGATGCCGCGTATGTCGATAATTTCAAAGCACTGCAGGGGTCAGGTAGTAGGGGTAGTCGACACCCGGCAGATAGGGCAGAGCCAGACGCAGGTAGACCATTTTTACAAAGCACTCGTCCTAACAGGCAAGGGAAAGGAACTCAATTATCTCGTGTCCGGCGACGTGTCGATTGGCGAGAAGTTTGAGAGGAAGCATAAGAGGGGGCTGCCAAAGGATCTCGGCTACAAAAAGACCATCACATCCCGTAATGCTAGCAACCCAATAGTATCGATCTCGCCACCCACGGCTTCGAAATATTTAATATTACCTACTGGGGCTCGCTGGTTAACTCAAAATCTGAAGCCTCGCTCGTGTTTGACGGCGTCGGGTCAAAATACAATGTACAAGTAGTATGTATTTTGGTTGGCCCACTCTATACTTCAGCACTGTTCTGTGTCTTACTCCGTACCTCATAGTAGATATTCCGCTCCTTCCCTCCGCTTCTTTCAGTCCAGGAGTGACACGCCTCCACTATGCCTTTTCCTTAACTATCCTCGGCAGCAGATGTCTTAAAATCACTCTTAGTATTTGACTGAAAGGGTCTCCTCGTGACCGTCTGCATTAGTGTATACGCACTGCAGGAGCGTCGATTATAGGAGAACCTTTTTCTACCAGAGGTTGACCAAGAGTACGTCTTCCTCTTTCCTTTCCTATTTTTCTCTCCCCCAATACCCTAACACACACACAAAGGAAACCCAGACTATCGCTAGACAAAGACGTAGATAGAGAGCTGCAGCTCTCGGGCATAGAAGGCATTCTTACTGCCAGCAGGATCCAGAGACTCGGCTGTTTCCTCTGCACAGTTCCTTGCTTTGGCCTAGAAGACTCTTATTACAATTTTGCAAAGGACGTGGTCACTCTGTTAGGCCTATACTAACGAAGCACTACTATCAAAGTTACGGGAGAATTATGGCATGTTATAGGAACTAGACCCCGACAACTTCAACAACGTTGAGTATAAACTGTCTTGCTCTAATTTAGCATTCGGCCTAGAGCTCTCGCTTTTTGCAGACCTGGTGCCTGCGACAAAGGTTTTTTATAGAGACATCGAGTGCACCAAGGACGACGACACCGCCACGGTCTAACCCTCAATAAAAATAATTCGGGCCCGTCATTTTTATAATTCGGGCCTGCCATTCTATAATTCGGGGCCCGCCACTCTATTAATTCCCCCGTACTTCGTACTCCGTACATAGTACGTAACTAAAGTGGACCACTTTTATCTTAACACAAACCAACGCGACATTAGAAACATAAACATCTGTTAGAGATCTACTATTAACGGTCAACTAGGCTGTCTAATGGGTTCGGGTCGTTATTAGCTAGCAATTACTCTTAGCCTTCGATTTCATCCCGACCCTATCGGGGCGTTTGCTTCTTTGAAGGGCACCCAGAATCTGCTATCTGCAACAGCCTAATACATATAAGCCAAGCAGTCAGCTGCTCATTTTGTCTGCTCCCATCAGACTTATCTTTTAACATTGTCGGCCCATCGCTCGCCGACCTAACAAAGCGGATAAAATGCCAAGCTCAGACGGAGCCGCCAAGCGTGAAGATGCCGAGACTGCTCAGCCCCAACGCCTCAAGTTTTGGGTGCTCATAGTCTCAGCATTCGCGGGTATGTTCTTGGTGTCTCTTGTAAATGGAAAGCCTTCTGCAATCTTTAGATACAAGAGCTCTGGACTAACCACGGCGGTCGACAGGATAAGCTCATCATCTCAACTGCCATTCCTCAGATCACCGACACCTTCCAGTCCAAAAACGATATTGGCTGGTATGGAACAGCCTACTTGCTCACCAACTGTGCCTTACAGCTCGTGTTTGGGAAACTGTACAAGTTCCTCTCGATCAAAAATACCTTCCTTTCGTCCCTGCTGCTGTTTGAGGTCGGCTCTGCCATCTGCGGAGCAGCTCCAAACTCGATCGCGTTTATTTTCGGACGAGTCATCGCCGGTCTTGGTGCTGGAGGAGTCCTTCCTGGTGTTGTAGGTTCATGGTTCTCACTGATCAACGGTCATTTATAACTCGGCCCGACGACTAACTGCGGTCACCCCAAACAGATATCGATCATCGTCCATGTTGTTCCCTTGCAGAAGAGGCCGAAATACCAGGGCTTTTTTGGGGCCGTATTTGGAATTGCGTCCGTTCTTGGTCCTACCGTGGGCGGTGCTTTCACCACACATGTCAGCTGGAGATGGTGCTTCTACATCAACCGTAAGTTGCACCCCCAAGTAAAGCAGAAGCAAACTGCAACTGACACATACCTTTATTACAGTTCCTATCGGAGGCATGGTCATGATCCTAATATTCTTCTTCCTCACGGATCCCAGCCAATCTAGTCAAAAGTGGTCTCTCAGAGAAAAGGTGCGACAGGGGAATTTACTGGGTTTCATTTGTCTCGTTCCAGGGATTGTATGCCTGTGTCTTGCTCTCCAGTACGGCGGCACTACCTACGCAGTAAGTATCTGAGAATCTCAGACTCGCACTGTTAAATGTTCCTTAAGGCTGACAGACTGGCTTAGTGGAGCAATGGCCGCGTGATTGCCCTATTTGTTGTTGCGTTTGTGCTCTTGATAGCCTTTGCCTTGGTCCAAGTCTGGCTTCCAGATCAAGCCATCTTTGCCGCCCAATATCTTCATCCAACGCAGTATCGCGTCTGGCTTTTTGGGCCAGTATGTGTGTTGGCGCACATCAGACCCTTTTTTTGTGAGTATCCGGGTTACGTCATTTTAACAAAACTGCGTGCCATCAGCTGATACCTGACGCCTCAAGTGTACTATCTCCCCATCTGGTTCCAAGCGATTAAGGGCAAATCTGCTGTCCAAAGCGGCGTGGACCTCCTGCCTATGGTACTGGTCATCGCCGGAACGTCAATCATAAATGGCCAGATTATATCTCGCATCGGATATTACACGCCGTCGTTTTATACTGGGTCTCAGCATCAGTGCTATCGGTGCAGGTCTGATCACTACACTAAGAGTTGGAAGCTCCGAGGGCAGGTGGGTCGGATACCAGATTATGTACGGCTTTGGTCTCGGCTGTGCCTCTCAGGCTCCCAACCATGGCTGCCCACGACGGTGGTTGAAAAAAAAAAAACATCGCGATTGGTGCGTCACTGATGTTCTTTGGGTGAGTAAAGCTATCTTTTCCCCTCCACCTTCCTAGCCACTGTGTGATGGCTAATTGTACCATCGTTCCGAGCTTTTAGACAGACGCTCTTCGGTGCCGTATTCGTTTCGGTTGGGCAAAATGTGCTCTCCAACCAGCTGAGAAAACGGTTGTCTAATATTCTTGGGTTTAACCCCAGATCAAGATACAAGCACTGGAGTCACTGATATCCTCGACACTATTCCAAGCCAATACCGCCAACTAGCACTTCAAGAGTACAATGATTCGTTGCGTATTATCTACCAAGTCGCTCTGATAATGGCCTGTATTGCTATTCCGGGCGGTCTGGCTATGGAGTGGCATAGTGTTAAGAGCAAGGGTCCTCCACGAGGTTCTGAGGAGAGAAAAGGCGCCGTCGAGAAAGAGCAACCTTTAGGACATGTCAAACAGCCGAAATCCCTGGAAGAAAACATCCCACCCTCTGCTGGAGATGCCAACGAAACAGTCCGCACGCTGGATGACGTACCGGCAGATGAGCCGACGACTGGCAATAACAATAACAAGTACACCAGCGCCGACAGTTGACTCAAGAGTGCATGATAAATGGAGTTGATTTTGGGGTTTTGGACCGCTATTTTCCATTGATATGATAATTGGGAGTTACTTCATTTCAGGCAAAGCATCGACCTTAGGACATCCCCTCTCCTTTGTTCTTCATAACTAGTATCTAAACTTGTGGCTTACTGTAACTTCTAATAACTTGTTAAATAAAAGGGGTATATTAAATAAAAGCGGATTTTTATACTTTTGAGCTGCCCGTTTGAATAAGCTGAACGTTATTGATTACTGGTATGTGTTGGTATATGCTTTATTACATAAGTAAACATGTAACTACTTTTCCTTACTAACTGTGTTTCTCATGATTTCCTTTGGAGGATTTTATTTATGATTTTGTTCTGGGCCTTTAGAGCTGAGAGCGGTAGGTTTAGATAAATTTATGAAAATAAATATTGAAACTAGATAAGGGATAAAACAAAACAAGTAAATACCCTCTACAGACTGTAAAGTGTAACAGGATTGCCTGGCGAGAGAACTAGTGTTCCTAGGTTTTTAAAAGTAGAAATAGTAGACATAAGCTGCTAGAAACTCATAGTGCTAACAGAGGGCTTTCGCAATGTACTCGGCTACATAGTACCTTCTTGGCAGAATCTCCTTTCTATATCTGAGTTACAGTAGTCTATTCCCGTGGACAGGGTTAGCGATCAACTTACCAATATATTCCAGTGATGCTGACCAATAACAAACTCCAGCTGTACTGGCACATCGGGAAACAAGCGTCCCCATGCTCCTGCGCCAAAGGCAGTTCTCTTTCCGGTAAGGAACTTCATGTCCTCCGGGTCGTCTGGTCCAGGTCATATCGCCCACACCCCCCTGTTGGCCGCGTTCGTAACGAATCTCACTCTATTAGACGCAACGACGTTCCTGGCCAGAATCGCAAGCCCTTCCTCCTTGCACATGGCGGCGGCAGCACAAGTTCCTACGAATAGGCAGCGTTCCAGTGCCTACACTGTTGCCTTTCCCGATTCGCTGTCGTTCTCGACGCCGTGCACCGAGAAGCCGAAAATATAAGAGGTATATAATCGTTGCGAGACGGTATGCGACTTAGACGAGGAAGAGAAGAAGAGGAGTTGGCGAAACTGAAGGCACTGGGTAAGAAACGATATAATACTGTCTAAATCTGCCTGTGATGTTTGTAGCCCTTTCCTTCGTCGTATGTACTGTAGGACTCCAAATGTAGTGGCGTTTTCAAGGCAAAAACAGGACAAAACAATTATTATTACATCCAGCCTAGTAGTCTGGCTTGTACGACAATATTTCATCCTCTCAGATTCTAATTCGTCGGATCGCAGTACTTCTGTAAACAGAAACATTGCAAAGTCTTCTATAATTCCAATCTATCACAGTGCTTTCCGCAATCTTTCAGCTTTACGGAGTATTGTATTGCCAATTCTAGGTTACCGCTGTACCAACCACCCAGACTGTATATCTGCGCAAAGACGGCTGCAGCATCTGACTAAGCTGCTACTATCAACATATATTTTGTCACAGCAAAGCTAATCTTAACGACCAATTTTGGTGGCGAAGCGTATCCTTTTCTCGTCTGAGTTTTTGTACACAAGCGGAACTGCCAGATTTCTTCACTAAGCCAAGATTTTTAATCTCAGCCAAAATCTCCTAGACGTTGCTAGACTCCACTCACACCGCCCGGATGATGAAGCTGAAAAGACAAAGATCTCGAAGATCAAGTAAATAAGCTTATATTCGGTAGGTCAGAGAGAGAGGACGAAGGAGGGGTCACAATACCCCTTCTTCCGTCATGACTAACCATCTTCCTTGCACCTTCCTTTCGGAGGCCGAACAACTTGACCCAAATATTAGCCAAAGTTGGGTACTAATAGAAACAGTTTAAGGGAATATACTGGGAGGGGCAGTATATGGAGTAAAAAAACTTCTCCTTCGGGAGACACAAGTAAAAAAAGGAGAGTAGAGTAAGCCAGTACAACATTTAAAACCGGACTCTGCATGCGCCTATTTCAATACCAAGCAAAAATGTAAGATAGATGGACTAGGCCAAGACCAACAAATCCACAGCTTGGAGCAAGAGTGGGACCATGTCTTGCGGTTCTATCTGGAGAGGCAGCGAGACATATTACGTGTCGGATCCCCTATGTCGATCGGCCGATTTACCCGTTTAACCAACTCGAATAGTCCTGCATCAGAACAGGCTGCACCTTTTATGTGATGGCGTTTCTGTTGCATGGGGGTTCCCACGAGCTTTACCTAGATCATTGGAGATTGGGTGAAAGTTCTATCTGGCATTTGAACAATTGAATCAAACCTTACTGAAGGAAAGAGTAAAAGTCGTCTTTTCTGTCAGAACCATATATGCCATAATTTGGATAGCTAGCGAATACTTCTAAACAATAACGATATCTGACAAGTTTAGCGGTTTCAGGTGCCTGACCACAGTTGTGCATTTATCTGTCTACGACCTATTGCGTCTCTATCTCTCAACAGAAACAGACAGACCGCGGACCTCCTCGGCCAGCTGCATCATGGAGCCGACACGTTCCGCCAAGAGCTCCCATCGCTGGACTCGCTGCTTCCAGGCTGGATCGTCCGTGAAGCTCTGGACCTCTGTGCTGCGGTCCTTGCCATAGACCATGATGAAGTCCGGGCTGCAGGCCGGTTTCCAGTCGTCGGCGGTGACGTAGCAAATGATGTGGTCCTGGAACTCATGGCACAGCTCTATATTGGAGCGCTTGTACGGTTCGCCGTTGCTCATGGTGGGGTCTTGCTGCGGCAATGCGGCGTTCTCTTGTCCAGGCTTGGTATATGGCCGCCGGATGCCACGGTCAGCCTCGACTAGGGTCGTGTGACAGGTCTCAAACAGGTAGATGAGCTCGACGCAGTGGCGGGCGAAACCCTCAATCGGCCCAGGAAATGGGTTGCCAACAGCAGTCAAGAAGGACTGGACCTGGCCGACAGCCGGACCACCGCTCTTTTTCTGGAGGTTTTTGCGGGCAAGGTGTACTGGAACTTCAAACATGGCATCGCTTAAGAGGGTGAGAAGGCCTTGTTGCAGCTCAGCGCTCGTTGCAGAAGCCACCAGGCCATAGGCCTTCATAACCTCGGCACAATGGTTGCGGTCGCTGTAGACGGCCTCGAACTTGGACAGGATCTGGGCAAAAGGCGGCAATCCTCCCATAAAGATGAGAGCCTAGGAAATATTGTCAATAAGTTGTGTGAACGGGAGAATGTGGCAAGGGGGACGGCTCACCTCGACGTCTGTGAAGCCGATAAGCACATCGACTCCCTTTTGCGCGGCCTGTCGAGGAGCATGCCGCAGATCGACAGGGCCAAGGTCCATGTCAGGCTGATCGGACGATCCCGAGGGGCCGAGGAAGACGGTGATGTCGTCCTCTACGATGGGAATACCCTGGATATGGTTGGTAGCGGTAATCTCGAGCAGGGTGGATGCGGGCAGCTGGCGGAGGTGCCGCACGCGATCGGCCGGCGAGGAGGACGGTGCGAGGGTCAAGTCGCAGATGCGCTTCCAGGGGGCTTCGGCAAGCTCCAAGGGGATGGGGCCGAGAGTGCTGAGAGCACCGGATAGCATGATGGCGCGGCGGAAGAGTGTCTTCCGGCCAGCAGCGGCGGCGGCGGTGGCCTCGAGGAGGTGGGAATGAACGGAGACGGAGCCTGCGGACTGGCCACTGATAGAGATGCGGTCGGGATCGCCGCCAAAAGCAGCGATGTTGCGGCTGATCCAGGCGAGACCGAGTTTCTGGTCACGGAGACCAAAGTTGAGGCCAGCGGTGGTGACAGGAGGCTGTTGCTGCTGCTGGGCCACGAGGAGGTCACGGGAGGCCGCAAAGCCGAATAAGTTAAGCCGGTAGTTGATTGAGACGACCATGATGGGGCTGCCAATTTTCAGAGCGCGCAACACGAGCCGAGAAGTATCCCACATGGGATCAGACGAGGCGCCCATGGATAGGCCACCGCCGTGGATCCAGACGAGGACCGGTAACCGGGAAGCTTCGGCCGGGGCAATACCATGGCGAGCAAGAGCCGCTGGGCTGGGTCGGACGATGGTCAGACGCAGGCAGTCGAACTTGGCCTCGGCCAATTCGGGATAGGGCAGGTAGGTCTGGAAGACGCGCGACGTGTTGCCGGCCGACGGCTGCGGACATTTCGGCCTGGCGAGTTAGGGAAAGAACCGGACGAGAAGCGAGGAGGCAGTACACATACCCGTGATTTGTGGCATCAAAATATGTCCCCTTGGCAAACGGGTCCGAATCAGCGATTGGTCACATCGTGAAGATAAGGGGCCGTAGGGTATACCCCGGAAAACTTACAGATCGGCCGCTACGGGTGACTCTATGCCAACAACCGTCTGGAGCACGCCTGGAGAGTCCCCTGAGGGCAGCTGGGCGAGGGGAGTAGCAGCAACCGGAGATGACATCGTGGCAAGATGAACAGAGGTGTTGGGGTCAGGTGTCAGGCAGCACTCGGAAAACGGGACGTCTTAAAATCCCGCGGCTCCACTTGAGTGATGTACAGAAAGGTGTATCGTACGGAAATTCTCCGTATTCGTGTTATACGAAGAAACAGAGAGTCACCTTGCTAGAGGAGACCGGAATCGCTCTTTATATATACGAGAGAAATGGCACGACTGTCCCCAAGACACGGAAAACGAAGGCACAAAGGTCCGGGGGCTTGGCGAGAGAGAAAGGGCCGATTAGGTAGCAAACTGCATGTGCAGACAGAATGCCAGTCTGACAGGACCATTGGCACGATGGGAAAGACGATTACGGAGTATGAAGGGCCAGAGTAGAAAAAGACAACAGAGCTCTCCACGCTGTAGATTTGCCGGCACGCTTTTCCGAAGTGCATCGCCAAGATCTGCCGAAACCCCTGCACCCCGCCCAAGATTAGTCATAATAAGCGGGTCATGTGGCGCACAGCACACACTTGACTCTGCCGGTCGGGGCTTAGGTCTGCGGGGTCTTTCCCCAAACGTGCAAATGTTGCCCAATTCTCCGCATGGTTCTGCAGAAGTTCCCAAATCGGGCTGAGCTGCTTCGGCAGAAAGACGAGTTGGCTTACGGAGCAATCCTTGTTTCTTCCTTTCAGAGATGAATGGTCAGGTCCTGGAAGGTCATAAGCTTACTTTCTTTGTGCAGTTTGGTCGGCTGCCACCTGCCATCTGCTTCATCACCCGCGGTATTTTGGCGAACATAGCCATCGTCTGCGTCCACTATCTCCGGGAAAGGTAACAGCATCAATTCTCTTACCTGCTACAGCGTGTACGTCTTTGCTTTGTCAGCACCGATGCAAGTTCGTCTTCTGCGCTCTTGGAGTCTATGTCATATGGTCGCTCACAACACCAAGGAGTTTGAGGAGTGCTAAAACACCGAATCCCGACACGTATCTTATCTTACGACACGTTTGCATCTGCCTTTCTCTCCTTTTGCCCATTTGCGTGTGGCGGTCAGTATCTGCCTCTTGCTTTTCGCAACCGTGGTGGATCTGATGGAGACAAGGTTGTAGAGTACTCAGTAAGCGAAGGGGGGTCTGAAATAACGGGTTTTCCTCCGAGCGGGTTGTACGACGTAAGATACATAAAACCGTTGAGAAACCAGGGTCATTAGTGGCTGACGATAATCCGTACGGAGTGGAATACGCGTACATATAGCTTCACAGTGTACTGTACACAGTTATTTACACACTACGCACTGTATCTGGCTATAGCACAAGGTACCACTGCGCCTGGGTTTTTGCGATGCAGTCGACATGCACACTGTTGTACTCACGTGGGTGGCACAACCACTACCTCCCTAAGTAGGACAACTTACTCGTACTTTATCCATATCGTGGGGGGTTTGCGCCTTTACAGCTGTATCAGATCTCATTCTAGAAACCCGTTCTAGCTAAGGTCTGCCCTTTCATTTCCTACCCCAAGAGACAGCCTGCATCGGCGAAAAAAAGGCAATGCCGGCGAGGATCAAGACAAGAGGCCGTCTGTGCAGCACCGCCGATGAGGCCGCCCACCCCGCTGTGGGCACATGCAGGCATCGGGCGCCCTGTGCATTTGTGGAATGAGCCGGATTTGCGGTCAGAATGGTGGTGGATTGTCGACTAGCCGCTAGACGAGGCGAGATGAGGTGCGGAGAACGGGTACCGAAATGAGGTCAGAAGGCGGACACGAGGCATGTCATCGCGTTTGAATGCCGACGCATACGGAATAGACTGTTTGACGAAGGAAAATAAATCTCCACCAGGGAAATATCCCCCTGATCTCCCGATGATGAAACACCGATGGCTCCATATGCTCGTAACCGAGGGAGCTGGCCATCTCGCGTGAGTTCGCACGCACTCCGTATGGCAAGCCCATCGGCACAGATGGGACGAAGTCTGGGCTTGTCGATGCATAAAAGCACGACCGCTCCCGCAGCGATCAGATGAAGAAGAAGAAGGCCAAGGACAAGTCTCGACGCCGATCCAGCCTCAGACGTCTGCTCTCACACTCGTTTTCCCCAACACATACATTTTACACTCGTTATTATACTTCCCTGACCATGCCTTCCATCATCCAGGAGCCTCGGGGCTGGTTGCTCGCAGCAGTGCAGCCATTTGTGGCGGCACAGCTGAGCGGCACCGTTGGGCCGACGACGTCGCGGGCAGCCAAGGCAGCCACCAAGGTGTGCAACATCATGAGCTACGGCGGCGTGGCGTCGGCGACGACGGACAACAGCGCGGCCATTGCGAGCGCGTGGGCGGCCTGCAAGACGGGTGGCGAGGTGTACATCCCGGCGGGCAGCTACGGCCTGAGCTCGTGGCTGACGCTCAACGGTGGCTCGGGCGTGTCGATCAACCTGGAGGGCCAGATCTACCGCATGACGGCCGGCACGGGTGGCGGCAACCTGTTCTTCATCGAGCACACGACCGACTTTGAGTTCTACAGCGCCAACTCCAAGGGCGCTATCCAGGGCTACGGCTACCAGTTCCACGAGCAGGGCGAGTACGGCCCCCGGCTGATCCGGCTCAACAAGGTCACCGACTTCAGCATCCACGACATCGTCCTGGTCGACTCGCCGGCCTTTCACATGACCATAGACACGTGCACCAACGGCGAGGTCTACAACGTCGTCGTCCGCGGCGGCAACAAGGGCGGCCTCGACGGCATCGATATCTGGGGCACCAACATCTGGGTCCACGACGTCGAGGTCACGAACAAGGACGAGTGCGTGACGGTCAAGAGCCCGGCCAGCAACATCCTGGTCGAGCGCGTCTTCTGCAACTGGTCGGGCGGCTGTGCCATCGGCTCGCTTGGTGCCAGCACCGACATCCACGACATCGTGTACAACCACGTCTACTCGCAGAACTGCAACCAGATGATGATGATCAAGAGCAACGGCGGCAGCGGCGAGCTGTACAACGCCCAGTTCAACAACTTCATGGGCCACAGTAACGCCTACACCCTCGACCTCGACACCGCCTGGAGCAGCATGTCCAAGGCTGCCGGCGACGGTGTCGAGTACAACAACCTGACCTTTGCCGACTGGCACGGCACCTGCTCCAACGGCGCCAACCGCCCGCCCATGCGTCTCGTCTGCCAGTCTGCTGTGCCGTGCACCGAGATCGACGTGACCAACTTCAACGTCTGGACCGAGGCCGGTTCGTCCGAGAAGTACCTCTGCGAGAACGTCTACGGCTCCGGTGGCTGCATCAAGAAGGACGGCGCCCACGCCGCCTACGCCAGCACCGCCACTGTCACCACCGCCACCGGCTATGCCGTCACCACTATGCCCGGCGAAGCTGACTGCTGGCTTGGGCCTCACCAAGTCCATCGACATTCCCGCCCATCCCCACGTCCTTCTACCCGGGAATGCTGCCCGTCACTGCGCTGCTCGGTTAAATAGAGACCCTGTGCAGCAGAGGAAGACTGGGGCTTTCTGTGCCCCTGCTTTACATTTCTATCGCCTACAATATGCGCCGCGTAATTAATCAGAAATGATCTATAGAGGTTTATAATACAATGGAATTTTGCCATCGAGTTTTGTTGAATAATGCTATTAATGTGCACGTGATAGTCCTTTGTGTAGGTCTTGTTTGGGAATCCCGACACTTCCTGCTAGTTCCTGCGGAAAGATAGACTTATTGATCCATTATGTTTTTGGAGACAGGCAAATTGAGAGCATGTAATCGGGGTTTCATCTTGACGAGACCTCCCTCTACTTTGGTTTTGCCGAGTTAATGTCTTTGTAGACGCTTGCTTACTAATCACGAGATCCGTCATCACCCAGAGCAGTAGTTATCAGATATTTAATCAAGGACGTACGTTGTAGAGTCAAGCTGATATAATACTTCGTACATATCTCCATAGCGAGTGTTTGCATAGCCCTGGGATAGCATTGAGTCTGCATTATCTGACTGCTAGTCATGTGATGTGTCTTCTTCCTGCCGGAAACCGCTTGATTTAGTAAACTTCCTATTGGTGCAAAAAATGTAAGGCCAATTGGACGGAATCAATTCTCCTTACTCCGTACTCGCGGGAAAACCCGAAGCAAGAACCCTTGAAGAAAATTCACGATCAATGCCGCGTTCTGTCGCAGGTGCTTAACCACCATTGTCTCATCCGTTACTAGTCTATATTAGGCAGCTTTTCCAACTTTTGACTACAACGACAAATGGCCCCAAGGGGTTTTGCAAGCGGTTAGATCCGTTAAGGTGCACATCCTACTTACATAGTTGTTCATCCGATACCGTCATCCTAATACATGACTCACTAACTATAGCTATCTATCCCGTTACTATCCCGTAATAGGCAGTAGGCCAAATAATATCGTACGAGTGCAGATATCCGTAGGGCACTGCAAGGCGCTCGGATCCGGAAAGGGTTTCCCGCATATACTCTGTACTCTTTAATGTACGAGTATTGTGGAATAAGTACTCCGTACACGGTATTCCAATAACGGGACAGCCCGAATAGGCGTCTCAAGTAGCTTTGAATTCCATAGTTACTTACACCAAGTGGATTACAATAGTCTACGGAGTGATCTGAGTGGGTTGCATTTACACCTTACCAAGGTTGAGAGAGACCGGATTGCAAGTAAAAAACCTTGACACGGCAAAAAAGAAGCAAAGCACAGAATTATTCGATTTTTTGATCGGAACATGTGCATGTAAATCACTCGCACTGGAATAAAGCGGCACTACTCTCTTCCCCCTTGAACTTGCCGCGTTCGCTTTCACCTCGCTTCAGCATACTTCATAAAGACAGGATCGGCGCAGAGTTTGGGCAGCAATACGGCTTCTGTCCCCACCATAAGTTCCAGCCCTCCATTTAGGCAATCTTGGAAGAACGAGAACTGTGCCGGGGCTGATGCCGCTGTTGCTCATGCGCACGGCCTCTATCTTACCACCAAACATGGGCCCCCAAACGACGTTGTACAGATCACTGTCGGCCCATGAGGTCGCCAGAATGCTTGTGCTCATCATATTGAAGAAAACAGTGGGAACAAACCTGTTGACGTCGTCGAGGTTGTCGATAATCGACAGCATCTTGTCTGCGTAATTATTGTCCAGGTCCTCCATCCGATTGCGCACCAGTCCAGCAATGTCGGCAAGGTTGTAGACAGTCAAGAGTTTGCGAATAGGGGCTCGCACGGCCAGGTATCCGAGCCAGCAGCCGAGCGCATGGGGGTGGGCAAGAGGCTGTGAGCGCGCGCGGAGATTCACCGCAATGGCGTAAATGGAGTCCTCCTCTTCGCCGTCTTTGAGACTCTCCACGGGTGCCTGGACCGACATTGTGGCTCGCCAGTTAAGGGCGGCAAATGCATCATTGGCATCGGCCTTGAGGGCGGCCAGAGACTCGGGCGAGAAGTAGAAGATCTGGGCACGGTGAGTCGGGCTCAACATGCCGGCCGGAACGCTTGTTGGTGCGACAGGAACGACGAAAATGCCTAGGTAGGGCTCAATCGCTTTGCCGTTGTGGCGGCCAGTGGCTTTCATGATTATCTCCCGGTCGGTGACCATGGCATCGTCCAGCACAAACGGGTCCGAAATCTCAATGCCTTGCATCCGGCGACACTCCTCTGCCCAGACCTTGGCCCACACGAAGTAGGTAAACGCATCTCCAATCATGTGCAATGTGCACCAGCCTAGAAGGACACCACCCCGGATGTAGTTGATTTGCAGCGACGTGGCCGGCATCTCGTTTGTGACCGAAGGCCAGATGCTCTTGTTCAACAACACAGCATCGTCGAAGCAGGAGAGACTAAACTTTCGCGCTCTGATCTGGTCAAACGTAAAGGGGAACGCATGCGGAGCCCTCAGATCCTTAACGGTCACTAGTCCAATCCGATCCTCTGG
This sequence comes from Grosmannia clavigera kw1407, assembly GCF_000143105.1. NCBI lineage: Eukaryota > Fungi > Ascomycota > Sordariomycetes > Ophiostomatales > Ophiostomataceae > Leptographium > Leptographium clavigerum. The sequence goes on along the minus strand of NW_014040797.1, from coordinate 1,958,949 downwards.
GAAGCCTCTGCATCTTAAGCAGCCCGGACTGTTTTCCTTCTGGGTCTGGTACCGCCTCGCAACCCATGGAAAAAAATCCGTCTGCATGCAGCCTCATGTCCCCCCTGAAGCACGCGAGTCACCTTTTCAATATCATAATTCTCGTCCAGCTTCAAGGGGAAAATTTGACGGATGTAAGTTTTGGGCCCGGCACGCTCAATGCCCGTCAGGTCCATAGCAGTCTTTTCGAGAGAGCCCATTTTGGAGACAGGAAAATCTTGAAATGGTAGGCAATGATTGGGGGTAGGGACAGGTGAATAATAGTTGCAAAGGCACTGAAATGCCACGAGGATAGAGATACAGGAGCAATATATCGTTTGTGTCCCAAGGAACGACATCATCATTAAATACTAATACGAGTACGCGTATGTCCAAAACGTATCGTCGGTGTGAAGCTGTCTTCGTTGGTGGCATTCTGGCAGTCTGAAAACACACACCAGAAACAGTGTAACGATAGCTTCCTCTCGATACGAAGTGGATTGTAAACCGAGTCGAGGTAGGTGAAATATTGGCGGCTATGTAAGCTCCATCCTGCCTGCACCTCAACTGCCACCACTGGCTTTGATTGCGATACGTACACTGGTGTATGTCAGCGTGGTAGAGATTATCTGGGTTCCAAATACATGCATGCGAAGACAGGAAATCTTTACCAGAAAGCGAAAAGTCCAATAGCAACGTTTCATTCAGACGGGAAAGATCCTTACCTCGTCCACCTCTGCGATACGAATCTTGGCATGTCGATAGTTTCTTAGTTTGAACGAGTTTCGGTACTGTGGGTTCCTGTATCTCGGCATCCGGGTATGTTCCCCGACCCGGTAGATCACTCATATCTAGGCCCAAATCATATGCCGGGCTGGCTAGTGATGCAGTCGAGTAACTGCCTAGTTATCCTTCTTTATTTTCCCGTGCCTCTGCGAATTTGCACCTCAAGAATGAACCGCTGAGGTCCTTCTCTAAAGCATTTTCTAAAAAGGCTATGCGCCGTAGAGCCAATCCAGACCGCACTCCGTAATACAACTGTGGTTTGAGCATACAAAGTATAAACTCCCGTGCCTTAAGAGTCGTGGACTGATACTTCGGACTGCCGGGTTCGTAACATTGCCCCTGTTACAAGGAAAGCATCCACCTCTGTGCCGCACCTATGGAGTACAAGGACGCCGGATTTAGAGCGGAATGACTCGGAGCCGAGGGCAACTTGTATTGATCGGCAACAGCGATACTGTGATAGTCTAAGTACATTGGTTGTTGGTGACGTTCAAGTCGCACGCCAGCCGCCCAACGTATCACTGTATGATAAGGGGTCTGACGGTTCAGGTGCTGCATACGCCCACTTGTGTGTCTTCATTTGAGCTCGACCGACTCTTGCACAATCGAGGATTTGACAGCAATCTGGCATCGGCTGCTGGTGACATTCCTTGTGCTAATGTCGTCGCCTGAATTCGAACAGTGCGTCGACACCTTTCCGGCGTCCGCTTCCACACGCGTGGTCAACTCGATCTCGTCTTCGGCCTTGACCACTTTGTCCCTGCCAGCATTGAACCGCGATCCGCCATATGTGTACAAGGCACTGCTCGCGCCGACAGCCCCCTGCCAGTCTCTTGTGTTCACACCAGTCGGCACTGCTTTTTCCAGAGCTGGAATGACCTCCCAGTTTCATGCTGACAACCTGGCGGAGAGGTAATAAATGTGGGAGAGATGCGGAGACGATAGCCATGGCTGGTTCCACGACGAACCATATGAACAGCGGTCCTAATGCCCCGGTGGTGTCGACAGTCTTGACAAGCTTCGCCAAGTAGTAGATGCGCACACAGCTGGCAGCACATACACTGCAGGATCGTTAACAAACTCGGATCAAATAAACGTCAAAACATACGAAAAAGCCACTCACAAGACACCGAGCAGCATGATTTCCAAAATAGCCATTTTCTTTTTCAAAGACATCCTCAACGCCACAATCTGCGGGATGGGGATAATCAAGACGTAAATGTCGTTAACCATGTTAAGGATCCCCATGAGATCGAAAAAGAGGTTGGTATCAACACACGAACCCGCAGTTCCGGCAAACTGTGTCCAAAAATGGGACAAGGGCCTGCATGCTGTCGAGGTGGCAATGCACATTGATATAAAGTACGAGATGCAGATAAAGTAGCCGAAAGCAACCGAGATGCGGAAAACCCCTGTCGTTGGTGGTGAAGACACGCTGGTAGAAGAGCAAGATGGATATTTTGCTCGTCGAGACAGCACCGCCATACATCATCAGGTAGACGAAGACGGACTTAAACGAATTTTCCAACTGTTGTATCGTCAAAGCCCAGCCATGCCGGCCAATACCGGCCCTGCCGCCAATGATGGCTGTAGTGCCAGCACCACAAAGAAACATCTTTTGTTCGTCTCAGTCAGCAAGGAAACTGGAAACCAGCCAACAGGAAAGGAGAGACAAATACGACCGGCTCATACCAGGCATAATGTAATGACCAAGTCGTCATAGTGAGGCCTCTGGCGCTGAATTGACCGTGCATAGATTCGAAGAGCAACCGCTACAGCCGCTATAACAATAAGCGTGATAATTGCTTCCTTGTCTTTGGAAGCCGAGTCATCGGAAAGGTCGACACCAGCAGGGACTTCTCCAAAGATGGACGTCGTGCTAGAACTCATTTTTCCCATTGGTGAAAGAAAGGGCAAGTTCAAACGGCATAAAGGGGACGCCAGAAGATAGCCAACGTCCCCTTTAAATTATAGATCACTAAGACGGGTGTTGTAAGGTGTAATAATACGAACCCACGGATCATGCCTAACAAGGGATGTTGTTACGTCGTAATGGGCTCCTATCCCTCTCCCATGGGACGGTTTATGCCCCTCCTCTAGCCCGAATAGCAGGGAATGATTGTCACATCATTGTGCATACTGGCGGTCTGTTATACCCGTTTAGCCTTACCAGCAGGTACTCTGTGCATTATTCTTGATGTACACAGAAACAATACTTGGCCTCTATCACTTAATCATTAATATTACCAAGCGATAAGAGACAATGGGGAGAGGAAGGTTGGTTTTAAGAAGTCGAAATACGCGTCCAAGAGCCTGTGCTAACTTGGTCCGAGAATTGGAGCAAAACTTCGCGCTAATCTTTGGGGACACAAATAAGCGGACAAGGTGAATTTGAAAAATTCCTCCTAGACTGGGGGTCTTCATTCCCCTAATCTTTCGCACATCACACTCGTCACCACATACACGAAATACAGGCTTTGTCAAATTCCCCCCCTTTCCTTTCACGCGGTCCTCGCAAAACCTCAGCTTTACGGCAAGTTTTCGGCTTTGTGCCTCTTGGAGCTTGAGCCCTTTACTCATCTAAAAGCCAGCCCTGCTTACGAAAATAGCCAACATATTTGTTTTATGTCCCACTTACTATTTTCAAACCCTTTACTCGAAACACCCGATGCGTGAAGATAGTCCGCTGCTAACATGTATGAATTACGGAAAATAGAGGCATATACAGATTGTCTTGAAACGACATGCAGGATTCCCGGTCTTATGGTTCTGTAACGTGGACAGACCCACTTTATAAAGCCATGGCTGGTACGAAGTACTCCGTAGACATACCCTCTTATGCCAAATATAGACCCATTGATGTCTTTGTGCATGGTGCACAAAAATAGCCTGCAGAGTACAGATTCTGGGTCTGTGGCATCTTACTTTAGTGCAGGCCTTAATTTAGAAGATACAGGCCACCAAAGATCTCACGAAGACCAAACACGATAGGCAACAGAGATTAGCATCGAAAGTTCGATACGGCACGGCATTTTTAGAACAAACACGACGATCCGACGAAATTTTGCTCACAATTGGGCTAAATTGGGTGCTCAATATAAAATTGAGGCCGAGCATGGAGAACTGATGTCTAATAACCTGTCAATATACAAAAGGCATGCCTATACGGCAATTCTCATTTGCGCCCCTCTCCTTCGCCCCCCAAAGCTTAACATATACTACAATTCTCTGCTAGAAAGTGAATGTGAACCAGTGTCCAGCAATAAAGATCACATCTATTAGAAATGGATCGGGGTTTTTGTGCACGTCCACCCCTTTGTATTCGGGAGAAGTTGCTGTGTGGCCTTTCTCTACGGCAGCTTTGTATCTTCACTTGCAAAATTCGAGCGCCTATAACGGGATCGGTAAAGCGCTGTCGATAGAGGGAGGAGGGGTTATAAGCAAGCTGGGGAATACGAATCGTCATACCAGGGAGAGTTCAGAGGCAGTGTGCTCATCTAGGTGGAAGGTCCAAGAGTTTCCACGTGACATACCTGCCAAGCTGACTTTTCTGCAAACGGAGAAAGCTTCAGGTGAAAAATTCTTGACGTTTGGTTCCGGTGCTTGATAGTACATGCCGGACTCAAAGTGGTCAACACTGTAAGTTGTCTTGAGCTATTTTTCGTTCTTGGGAGTACAATGCATCCAGTATTCCTTGTTCTGGAGAGTAGCATCATCACTATTGACCCCAACGGTAAGCTTATATGATGATATAGAATTTAATGTTACACATTTGTTGAACGGTAGTATTACTCTGGCAACAGATGGCGCGACTGAAGCGGCTGACTGTATCACACCAGCAATAAAGATTGCTGCCATTGTGACGAAACTGAAGAGTGATATGGACGAGGTGATTAGAAATGGATCGGCTGGAGAAAGTGCTGGTAGAGTTGAGGTGTTAAAGATAACTATCGACCTCTCATATAAAGAGGCTTCAACCAAGTCCACACCGAGATAGATGCCGAATTGAACATTCAGCTGGTGACAGCAGTCGCCAAGGAAGGCCCTAACCAGAAAATGACAGCAACTCGCCGCTGAAGAAGCAAATAGTATGCTTGCCCATTTTCCACGCAAGGCTATTTATATAACATACACAATTGGTAGATCCTATCTTACTATAACATGTTTATTTTTATATATTCTTCTTCTTTATTTTAAAATGCAGTTTTGGCTACTTTGCTTCTACTAATCTCTGCTCTGTACCTCATTTTAACTGACTACTTTGTTGGCAGGATGTTCTGTGGCCTGAAAGGTAGGGTTTCAAGCACGTATACACTCACTAGCCATATACCCTCTTTTTCTTCCAAAAATCGCGGGATTTTCGGCCCACCCCGATCGGGGAGTATACACAGACTAGACCAAGCTGAAAGACAGCAAATCATTTCCGCACTTTGAGCAAATGTTTCTCAAAACACTACTCCGTTCGCCACGTCATCCCCGACTGCCAACTGTAGTCTAAACAAAACGGGAAACTTAGGTGCATGTAGTAATAATTTTAGCTGGGAACTGGTGACCGATGTTTTGCTTTCAGCTTCGCGTAGCGACTGATACATTCCTGCATCTGGAACGCGCAGCCACGGCGGCTATAATGAGCGGGGAAATATCGAACAGTGATGCAGTACGGAGGAGTACCAGTAGATGATATACATTATAGTATAGCTTTCAACGCTAGTTCTCTAGATTTGTAATACAAAAATCCACAACCAGAGTTATTGTCGCTGTGCATATTATATAAGTGAAACTAGCACGAGTACCCCGTAGAGCCGTATCACATTACAGCGTTCAACAAGACACAGGCTGCATAGATATTTTGATCTTTCTTGGGCATCCTACAAAATTGCCAGAGATTTGATTCCTAAACAGACATGCAACCAGTTCTATCAAAACTAATTGCATCGACGATACATAGTAGGTGATTCATACGTAGGCATATCTGCAGCTTAAGTTGCTACCCTTGACCTTTCCCCCAAACCCTCAATCTCAACTTCTCAAGATGAGTCCGATTCTCACCACGTCAAACGCTGTCATTGACAATGTCCAAGCCGGAGGCTCGGGTGGTAAGGAGTTCACACTCTCCATTGGGGAAAATGCCCTCCAGTCTCTCAGTGTGTGGATTGGCAAAGGAAGCAATCCCTGGAGTAACATAGACGTGATCAAAGCCATTGAGTGCAATTGGTCAAACGGCAAAACAAGCGGCCAAGGGGAATAAAACGGGAATTAAGGCCGAGTTTTACATTCATCGACAACGAGACGATCACATCGATGACTCTGTATACTGGAGCACTTGTTGATCGAATTTCGTTCACCACGTCTCTCGGTCGCAAATTCGAAGAGGGAGGTTCTGGTGGGCACAGCCATCCCCAGGTTGTGGGAAATGGCATACTTCTTGGCTTTGCCCGGAACATGCAGTACCAAATGAGCTGATTTCCCTTGAGGCCAAAGTTTAAAGAAAACTTCTGATTAAAGGTACTTCAAACTATCGATACTATGACGATTTCTCAAAATTGACCAATTGTGTTTCGGCAGGGACAAAGGCATCGACTATCTCTCGTACGATCATAAGGCTTTGAAACTTGGAGAGGTTGGTATTCGCATGGTTTTCTATTACAGCTAGAGTTCAGGTTTACATGAAGAGTTCGCTGTAATTGGAAATGCAAATTCTGAAAATCAAAAAAAGCCCGCTGGTCTACCTTCCCTTTAGACCGACATCGCCGGAGGAGAAAGGAAGCCAACAAAGAGAAAATAGGCTGTCTGAGTCGTATGCCAGCATTTTTGCAGCACATTACGAACCTTTTTCTGTTATCTTTTTTTCGTTCAAGTAGCTATTTGGTCCTGCACCGCCGTTCTTCCATGTACTTCCTCCCACCATTATCGTGCAGTGTCTAAGCCTATCATACCCTTGTTGATGTGATAGAAGCCCCCGAGAGTCATACTGGGCCGAGGAAATAGTGAGAAGCGGTTAATGAATTTAATAGTGCAATAAAAAGTAGAGACCTACAAAGCCAAGGGGGGCTTCATAATCTTGGTAAAAATAAAAACAATACGTAGTGAGTTTTTTTTTTGACACTAAATTAAGTCGTGGACGTTGTAATGACAGCTTTGCACATATAGAAGTTACGGTAGCCTATACAATCCGTCGAAGTTCGTCGGGGGTACTCCTTTCAAGGTAAAAAAACAAAGACATTGTCAACCCTCTTCTCGTTGCCAAAGTATCTTACTAGATGTAGCTCGCCTGGGTAGCAGCCTCTTTCCTGCCTTCAATCTTTCGCTTAATAGTTAATGGCGGTATTTACTAAAAGCCAAGGGCGCGTTCCTCTACTTTAAAAAGACGCATGATCTAGGCGAGCTCACTAAAATAATGAGACCGAGACGAAACGAGGAAATCGCATCACGTAACAAGCAAACTCCACTTTTTTAATTAATCAAAGCAACAATTCCTGCCTTCTGTCATCCCTACAGACACATGATGACATAGCGCACTTCTCAAGTGAAGGGCATCGCCCTTAGTATTTAAGCATTTATCTACCTCTTTACGCAGTGCACTTGCGTGCAGCTTCCAAAAAGAACAAGCAGATAAGCCCACGGGCGGGCTTACTTTGCCTTCCTATGATTCTAAAGTGAGTCCCCATGGCCCTTCTCTCCATCCGGATTGGCTACTGTAATTATTACCTGCCCTCCCTACGATGAGAAGTTACGACACCTCCTTTTAGCAGATACGTGGGTAGGTGGTTATTAGCGCTTGCCCCTCTAATGAACTAATCACCCCCCGCGGAAAAACCCCAGACTCCTATATCCGCTATTACCTAGCGCGTACAGGTCTAGCCACAACGATCGCATTTACAGGTGGTCGTTCACAGGAGAGAAAATCGATAATATAGCTGCCTGCCTAGCATCCCGGACCGATTTTTCTCCAACTAGCCAATGGCATCACCTAGAAAATGACTAAGATGCCGTAAAACACTGTTGCAGTGCGCACAGTCTGGATCCTAAACCCAGACAGCTTCAAACCTCTACAGACCTTTACGAGTAGAAGGGCTGATCGTGCCAGACTCCCCCTTGTCCTCACTCTTCTACTTATGCTGGTTTCTGTACTTCTCGCCAAGCGGAATATTGTTGAGCTTCGTACTCGATCTTGCATTGACAGACAAGGCGTCAACAGCGCAGACTCGAGCGTCCCCTGCTTGTGTTGACTGTCATCACGTTGATCACCATGAGTCCCGGGCAGACCGTTGTAGACAGCTCGGCCGCTGCAATAGCCACCGGAACGACTGTGTCTGCCACATGGACTCCTTTGGATGCCGCCATCGCGGCGGCTTCCAGCGGCACCGCTGCTCCTCCAAGACGGTCTGGAACATGGCAGTTCATGGATGACGACGACACCGATGCGGCCGATCGCACCGAGCGCCGGCGACAGCAAAACCGGCGAGCACAGCGCAATCACAGTGAGTTTTTAACCGCTTTCCGTGTCTGCTGTCTTCGTCCAGTGTGCACCTCTTCTCACCAGCCGTCCGCAGGAAATCGCGTCAGGGCGTACGTCTCCTCCCTTGAGCAACAGGTCGTCGATACCATCTTCCATGACACCGAAGCAAATTCTTCCTTTTCTGCCACCGCGACGGCAGCGACTGCTGTAGCCGCCCAGGCTGACGTCATGTCATCGACAGCCACACACGCAACCGCATTCGACTCTTTTCTCCTGTCCAGCGCGGCCACAACGGGGGCAACCGGCAACCTCGACATGTTCAGCACGCCCGTTGACTATTTCTGTGCGGCTGCAGCGACCAGCACCACGACCCCCATGGACAGGATCACATCCACGGCTACTTCACCGACTCTGGGGGGCGGTAACTATGCGCCGCCTCCGCAGCAACAACCCTCACACACCCAGGTGTCACAAACTATGAGCATGCCGGACATGTTCGCTCCAGACGGCTGCTGCTGTGACTGTGGCAAGTTTGCATCAGCCATGCTCAGCCAGGCACAGGCCCATGGCCAGCCATGGCCAGCGAGTATGGGCATGTTTGGCGGCATGCGGGACTGGCACGGGCCAGCCATGTTTGGGCACGGCGGACATGACCATGGCCACAGTCATAGCCACTGCGGTCATGGTGGACACGGCCACGGGAGTCATGGAGACGGCGGCGGCGGTCACTGCTCATCCCTGCGAGAAGCCACTACCACCACCGCCTCCCCCAATTGACACGCCTCCACCTCCAGCCCATTGCACAACCAGCCAGCCGACCGTGCCGAGCGTTCCCATGTTTGAATCACCTTCGTTTCCTCACCACACGTCACATCATGGATACGCCGCTGCCCCATATCCACACCTGGGATTTTCAATGCCGGGAGGTAAGGCCGACTTGAGCTACTTCGTGACAGTGGGAATCCTATACTGACAGATTCCATAAGCAGCGATGCAAACCGGTGGGGTGTCGTCCATGATGAACTCTAATAGCGCTTTCCAGCAATATGCTCTGGTACCTGTGCCAGGCGTGTATCTGCACCCCAGTCGTGGACTAGGTCTTGCACACGAAATGGCCTATCCCATGATGGCGCCGAGGTATGGCTGAAGAAGAGGGGCAAATCAGAAAGAGGGGTTACGAGAAAAACAGCGTTTCATAATTGTGATTTTTTCTCGCCATATACCTGCAACAAATATCTTTGCCATCTTTACAAAAGGGCCTGCAACGGCGAAGAACAGGAGTTGGCAAGCATCTTTTTGACGCTATTGCATTACCGGGATCTATTTCACTTGTTTATTTTCTACTCTGCCGTTTGATTTCAAAAAAAGACAAACAATCGGTGCTTAGTAAGCAGCCCGTCTGCATCCGCGAGGATTATTCATTAAACATGCTCACAAAGCTATCGCGGTCGTCTCTGCGTGATATGTTTGCTGGAGCCGCAAGGATCGACAAGAGGTTTGTGACTCGATTGGCCACACTGATCGCTGCCTGGCGCGTTCTCCACCACGGGCCACTTCCTTAGCCAACCACTAAGAATGCACTAAAGCAGCCAAGAAATACCCGCTGACGGAGCCGACAGGCCATGCATACGTGCTGACAGTGCATGCCAGGTCGCGACCGAAGAAGGAAAAGATACCACATGTACGGAGTATATAGTATGCGCTGTTGTATGCAGCAGGCCATCCTGGAAAATAGATTCCACCACAGCTTGTGTTGCTGTTGTGTCAGACGCTAACAACCCCGGGGGCCGCTTTATCTTGGCGCTTACAGGGGTTTCTTCAAGACGACCCGCACAGTTGCTATAATCATCTATTGGAAGGTAGCAGCCGTTGCCAAATGAGATAGAACGGGATATGTATTAATGGTGGACCACTTTGCTATTTTTTGGTGTAAAAATGTCTCCCAACCCTCCAAAAATTCGACGAAGCCATATTTGCATAAAAAACAGGCTAGCTTTCCGCCTTATTCAATTCAAACTGTTCCGTTTTAAGGGGAGGTCCCTACATCCTCAAGAAATTAGGTCATCACCACTCCAGCTCCAGTGGCTGCCGCCAAGCCGAAGAATACAGCCTGCGGCAACATCGACACGGTCCATCCGTACACCAGGTTCACAGCCGGCGGTGCTACCAGCCGAGTCAGCGCCTGCACTGACCCAACCGTGCCCCATCAGCTTTCCGACATGCTCCGGCAACACCAATATGGTCATGGCTGCCTGGGTGGCTGACACGCTCAATGCACTGAGCGATGATAACACGCCAGCGGCCGTGAACAAAAAACCTGAGGGCGCCAAACCAAAGCCAATGAAGCCCAGCAGATCAGAGAACAGGGCCAGCCGAAGAAGGGGGAGCTGGGTAGCCTGGGCAGCCTCTGCTAGTTGAGAGTCTGGTGGACTAACCTGAGAGTTGAGGCTGGCCTTTTTGGCGAAAGCGCTCCGGAATCTGCTGGTAAGGAATTTCATCAATAACTGTAGAAATAGCGTCGATGACACAGTCCGGAAAATATTGACAATCGAGATAAAGTTGCCTGTCGTCATCATGCTCCACTGAAACTGCGCCTGTGGGTAGATCATCAGCACGTCCATACTGCCGACGGAGCAGCCAAACATGATGGACGTGACAGCAAGTAGGAGAAAGAGGTTGCGGCGGTGTCGGCGGACGGTAGCGTGGTCAGAGCTGGAATCGAAGAGGGAATCGACAGCGGCCAGCGAAAGCGTAGACCGGAGAAAAGAACCGAGCGATTGTCCGGGAGAGGGGGCAAGGTGACCATGGTTGTGACCTCGGGCGTGGTTCAGATACATGTGGTGATGATGGTCGTGATGTTTGTGTGTGCTGTGGTCTAGCTCGTCAAACTCGGGATTGATCGGCGCCATCTGAACGTCATGCACATCCTTCCGCGACTCAGGCAACAACAGCAGACACAACAGCCCGACAATGTGGCAAATGATGGCCCACAGAAAGACAGCAGCCGGTCGGTCGGGCGTTAGTTGGCTCAGAGCCGTGCCGATGGCTGGGCCCAAGGCCATGCCGAGAAACATGCCGCTCTGCAGCCAGCCCATGGCGACGATGCGGTCGTTATCTGTCGTTGTATCGGCCACGTACGAAGCCGTGCTGGCCATGAGAAGCGGAAAGGAGCCTGACAAGCCGTCGACGGCAAAAGACAGGAAGAGCCAGTGGTAGTCGATAGTGCGCGGAAAAGCAACAACCAGAAAGAAGACGAGCTCGCCGGCGAGAAGTCCGTGGCCGTTGAGAGCCATGACCTTCACACGGCCAATGCGGTCGCTGAGCTTACCAAGATAAAAGCTCATGACAGCCCCAAGGATGCCGGTGATGAGGTCGCGGTAAGTGGAGAGGAAGGCGACACCGGCAAGGACTTGGGGAGCGGAGCAGATATTGGAGTCGGGGGATGAGCTGTTGTGAGAGCCGGAAGAATAGTCGGAGCCGGGCTGATTTCCTGATCCGGTGCCCATGTCCATTTCGTGTTGTGGCATAGGTGTGCTCCCCAAAGTGCCGTTGTCCACCATTTGCTGGCAGATCAACGAGACCAGCACGTTGACACGTGGCACCATGGTTATGCCCCATGAGAGGCTGGAGAGAAAAAAGAATGGCAGTAGCAGGTAGACCTGTTTGTCAGCGGGGATCGGAGGAAAAAGGATGGGCTGCTTGAAAGAACATACAGAAGCTTTCCGGCCATCTTGGCTCGAGTAAAAGGGCGGCGGCGGCGAGGTGGGAGTGCTTTCGGTAGAAAAGCAATCCTGAAGAGGGATATCGTCGTCGAGTGACTCGAGCGAGACACAGGCGCCGTCATCTTTGGGTTGCCAGTCTCTGGTAACCGCGCATAATGAAAGGTGAGATTGAATGTTAGAAAAGATGAAGACGGATGCGTCGACAGCTAGTAGCGCGACCAAAAAAAGAAAAGCAATCGTCGGAATGGAAAAGGCCATCAAGCACGCACGACGTCGAATCACCCATGAAACCCGCAGAATGGATTTCGTTGCTCGCGATGAGCAAGTTTCCGGAAAATAACAGGACAAGATTGTAGACGTTGGGTTGGCGGGACACAAGAGGATCCATGCTTGTTGTGAAGGTTAAAGGAGGCTATACGTAGCGGTCATATAACGTGATGCACTGTGAGGAGCAGGAGGCTGAATAGGGTCTAGTGTGGGCGAAAGAGTGTTGTGTACTAAGGAAGAAATAGATACATCGCGACCCTTCTGGGGTCCGTATTAATACTAGTGTAATGCCCCGCTTTTTGCCTTCTGACCAATTACAGGCCAGTAAGGCCAAGTGGGGCAGGAAGGGCCACAGTGTGGCGGATTCCAATGCTTGACACTTGTACGGAAACGGGCTGGTGGATCATTTGCTGACACGCCATGCTTTAGCGTCCGGAACTAGCAGGAGATGTTGCAAGGGTCCTTTCTGGGGTCTCCGCTGAAGTCAGGCAACAAAAACACAAGCAAAAGGGCACGATAGCAAAAGACTACAGACTTCCCTCAGGCTGAGAAATCTACGCAAAGATAGAGGTCTCATGCTCTAGGAGCCGGCCATCGAACGGTTCTGATGTGGGTCGTTCTAGGCTGCAGCGATTTGCTTCGGTACAAATAATGCGATTCCAGTGGGAAATATCCGCCACAAGAAAGATGCCAGCACAACCACACATCACCGTTATTGATTTCTCTGTGACTACACATCCACTTCCATTGATATCAAACTTACGCAATGTCTTCTATACTTTGTACATTGTCCGGCCTCGGCAGCTACCACCTTCTCTCTTGGGGGACCCTGATCGGCACACAGCTGTACCAGGTAAGGCGATTTCTGCGTGCATGGCTTGCTTGCCTCTTGCTCACGCACAGACCTTTGTGATGACAAAACTGGCCTACGTCTACCTGCCCCGCCCCCAGTTCATGTCCCTCCAGAAAAAGGCCTTTCCCGTCCCTTTTGGCGTCGCGTTGGCCCTGTCCCTCACCACGGCCCTGACCTACCCGGCCGGATCTGTGGTCGGCCTCATGGCTACTGGCTCGCCTAACCGCCGCGACCTCTTCTTCCTCAGCGTCTCCCTCGGCATGAGTCTCCTGAATCTGCTTGTCTTCGGACCCCGCACCATTTCCGCACTCGTCCAGCGCAACCACCAGGAGACGCACGACAACCTCAAGCTGGCGTCGAGCGTAGATCTGCCGCGAGACAAGCTGACGACAGACATGTACCGGGCGAAGCGGGCGTTCTCGACCAACCATGCGATGAGCATCCACCTTAACCTGATTGGGCTGTTTGCGACGATTGCCTATGGGCTGTCGTTGAGTTCGCGGATTTTGATTGCATGAGGGGCAAGGGCCTGTGGTGGGGGGGAAGATGTGGAAGAAGATCTATGGGACTTGAGTGTATATGTGTCTGTATGTCTTTACATCCTTTCTTATATTTGCCGAACAGATTACGGAGTACTCCGTACGAGTTCGAAGTTATTTTGACCCACTTTTGAGCAGCCGTATATATTTGGAGTGCGGAGAGCCCGTATGCTTACATCTGCATCTGCACAAAGCCTCAATATAATAAATTTTACGAAATGCCTGCAGGAGCTGTCAGCGTGATCAGAATTTGGAGTGTCATGACAGGGGATGGCTGAACGTTGTGCGTAGCCGGTATAACGAGATTGGAAGCATGACAGGTGGTGACAGGTGTGCTGATGCGTACGTTAGTCAAGAATAGACTCAGTCTGATGTATCTATTTATTCCCAGAATTTACCCATGCAGGCCATTAGATCCCACAGTAATTCCTATGCATAGGCGTACCTGCGCCAGGTGAAGAGTTAGAGGAACTTTTCGAGCAGCGGAAAGTTGAATAAGAGCGAGCGTAAAGCACGCGCTCAATGATGAGCTGCAGCTCCTCAATCCATTGGCAGAGATTGGCTCCAGCTGGAAGTCTTGCCTCTGATGCCTACGGCGGCAAGGCCAGCAAGAAAGAAAAAGATACGACAGGAGCGGCAGACAGGCAGAGCCAAAAGAGTCGGCTGATGGACGCCACAATGAATAAAAGTATCTGGTCAGGGGCTGCTTCTATCGCTCAAATAACTACACAGAATGGAGGGGCTGAAGAAATCCATACTTCTCCTGCAGTCTACGTCTACATCCTGACGGCCTCTCGATTTGCATCTTCCTCCTCCCATCGATAAGCAGCAGTCATTGCTAATTTCAGAAAACGGCCTCACGCCCGGCCATTGTACAAAAACCGACATGAAAGGGTGCATTTCCTCGTGCAGGCGCAGCGTAGTCCAGAGCTACGTTCCACTTTGGCGATGGATTAAGCTCAGACGGCGTTCCTCCCGTTCTGGTTTAGTGTTATCTGCCTTCCCCATAGGCCCCACACCTTGCTGACCCATGATGGCAGCACCTGCTTTAGCGCAGCCGGGTCTCATGCCATTCCGTCTCCACTCCGTCGTCTCGGCCGTATGATCCCTTTTGGCCCCAAGCTCTGTCGCTGGAGAGCTGTCAGCAGCGGCTGTCACCTTTCCAGGTCCGGTGCAGTCCTCTGAATCTTTTCCGTGACATCTTGGCCATGGCCAATTTCATAGCTGCCTAGCGACGAAGAAGGAGAAGACGCGTATGTCGTGCGAAGTTGTTTTTGCTGCCTGTCGAGTTGTTTGGGGAAGCTGTCTGTGCATAGCATGCGGTATAGTTCAAGGAACTTGACGATGTACTTTCTGACCGGGTCCAAGCTTGGCATATTGCTAGTCTTTGGTCGCTTCGAAACTTGCTCGTCGTTTGGTTCTTGACTCTTTTTATTCTCTCCTCGCCGTTCTCTTCCTCCTCCTTATCCGTTCGTTCTTTTCTTGGTTATCACCATTTCTCTGCATCGTCCCCCGTACTGCCCCTCCAAGATGTTCTTCGAAAAAAAATCCGGCGCCGGCTCGGACTCCGCCCGACGCGGTCACTTCGATCGTTGACGGCGCGACCGACTCCGAGATGTATCAGGCCGATGTGCCCGCGGTGGTCCAAGAGGAGGGCCTAAACGACCGGCCAGTCGTGGATGTGCAGGCATACGTATCCAAGCCCATTGTGCGTCTCTGTCTTTCCCGTATTCGTCTGCCACTTTGTTGCAACTCTGACAGGCTAGTGGATCATCATCGTCACCACCATGATGGCGTCCACCTTTCTCTTCTCGCTCGACAACAGCATCGTGGCTGAGATCTAGCTGGCGATCGTCGAGAGCCTCGGCAGCTTCGAGAAGCTCGGCTGGCTGGGCGTGGCCTTTGTGCTGGGCTCGCTCGCCACCATCATCGTCTGGGGCAAGATCATGGGCATCTTCAGCGTCAAGTGGTCCTACGTCCTGGCCACGCTCATCTTCGAGGTTGGCAGTGCCGTGTGCGGTGCCGCGCCGACAATGAACGCCATGATCGGAGGCCGTGTGCTCGCCGGCGTTGGCGGTGCTGGCATGTATGTTGGCTGCCTGTCGTTGCTATCGCTGACGACGTCGCTGCGGGAGCGCCCCATCTATATGGCCTCGACCGGCTTCACCTGGGGCGCCGGCACGGTGCGGGGCCCAATTGTCGGCGGCGCCTTTGCCGAGAATGTGCACACGACGTGGCGCTGGTCGTTCTACATCAACCGTGAATGCTTCAGTCTGCTTGTCTGCTTGTCTGCTGTCCACTATAGCCCTAGCTTACTTGACATCAAACAGTCTGCATCGGCGGCCTCTTTGCACCGGCCTTCCTCCTCCTCCTCCCCAACAGTGACCTCCAGCGGGGTGTTCCGCTGGCTTCTCGAATTCGCCACGTCGATTACGTCGGCACCGTCCTCAACGTCGGCTTCCTCACGCCTTTCATCATGGTCATCAACTTTGGCGGCACCGTCTACGCCTGGAGCAGCGGCCAGGAAATTGCCCTCTGGGTCATTTCCGGCGTCGTCTTCCTCGCCTTCTGCGCGCAGCAGAAGCTGGCCCTCTTCACGACCAAGGAAGATCGCCTCTTCCCCTTGCGACTTCCTGCACATGTACGACATGTACCTGCTCTTCATCTGCATGGCCTCCGCCGCCACCTGCGTCTTTGTCCCGACCTACTTCATCCCGCTCTTCTTCCAGTTTGTCCGCGGTGATGGAGCTCTGGATGCCGGCGTCCGACTGCTGCCCTTCATCTGCGTCATGGTCTTCTGCGGCCTGCTCAGCGGCGCCTTCATGACCAAGTCTGGCTACTACATGCTCTGGTTCCTGCTTGGCGGCTGCCTTATTTTGACTGGTGGCGCGCTTTTGTACACAGTCAACCGCTCGACCTCGTCCTCGCGCGTCTACGGCTACATGGCCATCACGGGTTCCGGTGCTGGCCTCTACATCCAGGCGTCCTATGCCGTGGCCCAGGCCATGGTGGCCGCTAATCGCGTGGCCGACGCAGCCGGCTTTATATCATTTGCCCAGTACCTCGGCATCGCCCTCTCGCTGGCCGTTTCCGGCACCATCTTCCAGAACGTGGCCTTGGCCAATCTGACGTCCCTCTTCCCCGACCAGCCGTCGAGTGCGATTCGTGATCTGATTGCCGGCACAAGCAGCTCGTTGCTGGACGCCTTGGATGCCGTCCAGTCGGCAAAGGTGCTGCAGGTTATTATTGATGCTATGAGCCGGACGTATATATTGGTCGTGACCGCCGGCGCCGTGACAGTAGTGTGTTCGTGTGCGATGAAGGTGAGTCTTGTCGACGTGCTATTTGTAGGGCTGCAAGATTACTGACAACGCCAGCGCGAGCGTCTCTTCCGGGGGTAATCGTTTTGGCCGATGTAGGGGACAAGCGTGGTTGGCACTTCTTCCGAGTCTCTTCAGGTCCTAGAGCTCCTTTTTTAGGCATCAAGAGCTTCATTCAGTAATAAATGATACGAAAAGCCCGATTGTGTAGGATAGCATGAAAACTATTTGTCAGTATCGTTTCTTCTCTACTCTAACTCTACTTCGTATCTCTATCTTCCAATTTTCAGTTCTATACAATCACTATTTGGAAACTGTCATATATCTGACGTAAATACTCCCTGCACCTGTTAGCTAAAGCAAAAAAAACTCGTTATTTTTTATTAAGCATCTGTTATACTGCCAGTTGCCTGCCGTCAGCATTGCCAAATTGGCCATTTTGGGCACACCCGGTAGGATTGTGCTCTCGCTCGGTCCGGCGTCAGCACCCGTATAGTACTCGACTTGCAACATCACCCTGAACAACTACAGTTCCCTAATGTCGGTGTCGGGACAAACCTGCTGTATGGCTACCGTATGGTCTGCACCTCACATGGAACGTCGGCGACTGGCTGGTCAATGGTAACACTGTAACGCTTTATATGCGCACGGGCTATAAGGATAATTTTCCAGCGAGCTGGCGGATTTACATTTACTGACGTGAACGCGGACGAGCAACATGATTATGTAAGCAAAATTAAGGGCACATAGGTCAAAAAGACAAGGACTGAATACTTTGGATATGACAAGGGCTTTTTTTTTTTGCAATTCAGTGTATTGGCAAGATGCAGTCAGAGCTCGAACTATATGTGACACGTGCTACTGGTAGCCGAGTATCACCATTTAGTTGTCGACGGACCAACTGGGTGAAATCAGGCCTTTGGTGAAACCCGCATCGGTGCCTGTGGGACTCACGTGCATGCATACTCTTAGTATCAAGAATAGTATACGGACTATTGAACGGCAATACCCCTTTTGGCCATTCATAACGGAGGAATTGTCAATGCCAGAATCATTTAAGAAGTAGAACAAAAACATTGTGCACTTTCCCTGCTTTTTTGATCTCGCTGAAGACGAGTACGTAACACTACTGTTAGCGTGGCCAGTCCCCATAGATAACCTTATGCTCCGGGTAGGATTACTCTATTTGTAGCAAAGCGCCGCGTGCTAGCAGCAAATGCGCTGGGAGCTACCGGTATCGGCATACAAGACAGCTTTCCCAAGAAATGACAATATAAAGATCGATGCGACAAGCGATCTCAATTTTCAGCCGCCGTTTGCCCTTGTTTTTTAATAATCTCACGATCTCGCGAGCTTCTGACCCGTTACCAAAATCACCATGTCGTCATCTGAGCAACTCGGCTGGATTGGCCTAGGGTCCATGGGCATTGGCATGTCCATGAACCTGCAGAAGCATCTCTCCTCTACGGGTGCACCAAGCTTGATCTACACCAACCGGACACTGTCTCGGGGGAAGGATCTGCAGGCTCTCGGTGCCATTCCCGTCGAGACGGTCGCTGAGGTGACCACTAAGTCGAGCATTATCTTCTCTTGTGTACGTGTTTCATGTCTTTCAGCCATAATACCGAACCATGTTCTCATCCCTGTCTAGGTAAGCAACGACCAGGTGCTTAACGAGGTCGCCGACGCGATCATTGCAGTTGGAGTCAAGGGAAAGATCTACATCGATTGCTCGACGGTCCACCCGGACACTTCAGTCGCTGTCTCGAAGAAGATCACCGAAGCCGGTGGCCTGTTTGTTGCCTGTAAGTCATTGGCAAAAGCCATCTGAGTATCGTTTTCAGTAGTTCAACTCCCTGACAAAGACACAGCACCTGTCTTTGGAGCCGCTCCTATGGCTGCAGCCGGAAAGCTCATCTTTGTCGTTGCCGGCCCAGCCGAGGCAACCAAGAAGACCAGTCCGTACATCAAGGACATTATGGGCCGCTCCGTCATCGACATGGGCGAGGATGTCTCCAAGTCCAGCATGCTCAAGATCGCGGGCAACATCTGCGTGGTGTCCTTCATGGAGGTCCTGTCCGAAGCCCACGTCTTTGCCGAGAAGGTCGGCCTCGGCAGCGCCATCTTCGAGACCATGGTCGCCGACATGTTTGGCCCCGTGCTCGAGAGCTACTCCAAGCGGCTCACGACCGGCATCTATGCGCCGGAGCCAGGCGGAAAGGCCGGCTTCGACGTCGAGCTGTCCATGAAGGATGCGCGCCACGCCCTCAATTGCGCCAAGACGGCCGGCACCAGGCTCGAGGTCAGCGAGGTCGCCCTCAAGCATATGGAGCAGGCCCGGGCACTACTCCCGGATCGGGCACTGGACAGCAGCTCCATGTACGGCACGATTAGGAAAGAGGCTGGCCTGGACTTCTACACAGATCTGTGCAAGGAGAGAGACAGCAAGGTATCAAAATAGAGCATCTAGAATAGAATAATCCATATAAAGTGTACAAATCGCCACCATACAACTATTCTGCACATATTTTGTCGTGTCTGCTCAATGATCGACTAACGCTTGTGGCTGTTTCGATAACGGACGCCGAGACGCTTGCCGATCTTCCGCCGAAGCTGTAAGCCAGAATTGCTTCTTTGGGTAATTCTTCTAAATACGTTTAGTTCGCGCTGGTCTGTCATAATGTGGATTTCTGACAAAGGAGGCCCACTCTCCCGTTGATAAGAATAAGCCCCAATTTGCGTGCAGTGGTTCTCATCCCAGAGCCAAGCGCACTAGGAAACATTAAAAGAGCTAGGGAAATCCCTTCAAATAGCTAGCAGATCATTTTATCGAAACAAAGGGCAGGAAGGCAAAATCACGGTGTCAAAGAAACTATGACTACAGCACGAGACTCGACGGAGACACGCAGAACAAATGGATTTGACAGAAGCTCAGCGCTTTAATAAGTTAGATTATTCACATGCTGATTCGCCTTTATACGTGTAAGAACAGAGTACTCCGTAGACCCCACAATGATAAGGCTAACCTAGCCACACTTATACCCACCTACAACCAGTTATGTATTCTAATTCGTTAACCACTTTCTGTCGTTGCCTGTAATATTGCCTGTGATATAATCAAACGAGTAAGCAAGGCGGCATAGATGCACGTGAGTTATGCCCAAGTTGATGTGACCGCTCTGGCAAGGCAGAGTTTCGCCTCTTTGCTCCAACATGCATGGCATAGTGTCACAGCAGCGGCCATGGCTAATCGTCAATACTTTTACTTCTATGCACCGACATGGGACTTCCCTCCGGACGGTCCCATCAAGCTGGGCAACGTTATCACGTCAGTAAAGCGACCTGAACGCGCTATGTACCGTGCTCCCCCACCAGATGATTCCGACGTATTCTCGACACAAAAAAAAGACGTTGTATATACCGAAGAAAAGCTGAAGGGCGGAAAATTCTCTGTCTTGACCAAGTTCTTAAGTATCTTGGGCTTTGGTGTCAATGCCAGCGCCGAAGTTGACGCGAGGTAGGCAAGCCCTTTGTCTCTCAGGCACTGCACGCAATATCGCATTTTGGAATTTGTTTGGGTTGAAGACGGCATGAATGCCTCGCTAAGAATTATAGTACCATGGCAACATTCTCCTTCAAGACCATCGAAACCACACAATTTATCCCAACACCGGCATATCTCCAAAAATGCGTCGAAAACGAAAATGCTCGCCGCTTCCTACAGATGTCCAGATACCGCAAGCCTCTCTACATAATCACCGGACGTAAAGTCGTCACTGGTGCCCAAGCCAATACTCTCAAGTCTCGCACCGTCGGGGCCATTCTCGCTGCCGAAGTGGACAGCACGGTAGCCAGCGGCAGCACTATATCGATAGGTGGTGGCCCAGGAATCGAGGGCAGGATGGAAAATAAGACCAGCATGAAATGGACGGGAGGCAGTGACTTTGTGTTTGCGTTTCGCGTGAGCAAGGTGTTCGTCCACAAGGCTACAGAGCAGGTGGCAAGCGAGGACGAGTATCATAAGGGCGCTATGCTCGGTATCGAGGAAGAGGCCGAGGTCAGCGGTCCTGAGTTGCGTATCTTAAAGGTCGAGGACCCAGATGCAGAAACTGAAAGATTTGACGCGGAGGATTTGAAAGAGGATGAAGACACGGTACTTTGTGCGATATTGCGTAGAACTGATGATGACTAGCACGTAGTGAAATATGAGATGACAACATGTGGATTGGCTTCAATGACACTCATATATGATTTCCTCTTTCATTAGATATAGTCTTTGTAACACAATATCTACGTCTTCAACGCTTTCTTAATTTCATAGTTCACTTCCTCCAAGCTGTTTCCAAACAGGTTGTGGCTGTTCAAGCTTAGCTCGACGAATAGATACCCGTCCCTCGGCGAGTAATTGGGTCCCTCTCTGCACACCTCTTCAGTAGAGCTTCCATTCCGTCCTTTCGTTTCAGTCTGTCTGCTGATTCTTTGTCCAGATGCAATCGTGCGTAATGCAATAGAAACGCCGCGATGCCCGCAAGAATGGGTGTCGCATATGATGTCCCAGACCGGGACTGAACAAACTTTTGGGTTTGATTCATCCTTGCCGCAAAGTAACACCGGCCACGCCGACTCAACCGATTCGCCGATTGTCGCAATGCTAATGGCATTGGGCGCAGCAGTAGGACTAAAATCAGACCTAGTCCCATTCGTGTTGGTCGAATGGACGCAAATGACATGCGTACTGCTGGCAGGATACGCTCGACCAAGCCGGCCACCACTATTAGAGGCGGCGGCAAACATGAGGACCTTTTTGCCGTATGCCTTATCAATGGCAGCTTCGAGGACACTGTGCCCTTCAAAATTTGAAGAGGGCCACCCGAATGACATGGATATGATGTCCACTCCCCATTCATCAACTGCATGGCTGATAGCCTTTGTGTTTCAGCTCGTGAAAGCGACTTGGAGATATCAGGAACAACAGCCACTTACATTTGCAACGATCTTGGCATCGGGTCTTGTATTCTCCCTGTCCGCGACTTTTACAATGTAAATCTCGGCGTCCTGAGCATAGGCGAGCACTAGACTCGTAGTGAAGGTGCCATGTCCGTTTCGATCTTGAACATTTCTCTTCTGTGCCTCGTTGTAGCAGTTGAACCTTCCTTTGAGGTTTTCTTCATGAGCTTCGATATAGTAGTGACCTCGATCGATACCCGTATCCAAGATGGCCACCTTTACAGGTTTTACAGGTTGTATGAAAGGAGGCGATTGTAAGATCTGAGAGGTATTTTGTGATGAACTGTTTATAGACCTCTCGGTATTCTGTTTTCCATTTCCGGTATTTCTCAGTACTGTGAAATCTGAAGTAAGCAATGGCATTATCCCGGGGACTGGAGTGCTAAATTAGAAAAAAGCTCACTGAGTATCAGATACACCTCCGCTAGAATTCTCGTCGTCGAAGAATTGAGATTCTTTGTAACCGTGCACAGTACTCGGAATATGATATAGATCCTGCATCTGATATGCACCTGCAGAATGCATATTTGGTGGCGGTGGAGGATTGTGATATGGTTCAACAGACAACATAGTAGCATGACCTGTCGACTCGTAGCTGGCCATATCCTGACACCAATTATCCAGGTCCAGACTTTCTGCAGACTTATCGACATCATCCAAAGGTATATGACTGAATCCCATAGTCAGATGTTCCTCCAAGGGTTGAACAACGTATTGATACACACTTCCTCTGAGGGTTACATTGTCGAGGGCGGCGCCTTCGCTGTCTTCCCAAAGCGAGCTATTCAGGCAGTTGTCGATAGCACAGATTAGAGGAGAGTTATCAGGGATCTCGGAGCGCAGCCCATTGCCGGCCATTTCCTCTCCGGTACCATTGAACACCTGGCAAGCATCTAGAAATGTTATTCGTCCGTCGTAAGTCTCGATAAGCGGTACTCTGTGCATTTTGGAGATGCTTTTAAACGGCCTAGCAAATTGCACCTCCATCAAGACTATTGCCAAAGCAACTAGAGCTGGACAGCAATGTTTTGCATCTTCCGCATCATATCCATCATCTTCGGCTTGCAACTCGGGTGTTGCTCCAGCAAGGCTTGGCTCTGGTAGTTGGGTCCGAATAAATGGCCGCAAAGAGGTCTCGCAAGAACCTTTACCAAAGCCTTTTCCATAGAATTGGACATCCGCCGAGCCCCATCCTGGTTGGAGCCACCGAGTGTCATTAAGATGGAACACTGCGTAGCTTAGGATGAGTGAAAGGATACGTTTCACCTTCTCTGTGAAAACCTCAGGTCGGGTTTCAAGGTAATCAGCCAAGGAGATAAGTTTGGCTGTCTTTTTGAGCCGAAAGTGACTTCTTGTGATATCGTGGTGGAATAGATGGCCATTAGTGAGCTTCCAAAGGAGACATCTCGTATCTCTCGATCTAGAGAGTGGTAAACAGAGTTTGTCTACTTTTTTAGATTTGCAAGTACCGTCAGGCCGATTGCTTGGCACGTCGTCGGTGTTGTCAAACCGGACAAATCTTTTTATGGAAGTTTGTACTCGAAAGTGGTGCCAGCTTTGCTCCATGGACAGAAAAATTTCGAAAGTATGCCCCTCTGCTGGGGTGTCATGGCCACGAAGTCTTTTGGCTTGGGGCTGAAGCTGAGATACCTTAGACGTTCTGTAAGTTCCAAGTTCTATCTTGGCCCCAAACTCTTGATTGCAATGACAAGAGCATCCCTTGCACTTTACTAGTGCATCAAAAGCAAGCTTAGCCGCCTTCCAAACGTCGTGTGGTGGTTCTCCTTCATCATGTGAATTGCGATTTGACACAGGTTCCTTGATATCTTTTTCGGGCGATTTCCATTCCTAAAGCGTCAAATACACGCCCAATTGCTTTTCCGATTTCAGTCTGTTGATCCTCAGACACCTCTCGCTTCATCCTTTGACTGATCAATTTGAGCTGAAACGTGTCGTTGTGTGGATTCCTTGTTTCGTTCCAGTCGCGATTGAGCACCCTCAGGCGAGATTCAAGAGTGACGTCCAAAGCCTGCTCATTTGGTATTCCAGTCTCCATTAGAAGAGAGCCGAGAACGCGGAGAGCCCATCTTTATTTCTTCTTCATCGAGTGGAGATGAAGTCTGGCTTGCGGGACTTGCGCGGTTTCGGATGCCGAGGCAATAAACCCCGACATGGCTGTAGAATATTTTTTTTTCCCTCATCCATCTCGTTATTTCGAACTATTTCGACCATATTCCAGATTGTTTTCGGCCGTTTTGAAGAGTAAGTCGGCCTTCCCGTCCGCTTGTTTTGATAGCCGTCTCGCCAGACCTCACTGTCGCTTTGTAGACCCATCTGAAAGATGCCCAAAGCGCAGACGAATCCATAGAATTGTTTTTTTAATCTCCACTGGTACAGGTTGCTCGTTTGATTGTTCTCTAAGCTCAGGACTATATGGCTGAGGTTGTGTTGGGCTGCTGCCGGACATCAATTCTTATCAGCAGAGAAAACCAGGTAAAGGGTACAGTGCTGATAACACCGTAAGTGTTGTACTCGTACCAGATACTCCGTATACTGCTGATATGTACTCCGTACTGTGCATATATTGCCGGAGTGCGGGGTGCTAAGGAGGGGTCTGAAGACACGTGTGGTGCCCGAAATCGCCATGTCTGACTGCAGTCCACGAACAAAGTGCAATCTCCTACGTAGATTTCATCGGTATTCCCACCACGGCGGTAAGAACCTGGGAACCTGACTCTCTATATAGCTTTGAAAGGCCGACCGTTCTATACTCATCTCTTTGCCGCAGATCAACAACCGCCATGATGGAGACAGGTGCGGCTTTAAAGATGGAACGGCCGACCATCGCTGCATCTGGAAATGAGTGTTTGAAATCGTTCCGGGGATGCCTTCTTCAAGCGGCCTTTAGATACCCCCGGGAGCTATCCATGGTAGAGGATCAAGATGCCAGGTTCTCCACCTGGACCGCGAGCATCGGAGTTTTTGCTCCTGGGCGAGCGTCCATGGATCATCGGCTCCGGTATGCCCCAGATGTCCAGAGTGCCGTTACCAGTCTTCTGGAGTCACTAAATTATCGTGTTCAAACTTGTGGGTCACAATAAGCAATGCTAACTGTACGGAGTAAACTTTGGACATATAAAATTAACGTCGTGCAGGCGCAAAACTTCTAACCACTCTTAGCAAGTCCTCGGAAATTTATGCATCAAGTGTCCTGGATGAATCTTTGGAAAACGCTTTCAAGAATATTGGGACGGAAATCGGCTATCTCAATAAGATATCGAACACAATTCGCAGAGCTGGGAAGGAAAGTCAGGATATGAAAGCAAGAGCATTTCATATCAAGGATGATGACGGGAACGATGTAGATTCACTTGTGCTCTTTTATTTCCTGCGCCACATTCGCGATCGGTTTCCCAACATAAGTGACATCATTGGACAAAGACTCGCCGAGGCAATGATCATACGGCGGAAACGAGTTCTATACAGGTGGCATCGACAAGAGACTATGGCTACCCTGTCACAAAGAGCAAGGCCCAATACAGGCAGCGAGTTTTCATTTCCCCAGACAGCAGCTACAAGAAATGTACAGCAAGATACCCGTAAACTGCCAACAACGAGTGCACCCTCTAATATATACAGCGCAACGACTGTAAACCCTGAAAAGTTTAACACGGCCAAATCAAACGCATCTGTCATATCAAGACAGACGATCGCCCTAGGCAAACATGAGACTCTGAAGTTCCCATCACACCCTGACTTTCGTGCGAAGCGAAAGTACGACGATGCAAAGCTGGACAAGACTTCAGAGGCAGGGCCACAGAGTAGTGGAGGGGTAGCTTGCCCTTATTGTCTTTGCTCTCTACCAATGGAAGAAGTGTTCGACGAGAAAAAGTGGCAGTGAGTGATTTACCTGCATACAAATGTACATTTAACTAAGTACAATATACTCTAACTAATCTTTCAAGAAATCACGTCAAAATTGACTTATACCCATACGTTTGCCTGTTCGAAAACTGTGACCATTCAGATGAGCTATATCGCCATAGCATCGAATGGCTTGACCATATGCGTCAACACTGTCGAAGTTGGCGATGCTCTGCTCATCGCAATTCATTTTCGACTCGTGCAGAGTATGTCTGTCACATGCACGAAGTCCACAAAACTAAACTTGGCGACACCCAGCTCCAGGTTTTGGCGAATCTGAACTCACGTTGTCCGACGAAATTGTTTTCGTCCTGCCCATTATGTGGCGATAAGGCCGAGAATGATCTAGAGGCCCACATAGTTGGACACTTAAGGTCTCTGGCTCTCATGTCCCTTCCAAGCTACCAAGGCGAGGTGCCAGGCGATGGAAGCTCAACCGGTAGTAGTAACGTCCCACAGCCACAAAGGAGGAGTATAATCACAGACTTGATCGAGGACGAGGATAAATCTCGATTCGGATCACCTGACTATCAGGAGGACTGGACATCCCGGAAGAATCTGGATGACTTCAATTTTATGGGAGATGCTCACCAAGAGCTTAGTCCAACTTTTGAAGATTCAAAAGTGGCTAGCTGGGACCTTAACGATTTTGCATCTTCGAAATTCTTCCCCAGTATTGATAATGATCCTATTTTTCAATCGATGCTGGAAGGGAAGAAGGAAGAGGAGGCGCGGTTGAAAGACAAAGTCAAGGCGTTGTTACTGCAGGTGAAGGATCAAAAGACAACACTCGGACTTGACAACCCGGAGACGCTTGCCAGCATGAGCAACCTAGCGGATGCATATAAAAGCCTAGGCCAATTCGACAAAGGAAACGAGCTGGAAGCAGAGATTGTTCAAATTTGCAGAGCTCAATTCTTTACTTCATCTCAGCAACAGCCCCCCGCCGATCCCGGTCCGAGTAATATGGTGTCCACAGAGGACCCCCCATTGGTAGGTGATCAGATTTCACCTAGGATGTGCAAGAAATTCAAGTGCTAATGTCA
Organism: Grosmannia clavigera kw1407; assembly: GCF_000143105.1. Classification (NCBI taxonomy): domain Eukaryota; kingdom Fungi; phylum Ascomycota; class Sordariomycetes; order Ophiostomatales; family Ophiostomataceae; genus Leptographium; species Leptographium clavigerum. The sequence goes on along the minus strand of NW_014040797.1, from coordinate 1,932,008 downwards.
TTTTGTTAGAGCTCCACTATGTTTCCCATGTACAGGTGGTTAGGGTCATACGGTGGACAGGTTTGTGTATGTGTAAGTTTGTTTTCCCAGACACGTTACATCCCATTTCATTATCAGTGTCTAGATTTCATATCTAACACTTGTCTCTGAAAAGCACATATGTCAGGATATGATTGGCCCGGCATCGGCCACATGCCCTTCTTGCTGCCATACTAAATGTTCAGACTGCCATTTCACTAAATAAAGAGGTACTGTTGCGGTTTCACTCAATTGAGGGGACCAATATTTATAACAAAAGCCCCTGTACGGTAACCGACTAGTAGCTAAGACCAAGGCATGTCTCCTTACGAAAGGAGAGAGAGGCATATATTGTTATGAATGGTTGTTCCTGTGCCACGGCAAGGCGGTGATAAATTTGTAAAACGAGTAGAGCGGACGGCACTTGGGAAGAGTTCGAGGCAACTTCCGACCGTCTCTACAAAATAAAAACGCTGATGCCGTATACGCATGGCTCTGTCGCACTATCTACATAGCATGTCGCGCCACTTCTCCTCCGCTTCCGGTAGGAGGAAAATCGCCAGTATGGGTAGTGTCAAAGCCCAAGTAGTATGTGTGACGATCTTTGTACTCTCCGCCTGAGCTTCTGGAGATCCACTTGTACGATGAATTTCACCTGCGGCTTTAGCAAACTTGTGTCTAAACAACCATCGGCCGGGTAGACTAGACTACAGAAGGAACTACCCGTAGAATTGCCTCAGGGTCAAGTAGTTGTAAATCGTACAATAATACTTGCATTTTATTCGCTATTACCCAACATAAATTACAATGAACTAGCCAGCCAATTCGAGCCTTATCGTACAGGTGCCGCATTAAACAACGTCTTAGGTAACAGTGGGGTCCGTCGTCCGGAATTCCACAGTTTTACCGCGGAGGCAAGATTGCGCCACGTCGATTGCGCCTGTGAGGCGAAACTTGACTACTGTATCACAGCAAGTCGATCACAGGCCTAGGCCTGCTATGACAATCGTGGGCTCGGTGGGACCCTGTCGGACTGCTTAGCAAGGGCCCCCACGCACTAAATCTGCGTAATCCTATTTCGTAAGTCCGGCTCTCGCACAATCAATCTCCAGCTTTAGATGCCGCTAGAGAAGCCAGACCACCCCAGACGAAAGACCCCAGACGACATAACGGAAGATGTACGAGACAGCTTTATGCGAGATCATTGCTTCTAGAATAGGAGAGTCGGCTGATTCTGTGATAATCACGTCACCATTAACCTCTTTCGTACTGGGCCTGTGGCAAGATCAGACAGACGAATCTTGGCTCGGACGTGGAGGCCCAACAGCGCGGTCATGCACGTCTCGTTAGCGGTCGCAGCGCGGCTCAGCCAGTGAAGAAGCCATAGCCAGCAAGGAATGTCCAGCCGGCGATAAGCGTGCTCGGGCTGGGCGACAGAACGAGTCATTGAGATGCGGATGACCATGATCTCGGCGAAGCAGTCAGCTACGAGGAACGCTGCCAAGGCAGTCCCGGGGACAGATATTGGCTCATGAGGTCGTTGGAAGTACTCCTCAATAGGCCGACACGGCTTGCTGCGGGAACATTTCGGCAAAAAAAGACCGCAAGATTCCAGCGACGGTCTGCGTGCCATTGTGTGGTGACAAAGAGCGGCTCAAGGGCATAAGCCAATGCAGGGCTGTCTGGCAGCAGGCTAATGTCAGTGGGCATGCAAAGCCCAGAGGCCTGGCCAGGCCGTCTGCTGTTATACGTCTTGCCATGCTGTCGGGACGACTCATTAGCACCCTGTCTGACAAGAGCGCGACAAGACGATTGACAGGACGATCAGCAGTCAAACGATCGGCGATGTAGTGGTTGCCAGCAGCCAACAGCCAGCGCCTCTCTCGTCTGCGACGATTGACAGCTGCAGCGAAAAGTACAGCATCATGCACGATACACGATCCTCGGCCTGGCCGATCAGCCCGATCAGCCTCACCAGCCTGGAGCTGGGCTAGAGCAGCCAACAGCAGCTACGGTGCTGTCGTGCAGCGCAGCCAGTCTGGCCAGGCTGGTCGTCTGGCTGAAGTCAAGCCGATGGCCAAGCGATGGGCAGCGTAGCCAAGTCGCGTGCCGGACCGAGACCACCAGGTAGGAAAAGGCAGCGTACGTACACCATCTTTTAGTGGATGCGCGCTTTACGTCGTACGGAGCACAGGCCCAAATGGAGTGGGGCGTGGCAGGATTGGCTGTTTTTTCTCACCGAGTGCAACATCCCCTGGCTTACGTCCTCTCGGCGTTGCCGGGGTAGCTTATCTCTGTCCAATCTTCGTCCACTGTTGCCACCTCGACACCATCCTGTTTTCGCCCACTGCCAGTAGCGCAGTCTAGCGGCCTTCGCTGCATAGCACTACTTTTCTTATCTTCGTTCAAGCTTCCACATCTGTCCATCTTTATACCCAATGCAGCATGGCGGCGGGGATCGAGGCAATAAGCCGTATCCAGTGGTTGTCAAAGGCGAGGGATGCGCGGGTGCTGCTGTACTGTTATAATGCACATGGTCCCCCTACCGTGGACGCGTTCATTGTTCCTGTGCCTCTCTCATCCGCCTTTTCAGCTTCTTCGATCTCAACGTCGAGAGTTTGCCCTGTCCGCACCTCTCTTCCGACCCTTTCACACGCAACGCGGCGCCATCGCGACGACGCTGCCTGCACCACCTGCCACGATGAGCGGAGAAGGAAGCTTCACGGAGAAGGGCGAGAAGAATGCCTCCTACGGCGCTTCTCCCCCGCTCGAAGCCGGCACTGTCGATGTCCACACGGAGGAGCCGGGCAAGCTGCACCGCAACCTCAAGGGACGACACATGCAGATGATCGCCATGTATGTACAATGGGAATGCACGGAACACACGGAATGCATAAAACGGCTCACGCTGACTCCATCCTAGTGGCGGTGCGATCGGCGCAGGTCTCTTCGTCTCAACAGCCAGTGCCTTTGCAACCGGAGGACCCGGCTCGGTGCTCGTCGGTTTTATTATCATTGGTGAGTGCGGCCACACAGCCCCAATTCTACTGTGGCAGACAAATGCTAACCAGACGGGTTTGCAGGTGGCATGATGTATGAATTCACCCTCCCGCAGCCGATGGATACGATCTTCTAACAGACAATTGTGTAGATGGCTGATGATGCAAGCCCTGGCTGAGCTGTCGGTGCTGTACCCCGTCAACGGCGCGTTCACAATGTACATTTGCCGCTTTATCGACCCCTCTTGGGGATTTGCCTGTGGGTGGCAATACGGCATCAGCTGGCTCACCGTTCTCCCCTTTGAGATCTCGGCCGCTTGCAATGTAAGAATGGCAATGGCCCTAATACTGGCTAGGCCCCAGCTAATGCTAAAGTAGATTATCCACTACTGGAAAGATGTGGAGAACGTGAATGACTGCGCCTGGATCATTCCATTGCTCGTCGCCCTTACCGTCATCCAGTTTTTCGGAGTCAAAGGCTACGGCGAGGTCGAGTTCGTTCTCAGTGCCATGAAGGTGGCCGCCTGCACTGGCTTCATCCTCCTCGGAATCATCATCGACTGCGGTGGTGTGCCGACCGACAACAGAGGCTACCTCGGTGCCAAGTACTGGTACGTTTCCTACAGAATTTGGGAATCTTTTTCGCCTCCATCACGTGCTAATTTACAATCGTATTTAGGCATCATCCTGGCGCTTTCATCCACGGTTTCCAGGGGTTCTGCAGCGTCTTCGTCACCGCTTCGTTCTCCTTCAGCGGCACCGAGCTGACCGGTCTTGCGGCTGCCGAGGCCGAGGACCCGAAGAAGGAAATTCCCAAGGCCACCAAGCAGGTCGTCTGGCGTATCTGCATCTTCTACATTGTCAACCTCTTCCTCATCGGCCTCATCGTTCCTGCCGACTCCCCGCTGCTGAGCGCTGCCGGTGCCGAGAGCCGTCACTCGCCCTTTGTCGTTGCCATCCAGCTGGCCGGCATCAAGGCCCTTCCGTCCATCTTCAACGCTGTCATCCTGATTTCCGTGCTCAGCGTTGCCAACTCCTGCACCTTTGGCTCTACCCGCACCTTCCAGGCCCTGGCTCAGCATGGCATGGGCCCCAAGACCTTTGCCTACGTTGACAAGAAGGGCCGTCCCCTTGTCGTCACCGTGCTGCAGCTCCTCTTCGGCTGCCTGGCCTTTATCAACCTGGACACGTCGGGCGGTGGCAACATCTTCACATGGCTGCTGTCGCTGTCCGGTCTCTCGTCCTTCTTCATCTTTGGCAGCATCGCCGTTGCCCACATCCGCTTCCGCCGCGCATGGAAGCTGCAGGGCCACAGCATCGAGGACCTCCCCTTCAGGGCTGCGGCCGGTGTTTGGGGCTCGTACGTCTGCGCTGTTATGAACTTTATCTGTCTGGCGGCCCAGTTCTACGTCGCCCTCTACCCTGTGGGCGGGCCCAACCTCAACGCGACGACCTTCTTCCAGGACTACCTTGCAGGCCCCTTCCTTCTGTTCCTGTACGTCATCTGGAAGACGTATTCATGGTTCAAGATCCCGGAGCAGCGCCCGCTGTACGTCAAGATCCGGGACATTGACGTCTACGAGGGGATGCGTGAGGACCAGCTTGCGATCATCAACGCGCCAGAAGAGGAACGGAGGCAACGGAGACTGGAGGCCGCCGCCGAGAACAAGCCCAGCGGCGTAAAGGGCTGGGCAAAGCGCATCGTGTCTGCGGTGATCTAATCTGTGCTCTGGTCTTTGTAACCAATTCGTCCGTTATACCAATTTGGCTCAAGAGTGGATCGGGAGTAGCGAAATTACACCTTGATTTTCTAAAGCATTTTCCTCGTTGCCTAGTTACAGGTGGGTGTAAGAGAAGTAGAGGAAGTACATTTTTGTTCTGCACACTTATATACCATGTTGTTTATTCATTGAACTTTTTCTTTGCAATCAAGGAGGGCGTAATAGTAATCCGATGCATAAGGTTGGGACGAGTTCCGTCGATTGCCAGTCCCACTGCCCAGCGGCAGAGTTGATTCCACATGATATCCGTCGTAGTCAAACGGATTTTGTGACTAGTTACGGAGCACTCCGTACAATTTCAGTCTTTCCTCTAGCGCCATGATTGCGTGTGTTGCAATCAACATCCTGTCAGTTCTGTATGTAAAGGTTTTACGAATGTCCTGCAGTAGCTCCACGCTCTCTTGCGCCACCCCTCAAATTGATTTTCCTCTTCTTTCCTTCTTTTTTCGTTTACTCCATCGCGTTACGTAGTGCGGCAGGTGACACGCCACCAACAGCGCACATCCAACGTCACGTGATCAAAACATATGCCAGACATCTCCGCTCTGCACGTCATGCCATCTGCCCAGTGCCACTGCAACGAGCAGCCCACATGACGCGTGCCATGCCTGTCACCGGGGTCTGCGTTGACTCATCGGGCCAGAAGACGGTTGTCCCGCTGGAGAACAACCCGGACGTGTTCACGGCGCTGCTGCACGATCTCGGTGGCCCTACAACGAAGAGCCTGCGCTTCCACGACGTCTACAGCGTTGACGATGCCGCTCTGCTGGCGTTGGTGCCGCGGCCAGTGCTAGCACTCGTGCTGATCAGTCCGCCGGGACCGTTCCACGTCGTTCGCGCGGCTGATGGACGCCCGCCATCCGTCTCCGAGGCCGCGCTGACATACGGCAAGACGGGCAGCAGCAGCAGCGACGAGCCCGTCCTCTGGTTCCGCCAGACCATTGGCCATGCCTGCGGCCTCATGGCGCTCATTCACGCCGCTGCCAACAGCCCCACAGCTTGCGACCGGCTGCAGTCCGGCTCGCTCCTCGACCGGCTGCTGCGCCAGGCCGCACCCCTGGCTCCGGCCGCCCGCGCCGCTCTTCTCTACGACAGCGCCGAGCTCGAGGAAACGCACATGCGTGCCGCCGTGCGCGGCGACTCGGCTGCGCCCCTCGCTACCGATCCCTGCGAGCTGCACTTTGTCGCGTTTGTGCGCGGCCGCGACGATCACCTCTGGGAGCTCGAAGGCTCGTCCGACGGGCCCATCGACCGGGGCCCGCTGCCGGAAGACGCCACAGGAAACGGTGACGGCACCAGAAACGACATGCTCACCAAGGAGGCCCTCGCACTCGGCGTCGGCCGCTTTCTCGCCGCTGCTGAAGGTGATGTCGCGTTTAGTATCATTGCGCTTACGTCAGCACCTGAGGATGCCCGGGGTGGATAATGAGGAAGGGCCACGTTTGCTTTGCACGTGCCTGTGTCGGACTTTTTATTGTGTCTCTGTCGTATTCAGGAAAAGTTCATAAACAGTATTCTTGGCATATCTTCGGAGTAGCAATCGTCCTGATTCTTGTCTTCTTCGCGTGAATGCCTCGTTGATTAGTCAGCAGAGATCGTACTTACTACGAACTACATTTGCCCAACCTAGCCAAGCCTAATACAGTAGTACACAAGCTACTCCGTATGTAAAAGCTGCTTCTCTTATCCGGCAGATTTGTCCCACTTTACACGGGTACCATTACAAGGATCACCCTGGCACCAGTCTCGATGGTATGGCCTACTTTACTACGTCGTACTAAGGAACGTCTTGACAGCTGCGGTTAAGCCCATAGTCAAACTTCATAGCTTGAATTGTTTGGCCTGCATCCAGGGACATTGCCTTCCTTGACCAGCACCTTCGGCACGTTAGTGTTAGGATGTGCCAAAGTCGAAGTAGGGCCTGTAGGCCCTGCTCTCTAAATTATAATCCTTCTGGTATCAAGTTTCAGTTCAAGGTATTCAAGAAGAAGGTCGTCGATACGGTCTTGCTGTAGATTATATAACGGAACAGGAGATAAGTAGTAAAATACGCAGCGTAATGAAACCGAGATGGGTTTTATTATACGATCCCGCACGGGAATTCGTCAGACTCATTTCTGATTGTCTTTGGAGGCGTAGCACAAAAGTCAAGTACAGGTAGCTATGTCACCTTCAATATGCTTACCCCCCTCCAAAGAGCCTTTACCCCTTCATTGCGCCGCCAAGTCAGACAGGCTGGTGTGGATACATGCTCCTTTTTGGGCACTGCCATGTGGATGATCCGATCAGCCTCAGTATTTCTGGTCAGGACGCTGTGTAGCAAGGACCCATTGTGCCAGGAAATCTCGCCCGCTTCGTTCATCATATGAATCTGATGTCTCCCATCGTCCCCTTCACCTTGCCCTTGCCCCTACCTTGTTGTTGGTGAGGCCCTCGGTGACAGTGATGTCGCCGAATACAAGAAGCCCACTGTAGGACTATTCGAAGTGGTTGAACGGATATATCAGCCGATCGACATAGGGGACCTTCAGCTCGGACTCTGGGTACAGGTCCGGCCACCTCTGCAGTAGTCGGCAAAAAGTTTCTCTAATCCCATTCTCCTCCAGAGAGCCTTGTCCGTGGAGGGCATAGACGTCGATGCCGAGAGCTATCGCGACAGGAAAGCCGACAGCACGCCTCTTGAAGGCTGCTGGGTCCGACAGGTGATAATCTCCTCTGCCTTGCTCGCAGCGGAGACACATTGCCAGCCCGATGTATCCTCCGGGAAGCGGTGCCTCCAGAGGGAGTGCAGCCAGCCCATCCTTGAAGCAGTTCTTGAAGTATTCCCGCGTCGATCCCGTCAGCTTGTCGCTGGCCCTATTCTTCACCTGAACCAGTAGCGCCCCATCTTCTTCTCTCCGCCATCGTCACCGCCACCCACCTGAATGGGTATGAGCAGGTCAATTCCCGGGCAATTCTCTGGCAGAATGAGGGCTTGCCCGCGACAATAGGCCTCTCTGATGAATGTCTCACTGGGTCTGGCCGAAAGCCGGACAAAATTATTGAAAAATACCCTGCCACCCTTCAGAGCACCTCGCCGGAGTGCCTTGTCGAGTCCGCCCCAGCTGTCGTTGCCGAAAAGCGTCTTCCAGAAGAGCGACAGCGGAATGGGACCTGGAAGGTTCTCAGCCGGTCGCAAGCTGTCGTCCATGGCGAAGAGAAGCATCAGAATCGAAACTTGCTCCCCCACGTCCCCGGGGTTCACGCTGCCGCCGGCAATGCTTGCATACCATGTGCGTATCGCCATGTGTAGAGCTCGCAGGTTCTGCAGGATCCTGGACGCCGCGTACGCCGGCAGCGGCTCTCTAGGCTGCGTGCTGACTAGGCCGTCTCGGTCCTCTGCAATAGTCACTACATACCGCAAGAATCCAGATACAAGACGCTCAGCAAGCGAAGCCTGTCCAACGTAGAAGTTCACCCTTGTCGAGAGTAGGGCCAAGTCTCGGGCATCGGAGTCCTCCGAAACACTCAGCTTTCCTGTCGTCTTGTCGAAACCAAGCTTCTCCATTGCGATCCAGATGATGTCCCCGAGCGTATACCCGGCCTCGAGAAACGCGCCCCATAACGGCCGTCCTATGCGGAAGAGCTCCGACACGGCGGTCTCACTGCCGTCGGGCTCTGGCATCCGTGCCTGTGCAAAGACGGACCAGGTATCGATCCTCCAGATCGGCTCAAGCAGGATGACATTGAGCATCTTTTGGCTGTGATCCCTTATTCTCGGCGAGACGAAATTTGTAATCCTAGAAGTCGTGTCTATCATCACAATGAAGAACTTGGCCAAACTTGCCGGTGGCTGAAATGAAAGCCTTTTTGCCGCTGAGCGGAGAGCCATGAAAGAGCTGGCTTCCACATCTTTAGTGGACTGGAGAAGAGTTCGGGCTTCGTCAAAGCACAGTATGACGGGCATGTCAATGCTTGGAGAACCGACCGGGTGGTCATTGTCTCCGTTCTTTTCCAGCAGCTGATGGTAGCGCATCAGTATAGCCCTCAAGCTGTTGCTAGCATTAACACCTCCACCCACTCTGCCCTCCAAAAGAGCGGTCGTCTCGCTGCCGAACCCAGAGTACTTTTGTTCCATTGTCAGAGTGAAGAGGCCGCCGGCAGTGATTCCATTCTCACGAGCGAGCTGGACCATTTCCAGATAAAAACGCAAGAAATGATCCCACTCTTGCTCCAAGTCCTCCCGCCGACCTTGCAGCGGGACCTCGATGGTAGACTTTGCTGGATATCCATGCCCATTGTCCGTCCGTACGTTTACGTACAATGTGTACGCCCCGTGCGTTTTGGCGATCTGTTTGATGGAAAAACTTTTCCCGATCCCCGATGGGCCGACAATGGCAGTATAGGGGGCATTATACTTCATCGGGGCCTTTTGGTAGGTGTTGTACCGTTCTAAAATATCCGCAAAAAAGCTAGCGCTGGGCAAGGCCTACCGAATGTTCGGCCTTTCTTTCTTGGATGGCAAAAGCACTCTGAGCTCGTGCGAATACAAACGATCCCGGTATAACGTCTGGTCGGTTGGGGATCAACATTTTTAGTGCTGCATGAAGGCTCTGCTTTTGTTGCATGCTAGGAAGCGAAGCTGGCTGGTCTGAATAGTGCAATCGCAAGAGCTCAACCAAGATATGAATTTGTTGGTCTTGGCTTAGTCCACCCATCTCACTATGAATGCTCGGTACCCAGCTTTTGGTGAGTGTTTTGGCCAAGTCGAGGAGATTTTGGCTGACGTCGACTTCTTCGTTCCACAAAAAATAAACATGCCTAATGAAAGATATTGGGAGTGTCGCCTGTGTACAAAACTCATCGAGAGAGGAAATGCTTCGCCACCAGCACAGATTGTCTGAGAATGGCTTTGCGATTACTTGTACCATGCCGTGAGCAGCAGCCTGTCCAGTTACTTCATTCATCGTTGCGCAGATATACGTCGTACAATAGTGATTGCTGCCACTTGTTTCCCCATCCAAATGGCGAACATAGAGAAAAAGAATATGCAGTAAGATACGAGCCAGCTAAAGGGCAATACAAAGGCATGAAATTGCGTGAGAAATGTGTAAAAGGGATGGTTACATAGGAAAACTAAAAAATCAAACGACTAGAAGTCTAAATTAATAAAATGAGGGGAAGTAGCATTTTGTGCGTGTTCTTTTGTTGTTGGTTACACATGCAAACTTCTGTGCACTGACAGTATTAAGTGTCTGCCTATAAAAAAGAGGATTTAAACTCCATCGCAGCCATCTTTTGTCCGCCGCTGCCATCAATCCAGATAATCTCACAACAGCCGATCTATCGCCACTATCTGCCTCAACCACCGGGTTTGCTGACAACAAACTTAGGAACCCAGTACTGGTCGCCTAGCGGTTGGTACACTTGACTTGTTCAATGGGTTCTCGGAGGAGCCAATCCGCGCTGTTATCACCATGAGAAGCGACATACCACAGCTCTAGAGCCAGAGCTCGACTACGTTACTAAAATGGACGTGCGAGCTGAGCTGCTCGGGGGAATCTTCGCCGGTATTGTGTGGAGAACACGACAAAGAAATCCACTGCCACAATTGCGGTCACTAGATTGTGTGAGTATTCAGCAGCTTCATTATTGAAACGTTGTTGGGGCTTGGCACATAGCCTGTCTATACAAATGATGATAATGCATACTTACACCTCCCTTGTAGTGGTTCTTGACACAGAGGGGGCAAATGAAGCGATCGTCCTGACGTGAAGCTACTGGTCTCTAGCATGGGCCACGATTTGACCACATACGCACACGCAATATAACACGGAAATGCCGAGCTCAGGGTGGCAATCGCATATCAATAGTACTTGCATTGCGTCGTGCTGTCTTGCGCCTTTTCGTCTATAGGTATATTTTACACATCAAAATACTTATGTCGGATCGCAGACGGAAGAAATGCAGGGTCTTGTATGATTTGGTCCAATCTTCATGCTTTGGTCCAACCACAAGAACTATGTTTTCTGTTTTCTTGTGTTTATTACCAAAGACGCCTCTCAAAGGTATTGTACGCAGACGTACAAATAGTAGCAGCGATTAGTCCACTAAGAAGCCGCTGTGAGACAGGACCGGGGTTTTCGGACACCTAATTTTCTCAGCCTCGCTCGAAGAAGACTGCAGCCGTCGACCGGTCAATGATATGCCAACAGGACGCTTGATTCTAGGTTAACAACAGGAGACTAGGAAGCGAGATATACGATGCTCTTAGCAGGAGGAACAAGTTCGCTAGCCCAGTCTTAGAAATGATTATAGTACTGCACTAATTAGAGGGCTTGTTTGGCGAATTAATCAACTCGATTGCCACGAATGCTTTCTTGGGATATTGGCCGGCTCCATCGCGGAGAAAAAGTGTAAAGAGGCAAAGCCTTCCGACGTCCTCACTTTACTTTGTCTGCAATGGCCGGCCTTGGCAGATGAACTACGGCCATCGGGCCACCTATTCGCTCCGCAAGCTGAAAAATGCCAAGCCATTAGTACAACCTAATGTAGGAGTCCTCCAACTCGTAAATATATAAACGTGCCCCCCTTTTTTTAGATTGAAACTCAACTCCACCGCTCTCTCATCTCCGTTCGCGCAAATCACGGTCAATTGAAAAGTCCACCATGACGCCAATCGATACAGAACCAACCCGTGCACGCTCGATGGAGGTCCAGAAGGCCGAAGTGGTCGCACTGCAAGTGCCTATCTCCAAGCAGCCGGTACGGGTAGCCGTTCGAGAATAGTCTTCGTGTGAGGTTCTAGATGTACTAACGGTCGACCAGACGGCCGAGCCGCGACCTACAGCCAAGATCGAAAATAATGACGTCTACCTGCGCGGCGGCCGCATGGATGTTGGCTGCAGCTTCTGTCATAATACCTGCACGTTTAGGAAAGGGTGCTGCTGAGGGTGAGGCGTGGAGAGGGACAGTACGATAGTAAGAGTGATGCTCCTTTCCAAAATATGCAACGTGAAGGAAGCGAGGCCAGAAGGCTGGCTGAAGTTATACCCTCTTTCCGGTTCTTCTATCGCTTGCATTTCCGTTGAAAAGACTAGATTCAGGACTTTCAAGCACGACTATCCATTCTTTCATCCTCAGCTTAGAATACTTCCGACTTATCCTATATATGAATGTTGTCTCAAAGCAAAGACTACTTTTTCTCCCATCAACCTTCCGAGGGACGGTGGGCATTCCCACGATGGAAATCGCACTGTTGGATATCATTAATCAGCCTCTGATGTGCCGATGAGACCTGAAACCATCACTAATAGCCAAGTGGCGAGGTGTTAACAGCCACAAAAAGATTTCAACGATCATTTTGAATTTCGTTCGGTCGTCTGAATGCCAAATGTTCTCTTTCTTGCCTTTTTGCCCCTTTTATACAACCTTTTTACCTGGAAGACACATGTTTGATATCACATCGCCTCTACTACCAGTATACGAAAGATGGAAGAGGCACTACGCCGTACAGTCGAAGCAGACCGGAGGTTTCTGGAAGAAGACCTGATGCACGGAAGCCGGTCCGCGGCAGTGTTTCAAGAGCTGAACAGGCCGCTGGCCCCTTGTGTCGCCCAGTCGACGCTGATCTGGGCCGGGCTCGAGCTGCTGCCGCCGGAGCTGTTTCTTGGCCTGTGCCGGCTGCTGGACGTGCAGTCAGCCATAGCGGTCAGCCAGGTCAGCCGCCGCACGCGTCAGCTGCTAGCAGCCATTCCCGAGTTCCAGCTGGTTGGTCAGCACGCGTCGGAGACCCTGTCGCTGGTCCTGCGCGTCGGACTCAGAGGACGCATCCGGCCGATAGACATGTGGTCAGCGATGCGGACGCGCGACTGCGTCTTTTGCGGCCAGTTCGGCGGCTTTCTGCTCGTGCTGACGGTCCAGCGCTGCTGCTACGGCTGCATCCGCCACCGGGGCGGATACAGGCTGATGTGCGAGATTCTGTTCGCGCCCGAGACCGGCGCCTGTCTCGGCCGCTGCATGCCACCGCCGCACGAAGACAGCGAGATGCGCATCGGCTGGTCGCATGCCATCAAGGGCTTTGGCTGCCAGATCTACGCGACCAGTCCGCAGACCATTGCCGACATCGCCGAGACGCCGGCCATGTCGCCTTTTGACTTTCGCGAATACCCCTCAGCCTACCTCTGCCAGCCTGACACGTCGACGGCCCTGCCGTTCTACGATCCGGTCGCGAAGACGCTCGAGCGTGGTGCTGCCTGTCCGGGCTGCAGCTACGACCTGGTCGCGTTGGCGCACGATTCCTTTATGCTCCAAGATCTGATAGATCCAGACGATTCCTACCAATTGTATATCTGGAACGATCTGCAGCAGCACGTCAGTAGCTGCGCGGCCGCGCTCTCGAGACTGCGCAGGCTTCTGGATTGATCACGATAGACAACTAGGCCGAATGCAGTAATACGGAAGGTAGATGAGCTGACATAGCTCGTCCTGGAGCCACTCTCGGAGCTTTGCCTGCATATAGCATCACGTGGCCATGCCATAAGAGAGCTATATACTGTTCTTAACCAGTTTAGACGCTGATCGACAGGTCAGCGCGTTGGACCTGAAACGATGCACGGAGTCTAATAAACGCTAGTGGGTCCTGATAGGTCCGTAAGCCCCCTAATGAGACCCTCTTTTTTGGACAGTTCCTTGGGCTTCGACTGCTTCCCCTCCATTCCACCCGACAACGGATAACAACAAACAAAGAGGCCAGAGAGGCGGAACCCAATGCTGCCACCGCCAAAGCAACACAACACCACCACACCGAAACGCCAGAACCAGATACAGCTGGCCATCGATAGATACGACCATGGCGGCGCCCACGACTTATTCGCTCGACCCGGCCCTGTACATCTACACGTCTCTCACGGCCGGGTCCTCACACATTGTCACGGCCACGTCGCGACTCGAGACGATCCTACGGGCTAACCGGGTGCCCTTCAAGGCCATCGACCTTGCTACCGACCAGAAGGCCCGCATGCTATGGGGCCGTCGTGCCGGCAAGGATGCGGGTGGTCGCGCGCGAAAGCTGCCAGGCCTCGTGCAATCGGGCCTTGTTGTAGGGGTGGGTTCTGGACTTTGGGCGTTGGGTTTTGGGATTCTTACAGCGTTCTCTGCATCTGTCTGTTGCTGACCGATACCTGATGGCCACAGGACATTACCGAGGTTGAGGACTGGAACGAGTATGGCGAGCTCAAGGAGCACGTGACGCTGTTCTGGGATGAGTTCACGCAGCCGCCCATCAGCCAAAAACCGGCGACGCCGGCCGCGAAGCCGGGCAGGAAGCCGGTCGTTAAGCCGGCCGCAGCACCCTCATCAGCCCCAGCAGCGCCACCTGGCGTCGCAGGCGCGGCTACAGACGAAGCCGTCACGACCGACGCCGCCACGGCAGCAGCAAAGGCAAAGGTGGCGGCAGCGGCTGCCGCGGCTGCAAAGGCAACGGCCGCGAAGACAGCTGCAGCCCGGACAGCTGCCGCGAGGGCGGCAGTGGCAAAGACGGCAGCAACAGCCGAGGCCTCAGCAGAAGCAGAGGCATCCGCGTCCACGACGACAACCAGCTTTCCCATCCGCAGCATCACCGACGAGGCCACGACCAAGGTGGAAGAGACAAAGGTAGCAGCAGAGGAGGAAGACAAGAAAGAGGAAAGCGAGGAGGAGAGTGAAGAGGAGAGCGAGGCGGACAAGAAGACTGGAAAAGAAGCTGCGGCGAAAGCGAACGAGGAAGAGGAAGAAGAGGAAGAGGAGAGTGGAGAAAGCGAGGATGATGACGACAAGAAGTCTGCGCCTGCCACAGAGACGGCCGTGAAGACACAAAAGCCCAAGGACGCTGAATCTGAGGAGGAAAGCGAGGAAGACGAGGGCGAAGAGGAGGGCGACGAGGAAGAGGCGACGACGGCAGCAGACAAGGCAGGCCCGACAGAAGAGAAGCCGACGGCGACAACGGCCAAGAAGGGCGCAGAGGAGGAGGGTGTGGAAGAGAGCGAGAAGGAGGGCGCGGAAAACGAGGTGGAAAAAAAAAAGGCAAAAATTTCGCAGGTGCAGGAGAAGGAGAAGGCGGAGAGGAAGGAGAGCAAAAAGGAGGACATGAAGGTGGTGGAGAAGAAAAAGCTGCCTTCCAAGGAGAGTACAAGAGAGAGTACCAGGGACAAGGTCAAGGAGAAGGACAAGGAGAAGGAAACGGTGAAGAAGAAGCCGAAGGCCCGCTCCGGAACAGCCACTCCGGCCACAGCTGCTTCTGCAGCTAGAGCCAAGGAGGCCAAGGAGAAGCTCAAGGAAAAGGAACGGGAACGGGAGAAGGCCAAGGCCAAGGTGGCGGCAGCCAAGGCCAAGGCGGCGGCCAAGGCAAAGCCGACCAAGAAGTAATAATGTGCGAGTAATGTGAGAGAGTAATGTGAGATGTGTAGTTTTGAATTCAGCGTTGTCATAGCCAGAGTTCGATACCTAATTGACTAGGTTTTGCCAGTTGACGTTTGTTCTGCCTCTTTCTTCTCTGTCTTCTCCTTTCCTCCTTTCTCTTCCCTCATCCCTCATCCCTCTCCTCTTTCCTCTTCCCCCTCTCTTCCCTCATCCATACAACTCCTCGTCGTCGCTCGCGTGCTGTTCCTGGAACGAGGCCACGGCTTTGCCCTTGCCCTTGGCTGTCCGGCCATTCGTCCAGCCATTGTCGATTCCACTGCCGGCTCCATCAGTCATTCCCTCTGTGCCATCATCCGCCTCGTCCTCCTCGTCTCCCTCCATCGCTACCGCCTTGCCCTTGCCCTTGCCCCGGGCGGATCGTGGCCTGCGCCCCTGTGGTGTCTGCGATGTCTGTGGTGCTGGCTGCAGAGGCACTGCCGCGTCGCCAGGCTCCTTCTTCCGTGTTCCCTCAAAGGTGGCTCGGACACGCTCGTAATGAGCCAGCTCGCCGGCGCTGATGCTCGGCACCAGCTCCTGGTTGGCCTCGGCAAAGTCCTGTTCCGTCACCACCACGGCCACGTCCTCGGCCGTGGCGTAGTGGTCAAAGTAGTATGCCGTCGACATGGGCATCGCGCGCTTTTGGCTCAGCGCCGCAATCTTGGCGTCGACCTGCGTGGCCGAGCGCGTGACCGCCTTGAGCATCGCATCGCTGCAGAGCGCATAAAAGTCGGCGCCCGTGTAGGTAAAGGGCAGCGTCTGGGCCACGGCACGAAGCGAGACCGTTGGGTCGAGGGTGAATCTGTTTGATGGTTAGCAGTTGAAGACTCCAGACTGATCACATAATAATCACCACACAAAAACACAAAACAACACTTTCACACCACCACATCATACAACCATCACACAACACACAACACACAACACACAACCACTCCCCCCTTCCGCTCCACACAATCCCACTCACTTTCTCGTCAGCGCCTCCAGAATCCGCAGCTGCTTCTCGTGCGTGTCCGACACCCCCAGATACAGCATCGTGTCGAAGCGTCCCGGCCGCAACAAAGCCTGGTCCAACAGATCCGGGCGGTTCGTGGCGCCAATCACAAAGACACCGCTTCCGGGCGCCTCGTCGTCGTCGTTGCCATCCTTGTCGCCGTTGTCGCCGTCACCACCACCGCTCCCTCCTCCCCGACCATCCCGTCCAGCTCCGCCAGCAGCTGCGACACGATCCGGTCCATCACGCCACCACTGTCGCCCTGGTTGCCGCGCTTGGGTGCCACCGAGTCGAGCTCGTCAAAGAAGACCACACACGGCCGCGCGTCGCGTGCCCGCTGAAACACCCGCCGCACATTCGCCTCCGACTCGCCAATGTACATGTTCAGCAAGCTCCGGACCCTTGAACGCTGAAAAAGTTGAGGCTGTACTCGGTCGCGATCGCCTTGGCCAGCAGCGTCTTGCCTGTGCCCGGTGGTCCGTAGAACAGGATGCCCGACCGCTTCTTCATCCCGCGTGCAAACAGCTCTGGCCGCTCCAGCGGCAGCTGGATCGTCTCCGTCACCACGTCCTTGACATTGTCCAGCCCACCGACGTCGTCCCACGCCACGTTGGGGAGTCTTGGGCGCTCCGATCGCATCCGCAAAGTTCTTTGCGTGCTGCCTCCACTGCTGCCTCCCAATCCGCCTTTGTGAGGCCTCGCACAGCCGCACCGCCTGCCACGAGGACGTCCCGAAAGAGAGGGCTGTAGCAGACGTCGTCTCCCCTTCGGCCATCCCCTCGGCCGTCCCCACGACCCCCTCCAGACGTGCTCGACGACAGACCAGCGCTCGCTCCACCACATCCACCAGGTCGCCGGCCACCAACGCTGCCGTCTTCAGCGCCACGCTGCTGAGGTCCACTTCTGGGTCCAGCATGATCGCCCGCTCCTGCACGATGCCCCGCAGGATCGCCTCGCGCTCCGTCTCGTCCGGTGCCCGCATCTCCATTTCGTGCGTAAACAGGCTGCGGACTCCATCTGGGATCTTGTCCGGTTCTGTCGTCGTCGCCACCACTACTCGTGCCGACTCCAGAACCTCCCGCATGGACGACACCATCCGATCCGCCGTCAGCGCTTCCATGTGTCGGATCACCAGTGCGCAGCAGTCCGGTCCGCAGCTCATCGCCAGGCCTGCCCGCGCCTTCAGCACGCCTTCCGTCTTCGCGTCGCTGCCGCCGGCCCCTGCTCCCGCCTCGTGCAGCATGTCGTAACCGTCCACCGTGTATGCGTGCAAGCCCATGTCTGCACATGCCTCCCGCACCGCCGTCGCCTTGCCGATCTGCCGCTGCGTCGACACCAGCAGGATAGCCACCGCCGGCATCTGAAGTCGCTGTGCCCGTCGGCTCGTCGCCGCCGCCATCAACTCCCCCAGTTGCCGTCGCAACGGCGACACACGTCCGCGTATCGGCTCCACTACCGCTGCTGCCCCATTCGCTCCGCCCATAGATGCCCGTAGCCCCAGGTAGTACGGCCAGTTGTTGTCTCTTGTTCCTGGCACCCGGCTTGCCGTCGTACCCGACTGTTCCAGGTGAGCTGTCGCAATATCTACGCACGCCACCGTCGAGCCCCAGATGTTTCCCTCGTCCGCTGTCGTCGTCGTCGTCTGTCCCGACTGTGGCTGCACGTGACTAACTTTGAACCACGCCACCTCGTCGGCCTTGAGACGCGACTTGCCGCCGGCTCCTGCACCCGTCAGGGAGAGAATGTCACCGACCGCGGCCGCCTCCGTCGACGCGAGCATGTCATTCATCGTGCGGCCCAGCTGTGCGTCGATCGGGATGGCAATGTAGTCTCCCGTCTTGACCACCCGTAGCTTCTTCTCAAAGTGCCCCTTGAGCCCGGCCACCACTGCTGCCTGCACCGACTTTTGGATCGGCACCGGCGTCCGCACCTGCTGAATCACCACTTTTTGCGAAAAAGGCGGCTGAGCTGCTGCGGCCTGCTTGGCCGTTGTCGTCGCCCGGCCGTGCCGCAGCGGCTGTGCCCCCTTGAGTGGTGACAGCCGCACGTACGGCGTGCTGTGCATGTTGGCCAGCAGAATCGGCGACGCATATGCGATCGGGCTCGATGACCGCTGGATCTGCGATTCGAAGAACGACAGCCGCCGTCCACCTTCGTGCTTCGAGCTGGGGATCCGCGACACTGGTCGCGGCGCATAGCCCTCTGGCAGCCCAAACACCCGCACCGGCCGCCAGTCTGGCTCGTCCTCGTCCTCATCGTCGTAGTTGCCGCCGTCATTGCCCGCCCGCGGCCCTCCAAAGCTGCCCAGCGCGAATCGTCCGAACCCCTTGAGCGGCGGCTCCCCCGCCTCCTCCAGTCGCCCCCCAAATCGCCCGAGAAGCAGCCGATGCGCGTCAGGTTGTTGACGTCCACATATACGCGTGCCTCCTCGTCATCCTCGCTCGCAGGCGTTGGGTGCAACGGCTCGGTGGGGATGGCCGCCATCAGCCCCTGTGCCTTAAAGAGCCGACCCCGGGGCCGGTCCGGGCGTGCCGTCGTCGCCGTGAAGCTTGAGAATACTGATCCCGGTGTGGAGATCCCATTCGTCCGCCGGCTACGGCCAATTGTCGTGGGCGATCCCGGCTGCAGCGTGGACACGCCACTGGCCATGGTCGGTGGCAGCGTCGGTGCCTGCAGCGAGATCATGTCCTCCATTAAGTCGTCCGAGAGCTCGTCCTCATCGTGCTCGCCCGGTGACATGTCCAGTTCCGACTCACTGAGCGAGTCCGCCTCGGTGTCGTCGGCCGGCGCGTCGGTTTCTGTCTCTGTGCGCGTCCGCTCCTCAGCGGCCGAGAAGAACTGGTCGTTGGCCGTCTCATCGCCGTCGTCCTCGGTGATGACGCCGTTCAACTTCCGGCTCGTGGTCGGGCCCAGGTCACCCCGATTGCGGCCGTTCTTGGACGGCAGCCGGCGACGGGAGGGGACAAGCTTGGTGCGCGGCGACAGCACGCCCTGGGCCACGGGCTCGCAGAACGTCACCTTGCCCGGGTTTGGCGGCACGTGCGTGATGGGGTGTGGCGGCAGCGGCAGTGGGAAGAGGTCGCCACCATGCACGACCTGCAGGCTGCTGAGAGCGACGCGCACGGCCGCGGTCAGACGGTCCTCTGCCGACGGCGCGGCTCCGCTGCCATTCTTGGCCCTGGCAGCGTGGATGCCAGGTGCGGCCGGGTGCTCGCGAAAGAAGGTGCCCTCGCCGTCCTCCAGCCGCTTCGCCAGGTCACCCTCGAGGTTGACAAAGACCGTGTCGAGCGGCACGGCTGCCACGTCGAGCACCAGGATCTCGATGCCTCGCCGGCTGTGAGCCGTCAGCTTGGACGGAGCCACCTGCTGCAGGCTGGCCGCAAAGCTCTGCAGCGCCAGCGACGCCGGTGAGAACTGCACGGTCGAGTGGGCCAGCGCCGACGACTTGGCCACTGGCACCACGGTCCAGTCCGTCGTCTCGGCCGATGCTTGAGGTGCCCAAGGCGCAATGGCCACGTGATATACCTGGGGAGACGTCGGAGACGAGCTCGAACTATTGGCTGCTGCTGCGGCAGCGGTGGCGGTTGACGTCAGCGCCCGCGAGAGCGACGAGTACCCGCCACCACCCCGGTTTGCCTGCTTTTTTTTTTGGCTGCTGCTGTTTCGACTGCTGCTGTGGCTCCTGCTGCTGCTGCTCGAGTCGATGCAGGTGACGGAAAAAGATCGGCAAAGAGGTCCTCGGATAGAATGCCGACATCGCCTCGGACGTGGTCATCCAGCACCAGACGCGCTGCGATGGCCGGCTTGTCCTGGCGACGGCGGCGGCGGCCACGACCACGACCACGGCTCTTCACCACATCCGGTGGCGCTGCAGCCGATGCAGCCATGATGAATGGAGTGATGGGATGTTGTTGGGTCGAAGGCGCTCTGGAGACTATTCGGCCGTGTTGTGCCACGCGCTCATGTTGCTCGTCAGTAGCGAAGCGTTGCTCGGCACGCGGCCAATGGGATAGACTCGATCTTCGATTGCGTTCTGTCGCTCTCGTGCTGGTGGTCTCGACCTTTGTCTTTTTCCCCTTCTTTTCGTCGTGTCCTTTTCGGTCAGCTTCTCCAAAGCTCGCCAACGCGGCAGGTGTTGGCTTAGCTCTGGACGGCAAGTGCGTTTGGCCTCGGCACGAATGGCGCGCCTACGCTGCGGCTCTCGTGCCTGTTCCCCTGACTCGTCACGTGCGCAAGGCGCGTCGGGCAGCTAGCGCGTCCAGACATGCCCCACAGCTCTATTGCTCCACCGCTCCACCGATGGAATCACATGCTTTGCGGCAAGAGACTGCCGAAGGCTCCTGCTTCTGCAGATATGTATTACGCGTAGACAGCTGGCAGCCAGTATCCCGCGCTGCATGCTTCCTTCCCAATCGAAAGCCAGATCGTGCGGTCTCAATGGCGTGGTGCGAAAAAGCTTGTCTGCTCGCAGGAGCAGGTTGGCTAAGCACACCGCCATACTTGGGCCATCGGTGGCCTGTCGACTCCCCGTTTGGGCCAAAAATGGCGCTCTCTTGGTCGGCTCTCACGGTCCAAGTCGAGGAGCTGCAATTTCCGCCCCTGCTGCATTGGTCGATCTGAAGATGCACTTGGGCCTCTTTTGTTACCGCCTTTTCGACAATCGTTTATTGCTCTCTCTCGTCCGCTTCCAGACACCTTTTCTCCGCTCATCTATTCGGAATTGCCGCTCCTTTTTGTCTCCAGCCTGTTTATCTTTTATCTCTTTTTCGCCACTATCAATTTGCATTGCCCTGCTTCCATCCTTGCCTTGCCCTTGTCTGCCCTCTTTTCCCTTTCAAATAAATGCAGCAATGCTGGGCGGCGATGCTGAAGAAGCCGACATTAGCCGGTCCCAGTACAAGTACAGCAGCATCAGCAGCAGCAACAGAAACAGCAACAGCAAGTGCAACGGCACCTATCGGCCGACGGCTGTAGATGCACGTACCATGAACGACAGGGGGAATGTCGCCCTGCCGGGCAAGACCAGGCCCCCAGGTCCCAGCAAGGCACAGGGCCCCATAGCAAAGATGGTCAGCCCTCTCAGACGCAGCCAGGGCCCATTGCACACACATCCGCTCTTTCCGGAGCTTCCGCAGTACGGACGGCCGTCGTTGGTCCGCAAGCTGCAGAGCCTGGCCATCCGGTTCTCGGCCTTCTTTCTCAGCCTCACCTTCCTCGGCCTGGTCGTGACCGGCGCCATGGTGACGACGGCTAGGGAGACGCTACACCTCGTGGTGGCCTACATGACCCTGCGCAACCCCCAATGCCGGTCGGCCGTTCTATGCGGAGGAGAAACACCGACGGCAGATGCGACGCGACCTGGCCAGCAGCTGGAAGCGGCAGCAGCTGTCAGAGCGGCGCGCACGGCGAAACGGCCGGCAACAAGCGGGCGAAAAGGCCGACAAGGAGAACCCCTTTTGGTGCCGGGGTGGGCGACAGCACATACACCCCGACAGAGGGTGGGACCAGACCGGTTGGTGTGCGACGTGGGCTACTATGCGCGACGAGTCGGCCTGGACGTGGAGTCGTTTGTGGTCCAGACCGAGGACGGCTTCCTGATCGACCTCTGGCATGTGTACGACCCGGCCGAACAGACGGCACGGCCGGCGTCAGCTCGGGGGCCATTGGGGCCGCGGCTGCTTTTTTGACGAAACGGATGAGGCAGAGCGCGAGGCTCGGCAGCAGCAAATGTTTGCCGAACGGCTGGAGGCAGGCCAGCGAAAGGCCAAGTTTCCAGTCCTGCTGGTTCACGGGCTGCTGCAGAGCGCCGGGGCGTACGCGGTTAACGACGACGACTCGCTGGCGTTCTACCTCTGCAAGAGCGGCTACGACGTCTGGCTGGGCAACAACCGATGCGGCTTCCACCCGCGCCACGTCTGTCTGAAGCCGAACGACCCGCGCATGTGGTGCTGGAATATCCGGCAAATGGGCGTGCTGGATCTGCCGGCCCTGACGTCGCGTGTGCTGCGTGAGACCCGGTTTGCGCAGCTGGGCCTCGTGTGCCACT
The DNA here is from genome assembly GCF_000143105.1 of Grosmannia clavigera kw1407. NCBI lineage: Eukaryota > Fungi > Ascomycota > Sordariomycetes > Ophiostomatales > Ophiostomataceae > Leptographium > Leptographium clavigerum. Next base: position 1,909,757 of record NW_014040797.1, on the reverse strand, counting down.
CGCAGGGAACAACCGAGACGCTCGTGGCGCTGGCTCGGGAACAACGGCCGGAGCTGGGCCGCTGTTTGACCGTGTTCTGTGCCCTGGCCCCAGCAGCCTATGCTGGTCCGTTGATCGGCAAGCTGCACTTCCGGTTCATGCGGGCCATTGCCCCCATCGTCTTCCGGCTCGTCTTTGGCATCCACGCCTTCATCCCGCTGATGATGCACATGCACCCAGTCTTGCCACCGCGCCTCTACAGCTGGCTCGGCTACCGCGTCTTCTCCTTCCTCTTCCACTGGACCGATGCCCGCTGGGACCGCGGCCTGCGCGATCGCATGTTCCAGTTCGCACCCGTGTACGTCAGCGCCGAAAGCATGTACTGGTGGCTCGGCAGCGAGGGCTTTGCCCACCACAAGTGCATCCTGGCCACCAAGGAGGAGGGCCGTGCCGAGGAGCGCGAGATGGAGCAGGTCGAACTGTCCGAGGCCGAGCAACAGCAGCAGCAGCAGCAGCAGCAGCAGCAGCAGCAGCGCCACGGAAACCACCGCTATGCGCCCGGTGCCCGCGCCTGGTTCGACGAGCAAGTCCCGCCGTTTGCGCTTTGGGTCTGCGGCAAGGACAACCTCGTCGACGGCCGCCGCCTGCTGCGCCGTTTGTTGCCCGGACCGGCCTTTGCGGCGCTATACGGCAGCAGCAGTGGCAACGGCAGCAGCCTGGTGACTAGCAGTGGCAGTGGACGCAGCGTGCGCGAGCCCCATGTGCGCGTGGTCCACGCCAAGCTGCTGCCGGAATACGAGCACCTCGACGTGCTCTGGGCCATGGACGCGGTCGACCAGGTCTTCTGCGAGATTCGCGAGGTGCTCTGGAAGACCTGTTCGGCCCGCCCCAGCTGTCTGGTGCCCAAGGGCTGCGAGAATGTGGCCGTCTGGATGGACGGAGCCAAGGCAGAACACACGGCTGCCACCGATGATGACGACGACGAAGAGACGAGCTCGAGCAGCGCGGCTTCGTGCGCGTAGATTCGCACGACAAGCCACACACACAACTACCACGATATGATGCACACTACACGACCCGGCAATGGACGTTGGATATACTCCTCTGCTTTGCATGCGTTAGATAATACCTTGATTTTTTTCACAAAAATAAAAGCAGCCTTTTTTTCACGTTGTAATCACGTGCTCCTAGTATGACTATACCTCGCCCCATGACCGGTCGTTGATGCAATCCATAGACAGACGAACCAAGCAAGCAATGCGTCTGTAATCCCCACTGCGTGTGGATATAGGCTATAGGGCTGCCACACTCGGTAGTGTGGTCAGGTCCTGATAACGACTGTAATTCCCGGCTGCGGAGCTGGCCGACAGACAGCCGCTCCTTCCGTCTACAGCTCCTTCCCAGCGTACTTTTCTGAGGTGAAGCCTATTTATCGTCGTAAAAGTCCAACATCTGGCCTCTATTGCTGTCATCCTATTCCCTCCTCTCATCGCTCCGACACCGACAACATGGCCCGCCAGTTCCGCATCGCCGCCGCCCAGATGGGCTCCACCCACTATGCGGATGCGCGCGAGAAGACGCTCGGCCGGATGCTGGCCCTGTTGGACGATGCCGTGGCCAAGGGCGCGCAGGTGGTTCTGTTTCCCGAGACGGCCTTTGGCACATTCTTCCCGCGCCACCTGATCACGGACGAGGCCGAGCTGGACTCGTTCTTCGAGCACGGCGATGTGGTGACACAGGTGCAGTACGCGCCCGCTATTTGAGCGTGCCCGCTCCCACGGCGTGCACCTGGCCGTAGGCTTTGCCGAGAAAACCGACGCGGGCGAGCGATACAACGCCTGCATCTTTTACGACGGCCGTTCGGGCGCCACGCTGAGCAAGTACCGCAAGATCCACCTGCCGGGCGACGTCGAGCCGTGGGCCGACCCGACCGCGCTCAACCAGCTGGAGAAGCGGTATTTTCCGGCCGGGCAACCTGGGCTTCCAGGCCTTTCGCGTGCCGCATCTGCTCGAAAACAACGACAGCGACCACAGCGATCCCATCTTCGGCATGATGATCTGCAACGACCGCCGCTGGGCCGAGTCGTGGCGCGTGCTGGGCCTGCAGGGCGTCGACGTCGTTCTGGTCGGCTACAACACGCCCGGCTTCGCACCACACCTCTACGGCGGCTCCGCGGCCGAGGCCACCACCGAGGAACGTGCCCGCGCCACCGAGCAGGCCCTCTTCCAGCATCGCCTCGTCATGCAGGCCCACAGCTACACCAACGCCTGCTTCAGCGTCTGCGCTGCCCGCGCCGGCCTCGACGACGGCCGCTACGACCTCATCGCCGGCAGCTGCATCGTCGGCCCCGAAGGCAACATCCTCGCCGAGGCCACCACCGACGGCGACGAGGTCGTCGTAGCCGACATCGATCTCGACGCCTGCCCGCCCGGCCCGCCTGCGCACCTTTGACTTTGCCCGCCACCGCCGCGTCGAACACTACGACCGCATCACCTCCCAGACCGGCGTCATTGAGCCGCCACGGTTGCATGCTGCTGCTGCTGCTGCTGCTGCTGCTGCTACTACTGCTTCTGCCACTACCAAGGTCGCTTTGCAATGACCTTACAACCTTCCGTTGGGGGGGCTATAATTTTGCTGGGGTTAGGCCCAATTGTACCTGCTCTGACCAATCAAAAGCCGTATGTCAAGCCTAATCAGATTTCTCCGAATCACATGATTGTTTGTGCCACATGTAGTGCCTGAGGCATACTACACCGCCCGTATCCCACCTTCAGATGCCCCTCCCCTAACCGCTGCCACTTCCGCCGAACTACAACAATGGAGCCTCACGATCCATATGCCAAATTCGGCGGGTCTGCTTCTCTCCGGAAAGGGGAGTAGTTATTGTAAGAAACCTTCGAAAAGGGGCGCTACGCGCCGTATACCGGAAACAATAATTGTATTCCATACAGAGTTTTGGCGGCGGTACTGTAAAGACGAAAGATTTATCCGTTATACGAAAGTATCTTACATTGTTATGTTTCTACTCCGTAATCAGAAAGTAGTCTATAGAGTAAGTAGCAAAAAACCCGTATTTACAGAGTTTAGCAACTCATTTATAGAAATTAATTAAGAAAAATAAAGCGATTTAATCCTCTTTACTCCGTATTTCTTTCTCGGGCTTAATCCATTGCAGGGATAAGACTTGCTCATCCTAGGACCGCCAACGCCCTGATGCATCCAATCAAGCACCGTGAAACATGTCGGCTGTGTGTGCTCGTAGGACAGAACATGACGCAACCCAGTGCGATACTACACAAGGCCCTTTCAGAGCGTAGAACTGTCAGCGAGACGGAGTTGATGCGAGAATGCAGCGGCCCTTTCTTTTGTCTTGTTTGATATCGAAAAAATGTATATCAATGTCCTCATAGCTTAGTCATCAGTGGCCTCGATAGCCTCATTGCTGTCCTCGTGGTTGTCTTCCACAGCCTCACCGCTCCCATCTCCGTCTGCCTCGGCCCCAGCCTCTCCCTCAGCCTCTGCCTCGTCGTCTTCATCTGCATCCACAGCCTTCTCGTCGTCTTTCTCGTCGTTCTCGTCATCAGGGAGTGCCACCATTGTCCTCGCCGTCCTCTTCACCAACAGCCGGGAGAAGAGGCTCCAAAGCAGTAACGCCCTCGGTTGCCTGCAGTTGTTGGATCCGTGTCTGCGTCATCTCGAATACGTACTGGCCCAGGTGCTCCACACCCTCCATGACAGCTTCGCTTCCCCCAGCGATGCCCCCGCCTGCTGCCCACCTCATCGGCTACCGGCCGCGTCGGCGGCCACAATTCGCCCGTTACCAACGCCAGCTTGTCGGGTCGCTGCAGCAGTATCTGGAACACCTCCCGCAGCTCGTAGCACGACTCAAACACCTCACGCCGCCCCAGCACGTATAGTCCCAGTCGCGCACGGGATAGCGCTACGGTCAGGCGCCGGATGTCGCGCAAATAGCCCACTTGAGACGTTCTTGTCAGCGACAAGATGATGTCTGTTGCATGGTTAGTATCACGTGATGTCACACGATGTTGCTCGAGTGGACCGGAAACCTACAGTCGTTCTGCTCGCCCTGGTACTTGTCCACGGTGGTGACAATCTTCGGCAACCCAAAGATGGGGCTCTTGCGGCACCGGAACTCCAGCACATCTCGCACAAGTGCCCGTTGCCCGGCATACATTGTCAGGATGCTGATTTTCTCGGCCGGATAACCCAACAGCCGCATGTACTGGTAGATGGCCACGGCGTACTCGGCCTCGCCCAGATTCTGTATGAAATGGGGCGTCGGCTCTGCCTCGCCGTGTCCCTTGTAGTCGGGCACGTTGATAAACTGGTAGTCGTACCGGAAACCTGCGTTCGCCGTCAGGAACTCCGGGCTGTTCTGCACCCGAGGCAGATCCACCAAACCAGGGTATCGCCACCGATACAGGCTTGCGATGGAGGGCCTCGCTCGGCCCTGCTGGTCCAGATTGATGGTCGGCACGCCAAGCCGCACCAGACGCGCAAAGAGTGACTGCTCCAGGTTCGCGTAGTGCCGGAAGGCCAAGTTCTGGACGATCGGCGAGTTCTGCAGGTGGTGGCCACAGAGCACAACCCGCTTCAGCGCCACCTGTCCGTCCTTGGACTGCTGCATCGCCAGAGGGATGAAACTCTCAATCTCCGTAATCTGTGCTGCCTCCTCCACCACCACGCTGTCGTAGTGAAACCCCAGCTTTGCAATCTCACCCCTCCGCATCGCCGCGTGTGTCGACGTCATCGCCACAATGCGCGCCTCCTTGGTCAGCAGGTAGTTGGCCTTGTCCCGATCGCGTCGCAGAATCTCAAACGGAACCGCGTCTGCCAGCTCGGAGAATATCCGTAAGATATGGCGGCGGCAGCCGTTGGCAACGTCCAGCACTGCGTCTCGGTTGGCCTCGGGTGGGAACAGCGGCTGCGGCGCATCTGCAAAGTACTGGTGGAATGGAAATGCCTGCACAATATCTGCTGTCGTTGCGTCCTCCGACGACACTATCTCGTCAAACTTCGCCCATGCCGGCTCGACATATACTGAGTTGAAGTATCCCGCCGTCTCTGCCGAGTTTCCATGCGCTCCTGGAGCGCCGATGCTGGCTGCAAGACGCGTCACTTCTGCCAGGAACTGGTTGCGATTCTCCAGGAACATCTCCACTCGACCGTACTTGCTGAAGCTGCCATCGACATCCAGCTCTTCCTCACCGTGTCCCAGGCGGAGAAGATGACGCTCGTCGATGTCCAGAGCAACGATCTTTGCAAACAGCTGATTCAGTGCCTGGTTGCTGTGCGCGATCAGGAGTGTGCGCTGCTCCGGGAAGTTGTGGTAGATGTTGTTGATGATCTGAGTGGCCACGTCCGTCTTTCCTGTTCCCGGCGGTCCGACAATGACCGTCAGGCCAGGCTGTGTTCCGGATATGATCGCCTCGGTCTGCCCCGGCGTGAATCGCACCGTATTGAGCTTCGGCGCATCGACAGGGGAGGGACCGTTGTGGGGCGGTTTGTACGTCGATACCCGGAAAGTTTCAACGCCTGCAACCGGAACAGGTTCCGCATCTCTCCGGCGCTTTTTCGACGGAGGCTTCACAGGTGCCATCTCCTCTGCCGGCTTGTCCACAAGCCCCAGAACGTATGGAGGTCCAAAGCTGCTCGTCATGTCGTCGCCCGGCTCCACAGTTTTACCGGGGAGACTTTGGATCAGATGTTGCCAGTCGAGGAAGGTGTCGCGGAAATCAATCTTCTTGGCGCGGTTTTGCAGGTGCTTGTAGGTTGCACCCGCAGGATCGCCATATCCAAGGAACACCTCATGTAGCCAGGGCGCGATGGGAACATCCGAAAGAGCAAGGTCTTGGATGGACTCCAGCACCGACTTGAAGTTGTTCTCGCGCGCGCTTCGCCGCACGATGAGGTTGATCCCCTCGTACACATCCGGCGTGCCGTTGGATTCCTCGTCCGTGTCCTCCACAAACGATACGGGATCGAGCTTCACCTGTAGCTTTCTTACGAAGCCCCTTTGGAAGTTGGCGCCACCGTTGCCTCCACCGCCACGACCGCCGCCACGACCACCGCCACGACCACCGCCACGGCCACCGCCACGCTGATCGCGACCTGTCCCACGCTCCCAGCGGTTGTTGCCCTCCAGCCTAGAAAGGACTTCCGCTGTTCGGATAGTCACGATGCCAAGCCTCTGCGCACCACTGGCTGCTGGCGTCTGTTTCGCGAGGTTCACGGCGACCAGGAAGACTGTGTCGTCTGGCCGCAAGGCCTCCCACTCTCTGCGAACATTCTCTCGAATATTTCGGAAATCAATAGCAATCTCGGCCTTTACAAGCGATGGTTTTTCATCTCCGACCAGAGGCGGTACAACTTGCAGTATCCTGTTTCGCGTTGTTAGCAACCTGGACGGCATGCACCGGACGCTTGAACCCATGACTTACGACGGCTTCTGAATAGGCAGCGCCATCTTGGACGCCCCCGTGAAGATCGTCTCGCCCGATTTGCCCAGGTCGGGCTTGAGCCTCTGTAGTGCGACCTCGATGTCTTGTTGGATGGCATAGAATGCCTCGCACCTGTACAGAATCAAAGAGCGCCACAAAAAGTCCCCGACTGAGAGAAACTGTAGGTTTAGCTTCGGGAGTGCCAGCGGACGTGATCCGTCATAGCCTATTGTACGGGCAAGGCTCTTGTCGAACAGAGTTTCTTCGGTTGGCATGACTGCCAGATCACGAGCTGCCTCCTGTAGGCTCTTGCGCTTTTCAGAGTTGGCGAGCAACGCTTCGATGAGAAACCTGCGATCAGCCTGGAATTTGCACGTCTCGGGGTACGAGACCCGAAGATGGAGCTGGCTTGCGAGCTCAATGACCTCGTCGTCGGTGAGGGGCGCTAGTAAGCTCTCCAGCTCGTCTCTGTTGCTGATGGCCCCATAGTTGGAGAGAGCCAGCACCGTCAGCTTCTCCTTGAAGTGCTTTAGGGATGTGCGCTGCAGCTCAGCAAGCTTTGCGCAATGCCGATCGTAGGCCTCTGTTTCGCTGAGATGCAATCCTGTCTGGTCATCGACATGGAAGTAGGTGTAGTGAGAAAACAGCGCGCAGAGGTCGCGAAGAAGTCCGTTGTCCTCATCGTTGAATACTGGCGAGTTGGACATGGCCGGGAGAACGTGTAGGTCCAGGAGCAGGGCGTTGACGTAGCGTCGGGTCGGCAGTTGACTTTGAAGGTCGGACAGGAACTCGACAAACCGCTCGCAGTAAAGCACTCCCTCTGTAGTTTTCATGCAGAGTTAGCGACATCTTGAAAGCAGCATGAGCCTTCCCACAGACTGTCAGAAAATTCATACCTTGCTTGCCCGCCTCGTCATAGAGCACGCCGAAGAAGTCCAGCACCAACGAGTACAGCCATGACCGATCAAAGCGGAGATGTGCCTTTGTTTGGTCATCAGCAGCGTCAAATCTTTTCGTAGACGCCCTCCATGCCTTTCTCAAGTGGGGTGTTTGGTCAAACAGTGCCTCGCGCTTGGCGTCGTCGAATATGTTGTGCCATATGGCGATTGATACCAGAGGCGCGCACTCTTTCCGTATGATGGCATTGTCTAGGCTCTGGAAGGCGGAGATGAAGAACGATAGGATTTGTCTTCGGACACTTAGAGACAGCTGACTATCCAAGCTCAAGGTGAGAATGCGCCGGAACAGGGAAGAAAACTCGTCTGGTCGGCTGGTAAATATGCCCCACGGGTCGAAGTGTTCTCGCTTTTTGACGTTCACGACCAGAACGATTAGGAGGATGTGGTGATCGGAACAGTCCTCTGTGTATCCCGGCCAGAGATAGCTACATGCCAACTCGATTAGCCGGCTGCAGGGAACGGAAATTTTTGTATCTCATACCTCTCGAGGATTTGAAGACTCTCAAGCGTCAACAGGGACTTGAGTGCGAAGCCATCCTTCTCTAGCACATCCCAGATGTCCCGCTTCAGAACCTCGTTCTTGACCTTTTTCTTGGTCTTCCGTTTCGTGCTCTTCAGCCAATGCTGCCTGGCAAGCTGCGCAAACTCTGAATCGCCATCCACACCGGTCGTGACAGGGGTGGGTCGCGCTCGCTTTGCCCTTCGAGGCGTTGCCGCTCCTTGAGCTTTCTTTGCAGGAGGCATCGTTCATACCGGTCCCACGGATACACGTGATGCCGATCGATTGTTCTTTTGCGCCCTGCCGTCGCCGTCGCAGATGCGTGCTGTTTTCTGTGTCTTACACGCGACTTACTTTTTACTTTTTTGACCCTTAATTACCAGGCTTCGAGGTGGCGTCGGTGGCTGGAGCTTGTAGCAAGCTCTGATGTTTGATTGGCCAGCCTTGCTTTAAGCCACAGTTCTCCATTAATTTCTTACCTCGCGCATTTCTAGACTTAAAAAAGATTAATCAACGCGAACATCTCGACTGCGGTCACACTCTCAATCAATATCTCTGGCCTTTTGCCAGATCACCAGGATCCGACTTAGTCGACTATGGTACCAGCCCATAAACGTTAATACCAGCTTCAACATAGCTATGCCCGCTCTCAACGTCAACAGCCACGGCATCCCCGCCGTCGAAACATTCTACATCTACCTCCAACAGCTTCTCGACCATGCGGAAGCTGTGAAGCCGACTACAGAGATCGAACCTGCGATCAGCAAGTCCGATCTAGATGGTGTATATGAACAGATAGAGATCATTCTCGACTTCCCACAGAACGACCCCAAGACGCGAAAAAACGCAATCGTCGAGACAGCAACCCGCGATGTGTTCGGTGGTCTTATTGTGCGTTCTCATGCTGCCAGCACCTAAACTTCCTCTACCCTGTTCTAGTTCGGTAGCTTACTCTCCTCTCCAACAAAACTTAGGCCGCCAGGTCTATTGACTCCCCGGGTTTCGTCCGCGTCTGGAATTTGTTCGACATACTCTCCATTCTCGCCGATGACGGCCACTGCGACCCGGCTCTGCTCTTCTGGCTAATTGAGGAGCTCCTCGACAGTCAAACAATCGCAGGATGTCGCAAGGTGTTCGATTACCTTGAGTCGAGGCGTGAGCGAATAACGACGAATAGTTTCAACAGCAAGAAGCTTGTCATCTTGCGAAGCTGCAACGACCTCTTGAGACGGCTCTCCCGTGCCGAGGATACACCATTTTGTGGTCGCGTCTTTATCTTCCTCTTTCAGGTGTTCCCCCTTGGCGATAAGAGCTCGGTGAACCTTCGTGGAGAGTACCATATCGAGAATGTGACTACGTACGATGTGGACGCTGCGAAGGAGACCGAGGGCGGTGACAAGATGGATGTAGATGGCGCCATGGATGGCTCGAAACCAGCCACCGACCCCAAAAATATCGATTTTGAGGTGCTGTATCCTGTTTTCTGGTCTCTACAAACAAGTTTCAGCCAGCCTAAGACGCTGTTTGAGCCAGCGCAATTTGCGCAGTTCAAATCCGGTCTCGAAGCATCGCTAGCTGCCTTCCAGAAGATCAATAACGAACGCCGCCCACACAGCACACGGCATACCGACGACGTCAGACGTGGGACGAAGCGCAAGAGAGACAAGGAGGACGAACTCGCCGACACATACAACCCCAAGTATCTCACCAGTCGGGACCTCTTTCAACTCGAGGTAGGTCAGCCGTGCCCACCGAGGCGCAGCATCTTGCTAACATCTCACAGACAAGCGACCTGACGTTCCGCCGGCACTTTCTGCTCCAAGCACTAATCATTGTTGAATTTCTCCTCTCGTTGTCGCCCAGCGCCAAGAAAAAGCTCGCCACGGCCAGTACGCCCAACAAGTCTGTCACCTACTCGGACCATGTTCTGAGCGAGGAAGACACAGTTTGGGTGACGAAAATGAAGCATCACATAACAGAGCACATCAGGAACAGCGACGACGATGGTGCATACTTCTTCCGCATGGTTGATACGATTCTAGCCAGGGATAAGAACTGGGTGCGGTGGAAGGTAGAATCATGCCAGTCGATAGAGCGTCCGGGCGTTTCGGCAGAGGAGTTTGTGAGTGCCAAAGACGGTGCACAGAAGGCATTTGCCAGACATCGGCGTCGTAACAACATGTCCATGGGCTCATTCTCGCTGGACTTCTTGAACGATGACGAGGATGAAGCCGATGCGCTCGAAAAGCTCAAACAGCCGAAACGTTTTGCCTTGCCGGAAATGTCTTTCTTTGAGAAGGAAATTGCCAACGAAAGACCTGGAAATTGAAATGCCAGATAGCGATCAGTCCAAGATGTTGGCAGAGGAGCGGAAAGCCAGCAAGACCTGGCGAGCTCTGAGGATTGCGCGGCAATGCAAGCTTGCGGTATTCGACAAGATCGACGACGACAAGAACATTTCGGTCGTGTACGCTGACGATACTGAGGAAGATGCGGGCGACGGGATAGCTGGTGGCGAAGCTGCCAGCGCTGAGGGTGAGCCTGTCAACAAAGACAGCCTGCCGGAAGACACACGGCCATTAGTCCTTGTGAGCCTGGCAGACGCGTCCGCAGAAAGCCTGAGCAAATTGCTGCTGGAGCGAAACCCTGGCGTGTTTGGTGTCGTAGGTTTTTTCACAACCAATCCGTCACCACAGCAGCCGTCGCCCCAAGCGGGAAAGAAGCGGTACCACCACGTTGACTCCAAAACCTTCAATACGATGCTTGACGTTGACAGGTTCGTTTGTTTCGGGGTTGGGTCGGTTTTATCATGTACGGGACACAGAAGGCATTGGTGGACGCGGTCAAAGATACCGGCAAGGTGCCCACTGGTTTTGATGCACTACGAAGGTAAGTCTTTGTTTCTCTTTTCTTCAACAAGAAGTTGTTTTTTTTTGTACCTGGAAGACTTACCAGTTTGCATCAGCCCGTTCAATCGGCCAAGGGTAATGAGTTCGTAGCGCGGTACGTGTTTTTGCAGCCATCCAGTGTGGAATCTCTGGAAGAGCAGCTCAAGGAAAGCGGCCAGAGCGAGTCTGATGAGGGTGCAAAGACCATATTGGAGAAGTTGAGTGGTGGCAGTGATGCCAGTGGGCTGTTCGACAAGGTGTTGACCGATGATGGCCCAGAGAGCACGGTGAAGGTGCTAGAATCGTACATCTATGGGCTGGAAGAGGAGTTGCAGGATAACGACGGAAAGGCGTCTAGTGACGATGCAGCAGCCACAGCCGCAGCTGAGGTTGCAGAGACGGTGAACGGCGAGTCTACCGAGGGAAAAGATGAAGACGCAACAATGGTGGATGCAGATCAACCTCCAGCACCAGCTTCTGAGGAGAACGGAAGCAAAGAGGGGGCCAAGTAAGCGAGGGTCAAGATGGAGGCGTTTGGATACTCTAAACTTATGGTGGGTCTTTACTCATATTCTTTTCATTCCTTGCGGATTCCCTCCCTTGCTATCCTGTACAATATGTCATCACAATTAGAATCCATGCAAGAATAGTTTCAGAGACGGGAAGAACTTCCCAAACAGACAGGCTTATTTTATTCTGTGCAGCGCTCGTCGTTGAGAGAGTTCGCTGTGTACGCTGATTTTGTTGAATGCTCCCAGTAATACATGAAGAAATCGACTCGGCCCATCCAAAAGGCCGCCAAAATTCCAGCATCGTGTTTTGTTTCCAAACCCAGAAAACGAAAAGAAGCAAGGCCTGTATGGCACCGCTGCGTCCGTAACCCAACCTATGATCCAAAGAAATAATCCAAAAGAGTAGAAAAAAGGAAAGGGGAATCGTGGTGGTCGTCGTTGAGATGCACCAAAATTCAAAACCGTAACCCAAACCCGCTGGCAGAAAGTGAAGCCGAACATACAAGAGATAAGAATCACACACAGATTCTAATGGCTAAGAGCTGGCCACGCCCACGACAGCGCTTGTCAAGACGGTCGCCGGCCGCAATGCTAGCCGTCGGCCAATGTTCCCAAAGCACACGCAGCTACAGAAAAGCACGCTGACCATCCAGATGGCCATCTCGACCGTGGCTCCAGAGACCAAGTTTCTCGCAGCCGCTGCCGCAGCTGCCGCAGCTGTCGCCGCTGTCGACGCAGACGATGATATAGCTGTCGCACTGGAGCTGCTCTCGGCACGACTGGCGGATGACAATGTCGTCGAGCCGTTAAACTGGGACGCGTAAACCCCGTTTCCTCCACAGTGTGTGGCATAGAGGTCATCACGACGGCTGCCCGGGTTGGGCATCAGGTCGAGCTCGAGGGCCGTCAGCACGACGGAGCCGACCAGACCGACCGCCGTAGCCAGCAGCAGCCCGGACTTGGACCTATCCAGCAAGTACCAGAGAAACGGGTTCGTCAGGGCGAGTGTCAGCGACGCCTGCAACGTCGAGGCCCATTGCAGTTTGCGCTGGTGGAAGTCAGAGACGAATGGAATGATGCAGACGAGAAAAAAGACAATAAATAGCTCACCATAGCCAAGGCAATGCCGGCAAAAGCGCCAATGCCGCGCACAACCAGAGCCCAGTCAGTTTCCGGAGCCATGTGGCTCTTGTCGCGGGCGTGCTGGCCGTCGATGCCAAACGTGCGATTCCACAGGCTGTCGAACCACGGCAGCAGTAAGCCGAGCACAACGCCGGAAATTCCCCACGAGACCAGGTAGCACCAGTCGTTCGTGGCATCGTATGCAGTGCCTCGTCGAGCAGCCGATGCCGTGTCTTGTTCGACGGCTGACGCTGCTGTGCCGTCGACAAACCTGTCCTGGGTCTCGGAGTGAAGCCTCGACACCAGCACGCCATAGCCCATACCCAGAACAAACAAGAGAACAGCCCGGCCGAATACGAAGATGCGGCCACAGGATGACTGCAACTGCGCATGCGCAGAAGTGCTGGCTGTCCACTGCTGCGGACGTGAGTATCCTCCATCTGGGCCGTCCCGTTGCCCAGGATGCTTCCCCTGTCGCTGTAGCATCAGCAGGTCCATAGACGCCTGCCGGATCGCGGCCACATCAGCGTCGGTCACGCCGCTGCGTCTGTCCTCCTCGCCATCCTCATTCTCGTTCTCATTTTCGTTTTCGTCGCTGCCAAATTGCGTCCGAGTCGGCGTGCTTGTCTCAAAAGGAGTGATGTCGGAGGTCGAGCCGAATATGCCAAATAGGGTAGATGAGGTCATGCTGGACAGAAAGGCAGAACTTCCAGTGGGTGTCAATGGGATGCTGAGGTCATACAAGTTCTGCTTGTGGGTATCACGGATGCGACGCGCAGCGTCACCCGGCGCAAGAATCTGCAGGCAGTCCAGCTGTGCAAGACGCTTCTGGCCCATCGTCTGGACCGCATCCTCTGTCGCATCCCGTTCATCCTTTTCGTGTTCTAGTGGTATGGCCGGTTTAGCGAAAGGCCGTCGAGGAATGGGCTGGTGGACGACAAAAGGCTGCGCGTCTTGAGACATGGCGGGAAAAAAGAGATGGGTAGTATCGATAGGGGGAAATTGTGTCGTCAAAAGGGTGTGTATCTGTTGCTGACGGGCGAATCACTTGTTGTTCTGGGGTCTGTCGTAAGGAGGCAGAAATCCAGTTTCCATTTCCGTCGACCAGTCTGGCCGAAATACAGAAAGATAGCAAAAAATGGTGTCCAAATATCTCAATTAGGCAGCAGGCAGCAGCATATGAGAGGACGAAAAGGTTGCGACACTGTCGGAGAGTATCTTACCACCGTAGAAAGATGTTGTGAGGGTGGGCGAGCAAATGGTATGTTCTGTCGTTCTGGTTGTCTAAAAGTGGAAAGATGAATCCAGCTTAGCCAGATACGAGATAGTAAGACAGAACAGGCGGCCTGAAAGCAGATGTCTCAAACAGGCACACAGTAGAGCGTGAAGTAGGTATAATCATGAATGAGACAAGAGAGGTCAGGAAGAAAAAAGCACTGCCAAAACGCGCTGGAATGAAAAAAGACGTCGGGGAAGCTGACAGGCCGATTCTGGCAGTATATTTAGCTTTTTTGTGGGCACTAATTTTGGTTCCAGCCCAGAATTAGAGTGGACGATTTGACAGTTTTTAAGGGTCATCGTTTACAATCTTTGCAATTTACGTTCTGTCAGATACCTATATTAGTATTTTCGGACACCTTGTCGCCCGTCATCCCGTTGCTGTGCATGGCTAACCCGCCTAAAATGCCATGTCGGCAAGTCGAACGGCTATACTCCGTACCAACTGTTGCTATCCTAATTCTGAAACTTGACTGGAAAGCAATGGGGAAGGTAAGAGAAAACGGCAAGTGGAGGGATTTTCACATGCTTATTATTAGAAGCACCCCATGCAAACCTGTTCCACGCTTTCCGACAGAATCGAACATGCTTAGCGCCTCCAGCGGGGCGCACTGTGATACTTCCTTTTTTCGAGAACGAAGTTTGCACTCTAGCCCCTTATAGCACCCTCGACAAGCGCATACGCCAAATGAATGCAAGGAACTTACAGAGTACGGAGTATCTTGCAAATACTAGTATCTAAGCATGTACGGAGTACCATTAAGGAGTTGCAGCTCCAGCCGCCAAATTAAAAAAGGAGAGATCCCTAGAATGAAAGAGTTAAAAGGAGGGTATACTCCGTAAAAGGGGAGAAGATAGGTAAAAGGGGAAACCTACCATTGTCTATATCTTCTTTCTCTCTCCTTGTATCTTCGATCAAAACTTCGGCACGACATATGAAATATAGTAATAATTTCAAAATATAGTAGAAACGCACTTCTTTACATCTCGCCTTGGGGCATACGACCAGTGAATATACTACACTTTCGATCGGACATATCCGACTGCTTCAGATTCTTTGAAGCCGACCATGAGATCGACCCACAGAGTGTCAGGTACTAAAGGACAAGACCTCGGAGGGCTGAGCTGCTCTCAGCTATATGTAGGGCTCTGCAAAGCCCTGCCTTTCAATGCCGAACAAGCGCCACAACCTAACTACAACCAAGCAGTCGAAGAGATTTAGTGGCTATGTTCCGTCTTATTTCTGTCACAGGGCTTCTGTAAAGACCTCTTGTCTCGATGGCCACTATGACTTATCTCGACAAGAAACGAGGATACTGTCCGTCTTGGGATTCAGACTTCCCTTGCATCGGTAGAAACGTACTGGTAAAACGCCAACGGCTGGGAGCAGCGGTAATTCACCCGATTTTCGGGTGGGTGGGATGGAACGTGCAGATAATCGTGCCGAGGAGGCTGATGGCCGGCTAATTATCCAAAAAAAAACTCGCTGTCGTAGAAGAAGGAGAGGCACTGCTTTTGCCCCCCATTTCTAAACCATAGACCTTTTCACCCCAAACAAAGGTAAAATCTGGCCCAGCAAAGACGTCCACCGTCACCAGAAATAAGTTTTGGGTTCTCAGGGAAGAGGTTGAAGTAAATCCTCGCTGGTGTTTGTCCAGGAGCAGCATGCTACCAGCAGACTGATAGTGCCACACCGCAAGGCGAGACCGCTTGCAATTCAGTTACAAACCTCTACGGTATTGTTCTGACAAATGATGACGAGTTGGTTCACAAGCACGAGTCTGATGAGCCGCCTTTACGTCATGTGGATGAGTATTCGTACACTACGGGGGCGACGCCTGTGTCGGATGTGTCTACTTGTACGTATGTGCAGAAGACAATGCAGGAGCGTCGGCTGGCCGTGACAGAGAGTGATCTTCCTGGGGCTGTGCTGAACGTAACGACGGAAGGTAATCAACTCTGTATTGTACGTAGAGCCTCTGCACCTGCTATTGTGCGCTGCGTCACGTACAACGACGAGAAAGCTACGTTCAAGGTGGTAGGCGACGCATTTGTCCATGATCAACCTGTAGTTATTGTTCGACCTGTAGAAGGATCTTTTGGCTCTGAGCTATGCGTAAAGAAGACTTGGTAATTAGTGATTTACTGATTAAGTACTAGAATATATTTAAAAACTTCAGGGATCATGTTAAAAGACAAATCGCTACCATCTAATCCGCAAGCAATATTAGCATTCTATTAAGCATCGTTACTATTCAAACCCGTCTCATCAAAACGCCGGCTTCCACTTAGTATACCGACAGGCTCAGATAAACGGCGTAACCTGTGCAATGGTCCAGTCCCAGAACTGTTTCGCGACACCCAAACCACCCTCGGAAGTCGGCTTCGCACCGACCGCGATGTCCTTGCGGATATTGAAAAAGCGGCCCCAAGGTCCAACTGTCTAGTGTTAGCACTCGCCCGTCCAAATAACTATTTCGAGCAGAGGCAGTTGACATACTCCACTGTCCAGTCCTCTCCACAGTCACGTTTGGCGACAGGCCTGCAAACAGCTCCGTGTAGGCCCCATAGATCCGAGGATGGAGCATGATCTTTGTGAACATTTGCATGCTCATCCGCAAGAAGAATCCCTGTTCGTTTGTTAACTGGTATAGATCGGTGTCAAGATTTCCAGGGTTCGCTGCCTAATGAAGCTATTAGCTTGATGTGTCCCGAAACGACAGCACAGATGCCCATATGCTTACCACGCTGATAATGTCATCGTTCTTGTGTTGGCGCGCGTACTCGAAGCTGTGCAGATAGTTGCCGGCCTTGCTGTTCCCGTACAGTGTCATGGGATCTTGCTTTCTAATGTAGTCTTTCCCCTTCAGATTGCTCATATCAATGCCGTATTTCACGGAGTACAGCTCTGCCGCCATGGATGCAACCCAGACGACACGTACCGAGCCTCTCGGCCGAAGTGCTGCCGTCTGTCTCAGTGTGGGTGTCAAGAGATTCGTGAACAGAAAGGGTCCAAGGCAGTTTGTCCCGAGCTGCATGTCGTAGCCCTGGGCGGTCTTCTTGTCCTCTGGTGGGATCATGACTCCGGCGTTGTTGAAGAGCACGTCTAGCTTGTCCTCTGTCTCCTTGAACGCCTCAACAGCCGGCTTGACTGTGCTCAGGTCACTCAAGTCAAGAGGCAAGAACGCAAGCCTGCCCCTGGAGCCCGGAGCCGCAGCCTTGATTTCTTCGATAGCTTTCTGAGCCTTGCCTTTTGATCGGCAGGCTAGATAGACAGTGCCGTTGGCAGCATAGAGAATCTGGGTAAGCTCCTTGCCAACACCTGTGTTTGCGCCGGTGACAATATAGACCTGCGCACACAAGGTCAGCTTCTGTCCATTGCATATGCAATTGAATCAAGTTTGAATTACCCGGTCAGAGAGGTCGGGGATGTCTTTCTCAGTGAACTTTGGTGCGCCCGGGAAGTTCTGCTGAATCATCGACGGCCGGAGATAGCCGACTGACGCCATTTTGACTGCGTGCAAGACTGGTGGAATAAGTTGTAATCGATGGAGAATGTGGCTTGAGATGGAGATCCTGTTTCAATCAGGATTGAAGATGTGCGATTTGGAATATGTGAAAGAGAAGACTTGAAAAATTATTCGTGTCATGCCGTTGTTTTTATACTGCTTCATGAGAGTGTGGTGATGTTCAAAGTACAGCCGACGGAGCGGCGATGGACTAGAACGGACTGGAAGGCGATGAATTACGGGTAGAATACTGACCGACTCGAAAGGACCCTAAAGCTGTCCGCCGGTGCAACAGAACTCAGGCGCCGACAGGCCTTGGCCTTTGTATTTGCGGATTGGTGCCAAGCCTAAGTAGCGCCATGGAAGCAAATGCATGATCAATTCCATCATTTGATACACAGGATGGACTGCTTTCTATGTCCATCAGACTCGTGCATCACTCTGAATTCGACTTATTCTTTAAATGCACGTCAAATGCGAGACTGAACGTAAGTAACGAGTAGGCCGGTGCGAGCTAAGTCGAACGATAGCCATCTAGCTTTCTTTCAATCCAGCCGGAACATTATACAGTACGTATGTATGGGGGTACATGGCGTCTCTTAATTCTACATGACATGCGACGTAAGCAGATGGAATACCAATCCCGTTTACTCGTATACTATGTAGCACCCGTTGAAAAATACGGAGTACGCCGGGGCCATCTTTGGCCAACGGAGCGCTTAGGCTCCACCCCCAGATTGCTGGCAGATTCAATATGCCGACAGCCAAGAGCCAAAATCTACGACGTAGTGGACCTCGCCCAAGTAGACGTCAGCTGATTAAGCAAGAAATCTACCTACACATAAGCTCTGTAGACCAAGATATGATCTGTATGAATCCTTACCATCCGGTGGACGTGAAGAAGGCAGGCGGAGGGTTCAAACTGGTGTTGACTAAGCAGTGAGCCAAGTTCTGTAATTTTCGGCCCATTGTGGTGTAGCTCGGGATCCAGGCTGATGTCTGTCCACAAGATTCCTGTACAAAACTAAATACGACGCTTCGGGTGTGGTTGTAAGTACGGGCGATACAGTGCGTGGTTTAAAAGCCGAAGATGAGGTGTACGTGCGGCTTCCCGAGGCCAGTCGAGGTAAGCCGATAGTGCATCATGACGCGGCTTTCGTGTCCCAGGTTCTTGGCGCTAACTGCTTATTTCGTCTTGTTAGTGGGAGGAACGGCAGCGTATGCATGCCAACTGGCCAAGAATGTGTTCTGTGTGGCAAGGTCATCACTACCGTTTCGACGTCCAAGATTCCAAAAGTAGCTGAGCTGCTAGGGCCCAGGAGTGGTGGATGAGAGTACGTGCTGCCTTTGAGTGTCCCATGTGGCTAGTTTTACTGGCCAGTGCCTTCTTTTCAATCCCTGCACAGCTTTTTTATCCCCCACCTGAGGCCTTGCTGGGTGAGGTCTAACAATATCAGAACTCACAGTTGTATTTTCCGTTGGCCGGTATGCAAAAACAGTGCGTATATTACCTGCAGAAAGTTGTGCTATTGATTCGTCGTTACCCCGCTTTGTGGCGGCCACACGTGCAGTAGAGCGCCCCTTTTGCATGTCTAGTGCAACGCCATTATTTGCATTTGACTTTGGTGGCTGATTAATAATACGTCGTGCCAAGTATTGCGTACAACTACCCACAACCTGCAGCTGGAATGGCACAGTTCAAAGCACGTCTTTGGCGCCCATTTCTACATAGTATTCGCAATGACTGTCCTGGACTGCCTCCATATGCATCATGGGTCCTGTCTCGTTCTATCTGCCTCTTGTCGCCTTAATTTTGTAGCCTCGCCCATTCGCTCATTCGTCGTCTTCATCCTCATCCTCATCCTCGTCCACACTCGGCTCCTCGTCCTCACTCTCGTCCACACCGTCTGGACGCGGGATCATCACAAACGCCTCCATGCACGTGATGCGATCAGGCGTCTGGTACGTTCCCAGCAGCTGGCCAACCTGGCGACCGGCTTCCTTGTTTGCTTCCGCGGCGTCTCGGCTGCTCTCGACTGCCTGCCGTAGCTCCCCCCCCCGGAGCCGCCAGATGCGCAGCGCGCCCGTGCTGGCCGCCGTGACAATGTAGAACACCTGCTGCAGCTGTGTCTTCTTCTTTGCCCCGGGCGCGGTCTCCATCACGGTCAGCACCTTGAAGGCCTTGATCCGCTCCTGGATGCCCAGCGCCTTGCCCCCAAAATGGCCGACGAGGCGGGCACACGGCAGCGGCGCAGCAGACGACGCCGTCCTGCGTTCTGTCTGCTGCTCGGTCGTCTCGTCCGCCACCGCTGCCGGCACCAGGTCGTCTGGCCGTGTCGAGCACAGCAGGATCCGGCCATCTTCCGTAGCGACAGCCAGGACCGAGAGCGGCTTGTTTTTGTTGTTGCTGTTGTTGTCGTCGCTGTCCACCTC
Source organism: Grosmannia clavigera kw1407 (assembly GCF_000143105.1). Lineage (NCBI taxonomy): Eukaryota > Fungi > Ascomycota > Sordariomycetes > Ophiostomatales > Ophiostomataceae > Leptographium > Leptographium clavigerum. Next base: position 1,890,116 of record NW_014040797.1, on the reverse strand, counting down.
GACGTAATGAAAGTCGTGCGTCTTGGTCCGCGCGTCGGCCAGGACCTTGCACCGCGGCAGGCTGTCCATGCCGAAGACGACGACGTTGCGGTCAAAGCCGATGGCGAACTCGTCTGTGGGCGCGCTGTCGTCGCTGTCACTGTCACTGTCGCTCGGAAACGTCCGTCCCCACAGCACCTGACGGCCTTCGCCCGGCGCATGCTTGCCCTCGCCCAGGTCGCGCAGCAGGTCGCGGCCAAAGTTTAGCACGCCGGCCTTCTTGCCCGTGACCAGATTCCAGAGACGCATGCAGCGCTCGCCGCGGCTGACACTGAGCATGACCTTCATGCTCGGGTGCACGGCAAAGAAGTTGACGCCCGACGGCGTCGCACCCGGCGCGGCCGTGTCGCCCGCGGGCCGCCGGATGCTGCCACCCGTGCCCGGCTTGGCTACCGGCGCCTTGATCGTCGACAGCAGCGACCAGTCCCGTGTTCGCGTCACCGCAATCGTCGAGTCCTCCGAGGCCGACAGCAGCTTCGACCGCGTCGGGAACGACAGGTGCGTCACCGTGGACGCGTGGTGTAGCAGCGTGCCCAGCTCCCGGTTCTTGCTGCTCTCCGCAATTGCCATCACCGGCCCCGGCACCACCGTTGCCATCAGCCGCCGCTCCTCCTCTCCGGCTGCGCTCGCTGACGCCGCCGCCGGATGTGCTGATAGGTTGTACACGTTGATCCGCTCGTCCGTGCTGCCCGTCGCCAGCATCACCTTCTGTCCCTGTCCCGGCACTGCCACTGATGGCGGCGACAACGCCAGACACCGGATCGCAGACGTGTGTGCGTTGAATAGGAATGTGTCCGCAAACTGTACTGCTTTGCTGTCGCCGCGCGGAATCGTCACTGTGACCCCGTGCAGCGTGCGGTCGTATGACCCGGCCACAATCTGTATCGTCACCGGCGCATCACCAAGAACAACGACAGTGCTGTCTCCTGCTGACACTGCTGGCACACTCGTAGATTCTCCTCTGCCGCCATTCTTCGTGCTCTTGACTCTCTTCACAGCCCGATTTGCCGCATCCTTTTCTACTCTGCTCGATGCAGTGACCTTCACCTCCGGCTTCTGTGTCGGTTTCGCAGACTTTGCCGGCTCTTTTGACTCCCGCTTCCGCTTCATAATCGCGATCTTCGTGCAGAAGTGGTGAGGTGCAGTGGTGTTGTGACAAACGCTGGCGTCTTCCTACTTTTTTTTCTAGCTTCCAGGCATTGAGCAGAAAGTTTTGCTTATCGCATTTTCTTGGCTTATCTTGCATATCTTATCTTATCATTGATGGAGTCTAAATACTGGCTAGACCTAAAGTAGACCGCGACTCATCATCCCTTTTCGCATACGCCTGCAGACTCGTTTAGTCTGCCTTACATCAGGCAAGCAAGCAACGCCTGTTTCTATACCCGGTTTGAGACGGGACATTTCCATGGACACCATCAACCCGACAATACCTAGCGTCGCCAAGAAATAATATTATAACGATAAAGCTCTTACTTGGAGGGAGACGACAAAGCCCCACCAGCAACGGCTGTTCCATTAGCCTGCCGCGCGTTCTGAGCTGCCTGAAGTTGTGCCGCCGTCAGCGGCGAGCCCTGGCGCTGTACCGGGTGCTGTGCACCTTGCACGCCCTGCGCTCCTGTCGCTGTGTGGTGCGGTCCTGCCTGCTGCGCCTGCTGAACTTGTTGGGCCTGTTGGGCCCGCAGGAGCTGCGCATACTGGCGTGGGCTCGTCCCTGCTAGAGGCTGTTGTGGGCCAGTCCCAGATGCTGCATGCATGGCAGTAGCCCTCTGCAGCAGCATGATCTGCGAGTAGTTTTTGGAAAGCCATCGTTCGTGCCTGTTCAGGAGTGAGAGCAGGGTTCTTAGCGCGGAATGAGTTTTCCAGCTCTCGGATCTGTGCCCATCACGTTTGGAGGCAACTGCTGAGGCGCAGTGACAGGGCCGGGGAGATCCCGCCGGCAAAGATGCCATAGTCATAGCCACCGGAGAGCCCATGCCCCGGGACGTTCGGAGAGTTGAACTGGGCCACACCAGCTTGTGAGTTGGCAAAAAAGTTCTGCTGATTTATTCCGCTCATAACGGAGCGCACGCTGCCCGGCGAGCTTTGAGAAACAGAAGGAACCTTGGCCATCTGCTGACTCTGAACTTGCTGAACGTGCTGCACTTGCTGAGCGTGTTGGACGTGTTGCTGGGCCTGTTGGGCGTGCTGGGCGTGCTGAGCCTGTTGCTGAGCCTGTTGCTGAGCATGCTGTTGGGCCTGCTGTTGAGCATGCTGTTGGGCCTGTTGCTGCAACTGCTGTTGCAACTGCTGCTGCAACTGTTGTTGGTGCAGCTGTTGCTGTTGCTGTTGCTGTGGCGTCAGATGTTGGGCGTGCTGAGACTGCTGGGAGTGCTGCGCATGTTGAGCGTGTTGCTGCTGCAGCTGCAGCTGCTGCTGATGCTGATGCTGCTGTAGTTGTTGCTGCAGTTGCTGGTGTTGGTGTTGCTGAACCTGCTGCTGGACCTGTTGCTGCTGAAGCTGCACGGCCCGTTGTTGATCGTGGATCCGACGAGCCTGAAGAACGAGATTGATGTCTGGCTGCTGCCCCTGGGCAATCATCCGTTGGGCCTGCAATACCTGCTGCAGCTGTGCTTGTTGCACGCTGTTCATCGACATAGGCGTCGGCGCAGTGCCAGCCGCCATATGCGCCTGCAGACCAACCATTGGGTTGACCGGCACTTGCATCGGCATCCGCGGCCGTGGCTGCCCTGGCACAGCACCGTGCTGACCGGCCACATTCACACGGGCTGCCATGTTCATGGAATTAGCTGCCATCTGGGCGGCAACTTGCGGCGGAACCGCACCTACACCGCCAGGTGCTGCCATCGATTGGCCCTGGGACCGAGCCAGGAAGTTCTGTCTACGTTAGCATCAAGAACAGAAAACCAATACTGGGCACGACAACACATACCCTCCTGTTAGCATCACTTTGCCTTTGTGCAAGTTCTGCCATTCTCTCGGCCATCTTCTGGTCCCGTTCCCAGCGCAGTCGGCTATATTCCTTCGGGCTCTTGGTAGGTGGCTTCTGCTGCACTGGCTCATTTGCCTTGCGGGATGCCGCAGCATGGGCTTGCTGCTGTTGTTTGTGCAGAGTGACCTCCCGTTTCTTAGCCAATTTCCTCATCGACTCAATCATCGCGAGATACTTCTGATTGCGGTGCCTTTCCACCCGGACAGCCAGCGTGGGCCGGCGTCTTTGCACAGGCGCGTGCGGAGGTAAGTTTGCAGCTCCCTTTGTCTGTGCTGCGGCTGCTGCTGCGGCTGCTGCCGCCGCCGTCACCATGGCCTTCTCATTCGCCTCTTTGATAGCGCGCTGAGCTAAATCAATACGGGACTGATAGACCTTGAAGTAGGGCGAGCGAGAAGCATCACTAGGGTAGCCTTCGAGACTGACCCATCTCTCGAAACACTCCCATGGAGTTCGGCGTTCTGCCCCAGACGCAAAGAGAGACTTTGTAGCCAAAATGCTGGCAATGAGCGACCAGTTATACGAGAGCTCACGTACCAGCCTTTTAAGCTGATCATCGTCGGCGACGGTCCATTGAGATGGCGCCCTGTATTCGTAGAAGCATTGCATCGGCATCGGATACTCGGATGGCGGTCGGAACTGGTGGCCTGCGTGGAGACGCTCACGAACTGGCTTGAGCGACGGGTCAAACAGACCGACATCATACTCTGCCGCCATGTTCGTCGTAGTCATTGCAGCCATCAGGCCGCTCGCGGTGCTGTAGACAAACTCATCATCGCTGTCGCTTTCCTCGTCTATGACTTCATAGCGTCCAATCTTTTTCGGTGGACCCCTCGAAGATATAACAATGGGAGACTCGATGTATTTGCTGACGGGTACAACAGGACGACGCCATGAGGCGTCTGGATCGTGGTCTGGCTTGATCAAGTCTGGTTGAGGCACTTCGAGAGGTGTGCCATACATGGGCAGCTCAGCCAACAGCGTATCTGAAGCTGACGATGGATTCAGACTGAACACCACAGCATCCTCCTGCATGGTGAAGATGGCTGACGGTGAAATAGTGTCAACAAAGTCCACGAGAATGTCGCGTTCATCGACGAGAGTAAGCTCCATATCGGCAGGCGTAGTGTCGCTCTCTTCGCTTCTGACGGCTGCATCGATCATAGCGTTGCCAATCACGCCCACATCTTCGGCCTCGACAACCTTGGCAGGCGTTTTCTTTTCTTCAGGTTTAGGAGGAATATAAGCATTGACCCGTAGTGCCTTCTTTTGCTCGGGTGAGGAGGCAACCCAAACAGCACAAGCAATAGCTAGGTTTCGAGCAGTGGACCTCTTCCACTTGCGCTCCTCTCGAAAGTCTGTTCGCATCCACTTCATTTCCTGCAATAGAACATCCCAGTGTGACTTGGTGCGTATCGGCTCTGGGCACCTCTTCGGCTGGCGCAGCGACCATTTTGTTCTTTGCTGCTGCAAGTGATAGACGCGCTTCAGGATTTTACACGACTGGCTGTCAAATATGGAGGCCTGCAGGTCAGCCGTCGATATCGTCTTCCGTGCATGGTGGACAAGCTGGTCGAGGTTCTTCAGCCACTTGGACTGCTGAGCAAACGTCTGAATGAACAAAGGAGTGAAGTAATCGTCTGACCAAAAGATTGTCTGATTTTGCGAGGTTCGAGGAAACAACACGCTCGTTCGCCCTGGGTTTCTTCTGCTTTCCGAAAAGAACAGTTAAAACCCTCCTCTTGCCACTCTTTGTTGCAACGACAAGATCATTGATCTGCTGACTAGCTTTTCCATCTGTCGAAGGCTTGGGCGTGGGCAGGCCAGTGGCAAGAGCACGGGAGTCTCCGGTTGTCAAGAAAGAGGTGTTCTGCTCGGACGTCCTAAGCATAAGAGATGGGGGTGGTTGCTTTTTCGTATCCTCGACTGCAGCGACGCTGATGGCAGTCAAAGAGCCAGCCATCGGTTCGCTGTTTGCTGCAGTGCCGTCGTTTTGTTGAGTCAAGACCTGGTTGTTCTGGTTCATCAATGTCCATCGGTGATGAAGCAGTCTCATCGCCAGTCACCTGTTGTTCTGTGGTCAGAGGTGCTGCTGCCTCTGGCGCCTCACTGGAAGGTGCAGCTGCTTCAGCGCCGTTGCTCTTTCCGGGCACCGGTCCATTTTCAATTGCAACTGTGCCGGATGAGGAAAGTGCTTCGCTGCCGTGCACTTTCTGGTCGTCCTGCGTCTCGCCTGCCGCAGCCGACTCATGGAGAAGCTGCGCTTCGACAGTGTCGTCACGCGTATCACCAGTAGACACAGAGTGTTGGCTGTCCTGTGTCTTATCGGGGCCGTGATCGTGAGCCGTATGCTCTTCTTTGTCGGCATATGAATCGGCCTCATTCTCAGGACTAGTGTTGGTCGAAACTTCGTGGACCGCTGGGGTCGTCGCGGTTTGTGCAATCGAATCAGGTGATGATGGTATGTCGGCAGCTCTGGATGGGTCGGGGGATGGTCGTTTGTTGGTGGGAGTGGCAGCGTCTTCGTGCATGTCCATGCGCTTCTCTGCGTCTTGAGCAGCGACTGGATGGCCGTAGCGGTTCGAACCGGGTGACTGCCGAGGCGATACAGCTTGGGTGTCTAGCAATGGCGCAGTAATATTGTGCCCACTCGGCGTCGGCTGAACCTCCATGAGCGAAAGAGAGCCATCTTTCTGCGCCGGAGTCGGGTCGGCTATCGGTTGAGGAGGCGCCTGTGGTGTCAAGGAACCGGTGCGCCGCGAAGTCAGGGTTGCCGGATCGGTCGATGGCGCATTCGACAACTGGTTTGGCGAAGTTGGTCCATGATGCAACGGCGGAAGAGGTGGTGGTGCCGGGGCCTCGTCTGTCTGTTTGCGCGGCGGTTCGCTGCGCTCGACATGTGTCGTCGGGTGCGTCTTGTGGTCGGCAGTCGCCTTCACAGCGTGTGCAGCTTCCGTCTGGACCAAGGGAGGTGTGGCAGGCCGCAGTTGTCGTTTCAAGACGTCAAGATTTGGCGTTTGCCATGGTGGTATAAGCGCATCGTTAAGAGGTCGGCCACTGCGAAGTCAATTAGCAAACGGCAATGTGTGCAGGCAGCTTATAAGACGCGAGTATAAGATTGTCAGTGTGTGATGTGCACGTACTTTAGGATGTCCGTTTCGATCAGAAAATTTGTTTCGGCTTGTGTGGATGCCGGCGCGTCGAGGTCGAAGACGGTCGTATTTAGAGCGGCGTTGCTGTCGGTCGCAAGTGCGTATAGCTCGCGAAGCTTCCGTTTGCGCGACCGTACAATTGAGCTGGAAATCATCAGCATCATGAATTGTACATCAAACCGAACAGAAAAAATCGCTCTATCGAATGAAAGGAGCCTCACCTGTATTCTTCCCGCTTTACTCGCAGAAGCTCGCGGCGGTCGGCGGGCCGAGCCTCAGTCATGTCATGGGTAGTCGCGACATCCGTTTCTGATCAAAACGGATGTCGAAAATATATCAACAGGTCGAAAATAGACGGTCGCTTGTATTTTGAACGATGAAAAGAGGCGTGTTGTGGTGTTTTTTGGGCGATACTCAATTTCACGATGACACTTTTTTGACCCCGACCGATTTTTCACGACGTCCCAAATCTGGTCGTACAGTGCTGTTTTTTTTCTTGGGGGGGATGGTTTATCAGAGATAGTGGGTTTGTCGGTGGAAAAGAGCGGAAAGACGCAAGTGTCTTTTGTGCAAATCCCCTTCTTTACGTATTCTCCCTAATTCGACAGCCTGAGGGATAGTGGGGACGGAAAGGTTGCGCGATACGATTGGCCGAGGCGACAAAGAATAAAGCGAAAAAAAGCCATGTAAGGCCTAGAAAAGGGGTTAGTCAATGGGTATTTCTGTTTTCAGGCTGTGTTATCGGCGGGCTTGACGTCTCCTTTACGAAGTTACCCCGCTAGAGCTTTAGTGGGCTAGCGGCGCTCTAGCAAGTTTATGATTACCAGGGCGTTCTTACGAAAAGCCAAACTTACTTCGTAAGTACGTCTGGGGTAATTAGAACGAGGAGACTTGCATTGCTAGCAAAGGAAAGATTTAATCCCGACTGGTTTCCTCAGCCATGCGCCCAGTGGCAACATCGAACTCGCCGTTGGGTGTTCAGTATACCTGACAGTGCGGGGTTAAATCTGGTAACTGTGTAAAAATGATGATGGATGAGTAATGCTTAGTTCGCTCCAGTCTTATTCAGCCGGATAAGATTGCAAGCCACTGTGTGGCTGACAAGATTTCCGCTCATATGGGGTAATGCCCAGGCTTGACACGCAAAGACCAGTAAATTGTGCTTGATCGCGGACAACTTGAAGATGTCGGAACCAGGGAAGCCAGGACCGTCCAGGATTGCCATCAAGTTTGGAAAATCATCCTCAGGGCCTGCGAAGAAGGTAATTAGGCCAGCACCATCCTCTGCTTTGGGAAAGCGATCACGAACCGGACATGGCTTGGGAGATGACTCGTCCGAGTCCGGATCGGAAGTCGACAACCACGCGACAGGCCGTCACGAGCGCATTACTGCCTTTGGCGAACACGGGGCGGAGCTAGAGAAAAATGGACGGAACGACGGCTGGCGGGCCAAACGCGGGCCGCTGGTCATCGAGAAGCAGGCCAACAGAGACTGGAAAACGGAGGCAAGGGCACGTCGACGCCCGTACCAGCAACAGAAGCCGTCACAGGCGGCCGGTGCAGCGGCACAGAAGGATACGGAACCGGCAGATGCAGATAAGAAGATAAAATGGGGCCTATCCGTGACCGAGAAGGCGTCGGTTGGAGAAGACGGTGATGAAGAGAAGGAGATCAAATCGACTGCGACAGAGGAAGAAGTGCATAAAGGCGCAGAGAAGGGAGGCGACGACAGTATCGACAAGGCAGCTGTGGACGCACTGCTTGGTCAGACGATAGCAGACCGGACCAAGACGCGGCTCGTCATTGAGGGTGCGGCAAACGAGTTGTCCGAGGACGATGTGTTCCAGCGCGACTTTCACGATGCGCCCGACATATCGACGCTGGACGAGTACGAGGCCATGCCGGTGGAAGAATTCGGAGCGGCACTTCTGCGTGGGATGGGCTGGGACGGCAAGGACCGGGGTCCCAAGGTGAAGCAGGTCAAGAGGCGGCCAAACCAGCTGGGGCTGGGGGCCAAAGAGCTCAAGGGCGACGAAGAGCTGGGAGCATGGAATGCCAAGGGCATCAACATACAGAAGAAACGGCCGCCCAAGCTGCACGAGTACCGACGCGAGCAAGAGCAGCGACGGGAGCGGCGTGAAGACCGGTACCAGGACAGCTACAAGTCGGAGCGAGAGCGAGAGCGAGAGCGGGAGCGAGAGCGAGATCGGGACCGGAATCGGGACCGGGACGACCGAAGGCACGAGCACGGGAGCAGCAGCCATCGCAGCCACGACCGACACCGGCGCAGAGATTGAACAGAGGGCAGACGGGTGCTGTCAACAGCGACCAGCCAGCTGTCTGGTACTCTGGGTGTATCTGTTGTGTCTGATAATGCCCAAGAACATCTGCACTTTGACCCGCATCTCGATGATGCATCTACGGTTACATCATAGTCACTCGATGCAAGGACAGCGTGTATTAGCAGATGATAGACAACTTGGGGTAAATACGAGTTCCGTCTGGCCACGACGCCAAGACAGCCCCGATACTTGTTTATACCCCTCAAGTCCTCTGTCCAGTTCCCGGTTGCCCCAATATCCTAGCGTTAGATGCACAAGTCGGAGCGAAGAATTTAGCGACTCTTGCTTGTTGGGTCGACTTTTCAGTCTGGTTGCCGGCTACGAGCTCGGGCCAACGGCTACCGAAAGCTGGATATCGTGTGTTGTCGAAGCAATAAAGCTCCTCGTGATGTTTGCCCGACCCCCCAAAAATTGGGGGCACGAATCCCGGTTGGGCAAAACAATATTACTGGGTCGGACCACGGTCGTCAGGTGGACAAGTATATGCGTACGGTGTGCATGCAAGGCTGCAGGGTCCTTACCGAGCGGAAAAGCGTGTCCCGGTTGGGCGTGTCATTTGCGCCTTATATACGGGGTATATAAATTGGTGGCAGAGCGACAATAAAGGGACGGTGAACTTTTATTTTCTGAGGATTGGCCAATCTGTTCGGCTCTATCTCTGGAACGGCAGACGGCAGTTGGGTGAAGGGTTGATGACCGCTGTTCTTAGCAGCGCTCAGACCCACAATCAACGACTTGTTAGTTCGCATTCACCTTCCAATCCGCACGCCTCTTGCACGATGTCGCCGCCAGAATCAGCGCAGCGGCTGTGGTGGAAGGAGGGCACTGCGTACCAGATATACCCGGCCAGCTTCAAAGACTCCAATGGCGATGGTTTAGGCGACATTCCGGGGATCCCCAGCAAGGTGGACTACCTCAAGGAGCTCGGGGTAGACATTGTGTGGGTGTCGCCGATGTTTGAGAGCCCGCAGGTAGACATGGGCTACGACATCTCCAACTACGAGGCGGTCTACGCGCCATACGGCACGCTGGAGGACATGCAGGCGCTCATCGACGCGTGCCACGAGCGGGGGATGAAGCTGATCCTCGACCTGGTGATCAACCACACATCAGCGGAGCATGCGTGGTTCAAGGAGTCGCGGTCGTCAAAGGACAACCCGAAGCGCGACTGGTACATATGGAAGCCAGCTCGCTACGCAGCGGACGGCACACGGCTGCCGCCAACGAACTGGAGGAGCTACTTCAGCGGCGGGACGTGGGAATGGGACGCGCACACACAGGAGTATTATCTGCACTTGTTTGCGAAAGAGTGAGTGTGAACGAGAGGAGAAGGAAGAGGAAGGGAGAGAGAGAGAAAAGAGAAAGGAGAAAAAAGAAAGGAGAAAAGAGAGAGGAGAGAGGAGAAAAGAGAAAAGAGAAAGGAGAAGAAAGACAAAAGGAGTATGAAGCTGACAAAGCCAGGATGCCAGACCTCAACTGGGAAAACGAAGAGACACGCAAGGCGATCTACGACAGCTCGATGCGGTTCTGGCTGGACCGAGGCGTGGATGGGTTCCGAGTCGACTGCGTGAACATGTACAGCAAGCGAGCAGAGTTCAAGGACGCGCCGGTGGTCAACGCGGACGTATACGAGCAGCCAGGCTGGTCAGAGTACGCCAACGGGCCTCGGATGCACGAGTTTCTGCGCGAGATGAACGAGCAGGTGCTGGGCCGCTACGACGCGATGACAGTCGGCGAGCTGCCACACACACCGGACCCGAAGCACGTGCTGCAGTACGTCGGCCTGGGCGACCGCCAGCTCAGCATGGTCTTCCAATTCGATATTGTCGACATTGGACAGGGTGCCAGCGACAAGTACCGGTTCCAGTCATGGCGGCTGCCACAGCTCAAGCAAACAGTCGCACGCTGGCAGCAGTTTGTTGAGGGCACCGACGGCTGGACCACAGCCTTTTGCGAGAACCACGACCAGGGCCGATCAGTCTCGCGTTTCGCCTCGGACGCACCGGCCGACCGTGCACACTCGGCCAAGCTGCTGGCTCTCATGCTGGCCGCCATGTCCGGCACGCTCTTCATCTACCAGGGCCAGGAGATCGGCATGATCAACGTGCCGGCTAACTGGCCCATCGACGAATATCGCGACATCGAGACGGTCAACTTCTTCCGCACCGCTTCTGCTGCTGCCGAGGCCACGCTGTCCGGTGATCCGGCCGCTCTCCAGGCCGAAATCGACTACGTCCGTCGCAGCATCCAGATCCTCGGCCGCGACAATGCCCGCACGCCCATGGAGTGGGACGCGTCCAGCCCGGCCGCCGGCTTCACTGACCGTCCTGCTGGCGGCTGGATGCGCGTGCACGACCTCTACCCTGAGATCAACGTCGCCCGCCAGCAGCAGGAGCCCGACTCTGTCCTCGCCTTCGGGAAGGCCGTCCTGCGGCTGCGCAAACAACATGCCGACCTCTTCATCTATGGCGACTTCCGTCTCTTCGACCCCGACACCAACGATACCTTTGTCTTTGCCAAGACGGCCACCACCACCACTGCTGCTGCTGCTAACCTCCTCAACTTCTCTGCCACCGATCAGACGGTCGACCTGCCCGCTGTGGGCGGCTCCCTCCAATTCCTGATGGGCAACTATGCCGACGCTGTCGAGGTGGACGAGGCGCAGCAGGCCGCGCAACCTCTAGGCCGTCCGCGCACCCTCCGTCCCCTGGGAGGGCCGGCTGTATCTCGGCTGATCGTCCGAGTCTATCCGGTCAGGCAGCACGTCGTGGCCGCACGGCACAAAACAGGAGACACTACCACGTACAATGGCTGCCTGCATGCGACCACAAGATAAGATACGATACAAAGATACATATGTACAGAGATACAGAGTTACAGTTACAGAGTTACAGAGTAGACACACGGCAGCGCAGCTAGACTGAAAGCAGAGCGGTGAAAGAACCAGATACGTGACATCCATCTCTGCTCTGTCCATGGAATTCCTGGAAGGCTTGGCGAGTCTTTTTGGACGCCTATGGCCTCTGTAGAAGCGCTTTGTGGGGCTGTCTTGGTGGGGTTTCCCCTCCACCAGTTGAGAGATAATCACTAGCTTAGCTCTTCCACCCCTGTTCCAGCCACCTATGCCAACTCGAGTTTTCCCGTCTCATTAGGGGAACAAGCCCTATCAGAGCTGCTTGCTGCTCGTCCCCCTCCTTCCTCTGCTTGAGCGGTCAGGATATCTTTTTCCCCCCTTCCTTCCTCCTATCCCCCCTTCCTCTCTCCCCATTGACTGCATTGTTCAAGCAGCAACTGGTGGATTCTTCGCCCAGCATGTCCAAGCACGGCAGCGAGTCGGAATTCGAGTTCATCGAGACTCCAAAGGCACCGTCGCCAGCCTTTGAGAAGGTCGAGGACTGCGGTGTGCCCACCACTTCGGTACGAAGCTTCAATCCACTGCAGACACACATCTGCCTGCTGACCAGCTTCTAGTATCCGGCCATCAAAAATGCCCCCCTGCCCGCCGATGGCGCCGGCAACGAGAGCTTCTCGTACCCGCTGGCCCTCTCCCTCTTCATCGGCATTCCCACCTATATGGCCTGGAAGCTCGGTGGCGGCATGAAGACCAGCATCTTCCTGGCCCTCTTCACCACCTTGCCGTTGCTGGTCGGCTACTGGATGACCATCTCCTCGCTGAGTCCGCGCGTCAACGAGAAGGCCCGCCTGCCCGGCCGGCCCATCGAGCACTACCTCACCTTCAAGAAGGCTGCCGACAAGGCCAAGTACCATGGCAAGTCCAAGATTGCCATGGAGACCTTCCACGAGATGTACTTTGACGGCGACGTCGACTTCAACGGCGACTGCCTCGAGGTCATGGAGTACCGCCACGACTGGGCCACCTTTAAGCTCACCATCAACGTGCTCAAGTACTTTCTGCTCACCATGATTCCCGAGGTTATTGTCCACTCCAAGTCTCAGGGTAAGCTTCCGCACAGCCATCCGTTCCTACCCTGCCGCCTCGTCACTGACACACCCAGACGAGGAGCAGGTTCGTGGCCACTACGACCGCGGTGATGACTTTTACGGCTGGTTCTTGGGCCCGCGCATGATCTACACGTCGGGCGTCATCTCCGACCCCAACGTCGAGGAGTCCCTCGAGCAGCTGCAGGACAACAAGCTGGCCATCGTCTGTGAGAAGATCGGCCTCCAGAAGGGCGAGCGTCTGCTCGACATTGGCTGCGGCTGGGGCACTCTGGCCCGCTTCGCCAGCGTCAACTATGGCGCCAAGGCCACCGGCATCACCCTCGGCCGCAACCAGACGGCCTGGGGCAACAGTGCACTCCGCGAGGTCGGCGTCCCCGAGGAGCAGAGCAAGATCCTGTGTCTGGACTACCGCGAGATCCCCGTCCCCGAGGGCAAGTACAACAAGATCACCTGTCTCGAGATGGCCGAGCACGTCGGCGTCCGCCACTTCTCCAGCTTCCTGCGCCAGGTCTACGACATGCTGGACGACGACGGCGTGTTCTACCTGCAGTACGCCGGCCTGCGCAAGCCCTGGCAGTTTGAGGATTTCATCTGGGGCCTCTTCATGAACAAGTACATCTTCCCCGGCGCCGACGCCTCCACCCCGCTCGGCTGGGCCGTCGACCGCCTGGAGGGTGCCGGCTTCGAGATCAAGGACATTGACACCATCGGCGTCCACTACTCTGCCACCCTCTGGCGGTGGTACCGCAATTGGATGGGCAACCGCGACAAGGTCGAGGCCAAGTACGGCAAGCGGTGGTTCCGGGTACGTCCTCTTTCCTCCTCCTTCTGCGCCTTTCCCCGTTGCTAACCACGATCCAGATCTGGGAGTTTTTCTTGGCTTACTCGACCATCGCCTCGCGCCAGGGCACGGCTACCTGCTTCCAGATTGTGATGGTGAAGAACATTAACTCGACCCATCGCATTAACGGTGTCAAGACGCAGTTCGGCCTCGGCGGAGCCCTGCGCTCGGCCAAGGTCAACTTTGCCGCTTGGGCAAAGAACGAGGCCACCAACTTCCCGTCTGTCTCTAGCGAGTAAGATGTTTCGCTGCCAGTCTGGCATGGATCGTACGAAGCGGAGCGGCGGAGCGCCGCGGTACTGGTGGAGCTGGTCAACGTTGCATGGGCGGAAGGCTATGTGGTAATGTTGGAAAAGCGCATGTTGCAGCGTAGGCCATGTAGGCTCACCGCTCTCGCGAGCAAGCTGGCGTTTTCCCGAACGGGGCCTTTGCTGTCCGAAAAAAGTTCACTGCATTTTTATCAATCCAGCAACGCTTGTAGACGCAATATATTAAACCGCCTCTTCAGCGGTTTTTTTTTTTCCAAGCTAGTGTTACGAGCAGTGCTTATGGCGTACGTGTTATGGAGTAGTCGAATAGGCCTGGTGGGTACCCCAGCCACACTAAAGCCCTTCTGTTCCGTATTCTGCCTGTGGCAGCACCCCCGAAAGGCAGCAGCCGCCCAGCCTATCGCGCCACAAAGTTGGGAAGGTCTCACAGCTTCGTCATCCTTCCACATCCCTTATCCGTTTTCCAACTCTGCATCACATCTGAACATCCCTGCTTCTCCGAACTGTTTGCGATCATCCCACTCATTGCTGTCTGCGTCTGTCTTTCTGTCTTCGCTCATTCATTTTTGGTTTGAGCTGACGAGCTTGGAGAAGCTTCCTGGTTCCCCGGGTGTCTCAGCTTTGTCTCCTTTTTATTTTAATCTCGCTTCCTTTTCTGTTGTCTCCTCGATTTCCTTTCCACGTTCTTCCCCACCAAGCTCGCTCTCTTTCTCCCTTCGCACATCACACGCGCCCGTCGAAAATCCATCTCGCAAGGCCCGTCGTGCGCCATGTACCAGGGCTCCAACTCCTTTCTCGGCGGAGGCAATGGCCTTCAGCCGGGACAGCCGCAGTATGGCGCTCCTTTCAATCAGCAGCAACCGCAGCAGCAGCAACAGCAACAGCAGCCGGGTCCGTTTGTGCCCCAGCCGACCGGCTACGGCCAGGCTCCCCTCCAATCGCAATACACCGGCTATCCAGGTCTGCAGCCCCAAGCGACGGGCGTTCCTCCCCAAATGCCAGGCCAGCTTCAGGCACAGTATACCGGCTTTCCCGGTCAGATGTCGCAGCCAGGATTCCAGCCTGCCGCGCCGCCCGTGCCTGTCATTCCGCAGCAGTACCAGCAGCAGCAGTCCAGCCTGCAGCCGACTCTCCCGCAGCAGCCATCGATCAGCTACGCTCCTGCACCCCAGCAGCTCCCAGCCCAGACCGGATTTGCCGCCCCTGCCGCGCCGATGAAGCCGCAGCCGACAGGCTTCCAGGAGATGGCGGCCTCGTTCCATACCGGTGGGGGGGCTGCTTCCCGGCCGGCGACCGCGAACCGGCCAACTCCGAAGATCCCCAACATTCGCCTCTCCTTTATCACGGCACAAGATCAGGCCAAGTTCGAGACGCTCTTCAGATCGGCCGTGGGCACGGGACAGACCACAATGAGCGGCGAAAAGGCCCGAGACCTTTTGCTGCGGTCGCGCCTGGACGGAGACTCGCTCTCACAAGTCTGGTGCGTATACAAGCCGATGAAGACGGGAGGACACTGGCATGCAATAGGGCTGCAATGACTGACGACTGATTGACTGTGTACAGGACATTAGCAGATACGACGCGCTCGGGACAGCTTCACTTCCCGGAATTTGCGCTGGCTATGTACCTCTGTAACTTGAAGCTGACGGGCAAGACTTTGCCGGCCGCCCTTCCGGTCACCATTAAGAATGAGGTATCGAGCATGGTCGACATTATCAACTTTAGCATAACAGAAGACAGTGCCGGCGGCGCTGCCAACAATATTCCGGCAATACAACATCCGCAGCCGCAGCCGTCGAGCTCTCAGCTTCTGCAGGCCTCCATGACTGGTTACCCTGGCCAGCAGCAGCAGCAGCAGTCTGCTTTTCTAGGCCAGCCCACCGGCCTGCAGCCACAACAGACTGGATACCCAGGGCTGCAACAAAATCCTCAGCCAACTGGTTATGCCGGTCCTCTGCCTCCTATGCCGCCCATGCCAACAGGGTACGGCGGCGCTGGTGGCATGCTTGCTCCTCTGAATGCGCAGCCGACGGGAATGCCGGGCCAGTGGGGCTTGGTCAACACGCCGACATCAGGCCTGCCAAACATCGACGCTCTCCAGGCCCGGATGATGCCGCAGATGGGCGGCAGTGCCCCGAACAACTATACCACGGCCGGGTTGCAAGGGAACGCGCAGATCCCTTGGGCGATCACGAAGGGCGAGAAAACCAAGTACGACAACATCTTCCGTGCTTGGGATGGCATGGGCAAGGGCTACATTGCTGGCGGGCAGGGCATTGAAATCTTTGGCCAGAGCGGTCTGGATAAGCCGGACCTGGAACGAATCTGGACACTGGCCGACAGCGGGAACAAGGGCCGACTAAACCTGGACGAGTTCGCGGTGGCCATGCACCTGATCTATCGTAAGCTCAACGGGTACCCTGTGCCATCGCGACTGCCTCCTGAGCTGGTGCCGCCATCGACCAGAAACTTTTCTGAGTCGCTCGATACGCTGAAGACTCTGGTCAACCAAGAGTCGGACTATCGGAAGAACTCTGGCGCCGCGCTGCTTCCGCAGAAGACAGGCGTCAGCTATCTTAAAAGCCATTCGTTCCGCGCCTCCGGGGGTGCCTTTGCGGCCAACCGGAAGGACGGTACCGTGTTCAAGAACAACGACGAGGATGTGGGCTACCGGTCGAGTGCTCGGCGCAGAGTCGGAGGTGCCACGTCACCCCGTCCTGGCTCGCCTGCGTCGACGACATCCAATGACGAGATCACGCTGGAGCAGCTGCGCAAGAGAGTGCGGGAGAAGCAGGTGCTGCTGGACGCGCTGGATTTCAGCGACGAGAAGAACGCGGAGGAAGACGATATTCTCGACCGAAAAGACCGTCACGAGGCCGATGAGCTGTACCGGCGCATTCGAAGGCTGCAGGAAGACATTGACAGCCACCCCAACGCGTCTCTGGTCAGCAACAGCGGTGACTCGGACGCGGAGAGGCGGACTCTTCAGCGCCAGCTGCAGGGCCTGACAGACCGGGTTCCGAGCCTGGCATCGCAGGTGCGAAAGACGGAGAAGGAGATTTCCGAAGCGAGACTGGAGCTGTTCCGGCTCAAGGACGCCAAGGCACATCCTGGAAGCTCAGAGCCTGTTGTTGGCACGGGTCCTGGCGGTTCGGTGACGGAGTCAGACCGGGTCAAGGCGCGGGCGAAGGCGATGATGCGGCAGCGGACTGCGGCACTCCGAGGCGAGAAGATCGAGACGGAAGACGCCGGGGATTCGGCAAGACGCCTGGACGAGGAGAGCATCAAAGTGCGCAACGAGAAGGAGGCCAACGAGCGGATGGTGCAGGACGTTGAGGACAGCGTGCGCGACTTTGCCAAGGGCATCGAGAGCAGCATCAAGGAGACGGGGGACAGCTCGTCGTACGAGCACGAAAAGCGTCGATGGGAAGACGCTCTGGGAGTGGAGGACGAGGTGCGCGACTTCATCTTTGATCTGCAGCGGTCCAGCCGGGCCAACCGGGTGCGTGCACAGGAGCGACGTCAAGATGGCCGCACGGCCTCGGTCGAGCCGGGTGCGTCGGACTCTGCTCCAAGCTCTCGCCACGACAGTCCAGCTTCGGCTTCGCGTGCTGCGGCCCCAGCAGCAGGTGGCAATTCCGGTGGCGGTTCTTACGCAGCGTACAAGACGCCGGAAGAGAGAGCGGCTTACATTAAGGAGCAGGCGGCCCAACGGATGCAGGAGCGGCTGGCGGCCATCGGCATTAACCGGCGAGGCGAGAACTCTGCGCAGAGGGCAGAACGGGAGAAAGCAGAGCGGGCAGAGAAAGCACGTCTGGCCGAGGAAGAAACAGCCCGCCGTGATGCCGAGCGTAAGGCACGGCTGGCAGAGGAGCAGGGCGTGCCACCGCCAGCAGCACCGGCGCCCGCAGTCGAGAGCAAGAAGTCGCCTCCGCCACCGCCAGCTCGCGCGATGCCAGAGAGCCCGGCCAAAGCGCCTCAACCACGGGAAATAGCGTACGTTCTGTCCGAGTTTCCGACGATGTGTTGGAGTCACGTGCTAACAATTGGGAATGCAACAGACCTGCAGAAGACGACGAGCTTACGTCAGCAGAGTCTCGACTCAAGGCGCTAGAAGAAAAGGTGCGGCTGAGCAAGCTGAAGAAGGAAGAGGAGAAGCGAAAGAAGAAGGCGGCCCATGCGGAGGCGAAGGAGAAGGAGGCCAAGCTAGCAGCACGGCGAGCCGAGATCGAGGCAGCACGGAAGCGCGAGGAGGAGCTACAGCGCCAACTGGAGGCCATGGACGACAACTCGGACAACTCGGACAACTCGGACAACTCGTCAGACGACGAGGGCCCGCAGCAGGCGACACCGCAGGCATCAACACCGACGTTGGGCGGCAGCCAGATCAGCAACCAGGAGCCGCCGGCAGTGACAGTTGCGGCCGCTGCAGCCACGTCGCCACTCAGCGCAGATTCCGAGGACGTGAAGCCGGAGAGCCGCAACCCGTTCTTCAAGATGTTGTCGCAGTCGAGCAGCGACAACACGACGGCACCGGCATCGGTAGAGGTCACGCCGGCAGTCACCAGCACTGCTTCTCCGGCGGCCAGCGCTGCCACTTCGACGAACCCGTTCCACCGCATGACAATCAATCCGGTTGCTGCAGCGACTCCGGCTGCGATTCCGGCTGCCCGGATTACGCGCAAGCGTGCCGACACAGACGACGACGGCTGGGGCTCCGATGCCAACGAAGAGGAAGAAGAGGACTCGGACGACGACCGGCCGGGTGGCAGAAGCGCGGCCGAGCTGGCATCTCGGCTCTTTGGCAGCATGGCGCCTCCACGGCCGTTGTCTGCGGCTGGTGACAAGAGAGAGACCACTCCATCTCCGGTACCGCCCTTTGTCGCACCGACAGCCGTTCCAGCAGCACCTCCGCCACCACCGATGCCTTCCGTTGAGTCGGCCGAGTCGGCCCCGATGACAGCCCCTCCTCCACCTCCACCTGGCCCGGCACCAACCCTTCCTGGCTTTGGTGCTCCAGAGGCTCCGTTCGGTGCACCGCCTCCCCCGCCTCCTCCACCTCCGGGTATGATGGATGCCCCCGGAGGCGCACCACCACCACCGCCACCGCCGCCACCGCCGCCGCCACCACCGCCTGCAGGCGGTCCTGCTCCTTCAGCATCAATCAACAGCAGTATCTCGTCTGCCGTCTTGGGCGAGGTCAGACAGGGAATGAAGCTGAGGAAGACGGTGACCAACGACAAGAGCGTGGCTGCTACGGCGGGCCGGGTGCTGGATTAGCAGCTGTGAGTGGAACGGGAATGCCTAAGTGGAAGCAGGGCAGAACGGGGCAGACGTGGGATTGTGGATGCGAGGCGAGATTGCTAGCAGACCGAATCATAGAGGACGGGCTGAAGAAGACAAAAAAGCCGGGTTTCATCCGAATAGCCTGTCTACGCGGCTCCGCATTCACTCATCCCAGCAGTTTTCTTTTCATTTTAGTTTTGATATTATGTTGATATTTTCTTTTCTTGTTTATTAGCTTGCTTGGTTGTTCAGAGAGCTGATCCCGGTATTGGCTCAACAAGCAGCCGCCACTGAGCAGTGTAATCCAAAAGACAGGTGTTGTCTAGTTTCGTTGACCAATGGAGAAAATGGTTTACTGTTTTTACGTTTGCTTCTGTCATGTGTCATGAAGCAAGTCGCGATGGTCGGGAATACGGATGAATGGCCGGCTACGAGTACTCGGCACTTTCTTGCACAGCCACCTTCCGCAGCAGGGCTGAAAGCTTTGCCCGCTCTCAGGCCATGTCCACCTTGGCTGGCATGTCCGAGTGTAAGTGGGATACATACTACGCCGTAATACACGACGTATATGTTGGTCCCACCCGACCGTCTCTTTTGTGGTCATCACTGCAGTTTTGAAACGGCCGGTCTGCAGGGAGAGCTAAGCAAAGGCCGCGGCTGCCATTGCCGTATCACGAGCGCGTCTGCACAAGACGCACAGTAGTGTGATGTCTCTGACGGGGCGAGAAGAGAGCTCTTTGGGGGGGACCCGGTCTGAACGAGGGCGGGAACGAAACGAAGGCAGAAAAAAAAGAGGGACCGGCAGAGCGGAGTCGAGATTCAAGCTACTCCGTATGTAAGATACATGCTCCGTACTCCGTACGGGTTGCATGCGCTACGCCTCTTAGCCAGACCTATTTATGTCAGGGCACTTATGCACGTTTTAATGAGAGACGCGACTTCTGGGGCGACCGGCCGCTCCCTTTGGCGCAAAAAGGTACGGAGCGCGTGAACGTCGTCAGAACGGACCGGATGAGAGACACGAATGCAGCATCTTCCGGAACATGCGGCTCCAAAAGATCCTGGGGTCTGCTCTGCCGTTTTCTTTTTTCCCAAATCTTGGAAGGGCTATTTCACCTCACCCGAAATTATAGCATGCCAAAGCACCGTCATACACGAGAGGTACGCATTCTTGTCGGCCGCCAGCCGGCAGTGCCGGGCCGCTGAGAAGGCCAGACAAGACGCAGAGGATCAAGTGATTCTCACGCTCGACGCGACGGCATGCGAATGCGACAAGAGGCCGCAGCCCGGCGTACTCTACATACTATGTAGTATCAGCAGGAATGACGCAGCTCATATCGTGTCCCTAGCGCCTTCCAGAACAGGTATTATGCGGCCAGGCCAAGGCAGTTTCGTCATATGACAGATGACGGACGGCCTCGGTACAACATTCTCAGTTCGCGAGCATCAATGCGCGGATTGGGCACGACGGGCATCGCGCAGCGCAAATCACATATCTCGCGGGAAAAGACTTACACGGGCATGTAAGTAGCTGATTGCCCTGATCCTGGCAGCGAGCGCATGACGAAATGGAAAACGGGCGGATGCGCTAATTTTTTTTTTTCGCATTCTGCCCTCTTTTTTTCAGCTTGCCGTTGGCCTTGTTTGTATTCCGGACCAGCTCGTATTACTGGCGAGTCTCGCTCCCTACAGGCAGGCGCTAGGGGACTTGCAAGTTAGCACGATCGGGTTTGTGTCTCAGAATGCGGGTCGTGCAGGGGTCTGATTGGTCTATACGATGGTTTAATCAAAACAAACCTGGCGCGTCCGACGCGGGTCGCGCGCGTTCAGTGGCCTGCGGTCATGCATTCCCTCATGACCAGCCAATCCCTCGGCGCCCGTTCCTCTCCGCTGAATCTCGGCCTCCTCGCCCCCCCGTCATTCGCCCATCCGGTCGTCTTGGCCCTCACCGCCCTCCCACTCCAATGCCACCCTCTTCGCCCCTCGTGCAATCGTACGGAGTAGTCGTACATAGCACTGCTGCACATCACACGACGTCGATGACACACAACGTCAGGCGAGGCAGGCTATCCCGCATTCCATTTCTGCGTGTGCGTTCTCGCCATCCGGCAGCGCTGCTCAGCAAACACGTCGTAGTACATATCTTCTCGTCCAAAACTGGATATCCACACACATTTCGATTTACAGCATACTCCCCCCCCCAATCTCGACAAGAACAAGTATCTCCATATCGCACATAGTACTTTGCGTCTACCAATCAGCTGCCCCGCCCTCATCAACCTCAAACCTTGTCCTAATTTGGCTTCTCTCTCCCTGCATTTGAGGTCGCAAAACGGCCTAAGCCACTATAGCCTCCGTGTCTGTCTTCCTCTCTACGGATATTCGCCAAAAGGCCATCCAGACCTGTCGGGGTATCCGATCCCCATCGTAGAAGAGAGGGAGCTAGGGAAAAAAGTGGGAAACGCTCGGAATAGCGAATCCAGCAAGAAGCAAGCAGCAAGGGGGGAGAAAACGCCCTAGCTTCTGCCTTCACGGGGACAAGTCAGGAACAAGTCAAAATTGATCGGGTCTCGTACGCATCGACGGTCTCACCGTGTCTCGTCTCGTCTTCGGGTCGTCGACGCATGCTAGCAGTGCGAGGAGAAGAAGACAAGAGACAGGAGTACGAGTATCGTACGGAGTATCTTACGTCGATAAAGGGAAAGGAAAACGCGAAAGGACGGGACCCAGATCGGCGAATCAGGGCCTCACCCATCGCAGCAGCACTTTCGGCTTGTGCAGACCGATCGAAGGCCACCTATATTGCTGCGTGCTGATCACAGGGCTATAAGCTACTCCGTAAGATACGTGCGCATCTCTTTGCAGTCCTCGACTCCGTACATGGATGGTGTGGATAGCGCTGTAGCCTTGGACGAAACGGACCCACCTCTTTTACTACATACTATTCACGTTCTGATCTTTCGCTCACCTTCCACTTCTCTATCTCGTCTGTGCACTTCACCACTCTCTCGCACCCTCGCTACCATATTAGTACGTCGTATGTACGCCGTCAAAAAATCTTACGATGGCAGCATCGTACCTCCCCGGCCCCGTGCCCTGTTAACCATACCCCTGCCAATAGAAGATCAAAAGAACACTCAACAGAGGACCGAGACCGAAGAACTCTCCTCCATCCCTTGTCGACGTGTCAGCCTGCTGCCCAATCCACCATCAGACCCACTGCTCTCTTTTCACACCCCCCCGGCTCGATCGCGGTTACCAAGGAAGAGAAGTGTACATGTAAAAACCCACTTGGCCTCGTCTGGCTTAAAGGAGTGCGCGGAGTACATGTGGCGGGCTGCCTGGCTGCGCCAATCCGAAAAGTACCCCAAGGGGATCCTATCTTTCGCCCTGCCGTTTGCCTACATACAGAGTACTCCTGCCCTTTTTACCTCTCCACACCCATCCATTCCGCGTCTGCGAACCGCCATTCTATCACACCCCTTCCCTTTTCTCTCTCCCCCAAACTGCTCCTTCTCTTCGAGCCCCCCCCTCTTTTTCTCATCCTCCCTTCCTCTTCTCGCCTTCGTCTTCAGACCTTCCCGCCGACAATCCGTCTTACTCTTAATATTGTCCTCGTCGGCTCGACATCGCCATCTCTCACCCGATTCCTTCTTCCCTTTGGGCTCACACAGCCGGAACACGACACCGCCTCGATCTTAAATCGAAAATCGAAAATCGAAAATCGAAAATCGCGCCTTATCAGCCGCTACCTCGAACCGACCACATCCGCCACGTCTGTCACCGCGCCCTACCTCATTAAACTCCGGCCTGGCCTATTCGCTGCGTCGAGTCGGCAATTTCTTCCTGTCCGCCGACACGCGTCCGGATTCCCGTCAAAAACAGGTGAGACCGTCTCCTCGTCATAGATACCCAAAGTCCGCGCACACCGCCTTTATGCTGGGTTTCAAAGGGACCCCTACCTTTCTGCTCGTCTTCACCGCAGCTGTAGCCGTCTCGTCTTCGCTTGGGTCGTTACTGACCTGATCGCATCAGGATCCCAGGGAATTATCATACGCCCGCGTTTCTGCGCGTCGTACCACGCACAATTCCGCCGAACGGCCGCGATGGCTCTGCCTCCGCGTGCTAGCATGTCAGAATCCGTTCAAATCTACCCAGACGCGTATTTCGACCAACCCGCTCCAATGATCAGCCATGCTCCTATGCCCTCGGCAGGAAAGCCACCTCAACGTCGTCTTGCTCAAACTCCACAGAGCAGCAGCGCCGCCCGCAACAATTCCAACAGTGGCAACGTCGTCATCAACCCGCCACTTCAGCCAGCAACAAGACACTCGCCCTTGAAAACGGCCGCACCCTTCACAACCTCCTCACCTCTGACCCCTCTTCAGCCGGCGCAGGGCACAAGCAAATTAAACATGGTCTCCTTCCATCCTCCATTGGACACGAGCAGACCGACCGACTCGATGCAGAAGAAGCAGCCTCTCATGTCCCGGTTCAAGACCGTGGCCCAGAAGCTTCCAGTCGACGGCTCTGCTGTCGCATACACGGGCAAGGAGAACAGCCACCCCGTGACCTTCCCGACACCAACAGGTATTAACCTGTCCATCGAGAGCTACTACCAAAAGGCACCCGGCAAACGCCTGCTCGAAGCTGCTACAATCAAGGATAGCCGACCTATGAAGAAACCTCGCGTCGACGACGGTCCGCTCCCACCACATGACTCGTTCCCTCCCATCATGGACGACGGCCTTAAACCAGGTCACAGCTACGCCATGCTCATTGGCATGGCAATTCTGCGGTCCCCAGCCCGCAAGCTGACCCTCTCTCAAATATATAAATGGATTTCAGACACATTTTCCTTCTACAGCCCCCAAGATGCCGGCTGGCAAAACAGCATTCGCCACAACCTCAGCTTGAACAAGGCCTTTGTCAAGCAGGAACGGCCAAAGGATGACCCGGGCAAGGGCAACTACTGGGCCATTGAACCGGGCATGGAACACTTGTTCATGAAGGATAAGGGTGCCCGCAAGCCTTCCGGCTCGAGCGACAACCTTCAGGTCATGTCGGCAGTGCTGGAGCCGTCTCTGCCGCCGATGCCTTCAAGCTTCCACGAGCCGGTACTGCCGCCACACTTGCCGCCGATGCCGCAAGGCTTGATGGAACCCCAAGCTGCGTCTTCGTCGGCTGCCACGCACGTTGCCAAGCAGCCGGAGCTCTCGTCTGATGCCACCATTATTGCGTCTGACTCGGGCGCGCCTGAGGAGCAGCAGTCGACTTCGGCCAGCGAGAAGTCCACGTCTGCAATGCCAGAGCACACCGATCCTGCAGTTCTTGACTCTTCTCTCTACTCACCAATCCCTGCCGCCGCCCTGCATTCTTCTCCCCCGATTTCGAGACATCATGAAGCAAGTAGCGGTACTCCCCCACCTGTACCCCGAGCTCCCCTGGGCTCTTCCGCAAACAGAGCTCGGAAGCGGAAATCAGCTTCGGTGGATGACAGCGGCTACATCTCGTCCCTGGAATCGTCTGCGCTCAGGTGCAACCAGAACACCCGTCATCTTCCATCTGACGTCGACCGTTCGAGAATCAAGCGGGGCCGCGCTGAGGAAGAGATTGCCCGACTACGTGCATCCTCCTACGAGAGCCCGACTAAGAACCGGTCTCGCAACGGATACCATCCAGCCTCTTCGTCGCCCCTCCGTCACAACGGTCACAACGATAGCTGCGGTCATATGCTGCCACCACCACTGACCCCTGCGGTCAAGCTCAAGGCACCCCTCAAGCCTCCACCGTCAGTATCGCCGAGCACAAACTTGCGCATGCACCGCGATAAGGTTCGTCACATGCTCGCGTCTCCGCTGAGACGGATGGCCTCGGCCGCAGACGACGGTCCTGGTTGGGGCAGCCCCACGGCATATGACGAGTCACTGTACAATTTCACGGACGAAGCTGGCTTCTCATTAGAGTCGGGCGGTTTGGGAAGTGCGTTTGAGATATTCCAGGACGACTCTCTTCCAAATCTGTTTCCGTCCATGAGCAATGGATCTCCAGTCAAGCCGCCATCAGGCAGGAGATTGCGCATGGATCGATCCCAATCAGCCAGCATTCTGTCGGAAGTGACGAATTCTGCACCGCGGCGGAGCATCACGTCGGCTCCATTCCTCAAGGTGCCTACACAGTCCCCTGGGCCAAACCTGGACACGCCGAGCAAATTCTTTGACAACTTGCCCTCGTCACCAAGCAAGTTTTTCAGTCTCCAATCGCCCTCCAAGATGCCCTCTAGGTCCACGGCAGGGGCTCCTCTTGACTCAGGTTTGGGCGACGAGAACTCGTGCTTTGCTTTGGATGAGTTTTGCACGCCTGAGTTCATTCAGGACGTGGATGATTTTGGCGGCTTGGACATTCTTCAGGGATTCGAGAAGATTGGGTCACATTCGCACCTGTTCAACGCGCCCCCAACGCAGCCTCTGATGCCGTATTCGCAACATCAACCACAGCATCAGCGCCACCAACAGTTTCTTCACCAGTCCCGGTCACTCAAGGGGACACAAAAGCCTTCGCTTGGCCGCAGCTACACGACGTCTTTTTGAAACAGTCGTCGAACTTGGTGGCAGTCAACGATCTTGGCTGTTATTTTGGCTGTTCACTTTTATGCGCTTTTTCGTTTTTTTGCCATGATTAATGAAGTCTCCGAAGAAAGCAACATCCTAGGAACAAAGCACGTCGTGGTCAGGTAGTCAGGGTTTTGTACCAAACATTTGTTGCCTGCTTTCATGCCCCTACTCGTTTAACTGTCCCCTTAATGGCCTTTTGTTGTGTGTTTTTTTTCCTTTTTTTCTTTTCCTTTTGCGGTCACACATTTTGCTCTTGCGTTCTTGGCGGTTTCTATCTACCATTTGTTTGACGCGCATGGTCTTGTTCTTGTCTTTGGCTGGTTGCAATGAGTAGGTTTTTGGGTGCTATGTCTACTTGAAGTAACGAGGGTTCATTTCTCTGTTTTGGGGTCCACTGGAAGGTTCCAGCTTGGGCCAGGAGCCTGTATTGGTTGAAACAACAGATTTGTTGTTCATGTCTTTTTCAGCTTTTGGAGGGGGGGCTTTTTGTTATTATGTCCAAGTCCTGGTGGAACGAGTTGTATTCACAATGAAGGACGGGTATGAAGAAGCAATTCAACGGGCCACACTCGGGGAAATTCCGGAGTTTGTTGGAAAACATACAGGGTATGGAGAAGCATCTTGGGAACAGGCTACAATAACGAAATACACGTGCGTACCCCATCATTTGCAAGCAAGCCATGAAGGCTCGTAGACGAATTGTAAAGCGTTTATTGCCCACGCTCTCTATCTATTAAGGCAGGTCCCTCCCAGCGCCAACTTTTCCCGCTTTTAGAGCCTTCAGGCAATGAATCTGTAAACCAGCCGAAAAGCAAAGTAAAAAGAAGAAATCAGGGGTGCCCGTGAAGCCCCAATTGCAACGCCGGAAAGTGAACGCCATGACCGACAGATCCCCCGAGGTATCTCCGTGTATATATGTGACGATAATACAGCAAACCCGAAGCATGAGACGCTAGTCTATTGTTCCACTCTAGTAGATGCCCATGCGTGTGGCCCATCCGGCCTCCTTCTGGTTGACGTTGATCTGGTAGGGAAAAGGGTTCGAATCGGCGGTGGTGATGGGTGGTATGTGGTCCTTATGGGCGTTAACAGACGTGACGATCTTCATGACGGCTGCTAGCAGGGTGGACTCCATGGCCTGGCGAACTTTTGCTCGCTCTAGATTTCGAGTCAGTGGCAGAATGGAGGGAGAGGGAAGAGAGGAGCGATATAGCAAGCACTGACCGCTTTCTGTTCGCGGCTCGGCCACGGTGACCTTGACGGTCCAGCTCTCCCAGCAGACCTCCTCCTCGCCGCCGCGCATGACATACCAAGCCTTCCGGCGGCGCTTCTCGAAGAACTGTACGGATATCTGGCCACGGCCGCCGCGATGATTGCTGCCGCCGCCGCCAGACCCGCCGTATCCTAGACCGCCACCACCGGCTCCCCAAGCGGCACCCTGTCCAGCGCCTCGCTCGGCCTCCAGCTGGCGGACCAGCATGGCGGTGCGCTGATCGATGAGCGTCTCGAGTTCGGCATTTTCAATGTAGGGCAGGGTGAGGTCGAGAACGTCGCGCGTGCGCGGCAAGACGGACGGAAAGAAGCGGTGGAAGAAGATGGTGTGCAGAATGCCTGTTGTCAGGCGGTTAGAAAAGACGGCAAGGATCGGAGAATCAGAGCAAATTTCTTCTTAGAATCTTACCGCGAACAACGTCGCGAACAGAGGACGGATCGACAAAAGCCTCTAGTATAAACTCGAACGTGGGCAGCTGCTGGTCCATGGCTGGCAGGACGGACAGGCCGGGTGAAAATGTCGAGACGGATGGATGGAAGAAGAACAATTGGGACGTTCAATGGCTCTGGACGCCAAAAAGGACGGGATCCGAGGGGGGGTCGCAGGCGAGAAGCAGGAAGAAGAAGCGAAGGGAGAGGCAGACGGCGCTGCAGGTAATGAGGGGTTAAATCCGAACAAACAGGACTGGCGGCACTTGGACCTTCCGCTTCCCCAGATGACGGGGGGGGGGAATAGCGATGAAGGCGAAATCCAGGAGGGGCAAATAGCCAATTCGGGGGGGAGACTACAGGCGGGAAGACTGCTGAACTGCAGAAAGAGGCCAACTATTTCCGGCTAGCGCTGGGAGAGCCTTACACATGCCCAGAGGCTTGCAGCCAGTGCTGCGATCACAAAGGCATTAGCGCGTGAGCCGAGGCAATATAGGGGGAGGCTGGGGGGGGGATGCTTATTTTACCAATTTATTTTGCGAGCAAGGCGGAGTTTTAGTGGCAAATGGTAGCACGCGTCCGCCGGAGCTATAGAGAGAAAAAGGTTGAGTGATCGTGACAGAGGTCGACGCAACACAGCAGCACAGCGAGACCGAGTTCGATTCCAAGTCCGAGCCCCAGACAGCAGGACTCATTATGCTTTCAGCGACACGGCGGTGGTTTCGCCACAACCGCACGCCGCTGGCAGTTGGCGTGGGCGTTGTGGGAGCCGGCTATGTGGCCACGCAGTATCTGTTGGCCAAGATCAACGACGCGCGCGAGCGGATGAGCAGCGACCGGATAGCCAAAGAGAAGTATGTTGTGGCTGCGTGTGTGTGTGTGTGGTTGTGTGTTTTGTGATGCGTACGTCTGCTGACAGGTGTAGTCTCCGCCGTCGATTCGAGCAGAACCAAGAGGACTGCACATTTACCGTTTTGGCACTCCTGCCGACGGTGACGACCAACGTGCTCGACGCGATGAACACGGAGGGCATCACGTACCAGATCCAGCACACGAAGTCAGCAGCGGCGGTCGGGGTGGCACGAAGCGTGTACAGCGAGAGTGCGGCTTCGATCAGCCCCAGCATCGCGGACACGGTCCAGACCGAAGACGACGGCCGCAGCGTGGGCATGGGCACGAGTGTGCAGAGCGAGAGCGGCGTGCACGCGAGCCAGGTAGCCATGGCCGACGACAGCAGCAGCAGCGGCGCCGTGACGGCGCCCAAGCGCAAGACCAAGCGGCAGCTCTGGGATGAGCTGACCATCAGCTGTTCGTTTCCGGCTCTGCCTCCCGTCTTGGCCTTCCGTCCCGACACCTGCTAACGAGGACAGCGATTACGCGGGCCTACACGCTCCTCTACACCGTCGGGCTGCTGGTCATGATCACGCGCATCCAGCTCAACCTTCTCGGCCGTCGCAGCTATCTGTCGAGCGTGGTCTCGCTCGCGACCGGCAGCGCCCAGGCCACCATCAGCCTCGAGAACAACGACGACGACAGCCCGCAGAGCAGTCTCGGCGGCAGCTATTTTGAGGTCAACCGCAAGTACCTCGCCTTTAGCTGGTGGCTGCTCAACCGCAGCTGGGCCGACATCCAGTACCGCGTCGAGACGGCCGTCCGGGCTACTTTTGGTCATCTGAGCCCACGTGACTTTGTCTCGCTCGAGATCTTTGCCGATCTGACACGCCAGGTTCGCCAGGCCGTCGAGCAGGGGCCGCTGCCACCGCCACCGCCCGCTGATCCGGCTGCGACATCTGCTCCGTCGTCTGCTTCCTTTGCCGCCACGTCGTCGCGCTGGCTGCCGCTGGTCCTGCCGCCACCCGGCCTGGAGGACTACGTGCTGCACGAGTCGGGCATCCTGGCCGACAGCGCCACAGCCGCCACTTTTGGGCCGCCGGGTGTCGGCGATGTCGGGACCGCTTCCGGGACGGTCGACAGCCGCGGTGACGGCACCACTGTTGCTGCGGCGGCTGCGGCTGCTGCTGAGGCGGCGGCCTTGCGCCGACTGCTCGACGAGACGGCCGACCTGGTGGACTCGCCGACATTCTCACACGTGCTGACGCAGATCCTCGATGCCGGCTTCGCCACGCTGACGGAGCGCAAGATCGCCCCGGCCGCCTTTGACCTGCCGCCCGACGGCGGCGAAGGCAGCATGGAGCTGGTGCGCCTGCGCCACAACAAGACCGTCCAGCTGCCCAAGGTGCTGTCGGTGCTGACGCGCCAGGCTCACACCATCGGCAGCGGCATGCCGAACGAGTACCTGCAGGAGATGGAGGCCGTGCGCGACCTCGAGGCCTTTGCCGCCGTAGTCTACTCGAGCAACTGGGAGAGTGAGATCCGGGACGACGGGCTGGCCGCGGCTGCTGCGGCTGCTGCGGCTGCTGTGGCCGCCGAGGACGATGCCTCTACAACGGCTGCGGCGACGGTGCCGGACCTGCTCGTGGAAGAGTCGTCGCTCGTCGTGGTGACGCCGGCGTTGAGCAGGCTGGAGAGCGCCTGGGAACGGGCCGTGGACCAGCCATGAGTCGGGGCGAGGGCGAGGACGAAGCCAGTGGCAGGACAGAGAAACGGCGTTCTGTACAGGGTCTGCAAGCGAAGCGAGACATGGGCATTTAGGCGAGAAGCAACGGAAGAAGCGGAAGGCATAAGACATCCATCGTCCCGATCTCGTACAAGACGTTCTATTTCTATAGAAAGTGTACTGTGTTTGTTTCTCCCCCATAGTCCATGTCACAACAAACCCCGGACGAACTGGTCGATGCCCAGCTCAAACAGCTCGTTCTTGACACCTTCGCCGCCGGGATGCTCGACGGGAGCCAACGGGTTTTTGACCACTTTCGTCGTCAGCGAGGGGCAGATGACAAAGGACAAAAACACACGGACAGAAACTGACCGTATTCCACCCACAGGTTGATGTAGATCTGATGTAGCACGTTGCGCATGCTCATGACCGACGTGTCGGTCAGCATGACAAACCGCAGATTCGTCGGCGTCTCGTAGTAGTGCAGCTTGTACTGCGCCGTGCGGAAGCTGATGAACGCGTCGTCGTCGCCGCCCAGCTTGCGCACCATGTTGCGCAGCGAGAAGATGGTGCCGAAGATGAGCTTGGCATCGTCCTTGCTCGTCGTGCCGACCGTCGTCGACGCTCCGCCTTCCTTCCAGTGCTTCGTGTAGATGCACTCCGCTGATCACGACGACATGCGGTCAGCTTTGGCCTTGAACAATCGCCCACGTCCCGGAACGGTCCCCATAGAGTTACACACTGTGGCGGTCAAAGATGAAAAACGAGTACACCGCCATGATGTCCGCCCGCTGTCCGCCCGATGGACGAGGACGACGGAGAAGACCGTCCTTTTCGGCTGTCTCGAGCTCGGCAGCGCAGCGTCTCGCACGCGTCCCGTCTGCGCTGTCGTGTTTGCCTTTCCTGTCCGGCTAGCTGCCAGCCCGCGTCAGTCGGCTGCTTTTGCCGCGTCGTGGTGTGGCCGGCGAGGATGTTGCGTAAGAATGACTTCGCCAGGTGTTTCCCTCATCCTGTTATTAGCTTCCCGAAATCACAGTATGCGCGAGACCGTTGTATGCATATATCCGATATGCGCTGTATCGAGGCTGTCTCGTAAGACAAGCTGTCGTCGTCCATCTCTCCAGCGTTTGGATCTCAGACTGCAAAACTGCATAAATCACATACTGGCCAGGGGGATCGATAGGGGAAGATCTGCACTGTTCATGACTGCGGTCAATGCAGAAGCGTCACAAGTAGCATGGCCCGAAAGCCTTTGTAGTCTTCTGCTTGGCCACCGGCGGCTTTCCCAATGCGGGCTCTCGAATTCGGCAGCCATTCTAGGCGTCTGGACAGCTCCCAAGAAGAGTCCAGGCTGCACAGGACAAGCGGATGTGCCCCAGGCGCTTTGCCTTACAAGTGGGGCATAGAGTTGGCTTATGCGCCGACGGTTCACAATACTACGAAAAGAATGGGTGTGGCCGCACTCTGCATTCTGCCTTCGTTCTGCTCACCCCTATCATCAGTGCTCTAATCACGCCTGTTTTCCGGACCATCAGCTGTCAGATTGCCCAAGGACCGCGGACAGCGAATAGGGCCAACACGGCGGACGGCCGCTGCCCAGCTGCTCCTTCCGCATCTTGTCGCCCAGCTGCCTCTCGTCTGCTTTCTTCTGTTTCCCCTTTTGTCATCGCTGCCACTCTCTCGCTCTCGCATTCCATCTTTCCATCGCCTCGATACCCATCAGACCCCGAAGAATGCAGTCGTCAGCTGTTGCTCTGTCCGTCGTCGGCGACGGCCATCTGTCCCTGTCGGGCTCGACAATGATGGCCCAGACGGCCGGCGACCCCGCCTCCAGACCAGAAGCCCATCCGGTCCTTTCTCCTTCTCCCACCATCACCGCTGGGCTTCGCGACGGCAGCATCGCTCACCTGTAAGTCTTCCGTCCGTCCACAGCGCCCAAACGCCCCCGACATCACTACTACCCCGGGCCCTGAACGCCCCCTGCTGGGCTGGTACAGAAGGCGGGAGAGCCAGCCGGCAGCCCATTTTCTGCGGGGCCGTGTGGCAGTGCAACTACCTCGCGCATCTTTGATCCTCTTCCCCTGCGTGCGCCTTTCCTACTTGCTGAGATGTGTCTGACTGGGGCGTCTGCCTCGCTCCGTTCTTGCTCTGCTTCTCAGATCCCCTCCCAATGCGCCCGTTTACCATAGTCCCATACGCCAGCACCGGCGTACGCCTTCACACCACCGCGAGGTCAAGGTAAGCAGCCCCCTGCATGCCTGTCTCGATCAGTCGTATCCTGCCTCTAGTCGTGCACATGCGTCTGTGCCAGTGTGTGTGGCTGACGAGAACAGGAAACGCTCAACGCCGTTTCCGAGTTTGCCGATGACGAAGAGGACGGCTTGGCACACCACAAAATCAACCAGTACACCATCATATCCTTGTTGGGCAGAGGCTCTTACGGCTCTGTCCATCTTGCCACCGACCAGTATGGTCAGGAATTTGTACGTGGCTGGCCACCGAACTCCGGTGCTCTCCCAAAGAGCCGCTAGCCTTTGCTTACATGCAGCGGTAGGCAATCAAAGAGTTTTCAAAGGCCCTCCTGCGTAGACGTGCGCGGAGCAACATCCTGCGCAGGGGGCCTGTGGGCAGGAGGCCCGGCATGCCGTTCAACTCGGCCGCAAGATTCGACGGCGAGACAAAGGCCGAGGCTATGGATGCCCTTTACCTTATCCGGGAAGAGATCGCGGTCATGAAAAAGCTCAACCACCCAAACCTCGTACAGCTGATCGAGGTTTTGGATGATCCGGACCAGGACTCACTATACATGGTTCTCGAGGTGTGCAAAAAGGGCGTCATCATGTCTGTCGATCTTGGTAAACCCGCAAGGCCGTATGATGCAGAAGCCTGTCGCTGCTGGTTTCGTGACTTGATGCTAGGCATTGAATATCGTGAGTGTCTTTATGATCCGTGGTTGATCCGTGGCCCCTGGGGGGGAAGTCGAGCCGAACGCTAACTTCATCCGTTCACTATACAGTACATGCCCAGAATATTGTACACAGGGACATCAAGCCGGACAACCTGCTCATAACTGATGACGATGTGCTCAAAATCGGCGATTTCGGCGTCTCCCAAATATTCGAAAAAATGGGGGAAATGCGCACAAGCAAAACAGCTGGTTCCCCAGCTTTCCTCCCCCCAGAGCTATGCTCCCTGCACGGGGAGGTCTCCGGCACCGCCTGCGATATCTGGTCTATGGGCATAACGCTCTACTGTCTCCGTTATGGCAGGTTGCCCTTTAATCACGCTAGCATTGTTGATATCTACAACGCAATCACAAATGATGAGGCGAAGCTGCCAGAAGACGAAGACCCAGACTTTGTTGATCTGATGCAAAGAATTTTGGAAAAAGATCCGGGCAAGAGGATTGTCATGTCAGAGCTGAGGGTGGGCTCCAAACACCCATATCCCTCTCTTATTCTCGTTGCGCGTTCTAACAGCCGATGTGTCGCAGGAGCACCCCTGGGTCACAAAACGCGGCAAAGACCCGTTGTTGAGTGCCGAGGAGAATTGTGCCGAGCCCATTGAGCCTCCCAATGCGTTGGAGGTCAACCATGCCTTTACGCGAAACATAAGCCACCTGCTTTGTGTCGTGAGTTACTCCGCCTCCCGTATATCTCCGTGAAAGCAAGACCTGACATGACCACCAGATGAAAGCTATCCGCAAGTTCAAGGGTCTCCTCTCCACACGAAGTCAAGAGATTGATGTTGGACTACTGCTGTCCGTTGGAAATAATACCGGTTTCCCTGTTGGCAATACACCAATTTTCGAGCCGACACCTGAGGCTACGGAGATGCATTCAGAGATAGCTCGACTCGTCCAAGAGATGAGAGAGAACAAGCGGAAAGCTGGTCTTCAGATGCAGAAGATTCGAAACGGCATCCCCAGGGACACCACCATTGCTGTTTCCAGCAATCATCTCCGCGAACAATCAACCGACTCGGCAGACTTGAAGCAGGGTCCCATGCCCTTGTTGGGGATAGGAACTGGTGACGTGGACGATTTCACGACCGAAGGGCGACATGCCGCCGACAATTGTGTGTCCGAGTCGCCAACAAATGCTGACTTTGACATCCAAGACCGAGCTTTCCAGTCGGAGCTCAACCGCACCCGGTCTCAGCATGCCCGACCCTCCGTCTATCCCAAAAACGGGCCAGAGCACAAGGAAGATGAGCCGATGGCCCCAGGCCGTCTGGACGGTCGAGCTGGCGTATACTCTGTCTCACCGGGCGGATTTGCGGATTTGCCAGGTGATGCAAAGAATATCGCATTGGCAGACGTGGTTGCCTGTGCCATGGAGGAATCTCGGTCTTGAGGTGATGCTGGGCGTCGCCAAATAGGATGTATGACTGGTGGAAACGATGGAGACGTGGATGTCTTGGCATATGGTGGATGTTCTGCATTACATATGTGGGATCGTCGGTTTTTTTTGAGAAGCGCTGGCGTTTCAACCAGTAGCTAGCAAAACGGTATTGAATTTCTGGTAATTTCGGCCAGATCGCTAACACGCTATGTACAGTACAGGGCAACCATTGCCTTGGCTCTGTGTGACTCCACGCATTTCCGAGCTACCGCCAGGGAGCATCTCCCAGCGATGAACGCAAGGATTAACAGCTAGGGATCGCCGTTCCAGCTTGGCGCCAAACGATGTGCCATCCACTCTGAGGCCTGGTATCGCTTGTACTTTACTTGGCTTTCGGGAGACAAACGGCCCAATGCTTGGCAATTGGAGATCGGCTGATTATGCAAGCTCTGAAAAGCAAGCTTCCTTCCCTAATCGTCGCTGCCAAGGCGGCTCAGTCTCTTTGTTTCTAGCTCACCCAGCAATCTGCATTTGGTACCCGAGGTAATGTGTCCTGCTCGCAAACTACCGAATCTGCTGCAGAACTAAACCATTCGGGAGTTTGACTTGTTTTCGGTTGCGTTGCGACCTGATAACAAGCACCAGAAGTTTGAAGCAGGGGTAGAGATTAGGCATAAGCATGTAGCATGTCAAGGCCTGCTCTGGGTCGTCTGTGCAAAACCACCCTCCTTTTCTGGCTACGTACGACGTAAGATACGCTTGCTATCGTTCTCTTCTAATGCCATTTGGTGTCTGATAAAGTAAGATACGACAAATGCGATAATTATTTTCTTCTGCCGGCCACACCGCTAGATGCTGTGTGTCCTTAACGTATGTAGCTGACTGTTCTATTTGTGAAAGTCGGTCAAGAAGAAGAGGAAAAGGAAGCTGCGAGGTCCTACAGCATGCATTTCTCGGAAGCACAGAGAAGAACATGATCCTGGCGTTTTCCCCCCTGTCTCACTGTCGATACTTTGGAGATATTAGGGGGGGTCTGTTTACCGTCAAGAAGCCAAGAATGTGGTGAGAACTGATGAACCATTAGGTTGCGGCAGTTTGCGCACGGGGCCTTTCGAGAACGCGAAAGCGGCAGGAGGCCACAGAGTACCAGAGATAGCTCCGTGTGACGTCAATTCGTGTTGCTGGCCCGTTTTAGCTGACGCGACAAGACGCATGGGCCAACACAAGGCTAAAGAAAGAGCCCAGGGGGTGAGATACCGCTTGTCTCGGCTGGAAGCGTTAATCCCCTCGGCCTGCTGGCATACACCTGCAGCGGACAATTCATTCGTTCTGACGCGTCAGAAGGAGGCGTGAGCTGTCTTTGCTGTAGCACCCCAGGGAGCTTGCTAACCTTTCACACCTGCCCCTGGTTCTTGGACTGCAGTTCCCTGCAGGCCGGCTGGCAAGTAAGCTGCTGGGTTTGCTTTGCTGGCCTGATGGTTAAGGATGCCTGGTGGCAAGGGGGGAATTTACGTATCAGCCAAGCAATGACATCTAGAGGAGATGGCCAATCCTAGAGACTACCCCACAATATCGAACCATCTTTCGAATGCCATTTGAGGCTGCCGAATAAGGAGACAGGAAGCGCAGGTGGTGTGAGAAGGAAGGGTGGGAGCTTAGCAATAGGTTCGTATATGGGCGTGGGCAGAGGAAATGCTTCGGAGTGACAGTCGGGTACGAGTCGTTGCCGAGTGGACGGATATTGTGATCCATGTATGTTTGTCTATCTGCCACATCCGAGAGAGGGAGAAACAGACGGAGAGAAAGAGGAGCAGAGATAGAAAGGGGATGGCGCGATGTGGAAAAATTAGTAAGACTGGCGGTCGACGAGGAAGGAGGGGACAGACACATCCGGAGCACGCCTGCCTTGTCTACGAGTACGAAGGACTTACACACGGCGTCGGAATAGGAAGGCGCATTGCATTGCGTCTTACCTTGCCAGTTCACCAGCATGGCTGCACCTCTCTCCTGCGTATGTACTCCGTAAGATACATAGTAGCTCGTCCTCATCCCGTACCCTCCCTCCCTCACTCTGGTTAAGCTCGCCTTGACCAGCGAAGAGCAGGCAAAGCTGAAAAGCTGCGTGGACCAGGCGAAGGAGGGAGAGGGGCGGAAAAGTGGTGCGGCACTCGTACAGTGGGAGGGAGAGCAGAGAAAAAAAAACCAGGGCAAATGACGAAAACAGGTCGTCGGTAAGTCGGCATTGCGACGTGCAGAAATAAATGCCTCATGGGGTTGGAAATAGACAAGTTGACAAAGGCCAGAGGGCAAAAAAGAACAGGAAGGCGCGGGTTCGAGCACGGGCGTGCCAGATAAAGTCGCCAGGGAGAACGCCATCGGTCTTGCTGAAGGACTTACACGCAGCAGTACGGAGTACAGCCATGTTTGCAGCTTGCCCCATCTCGTTATTATAGCCCGACGCCCTATTTTCAGCTATTTGGGGACGAACTGAACTGCTAATTACTAAAATGAAGATGTCTTCGGTAGTACTCCGTATTACCTTTGCATTTTCTCTGACCGTTTTCTCGTCCGCTCGTTGCCCTGCATCTGGATACGGAAACACGTGGATCTAACTGGTTCTTAGTGGACCGGTAGCAGGAAAGGGCTCGAAAATACTCGCTAAAAGGGGAAAAATTATACGCCTGACGCTGGGGGGGATGGGCCAGAAGGTGAAAGGAAAAGACTGGGGGAAAATAGGAAAGCGAAAAGCGAAAAGCGAAAAGCGAAAAATCGCCATAAAAAAAAACAGCCCTGTTGTCGGCAATACTGGCGCCAAGCCTCTCGCTGTACAAATTTCTACCAGGCACTGACATCGAATTTATATGTTTCTGCAGGTATATCTCGTGTGCCTGACCCACACTGTACGGCGCACTTGTACAACACATGCCGCTAGTAATGTGAGATGGATACTTTCTGTAGGGCATGCTTTCCTAAGATACATAGTAAGTCGTATTGATAAGAACGATATGCATCTTGGCTGTCGTTGTGTCTCGCATTTTTGCCAGACTTTCTGCCATACGGATACAGCCCAGACAAACCGGTCTTCTCGTCCGTGTCGGTGTACCCGCTTTGGCCCTTTTCGGCCTTTTGGGATCTCTTATTTCAACGTTTGATTCTCTGCTCCATAGTAAACCAACGTCGGT
Organism: Grosmannia clavigera kw1407; assembly: GCF_000143105.1. Classification (NCBI taxonomy): domain Eukaryota; kingdom Fungi; phylum Ascomycota; class Sordariomycetes; order Ophiostomatales; family Ophiostomataceae; genus Leptographium; species Leptographium clavigerum. The sequence continues at coordinate 1,852,838 of NW_014040797.1, read as the reverse complement.
TTTCTCCCCAGTTTTGTGCTTCCTTACTAAGAATTGGAAATCTGTCTCGGAGGCGAGAAAACACCTTGCAGCTAGGCCAGAGTCGGCACAGCTCTGGCGCACTGGCCGAGGTCAGATGTACGAGTTGCCCAGCACCGTTGCGTGGGGAAGCCGGGAATTCATCGTGCTGGCGGCTCTAATAATTGTATCTTACGTCGTATACTCCGTATGTAGCGTTGCTTTGCACCTGCCATGATTTATCACCCATGCCGCCACTGGCTGGTTAGCATCAGCATCAGCATCAGCACCTGCCGGAGTCCACAGTTCACAGTCCACAGTGTCGCGACAAGCTCGGCTGTTCTCTCGTTCTGCACGTATTTAAATGGCGACCTAAAGGAGGAAGAAAGAGGAGACCCTAACCCGAGTGTGGCCCTTCGATTAGCTCACCACAAGAATTCAAAAAGGTTGGAATTTTCGAGTTTAACGTTGATTTGACAGTCGCCGGATTCGCCTGGTCCTGATTATTTTATTTTATTTTATCCTGCCCTTCTCCTCCCGTCTCCCATTGCTTTTCTCGTCTGTCCTGCTGCCCCATCTGCTCTTTCCTGCTCGATCACTTGCTTTTTCCCTCCCTCCCTTTCTTCCTCTTTCCGGCGCCACCTGTCTGTTGCGTTTTTCTTTCCTGATCTTCTCCATACTTTGACACATCTCCCACTCTTCTGTGCAGTTCCCCGTCTTCTGCCTCCGCTTTGGCCATCGCTTCCTCTTCATGATCTCTCTCTGCCTCCCTCGTCACTTCTCCCCGACCGCTTCCCCGATCAGCCGGTGGTTTCGACTATGCCCCGAACAGAGACCACGACGGAGCTGTAAACTGCAACCGAACTGCACCGGCCGGCGTCAGCCTGCAAGAAAGCATCCAAACCCTTCACCGCGCAGCTACTTGCATTACACGCTGCCGGTATAGACACACCCCCTTACAGGTAAACCCAATTCCATCCCCCAGGCGTTATGATTCGTCCTCTTGTGTTTCTCTTTGCATCCACCGTTGCCTTAATGTCCTTTCTCGCCTCCACTTTGGCTTCACTTTGGCTTCACTTTGGCTTCTCACTTTGGATGTGCCGTGGCTTTTCTTCGTCTCGCTACCCCTGAGTTCATTAGAGCCCCCCGTCTGTTCCTGCACCTCTCTATACTTCTGCCCCCTCCAGCATCCCCATCCCACCGCAGAAACATTATAAGAGGCGGATGCATGCAAATACATGCAAACACATGCATATACACATCCACTTAACCCACGCATTCAACTACCCACCCACCCACACGCACAATCTCGCGCTGTTGCACGTTTGCTTCCCGGCGAATCCGTGTCCTTCTCGCACAGCCAAAAACCCGGACATTATCTCATCATGACTTGCACCAGCTCAACACAGCTGCCTCCACTTTTGTTGGTCATCGGCCTTTAATACTTGCTAATCCTGCCCTCTCATTTTCTAGCCTGCCACCCCCTCCTCTATTAGTCCTTTCTGGCAATCTTCGCCTCCCTTCTACGCCTTGTTGCTTATCAAATCCAATCAGCACCGCCACTTTGTCGGAATTCTTTCCTTCTCGGCAGTCAACTGGGGATCCCCCAACTCAGCGCGAGACGTTTCTCTATATAGCCTCGGCGCTCCTTTCCACCCGAAATTTGCAACAAGCGAACAGAATCCAATTGACCACATTGAAGACGCGAGAAGAGAAACGACGTCTTCCTACCGCAAAAGGCCCACTGTACCCCCACGCATTCAAGACACTTAATAGCACCACTCTCGCGGACGGACTGTCGCCTCTAAGACCATCGGCTGTTGTCACACCAAACCCACACTTCGCCCGCAGTAGTATCTCCAATCCTCCAGGGCCGATCAGAACACCGTCCGTCTCTCCGGCCTGTTGTCGGTGCGAATCCTCCGCACCGGGGTGAAATTGGGGGCGATACAGCGCACGTCCTTCGTGCTCGTGTCTGTGTCTTAGCCGAATATTCTCTAAAAGCACACGCACGTCCTCTGGCTCATTGCACAGGTGGTGCACTCGACCATGGCGAGCTTCTCGTCAGATATGAAGGCCACGGCCCCATCAGAACGCTCGCATGCCTCCTCAATCCGATCAATCGAACTCCCCCCGAGTGCTTCACCAAATCTCAAAGCTCAAAATGGCAGCACTACGCCCCCAGATGCACAGTCGAAAGCAGCCGAAAAGACATCTGTCAAAGATCGTATCACTCGCATGTTCTCACAACGCTCAACCACTGGACATGAGGCTTCCTCCAGTCCTTTAAACGGGAATTCGCAGAATAAGAAGACCGGACAACATCCACCTCTACAACAAGCTCAGCAACAGCAACAGCAACAGCAACAGCAACAGCAACAGCAACAGCAACAGCAACAGCAACAGCAACAGCAACAGCAACAGCAACAGCAACAGCAACAGCAACAGCAACAGCAACAGCAACAACAACAGCAACAACAACAGCAACAGCAACAACAACAGCAACAGCAACAGCAACAGCAACAGCAACAGCAACAGCAACAGCAACAGCAACAGCAACAGCAACAGCAACAGCAACAGCAACAGCAACAGCAACAACAACAGCAACAGCAACAGCAACAGCAACAACAACAGCAACAGCAACCACAACAGCAGCAGCAGCAGCAGCACCAAGCACAACTCGAACTGCCTGGCAAAACGAGCTCTGACCAGACCTCGACTCTTAACGGCGCTGGTGTTTCTACACCAAGTACTGCAAACAGCGGTGCGGCATCACCTTTGGCGAAACCTCAAGTTCCATCTCGAAAAAGCTCCGCGACCGATAAGGCAACTGTAGCTCCTTCTCCAAAGGCAACAAAGCCAGGAAACCACGTGGCCCCCAGTCGATTCGTCTCTGGCCAGAATCAGCAAGGCGGCCATGAGCACCACCTCAAGTCAAGTCGCCGACAAGAAAAGCTCATGGACATGTTCCGTGTCTTTCTGGGAAAAAAGATTGAGAACCCCGACAGTGACCTGTCCTTGGTTTCAAGCTGGGTCGACAACCTTAAGCAGGAAAATGACAGCTTGGCTGCCGAGAAGAAGGCCGTTGAGAAGAAGGCGGGCATCTTGACCGCGGCTGCACAGCCTTCGACGCTCTCGGAAAAGTACGGCAAATGCCAGGAAATTGTAGGCCGCGGTGCTTTTGGAATTGTGCGCATCTCTCACAAGAAGATGGCCGACGGCCTCGGCGAGAAATTGTATGCTGTTAAGGAATTCCGTCGCCGGCCCGAGGAGAATGAGAAGAAGTACAGCAAGCGCCTGACATCCGAATTCTGCATATCTTCGAGCTTACGCCATCCAAACGTCATCCACACGCTGGATCTCATCAAGGATGCGAAAGGCGATTATTGCGAGGTCATGGAGTTCTGCGCAGGGGGTGATTTATACACTCTGGTCCTAGCTGCTGGCAAGTTGGAGGTGCAGGAGGCAGATTGCTTCTTCAAACAGATGATGCGAGGCGTCGAGTACATGCACGAGATGGGTGTCGCCCATAGGGATCTCAAGCCCGAAAACCTGCTGCTCACGACACACGGAGGCCTCAAAATCACTGACTTTGGCAATGGCGAGTGCTTCCGCATGGCGTGGGAGAGCGATGCCCATATGGTCACTGGCCTCTGCGGGTCTGCCCCGTATATAGCTCCTGAAGAATACGTCAGCAAGGAGTTCGATGCACGAGCCGTCGATGTGTGGGCTTGTGGCGTCATCTACATGGCCATGCGTACCGGCCGTCATCTGTGGCGTGTTGCAAGAAAGGATGAAGACGAGTTTTATGGCCGGTATCTCGATGGTCGTCGCGACGAAGAGGGCTACGGTCCTATTGAATCCCTTCACAGGGTGAGTTTTGGCACTGTCTTATCTGCACATCGTCATTTTGGGATAAATGCTAACACCACCAGGCTCGTTGCCGAAATGTGATCTACTCGATTCTGGACCCCAACCCTTCTCGGCGTATCACAGCCTCACAAGTGCTCAAGTCCGAGTGGGGCCGCGAGATAAAGTTGTGCAAGGCTGGCGAGGAGGGACTCTGATCTTCGGCCAGTGCCTTCAGAAGGACGTCTTGTGGGCGTTTGGCAAAACGAAGCGGGATTATTGAGAGGAGGGTAACTGGGCTTGGCGAAAACCGGCACACTTTTTGTACCAATGACGTCACTGCGCTTTCTCCCTCGTGCCTAATTTTGCCAGTCGGTTCTACCTTTTTCTCTATATACTTTTTACTATACCTATCATTTTTTTTTTCTTTTTTTTTGTTACTCTATAAAAAGGGCGGGGCTTTTCAGCGTATTGCGGCTTGCGGCTTGCGGCTTGCGGCTTGCGGCTTGCAGCTTGCAGTTCGCGGCATGCGGCAAATGCTGTTTGATATCTTGGGGGCCAGCAGCGGCGTTTGGATGGATGCATTTGCCTTTAATGAATTTCATTGGTCTTTTCTTGGGTTAGAAGAGCCCTCGTGTGTCAAACCGTTTATCAACGAAGCTCGACAGCCAAGGGAGTTTTGGGGGGTGGGCGGGCTACGAGCTCACCATGGTATACACGTTGTATTTGCGCATATTAGTAGCCGATGTATTGCAGCCGTCTCGACTGGCGAGGGCACAAGCAGGGACACGGCTAGATATATATGCGGAAGAATGAAGTAAACGAACAAATTCCGAGAGGACTGGGTTGGACTTCCTAACTCCTTTACTTGGCTTCACTGCACTCGTGTTGCGTATATCTCTGTTACTATTCAAACAGCTGCTATCCAGTACAGCACCGAAACTCCGGCAGGTTACATGAACAGATCATGATTTCATCCCCATCTACCAAGTCTTGCAAGATCGAACAGGGTGAATAGACACTTCCAGCTTAGCGAACGCGAAAAGGGACTCGCTGGATGGAAAGGCGTTTGGGTAATCTGGAGAAAATGACAAGACAAAAATAGAAACACGAGAAAGAATTGGGATTGTGACAACGCTAAGATTGTGAGGAAAAGAGAGCAGAACATGCGAAAAAGAGACATTTGAAGGGTCGGCCAACACGTAACCCCGAGAAGAGATGTAAGACGCAAATAAATCAAAGTAAAAACAAAAGGCAACTCCCCCAGCACACCACATCAGATGCTGACTAGGGAGGGACCATCCCTCACCAGCTTTCCATCCTGTCCAAGTCAAGCCGTTATCTCATCGTCATTTACCCAAAGAGAGCACAAACCTGTGACCACATTCTCTTTCCATCGCCAAAACGAGTTACACAAGACATTAAGATAATCCTTTCCAGAGCCCGGTCCTGACCTCCCCGAATAGAAGTATATTTGGCGACACATAGAGAGTATCGTGAAACAAAGAAAGGTAAGACCGTAACTGTTGATTTCTTTCCTTTCAAAAAGGTGGAGAGTGGAGTGGGGGAGGCTAAGAGTGGAACAGGTCCCAGGCCCGTTCACAGAGCCGCAGAAATTCATCACGCTTGGCTCGCTGGGTCTCCGGACTGTCACGGCCCTCGCCAAAGGGACCGCGCCGTTGTGCAGGACGGCCAGTACCCAGCGGTGGGCTGCCTTCTTCGTATTCGGCACGGGGACGTCTCCTGCTCGTGCTCCTGTTGCTATCCATGTTCCGAGAAGCGTAGCCTTGCTGTGGCGAAGGCGGCGTCGGCGGCTGAGGACCGCCGTAGTGGACAAGCTTAGGGAGCAGTTCGGGGCGTCCGCCAGCCAGCTCAGCCTGTGCCTCCTCGGCAGAGCGGTATTCTCTCAAACGTGCAGACGCTGAAGGCTGCTGCTGCTGCATAGGATGCGGGGGTGGGTGTGACATTGGCGGAGGATGGCCTGGAGAGGTCAACGGTCCGCGCGAACCGCTCTGCTGAACATACAGCGAGTGTCCGCTCGATTCGGGATGGCCAGACAGGCCCTGGCCAAACACATCGGCGATGGGTGGTAGGCGGTTATTTGTCTGGTTGGCGGGAACGTGGTGGATGTGGGATGTGTTTGACAGCTTGGACGGCTGGTTGGTGATGTGCCGAGTCAACGGATGGGGATTGTGGATGCCGGTGAATGTCTGTCCCAACGGGGCTGACTGGATGACACGCTCACTGGCAAAGGTCTCATGAGATGGCGCAACGATAGACAGGCCCGGAGGCGCCTTGTTGCGTCGAGACATGCCGGGGGTTTTTGCCGCGAAGTGGCTGGAGCTGTCCTTGTCCTTGTTCGGGATCTCGCCGTCGCCCTTGGCAGATTGCTGCTGCAGACGTGCCTCGATGATGTGTCGCTGCTGCTCACGCACAGTCATGCTGCGCTGCAGCTGCTCCTTCATGGCAGGATCGTGAGTGACAAACCCAGGTGACAGACAGGCAAGGCCGACTTCCTGAATGCCCAATCCGTCTCTTGCAGTCATCGGGCGGCCAGTGCCTGGCGCTGCCGAGCTTGCACTGGCACCCTTGGAAAGATCCAGTCTTCGCGGGCGGTGTCGTGGAGTCGGCTCGGGAGAGCCGGGTTCTTTCTTCACGACAATCTTGGGCGGGCCTGCGTTTCGAGAGCTGGTAACGATGTCAGCGGAGTGACCTAGGGAGGGGAACCAGGAGGAACCAGGAGGAACCAAGAGGACCAGGAGGCAATTTGGCAGGAGAGATTTGGAATACATACGCGCTGGGTGGTGAAGATCTTTGCGCACCGCCTCGAGGGCTACCGCTGCCAGACCGTTGTGCGGCGGCATGTGGTGTTGTTGCTGAGATGGTTCTCTGAGCGATTGGGGAAGTGGAAACAGCAGCTACGGCAGCGGCTGCGGCAGAGAGCTCTGCTGCCGTCGCAGTCGTGGATGTGTTTGAGGTGGCTGCGGAGCTGCTGCCTTTGCCGCTTCCAAATGACGGCCGGTCATGGGGGGCCGGAGACGGAGCCATTGCGATGGCGGTACTCATTGTGAGATTGGTGAGAGGCGTTCGGGTGAGCGCGAGGTGAGGGAAGGGAGACTGAACGGATGCGGTTCTCGGCACTAATCTTGTGTCGGTACCTCAAGGCAGACTGTTTCTAGTATCGACCGGTTCCAGCCACGTCGACAGGGATCTCTTCGGCCTATGCCTGGGTTTGTTGTTCGTAGTCGAGCAGGCTGTCCTCGTTGTCTGCCTCCACGATATGTCCGTGATGTGGCAAAGACAAGGGGCGGGAGACGGTCTGCGGGTACAGATAAAAGCGCCAATGATTCAGAGCAGTAGACGCCTTGCTGATTTTGACTAGCTGGCTCCTTGTTTTGAGGTGCTCTTCGCGTTTGCGCGAATGCCTAATATCCACAAGACACTAACGAGCGAAACGATGATATCCCGCCAATGTTGGTCGTTGGGAGCTGTACTGAACGTTTCCTGTCGTCAATTACAGCATAAAGTCGGCCGTTTGTGTTCGAGAGAGCTTAATGCTAGAGAGAGAGGGTGGCTCGGGCCTGGTAGCCGTGTGGTTCGTACTTTTTGCTTTCCAAGAAATACTCTAGTCGGGGCTGATCTTTGCCGGCAAGCGATAAGAACGGTGTGAAAGGCCGTATTGGTAGTCGTGGTCGACGGTCAGGACGAGAATACGACAAGTGGGTGCTATATTAGGCGCGGGGCGACAGGCTGTCAATGCGTGCGTGCTGTAAATCAGGTCGAGAAACGAAGCAGCGAGAGTAGAGACAGAGCACGGCAGTGGAAGCGAGAAGCAAGGAAGACGGAAAAAAGAACGAAGGGACGAATGTGGTGAGAACAGAAAAAATATATGAGGGAAGGGGGGGCAGAGGAGAAAAGCACGGAAAGTACAAGGGTGGTTCAGAAGTAGTTTGGGAGGACGAAGCGCTGGTTATGAAAGGAGCGATCTGGTGAGCGACAGTGATACAGTTGTGTGTGAGAGATCTTGGCCCGGGGGGTTAACTGGTCAAGGATAAAGGGGGAGGAGGGGTGTGGCTCTTTGGGGGGTGTGGAGGAGTCCTCCTTCCCTTGTACTCCGTACAAGTACTCGTAGGGCAAGGCGTGCCGTCAGAGCAGGAGCGATGTTGGTTTGCGCTGGCGGAAATGGAAGGTCAGTCGGGCCGTTCTCTCCCTCTACGTCGTAGGCGATCGTGCTTTCTGTTTTCTTCCCTGCTGTTCTCCGCCGCAACTGCCTGTCGTCAACGTCCTCTGCTGCTCTTCTCCCAGCGAGAAGGCGGAACCTCCAAACCTGTGTCTTGAGTAGAACCACTACGACTTAACTCTGTACCTGCCGCACTAGTGAGTTACAGTACATAGTAGAGAGCATAGGGGGCCGCACGATTGGCCGCCCTCGGATTGGAGGGGGAACGCTTAAAAGCCGGCAAAAAACATCGCCCTCCTCGACCTGCCCTTCCCTCCACTTTTCTCCTCTAGTTTGTTTTACCTTTACGCTGGCCCAAACACACCGTCCTGAGGCAAGTCGCCGAATTCTCCGTAACTTACGTCCCTACCACCTGCCCCCCTGTCAAATGGAAGAGAAAAAACTTGTCCCGCCTCCAGTTTAGCCGTCCGTTCGTCTCGTATTCTCCTGGGATACTACCTGTGTGTAATAGCCGCAGCTTTTTGGTAGCGGATTACGTCGCTGTTGTGACTGTCATTCCTGATGCTTGGCCTTTTTCCCGCATCGCTTCCCGCATGCCTTTTCCCTCCTAGCCATGTGCATAATGCAAAAGGAATGATCGTGTTAGGCGAGCATTGCTTTTGCAAGGATTGGAGGATAAAGTGACTGCGTACGTACGTCGTATAATGTGCTCGCACATGTAACGAGTACAAGTACAGTATCACTTAGAGTCATAATTCCTACATAGTATCTCCCCCCCCTTGTCATATTTGTCCCAGAACACGGAGTTGGAAGCTTGGCAGTGCTAGTCCTTGACAGAGGCGACGCACGAGCATTTTGCTCGCCCGTTCTTGGTCGATGGCCCCCCTCCTCCTTGGCTGCAGATGCGAAACAGTCGAGAAGAAGACCAATTGAAAAGGTGGCATTTCCAGGCCCAAGACACGCATTTCCCCCCTTCAGTCAAGCCGCTCCAAAAAGGCGCCGCCGCTACTGCAAGGAGAAGGAAGCACCGAACGCAGCCAGCGTCACTGCTGCCCGTTTCCGAATCTTGTCTGGTCGAGCCAGCCCACTTTGTTGGGCGGTGGCTCCGTACGGAAAGCCAGCCAAAACGAAACTACTGCACAGACTGGATTACATAGACGCCTCCCTGCCGCGTCTCGGCTGTACTCGTAAGAGATACATCGCAGCAGAGAGGGCTCGTGTGGGGTTTGCGGTTTGCTCGGCCTGGGAGCAGGAAGCATGGTCATGGAAGGTCACAGGCATCTCGCTTTACGCGCATATGCCCCTGGAGCCGTGGCCGAGGCTTTGTGGCCGCCTGCCGGGACACCCTTTGCCCTGCAGCAGCTGCCGACCGATGACATGAAAGGAGGCGCGAGCAGAGAAGACGTGGTCCGGCCCTGCTGCTCCGACCGGGCTTGGTGATCGTCCTTTCCAGCTCATCGTCAACATCGTCATCCCACCTGCTCAGTCAGTGCCCAGTTGGGTGGATATGACGGCCGTACTATGCAAGAGTCCGATGCCCTTTTCGCTCGATTTCCCCATAATTCGCCCCCTTCTTTCTCACCTATTCTGTTCCCGATATTGCCATTCCCTGGCTGATACCAGGCTGAGGGACTGGCTGTGCAGCAGATCCTTGCTCCGTCACGGTTCCCTCGTGGGAAAATGTGGCATTTTGCAGTGCCGATCGCAACATGCACCTCCCACTTCTCCTTGCCCAAGTCGCAAGCTGAGCTATCCTGGACCAACCCGAGCCCGAACCACGAGCATCGTGACTGTACGGAGTGCGGAGTACATGGTATTGCCTGCTGTATTGCAGGTACTTACCTCGTTTGCGTCGTACATTGGCCCGTCTCCCGCAGAGCCGGTTCACCCGCGCTGTGAACAATGCAACTACTCCGTACTTTGTAAGATATGGAGTACGTCGTATGTGTCTTGCTATGGATAGCGGGGTGCGACCGAGCCTGCATTCAGCCAGGAGCACGGAAGCCCCCCGTACAAGTTAGAAATATGTTTTGTGATCCCCAGCATATTCGGGCAGAAGTGCGGGTCTTTTGTTTCGTCGCCTGCAATCTCTTTTGCTTATTTATATTTGTTTGGTTTCGGCTCGAGCCTCTCGACGAGCATTTGGAGTTCCCTTTTGGGACTGTCTTTTGGTATTGCAACGCACGATCTGCTACGCAAGATAATACGAGAAGCGTGCGCAACTTACGATGGCCGGCACCGGTCCGCGATGGCGGCGATGCAGTCCGTCCACTTCGGCTTTCTACTGTGCTACCTATACGCCCTGCAAGCCTCTGTGCCACAGCGCTCCAATAGCGCCTGGGTGCTCCGATTGCCTCTCGGATCTCCTGTCTTTCCCTGTTCTGTTCCTGTCTCTTGTCTCTCAGCCAGTGAGGTCCGGCGTGCTACAGCATACTTCGTCTGGTCAGCCCCTGTTCGGCTATCGGCCGTTGGATGCCGCTTGGCTCAAGGTACAGAGTACCTAAGTCCGTTCGTTCAGCAATATCTATCTAACCTGCCCATATACGAAGAACGGAGTACGGCTCGTAGAGCGGAAGTGGTGCACGGATCAGTCGACACCCCTACGTGTTTGAGGTTTGTCCCCTGTCATCCAATCAGCGCCGTGCTCCATTTTCCTCAAGACGAAAATGCCATGTCGGTCCCGACACGATCCAATCATGCTGTCTTTTAGTATATGAGGGGAGCTCCCGTAAAATTCAAATCCACAAATCTGTCGTAGCTTCTTGACGGCCGGACTACCGGACAAGCCCGTTTCATCTTGGCGGCTGCGAATTTGCAAACAGTTGCATGGTATCTTAAGAAGCGCTCTATTTTTGCTTTCTAGTTTTCATTCTACGGAGTCGTATTTTCCCTCCCTATTAAGCACATACTCCCTGCATTGCGGTCGTCCGTAGAACCCGATCGACAGAGTTGCACGGATTGCATCCGACAAGTGGTACCTTGCCTCACGTGAAGAAGACTCGTACTTGGCGCTCAGGCACAGAGCAATAGACTTGGCGCAAGCAAGATACTACAACGCATCCTACTCTGCATATCCGTCGCCTAGCTTGCCGTGTCGGGCAAAGCCACCGGGTCGCCGTCATTTAAACGTCATTTGACGGAAGCTCGGCAAAAACAGCAAAGCACCCCGTACGGCCTTTGCTCGGCCCCAAGCCCCATCTAAGCCGAGATACAAGATTGGGAAGAACTTGCGGGTCATCATCGTCATAGCATCGTACTTCCACGTGTGCAAACCACGCGTACAAGACATTTGTGAACGCCATAGTACTGATGTGTGAAGAGTATTCTGTGATGCTATGGCGTCGCGAAACCACGCCGATCTCTTTGGTAGCACCTGTATTTTATTTCCTTTTTCTTTTTTTAGACGCTCAATCCGGAAGATGAACAGGGATGAACATGGATCATTTAATTTGCATGTCCAACCCTCACATTTTCTGCAACTAGCCGCCCGGTGGAGATTTATTGGTTTCTGGATTTCCTCTTCAGAAATGCACGACTCCTTCTACCTGCCCTTCTCAATATCCCATTTCGCTGGGTGGACCTGGGGCTCATGGCCTGTTCGGCCTTGCTTTCGGTCACGATTTGATCTGCAGACATAAAGTACGAGGTAGAATGGATTCTTGTTGCCGCAACCGGCCGGGAAGCAGGTTTTCGTTCGACCCCGTACGAGTACTTCCACTCCCCGTCGCATCGCAGTGCCGCCCATCCTGTTGTAGCTGCTCTAACCGCGAGGCTGTCCCATCACGTTCCAGCAAGTACTGTGATAGCTTGCCTCTCCATCTGATTTCAAAAAAATGATAGCGCTTCTGTGTCCATGTTCTTACCTACTCTCCCGAAAATAAGCACAGGGCGCTAGAATTGGAAATTACTTCTTTCTCCGTCGTGGCCGAAGCAGACAACTGCCGGACCCAACGAGCAGGTCTCAACAGGCCGCTCTTTGGGCCGCCAAGATCGTAAATAGTCTGACCTCGGAATGCGTACCGGGAAGACAACAGCTGTGCGATCCATACTCATAGGATGCGCTTAGAGCGAAGAAGAAAAAAAGGAAGGCAGGCTGTGTACGGAGTAGAGCTGCTAGCATATGATTATGTGATTCAGGACGGTAGTGTTTTAGCGTCCCCCGCGTTGTGAACTAATCTTTATCGGCGCAGAAAAAAAAGGTTTACGGCCAGCGGCAAAAATAGTGACGTTAGAAAGCGAAAAAAAAAAAAAAACGAGGAGCGACGACAACAGCAGCAGCAGCAACATTGATAGTACACACAAAGCCTCACAACACTACCAATCGCACGATCGCGGAGTGTTAACCCAGAATGTCTACTCTAAGGTCAAGAAGAAAGCAGGCCCCGGCGGAGCAGGTGCCTGAAGATGCTGAAATGGAAGATGCGCCGGCAGCTGCAGTCGAGAACACCGACAACATCGAAGCGACTGGAGAAGAAGATCTGATGCAAGACAAAGTAGAAGAGGGCGATGATAAAGGCGAGGAGGCGTACGAGGAGGATGAGGAGGAGGATGAGACACAGAGAGTCAAGCTGGTATGTTTACTCCAAGACGGTCTGAATCGTCCACACAGACGTCTACCGAATGAAAGACTTTCTGGGGCTGACACGCCTGCCGACAGCTGCCAGGATCAACACCGACGGCCGCGTCCTTTGAGTTTCTTGACGAGGGCCACACCCTTGGCAACTCTTTGCGGTACATCATCATGAAGAAGTAAGCCATCGCTTATACCGATACCAGAGGTGGAGTCGGGGAAGAAGGCGCATTTTATTTGGACGGCTAGGACTAATCTAGGCCTTTCTTTTTCTTTTGCAGCCCCGATGTTGAGTTCTGTGCCTACACCATCCCGCATCCGTCCGAGGCGAAGATGAACATTCGCATCCAGACATACGGTAGGCCCCAGCAACCCAAATTCATTTTGGTGGTGTCTGCATCCTATACTGACTATTTGATGCGTGTATATCAGAGGGTACCGCTCTTCAGGCGCTGGAGAAGGGTCTTCACGACCTGCAAGACCTATGTGATGTTGTTGAGGAGAAGTATTGGACAGCACGGAATGAGTTCGTCGCAGCGGCCACAGCAGAGGCGTAGATGTCCGAGAGCGACATACTGCAGAAGCGTGCTTTGGGGGTTGCATACCGTTCTTTTTACAGCTCGTTGCTATCGATATTTGGCACTGAGCTCATCTCAGAGAATCAAAACTCATAAAATAGACAGTACGATAAGATTCCGTTTTTTGTTTTTGACAACCGATTCCATATACGCAAACGCCCTTACGGAAACCATGTCTGCCTCTTCCCATTGAAAACCCCAACTGACTCCGTCAACCGCTGACCATTATTATGCCTCGTCCGTGCGCGCTTTTTTGCTCGACGAACTCCCGTACCCGTCGTCTTCAATGTCCTCCACCAGCTTCCGCTTGGTTGCCGGTGCCTGCAGTTTTGCTCTACTCTCGAACAGGCTCAGGATTCGTGCGTATTCCAGCTCCACGCTGCGGAGCGTTTCTTCCAGCTTATCTATGCGCTGGTCCCGCTCCAGTTGGCCCAGGATCTCCTTATTGTGTCGGTACAACCGCTGCTTGACAAAGAGTCGCCAGAGCTTGTACTCGTGTTGCTGCTCCTTGGTGGCTATCGGCGCCTTGCCCTTGCCACTCGGACCGCCGACCGCCTCAGCTTGGTCTCCGTCCAGCTCGTCTAGGCTTGGCCGCACGCTTGGTGCCAGCTTGTGCATCAGCTGCATTTCTACCAGGCGGTGAAACTGGCGTGGGGCAATTTTTGTTTCGTGGCGCAGTGCGTCTAAAGCTGCCTGGTCGACGATATTTTTGGGTGACGGGCCTGTTCTTGGGATCTGAACGCTTGTATTGATGCGCACGACCTCGTGGAATGCCGGCATGGTGCTGAGATACTTGAGATCTGCCAGATCGCGGACGTCGTCAAAGGCTTCATTCGGGTCCTCCACGGTGATCTCCACTGTCTGTGGCTCGTGCAGAAACTGCTCGAAGATGGCGTCGTAAAGGCGACCAGCATTACCTTTGCCCTGGAACGGCGGTAGAATGACGAACTGCGAGAGGCGCGACCGGCAAGGGAGCTTGGACAAGGCAAATTCAGGCTCGCTGCCGGGCAGCTCGAACTCGGTTGTGCGAGGTGGTGTAGCGGCCCCAACAGGCAGCAGAAAACGGTAGATGGTAGAGTAGCCGGCAAACTCGTACTCATAAGACGTTGCTGCACCGGGTAGCTGGCGCGTGCGGAAGAGGAAGAAAATGGTCCAGCGATCAGCGGGATCCGAACCGTCAGTCTGTATGAATGAGCCGCCTTCGATGAAGAGGGTGGCGAAGATCTGAATCCGGTTGATAAGCTGCTTTACGGCCGGGTCTTCCAGGCTGCCCTTCCAGATCTCGTAACGGCCGTCGCTAGTCTCGAGGTCTTTGATGCGATCGCCAGGAGGACGGTAGCTACCTGCAGGCATTTGCTTGATGGCTTCTTCGAACTCTGTTGACTTTTGGGTTGCCACTGCAAAGAGGAGGGGTTGGTGAGTATTCTGAGCAAGATAGCCTAATAGAGAGTAGCTATGTTAGTCATAGCAGAGACTGACCTGGGGGGAGAAATTCCTTCAGAACTTCGACGATATCGGTTGGCTCGTTCTCGCCCACGGGCTTGAACTTCTTTCCATAGGAGACCAACAAATTGGGGCGCATATCGGAGGCATTGTATCGGATGAGGATTTTGAGGTTCTGATAGCCGAAGATGGTCTCTTCGTTGCCGAAAATGGGGTATGTGAACTGCGGGTTGAATGTGGCCACGGTTTGCAACCCCGTCGGAGCAGCCCGGACGAGGCTGAGCTCCAGTGCCTCGTTGGCATTTGACACCCCTGGGGAAGCACCGAGAGTCAGCAATCGGAGCAGCAGCAGATGAAGCAGATGTCATTTGGAGCTCCCACATACAGTCGTCCATCGCGGGTACGCCCTCGGTATCAAGTCTGTGTCTTGGTGGTGGCGGTGACGGGTGGATCTGGCCACAAGGCTCCGTCGTGTGGAATATTTGCTATTACAGTCCAGGCCGAATTTGCTCGTTGCCGTCTTCGCCGGTCGCAAACTTATCTTTGAGACGCGATCGCGACAGAAAATAAAGAGAGGTACTCCGTAGCGCGTAACGTCTTAATTGGTGCGCACGGTACGGAGTACAGAACTGCCAAGACTGGAGGCAGGAGCGGCCCACTTGCTGCTGAGCCACATAAGCCAGGGGCAGGCTCTAAAACATTGAGAATTGATAGATATGCAACAAGACCACCCCATCGCAACGGAATATCGGATTCTTGCAGTCCATACACAGCAGAAACCCGCCTTGCGAATATCAGGACGGGTGACGGAGCACCAGCCTTTGGATTCGGCTGATTTGTGTGCTACCCTTTTGTAGCTGCCCAATGACTTGGCGACGAAACAGGCTTCCTATTTTTTGGTCTCATTGTTCAACTGCCCAAGTTCAGCTAGAATAAAATACAACATACAAGATGGGCGGCCTTCTGCTGCTGTTAGCACTGAGTGTATGTTCTCCCCAATGCCCTCGTGCTTGTCGCTGCAGCTAATTGACTCGTTATGTGTAGGCTGTGATGGCGCTTGCGTACGTTATCCTCCCTGTCTATCGTCTCGACCTCTCTCCCCAATGCCGACTGCACTTCTGCTGACACTGACTGCCAACAGCTCATTTCTTGCAGGCGCCCTCCCATTATCGATGACCCTGACACAATCCCAATTGCGCTTCGTCTCTAGCATAGGGGTCGGCATTCTCGTTGGCACATCGCTCATCGTTATCATTCCTGAGGGTGTCGAGGCTGTTGTGAACACGTATCTCACTGCCAGCTCGAGTGCTGGTGCAGGCGCTGCGATCCAGACACGACATACCTCTAGCTTCGAGGCTGCGATGCACCAAGCTGTTCCGCGGTCACTGGTCTCGTCAGGAGTCGATGCCGTTTCCAGCCCGCTGTCACCACGCGCCCTGGAAGACATTATCCAGCACATCTCAGTAAAGTCAGAGGCGAAGAGAGATGACCGCCGGCGAGCGGACGACATAGTTACCACGGCCGCAGCTGCTGCCCCGGAAAGCGGTGCCGCCGATAGCACAAAGGGATCAACCGATGAAGATACACAAAATGACAAGCACGGGCATGCACCATCGAAGAGCATACATGCGGACTCCGAGCACAAGCACGAGGCACCAACTCTGCCGACGTTTCAAATAGGATTTGCCCTAGTCTCTGGCTTTGTGTGTATGTTCCTGATCGACCGGTTGCCGCGGCATGCGGTGGACAGACTGCAGACGGTGCCAACGACGCGCCACATCAGCCTCGACAACCTGGGCCTGTCGGGTGTGGCCGGAGACAGCGATGGCGAAGCGGAGGAAGAGGTGGGATTTTTGGGGTCGCTAACACCAACACCACGACAGTCACGAGGGCTAGCAACCACGGCCGGGCTCGTGATTCATGCGGCGGCAGATGGCATAGCCATGGGCGCGTCGGCAACAACGGAGGACATGAAGCTGGGGCTCGTCATCTTCGTTGCCATAATGCTGCACAAGGCGCCGGCGGCGTTTGGCCTGACGTCGGTCCTGCTGAAACACGGCTTGTCAAAACGGGCAGCACGTGGCCATCTCGTGCTCTTCAGCCTGGCGGCGCCGTTTGGGGCGCTGTCCACGTATATATTCATAACCCTGGTGTGGGGCAGCAATATGGAGGGCGAGCGAGGCCAATATTGGACTGGGCTGCTGCTACTGTTCTCTGCAGGGACATTCCTGTAAGGCCCTCGTGCTCTCTCACACACCCTGTCCTACGAGGACGTCATGCTAACTGTTTAGATATGTGGCTATGCAGGCAATGCAGGACGACAGCGGTGGCCACGAGCATCACCTACCTCTGAACAACAGCTACGCCGAGAATGGCAGTATGGCACAGCGGAGACAGAACCGGCCACAGATGCGGGACACAGTGGCGACGATAGTCGGCATGCTTCTGCCGCTTTTGACCCAGTTTGGGCACCATCACTAGGAGAGGGGCCAGATCGACAGCCTGCCGATGTGGATCGTCCTTGCGGTTGTATATGGCGGCGTTGTGTTGTGGCTTTTCAGGAAGGCCTGAAGGCGTGTTCTTTAACTGTGTATTACTATACCTTACGCACCTTTCCATCAGCAAGAGGGAATCCGGAGGAAACGCAACGGTATGACTCTAAAAGTGCTCTTAGACGAGCGTGCACTGGAGTACTCGGAGTCAGGGTATTGTTTTGTTTTTAATGAGTATTCTTGGGCCAGTTTACTCTTCATCGGCTGATTATGGGTGGGCAATTGCATATTTGCCAAAAAAGAAGAAGTGAGGGTCTTCATATGCATGTTTTATGCTATCGCGCTCGCTCGTTGTTGGCGTGCCAATTACGGAATATGACAATGTCGGTACATCGCCCTTGAGTGTGATTTGTAGACGAATAGTAGAAGCACGACTGTCACTTTGGTAAGTATTCTTACCAGGCCTTGAGGCTGGACTCTTCTGATAGTTTTACGACACTGACTGTGTATGTTTTCCAAGTTTCTTGACATCTCCAAACCGACCTCTCATGCACTATAATATTCTCTTTCATCTATGCTGTAGACCAGTACTGGACAGCTGCTTCTGCAACGGCCACGCTTCTGTGAATGGGAACTCATGTCCACCTTCTCCAAGTATCTTACCAGACTTAGGCTTTGGCCCCAGAAGCCGCCTAGATGTCAGGGATTGCCTCCTTCTTTACTATTGCTAGATCA
This sequence comes from Grosmannia clavigera kw1407, assembly GCF_000143105.1. Lineage (NCBI taxonomy): Eukaryota > Fungi > Ascomycota > Sordariomycetes > Ophiostomatales > Ophiostomataceae > Leptographium > Leptographium clavigerum. Next base: position 1,834,994 of record NW_014040797.1, on the reverse strand, counting down.
GCACTGTCCAGCACAAGCAGGGGTTTTCCCAGTTTCCTGGGTGCGTTTATTCTTCTGCTTCTCCCCCTACCGCAGCTGCTTAGCCGCGGCATCGGAACCGGCAAGCCGTGTCCACACCAAGTGCCGTCTTATTGGCGACTTGAATTTTGATACGGTCAAGGTACACGACCGGAGAAAGTTATCAGAAAAGGAGACTCAAAATAGAAGAAATGTCAGGTTTAGTCACATAGGATGTGCGCAGATTTTATGTATATGTAGATGAGGCCGACTAGGTGAAATTTGTGCGAGAGACAACACAACGCATCAAGCTCTCAACTTCTTGACCAGCATTAGCTTTTTTTTTTGTCAACGGCAGCACCACAATCTGAGGTTAGACCCTAAAGGCCCACGTTGGACAGACAGCTTTCACAAATACGTCTAACTGCTATAGGTACTAAACTCACCGACAAAGGCTTGCGTCTGAGCATGTCTGACATTGACTCGACAAAGGAAGACCGCATTAACTCTTTTGCGTCAACCCAGCAGCCTGTTTACTCCAATTTTAACACACTTTCAGAGTAAAACCCTATCGAGCTGCAGCATGGAAATTGTAAGAGCACGCAATGAAGCACATCCTACTCCATACTCCGGTTGATTAAACTAGAGGGGAGGCAAGGCTCGGGGATTTTCTCGCCGAACAGTGCTCTGCCCGCCGGCCATGTAACACTGCTCGGCCGAGCAGCAAGATGCCACGGCCAGGTTGTATCTTACTATGTGCGGAGTACTCCGTAGACGAGAGTACTTTCCCACCGGATGGAGCACGTCGTGTATATTTCCGCAAGTTGGGCAAGCACTGAAGGACCATGTCTCAATCCACACGAAATGCCACCCTCTGGCGAGTCGACGCTGGCGGTTAGACGAGGAAGGCGAGTTCTGGACGGCGATTGGCTGACAGGTCTCAGAGATGGGCTGGATGCGCTCTGGGTAATTAAGATAAGATACGAACAGGACGGATCAGGACGACAGGGTAGTTGCGAACCGCGCAAGGAACAAAGGGGGAAGGGGCGGGCGCTGCGCGTTTACGAGGAGGTGAAACGGAGCAAGAGTGGATTGCTGCTCATAGTGTAAGGGGGGCGGTAACAGCGCTGATGGCGCGCAGGACAATGCAACGGCACAGGCCCCTGGGCACGAGCTGGGCAAGGAAGCAGACGGCCGTCTCTCGCGTGCCTGACGCAAGCGGCAGTCGAGGTGAGGAGGAATGCCGACAGCTCGTGACAACGGCATGCCAGCCGCGACCCAATCGACAAGCAGGCGAGCGAGGCCGTTCCGTTTGCGAAAAGCGCCAGGGGCAGAGCGCTGTTGCGTGCTGCTAGGACGCTGCTTGCAGGGCCTCAGAAACGGCATGCACCCACTGTGCTCCGGTGCTATTCGGTGCTGTACTCGTAGTCAGCGGTCGTTCCTGTCATCTGATTCGACGCTGGGCCCACTCCGCCTCTCTCGCCCTGGCCGTTTCTTTCCCTTTTCCCTCTGGTCTTCCCTTTCTCGCCTCTCTACTTCCTCCAGCAAAAAAGTACCCGACGCCATCAACTCCCAATCCCTCCTTCTTTCCTCTCCGGCTTCTTCTCATCCTCGCCCCTCTTCCTCCCTCTCCCTCCGCCCCCCTTCTTGATACCTGCCAAAGGGACTGCCGAGACACGAGAACACCGGAACACGAGACACCGCGTCTCTCCAACATCATCGCCTGCTCTTGCTCTGCGAGTCCGTTCTCCCGCCGCTCTTTACTCTACCGCCATGCCAATGCACCCATAGCCGTCGTCTGCCTCGATGAGCATACACCCGCGTGTCTGCTGCCAACAAGGACCCTTCTTTTTGATCGCGCCTCTCGTCCATCGCCGGCCTCGACCCCTTTCTTCGCTGTCCATACTTCCTTCCGCCTCCACCGCCTCTCAGCCGTCGTGTTCATGCACAGACTCGAAACCGGACTCTAGCAACAGTGGCCGTACCAGTGCCTCTGAACGTTTCGGACCACTTTCTCGCCCTTCTCCTCTCGTGGCACCGACTACCGCAGAGGTAGATCACCAGAGCCTCATCTGATTTCAGACGAGGTACGGAGTACAGCGGACGGCAGAAAAGGTCAGCCCAGGACTGCGTCGCCTTTGGACGCCCCTTTTCTTTCTTCCTCTCGTGTCGTTTTCTGCCGTGGACTGCTCTGGCTGGATCATCCTGTCCTCGTCATACGGCTAACATGACCCAAGATCACTCGTCTGCCTCTGCCACCGCCTCCTGACGCGAAATCACACCATGGCCGGATACACGCAACCAGCCAGTTTCTCAGACCGAAGGGGGAGTACTTTCAGCTGCGACGAGCTCTCTCTCGACACTGGTTCTATGAAGGCCACGCAGACTCGACCCCCTAGGGGTCCCCCAACCCCGAGCATGAGCACTCCTGCTGCCGACTTCGATCAGACTTTAACAGGATCCCCGCCGCCACCGCCAACCCCGGCTGCCTCGCCCGGCCCTTCACACATCCAACCTGACTGGAGCGATGTTGCCGCCGACGAGGACTTCTTTCATGCCAAGGTCCGCCACCACTTTAAGAGCTGCAGCAGTTCGCAGCGTACGCGACTGCTGGCCGACTTGCTCAATCTCTGCACGAGCCAGCAATTGAGTTTCGTCCACCAATTTGTCAGCCCGTTGCTGAAAAAGGATCCTTTCACGAGCCTGCCCGACGAGCTCTGCTTAAGAGTATGTTGTTTTGCCCATGTGATCATTGGTAACTTTCTCTGCGTTTCTTGTGCTGACTCATTCCCTAGATCCTTTCCTTCATCGACGATCCAAAGGTTTTGGCCCGCGCCTCTCAGGTATCGCGTCGCTGGCGGGATCTTCTAAGCGACGACATGACGTGGAAGAACCTCTGTGTCAAACATGATTACGGTCGCCGTCTTTCTATAATTCTCCCGACCCCCCCTGCTGTCATGGCCTCGGAGGACTCGGTATCATTCCCAATGAGCGTTTTCGATAGCGACTTTGCTGCGCGTGGATCCTCGCTGCTCGGACCGCAGGACCCTGACCTGCCCTTGGCTACGTCTCGTAGTCTCGACGGCGCCTCCGGGAGCTCGCTCTCCAGAACCCGACCGAAGCTCAAGTCTTACAAGTCGCATTTCAAGCAGCGATATCTCGTTGACGCCGCCTGGCGAACCGGCGGTCGCAACAGTGCGAAGAACATCACCCAGGATGGCGGTGTGGTCACCAGTCTTCATCTGACGTCCAAATACATCATTGTTGCGCTGGATAATGCCAGGATCCATGTGTTTGACACCGAGGGCGAAAACCAAAAGACTCTCCAGGGACACGTGATGGGCGTATGGGCCATGATCCCATGGGATGATATACTCGTTAGCGGGGGTTGCGATCGCGATGTCCGCGTGTGGAATCTAGCTACTGGGTAGGCTACCTGGCCAGGGATAGTAATGGAAGACCGACATGCTAACACGCCTAGGGCATGCCTGCACACTCTCCGCGGGCACACATCGACGGTTCGCTGTCTCAAGATGTCAGACGAGAACACGGCAATTTCTGGCTCCCGCGACACCACCCTTCGAATCTGGGACATTCGCACCGGCCTCTGCCGCAATGTTCTAGTTGGTCACCAAGCCAGCGTGCGGTGCCTCGAGATCAAGGGCGACATTGTCGTGTCAGGCAGCTACGACACCACGGCAAAGGTCTGGAGCATATCCGAGGGCCGATGCCTGCACACCCTGCAGGGCCACTATAGCCAGATCTACGCCATTGCCTTTGACGGCGTCCGGGTGGCTACTGGGAGCCTCGACACTAGCGTTCGGATATGGAACGCCGCGACAGGGTAGGCAACGCTTATTCCACACCTCCACATGTGCAGACCGGGTCACTAATTCTCGCTTACAGAGAGTGCCAGGCTGTTTTGCAGGGCCACACGTCGCTTGTCGGCCAGTTGCAGATGCGTGGCGACACGCTGGTGACAGGCGGTTCTGACGGCTCTGTCAGGGTGTGGTCGCTTTCCCGATTCTGTCCGATTCACAGGCTGGCGGCGCATGATAATAGTGTTACGAGCCTTCAGTTTGACGACACGCGTGTTGTGAGCGGTGGTAGTGACGGCCGCGTCAAGGTGTGGGACTTGAAGACAGGCCAGCTTGTCCGCGAGCTCATCTCCCACGGCGATGCTGTGTGGCGCGTGGCTTTCGAGGACGAGAAGTGTGTGGCGATGGCCCTTCGCAATGGCCGGACCGTCATGGAGGTAAGTCTTGGGCTTCGCTTCTGGGCTCTTGTCAAGTCCGTCGTGCTAACTCGTGCAGGTATGGTCTTTCTCCCCCCCAGAAGAAGCTCTCGTGGAGTACCCCTTGTCGATTCCGCCACGTTCTCTCGAGACGTCTGAGCCAGCCCGCCCGATGAGCGCCATGGCGCTCGACTTCCACCACCCACAAAGCTTACTCGGCAACCTGCCGCAGCGAGATTCGTCGGGTCAGGACACCGACATGAGAGATGCCGGACCGGCAACAGCCCCGCTCGAGCAGGGCAGTGCTGCCTTCTTTCAAGACGCCGTCTGAACGCTGCGGTAACAATATGCCGCCGCCTGATCTACATATCGCATGGACTGTGTGCTTTTTTCGGGGACGGAAGCGCTTTTTTCTCTCCAGCATTCTCGACCGGGATGGAAAACCAGGTTGCGTCACGTCGAAAGTTTGGTCCTTATAGCACCGCAAGCAGCATCGCGCGGTGTTAAAGCAGAATATGTGCCGTCGTCAACACGGCTAGATTAGGTTTGGACATGTCATTCTTTCTCTGTTTCCTGCGTGGAACAAAGCATGGTCAGGGGCGTTTTTGGGCGGTCATTGTTTGCAAATTGGACGGATCCAGGGATTTTATTTAGAGATTCTTGTGCAGCGAGCATGGTGAACAGAGCATCTGTACTGCTTGATAAGATATCTTAGCTTTGCTGTCGTTTTTGGTGCCCTATCAGCGTTAATAATACAGTGAGTTGATTTATACGGCGTCTGTGTCGGCGTTGTCGGGAGAAATTGCGACAGCTAAGAAGCTCGCTGTAATTTTGCACGACGGAGCGAGCGGGGAAAGAGTCGCCGTTCTCTCTTTCGGTGTTTGGCAAGCCGTTGAGACGGGTGTTATAGGCGAACTAGCCCCTGTACGGGCTAGCGTGGACCCCCGATCGCACGGTGGAGAATGAAGGGCACTGCCAGCAAATTTTTGATTGGACTACAGGGAGCTCTGTACTGCTCCGGAGGTCCCTCCAGCAAGTCCGCAGAGCGCGAGACAGATAGCAATGCGGCGGGAAAAGCTGTCTGGTCTCCTTCCGCTTTTTTTTCTCCCGATCTGGCGTTAATTTCTCATCCACGCTGCAGCAATTTACACTACGAACGACGTCTGATTTCCAATCGGCCGTGTTCGCATCAATCAGACCGTGCGGATTTCTATTGCTGGATCTTCTGAGCCTCTCGGGCCCCTCCGATCGTTCCTGTTTTCTGGGAGATCTTTCAACATGTTCTCACGTGTTGCTTTCCGGGCTGGCCGTGCGGCTTCAGCAGCCGGAGCTCTGCGGACGACGCCGATAGCGGCGGCTGTGCGTGCGTCGACGATGGCAGCACGGCGGACGGTGACGACGGATGCGGCGTCGGCACATGTGGACAAGAGCGCGGTGCCGGAGTCGGACGACGAGCCGTTCACGATCACGCTGAGCGACGAGAGCTTCGAGACATACGAGATCGACCCGCCCTCGTACACCCTGGAGGTGACCAAGAAGCACCTGAAGCGCACGTACTACGACATGGTGGTGGTGCGGCAGATGGAGATGGCCGCCGACAGGCTGTACAAGGAGAAGAAGATCCGCGGCTTCTGTCATCTGTCGACCGGCCAGGAAGCCGTGGCGGTGGGCATCGAGAACGCCATCACGCGCGACGACGACATTATCACGTCGTACCGCTGCCACGGCTTCGCCTACATGCGCGGTGCCCCGGTACGCAAGGTGCTGGGCGAGCTGCTGGGTCGGCAGGGCGGCATTGCCTACGGCCGCGGCGGGTCCATGCACATGTTTGAGAAGGGCTTCTACGGCGGCAACGGCATCGTGGGTGCCCAGGTGCCGGTGGGTGCTGGCCTGGCTTTTGCCCACATGTACGAGGGCCGGAAGAAGGCGACGATCATCCTGTACGGCGACGGTGCCAGCAACCAGGGCCAGGTGTTTGAGGCCTTTAACATGGCGAAGCTGTGGAAGCTGCCGGCTCTGTTTGGCTGCGAGAGTGAGTTTATTGTTTTTGTTTATGTTTTGTTTATGTTTTGTTGTTGATCCCCGTCTAACAGCCCAGACAACAAGTACGGCATGGGCACGGCAGCCAACCGGTCGTCGGCCCTGACGGACTACTACAAGCGTGGCCAGTACATTCCGGGCATCAAGGTCAACGGCATGGACGTGCTCGCGGTGCAGCAGGCGGTCAAGTACGGCAAGGAGTGGACGGAGAACGGCCACGGCCCGCTGGTGCTCGAGTACGTGACGTACCGCTACGGCGGCCACTCCATGTCAGACCCCGGCACGACGTACCGCACGCGCGAGGAGGTGCAGCGCATGCGGTCGACCAACGATCCGATTGCCGGCCTGAAGCACAAGATGGTCGAGTGGGGCGTCGTGACCGAGGACGAGCTCAAGGCGCTCGACAAGGAGGCCCGCAGCTACGTCAATGAGGAGTCGGCCGCGGCCGAGGCCATGGAGCTCCCGGAGGCGAACCTGCAGGTGCTCTTCAACGACATTTACGTGCCGGGCAGCGAGCCCAAGTTCATCCGCGGCCGCACTGCCGAGGAGATCCGCTACTATGACTAGGGGAAGAGGAAGGAAAGCATGAAAGGAAGCAAGGAAGCAAGGAAGAGATAAGTGGAGAGAATAATGAATAAAAGAGACTCCAACGGACAGCACTCTGCCTGACGTGCGTATTTGTTTTACTTCTGATTCTATCATATCCGCCTGCAAGTATCTTACTTGTAGCGGGGATGTAATGCAATGAATCAGCCCACGTGACCAAGGCGATTGGCGGCGAAGCCTGCTGCCTTCCATTAAAATGGAACGCGTTTTCTGCTGCAAGCGCGTCGGCCGCTAACAAAGCTGCATCTTTTGCTTTGCCCGTCGTCTCAAGCTCCCCGTCTGCACCGTGAGATCATCTGGCGTGCATTTATCAAATCTGGATTCGCAGCAGCTGCTCCGACTAGCGCGCAGCGCCAGTCTGTTCCGACACGTTCGCAGCACCAAAGCGGCACTGACATATTGCTCGAGAAGGAGAACGGAAGCCGATTCGACCACCATGGCGCCCAATAAGCAGGCGACCCTGGGGTATGTCAAGCCGTCACAGACGACGCTGGGGCATGTGCCTGTGCTCATAATCTGGCGCTGCGTGTTTGTCCGCTCCATGCTGACAGAGGTGGTGTAGGAAATTCCTCAGCACGCCAGGCAGCAGCGGCAGCCGGCCAACGCCCACGCAGCAGACGAAACTTTCGTTTGCGACAAGACCGGCCAGTGGTGGTACTGGTGGCAGCCGGGGGGCGAAGGCGGACGGCGAGAGCTCGACAAAGGAGAACGGGACGCCGGAAAAGAAGGGTGGGCTTTCTCTGCCTCTACTGCTGGCCGAGCTTTGCTAATGATGCAATTCGATTATGGTAGACAAAAAGAAGCGATCACCCGGACGTGAAGGCACGGTGGACAGGAAGGCGGGAAGCGAAGTGGACGAGCCAGTGGCCAAGCGGCCACGGAAAGCACGCAAGGTAGTAGAGGACGACGAAGACGACGAAGCCAGCGAGAGCGGCAGCTTGACGGCGGCGGTCATCAAAAAAGAAGGGACCGATGACGATGCGCCGGAAGCCAAGGCAGTAAAGAAAGAGGTGAAGGAGGAAGAGAAGGCGGGATTATCCAGCTCAGAGTCGGACCTGTCGGGGTCAGATTCGGAGTCGGACGGGGCGGACGGGGAGGAAAAAAAGCCGAAAGCCAAGGCCAAGGCCAAAGCATTGACGCGCAAGAAGGTGCAGGCGTTGCTGGACACGGTCAAGGGAGACGCATACGCGGACTGGAAGGCCGGGGAGCCGGTGCCGTACGCGGCGCTGTGCCAGACGTTTTCGCTAATCGAGATGACGACGAAGCGGCTGGTGATCATGGAGCACTGCTCGCTGTTTCTGCGGCAGGTACTGCGACTGACGCCGGGAGACCTGCTGCCGACAGTGCTGCTGATGGTGAACAAGCTGGCACCGGACTACGCGGGGATCGAGCTGGGGATCGGCGAGTCGCTGATCATGAAGGCGATCGGCGAGACGACGGGACGCAGCCTGGCGGTGATCAAGCAGGACCAGAAGGAGATTGGAGACCTGGGCCTGGTGGCGGTCAAATCGCGATCGACGCAGCCGACAATGTTCAAGCCGAAGGCGCTGACGGTGCAGGGAGTGCACAAGGGGCTGATGGCGATCGCGACGGTGACGGGCATCGGGGCACAACAGCGCAAGGTGGACGGGATCAAGAAGCTGCTGGCAGCAGCGGACGCGACAGCAACAGCAGCAGCCGGACGACGGGTGGCAGTGGACATCAACAAGGACAAGGGCGGGGCGAGCGAAGCCAAGTACCTGGTGCGGTTCCTAGAGGGCAAGCTGCGGCTGGGCCTGGCGGAAAAGACGGTGTTGGTGTCACTGGCACAGGCGGTGATGCACCACGAAGCGCAGACAGCCGGACGAGCAGACGGAAAGGAGACGCAGGCGAGCGCGAGCGAGCTGGAGCAGGCAGAGGCGATGCTGAAGACGGTGTACAGCGAACTGCCGAGCTACGACATTATTGTGCCGGCGATGCTGGAGCACGGGATCATGCAGTTGCGGAAGCACTGTCAGCTGCGACCGGGAATTCCGCTGAAGCCGATGTTGGCGAAGCCGACCAAGGCGATCACGGAGGTGCTAGACCGGTTCGAGAACCAGACGTTTACGTGCGAATACAAGTACGACGGCGAGCGGGCGCAGATCCACTACGTGGCAGCGGACGCGGCGACGGGGACGGACGGACTGTCGGCGATCTTCTCGCGCAACTCGGAGGATCTGTCGAAGAAGTACCCGGACATCCTGGCGAAGCTGGCGACGTGGGTGCGACCGGGCACGACGAGCTTTGTGCTGGACTGCGAGACGGTAGGCTGGGACGTGGAGGAGCGCAAGGTGCTGCCGTTCCAGCAGCTGATGACGCGCAAGCGCAAAGATGTCAAGATTGCGGACGTCAAGGTGCGGGTATGCGTGTTTGCATTCGACCTGCTGTACCTCAACGGAGCAGCGCTGGTGGAGCGGCCACTGCGAGAGCGACGGGAGCAGCTGGCGAGTGCAGTGTTGCCGGTGGAGGGTGAGCTGGCATTTGCGAGCTCGATGGACGGACGGGAGCTGGACGAGATCCAGACGTTTCTGGACGAGAGCGTGCGGGCGTCGTGCGAGGGTCTGATGGTCAAGATGCTGGACGGACCGGAGAGCGCATACGAACCGAGCAAACGGTCGCGCAACTGGCTGAAGATCAAGAAGGACTATCTGGCCGGCGTGGGCGACTCGCTGGACCTGGTCGTGCTGGGAGCGTACTTTGGGCGCGGCAAGCGGACGAGCGTGTACGGGGCCTTTCTGCTGGCTTGCTATAGTCCTTCGGCCGAGGCGTTTGAGACGATCTGCAACATTGGCACAGGCTTCAGCGAGGCCGTGCTGGACGAGCTGCACGGCCAGCTGAGCGCCATCGTCATCGACCGGCCCAAGCCGTTCTACGCCCACAGCGCCGGCGGCCAGCACCAGCCCGACGTCTGGTTCGAGCCGCGGTACGTCTGGGAGGTTCGTACGGCCGACTTGACGCTCAGCCCGCGCTATCAGGCTGCCTGCCATGAGGGCGTGGACCCTAGTGCTGACTCAGCACAGCCGGGTGCCACGGGTCGCGGCGTCAGTCTACGGTTCCCGCGCTTCATCCGGGTGCGCGACGACAAGAAGCCGGACGAGGCGACGACATCGCGCCAGGTGGCCGAGATGTTCCGGCGACAGGAGAGCATAGCGAAAAGCAAGGGACCGTCGGTGGACGATGATTTTGAGTATTAGGATAAATTGGAGCTTATATAATGATTACTAATGCGTCTTGATACAACTGGTATGACTACAAAATGGACTCATCCAAATCGATTGGACTCTCGACAGGTCCACGGTCCATCCTGGGGCGGCCAAGGCCATCGGCACTGTCGAGCAGGTAGCAGACGTCCTTCTTGGTCAGGAGGCCCTGCAGGACGCCGCGGTCGCTGAAGAGGACGTAGCGCAGGCCGAGTTTTTGGAAGTAGCTGACGACGAGATGAAGGCGGGCAGCCGAGGGCAGGGTGAGCGGTGTCTGGTCCATCCAAGGGCGCAGGTCGAGGGAGGTGTGCGGGTCAGCCTGGGGCTGATGAACGAAGAAGGCGGCGGTGGTGGCGGGTGGCAGCGAGCGTGGCGGCTGGATGGCGGCATGAAGGGTGTAGGCGAGCTCAGCACGGGAGATGTAGCCGAGCAGGAGGGCGTTGCGGACGTCAGACGAGACGACGGGAAAGCCACGATGGGCCGGGCGAGCGTCGAGGACGTGCTGAAGGCTGGCGACGGTGTGGCCGACGGCCGTGAGAACGACGAGGTCTTGAGCACGTGTCATCACGTGACTTGCTGTAAGATCAGGCGGCAAGGCCGCGACTGCCTCTTCGCTGCTGTCGAGATAGGGATAACCGTTGCGGGCGATCCAGGCCTCATAGATGCCACGGCGCGAGAACGCATCGCCGACCCACTTGGACAGCATGACGGCCACCATGATGGGCAGGACGTACGTCAGGGCGCCGGTGAGCTCAAAGACGATGACGACGATGGACACGGTGACGCGGGTGACGCCAGCCAGCGCGGCGGCCGCCCCCACGATGGCGTATGTGCCCGGCGTGATGCAGGTGCGGTCTGGCTCACAAGCCTGGAAGGCCAGCGAGTCCGGATAGCGGCGCTGGCCGATCTCCAGGACGAGGCCGACGGCGCGGCCCCAGAGCGCGCCGATGGCCATGGACGGCAGGATGATGCCGGCCGGGATCTGCAGGCCAAAGGTGACGGCGGCGAAACAGAAGCCGAGCACGGCCGCAAACAGCAGCAGAACGATGGTGCCGGCCGTCGCGGCGCCCGTTCGACACAGTCCAAACGGATCCTCGACCAGGGTCGAGCACTCGGCAAACAGGCTCGACACCAGCTCCGACGCCTGCGCCCGCATATAAAAGTTGGGGTAGTTCACCAGCGCCGTCAGCAGCGCGACCACGGCCACCTGCGTGACCGGTCCCGGCAGCCGACCGGCGTGGACCGTCTTCCACTCGGCCACGCGCATGTTGGCCTTGATGAAGAGGCCGCCATAGAGACCCTAGATGGTCGTTCCGTTAGCACAGTACCACCCTTTCTAAGTCACGTGACATACCCCAAGAACACCCAGCAGCACAAAGGGCACCAGCTCAAAGGCGTGCCAGCCGGAGCTGTACTGGACCTGATACAGGACGAGCTTGCCGGAGCGGAAGGGGTCGAGAACCTGGAGGACAAAGGCGGCCGTCATGGCGCAGACGAAGCTCTGCCACATGGTCTTGTCGGGAAAGTAGTACGAGAGCGTCTGGACGGTGAGCATGAGAGATGACAAGCAGACAGAAGCAGACGACCAAACACACCTCAAGGCTGAAGAGGACGCCGCCGATGGGCGAGCCGAAGGCGACAGAGATGCCAGAGGCGGCAGCAGCCGAGAGAACTTCTCGTTTGCGGGCTGTGGCCGGTCAGCACAGAGCGAAGAAGGAGGAGCGAAAGAGAAAAGAGGGGAAGCAGTCCCGAGTCAGGACACCCACCCTCATTGTTGTTGATGTTGGGAAAGAGCTTGATGAAGAGGTTGGCGCAGCAGCAGGCGACGTGGACGAGGGGGCCTTCCTTGCCGAGCCACATGCCGGAGGCGACGGCGAGACAGAGGCCGAGCGACTTGGTGACGAGGGTCCAGGGACCGAGGAAGCGGCGCATGACGAAGCCGCCGAGCAGGGTCTTGATCTCGGGGATGCCGCTGTGGCGGGCGTAGACGGCGTACTCGCGCACGAGCAGAGCGGCCGAGGCGGCGAGCCCAACGGACCAGCCGACAAAAAAGAGGTACTGGACAAACCAAGCGACACCCGGCGACCGAACCCCCACGACGGCAGCCCACGACCGCCAGCCGTCACACTGGGCGCCCTCGTCGTAGCCGAGACAGCAGAAGCCGCGGCTGAGGTAGAAAGCACCACCGTCCGTGCTCTGTGACGCGCAGTAGCCGTCCTTGAGATCGGCCAGCCAGTCGCCCACGACGTCGATCGCACCCGCCAGACCGCCGGCCGCCACGCCCGTCAGCACCAGCACCACCCAGACCTGGCCGGCGTCCAGCAGCCGACGCGCACGGCCCAACAGCAGGACCGCCAGGCCGCTGGTCGTAGGCGTGCTCGCTCGCGCTAGAAGCCGTCGTCGCTGTCGCTCCTTGTGGTACTCAAAACTCCAGTCAATGGCCGTCAGGTCATCGTAGCCCACGCGTCGCCCAGGTCCCTCCGCATGCCAGTCCACGGCTTCTCCATTGCCTGTCGCCGACTGCGCGTCGACCGACGGCTGCTGCTGCTGCTGCTGCTGCTGCTTGTCGCCCTCGCTCCGATCGTCGTCTGCATCCTCCTCTAGCTGCACGCGACCGGCGCTGTCGTTCTTGTCCCGGCTGCTACTCTCACCCCCGTCGTAGGGCGTCGCTGTCCCGTTCGCTCTGCCTGATAGAGTCTCCATGCTCAAGACAGGCGGTGGGCGGGTTCGAGTCCTCGCAAAAGAGACGTTGTTACAGGTGGAAGTAGCTGGAGCTAGCGCCCAATTGCATGCACGTATCCAGACGCGGGTCTATTCGCTAATCCGAACTACAATTGGCGCCGCAAGGAAGGAGCTTTCGAGCGACCTTTGCCGTCTCCTTGAAAAGACAGCTTCCACCTGACTCTTTTCCGTCTTCTTCCCATCGCCGTCGTCTCCATGGAACATGCGTCTGAGGTCGGCGACTGTGGCGTGGCTGCAGCGCCTGCACAGGAGCGCGACGACGCAGCCGTGGCCCGGATCGAGCAGCTGATGCGCACGCGTGACGACACTACGAGATTTGTCGGCCTGGCCCTGCTCAAGGCCGTGCTGGACGAGGGAGGAGAAGCGAGTGAAACGGAAGAGATCGGGCCAGAGAAGCTGCAGCGGCTATGGGAAGCGCTGCCGGCACGCTTTCTCGACCGGCTGCTGCGCGCAACGCAGGCGTCTCCGTCACGGCCAGACGCTGCTCACATGCGCGATCTCGCCGTCGCCGTGCTCCACGCCTTTGCTGTCCGGCTTTCGGACGACGCTGTTGACGAGGCCAAGATGGTCGACCGCATTCCCATGGTCGTGTCAGCAATGAGTGGTTTGGGAAGCAGGAACACCTCCATCACCATCTCCACCTCCACCCTCGCCCTACAAACACTCGCCACTCTCGTCAGCCGTCGTGTCGGTGCTGCCGTCTTTAATAGCCGCGTCGACAATCTTGACCCGCTCGTGCAAATGGCCCCATTACAGCCGCTGGTCCTTGAGATCCTGCTGCACGCCTGGGTCTACGGCCTCTGGGACGAGACCACTGCCGCCTCCACCATCACCACTATCAGCGCCGTCCTGCCAGAACTCACTGCTGCCTTTCGCGACACCGATGGCGTGACGCTGCTGGACTTTGTCGCCCGGCTACTGCGCAATGCTAGTGCTCTGGCCGAATCGAGGACTCCTTCCATTTCCACTTTCACCTCCACCTTCACTTCCACCCTTCCCTCCCCTGATTCCGCCTGGCTGCATCCTGTCGTCTGCTTCATCCGCCAGCTGGCCACCAACCGACCCACCGCTGTCGCCCGTGCTGCCTATACCCATGCTGCTGCCGCCATCCTCTGTAGCTATCCCGACGAGGCGGCGACACTGCTGTTTGCTCCCGACATCGACAAGCCCGCGGACAGGCCGTTTTCCTACCTCTTCCTCAGCTTGCTGCTCGTCGACATGCGCGCCAGCCTGCCCGGTCTTCTGGCCCTGCTCAACACGCCGGCCTACGGGCCTGCAGCCTCGCGTCTGGCCTCGGCCTATGACGTGCTCTCGGCTTTTGTCGGCTATCTGATGAGAACTCTGGACGACGACAACGACAAAACCAGCACCTCCCTCCTACTCCCCCCCGACAGCCTCCTCCGCCTGCGCACCGCCATCGCTGAGACCCTCTCGGTCACAGCCGAGCATCTGCGCGACCGCTGGGACGCCGCCGTGGCTGGCGCGCCTGGCTTGCATCCTGACGCCCGTTCCGGCTTCTCGGGCCTCGGCACTCCCGCGACTGCTGACTCAGCAGGCCCCCCTCTCGCCTGGGATGCTGCCCAAGCCGACGTCGTGGTCAACCGGGACCCCTTTGTTCTGGCCGCCCTTCGTGCCCTGGCTCTGTGGCTGCGCGAGGACGACAGCGCCGACTTGCGCCGCGAGGCTGCCGGCCTGGCCGACATGCTGCTGGACCTGTACCGAGGAAGTACCACTGGATCGACCCTCGACTTCCGCCGACCCGTCCTCGTCGCCCTCGAGGGCATCACCGCTGCTGCTGCTGCCGACGATCTCGACCAGGACCCTGTCGGCCTGCTGCTCTCCCACGACGCCTGGGCCATCCTCTCGGCCGACCTGCTCGCCGCCCTGCAGACAGCTGCTCTCCCAGATGCTGCTCGCGGTATCGAACTCGTCCGCATCCTTCTCCCTATTGTCGAGGCCGAAGAGCCAGGCTCAAGGGCTGACTGGATGGACCTCGTCACACACGTCGCCGCCTGGTCTGGACCCGAAGACCAGCCGCCGTTGAATGACCGTCGAGACGCTTCTGTCCGGGCAGAGTTCCACGTTGCCGTCCTCCAGCTCGTCACCTCCCTCGTCGCAAACGCACATCCCGTCGTCTGTCGCCGCTATACTCTCTCCATAGCTGCCATCGTCGGCCTCGCAACCCGCCTTCGTCCTACCCTCGTCCCCGCTCTCATCGGCCCTGCAGGCCGAGACCTTCTCGACGCCCTCGACGATGTCCTCGTCACGCTCCAAAACGTCCGCTCTTGATCGTCCACTCTTGATCATCCACCTCACTTGTTCACACCACATGCAAGCAACAAGCAACAAGCAAACGTTCAAATCAAAATTCATACCAGAACCCGAGCAAGCAAAAACTGCATCTCCACGTAGAACACGGGAGACCAAATAAGTACACAAAAACCATTGGAAAATCCGAAAATATGCCAGTCGGCAATTACAACGTCTAATCAATTTGTCGTGCCTCTTTTCTCTCCTCCGCTCCTCCTACCTAGTTCGCAACCTCCTCTTCCACCCAGCCGTTCAGTCCACCCTGAATCGCCAGGCCAAATCCAGCCCCCATCCCGCCAAAGCTCGCCTGGTACTGGTGGCCACGACGCTCCGGTCCGTTGCCAGACACCCCGTTCGTGCCTGCGCCACCATTCTCAAATCCGGGAGCAAGCACAGGCAGGCTGACCGCCCGGTTGTGTTGTCCCCGCCCGTTGCCTGGCGCCAGCAGCCCGCCAATCGTGCTGGCCCCGTTCGCCGCTGCCGGGCCGTCCGTTACAAAGCCGTTCGACATGCTCGCCGACTGCTGGTGTCCAGACATCATCGGGCCCTGCGGCACTTCCATCGCCATCTCGCCCGGCTGCGGAGTCGACGATCCGTAGAGGCCCGCCTGCTGCGCCATCACCTGCTGCTGTTGCTGCTGCTGCACCGCCTGCTGCGACACGTGGCTCAGGTACATCGTCAGCGCGTTGTTCGTCGAGTTGAACAGCGTTGCCGATGGCGGCGGGTTGCCCGGCGATGTCGCGTTGGTCGGCGAGTTGCCGTTCTGGCTCGATCCGTTCGGCGGCGGCGATGGAATGCTGCCTGTCTCACCCCGTGGCGACTGCACAGCGCCACCCTGCTGCTGCAGCTGACGCGGCGCGTTGCCGCAGCGGTCCTTGCCAAAGTTGACCTTGAACTTGCGGTACTCCTCTTTGCTGCGCACAGCCTCGATCGCCTTGATCGCGTTCGCAATGTTGGTAAAGTTGACAAACGCACAGCTCTTCTCGCGCAGCGTGTTCACCAGCTCGATCTCGCCGTACTCTGAAAAGTCCTGCCGCAGACGCTCCTCCGTCCAGGTCTCGTCCAGGTTGCCAATGTACACGTTGCGCGACGCACCGCCACTGACTGCCAGCGCAATCGCCGGCGGCAACGCGCCCGAGTGCTTGCCCCAGCCGATCTTGAGACGCCGGTTGTGGATCATCAGGCCCTGCAGGTTGCTGAGCGCGTAGAACGACGCTGCCGCCGTCGGGTCGATGAACGTCACAAAGCAGATGTGCTTGTCTGGAATGTACCGGATGTGGTGCAGCAGACCGCCGCGGACCACGTTGCAGATCTCCTCAATTGTCGTCTCCGGGTGAATGTTGCCCAGGTAGATCGTCCGGTTGCCCAGGTTGCTGATGCCGCCTGCCGTCGTCGCCACGGCAGCCGCTGCTACTGACTGCTGGGCCAGCGCGTTCGAGATCACATCCCGGTCCGCGCCCGTCAGCATGTGTGCATAGCCCGGTGCAATTCCGAGGTACTGCGCCGCGTTCTGCTGCTGCGTCTTCGACACGTACGCACACCGGTCCTTGCCGTAGTACACCCGGCGCGGGCTCTGCCAGTTGGGCTCTTGCGGCAGCTGCGTCACCGCCTTGATCGCGTTGGAGATTGAGAGGAAGTGCACAAACGCAATGTTCTTCTCCCGCACCAGCTTGATCGTGTCGATCGCCCCGAACTTGCCCAGATCCTCGCGCAGCTCCTCCTCCGTGATCTCCTCCGGCAGATTGCCCAGGTACACGTTCCGGGACGCTCCCGACTGCTGCACCGCAAGAGCCACAGATGTCGGCACCTGCGACGGCTTGCCCCAGCCCACCTTGACGTCCTGTCCCTTGATGCAGAGCTTTTTCAAGATGGCATCAGAGTGGAAGTGCGTCGCCGAGCTCGCATCCAGGAACGAGATGAACGCGCAGTTCTTGTCCGGCAGCATACGCACCGATTCGATCTGCCCGCTCCTCACGTGTCCCAGGAGCTCGTCGGCCGGCGTATCGGCCGGAATGTTGCCCAGGTACACCGTGCGGCTGGTGCCACCGACAATGCCCGGGCCCATGCCCACCGGAGACGTGGGCTGCATGGGCACCTGCATCTGGCCGCCAATGTTGCCAAACGCACCGCTCGGAGACTGCGGCGAGTAGAACTGCGGAGCGCCATACGTCGACGGCGACACCAGGGTCTGGTAGCCCTGGGGCGACATCGACTGCTGAATGGGGCTCTGCTGCTGCTGGCCGATGACGCCATTGTTCTGGCCGTTGGCCTGCTGGCCCTGCTGCTGGTTCTGCTGTTGCTGAAGCTGCTGCAGCTGTTGGAGCTGCTGGTAGCTCAGCTGGCCCTGGAACTGCGACGACGCAAAGGCCGCCGGCGTTCCCGGCTGGAACGGGCTGCCGAGAAGTAGCTGCGACGGAAGCAGGGGCGTGAACTGCATGTCGAAGGCAGTGCCGGGAGTGGCCATGTCGGCAGTAGTCGTTGCCGGGGGGGCCTGGTTCATCGGCTGCGTGTTGATGGCCGGAACATTCGTGCGGCGTGGGTGACGGTCGCCAAAACCGCTGATGTTGGAGGTGAAGGCGCCGTGGGAGAAGCCGGTTTCACTGTTGGAAGGCTTCGAAGCGTGGCCGAAGCGGCCACCACTCGGGCCGGACTGGCCAACGGGACCGTTGATATCCTGCATCCCCAGAAGATGAGGAGGGACAAGGCTGTCCCGCGAAACGTGAGATAGAACCGCCGTTTTGAAGATCGGAAAGTGCCCTGGGAAGAGGCACTACGATGAGCGTGCTGAAGCCGAAATTATTGGTCAGGAGCTGCAGGGCTGTTCTTTTCACGGGGAAAAGAAGAAGAATAAAATCGAAATTATAGGTCTGATCGGAAAAGAAATAGACGAATATCCAAAGACGTATGGGACCGAGAGACAACAGGCTGAGCAGACTCGGCTGGGTATATCGAAGAGGTTTTGTCGACGGTGAGCTAGGCAAGCAAATCGAGAATGGTCGGCAGAAGGATGTTTAGCTGGCTGCTCCGTTCGGCGGGAGTGTATTAGTACGCGGCGAACGAGAGAGCTGTGAAGTGGGTGTCCAAATATAATGACAGATGAGAAGAGAAGCCTGGAGGCAGCGAGCACGCGATGGGAGATCGAGGGCGGGTACGCCGGACGGAACTCGAAAGCAAGAGCCCCCGTGGACAGACGGGCGGGCGAAAGAAAGAAGAGAAGCAAAAAAGAAGTGAAGAGATGAAGAGAGCCAGGCGGGAGAGCTGGGATGGGAGAGAGCAAGAGGCGAGAGAAAGAGGAGAAGAAAAAAAAGGCCAAAAAGAGAGCAGTTGGCAAGAAGAGAGGAGGTGCCGAAGAAATAATAAGGAATGTGAAGAAAGAGCGAGGGACGAGAAAAGGAGTTCAGCGAACGGCCTGAGCGGAGGAGGATCGTATGGAGTATCGGTAGGGGAGAAAGAGGTTAGAAGAGAAAGAGAGGAAGCGTGGAGCGTGATTCGCGTGAGGAGCAGGGGTTGGCAGCGGTGGATGGAGAAAAAGGGGTGGGTGCTGGGCCTCTGGCGATTGCCCAAAGCGGACAGGAGAATTTAACTGGGGCGCGCTAAGTTTAATGAGGCCCGTTCAGGGGAAGTCATGGCAGGAGGAGTGCGGTGAAAAGGGCCCTGCAGCGGTGCAGTGGTCGGTAAGACGACTCGTATAGGTTGAATGGAAAAAATTGGCGAGAGAACGGGTACCTGTAACGGTGTGCTGGCCCCACTTGGAGCGGCCAGAAAGAACTGCCAACGGCTAAGCTCGAGCGGAGGG
This sequence comes from Grosmannia clavigera kw1407, assembly GCF_000143105.1. Taxonomy (NCBI): domain Eukaryota; kingdom Fungi; phylum Ascomycota; class Sordariomycetes; order Ophiostomatales; family Ophiostomataceae; genus Leptographium; species Leptographium clavigerum. The sequence goes on along the minus strand of NW_014040797.1, from coordinate 1,816,048 downwards.
CGCAAAGGCAAGAAAGACGGCAGAGGAAGGGGAAAAGAGAGGGCGAGATGCTTCGGTGCGTGCTCTGTGTCCTCGCAGACCAGCTCTCGATCTTCCGAAAGGGCCGTGTCACTGGGTGCATTGCTGCTTGCGGAGGAGTCCATTGGGCGCTGTGCGCTGTGGGGGGTGGTCCTGGACAAAGGGAAGAAGCCGATGAGAATAAATCGGGGCTGTTGGCAGGGAGCTGCCATACACAGTAAGCTACGGAGTACTATTACACAATAAAGGCAAGATGGGACGGGGAGGAAAAGAGGGGGAGGGGCTTGACGGCATGAGATATCATATCCGAGAACCAGAAAACACCTTTCCAGTTCGATCGTAAGATACAAAGACGACGCGTCTGCCGATGGCCCAACAGCCCCGGTATTTGCAGGCAGGGCGGCCGTGGTGAAAGCATGTCCTCTCTCACAGGAAACATGGTAGCTTGGCGTCAATGATCTCCCAGCGGACATTACTATGTACGAGTCCGGCTCTATGCATTGACCGCCGGGGGAATGGCTCCTCTCGTGGAAGTACGAGTTCAGGCACGTTGTTCCGCACGACACGCCAGCAGAGCTGTAGCAGCTGAAACCAGGAGGCTCTTGCTGGCTACGACGTACGGAGTATGCCGCCAGACAGGCACAACGCCTGAACAGCTGCTCGTACTCGCAGAACGGCACGCCTCTCATGGGGCCACCAGGGGAGTGGGAAGCGAGAAAGGGGCGAGGAGGCAGCCTTAGTGTCTGGGCTACGTCCGGCGACAGCACCTGGACTCGTCATGTCGCAAGGGCCTCGGAGCCCACACGGCAACGAGTACGAGACGGATGTTGCAGCACAGGTGCACCAGCTGGCCGCTGTGCCTGGCAGGCTGCAGGGGCGATGCGATACTATGTATTACACCGTCTCTCACCACAGACGGCGCGAAGGCGAAAAAGCAAAACCAGCAGGAGATAAAAAAAGAACAGATTGCATGGCCTAAACCACCGGCGATGTTTGGGGCGCAAGCAGGGGTAAGAGCTCCCATGGCAGGCTAACCCACTAAAGGCCCACCTACAGGAGAACAGGTCGCCTGCATGGGACTCGTCGTGTACGAGGTACGAGTTCGGGGCATTACGAAGTATCCTACACGAAGATTGTACATGTGTGCTCGTATCTTATCTTTTGTCCAGAGCACGTCTGCCATTACTCATTCGCAGTAGTTCGTATCTTGCGTCGTATTTTGCATGCCATAGGCAATTCCGCCTTTCTGCCCGGATTCCGCAACCAGCACTTTATCTACTCGTAGCCCGATTCTATCAAGACTCCTCCATCGTTTCTCACGGCTTCGCCCGGCCCATGAATCGAGGGTACAGACAGCACGTGCGCACGGTGTGCTGGTTGGCGATCCAGGCGAGGAAGCGTTCCAGTCCGAGTCCGTAACCGCCGTGTGGCGACGTGCCATACCTGGGTATTGTAAGAAGAGGAAGAGGAAAAGAAGGGGGAAAAGAAGGAACAAAGAAGGAAGAAAAAAGGAAGAAAAAAGGAAGGAGAAAAAAATAAGAAAAGAGATGGAAAAAAAGGAAGACAAAAACTCACTTTCGCTGATCCAGATACCAGTAGTACGGCTCCGGGTTGAGGCCCTTGTTCTTGAACGCAGCCAGCAGCTCCTCATAGCCCTCCATGCGCATGGACCCGCCGACGATCTCGCCGACAGTCGGCATCAGCACGTCGACGCTCTCGGTGACGCGCAGGTCGGCCGGGTCCTTCTTCATGTAGAACGCCTTGACCTCGACGGGGAAGTGGGTCAGCAGCACGGGCACGTTGAGGGTGTCGACCATCTTGCGCTCGGCCGCCTCGGCGATGTCGTCGCCAAACACGTGCGGCTGGCCAAACTCGTTGGGCACCGGCGGGTCCTGGGCATTGAGCCAGTCGATCGCGTCGGCATAGCGCATCCGCCGGAACGGCCGCGCCGGCTTGACGAAGCCCGGGTTGAGCAGCTGCACGAGCTCGCGGCCGGCCGGATCCGCCAGCACCGCGTCCACCACGGCGCAGATCATGTCCTCCACGTGCGTCAGCAGGTCCTCGAACACGATCCCGTCCAGCTCCGCCTCGATGTGCGTGTACTCGGCCAGATGGCGCCGCGTCAGGCTCTTCTCGGCCCGGAACGACTTCTCGATGCAGTACACGTCGCCCAGACTCGGCAGACACGTCTCGAGGTACAGCTGCGATGACTGCGTCAGGTACGCGTCCTCGCTGTAGTATGGCACCCGGAAGAGCGTCGAGCCGCCCTCGACCTGCGTCTGCACAAACGCCGGCGGCGACACGGCGGCGATCCGTCGCTGCCGGTACGCCAGCACAAACGACTCGTACAGGATCGATCGCAGCTTCATCACTGCCGACGCCTTGTCGCCGCGCAGCACCAGGTGTCGCTTGTCCAGCATGTCCGCCTCCCACGGATCCTGCTGGCCCGTCGCCACAATGTTCGTAATCGCCTCGGCGTCGCCCGGTGCCCGTCCAAACACCTCGAAGAAGTCCACGTGCAGCTCGCGGCCGTCCGGTGCCGTCGCTCCCTCCGGTACCGTCCGCAGCTCGCCGTACACCCACAGCGATGTCTCCTGCGCAAACAGCAGCGCCTCGTACGTCTGCGTCAGTGGGCCCGCCGCCAGCACACACTGCAGGTAGCCGTATCCGTCCTTGAGCGTGAGGAACGTCGCCTGCTTCTGTGCCCGCAGCCGGTGAATCCGCCCAAACACTCGCACCCGCGTGCCCTTGCTGCCCTTGGCCGCCTCGCCCAGCGGCACGTCCTTCTGCCACAGCTTGATCGTCTTTGCCGCTGGCAGCGTCGTGTCCTCCGACAGCTTCACCAGCTTCGCTGCCTCTAGGTTCTTGGCTCGCTGCTGCCGTTGCTCCTCTTCCTTGGCCTGCGTCTGCTGCAGCTTCGCCAGCTTCTTCTTGTGGCCGTCCAGCAGCGTCTGCGCCTTCTTGGCTGTGCTCTTGGCCGGTGCCTTCCACTGCAGCCGCATAGCCTCGTCTGCTGCGTCGCCACCTGCCGTTGTCGTCGTCGATGCCCGCATTAAATACTCCTTGCCCGTCTTGTCGATGTTCTGGATGTACGCGTAGGCCAGCGACTTGTACGGCTTGGCCTCCGTGCCGTCTGCTGTCTCGTCGTCTATTCCGACATCCGTGTCCACATACACCTTGTCGACTGCCGGTGCTTCCATCTTTGCCACGCGAACAGCCGGTTCTTGCGTCGTTGCCATGTCGATATGGAACGTGGAGAGGGGGCTTAACGCTCTTTGACAGCGACCGTTCTTTATTGCACTTTGACTCGACGACAAGTAATAAAATCAGCATGCACTGGGGCAAAGTCGTCTGTGTCTCCGCGGCAGTATAAGCACGAGCAATTGGCTTTCCTGCGTCTTGTCTGGGTCCTTGGGAGAGAAGGAAGAGTGAAAAAGGGACCCTGATAGTGGGGGTGTAACAAAATATTAAATAGGGCCAAAATGCAGGCGGGGCTCAGCCGATCGTTTGAGTCACCGATTTCCAGGAGCCGTGTTTGAGACTCTCCTATCTAGCCTGAGTCACAGCGATGCGGAAACCCGACAGCTGTGCCGTTGAGAATGTTGTCCGTTCACAAAAACAAGGCATGCTGATTTGCAAAGGTCCCAGATATACAGGATGTACAAGAAATACAAGAAATACAGGAAAAACACGAGCTTTTCGTCCAGATCTAGACCAGTCTAGTCTACTCACCTACAGCTCCTTGACAGCGTGCTGGTCCACAAACGCCAGGTCCTCTTCCACCGCCTCCTTGCCCATCTCGGCCATGCCGCGCTTGACCATGGACGTGATGAACTCGTAGACCACCTGGGCTGCTGCCAGCGCTGTCTCCTCGCCGGCGCCTTGGTATGCCGGCGACACCTCCACGATATCGGCCCCCACAATGTTGAGGCCCTCCAGGCCACGCAGGATGCGGATGAGCTCGCGCGTCGTCCAGCCGCCGGGCTCGGGCGTTCCGGTGCCCGGCGCAAACGCAGGGTCCAGCACGTCAATGTCGACCGACAGGTACACGGGGTCGTCGGTGTTGCCGATGTGGTCGAGGATCGACTGGAGCACGCCCTTGACGCCCATATCGTCCAGGTCGTCCGCGATCAGCCGCACCCAGTTCTGGTCGTCATCTTCGGTGTAGTCGGCGTAGTCGGCGCCCGTCAGCCGCGTCCGCAGACCGGCGTGCACCGACGGCGCGCTGCTGGCGTTGCTCAGGAGACCCTCCCGTCCGGCCAGCCAGAACATGGACCCGTGGTTGAACTGCGCCTGTTCAGACGGCCAGGCCGATGGGTACTTGGACGGATGCCATGTGTCGAGGTGGGCTAAGATGTCAGAATCCGTTCGGGAGGAAAGAGAAAGAAAAGAGGCTTGGGGCAGCTCACCGTCAAAGTGAATCACCCGCAGCGGCTTCCCGTAGATTGTGCGCAGCGCTCGCAACGCTGGCAGTGCCAGGCTGTGATCACCACCGAGCGTGATCAGCCGAGGCCGCGCCAGTACAGACGGCGATGCCGGCGCCCGGCTGCCCAGCTCGGTGAACGCCTCGGTCATCTGGGCCAGCGCCACCGCGTTGTCGATCGGTGTGACCGGAATGTCGCCACAGTCCAGGATACGTGCCCAGCTGAGGTACGGGTTCACACCCGCCCGGTGGTTGAAGCCCCGCATGGCCGACTGCCGGCTGGAGGCTTGGCGGATGGCCCGGGGCCCAAAACGGGCTCCTGGCCGATACGACACCGCCGTGTCAAAGGGAGCCCCGATGATGGCAATGTCATACAGCTCCGACGGTGTCGTCAGGCACTTGACGTAGTCAAGATGGGCATACGAGCCAATTCCGGTGAATGTCCACTAAAAGAGAGGGAAAAACAGAGAGAGAGAAAGAGCCAAGTCAGCTGCAGGAACCGGCACATGGTGGCAACTCGCATCGCAGACGTACGTCTTGCCCCCATTTGCGCTCTAGCTCGGCCAGCTGCTCTTCCGTATACAGGGGGGCATCCTGATGGTGATGGTGACCGCAAGCATCGACACCAGCCAAAGCCAGCCCGGCCAAAAGCCAAGACCCGATGTTGCTGCTTTTCATGCTTCGTTTTGCCAAAGAGTTGGTGTAGAACAACAAAGAATCCGGCTTCCCGACACCAGGCAAGGATCGAGCTTTGTAAGGGGTATATATAGATGCGGCCAAGACAATCGTGCGAATTTCCGTATCCCGATTCCGGTCGTCAGGCAGGGCTTCATTGGAAGTTAGGTAACGCCTACGGAACTACTATCTCTAGAGCCCACCAAAGATAGCTCGACAGAGTAGCTAGGGAAAGTTCATCGGATGCACTTTCCCAAAGAAGGAAAACCTTTTGCACGCAATAACTCCGACAGATAGCGGGGACAGACAATGCTGAGTGACACTTATCCGAAAGAACAAATCCTGTATTACAATTATTTGTCAAGAATGAGATCTGTATAGATCAAGTAGAAAGGTTCAGATGTTTGAAAAATGTCTCAGTTGCACTCCAGATCGCCAAACTCTGTCCTAAATCGACAAAAGGGAAACAAAACCAAAACCGAAAAAATAGGCATATTTCCGCTCCCAAGCTGCAAAACAAGAAGCGTCTGACTTGTGTGAAAATAAGTAGAAAGGATAAGGAGAAGAGATAAGGCGCCGTCCGGATGGAAAGGAAAGTCATGAGTACTACCACTGCTATCGTTGCTCGCTGGCTGCGAAGCCCATCGCGCAGCCCTGCCTGGTGTAATGCACCCAAACAACATTCAGACTCTTGGCAGCACCTCCTGCTTTCCTATCTTGCCGTCGCCAATCCACCCGGATGGTGTCCCCAGATCTGATTTGCAAAGGCCATGTCGAGCGGGCTTTATCGTCATGACATGCCCTCTTGTCGACGCTCTGATCGTCCGAAGAAACCGGTAGAGATATCGCTCGTCGCCATATCGTCTATTATTCTTCACCCCCTCCCCCCACAGTAGCAATAAAATCTAAGTACCTGCTTCCACACAATCTCTCCGAGATGGTCGCCAGGTCGACAGCCAAATGGAATGGATGGTCTCTTCCCACTTTAATATTTGTTTAGTGCTCGCTCCGTCGAGGATATGGTGCCCCACAAGCAGCGACAAGCACCAGTCGCGGAGTATGCAGCAGCAGCGGGGTGTATGAGGTATGTATAAAGAAGACAACGAGAAGAACGGGGAAGACGGGGTACGGGAGTTGGAACAGTTAGATGTAGCTGCACTAAAGCACGAGGCACTTGTGCGACTTCTTCTTTGGTGCAGGGGGCTCCAATGCCGCAACGATTGCCTTGAATATCAATGTTAGTCCATGCCCGTCTGTTCCCCAAGGCGAAACCCACTTCGGTGCGTCGACTTACCTCATCAAAAACGTCCTTCAGCTTGAATTGCGTCAGGGCACTGCACTCGACGTACTTGACAGCGCCGAGATCTTTCGCCATCCGTTCGCCATCCTCCTTCCGTACTGGAGCCATCTTCTGCTTGGCCAGCTTTTCCCGAACGCTGGGATCATCCCTCAGGTCGACCTGCGTGCCCACGATCAGGCAGGGCACGCCGGGACAGTGGTGGTGCACCTCGGGGAACCACTTCTCTCGGACGTTCTCGAACGACGCCGGCGACGTCACGCTGAAGCACACCAGGAAGACGTCGGTTTGCGGATAGGACAGAGGTCGCAGCCGGTCGTAATCTTCCTGTCCAGCCGTATCGAACAAGCCCAGCGTGTAGGGTTCATCGCCGATCCTGCGGAGGGAAACTCCATGTTAACATGCCATACCCACTTTCGGGAATCGGCGCGGGCACTTACATAACGGTGACTGCATAGTTGTCAAAGACAGTTGGAACGTATTCGGAGGGGAACTTGTTCGTTGTGTAACTGATGAGCAGGCAGGTCTTTCCGACCGCACCGTCACCAACGACCACACACCTAGACAAGGCGTGGTCAGCAAAGCCAATCCCTTCGTTTGACCGCCTGCGTGCTGTTCTCGACGAGGCCTGGATTGTCCCGATGCTCTCCTCGCCCGTCCGATTTGGGCTTCCCCCTTTTTTTTAATCCCCGTAGCGTATCTGGCAGAACTGCATTCGGACGTGAATGCGCGTAGAGCCGAGGACCGCATGGAAGCGCATTGCAGCTCCCGGATACGAAAACAAGACGCAACAGAACAGACACCCCGACAGGGTGTGGGAGAACGGGTCGCTTGAGATGGACATACTTGATTGTGGCAACAACCATAGCTGAAACGGTGTAATACTTCCTGGGAAGAGGGCAATGGGGTGAGATACGAATGAGTCGATGGCGCTTCTCGATCGGTGGAGTGGATGAGGTCTGGTAGAGAGTATTGCAGCACCGCCACTAACTCTGTCCTATCAGTTCTGTTCGTTTGGCTGCGTGTCCTGGTCGTTGTTTTCGGTCGGATTGGTAGAGGGCGACGATGGGTCGAGACACGATGGAACAGGTAGGCGGAATAGATTTGTTGGATAAGGCAGCAGGTAGGGTAGGATGGGGAGGGCGGAGGGCAGAAAATGGGGTGGATAGCAATCAGGCCGCAGATTTGGCGTAGGCCTTACTTAGCCTTTAGGCGGTCACTACAAAATCAGGCCTAATACTATGTACTCTGTACAGGCAAAGTGGTCGATAAAAGTGGAGAATGGAAAAGAGGGGTTTGCCGGATTAGCAGAGCGAAGAAGACGGTAAATGCGAGGGACAAGCTCGTCAAGAAGGGAGAGAACGGGACACGAGGGCAGATATGATGAGCGAAGGGGAACTATGGCGGAAAAGGGGGGATGGGGAGATGTAAAGAGGGGACCGAGGGCTCTACGACTACGTCGTAAGGGGGGAGCAAACAGCGCGCGCAAGGGTTTTCCAAAGGGCAGAGGACAGGACACGATAGGGAAGAGCGTACTGAAGAGAGAGCTGGCTGGCTGGCTGGTTGGGCGACTTGGGCGACACAAGCCTCACATTTCTCACAATTACGGAGGGACGACACACTAAATGGTGGGTATGGGTGACAGCGAGGTTAGCCAGCTGCCCAGGGGGTGGTATGTATCTTAAGATATTACTCCGTAGGTTGCTGGTTGAGCTAGCTGACCGCCGGGGCAGATATGCTCTCTCGCTTTGGCCCATCGCAGCATCTTTGTGGATTGGCGCGCAGGTCAGATACGATACGGAGCAGGGCACGGAGCACGGGGTATCCTGCTCTCGCCCTCTTCCTTCCAGAGAGAGGCACGATCGGCGCGATACGCTCTCAGACATGGCCGCGCTGCAGGCGAGAGGATGCGGGAATCTGGGCAGCCTGGGCAGCATGCAGTCTGGAGCCTGAGCTTCTGGCTGGAGCGCATCCGCCCGGTGATTGTGCAGCGCGCGCGGCCTGGAAGGCACCCTGTCTCGCACCTGCCCGGAACGCAGGCGTGCATCGTCGCTGGCCGACTCGCCGGCGAGTGTCAACCAGCACATTCTGTACCGGTCTGGCAGTGCGGCCTGAGGCAGCCACAATGCTCCTCCCTGGGTCGTGCCCGCCTGACATTTGTTGGGCCCAATCTCTTTGGTGAAACGCGGCCCTCGCTCGGAGGCGGTGGAGCTCTTAATACATACGAGTGTGTATCTGCACGGAGCAGGAGGAATTTCGACGAGATCAATTTGTCCTCTGCAGCAGGGACAACGCACCAGACCCGGCGTATTACTCGTCAGATCAGCAGCAATATCTCGCCACCCAGCCATGACGAAGCGGCATCTACATAGCCCAGAGACGCAGATGACCAAAGAGCCGATAGGGTTCGCCCCGACCTGCAAGGACAGACTGCAGCTCGTGCTCCGACAGAGAGATCGTCACTGCCGTTTCATCCTGCCATTGTTCTCTGGCCCTCCGCCTGCACCTTTCCGCATGCGCCAGTGACAGGAGAAAATGCATGCGGACGTATCTGTGCGAGCACTTGTGCACAGGCCAGCGGGCTCGTGCAGCAGTCATTGGCACATAGGCAGCGTCTTATAAGCCCGCCAAGTCCTGAAGCCGTTCGCGGCATCAATCACCGCGTTGGATGTTTCCTCTGTCCTTTCATATCGCTCATGCTCGTAGCGCAGGCTCGTCACACCCGAAATGAAGGAATCGCTCTGTCTTCCGTCATAGGCAAAGCTTGTATCATGGGTCCCGGGCCTTCAATCTGTATCTTCTGCCGCAACTAATTGCTTGCCCAAAGAGGATAGGAGCTGCGTTAGGAGCTCGTGTTCTAGCACCGCGTAATCATGTACCTCGCCTAGTTGCATGAATGCGCGAACTGTTAGATGCATACACCTATCTGCGTTTTGGAAGCCAAGCGATGTTGCGGAGAACTCCGTAATAACTCCATACTCCGTACAAACATTCAGGCAGCCACTTTCACGGCCTATTACAAAACCATGACGTTAGAAAATATAGACGACCTGCTCGTGCGCTATCTCGGCCTTTTGGATGAGTACACACGGCTGCGAGAATCGCTGGTGGCCCGTCAGACTGCTATGTATGGCCAGCTGACCCGAGCGAACTTTGCTGCTGAACGTGGCTTTCGCTACGGTCCAGACCACTTTGACGGTCGCATGCAGGCCACGGCACGCGTCGAAATGTCTTTTAAAGCCGAGGTTAACGGTACGACTGGCGACGTACCGTCTTTTTCCATCTGCAGACCGGCAAAGCCAGTGGCGAAAGAGGAGAGTAGCACGGGCGGAAGCACGGACAAGGCTGGCAATGAGGCCGGCGAGACCGGGAAGAAGGCAGCCAAGGTGGTGCGGCCGCTGCGGGATCCGCTTCAGTGGTTCGGGATGCTGACGCCAATGGCTCTGCGGCTGGCGCAAAAGGAGGCCATCGAGGCGGTAGACAGCATTGTTCCGCGGCTGGCAAGCGTCAACGCCGAGATGGCGGCAGTGGAGATTGAGGTGCGGCGGGCCCGCAAGAAGCGAGCGCGGGCAGAGGCTGCGCGGGAGAAGGAACAGCAAGCAACAGCGGCAGACATGACAAGGCATCTGGACGGAGCGGACTTGGAGACTGCTGCATAGCTGTGCATTTTCCACAAAAGCCTACACTGAACCTTCTTTTCATCCTTTCGCCCTCACTTCAACAAGGCCCAGAGATTGTTGAGGCTCTCGGCCAGACTAGGATGCGCCCAGATGGCGGCTTCAAGGTCCCACCACTTGAGGTCGCCCATCATGGCTGCCTGCACGACGGCCATGACCTCCCCGCCCTCGATGCCGAGACAGGAGAAGCCGAGGGTGTCACCGGTGTCGGCGTCGACGGTGGCCTTCATCATGCCGCGAGTCTCATCGGTCTCCAAGGCCCTGGCGACGTAGCTCATGGGCATGGTGGCGGTCTTGACGTGGCGGTGATGGCCGTGGCCGGACGCAGTGGCCAGGTCGCGCTCGTGCAGGCCGACGTGGCCGAGCTGCGGGTCCGTATAGACGACGTACGGCACGAGACGGCGTGACAGCGAGGTGGCCGTGGTCATGTCTTTTGTGTGGGCCGAGCCTGACGGCAGCAGGTTGGCCTTGAGGATGCGGTAGTCGTCATAGGCCATGTGGGTAAAGGCCGGTCCGCCATGGACGTCTCCGAGAGCATAGACGTCGGGACAGCTGGTGGCAAGACGATCGTCGACGACAATGTGACCACGAGTGGTCGTGCGGATGCCAGCGGCGGCGAGGTTGAGCCGCTCGGTGTTGGGAGTGCGTCCGGCAGCGAGGAGGATGTGGCTGGCGTGGATGACGGAGGTGTCGGCAAGGGAGTCAACCGGGGCGATGTGTACAGCCAGGGGAAGGTGTTTCGAGTCAGACGACGACGACGACGACGACAGTGACACCACCTCGGCCGAGAGGTGGACGGTCATGCCCTCTCCGCGCAGAATGTCGGTGAGACAGGCGGCAACGTCGGGGTCATCGCGTGGCAGCAGCTGGGATGCACGCTGGACAACGGTGACGGCGGCGCCAAGACGCCGGAAGAGCTGGGCGAATTCGAGGCCGACATAGCTGCCACTGACGACAAGCAAGTGACGCGGCACGACATCGAGCTCGAGGATAGACGTCGAGTCCAGCAGGTGCGACCGGTCGGCGACGGCGTCGAGGCCGGGCAGGTTGTTAGGCCAGAGGGGGCGCTCGCCGACGTTGAGGAAGATGCGGTCGGCCTGGAGGGTTGTTTTTGCGGGGGTTTCGGTGGTTTCGGAGATTTCAGAAGTTGCGGAAGTTCCAGCAAGGGTCACGTGCAGCGTCTTGGGCCCGGCAAAAGCGGCCTCGCCGCGGATGAGGTGCACGCCGGCCTTGTGCAGACGCGCCTCACTGCCAGCATGGAACGACGAGACCATGTCGCGCTGGCGCTGGCGCACGCGGCCCATGTCGACGGCGACGACATCATCACGGCCTGGGTCCACGCCGTAGTCACGGGCACGACGCACCAGGTGGGCCATGCGGCCAGACGCGATCAGTGTCTTGGTGGGCGTGCAGCCGACGTTGACACAGGTGCCGCCGACGTGGGCGCGCTCGACGACGGCGGTCTTGCGGCCGGCAGCAGCTAGGGCAATGGCCAGCGGACAGCCCGACTGGCCGGCACCGACGACGACGTCATCGTAGTGAAGGAGGGTGGAGGCGGAGGAGGAGGAGGAAGCCATACCGTGACAGAGCTGGATAGGCGGATGAATTGGAGCTACTGACATAGATGGGAACGAGGAGAGACAGCGACGGGGAGTTATACAAATGGCCATGGAACAGGTCGTAACACATATGATACGGTTCTTGTGGTCATGTCATGCAGGATGTTCCCCCTCATTTAGACGGGAGGATGAGTCAGCCACGGGTAAGGTGATCTAGTCTATCAGAAGCCCGAAGGCTCGGGCTTGTCGGGCAGAGCCTGTGTTCTCAGGTTGCTGTGGCACTGCTGCTTCCAGTTGCGCGGTGTGTACTTGTCGACAATAGCCTTGAAGGCTTTCTAGAGGGTATTAGAGAGGAAGGAGAAGAGAGGAAGAACAACAAAGGAGGAAGGAAGAAGGAAGAAGGAAAAGAATAGAGAGAAAAAGAGAGAAAGAAAGGAAGAAAAGGAAACAAAACAACAAGGAAAGAAAAAAAAAAGAATGGCCTACCAAAGTGCAAAATGACTCGTCACCCTCAAGATGGTTCCCCGGCAGGCGACATCCAGGGATGGTGACAGGCTCGTCGTTGTAGCGGATACGCACGTAGTAGCCGTCGAGCTTCTGCTTCTGGGCATCTGACAGCTCGGGGGACGGCTTGCGGCCGATGGGGGCAGCCGTCTGGCGTCCGGACAAGGCCGAGGGCACGAGGGCAGACCAGCCGGCAGAAGGCTTGGGAGGCGGTGAGGAAGAGGAAGAAGGGCCATGAAACATCTCGAGGGCCAGGTGGCTGGTGAAGGGCGGCCAAGCGTCCATGCGATGGCCAAGGCTGGCAAGAATGGCAGCGAGGGTGGTGTCATGGCAGCCGCTGAGGCCAAAGCGGAACATGTTGTCGGGAGCAGAAGCCGAGGCAGCGACATTTTTGATCTCAGCGTGGCGAACCATGCGAGCGACGAGGTCACCCATGAGGCCGCCGATGCCGAGGGTGCGGTACTCGAGCGACTCGTGGAAGCCGTCAAACCACTCCTGCAGGGCGACGGCGGTGATGTTGTGGCGGACCTGATCGTCATAGAACTCGGGTGGCAGACGGGTGTCGGGACCGTGGGCGAGCGTGGCGTTGACGGTGTCCATGATACCGGAGAGGCGCGGTCGTCCGTCGACGGCGACGCGGGGATTCGAGGGCGGTAGCCAGCGGCCGATCTTGCGGGTGACGAGGGCGAGCTCGGCCGAGTCGTTCCATCGATCGGCGGCTCGCTGGGCGAACGCGCGCGAGAGCTCGGCGAAGCGCCGGCAGTTGCCGTCGTTGGGGAAGAGCGTCTCGTCGGCGGGCTCGCGCGCGATGATCGTGATGGGTTTGACGTCCCGGCCGGCCTGTGGTCTCGTCGTTTCGGGGTAGAGGCCGGAAAAGGCCTGCTGCAGCGATTCGAGTGCGCGTGGAATCGGGGTCGAGCGAAGATAGAAGAGCCGGTCGGCGTCGCCGGGGCCGATGGCTGGCGGTAGGAAGCCTAGCTGTTCCACGTACAGGCGACGCAGCCGGTGACCCAGCCGCAGCGTCGATGCCCGGCCCGGGTCTGTCAGCATGCCCATGTCGCAGAGCGCGTCCAGCTGTCGGTCTTTGTGGTTTCCACGGCCTTCACGGCCTCCCGTTGCCGGCACGGCCGCGTCGTCGCTACCAAACGTCTCTAGCCGCCGTCGCCAGGCCAGCGAGCCCAGCGGCTGCGTTGCCGCCCCTCCGCCGACCACGCCCGGATCCTGGTCGTCCGTCAGCACGGCCGACTGGAAGCGTCGAAAGGCCGAGCAGTACGGCCAGAACGGCTGCAGGCCCGTGTTCTCGAACCGCGGTGACACTGGCGTCCGCTCTCCGTGCCGCATCAGAACCTGCACCAGCTGTAGCTGTAGCCCTGCCGGGTACAGCCGGCCAAGCTCCTCGTCCGTGTACGGCTTGCGTGGAACGAGACTCGTCATCGTGGCCCGTGACGTTGTGCAGTTGTGGCCCAATTGGCTGAGGTGGCGCTGTGTGGTGGTCCGTGTAGACGACCTATGACTGCTGTGAAGGGATACCAGAGCCCCTGCGATACCAAAGAAAGACGACGGCTACACGGCTGACCAGCGGATGAGAGAGAGGACAGCGCGATGCCTCCGTCGTGTCTCTAGTACTTCGGAATAGTGATTAGTCATCAAGCGTATACGCCAGCAGGCCCCGCTGCCAGCGGTGAAAGGGTCCACACGGCCGATCGCTCTGGCAGAAAGGGAAGGTGCGCCGCAGTGCGAGGAAAAATAGCTGCTTGGAGACGAGCGAATGCAAAGGTCTTGAGCAGAGACAAGTCCCAACAGCACCGCAACACGGAGTGCGCATCACGCATCACGCATCACGCCCGCATCGATGAGGGAGTCCCGGGCGATCTGTCTTGCCTGCCGCGTGAGGCTGTCGTCGCAGGCTGCCCACGCCGCGGTGGCAGCAGCAGCGGCAACGACTCTCCGAGGACCATGGCACACAGCTGTTGGCAGAGGGAGAGCAGCCAGCTTCTCGGCAGCTCCAAGAAAGAGGCGTCCACGGCAGCTCGACGACGGTGCCCTGGCCGTCTTCCGAGACGTTGTAGAGAAGCAGGAGGGACAGCAGCCACCAGCAGGAAGGTCCCTCGCAGGCGGTACAGAGCTTTACCAGCAGCTGGTGAAGCTGACACAGCTACAGTCAGAGCCGGCCGTTACCATTGCGGAGCTGTACGCCTTCTTCGACAGCCAGATGTACCCGCTGATGGCCGAGGCGCCGCGCGACCTGCCCAACATCTTCAAGCAGGCAGCCCGCAAGCTGGTGCACGAAGTTTCGGCAGCCCGCCAGCGTGACTACCGGACGGGTGACCTGCCGTCGGTGGCACGCATCACGCAGGTGCGTCGCCAGCTGGACCTGCTCAACATGCCGGAGCTGTGGGTGCCGCTGGTGCTGGGTCTGGTGGAGGAGGTTTTGTCGACGAGGCAGGACGAGGAGCTGGCCGGGAGTCGTGCTGTCCGGCTGGATGATCTGGTGCAGGCCTGGCGAATCTTCAGCCTGCCCGATATGGTGGTGGCCGATGAGGAGGCACTGGGCCAGGAGGCGGCCGACTCGTTCCGGCTGCCCACACCCGACGCCATGCTGCTGGCAAGATACGCCCGCCAGCGCAACCTGAAGCTGGGGCTGGCTGGGCTGTTTCCGCGCTACGCACCGCGCAGCCTGAAGCCGGTGGTCCCGGCCGTGCTGGCGACGTACGCGCTGCTGACGGACCCGGACGTGGTTGGCGGGGTGGCCGAGGCCGAGGTCAAGACGAGGGCGCACGAGTTTCTCGAGGCCATCGAGGCCATTCTGGCGGCCGTGCCGGTCGACCGGGCGGCTGTGGCAGACATGTTCGTGGCGCGGCCAGACCTGGGCGCCTACGTGCTGGGGCGATGGCCCTTGTCGGAAACGAGCCGTGAGAGCGACAGCAGCAGCAGCAGCAGCAGCAGCAACAAGCAGCAGCTGGGCCCAATGCCACGACCGCGGGGCCGATCATCGTCGCTAGACGCCGTCCACGGGCAGCTGAGCCAGGCACTGCGGGCACGCAACCTGGGGGCGTGCGAGGCGGCCTGGGACGTGTTCTGGTCGTCGGTGACGGTGCCGGACGCAGACGGGGCGGACCGGTTGCGGCAGAGCGCAGAGCTGTTTGACTATTTCATCATGGCGTTTGCGACGATGCGGCAGCCGGATCGGGCGATTGGGATCTGGAACCTGATGGCGCTGGCGGGCGTGACGCCGACGCTGCGCACGTGGACGTCCTTTATGGAGGGCTGCAAGCGGGCGTCGAATCCGACGGGGATCCG
Source organism: Grosmannia clavigera kw1407 (assembly GCF_000143105.1). Lineage (NCBI taxonomy): Eukaryota > Fungi > Ascomycota > Sordariomycetes > Ophiostomatales > Ophiostomataceae > Leptographium > Leptographium clavigerum. The sequence continues at coordinate 1,800,595 of NW_014040797.1, read as the reverse complement.
CAATATTTGGGACAAGCTGGTGGCGTCAGGCATGCCGATGGACACGGCCGTGTGGACGGCGCGGATCTCAGGGCTGATCCAAGCCGGCGAGGCCGAGGCAGGCATCCGCGCGCTGGAGGAGATGCAAGAGTTGTGGGAGGCGGCGAATGCAGACACAAAGACAAAGACAAAGACGACTGCGGTGAAGCCGACGATTGGGCCGGTCAACGCGGCCATTGTTGGGCTGCTGCGACGCGGCGACCTGGGGGCGGCACGGCAGATTCTCGGGTGGGCTGGACGACATGGGATCGCACCCGATCTGATCACGTTCAACACGATCCTACGACCACTCGTGCGCGAGGGCCGCGGCGACGAGGTGGCCGGGCTGCTGGAGATGATGGCGCGGCTGGGCATGCAGCCGGACGAGGCGACCGTGACGGTGCTACTGGAGGGAGCATTGGGAGGAGGAGGAGGAGGTGGTGGCCGGAGAGGGCAGAGAGGCCGGGGAGGCGAATCCAAAAACAGCCACCGTGACCTCGAAGACACGGTCCGATGGATGCTGGCAGTTGTCGAGGCGTCTGGCCTGGTGGCCAACCAACAGACGTATGCCAAGATGGTGCACCTGCTGCTGCAGGAGGGCGGCAGCGACGGCCAGCATCAGGAGCAGGTGGACACGGCCGTTGAGGTGGTGTTGGCCCACATGGCTGCACGCGGGCTATCGCTGTCATCGCATGTCTGCACGATCCTGGCAGAACACTACTTTTCACAGCGGCCTCCGGACCTGGAGGCGGTGCGGGCGCTGATCGAGACGGGGATGAGGAGGGGGGAGCGAATGGAGGGGAGTAGGGAAGAGGGTGAGGGAGAGGGTGAGGAAGCGCAGATGGCCCCGAGAGCACAGAGAGCCAACATCCCAATCCATCGTCACCGTCTCCGGCCTCCGCAGTTCGACCGGGTCTTTTGGGAATGCGTCGTCAGCGGATTCGCCCGGGTCGACGACACGGTCAGCGCGCAGCGCTACTTTGAGCACATTGCCGACTCGCAGTCGGTGACGCCATCGACGCTCGAAAGCCTGCTGCGCGCACTCGTGCGGAACGCCGACTGGGAGGCTGCTGCCCGGCTAGTCGCCAAGGTCCAGGCCCAGAAGATGTTGCTGGCGCAGGACGGCGAGACAGTGCGGGCTCGCCCGTTCCGGCACCGGTTCTGGCACCTGGCTGCAGAGCACGGCCTGTTGCAGCAGTGAGCAGACTGACTACGAGAGTACGAGAGTACGTGTACTGGGTATAAGCCGAGTATTAGCCGTAAAGCCCAGATTCTGGTATATAATCACATTAGTCATCAATCACCCAATCCGAATCGCCCTTGTCTATGCCATGCCCAGTCCCAACCGAAAGAGCAGTATGGAGCTACGACTGGTCCATAGCCTCGCCGTCTGTAGTTTCGTCTGGCCGCCGGTGTTCCCGCAGGATGCTGAGGATGTTGGAGAGCGCGTCGGGCTCGACGGCCAAGGTGCTGTTGCTGTTCAAATCGCCGACCGTCTGCTGGCTGTTGGATTGCACGAGCTCTCCATGGCGGCCGAGTCCCAGTCCGCGGGTCCGCTCCAGATGTTTGCGCGTAGCCCCCTCGACGTACTCGAGCCGCTCGCGGCGCCACGACTTGGGGTCGTGGGGGTCGTCGTGTTCGTTGTCAGCCTTGGCACTGATACTGGTGCTCCTGTCCTCCAGTCCGGGCGCCATCTGCCGCAACGTGCCCGACAGCTGACGCAGCGCCGGCAGCTGCGACAGGGCAAAGGCCGTTGTCGTGGTCAGTGGTGCGGCCACGTCGCTCTCGGTCAGCGGACCACGGTCCAGCAAAAAGCCGAAGTGGGACGCCGGCTCCGGCGATGGTTCGCTCTTCGCGACATCGGCTCCGGCTCCAGCTTCAGCTTCGGCTTCGGTCGTGACGCCAGCAAGAACGCGCAGCTGGGCCAGCATCACGTCGTTGCGGGCCGTCTCGGCCTCCAGCAGGCTGCCGAGCTGCAGGCTGGCCTGCAGACGGCGGTGCAGACGGGCAATGGCAACATCCGAGGGGGGAAGATCCTTTCCTTGTTCTTCTCCTCTTTCTCCTCCTTCTCCCTCTCCTCCTACCTCCCCAAAATCTAACCCCTCATAGTGCGCCAGCCGGATCCAGTCGCGGTCCTCCGGCTGCACGCACAGAATGTTGCGCATCACGTACAGCTCAAACTTGTCAAAGTTGCGGTCGATGGACGCACACAGCAGCGTCTCCAGCTGGTGCGTCCCGTTCTCGACTTCGTGGCGGTGCGCCTCGGCCGCCGCCGCTTCGGCTGCCGCCCGATCCTCCGGCCGCGACGCCTTCTTGGCCGCCTTGAATCCGAGGCTGGCCGGTGGCTGCCGCAGGAGCGCCTGCTCGACGCTGCTCACAGCCCGCTCGGCCAGGATGTTGACGCTGTTGATAATGTCATCCAGGAGACTCTGCCAACGCAATTAGCCGAGACCGACAGCACAATCGGGCAGTGGCACGCACCACGGGAGGATAGCCAAAGTGCTCCGTGAGCAGCTCCGTGTCTGAGGAAGCCATGCTGCTTGTGGCCGTACGAGCATCTCACAGAATACTCCGTATGGGCCGTCAATCTCCAGCGCGACGCGTCCTCGATTGCGGAAAGGTGGGGACGTAACGTGCTCTCGTGGATACCTAAATCGCAAGGCGCCCACTTTTTTCTACGCCATGCTCCGTACTCGTACTCCGTTCTCCGTAGTTTATACTACTTTACGGAGTATGTAGCCACAGGCTCAGAGCCTCCATCTAGACAAAGAGGATTGCATCGACGCAACTGCTCTGCTATTCCCTCCCCGCCAACGACCAGCCGCCGATCATGTCGGGCTTTTCCAGTGTGATGAAAAAGGGCTGGCATCCGGACAAAGAAAAGCCGTTGAAGAAGCAGGTGGTGAGTTCAGGGGAAGAGGAAAATGGAAAAGAAGAAGAAAAGAAGAAAAGAAAAAGGACAAGAAAAAAAAGAATACGGAACAGGGAGGGCTGCCTGCTGACACCAACGCTCACACAGTCTGGCTTCCTCCGACGCGACGACGACTCGTCTGAACACGTCACCAACCATGTCTCGCGGCCCATCTCGTCGCTGAGGGATCCGGCTTCCTTTGGGCCGCCACCCCGACACGTTGCTCTGGGTGGTGGAGATCGCGACAGCACCGACAGAGCTGTCCGTCCACCGCTTCCTGTTCGCCCAGGCAGCAACTACAGCAGGACCTCGCCCGCTGCCGATGACACCACCGATCCCGACGACCCGCCACTGCCTCCTCGACCCTTTCGCACCGACACCACCGGTCTCTCGACCGCACATCTGCCACCGCCTCCTCTTCGTCGAGACGGCGCCGGCAGCCGCTCTCCATCTCCATCTCCGTCCTCTGCTCGATCAGCTCCATCAACCGCCAAGCCGCCCGGCCTTCCTCCCCGACTGCCCCCCCGCTCGCCAGCTCCGGCTGCTGCGAGCCCACATCCACCGCCCCCAACACGATCTGTCGTGGCTGCTCCTCCCAGCGACGGCTACCTCAACCAGGCTGCCATCGGCAGGCTGGGCAGTGCCGGCATCTCCGTCCCCGGATTCGGCATCGGCGGCAGCACGTCCGCCCAGCACTCTGCCCGCTCCACCGCCTTCTCGGCCATCGCATCGGCTGCCTCGTCCACCGCTTCCCAGCCAGCACCAACATCAGCACACCCTGCTACGGCTCACAGCGTTGTCGCCGCCGCCTCCGCCGCCGCCCCCCAGATGAACGAACTGCAGGCCCGCTTTGCCAAGATGGGAACCGGCGCATCCTCTGGTCTGGCTGCAGCAAAAAAGAAGCCGCCACCACCGCCGCCGGGCAAGAAAAAGCCTGGTCTCGCTACCGGGGGCCCCCCACCTCCTGCGTCAACGGCCGACAGCGACGGTGACGAGCCACCTCCCATTCCCATGGCAACGCGGCCGCAGAAGTGGTGAGACCAGTTTGTGGAGCCGTATGAACGTTTCATCCTCGGCGTTTTACGGACACCATATCATGATGCAGCACCGGCAGATGCTGGAAAATACATACAAGTAGTTTGCACCTAGACCCTCCAATTGGTATGATTCAAAAAGAAAATGGCCCCGCTCTATGTGGCTACGGGCGTCCTGTGTAAAGGACCGTCTTACATCAACTCGACAGGCAGAAAATGTTCTTTCTTGTATAATTTGGTGGCTGATAGCAACAGGCACAAAGAACACTGACAGCCGCTATACGTGGTACATCGTAAAAGATCGGTCGGTGCCTTACACCTTCATGCCGGTCAGACCGTGCTTCCAGGCAATGATGTAGGGCGTCGTGCCGTCCTCGCGGTAGTTCAGCAGAACAACCCTGGATGAGTCAGCAACAAAGCAAATCAAGGCGCCAGAGGGGGGAAACGTACATTGCGTCCGGGTTCATCGACTCGCCGGTGTAGAACTCAAAGTCCTTGAAGTTGGGCAGCAGCGTGTTCTTGACGAACTTCTGCGCACCAGTCTCAAACGCCTTGATCTCCTCCTCCGACTTGCCCGTCTCCTGCATCTTGCTCTTGACCGACTTCAGGTAGCCCTTGAGGTAGCTGAGGTACGACTTCTTGTCAAACGACGTCGACTGCAGCCGGAACGAGTGCACAATGTTGTTGACCCGCACAGCCGAGTCCTCGGTGCCCTCGTCAGCCTCCTCGGCAGACGCATTGGCGCCAATGTCTGCAAAACATCCCATCGTCAGCCGCCCGCTCTTTCATCATGCTGCCAAGGGTGGAGACAACGTCTTGACATACCAACATCGACAGCACCCTCGGTGATCATGGCGCAGTCAGCCTCGAAGACAATGTCGTCAACCTCCTTGAGGTCGAACGAGTCCGAGATAATCTCGTCATCGCTAAGAATGTCCTGCAAACCAATCTGTCTTAGCCAACTTCTTCCTCACAACGAGTCTGAGGCGGGGATATGCTCGGCCTTTCTGCCAAAGGTAGTGGCTCTCCTCTGCTGTCTCCTACCTTGTAGATGATCATGTTGGCGGTGTGCAGGACAGAACGGGTGAGTGATCGGGTGGTGGGCTTTCGAAAAGGGAGAGACAAATAGGAAGGGAAAAGATGAAGAAACCTTCTTATACCGACTAGCCTCTCGCAAATAGTGAAAAACACACAGGCTAACGAGGGGCAAAAGACATGAAAAAAAAATGGCCAAAAAAAGTGGGAAGCACATTTTGGCGGGGTATTGTCTCCAAGCCTCGAGCAGCCCGCCGGCGCTAGCATGCTTGAAGACTAGCTCTCAGCCATGTGGCAGACCAATGACAGGCTCGCCGACAGTTTCGTCCTGAGGCAGTATCCGAATTGCGGGTCTATACGAGCCACAGACACTAGCCACGCTACAAGCCACATTCTACTCCGTAATTGCAATTGTGGTCCGTCGATCATGCACACGAGATCGGCTGACACGCGCTTCCGTTGTCGAGCCACTCTCGTCCTCCTCAAACGGACGCGTCTATCTAAGGCGACAGAAACAGCAGGACCATCCGCGTCTTGCTACCGGCGCGCTGAGCCGTGTGCGTCACCGACTTTTAAAGTCCCTAATTCCCGCAGCCTTGACCACGTGTACGAGTAAGAAGCTCAGTAGGTCGCGGCCTTTGCAAAGCCCGGTCCCAGACCCCCGGCATTTGGTGGTCCGACGTGGAGTGGCAACGCCAGCAACAGGAGAGAATTCGGCCGCCCCTCAGGCGAAATTGCCTTCCCCCCCGGAACACGCCCTGGAAAACAGCGTAGAAAGACCCTACAGCGTTGCGCCACGGCAGTTGATCAGCGACCCCACCACTGTTTTTCGGCTCTGGCTCGTACACTCCAGGGTGTTTTCGCGCTCGCTGCAGCAGGCCAATCTCCTCTCCTCACGTCATTTCCTTTCCCGGCGCCCTTGCACTCCTTTATCAGGCAAATCCCTCCTTTTTCGTCTGCCGCCTCTCGTCAACCTCCTCGGCTTCACCACCACGTCGCACGACCCGAACTCTGTAAACGACCGACTGCCATTCCACCTGGTTCAGCCTCGTGCTGTCCACCGCCTGTTCTTCCGCACCGCCGTCTCTCTCTGTCCCCTCCCCATCGTCCGCGCCCGGACGTTCCGATCTCTCGCCTGGTTTCGTTTTTTTAAAAAGGCCCCCTTGCCCCCCCTTCTCCTGACACTCTCCTCTCTTCTCCTCTCTCCACATCTTCAAGACTCTCCTTCGTCTTGCCGAACCCGTTGTCTTCCTTTTCAGTCAGGAAAAAGGAAGTGGCTCTTGTCCGCCCGTTTCTGCAACGACCCGTGGCGATCCACCCCCTTTTTTTTCCGTGATCGATTCTCGTCAGAGATTTCGTATCATGAGCAACATCACATTCGGCATGGCCAACGGCACAGCCGCCGGCGACCTGCCGCCGTTGCCGGCCTACACCTCGACACCGCTTCCCGACCTCCTCCCCTTCATCTCCGACTTTTGGCTGTCCGCCATCCTGCCGCACATCGGCTACTGGATCCTCTCCTCCATCTTCCACCTGATCGATACCTATGACCTGTTCCCGCAGTACCGTCTGCACACTCCCGAGGAGATCAGCACACGCAACAAAGCCACGCGCCTCGTGGTGGCCCGCGACGTCATTGTCGAGCAGATCATTCAGATCGCCTCAACCATGGTTCTATCTATGACCGAGCCGACCCAGATGACCGGCATGGAGGACTACGACGTTGCCGTGTGGGCCCAGCGCATCCGCATCGCCCAGCGCGCCCTGCCGACCATGTTGGGCATCTTCGGCCTCAACGCCGGCGCGCTCGCCAAGAGCATGTCGGCTTCGCACCCGCTCCTGGCCGGCGCTCTCGCCGGTGGCCACTACGCCCAGTCCATCGGCAGTGCTGCAGGCATCGTCGAGGTTCCTGCCTTTGCCAGTTGGGAGGTCACGCTGGCCAAGGCCATCTACTGGGTCGCCATCCCGACCGTCCAGTTCTGGTTCGCCGTCTTTGTCCTGGACGGGTGGCAGTACTTCTGGCACCGTCTGATGCACGTAAACAAGTGGATGTATGGTATGTATATCATGTTTGACTGACTCCTATCTCGCTGCCCCTCCTTCGGCCTCGTACTGACTGTCTCCTGCTCAGTCAACTGGCACTCCCGCCACCACCGTCTTTATGTTCCGTATGCGTACGGCGCGCTCTACAACCACCCCATGGAGGGCTTTGTGCTGGACACGGTCGGTGCCGGCCTCGCTTACAAGTGTGCCTTCCTGTCGTCGCGCCTGGGCATGCTCTTCTTCGTCTTCAGCACGATGAAGACTGTGGACGACCACTGTGGCTATGCCTTGCCCTGGGACCCCCTGCAGAACATTACCAGCAACAACGCTGCCTACCACGACATCCACCACCAGGGCTGGGGCATCAAGACCAACTTCTCACAGCCGTTCTTCACCTTCTGGGACCGCATTCTGGGCACCATGTGGGAGGGCGAGACTGAGCTCAAGTATGCCCGCGACCGCGAGAGCGCGGCGAAGAAGTACAAGGAAATGGCTCTGGCAGCTGCCGACCAGAAGGCTGGAAAGGCTCAGTAGGGACGAGACGACCACCAACAGTGTTTCCTTTGGCCTGCCTCGAGAAGCCGCCATGGCATCTGCTCATTCGCTTCTAATCCTTCATTTGTTTTCATCCTCTCTACCTTTGTCCGTACTCTATTTAGTCACACCTTCTCTTTCACTTCATGGTTGTGTTGCTGGGGGGTTCTTTCACCCACCTCCCTTCCCCTGGCTTTCAGGGATAGTGCAGGTTACGATGGGAGGCAAGGCTTCTTTTTGGGCGTCGAGCAGGCGTTGTTTGTCTCTTGTAATATGGCTCTTTGTTGCTTATTCGTTTTTTTGCTTTGGCAGAAGTGCATTGTCTTCTCTCGGTTCGCTCCCTCGACTTTGGGGCTGGGTATGAATATTTCGGCACCACAGAAGTGCACTACGACAAGACCATGCATCGATCTGATTTGCAGCTGCATGGCACCCAAAGGACAAAAATATGAAAACTACCAAACACCAAAACACATCGATGAGACGGCAAAATTGTCACGCTCAAATAGAAACTGGAACGGGTGCTTTTGATACGGGAGATGCGCGTATACGAAAACGAACGGCAAGAAAGCCGGCCAAACGGGTATGGGATACAATGCTCGACAGGTGCAATAGCGAGTGGATGCACCACTCACAGATATAATGATAATATAGTCAAATTCTTTACACAACCCATATACAGCAGAACCGCCAGCGCACGCCGCATGTGAAACCTCTCAGTCGTTTGGGCAAGTCCCGTGCGCTACATGTGGCACCAAGACTGATCGTGGGAGCGGTCTGCGAAAGCAACCGGAGCAGCCCAAAGACAGCCGGACTCCGTTCAGGCCCGAAGAGCAAGTAGATCAACGGGGGGGTGGAGGCGCGGATTCGGCTTTCTGTCCAGCCTCACTGCAACGATGTCACCGCTGTTCCTGTCTCGTATGCAAGCACTATGAGACCGTGTAGTAATGTACTTTATAAAAATTTGTAGGGGCTGATCCGCGTGGTGCGAGCACAGAAGCACGCCGTAGCCATGCTGACTGTCCTTCCTTAGCAGGAACGAGTACGAGTACGTCGTAGGAGTATCAGACGCAGAGTTCATCGTTACGTACGGAGTACATACTGCGGTACACCATGACTCTCTCGTAAGACGGAAGAAGTCGGTCTGCTCAGAAACAGCGAGCCCACCAAGACCGGGAGATATCTCGATACTATGGAGTATTCCGTACGGAGTGCGGACAGCTGTTGAGCCCGATCTCTGCACAGCACAAGTATGGAAGCACGACGTCGGATTGGTGGAAGTAAGACGTTTCGAAAGGCAGCGTGGGTCCCCAGGTTAAAGGCCGCACGTCTTTGTGTTTTAGATAGTAGCACTGTCCCATTGTTTTTCACTGCCCGAGTTGCGCGTCGCCTCGTACGGCATGATTTTCAATGGCTCGACTCTCTGCAGCGAAGAGAGATTTGCCTGATGGGCAGACGTACGTCGTACGGAGTACGAGTGCGGCCACTCCGTGTCCCACAATATCGCAGAACGTCGCTCAGCGTCCATTTCTCGCTGCATTGGATCTGCCAAAGGGCTGTTACACGTGCTTATTCGTCATTTGATGTCAATCTCTTGGGCTGGAACGCCAACGTCGATGTCGAAATGCTCATGTTTGACTTCCCTTGTCCTTCCAGCGCTTCTCGCAGACGACTGGCTCGCGCTCGCAGTCTTCGTGCTGTCCATGTTTTGGTAGACGCTACCGGGAGATTGCTTCAGGTGCCTGCTGCATGAACGCTGCACCCTATTGGCTGGAAAGCGAGCTTGCAGGGGTGACTGTCCATCTTCAGCTGGAAATCCGCCGCCCCGCTGCCCGCTCTCAGGGCGCAACTTACCTCATCTTCCTTCCGGGTGGCTGTGCGGGAATAATGCTCCTGCTACATAGTACAATAGGCACTGTAATTGTGCTGCCTTTCGGCCCCGCAAGACGTGCAGGACAGGCACCACCGCGAGATAAGATCAGTCACAAAACACTCTGGCAGCTCGGCTTGCATTGTCAGATACAGTAATGACAAGCTAGTTCGAAAGGACCGGCTGGACAACCCTCGCTGCAAGGATCGACGGGGCAACGGGGCGATATGGGCAAAACAGGAGGCGTCCACACCCCGAATTGGGACGAGCTCGTCTGAAATTTGCAGCTGGAAACAGGCACAACGCCCTAGTGTGTCGGCTTCTGAGCTAGCCTCTTGCTTAACTGTTGTCCGCCAGCCGCCGGCCAATATAATAACTGAATGGCCTCCCTTTCGTCGCAGCCAGCGAAGCCATGACCACCTTTAGTTCCAGAGCCTCCGGGGATGACGATTTGGCCTTCCCGCGACGCTGCTTCAATCTCGTCGTGTCTCGGCTTTGACGTCGTGATCGTGTTCCTTTCACAGCGTACCCTGGTCCTGAGTAGGAAACAATAAGCGCCGTCTTCTGGTCCTCCCCACCACAACCAACGCCGCCATTCAGCTTCAAGCCTTCGACGCACGGCGCTTCCGGAAACCGAGCAGAACAACCGGCACGGCACGTTCATTGTCATTGGTCCGTCTTACCACTTGCGCAACCCAGCAACCGCTGCCTTTTGAAACGACACCCTCGATCGCATCCGTGACGACGTGATAGGCGAGTGCGCAAGACAAGCGATCAAGCGATCAACAACTGCGTGTTCCGTGTTTTAGGAATCTTGGGTTGTCGTGGAGAAGCTCAAGCGCTGTTCGATTTCTTCAATCTGCCCCTTCTGGTGTGTCGACTGCGATTTTGCCGCTGACCTGTCGTGTTCCATCGCCTCAAACTGCCGACATACTCGGTCGCACTGGGTCGGAAGCCAGACTTCCCATCCCCTTTCATCTTCTTTTACCGTCTTTTTATAAACACAGCTTCCCCATATCTCCACATTGCATGCTTCCTCATCGCCGGCGCCTGGCGCCTACGTCCTCGTAGGTGGTATCAGCTCAGAGTCGCATCGGCAGATTGTCGCCCAGCAAGCAGGTTTTGCGCGTCGCCAGAAAACACACATATACATCATGGACCCGACAACGACACTTTTCACCTTTATGTTGTGAGTTTTTCCTCTTCTTGTTTCGTACCATCTTCTTCTTTTGTTCCCTCATCAGCTTCGATTTCGTCTACTCGTTTCCTTGGCTCTTGTCTCTCGCTTTCCTGCTCTGGCCGCAGTCATTCGCTCTTGCCTTTCTCAACCCTCTCTTACAATATCGCATTCCTTGACTTTTCGAATTCCTCTCTTTCTCTCTTTTTGATTTCTCATCAACTCGTCCTTTATTATTTCCATCTCAACAGCTCAATTGCTGCATTCCTCGGTTTCGCTCCTTTTTTCGCGGTGCTGGCGCCGTCCCGAGCTTACCCCCCTATAATAGATGTGAGTACGGAGTATTATGGGGTATTTTTTAGTTTTATTTTTGGCACGTTTTCCGTCCTATCTTTGGATCCGACTCCTTTCCCCTTCTCCTGCCCGCCCCCTGCTCTTACTCCGTATGGTTTCCATTTTGCCGCGCACATATCCCCGATTTCTATCATGGGGCAACCTTGTCAGGCAATGGCTAGTTTGGAAAGATAGAGACAAACAACATCATCTCATCTCCCATCTCGGAGCTGACCTACGGCAAGGCTGTACTATAATGTGCAGCAACAGAAATCCCCTGCAACCTGTCCGGACACTCCGTCAGCCTTAAACCCACAATCTCACTGAACCCCTGTCCGCATTATCACCCCTGGCTGCGCCCCTCTGATAGGCCGGTTTTCGTCATTTCGGGTTATTTGCACATCTTTGGGATCATCTGCATGCAGCACTTTGGAAGGGACGCTTGTCTTTCCTTCTGGCTGCCCAAGACGGCCTAGTTGTCTCGCCTACAACCAGTCTTGGCAGACCAGCTCAAAGCTGAGCCCAGATACCGCGCTGCCACTGGCAGCGTCGTAATTTTCCTGTTGTTTCTCTTTCATTGCCGGTTCCCAAGCCTTGCCGTTCGTCATTTCCCGGGCCAGAGCCAAAAGGCACAACAACATGGGGCTCTGCCACAAAAGAAACATTCCAGACTGCTGTGCCGCGTCCATCATTGACTTATATATCCACAACACGCGTTTGATCGTCTACTTACTGTCTTTCTTTCTCCTCACAGAAACACTCGGCCCTCTGTCAGGACTGTGCGCCTCCTCGGTTCCTGGGATAATTTTACCATGTCTTATACGATGGAGCGTGACAGCCGGAGAGACCGTGGCCAGTGGCGTGGTTGCCACACCTTCAAGGATATCATCTGCGAGGGTGACGACCCTAGTCGACGTGTCCCCCGCTCGGGTGGCCTTAAGATGGGCAACACCTACTACTACTATGTAAGCTCTGTCCCATCCCCATCATTTTCTTGTTGTGTACCATCAGATCTTAACACATTCATATTCAGTACGAGCTTGACGGTTCGACAGAGACTGACGATCCGACCATGCCGTCCACCACCGCCTGCCCCTACCTTCCTGGACAACGTGTCAACAAGCTCTGGGTGCCTCTCGAGCAGTCTGGCCGCGAGCGCTGTGCGTCTGCTGGCTCAGTTCACAGCAGTGACTACCAGACCTTGAACCCCGACGACCGTTTTACTACGCCACAGCAGCGACCTGTTACGCCCGTCGTCCGCCTAACGGCAGCTGAGCCCGAGACGGCCATTCTTCCACCACCGCCACGGGCGTCATCGCCATCGCCCAAATTGTTGCCACCGTGCAGTGCACCCAACAGCACGTCTGCAGCAGCTGCTTCTACTTGGTCGCCACGCCGCCTGTTTCGGAGGCCCAGCCCTGCGCGGAACGTGACGGGAGGAGACAGCAGCCATGACGGGGCTCTCTCAACGACATCGCGAGCCCCTCGCCTTATTTCCTGGGCATCATCGTCATCTCTATCTTCCCTGCGCCGCTCTGCCGCCCCTCCGTCTGTGCACTCGGTCCGTTCTACAAGCTCGTCGCAAGGGGGCAGCCGCTCACGAGATATCTCGCCAGAATCTCTGCGCCGCTTCTTAGTTGAAGATGCGCCGCCCAAAGATGGCATTACAAACTCGACCGCCGCCTCTGCTACTGCTGCTGATGCTGACGACGAAGCAAACGACGACGAACACAACTTTGCTACGTCGGCTGTATCAGAGACGGCTCCCTTCACAATTTTGTCGCCTCCTCCCCCTCCGCGGCCTTCGACACCGGTGCCATTCTCGCTAATCGGAGACCGCAGTATCAGCAACGAGACTGCAACACTTCCCATGGTCCCGACGCGAGCTGCACCTTCCATTCCGCCGACGGCAGACAGAGATGCTTGCCTGCAGCTTGGCAGCTCCTGGCTGTCGCTGTCACCAGCGATGCAAGCCACATCACCGCCCTTGCCGGCGCTCTCGTTCCGGTCCCACGGCCCACACGGCAGTGTTTCATCAGCGTCCTGCTCCATCTCTCAGTCGGAGACGGAAGATGATGAGGATGTTGACATTGACCACGAAGCCTTTCTGCTCCCTCCTCGCCATGTCTACGGCCAGCATAGCAGCAGGCTTCTAGCAACCGCTAGCAGCAGCGGCAGCAGCAAGGCGGCCCAGGAGCACCACAGCCATATCGTCGTCGCGGATTCTTCGTTCCCTGACACAAACAGCACATCTACGCTGGTCCCCGGTGGCAGACTGTTCGACTTGACAGAAGAGCTAGGCTGGATGGCATCAGCTATCCAGGGGTAATCGACCCTCTCTTTTTTTTTTTACGAGACATAATAAAATCAGAATAAAAAGGGAGCAACGGGGTTTTCGAGAAGCTGGCTGTTCGGCCTAGTTCCATTACGAGTGGCAATCTGTCTTTTACGCTGTTTTCCTTTTGTCGTATGTTTGGGCGGGTATACTTCTAGAGGTCTGGGGGGGGGTATGGTTTATATTTACTCATTAGACGGGGAGGGTAACACTGGGTAATGGTTCCGGTACGGGGTATTCGTCGGGTCAGACGACGTACCCACGGTACAAAATTGATGGGGTGGGCATCAAAAAGAACAAAGTCAGCTCAATGTATTAGATTGTTGAACGCGTGCCTGATTTTGCCACATTCTTGGTGATACCGAACTGCTAATGTAAAACATAAGGTAGCGCGATATAGCGGTCCCATTACAAAATTGGAACGCAGAGGTGAGACAAACACATACCTAGAAGTCGCAAGTCAAAATTGTCTCGGTGAGCTACTAGGTGGAAGCCGATCGCCGTTGGGTGAGTCAACATAGATTTTTGTGTATTGGGGCTATGTAGGCGAAGAGCAGTTCTATATAGCAGATACAGAAGAAAGTACGGAGAACTCCGTACAATTGTCTCACGTTGAAAGAGCTCTGGACGCCATCCTTTGCACGTCGACACAGAAGACAGCATCTCTCGTACACAAGGCTGTGCATATACATATACATACTTTGTCTTGCAAGCTCGGCAAGCTTAGATGCGATGACGTTTTCCCCACATTATCCTGTTGACAAAGTTGCTTGTCCACTCTGGACTTTTCAGCGACGATGAGCAATTTAGCAGAGTTGAGATTAGTCCTCGTATACAGGATAAAAATAAAAATAAAAATAAAAATAAAAACGTGCGTGGTATTATCCCTGCTTGAGGGCTTTCGGTTTTATCAATTCATTGTCTGTTCAGTACTGCTGAGTCGCCTGATAGTCTTCCTGACGACCTCAATAATACAAGTCCCGATGACGCTGAATTGCCTAAACCCTCATCTGCAATTCTGTCTTCTGAATTCTTCCTTGACAGTGCCAATTTCTCATGGCATAGCCTCAGTACCGTTGCAGCACGAATGACAAGGTGTTGGCATATTATTGCCCGAACCAAGATTTCGCGAGTATCGTATTGGCAAAGCCTTGTGTACTCCGTAGGCACTGTCGGTTTCAGGGTACGTTGGCATGCCGATCGATGCAACATCAATTCTTCTCGAATGATGGTGGGCCCTTCTATAAGCACAGGCCCTGGAACATATCGATATACGTCGTAGGCCTTTGGAATCGACATCATGAGACCCCCAAGTTTCTGGAAGGAGTGAAATAGGCTGATAAAAGTGGCGTGTATTCGCGAACAGAAATAGGCGATATCAATAATATGTGCTTTTCAAGAATTGCAGGAACGGCCGGCGTGTATTGTGGATCTAGCCCGGTCGTCGTTGCCGTAAAATTGGCTGATGGGCTGGTACCTCAGGAAGGTCCGACGGGCAAGAGCGGTCTGCAAAAGCCGGAATCCCTTCAAAATCCATTTTCACAACTCTTGATCTCAGGCTTCCCAACACTCAGGAGCGCGACATTGCAAGACTGAGCGCTGGCGGTGCCTGTCTTTTCGAGTCCACTGGTGACGCGTCGGTGTACAACCAAGTGGAAATTACGAGACGGGGCTCGCATATCCGTCCTCTGCTTTGCTACTTCACCTCAGCCATCCATCCATCCTACTCGACAGGTATTATCCTTCTCGGCTTCCCGCACGTCCATGATGTTCGGCTATGCGATTGTGGCTGTTTTAGCGGTCTGCCTCTTCTGGCTGGACCCAATCCTGAATGCCGTCGCACCATCCCTCGTCCCGAAGGCCCCGGTAATGTATCGGACACCCCGGCCACCAGTGAAGGAGTCGCTGCTGGCCTTAGAGGATGGCGACGTGGGCAGCGGGAGTTCTTCCTGCCCGCCCGATGCCTACACAGTGCACCTCTTCAACAAGGCCCCATTGGTCATGTACATTGAGAACTTTCTCTCTCTCTCCGAACGACAGCATCTCATAGAGATCAGGTCAGTCTTTGGATCGCCAAGGGAACGACAAGAAGTCAACCGCTTCCCTTCTCTTCGTCATCCTGAAGATACATTGGAAGCTGACAGAGCTGCCAGCAATGCTCTCTACGAGCCGGCGACCGTCACCAGCGACGGGGGCGGGTCCGTCCAGCGCGACACTATCGTGCGTGACTCGGAAGTGGCTATTGTGCCCCGTACTGACGTGGTGCGGTGTATCGAGGCGCGAGCTCGCAGCTTGCAGGGCTGGCGCGAAGACCTCTGGATCGAGCGGTTGCGCGTGCAGCGGTACGTGGCGCCGTCAGGCCACTACGGATTCCACTTTGACTGGAGCCGACCTGGAACGGCCACGGGTGGTTGGGGCCGGGTGTCGAGCATCATGGTGTATGTGGACGACGGTGAGCTCAACAGCCCCAACGAGCCGAGACAGCCGTTGGTGGGCGGCGGGACCTACTTTCCGCGAGTGCCACGGCGCAGCGCCGATTTTCGGTGGTGTCCGTTCATCAACTGCGAGGGCGATGCAGAGGTCGAGGTGGAGGACGAGGGCGAAGACGGACAGGATGGTTACCGGCCGCCCCAGAACAACACGACAACCGGTGTCGTTTTCAAGCCCGTCCCCGGGAATGCCGTGCTCTGGGAAAACTTTCGGTCGGACGGCACCGGCCGGCCCTTCGAAGAGACATGGCACGCCGGGCTGCGTGTGCTTGAAGGCGTCAAGGTTGGCTTGAATATCTGGAGCTGGGGACGGATGGACTGAGAGAAGGAGGGAAAGCCGCGCAAAAGCGTTCGGAGGTGTAGATCCTGCCTGCATTCGGGAGCCAGCAGCAGGAAGGAGGCCCGATATGATGCATGTCGGATGCGGCACGCAATACACGAGTACGAGCATCCGCGGAGTGCAGCTTTGCACGGCCACCGGAAGGGTCCTGTTCCCGTCACATCGGGTGCCAATAGCGTGGAATGACATTTGGCGCATCACGGACCCTGATGCAGTAAGCGAGCGAAAGGAGTTGGGCATTCTACACAGCAGCAACTACTTTGTCGACATGACCAGACACCCAAATACCAGTGAATTCGGGTTCGCTACCACCCTTTACAACCTGCAGGCACGATCTCGCGCTGTCGAGGCGGGAGAGCAGGGTGTGTATATGTGTATGTGCGTCTGTGTGAATGGGTGGGCGACCAAACAGGTGTGTGGGTGTCCACTCTGAGGGGGATGTGACGAGACGTGATGAGGCTGTTTGCAAGACCAGCTGTTTGCGGAGAACAACCATCTGGATCGGGAACCGGATTGGTGATACAGGGCCCACACTGAAGTTTGGCCTGCAGACTCTCACGCAGGCAGCAGCATTACTAATAATACAACACGGTCTGGCTGGTCGAGGTGAGGGAGATTCATCGGAGGCGGACACGGACATTGCACAAATGAGCCTGCATGCGCATATGCACCTGGGGCAAATGGCATCCTTGATCGGGCATTCCGACTATCCATGTCTTGCCAGGCCTGTTGGAGCCGGGGGCCGGGGGCTGGGAGTTGGGAGTTGGGAGTGGGCGAGGGGAGAGAAGGCAGGATTCTGGATCAGAGGCTGACCGATGCAAGATCGGCGGTCTGTCGTGTGTTGTTCGACGCGAGAGGCCACGGCGAACTGTCGTCGTACTTCGCTGCACCGGCCAGCAGCTGTCGTCTCGTCGCCTACGGAGTGCGGATATTCGGATATCCATGCCGACTTCTCGCCGCTTGTTTCGCTCTTCAGCGATACTACTGGTCCTCGCTGGAGTGCAGGGGGCGTTGTCTCATTCTTTGTTTTTGTTTCCCTCCCCCCATTCGCATCCGACCGGTTGCGGTTCCGATCTCTGTCGAAATACGACCTTAGATGGTCACCGATCCTTGATGGCTTCGGCCTTGCGCCAGTGTGGCCCCTCCATGCATGCAAGCTCAGTGGTCTGCCCAACAATGCAATGCATCTCTCCTGTCACTATCGTACCGAGAATTAAGGGTGCTTGGTGGGTGGTGAGAGACGGGGAGATGGTGGGAGATGGTGGGGAGCGAAGACGCCGCAGTGGGCGAAACCGGGTTGTCGGTTTTTCTTTTTCCTGGGCTTGACCGCTCCCTCAGCCCATCGGCCAGTTCGTCACCAGCCGTTGTACAAAAGGCCGACCAGGGAGGGGTATCAGGATCAGCCGACACGGGAGACATCACTGGATCCAGCGGCTGCAGCCGTGACAAACAGGTCGGCCCTTCAGAGCAGCGACTACTTGCTGCATGCGCTGCCTGCTGCTGCACACGGAGCCGATGTCCACAGCCGACGCCTCTTTCCCATAGGACCACATCACCAAATGCCTCTAGCTGTGCATAGACGCCGCTTGTTGTCGCATTCCGGACTGCATGCTGTTTCGTGGCGTCCTCGCCTCGACCTTGCTGCGTTTCTTCGTACCTTTTCTTTCCTTTCCCCTTATGTCAACCACCCTTGCTGTTTCTCTCGCCCCTGCGCTCTTTGTACAGAGATGTACGGAGTATTGCTCTGTATCTGCACCTTTGACAAGGATTTGTCTGCTTTAGCGAGGCTGTGCACGTGCAACTTTAACCTTCAAATTCATGATTGTCTCCCCCACTGCATCCGTCCTATGAAGTACACAGTACGGAGCAATCAAGCAAAACAATACAGCGTACACAGCTGCTAAGAGCCGGTGTAGCATTTCTGGCAGCATGTATTCGCATGTATCTTCTCCAAGAGGGACCGGACAGACACGACGCGTCTCAGGACCAGACATGCCAAGGAACAGAAGGAGAGAAGAGGCCAAAGTGACAGGGAGAGGGCTACTTGCCCGTTATACTGTCTTCTGCTGCATTGCGGGTACGTGTCTCGCCTCCGTTTGGCCTCAGCTGCTACTGTTCTATTTTTCTTCTTCCGTGTCTCGCAAGTGGGAGGGATATGCCTCCTCCATTCTCGCACGCACGCACGCTTACTCACAAGGCACATCCCTCTCATCTCACATCTGGCTCACCCCGGCTTTGTTCTGGGAAGGAGAAAAAGAAAGACAGCCTAGCACTGTCTCAGGAAGCACAATGGAAAAGATACACGACGGGTTCCAGTGCCAGCATGGAGAATGGGATGATTCACGGACCATAAGAGCAGGTCCGCGGAGCTGTCCATCGACCGCTGAGCTGTCCACTTGTCTCCGGAATCTTCACTCCCAACGTCATCGGATTCTCGAGTGACAGTGCCGGCATGCAGCAGAACTAATGGAACAACGTAGGATCGTCCGCGGCCTCCTCCTCTCGGATCAACTCCCCGCGAGAACCCGTCTCCATACAAATGTCTTGGCCACCGTGTTGTTCTCCAGAGCTGCAGACCCATCATAGATGATGAACTGCTCCCCCCATCCGCCCGTCATCATGCAGGATGTGTTGGCCTACATAGTACATAGTATCTATCATCTCACGCCCGCTCCACACCAGCTGCAGCTCACACACGCCCCCTCCTTCTCATGGGGACCGTGCAGGCCGCTCAGACTAAATACAGTCTCCCTTGCTTTGCAGTCACCGCCATTTATCGCATATCGCGCAAACAAACAAAGCCGTGGCTTGAATGTCTGCAAGCTGCAGGCTGCAGGCTGCAGGCTGCATGTTACAAAGCTCTTCCCAAACTGAGTGGGGGGTTTGGCAGGCAAAGCGACGGGCTGGTGAGTCTCCCATGTTTTCGTTTATTCTGTTCTTAGCATCGAGAAAGGCCGATGCAGCCGCAATTCACCCTGACCGCCTCTCCCTCTGGCCGAGACAAGTGCTGCACATGAAAATGACATGCAGTGTTTGAGAATGGGACCACGTCTGCTACTCAACAGATCCTTCAGTAGCTTACAGCTAAATATGACGCGGCGTCGATCCACTCTGAGACTTTCCACACACAAAGCTCCCTCGCCTGCTGCAATGACAGCAAATGTGGACAAGTCGGATCGTGGACCGTTACTTTTGGAGCTTGCTGGCGACGTCTGCTGACAGCTGGGTGCAGACATCACGGGACGGACCAGAGTAGGGCCGTTTCCTTTGAGCTCGCCCCCTCTGACCAGCTCCTCTGTATGTCTGCTGTGTGATTTACCGAGGACGACTGGCCGTGGCACAAAGGAGAGACACGCCCTAACCTGGAGAAGAGAGAAGACGGACAAGGACGAATGAGGCAGGAGACCCCTCTGAAAAACGGTCAGGAGCTGTTGCCAGGTGCAATGTTGGACAAGAACACAGAGACACCGCCTCGTTTCCGTCAGAAATTCTTGCGCACGTCCTTCGGCTTCGGAATCTTTCGTATGTGGCTTATCTGTTACAGAAGCTTGGACGTCTTGGCCCTTTCCTTCCTCCCGCGGGAACGAGGCCGTCGTACTTGACGTAGCTGTAGAACTCGAGCGTATTCGAGAAGCGATAGGGAGAGGCCGACACGGTGACAAGGCCACACAAACATGGAAATCTGCTCACACGCGTGCCACCTTCGTCCTGCCTTCTGCTTTCCACCGCTTCTATTTCGCTATTCGTCTTCTTTTTTCTGAACACAATGACATGCATATGTCCTCCCGAGCGGTCACCTTGCCATAGGCCTCTGTGTGTCCAGGCAGGCATTGTGGGCTGCTCACTGGACGGCATGATTCAGCACAAGGTTCTGTCAGCCGGCTTTTACGCCTCGGGCACTGCTGCTCTTTTGTTTTGTTCTGAAATGAAAACCCGGTAGGGGCACAGGACGTGCAATATGCCCCTTATTTCTTGTCTCGACAAGGGTGCAGTTGGTGAGAAGAGGGTAGACGAGGGCAAGACCACATCAGAAGGCAAGATGGAGGAGGTGTGGACCTGTGAACTACGGCGAGAAGGCAGGAGGGAAGAACGGAGATGAGGCCAGTGCTAAACAGCAGAAGAAAACAGGCATTCCTTTTCAGGACGGTCTGTCTTTTTTGCAGTCACGAACACAGGCCAGCTTCCATGCAGAGAATGGACTGGGACCAACAACCATGCATGCGGAGGACGGCCAGATGACTCGAGAGATACAACATAGGTTCCTGGCTGACAAGACTGGAACACTAGACGGCGTTGATTAAACATAAGACGGCCCGAACGAGGAAGAAGAAAGCACCAGAACATACTTTGCGGCCGCGGACATGATCAACATACGATGGCGCGTAGATTAAACAGAGTGTAAGATAGATAATATGTATAAGGGATGAAGCGCTGTCTTTGAACTTCCCTGCACCCCCCCTCGATATTGTCTCTTCTTTTCCCTTCTCCCTTGACCGCCCATCCATTTCTACCCGTCAAATCATTTAGCTTATAGTCTCGTTATTCGTGTAGGACAGGGTGCATGTCCGAAATACAACACAATCCTCAGCTGTGTGCACAGAACGCCGTGAAAGTAAAGCAGGATTAGTGATGGAAAACCAGTCAAACAAACCCGTTTCCATGTCTCTAAAACCCTCACTAGTAGTGGTAACCCATATCCCCAAACCCCGGTTTCCTCCTTGGCCCCGATCCCCCGATGCTTGTGACCGTTCCAATTTTGGAGCTTTGTTGTGCGTGATCGCAACGTTTCATTCAGTCATACTGTGGCTCATTTCTTTTTTTTTCCTTTTTCTTTTTCCCCTCTTTTTTCCTTCTTTTCTCCTTTTTCCTTTGATTTCGCTCTCCTCACCCCCTCTGCTCTCCTCTCAGACGCTGCCCCGTTTTATGTGGCTGCGGTGCCGTGACAGGTCGTCGTAGTCGTCTTCGCTCATGGGGCTGTCATGCTTGCTGACCTGGTGCTCGGCTGCTACAGCTCCGTAGAGGGCCGATGTCCGTGGGGCCAGCGAGCGCTCTGGTGACAACAGCATATGTTCTGTCGAGGGCAGCACCTTGCTGCCGCCGTGATGCAGACTGCTGCCACCGGAATAGCTCCGTGGGCTAATCTCAGTCACACCGCCGCTTCGGCTGCCACTGCTTCCACGGCTGGACAGCATCGCGTCCGATTCGACACGGGCATTGTTGATCATGGCCGGAAGCTGACGACGCCGAGCATTGATAAACCAATTTGATATTTGGTCTAGGGGACAGTCAGTAGTTGTAAGGTAACCGAGAAAAAGCCCCCCCCCCTCCAAAAAAAAAAAAAGACCAAACATACTCATCTGGAGTCCCGTCTGCCGCATCAACTCCTGCTTCTCGTCCTCGGACGGATACGGGTGGTTCAGGTGGGCAACGAACCACGCCCGCAACTTATCGGTCGTCTCCTTGGGCAGGTTGCCGCGTCTCTTGCGCTGCTTCGTGTCGCCGGCACCGTTGATGGTTGCACCACCACTGACACCACTGGTCAAGCCTCCATTTCCGCTGCTGGTCCACTCGCCCACGGGGACGTACTCATGATGGTAGCCCGTCGGCGAAGTTGCATTATGATGGCCGCCATACCGCATGCTGTTGCCGCTACTGTTGACGGTGTTGCCGGTGTTGCCGCCGCTGCTGGACGAGGGAAACGCTGCTCGGTCGAAACCACGGATGGATCCGAGAGAGAGAGACTGCATCCGCGACGGATGGTGCTGGTAGCTCGGGGGACCGTAGGGGATGCCATGGCCGCCGCTGCTAGATGGACCAGTTGGGCTCTGGCCGTGCTGCTGGTATCGGTAGCCGTCATTGCTGGCCGTGGGAGCCGAAGCGTAGCTGTCGCCGGGATAAGACGTGCGCAACTGGGAGATCGGGGCTGGATCCCGGTCGAAACGAAGCTGTGGAAGGCCAGGAAGACCGCGTATGCTGGAGGAGCCGTTGCTGCTACTGCTGCTGCTGCTGCTGCCGCCACCAGGTGCCGTCTCCAGGAGACGATCTGACGTCCTCTCCGGCTCGCGATGACCATACGACAAATAGCGGGAGTCACTGCCGCGCCACCCATCGACCGTGTTGCCGGTCGTGGCCGAAGAAGCAGACGAGATCGGAGGCGAAGCTGAGGCCGAGGTAGCTGAGCGGAGAGGCCCCAGGGTGGGCGAAGCGCCTGCTGGCGCTGCTCGCTGTAGAGGACCCGGGCGTTCCAGATGGGGAGGCACTGCGCACAGGCGAGGCACCTGGCTGAACCTCTCGGACCGGTCGTCGTGGACCGAGACGCGTTGTCGCTTGTAGGAGCTAGAGGGCGAGTGGACATACTCGGACGTGTTGGCGTTGGGAGACGGCATAGACGGCAGGGACGGCGGCCCTGACGGAGCCAATGTTGGTCTTGCCACGGAGACGGACGGCTGGTTGTCGGCGACGCGCAGCTGCAGCTCAGGGATGGCCTGGCGGATGGACGGCAGGGCGATCTGCTCCAGGTCGACCCGCGAGCGCGAGAGGGTGAAATCAGAAGCGGCTGCCCGCGTATCCGAGTCCCACGGCAGTCCCCGGCGAAAGGAGGTGTGCGGGAGAGCCGGTGCCGACATGGCGAGGAGAGACATCTTGGGAAGTTCAGTGTTTGGGCGGTGGTCTTGAAATCGGCGCTTTTCAGTATCCGGGAGGCTACGTTCCATAACCAGGAACAATAGCTGTCTGGAGCAGGAGTGCTGTGGTGGTGCAGAAGAGTAGGAACAATGTCCAGCACCGTTGGGTCGTCGTCGTAACTCGCGAAAAAAGAGAAGAATAGCAATATAACGGAGAAGAGAAAAGAGAGGCAGGTGTGGGACGGGGATGGCAGATGACAGTCTTTTGTATAACGGGCTAGTAAGTACGTGTGTTCGGGGGCGGACGGGGATGTACAAATGAGCGCCCAAAAAGGAAATGGGAGAGAATCAATACTGCTCTTGGAAGATGGGCAAAAGTGGACAGGGGGGGGACGATCTGGACTCCGGCAGCTGTTGTTCGTCTGGGGGAAGGTAACGGGATATACGTGAAACTAGCAGAAAGACAGATTGGTTGGGAGGGGGGGTGTATATGGAAGGGCAAAGGCGGATTGAAGGACGAAGGGACCAAGCTGTTCTCACCCTCCTGAAGAGAAGAGCCAGGTACCATAGGCAACGGAAGTGCAAGAGGTCGAAAAAGAAAAGAAGAGATCTTTGAGAGGGGGGGGCAGAACGACAAAATCGTAGAAGTACTCTGTAGTAACTGTAGCAGCCAGAAGAGGATAGTGGCTGCTCTGCGGATCGCCCTGATAGTCATGGCCCAAGCTAGGCTACAACCAGGTCATAGAAGGCCCTGATCCAAGTCAGACGTGCGGGAGAGGGACCGACGTCTTACCCCCGTTGACCTATCGCACCCGTATGTACCTACCTGAGCGCTAGCAAGGTATCTTATTTTCTTCGTATGGCGTTGGCCTAGTGGTGTCGTGCTTCCAGTGGAGAGTGGAGAAGGGGGGGGTGTATTTTACTGAGGAATTGCGTAGATCCCGGTCAGGGAGGAGACCAAAAGAGAGAGACACGAGACGCTTCACTTTAGCCTCCAGCCTTCTTCGGAGGCTTGTTGAGAGGTAACAGGCGAGAGAAGGGATGGGAAGGGTAGAGAAGACTGGGGGGTCAGAAGGGGGACGACAGCGGACCCATGCCAGCGAGTCTTGGGGAGTACGGGAATGTGGTGTGTGTCCATCCATACGTGCGTGTTTCGTGCATAGGCCGCCGGAAGAAGCCCCAGCAGGCGTCAGGGATATGCGCCCCAGTGCATCTGGGCGCCAGAAGGGGAAGACTCATACGATTATAGAGGAGGGGAGATGGGGGGACAGAGAGGAGTGAAAGAGGAGTGTGAGGAGAACAAAACACGATAGAACAAGATAGTATGTGGAAAGGCCAGAGGAGACGAGACAGACGAGACGAGACAGACGAGACGAGACAAGCCAGATTGAAAAGTCACGTAAAGCTGCTGACTAATGGGTCGGTGAACAACAGAGAGTCAGCAGCCATACGACGTTGACGGAGGCCCCAGTTCTTGCGCCGTCGGACTGAAGACCCACCATCATGTCGACGAACCATGGGGATGGCGGCCAGCCCGACGCGGCCAGCCATGGCCCATCAGAGCGGCCGCCACCAACAGCCTGACCGGCCGGTGATGATCTGGAGATTGAAGAGGCCCGAAGAAGCAGGCCGACCAGGTAGAACAGAGACGGCCAGCCGAGGATACAGCAGCAGCAGCAGCAGCAGCAGCAGTCAGGATCAGGAGGTCAGCAAAAGGAGGTCAGCAAAGAGCAGCCAGAGAACAGACAGAAGAAACCGCCAAAAGGAAGCAGAAGACTGAGCCGAACCAACAAGCCAAGCCATACCAACAAGCCAGCCATAGCAGGCCAGCCATACCAGCAGGCCAGCCGACCAGCAGAAGCAGACCAGCAGACCAGCAGACCAGCAAATCAGCGAACCAGCAGGCCGCAAACTAGACAGAACCCACAAGGCCAGCGAAAATCCCACTGTCTCGCCCGCTGGTCTGCAGAAGGGCTGGTCTCACTGACGAAGACAACAATGCTGGCAGCAAGACAACCAGGCCAGTCAGGGCAAGGCAGGGGAACCCTGCAGGCCACGCTGGAATCGACAGCAAATGGACGGACGGCCAGCTGCCGTATGGGTCTGCATCTTACATACTTGCATAGTACTCGTATACCACTCTGCTAAGCACAGCAACGAGCACCACATGTTTCCGTGCATGCAGCTCCCCCTGGCGCAGTCGTGGTGGGCTCTCCGGGACGTTTTGCAGCACGGGTACGTACTTGCAGCCACAAGGGATCCGGAAAACACCCCCCCTGGTTGGCCTTCTCTGTTCCGACTCTCTCTGGCAGAAGTACTCGTACTTTGGAAAGGGCTGTGTTGGGCAGTATGCAGTAAACAGAAGTCCCGTTATGAAACAAAAGAGTACATACATAGTAGGAACGCGTCCCTTCTCGTACGAGCAGAAACAGGCTAGAAAAGCAAATGCGAGCAAACAGGAAGGCGCAGCCAGGGCCAAATTTTACATAGCGTCTGAGCGGGACGGGAGAGCAGGGGCAGGAGGGGTCCCTTCAGCCCACCTGCCAACTCTAGAAAGGCCCAAACGCCAAACGGCGGCTCTTACTCCTGAAACGACAAAAGATGAGATCGCGAGGAAGGAGCAAGATTTCTATTTTCGTTCTTCTTGGTTCCGCCTTCATTTCCTCTCTGCATGACAGAGTAGGATCCGGCCTGCGGACCGGCCTGACCAGCGACACAGAAAACGGCGAACAAACCGGACAAGCACATGACAGAAGAGAAGAAAACAAAAGGACGAGCCCCCCGATAAAAGGACAGACGACTCGACAAAAAGACGAAAAGACGAAAAACATAAACACTCTCGACACGCATGCACCTGCTATTTCGGCTGCAGCAAGGCCTGGTGCTTCCGGACTCGGTCCCGCTCGGATCGAGTTTGAGGACCATCAGATCATCCCTGAAAGGAAAGTCATGGACGTGCAATGGCTGGACTAGTAATGTACTCAAACG
This sequence comes from Grosmannia clavigera kw1407, assembly GCF_000143105.1. NCBI lineage: Eukaryota > Fungi > Ascomycota > Sordariomycetes > Ophiostomatales > Ophiostomataceae > Leptographium > Leptographium clavigerum. Next base: position 1,774,865 of record NW_014040797.1, on the reverse strand, counting down.
GGGCCCAGCAACACATCCGGATTCGCTGCCCTTGCCTCGATCATTTCCGCTCCATCTCTCATTTTTCATTTCATGAACTGCTTGCTTTTTCTTCCTTCTCCGGTCTGGCTTTTCCCTGCCCTTCTCTCCCTCTTTGCCTTTCCCCTTAGCCCCCAAGCATGTTTCAAGCCAATGTCCCGATCTCTCGGCGGTTGACGAAGCGGTCACTTGCCTAGACATACATACGGATACACTTTCGGCTGATTATGGAGCTCTGCATGCAGCACGCCGGAGACAAAGAAGCCAGGATCGCTCGCCCTCTCGGTCAGTCCACTCCGGTGTGTGCTGCATACGACGTAATGGAGATGGACAAGGGGGGGGGCGCGCGGACACGCTGTCCTGGCACCTCTGGCAAGATAACACGCAGCACACCCTTTCCTCACGGGACCATCACCCATCCTTCCCCGGTCTCTTCAGCTGAGATTGACACAAGGCAACCCGGGAAAAGACTGGTTCGAGTGGCGTGTTAGCGCCCGTCCCTAACCCGATCGACGCTGGGTCTCCCCTCGTAAAAGCGATGGGTGGGGACTTTCCTGTGCTAGACCTTGTTTCCTTCTTGTCAACTAGCTGGTAGTCTGCCAGCACGTTGGTGCTCATCACCTAGCACGATGGCGATGCTCGTGATTGATCAACGGCCGATTGCCACCAGACAGGCAGCAAATAGGCATAGCCTCGCATCTTTAGCGGCCAGTGTCTTGAGCAGATTAACTATGGCAGCAACGTTACAGAACGAGATGGCGGAGAAGAGAGCGAGACGCACGGCACTAGTCAAAGCCCTCCGGATGGATGGCCTCTGTCCAGCCCCAGCCTCGATTCTTTTATTTTCGGTGGCTGCGTGAAACTGTCAGTTCGCGAGAGAAGAAAGGGGGGATCGAGGGAAGTGCCGCCGAGCCGTGTGCGGTAGTGTCTGACCTCAGCAACAACACCCTGCACAAAATACTGCCAAGATGCATCAACCGGAAGAACTGCAATGAAAGGACCCACTTACGAAATGCGATTGGTCCGATTTTTTCCTGTCGCAAGTCTTCCAGTCCCCGCCATTTCTGTCTGTTCGTGAAGTCCCGTCGATAAGTCTTGCGCGCCCAGGCTCTCAGACCCTCAGACCACACATATGCTAGCTTCCTCCATCTCTCGGAGCTCACCTGCAGTTGCTAGGAATACGACGCCCAGGGCTAGGAAGCGATTACGCGCACGAGCACATTCCTTCCAGTGCTTATTTTGCAAGGGGTATGGAGTACACATTCCATTACGGTGAAGCTTCGGAGATGTCAATGTCAAGCTCCCCCTAAGCCAAACCAGCAAGTGGCAGAGGAGAAAGTCTAGCCCTAGCCAACGTCAATGCCAATGCCACAACCACATCCCCGGGATTCACTGGGCCGCCACCGTTCTGCCCGACAAGCGCTGCAGCTAGCTGTCCGCTAATGCACAGTTCTTTTAGGCCAAGAGTCGCCGAACAGGCGATTCTTTTGCGTCGGTGTTCTTCCGTGCTGCATCGGCGTTCTCTCGGCCACGAGCTGTCGCCTGCTGCAACTGCGCCGAAAGGCAGCTAGCAGTGGCATTGGTGGCCAATCAGTGCTGGTGCCGCCGATCTGGAAACCGATCGACGAGTGCGCACATCTCATCCTTGCCAGCATCACAGGCTCGCTCCTCTCGGCCTCTCTCGCTCAACAGTCCGCTAGACACGAGGCCGTCATTGACGCCACGCCGATTGTCCGGTCTGGGGTGCTGATGTCTGACCATGGAAATGAAACAGCCGGATCGTTCATGCGAAAACGTCGCGCCGGCCTCTGACCACTGACTACTGTCTGCTGTCTGCTGTCTGCTGTCTGCTGTCTGCGTGCCGCCCAAAGAGGCGGTCCGTCACACAAATGCACACGGACACGTATGCATAAACACCTCGACTCATCACACACTCTCGCGTTCCATGGAAGCACATTGCGCTAGTCCATCTGGTCACAATATAAGACGTGCAAATGGAACTGCCGTTTCGGCGCCGGCGCCCACGGCAACAGTCTTGCCCAGCACAGCTGTCAAATCACGAGCTAACAACTGCGCATCACCGGAAGTGAAGAAATACGATGCTATGTATGCAATGCTAGTTCCCTGGTTGCACACACACTAGTGTCCTGTCGTGTTCCTGCATAGTGCTGAGACACCCCCCTCTACCTGCTTAAAGTACCGCGTCCGTGACAGCGCACTACCTCCATCGCAATATGTTGAGTCTGGAGCAGTTGGATCGGCAGATCGATTTGTCCGAGTCTGGAAGAGAGCAGGCAGATTCGCAGGTGACCACCTAACGCAAAGAATTCTCGTGTCGAGTAAAGCAAGATGAGTCCTCGTTGCACAGGAAATCTTGTGCCGAGGTGAAAGCAGAAGTACTCTCCAGTGTGACGGGTCAGTTCTCACGTTGGTGCTGGTGCGGCCGCTGACGTCTTCTAGCTGTCTGTTGGACCTATCGGGAAAACAGCGATCCGATGCCATGCAGCGGCTGCTCTTGTCCGTCACCTGCGGATCAGGCGGCTGAGGCCAGACCGGATCGACTGCGCCTTGCCACGGTTTTCCATGTCAGAGCTTCTATTCCACCCGGCCAAGCGGTCGGTTCTCTCCTCTTTCTCTAAGCCTTGGCCACGATCATTTAGGGGCCACCAACACCACGCGCTTGTTGTCACACTAGCGATATAAAGTTGCTGGAAACAAGTTTGCAGGGGCGTCTTTCATAGCTGCTAGCTGACAGGAGCTTGTCTGGTGGACAGCCGGCGGGATGCCAACGACGATTCGGCAAGCAAGTCAGCGGCGGCCTGGACAAAGAGTCTTTCTTTGTCGGCTCCTTAACCCGCGGCTCCGGCCTGATTAGACGACCGGTCCCTTTGCTACTGTATGTATCGTACAAGGCTGCTCGGCATTTAACACCTAGCGACTTGGCATAGGTATCTCGGAGGTACGAATACGGCAAACCCTCGGATATAATTTGGCAGGCCCTGGGGAAGGCTAGATGGCTTGATAGACACGTCCTAGTGCGCTATTAGTCCACGGAGTAGGCGACAGGGTGACCTCTTCCTTGTTTTGGAGAGGGTCCTCTATCGATTGACCACCTCCTGTGGACGACACACAAACCGGGAAAAGCCATGCTCAGCTGCCCCTGTTGACGTGCACCTTCAAAGGCCGAGGCCGTTTGTTGTCGTTCCTATGACAAGCTGGAGCCGGCTGACCACACCGATGTCGAGTGTGTCCCCCATTAGTGTCAACGCAGGGGACTTTCAGAAAGGGAAAAATGGCAAAAGTCGGAGTAAGAGGCGCGAGGGATACGCAAAGGGCGAGGAGGAAGAGGCGAGCAAGATTCACGGCGATTAGCGGTAGTGACGACACCGTCGACCTCGGGGTCGCCTTGCCAGCTGTTCATTACTCCTCCTGCGTCCAAAGGGGTGGCGGCTGGGGCGTGTGATACATTGTTCAAAGGCTAAAGGGAAAAAGGGAAAAGAAAAGAGGAAAAAGGAGGACGGGAGGACGACAGAAAAAGCAGAAAGAAAGAAGAAAAAGAAAGCATGGGGTTGTAGGCAATGGGCATGCCATGTGCTGCAGAAAGAAGAAAGGGGGCGCAGACAAAGGAAAGAGGAGCGAGAATGAGCATCCCTTCTTAGCAGAGACAGCGGCGCGAGAATAAGCAATGAGATGAGACACACGATGACCGCGAATTCGAAGCCGCAAGTATCGACGCGTACCAGACCGGTTTGCCTGCGATGCGCACCAATAGGCCGCCAAATTAATGGCCATCACGGACATGTCGTAACGGGTGTGCAATTAGACGTAGCGACAAGTTGAGGCCTTTTTGAAAAGGGAGCTTGCTGTTGGTAAGATACTCCGTACTGTTGTTTATTATTAATATTAACTCCTTCTCGTGTTGGCGTTTTCTCCGTTATAGGCGTTTTGTTTTCTTTTTCCACTGCTGCTCCCGCTCATGCAGAATCCTGTCACATCTCATTTCCCGATCGCGTTCGGGAAGCCGGGGACGAGGATCTGCTTCGAAATGGCAACAGCCAACAGGAGGCTGTGCGTTATGCGCTCAGACGGCCGCCTGTGACCGCACTGTCTTGACAGCGCCAAACTGACTGGCAGACAGCCTGCGATCACCTGGTATCGAGCTATTACGGAGTACAGAGGTTCTGACTCAGGAAACGGTTGGCCGTGGCGACGACGTCGTCATGTTCTCCAGCATCAGATCTCTGGTACCCAATCTCCGCTCCGGTCTTTCTTGCTCGAGCAGGCGTAACCGAACGATCCAGCTTGTCCCCCCTTTCTCGTCCGTCTTTTCTTTCTCGCCTTGCTCCTCCAATCGCACACCGCTCCTGCTGGGTCACATCATCCCCTGTTCTTCCACCTTTCCTCAAATCTGCTTTGTTAAGACCCTTGGCCATGTATCCACTCTTCGGTGCACCGCATTGTGGCCATCTGTACGTAGTGTAAAGCATCTCATTATCGGCTCATGTTAAGCAGAAATGCGTAACTGCTGCTACTGAAAAGCTGGTATCTGCAAAGTCTAAATCTCATGCCCAATACTAGGTAGAGCACCTGGCCCCCCGAATCGGTACTAAACGCCATGCCTTGTCATGTAAGAGAGAAAACAGGGAAGCGGGAAGGAAACGGGAAGGAACCGGAAGGAAACGGAAAAGATGCCGCTTCTGCAACACCACTGGCCTTTTGTCTCCGGCGCGCCAGCACACGTCCTCTCGAAAGGCCCCTAATGCAACCCTCAGGCACTGACGCTTTTCGTAACTAAGGCATCCGCAGTGGCCTTCCACAAATGGTATGAAACGCAACGCCGGCATAGAACACAGCATGCGGCATCGCTCCCCTGCTTCATCTCGGGGTCCCTGCCAATTTGTCCAACCGCACTGCTCCGTCATTTACTTGTTCGCAGCCGCTTCCAAAATGACCGCTCTCGACCCCGCCTCGACTCCATGCTGTCGCCCCTGCCCATGCCCATGCCTCCTAAATCGCCGGCTTTCAGAAAAGCTGGGTCGTCCTGAAACTGCTCTTCTCGGGGATCAATTTCGTCAAAATCGTCCGATCCTGAAGCTGCCGTTGCATCTGCAAGCTCGCCTAGCTTGTCGTAGGCAGCTGGCATTCCCTTGTATGATTGATGTCCCTGCATCTTCCGTAGTCCGCGCGACAGTGGCTCGGCGAGATCTGTTCGGTGGTCTTTCCCGGCATGTGAAGGTGCAACAATTGCCGGTAAGCTTTTCAGGGGCACCTGTCGTAGGCCCATAGCTTTGCGGTAGAGTACTGGATTCCTGCTCTCCAGCTCTGCTTCGAGCTCTGCCTGATGCTGTTCGACGGCCTGCCTCCGTCCGTCCAGCTTGCTTGTGGCATCGGTGAGCTGCATCCGGCTCTCATCATCAACCAGCGTCTTCCACTCGGAGTACCGCTCCTCGATCATCTCTATCTCGTACTGCAGAGTACAATGTCAGCCAGCAGTTTTTTTCCGTCCCTACATCCGGCATAACTTACTGCTGAAGGGGCTGATCGTTGGCGAAGACCATCGGCGTAGTCCTTGGCCGCCTGGGTCATTCTATCACCTGCGATGTACTTGTCGAAGGACGACGAGAACTCGCGATAATGGCCCTTTAGAACGTAGAAGTCGCCTTTCCAGTTCTCACTTTCGCGCAGCTGCTGAACAAGAGCTTCGGCGACTGGACACTCCCATGCAAACTCGATTACTCGGTCATAAAATACCACACAGCGGGCTGATGGTCCCTTTGCAAAGGTCCTGCGGCTCTGGTCATCGGTAAAGGCCAAGCTGAGAAGATCGTAGCTCTGCTCAACAAGCGACGCAGGGACCCTCAGGTTGACAGCCCCATAAATGTGCGATTTGTCAAAGTCGGTGGGAGATCGTAGGTCGACGAAGAGCAACTGGCTGGGCGGAAATATATCGAGCAGTCTATTCAGGTGCCCTGGGAATATCGTCTTGGCCCCACTGCCACCGCTGTTCTCCAACGCCAGGTTGCTGTCCATCCTAAGATTTTGGAGATTGAGTCTGGTCGACTCTTGCTGTCGCCTGCGATGGAACCAAAGCTGCCAACCGAGTCAATACACCCGTCACAACAATTCGGCAGTATGCGCAGACCGCAACTCACATCTATGTCTCTTGTTTCGACGCCAAGATTTGAGGCAAAAAACTCGGTGATGCCAACACTGGGATTCGGCTCGCGCTGGAAATACTCCTCTAACCGGTCGGCCACATGCGATGCTAGAATCGGGCTGTCAGGCAAGTCTTCGGAAGTGTCGAATGTCGTCCGGCGTGCTGCTTTTTGCGGATTGACTACCATCGTCTTTGACAGCGAATTGCTAGAATCGTGATGCTGGAACGTATCGCTCTGCCTGGCAAGGGATGATTTGGTGGTGCGGTTTTGACTGAACCCCAAGAAGCTCTGGCGTGATGGGGAGCTAGAATATTCGGCTTCCACAGTCGACCGTGGATCAGTGGCCGTAAATCTGCGGTAGGAGTTCTGTGTCGAGATCATCGGCGGCGTCGGCGTCACCCTTGACGGCCTGCGAGATATAGCATCTTCCAGGCCCGCCACCGTTGTGCTGGCAATGCTCATGCGGATGCTTGGTACTTGGCCCTCGGTTGGTGTAAAGGTGGTTCCAGAAATGACAGAAACGGTGTCCTTGTCCACGTCTTCGGCTTCGCTTTCGTCCTCACTCACCACATCGTCATTGAACTCAGCTGCGGCACCATCGTCACCGACCTTCTGTACATTGGAGACCGTCGCCGGAGCAGCACTTTCTTTTTCCTTTAGAAGATTGTTGGACCGGATAAAGGCCACGAAAGAGCAGGCGCGGTTTTCGGGAAGCAGGTCCCAAACCATCACAGGTACAGACAACAGAAGAAGCGTTGAGTGGCTCTTGAAAATTCCCTGGACTTTGACATACTTGGCGAGAGCCGGAAAGCTGCCAAGCCACTGCTCCCAGGCGTTGAGATCCAGATCTTGATCGTCCTCTAGAGCCAGCGAAATCATGACATGTGGCGTGTCTTCGTTTGGATCATTCACTGGGGCACCCAAGGCTCCACGTCCTCCGGGTGGTGGTAGCAAGTTTGCGTCGTCCATCGGCGGAGAGGGCAGCTGCTGGCGTCTGGGAATCATGCGGCCGATCTCAATGCTGGGCGCTCGGTGGTTCGAAGTCATCATGAAATGTACCGGGGTAGAGCGCGCCTCAAACAACTTCCCGTTGATGGTGATGGGTCGAGGGTGTTTTAACCTTGCGAGAACCTCGGCATGCAGCATGGCGGCAGAGAAGGTGCGTATGCGCCACTCCTGTAGCACCTCGATGAGGGCATTGGTAAAAGAATACCGGCCTGGATCTGGGGCAATGGCATCCCAGCTGGACGCAGATATGGTTTCGGTGATGCTCTTTCCATTGGGGAAAGTGGCGCTGGCCGCACCGGCACAGCAGTCCAAGAGAATCAACGTGTCCGACATGGAGCGCTCCAGGAGCGTTTGAATAGCAGACCATCTGTCATCGATTAGCATAGGCGCTGTCTGACGGAGAGTGTTCACACTGAATTTTAAACGCACTGTAGCCAGGGAGAGTTTGGGTTCCGCGTCCTGGTAAAAATCATCAGAAAGACAGACTCTTGAGTTGGCGAGGAGAATATACAACATACGCACACCAGGTACTCTGCCTGGACTCGTCAATGCGTGCATGTCCACCGTAGTAAACGACGAAAAGCGTATCGGGCGATTCGTGGTCCTTGATCATGGCGCCCAACCGCAACATCAGCTCGAGATGGGCATTCTCCGAGGGAATGGGGAAGGTATCGGTCTCGTAGCCATAATCTTCCCGCATGCATTTCTCTAGATCTTCGAGTTCTGGCAGAACAAACAGATCGTCTGACTTCCAGTGGAGAAGCAGAGCCTTGACTTTAGTGTACCGTTGTTGTGACCGGCCACGATTAGGAAAGGCACGACTGGCCGACTTGATCCAGGAGCGTAGGTTAGCGCGAGGATGACGTGCAAACAGGTAAAGCCTCTCTTCCCGCTTCGGCTACATACATCCTCGAGGGACTTGGCAAACATATCAAGATGCTTGACATGATAATTTGCACGACTGATATCATGTGTCGTGGAGGGGACCGTGTAGTCCCCGCTCGCCGAGGCATACTGTTTATGTTAGAGCACGACATTCAGGAGGAATCCTGCTCGCTCATAAAGAGCAGTGAGGGTGTACCGCACCGCAGAGTCTGCGCTGCTCAGACTGTTTCCGTCGCCACCGCCGTTCATCCTGCTTCCATTGCCGCTGTTGAATGACCGGATGGTCAGATACGGAGGCTGGAGGTCGCCCATTCTCTTATAAATTCAACGCAGACGATCTGGGTCCAGGGACTAGACTAGTGGGAATGTATTATCTAAAAGATAGGTTGGTCTGAGGGTCCTCGGTCACCACGCAAGTATCGATGACATAACGGCAAAACGGGCATTCGGCACGACGAGATCACAGGGCGCAGTCGTACTAGGAGGCCTGTCCGTGCATGGCTCGTTCAGGTCGATAGTGGCGAGAATAGCGCGCCGTTCAGGTAGAGGACGGCGTGGTCAGGGCAGGCGGTATGGCACAGCAGGCTGGATGGTGTAGGAGAGAAAGAAAAAAACGGGACGGACGGAGAAGATTAGAAGAATCGGGAGAGTGCATGGACAAGTCGGCGCAAAGAGAAGGAAGGAGGACATGGAGATACCACACTGTTCTGTTTGTTCCTGCCACATTCGTCGCCCCTCCACTGGCGCTCCTGCCTCGTTTGGGCGCCTTCCTCCGAGGGCATTGGCAGAGCATGCTAGCACTTTGCCGTCCTCTCCAATGGGAGGGCTTTCAGCCGTGATGGACGGAGCCAGCGAGTGGATTTTGTTGGCAGTCGGTGGCAGATTCGGGTTAGCGCAAGGATCAACACCAGTCGGTCAACCGATCAGGCACCTGTCCAGGGGGGGGGGGGGGACGGGGGCTACGCTACAGCAGTTGGAGCCCCGCTATGGGACTTCTGGTGCCCGTGGCACAGGGCTGGAAAGCTGGCGCAGAGCTGCCAAATCAAAATTGTCCAAACGTGGTCATAAGCAAAAGCGTGAGCAGGGCCAAGACGCCTAATCTAACTCTGGGACATTGCGTGAGACTGACGCAAAGGCCACCACCACTAAGGCGACAAGGCGACATATGCGACAAGTGGCTGTGTGAAGCCTTGGCTACGAGTTGTCCTTGGTCAGTATCCTACCGTCCTGGCCACCACTTCTCTCGTTTTCCCTCCCCGCGACTAGTTCGCGAGACCTCAACCCCCATCGGCACCATGCGCATGCGCACCACCTTCTTTCCTCGGCCACAGCGCCCCGTGGACCCGGCATTGCTGCACCTGAGGGGCCCATCACTGGCGGGTCCGACCGTCGAGGCTTCGCGTGAGGATCGCGCCACGTTGTCGCTGGACCAATTGCCGGCAGAGTTAGCTCACATCCTCGGTGACGGCGTTCACGAGTTGCACATTCGCTGGGCCAGTCCACAGCCCTTTGAGGCCGTCAGCCCGCTGTATGCCCGTCTAGCGCCCGGCCTCCACGTTTTTTACACCCCCCAGACGGCTACGGAACAGAGCCGGTAGGAACACAGCCGGACAGCCGCAGCTCCATCCTGACGTCTTCGATGCTAATCTTCTCCCAAGGGATGCTATCTGCCTTCTTCTGCACAAGGTCTTTGGCCCAAGCCTCGACTGCAGATCTCTCAGCGTAAGCTTCCCGGCCCGCACGTACCTGTGTATCAATGCTTACCCTGCTGGTCTTTAGAATTCCTTCACTGTCCTCGGAGGTGGTCGCTTCTCTCATTCTGCTGGTTACCAGTATTACTCAGATCTAGAGGATCTCTCTGGTCTTGCCGACTATGTCCAGACCAAGTGGTGCCCTGGCGAGGATGGAACCCCTTGTCCCTTCAACGTGGACCTGCTGCTCGGCGCCAGCTCGGTGGACCTATCTTACGATGCCATTTCGCACGCGTTGAAGGTGACTACATTTTGGCCGTTGGCCGCACGAACTATCGAGGGAACGGCCCAGCCGGGCTCTCGTACGGAGCTGGGAGTCTTGTCAGGTGAAATGCCTGCAAACTTGGAGCCGTTTGAACTTGGCATGGCTGGCCATGTGGCAGTTCTAGGCGAGGATACCCATCCATCTCCGGTTGTGTTCTCCTTTCCCTCGCGGCACCGAAATGCCGAAGGGGCCTCCTTTTCGTCCGGCTTTCTGCGGCCTGCTGGCCTGCACCCGGCGCTGCAACTTCGCATCGCCTCCGGTCCACCACCACGGGTAGATAGCTCAGACGACGGGTTTGCGTCATCTTCATGCAAACTGCATGCCTATTTGACTCTACCTCGACATATCTTTGCCGACAAATACCAGCTCAGCGATCCTCTGTTCCTTGCGTCAAAAAATCTGACAGCCTTGCGCCACACCACACAGCCAGTCGACCTAGAGGCCCCCGATTATGCCGTCAGCAGCTGGGGTTCGGCAATCCTGTTGGAGCTTAAACCGCCTGCAGAGCAACAGACCCAAACTTGGACTGCCGAGGTCCCTCTGCATCTTCGCTATCTCCAGCCGGCGGCCGGCGGCTACAGCATCGCCGAGCTTCCGTACCCGGTTGTGTTCTGGGCCTGTGCAGCCGAAGACGGCACCAAATTCTCGACCAACCCGTTTGACCGCGTGAACCTTGGCTACGACGGGCTCTTCGGACCACGGACAGAGTTTTGGCATGTAACGCCCAACCCGCCTCCGGCGTCTGATAAGGCGGTATTGTCCTCGTCAAACAGCTTGAAGATGGCAATTCGCGTGCCTGTACTCGATTCTAGTAGGATGGACAAGGTCAATGTCGGCACTGCGGCTGTCGTGCTTCTTGGATTCACCTGGGTGTTATGGAAGTTGCTGGCAGTCTATCGCAAAGCGGGACATGGCCGGCTGCCAAAGCCAGAGACAGATGCAGTCGAGAAGAAGACGCAATAGCTGCTGGGACCTTATTTCACACGAATCTACAATCACACATGCATAGCAAGGGACGGACGTATACCAGGAAACCAAGTCAACTTTTTTTTTCTATCAACTCGTAAAGAGTGCACCTTTTGTTCACGTGTTGTATTCTGTAGAAAACGTGCATATATAGGCCTGTTTACCGCTATCTATCCAGGCGGCGCCTCTTATATGGCACAGCGCTTGACTTGGAGGTGGCGGGAGGAGAAGGAACATGGCCATCTATGCATCTAGAAAGCAAACACCTGGTCCTCCAGCTTGCTCACAGGCCGGGCCTTGTTGAAACCGAGGCTCTCGGTGGTTTTCTTGAGACCGGAGATCATGGGAGGAGGGCCACAGAGCAGGATCTTGACGTCGGGGGCAGCCTTTGGTAACCATTGCTAGAAGAGATATGTCAGTACGATGACGGCAGCACGGCAAAGCGGCAAGCAGCGTTGTAGTGAGAGTCTTACCTTGACCATGTCGGCAGTGACGTAGCCGACGCCGCCAGTCCAGCCCTCAGGAGGCCGGTCGAGGACGTAGTGCACACGGATGCCCTTGTCCTCCTGTGCGAGGGCATCGAGGTCCTCCTTGAGCAAGATGTCCTGGGGGGTGACGTTGGCAAAGATGAGGTCGACCTCGGTCTTGTCGCCGGCAGAACGGCCGCGCACGATGGCTCGGATGACCTGCAGCATGGGCGTGATGCCGGTGCCGCCGGCCACCATGCCGAAGTGGCGAACCATGTTGGGCGTGTAGACAAAGGCGCCCTTGGGGCCCTTGACGCGGATGGTCTGGCCGACGGCGAGCGTGGCCAGGTGCTTGCTGATGTTGCCCTGCGGGTACGACTTGATGAGCAGGTCAAAGTAGCCCGGCTGGTGGTCGCCGCTGATGGGCGTGTAGGAGCGCAGGACAGACTTGACGTTGCCGTCGGCGTCGGCCAGGTCTGCGCCAATGGAGATGTGTTGGCCAATGGGCAGGCCGAGAATATGGGTCGGGCTCGGCAGCTTGAAGCGGTAGCTGTATTTTGTTGGGGTACGTGTCAGCCAGGCAAACCCCACCAGTCTTCCGGGGACAGACAGCCGCGCAGAACCCACATGGCCACGTTGTGCGAGATGATCGTCTTCTCCTTGAGCTCGAACTGCTGGAAGTTGACGGGGTCGAGGACCTTCTTGGGCACTGGTCACGAGTGTTAGCCCGGGCAAGCTGAGGGCTTCCTGGGCGGTGCCACATACGCATCGAGAAGACTTTGCCGGCGCCCAGAACCAGGGCGAGTGTCACTGCGTAGAGCGTAAACTCCCGCTTGACGATGAAGACGCCAAAGATGAGCAGGCCGGCGGGGATGTAGACCCCGTCGACGAACCTGCGCGAGAGAAAGTCGGCCATATTGAGGCGCAACGAGAGCTTCTCCCGGTCGAGAAAGGCAAAGAGGCTAAGTGTCCTGTTGCGTCAATTGGCTCGCGGCCGTTGGGACCTGTGTGCGTGAGACGAAAATGGCTGGTTTGGAAGAGGGGTCGGCCTAGCTTTTCATCAGGACATGGTAATGCTCTTATTCTTTCCTAATCTTTTTCGGAGGAAACTCGCGCTATTCGGTATGGCTGCCGCTCCCGGCACTTTTGTTTTTTTCGCCAGCGAGCTACAGCAGTCTAGCCTTGTTCGGCTCCCATTGCTACTGTGCCGCTCTGATACACTGCGTTTTTACACTGTACACCTGCTGGCCCACTTATCGGCTAGCCGTGGCTCATCCTACACGGTAAAACAGCCACGGCCGAGTATCGGAGTCCTGAGTGCCTACGATCCCCGACACATCTCAGGGTAGAAGATGGCTCCTGCGGCTGCGAAAGATAGCCCGTTCCCGCTGACTGATACGGATCGGTGGGTACTGGCGCAGACGGACGGAGAATACGTCCTGCACGACTGGGCCAATCTCAAGACAATCATCGGTGTGTGAAATCTCATCTGCCGTCTCTCCGCTCAAATCCCGGCTGATTGCGGAATCCTTTATTGTGCGGTATCTAACTGTCCAGATGCCAATGACTTGGCTATTCTCCGGAGAAAGCCGTCTGATCTGCGACGGTACATGAAGTGGACAGCCGACACGAAGGCTGAATATGGCTCGATCACTAACTATCTCATCGCCCACCGACTGCCCAAGGCCTGGGGCAGTCCGCCCTATGTCCCGACATCCACCACGCCTTTTGCGCACCCTAGCGACTACCAGGTCTTGCTCAACGACTGGCCTTATGGCCTGACGCCAGACGTCACCCACATGGTCGTCTGGACCCGCACCATGATCCCGACCGATTCGGAGACAGGAGATATGACGCCCGAGAGCCGAGCTCGAGTGGCCGGGTTTGTGAAACGAATTTTTACCGATCAGATCGACGCTGTCGAAGACGGCGGCGACGGTGACAGCCGTGTGTTGTGGTTCAAGAACTGGGCCCAGCTGCAGAGTGTGCGCCAGCTTGAGCATGTTCACGTCCTGGTCCGCAATGCAAGCCCGGAGCTGTTGAAGGCGTGGACGGCAGAGCCACCATGTCACACGCACGAGAGCAATATCGGTTTTAAGAGGGGATGAGGATTGGAGACCGTATATCATGATTTTCTGTTCTTTTGTTCCTCGTTGTCTCCCGATTATCTGCCCTGCCAGCCTAAGCCGCCCGTCGCTGTTTTCTGTTGCTGCCCGCACTGGCGGGCGATGGGGCGTTGTTGTTGGCCATCCCCTGCAGGCCGGCCATCTGCCGGGTCATACCCAAAAGACCATAGGCTTTGTAGGCGCCATAGGCCGGGACGATTGCCCAGATCAGCCACAACTTGTTGCCAAAGAGGATCACAAGTATCACCGTGCCCCACGTGACCCAGATGACGTCGAACATGTACTCCGTCAGACCGGCGGCACTCAGGTCTTCGCCAGACGACCGAAGCGAGCCGGTGGTGGGGTCAAAAGTCGGCCGTCCGGTGCGCTCCAGCATTAACTCGGAGATGAAACTGGGAGTGGACAACACGAGGTAGAGAGCCAGCGAGCGGGATCGGAAGAACAGGTAGAACGCTAGGAAGGCGACGTTCACAGCAAGTGCAACAATATGCAGACTGTTGAGGGAGGCGGTATTCGCCTTGGCCCGGTCTTTCTTTGCCTTCTGCGCCATGATGACAGATGTCTTTGACAGCAACTAGACAAGAGGGCAGTTTTAAGTGCGGCGTCCGAAAATGCTAGAGCCTGAAATATTTGGACTGAGGTGCAGATCTGGTACCGGGAATGACAATCCCAGACGATGACCAGAAACAAGAATGGCAGGGCGGGTGGGGTGCGTTACGTTGTTGGGTCGAGACGATACTAAAAGAAGTCAAAAGAAGTGTCGATGTGTCGCGAAAAGTACGCTTGTACCTGTTGCACCCTATTCCGTACTGCGGGTACACGGTACCAAGACGAGCGAATAGGAGTGGGGTTGTGTTGCTGGGGATCACTTGGCCGAAGAATTGAGGTACCCCACAGCCAATCAGAGAACGGCATGGGCGGATACTCACAACATCGCAAAACAGAGAAGCTCGTTAGGTTGCCGCCACTCATCGCCAAACACCACGACACACGAGGACACGCCTTCTGCTGGCCGTTCTCGCCCCTCCTTCTTCTGCTGCTCGCCTCCGATATTGGTTCGCTACACCGAAGAAGCTCGGGACGCTCGTTGGCCCGCGAGTGTTGCGCGTCTTTCTCTTCTTGCCACTCGTTTGCTTCTTTTGCTAGACAACTTTCTCCATCTTCTCTGCGTGCATCCGCCGTGTCCCACCAGGCCGCATTCACGGACAGGAGTGATATGCCGACCGCGCTGGCCTCACCATACGAGTAGTCGCCGACACACGCCTTCCCCTCGGTCTCGAGCAACGCTGCCCTGGGGCCAGCCTGCGCGCCTCTCGCCTGCGCTCAGACCGTTGATCGTCTCTGGAAGCTTGAGCATGGTACTCATTGCTGCTCTGTGCCAGTGCTGAAGGGATAGAGATAGAGGCCTCTAGGACGAGCTCACCCGAATAGGCACCTCAATAGCCTAGGCATTGTTGGCAGAGACAAAGTGCGAGTGAGCCGCAAGCTGAAAACGATCTGAGAACGAGACCAGCTTTCGCCTATATCATCTTGCCGTCACGTCCTCGCTCCTCGACACCGAGACGAAATTTTCATGGATCGCCCATGCCGGTAGTCGACGACAAGCTTCCTCCTGTACCACCCACCGGCTGTCACCATGGCCCCGAACAGTGCCGCCGTAGCAAACCTGCTGAGGCAAACCATCTACTACCATCTGGACAACGGCTCATGGGACAACTCTCTGTTCTTTTCCGAGAGGCTTCTGGCTCACGATCCTCGGTCTAACGAGTCGACGTTTCTGCTCGCCCTCAGCCACCTACGACTAGGCGACAACCGGTCCGCATACGAAGTCAGCAAACCGCTGGGTTACCGGGGTTTACACTTGGGCTGTGCCTTTGTCTTTGCACAAAGCTGCTTGGCCCTCGAGCGCTTTCGTGATGGCGTATATGCCCTCGAGAAGGCTAAGGGGCTGTGGCTGCACAAGTCCAATCTTGGGAAGCATACGGCGACCTCACGTACCATATACCCCGATGCGTCTGTCGTCAACTGTCTTTTGGGAAAGCTTTGTCGCGGAATGGACGACCGAAAGAAGGCGGCATTCCACTTTGAAGACGCGTTGAGAACGAACCCCTTAATGTGGGATGCGTTCATCGAGCTCTGCGACATGGGCGTCAACATACGGGTGCCGAATACATTTCGAGTCAACGACTCCCTCATCCGTTGTTTCGAACAAGAATCAGTAGGCAACGCCACAGAGATGGCAGGGCCGCTTGCCGAGCACCAGCTTCCGACTAAGCGACCAGCGGGCAGAGCGGCAGCCATGCATGACATGAGCGATCCTTTCGACCATCAACAGCCACAGCAACAACCGCATCCCGCACAGCGCGGCTCTGTGACGTATCAGCCTAGCAATCCTGCCAGCGTTGCCGAGGCTGAGGAGAACGACTTCATGGCAAGAATCTTTGCGGCCCGATCGCGAGCCGCGGCTGGCAGCACAGCCGGAAATCAGATTATGGATGGCATGGCAACGCCGCCTGGCACGCAGCAGGAGCCGCCACAAGCACCACCACGGAGGCGGGCGGGCATGCCGCCGCCTGTGGTGGATTCGAGCTTCGTGGACCCCCAGCAGCAGCAGCAGCAGCAACTCCGACAGCAGGCCCCGGGAGCACCATCTAAGATGATGTATCGTCTGGGAGCATCGACACGTCGAGGGAAGCCCCCTCCCGATGGCGGTCTGGAGTCTTTGACGATGGACCAGACCTCGTCTATGCTGCGGTCAACCGCAAGTGCGACTAATGGCGGCGCGACAGCATCGGCTGTGCCGACTTCCATGGCGACGGGACACCCATCGATAATAGCAACATCGACCGCGGAGAGAAAGCGGACGGCTTCAGGCCATCCGGTGGCCCCAAGACATGCCCATTCGACAGACGAATCCGGAGTGCCGCAGCGGCGAAGCGCCCGCCTAAATATGTTCAAGGCTTCAGGGGGTAAGACAAATGCTGGAGCTGCTCCCATGGGTGCAGGGGCAACACGCGAACTGAAGAAGGCCCGGCCGCCTATTTCCCGAATAGTCCGCCCAGAATCAGGCAGCTCGACGGTTGGGCGGGTGGTTAGTGGCAACCGGAAGCCGGTGGACGATGGCGGCATGGATGTCGACCCGATGGAGGCGCCACGAATCCGGGAAGCAGCAGCACCACCCCAGCAAGCACCTTCGGCGCCATCACTGCAGATGTCTATGCCACCTCTGGCACAGCTGCAACGACAGATGGCAGAAGCCGACTCTGCCAAGATCGAGGAGGCCCTGCGCTGGGTCTTGGAGCTGGTGAAGAAGCTGGGCAGCGGGTACTTGGCGCTTGCGCAATTCCAGTGCTCCGAGGCGCTGGTGGCCTTCAGCTCGTTGCCTCGTGCCCACAACGACACGCCGTGGGTGCAGGCGCAGATGGGCCGCGCACAGTACGAGCTGGCGGCCTACGCCGAGGCTGAAACATGCTTCAGACGGGTACGAGTGTTGGCACCGACCCGCCTCGACGACATGGAGGTGTACTCGACCATCCTGTGGTTCCTCAAGCGGGAAACCGACCTGTCCTTCCTGGCACATGAGCTGGTCGATGCAGCATGGACATCGGCACAGGCCTGGTGTGCTCTGGGAAATGCCTGGTCGCTGGCACAGGACCACGAGCAGGCACTTCGCTGTTTCCGACGGGCAACGCAGTTGAAACCCAAGTTTGCTTATGCGTACACGCTCCAGGGCCACGAGCACGTGCTGAATGAGGAGTATGACAAGGCCTTGACGGCCTATCGACAGGCGGTCGCCGCTGACAGGCGACACTACAATGCCTATTACGGCATTGGACGCGTGTACGAGAAGCTGGGCAACTTTGACAAGGCCTACGAGCACTACCATATCGCGTCCGTCATCCATCCGACCAATGCGGTGCTGATCTGCTGCATTGGCAAGGTGCTGGAGCGGCAGAAGCAAATAGTGCCGGCACTGCAGTATTTCATCAAGGCAACCGACCTGGCACCACGAGCTGCACAGACGCGGTTTCGCAAGGCCAGAGCCCTGCTTGCTCTCGGCCAGTTGCAGGCAGCACAGCAGGAGTTGATGATACTCAAAGACATCGCCCCAGACGAAGCTGCAGTGCACTTTTTGCTGGGGAAGCTCTACAAGACTCTCAACGACAAGAGCGCGGCTGTGCGCCATTTCACTATTGCGCTCAGCCTCGACCCCAAGGTAAGCCGGCAGAGTTCCCGTTCCTGTTGTAGAAGCGCACGTTGACCAACATATGCAGGCGAGCCAGAAAATCAAGCAGGCGATAGGGAGCCTGGAAGACGACGAAGACGGACTTGAAGAGTACATGGCATCATGAGGAATGCCGGGCAAACTGCTGGGCTTTTATAATCGAACCTTTGCTACCGGCACCTGGCACAATGTGAGAAGCAGAACCTGTTCTAGTTTTCCCCAAGCTCGACGCTGTGGCTGCTGTTTATCTGTTTCCTGTTTCGTATTGTACTTTGGCGCGGGGAAAGGCGGGTGGTATTTCAACGTGTTGCGTCTTGGGGGAGCATTTGTTTTTCACGCGTTTTCCTGTCTGGGCAAAGCTGGGCAGGGTGCCTGGCACAGGATCCTATGGGACTCGCACGATTCGCAGCATTGGCTTTGGAGTTTGGGAATGCGCAGAATGGCGGATGTCGATGGGGCATTGGAGAAAAGGGCTGCTCTCTTCTGGCAGCCTTGCGAACATGACTTTTTTGTACGATAGATAGAGTAACAGGACGAGGGCGAGAGCACAGCTGAATGGTCCTGACGAAAACGGCTGCGAGGCAACTGTGGAGAGAATGAGTATTTTAAGAGCAGCTGTCCCAATGCCTCGTGTGGAAATGCAGAATGGTGTCCTTGGCTATGTGGATGCCTTACTGTCCGATCGGCCTCGTGGAAGAAACGCTGTGGATGCTACGCCAAAGATGCGTCGGGAATGGAGATGGGGGCAGTTTGAGCAGATATGGCCCCGTACTCCGTATAAACAGACAGTCTGGAGTACAATGCTATAAAGCATCGGGTTGGTAGAAGAAGACGGTGCTTTCAGCTCAGCTGTTGTATGTTTTTGCATCAAAACGATCGAAAAGTGTGTTGTTTCTGGCGAGTCGCGACTCGCCACACGCAACGCGACCGAATCACGTGCACGCAATGCGATCCAGTTCTTCCGACACAAGCGGCTAGCGCCAATGCAAATAATAGTCATTGCAGTTCAACGCGCCTCTCTGCCCTTTTTTTTGATTGGTCAGAAAATTGGCAACGGCTGCGCTGTCGATCGCTATCCGATTTGCCCGCAAAGAAAGCCATAACTGCTATTGGAAACCACGACGCCAAAATTACCCCATAAAATGCCAAATCAGCAGCAACGAGTCAAGCGAAAGGTGCAGGAAACCGATAATAAACCGACGCACAACACATTGGCTCCAAATCCGGACTAGCGCTCTCGACGTTGGTTTCCGATCAGTCAATCCGCCCCTAGCTCAGCCTGTGTACAGTGCAGGCAGGCGCTTCCCTGTGTACCGCGCCGGTATTCCCCTTCGGCCTGCCCTTTGTTGCCTGTTCCCCCTTATTTCTGTTCTGATCCTTTCGCCTTAAATCGCCCGTATTTCTTCTCCTCTCTCTCCTCTCTCCTTCTGTTCTTTCCTCTCAGCATACCCACCCACTACCAAAAATCAACCCATTGCTGTGCATCCCGCAGCGCTTCAATACATTCAAGCTTTACGCAACATCTCTACCTCACTACCTTTTAATCAAGATGACTGGACGTAAGTATATCTTATCTCTTCCGATGGCTCCCCGACACGATCTTGTGGCGATCTCGCGACACGGTGTATTGTCGACTGTAGGCCTCAGCCTCAGCCTTCTATAAGCCGCGTCGCGACATCACCTGCCCACAACACCACAGCCTTGTCTTCATTCACTTGTCATTCGCGTATTCTGACCATTTTCTCTCTACAGGTGGAAAGGGCGGCAAGGGTCTCGGCAAGGGCGGTGCCAAGCGCCATCGCAAGATTCTTCGTGACAACATCCAGGGCATTACTAAGCCCGCTATCCGTCGTCTGGCGCGTCGTGGCGGTGTCAAGCGTATCTCTGCTCGTATGTTTATCCTGTTCCACGTCTCACCTGATGCGCTCTCTAACAGCCTCAATAGTGATCTACGAGGAGACCCGTGGTGTATTGAAGTCGTTCCTCGAGGGTGTCATCCGTGACGCTGTCACCTACACCGAGCACGCCAAGCGCAAGACTGTTACATCTCTGGACGTCGTCTACGCCCTCAAGCGCCAAGGCCGCACTCTGTACGGTTTCGGTGGCTAAATACAGCGCCACTAAGGTTGCTGTGCGTTACGGTTTCGAATTAGGATGGTATTCAGGCAGATCTCTAGATCTTTGTATTGAGGCGTTTAGGTTGGGCGGTTTCCACGGATTTACTGAGTGCAGGACTATGCGAAGAGACAAGAGTCTACGCGTCTGTCCATACAATGATAACAACATGACAATACCAATAAGCCTGTGCGGTGCTATCCAGTGGCGCCGACTGATAATCCTAAACCATCAAAGTGTTGATCTTGTCTTGTGATAGCTATGTTTACAGGTATTTCTTTCCTGCAGCAGCTACTCGAGCCCGGAACACAGGACTGCTGATCTCCATGTTGTTCTTGTAGAAAGGGTTCATTGTTGCTTTGACCCAGCTCTCGTATACTTCGAAAAAGAAGTTCTTGATGGCCTCCTCGGTAGCCGCACTCGTGGGATTGGCACCGATAGATGTGGACGCACGCGACGAGACGGATGCTGCAGAAGAGCTGTTGCCTCCCGTAAGGCCTCCGTTGATGCCGGGGGTATAGGCATTTGCGGCTGAAGATGGCGTGTGGAGGAGGAGGAATTTTGTGTTGGCGCCCGTGACGAAGCAAGAGACGTAATTTTGGAAGAACTTGTCTACGCACTTGAGGTACCTAATCACAGGAACCTTCGTCAGTCCAGTCCTGCACAGAGTAGCGGTGTGTTCGCCAAGGGGAAGACCAAGAAGGACTCACATCTGGCCGGTCCCCCATAACACTTCCTCGACGACATCGAGGCTGCTGTGCACGATAAATTGGTTCAGATGGCGCGCCTGCTCGGAAAAGTGCGCCAGGCCATCGCCGCCCTGCTTGGACGTGCCGAAGTCGTACTCGAAGAGCGGGTTATCCTGCGTGCCGACAATGGCAAAGTAGTAGGACATTCTGGACGATGAAGGGAGAGGTGCTGTCCTCTAGATGTGAAGGCACTCTTCTCGTCGGCTAGGCTCTCCTCCCGGATGGAGAAACCGATGCCGCCTCCTTTTCTCCCTTGGTACTTGAAGGGCTGATATCTCGTACCGGCTGGGAAGCGTCCTTGGACTGGTGTGACGGCTGCTGTCGTCTAGCAAGAGGTGTGAGGTATTGCCGTTTAGCCAGTGGGAGACCACCGCCTTTGCTTCTGATATGCAACTGTCCGAACGGCTGCACGCTGCGCTAAACCGGGTCACGTGCACGGAGACTGGTTAGAATCCCAGGCTCCTTTTCGGGCGGTTCTATCTGAATAGTAGTTTACTCAAGCAGATGCTGATTCACATACGAGGGAAAGACACCAGCAGGCTATCTGGGACAGTCTGCTTGGCATGATCGTATCTTGCGCTGAGCCATACCTCCAGCTGATTGGCCAAGGCGAAAGCCGACTCTGCCCCACACCTGAAATCTTGAGCCTCAAAATTTTGGACGAAGCTTTCTGGTGAGCGGCCGAACAACCGCACGCCACGCCACCGTCACAATGTTTGGTCTGGGTCCCTTCCGCGTGACTGCGCCTTTGAGCGGCGGTCTTCTATGGCAAGCATAGCCTTTCTCGGGCGGCCTCGGTGTCGCGCGGTGCTGCAGGCAAGGCTCGGCCGGCTAACAGACCCGTTTTGCAGGAAAAATCCGTGGCGCCTCTCCCGCTTCCAGAAATCCCGGCAACGTATGCGTCTGCGTGCTGTCGACAGCGTCATCTCGACGGTCGACAAGGCGCTTGAGAAGCAGGGCACGACGCTGAAGGCACTCGAGCTGTGGAAGGCACAGATGCCGACCGAAAAGGAGATGCTGCCGCGCGACAAGTACACGCTCTTTGACCGCAAGGCGAAGCGGTACCGGAAGAGCATCCACAGTAGGCCACCCTCGCCCGCCGACTGACAGGCCATTGCTAACCCGGCCAGAACTGCCCAAGTGGACCCGGGTGTCGCAGAGAATCAACCCTCCCGGCTACTGAGATGCACGTCTCGGCAGACGAGGCATGCGTTTGTACGATATTTCGGTGTACTCGGGGCCTCTCCGTAAAGAATGGAATGAAAACGAAAATGAGCAAATATGGCTTCCCTTGTTACTGGCGATCGACTGCCATACATTCCGTGACTCCCTATGCAAGCAAACTTCCCTTTTCCCTTTCTCTCCGCTCTCCTCGGCTTTTCGGGTCTTCTCACCGGATGTCAAAGCCGTTATCCCTGTCCCGGTCTCCGTCCCTGTCTCGGCCACCACCACGCTCGCCCCGTTCCCGCTCGCGTTCGCGCTGGTCACGCTCACGGCGTTCGTTCTCGCGTTCCTGCTCGCGCTCGCGCTCGGCCCGCTGCTCGGCCTGCAGCGCACGTCCCAGGCCGCCGCGACCCTCGTCGTAGTCGTCGCGATATTCGTCGCGCACCTGGCCACCCGACCGGCCACGGCCGTACTGCCGGCCCTCCTCGAAGCCTGGGTCCAGATCGGTGCGGATGATGCGCTCGTCTAGCTTGGTGCCGCCAATGTACTTCATGCAGTCGAGCGCGTCTTGGTGCGTGTAGTACTCGACGAAGCAGAAGCCGCAGGGCGTCTTGTTAAAGCGGTCGAGGCCCATGACCAGACGCTTGATCTCGCCACACTTGGAAAAGAGCTCGTATACCTGCTCCTCGGTCGTGTAGAACGAACTGCTCGCGTGTCAGCCAGAAACTACCAACCAGAAGGGCATCTTCTTACAGATTGCCGACGTAAAGAGTCGTCGCGTTTCTTAGCGGGTCGTCGATCGCCTGCGGTTTATCGGGGACTTCGTCCTCGCCACGGCCATGGTTGTCTCTGCGGCGTTTCTGATCGAGAGAGCTCTGTGTGAGTCGGGGAACGGCCGCTAACGGAAAGGAGAAAAGAAGAGGCGACGACAAACCTTGTTGTTGAAGTAGGCGCTCGGTCTGTCCAGGCGCTCGACCGTACTGCGTGCTTCTTGCATCATGGCCATCTCGCTCGTTGCCGTGGTCGTGTCTGCGCCACCGCTGCAATCGACGCTTAGGAAAAGGGAGCGCAAAAGTTGGCGGCTACCAGAAGCGGCAGTAAGTTGTTGGGCGGTGAGACAGGGAGCTTGGGCCATATCCAGGAACGGAGCCGCGCTTTGCTGGGACGACGCGCCCTGCAAAATAAGGGCAGTCCAGAAAAAATCCGAGCAGCTAGGAGACGGCCTCTTTTGCCTCGACTGCACGACGAGCACATGCCCCTGCGGTCACCGCCATCATCCTTCCCGTCGGCTTTCGTGGCCGAGCTCAGAAAGCACCCTGCGACACATACCACCTGCCTTTTGACGACTCCTGTCCCTGCTTGAGGCCGGAGACGGAGCTCTGCCTCCTCTTCCTTCTCGCTTCTGCTTCACCTCTGTATCTCTCTTCTCACGCGCTTCGGTCCCGCCCAAGCTGCAGTGTCCGCCATGCCCAAGATCAGGGCCTACACACCGGCCTGGCTGTCCGCAGAATTCCCCGACGGTCACACTCTCTTCTCGGCGCCCGTCTCTGCAGCAAAGGCATCACCCTTCGCTTCGTCGACTGCGAGCCCTCGGAAGAAGCAGCCTGTCCCTACTGCAGGCCCCCAGAGGACTATCGCAAGGCGCGGCACCGAGGTCTTCATTGCCATTGGGAAGGAGATCCGATGGACCGATCTCGTCTCCACCAAGAGCGCATGGGAAGCGACGCACGATGGCCAGAGAAGTGTCATGAACATCACTAATGGCGTCTCCCGTTCACGACCTGTTTATAGGGTGAGTCTTGTCTCAGTCGGTGGTACTCTGGTGCTCTTGTGCTCATGTCGATGCTAGATTCTCAAGCCGCCCGTGGCCGACGACATCCGCCAGCTTGTGGTCTCTCCTCACAACAACTACATGGCCATTCTGACCGCCCACACCGTCCACATTTGCATACTGCCTGACCCGTCCCATCTCGCGGCAACAGACGACACTGAAGTGTACCTTAAGACCCGATACTTCACCCTCGGGCCCACCACCCATGTCACCACGCGTGCGCCTGTGGTCTCTGCTCTATGGCATCCGCTGGGTGTCAACGGCTCTGCTATCGTCACCGTCACCCGCGATGCCGTCGTTCGGCTCTGGGAGATATCGCCCGTCGACCGCTGGTCTTTCGACTCGCCAGCCCTGTCCATTGACGTCAAGAAGCTGGCCGATGGCACTTGGCTGGACCAAGACTTTGGCGCGTCTGTCAACACCAACGCCGGCTACTCGCCGGACTTTTTCGACATGGAGGTAGCCGCAGCCAGCTTTGGTCCCCGCAGCTCTGGTGGCTGGTCGTCCATGACGTTATGGATTGCCATGGTTGGCGGTGATGTGTATGCGCTCTGTCCGCTGCTGCCCAAGCGCTGGGCTCCGCCACCGACCCTCATTCCGTCGCTCTCCGTTGCCATTGTCGCCAACGTGGCTGCCGTCGAGGATGACGCGGATGTGTCGCCGCGATCAAAGCAGCTGGCCCAGCAGCAACTTGACTGGATGTCACAGCTCGACAGTCAGGAACCGACAGTTGTCGAGTCGCCGACTCGGTCGGGATATGGACCATCTGCCGATGTGTTTTCCCGCCCTGCCCATCCTGGCATCGTGCCGAGATTGCAAGGCCCGTTTGAGGTGGACTTTGAAGACGACGATGACGAGGACGAGGACGACTCTGGGAATGCTGGAGAGCTGTGCGATATCTTCATCATTGGCGAAAAGGTCGACACGGCCTTCCTCATGGGAGTCGAAGATGACGGAGATGATGCAGCGTTCCAGGACCTCATCGATGATGCCGACCAAGAGGGCCTGTCCCTGTCCGTCATCGGCCTCGTCTCCACGACGGGCAGACTGCGCATCTGTCTCGATCTTGTCGGCGTCGAGGCCCAGTGGCTGCCACAGCGCAGCCACCATTCCCACAAAAGCAGCATCAGCGGCCGAGCTGGAGCTGCACATATCCCAGATACAGACAACAACTCCACCTCGCGGCCGTTGCTCACATTCCAGATCGTGGATCTTGTTCGCGAGGCTGAGAAGCGGCCAGACGGCTGGTGCACATTCAGCCCTGATGTCACATCACGCTACTCGTTTTTTGTAACACATCCCGGCGGTATCACCCACATTTCGCTGTCAAATTGGGTCTTCCGGCTAGAGCAGGAATTGCATGAGGGCACAGACACCGGAGCAGACTTCCGCGTGCGCCAACTGGTCACGGGCGAGAACACAACACGACACCGGGTGTATGTGCACAAGCCGGACGAGACGCTCGCAACCAGTATTGTGATGCGCGATCCGGATCTCGGCTACTTTTTGCTGTCGGCCACCGACCACTCGCCCGTTGGAATATCCTTTGATTCGCCAGAAGGCAACGACGAGCTCGGATCGTCCATGTTTCGTTCATCGTTCCGGTCACCAGACCAGTCGCCGACGCGTCCTGCCGCGACCGAGCAGGCAGAGGACAAGGCCGTGCTGGCATTGGATTTTTGGAAGGCCCGGCCGGCCTTTGAGATACCCCGAGAACTGCTGATGGCGTCGCAGTTCTCACAGGCGAAGAACATGCTATTCACGAGCCGGTACCAGATGCTGCAGCACCAGGAAGTGCGGCTCTCGCCCGCGACGCTGAACATATTCACAAACGCCCATAAGCTCGTGGGCAAGGAGAGCGGGCTGCTGAACCAGGCGGTATCGCAGGTGTTCACCAAGCTGCAGGACCTGCCCATCGATCTGCACGAGCAGATCCAGTCAGCGGCGACGCTGAAGCACCGCATCGACATGATCGCCGGCAACGACCTGGATGACGATGAGCAGATGGCCGGCCCGCTCACCGATGACGTGCGGCTCCGGCAGCGCCTCAAGACGGCACAGGACCGCCACGACGAGCTGAGCGAGCGGCTGGAGCGGCTGCGGCGCACGTTCAACATGGCGTCGGCGCGCCCGCTAAGCGACAAGGAGCGCATGTGGTCCAAGGAAGTGCAGACCCTCGATGCCAGTCTCCAGGACCTGTCGTCGGCGTCGACATTGCCGTCTGCAGGCGTGTCGGTGGGATCGTCACCCACCAAGTCGACCGCAGCGGCCGGCGATGTCGGTCTGCGCGTCCAGCAGATCCACAGCCTCTGGGAAGAGCTGGCAAAGCAGGCCGGCTCGATGCTGCTGAAGGCGTCGATCGACGAGAAGGCAGCCGGCGCCGGAAACGGCGAGCTGACAAGCCGACCCGGCTCGCCGTCGTCGTTGTCCGCCTCGACGTCCTCAATGCCGGCCGGCAGCAGCACGGCGCACATGAAGGTGCCGGCCGACGTCCGCAAGGCCAAGATGGCCCAGGTGACGAAGCTGCTGGAGCGCGAATCGGCCATGGTGGATGCGGTGACAGAGCGGCTGGAACGGCTGGGCATGGCGTCTTGATGGGACTGCTGGAACTGCTGGGAGCGGATGCATTTCATGGCGCGGCGCGTGCGAATGGGAGTGCCAAGATATATGTCTGCGTAATTCGACCAAGTATTGAAATGAAGGCATGAAAGGCCATCTGTTAATATCGCTTAGCAAGCTGGCTCGCCATGCTGCTGCTGGCCTGTTCGGGAAGGAGCAAAAGGCCGTGCTCTTTCCGGCTCTCACCGTTACCTTTCGTGTTACCACGAGTTGAAAGCGAAGCGAAAAAGAACGTCAAGTCACATCACGAGAGAGCCTCCTCATTCTCGCCAACATTTCCTTTGATGCACAAATCGGCCATGGCCAACACTGGGGTCGCTTTGTGGCCGAGACCAACAGACAGATACCAAGGAAAATCGCAAAGTAGCCAGAATAAGAATAGAGGGGGAGATAAACAGGGAAAAGGCGGCCCAAAAAAGGCCTCGACATAAACCCTCGAAACACAACACCTCCCCCTTCCGTCCTGCCCTGTCCCTCTACCTCTCCCAGCAGACAAGCATTTCCAAACTCTATTGCGTGCATCACAAACGGAACTCGCCCCGCTTCATATGTCTCCCGTCCTATCTCTGTGCAGCTGAATAGAAACGCCGTCCCAATGCCATGTATCGCCCTTCCTCCCGCCTTCATCAGGTCTTGCCCTCTAGTGTTTTCCGTTTCAGTAGATTCCTTGGGTCCTATACTGGAAGGTATCGTATCTGCAGGGGTGTCAGCGTGCGAATGAGAGGGAATACACGGAGGAAACAGGAGGTATGCGACGTACAGTCGGGTGTAGTAGCTTCCAAGCGACTTGCCGACCAGCTCCGTCTCCACGAACTGCTCGGCATCCTCGGCGCTCAAGTGCAGCTGAAAGCGCTGCCTCAGGTTTGCCGTCGCCTGCACGACGCCTGCTGAGAAGCACGGCATCTTGGAGCCGAGGCCCATCATGCTGACGAGATCGATAATGTTGTCGGCCGACCTCCGAAGGGCTAATCTGGTTAGCAAAGAGGAAAGAGAAAACATGGCAAGTCCGACGCACCTTGGAAGGCCTGCTTGCACAGACGCTTGTAGTCGTCAAACTCGGGCGACCCCAGCCCGCCGAGCACCTCGACATACTCATGCGTCAACTTGAAGGGCGCCGCTTCAAAGGCTACTGATCCCGGCGAGTTCGACAGCATGAAGCCAAAGTCGATGTGGATGATGTGGCCCTCGTTGTCCACGAGCACGTTTCCGTTGTGCCGGTCTTTGAGCTGCAGCACATACGAGATGACGCTGTACGCCGCCAGTGACCGCTTGAAGGCGTCCACACCCGCTCGATACGCCTCGCTGTCCTCTGCGCCAAACGCCTTGGCAAAGTAGTCCTTGAGCGTCGCGATGCGCCGCCGCGGATTCTGACCGGACTCGATCGACGACAGCGTTAGACTGCGCTTGATCGAGTGCAGCGACACGCCATTGGTGATCGTCTCGATCAGCCCTGACGATTCGCCCGTTACCAGGATCCGCATCAGCTTCACCCACACCGGCACGCTTGCCTCCCTCCAGATCTTGTCGCACACCAGGATCAGCTGGCACGCAAACGCCTCCTGCCGCAGGTCCGCCCCCGTCTTGACAATCATGCTGACCAGATCCCAGTTCTTCATCCATCCATATGGCGATGATCGCCGAATCCGCTCCCGCTTCAGGTCCCAAGCCTCGCCAAATACTGCCGCGCTCGGGTCGTCTCGGTCGCCTTTGCGCTGCAGACCGCCTGTCTTGAAGTCGTTCTCCATACGCGCGATGCCTGCGTTTGGATTCACGGCCGCTCGATCTCCACCCGCGGCAACAGCAGCTTCTGCCGCTGCTGCCGTGTCGTCATCGGCGTCCTCGCTACCGGCTACCGGCGTGGCCGATGTCGAGCCCTCAGCAGACTCGGCCACCGTATCGACTACCGCGGCTGCGGCAGCAGCAACGTTGGCCGCGGTCGCCTTAGCTATAATTAGGTCGAAAGTCGGTCCCTGCCCGTCGTCCAGGTCGAAGCTCTGCTCCTCGAGGCTCTGCATGCTGGCGATGATTTTGGCACGAATTGCTGCCACCTCATGGCGCGGTCGCTTGCCGCTTGTTGCCTCGAGCTGAGCTAGCATTTGCGATGCTGTCCGCATGTGCGTGGCCAAGGCCGAAAAGTCGGGCTGATCCGCCGTGTGCTGGCCACGAGATAGGGGCAGTGTCATCTTGCGTAGCCGGGGTGCAGGACTGCTAGACCGCGATGTGGACGCGGCTGAGCTCCGTGGTGTGCTGTCTGCGAAGGTGGTGGCAGCCGTGACCGTGGTGGCAGCAACTGAAGACATTGAGCCTGGCATACCACTGATCGTATGGCGATTGGTCGGAGTAGACATTCCTCGGTGGGGAGTACCTGATGGTGTTCTCCCTGGCGCGGGCAACTCGCCACCTTCCTCGTCCTCCTCAAACGGTTTTATAAGCGGAGAGCTGCCGAGGTCACCAGAAGTGGGCTCAAATACACTGTCGATGGGGGGCTCTAGTGATGCAGCAGCAGCTGCCGCCGCTGCAGCATCGGACGCACGGGACGAGTTGCCGTTCTGTACCGAGTCGGAGAGATCGAATATGCGTCTCCGCGAACCTTGTTCCGTCACCAGGGAGGTCAGCAGCCGGTGGTTGTCGGACGATTCCGGGTCGAACGTGAAGTCCTCGCGCAAAATCTCTACCATGAGGAGGTATGGGACCTTTTCGGCGCTGTTGAGCACTGTAGCTTCGGCCGGGTTGAGGCGGACGATGCGATGATGCCGGCTCCGGCTCGGAGAGCCATTCACCAGGGTTGGCGGACAGATGATAGGGATATCCACCTCTGCTGGCAGGTCCTGGGAGATGAGGGCGAGCTCGGCGCGGAGGGCGCTGAGCCGTGCGGGTTTTGGCACGGCGACCAGGCGGTTGGAAATGTCTTCCAAGGCCCGCAGGAACTGCGTCTGGCAGCGGAAGTAGTTCTGTCGCAGGAGTCGGACGCGGCTCTCGGGGCTCAAATCAGCCACGCTGACCAGTCGCGTCTTGGCGTGGTGGGAGTGGCGACGAGCCAGAGCGGATGCGGCCGATTCGTCTGGACGCAGGCCGGCAGACACAGGTGTAGGTGGTCTCGTGACCATGTGAGGCGTTCGCAGGTCGGGCAGCGGTAGAGATGCTGTGCTCATCCGGGCTTCTGATGAGATGCTATCCAAGTGGTGGGTCGGTGTTGGCAGTGGTAACGGCCGAAAGGTATTTTGCAGGTCCACAAGAGGCGACGGCAGTGCAATCATGCTCGAAGACGATCCCGGTCGTGACAGAGACTGTGGCTGCTGCTGCTGGTTCGGCCGATGTTTGTGTTTTGCCTGTCTCGGCGACGATATTGAATCCACGGACGGGTTTGAGTGTTGTCGGATCGAGCCCAACGGCCGGGAACTGCCTCTGGTCTCATCCTTGGTACGTCTGGGCTTAGTGGGCACCATGGCGATCGTATGGGAACGGGTCGGTCTTGCGAACGTGCCTGAACCTGGGGAAGCATCGGTGGCTTCCGTGCCTGGCGGAGTGACCGCAGCGGCCGTAGCATTGACTGTCTCAGGTGGAGATGGTTTGCGGGCCTGAGCAATGGCCAGTGGCCCGGCCCATCGAGGCAGGAAGGGCGCACCGATGCTAGCGAGAACAAAGCTGGCAAGGACAGTGACAGGGAGGACATTCTCGCTGATCTTGTCGGGGCTGGTGGCATCAGGCAGACCGAAAACAATGTGCTGGACCTTGTTATAGACGCGGCGGCAGGTCTGGAACGCGTCGGTCTGGGGGTTAGAGGAAAGGTCGTGCAAGTATGTCTGGAAGAGCCAGAAGGTCTGAAGGAGGAGCTGTTAGTGATTAATCGGCTTATGGCGGCTCAGAACAGGAATGATGGAGAGACTAACAAGCAAGGCTGCAGTCACAGACTCCTCGCAGAGATCGAGGAGAAATCCCTCCAGGGCCATTGACTCATTGTTGACGCTGATTATGAGGTGGCAGAGCTGGGGGAGGAAGAACTCAATGTCCTCGTAGGGGAACTGGCGCAGCTTATTGCAGAGCACATAATGAATGCCCACATGATCGGCATATCGACTAGAGGCCGGTCAGCAAGAAGAGGCAGCAGACAGCAGGAGGATGTGACAAGACTCACGAGAGGTAGGAAACGGGGAGAAAGGGATTGGAGTTGAAGACGTCGCTCTCAAATAATCGCTGCAGCAAGTCCCACGACATTTGGGGGGTATAAAAGAAGAACGCAGCAGGGGTGTAGAAGAAGATGCGCACGGCAAATTGTAAAAGGATGGAACAACGCCAAAATGCTAGCAGAATGCAAGCAGAATGCAAGTAGAATGCAAGAGTGGCAGCAGCTGGTGCGTTCAAGAAAGACGATGCCACGAATGCGTTTGTTAATCGATTACTGGGACGTCACCAGGGCAGAGGCGGGAGATGAGCGGGGGCGAGGAGAGCGTCGTGATGAGCGAGACATCTGCGAAAGGAGGACGACGAAGGGGGAGGGTCCGTGTGGATCGAAGTCGGTGAGGCGTATTATACCATGTAACTTGGGTCTGGCCAGACGAGAGGGCTGAGGATCGTGGAGAGAAGGGGGTGTGTCAAAATAGGAGTAGGGGGTTGAAAGGAGTGCTCAGACAAGAGAGGCCGAGGGAAGTCGCCGTAACCGGTGCATCAGCTGGAGAATAGAGAGGCGGAGGTAGGTGCAGCAAACGGGAACGAGAACGAGAACGAGAACGAGGCAGTTGTCGGGCAGCACGAGAGACGGGGGACACGGGGAGCACGACGCGGAGGCCACGGAGCTTGAAGAAAAGCATGCAGAGATGGCAGACACGAACGCACAGAGTTCTAGAAATAATACGGAGAGCGTAAAGATACACGTAGTCGAACCGTCCCGTGTCGCAACAATGCCCGCTAGAGCGCAGCTTGTGGGGCCAATTCTCCGTTTTGGTTGGTGTCACTGTGGCCCCTCTATGACGGAAGTCGTCTAGGTCGTCTCTGCCGTGACGGTTTTCTGTATATCCGTTTTGAGAGCTTCTCCGTTTTATTTCGCTTCTCTGGCGAGGCTAACCTGTGACGCCGACGCGAGACGCGAGAAAGCAAGAGTAGGACAAAGAGACGGCCGCTCCTTCCGCCCACTGCCAGAGGGCACTTATCTGTTTCCTACGATGCTGCCAGATGGGGATGGAGGTCTCACAGGGAAAACGTGCATCTGGAACCCGTACGCACAGCACCTGCTTCACCAGATACAACGGTATCGTTGCTCCGCAGCCCAATTCGGAACTGCGTGTAGCTGTCTTTTGGGTATTGTCTGTTCTTCATCTAAAAGCCATCGCCTGCTGTCTTTTTCCAACCGGAAGCCCTGGGCTTCATCACAAAGAAGCCAGCCGTCAGTCCAAACCTATATAACCCGAAAACGCGCAAGAGAGAGAGAGAGAGAGAGAGAGAGAGAGAAACGGAAGAAGAGTAACAATAGAAGCACAGACGAGCAACATTCGGGACGTAGATGGGCGCAGTGACACGTCCTGTCGAGAATGAAGCGCAAGGCAAGAAACGATTGTAAAGGGAAAAGAAGAACAAGAGACAAGAACGCCGTGATGCAAGTGCCGCTCCCCGCGGCCTCACCGCCATCCTACACCTTCTTCTTCCGGCCTGGCCGGCCACGCTTCTTGGGCTGCTCGTCTTCGCTGTCGCTCTCCAGCTTCGTCTTGGCGGCGCTGCCGATGCTGTTGCCCTCGGCGCCGCTGGTGCTGTTGCGGCTGGGTCCGCGCGTGTGCTTCTCTTCCGGGTCGATCTTCTTGACAATGTCCCGGAGAAAGTCCCACTGGTCGTCCGACTCGACCACCTGCTTAAGCATCTGGGCGGTCACGCGCTTCGAGTTCTTGGCGCGTGCCACGTCCGCACTCTTGGTGACCAGGGCGACCATGAACATCTCCAGCGCCTTGCCGACGGCGATGGGCGTCTGCTGCGACACCTTGCCGACCTCCTCGTCCGCCTGCATGATCCGTTTGATGCGTGCGGTGGGGAACTTGGTCTTGACCGGCGACGGCGCCGCCGTGCTGCCGCCGTCGGCCAGCGATGCCGCGGACGAGCCGGCTAGCGCTGCTGCCTTGCGTGGTGGCATCGCCGGGGAGGATTCTGGTTTGGGAACCGGTGACGTCGGTCGGAACGGCTGGTCGTGCTGCTCTGCCAGCTGCTGTGGCTGCTGTGGCTGCTGTGATTGCTGTGATTGTGACGTCGGATACGGATTCGGCGCGAAGCTTCCTGGCTGCTGGTAGCCCTGGACGGGAGGCCCGTACTGCTGATACGGTGGGTTGTTGTAGCCTTGGAAGAACTGCTGCTGCTGATGCGCTGCCGGCGGTTGGACAAGGCCGTACGCCTGCGGCGGTGGTGCAGCCAGCGACTGTTGCGAGGGGTTCGAAGGAGCGTAATACGGCTGCGCAGACAGCGGTGGTTGGAGCTGCTGTTGCTGGGAAGGCTGGATATACGGCTGTTGGGTGTACTGTGGGGGAGGCTGGTAGTAGGGCTGCTGTGGAGCCTGAATCTGATGATTGGGAGAGAATCGCTGCTGCTGTTGGTGCTGCTGATGCTGGTGCTGATGCTGGTGCTGTTCATACGAAATTTGGACCGCTTGCGGGTATTGCTGCGGGTAGGAAGTATTGGGTGGTTGCTGGTGAGCGCCAGCAGGTGCTGGGGGCGAGAAGAAAGACGACGGATCGGGTGATTTGGGGGCGTAGCTCCCTTCTCCAGACATGGCTTTCGGCGGTCTTCAGGAATTATTATTTCCAGGGTCGGCACAATTAAATAGCACCGGTAGAGCACAATGGTCTGCCGTGCGAGTAAAAAAAAAAAAAAAAAAAAAAAGCTGGAACTTGGCTGCTTTGGGCTGATGTGGGGGCTGTTGGTGCTAAAGTGTACGGAGTACGGCACTGCTATCTATGTTCAGCAGTGTTAGTGGGCTGAAAGACAGAAAGGCCAGACGGACAAATACGGCGGTGGCTAACGCCTTTGTTCGGAACTTCAGGGCAGCAATCAGTGGGTTCTGCATATATCTTACGACTTACCTGCTGTTCTAGGTGTAATCCAGAAAATCTCCAAATGTGAAGGTGATGAATAAGCGGTAAGATACGCATAAAACACGGTTCGTCTTTGAAGTCGATAAAAAGTCTGGGCAGTTGGGAGGCGCAGCGATTGGTGTGATAGCTGCCAGTGGAGGGGTTGCCGCGAGCTTTAAGCTCCAACTTGTTGTCTCGTATTTTTTAATTTCCTTTTTTTTTCCACCTCGCTCCTTCAGGGACAGCGGATTTTTCGTGGGACATTGCCGCCGTTTATATGCGCGACGCGGCGTCACTACAGGCGCGACCTCCTAGCAAGGGCACTGAGGGGTGTGGAATGCACCTTTGTGATTGGAGAGAATCTGAGATCACACGCCCTAACGCCGATTGTGAGATACCAGTCTCCAGCTCCCCGATCAGCAGCGCCACAATTTCTGGCTCCGTATGCCGTGCCGCGTCGTCTTCCAAGCCTATTCAGCGCTGGCGAGTCCTATTAAGCGTTGTGCCGGGGGATGCAGCGGTAATGAAAAGCGGCCGGCCAAAGCCAAGTATGGAGACATGTTGCTCTGTAGGAGGAGGCGCTGGAGATCCAGGACATGCCTCTGCAATGGGCGTCTCTCGGCACGGATGAATGGGTCACACGAAACATGTTATGTTGTGGCCCTCAGCCGACGATTTGCGGATGCCTTTCGTGATTCACGAACGCTTCGCGCATATGACCTGCATTGGGCTCTCACAACCGTCAGACAGAACAGGCATCCGCCAATGGTCACTGTCAGACATGCATGGTCTAGAAACAACGTGGCGGTGCTGTACTTCTAGTGCTTTAACGAGCAGCAACAAGTTTGGCAACTGCTCTAGTAGCTCTCAATGCGCCTATGTGGAGACGCCACGCAAGGTGTGGGATTCCGAGGTGACGGGGGTTTGGGTGACTAGAAGGACTCTGTTCAGCTTTGACTGGTCTGAATTACACCTCACTTCATCCATAGGCGCTGGCAACGAAGATGCAATGTAAAGGAGAGTTCAAAAGAGGAGACTATCGGTGTTAGGAAGCAAGGCTCTTGTCGACAAATACTCGGAAGTTGGCATGACCGCCAAGATCGCATAACCGCAAGCACAAAATGTAAAGGACCGAGAGCCGAACTCTCATCTACGCCAAGCGAGGATGGAGCCTGAGATGTGCGATGTCATGCGTCCCAGTTCAGGCTTGTATCTGCCCTAGAGCCTGGTTCACGTGGTACGAGTAGACGCTATATGGGCACGTGACGCACTAAAGGACAGCAACGTCCACTGCTGCAAAGTACAGAGTACGTACGGAGTAGAGCCTCAACAATCCACGCCACGGCCGATGGACAGCCCTGGCACACAGATGCACAGAACCCGACAGGACGACCGAGTCTCTGCCACGCACGACCTCCTGTGGACATGGCGCGATCCCCGCTTGCGCCGCCGTTGTCGGCCGCGCCGGTGACCGCCTACGACCCCTTTATCGATCTTGGACGACTGCTGAGCCGGTTGGACCAGAACATCCTGCGGGCCGACGGTGACCGGTGGCAACGCCTGGTGACGGACGAGTTCCAGCGGCTGCAGGCGCGGTTTGATGTGACGGCTGCGCGCAGTCTCCTGGCGCGGGTGGAGCAGGACGCCTCGACCATCAAGGCGGCCTCGCGACGACAGGAAGTGCAGGACGAGCTCAGCCGGCGGCGCGAGCTGGTGGAGCGGCTGCAGGAGCGGCTGGACGATCTGGACGAGGAGGCGCGCGCGGCCGCCGCGATGGACGCGGGAGGGGCAGTCGACGAGGTCCGCACAGCGACAGCAGACGACGTGCTTGTGCCCCTAGACGCGCAGCCGGTGTCGGGACAGGCTGGCAAGCCGGCCAAGGCCACAGAAGCCGGACCACGGCCGGAATCGACGAGTGCGCATGCTGGCCGAGACACAGCGACACGCAGGAAAAAGGGACGTATAGCACAGGCGACTGTGACCGCGACGATACGCGCAAGACGGGGAGGCCGGCGATCAGCCAAGACCGACTGCGACCGGGGCCAGTCGACGTCGGCCCAGGCAGCCGAGGGCGTGGAGGCGGCCACGACGGCAGAGCTGCGCAGCACGCTCCTGTCGACGACCGGCCGCGGTGGCGATGGCGACGGCGTGGCGGCCGAGGAGGTGCTGCTGGACCACCACCGACACGAGCAGGAGGTGCTGTCGTCCGACATCTTGCGGCTGGCCCGGGCGCTCAAGGAACGGTCGCTGGCGACGTCGCGGCTGCTCGAGGACGACAAGGACGTGGTCGACCGCGTGGGCGAGGGCCTGCACACGACCAACGAACACCTCTCGGCCGCCGGCCGCAGCATGGCGCTGCTGACTCGCATGACTGAGGGCAAGGGCTGGTGGGGCCGCATGATGCTGTTCGGCATGGTCTACGGACTGATGTTGGTCCTGCTGCTGCTCTTCCTCTTCCTGCCAAAGCTGCGGTTGTGAGGGATGGCAGCCGGGGCTGCTTGTATGACTACCAGGCGTCTGTGAGCAGACTAGCCACAGGGAAAAGGACAAAAGTTTCGTATTATTAGAATGATCTCTTTTCGGAATGATCAACAACGACATGACAAGGCCAAAAGGTCTCGTACGTGTCTTCAGGCACCAGCAGCTATGCATGTCTCTGCCCCTGCTCGTACCCTCCGTCCAGATTGATTTCCTCTATATTGGGACGGGGCATGTTCTCCGCCTTGTCAATAACGCCCATGGGCATGCCTCTGGCCTGCATTCCCCTCTCGGTTAGCGCAACTAGCAAAAACAGAGACCTGCTCGGAAAGGCACAAAAATAGAGACCCACCGGCCTCACGTATCGGAAATAGCTGGACGTCTCTGGTCCGAAGTCGAGAATGACGGACAGGTCGTGAACATCGGCCTCCTTCGTATTTGTATCCTTCATCGTCTTTGTCGGGGCTTCTGCTACCATCCTCTCGTCCCAGGACACGCCGGTCTTCCTGGCAAAGAAGGTGCAGAAATGCCGAAACTCAGTCTCAAATAACCGGCAGGTGTCGCTGGGCCGGTAGTCTCGTGGCTGCGTGTGTGTACGGCTCTTGTAGTGGCGGGCGGCAAACCAGTAAAGATGTGGCCGGGCATCCGACTCGAAAAGCTGTGATGGGCGGGGAAATTGTGTCAGCGAAAACGGTTGCCAATTCTAAAAAGCACCACACTTACATGAAGGACGTAACGTTCGCCAAAGATGCCGCAGTTTTCGTGATCGCGCTGGATGGTTACCTTGTAGGAGAAGCCGGTGGCGTCCTGATAGATGTGGTAGAGAGCTGTACAAGTTAACATTTTTTTTCAACATTAATTAGTATTTGTTTTGATTTAATTTCACATCACCCACTTGTATCTACAAATGTCTCGCCAAGCTGCCGGCCCTTTGCACGCAGCCGCTCCTGACGCTCCTGCATCTCCTTGTGGTGCTGCTGGGACGGGCGGTGGATGTGTCGCAGCAGGTAGGCCTTCTCGCGACGGCGACTGCGCCTGTGCAGCGAGTCTTCGAGCCAGTCCTTGAGCACAATGTGCACATTTTTGGGGCCGCGCCGTAGGGCCTCCCGCAGGGCCGGGTCCTGCTTCTTCTTGGGCCTGGCGTACTCCTCCGGCGTGCAGAGCAGATGTGTCACGTCGCCAGTGACGGACGCGGCAAACCGCCCGCCATTGTAGGCCATCCAGCGGGCCACGTCCGCGTCAGTCCAGCCGGAGCCCAGACTGCCGGCCACGGCGACGGTGATGCCAGCCATGACCAACTTTTGCCGGCAGGCGCCGCCCGACGAGACCGGCATGGTGAGGCCGCAGTGAGACAGGACTGCCCGACGATCAGATGATGCTGTCTGCAGTGAGAAATAGAGATGGGAAGGTTGGAGATATGCTGCACCCTGGGACCGATGGAGTGCTAAAAGAAATCTCAGACGAGCAGACACAAACAGATAACAGGAAAGAGACACGGCTGAAGGCCCAAAGCCAGATCAAATGTTGCTTTTTAATAACGTCAGAATGACAAGGCTATGAAGGGAGACTCGCTGCAACAGGCCTCAAGAGGAAAGAGCCTTGGCCGCCCGCACAAACGCGCCGATCTTGGCGAGGTCCTGCGTCCCATCCGTCTCGACACCGCTGCTGACGTCGACGCCGATAATCCGCGCCCGGCTGTCGCGGTCGAATGCGCCTAGTGCCTCGCTGACATTGTCCGGGTCCAAGCCGCCGGCCAGCATAAACTCCAATCTGGGGTCCCGGTCCAGCTCGACCTGCACGGCCGTCGTGTCCAGCTGTTGGCCCGACCCTGCGCCCGAGTCCAGGAGAGGCGCCGTGTAGTAGCCGCGCACGCCCAGACCAGGCTCTCCCGGCTGAAACTTGTGCATCACCGGCACCGGGATGCAGCGCGCCCACTCGATGGGCTCGCGGCCGTGCAGCTGGACGACGTCTAGATCATACAGTCGCTGCTTCTCGAGCACCTCCTCGAGCGGCTGGTCCAGGAACACGCCTACTAGGAGGGGCCGCTTCCGGCGGGCGAGTGTCTTCCGGGCGAGGCTAAAGAAATCGGTGGCAGTAACGGTGGCAGTGGCGGTCTTGGCAGCCGTGGCCGTAGAGCTGGACGGGTCGGAATCGGCAAAGCCGTGCAGAGCACGCGAGATGGCCAAGGCGGATTCGTGTGAGACGGTGCGCTTGCGGCCGGGGGCAAAGATTATGCCCACCATGTCGGCACCGCTGCGGGCAGCCTCGAGGGCAGCCTCGGGACTACGCGTCCCGCAGATCTTGACGAGTAAGGAATGTGCAGCAGCAGGAGAAGAGGAAGAAGGAGCCGGCGCACCTGAGCCTGAGCAGAGCTGACGGATGAATAGAGCAGGATCGGCAGCACGCATGATGGACTCGCCGACGAGGACGGCATTGACACCGTCGCGCTCGTTAGCCTCGACGTCGGCACGCGTGTTGATGCCGCTGAGGGCGCAGAGAATGGTGTCGGCCGGCACCATGCTGCGCAGCCGACTGGTCGTCTTCAGGTCGACCTCGAAGCTCTCGAGATTGCGGTTGTTGACGCCGATGACCTTGGCGCCCAGCTGGCCAACAGCCCGCTCCATCTCGGCCGCGTTCTGCACCTCGACCAGCGGCTCCATCCCCAGCGAACGGCTGTAGCGGTACAGCCGCGAGAGTGTGGCATCGTCGAGCATCTTGACAATCAGCAGCACCGAGTCGGCTCCGGCCAGGCGCGCTTCCAGGATCTGGTACTCGTCGAACACAAACTCCTTGCGCAGGATCGCCGGCCGGTTTGGCATCGCTTGCAGCACCGCCCTCACCTGCCGCACGTCCTCGATATTGCCGTGAAACCAATGCGGCTCTGTCAGCACCGAGATCACGCTGGCGCCTGCCTGTGCATATGCCCGCGCCTGTGCTGGCGCCCGGATGTCCATGGCGAACACGCCCTTGGATGGCGATGCCCGCTTGATCTCGGCCATCAGCGACACCGGAAATGGCGACTGTCGCAGCCGGTCTGCAAACGACAGTGCTGGCGGTGCTGCTCCCAAGTCGTATGCTGCCTGCAGGTCCTCGGGCCGCAGCGACGGCACCTTCTTCTGCGCCTCTACTGCGATGCGCTGACGCGAGAAGATCTGCTGCAGGATGTTGGTCTTGGCCGAAGCAGCAGCCGCAATGGCTTCCGTTGTAGTGTTTTTTGCTTGCAGCTGCTCGTTCTCGGCCCAGGTGCCGCCTTGCATCACCAGAAAGTTGTGGAACATGCCACGGCCCGACACCGACAGAATGCTCTCCGGGTGAAACTGCACACCCTCCACCGTATATTCCTTGTGACGCACGCCCATAATCACGCCCGGGCTGCCGTCAGCCTTGGAGATCCACGACGTGACCTCGAGCGATGGCGGCAGCGTGCCGCGCGTGCCCGCCAGCGAGTGGTAACGCGTGACCGGCAGCAACTGTGGCAGCCCCGCATACACCCCGCGGCCGTCATGGACCAGCGGTGACGTCTTGCCGTGCAGAATCTCGCCGGCCGAGCTGACCGTACCACCAAACACCTCGAAGATACATTGCTGACCCATGCAGACGCCCAGCACCGGGATCTTGCCTGCAAAGTGCCGAATTGCGTCCCGGCTGATGCCCGAGTCGGTCGCCGGGTGACCGGGCCCCGGACTCACCACCAGCTGTGTCGGCTTCTTTGCAATCAGCTGCTCCAGCGTGATCTGGTCGTTGCGGATCACCGTTACCGATGCGCCCTCCAGCTCTAGGTACTGGTACACGTTCCACGTGAACGAGTCATAGTTGTCGATCAGCACCACGTTGGACGCTGACTGGATCGGGTCTATCGCCTTGGGGTGGTGCGGCGAGTGGTCGACGACGTCCAGAGCAGACGGCATTTTCGTTCTTTGATGTTAAAGAAGGGGGAAAGTCGAATCACGTCTCCTGCTGTCCTCTGCGGGGTGCAACCTCTTTGAGTAGGATGAAGAAGTTGCGAGTCATCGTCCGAAAGCGGAAGGCGGACAAGCTTACTGCTTTTTTTTATAATACAGTGCGAAGAAATATCCAATACTCTCACGGTCTACCAGACGAGCGGCGCACGTGGCAGATTAATTACTAATGGGTCTTCCAGACTAGCGAAACTACCCTATATATAGTTACTTAACAGTCAGTATTTTTGCCTTCGGGCATTTGGTCAATTTAAAACGATACAGTACGTCGCACTCAAAGGTTCTCCGTTCGAGTCCCATAAGTTCCACAACTAACAAATTCACAGGAGAAGATTAGCATGGCCCCTGCACTAAGGATGACACGCTTTACAAAGAGACGCTACCAATTTTTTTGCTCATTTCACGTTCTTGTTCTATGTACAGAGTACGAGAGGCTCATTCTTTTTTATAACAAGCGCATGCCGTTGCGTATTGCACAAGAGTTCAAATGAAAAACATTGCTTTGTACTCCGTACTATTCACAAACACAGGCGAACGATAGTGCCTTCCGGCACCAGAGCACATTGTCAGATGGCTTCAGAAGTTTTGCGGCTGTCGACAAGGTGCCACTTTTGCACGAACCATACAGAAGCGTTTATGCAACCGCCGACTCGACAAAACCATCGTGGCTGGTTCGGTTTGACCCTGTAACTGAAACGCAGCAGTGCCCCGAATGCATATCGGCGGCCTCAAACCAGGCCACCATCTAGGCGCCCAGCCATATACATCGCAACTATAGGCGCCTGCCACCTTTGCCTGGCAAGCCATGCCCCTTGACAGAGCCATTGGCCTTGGGGATCCATTCGCAATTGGCGCTGTTGAGCGTCGCAGCTGCTTCCTATATTTTGATCGTAGAACTAAGCTTGTTAAGGTATATAAGTGGCCATTGCATCCTTTGCATCCCTTCATTTTGGCTTCGCATCACGAATAGCGAGTCGCGAACCATTCTCAACATGGAAGACCAGAATTCTGTATTCGTTCGACTGTATCCTTATGAGGACAGCAAGGGATTTGCCCTGGAGGCAATCAAAGCTTGTTCACGATACCAGCCGTCAAAGGTAGTACCGCGAGAACGCCAAATCTACATACAGGATGACAGAGACGACACACCGCCACCAGAAGATGAGGCGAGCCTCGACGAGTTGCCATACATAGAGCTCCGCTTCCACGATGTCCCTTGCGCCCCGGGAGGGCTCATCTTTGGAACCGAGCCGGGCCCAGATGGAGTTGTGCTCCCAGGTCTACCTGGCGTTGACGAGCACCATTTTGCTCTGACGTTTGCGAATTCGTTCGAGGACAGACATCACCGCCTCATCGTACGCGACCTAGACTCCGAGACCGGCACCTGTGTCACATATGACGAGCAGGGAGGGGAGCCGCGTAGGGCATTTGCCTGGACCATGAACGGCTTCGACCTGCCTGACCATGCCAAGTGCATTGTTGTGCGGCTGCATCGATACCTCAACTTCCAGGTTGTCGTCACACGCCACGACATTGCCTCGGCGGATTACCAAGCCAATGCCGAGCGTTTCCGCCGAGGATGCACGGCCCCCGGTAGAAATGACACTCACCTCGCCGATCAGAGCGAAAGCCACCCCGTCGTTGATCGTCCTATGGTCCTTAACATGGGATGGCTGGCACAGGGTGCCTTTGGGGCCGTGAGCCGTCACTGGGATGTCAGCACGGGCGAGGAATACGCCTGCAAACGACCTCTAGGACGCGGATACGATCAAAGAGCCTGGGAAAAGGAGATCAACAATCTCCGGACCATCTCACACGTCAGTACATATCAACCCTTCCATTTGCTACCCAGACTGTATACTGATGGAGTCCTAGGCTCACATCGTGCGGCTGTGTTTTGCGCGAACAGAGCCGACCCCAGCCATATTTCTGGAATATCTGAAGTTTGGAAACCTCGCTGACCAGCATCAAAAGACGCCGTTCTCGCACGGCGAGTGTCTGGTCGTACTGCAGCAAAGCCTGTCTGCTTTGTCGTATCTCCACCAGCGGGCACTACCCATGGCACATCGCGATATCAAACCGGAGAACATTCTGGTCAAACACCGCAATCACAACGGCGACCCCAGCTACCTCTATGTCAAACTATCCGATTTCGGCCTTTCCAAGGACAGCACGCTCAAGACATACTGCGGTACACGAGCCTACCTTCCGCCAGAAGTGCGCAGAGATGCAGAAACTTACACCAAGGCCGTTGACGTCTGGTCACTGGGGGTCGTTCTGTTGCGCTTCGCATACGGCCTTCCGCAGTCGGGCACCGGTGAAGGACTGGAGTGGTGCAAAGCTATCGTCAGAGAGGTGAACCGCCTCGAGCCTGGAGGCTTGGCCGGGATCCTGCAGCACATGTTGGTCATGGAGCCGCAGACACGCTTCTCGGCCACTGCCTGTCTCGAAGAGGTGTCAATGCTCCTCTTATCGCCCCAAGGATCAGCAGCTTCTCCGGTACCTAGTGCAAACAGCGTGATAGGACAGGTTGAAGCCTATACCACGCAGAGTCTAATATCCGTTGGAGGACACTAAAGGACTGCTTGATTAGCTGGAGGAGTCGTGTAAATAGTAGATTGGTTGGCGTGTGTCATTTGAGAAGAGCGATTGATATTTCAGAGCTTGGGACCTGGCATGGCTATACGTTTTGTTTGCTAGATTCGACATCCAGTGTATCTGTGTCTTCCCCTACCCCCAATAAAGCAAACGGAAACGGTCGTGTGTGATGCCAAGAGGCCTGTAATGGTATACTGGAACTTAAGCGTTGCTGTGCTGCTATAGGCGGAGCCGAGCTGGAGACCCCACAAAAAACACGGCCACCGCTAAAACGCCAAAGCTCTTGCCGCGTCTTTTTGGCGGTTCGCCAATCTTTTTTTGCGACTTCACCAGAGGACTGAAAAATAACAAAGCAAGCATCGCCAAGCATCGCCCACCTGGCTGTCTGCCCCGAACAGCGGCACTTCCACCGTCTCTGCAGCATCTGAAGTTTCTGTCTCTTGCAGATGCCGGCATTGACGCCGCAATACGACACATGACGATGGCACCACCATTGGATCACATCTACTTTCCGCCCCTGGAAGAGCTCTTGGAAGGAGAGACAGTGCTGCTGTACGTGCCCTCTGCCTGCTCCGCTCTTTCTCCCGGGGTGCTTGGAAGCCCCCGCATCGGGGGTGCTGCCTGCTAACAAGAGCGTGTACAGATCATGGAAGCTGGTGGCATCAGCGCTTTCTGATGCGTCGAGCGACCGGCTGACGACCGATGCGGTGACGGAGCTGCTGACGGAACCGTTTGTGCTGGAGCTGCTCAAGTGGCCCGGAAAGGCGTTTGAGAAGCCGACGGCCCAGACGGCAGCGGCACTCGAGACGAAGACGGCGGCGATTAACGTGACGCCAACGCCCAACGAAAAATACGACATCAAGGCGATCAAGGCGGACGCACTCTGGTTGAGCAGGGCAGCAAGCATCAACGAGGTGACGGCGCTGCGGATGGTGGTGACGGAGCTGCAGGCGCGGTCAGAGGAGTTCCTGGCAGCTCCTCTGTCATCACAGGACGTCACGAACATACAAAAGGCAGCGGCGGGCGGCGTGACGTCGGTACTGCAAGCAACGCTCGATGCTGAGGACCTGTGGACGGAGTTCAACAGGCAGGACAGCCGGCGACGACGTCTCCTGGCGACGTATCTATCGGAGCGGCGGTACTTTGCAATGTCGGCAGACTACATCACATCGCTCATCATGCACGGGGCGACGACGACGACGACAATAACAGCAGCGGTGGAGGATCTCCGGAGCGCGTTGGCACAAGGTTTGCTCGGCACAGGCAAGGAGGCGGAGCCGGATGCGCGGGCGATGGTCGCACAGCTGCCTGCATATATCGAGGAGCTGCGCAGCTGCATGCAGCGGGCAGAAGAGGGCATCGAGGGGACCGTGAAGCAGGCGGAGGAGATCCTGACAGAGGAACTAGCGCTGGAGTGGGTGCAGACGGCGCTGACGGAGGCTGTGCACTACATGTCGGTGATCTTTATGGGACTGCAGAGCTCGCGAGAGCTGTTCCTGCCAGCATCGCTGGCGGCCGACTGGTTCCAGTTTGTGGGCGACTACGGATTCCTGGACGGGCTGACAGGCGGCGACAAGGCGATGTCAGAGCTCATTCTGCCATTGAAGACGCTGGCGTGTGTTAACTCGCTGGTGGTGCTGAACGTGAACCGGGCGATCGGATACCTGGACCACGACGTGGATCTGGACGGCGAGGAGGAGCCGTACGTGAACAGCGCGGAGGTGCTGGAGGTGATGCACGCGGCGATTGTGGGTGCGGCAGACTCGGGGCTGGCGACAGCGAGCCCGGTGTTTCTGTCGTGGTCACTGATCCTGCACCGGATGGACGTGTCGTACCAGGAGCGAGCGGAGCGGCGAGACCTGACGCAGAACCAGCGGGCACAGGACAGCTTCGAGCTAGACAAGCAGGTGCCGTCATTTGCGGCGCAAGCGCTGCAGCCGCGAGGACGCCGGAGCTCGGTGGGCAGCATCGTATCGATCGAGGCGGCACGGTACGACGGGTTTCTGAGCGAATTTGTGCTGGGGTCAGCCTCGGAGCCGGGCGAGGCGATGGTGCCACGACTGGCAATGACGGCGACAGAGCAGTGCCAGGTATACGAGGTGATGAGTGCGATGGCAGGC
The DNA here is from genome assembly GCF_000143105.1 of Grosmannia clavigera kw1407. NCBI lineage: Eukaryota > Fungi > Ascomycota > Sordariomycetes > Ophiostomatales > Ophiostomataceae > Leptographium > Leptographium clavigerum. The sequence goes on along the minus strand of NW_014040797.1, from coordinate 1,730,317 downwards.
AGCGCGGGTGTAGGAGTGGAGGCGGCTTTCCGGGGCGTGCTGGGAGCGCAGATGCGGGTGGTATTCCTGGAAGTGCTGAAGGCGAGCTTCCCGATCGTGGGATACCAGTCGGAACCGGTGAGCGCGCTGGTGGCGGTGCTGTCAGGCGGCGCGGAGGCATGGGAACGGACGGAGAGACGACAGACGAGGAGGGACGAGGACGAGATGGTGGCGTCGGCAGTGCTGCAGGACGGGCAGCTGTTGCAGTTCTACGTGCAGAACGCGCTGGGACGGTTTCCATACGAGTTTGCACCGTTTGTGTCGATCAGCCGGCTGCTGTCGGCAGGCGATGGCCCGGACATCACGGACATTGTGATGGAGTATCTGCTGCAGACGCCCAGCCTGACATTCAGCCTGCCGAACAGCTTTACGGGCTACGCGATGATCGGCGAGGACGAACACGCGACGGCGACGATGCAGACGACAGAGGACATGTTGCTGTTCCCGACAGGGACGTCGCGGCGGCCAGGAACAGCAACGACGATGGTGATCCCGGCCGGGACGTACGGGCGGTTCATGATCGACGGCAGCGGGATCGTCAACATGGACTACGGGCACTCGACGATCGCGCTGCTGGGCAAGTGGCTGGACGCGAACGTGGCAGACCAGGTGGGCGAGCCGGTGCTGGGCGTGCTGGAACCATGGGAGGCGGCAGAGGCGATCGGGCTGCTGGTCGGACTGGTGCGATCGGAAACGGGCAAGGCAGCACGGCAGACGACGACGCGACAGACAGACAACACGCGAGTGTCAGCAGCCGGACTGGCGGTGCTGCAGGAGGCGAGCCGAGACCTGGACGCAGCCAAGGACATTGTGACGGTGGTATGCGACACAGTGGACACGCTGATCCAAGACGGGCCGGCAGAAACGGACTCGGGACGGTTGGCAGTGCTGGCGGCGTGCATGGACTTCTTGGAGGCGATCCTGGAGCTGTGTCCAGGGCGGGTGTGGTCCTACATGGCGCGATGCCAGCTGCTGAACACGGAGTCGCGGGCAGGACGTCTGTGCATCCTGACGAGTGGATCGGACGTGGTGGCAGAGCGGTTCAGCTTCTTGATGGCGGCACTACGGTTCCTATCAGGGCTGGTGGACGGGGCAGCGACGAGTGCGGTGCAGAGGAAGATGGCCGGAGGGAGTGGAGGGAGTGGACGACACGTGCCGGACAGCAACATCTGGCTGGGAGCATCGGACAAGACGCTGGGGCAGGTGTGTCTGGCGGTGGCGCAGACGGTGGTGGACTTGCACGAGAACACCAGCACGTGGAAGTTTGCGACGGAGATGCAGCGATCGAGCGTGGTGGCAGCAGCGGTGGGAATGCTGGGACGAATGGTGGTGTACGCGTCGAGTCTGGCGGAAGGGGTGGACGGGCCAGAGAGTCGGCTGATGGGCAGTTTGGAGGCGGGAGCAGCGTTTGTGGTGAGCAGCTTTGGGTCGACGGCGGCGTCGTCGTCGCTGCGCTTCCAGCCACTGTTGGCGACGCTGCTGGCAGGACTGGAGCAGTCGACGACGGCGACGCTCTACAAGCGAAGACGAGAGGGAATGGAGGAGCGGACGGTGGCGGTGCTGAAGCTGGCAACGAGTCTGGTGGGCCACGGACAAGGGACGAGTCTGGGGGGTGGCCTGCAGGCACAGATGTTCCAGATCGCATCGCTGCCGGCGCGTCTCTGTGGCTCAGCTTCGGGGACGAGCAGATTGCGGCCGGCAGCCCTGGAGCTGCTGACGGAGCTGGTAGTCAGCGCGGCGACGCTGACGGCGACCACAGCCAGCGAGCCACCATCGCTGCTGGGCTACCTGGGGCCACACGTGTCGCGGGCGTTTCTGGCCGTGCTGGCACGCATGGACGGGCCGTTTGGCCGGGCAGCCGAGAGGGCACGCATATGGCGATTCTTCTCGACCGTGCTGCGACATCGGCAGCAGTGGATGGCCAACTGTCTGCTGACGGGCAGGACGCCACGCGAAGCCTTGCGCGAGGGAGGAGAGAGAGGCGAGGCCGAAGGACCACGACTGCAGCTGTCGGCAGACTCGGTGCTGGCCAAGGCGAAGGGGGTGTTGAGGCGGATGGGAGCGAGACAGACACAAACGAGCCCGAAGGGCGAGGAGAAAAAAGGCGAAGAGACAAAAGAGTTGCTGGCTGTTCTCGATTTCTTCTCAGCCGCCCAAAACTATTGGCCATGGACGATCTTTGCCGTGCGCAACAGCGACGGCGACCATCTCGACGGAATGCGGGCATACGTGCGACAATTGGCACCAGCAGCAGTGACGGCAAGGACAGACGCCGAAGCAGCCTTTGGCCAAGCACGCATCGCGGCGTACGTGGCAGAGATCTTTGCGATGCAGCTGTACCACATGCGACAGATGGGCACAGAACAGGCTCTGGCACGTGACGTGGTGCAGGACGTGGACTACTACCTGCGCGAAGGCGTTGCCGTCGAGGGCTACAACACATCGCTGCACACCAACTTTCAGCGCAACTTTGCACAGCGCTACGGCGGGCTCTCGCTAGACCAGCTAAAGCGGTCGCTAGTGCAGCCACGCGATCTGGGCGGGCAGTTCTACTACGCGCTCGACCTGGCCGACTCGATGCTCAGCTTTGACGGGGGATGGGGGGGTGAGAAGGGACGAAACGGCAAGAATAGAGGATTCCGGCTGGAGATGGAAATGGCCAATTGCAACCTCTCGCTGGTGGACGCGCAGATTGCACTGTACCACGCCTGGGAAGTGCTGCTGCTAGAACTGAGCGTGTGTCTGTTGCCGAAGCAGAAGGACCAGCGGCTGCCAGTCGTGATGTTGCAGGTGGCCGAGCAGTGTTTGACAGCCAATGGGAGTGGAGGAGGAGGAGGCGACATCTTTGGACGGCTAGCCCAAGGGCGGGCCAACCTGGCACTACTACTACTACAACGACTGGCCGAACACGGACTGCTGCCAGCTGACGGATCGTCGCTGCTGCTGGCCGTGTGGACGAGCATCAGCAGCGTGGAAGCGCCATGGTCGATGGAGCAGGCGACCTACTATCGGACACTCTTGCGGATTCTATATGTCGTCTTGCGCGGACAGAGGAGGGAGGGTGCCGATGACGGCAAGACGACGAACAGCGACGCCAACGACATCTCGACAACACAGACCGTGCTGACGATCCTGGACCGCGTCGTTGCGGCCGGTTTCCGCACGCTGGTCGGCCAGGTGCACGACGTCGAGGCCGAGCCGCGACCTGACGACATGGCCCTGCTGACGGCCGTGCTGCAGGCCTGTCTCTGTGTGCCGGGCATCGGCCAGTGTCACGCCCAGGTGCTCAACATCATGGCCGCCCACGACGTCCTGCGCGCGGCCGAGTCGCTCTTTTCCTGGTCCGATCGGGTGGGCGGTGGAGGTGATCCCGTCTACGGCGAGCTCAGCCTCTTGTTTCTGCTCGAGCTGTCGGCCCTGCCGGTCGTGGCCGAGCAGCTGGCCTGTGACGGCTTTCTCGGCCATTTTGTCGCCGCCGGCCTGGCCACCCACATGCGTCGTCCCGGCGTCGAGCCCATGGCCGATGTTCCGGCAGCGCAGCGCTGCTACGGCATCTGGGCCAAGGCCGTCCTGCCGCTGCTGCTCAACGTGTTGGTGGCGCTGGGTGCCAGCATCGCGCCCGAGGTTGCCTACGTGCTGAACCAGTTCCCCAGCCTGCTGGAGGGGAGCGTGCAGCGGTTCGAGGTGGGCGAGGAGAGGATGGGACAGAAAAGCACCGCCAGGGACAGCCTCACCCTTCTGGCCGTGTCCGAGATCCATTCGCTCGCCTTGCTGACACAGGTGCTCGCGGCCCTGCGGGTCAACCATGCGCGCGACATCCCGGCCGTCGGCTGGGATGCGGCGCCCGTGCGCGAGAGCGTCGACTTTTGGCTGGCACGGCCTAAATTGCTGCGCGAACGGCTGGTGCCGCTGGGCGGACGCGAGTCTGAGTGGCGGACGCTGGAACCGGTGCAGGCTGGAGGGCCGGCGGAGAACCGGCTGGAGGAGAAGGTGTTTTTGCTGTTGGAGGGAGTGAAGACGATATTGAGTGAGGACGAGGAAGAGGAGTAGGGGGGAATGAGAGGAGAGGAGATATGATGGAGGAAGAGAGCAAAAGAGGATATATGACGGAGAAAGAGGGTGAGAGCGGAAGAGGAGGAAACGGAGACGAGGAGACGGAGACGGAATGATCAAGCAATATACGATTAAGACGACAGACTAAGAAGATCCAAGGAGGACTGCTTCAGAAACTAGTACTGTTCAGAGGGAACCTGTATTCATTCTATCGTACATCTGCCCTCATCGTGGCTGCTGCTGCTGGCTCATCTCCGCGTTGTGTTCCTGGAACCGCTCCGACAATCGCTGCTGCGTCGCCAGCGTCTTTTGCACGCATCGTGTGATGCAGCCCGTCTCACGTGTCGACACCGCCTTGGACGAGAAGTCGTCTACGCACGCCGTGAAGCAGTTGTCCACGAGGTTGCTAAAGAGCTGAGTTGGTTAGTGGGGAAGAGAGGAGAGAGGAGAGAGGAGAGAGGAGAGAGGAAAGGAAGGAAAGGAAATAAATTCTCACAACACAAACTCACCCCGATAAACTCCTTGACCTGCCGCTTCTGCAGCCGCTGCTCCAACTCGCGCGTCTCGGCCGATGTGAGGCTGCGATGCAATGTTAGCCTGGCGCATCGACGGCACCTCTGCAAAACCGCCGCCCTTCACGTACCCGTCCATTTCGTGTCTCGGTGGCTGCAAAGGTCAGATCGATAAGCGTCTGTCCGGTCGTCGTGTATGGCAAAGCAGCAAAGAGTCCATCTGCTTTTTCGCCTCTAGACTACGGGAAAAAACTCAATGGGCCGGGACCCACCTCGCCTTGTTTGATTAGTCAGCACAGCCGCCTACGTAGAGCTTGGCTCAGCATCTACGACGTAGGATTACGTATACAAGCAGTGATCTCAATCATGCTGGGTTCAATACGACCACGCCAGGCCGATCTGCCGTCAGCAATGAAAGAAGGCCGGACCAGAAAGGATGGAGCGAAAGAAGGGCATGACACCTCACCGAGTCCGTCCGGTACCCGCAAAGTCCCTGCCATTCTGACTGTGTCTGTGCTTGTTCTGGTGCTTCTGCCTCTGCCCTGTCCGCCTTCTCCTCTGCCACTCTGCTTTCTTCTTCTCATCATAGCTCCAGGTCCCCAGCGGTGTCCGGCAAACCTGCTCTCCAAGACCTGCCCAAGACTGCGACGCCGAGGCGACCAGGCCACTGCATGACTGTGGCCATCAGCCTGGGTCCGTCCCTGGACTCTGAATACGGAACAAGCAGGGGCAGGGGGCGATCCCTTTGTCTGTTCGCCTCGGGCACATCTGTTCCCCAGACTGTCTTGGGCGGATTGTCTCATCTTATGCCACGTATCTTACACCGCTCCGGGAGGCGCAGAGCCCCTTGACCATCGCTTTCTTTTCTTGCCAGACACACGAATACGACTGATCACCACAGACTACGACGTCGGAGTATTTTTGCCAGCAGCACGCATTGCCCTCCGCAAGGCCACCACCCAGCCTACGGACCCGACGCACGGCTGGCAGCATGCATGCCAGCTGGCAGACCTCGGGCGCCTGTCAGGCAGGAAGGACGAAAAAAGGTTAAAAGGGCGACCAGGATCAGTGAAAGCCCGGACACGACGTACACAGGTCTTGCTCGCAAAAACAGGGGCGCTCGCTGTGGACCCCAAACTACCCCAAAAAGTACAGAGTCAGGATGCGACATAAAATACGCACGCACGCCGGCCAGACCGCGAGAAGCAAGCGATAAAAATGCGCACGGCCATCTGACAGCCCCGTATCCACTGGCGTTCAGGCTCTAAACTGCTCAAAGCCACCCCGGCAGCCGCTAAGGGCGAGGCGAGGGGCTCTGGCAACGCATGTTTTTCCCTCTGTCCTGTCCCGCAACCGGCCCAATCAGAGCGTCCTGCCAGCAGGCGGAACCAATGCCACGAGCATGACTACATACGACGTAGTCTCGTAAACTAGCACATTGTATCTTACTCCTGTACTCCGTACCCCCGTTCCTTTCACACGGCCCACTACGACGTGTCCGAGTAGCCAGTCTTCAGCGCTACGCCTGCCTGTTGCAAGCGTCGGCCGCCGCAAAGCTCTTTCCTCATCCGACCGGCTCGTCATTGCCTCCTGCTCCTCCTTTTTTCCTCCTGCTCGACTGCTCCGGTCGCGACTCTATTTCATCCATTCTCCCGCCTCTCTGCCGTCTTCGCGCACGCCTCCTCTCCTCGCACTCCCCTCGCTCTCCTCCACCACCAAAGAACACACCCCTGCCGCGCCTAGGCGCCTTCTGTCCTTTCTCTGATCGCGCGCGCGCTTCCAACCCTCTGCGACCTGGCTAGCGAGGCAGGCGTCGCGTCCCTGCCACTCCTTCATTCCACGCTTCTAGGCCTCCCATCGTCAACCGCCTTCTTCCCCGAGTTCCAGTCCCATCTTCAGCCGCCATCTTTCTGTCTCCGTCCCCTTTTCTCCATTCTTTCCCTCTGTCACTCATGTAGCTTCAGCCACCCGTCACACCGTACGCCCGACTAATCCGCTTCGCCCCGTTCAAATCGCCGCTCCGGAAGCTAAAGCAACCCCCCCTCCATTTGGCCAACAACGTCGACTCGTCCTCCCGGCTGTCCTACCGTCTCGTCGCGGACGGCTTTTTCGTCACCGCCGTCGCTGCCGCCGTCTCAACAACGACCTTTTGCCGGCGCAATGACCACAACCGCTCCCGCTCCCAGTCCGTCGCTGGCGTCGACCCAACCTCATCAACCTCATCTTCAGCCACAACCGCAGCTGCAACCGCCTCCTCCGTCACATCAGCAGCAGCAGCCACAACTGCCGCAACAGCCACAACAACAATTACTACTTCGGCAACAACATCACCACCTCCATCTCCCACCACCACCGCCATTTGCCGTAAGACCGCAGCCGGCCCCCGTGGCCTCGACCGGTCCTCTTCAACCCCTCACTCCGAACGTACTCCACCCTCCAAAGGCCTTCGTCCCTCCAGCCGCCGTGCCCAACCCTACGTCTCCACCGAACAAGCGTGATCTCAAATCTTGGTGGAAGGGCTTCATCCTTCAGTCCAAGAGTCATGATGTGCCGAGTAAGCCCTGTCCTTCACCGTCCCTCTCTCTGCCTTGCCTCTATGCTTCTCTTGCTTCCCCTCTGGTCATTATCGTCGCGCCTTATGGAGCTCCCATATCCCCACCGGATGCACGGAATTGAAGCTGCACCGTCGTCTCAGCAGAAGCCCAGCAGGTCGAGCTAACCTGCTTCTGCCTCCATCACAGTGCAACGGACAAGGGGCATTTTCGGCGTCCCTTTGCGGGAGAGTATAACGTACGCAAATGTGGCCATCTCTCTGATCGACGACAACGGAAGGAGTTACATCTATGGTTATGTGCCCATTGTCGTCGCCAAGTGCGGCGTCTTCCTCAAGGAGAAAGGTAAGCTGCGTCTGCTGCGGCCGCCCAGAGAATGTGGTCCGGGCTAATTCCAATAGCCACCGGAATCGAGGGCATCTTCCGGCTAAGCGGCTCCGAAAAGCGAATCAAGGAGCTCAAACAAGCATTCGACTCCCCCGAGCGCTATGGCAAAGGCATGTCCTGGAATGGATATACCGTGCACGACGCCGCCAACGTCTTGAGACGCTACCTCAACGACCTGCCCGAGCCGGTTGTACCGCTCGACTTTTACGAACCTTTTCGGGATCCCTTGCGCCACGCCGTCAAGCTGACAGGCGCCGACAGCGATGGCCCCCATTTTGTCCCAAACTTCGACATGGCCTCTGCCATCCGCCAATACCAGCGTCTGATCACCGAACTGCCGCCTCTCAACCGCCAGCTATTGCTCTACATCCTCGATCTGCTCGCCGTCTTTGCCGCCAAATCCGACGTGAACCGCATGAACTCACAGAATCTCTCTGCCATCTTCCAGCCCGGCCTGCTCTCACACCCCAGCCACGATATGGCCCCAGAAGAATACCGTCTGAACCAGATCGTCCTCATCTTCCTCATCGAGAACCAGGACCACTTTCTGATCGGCATGCAAGGTACCGCCGCCGACGAGCAGACGGTCAAGGACGTCCAGAGAGGCACCCCGCCCGTCACTCCCAGCATTGCCGTGGAGAGTCCCGGAGCCATTGGGGTCTCTAGGACAGCGTCCAATGCCAGCGCGGGTGCCGAGAGTGTCGCCCGCGACGGCAAGATCCGCCGCAATCGCTCAACCTCATCGCGCAATTCCCGCCACTCCAACGGCAACAGCAACAGCCACGGCCACGGTCATAATCACAACCATAACCACGATCACGGTCACAGCCACGTCGCACATACTCGCCCCCCGAGTCCTAGCAGCAGCAGTCCCGGGCTGATCGTGACGCCGACTGCCTCCAGCTCCACAAGTGGTGGCTTGGCCCGGAGCAATACGCTGCCCGCCAGATCTCCCGGTCTCTCACCCGGGAGATTCAACAAACGAACGGATGCAACCGGCAGTCCCGTCTCCCCCCTCACCCCAATCACTCATCATTCTCCTCTGCATACGCCGACGATTGAGCCGGTCGAAGAGGTTGTTACTCCGGCAGAGGAATCGTCGTTTCAGAGCCCATTTTCACCGGCTGCCGTGAAGTCAACACCACCTCCTTCCACGTCAGAGTTGGTCCTGGATCCGCCGCCTGACACCACAGGAGTCCCTGCTGTAGGAACTGGAACTGCTGTAAAAGAAACGGGGGCTTCAACTCCGTCCAAGGATAGAATCCTTTCGCTCTTTCAGCGCTCACAGGTGGCCGACGGTGAGCCGCGCCCTCCACCAAACAAGCTCAGAAAGAAGAGAATGCCGACCAGTGCAAACCCGAGCGCGCAGAGCTCAACGGCCTCATTGCCGCCAGTTGCTTCGGCTTTTGCCTCGTCGACTCACGAGCTTGGAATCAATCCATCAGAGGCGCATGCAACAGCATCACCATCTCCAGCGGCTGCTGTAACGGCAACAGCAGCAGTAGCGGCAACAAAGGGACGCATCCCGCCCAATGAGCTCACTTCGCACCAAAAATCCGGCTCTTCTTCGGCTCCGCACGCTATCGACCTGACGCCCCATGCGTCCCAAGTTCCGTCTACGGTCACGACGACTTCGACGCCGATGCCAATCCCGGCGCCAGATGCGGCTGCGTGTGAGGCCCAGCTCCGACCGCAAAGAAGATCGCTGTCACCGTCTCTGCACAGCTCCTTTAACGACGGCTCTGAAGCTGACCAAGCCGATGAGTCGACGGCTGCATCCACGTCAGACCATGCCGATCATTCCGAAAGGGCCAATAAGCGGAACTGGCGCATGTCAAGACGACGAGATGACGCGCCGCTGATGGGGCTTCTACCACCAGGAAGCAACTTGAGCGAAGTGTCTACCAACTCTCGGCCGGCCCTCAGCGTTGGGTCCAACGCGAACGCAGAACTGAGCACAAGCTCAGTCTGCAGCGCCGGCCCAGCGTCAATCAGCGTCGCCGCACTCTCGCAGACAGGTGCTAGCGGCTCGCCGGAACCGACGTTTGCGAACGCTGAGGCTACCATGTCGCAGGACTCGACCACAACTGCCGGCAGCAGCAGGGATGGCAGAGACGGCAGAGACGGCAGAGACAACAAGGAGGGCAAGCTGTCCGGCTGGCTCAAGAACAAATATCGCGAGGCCAAGGAGACCGCTGAGCATCGACGAACCAAGTCACCCACCTCAGAAGATCGATTGCCAACCACAAGTTTGGTGTCTGGGCTGGCTCGCGGAAAGAGCCTCGATCTCAAGCGACCCGTCGAAGAGGACAAGAAGTCGAATTGACCCTGTCGCTGCCCTTATCTGGTTTTTACTATTATCGCGCTCTTTTTTCTACTTTTATTCTTACGCACCCTCTTTTTTTCTTTTCATCCCCTTTTCAGATCTTAAATTTGAGCGGAAACGACAGAAAAAAGGCAAGGACACCCAGCTCGGAAGTATGAAAATGATAACGGCAAAAAAGCACACTTTGGGAGTGTCAATTTCCGGCGTGTTTGGATTTTTCAAAGAATTTTCAAAGAAAAAAAGGAAAGGGAAAGGAGAACCTCACTTGGACTTTGGATGGCCTATTTTGGTTTCTTCACGATGTTGTCTTCTTTTGCTCAGGCGGTACTATGTCCGCAATGAAGAATACCCGGGACATTATCAGCCCTATCTGTTTGTTTTGGGGGCGGGGTTTCCAAGGCTTCTAGTTTCTGTTGTCTCCTCTTGTCCTTGCTGCTACCCCTTGGGAGTTTTATATATTCTAGACAGACGATTGAACGTCGGTGGGAGACTCGGCTATTGTATCTTACTTGGCATTGGCAGCCACAATATAGCATTTGGATCGATTTTTTTTGGAGAGTAGCAAAGATTATAAGATAGTGATAAAAGATGAGGGAGATGATGTGGTTGGGGCAAGGCACGAGTATTTCGGCCTCTTGACTCAGAAATGCGACGAAGGATCAGCTTCCTAGGTTAGTGCGAAATTGGAGCGCTCCTTCGTGCCCAAGGGGGCTGGCTATACAAATACCTAAATTCAGCCCCAAGGCGCCGGCCCCGCGAATCAAAGCAGCTATCAATCCCGACGCCTCTAATTTGATTGGACAATTACTGAAAAGATTGGGGCTCTCCTGGGCACGAAGCCAGGCTATCGTTACCATGCTAGCCGTCTGCCACATGCATTACCGCCTTTTCGAATTAGCAGACGAGAACCTGGGCTGAATGTGGGTTAGTCGATGGGGGCTGAAGGATTATGTGGCCCTGGAGACGGTACAGGTACACGACCGAGGACGCGAAACGAAGCTATGTTGAGCCCAGAAGGAGCAATAATAAGGGGGATTGTGTTTCTCTCTTCTCCTTCTCTCTTGCTGGAAACGGGTCTGCACGAGTGGTCGCGAGGAGTCATACGACAGCGCGCACAGTCAGGCAAGAATAGACGGACGGCGGGAAGGAGATCAATGTTTTGATAGCAAGCGTTGCATCGTGTTTACACCCCGGCCTTCACACCACAATGTCAACCACGATCGAGTCTCTCGGTCCGTTGACCACCACCTTCACCCCGTCGGCAACCTGTCTCACCGATCTCTACCGATACGCCTACGGCTTCGTCCACCTCAATGTGGACACGAGCACGTCAGATTGTATGCCTACGGGTTGGAACTACAACATCGGCGCGTATTTCTCGCCGGGACTCTGCCCGTCTGGATACTCGGTAGCCTGTTCGTCCACAACGGCTGCAGAGACGGGGGCGATATGTTGTCCCAAGTAAGATAGAAAGAGAGAGAGAGAGAGAGAATGTGTAAAGACTGACCTCAAAGCCGGCTATGCATGCCAGACCAGCACCAACTTGCCCTGGTACAGCACCAACCTCTGCGTCTCGACCATGGCCTCGACCCAGGCCTACGTCTTCTACAACGTCGTCGTCGGTCAGACCAAGAGCCTGGTCTCCAGCACCGGGTCCGAGGGCGTGAATGCCTTTGGCATTAGCATCCGCTACAAGTCCACCGACTTTGTCTCGTCCACCACCACGACGTCCGGCTTGGCCACCACGACCGCCGCGGCCACGGCGACGCCGACGACGACGGGCGCAGCCGCTACGAGCACTGGCAGCAGCGACAGCAGCAAGAGCAGTGGCGGTGGGCTGAGCTCTGGCGCCAAGATTGGCGTTGGTGTCGGTGTCGGTGTCGGTGTCGGTGTCGGTGTCCTGATCATCATCGCCCTCGTCGCCTTCCTCTTATTCCGCCGGAGGCGCCAGGCGCAAGACATCCGGGCTGTCCCAGCCACCGACGACGTGCATTCCACTCCATCGCCACCGGCTCCGTCACCGCCGGCCAATTCGTACGGATACACACAGCCGCCGGAGCAAAAGTACATGCAGCAGAGTCTGATCGCCGAGGCGCCACAATACGGCCGGTGGAACGGGCCGACAGAACTGGCAGAACTGGCGGCAGAGCCGGCAGAGCTGCCGGCGGCACATTGAGATGACGCAGAGGACGAGAGAGAGAGAGAAGAGAAGGCCGGAAAGAGGACGTAATTGAGGAGGTGCTCTGTGCCGAGGGACTGGCCTCCTTCTCTGCCCTGCAGCGTTTTGTAGATAACCTACCCATTTAGTATACTCCGTAGTAGTTAGCAAATAGAAGACGTTCAGACGGTAAGACGTGCACACTCGGTCCCGATATTTGTGGCTCCAAAAAGATATCGGGGCCGGATATGTAACGAGCGATCTCAAGATTCACGATGCAAGATCCAAATCTACACCGCCACAAAGCCACAGTGGCGTCAGAGTGGCGGGGCCACACGTGTAAACGTTCGTACGGAGTCCGGAGTACGGAGTCGTAAATAATTCCTTCTTTCTACGGGTCGGATATTTGTACGTCGTACGGAGTTTGTCGTAGACAATTACACGACTTCTTGGGCGAACGCGTCTGTCCATTGCTCCCGGCACACAGACTATGGCGGTGAGTGGCCGAAACATACGGACAATTGATTCTGGATGGACGAAAAGTCTGATTGCATCGCCTGATCAGCTAGCCTTCTTCCCTTTTCTGTACAAGTCTTCGGAGGTGGCCTAGGGTCCCCGACAGCGGACATGGCCAGTGAGAAGAGACCTGGCCAGATTCGTAGGCGTATCAGCGGCCGTGTAATAGCTAGACTGTCTCAATCTCCCTTCCCATAGCCCTGCAGGTTCTTTAAAATTTCAGCCTACGGCCACAACAGGGCTAGTCTGCCCTGCCGCGTCTCCGCATTTGTGGGGGAGTAGAAAAAGGTAGGGCCAACCCACATCGCGAGAGTGCTGTATTACAACAGCGTTCAAGTGGAAGAAGTCCGAGTCCGGACACAAGGGACTGAGTTTTTGTGTGAGTCAGTATGTGCGAGTCATATCGCAGACTTTCAGACGACTGGGAAGGAACAGACTGCGTAGTTGCCACGAACAGGAGCAAGAGTCACGACACGCCGTGTCTGCTCCCATGGATTTCTACTCCTTCGTACGAGTGCTTGTAAAACCAATCTGTCTCTCTCGCCCTCTTGTCTTACCGTCGATCTCGTTCCTATCTTCGTGCCGGGCTGGCGATCCTTGCTCTCTGCGTGTCTGAGTGCGAGCATCATACGAAATACGGCCACCTCGGACTCTCTGTGCTCGCCTTGGCCTCCGCTGACCCTCGGCTTCTCTCTCACTCGTCCCTTGGCAATCGTATTCATCACGTCGTCATCCTTCTTATCCCCCCTCTTTTTGTCCCCGGTGTCACATTCGCTCAGGGCCGATTTGCCGTCTCTGCTTTCATCACGCTGATAGCTCCCCACTCCTGCTGTACACTACCCCCCTCTGCTCCCTCCCTCTCCACGTGTATGGGCCGCATAGCTTCTACATAGTATCCTCTTTCTCCTCTGTGCAGCCTGCACGCACATCCAGTCCCCACATCGCGTCCAGCTTATTTTATTTTCACTGTTCCGCAACGGCTAGCTCTCTCCGAGGCCGGCTCTCCTCGAATATTAAGATCCATACAGCCGCTGCGGCATTGCGAAACCTGCCAGCTGCATCATCGCTCCGGACCAGCCTGTAGGGAGAACGAGACACGTTCGCCGGCTTCACAATGTTCACCCCCAAAGGTACGTTTGTCCGCATCACTGGATATGCGCCGCTCTTACGGCGCTCCGTATCTGCGACGACTGCTGACACTGTCGCGAACAGCGGCCTCGAACGGCCAGACGGAGCATGATGACGGCTCTGACAAAACGATGCCGCTGCCAAAGGAGGATGTGCTGGCTTCAGACGACATGCCAGAGAAGGGTGAGACGGTCGGATCCATCGAGTCGGATGAGTTACAGGTGCCGGTGCCGGCTCATACTACCGAGGCAGCCCTGATGCGCCGCATCGACTTCCGCGTCGTGCCCTTCCTGTCTCTGCTGTATCTGGTCGCCTTCCTCGATCGCATCAATATCTCCAATGCCCGCAGCTTCGGCCTCTCATCGGACCTGAAGCTCACCGGCGTCCAGTACAACACCTGCCTCACCATCTTCTTCGTGCCCTACGTTTTTTTCGAGATCCCGTCCAACTTGCTGTTGAAGCGCTTCTCACCGCGCGTCTGGCTCAGCATCTGTGGCATGGGCTTTTCTGCCTGCACCGTCTTCCAGGGCCTGGTTCACAGCTACGGCGGCCTGCTAGCCTGCCGCTTCTTCATGGGCGTCTTTGAGTGCGGCATGTTCCCCGGCTGCTTCTACCTGCTCGGCATGTGGTACCGCCGCGCGGATGCTCAGCGCCGCTACTCCTTCTTCTTCTCGTCGACGTCACTGGCTGGCGCATTTGGCGGTCTGCTAGCCTCGGCTATTGGAAAGAGTAAGCTTCTGTCCTAGTGCGCGGGGATGCCCAGTTCTCGGCCTTTACGAGCTCTCACTGACGCTGAATAGTGGACCACCTCCACGGTCACCGCGGCTGGCGGTACATCTTCTGGTTGGAGGGAGCTGTCGGCTTCGCGATCTGCTTTGTCTTCCTGTTTACGTTCCCGTCGTTGTAAGCGTACATCCCCGTCGCTGTTCTCCGGTCCTTGCTAACTCCTTTAGCCCGGAGCAGGCCAAGTGGCTGCGCGAGGACGAGCGCGCCTATATTCAGGCCCGTCTCAAGGCTGACCAGGGTAACAATGCTGCGGAGCGCAAGATCACCCTGCGTGATGTGGGTGTGGTCATGCGCGACATCAAGGTGATCCTGGGTGGATTCATGTACTTTGGGCTCATCGTGCCCGCCTACGGCTATGCATTCTTCGCGCCGGCCATCATCAGCACCTACCACTACGGCACGATCCAGACACAGCTGCACGCCGTGCCGCCATGGGTCTGTGCAGCTGGCCTGTCGATGATCGTGGCCTTTGCCAGCGACCGCGCCCGTCACCGGTTTCTCTTTGTGATTGGGCCCATCTGCATCGCCCTGACCGGGTTTGCCATGCTGCTCGCCATCCATGACAACGTGCACGCCGAGTACGCCGCTCTGTTTCTCATCTGCGCCGGCACGTACTCGGCCATGCCCGTCATCGTGTGCTGGTACAGCATGAATCTGGGTGGACACCACCGTCGCGCCATCGGCATCGCATGGCAGATCGGCTTTGGCAACATTGGCGGCATCATCGCCACGTACGCCTTCGTTTCGACCGACTCGCCGCGATACACCAAGGGCTACTCCATCTCGTTCGGCTTTGTGTGCATCAGCGCCATTGCGTCTTGTCTGTATGCGGCCATTCTGTTGATGGAGAACCGGCGGCGTGAGAAAACGGCACGCAATGTTGGTTTGACCGAGTACGAGAAGACAGAGCTGGGTGTGAGTAACGAGAAGGCGATCCCCAAACCAGTTCCCCCTTGCCGTTGCATGTTTGCTGACGAAAACACAGGATCTCAACCCCGACTTCCGTTACATGCTGTAGATTTCTTGGGTGGCAGGATTGGAATATAAGTGTTTTGGGACAACCGTTTGGGTGGGAAAAGGAACAAAAGCATAACGAAAACGATACCGCATTAATGATTCTTTTTAAAAGGAGAACAGAAGGCAGGCAGTGGCAACTCGACGGGATCTTCTTCATATTTTTTGCCGCCTAATTTAAACACGACCATACTGAAATTTTGACCTATACGCTCTAACTTTTTTTGGATACAATACAGCACAATTGTGCAGACCGCCACGTCACAGAGTGTCTGGATGGCTCGCATTTGAATACACTCCTGTGTCCCAGACAATCAGTGATCCCCGTCGCCGCCAGTCCTCGTTGAAGAAGCCGTTCCAGCCGGTCCACACCCGCCGCAGGGAGATGCCCAGATCGGCGCCGCCGGTGGCAGGATCGTCAGAGGCGAAGTAACCGACGAGCACGTCTTCGATGCCCTCGAAGCCGACGATGTAGCGGGGGATCTCGCCGTTGTGCATCCAAGTCGTTGTGCCCTCTGTTGCTTCTGCGTCGGACGACCATGGAAACCGCGGCCACAGCTCCTCGACGAAGAAGGCATTCCGGGCCGCAGGATCGTGGCGGCCGAGAGCGGCATAGAAACGGTCGGCCTCGTCCAGATAGGCGGCGCGCTCGGCAGACCGAGGCGCAGTATGCAGTGGTGGTTCACAGGTCAGGGCACGAGCACGCAGGCCGGGATAGACGAGGTGCGAGCGCCAGGGCGTCGAGTGGCACGGCAGCAGAAAGAGGGCAAACAGCTCGTCGCCGCCACCGCCGCTGGCGAGGATGGACGGTATTGATGACTGGTGGAGGAAAGAGTAGTCGGGGTAGACGTCGAAGTAGGGCAACTCGGCGGCGGTCAACTCTAACCAGTTGTGGTGGATGCGCTCGTACTCGTGGCGCAGAAAGGAGAGCACCGACAGCGGTGCCGGCTGGTGAAAAAAGGACAGGTAGACGGCCACAACGGCCTGGAGGACGAGGCCGACGGACAAGAGCCGCTTGTGGCGAAGGGAAGTGGCCGAAGGAGGGGCCTTTGAGGCAGACGAGGTCGAGGGCAGGGTGGCAGTGAAGAAAGACGCCACCTGTGGAGCTGCCAGCACGTTGAGGACAGGCAGCAGCGGATACAGAAAGCGGACTTCCTTGTGGGCGACAAGCGACAGGACAGCGACAGTAGTGACGACGGAAAAGGCGAGTGCGCGACGTGCATTGGACGAGAAGGAAGACGAGGGCGAAGAGGACGAGGTCAAGGCGGCATAGACGGCGGTCAGGGCCCACGGCAGGCTGGCCATTGTCAGCAGCGGGAGGCCCTGTGACAGGTAGTAGTGCCAGGGGTTGCGGCCATAGAAGACGGCGACATCTTGGGCGAGGTTAACGTCCAGGAAGGTGTATGCGGGCAGGGTCCAGACGCCGTAGAAGAGGCGATCGGAGACGGCGGAGACAGCAAGCACGAGGCTACCACAGGCAGCGATCTCGACGGCGAGACGGGCGACAAAGGAGGGGCGGAGAGGTGAGGAGGAAGAGGAAGAAGAAGAAGAGCTGTCCAGCGTCAGACGAGTGACGGCCACCGTCAAGAGGGCAGCCCAGATGAGCAGATTGGTCGGTCGCAGCACGACGGCAAAGGCAGCCAGCAGGAGGGAGAGGCGAAGGCGGCCAACGGGACCGACACGTCCGACAGTGTTGTAGGCAGTGCTGCTGTCGAAAAGCGACTCTGCTGACGTGGAGTCGGCGGCAAACAGCTGCCAGGGCCAGAAGACAAGAGCAGCTGAAGTCAGGGCAGCCTCGAGGCCGTTGGAAAACGTGCGTGTGCCGCAGTACCACTGCCAGGGACTGAGGACACAGAGCCAGAGCTGAACTGTCAGCCGGGGGGGAAACATATGGCAAGCAGGCAGCAGGGTGAGAGTCAAGCACAAGACATACCGCAGTCCAGGTCGCGTTGCTATCGCGGCCGTACAGATGACCGGCCAGCCGCCAGACAGAGAAGTCGGCCACGGCGGCGATGACGGCCTGGACGACCGTCGGCAGGTGTGTCAGTATGATGGCACGCAGGGGACCGACGCAGTGCATCAGGCGGAGCAGACTGTCGGCAGCGGCATAGGCGACAGCGAACAGGACTGGATGTAGTGATGTTCGCAGGTGTTGGCGCCATTCCTGATTAGTTAGCGAGGGGAGGAAGGAGGAAGGAGGGAGAGGAGAGAAGAGAGGAGAGGAGGGAGGAGAGAAGAGAGGAGAGGAGGGAGGAGAGAGAAGAGAGGAGAGGAGAGAGAAGAGAGGAGAGAGGAAGAAGGAGAGAGGAAGAAGGAAAGAGGAAAGAGGAAAGAGGAAGAAGGAGAGAGGAAGAAGGAAAGAGGAAAGAGGAAAGAGGAAAGAGGGAACGAGAATCACTCACCCATGTCAACCAGGCGCCGCTAATTGGCCCAAAAGCCAACTCCCAAGCCGGCTCCAATGCTTGAAAGTATTCGTCCGGCTGGAAGAAGGTGCGGACACAAAGAGCGCTGCAGAAGCGCAAGATCAGCAGCAGCGTCAGGACGTCGGCGGTCTGGGCCGCAAGCACCTCATCGTGGACGGGGGCAGCCGCAGCAGCGTCGGCATACGAGACAGCGGGGGTTTTGGACGGCGCATCGACGGGCGTCCGTCTTTGTCGTGGTTCGGCCATGGGGAAAGAGGAAAAGAAGAGAGGGAGAGGAACGGAGGGACGGAGGAGGAAAGGGGAAGAGACAGAATAAGAACGAAGAGGAAGAGAGAAATGAAGGACAAAAGCTCTTGAATCAAACAGATCAAGAAGACCGATGCCTGTCCGGTGGCATCGCCGGTTGTCAAGGTCTGGTCTCATGCGCAGTCGCTTACGAAAACGTGACTGAACGATAGGACAGCAGTCAAGCCACAGTATCTTACAAGGGCTCAGCCCCACATTAGCGGCTTGCAATGGGCATAAGCCGAAGCCCGGGCTGTCGAGCCGGAAGACCCTCCAGCACCGACGGGCTCCAGGTGGTCAAGACAAGATTGCCGGAGGCTCACGAGACGATCTCCTCTGCAGCGGAAAGACTATGCTGTAAGCAGACTAAGCCGCGGTGTCAGCCTCCTGTCTCCCTTCCCCTCCGCAGACTTGGCCGGCCGGCTCCACTCGTCAGAGCATGCAGGGCCGCTTTGCTTCGGCATTGGGTCCGCGTTGGGCCATTTCCGTGATTCCGTGACGTAAGATAGCGATAACCAGGAAAAAATCAGAACAGCTCTGGAAGGGAGCTATGCCGTTAACTGAAGTCTGCTTGCCTCTTGTCGACGCTGCAGGCGCATGTACTTGCACTTAGGGGTTTAGATGCGTTTCGTCGTCTGGCATGACGCCGGCGTTGGTCGTGCTGGCCTTAGTGGCCTCTGCCTATATATACAGTCACCGCTTTCCTTCCAAATGGCGTTTCCGTGATTCGCCACCTTCTAGGGAAAGAAGTACACGTCGACAATCATAAAGGTCAAGGGTTGTCTATCCATCCACAACATCTACTCCTGCCTGACAGCACAAAGCCTTCTTCTCGTCAGAATCATGGCATCCTCATCTCGCTTTCACGCTGCATCGACCGAGCAGGCCATCAGCGCGGAGGAGAAGTATGCAGCCCACAACTACCACCCGCTGCCGGTGGTGTTTGCGCGGGCACAGGGCGTCAACGTGTGGGACCCCGAGGGCAAGCACTACATTGACTTTCTGTCGGCCTACAGCGCGGTCAACCAGGGCCACTGCCACCCGGAGCTGGTCAAGGCGCTGACCGAACAGGCCGGACGGCTGACGCTGAGCTCGCGGGCCTTTCACAATGACGTGTTCCCCAAGTGGGCCGAGAAGGTGCGCAACACCTTTGGCTACGACATGGTGATGCCGATGAACACGGGTGCCGAAGCGGTCGAGACGGCCATCAAGATTGCGCGCAAGTGGGCCTACAAGGTCAAGAAGGTGCCGCAAGGCAAGGCGCTGGTATTTGGAGCAGCGGACAACTTCCACGGCCGTACGCTGATGGCGATCTCGCTGTCGACGGACCCGGAGTCGCGCGACAACTACGGGCCGTATGTGCCGGGTGTGGGGGCCACGTCGCCGTCGACCGGCCGACCGATTCGCTTCAACAACGTGGCCGACCTGGCGGAGGTGCTGGCAGCACACGGTCCCGAGACGGCGGCATTCATCGTCGAGCCGATCCAGGGCGAGGCCGGCGTGGTGGTGCCGGACGACGACTACCTGCAAAAGGTGCACGCACTCTGCCGGCAGCACAACGTGCTGCTGATCTGCGACGAGATCCAGACCGGCATCGCGCGCACCGGCCGCATGCTGTGCCACGAATGGGCCGGCATCAAGCCCGACATGGTGACGCTCGGCAAGGCCATCTCGGGCGGGCTCTACCCGGTCAGCGCCGTGCTGGCCTCGCGCGACATCATGCTGGTCGTCGAGCCCGGCACCCACGGCTCAACGTACGGCGGCAATCCGCTCGGCTGTGCCGTGTCCATCCGCGCGCTCGAGCTGGTCGAAGAGGGCAATCTCGTGGCCGAGTCTGACCGGCTCGGCCGTCTCTTCCGCGACGGCATTGCCGCCTTTGCCTCGCCCATCGTGCAGATGGTCCGCGGCAAGGGCCTGCTCAACGCCGTCGTCATCGATGAGCAGGCCGCGGACGGCCGCACTGCCTGGGACCTCTGCCTGCTGCTCAAGGACAAGGGCCTGCTGGCCAAGCCGACCCACGGCAACATCATCCGCTTTGCCCCGCCGCTGATCATCACCGAGGACGAGGTGCGCAAAGCCCTGGCCGTCATCGGCGAGGCCCTGCAGGAGCTGCCGACCGTGGCCAAGTCGGAGGGGCACTGAGGCGAGGGGGCCTGATTGCCAGCCGATCGGCAGTCTGCACAACGCATGTACGCCGTAGGAACTTGAACGGGTGAATCTTCGGAGGAGGGCAGCCTGCAGCTTTGATATCGGGGAAAATACCAGACGCTCACGGGACCGGAGCTTTGTCACATGTGTCGTATGTATTGTATCTAGGTTCACTCAACAACTGAGCAGCTTTTTCATCACGCTGCCAAACGGCTCGGCAGCCGAAAACGACGGCGCATTGACTACAGGCCGTGGCCGACAGCTCCAGATAGCTGTCCGTCGCCAGAATCAGGTGTCACCTGTCTGCTGTCTGCATCCTCCTCCGTAGGCAGCCAGCCACGTCTGCTCTTGGCCCTGCCTCTCCCCCACACACACACCTCCCTGCATCCAGTGAATGGCCGCTGCCTGGCAGAGAACGAGGGAAGAGGGTGTGTGCCACACATGCGCGCGGTGGGCGTCCCACCCCTTTTCCTCCCTTTAATTAGCCATCACTCTCCCTGAGCTGTCTCGGTGCTCGCCTAGAGTACGAGCATCCTACCACGCACAGGCTGGTGGTGGTGGTAAGATACATAGTACGGAGTACAAGGCTAATGAAGAGTGGCCAACCATAACAACGGCAGAAATCAGGGGTCCACAGGCCTCTTTGGGGGCCTAGAGCCCTGGCCCAAATTAGATTACGGAGCATTCCGTAGGTGATGAATGGAGTGCATGTAAAAAAGGCGGTAAGGCGCCTACGCCTACTACGTAAAGGCGGTGTGACCTACTCCGTAGCGCTTTCACCGGTGCCTTCCAGCAGCGAGGTCGCTGCATCTGGACAGGACGTGCGTGTTCCCCTGGATGCCGTCCGGCGCTCGTTGACCGGCCAACTCTGCAAACGAAAGCGGGCTGGTGGGCCTCTCAGGCTGCTGCAAGGCAGGGCCAGGCTGTATCTTGCCGCGATCCCTGATGGAGGCGAGATAGGGAATGTGATCGATTGGAGAGAAGGGCAACACGACTCTGTATGCGATGCACGCGTACAATACTTCTAGAAGGATGTCCTATTCCGTGCAAGGATGCCGGTCGAGGCAAGGACACCGAGGCTTTCCTGGCCGATGCACGGCACCGAGCAGCCCGTTCTATCGCGTACGATACATACTTGTTGATGTGCCTCCTCGTCGGACATGCCGGGCATACGAGTATGTATCTTACCGTGTAGGAGTAGGAGTAGCACAGAGAGAGGCAGCCACCCAACATTCCATATTTCGTTCTTTGTGCCCGACAGCGACTGTGATCCTCTCACAAGCGCAGAGATAACACAAGTGGCCCGACCGCATTCAGTCCCTGTACTCCGTACATGTGTAAGATACAAACTGCGCCAGACGCACTCGTGTGGATTGGCCCCATCCGACCTGCTCGTGCATGCACTGTAGTATCTTACCATGTTGCAGCTACGAGAGGTGGGGCCTCTCTGCTCCGTAGCAGCAAGAGGAAACAACGGCCTGCATAGCAGGGTAGCACTGGTACCCATCCAACGTTTTGTCGATCACGCCCGACAGGACTGACGATGGCGACCAGGAACGGGCCAAGACTGAGAAGTTGAAGCGGAAGAGAGTGGCACGGCAATCAGAGAGAAAAAGGAGCACCGCGAACCGATCGTCGTGACACAATCGCGCACGAAAGCCATTCGCCAACAATCGTGCTGCATGGGGCAATTCGGGTGCCAGACAGTCCGGCACAGTACACACAGTGCGCACAGCACCGGCGCAGCACGCCTTACAGCAGGTTCCAGAGGTTCCAGGGTATTTAGCCCATGCGGAGTGCCACTAAGGCCCTCCTTGGATTTTCCTCTTTTCTTTGTGTTAAGGCGACATCACACGACGGCCCCCCCTACAGCCGGCGCTAAGTCGGTACGAGATAACTCATACGCCTGGCGCTAGCGCGGCTGCAGCTGCGCACACTGTGCGCACGTTGTCTCGGCGCCCTCTGTACGAGTATCTTACATGGTTCCACCAGGTGGAGGAAGGGAAGCCTGGCGCTATGCCCAAGACCTGCTGCTTGTCAGATCCCGTATTGCGAGCTGGGAAAGAGCGATACGCTATCGCCGTCCACGCCACACACAACTGGCCCGCCTGCCTCGCCTACATCGCTGCCCTGTCCTGATTCGCTGCTTGCCCGTCAGCCTGTCATCTCCCCCTCTCTCGCTTGTCCCTTTCGCTCGTCCTTTCTCCGTCCCCTCCGTCTCTCTTCCTCTGTCTGTCCTCTCTCTCCGGTCACGCGCCACCGTCCCTACGACTTCAACTTCTTCTCGCCCTTCGTCCTCTATTTCTATCTCTTCCTTCTTTTCTTCGTCCCGCTTCCCACCACTTATCCACCGGTTGCTTATGTCACTTAGCCTCTTCTTGCTCAGCATCACCTTGTTATCTGAGTCATTCACTTGCACTTGGACCAGCCTCACCATTCATAAGCACAGTCCACGTGTCAAACCCCGCACGGTACGTCACTAGCCTGACGCCCTTGCGCATACCGTGCCAGAGTCCACTTCCCATCTCGCCAACCCTGGACGCTCTCTCTCTGTCTGCTCTTGTCTCTTGACTCCAGCCGATGGGTCATTTGTACCCCGGACTAACACGAGCCTCTCGCCCTCCCAGATCATCCGGCATCCCCATCCCTGCACGCCCTTGTTGACCTCATCCACCTGCTGAATCGGCCTCCCCCCTCTCATCCACCCAAGATACCAGCCGTTCTCCATCCTCACACGCTTTCAGTCACCTTCATCCTCGTCTCTGCTGTGCACAACAGATTCTCGGCCTCGAACCAGCTGTCGGCCTCTCTCCGAGTGTACGAACACAGCGACAAGAACATCCGCGCCAAAGTACGGCACTTCCTCCCCCGAATCTCCACTGTGCTCCACCACTCGGCTGGTCCAAAACACTTCGACAGCGACACACCCCCCGGCTCCAGCTGTCTCGCCCAAGCTGCGGCCTGCTGCAAGCTTCTGGCCCTGCTTCCTGCCTCCGATGCCTCTCCTGCGCTAGAAGAGCACGCAGACACAACCTACATGGTACTAGCCTATCGGATTCTCGCCGCCTCATTCGTCACCACAGACTCGCTCCCCTTTCTGTCTTCTTTTGCCCTCTCCTCTCCCTCGTCTGGACCTCTTCCTCTTCTTCCCAACTTCCTCTCGTTTCTGCTCCGTATAACTATTGCGCACTCACCGTCAAACATCCACCCTTGCCACTGCTCTTGTTGCCTACTCGCACACCAACTGCTAGCCCCATCTGCCATCTTATCTGTATCGCCTTATCTATCGCACCAAAAACAGTGTATGTATGTACATGACTGTCCCGCCTCTCCCAGCTTTCACGCCGCCCTCCTCCTAAGCCCGCTGGGCCGCTCTCCATCTACACCGTCCCCTCCAAGCAACTTCCTGACCACGCCCGTCGACCTCGCTCCTCGACAGACTCTTCAGTCCTGTACCCGTGCGAAAGCGGTTCATCATAGCCATGGCTTCGTCTTCGGCTAGGCGGCATCGCCTGGCCGAGGATGCCGTTGTCGGCCAGTTTGTCATTGGCGGCGAAATCGGCAAGGGCAGTTTTGCCCAGGTCTTCATTGGCAAGCACAAGGCAAGCACAGCGCCCAATCGTCGTGGTTCCTTTCTCCCCCCCTCGCTGCTGACTTTCCGTGCCTCTGATTAGGTTTCGGGCGCTGTCGTTGCCGTCAAATCGGTCGAGCTCGCTCGGCTGAACAAGAAGTTGAAGGAGAACCTCTATGGTGAGATCAAGATCCTCAAGACCCTGCGCCACCCACACATCGTCGCGCTGCACGACTGTGTCGAATCGGCTACCCACATCAATCTCGTCATGGAATACTGCGAGTTGGGCGACCTGTCCATGTTCATCAAGAAGCGCGAGAAGCTCGTCACCAACCCAGCCACACACGACATGGCTCGAAAGTATCCCAGTGCTCCCAACTCGGGCCTTAATGAGGTCATCACCCGCCATTTCCTCAAGCAGCTGGCCAGTGCCCTCAAGTTCCTGCGCGAAGGCAACTTTGTCCACCGCGACGTCAAACCCCAGAACCTCCTCCTCCTCCCGTCACCCCAGTTCCGGGATGTCCACAAGAGCACTCGTCCTATCCTTACCGCTAGCAACGATTCTCTCATCCCTGTCGCCGGCCTGGCGTCTCTACCTATGCTGAAGCTGGCCGATTTTGGTTTCGCCCGCGTCCTGCCCTCCACCACTCTCGCCGAGACGCTATGTGGCTCGCCCCTCTACATGGCACCCGAGATTCTCCGCTACGAGCGGTACGATGCCAAGGCCGACCTGTGGTCTGTCGGCACCGTCCTGTACGAGATGGTGTGCGGCCGCCCGCCGTTCCGGGCCAGCAACCATGTGGAGTTGCTGCGCAAGATCGAGGCGGCTGAGGACCTGATCAAGTTCCCTCGGGACTGCATTGTCACCACAGGCATGAAGAGCCTCATTCGCGCCCTGCTGAAGCGCAACCCTGTCGAGCGTCTCAGCTTCGAGAACTTCTTCAACCACGAAGTCGTCACAGGCCCCATCCCCGGTCTGGTAGAAGACGACATTCCCCGGCCCGAGCGCCAGCTGCTGGAACGTGTCCCTGAGCGCCGCTCCACCAGGGACCTGCGGCAAGCTCCGACATCGGCACCGACACCTTCATCCTACTCCAGCCCGGCTGAACCAGCAGCACCGGCGACGGCAGCCGTCACAGCCTCGGCGACACCGCCAAGCCGAAGGCACTCTTTCCGTCGATACATTCCCGAGAGCGCTTCAGCCGGTGCCGATAGTGACCGAGAAGTGGCAGCAGCAATTCCGGCTTCGCCCCGCGATCGATCTAGCCGCGGCGACCCTGGCGTCCAGCGGATGAGCTACTCACCGAGACACCATGACATTCCCGACGGCCTCGGAATCCGACGACCACAGGCACAGCCGTCGGTGTCTGCGCCAAGTCGGCCAGGGCTGCATGATGATCGGAAACATCGGCTGTCAAGCGCATCTCTCAAACAGCAGTATATGCAGGGTAAGGACCAGCTGCTGCAAATGAAGAAAGAAAAGAAAAAACCGACAGCTGACAATGCCATCCCTGCAGAAGCACCACGGAGCAGTCGTGGAGCCTTACTCTCCGAGGAACAGGAGCGGGCAGCCCAGGACATCGCCTTCGAGCGGGATTATGTTGTCGTAGAAAAGAAGCACGTCGAAGTCAACGCGTTTGCCGACGAGATGGCTGCCAACCCGCGACTGACGGCACAGTACCAGGTTCTCGGAGGCAGCTCGACGACACCGCCCAAGACGATGGTACGCCGTGCCACACAGCAGGGGCACCCAACATCATCTACCGGGGCCATTGCGCCAACGCCTTCACGGGCCATGCAGGTAGCCCAGGGCGCTCTCTCACGGCCATACCACGGCGAGCGGCAAACCTCCATGTCTGCCAGCCCGAATTCGACCACGTCGTTTATCGCCAAGGCAATCCACGACGCCAGCTTCCGACTGCTGGGTGTCAAGAACCCGGCCGCCCTGATTGGCAAGGGTGCTTCGCCGCCACAGCTTTACAGCCCGTTCCCATCCTACCCCACGCCGTCAGGGCCTCCGTCAGCGGCGCTCCTCACAGACGGCAGGCCGGGCAGTGGCGTTGACGACGGCACCGGCTACGGCGGCGGGTCGGCAATAGCGACAGGCGCTTCTGCCAACGGAGACGCACGTGTGGCTCTGCTGATCGAGGACTATGCAACACGCAGCGACGTGGTGTACGGGTTTGCCGAGGTCAAGTACAAGCAGCTGATGCCGCTGGCGCCATCAGCCGAGCACGATCTGAGCGGATTGCCGGCGGCAGACAAGCTCAACACGCAGGAGGACGAAGACGAGCTCACGATCGATGCGATCGTGGTGCTGTCGGAAGAGGCACTCGTGCTGTACGTCAAGGCACTCTCACTGCTGGCCAAGTCGATGGACATTGCCGGCATGTGGTGGAAGACGAAGATGCGCGACATGCCGGGCGATACTGGCCGTGGCAGCAGCGGCGGTGGCGGTTATGTGGCAGTGGTGCGCGACTCCCCGCTCGGCCAGCGCATCAACGCAGCAGTCCAGTGGGTGCGGTCGCGCTTTAACGAGGTGCTGGAGAAGGCAACGTTTGCGCGCGAGCGACTGCTGGAGGCGCAGAGGCGACTGCCAGTGGACCACCCCAGCCACCCAAGCAACCACAACCGGGACCCAGTTGGCAGTGCGGGCAGCTCTGGGGGGGTGAGCACAGACGGCGTGTTCCTCAGCAGTGGTGTCAGTGCCGAGAAGCTTATGTACGATCGCGCAGTCGACATGAGCCGGTCGGCAGCCATTGGCGAGATTTCTAACGACGATCTGGCTGGCTGCGAGCTGTCGTATGTGACGGCCATCTGCATGCTGGAGGCGGTGCTCGATACAGACGAAGACGCGACTGTGACCCCTCGACGGAAGGTGTCTGGTGGCGGTGGTGGTGGCAGCTCTGGCTCGTACCGGGATGAGAAGTCGATGCGTGAGGAAGACACGGGCGACATCAATATGGAGGACCAGAAGACGGTGGAGATGAGTATGTGTTCTGCCCCCCTGTGGCGTGTGCGTGTGAGTCGACCAGAAGCTGACCAACAGTGATCACGATGATCAAGCAGCGGCTTGCTGCAGTGCGTAAGAAGGCCCGTCTCATCTCGAGCCATTCACGAGCGGCACAGCAGCAGCATCTCATCCGACGACGCAGCGGTGATGTGACTCCTCGCAGCGTTCCATCGCACGCGTCGTGAGAGGTGGCTGGCGAGACCCATGAAAATGCCAAACACAAAAACACGACAAAAAGGGCAAGCAGACCGGACATGAATACACAGGGCCTCGCGGCAACTGTTGTAAGAGACGGCCTATCGCCCTGACACTGACGCCTTGACGCCCTGACGTTGTAACGCCTGCCTTTCCTTCATGGGTCGGAGTATGCATTTCTTGTTTATTATTTCATTTTTTTCTGATTGTGTGTGATTGAGCCATTATTTTCGGTCATGTGTTTCTTTTTCTGTTAATGGTATTTCTGAGGCCCTTTCTTCTGGCTTTTCTTTCGTCTGCTCTTTGCTCTTTTTCGACGACTCACATGGCCAACGGGAACGGCTCATAAACTGGCGTTGGTTGGAACTGGGAATACCATTGTATATGGCCATTGAAGGGGCGTCCTTCTGTCCTGCCATCGGAATTCCTACTTGCTCTGGGAGCTGCGCACGACGACGCATACAGGCCGGCTAAAGGCCTATTTTGGAGGAACACAGTACGATGCACTGGCTGCGAATGCTTTGAAGGAAGGAATTTGGTGGGCAACGGCTTAGGGTAAAGACGCTTACTTGTCTGTATGTGTGTTTGTTCATCCTCCTAGTGTGAGATAAATGTGTTACGGATTTTCTCGTTTCTTATTGCCGTCCCCAAAACTGTGGACGGGAAGTCGTTGTATAGGATAAGAAGGGGCGCGTCGCTCTTGCCTAGATTGTGAATCTATTACACCCTGCTCTTGCATCTGCTGACGGTGGCAACTGGCCATTATGTGATGTATGTGTTAGTGCGGGTACGTTCGCGCCTTCCTTTCTATCGTCCTTTCCATTTACATCTCACCAGTCCTTTTTCTCTTTGATCAATTCTCTATTCACTCTTCTTTCGTGCTATACAAATATCACAAGCCTATAGGCATCATCTCTTCAACAGTCTGTTTTCGATGGATCCAATTGAAGAAGACCGTCGTCCTCTTCGGCGCCTACCAATCACGACATTTTCGAACAATGAGTGCTACATTCACATCGGCCATCTCATTATTATCTTCATCTCTTGTCTTTCTGGCATCGGCTGGAAGATACACAGAGGCTAGCAATGAAAGCTCTGCCTCTCGCCCTGGATGCAGTGCGGACAGCCGGGCCACGTCTGAGGCAAACAAGGCAGCCTCGGCCGGCACGTCGCAGCGCTGCCGTTCTGCTGCGAGGGTCTGGCCGATGTGTGGAGGGCTGATGCGCCACGACGGCTTCTGTGTCGCCTCGCCGCAGTTCTCGCCCCAGTAGTTGGCGTACACCACCTTGTTGCCGCGCCGCAGGATGATCACGGCGTCGGCCAGAGGTCCGTCGTCTTCGCTGTCACCGTCTCTGTCCCTGCCACCTTCACCGCTATCCAGCCAGACAGCCAGCTGGGCGAGGCCGGCATAGCTCTCGTCGTGGATCTTTCTGGGCGTCAGGCGACGGCCGAGCGATGGCTTCCCTCCGTCGACCTGCTGCTCCGACTCCAGCTCTTTCTGGGGATCTGCATCCAGATACCGCGCCAGCAGGCCCAGCCGCGACTGTGCCACATGCACGGCCATCATGACCAGACACACGCGATAGCCGGCGCGCCGGAACGTGCGCGCCATCTGGGCAACGTCCTGCGGGAACCGGCTGGCCGACTCGACCAGCACGTCACAGCGCCGCTCGGCAGCCACAGCACAGGCGCGCGTCAGCCATCGCCGGGCGTCGTGACCAGTGGCCGCGGAGGCGAGCCCGGGTGGTCCCTGGCCGGTGGCAGCCGCAGCGACAAGGCCGGCATACGCAGGGTGGTAGGGCTTGTGGGTATCGGCAACGAGGTGGCAGAGTGGCAGACCGGAAGCAGGGCTTTCTCTCAAGGCAGCCGCCAAGACCGGAGCTGTGTGGGATTTGCCGGCGCCGGTCTGCCCAGCAAGCAGGATGCAGACCGGACGCGATGACGCAGAGAATTCGGCATCCAGGCGAGGGCCGTTCGCTGCAGCCGAATCGCTGCCGGAGAAGAGGGGGCCGAACTCGGCCGGCCGGATAAGCCGCTCAAAGATGGCCGCGTTCTCCTCGTCAGAAAGGTAGTAGTCGCTCGGCTTGGACATTTCACAGCAGCCAAGGGGAAACGGACAAATGGGAGGGAGATCAGGAACAGAGCCCAAAAAGAGCGCTCCAGGAATGAGGGAGCAAAGCCCGAAAATGACTAGGTCAAAAGCTATCAGGCATGACTTGCAGAAATACGGCATTACACAATAAGGCACAGTTCTCCCATTGGCCCGTCTACTTTGCATCGCTCCGATCTGTCCTGGCCAACAGCCTCGAGAAGACTGTCTTGCCAAAGCATCGCGACTTTGCTGTGGTCTTGCAACGTATGAATGCACGCCCATATACACTGTACGGCAGAGTGCTTACTAAATGGATTTGTTGCCGGCAGGGCAGATATCTAATATCTCACATTAATAATTACTACTAGCTTCGCCCGAACAACGATGAGTGCCAGACGCATGCAGCCAAAGCCACCCTCGTCTGACGGTGGAGGCAGGGTCACATTCCCCTGTCGCGTGCTTGCTGCGTGTCTGGTTGGTCCAGTGCGGCCGTGTCCATTCGCAGAGAAACCGAAAACGCAGCCCAATCCGACCTGCAAAGCTCGCATCCCAACCATGCATGTCTCGCTGGCCGTTTGCAGGAATATTGCTTTGCAGTCCACCATTGCCCCGTCCGGCTGTCCGTCTCTGGTCACATCAGCAGAGCAGCGTGGCAGCCACGCACACATTGCCATGCAATACACATACACACCGTCTCTCGCTCTCTCGTATCATGGCCCCCGCTGAGGAGACTGGGTGTAAAAAACGGCAGAACAGACCTGTGTTGCCTCTACTGTGTAGGATTGTCACATACGACTGAAGACGGAAGAACTGGAGACGGGCAACTGGAGATGAGGACACGTCCTCCCTCGTCTGGGCGTGAGTGTAGTGTAGAAGTAGCCAGTACTTGCGGCAGTCTCTTTCTTTCTCTTTAGGCAAAGCAGTCGTCCCAGTGGCCGCCGCTGCGGGCAAAGGCCAGGCTGTCGATGAACCGGCTGAGCGTGCAGCGTCCGAGCTGGTCGGCGCCGCAGCGCACCAGTGGCACCACGCGGTCGTTGACGAGCACGCGTACGAGCTCCTCGCTGCCGTCGTTGCCGTCGTTGCCGCCGTCACACACCATCTTCTCCACGTACATGCGCGCTGCAAACGGCACCACCCAGCTGGCCGCGTAGCCACGCATGTCCCCGGGCTCGGTGCGCGTCGTATTGGACGGCTGCAGCGGCGCCGAGAAGCCGGCAATAGCATCGTCACTCCCATTGTACAGGCCCAGTGCGGCAAAGATGTTGGCCATGTCGTTGTCGTGGCTGAAGTCGGCGTACAGCGTGGCGTTGAGCGGGAAGGTCGCCGGGTCTGCGTCCAGCGAGCGGTTCGTCGTCGTGTGGTCGACCACCGGCGTCTTTGTGAGTCGTGCCACCAGCTCGTTGACGTAGCCCACGCCCTGCGTCCCCCCCAGCGCGCTGCCGTCACCGTAGCCGTACCACTTGCCCAGCGTCTGGAAGTAGTCGTAGCGCTGCCATTCTGTCTCCGAGAACAGATCGCAGAATGGCGACAACCGCTGCCCTCCGCTCGTCTTGCCATCCGCGCCGTCGGTGTCGTCGTCCCCGTTTGCAATCGTCTCAAACGGACACAGGTCCATCAAGGCGATCGTGTCAACGTCCGAAATGTTGGATCCCGGAAGACCCCGGTTCAGTCGCGCCGTAATGTCCGGCACAAACGTCTCGGCATACGTCCTCTGCGCCTGTAGGCCTGCGCGGCCCGAAAACGCCTTGCAGAGTCCGTTGTAGCTGAGCGTGTTGTTGAAGCCGCTCTCCTCTGGGATCACGACGAGCGGCTGTTCCGCCGTCGCCGACAGCTGTTCCGTGGCGAAGGCCGGGTCCTGCTTCCGCGCCTTGTGAAAACCATGGATCCAATCGATCGCCGATACGAGCACACGATGCTGTCCAGCTGAGCGCACAAATGGCATGACAACCGATGAGGCAGACGAGGTCGAGGACGACAGAGACACCACCAGCGAGCGGTACCGGTTGAAGAAGTGCTCGCCCGAGTGCACCATCTGCCGCTCGCCGAAGACCGTCAGCTCGTCCGCCCCGAGCTGGTACGAGTAGTCGGCCAAGAACGCAAACTTCCCGTCCGGGCCATCCGAAAAGCGCTCCACCGAGTCTTGGATGTGCTCAATCAGCGCCCCGTACGCTATCGACTTGCCTGCCGTGGGATCGCGACCGCCGTGACGCGACAGCACCTGAGCGAACGTGAAGTGACAGTTGGGGGGGAGCTCTGCCGCATCCAAGACATGGTCCGTTCCCCCTGAGACATCGCCTGCAACAGCAGAGTCTGTGGGCGACGGCACAGAGAAAAAAGGCGCGTATTGGCCCCATTGCTGCGCCACGGACGCATAGCATTGGTAGCCATGGTCAACGGTATCGCAGGAAGCACCCTTTATAACCTTTGAAGCCCGGCTGGAGTACGACAATTGTCAGTGGATAGTTTATAAAAAGAAGGAAATTGGCCTGTAGGGAGACGTGAAAAATTACGCACGAGAAGGTGATCCCGAGGTATGATACCAGGATAATCGACACAGTCATGAGGCTCAGCTTGAGCAGCGACCGGTTGCTGCGTGCCCACACCCCAGATACGCTGCCACTTTCGTTTCCGCTCTCCGTCTGTGGTAGCAGCCCGCGTGGTTGTCTCCTAAGCCGTGAGAAGTGACCGCGACGATCATGTGAGTTGGTACTCGTTTCTGCGAGGCGCTGGTATCGAAAATCGCGGTCCAAAAAGGAGCGGACAGCATCTTTGGCAGACCCCAGGCCCATTGTGAAGCTGATTATGATAGACCTGTATTTGTTATATAAACGTACTCGGGATGATTTGAAGCTTTATTCGATGAGAGAGATGAATGTCCTACAAGTGCTAATTGGGAAGGAACCGCCCTGAAACCCGCTATCCACACAAGCTGCCACTTTCTGCGCCAGCCAATCAAAGTTTAGACCACTGACATCCGCCAAACTCATGACGGCGACCCAACCTGGATAAACACCATCAAAACAGCTGCATAGCTGTTGCCATCCGAGTTAGCTGCCGTCCTCTCTGTATGACAATTCAAACTCGCACTTCGCACTTACGCAGCTGTAGCCCCTAACGCTTCAAACGGTTTCGAGGCCATGGCAAATGACAGCATCAGCAAAAAAGCCAATATGAAAACTGTAATAACGACGAGCTTCATTGTTGTGTTTGCCATGAATTGAAGAACCCAAAGCGGTGTGATCAGCATGAAGATGCCGACTGCAATTATTACACCTGTGGCGAAATCATCCATGCGCTTATCCAGGTAATATTGAACTGTGTCGTCATCAGGCGGAGAACCGTCTTTCGAGGGTTGTCGCCAGATTCGCAGAGTTCGAAGTCGCCGAGAGCTGTCGATCATTCGGCGAAGGGGCATCTTGTCCTTTTTTACTACGCATATGAGGTCCTCCTCATGCGTGAGGTAACCCCGTTCGCTGATGGCTGCATTGTCATAATTGCATTGCCAGGTGCGAATGTTCTTGATGTCTCGCATCGGTGCCTTGGAAAATTGCCTCAGACTGGACTGCTGCAGAATGTGCTTGTCTACGGCTCTGTCAGCTCTGGTATTTTCTGAAACAAGGATGAGAACGGACTGTAACGATACAGCTCATCTGATATTGTGTCTAACAGAGCTGTTCGATCTTCAAGATCATCCCTGAATGTACCGTTGTTTACGTCTTCGGCGTCTCGACGACTGTATTTTTTGTCTAGCTCGGCCAGCTCTTCTTCCAGAGCAGATATTTGGTCCTGCAAAGCAAGCGTCACACGTGCATTTAAAGTGTCAAACCGACGCACTATGAAGAAATCGGTATCGGAGGCAATGAACTTGGAGTATCCGTTGTAGCCAATGAATTTCCAGGGCTTCAGCTGAATCTCTTCCAATGAAGGCTCTTCTTGAGCATCAAGACTTGGGGGGAAGCTCGACGTAGAGCTCTGCTCAGCGGATGGAGTCTGCGTTAAGCTGGATGCTGCCGATATGCCTGTCGACATAGTACTTTAAAAGAATGTCTGATTCACGATACTTTGTTTTTCAAAAGGACATCAAAACGCTGGTACAAAGACGGTATGGCATTCCACTTAAAACAAGCTTCGCCGCGAGGCGCAGCGAAGGTCTGCATCGGGCAACCGCTTAGGTCGATAGCCCAATATATGCATTTTCAAACCTGCACCTGAAAATTGTGCTGTCATTGGTGGGGAAACACCCGAGATAAGGTGCACTGCCACAGGGTAGCAATAAGGCAGCCTGCAAGGCGAAGACGACGAAATCGGGCACCTGGTGATAAAACTACGGTATGAGTCGTTCTTTATAACATGCCCATCTAGATTATTTCTAGAACCCTCGTGCTCAAAAAGTGTCTTAGCTTTTTCTCACCTCCGCTATTGTCCCTCGTCTCATATATTCGGTTGTGGCCTCTGATAATCTCTTGTGCGAAGATGGAAAATAGGGAATCCAACGGAATCGGCCATGCTAGAGAGTATGTCGATGATTCGGCACAACAATCCGAATACGTCAAAATCGAGGAAATGAAGAAACGAGTAAAAAATGCCGGGGGCACCATGTCACAACCCCAGCTACACGGCCCAGAGCCAGAAAAAGGCAGTCAAGAGCCTGGCTGCGTGGTCACCGAGGAAGCTAAGGATACTTCTCCCCCAAACCACGCATCTGTTCGTGTTCATTCGGAAGAAACCTCAGTTGCACTCCCTAAGCCAGAGTATCGAAGCGTTCCCGCGCATGTCAAGCGCAGAACGGATCACAAAATTCATGCTGTTCAACCACCGGCCAATGCGTCGAGCTCGCGACCAGTCCCAACAGACCAAAGAAAGAATCACTCGTCCCGGAAGCAATGAAAAGATAAAAAAGGTCTCCGCGGTGATGGAAGCGGAAGCGAGAGTGACGATGATGGCCGAAACTCAAGTAAAAACGAGGACGACGCCGCCACGACAAAACGTAAGAAGCCGACACCAGCAGAGCAATAACAACAGGCTGTAACAGGACTACCTACTATGGAAGAGCAAGGGAAAGACGAGATACAGCGTCTGCAATTGTTACACGAACTGAGGGAGTTCCAGAGACTATCGAGTACAGCCCTGTCGCTTCGCGAAGCGAACCGCAAGTGTCTTGACGGGAAACTGGCTACTCTCAAAAAGCGCTGCCGCAAATATGATTCTAGGTCGTCTGCTACAGATGTCGATTCAATTCGTTCCGAAGTGCGGCTAGAAAGTGCTCACCTTCAGGATTATCTTGACGAGGTTCTATATGGCTACATCGTCGACAATACCGGAATTGACGAGCAGTCGGGGATTCAATCCCGTCTACCTCTATCTAAACTTGGTGTTGTGCAGCAAATAGAGGAAAATATCTTGCGTCGTTACCATCGTTTCGATACACTGGATAGCTCAAATGGTCCAGATCAAAGCGCTCGTCTCGCATGGCTTCTCAGAACCATGCGCAAAGAGAAACCGGACATCTTAACATGGGATCGTATTGGTATCGTTCCGGAAAGGGAAGTACTCAGAAAATCAACGGATAATTATTTTGATGGGCTTCGTTTCAGCTTGGATTATTACTATAACCCAATCAGATATCCGACGACTATCAAAACGAAGCCTTGGCCGGGAATTTGCGATGTGTTTGACAACTTGGACGATCCTGGCGTGAGAGAGGATTACGTCATGTGGGCGTACTCTAAAATACGATACGACGAGCTTAACGACTATCGCCGCACGGTCGAACTCCAACAACAACAACAACAACGGGTGAAGACCATCCGCCAATTTCGTTATGATTTGAAAATCATGAGAGTAAACATCCAGCAATAGTTTTTTGAAGCTTCCGGCACTGTCTCTCTTGTCTTGTCCAAGAATGGTTCGCCATCGACGATTAAACAGGTGGAGCATCAAGATTTACGAAGACTTGGTTGGCACACAGACGAGTTTGCATACTGGCGCCACGCACTCGAAAGTCAGATGATTTACAGAATCACCATGGATGAAGAAGTTTTGGGTGCATATAATTACCGTGGAGTTTTTGTTTCTTTGGAAAATTCGGGCTATGTTGGGGGTAAATCCTAGGAAGCTGAAAATTATACCCGAGGAGGCGCCGTCCTGGATATCTCACGCCGAGTCATACAAAAACATTTGACTGAATTAGTCGTGGTATCTATAGCAAAAAGAAAATTTACGGACCGACCGAGCTTCTAAACACTTTTCCTCAGGAACGAACCTATCCCCAAACACGCCTCAAAAAGCCACGCCAACACTTTGCGGTCTGCTCAGTATACCGTTCCCGAAATTAGACGCCTTCTCGGTGGCTAGGGCGGACGCAACAACAGGGGTCATAGTTGTGACCGTTGACGGTGTTGTCGTTGCCGTTTCCTGTCTACTCGTCACCGGCGAGCTGCTTGGTGACCATGTGTCCGTCAAGATTGTCTGGTCTTCGTCCCCGTACTCATAATCGTCCTCCTCCATGCCGTTGTCCACAATCTCCGTTTGGCGCTCTGAGGTTTGTCCTCTCTCGTTCTCTCGCTCAGTTGTCCATGTAGAGAGTGTGTCCACGGTCAATGCGGTGTCCATGCTGGTTCGGTCGTATGTTCGTCCATCAAGAGTAGGCGGCAGGACACACTGATAATACCCGTCCTTGTCGGTCACAGGCCGCGGAAGGTTTGTGACCGAGTCGAAGCTCATACCGCGCTTATGCATTTGCTGATGGCTAGCATTGTTGTGGCCGCTGTCTCCAGGGAAAAGCCAGTTCGATACCCGCGAAAACGACTTCTTTTTCCGCAGCGGTGGCCGCAACACCAGCGGCAAAGGCGGCGCCAAGGGAACGTCGATGGGACGCCCATTGATTCGTGAACCCGTCCATGCAGATGCGGCAGCTTTGGCTTTGGTAGCTGCGGTGGCTGCAGACACCACCGAAGCAGCCGATAACATAGAAAGTTCGGATGATCTGGAAGTCTGGGATTGTGCCATCGGTGGCGTTTTCGGGGACACATTAGTAGGTGTGACCATCTCAGTCCGTCGTGAGAGAAGATAAAGTGGCGCTGGCACAATACTAGGCTGTGTGCTGCGCCCTTCTTCTGTGATCGGCGAGATAGGCGTGCTATTGCGAGGCGGTGCGGTCTTTGGGCGCTCCGTACTCAGTCGCTCGGCGAAAGATGGCGCTGCAGACGGCGTGGCCGGGATGGAAGGCATCGGCTCGAAGTCTGACGGACGACTCAGTATGTGCTGACTAATGCCCATAGAAAGACCGGGGTTCTCACCCTGCCTGCAGACCGTCGATGGCCTACTGTTGGCATATAGGCTCTGCCTCTCGACGACCGAGTCGATGTCTGCCTGCAGCTTTTCCATCTCGATCATAGCACCGGCAATCCGTTCAACCATAGACTCGACGGCCGGCGACGAGTATGAACGCAGCCGGGACCGAGGCGGAATAGTCGGTGGAGGGGGCGTCTCGGTCCTGCCGGCGCTCTTCCCACTCCGGATGCTCATTCCACTTCGGACGCTCTTTGAGCCTGGGGCGGCTGTCCAATCAGTAGGCAACGGCCTTCGGGGGACATGAAACGAGATGGTCGAGTAACTGCGATCAAGCGCCGCAAGGGTAGAGTTTCCTGTGCTGCCACTCCTTGTGTGCGTGCGAGATGGTATTGGCAATTCGTCACCGTCAACGGCGGGACTTGAGCCAAGATCCGGGGAGGTTGTCAAAGAACCAGCTTGGTTACCTGAACTGTAGGTGCTGCGTAGAGGGTGAGAGGAGGGAGGCTGTTGCTGAGAAGGTTGGTATGGATGAGATACAGGCGGGAATGTAAATGACTCGGATTGCAAGTGGCGGAAGTTTGTCGGAGCCGATATTTGTGGCCGACGTGATGATGAAGAAAAGATGGAATGGGAGGATTCGTGAGTCCGGAAACGTCGGCGCACTGACATGCTGCGGCGACCACCGAGCGATCCGGATCTGGAACGAGAGCGAGACTGCAGCCTCGAGATTGACGCAAAATTCTTGGCAGTGTTCTCGACAGCAGACTCAGGAGCATCGTACGCATTGGCACTGATGGTGGTTGTCATCTGTGTCATAGACGGCCACTGTGTCGTACCGTCGGGATTCTGGCCAGTTTCTGGTCCAGTGTGTGGTGCGAAAGTTGGCGGTGGCGTAAAGACAGGCTCGGCAGACCAGACAGCTACATCCTTTTCCGGATCTTGGGATGTGAGCAGGCTGATTGTAGACGGCAGAACTGAGCCAGAGGGACACTCACGACGAGGCCGGCCTCGTCCATGTAAGCGCGGGGACGACGAGCCGCAGCAGAATGCCAAGGTGTGAAGCCACAATGAAGATGTGCTCGCAGACATGGCGGCGATCAACAAGTGTCATGCTCGAGAAGGGAAGAACAGAGATATGTTTTAAGAAGGTAAAGCGAAAGAGTGCAGAGAAGCGAGCAAGAAATAGCGAGTACGGATAAATTAGGAAGAAGAGACGACGGCCAGCGACACTTTCTCGACAACACAGAGAGACAAAGCAACAAAGACCGGGCACCAAAGATGAACCAAGAAAGGCGGTTGTAAGAAGAAACGGTAAGATCTCGAGCCGGTGGATCGGACGAACGAAAGGCGAAGAAAGGGCCTTTATAAAACAGAGTCCTCGAGGGGGTCACACTATGGCTTGATGGCGTAAGCTTGGGCAGACATCAACACAAAGCAGGAACAGGAAGGGGCCACCGGAGACGGAAAGGGGATGCGGCCCAACGAAGCGGCCACGCCACTGGACGTGCCTTCCCAAAGCTGCTCTGGGGGCTACATCGTCTCGTCCAATTCTGTCATTTGTCATGCGCTCAGTAGCTTCCTTTGTCAAAGACAGAGTGGTTGCATGGAGTACCAGCTACAACACAGCCAAGACGCACTTACACCCACACCTCCCGCTGGTCTGCAAGAGCGGCGAAACTGGACAAATGAAGGAAGGACAGGCAGATGATCGAAAGCCACACCATAGGGCCGCAGCTGGCTGGGACGGCGTCGTTGGCTACTGAAGAAAGCAGGTTGCGATCGGCCTGCAGCTGAGCCTTGCGTGCTGATAGGCCGGCGAAGGACTAGTTGCCAGCCAGTCGGCGCTTATAGATTGGCATTCTCGAAAGCCAGGGGGCGTCGAAGTGGGCGGAAACGAGTGGCTGAACGGGCGCTACAAGGAACACGACCACGAGCTACGACGAAAAGAGCGCAGCAGAAAAAAAAGGTGCAGGATCCACCAGTCGAATGAGTTGGACGCTGTCGACCAGCGACTGCATGTCTCAGTTCTGCGCCCTCGACAGGGAACATACCAAAATAGACGGACTGGAGGGGGTGAGGCCGCAGCAAAGATACCGTATCACAGCCCGGAAGCCGGCCTGTGCTCTGTTTCTCCGTGTTTGATGTGAACTGCTGCAGGGCGAGACAACGACAGACAGTACAGACGGGCGGGCGGGCAGGCGGGCAGTGGGCTGCTTGTGCGGCCACAGACAATGCCGACGGCGCCACCGGGCGATGAAAGAGGCCCATGGTCACGAGACGAGAGATGGCCAAGATGTTCGGCATTCGCGGCCGTTGGCGTGGACGGGGTGGGCCCTCCAGCCAGTCCCAGCAATTCTAGCAGTCCCGTTAGCTGCAGTAGTCGCAGGAGGGTTGCGAGAGGGTGCACATGCGCTTGCTTGTGGCAAAGACGGCAATGTGATGGCGATTGCATGCAAGGAACAGGCCGGCGAAGGCAGGCCGTGATTGTACTAGGCACGTGGATGGGATGCAAGGCATCCTGAATTGTACGAGCACATATGAGCAGAGCACGTAAGAATATGTGAGAAGCGACAAGAGCGAAAGCCGTTGTCGGATCTGACACTAACACCCAATCTCACATACGCCGGCAGGCGATTTCTACCGGTTTGCCGACGAGAGGCAAAAGTGGAAATAGCGCAGGCCTGACTTGCAATTACGTACATACGAGTACAGGGTACTCCGTACAAGTACGGGTACAAAGTAAAGAGGGCTGACGCTAGATTCAAATTACCGTGATCTCGTGCTTTCCTAGATGGCACAACTGGGCAGCCACCCAGCCATCTGAGTGGTCCTTGACCGGAAATCGTCTGTGGCGGTGGAGGATGAGAGGTGTGGTAAGGAATTAGCGTTGCGAAGGAGGGAGGCCGTATGGCTGTGGTGATTCGTCGAGGCATAAATTGGGGGAAAGTCCCCAGACGAGAGCCCACAGAATGGGAGAGCTGAAAAAAGGTTTAGGGACTGCGTTAGTGTCGGAGGAGAAGGGACTGATGAGGCCTGTGGGTTTGTACGCCAACCCGAGAGGTGCAAGGCCGGATACCGGCCGAATATTGAAGAAGCTGGCCGGTTTTGGAAGGTCGAGACACGAGTACGGATATAAGATAGAAACGGTTGGAGGAAGGCAAAGTACATAGCTCACGGGCCATGGTGTGACACGAGTGGGGATCTCGTAAGAGCGGCAGTATTAATAGAAGCAGTAAACAAGTGACGACAGATAGGCTGAGGCAAATCCAGAAGACAGGGGGTTGAACCAGCATCTTACAGCGGTTTGGGGTTGCCGGCGACAGGATGAACGAGTGGCTGGGGTGAATCTGTAGCTGTAACTTGAATTTCAGAGAGATTGCTAAGACTGACACAGTGCTAGAACAGTGTATTAATGATACGAGCACGTATCGGACTGGATCATCAAACCTCCGAACTACATGAGAATTGGACAGCTTGCCCTTTCGAGGACGTCTAGATTAGGTCATGGCCACGGAACTGTTACCCAACGTTTCGCTGACAACTTAGCCGGCCACGTTTCTTCTTTTTCGGCCTGTCATACTCTGCCGCATTCCATCTCACGGAGGGAGCACCTCACTTCAGCGAAGGCAGCTATCAAGCGAGTGCGCAAGCACTGCACATCTGTATCATCGACCGGATACACTGCACACACAAGTACGCATTGAGCCGTGATGCAACAGCCACCACCACAACAGCCTGGGCAGCCGGGCGGGCCGCCCATGCGGCCGTCGCCCGAGCAGATTGCGGCGATGCAGCGGCAGATAGCGCTCGACGCCCAAAAGGCGGGCATGACGGTGCCGGAATTTATCCAGCAGCTGCAGAAGGCGCGCGAGCAGATGATCCGACAGCAGGCAGCCCAGCAGGCAGGAGGCGCGGGCCAGCCGGGGCAGCCAGGTCCACCAGGGCAGCCTGGGCCGCCGGGACACCAGCACCCGCACCCACACCCGCCGCAGCAGGGAGGCGCGCCGGCGGGGCAGCAGCAGGCAATCACGCCGGGTCCGCCGAACCCGGTGGCAGTGGCGATGGCCAAGTTTCTGCGGGCACAAGACCTGAAGACGCGGACGGTGATTCTGGGCGGCGAGCGCAAGGACATGTTCCGGGTCAAGCGGGCGCTGCGGGCGCTGCAATCGCCGGCGTACGAGAAGGCACGGCTCAAGACGCCAGATCTGCCGACGATCACAGACCGGGCGTCGCTGGAGAATGCATTCAAGCTGCTGCCGCTGTCGATGTTGGCGCTGCGCGTGGCCAAGGCGGAGGAACCGGCAGCGGCGCAGGCGGGCGCAGCAGGCGGGGCCAAGAAGAAGACGAAGCGCATCAAGGGCCAGTGGACGGTCAACATTGAGCGGCAGCAGGACGCGGGCGATGACATGTATTACGTCTGGTTCTACGAGGGCCCACAGACCATGCGCAAGGTGTATGCCGGGCTGGCGCTGCTGGCCATCTTCGCCGTGGTGCTCTATCCGCTCTGGCCACTACGCATGCGCCAGGGCGTCTACTACCTCAGCTGGGGCTTCCTCGGGCTGCTGGGCCTTTTCTTCCTCATGGCCATCTTCCGTGTCGTCCTGTTCTGCCTGACGTACTTTTTGGTATCGCCCGGCCTCTGGCTGTATCCGAACCTGTGGGAGGACGTCTCGTTTATGGACAGCTTCCGGCCTGTTTGGGCCTGGCACGACGTGAGTGTATTTCCTGGTCTAGGCTGCCGTTTTTGCCTTACTGACTTTGCTTTTCTCCCCAGCCGAACCCGAAGAAGAAGAAGAAGTCCAAGTCGTCGTCCGGCACCTCGGTCGAGGCTCAGTCACACTTTGCCGGCACCACGGGCCATGTGCCGCCCGCTTCGGCTACCACGACGGCTACCACCACACAGGCCATGGCTGTGCCGACACAACGACCAGCCGGCTACAAGGCGCCGCAGGTGGAAGAGGTGGAAGACGAGTAGTGTCAACTTTCGAGCGCCGAGAAGGGGGCGTGGCGTGGAAGAGGGCAAAATATGGGTGTGTTGGGCTCGGATATTGTGTTTGCAGCTAGCAGGCCGCAAGTGTATTTATATATATATACAAATGAGCTACTCATGGACAGCTGCGACAAAACGGAGGCTGGGATAATCTCACCCAATCTCCGTGAAATATGCGTAAATGTGTGTATGTATACAAAGTTCCCTTCCTGACCTGTGGCAGCGTCATGGCGACGGAGCGAGGTTCTTGTATAGAACCAGCTGGTCGCGCTTCTCGCCTGATGGGCGCACGACGAAGCCGGGGATGCGACCGGCCTCGACAAAACCAAGCTCGGCAAAGGTGAGGGCAGCCGGGGAGTCTGCATCGGTCTCGGCAGTCTGTAAAGTCAGGACGAAGAAGAGGAAAGAGGAAAGAGGAAAGAGACAAAGTGAGAAAGTGAAAAAGTGAAAAAGTGGAAAGATGCAGTCACGTACCAGCAGCGTCCTGCCAGCAGCGACGGCCTGCTGCTCGACGGCGGCCAAGAGCAGGCGCTCGCCGCCTTTTTGGCGTTCTCGCGGGTTGACCAGCAGCAGCTCGACGGCGGCGACGTGGTGGCTGGTCTCGGCGGGGTGGCTGCGCAGCATGACAGCGCCGACGAGGTCGGAGGCGGCAGGCTTGGCGGCATCCGAAGGCAGCAGCCAGAGCAGGACAACGGACGAGGCCAGCCGGACCTTCCACCAGGCGAGCAGCTTCTCGTGGTGCAGCGGCGGGCTGAAGCTGCCGGAGAGGCCATCGTGGGTGATGCAGGAGCCGTGCAGGGCGGCGAGATAGAGGACCAGATGGCCGTGGACGGCCGAGTCGAACATCTGGATGGCCGGCGAGGAAGACGACGACAGCGGAGGCGAGGACAGACGGCCAAACGAGGACAGAGCCATGTCTGCGGTCGACTGCGGCGAGTCTGGCTTGATGGCAGCCGAGCGGGCAGCTGCGGCCACGTCGGCAGCCACGGCCGCTGCAGCCGCGCCCGACAGGGACGCCGTATCTGCCATGGCGAAGACGTGTGTGCGGTTGGGTCGACTCGATCGACTAGATCGACGGGATCTCGGTGATTGGCGAGACCAAGAGCCCGATCACACGGACGAGCGACGGCAGCTGCGGCTATCCGGACGTCTTCCGCCTGTAGGCTGTGCACCGGCGCAGACGGCAGGTCTGGTTCGCAAGGAGAGCTTGGCCGTGGCAGTCCGGGCCAGAAATGAAGTCGAAACAGACTGGTCCTTCTGGTCTGTCGCGGGAACCGGGCCAATAGGCGCTAAAATCATACGGCAGCGCAAATTCATAGTGACGCAACAGGGCGCTTCGGAGAGTTTTCTCTGGCTAGTGGAGGGGAAGAGCTCAC
Source organism: Grosmannia clavigera kw1407 (assembly GCF_000143105.1). NCBI lineage: Eukaryota > Fungi > Ascomycota > Sordariomycetes > Ophiostomatales > Ophiostomataceae > Leptographium > Leptographium clavigerum. The sequence goes on along the minus strand of NW_014040797.1, from coordinate 1,687,460 downwards.
GTGCGAGCTGTCTGTTTCGGTGCGGGAAGGCACGTTTTTGTGTCGCCACGGCTTGGATTTAGCCATCTCTCATTCCTCACAAGGTTCAAACGCTTCGATATCACCGCACATGCATATCCCGTCCAGCACCGACACACCGCTACTGTGTCTGACGTCAGGCGATTCGTATTGCGTCCGGATCCCCCCCACCACCGTCTTGAGGCTTTTTCCGGCCTCACTTACGGCCTCGGGTGCCAGCGTCCTGGACAGCCGGATACATAGCAGGCCGTGTGGCTCTGGCAGGCATTGTCAAACAGCTTCGACCCTGGCCAACGGCAGTGCTAAGCTCCATGCAGCAAGATGTCCTGGCAGACCGAGGACAGATCAGCGGGGGATAGACATGGGTGGAGTCTCGCTGAGCGGCCAAGCAACTGCGCCGACTTGCCGCAGAATCAAAGCTGGAGTGGGATCAAAAAAGTGGAATAACATGTCGACTGCCGAATCTTGAGGCCGCCGTCAAGCAAGCAGCCCCTCCCAGAAACGCGCGTTCGCTGTCCTTTACGGAGCACCTATATCACTACCTGGCCTAAACGCTGCTCACCAACTGCCCAGAAGAAGCAACGTCTCCCGATCACATCACTACACCCAACAGACAGCAGAGAGAGAACAGGATGCAGAGCATTTTTGCAAAGATCGAGGGCGGCCTCGAGGACCTGGTGGGCGGCACCGAGAAGCACTCGCACACCCACAGTGCCGAGTGTGCGGAGGCACACTCGCCCGAGCACAACAGCAACCGGTTCCAGTCGTTTGCTCCCGAGACCGCCGGCCGGGCCAAGTGGTACGTCGACGGCTGCTCCTACTTCTGGGCCGTGTCGGAAGCACTCGCGAGTGAGCATACAATCTTCCTATAGTTATTATTGTTTCGCTGTCTGCAGACTGCTGACCGCAAGACTAGAGGCCCAACGGACCATCTACATCCTCGACTGGTGGCTGACGCCCGAGCTGTACCTCCGCCGGCCACCGTCCAAGAATGAGCAGTACCGCCTCGACAACATGCTCAAGGCCGCCGCCGAGCGAGGCGTCCAGGTCCGCATCATCGTCTATAAGGAGGTGCCGCAGGCCCTGACCTGTACGTGTGTCCCTTACCTACTGCTGGTTTGACCGAGTCGTGCTGTCCTTTGCTAACCCCGGCCTCTTCCAGTGAACTCTGCCGTATGAACACATCTCCTGCTTGCCTGTGTCCGGCCTCATACTGACCAAGACCGTACAGCACACTAAGCACGCCCTCGAGGCACTGCACCCAAACATCCGCGTGTTCCGGCACCCAGACCACCTGCCCAATGGCCATGACATCCAGGCCGATTTCGAGACGGCTTTCTCCAACATGAGCATGGGTGCCTTTGACCTGTCCAAGATGGGACAAGATGCCCTCAAGGCGCTGTATGGCACCAGCGATGACATGGTGCTGTACTGGGCCCACCACGAGAAGCTGTGTCTCATCGACGACCACATTGCCTTTATGGGCGGTCTGGATCTGTGTACGCGATACTCGTCCCCTGTTGTTCGATGCCGAAGACTGACATGGATACGACAGGCTTTGGACGTTGGGACACCAACAGTCACCCTATTGCCGATGCCCATCCCGGCGACCTAGATGCCATCATCTTCCCCGGCCAGGACTACAACAACGCCCGTGTGTACGACTTTGCTGACGTCGACAAGTGGGAGAACAACAAGCGTGCGTATAGGCCCCTTTCCGCCCAAGAAGACGCCTCGTCCTGCAGAAGCTCACCATATTCCAGTTGACCGCACCCAGAGCTCGCGCATGGGCTGGTCCGACATCAGCATCAGCCTGTCGGGACATATCGTGCCCAGCCTGATAACGCACTTTATCGACAGATGGTGAGTCAGAAAAGCGCTTTCTGTGACTGGTTTTTATGATGTTCACAAGCTCTGCGTGCAGGAACTACATCTTCGACAGCAAGTACGTGACCCGTAAAGAGGGCGCCTACGAGAAGCTTGGGATGCCCAGCGAGCCGCACACCGTGCCTGAGAGCCTGTGGGGCAATGGCGGATCGCTGCTGGAGGGCGGACAGCGCTTCGTGGGCGGCCTGCACAAGCACCTGCAGCACCGCATGAACCAGTTCTTGGGCGGCGGTGATGGCGACGAGGAAGCGGAACCCACGCGGGGCGGCAGCCACGGCGGCAATTACGGCGGCAACCAAGGCGGAGACTACGGCGGCGACAATGATGATAGCATGCATATTCAGCTGACACGCAGCTGCTGCGCCTGGTCGGCCGGTCACCCGACAGAGCACTCTATCGCGAACGCATACATTGCCGCGATCACAGGCGCCGAGCACTTTGTCTATATTGAAAACCAGTTCTTCATCACAGCCACGAGCGATGAGCAGCGCCCGGTGACCAACAAGATTGGCCGTGCCATTGTCGACCGTATCGTGCGGGCCCATCAGAACGGCGAGGACTTTGGCATGATCGTGTGCATCCCGGCGGTGCCGGGCTTTGCCGGCGATCTGCAGGCCGACTCGGCTCTGGGCACCCGGGCCATTATGGAGTTCCAATACAACAGCATCAGCCGTGGCGGCAACAGCATCTACGAGGAGCTGCGGGCAGCCGGCGTGGGCGAGCCGGAGCAGTATCTCCGCTTCTACAACCTGCGCAGCTACGACCGTATCAACACGGCCCCGCTGATGGGTCGGATCGAAAAGGATAGCGGTGTGTCGTATGGCGATGCCCGGCGCGAGTTTGACGATGCTGTCGAGTCTGGCTACGATGGCTACAGCCGTGACCACGAGACCCATGGCCACCTGGGCGACAACTACCATCGCTACCAGGCTGCTGCTCGGGCTGCTCCCAACGACCCTACCGCCGACACCGTCTCGGCCTGCTACACGTACGGAGGCCCAGCACTCGTCGACGTGCCCTGGAGTGGTGAGGACCCGGAGGCCGAGATTGCTGCTTATGTCAGCGAAGAGCTCTATATCCACACCAAGGTCCTCATTGCCGACGACCGGCTGGTCATCTGTGGCAGTGCCAACCTCAATGACCGCTCGCAGCTGGGCAACCACGACTCGGAGATTGCCGTTGTCATCGAGGACCCGAAGCACCCGGTACGCTCGTCCATGAACGGCCGCCCGTATGTTGTCGGTGCTTTTCCCGCGAGCCTGCGCCGCCAGCTGTTCCGCAAGCACATTGGCCTGCTGCCGGACCTGCCGTACGACAGGCCAACGCATAACGTACGTTTTCCACAAGAGACTTTACCAAGGTCATGTGATGCTGACTAATCACAGTTCCTCCCCGTCACCGCTGGCCTCAACGAGTACGACTGGAACAGCACGGCCGACCGGCTGGTGGCCGATCCGCTCAGCCCGCACTTCCGTCGCCTGTGGACCGGTACTGCCCACACCAACACGGAGGCCTTTGACGACGTCTTCCACTGCGTGCCCACCGACCGCGTGCGCACCTGGGACGAGTACGACGACTACTTCTCCAAGTACTTTGTCCTGCCGGGCACCACGGACGACAAGAAGGACAAGGCCAAGCTGGGAAGAGAGGAGTGGGAGGACAACAGCGCGGAGCCGCAGCTCCTGCCCGATGGCAAGGCTCCCTACGGCCACGTGGCGCCCTGCTTCCCTGGTGGTGTTGAGGCCTTGAAGAATCGTCTGGGCGAGATCCGTGGAAACCTGGTCGAAATGCCGCTGCAGTTTCTTGTAGACGTTGATGACCTGGCCAAGAACGGCATTACGTTCAACGGCCTGACCGAGGAGATCTACACGTGAGACGCAGGCTCACTACCCTTGACAGAAATGCAGCTCCAAGCGTTTTCCCATTGTGTATTGTTGCCCTTCTGATCTATGAATGCATGCATTATATATTATCGTCTCTTGTCCCCAGCAATGCACAGCCCTGGCCGACAGCTGCACTGCATCGTATTGGCTCGGCGTTTGTGTGTGCTGTTTTGACTCATGCGCCCGTTCCATGCTCACGGAAGTATGAGCTTCGGCCCGGCAGGATACGGAACCAACAGAGAGAGGTCCTGGCTGACCTCGGAAGTGAGGGAAGCAAACCCAATAGTAGTACACAGATCCTCGTACTTATAGACCAACGCAGGGAACATGAGACGAAGACAGGGAGACAAAAACAGCCAGACTCCATGATCTTCTAACTAGACAAAAAAACAAAACGAAGAGAGAACCGGCCATGATGCATCGTTGGCAATCCGGCACCGCCCCTCTGGACGGTGCGCCTTAGTCTACCTTGCCGTTCGCGTTCAGCCCGGTCCCTAGGATGGGCAGCTTGAAGTCTTTCCGGCCCAGGCTGTCCTCCAGCCGGGAGTGTCCCCGTGTCCACCGGACCCGGCCGCGGAACCACGACGCCACGCCCAGCGACATGCCCAGGAAGCAGCCGATTGTCAGATACGGGTGCTCCGAAAAGGTCACCCGTATGTCGAAAAAGACCTTTTCGATGCTCGAGATGGTCAACTTCGGCTTGATCTTCGGCGGAGACGCTGTCACCTTATTGAGCGTCTCCAGAATCGATGTTCGCGATGGCAAGATCGAGTTGCCCGTGATGGTCTGGTCCCAGTAGCGCCGGTTCTGATGGGGTTAGCAGAGGAAAAGAAAGACGGAGGAGGCCGACACAAAATAGAATGATAAGAAAGTGAAAAACTCACGTCCTCGTCGTTAATCACTACTCGCTCGCCGTCCTTGACGTCAATGCCATATGTCGTGCGCAGCCACCGCTGCCAGAAGACGCCGTCGACCCAGGCAAAGGAAACCTCCTTCTTGTCCGCCCGGTCCATGTTGATCCGGATGCTCTTCGCCGCCCGCAATGCCCGCTGGTCGTTGCGGTCTTCGGCCTCCTCAATGCGCAGCTGCTTGGCATCGCGCAGCTCCTGCCGCTCCAGCTGGAACAGCTGGATCTGCTTGTCCATCCACTCACTGGCCGCGCTCTTCATCTCCCGGATCGCACTGGCAAAGCCCTCTGGGTCGTCCCGCTTCAGGATACCCAGCACGACCAGCTTGCCGTCCACAATCTCCCGTGCATTCGATGCCGTGAGCTCCGGCACGATCGGCAACCACACCGACTTCATCCAGTTCAGCACCTGGTGCGTGTCGCGCATCTCGTTGGGCGTCAGCGGCGGATAGTACGTCGGTCGTCCCTCGCGCGACACGACTAGCCGCGGCCACGTCGTGATCTTGAATCGATCGTACAAGGCCGTGTCGTTGGTCTTCACCAGCTTCGCATGGCCGATCAGACTCAGCGGGAGCCGCTCCAGCGCCATAAAGTCCTCCCCAGTGGTGGCAAAGTCGTAAAAGTACAGAAAGATCACGTCCTCTTTCTTTTCCAGAGCCTCAAACGACACGGCGTCAACGTCCTTGACGCCTTCGCAGATGTCAACCGCCTTCTCGGCATACTGCACAAAGTCGCCGAGGCCGCGCAGCCCGTCGTAGTCGACACGCTCGCCGCCCCGAAAAAATAGAATTGTCGGGTAGCCGTTGACATGCACATCTTTGCACAGCCGTGACTCCTTCTCGCAGTTCACCTCGCCGATGTTAAGTCGGCCTCGCATCTCCTTTGCCAGCTGGTTCCAATTTGGCGCCATAGCCTGGCAGTGGTGACACCACGGGGCATAGAACTTGATGAACCACGGGTCCTGCGTCGTCGTGACGAGTGTCTGGAATGACTCCGCGTTGAGTTTCTGTGATATCCCGTTGGGGTTCGGCGTGGCTGTCGACTTGGGTGGGCCCCGGTAGACCGGACCGGGCGAGGTCTTCTTGGACTTGTCCTTATTGCGCCTGGTATCCTTGCTGTCCGTGGCACTACCAGCAGCAGCGTCTTTGGCAGTGTTTCCGGTCGTGGCATCATTTGCAGCCCCAACCTTCACGGCAGTACCGTCCGCAGCAGCAGGGATGGCAGAAGCAGCTGCAGGTGACTGCAGGGCAATGACTGCCCCAGCCTCTGCGGCAATCGTAGGGTGGGCGGCAGCTTCCTCCACGGGTAGCAAAACCGGATTCGGCCGCGTGCCTGGGCGTGCTGCCTCCAAAGCAGATTCGATGGCGGTGCCGAGCTCCTCCATGGTCTTGACGCCTTCGAAGACGGTCGTCACCACGCCGTCCACGAACAGCTTCGTAGTTGGATACGACTTCACCCCATGCTTCGCGCAGAAATCGTAGTGGGCGACGCAATTGACAGACGCGAATTGGATGTTGTAGTATTTGTCAGCGGTGACGGTTGGATCGCCACCGGGAGCTATCGCCGTGCGGTAGTACTCGTACAGCTTCTGAAAGGTCGGCGCATAGCGCTTGCAGTGATGGCAGTAAGGGCTGCGTGCCGAACATTAGCGACAGAAGCGCAACCATACAAGAGAGAGGGGCTGCTCACCTGTACAGCTTCACCATCATGAATTTGGACTGGGCCAACTCCTGGTCAAAGTTTGTCGGCGTCAGTTCGTTGAACGGTGGGACCTTGACGCCGTCAAACATGGTCCAGCCCGGTGGCAGGTCTGCTGGGGGTGCTGCCGGAGCGGCTGCCGGAGCGGCTGCCGGAGCAGCTGCTGGGACAGCATCTTCTGCAGCTGCGCCCAAGACAGCTACGCCTAATAGCGAGACGAGCGAAAGAAGCCTCATGGTGAGTGAGGCGGCCGGGATGCCTCGCGTCAGAGAAAGGCGTCCCGAGTGGCAACAGCCGGTATGGCCGCAAGCAAACCGAGAAGGTCGGTGGACGCGAAGCGGATGAGAACAGAGAGATGGCTACGCCGTTCTCAGACGGTGTCGTAGACCTGACGACAAATTGCGAGAGCCGGCTAATCGAAGAGGTGGTGCATCAGGAAGACCGTTCGGGGGGGATCGACAGTTTGGCACACCGTGTGGAAGAAAGGCAGGACCACAATAGACGGCAATAAGCGCGGCCAAGGCCAGCCGAGTCGTCAGGCTGTCGGCACGAAAACGCAATCGTGTTCAGTATTAGTTATCGGATAGCGTCAAGTAAAAGCGTGGGCAGAGCGAATCGCAGAAAAGCCACCCACGATCCAAAAGAACAAGATATGGGAAGGGATTGTGTCAAGGAAGGCGACGTCGTCGTCTGCGCCTTCAACGTGGGAGAAAGGGTGGGGAGGCCACGTTAGGATGCGAAGGAAGAGGAGCCGTTTTTTCCAGGTCGTCGATGAAGAATCGAATTCAGGAGGCGTTGGCGTTTCCTTTGGCAAAAGCGTGAGTCCATAGGGAACAACAGCCAATCAGCAGGCGCAATATGTTTCTGTTAGTGCAGGAATACATATTCTGCGTGTTGTGCAGGGGTTGGCTGCGCTACAGTAACAGAGTGGCATTTATTTTTGGAAATGCGTAGGCCTAGGCCCTATGACTTATGGGGATATCTTGTGATCCGTTGTGAGACGGACCTTTATAGAAGGAGCGATGCTGCGAAGGATCTCCAGGACCTTACTTGCGCTGTTGACAAATGGCTGCCGAGCAGTCGGTCACACACAGTAAAATGGAAAGTCCATCCAGTCGCGACCGCCACGTGACATGACTAGACGCGTCTTCGCCTTTGTCATCACTCACCACTGAGAAGTTGAGTGAGCCGAGATGGGCGGACAGCAAGCGGTGATACCGTCAAAGCGGGCGCTTGACGAAGCCGATGCTGGAGTTGGTAAAGATCCCAGAGGCATTGTCATCAAGTCCCTGTCTGTGCCGGTCAGTCCTCCATGGAAGAGGAGGCGGAACGGGGAAGAGGCGCATGATAGCACCAGCACCGATGCCGGAGTGCGGTTCAGGAGTCCGTTTCAGCTGACGGCCATCCGTGACCTGCCGGCCGAGGACAACGTCGACACGGTGACGGTGGACGAGATATTTGGCAGCCCGTTGGTGGCCGAGTGCTGGGAATTCAATTATCTGCACGACATTGGCTTCTTCATGGACGCCCTGAACGAGGACGTGCGCCACCTGGTGCACGTGCACGTGGTGCACGGCTTTTGGAAGCGGGAGGACCAGCGGCGCCTCGAGCTGGAGGCCGAGGCCGCGCGCTACGCTAACGTGCAGCTGCATACGGCCTTTATGCCGGAGCCGTTTGGCACGCACCACTCCAAGATGGCAGTACTCTTCCGGCACGACGACACCGCGCAGGTGGTCATCTACACGGCCAACATGATACCCCACGACTGGGCGAACATGACACAGGGCGTCTGGCGCTCGCCCCTACTTCCGCTCCTGGCCGATGATGTCGACGGAGAGGACGAGAGTGAGATCGATGGCCCCGTTGGGAGCGGTCGTCGCTTCAAGACGGACCTGCTCAGTTACCTGAGGGCCTACAACCAGCGGCGCTCCATCTGCCGGCCGCTCGTCGAGAGGCTGGCACGCTACGACTTCGCGGCCGTACAGGCTGCCCTGATCGCCAGCGTGCCGGGCAGACATTCCCTAATCCGACAGCCCGACGAGAAGTATCACACCCAGTGGGGATGGACAGCTCTGAAAAACACTCTTCGCTCGGTGCCGGTGCAGGCAGTCGCGCCCTCCACCGAGATCGTGCTGCAGGTGTCCTCCATGGCGACGCTGGGACCCACGGACGCATGGATTCGACACACACTTTTCAGTGCGATGGCCACGGCTAGTAGTGCTGTCGATAAGGGCGGCAGCATCGGCAAAGAGGAGCTACAGCAGCCTCGGTTTCGTGCAGTCTTCCCCACGGCAGACGAAATACGGCGGTCACTGGAGGGCTACAAGTCGGGTACTTCGATTCACACCAAGATACAGTCATCGCAGCAGCAGAGACAGCTGCAATATATGCGGCCGTTGCTGTGCCATTGGGCCAACGATTCGCCTGATGGGGCGAGTATGTATCTTTCTCCCTCCCCCTTACTGGGCGATTACGTACAACACCCCTGACAAGAGCCAGAGCTCCCAGATGGTGCCACCCCGATTGTAAATGGCCGCAAACGGGCAGCGCCACACATCAAGACATATGTGCGATATGGCCAAGTCGGCGTGGACTGGGCATTGCTTACGTCAGCCAATCTGTCGAAACAGGCCTGGGGCGAGGCTGTGACTGCAGCAGGTGAGGTGCGGGTTGCATCGTGGGAGATTGGCGTGATGGTCTGGCCGGGCCTGTTTGCGGAGACGGCTGTGATGCAGATAGTCGGCGGAAGCGACAGCGTGCTGCAGCCGGCGACCGGAAAGGCTGCGGGGAGACCAGTAGTGGCCCTGCGGGTCCCGTACGATCTGCCCCTGCAGCAATATGGCAAGGGTGAGATACCGTGGGTGTGCACGCTACCTGACGAGGAGCCCGACTGGACCGGACAAGCGTGGAGCGGTTAGAGCGCGAGAAGCGTGTGCCTGCTGCGTGTAGAAATCAGGTCGGGTAACGTAGTTATATGCAGGACAAAGAAGAGAACATGTCAAAGACTTTAAAATTCCTGCACAGCTAAACATGGGATGTGTGGGCTGCTCTCAGCCTCGAATGCACAGTTTTCCCTCAAGCCTGCGTCGCCTTCAGAGACCAGCTCTCCTACGAGGAGCCGACAGTCTCGGGCTCCTTGCTCGCATCGTATCCGTGCTTGGCCTTGAGCTTCTCAATGTACTCGACATAACGCTCCTGAGCCTGCTCGGCGGTCAGGCCCTCGTCGACGGCCTTCTGCCAGGCGGCCTTCTTTGCCTTGCCCTGTTGTGGATGGCGGGTCAGAATCCCGAGATAGTCTCTAGGCACAGCTAGGAAGGAAGCACTTACCTTGAGGTCAAACATGCCAGGGCTCGGGGCCGTGGTGATGTCCTCGCCCATGGCCACCTTGTAGAGGCCTGCAGCACGGCGTGTCAGTAATCTGGTGGTCCCTTGTGGCGCTGTATCTCCTTTTTGAGTGTCCCATTGGTGGGCATACCATAGATGTCCAGGAGCTCCTCGTTGCTCGGCTTGGACGTGAGCTTCTTGGAGTCCAGCACGGCCTGCTTGAAAGCCTCGGAAGTAGACATGTTGCTTGAATTGTAGATTTCTCGACTGGTGTTTGATTTCTGCTTAGAAGAGAAGGCGTCGAAGACTGTTGTCGTCGGGGAAATGCGTTGAGAAAGCTTGCTTTAGAGCGGGGGATGGAGAGAGTTTGGCGGTGGACCTGGATTGTTGAGACCTGGTTGGGAGGCGGAATGGTGGGGTAGCAAGATGAGTTAGTGCGTGTCTGGGCTGGCTCTGCTCGTCATTTGACAGTCGCCAAACAGGGAAGCCGCATTCTGGCGACACCACGCCTGTAACAGGTGGTATTTGTACTCGCAATAGCGACGTGTGGAAGGAGCGTATATGAGCGCGTAAGATGGTAGTCACATGTCCGAACAGCCCGGATGGCAATGCGAATACATATTAGCTCCCGATAGCGTTGCATACATAGACCGGCCGTGTGCATGTGCCAAAGTGTCCCACTCGTCCTGGTACCCAGTCTGTTCAGTTCAGTTCTTGCTCGTCTCTATCTACAGGGAATACAGCTGCCTCGTCTCGCTCTGAAGCAGAAACACCGTCTGAAAGGAATGAAAGCCCGATCTCCAACAGCACCGCCTCCTTCACCTCACCTTGGCGTCGTCAATCTCCCGCCGCAGCTGCTCCAGGATGTGCTCCCGCGACCGCAGGTGGGCCTCGAGGCTCTCGACCTGCTCGCGCACCGTGCTGAGGTCGTCGGCGACGCCGTGCAGGCTGGACGCCGCCTTGGCCTTGCCGGTGCCGTCCTCGAGATCGCGCAGCTCCTTGCGCTTATAGTCGAGCAGCTGCTCGAGCTCGCGCTTGACGAGGGCCGGCTTGGTGTCGCGCTTGCCGCCAGCGCCGCCGGCCGAACGCTGCGCCGCACCGCCCTCGATGTCGGCGATGCGCTTCTCCAGGTCCTGCAGCTGCTTCTTCAGCCGGACCTCCTCCCAGTCCTCCGTCTTCTGCTCGGCTGAGAAGTCCGTGCCGCTGCTGGCAAAGCCGGAACGGCCCAGACGCGTGAGGTACTGGTCGCCAAACTTGGCCTTGCGGCCGGTCGATGTCGAGTCGTCGGCCCGCGTGGCCCAGCGCGAGTTGGCCGCCGCCGTGCTGGCATTGCCGACCTGGTAGTCGATCTTGTTGTGCTCGAAGCTGGCCCGCAGCGACGCCGGCACCGCACGCGGGATCCGGTAGCCCTCGTGCCGGTAGTTAAGGATGTGCAGAAAGGCCAGGCAGGCGTCCTTGTTGATCGACGAGCCTGCCGACGGGTTCACCAGGTTCCATGCCGACCGGATGTCCGTGTCCGGCACCTCAAGCGATTCGTATAGGTCCTGCAGCGCAGGGACTGCAACTTCTGTCAGCAAGATCCAAAGACCAAGATCCAAAACGCAACACGTCCGCAAGGCCACTCACACGATACCTCGCCGCGCATGTCCCGGCTCTCCATGTAGATCTGCTCGTACTTGGACTTGTCGGCCGGGCTCATGTACCAGTCGAAGCCGTCTTTGAGCGGGGGCGAGTCCGGATCGTCGACCTCGACCTGCTCAAACTGCGTTGCCTTGCCCGTCAGCGCCCGGCCTGCCTGCACCAGATGTGCCTTGGACTCGGGCACCAGCCAGTCCGGCAGCGTGTTCGGAACGTCGGGATACTCCTGCGAGCTGTCAGCGGGCGCAAAGACGGAAGACACGAAGCTCAACAGCTACCCACCCCGTTCAGAATGTCAAAGATCAGCCGCATCGCCACGCAAAACTCCTCAAAGTCCAGGTTGCCATCATTGTCGACGTCGGCCAGATCCCACACCCGCTCCAGCTGCCCGTCACGCAACCCGCTGTTCTTCAGCACCGGCGCCGCCTGCTCGCCCGTCAGGAACTTGCCGCCGTTCGTCCGCGCCGAGAAGATGTTCCAGTACGTGTCAATCTCCCGCTGCTCGATCCGTGGTGGCGCCATGGCTGCCTCTCGCGTCGCGTTGCCCTCGTGTCGGAGCAGCGTATCGCTTCTTCGAATGTCTCAGACCGATCTTCGATGTCAAGTGCCAGATTTTCGTCCCTACTATTACTCGCCGATGCCGATAACGTCGCCGATTCCTGCAGTGTTGGCAATGCTCCGTAGGCTCGTAGGCTGAAGCTCGGATCGATCGCCACTAAAGTGCTCCGCAACAGCTTCGCTAGGGGTTTTATTGATGACTAATCACTACTCCCTAATCGCTCCAATTCTGGGACATCCTCGCAAGTTCTCCTTTCTCCTTGCAGCCCGGTCGATCAATGTTGTGTAATACCGTACTACCCCCTCCCAGGCGCTTCTACTGTGCAGCTTTACCCTTTCACTGCGACACTGGGATCAGCCTCGTCAATCAGTGCCGGCTGGCTGCTGCTACCAGTCCCTTGAACGTGCACTTTGAAGCTCGGCTGCCTTCCCCTTCCGCGTCCACCTCCGCCACCCCTGCCGCGGCCTCCACGGCCGCTACCTCGGCCTCTGGTGCTCGTTGCCGCCGGAACAACAGGCATCCTCACCTCGACGCTGTCGGCAGCTGCGTCCCGCATGGAATCTTCCGGGGCGGCTTTCTTGCGACGACGCTTAACGGTGTCGCCCGTGCCGGTGCCGGCAGCTGCGGGTGCTAGGCCACGCGGCGATAGACGCGAATGACCCTTCAAGGCGATGACAGGCTGGTTGTGGCCGTGGCCGTGGTCCCCTTCTTCGCATCCGTTGCAATTGCTGAACATGTCGATCTCGAAGCGGCCGCCGCCGCTGTGACCGAGCCAGTGGCCCAGGTCGACAGTGTCGCGCACGAAGCCGACGCTGCTCAGATACTCCTGTGCCATGGTAATCTGCCGCACGGTGACAATGTCGGTAATGAGGCCTGGGTCCGCGATAGGCGGCAAGTAGTAGCGAGAGTTGAAAGGCATCTCGACGGGGCTGGCCAACCCGCTCGGAAAGATGTCCCTGGCTGTCTGTGACATTGTGATGTAGCGGAGCAGCTCGCGCTCGTGGACCTGGGATGCCTCATACTGGCGGAGGGCAATTGTGTAGGCGGCCAACTTGCGCTGCTCGCGATCGTACAGGGCGCGGAAGCCCGCCTCTTCGACGCTGGTGAGCTTGAGCAAGGTCACTGTCTCATCATAGGCAAACCACGAGGTGAGCTCCCTAACCACGATGAGTTTCATATTGTCGGGCACAGCTTGCCAAGTGGTGCAGCTGGTCGACGAGGTGCCTCCTCGGTTCTGGACAAGGCCCTGTTAGCAAGGACTGAGGCACTGGCTGCCTGCCTCATACTCACGTTCTTCATGCTCTTTACTGTCGAGCCAGCCTGGTCACCTTGGAGGCCCCAGCCCGACTTGCCGGTCATTACGTTGAAGCTGCTATTATCGAAGCTACTGCTGCTGCTGATGGAAAGACCGGCGGTCTTAGATCGGTCTGACTTGATCTTCTGTCTCTTCACTGTCTGTGGCGACTCGCCAACCTGTTCATTCCCTCGTCTCTTAGCCTTGGAGCTCCCAGCAGGCATGGAGAATGATCTTCGCCAGCGGGCAAACTGAGCCTCGAGCTGCTCCTCTGCCGAGTCAATGGCCTGTGTCAAGAAGTCCTCCTTTTGCTGGTATATCAGCCCCGTAGCAGCAGCACTGTCTGGCCCGCTGGAGGACACAGAAATGGGCTGCCTCAGAATCCGGTCTGCTGCCCGGTGGAAGTCTGCGAGAGCCTCGTTTGGGTGCCGACGAGGGTCATCCAGCGCACGAGTGGGAAATGCAGTTGTCCAGCTGAGCTCGGGGGCGAATGAGGAGCGTGGTGGCTCTTGATCTTCCACAGACGAGCCGGAATCAGAGCATGCGAACTCCTTATAACGGCCGGGCTGGCGACGGCTGGTGGCAGGACGAAGCTTGGGCATGTCGAGGCTGTCTCAAGGGATGCGATTCAAAGGCCAGAGCAGAGGACAAACAATAGTGAAGGAGCAACGAGGGAGCCGTGGCCCTCTTGGAAGCTGTGTCGTCAGCTCTCTCGATCTCCCTTGGAACTGCTGCACGGCCTGAAGCAGGCAGGGCAATGCTGATGTAATGGCACGGGTCGCACCTTCCGTTCTAGTCCTCGAAGCGAACAATGCCGGTGCAAAGCGTTTGTCTGCCCGAAAGCTGAAGGAGAGTGTTACGGGAATCAGAGGGACAGGTGAATGGAAGGTGAGATATCAGGTCAGGTCAGGCCTGTCCCGGCCCTTATTCACTTGCATTGAGGCCCAGCCCCGAATTCTTTACGATAACACAATAACACAATGCACAATACTCGTTGTAACTACAGCACACGCCGTTGTATAACACGGCGTGTGGTCCTCTAATTTCTATAAAGACGATGGATCCAAAAAAGCCCTGCCTGTCTCGCCGCTTCGCCAACCCAAAATTCCGAAAGACACCAGCCTGAACGAGCTGTCCGCCCAGATACCGACACATGGTCCTCGCCACAGACACGAGAAAGCCGCCCTAGCTCGGCGGCACCTGCAGGCCGGCAACGTCTGAGAACGGGACAAAGGTTTTGCGTTCCAGATATCGAGCCATATCCAGGTGCAACCGGGGCGTTTCGGCCGACGGCTCCCGTGACAACGCGTAGTCTCCCTCCGCCTCTCTGCGGTCATCTTCGTCGTCTAGTGTCTCTTCGATCCGTCGCTTGGGCCAGCTTCTGCTCCTACTGGCCGACGATCTGGGCGGGACGGCGTTGCGAGATGGAATCGGCACCAGCGATCTGTCCCGGGATGGAAAGGACCTAGTCTCGGCAGGAGGCTGGCTACTGCAGTCGATATCAGCGTCGGCAGCGCCGCCATCGTTGCTGCAACCAACGTCGCGCTGCGCCTGAAGGATCTCGCAGTAGTTCAGCAGCATGCCCTTGGTGTCCTCGTCAAAGCTAGTGCAGAAGCGGCAGGCGTTGACAAACTGCAGAGCCTCGATCAGGCTGACGCCGTAGACGGTCAGGATGTAGGCAGCCACAACAGCAGCCGAGCGCTCGTTACCCGTCTCGCAAAAGACGAGCACGCGGCCGGCGCCGGCTCCGTTGTCAGAGCCGGCCTGTTGGAACTGCTGCATCATGTGCTCGTTGATGGTGCGCACAACGCCCGGCAGCGCCCGGATCAGCTCGCCACGGCGGTCCTCAAACACGTCGACGTAGTGGACGGCGATGCCGAGCTCACATGCGGTGCGGCCAACCGACAGCAGGCGGGCCTCGGCCATGCGGCTGTCGCGCGTGGCTAGCAACATGGTGATGCCGGCACGGCGCAGGAAGTCGCGGTCGCGCGCCACGGACGATGGGCCCAGGTACATGAAGTCGAGCACAGGTTGGGCCACGCGGCGCTTCTCGTACGTCCAGCTGTGGGTGTTGTGCTGGGCCGTCTGCGGCCGGCTACCGGTGACCTGGTGCAGCTGCTCGGCTGAGAGACCCATGATGGCTGCGTTGAGCATCGATGGCCGCATCGACATGGACCCAGACACATTTCGGTAGGTCAAGGCGGCCGTGAGGGCCCCCATGGCCGAATCATCATCGCCACGCGCGGCCATCTGCTTCCGGCGCACCTCCTGGGCCTGTTCTCGCTGCTTCTGCACGGCCCGGAAGGCGTGGGCAGCAGCGTCCGGGCCAGTGGTCAGCACCTCTACCCGCGACTGTGGCTGGCCCCATCCACGCAAGACCGAAGAACCAGCCAGCGGGACGACGATACTCGGCGCTGCGGGCGCGTGACCAACGTACGGCGCGTTGGCCACGACCCCCTGGGGCAGGATCATGCCGCCAGCGATAGCGGCCGCGATCCTTGTGTGAGGTGGAGATGGCGGGTCGACGTCCATGATCAAAAGGAAAGAGGTAGCTCCAGGCGACGCGTTTGGGAGCTTCTGCAGGCAGCAGAGCTAGTAGAGGCAGGCAAGAAAGAATGTGACCGCGGGTATTATGATGAAGGAAACAGAAAAAAAAAGCAACAATGTGGTAAAAAGACGGCAAATAGGTATGCAGCCCGCTGCCAAAGAGTATTGTGATCCTGGGTTTGGGTGGCGGCTTAGAAGACGCCCTAAAAAAAGGGCGGCAGTGGGTTTTCAATTCCGACGTTGGTGAGGCCATGTCTCAATAATGTACTCCGTACAGAGTACCAGACAAACAAACGGCAGCCTGTACTCTCTGGCTCCTTCCCCACTTGCTTTGTACCGTGGAAACGAGACAGTGCAGGGCCGCTCCTTCCACGTCCGACTCGTTTATCTCGCCATGAGAGCTCTGCTTCATAATACTACGATATCGCAAGCACGGGAATGCAGGGGCGAACTACAGCGCTCGATGCAGTAGTGCTTGCCGAGCCCGTAACACGCCGTTATAGTAGCACGCGGGCTCCTGCCGCCCGGCAGCAGCATGCCGCATTTTTAATCGAGCCTGCATATACGAGCCCAGAACCGTGGCGGTCACGTGCTTAGTCATCCGAGCAGCTTCATTACTATGCTACTATGCCCACGTAGACGCCATGCATGCATACAGGCGCGGAGAGGGGATGTGTCTCGTGTTTTGCAGTCCACCGGCTGTTTTCTAGCTCTTCTGTAGTCCCCCGTCGGCGGTCATCCGGCCGCCGACATGCTGTTCTCTCTGGCCAGCGGCGACGGGATCTCGGGCGTGACCGAGCGCGAGTCCGACGCATTGGGCCGTCTAGCCGCCGCCGAAATGGTGCGTGTCATCGCCGGGGCCGTCGACACGGACGACTTCTTCCTCCGCCGGTCAGATGTGCAGGACCCTGTGCTCTCCTTTCGGCCTACCGCAGCGGCAGCGGCAGTGTCTTCGACCTCCACGGCCGGTGTGCCGCTGCGCGAGCCCGTCGACATGCTGCCGCGGCGCGAGCTGTTGCTGCGCGTGCGGCGATGCTCGCGCTCGACGGCGACGTGGCGCGGATGGTGCAGCTGGTGGTGGGCGTTTTTGTCGCCGCTGCCGCCGCTGCTGCCGCCCATGTCACCACCCCGGCCACGCGGCGTGTAGGGCCGCTGCTGCTCGCTGGAAGTGACAGCAGGGCGGCCGGGCAGCCACCAGAACCAGCTGCCGGAGTTGTAACGCAGGGCGCGGTCCTGCTCCTTGAGCTTCCGGCGAATGAGGGCGCGACGCTCGTTCTCGCGTTCCCAGTACTCCTGGCGGTACAGCTCCCAATTCTCGCGGAAGGTGGGCGAGAAGGGCTTGGCGAGCAGCAGCAGCTTGACATAGTCGCCGCCGGGCGCTAGATCCTCCTGGTGGGCGTGCAGGTGCTGCATGCCGGGGTGGGAGTGAGAGTGCCCGTGGCCGTGGCCGTGGCCGTGAGTGGCGTGCTGGGTGGCAGCGGCAGCACGGCTGCTACTGCTGCTGCCCTTTTCCTCGTCGCGGACGATGATGGCCGGTATGGTGTTGGTGCCGGAAGCGGTGCGGCCGGGACTGGGGCTGACAGACGGGTGGCCGGTGGCCGAGAGGTGCAGCTCGCGGTCGACCTCACGCAGGATGGCGGGCTCGACGTAGCGGTAGGACGAGACGCCGGCGCCGTTGGAAAGCAGGCCGTAGGTCAGGAACCAGGCCAGCGTGGACAGGGTCTCGGCCAGCCAGGAACGCTTCATCAGCACGAGCTTGCAGTTGATGTGGCGCAGGCCGCGGTTGGACACGTTGAACCAGCGACGCGGCCAGCGCACGCCGCGGTCCCAAATGCCGGTGGCCCAGATCAGAACGGCCGTGATGGCGCCGCCCATGAAGCAGACCTTTTCGGCTACGTCGACGACCCAGTAGACGGAGCCGCCCACGCCGCTGCCGTCCTCGCGCGGCGCCAGGAACAGCGCATAGCCGAAGCCCAGAATCCAGCCGCTCAGCAGGATGAGGAAGAAGGTGTGGTGGCGGCGGCGGGCCCGCAGCGCCAGGTATTGGGCCCGCAGCGATGCCTCGAGGATGAGCAGGTTGAGGTAGATCATCGCCGGCGAGCCGGGCGTGTGCGAGAGCGGGTCGCCGTCAGGGCTACCGGAGCCGGGGCCGCCAAGCCCAAGTGCCGCTGCCGCCTTGTAGCCGAGACTGCCTGGCCCAGACAGCGGCGCCCCCTTGACGAGGGAGTCGAGGTCGTCGGCCATGGCCAGCCGGAGTGCAGGCGGGGTCCTCCGTCTGGTGTGAGGCCCGTCGGGAGGGGGCGTGCGCTCGTTTGTGGCTGTTTGCTGCTTGCTGCTTGCTCGCGGGCTGTTCGAGTGCAGCGAGAGGAGCCGTCGGGAGACGTCAGATCGTCGTCGTCGTCGAGGTGGCGTGGAAGCGAACAGGACCAGACTCGTCTGTCCACCCGTCTCCACGGCCGGTCGGTGAGGAGAACACGATAACAGCTGCGATAAGGCTGGTCATGTGACACTCCGGACTAATCACACAGTTGGACCGGCATGCGTAAATTAGGGCCTTAGCAACTAACACTACGTAACCGTTATCGTGGCCCTCTTCCTATTGTTCTCTTACCCCACGTTAGGCTTCTCTTGCTGTTACTTACTCGTTTGTTTATTTTCTCCTTGCTTACTCTCGTTTCCGTACTTCATCTTTCTTCTGTCATCTTAAATTGCTTCTGTTTTCATAAGCTGTCTCTACTGTGCTCGTATAATGGATCCTTTGTCAATTTCCGCCTCCATTGTCGGCATTTAAATACCGGCGCTTTGGTAGTCTCCAAGCTGCATGCTATCATCAACAGCATCCGTGATGCATCCTGTCTTGCGCAGAGCCTGGTGCTAGAGATTAATACTATTTCGGTGGTTGTCCAGTCTCTGAGCTCCTACATCGATGGCCGCGTCCAGGCATCTGTCGACCGAAACGCTCTGATTCTGCTCGAGCAAGTGTTGGCGACGCTGACGGGCTGTGTCACGACATACTCGGACCTGAGCGGTCTGATAGGTGGCATTAGTGTAGACAAAGACATAGGCTTCTTTGACCGATTTAAAATGGCTGCGCAAAGAATATAATCTTACCGCGGCTTTGCAGCGTCTACAGGATTACAAGTTGTCTCTAACCTTAATGTTGAATATTTTACGATGGTTGTTATTGCCCTTTTCTTTTACTGGCCGGTTATTTTACCTAATCACGGCATCTGTCTACTTAGTCAATCTGATCAAGAAGCCGAGGTATCGAGTCGACAGCTTCACACGCTGGTGGAATCAACGCTGATCTCGGATACGTTCCTTGCAGGACTCATAAGAGGACTTCGCCATGAAGGCTTCGTTATTTCCGAGATGGAAAGAGGGCAGGATGACGCCTCGACAATTCGTCAGACACAAGCATCCAACACGATGTCTTTAGCCGCGCCTGAAAGCCTTTCGCAACAGTCCGCCTTTGATCAGGACCTGCAGGCCTCGCGCGTGTACAAACGCACGATTAAAATTCGGAATTCTATGACGTTGCTAAGTAGCACGGCGCTGTACACTACGGCCCTATCAATGTTCTCCAACATCTCCTTTTGTGTGTTACCTATTTACTCAACCGACCTAAGTAACAGCTTCTGCTACGTCTTTGGTGAAGAAGGCGCGTTACGCAGCGATAGACAGGGAGGGGAGCAAGAACGGAAATCATGGCAGTCTCCGGAAGAAAAGTTCCTGTATGTCGAGGCATTTTTATCCGATTTTGGCCCCACAAACGCTTTTAAAACTTATACTGAGATTCCCAGCGCTTCCCAGGAGTTCTCATTCGATACCAGGCCAATCGTCGCGAGGTTCTTGAGGAGGAGAGCGCCTGTGCCTTCGACTACGAGGGCTACCAGTGCCGAAACACTGGCCAACCATGTGATCATGCGTCTAAAGCTTCATGATGCTGAGGTGCAAAGTTTTGACCAGGTGGATCAGGAGCATGCACACATCGCAGGCAATAACTTCCTGACCAACGAACAGCTCATCTCAGGCACACAGCTGCTGCGGGTAGCTGAGAAGATGCCTAAGGGTGCACACCTACGCATCAACTTTAACTCGCACTTGCTTCTGACTGCGCTGCTAGACGTGGCTAGTAGCATGCGTCGTATGTTTATCATGAGTAGCCTGCCATTAGTACTAACCGACACGGCCAAAAAGGCCGTCACAGACGGGGAGTGCAGTGCGATAGACACACCAAATTTTCTTTCGTCTGAGATTCAGTTCTCTATTCTCTCTAAGGATGAGGAAAACCCGGGTGATATGTTTAGCGCGGCGTACAAACCGTGGCAAACGATGCCATTGAGAGAGTTCTTAAGGAATTTCCCAGGATACACAAATATATCGGCTAGGGATTGGCTACTGTTAAAGCTCAGCGAAAAGGTGACACACGACATTCCGCAAATTTCTGGAAGGTAAGATACGTCCAACGATTCACTGCCATTCATTAAGCGTACCTAAAATTTCCCTGCGCAGGACATGGCAACGTTTAAGTGGACGTACACAAATGATGAAAGGCCTGCTTAATTACGCGACTGCTTACAAGATGCACACGGAGTTGTTTCTGCAAGATCTACTGGACGACAATATCTAGTACGCAGAGATACGACCGACCTTTATGGTGTTAAATTATTTGTTTAATGACGAAGGCACAGAAACGATAAACAGCACAGGCATCATGGAGATTATTATAGATGTGTGCGAAAACTTTAAAGTGCAGCAGACGCAGGACCATAGGCAACGTTACTTTAACGGGATCAAAAGCATCTACTGCACTCTACGGTCGCTTTCGCCAGAGTTACTGGACCTAGCGTTGATGGAGTGCCTCAACTTTAAGAAGCGGTGGCCGAACTACATAGCAGGCTTTGATTTAGTAGCCGAGGAGACGAAGGGACACCGACTACGCGAATTCGTGCCCAAGTTACTAGCGTTCCAAAATCAGTGCACACACGAGGGCTTCGATATACCGTTCCTGTTCCAATGCGACGAGACGCTGGACATAGGCACAGAGGTAGACAACGACCTCGTTGATGCGTTACTGCTAGGAGCAAAACGTATTGGACGCGGCTTTGCGATGCCGCGCCACTCAAGAATCTTACATCAGATGAAGCAAAGGGGCATATGCGTGGAAATGTGTCCAACTTCGAACGAGCTGCTAGGACTAACGCCGCGCATCAGCGGTCGTCTTGTTAACAATATGCTAGCAGAAAACATGCCGTGCACGATAAATAGCGATAACGGCATGCTTATTAGGTAAGTCACTTTCCTTGACGACGGACTTCCTAACATAAACTAACTCTTCAGGTCTTCCCTTTCGTACAACTTCTACCGGATTATAGTTGGGAAGGCTGACATGGGCTTGTTTGGCTGGCGGCAGCTAGCCGAGTGGAGCCTCGAGCACGCTTGCCTGTCGAACGAAGAGCTGGCAGAAGCAATGGGTAACTGGCTAGAGGCGTGGTGTCACTTTGTGGTGTGGCTGCTAGACATACGACGACCACAATAGTCAAACGCAACATGTGCTTAAGCAGATATATGCAGGCAATGAAGCGGCAGCGAGACCTGGAAGGTCTCGTTTCTAAGTTAGTAGCTAATCCATAAGTAATGCTGTGATTGATCGCGTAGGTAAGAAATTCGGAAGCAGTGCGGAAGGTTTCATTCCAATATATATGTAAGTTTGTACGGAGTACAAAGTGCTCCGTAGTTTAAAATAATTTACAAGTCCGCTAGACCTTTACGGAGTACATAGAAAACATACTCCGTATATCTACAAAGCCCGGCTTGAGTAAGCAGATGTCAGTCTTCATATGGTCGGGTTGTCAGTACTCCGTAGACACAGAATTATTTCGCCGGGCCCTGCTGTAGTCAAACCAGGCGATTAGTTAATCCGAGGCGTTGATTTCCGGCAACGGCTTCGTCGGAGCCCAAGCCCACAAAAGAAGCACAGGGGTGGCGGTCATTGAAATGAGTCCAAGTAAAAATAGCAAAAAACGGGCGTCGCCCCCCAATTGGGCGCTAGTGCAGTCACGTGCACAGTCGCCACAGCCGAGGAACAACGCTAGAAGGGCTGAGGCGACGTGGGGAAGGGTGCAGTGGACAAAGGGCGTGAAACAACCTGTCACGAATCAGCTAGCGAGCAATCGCCGAAAACCGCAAGCGGTCATGTGCGATCAGGCCACTATTGCCGGGAAAGCATCGGTCTAGGCCAGAAGTGGAAACCACGTTGTTCCGGGACCAGTCGCCCCCTCCCTAGAAGGAAGTCGTGAAGGGGTGCCTGCTGGTACGGAGTCAGGGTGGCACTGTTCCATAATTTCCCGACGTCGGCAAGGGGAACGGAGTCAAGTATTGGGCCTCGCGTTTCTAAAAAATTTCTCTTAAAATTGCTTCTTTTCTTCTTTTCTTCTTTTTTTCTCGCCAAATCTTTCTGTTGTCCTTCCTACTTGTAAGTTGCTGTAGACACGTCTTGTACGCATCGATATCGTGGTGCCAGTTTACGAGAGAGTGCCATACTGTCGACGTATTCGTGACTTCAGCAACTTGAACCACCACTCAACCTTTTCGTCTTTTGTCTTTCTGTCTTTTTTACTTGCCCAGGCCATCAACAGCCCCTTTTCCAAGGTAAGACGGACATTCTGTCCAGCACATGCCGTGCCCAGCACGGCACTGTCGCCTCCAATGACCTTGCAGCCATGAGGTCGATCAGACACAGGCTGCCAGGAGTTAGGCTGACCATTGCAGTCTTTGTTCATCCTTCACCATGAGAACCACACGCATCATCTCGTTGACGAACATGTGCGTCGCCACGTCGGCGCTGGCGTTCCAGGTCTTCGTCCTGTACCCATGGCATCACCAGCTGCAGCATGACTTTGAGGACCTGAAGCGCGAACACATGCGCGTCCTGAAGACCATGGGCAGCACAGGTGCGCTTGCGGCTCTTCGCCAGAAGCAGACGTAAGGGAGACGCGAAGGCGAGGGTGGTGAGAGAAGACGGCGACTGCCACACCAGACCGAGATGGCGCCGATTCGATCGATAATAGAGGATGGACCGATCTGTTCTTGACAAGGAGAGAAGACGACATATACACACGCTCGAGGTGTTCATACCTGCAACCAATTTTCCTTTTGTGTTTTGTGTCTGCCTAGCAGACTTTGTTTGTCAGTTTTGCATTTCCACAGGCAGCATTGGAGGGTCGCGCATTTTAGATAGAGTTTTGTATTATCAAAGCAACTTTGCTTTCTTCAAGTCGTGTCCGTGTCGCTGTAGCCTCTCGAGCTTTCCATGATCGCAGCCGGCTGCGTCCTCTCTTATATATACATGGTAATCTGTCCTACACAGAAGTGGTGCCATGCATGGGTGGTAGCCCTGGCCGCGAATGGAGCCCTGCGGCTGTGGGGGATCGAACCTTGATCGTACGAGCTTGGCTGGTACGAGTATCTTACTATGCAATAGTAGGCAATCTCACAGCCTCTCAAGTCGCCCTACCCACGGTCCCGACGGGGCTGGCAGACGCATGCGACGTGAATGCCGTCCATCTTACGATTCGGCCCCTTTTCCGCCAGCTCGATCGATTGGCCGTCGCCAGCGGAGCGCCAGAGCCTGAGCAGCGCCGCGCCACAGGGCTGCCTAACAGCCACAGGCTACGTTGTAGGCCGGCCGGCTGGGATCGGGATAGCGGGACGAGGACGAAAATCCGGCCTGGGAAAGACCAATTCGAGCATTTTGCCCCGAGGCAACAAAACTGTCGGCTTCAGCAAGCGAAACGAGTGAAAGCCATCACCGGCTAGCAACCAACCTCCCACCACCACTACCATTGGGCGGGGCGCTCAGCCTGCGTGACTGCTCCAGCTCCCGCTAGAGTGCTCTGTTATGCCGCTCGCCTCCCGGAATTAGGATTTACGGACGTTCTCTGTGCCGGAGCCTCTCACACAGGCTCCCTTCCCCATATATTTCTTCTCGCCTCTTATCTCCAGCTTGTATCGTCTCTCTCTCTCTCTCCACAGTGATGATCCGCAACCCCCAACATCTGGTACTGCAACTCTCTGTTGCTCCCACCAGACGGTCCATCTCGGCAGCAGCCTCGTCCTATCACGGCTCCGAAAAGGCTCCTCCGGCAGCCGTGGCCACCGCGACAGCCACTGCGACAGCCACTGCGACGCCGACCAAAGCAGCGGTGCGCGCCGTCAGGATGAGCGTCGAGCCGGCACCGTCGTCGCCCTCATCGGCCATGGCCCAGCCACGATCGCGATCGGAAGAACGCCCCCCGTCATCGCCGTCGTCACAGGCCAAGGCCCAGGTTTCGACCGAAGGCTCGCGCCGTGTTCTGTCATACTTTCCGCTGGGGTACAAGGAGGCGGCCCAGCAGTGGGTATGTCGTGTGGAAATGCTGTGATCGGCCGTCTGTCTGTCGTTCCCGTTGCTGACTCTTCCAGTGGACCAGCGTCTCAGCCTCGGCAGCAGAGCGAGGCGTGCTCTCGCATGTGCGGCATCTGTGCGAGGCCAAGACCGGCTCACAGCCAGATCTTGCGCCGACTCCTACAAAGGACCCCTACGGACCCCGGCTTTGGCGGTCGCAGATGGTGACCCTCTCGGGCAAGAACCGGGCGCTCAACGAATACTCGATCGAGCGGACGGGCGAGGAGGCGACCGACACGCTCGTCATGCTGCATGGCTACGGAGCCGGACTCGGCTTCTTCTACCGCAACTTTGAGCCACTCAGCCAGGCGCCCGGCTGGCGGCTGTTTGCTCTCGACATGCTCGGTATGGGCAACTCGTCGCGGCCGACGTTTCGCCTGCACGCCAAGGACAGCGACGCCAAGATCACCGAGGCCGAAGCCTGGTTCGTCGACGCGCTCGAGGAGTGGCGCCAGGCCCGTCGCATCGAGCGCTTCACCCTGCTGGGACACTCGCTGGGCGGCTATCTCGCCGTCGCCTACGCCCTCAAATATCCCGGCCACCTCAACAAACTGATCCTGGCCTCGCCCGTCGGCATCCCCGAGGACCCCTACGCCGTCAGCCCGGACCTGCCCGAGCCCCAGGAGTCCACCCTGGTGGCCGAGTTCGCGCAGGATCAGCAGCAGACCGTGGCCCCTCCGGGCGGCCATGTTGTCAAGATCTCGCCCAGCTCCTCAGCCACAACTTCCAGCCCAGCCACAACTCCCAGCCACAACTATCGCTACAACCATAACCACCTCAACAAGGCCGCTGCTGCCAGCAGCAAACGTCCTGTCCGTCGACCGCTGCCCAGTTGGCTCGTCTGGCTCTGGGATGCCAACGTGTCGCCCTTTACGTTTGTGCGCGCTTCCGGGCCGCTGGGCCCCCGTCTCGTCTCCGGCTGGACATCACGCCGCTTCAGCCACCTGCCTGCCGACGAAGCCGACGCCCTGCACACGTATTCCTACAGCCTCTTCCGCCAGCGCGGCAGCGGTGAATATGCCCTGCCCTATCTTCTGGCCCCCGGCGCCTATGCCCGTCGCCCCGTCATCAAGCACATCCAGGACGTCGGTCGCCAGCTCATCCCACCGTCCGTTGCTGCTGCTACCGGCACCATGGCCACCCGCGAGACCGGCTACCCTATCGTCATGCTATACGGTGATCACGACTGGATGGATGTCGCTGGCGGCTTTGCGGCCGAGCACAAAATCAATTCCCGCATCGCCCAATCGCGTCTGGACGGCTCGCCCGACACCGGCAGCGCAAAGGTTATCCTCGTTCGCAACGCCGGCCACCACCTCTATCTGGACAACCCGGACGACTTCAACAAATACATCCGCACCGAGCTCGATGACACCAAGCTGTCTGAAGAGCAGCGGAGAAAGCAGCAGCAGCAGAAGGAGCAAGCCTCCCTCACGTAAAAAGGAGAAGACAAAGTACAGAGAGAGAGAGAGAGATGAGGCGTTCAACAGGACCGGACTACAGGCGTTTAGCATCTGCGTGCAGCTACAACTCAAACGTTGCTCAGCACTGCCTTCGCATTGGGTTTTTATAAAAGATGGATTAATGTGTCATGCTATATAGCTGGACTTCCTTCGTACCCGTTTGCATGATTAGAATTTATATGTATACAAGAATTGAGACAACTCCCAACAGTACCCAAGCCGCATTATCCAAGAAACATACGGAGTACATGATCCTCTATCCACTCATGTCTTCTTCGCTCTCTCGGAAGATGCTCCGTCGCAACGTTCCCAGACTGCCACCCGGAGATGGTGGAACCGGTGCAGACTGCTGTGCTATCAAGGATGGTGGCGGGATATTTGTCTGTGGCCCTGCACCTGCCCCTGTTGCCGTTTCGGCCTCGGCTGCCTCTTCTGCTGCTGCTGCCTCCGGGATCGGATGTGGCCGTCCCATTGTTGCTGCTCCAGCCAATACCGGAATGGCCGCCGCCGTTTGTGGTGTCGATGGCGACACAAGCGAAGACGTTCCCGAGTTCACCGAGTCGCCACCCTCGCTGCCTTGCCGCAGGTGCCTGCGGTCAGAGTCGCTGAGCTCCGATATGCTAGACTCGCGTTGTCGTCGACGACTGCCGCTTCCCACACCCGGCGATGCGCTCTCTGTGCTGGGTGAGGACGGCGTGGGTGCCGACGCCGAAATCGGTGGCGTTGGTGCCAATCCTACCGAACCGGATCTTGATGGTGGCAGATACACTCTCGCCAGGCCAGCAGTGCTAAGGGGAGGTGAGTCTGGACGCGCAGTTGCAGCCTCAGGAATAACTGCAGGCACAACTGCAGAACCCCTTCTGCCGTGGCGCCTGCTGTCTGTTGTGCTTTCGAGCTCGGCCGCTGACGAGACAAACGATACTACTTTCTCGCCCCGGCCGAAACGGCTGCTAGCAGCACCTGCTGACGACGATTCTCCGCTGAGCTCGGCCACCGGATGATGGGTGTCGGCTTTGCACATTAGTCATCATTCTGGACAGGAAACGGACGGAAAGAAAGGAAAGAAGAAAGCCTTTGCTCACCCATCATCTCGGCGATCGCAGTGTCGGGGACCTCAACCGCTGCCAGGTGTCGGCTCCCATCCGATGTCCCGCTTCTGCTTCCAGACGCATGATAAGCACGCGGTGACCCGCCGTGCAGCTGCTCCATCTCTGGTGAGCTTGGGCTGCCTGTAGTCCCATCCAGCGTTTCACTATAGGCAGATGCACCTGTTGTCGTCGGCGAGCGCTTGACGCTCGTAATGCCCAATAGCCAATTTATGACCATATTAGCTCGTGTGTCGTACGTGGCATCGCTCCTAGCCCCGTCAACGCCTCGGCTGGACCGACGACCACCGCTTTGAGAGCCGCGCCGCAGCAGAGCCCGCCGGCGATACAAGACAAAGCCCAAGACACACAGCGACAACGCCATAAGGCCACAGATGACCCCGAGAAGCGGTGGTAGAAACGAGGGCACCTTGCTGCCGTGTGAGCCGGTAGCCTTCGGTGTGGGCACAGCTGTGGATGTGCTGTTGGTGCCACTGGTCGTAGTGGTGGCTAGCGAATAAGGATAGTACGTCGGGATGGACGTCTTGTAAGCTGTCGAGAACACCGCACCTAGGGCCGCCGTATCCCAACCACCGGACACAGCCGGCTCTGTGGCCGTGGCGCCACCCTGTCCATTGCCCCCGATAACCTTGACGACGGCATCTGGTACGGTGTAGTTGGACCACTTTTCGGGGTTGTACGAGGTCAACCATTCGGTCGACGAGAGATTGAACACCTGCAATATACCGCCTTCCGCGCAGGGCTCCGTTTCAGACATGGTGGCAGAACCACCGACGACAAACATCTGGTCCGGATACGGAAGCAAACAGCGGTGGCCGGCACGGCCATGCGATGTATTGCCCGCAAATACCTGCGTCCAGGTGAAAGACGGCAGTGACAAGACCCAGACATCGTCGCTATAGTCGTCAAAGGCGGCCAGGCCGTCATAGCCACCGTACAGGTATATGTTAAAGCTGGATGCGTCCGCTGCCGTTGCCAGCACCGAACAGGCCAGCGCCAATTGGCCTGGACCACCGCCCGTAGTCGTCTGCTGGTACCAGGTCTTGTTAAAGACGTCATAGACGTCGATTGTGGTCATGAATTCCGGGCTTTGCGCTTTCTGTAAGGAATGTTAGGATGAGGGAGAGGACAGGACCGGAAATGTATACTGGCATATCTACTCACACTGGCCGTTGCGTTGCTCGACTGGTGGACTGTGGTGACGAAATCTGGATAGACAACTCCACCGATGGCTACGAGAATCCCCTGCTCTCCAACGGGCACCCAGACCAGCTCCGGGCTGGCTCGGCCTCGTGCAGAGCCCGTCAGCGTTCGGTTTTCAAAAAACTCGCCCTGCTGCGTGGTCATGTCGAGTGTGAAGAGCGTGTTGGATATATTCGAAGGTTTTACCGACTGATTGGCCGACGTCTGGTATATGGCCCCCCAGTCGGGCGAGCGCATACCCGAGAAGTACCAGGCCTTATTCTCCGAGGGCGCGTTAGCTGCACCACCGTAGGTTATGTAGCGCGTCGACCCTGAGGGCAGATCGACAAATCCAAAGCCTGAGAAGAACGTCCTGTTGACGCCATACTGAGATTGCCGATAATAAAAGACCTGTTTGTCGTCCGGCGGCGTATAGCTGTCAGTGTTGGCAAGTGCCCCGCCAAAGAGAAACATTTCATGGTCATTGCTGAGTAGAGCACCGTCAACGTAATTGGGCGCAAGGTTGCCTGCACCACTGCCCTCTGGGCCCTTGTTAAGCTGGCCGAAAAGAGCAGAGATGTTCTGCGACGTGTTGAAGGGTATGCTAAAGTTGAGCGTCAAGATGACCCCCTGTGGATTGCCTTTGCTGTCAGTGAAGAACAGTGGCAGTACATAGATGAGGGAGAGATGGATTGCATCGTTACCATCTTTTTGCAAGGGATCTAACCCATCCTTCGTCTGGGTTTTCCAATACAAACTGCCCCCGTCCATATACAAAGTATCCTGGATGGCGGTGGCTGTTCTGTCAGTGCCTTGTCTTCTGCTCACACTCTGAAAAAGCTTAATACCTCGAAGCTGCCCCCAATAGCATATTGTGGTGTTGACCTGGTCCGATGACCATCCGGATAGTTGAGCCGCGGCCCCAGCCACGAAGCCCGACACCACGGCCAAAAGCCGCATGATGTTACGGTCTCTGCTTAGTATAGACAACTGGCGATCCACGAAAAACACATGAGATGGAGATGAAAGAACGCAGTGTTGGAGTGAAGTCCCATTCGCTATATGGAGGCGGGAGGAGACAGAGATAATACAGAGAGGAGGAAGGTGAGACCGTCGCTCCAAGAGCGAAGGAAGAGTGTCTAGAAGATAGAAGGGAAGGAAGGCGCGTCGATCGCAAGGCTCGATTTCTGCAATGGGAAATCACGAGCAGTGGCCCATTGCCGCAACGTTCCTGCCGATTTGTACTGTCAAAATCCGGGGTTCGTTGCACAGCAGTGAAAGCACAGCCAAGAAATAAGGGAATGAGAAAGCCAATCGACTTGGGGGCTGCCACTAGACCTTGTAGATGAGGTGTCAGCCGACAGGAAATGCAAAGGTGGGCGAACAATCCTACATGAGGAGGGGTGAGAGCCAAGACAAAGAACTGAAGAGAGTCTGGAGGACGGCACTCGTGTGCTGATTAAAGAGACCGGCAGTGATCGCAAAGTGGTCGGGAAACGAATGTAGACAAACGGCCAAACGACAGGTTGCGACCGAGAAGAGGAGGGTGCTGCAGCAGCAGCCATGCATAGTGTTAGTGCGGAGCACTTTTCGGACATCCAGCTCGTCCAATACGAGATAGCACATCTGCCACCACCAGAATAGCAGCAGTGCGGTGTCCAGGCCACACAAGGCAACACGGGAAGGCCTCGCTGTCTGTCTCTACGGCCGACAGCTGACGGCAATGCAACTGCTGATTTCCTAGACACTGACGCTGGATAGCCTGCCTGTTTTCTTGAACACCCCCAGGCCTGTCTCTGCCATCCATGACTACATTTCTTCTTCGCCCCCTTCATAAACTGTGCAGCATACCAATCTCCGATAATTACTCTTTATCTGAGCAAAAAGGTAGGACCGCATAGCGAAAACGGCTGTGAAGAAGACGCAAGATGGTTGCATCCTGCAGAAGTATTACTCGTGTCATAGTGTCCCAATGACCCCGCGATCTGCCCATACGAACAGCTGTCAACGTAGCATTCGTCTTGGTTTTTCAGCCTTGTCTATAGGCTCATGCTTTTAGGAAAAGGCCGCACGACACATGCAGCAAGATGGGGAGGAAAATACATGTAAGCATAAACAAAAAGGGAAATATGATGCCCTGCTAAAAAAAAGCCCCTTGCGCGCTATTTACTTCTGTTTGAAGACTAGAACACAATATCGATAATAGACTCAACACGGCAAAAACAGCTGTGGTCTTGGCAATTTTCGCTCTTTTCTTCTCCTCGCCGGTTCTAGCCACCCACCCTTTCATACTCGCAACTTGCCGAGCTCACCTTGCCTCGTGCTGCTTGAGATGGAAACGAAGCATACTTTTTTTTCTATTTCACTGCCCCTGCAAGGTGTTCACAAAGAACTCGTGGTCGATAGCACTTGCACAAGTACCCGTACTCGTACTGATCTGGTTTACAGCAGGTCTACTCCATCAAGCCACTCTGTCAGCTGACGACACCCGCTAAAGTCCATACCGTTCCACTGCGATGGTCACTTCATCTCACGGACTAATTGCTGTGTCTTGAGCATGTTCTTGTTCCTCATCTCAGTTTTTGGTCGCGTCATCCTGCCAGAGGGTGACTACTCCGACTATGCTGACGAGCAACTCCACCATGTTGGGTTTCATCGAAGGATTTCTGTGGAGAGCCCCGACAGTCCGTAGTACTCGTATCTGCTATGCGCACACTATACTACATGGGCCATTTCGAGTGCTGGTGCACAGTGCGCCGAAAATAGGCTCATCGAAGCTAGAATAATTTGAATAATTTAGCACCCTCCACGACCCTCCGTACTGGCCCTTGGCCACCGCTTCGGATAGACTAAGCCATAGACCACACTAGTGCCGCATGGTCTCAACCAATAAGCGTGTGACAAGCATCGACTCCCCCTTCGCTGGCAAAAGACTAAAAAGGACAATCGGTGAGACCAGCTCACCAGTACTCCGTAAAGACACCACCAAGAAGCACACAGCCACTCTTATTCGAAAGTGCGACACGCACCAAATGAACACGGGGCATGATGGTGGGTGAGAGATACCGTACATGTTCGCTACTGTAGGAACACTAGCAATGGTCGTCGTCTGTTCCTTTCATCTAATGTATTCGAGTCCCTTACAGAGTACCTTCTTTCAGGTGGCTCTTATTAGCGGTCGTATGGCCACGGACCAACAGCTTCCTAGGGACCACACAGTCGGACCGGAACAAGACAAGCCGCTCGCAAGCGTGCATCCGAAAAAGCTGATGCTCTCAGCCGGTCGGCCTCGTGCTTGCCCTGCCGATCTTTGTCAGAGATGACAAACTTGTGGCTCAAGCACTGCATCAAGATGTGAATAAATGTCATCGGGCCTTGCCTTCCACTTCTGATAGTAGAGGTGCGGTCCCGCATATATAATGGCTCGCAAACTAACCTCTCTAGGAGCTTCCAGCCTCCGCACTGCTTCCATTTCTTGGAGTCATGCATAAGCAACCCAGGTGCCGTGCAGAGGAAGAAGAATAAGTCTGTTTCTGGCCTTGCTGGCCTGTCATCTGATCGTGCCGCTTCGCTCAGTTTGGTCAGAGCGTCGTATCGAAGCAGACGCCACTGGCACACCTATAATGCGCCTAGATATGACGTCTACCACCCGATCAGCCGTTCGGAGCTCCCTTCCTCTGCTTATGAAGGGGCTGAACGAGTTGCTTCGGGCCACGAGACTTGCTCTCGGCATTGTAGACTACCCGACGTTACAGGAGACTGATTTCGAGAGCTGCACATGCGTCTTGTCGGCCATTCCTGGGTGCGCCATCGTATGAGGTTGATGTCTCGGGCTTGGACTTTCAGTCTTGGCCTATTTCACGATCAGCAAGCTCTACTACGGGCCTCATGAACTCCTCGTATAATCCCCCGAGCCCGTAAGCAACATGCATGGGGGCCAGACCGCCATCGCCTGTCGGTCATCACTGCATACACGCCCTGCTTATGTTTTAGGACCTGCAGCATTCGCATAGGCGCGCCCTGCTCTTCTGCTTGAGGGCCATCTCTGCTTTCCACTTGGCTAAGAAGCATGTACCCGGAATGGCCGCTTGCGAGTCTTTCGGACTTGTGTTTTTGGGGGCTGCGCTTGTCGGCGAGAAAGAGGCAGTACATGCAGCCTGCACCTCATAAGTTGTAGCAGCCCTCATCAGGATTTAATAGCCACACGAAGAACTTGTGCACAAGTACTCGTAACCCACCCTCTTCTGCCTGCCCGGATAGCATCCCGAGCAAGTCTGCATGCTGCCTTCCCCTCATTCCATTACGATTAATACGATACTCACATTCCGTACTCTGTCCTGTCTTTTCTCTTCGTTTGGGGTGTAGGCGGACATGGCACGGATATCGAATGTTGCGCCTTCGCAGGGCCGCATGCAGGATTTTGCTGTTCTCCACAAGATCTGCCGTGTCCGACAGGGATTCCGGCTTTCACCAACGACTCACTTGTCGTATGCCCTTCCCCCGAAACCTATGTTATTACCGCTTTCGAACAATGCTAGTTTTGCCCTTTTTTATGCCCTTTCTCCAAGTTCTGCTCTCCCTGGTCCAGCCTCTAATGAACAGGCTTTGCTTTAAACAGACATTGCCGGCAGCAGTCCCTTGAGAAGTAGTCAGAGCTAGCCATTCGTCCTCTGTAAAGCGTTTGGGCCAGAATGTAAAAATAAGACGCTTAACCTTTCAGCCCTCCCAGGATGGAGCTGCCCAGCCCAGGACATACGTACGCATCTTCCTAGCTTCGCCTTGCCCCCATTGTGTTCCAGCCAGTGAGAGAGGATAGCAACTAGAAAAGGAATTAGGATTCCCCAACTACAGCAAGACGTGTGTTCGGCAACTTGAAACCGCCATTGGCCCAACTCTACTGTCATCACCCCGCCACCACCAGCTGGGCCAAGGCCGCCCCACCCCCCCCCCCCCTCTTTGTCGAGTGCCCCTGTTGTATTGTTGTAACTTGTATCTACTACTGTGGACATCCTGCTCTCTTATACCAAAGCACATGCCGCCGCATGCGTCTTTTGTGTCTTTCTCTCGTCTCAGCAAACGTTGCTCCCTGCTTTCCTCCCCCCTTCCCCTGGCTCCCATTGTCCTTTTGCTAGAACATCCCATTCGTTTATGGCGATCAGTTTCATTGGGCCTCAATTTCAGGACCAAGTCGCTCACTTATTTTGGTCTCCCTTCATTCATGTATACCGGGATCGCATAGGCGAACAATTTTCTCGCCGGTGTTGAAAAAGCCGTTCTTTCGTCGGTCGAGTGAGAAAGTACTCATACGGCCAGAAAAGGACAGGCGTAGTTATGGTTGGCGTGCTCAGCTTTTGGCGCCTCGTCGCCGGACTGATAGCTTCATCTGCGGCGGTGATAGTGGCCGACAACGGCACTTATAGCCTGGCAATAGATTCCTCTAATTCCAGAGGCAGTGAAGGCAACAGAGGGAATGATGGGTCGAGCTGTACCAAGACTGTGACCGAAATTTGCACGGTAACGGAAACCACGACCACGACCGAGCTATGCACGATTACGGAAACCGCGATCCAGACTACTACCGCTTACAGCACGGTCACCACAACCGTTGATCATGTGTAAGTTTGCCTCTCTTTTAACCAGGCCGATGGGACGTTGACAGATGATTACAGTTCTGAAGTGACAAAGAGCTACGTCGAGACCGATTACGTGTCAGTCACGTCGACGGACGTTGAATGGAGCACGGTCACAACCACCGACGTTAAATGGAGCACGACGACAGATGTCGAATGGAACACGACTACAGTCACCGACTTTATATTGAGCATAATCACAAGTGTCGACGTAGAATGGAGCAAGACCACGGATGTTATATGGAGCACAGCCACAACCACCGACGTCAAATGGAGCACTACGACCGACGTTAGCACGACCACAGACATCAGCACAGCAACTTCCGTCGACGTTGAATGGAGTACAACTACAGATTTGAGCACAGTGACGTCTGTTGATGTTGTATGGAGCACAACAACGGACTTCAGCACAGCGACTTCTGTTGACGTCGAATGGAGTACAACGACAGACTCTAGCACAGTAACGTCCATTGACATTGAATGGAGCACAACAACAGACTTCAGCACAGCAACTTCTGTAGAGGTTGAATGGAGTACGACGACAGACGTCAGCACGACAACTTCCATCGGTTGTTTGAATGGAGCTCCGCGACAGACTTCATCACGACCACCGACTACAGCACAGTGACGTCCATTGATGTTGAATGGGCCACAACGACAGACGTCAGCACAACAACTTCAGTCGAGCACAGCATAACGAGTGTCGTGGATGTTGAATGGAGTACGACGACGGTTGTCTCCGACATTTTCTCCACAGTCGTTTCAGTCGTTCCCACAACCCTCATATCGGAGATTTTCACTACTGTTGTATCAGATGTCTTCATCACGGTCACTTCGGATGTTCCTACGACAGTCACATCACACGTCCCCACCACAATTGACGAAACGGTACGCCTCAGTGTCCCTTCCTGTGAGGGAGAGCATAGCTAACCGGAGCTGCGTATAGTCTACTGTCGTTTCTGTCGACGTTAGCTTAGTCACTTCTGATGTGACGATAATCTTCACTACTCCTGTTACAGTCACAGATATCGAGTCGGTTTTCAATACCGAGTCTGCCTCTTCTGTCACAATCACAAGCATAGACACAGTGTCGGTTACGGACCTTGAGTCGGTGACAGTCACTGACATAGACATCGTCTCAGCTCCTCCAGTGATTGTCACTGATACGGATATCATAACGGCCTCTCCAGTGACAATTACGGACACAGATGTCATATCAGCCTCTCCGGTGACAATCACAGACACAGATATCGTGCCGGCTGCTCCAATAACTGTCACTGATACGGATATCATATCGGCCTCCCCGGTAACACTTACGGACACGGACGTTGTATCAGCCGGTCCGGTGACCATTACAGATACGAACGTCATATCAGCCTCTCCCGTGACAATTACGGACACTGACACCGTATCTGCCTCTCCTATGACCATTACAGATGTATCGACTTCTCCCGTGACAGTGACAGACACCGATGTTATATCGGCAACACCAGTCACTCTCACCGACACAGACATCGTATCAGCCTCACCCATTACTATCACGGACGTATTAGCTTCTCTAGTGACACTCACAGACACGGACACCGTCTCAGTCTCCCCTATTACTGTCACGGATGTGTCGACTTTTCCTGTGACAGTGACAGACACGAATATCATCTCGGCAACACCAGTAACTCGCACCGACACAGACACCGTATCAGTTCCTCTGGTGACAGTTACAGACACGGCCGTCGTATCAGCCTCTCCAATTACTGTTACGGACGTATCAGCTTCCCCAGTGACAATCACAAACACAGACATAGTATCAGCCTCACCCATAACTGTCACGGACACCGAGTCTGCCTCACCCATCACCGTCACCGGACCTGCATTGCCCGTTACTGTAACGGACATAGACACAGTGACAGATATCAACATTGTGACGGTGCCTCCCGTGACGACCACAGCCCCGGGCACAACCGTGACGCTTCCGGCATCGACCGTGACGCTGCCAACGACCACAATCGTGCTGCCAGCTTCAACAGTCACACAAGCCGGCTCTGTGACCACATTGCCCGGGAGCGTAGTGACCGTCACCGGGCCCGTGTCCGTGTCGACGGTAGTGGTGACGTCTGTTCTGCCAGAGTCCACCACAACCATAATAGGGGCTGGCACGACCACCACGTCGGTCATCCCTGCTTCGACAGTTTTCGCGACGGTCACAAATGTCGTGACAGCACCAGCTGCGACGGTCACTGTTTCTACGACGGTCGTCTCTTCGGTCAGTGTCTGTCCGGCACCAACCAGTCCAGGCGAGGCTCAGAGCACGTTGGACCCTCGCAGCGACCTCACATGGGGCTGCAATCCGGGCTACGTATGCAACGCGACGAAACCGGCCGGTTGCAAAGTGTTTTCGGACCCGCCAGAAGACTCGTTCATCTGCCCTACGGACCAGTGCATCCTCGCACCGAAGCTTCCGGTCGTTCACTGGCCTGCTAACCAAACGTCGTATTACCCGACGACGGAGGGATACTTCAACCTTCCGCCACCGGCGTTCGGCCTGAGCTACGACATCTTCTCAGAGGAGGTCATTGTTGAGGTGACTGGCGGCGTCACGGTGACAGTGACAACGGGCGACTGGTCGACGCAGTCGACGCTTACGAAGTGGCCAACAACGTCCTCGTCATCGTCATGGGTGCCGTCTTCGTCGTCGTCGGTGGAGTCGTCATGGCCGTGGACGCCATCCTCGTCATCACGGATATCATCTTCATCAGCGTGGACACCGCTGTCGCCGCCGCCATGGTCACCAAAATGGATGACATCGAAAGCAGCCTATACAACCCACAGTTGGTCCCATTTCAAGCGTGCTATCCCTTCTGATACCCTTCCATCATACTGCTACGATGATTGCAACAATGCCTACACGGAGGTTCAGAGCGAAGGAAAGACACAAAAGATGTGTTCCCCTACTTCGGCTTTCATGGAGGACTATGATGCCTGCAAGACTTGCATAAACGGCGGTTCGAACCAGGCATCCCTGAAGGCCGAAGCGTGGTTGACCGACACATTCTCGCAATTTATCGACTTCTGCACTTCGAGCCCAGCATCGGCACAGGCTTCCTCGGCTACAGGGCCCCAGAGCGAAGTAGCGACTGCTGCTACCGTCCTGACGACGGCACAGGTGGCGGCCACCTCGAGCGCGCCGTCACCGCTCGCGACCCCTAGCACCACCGCAACCACTGGAGACGGTACTAGTGGCTCTAACGGCGCCACTACGTCTTCCAGCACGGCCTCGGCAACGGCGAGTGCGCCACGGTCAAGCAGCCCGGTCACATCTTCCGCAGCCGCTTTGTCTTCGGCCACGTCTCCAGATGCTTCCCCCCAAACCTCGCCAACATCTTCTCTGGCTTCTTCTCCAGCTTCATCCTCCACTGCTACTTCGTCTATTAGTACCGATACCGAAACCGGTGCCAGTGACAGTGCAGGTGCAATTGCTGGTAGCAGTGCCAATAGTCCAGGGGGCACAGCAGCTACTGTGTTGACGCTCAGCGGTAGCAGCAGCCTTAGTACGGTTACGACTCGAGGAAGCTCCCCTAACACCGGCACCAGTGTTGGAGCAAGCTCTAGCCCCATCGGTAGCGGCACTGTTATTGGAGCTGGCACCATCACTGGCACGGCGACTGCAACTGGCACCGGAACCGTGACTGCTGCTGGGACTAGCACCGGCACCGGCACTGCTGCCGGAAACACCGTAACTGGGACTGTTACCGACTCCGGCACCGGTAGCATCTCTGCTGGCACCACTATTCGCACCACTACTGGCACCGCTACTGGAACTGCCAGTGGCACTTCTAGTGGTCTCACCGGCAGCGCAAGTACCGTCAGTGGAAGTGGCAGCACCAGCGGCTCTGTGTCATCGACAGCCGGATCGTCAACCGGAAGAACAACGAGGTCTTCCTCGCTAACGACATCGACATCTTCAACGACTTCGGCCTCTTCTACGGCAACTGGTGGCTCATCAGATGCTATTCCAGCATCTGGAAAGTCAAGCCCAGGCTTCCATGCCTTCATGGCCTCGGCACCTCTGATTGTATTTTTCTTCCTCGCTTAATCTAGTAAACGTCACAGCTTGTAGCCTGTCTCTATTGTCCATGTTGAATGCCCCCTCTCTTCGATCCTCTTTTGCATTTCACTGCTTGTGTCTTTCTGGGCTGGCATTGGCATAACAGCCGTTGTTTCGCCTACTTGGTACGTCTCTTTGGTTTAGGAAAAGTCAATATGATCAACGCTCCTTAATGATGGAAGCCGAAGGCTGTCTCGTTCGCTCCTTTAATGAATAGATACCCTTTGGTTATTTCACTGCAGCCCTACAAGTATAAGCGGCTGTTCATAACAACAATTCACTGCATGTGTTACAAGTTCTGCGTGTGAGATTTACGACTTATGATTTTGTATGTTTCGTGACAGTGTTCAAGGATCTGATACCTACGACTACCAACATTGTCGAGTGCTGACTAACCTGAGGCACTTCGAGAACGAGTGCAGATCAACAGGAGGCACTTCTACATTTTGGGCTCAAATACGACTGGACTCACCTACGACGAGGGAACGCCGGACCTGACAATAAGATCACTTACTCAGGCGCATCTGCACCGGACGCTGCATTGGCAGCACCAGCAGCAGCAGTCGTGACAGAAACAGCAGTAGCGGCAGCAACGGCAGCGGCGGAAGCGGCAGCCATGCGACGAGTGATGACACGGGGCACATACTCCCTTGCAGGGCCTGCAGCACCAGAGGACTCGCCGGCGGCTTCGCGTTCGCGACGGGCAGCGAAATTGCGGGCACTTCGAATCCTGGCCGCCTCAGCTGCCTCTCGTTTTCTGGCCATCGTCGCGACTCTCTTGGCGGTAATGGCGGCGTAACGTGCTGCCCTCCGTGCGGCCGCATTCATATTCGGGACCGAGGGGACCTCAACAACGGGCTGAGCGACACGAGCAGGTGCTTCGGCCACGGGAGCGGACGCTTCGGCCACAGGAGCCGGCGGCTCTGCCACTGGGGCTGCCACTGGGGCCGGCAGCGGGTCAATGGGAGCGACGGGCACAGCGACGGGCTCAGCGAAGGGAGCCGGCGACTGGGCCACGGGAATAGCAGCCTCAAAGTAGCCGCCGATCATATTGTCGAAAATGCTGCCGTTGATGTCCTCGTCGCTAATGTCGACACCGGCAGCGAGCCACTCGTTATCAGACATATCTGCTGAAGGTGAAGAGCAGAAGTTGACTGAAGATCCAGAAAGGCCGAGGCAAATCGCGACTCATCAATGAGATGCTGTTTAGAAACTGTGACCAAAGGTGAAGAGATGATGCAAAAGAGCGGCATGCTAAACCGCTTCGCATGACTGGCTTTATAGCCGTCCAGCTCTCTGACGAACAAACCCTCGGCTGTTCACCTTACTTGTTCAGTTCACCAGTCGCGCACATGGGTTTCTTTGGAACTCGTTCATTGAACATTTTCCCCCCTAAAGACGAATAGGTAAGATATCTGGTATGGTCCCAGGAAACTAAAGAGATACACAAACGAGAAGGAAGGGACACAAAGATGACAAAAAGGAACAGTGGGTAGCTGCTGGAGAAGATGGAAAAAAACCGATAATAAACAACCAAAATCAAATTAGAGCCAGTCAGTAGGACTCAGTCGCTGCCAAAACAAAATCACATCGACAACAGGAAAGGGGATTAGGAACACGGCCCCCCGTGAACGACGTCAAAGGACAAGATGGGCACACCCTCGCGAACTAACTCTAAACATGCTAGCCGTTGCCAGTGATGCTCCAAGCAGAACAAAGAGACCAGTACCAAGTTTCCAGAGTACCGGCGCAAGCACGGACTTGACACTTCACGTCTCTCGTCTTGTCACATTGGTCGGCGAGAACGCCTCCTCCCGTGCCAATGCTCGAAACCCGCCGTGGATTTTTCGAACTCGCATCCTGTCCCGAGGACCGGTCGGTTCGCCGTATATCTGTTCATGCCGTTTGCAGCATCTCCTCCTCTATTGCCCGCCAAAACCCAACGAAAGGGACCATTGCAACCAGTCGTGTCCAATGCAGAAGGCAAAAGTTGCACATCTCATCCTCTGCTTCACCAGCCAACATCAGACGTCACGACGTGCCTCTGTCCGCTTCACATAATCACACACTTGGCGCAGCATCCTGGGTCTGCATCGGCGTCGCTGACCTCCAGCTTATTTGCTGGCCCGTTCGAGTTAGACGCCCCGCTGCCGGTTGAGTAGCCCTGCATCTCCCGGTTGTATCGTCGAATCTCGCGGACAATATCGAAGAAGGCCTTGTCGACGTTGATCCGTGACTTGGCTGACGTCTCGATGAACTTGCAGCCAAACGATTTTGCTAGCGCCTCGCCCTCTGTAACCAGCCATTGT
The DNA here is from genome assembly GCF_000143105.1 of Grosmannia clavigera kw1407. Lineage (NCBI taxonomy): Eukaryota > Fungi > Ascomycota > Sordariomycetes > Ophiostomatales > Ophiostomataceae > Leptographium > Leptographium clavigerum. Next base: position 1,647,464 of record NW_014040797.1, on the reverse strand, counting down.
CAGTACACAGGCATACATCATTCAGTCCAAGATGAACATTGCCTTCTCGTACCTTGCTTGGTCACCTCCCGCTCCCCCTCGAGATCGCACTTGTTGCCCACAACCACCATCGGGAAGTAGTCCTTGTCCTTCACTCGCAGGATCTGTTGTTGAAACGTGGTGATTTCTTCAAAGCTCTGCCGTGAAGTGATCGAGTACACCAGTAGGAAGCCTTCACCAGTCCGCATGTACTGCTCCCGCATCGCTGAGTATTCTTCTTGGCCGGCGGTATCGAGAACGTCCAACAGGGCAACCTCTTCGTCGATGACGCACTGCTTCCGGTACGAGTCTAAGCATCGTTGGAAATGATTAGTCTGACTGCTCGGGCGCCGGCTTGATGGTAACCGGATGCACTGTGGGCTAAAACGTACCCTCAATCGTCGGATCGTACTCGTCTACGAAGTGGCTCTGAATCAGCTGGATGGTGAGGCAAGACTTGCCTACACCACCACCGCCGACCACGACCAGCTTGTATTCTCTCAGGAACTAACGCGTTCGCAAACTGTTAGCCAAACAAGTTTCCATGGTAACCATCGAGATGTGTGTATGGCGCGAAGGCTGGTGGCTCGTAGGTGTAGCTCTCAATCGGCCAATTCTTCAGAGCTTCTCGAAGTAGCGCGCCAAGACAGCTAGAACGCCTAGGGAAAATAAAAGGAGAAGCGAGAGAGAAAGGCTCGAAGCAGCACGAACATACCTTGGATGCCATTATTGCAGATGTCTTCCGGGTATATGGGGGAGGAAGTCTTCGCGAGCTGGTCGAAGCGGCGAGAAGAAAGAACAAGAACAAGAACAAGAAGAGAAGGGAAGAGGTGGAAGAGAGCTGCAATTCGGGAACCGGGAATAAAGCTGTTTCAGAGACGCAGCTGGCCAAGGAATACAAAGCAAAGACTCGTCTGGGAAGCGAAAAGCGTGGATGACGTTGAAACAGATCCCTTTGACTTTCGCCTTTGCGGGTTGCGCGAGGGAAAAGGAGTAAAAAAGGGATTGGAGACTTTTTGAAGGTTTCCTCTTTCTCTCTCAGGAGTCCCCAATAATGGGTATAGGCTATGGGGAAATTCGCCGGGTCCGGGTGGTGGCCGTGGGTCAGTCTGCCTATACGGAGTTTGGACTAGCTGATCGATCAATGGACGGCGAGGAAGGGGATTGAGCGAGCCGTTCTGGTCTGGTCTCTCCCTGGCTGGTAATTGTTCGCTGACAGGCGGATCAATGTAACGGGAGGATCAATTCCTCGAAATTCAAGGCACGACGAACTGGCACAGGCGCCGATCCAGCTTTTAGTGGTGCTGGCGAGGGCGGGAAGCTTGGGGAGGAGATGAAGAGCACTGTACAGCGAGAAAGGCGTGCTCAAGGATGGCGGGAAATGGATCGTTGTGGATACGAGATGAAGGCGAAGATACGAGGAGTCGAAGGCAGGGAGGAAAGAGGAAGAGCACGGGGAAGGAAATGCCAGTACGGAGTAGCAATTGGAAATATTCAAATAAAAGAAGAAAAGAGAGGGATGGGACCAGAGAAAGGGGGGAAATGAGAGAAAAGGGAGTCGCAAAAAAAAAAAAAAAAAAAAAAGAGATAAAAAGGAAAGGGCAGGGGGCGGCGCCAGCGAAACGGGTGGTGTGTGTCAAGGATGGGTAGTGGGTTGGAAGTGGTGTGGCAGGCTATCAAGCGCTTGGCCTGCAGCCAAACGGCGGAGAGAATTCGTGGCAAGAACGAGAGGCGCGCTGCAGCCACACCCTTTGATGCACTGCAACCACGCCCGTGCCTTCCCTAAAAAACCCCAACCCCCACATACCGGATTTAATGCTGTTTGTCCTGGATGAAGCAAGCTGCAGGTGCAGGAGCGATCGAAACAGCCAACAATCATGTGCTTTTTGCCTTTTCTGTACGGAGTATGTCGTGTGTCCTCTTTCAGGCCGGAAACGGACGGGCACAGACGCGGTGTCACCGGGCTTACAGCGCCACAGAATACGCTGTATGCACCGCAGCACTGCCGTGTCGCAGCGTTTGCTGGCAGGACAAGCTGAGAGCGATGGATGGCCGTTTTCTTACCTGCATCTGTGCTTACATAGTAGGCGACTGCCGACAACCGTCGATGCAGGTCCTACAACTGCGAGAGTGCCCTCGTGGCCGATGGATGGGCCGTTGTTGGAGGCCCGGGCGCTCACACTGAAGAAAAGGGTGTAAAAAAAGGAAATACTTCAGCGCGACCTGGGTCCCGTGCAAAGACGAGTGACTGGTACGGTCTCGCCCAAGTCACGTCTGCCGGCCAGAAGCGCGTCCAAAAACGGGAAATGATGCAGCACTGTGCGGATACTGTGCTTAGATTGAGAACTGTGGTTTGGGGCCATCCACTATTAGGGACAATTGTATCCAGCTCCACCACCAGAGCCCGCCCCAGCCAATCTGCGTCTGCCGTCGCGCGTGAGGACTGGACCGGCATTGCGTTTGCAGGACGAGCCAAGCAGGAGAAGGCCGTATGGCGCGAGGCCAGGCCTTCCTGAAATAGAACCGGTTCCATGCCAGATACATACGAGTACTCTGTACACCAGGGAGCACGAGTGATCCCTGATATCAAACCCTAAAAGCTTAACGCTGACGAGGACGACATGAGCAAGCAGGCCTGTTCCGTACGGAGTGCTCGTAATATCCCTAACCTTGTCCTGGTCCATACGAACAGAGTGCCATGCAGGATATCTTACATGCTCGGCCGACCTGCATGTCGACAAGTTCTGCATCTACGACGTAAGATACATACGACGTACAAAGTACTCCGTAGCTGATCTGGCGAGCCAGCCGTTGCGAGGGAGCTACCCGCACAGTGCATGTTCTCGGTGGCCACAGCCGTCCGAGCACATCACAGGGGTCCCTTCCCCCGTTTTGACTCGTTAGCCGGCCGCCAGCAGGACCAAGAGGCTCTCGCAACGTAAGATACGGATACAGTACGCGCTCGTATATCCCGTACAGAGGTGCCGTACACGAGCCCGGGGGGCAAATTGCTCGCTGAGAAGGCTATCGTCGGACGTCTTCTGCCAGACTGAGGAGACATTCCGAGGCTTTATATTACCTTGCAACCCGACGCTTGGTGGGTGCAATGGCAGTGGGGAGATAGCCACTAAAGTTGGGGTCCTCTTTTTATATTAAATTTGGCCGCTTGGGCAAAGTACGACGTCGATGCGACATGCAGCTTGCAAGCAAGTGCAAGCCAGCCGAGAGAGATACGGTCAGGGTCCCGGGCATCCAAGTACAGAACAGTACGGAGTAGTGACGCGCGAGTAGCCGAGCGGACAAGGTAGCACGTCAAGTGCATGCAGCACCTGAAGATGGTATCCGCACCTACGGAGCACATACTCTGCAAGATAGCGAAAGGCAGCTAAGACGGGCCAAGCGAGCGGGCAGGAGCACAGACAGGCGCGCAGTCGTCGAGATGCCGCCATCGCAATCACGGCTACGTGCTCGACCAGGCCGAGCAGAACGGCCCTTTGCTGACGAGCAGTACGAGGCATCTCTCGAGCAAGTGATGCAGTGTGGGGAGGATTTAAAATTGAGGCTTTTCCAAAACGATTAGAAAGGCAGACAAGAGCAAAACAGGAAAGAGAAAAGGGGGGACGGCCAGATTGGCACGGCATTGCCGGATTGTGACGATTGTTTGTATACATACATAGTATGTAGTCACCGTCTATCACGCATATCTACGTTATCTTACCTAAGAGTGTGAGCAGCAGCCAGCGTGAATGGTCTGACAGAGAATCGAAACACGCTATCAGTTCAGCCTCAAGGAGGCGGCGAAAGTACGGCTTGTGCTTCGTGTGTAGTATCTTCGTACGAGCTGTACTTTGTACAGTAGTGCGATAGTTCGGCAGAAACGAAATGACGAGTGGGCTGGCCACGGCGCCCGAATCCCCAATCTGGAGTAGGCCCAGTCTGAAAGAGCAGGTGAAACGGGTGTTAGAGCACTGTAAGATACGAGTTCCGCATGAGATTGCGCCGGCGCGTTGCGCTACAGCGGCCTAGAGAGCCAAATAGGCAAGTGAACGACAGACGACATCACCCCGCCGGCAAAAAGGTGGTGGGGACGGCCACTTGGAACTTCTGCAGCTGCAGCTGCAACGGCAGACGGCCGTCCTGCTTGATACCACCACGTGGTGGCGCAATCGGGCTTCTGGTCTTGTTTTTTTTTCTTCTTCTGCTTCCTCGTCCGGTCTCGCCGTCCTTCTAGAATACGGCGAGATACTCGCATGCATCTGCCAATCTCGGGAGGCCGAGTGTGTGTGGATTTCCAGAGCTTGCCCACCCCTCCTCATTTCCGAGTCCGATTCCAATGTCCATTATTGCTCAACCGACTCCTCTAGGTCGTCATCTTCGCCCTCCTTGCTCACACGGCGGCCCTGGACCTTTTCCGTCACCTCTGGCACGAGGCTCTCGATAAACGCCTCGTCCCTGATTTGTCAGCACAGGGAAGGACAACAAGCGAGGAGATGGCAACGACAGACCTTCCGACCAGCGTCACCGTGTTGTGCTTGTGGTTCCAGCGCGGATAGCTGCCGACCTTGACGCCCCGGGGCTCGACCCGGGCAGCCAGCTCGGTCAGATACGGCGCCACCAGGCTCTCGGGCAGCGGTGTCGAGATCAGCACGCGCGTGATGCCCTTGCCGCTGGCCAGCCGCGACTCCAGAGCCGGCTTCAGGCCGTCCAGCAGCATTTCGACTGGTCGTCAGCAAAAGAAACAGGGCGACAGGAGGCGCAGACTTACACAGCCGTGGCACGCCCGGCAGGATGTGCACGTTGCCGTTCACCACGCACACGGGCACCCACAGGTCCTCGCGCGTGAAGAAGAACTGCTGATCGGGCGCCAGAGCCGGGTCTGTCGGCAGCTCGACCATGCGCAGGCGCGCCCGCAACTCCGGCGAGTCGACGTCCCAGTCGATCGGCGGCTGTGACGGCCGCGGCCGCGAGAGCTTGCGCATCCGGGCGTACGCCTCCTCGTACAGCTGCAGCTCCAACCCAAAGGCCTTGGCCACGGACGGATACGTAATGTCGTCGTGTCTGCAGACGGCCACGTGAGAACAAGGAGGGGCTTCCGGGGGAAAAGGGGCAGATCCTTCCTGCACGCTCGCTTGTCTGAACTTACGTGGGCCCTATTCCACCGCTGCAAATGAGCCGTCAGTACGCCATCTCGTTTTTCTTTTCTTTTTTTCTTTTTTTCTTCTTTTATTTCCCTCTTTCCTTTTCCTCCTCTCCTCTCTCCCCTGTCTCTCTCACCTGGTCACGACAAAATCATAGTTGGCGCTCATTCGGCGGACGGCCTCGATGATCTGGCTCTCGTCGTCTTCGATCACTTCGATTCGCTTCAACGTCTATGCAGCAGTCTGTCAGTCCACTCTGAGGCTCGCTCGCCAGGAGGTCTGGACCTACAACTCCGAGCGAGAAGCACCACTGGGCCGCGTAGGTAGAATTGGTCTGCCGTGTGTCTCGACGGGAAACAAAAGGCGATCAAGCCGTCAGCTGCTGTGCTCTCGTGCTGCCCCCCTATTGGTGATGAAGCTCACATCTTTCGTCTAAACAAGCTCAAGGCCGTTTCATTGGTCAGTTTGTCTGTGTGATTGTCTTCATCTTTCCTCGCTTTTTTATTGGGCTATATGAAACAAACATGCCTTGCCGCCCAGCACCTCGTCTCCAATAATGAGACAGGCCGCCGTATGGATGGACTTGCTGGCATTGCGGATAGCCGCCGACGGAGCCGCCATGGTGGATCGGGCCGTGGGGAAGGAGAAGCTGCTGTTAGTAGTCACAGCGGCTGCACCTCGGGAGAGCGACGTGGATGACGGCGAGCAGCGCAGGGAAGATGGCACGGATAGGTGTCGCAGAATCTGGGACAGGCGCAGCGACATCAGGGGGACAGCCGGCAGTTGTGTCTGTAGGCGGCCGATGCGAAAAGAAGGGACAAAAAGACAGAAAGAGAAACAAAGCGCCGGACCGAAGCAGGATAGTTCGCGAAGAAAAGCGCGTGACGCAATCGGTCTGTGTTTGTGGTGCGGCGGAAACCCGGAGTAATTATACTGTTTGGCCCAAAATAGAAGCGCCTCCTGTAGACAAGCTCTCTCGGCTTTAGCGGCCCTTCCAATTGGAGCCTCTCCCCGCCCCCGCGATTGTGGCGAGCTATTCTTGCGATCACCCGCCAACTGTTCAACCAGAGCGTCCTTGCGTGTCCAACACTCTCCTCCTCTCGACACACCGCGTCGGCCATCTCTGTCCCGGTCATTCACCATGGTGTGCCGTCCTCCCGGCACTCTTGTCTCTCCTGCTCCCTCTCGCTAACGTGGGCCATGTAGAGCTCCGAGGCCAGACTATACACCTTCTCGCAAGAGACCAAGGATAAGCTGCGCAAGTTCCGTCTTGGCACGTCGCGCTCCAATGATCCACAGGCCGTGATCTGTACGTCCACAGCTTCTGTCTTCACGCGCGCGCTCCACGCTCACCTTCTGCTGCCAGATCTCATCGACAAGGTCTCCAAAGAGATCCGCCAGGATGCTGACAAGACCGTCTACAAGAGCCTCGACGAGATCGCCGACGACCTGCCCGACAACTCGCCGCGCTTCGTGCTCCTCAGCTACCCCATGACCCTCGTACGTCACTCTCCCTTCCTGTGCTGTTTCCGTCGCCCTCTACCCTCCTGCTGACCCGGCTTCTCTGCGGATCGCAGCCCTCTGGCCGGATGTCCGTTCCCTACGTCCTGCTATACTACCTCCCCATCACGTCCAACAATGAGATGCGCATGCTGTACGCTGGCGCCAAGGAGCTTATGCGCAACACGAGCGAGGTCGGAAAGGTAATCGACATCGAATCTGCCGAGGATCTCGAGGAGCTGCCGCACAAGCTGGGCTCTGTCTGAATTTGAGGCACCAGGATTCATCCCCAAAATGCTTCTTCTGAGGGGCGTTTATATTCACATCAGCGGTCAGGGAAACAGAAAAGGCTTGAGATGACATTCTATATTGACGGGCTGCTGTTTTTATTTTTTTGGATATCATTTTGCTTTCGTCAGTCGTCGGGCAGAACCTTTCCCGGATCCAGCTTCAGCTGCTGTGCCAGTGCCCTCACCACTGTCTTTAGCGCTCCGCATGCCGGGCTGTCCGGATAGCTGTCGAAGAAGCTCTCGCCGTAGTCACAGGCCAGTCCGATGCGCGGGTCCAGCGGCACCGCGCCCAGAAACGGCAGCCCCATCTCCTCGGCCAGCCCACGTCCGCCGCCCGTCGTCGCCCGGAAGATCTGGCTCTCGTGTCGGCATTTGGGGCACACAAAACCGCTCATGTTCTCTACTAGACCCAGCACGCGGATGCCGGCCTTGCGGCAAAAGTCAATCTCCTTCCGCACGTCCAGCAGTGCCACCTCCTGCGGTGTCGTCACCATCACCGCTCCGTCGATGCCGCTCTCTTGCAGGAACGAGTTGACGCTCAGGTGCTCGTCGCTCGTACCTGGCGGCGTGTCCACCAGCAAGAAATCGAGGTCGCCCCACTCGACGTCCTTGAGGAACTGCTTGATAAGTCCGTTCTTCTTCGGCCCGCGCCAGATCACAGCGTCGTCTCGGTTCGGCAGCATGAACTGTATGCTCATAACGCCCAGGTTGTCTGACACCCACACCGGAGACCAACCTGCGCTGCTCACGTGTATGGTTTCGTCCTCGACACCCATCATCTTGGGGATGCTCGGCCCGCAGATGTCCGTGTCCATGATGCCGACATTGTTGTCGGGGTTTGCAGAGAAAGCGTGGGCCAGCAGCGTTGTGAATGTGCTCTGGATCAGGTAATCGTCAGAACGTGTCAGGTCAACCCAATCCCCGTGGTCACCCTCACCTTTCCTACGCCGCCCTTGCCACTGAGGACAAGAATCTTGTGCTTGACGTTTTCTAACCGTGCTGATATGAGGGGGATATCTGGGTCGGGTCCTTTCGGTGCGGAGGCACATATCTGCTGGTTCGGACAGCCAGCGCACGAATCTGCCTGGCCAGCCTGCTCGGATTCGGGGCCGGGACAGTGCTCTGGTTCGGGGGCAACGAGTTGTGGCTTTGCCTTCAGCGGGTTGGCAAGGACATCCTCGACGGCTTCTGGCACATCCAGCGCCGGTGCCATGGTGGTAGATTGCGCGTATGTGTTTGCGGAGGCGTATTTCTGTTCCTCGAGCAGCAGAGGTCACCACTAGGTGTGCTTGGTAAGTGGCGAACAATTGCACGTGGTTGATTGGAAATAGTTCATGTAATGGAAAACTTTCTGCCCCGCTGACGTATACTTCTAATCTTATCGGCTAGAGCGCCGTTGTCGGCCACTACATATTGTCAACAATACTATACACCCAATATCAACAGTCCCAGATCGACAGCTCAGACTTATCTCCACGAGGCTTATGGTAAAGCTTATGGTGAAGGGTTACATTGCGGTCAGCCCCTGCCGCCTCACTCAGCTATGTCGCGGACAGCTGTACGGTATCAACGTCTGCCTGCCAATTAGTTACCCGATTTCTACGCGAGTACGGAGTAATCCGTGGGCGAATCAATTACCAAATTTTATAGTGCCTTGTCGAGAAGTGCCTGGACAGGCTCTAAGCCATCTGGTAGGGACCGAGATTGCAATTTTTCATCTCTTCCCAGTCAATCTCGGTGGCTATACCACTTGGAGCGCGCAAAACCAAGAACCGGTTTATAGCTAAGTAGAAGTCGTTGCATTCTGCCTTGGGGGCGGCGTGTTCTGCCAGGACCTTCTTAAAGGCCAGACACACCGTCGACAAGGTCTTCCCTCGGCGAACGATCGTTTGTGTTGTAGTGGCGCCTACAACCACATCTCGAGCATTACGACTTGCGTCGAACTTGCTGAAGGTTTCCGCAGCAAACTGCCAGATGTATTGGGCTAGCTAACTAGGGCATCCGGGATCTGCAGCCAACTATCTCGTTAGCCGTCGCCCAGGACGATCTTGTAGGTCTATTTTGACTTACGTCGCCAATACACAGGTTGATCTCCCAACTCAGGACATCGGCTGTCCTCAAACTCGTAATACTGCACCAAAACATCTGTGCACGGCTGATCGGACCTCATGATTTATTCGTCAAGAGAGGTCAGTTGCATGCCCAAGCGCTCGTCCACATCACCACACATGTTCGTACAGAAACGTTGATACGATATGGGTTGGTGAGGTAGGATGAATCTCTGCGGCCTCAACTGGGTCCCTGATAATACTTGATTCATTGCAAAAACAGCGCGAAGTGTACAAAATTTCATCTACAAAAGCATTTCGCCCGACACTTGGAAGCTACAGACTCCTGCAACTCTGAATTCATTTTGGGATACGACTGAGTACATTAGGTCATACCTCAATGACACCGTAAACTGAGGCTCTGTACGGAGTATAGTCCTCCAATATGGAGTCACATTTCCTTGGCATAGTTCAGCATATGGACTATGATACGAAATACACATTAACACGTTATTTCATAAATGTATAAATATATCGTACTGTACGGAGTATGAAGGCCCAACGACTAGCGTCGTGCCACAGGGGCGATGGAGTTATTTCTGTCAGCCGTTTGATATGAGCGGTGAAGTGACATTGGCCTGTACTCCGTAGACTGTGTGGCCTCAACAAGATTATTAGCAACAAGATGAGCGGTATGAGCTAAAAAGCTTTTGCTTCTAACGAGATAGAATAAGGCGAGCCACTTATGTAAGGATTGTCGTTTTTATGGAGTTTTAAAGGAGGGGACAGGGCCAATACTTGATACTAATTTCAAGAGCCAGTTTGATCTACAGATTACCGAAGATGCTACCGTACGGAGTACATGGTAGTTGATTAGAATGGCTCTGTCAGAACGATGCGATGATGCGAAACAGCTTCTCGGAGACAGAAGTTTGCTATATGCAACCATGTGGGTCGGCCATATCCATACGCGCTAGTGGCCAGAGTTCCCGACCATAAGGGAAGGAGTTGCCTGCAGTTCACCTGACTTCGTGCGATTGCCTTCCGACGCCATCAGAGCCCGAGACGTGACTACTCTATGCTTCTGCCTCTTGTCACCACTTTTTGTCCTCACCGCGTCGAGCGGATTCGTGCCCAACACACCTGGGCTGAACGTCAAAAAGCCCGCTGTACGGAGTATTGACCCTCTCTGCCGCCCCTCTCCGAAGCAGGGCAGCGCAGGCAACAACGTGCAGACGCAGCTGCACTGTGGCAAAGACGAAGCGGAAGCTTTACGGTGTACGACGTACACAGCTTTACGAGTACGAAGGAAAGCGAGCTCGTACCTGGCCCCAGTTCAAATAACCATCTGCGCAATCTCCTGCTCACCGTGTGCAGCCAGCTACTCCACAAGAGACTCAACGGTACGGAGTAGAAGCCTGTCACCTGCCCTGGTCAAGTCCCCATTTATCAGTGGTACCGCTACCAGCAGCTGTTTTTCGTGCATCAGAAAGGCGATGATGCCAGCAACTCAACTCAAAATGTTGCGATACATGCAAAGCTCAGACCCCAACGGCGATGACAATGGCGGACTCGACGAGAGCCCCGAAACGTCTCCTCAGCTTGCTGCGCAACAGCCGACGCAACCGCCACTGCCACTGTCGACACGGCAGCAGCTTGCCGAGGCAGCCATGATCCCCGTTCCTGTCCCAGTACGCAGCGCGACTATTGGCCACCAGGCCAGCGCACTCCCGACAGGTGCAGCTCCCAAGCAACAGCAGCAGGCTCAGAGGCAATCCTCTCTCCGTCGGACAAGGTCACCGCCTCCTTCCTCCTCGGAGCAGACCCAGCAGCAGATCTGGGAGGAGTCGAGCATCAATTCCATGTTTGCGGAGAGCATACCTGCAACTGCCCGAAAGCAACGAGTGAGCCGTGGCCGGTACGAAGATATTGTTCAGCAGCAACGCATGCAGCAGCGCTTTGAGCACTTGGCAGATGAGCCGACCGGCCCTCTTGTTGGAGACCGAGGAGGACTCAGAAATGCGGCAGGAGATGCGCCAGACCGGACGGATGACCCCCACGAGAGGCCGCCGTATGGGTCTCCTACAAGGCAGGCGCCGTACCTGAAACACCCAAGACAGCCACTGCGCGATGGTAGGGTAGCAACAGGCCGGCCGTCGTTTGTTGATCGGCCGTCCGGCGGGAACTACGAGGATGTCAAGGGTGGGTCGCCGGAACGGCGACTCCGTCAGGGGCGGGATAGCAAGTCCAAGGCTGTAGGAGGAGGGAGCATGGCACCAGAGGCTGGCCTTCGTGAGCCTGTCTATTTCCGCGAGGCAGAAATGCCGCTGGCACGAACGCCGGGGAAGGCGGCGAGATCAGAGGACGAAAGTGACGGACTGTCACCCGATGACGAGGCTACGACGCAGCAGACTCCACGGCAACACTACTCTCCACCCCGGCGCCCACCACCGCTGCCACCGTCAGGAGTGCCGCTGACAAGAGGACTGCTGGAAAGCTCAGTCCCACGGACAGCTGGTGGAGGCGGGAGCCGGCGTGACAAGAAGACGGGCCGAAAGCGGCGGAACAGTCTGGACTACGACGACAGCATGCTGCACCGGATGAGCTACTCGGATCTCAGGGTCGAGCCTTTCGACCATGACCCGACGCGAGTGGCGGTGAAGCAAGCAGCGACTACGCCACCCAAGCTGTCACTGGAGGAGCGGCTTGTGCAGCACAAGAGAAAAGACGGCACCAGCCAGCACATTTTCTTCACGGAGATGTCGATGAAGGAGTGGGACGAATGCGGAGACTGGTTTCTCACACAATTCTCGGAGCTGTCGAACAGGATCCGGGAGAAGCGGCAGGCGAAGCGAAAGAAGGTGGCGGAGTTTGAGACGGAGATTGCGGAACGGGAGGAAATGGTGCGGGACAAAATGGAGAGTATAGATCGCACTCTGGACACGCTGAAGCTCGAAGGAGAGGGGATGATGCGCGGGAAAGCGGCAGGAGTGTAGGCAGCAGGAGGGGAAGCTATTATGAACTGAATGACGACGGTTTGGGCTTTGTCAGTGGGCGAAAACACGTTATCGTTTCTTATGAACTGTTCTATCTGGACGTGAAGCTGCTCTGACATGTCGATGTCCAATTACAAGACGACAGTCTCCTGGACGCGGCGGTCTCTTCCGACGACAAGCCGCAGCTGGCAGCCGGGACGGTCGGGCAGAAAGAGGCCCTGGCGGACGCCGTCGGAGAAGAGCTCGTAGGCGGGGTAGTAGGCGTCGACGAAGCGGTCGACCTGGTCGTCGGTCATGCCGGAGCCGCGGTCGCGGCGCAGAGCGGCTTCCTGCTCGCGACGCCAGGCGTAGACGAAGGGGGTCTGCTGGGCGTCGAGGTGGATGAAGGCATCGAGGCGACGAGTGACGGCGGAATCATAGGCGGCGAGCTGGCTGTTGACGAAGAGGAGGTGCTCGAGTTTGTGTTTGTGTAGTTGGGAGGAAACGGGTGTGGGTGAAGCAGCAGCAGCAGCAGCAGCAGCTACAGCGGTCTTCCACTTGGCCTCGATGACGGCCGGATCGGCCGGTCGAAAACCGACGCACCAGCCCTCGAGGATGACGACCTGGAGCGGCCGGTCAGCGAGCCCGTTGACGAGGCGGCCAGCGTTGGAGGCTGAGGGAGCGATGCGGTCGCCCTGGCCGAAAAAAGCGGCCTTGTCGTACTGGGGCACGCGAGTCGGGGCGCCGGCACAGATGGCGTCAAAAAAAGCAGCTAGCAGCTGCGTGTCGTGGGTACCGGGCTCGCCGCGCACCTGGACGAGGCCGTTGTCGGGCTGGGCGGCTGCCAGGGCGCGCTGGTCCGCGTGGCTGAGGTAGAAGTCGTCGATGCTGACGATGAGCGTCTCGAGGCCCTGGCGGCTCTGCAGCGTCTCGGCCAGGGCGCTGACCAGGGTGGTCTTGCCAATGCCCTGGACGCCGTTGATGCCGACGAGAAAGGGCCGGGGATGGTGGTGGTGGCTCTGGTCATGGTCATGGTCATGGTCATGGTCCTGCTTCTGCTGCTTCTGATACGCGGCCAGACGGTCGAGGATAAAGGGAATGCAGACGGGCGACTTGTCGTCGACGATGCACAACTGCTGCGGGACGTCTGGCGTCGACGTCATGGCTGGTGTGAACCACGTCCAGGTGGTGCTCTGAAAGACATGCACAAGCAGGCGGATAGATGTCTAGGATATACGGAGTATGCTTCTACTGGCGCTAGCGCTGCTCTACGCTCAACCCCGTTGTAGTGGATCCGCCGGCACGGAGTATCAGCTTTCGGCCATGATCTCCAGATAGCTCTTCATGGACAGCTCCCGGAGCTCGACTCGTGGCTTCAGCTGTCTGAGCGAGTCGTCTGTATGCTTACTAAGCAATGTCTCGACTGCCAACCCGATGATCAGTCAGGCGAGATGCTGTACTGTATGGCGCACTGTACGGTAACATGTGAAGATGCCCGCCCAACGCATTTTGTGTCGCCAGCTGAGGGGCCAACCCCACTTGTACACACCGTGCGTGTTGCGTCGGCTCATATGGGGCGACAAGTGGGCCGCTGGCCGCTAAGAAACCGAGTAGTGCGTCCCCCCGCTCGGCAATCACAGGCACTCATCGGCCGCCCATTCCCCAGTGCGTCGTTGCTGGGGCTAAGGCCAATCCGGGGAGCACAGCAGCCAATGTGCCTCGGCAGACTGGCGAGCTTGACCTTCGTCATCCTTCGTCTCCCTTCATAAATAGCAGGCACGCCCCAGAGCCGTGTCACCTTCCCATCCCATTTTTGCATATGGTGAATCTCCGCCGACTGTCTGTCTCTGCTTCTCATCTTCACTCAGTAATCTTCTGCCATCCAACGTCACATCCATCCGCCCTTCTGTCTCTCTCTCTCCTGTCTCATCCATCTCCATCCCCCAAATGGCAAGCCAGCTGCGCTTCGACGACCAGGTCGTCGTCGTCACCGGTGCCGGTGGTGGCCTCGGCAGGACGTATGCCCTCTACTTTGGCTCGCGTGGAGCCAAGGTTGTCGTCAACGACATTGGCGTTCCCAAGACCGGTGGTAGCAGCATATCGAAAAAGGTATGTGTTTTCAAGCCCGAACGCGAAAGCGAAAGCGATATCAGAAAACTGACGCCGACCCTGCTCAACAGCCTGCCGATGCCGTGGTCAAGGAGATCAAGGCTGCCGGTGGCCAGGCCGTAGCCAACTACGACTCGGTCGACGAGGGCGAAAAGATCATCGAGACGGCGATTCAGAGCTTTGGCCGCGTCGACGTGCTGATCAACAGTGCCGGCATCATCCGACCAAAGCCGTTTGCCGCGACCACAGACGAGGACTGGGACGCGACGATTCGCGTGCACGTCCGGGGAACGTACAAGGTGACGCGGGCAGCATGGCCGCACTTCCGCAAGCAAAAGTTCGGGCGGGTCATCAACACGACGGCGGCGGCAGGTCTCTTTGGTGCGGCCAACGTGGCGGCGTACTCAGCGGCCAAGGCGGCCATGATCGGCTTTACCGAGACGCTGGCCAAGGAGGGCTTCAAGTACAACATCCTGGCCAACGCGATCTCGCCGGCAGCAGCCAGCGGCGAGTCGGAGGACCTGTTGGAGCGGTCGGTGGCGGCAGTGCTGAAGCCGGACTGGATCGCGCCGGTGGTGGCGGTGCTGGCACACAAGTCCAACGAGTCCGAGACGGGAGCGGTTTTTGAGATCGGCGGCGGTCACGTGTCGAAGCTGCGGTGGCAGCGGGCAGGCGGGCTGCTGCTCAAGTGCGATGACAGCTACACGCCGGGTGCAGTGCTGAAGAAGTGGGACCAGATCAGCGACTTCACGGAGGCGCAGTACCCGACGGGCCCCAACGATTTTGTCACGCTGCTGGAGGACTCGGTCAAGCTGGGACCCAACGACAGCGGCGAGCCGGTCAGCTTTGCCGGGCGCGTGGCGCTGGTGACGGGTGGCGGCGCGGGCATTGGGCGGGCGTACGCGCTGGCGTTTGCCAAGCACGGGGCGGCCGTGGTGGTCAACGATCTGGCCGACCCGGACACAGTGGTGGGCGAGATCCGGAAGATGGGCGGCAAGGCGGTGGGCGTCAAGGCATCGGCTGAGGATGGCGACGTGGTGGTCAAGGCGGCCATCGACGCGTTTGGCCGCATCGACATTGTGATCAACAACGCGGGCATCCTGCGCGACAAGGCGTTTGCCAACATGGACGAGAAGATGTGGGACGCGGTGATGAACGTGCACGCGCGCGGGACATTCCGGGTGACCAAGGCGGCGTGGCCGTACTTTATCAAGCAGAAGTACGGACGTGTGGTCAACACGACGTCGACCAGCGGCATCTACGGCAACTTTGGGCAGGCCAACTACTCGGCGGCCAAGTGCGCCATTCTCGGGCTCTCGCTCGCGCTGGCAGTCGAAGGCGCCAAGGACAACATCTACGTCAACACGATCGCGCCCAACGCGGGCACCGCGATGACGCGCACGGTCATGCCCGAGGAGCTGGTGCAGGCGTTCAAGCCCGACTACATTGCGCCGCTGGTGCTGGCGCTGTCGAGCGACAAGGTTCCCAAGAACCCGACGGGCGGCCTGTACGAGGTCGGCAGCGGTTGGGCCGGACGCACGCGGTGGCAGCGGTCGGCGGGCGTGACCTTTGCGCAGGACAAGGCGCTGACAGCCGAGACGGTGGCCCGGCAGCTCGGCGAGATTGGCAACTTTGACAACGGCCGTGCCGACTACCCGACCAAGGCAGAAGACAGCCTGAAATGGGTGTTTGCCACGCTGGAGCAGCAGAAGAAGCTCAAGGCCAAGGTATGAGGAGCGGTGTGTTGTGCTGTGTTCTATATATCTAGATAGATATGAATCTCACGCTTTGTGTTGTGTCTGCAGTCCGAATCCGACGGCGGCTCGTCCGGCCAGTCCAAGTACCTACGGGCCATCGAGAAGGCCAAGAAGCAGAGGTCGGAGCCGACCGAGTTTTCGTACAAGGAGCGCGATGTGATGCTGTACAATCTGGGAGTTGGTGCCAAGCGGACAGATCTGAAGTACATCTAGTGAGTTACCTCTTCCTACTCTCCCTTTTCCCTTCCTCACTGTCCGCTAACCCGTCACAGCGAAGGAGCAGACGACTTCCAGGTGCTCCCGACATTCGGCGTGATCCCGCAGTTCGACGCGGACCTGCCGTACAGCTTTGACGACATTGTGCCCAACTTCAACCCGATGATGCTGCTGCACGGCGAGCAGTACCTGGAGATCCGCGAGTATCCGCTGCCGACGTCGGGCCGGCTGCTCTCGTCGGGCCAGCTGCTGGACGTGGTAGACAAGGGCAGTGCGGCGATTGTGCGCACCGGCATCACGACGATCAGCGCCGACACGGGCCGCGAGCTGTTCTACAACGAGACGACCGTCTTTCTGCGCGGCAGCGGCGACTTTGGTGGTGCCAAGCGGATGTTGGATCGCGGCGCAGCCACGGCCGCCAACCAGCCGCCCAGCCGCGCGCCAGACGTCATCGTCGAAGAGGCCACGTCGCCCCAGCAGGCGGCCCTCTACCGGCTCAGCGGCGACTACAACCCGCTGCACGTGGACCCGTCCTTTTCTGGCATGGGTGGCTTCAAGCAGCCGATCCTGCACGGGCTCTGCTCGTTTGGCTTTGCCGGCCGCGCCGTCTACGACCAGTTTGGACCGTTCCGCAGCATCAAGGTGCGCTTTGCCGGCACCGTCGTTCCAGGACAGACGCTCGTCACCGAGATGTGGCGCGAGGGTCCCCGGAAGTCGCGCGTCATCTTCCAGGTGCGCGTCAAGGAGACGGGCAAGCTGGCCATTGCGGGGGCGGCAGCCGAGCTGGTGTCGGAGAAGAGCAGGATCTAGGTGGACGGGAGCAGGAGGGAATCCTCGGAGGAGGCCTTGTATTTTATGTGTGACAAATGACCGGATATCTTGGACAACGAATACATACAGTACTTGTTGCGATTGCGTATAGGCGTAGGACAGTGAGAAGAGAGGGAAGGAGAGAAGAAAGGAGAAAGAAAAGGAAAAGAGGAGGTGAGTGCAGGCTCGAATCGCAATGCTGCAACATAGACGAAGGAGTGATTTAGCGTCTTTCCCGATCCAGCCATAACACCGTCCCAGAACAAGAGATTGAAGATAAGCACAAGGCAGAGAAAACGACGGAAAATCGACTGGCAAAGGGATCAACACAATCAACAACCAAACCACACCAAACACACCTCACCACCTATACAAGCACGCTCTCCAGCAGCCAGTCCAACAGCTCGGCCATCGAAGGTAGTCGGACACCACTTCGCGGCAGCACGTGACCGTCGCCATATTCTGCTTTGTCAGCACCATTTCCAGCGCCAGGAGCCCCGCCCTTCTCAACGCCTAACACGCTGCCGACGAGCCGCCGGGTAGCCGCACTGGCTGGCGTGGTCTTGGCCGCAATGCCGGTCTCCAGAAAGGCGCGCTCCGATTGGCTCAGTTCGCGTCGCTCCGTCTCCATCCACTTGCGCTCGGCCTCCTCGCGCGCTGCCGCCAGCACAGCCTCGGTGTCCTCGGTCTCCCACAGGTTGCACTTGCGGCACTGGTTACAGGCACGGCCGTCACCATGCGGACGAAAATGGTCGCAAAAATGGCGGTATCCGGCATCAGGGCCGTCATTGCCGCTGATGTCACGCCGACAGACATAACACATCCTGTAGCCACATGGACAAGTCAGCTTGTTGCAGCCGACCGTCTTGACAAAGGACGTGTGACAGCGCGGACACACACGCTTGATGGCCATGCTCATGGCCTGCTCGACCTGCGTCCGGAGAGCCACCAAGGACGACTCGTGGCACACGTGCACGTCCACCCATTCCTTGCTGCAACCCAGACAGGATACACGGCCGCATGCCGGGTTCTGGCAGCGGAACTGCTGGCCACGCCGCCGTCGCCGGTAGCGCGTCATCGCTGCCGTCAGCTGCTCGCCCGCGTAGCTCCTGCTCAGCACGGCCAGCGCACCGCTGCGTGGCAGCAGCGCCGCCACCACGGCCACCAGCAGCAGCGGCACCACCAGCACAGGCGTAGCGCCACAGAGCAGCATCAGGCACACGAGGCTGTACAGGTTGTCGACACGCACCCGCGGCGATGCTTCGTGAAATGGCACGTAGATGTCGTCCACCTCGGCGTACGCGCAGAACGGACAGCGCACCAACGGCAGACCGCTGCCCAAGAGGCTGTGCTCGGCCAGCCGTCGCTCCAGATGGCACAGCACGTCGCCGCCCCGCGGTCCGTCCAGTAGCGCCCGGTGCAGGTGGTCGGCCGGGATCACGCCGGCACAGTCAGTGCTGTCGACGGCAGTGCAGCGCAGCGTGCCCTTGTCGGTCTCGATCGTGCGGGCCCAGCCTTGGCCAAAGACGGCCTCGCGCACAGAATGCTGCACGCAGCGGAAGCACACCAGATGGGCCGCGTCGCCGCTGCATGTCGTCATCTCCTCAAACGTCGCCGTCCCGAAGCAGCACGCGCAGTCGTACGTCGCCCCGGCCTCCTCGGCCTCGGCCATGTTGACCGTGCTCGCCAGTTCCCGGTCAGCATCCTCCTGAGCTGCCCGGCGTTGTGCTCGCAGCGGTACGATCAGCGCCTCAAACAATTCGCAGTCGAGTTCGGCGCTGCCTGTCGTCCGGATTGTCGGCAGGATCGACCCCCGGCCCGACGACTTCCACACGATGAGCGGGTGGTTCTCGGCCTCAGCACTCGTCACCGCCTTGCGCCGCAGGAAGAGCGACGACAGCGCGAATCGCCACGACTTGCCCGAAATCCGCACCAACGCGTCGCGGCCGTCCAGGTACGCGTAGTTCTGCTCTGCCATCACCGCGTTGATCGTCGACCGCGAGAGGCCCATAAACTCGTGATAGGCCAGCGCCATAGCTGCCTTTTTGTACTCGGGACTGCGGAAGCGTTCGGCAGGCGCCACGGGGGAAAAGCTAGGAGGAGCGGAAGAAGATGAGACAGCTGAGGAAGCTGAGGAGGTCGAAGAGGTTGAAGAGGCCGAAGTTGCTGCTGTCCGCACATCAGCCGCCACACGCCAGCGGCCCTTGACCCAGGTCACGCGGTTCTTGAGCAGCGCATCGGCTACCAGGGCCAACCGAGACTCGCCGTCAAAGTTAGCCAGCATCTCGCGGAACACCTCAACCTGCACATCCGGAAAGACGACGGCCAGAGCGGCGAGGCTGCTGTTGAGCTCGCGCAGATCCGGCGCCTCGGAGCCAAGCGGTGCCAGATGCGCCTCGTCAGAGATATATTCGGGTGCACCGGCAGAAGCCGTACGCGTGGTGGACGAAGCGGCAGAGCTGCCACCAACAGCGTCCGTTGTGACTTCGGGTCGCAAGAGCGAGCCACCGTCTTTGGCCTGGCTGCGGCCGCGGCTGTGGCTTCGGTCGCGGTTTCGGCCACGGCTGCGGCTACGGCTACCGTTTCGACCGGCCGACGGCCGCTTCATGCTGGACGATGAGACCGGCCGCTGCTCCCGGGAGGCATCGCTGCCGCCACTTCGCCGCTTGGAGCTGTTGTGGAGAAAGCTGCCGAGCACCATGCTGCTGACAGCAGAGGATCAGATGTCGGAGAGGTCAAGGAGGATGTCGGGGGATGACGGTCGCGATCGCGGCTGCAAAATGGCATCTGTCGGAACGACGACGGCAGGGCAGCTCATTGCTAGGTGGTGGAAGAACCCGTCCAGGCGTTCATTTTGCTGACAGGGGAAAGTCGGCGATGCGCAGGCGCAGGCGCAGACGCACACGATGCGTCGCACGACAAGACAGGTGGAGCGACGTGGGCACCGGGCTGGGATTCGCGGTGCTTTTGCGGTGATTCGCAGTGGTGCGGGCGGATGCGTCGTGATGCGTCGTGTTGCGTCGTGATTCCTGGGGGATTCGTGGATTCGGATGACTTGCAAAAAGTGGTGATCAGGGGAAAGACCGGACGCTACAGGGAGCAGCAGAGCACCGGAACTCTACGAGTACGAGCAGAAGGAGCGAGCGAAAGCACACACGGCTCGCCACCCGTGGGGCAGGCGCGACTGGCTGTGCAGAACAGGCGGGCAAAGACTGTTTGTCGGCAGAGCGTCCCACAGCGGGGTTGTCGTTACAGGGCTGGCGAGCCATTCCAGCAGCCTACCGGCTCTGCTGCCATGCTGGAATCGTACCTCGCTCGTATGAAGTCCAAGTCCCCCCAGGCAGCAGCGACAGCCTCTACGAGCACTCCCCCAAACTGTCCTCCGTGGGATATGCATGCGCTGTAAATACGTGGTCCCTGCTATGTAAGATACGTCGTAGGACCTGGGCCATGTCGGCTGACGGGGCCTCTTTCCGGAAACCACTCAAGACCGCAGATGCCCTTTTCGGCCCTCCCTCCTTGCCATCGTCGCATCGCCCCCTTTTTCCTGCTCTCTGCTCAGATTGGAGATATGGCCTTGCAGTTCGGTTGCATCAGTCGCGTTTTCAGCTCTTCTTCGCCCCCCGCCTCCATCCTCTGCCTCTCTCCCTACTCCGTATCACTCTTCACCCCCCCGGTCCCCTCAGGCTGGCCCTGTCCGGTGTGTCACATTCACCGTCGTCTGGCGGTGAGCTTAACGGACAATGTGATGAGAGACCCCTCGCGTGGGAGCCCGCCAACCAGCTTCCATCCACTCTGGAGACCACATGGGCAATTGCTCCTCCGCCTTTTGACTGCATCGTTTTGTGCGATTTCCGCCATTTGCCTGCCCAGCCTGCCACCTGCTGTCTGTCCTCTCGGTCGGCTCTGGCCTTTCTCCGTCCCTCTCGTCACATCTTCGGCCCTGCAGACGAATCTCGTCCCATTCGGGACGTCCACTGCCAATCCTTTTCCGCCCTCTCTCTCTTCGGTGTGCCCACCAACCAGCATCGATTCCGCCTCTTCGTCCCCCCCCCTCCCTCCCCCCTTCCCCTCCAAGAGAGTAGAGAGAGAGACAGAGCGGTCCACAGATCGCGAGAGCGGCAAAAGCGAGTAATACGAAAGGGGACATTGGAAGAAGCAAAAAGAACCACAGAAGCACAGGACCACACCAAAGCCTAAGCAAAGGCAAAAGCAAAAGCCACACACACTTGCGCGCACGCACGCACAAAAACAAAATAACACGAGAACATATTGAACTCAGACGTGCTGCGACGCCACTGGCCGTCATCGACTGGTCGCTGGCTCGTTGAGTGGCCCCATTGCCGGGACGATCAGACCAACCAGACCAACCAGATAATCGGATCCCTCAACCCGGCATCACCGCTACATTGTCCGGCACTGGAATGTTGAAAGAAAACAATTAGAACGATGGAAGCTCTTCCTACCGGTGCCTGAGCGAGCGGCCTGCATGCATGGAAACCAGGTCTAAATTAAAAGAAAAAGCCCGTCTCTAGCCTCCACCCCCAGCCCTTGCAGCTCATCCGGCTTAGACACACCGTAAGATACAGCGCTGTCTGGAGTTGTTAGCCTCCCTTCCCCTTGCCCTTTCTGTTGGTTAGCAAAAAGCCGACAGGGGTCTTCTGCTGCCTTGTCTCATGCTCACCGACTTCTGCGAGTAGGTGTGCGTCGATACTATGCATGTACCGTTCTCGTTGGATATTTCTCGCCATCGTCGATTCCTATATTCGTCTCTCCTTTCTCTCCTTCCTCTGCTCCTTTCTTTTCTTTTCCTTCCTTCGTCCCAGTTTACGGCCTGCCCTGTTTAGGGTCGCCACCGGTATCGTCTGTCCGTCCTTCGTCTCGTCCTCTGGCTCTCCATCTGCCCTCTCCACTCGTCGTCTATATACGGCTCCTTCTCTCACACACACTCCGTCACCTGGCCTCGGATCTTCACACTCTTGTCCAACTCATCGCGTGATCGGCCGTCTTCCGTGTCCTTGCACCACCACCCCTCCTCTCCTTTAAACTGTCGACTGTTTTGCTGGCTGTTGCTGGCGGTTGCTGGCCTTGTTGCTGGCTCCATCTGCGCGCTGCCAGCCATGGACTCTCTGCCCATCGAGCTCCTCCAGTTGATACTAGAGTACTGCGATCCTGCCTCAGTGCGGGCTCTCCGCCTCGTCACACCCACACTTGCCGACGTAGGCTATGCATACCTGCTCCCGCCGACCTTCACAGCCCTCCCATGGCGCGACGATTTGGCCCGCCTGCGGGCCATTGCCAGCCACGATCGCCTGCATACTAGCATCAAGGAGATCACCTTCAACTTCACCGACATTCATCTCGACAACGCTCGCCACGCCGCTTACTACCAGAACTACCTGCTCGAGCCCGAGCGCCAGACCGCTCTGCTCACACACACGTGGAAGACGTACGAGCAGTTCGAGAAGCTGCGCCGGACCGTTCCGGGATTCAACACGTATGATGTCACCGACGTGGTCGCCGCCCTGCGGCCCCTAATCAACCTGCGCCACCTGGCCGTCACCTTCCGGCGCTCGCCCTACGACCTGGAGGTCTTGCACCGTGCCCTCACCGTGCCAGAATGCTGCAAGATGGACCACGCCTCGGCTTGCAAGACGCTCAACACGCTGCTCTCGGCCCTTCAGCAGGCCACGGCCGCACACAAAGCCGACAAGGCCGCCGCTGGCAGTGACAGCCCGGGACTAAGCACCTTTGCCGTCGATCGGCTGCCGCTCGAGATGTTCCGGCAATCGTCCGACCGCCGACTGTGGTTCCAGTGTGGCGGCATGTTTGCGGGCCTGAAACGACTCGACCTCGCCCTCGACACAAGTAACGCCACCTACCCTTCGGCCCGCTTCAAGGCTGTCAACGGTCTGGGCTACGTGCTGCGCCTGGCTCCACAACTGACACATCTGTCCCTGGCATTCCACAACTACGTCCGTCCACGCGACAAGTTCATCCTCTCCTTCCTCGAGCTGCTCGGCGAAAGTAGCTTCAGTCTTGGGAGCTATCCCGGCAGGGATGCCTCACCCCACCGAGGCTGTGCTGGCGCCCCGCGGACCCGCTTCTCCTATGCTGGCCTGACCGACCTCAAGCTCGAGGGCATCGCCTGCGACGAGCGCGAGCTCTGCGTCTTCCTGCTCCGCCACGCCGCCACGCTGGAGCGGCTGCGTCTGGGTGGCCGCGGCATGGCTCGGACAGCGTACGAGCCGCCCAGCGGCGGTATCTCGCTCTTTAACGGCAACTTCCGGTCCCTGTTCCGCCGACTGCGTGGCCGCATGTCACGGCTGCAGCGGCTACACCTCGAGGGCGACTTTGAGTGCGAGACGATCCTATCGCACACGGCCGGAAGCCCGACTGGCAGCAGCAACAGCAGCAGCGATGAAGAAGCCAACGGAACCGGCGAACCGGGCGGAGGTGCAGCTGCCGGTAACAATACCGACGGGGGCCTGGGCGGCTACATGACCGGAAATGCACGATACGAGCGCTACCTGTTCTATGCCACCACCGACGACAACTGGGCGCCGACGCCTCCGCCGACTCGCCAGACCACAAATGGATTCCGGAACTCGGCAAATTTTGAGCAGTATGTCCTCGGTGTCACAGACACGTATCCAGATCTCAGCGAATGACAGGGGAAGTTGAAAAATAAAATGCACTGGGAAGGCCGTCTTTTTATCGTTCATTTCATTTTTGTTCGGAGTTTCGCTTGTCGGTTTCACGGCACACCTACTAGAATGGCAAGGATCAATCCACGATTTGAACGCCGAAAGCACCATCACGATTGTCACGATACACATTATACATTAGAAAACCGCCTCTCCATTTCGCAGGTCGGGGCAACCCAGCAGCACAGAACAAGACGGAACGCGCCGGTTTCTCTGGGTGGATTTTATGAGCATGAGAGGAAAGAGTAATGAAGCTGGGCTTCCATGTAACAAGACTTTGTCTATTACAAATGAGAGCGTATTTAGCACACAACGATAATATATTAAGCTTGTATCCTAAGATGCGTAGAGGCCCGACGTGGTCATCAGCAAGCGAATCAGTGCATGAGCGACGTTCAAATTGCGGTGTGCTTGGTGTTCGAGGCTGTGAGCCGTGGGAAGGACGAAAACGGTCCCAATCAGGTGTTGCATGCGCTTAGTGGCACCTGCCCCGCCTGGTCTGGCCTGGCCATGGCCGAGAGGGCAGGAGCACCCCGCACCGAAAAATACGTGCTATATTGCCCTATCTGGCAGCTTCTCTCGAGTGAGTCAAGTCGGCCTGCAAACGCTCTCAAGGCCAGAAATCTGCCGGAAAGTCGATCCCGAACACAGCTCCCGGCGACCCAGTCCGCTCGCTCGCTCGCTCCGACCAACGCTTCCCCTGCTCTCTCCTTCTCGCAAACGAAACGTGCCCAATGGCCCCTCCCAAGGCCGGAAAGGTGGTGGTGCCGGTGGCGGACGCCGGACCGCCGCCCAATCTGGACTTTTTGCCGCACCGCATCGCTCTCTACGACCGGCTCAAGGCGGAGGCCGACGCGGAGCTCGCGAGCAAACCGCGTGTGGACATCACGGTGACGCTGCCAGACGGCCGGACGATCCCTGGTACGGCCTGGGAGACGCGACCGTACGACATCGCCCGGGGAATCAGCAAGTCGCTGGCCGACCGGACGGTGATCTCACGCGTTGACGGCGATCTCTGGGATCTGATGCGGCCGCTCGAAGCCGACGCTCAGGTGTCCCTGCTGGACTTTGAGGACGACGAGGCCAAGCAGGTGTACTGGCACTCGAGCGCCCACATCCTCGGCGAGGCAGCCGAGAAGGCCTTTGGCTGCCACCTCTGTTTCGGCCCGCCCACTGACGAGGGCTTCTTTTACGACTTTGGCATGCCGGCTGAGGATGGCCAGGGCCGGCCGAACCACCACAGCACCGTCACGGACGACGACCACAAGCGCCTGTCGTCGCTGATGGACGGCATCGTGCGCGAGCGCCAACCGTTTGAGCGCCTCGTCATGACCAAGGCCGACCTGCTCGAGATGTTCAAGTTCAACAAGTACAAGCAGGTCCTGATCAACTCCAAGATCCCCGACGGCACCTCCACGACTGTGTACCGCTGTGGGCCGTTGATCGATCTCTGCCGCGGGCCCCATGTGGTCGACACTAGCCGGATCAAGGCGTTTGCTGTCCTGAAGGTGCGTTGGAGGCCAGAGCAGACAGGAAACAGAAAACAGAAAACAGAAGCTGACCCCGATATAGCACAGTGCCTCGTACTTCCTCGGCGATGCCAAGAACGACTCCCTTCAGCGGGTCTACGGCATCTCCTTCCCCGACAAGAAGCTGCTTTCCGACTACATGAAGTTCCTCGAGGAGGCTGCCAAGAAGGACCATCGTCGTATCGGCCAGGACCAGGAGCTCTTCTTCTTCCACAAGTTGTCGCCCGGCTCGCCCTTCTTCCTCCCCCACGGCATGCGGATCTTCAACGCGCTCAAGGAGTTCATCCTCAGCGAGTACCACAAGCGTGACTACGTCGAGGTCATGTCGCCCAACATGTTCAACGCCGACCTGTGGCGCACTTCGGGACACTGGGAACGTGCGTATTGAAAGCTGACGACTGTCCCCGCGAGCTACTGTGGCCGCGATCAGTGCTAACGCTCGGCAGACTACCAAGAGGACATGTTCACCCTCGAGGTCGAGAAGCAGCAGTGGGGTATGCTATGGTCATTTCAGATTCCCTCCGCCTCCCTTGTCCGGAAATCTAACAGGTACTGCAGCTTTGAAGCCCATGAACTGCCCGGGCCACTGTGTCATCTTCGGCTCCAGGGAACGTTCGTACCGTGAGCTACCTCTGCGCATGGCCGAGTTTGGTATTCTTCACAGAAACGAGGCCTCGGGCGCCCTGTCTGGCCTGACGCGTGTGCGCCGTTTCATTCAGGACGACAGCCACATCTTCTGCGAAGAGGACCAGATCGGCTCGGAGATCCGTGATCTGTTCGACTTCCTGCGCACCGTTTACGGCAAACTGGGCATGAAGTTCCGCCTCAAGCTCTCGACACGGCCCGAAAAGTACCTTGGCAACCTGGAGACGTGGGACAAGGCCGAGGCCACGCTGCAGCACGCCCTGGAGGAGTTTACCAAGGAGAGCGGTGCCGAGTGGAGCCTGAACCCTGGCGATGGCGCTTTCTACGGCCCCAAGATCGACATCCAGATCATGGACGCCCTGCGCCGCTGGCACCAGTGCGCCACCCTGCAGCTAGATTTCCAACTGCCGCAGCAATTCAACCTCAGCTACATGACCGCGGCCAGCAGCAACTCCGATGGCAAGGCCGAGGCCAAGACAGTTGAGACCAAGCCAGTCGAGGCCGAGACCAAGGACGGCAAGGACGACAGCAAGGCGGTGACAGCATCGGCAGCCCAGACGCTGGCGCCCGGCTACTCGCGGCCCGTCATGATCCACCGTGCCGTGCTCGGCAGCTTCGAGCGTTTCATCGCCACGCTGAGCGAGCACTTTGCCGGCAAGTGGCCGTTTTGGCTCAGTCCGCGGCAGATCCTGCTGGTGCCCGTCATGGCCGACGCCGAGGACTATGTGCGCGAGGTGCAGAAGGTGCTCAAGGCCCGCGGCTTCTACGTCGACAGCGACCTGGGCGCCAACACGATGAACAAGAAGATCCGCAACGGACAGGTGCTGCAGTACAACTTCATCTTTGGTGCGTACATTTCACCCGAGGGGAGGTCGACCGCAAGACCATTCTAGCTAACAAGAGCAGTTCTCGGATCCAAGGAGATGCAGGACCGCAGCGTCAGCATCCGTGTGCGCGACTCCAAGGGCGACCTCACCACGCTGTCGCTCGACGTGGTGGTGGAGCGGCTGAGCCGGCTCCGGGAGACGAAGGGCCTGGGCCTAGACCTGAACGACCTGGAAGAAGTCAAGGCATAGAGACGGCCGGATTGCACGAATCTCTCTCGGTTATCTGTCAAACAAGAGGCAAAGTTCGGTAGAAGAGCTTGGACTAGAGGACGTCTCTTTTCTTTCATTTTGCTTGCCGGTATGTGATTGGAAAAACAAGAAAACGTAGTATGCTGAAAGACATGTCCCATGCCATTTAAATGGTTCTTTTTAGACCACCCCTGCCTCGCATTTTCCTTTTATGTCCAACTAGATGGTAAATAACAGCTGGATGTCTGCAGTCACCGGCAGTTTGCCTTGCCTCTTTGTGACGGGGCCGGCTTTCATCCTAGCAAGCATCGGACGAGGCAAGGAAGGAAAACAAAATATAGCGCCGCCGATATCATCGGTTTCCGTAAAGCACAGTCCTGATTATCAACTCAACAGAACGAGAATCACGCTGTCCCCCCGCAAGAACCTGTTCACACCGTCAGCCTCTGTCGTCTGCTGCTCATCAGCCTGCTCGGTACTCACATCTTGCTGATAAAACGGTCCTTGTTCACGGGCCGGCCCTTCTTGCCATTGGTCACGGGTGTCTCTGTCCACATCTCTTTCTGTGCAGGGCAGCGGTGGTTAGTCAAGGCATCAAACAAGAGCTTTGTATCGCCGTTCAGGACGAAAACTTACGACGTTCTCGAGAATCCTGCAGATCGAAAGCGGTCAGCAAGCAGAAAAGAAGCGTGAAAGAGAGGGGGGGCCTATGAGTCCTCACATGTTGCAATGCCGGTCGAAAGCCTTGACACGCGCGAGCAATTTCCGGTTCGAGCGGATGCTGATGAGCACCTGCGTGTGTGTGCGGACCGCAGTTTGCAGAATGGACAGCGGGCCGTTGCTAAATTCCCATTGTTCCTGCGACGTGTCAGCAGAATGCTAGAATCAACATTGGGAACGTAGGCCGATGCCCAATTCCCAATCTCCAGTCGGGCAGGCGACTTGTTCCGTACCAGCTGTGCGATCTCGTACTCCCTGGACGGCACAGTGCGTTAGCCAAAGAAGGTGTGCCTGGGTACAGGCTGCTGCTGCCAGACATAGACTTACGTGCACTCGTTTCGCGGCTTCTGCAGAAGCTCTCTGCGCAGGGAAAACAAAGCTGTTAGCAAGCTAGTCTGTAAAGTGGCAAGACGCGACATTCCGGATGCAACATGGGGAGACAAGGGAAGAAGGGGCGCTCCAAGGGGCTGGGAGTGCCGTGAGCAGATGCGAGCTGTGGGTGGCATACTGGATGTTGGCGTCGGCCATGATTGGAGAGGCAATCGGATGGATATGCGTCGTAGAGCTCAAGGACGTCTGCTTGCTTTGGGCAGATGCGCTGTGAAGGATGCGGCAGGCGGGAAGAGGCGATGGCGGGGGCCTTGTTCTGTCTTGTGGGAGGGAGCTCTCGCGTGGCCGACTGGGCTTGTCTATCCGTTCGATTGGCGCTGGGCTTTGCGGTCGTCGTCTTTGCGAGCCTCACGTGCGACTGTTTTTGCGGTCTCGATTTTTGCTGCTGGGCTCCCCTCTACGCGAAAACGCGGCAGCCTTAGGATTCAGGCACGTATTCTAGGCCTTACACCGCTTGGCAGGGCTTGTCCTCACCGCCTTCCCAGAAGAGCAACAGACCACAACGGGCATGCGTTTGCCTCTCGCGAATGCAATGCAGGCTTAATGAACGACCACACACACGCCATGTTTTCTTTTTCGCCGGACTGATTTCCTTTACACCTGATTTCCTTTACTTCGGAAGTCCGTTCGGCACAATCCAGTAGCTTCTCGCCTGCCGTGAAATTTTGAGTTTGAATTGCGTTACGGCAGACGGATTGGCCTGAATGTTTCCAAGGGAAATCAAGCTGTCTTACACTAGGCTCATTAGGAGAAGAGCATCCAAAGTAAGATGGCTGTCAAGTACGAGTATCCAACGATGCAGACTCTGCACTGTGGTGGTATGTGGCACGTGCCCACGTGACAATTAGGAGCTGCTACTGGCGGAGCCGCTGATGTGATACGCAATGGGAAGGAGGCACTGACATAGCCACCGACATAACATAGGAAGGTACTCCGTACAAATGGGAGTGATTGCAATATTTTATATATGGTTATTACTTCTGCTCTCTTTGACAAAATTCCCAAAGTCTACTTTCCTCTCTACACGCACAATTTCTTTAAGCACTTCTATTTGCATTTGCACAGTTGCCTCAATTCAAGCTCTATCATTTCTCTTCCTAGCATAGCAGAAAAACTTCTCGCTAAGACAAAGCCGGTCCTCGGTTCGCAAGATACGATGGAGTCTATTACCTACGAACAACTGATTGCTGAAATCCTGGTTGGGTGTGATGAATTTCGGGCTGCGGTTTGAAGGCGTGAAACAGTCAATCTAGGCGCTTGAGCGAAAGGTATTAGCACTTAATAAAATGGTTTTAGAATTGGAACACAATCTCACCAGCGAATGCAGGGTTGAATTTTCCGCAGATGAACAGGCCATTATGTCTGATAAGAGCAAAGTGACATTCCAGTATGTTCTTTATCATCGTGATATTGTTTACTTAGATACTAACAAAGAATGCTTAGATCTGTGAACGCGGAACGCCGTGCTCTGAACGGGGCGGCCGTTCTGACAAAGTTGGACTCACGATTTTTCACTCCTCTTGATGTCAGATCCGGGTAGGAATCGTTGGATTCCCTGGGAGTCTACAAGAGCTTCTTAAATCGATAGTAAGTTCGCTGAGGGATAGGGAGGAGGCTTATTATCTTGTAAACATGCTAAGTTTTGCTAGTAACTACAGCTAAACGGACGTTGTCGGCATTGTACATGCCTCTAAATGGGGATCTTGCCAGCCTGCGAAACCGAATTCGACTGGCATCATTTTAGGGATGCTCGCAGGCGACCAGCATAGTGGCAGGAGGTTCTGGTGTTTTTCATTATTCTTGTAAAAGGCTGGCTCTTTGTAGCAATGCTTTTGTACGTTGCAGACGGATCAGAATAGACCTCGGCCTCGTATCTTAGCAGGCGGTTCCGCCGTCGGCCTGAAGTGCCTGGCGGTCTTCCGCGTATTGCGATTTCGACACGCACGGGATCAAATTCTTTGCAGACGACCTAGCTGTGCGAAATGTTCCTGTGAGCAGTAGAGTAGCCTTGTTGTTACGGTTTGCTAAGGGTAAGCCCTGCATTTTGTCTTGTTTCACTTATACTTTTTAAGGGGCCTTTCTGATAGCAAGCCAGAGCCGGCAGGGCAACTCACTTTGTTCAGTTTATGTATATTTGATGACAAGCAAAAATAGGTGAAAGAATTGGGATGGAGACCGCTGTCGGGGTAATGTGTCCTCACGTACTCCGTACTCCGTAGCATTTCATGCCAACTCTACTGTCCCACTTCTCATTCCATACTCCTCTTTTGCAAAGAGATCTCTTTGCCAAACAGAAAGGCAGTAATTTTTTCGGTTAACGGCCCGGGACGTACCTTGTGGGCAGCTGAGAGGATCTCATATGTAAAGACTCTATGCCTCCTTGTAGATACCATCGCTCTCTCATTGCGCTAGCTCAATTCACACTTTCGTATTGCCAGATGTCGATGAATGATGCGAGCTGTCCAGATTGCCTGGTAGGACAGGCAATGTACTAGACACAAATCTAGAGTCCATCTCAAACACACCCTTGTGCTGTTCATTTTGTTGGGTTCCCAATTCTGGCGCGATCATACCTACAACGATGGACAGTCTCGCTACCCCTACCGTGATGCAGGGTCATGTTGCACGGCAGGTCGATTCTCGCAGCCTCCACAGGCCTGCATATCTGTTCACGGTAGCCAGAGGGCGCCCAGCTGAGACAGCAGGATATCAGCGGGGAGGGTGTGCAACAAGAGTGGCCTGCCCTCATGGGTATGCAAGTTAGGCTATGTTCTGTCGGATAGCCCATGGCCGTTGGTTGTTTACATAAAAGCGGGCCGTATGAAAGTTCCCCAACTCACTTTCCTCCCTTTTCGGTCCGTCCCTGACATGTCTAAGCTCACAGCATATGCGGTGGGACTTTCAAGAATCAGAGTATGAAATAGGAGAGTGCCTGACCTGAAAACGCACGTTGATGCAGCTGCAGTCTGGGTAGCCAATCACTTACACGACAGTCCCGCAATGTACCACAGCAGGTACTGGGTGAATGTGACAGGACATGCATCTAATGCTGCGAGAAATTACATGTTCAGGAGGCTTATACGTATACGGACCAGTCGGGGTGAAAGAGAGAAACTTATGACTATGGTTGTAATTGCAAGGCAGTCACCTTCTGCTCTCTCTTCAGCTATGTATGCTGCCTGTACCACATCGGAGCAGCCAGAAACGCCACGAGAACATGCAGCCATGTGAAATTGGAATTCTCTCGTTTATACCTGTCTGGAAAGTCTAGCAATCCTCACAGCGATGATATGGAAGTATCTTTGTTGCTTGCTTACGGTGAATACGCCAACTGGCGTGACCTCGAGGCGTAGGACTAATTACAGCCATCTTGGTGGGCCTGACAGGATGGTTATGGTGGCTTAGAAGGAATCGTTATTGTCATGCGTAGTTTAGATGTGAGTATGTCACTCATCATATGATACAGATACAGATAAGCACGCACCTAGCTCGCCATGGTCGGTTCATAATAAAAGGTGCGTCCTGCATTTGCCCACAGTACGGAGTAGAAAAGGCAATATTCCTTAGGAGAGAACTAGGCGAATGTTCCTTTATACAGACTACAGTAGTAATCTCCCCCTCATGGCCGCGTAAATCGATACAGGCAAATTGTACTCCGTACAGTAAGTAGGCTGCCAAAGCGAAACAAGCCAGGTTTCGCCTTGGTTGCGCTGCAAGAAATCGCCCTAGAACGAGCTGCCAGACCGGGTGAGTAAGACACATGTTGCATCAAGCCATACGTCGTAAAATGATCGCTGTTATAAATAAACAAATAAGCAACAGAATGTGCAACTTTTGCCGCAGAAAGGGACATGAGGAAAAATGGACACCAAAAATGATAAAAGCAGACGATTATTAGTTTGTAGTATTTCGGGACAATCTTTTTGGCCGTGGTTCCCGGAGCCGCGCTCTCCTCTACACCGATCCACATCTTGGCATACGACGTAGACAAGACACAACTCCGTGGGCGAGAAAAACAGCGATGAGGTAGCCTGGAGCTCGAGGACGAACCACGGCCGCATCGACTCGAACACTCCAGCTCTACAAAAGCCGGTTGTTCAGCACCGGTGCGGAGGCGCTAATCAACTAGCGACAGTTACCGACTAGCGCTCCGTTTTTTTGCCAGTCCTCCTCCTCCTCGCAGACGGCACCTGACTTTCCCTCTGTCCACCCTCCCTTTCCCTCTTTTCTCGGTGGTCAGCACTCCTCCGTACTCCGCTTCATGTCTCACGTTCTCGCACTCCATCTTCTTAACCAGAGTGCTGACGCCTGATTCCATTGGTACGAGTTCTGATATTCCCACCCTTCGTCTCTTCTTCCTTGCCTGTCCGTATCTGTGCTTTCTCACGAACCGCAACGTTCGCACTCGCCTGTTCAAAAACACCCCCCTCTTCCCCTTTCTGTCTACTTCTCCAGGCCGTCCAGCTTTCATCCCTACCATCTCACGGCCACCTCCACCCTGGCTTCTTCTTACCCCGGCTCTGCTGCGTCTCCGCCTCCACAAAGTAACGCTCTTTGGCCCCATGGTGCGTGACTAGGCTTAGGCAAAATCGCACAATCGGAGTCCTCTTCATCTTCTTGCCATAATATTTTGGGGTTTTCTCTCGTCGTTCCTCTGTTAGCTTCCAACTCTAAAGCTCTGCCTTCGATGGACTCGATCATATTGGCTATCTGCCACCAGCACAACAACCGTAAACACACATGAGCTCTCGGCGATTTCAGCCCACCTCCCTCATCCACATTCTATCCGCGCTCCAATAAGAATTCTGCTCTTCAGCTAGCTATGGCCATTGACAGAGAGTAATCGACCGTGCGCTTACAACTCGTCTGCTTACTCGGCTCAGTTCCCGGCCTTGTTCAAGCTCTGTCCCTTCCTTTTTTTCGTCCCAGCAGCATTGGCCAAGTCGCCGCGCAACGCGCAGCGCTCTCTCTAGACGACGCCTTTCTTGAACTTGCCGACAGCAGCAGGCGGGGCTTCAGATTCACCGACTGTACGCTATAGCGAGGCGTGATTTCGCGTCGTATTGCGATTGTGAACGCCGACTGGCTCGTGATTGGTAATTGCCTCGCAGCTCAATTCAACAACCACACGACCGGACGAATGTCGAGACAAGCCCGGAGACACTTCCCCTGATCTCAGGCATGTCTGTCTCTGTTCTAGACCACCAGGTGGTTGCAAATATTCTGCCAATGAATTCTCAACCCACCGCCATGTCCCGGCCCCAGGTCGGTATCGAGAGGCTACCCACGCGCCGCTTGACAAACGAGCCGCGGGAGTCGATGAACTGCAAATCCTGCCGCAAGCGCAAGGTACGTTTCGCTCATATGTGGTACACCGCGGCCCCCAACTAAACACATTTTGTGGTCAGATCAAGTGCAATCGGCTACGCCCAGCCTGCGAGGCCTGTCAGGTTTTCCAATGTCCTTGCATATATGGTATGTTCTCTACTTTTTTATAATATTGATGATAGCGCAAGCTGATCGGGGGCCGATATCGGACTGTTGCCATAGATGCTGTCCCAAAGAAGAGAGGGCCAAAGACAGACGTCTTAGAGGCCTTGTTGAAAAGGGTTGACGGCTTAGAGCAGCAATTGAAGGACAAAAAAAAGGAAGATCACAGCAATGAGGACGAGTCAGGCAGTAGCGGAACTAGCAAAAGCGGATCTGGAAATGGACCATCGCCATCTGCCGAGAACGATGCGACGGCTTCATCCTCCGTCGACGACGTTCCGGATACGATTCACGCCGACGTAGCTGGTACTGGGACAAGAGGAACTTCAAAAAAGCGCAAAAACCCCTTGTCGAGTGCTGGCAAAAACCCCGTTAATGACCCCGAAGGCTCTGTGTGTGACCAGTTGCCACAGTCTATTGGAGACCCAAATCCAGTGGTGCAGACGGAAGCGCTGCTCGAAACGTATTTCAGGCGTTTCCATGCAAAGCCCTTTCAAATACTTGATGAATCATCGTTTCGTCAACGGTTACAGCTTAACCAGATACCCTCTTACCTGCTGAATGCTGTCTGTGGCCTAGCATCTCGGTATGCGCTGTATCTCTATTGCCCCATGCTGCTGCTTTTGCTAATGCTCTCAGATCTACACCACATCCAAATGGCTACCAGGCAGCTGTCAGCATGGGCGAGGCCTATGTGCAGCGCGCGCGAGCCGAAATAGAAATGGATGAGCCTACCGTAGACGGTCTCCAAGCCCTCCTACTCCTCACCTTATCGTTTAATGCTTCCGGAAAAGGAAAAAAAGCGTACATGCTGCTAAGTACGTGGTTCCATGGCTTTGCTTCGTTGCAAGAAACTCACATGTCACAGCTAGCGCGATCGGCATGGCCTTAGCCCTGGAGCTTCACCGCGAGATGGATGTTCATATAAGAATCATGCCCGCCGAACGTGAGATGCGGAGGAGGCTCTTTTGGACCAGCTACCTGCTCGACCGCTTCATGGCCTGCGGCTCAAGGCGGCCTTCACTCATTGGCGACCGAAATATTCTTCTCCGCTTGCCTTGCTGGTCCCCGTCCCCAAACTCTATGCCGGTCGAAGGAGACTTTTTCCAGAGCGACTCCAACTTGCAATACCTCCAAGGCGGCGGTGGAGGTAAGAAGTCGCAAGGAAGCAGCGGAATGCTGATTGATATTACGCGCATTCTGGGCATCACAAATCAGTACATGGCTGCTGGCGGAGTAAAGGGCGATTCCCACTTTCCTTGGCATTCGCTCTCAAACCTTTCCAAGATCCGCCACGACCTGGACGTCTGGGCCTCGGGCACACAAGACATATTTTCTAGTGTTGCGTCGCTCTTTAGTCAGCCCGACTCGACGTCTCTTGTCCTCAGCAAACTCGTCTACCATCTCATCCACTGTCTCATATACCGGCCCTTCTTGCCCGTCGATCTAGCCGAGCTGGCAGGGACTGGCCAGCATCAGTCATGGCAGATCGAGGCCACAAACATGTGTTTCTTGCATGCAAATGCCGTTGCCGAGCTGGTAGAGCTCGGAAAGCAAATGCCCGATGTGGAGTGGCCAGGCTTTGTCGGCTACTGCATCTGCACTGCCGGAACCGTGCATATCCACGGAGCCCATTACAACAAAGGCACCAACTCAAACGAGATGAGCGTGTTCGCATCCTCGGCTGAGTTTCTGTCTCGTGAGATGCAGCAGTTGAATGAGCTGCGGTATGCGTGGGCTGTCGTGCAGCACCATCGCCAAACGCTGCAGATGATCTACAACACCCACACGGAGCTCATCAAGAGCCTAGCGACCAACCCGATGCGCTACACTTCCGTATTTCATCTAGACGACTTCTTCGACCGCTATTCAAACATCACCGGCCCGGCGAGTTTGTCGTCCAATTTTGACTCTGCCAATCTCAGTCTGACTGACATCGTCGTTGACTACGCCCCTGACCAGCACGTCAGCCATGACCTGTATATGTCGAAGCTGAACCTTACTAACGGCAAGGTGAATGGTACTGGAAGCAGTTCTTCCGACATCAAAAATAACTTTATGAACGCCGTTGTCGACCGTCCGAATCTGAAAAGGAAGCTCACAGGCACTGTTGCAGCGCCGAACATCACAGCTTCCAACTCAAACGGCAGCATGTCTCTGCAAGCGCCCCGCAGTATATCGATTCCAGGACAGAATCAACAACCTTATGCTGTCTCATCATTCTTGCCACCGTCTGCTGAGGACTTATTGGCGTCTCCTGGCTCTATGGCTCCGGTTCTACCCCACTCCGACAGCTCTGCCGATTGCTCTCACACTGAACCACAGTCCCCAACGGCCAAAAACGCGAGGTTTTCACAGCAACAACAGCAACAATCCTCGGCAACTACGTTTAGCCCTGAGTTCAACTTCTCGGCTTTAGCTAGTGGACCCTCAACAGCGGGCGGGACTGGTGGCGGGCTTAGCGGTTACGACCCCATGTTTGGTACGCTTCAGGAAAATACCTTTCCCACCCCATCGTTATGGCCACCAGAGGATGACACAGGGTCCATCAAGGCGGTTGGCGTGCTCCAGAGTCCTGGTGGCCAGAGCAATGGCGACAGTGTCGGCGGCACAACGGCAAGCGAAGAAAAAGATCCGTTCCTGAGCCTGCTTGAGCAGTTTGGGCGGAGAATGAGTATGCGCGTGGTGCTGGGAATGAGCTGGACTTTTTCCTGACAGGCGCACCCAGCTCGTAGTGTTTTTATGCTGGGAGGGTCTCAATGGACCTCTGGGAGGTCGTGACTCTCAACGCACGTATTTTGAGTGTTAACATGTAATTGATTGGGTTTGGCGCTACGTCCGATACTGGAATGAGGGTTGGAAAACTTTGGCGAGCATGGCTACGATTCACCTTGATGTCATACGAACAATTTTGTCTCTCCGGAAGGGCTTCATTGCGCAGTGTTGTCCATTTTTTAAAGGATATATCCCATTAGTGCAAACGTATCTGCTGATGTGTCTAGCAATGCAAATCTACGAAGTCGCCGATGTTTACACTTATCTGACAGCAGTTGCAGAAGGCATGCAGTCCACGTAATGTTGGTGGGCGGCTCCTTCCTATCAGGTACTCGTGGGTGATATGAAAGGGGGTATTTAGAAATGGGCAATTCTCACCACCATTCTCTCTCTCATCTCTCTGTGTATCTCCTTGAGATCGCAGATAAGGCGCACATCTCGTCTATATTTCCCCTTGGCCGCTTGGTTTCTTGACAGTTCCCCCACAATGTGTCAAGCTCGAAGTTGACAGCTTCTCGCTATTGTGAGACATCGTTTCCGATCCGGCCGAAGAATGATGACCAATGTGGCACATGACAAAAATCCGCAGATCGATCTGATTGTCCAAGACATGCCGCCCAATTCATTCTCCACCACAAAACGCTGATGTATCTTACTTCTCACTATTAAGGGACGCTTGCTATCTTTAATTCCCAACACGACATTGCCGAGGCGTACGGCGACGTCAGGCGATCATAAGGCAGACGGGCTACGTTACCCCGATTTCCAACAATTTAATACCCGGGTATTGCCCCGTCAATCATGGTGTCACTCTCTTCTCGACTCGTGGTTGCAGTCCCGGCAGTTTGGATGGGACAAGGCGAATGCAACCATTTGGCCTGTGGCATGGAACTTGGCCAGGCTAAAGAGACAAGCGAAGATCGACAGATGTGCCCTCTGTCTTGCCGTTTTCGGTGCATCCCTTCCAACTGCCAGTACGAGACCCAACAGCTCAAACTAACATGGATTCGGTGCATGTCGCAACCCTACCACGCGGGGTTATGACGTAGCCGTCACACTTATGGTGCCAAGCTACTTCGTTTTCGGGTTCGCAGCTTCGATCTGGCCGTGGCCAAAGAGTTTTTGGCATTCGATTCATTATGGCTATCCCTTGCTTCGCATCTTGGCTTAACTAGACAAAAACCCTGCAGTTGAGCTTTGTGCCAATTCTCTCTTCACGAACACCCGCTCATCTTGTTTTTGCACGACAGCAGGACTAGCTTTCTCTTCCTTGCCACCAAGCCAATGGATGTTCATCCCCTGCTTGGCTGCCACCTTTTTTGTTCTTCATATCACGGGCTGGCAAGGAATTTCGCGGGAGCTCGTTCCTCACCCAACTACGCGCAGACCGTACATCTGATTCCACACAAAAACGAAGACCACTGGCTTTTTTGTTATCTCATTCCCGGCATCATCGCCCAAGTTATAATTTGATTTCACGGCAAATTTTGAGACCGAGTCCTCAATTCTCTCAAAACGCCGTGACAACTTGCGCCAGAGCGACGCGACTGGCGCTGTAGGGAAAGTTCGACTTTTCCCCTCTGTCCACACATATGTTGACACATGTCGGTGCACGGTGTCTTCGGCTTTCAATCGTGGAAACGGCTTCCAATACTCTCATGATGCGCATGCGCCGACCCACACAGACAATGGCTTGACCTGTATCGCTATTCGACTTCAACAGAGTTTTTTTCAGGAGTCGTTTGAGAGAAGCGCCGTGAAGTTATTTACCTTTTACCGTGTCCGGACTCTCCGCCGTCAAGCCATGACCAGCCAGTCTATGTCCATCCCAGACCGAGGACCAGTGGTTTTTGCTGTCACTACTGCCACCCTTGTTTTAAGTTCATTCTTTGTGCTTTCACGACTGGTTTGCCGCATCAGTATTGTTCGTCGTGTCGCTTGGGACGACTACTTTATCACATTGGCCTGGCTACTGGCCTTTGGATTGAGCCTCACTATCAACTTGGGCACTCGCAACGGTCTTGGGCGCCATGACGTTGATATTTCCTCGAAGCATATATCCGCTCTGAGGAAATATGAATATGTATTTTCCATCCTATACGTATGCACACTGTTTGAACTCCAATGCATTTGCCTGTATCGCTGACTTTTTAGAATCCGGCTCTTATGGCCACCAAGACTTCCATCCTGGTTTTTTATTTGCGCCTGTCTAAAAACACAGAGAAGATTCTCCGGCTATGCTCATACGCCGTCTTGGCTATTGTCAATGTGGCAGGCTTTGTGCTCACTTTCTTGAATATCTTCCAATGCCGCCCGATTACCTCTGCCTTTACGCCTAACTCAGGGAAATGCATTCCTTTGCTCACAGAATTTATATGCTCCGCTCCTGTCAACATCATCACCGATCTGGCAATATTGGCATTGCCGCTGCCAGTTCTCACAGCCATGCGACTTCCTTCACGACAGAAGTTCATTCTTGTCTTCACATTCACGCTTGGCGTTTTTGTCACTGTTGTGGATGTTGTGCGGATCTACTACCTACAGCAAGCCATCTCATCAACTGGAATTGACGATTCTTCTAACCCCGGATTGCTATTCATAAACAGCACGGAATTCTCTTGGAATGCGGCATTATCGCTTATGTGGTCAGCCGTCGAAGTCAACATTGGCATCACCTGCGCCTGCATCCCTACGCTAAAGCCGCTCGTCGCCAAGATTCTTCCTATAATACTGATGAACCCGGACGGTGCTCTGAAATACTTTTCTGGGACCAGGGAGGCAGAAGTATCCGACAGCCCATCTCACACTGCCAGCTGTCGACGGCAAGATTGGTCTCAAACGCAGTCTGGGCAGCCATCGCAAGCTGCAAATTTATCTAACTCTGAAACTTCGAGAGGCTCACTTTCAGCAACCTCCCCCAGTATGGTCGCGAGGCCAATATATTCTCGGGATTTGGATCTTAGCTTGAACTCGGATGCTACACTTGGCGCGAACTGCATGATGACTGCTGACCGGCCGCATAACCCATCACTTCTTGAATCTATTCGCGGACCCGAAACCGAGCATCTGAATATGCTGTCAACACAACAAATTCCAGACTTTCATCCGCCTAACTTGGCCAACGACTTCAGAGACTCTCAATTTTTGTCGCCAAGCACAGCCGGTGACCAAACGATAACAGCAACGAGCTTCGCCACCAAAACAACTGGGACGGGAAATGCATTGTACTTTGGTTTTGTTGCTATGAAAAAGCCTAAGAGTATGCTGGACACGTCAATATCCGAATCCCTGCAATTTTGCACTGCTGTTGCTGTTTTATTCTTCTTATGGGGCTTTTCTTATGGACTCTTGAACGCCCTTAATAATGCTGTTTCTTCCGTTTCCAATATGACCAGGACACAAACTCTGGGTCTCACCAGTGCATACTTCGGCGGTGGCTATCTTTTCGGTCCTCTCCTTGTCGGCGAATGGGTTCTGCGACATGATGAACACCACAGACGCCGAAGTGCTGCGGCCCAACCGAAGCGGCATGCTGGTCGAGCTGTGTCTTCTCTGCCCTCTGCCGCCTTGGCGCACATTTACGCCAATCCGAACGACGAAATGATTGGTGGCTTCAAGGCCACATTTATAGTTGGCCTTTGCATATACGGTACAGGAACTATCATGTTCTGGCCGAGCGCGGTTCTTACCTCGTTCCCGGGTTTTCTGATCAGCAACTTTGTTGTCGGGTTTGGCCTAAGCATTCTGGAGACGGCCGCCAATCCGTTCTTGGCACTCTGTGGCCCGATGGAATATTCAGAGATGCGCCTATTACTTGCCCAGGGACTGCAGGGCGCCAGCAGCGTGGTGAGTGGTCTTTTGGCCCAGAAGGTGTTTTTTATCAGGGTCAGCTCCGACAGTTCATCCGATTCAATGAGCTTGTTGGATGTGCAATGGACATACCTGGCCATCACGTTGTTTTGTGCTGCTTTGGCTATGTTTTTCTACTACATGCCATTGCCCGAAGTTTACGATGCTGAGCTTGAAAGACTTGTCGGCCGTCTTCCAGTCGATGGCACGAAGCGCACGATATTTGGCGGCCTGCAGTTACGAACTGTCTGTCTGATTCTCGCCGTTATTGCCCAATGGGTGTATGTGGCATCGCAGGAATGCATGAGTCTCTATTTTGATGATCTGGTAACATCATGGCTACCCGATATAAAAACGGCCAATGATAGCAGCGCGTTCATTTTGACGGACCATTCCTGGAGCCTTGTGTCTCGACTGGTCATGAGTAGCACAACTCCAGCAGACAACATCGACAACCCAGCTGGCCTGGCCCTGTCTGTTGCCGACTACTTACTGATCAGCCGCACGGCATTTGCTGTCTCACGCTTTGTCGTGGGATGTCTCTCGTACTTGGCAGCGAAGCACCCTGGCCGCCGCTGGCTTCCTTCACCTCTGACGATGTTGACCATCTCGATATCTCTCTCGGCTCTGTTTGCTCTTTTATGCGTGGTCCTACGACTGACGGCAAACGCAAACCTGATGGTCATCCCCGTGTCCCTTTTCTTCTTGGCCGAAGGACCTATCTACCCCCTCATTTTTGCCATTGGCCTTCGTGGTCAAGGAAGGCGTACCAAACGGGCCTCTGCGTGGCTTACAGTCGGCGCATCGGGTCCTCTGTTCTGGCCTTTTGTGATGTACGGCATCATTGCCAGAGGAGGCAGCGTGCGGACGTCTTTCATCGTGGTCGTTTGTCTCTTGGCATTCGCTTTCGTCTATCCGCTATACCTCACATTCTTAAGAGATGCTGGACAGCTATGCAAGTTGGCACCAACAAACCCTTCAGTATCATCCCGACGTCTGAAAAACAGAGCCGAGCACGAAGACGGACCACGGCTGCCGCAAGATGCAACCCAACTTGGTGCACCTACTCCCGAGCTAGAGTCATCAGGAGAAGTGAATTCACCGCTTGGCCATGGCGATATGCCGCAATTGTCAACACCACCAGTAATAGCACATCGTCCAGCTGGGCATCCGACCATATGCGATAAGTAGTAGACAAAACGTTTTGCTCATGAACATTGAAACAATTTTTTTTCTGATACGTATCTCGTTTCTATATGGCATCTGTGACAGTCTATATTGTTTTGAAGTGATTTTTATGCAGTCGTTGAATGCACTGACTTCAGGCTTCCATGGCACCATTATGCTCAGCAATGGCCTCAAGGATCTCCTCCTCATCTTCTTCTTCGTCATCTTTGGCACCCTGTTGGAGGCCACCGCCTTCTGTGGAGGCGCGTGATTTTGGCTCGGCCCAACCAGTGCATGCCTGGACTACTAGCATCAGCAGACCAACAATAGCAGCAGCGTGGTATAAAGTGCCCAGCGAAGCAGCATAACCGGCGATAGCAACTTGGCGTTCGGCATTGGTTAGCACAGGACGTCCGTTTCCATCCGAGCCATGCACCAGAGCCGGGCTTCCTATCAGGCGAGAAATCATGGCAGTATGAGCGTCAGTCAGGTTACCACCATCTAGCTCAGTGAAACCTGTGGCCAGCTGGACACCCAGTTGTTGCATGAAGAAGCCGCCGCCAATGGAGGTGCCAAAGCTTCCAGAGAACCCACGGAAGGTGGCCAACAAGCTTGTCGCAACGAAATGGGTGGAAGGGCGGGTCAGATGCAGAAGATGGGCCAAGGTATAGTTGAGAAATGCGCCGGTGCAAAAACCATTGGTGAAGAGAGAGAGCATATACCAACCGGCGCTGAAAGAATCGGATGCACGGCTAAGCAGACCGACGGCAGCGAGCGAGCAACAGAACAGGAATATGGAGACGACGCTCGGCAGCCAGAAGTCACCAGCGCGACGGATATGGAGCCATCCGACAAGCAGACCACCGGTGCCAAAGCCGACATTTGTTGGAATGAGGGCAGCGCCGGCGACGGCAGCCGACTGACCTTGGACGGTCAAGACAAAAATGGGAGCATAGTACAAGACAGACCAGCGAGAAGCCATGACACCGAGTTGCGCGAGGCAGGAAAACAGGACGCCGCGGGAACGCAGCAGCTCGAGCGGGATGATGGGATCGCCACCGGAGACGTTTGGCACAAGCCAGTACTCGATGGCAACAAAGCATACAAGACTGGTAACAGATGCAAGCATCGCCAGCGGACGCCAGGTGCCGGACAGGGAGTACAGTAGGAGGACGATGGTGAGGGTCTGGGCGGTCAGCACGACGGATAGCAGGCGACGAAGGAAGAAGGAAAGAAGCTGACCAGGAAGAAGGCGCCGGCATAATCGATGCGAGCCAGCCTGTACCAGACAGAGCGGCCTTTCCCATCCGGTTGATGCTGGGAGAGGTGCGGCAAGCTGAAGAAGACCAAGACACCGGCAATCAGAGCCATGGGCGCCTGGACGAGAAACAAGGTACGCTGCAAAACAATATCAGCTCAGCGCAGAGAACAAGCGGGGACAGAACGAGCTTA
Organism: Grosmannia clavigera kw1407; assembly: GCF_000143105.1. Classification (NCBI taxonomy): domain Eukaryota; kingdom Fungi; phylum Ascomycota; class Sordariomycetes; order Ophiostomatales; family Ophiostomataceae; genus Leptographium; species Leptographium clavigerum. The sequence continues at coordinate 1,604,803 of NW_014040797.1, read as the reverse complement.
CCCAGCTCATGATGGGGAGAAGGGCACCATACACAATGGCCCCAGCAGACAGACCAACGGTGAAGGCTGCGTTGACCATGCCGACAAAGAGACCTCGACGACGGCGATCGGCGAGCTGGAGGACCAAGATGAGCGACAGGGTCATGACGCCAGCGCCACCGATGCCGATAATGACGCGGCCGAGCAGAAAGACGGACAGGGAATTGGCGTAAGCAGTGATGAGGGCTCCGGCAGCAAAGCAGATACCAGCACCGAGCAACAAATGGCCGGCAGGAAAGATGGTGGCGAGACGGCCGACCAGCGGCGCAAAGGAGGCGACGGAGATGAGGTAGGCGCTGGAGAACCACATGGCGTGCTCATATGCGTCGAGGTCGTCGGCGATGGCGGACTGGGCCATGGTCATGCCGCTCGTATTGCTGGCCTGCAGAAAGAGGAGGACGCCCATGTTGACGGCAATGGCAGCAGCACGACTGGGGCCAATATGTGTGACAGTTGCATTGTCGGATATGGTGTCGCAGTCGCCGCTGTCATCGCAGTTGTCGTTGTTGCCGTGGTCACCGTTGGCCAGACTGCTGCGCCCGACTGCCGGCAACAGAGCGTCTGTTTCGCGAACATTGCGGGCTTCGGCAGAGCCGAACTCAGGCGCCGTGACCATAACAAATGCCGAAAGCAAAAAAAGCAAAAGTACCGGGAAGCAAGAGGGCCGACAGCGGTCAGGTCAGAAATACAAACGGGGAGAGCTGGCTTGAGAGATAGCTGATGGGAGGACAATTCCATGAAAGAAGTATTACGGTGAGTGAGAGACAGGACGTCGTTGGAGGTTGGTAATCATGTCGCAGGGAGACTGATAGAGGGAAATAGGAGCGTCTGCCTATGACATGCCTGATTGGTGCTAGCCAAAGCGGGCTACTCTTATTAGTAAGGCGTCCCGCTGGACTGGGTCCAATTAAAGCAAACTTCTGGGCCTGCAGTTGCCTATGTCGCTATCTGGTCACGCTACTTTGAGATGTTTTGTTCTAATCCTGGCGCAGAAATTTGGGCGAAGACGTCAACTCCATGAATGACCAGGGCCGTGCCGACACCGACGGCATAGGCGCCGACACTCTTCATGCGGTCGAATCCAGCGGTGTCGGACACGCCGCCAGCGCCGACAATGCGGATGTGTCCCAGGACAGCCGGCTCAGCATCTAGCAGGCGGCGCAGCGTGGCGACGTTGCCGAGGGCGAGGGGGTGCAGCGGGGCGCCAGCCATGCCGCCGATGCCGGTTCCAGGAAGGGCTGGAGTGATCTGGTCGGACTGTGAGGCCGAGGTCAGGAGCAAGCACGAGCCCAGCGTGTTGGTGGCGGTCAGGAAGCTGATAGGACACACGCCAGCAGAATCAGCAGCGGCTGCCGAAGCACGCAAGGCGTCGATGAGGACGGCAAACTGGCCGGCATGAGTGTAAGGCGGAGTTTTGAAGCCGATCGGGATGCGCGGCAGGTGGGCGTCCTGAGCAGCGGCGGCAATGGCGTCCTGGAGGGCGGCAAGGTAGGCCAGCAAGGCAGAGCCGTTATAGGCCGGTGGCGGTGCGTTGGGGATGTTGGGACAGCTCAGATTGACTTCCATGGCGAGCGGGACGGCGTTTGGGTCAGGGAGATCGCGCTGGGCGGCGGCGATGCGGCGGTAGCACTCGGCCACATCGTCGGGCTGGCCGGTGACCGAGATAAGGAAGCCCTTCTTGCGGGCGGCCGTTTGCGCCTGTGACCGTGAGGCGATCTGCTTGACAAAGGTCAAATATTGATCGAGCGGCAGCGGGCTGTAGCCGAGATTGTTGAGGCTGGCCGTCTTGGCGTCTGAGGCGGCTGGGTCGTGTGGCGTGGTGTCGAACAGGGCGAACTGGTGGACGTCGGGGTTGTGGCCGAAGCCGGCGACGAGAGACGTCCGCGTCGTCACGGCGCCCGTGTGTGGACAGTCATAGAGCGCCGTGAGTTGGCCCAGGTCAGTGGCCGACGGGTTGGCCGTGTTGAGCAGCGGCGGGCTGATCTCGAGCGGAGGAGGAGAGACGGCCATGGCTGGGGGAAATTGGATGGGAAGTTGATTTGCGACGAATTGAATGGGCCCGAGGATGAAGAGGGTCTTACGACTTATAAAATAGGGCAAATGGGGCGACGGGGTTGGCCGATAGCCGGCGAGAGATAAGACAAGCGAGGGCGCGCGCGAGAAGAGAGATCAAGAGGGCGTACTATTTTTGGGCAATCCGAAATTAGAAGAGAAAGAGGGGTCCGACCAGTCGGCTAACTCTAAAATAGGTCGTCGATTGCATTGTCGGCATCCTTCTTGATCAGTTCGGGCATGCCCTGGAAGACGGGTTAGCAGGAGCTTTTGGCAGTTGGCTGTCGAGAGAAAACAACGTACCTCGGGCATGATGGGTTTGTCGTCGTCGCCCTTGACGTAGCGAAAGGGCATCAGTGCGCTCTCGTGCTCGTCAAACCTGAGCTCGGGGAAGTCGACGTAGGAAATTTGGTCGAGCGGGACTAGAGTTTAGGGGGGGTTAGACGAGGGAGAGATGGGAGTAGAGGGGAGAGTTAAGAAAAAGAAAGAAGGAAGAGGAAGGAAGAAGAAGGAAGAAAGAAGAAAAAAGAAAGAAGAAAAAAGAAAGAAGAAAAAAGAAAAAAAGAAAAAAAGAAAGGAGAAAGAAAGAAGAAAGAAGAAGAAAGAAGAGACGAAAGACAAGAGACAAACAACGCACCTTTCTGTTCGGTCACAATCCGAGTCACTCGCACGGCCGTGTCGGTTGTCATCTGCTTGGGCCCAAGTCGCCGGCCTTGGAAGCCCTTCTTGCGTAGTTCCGACGTGCGATCTGCCATGATCAGCTTGGGCTGTGAAGGGACTGAGACATCCAGACATCGCTACTCACCCCGAGGGGGATCGTCGCCCAGGATCCCACCAAACAGAAAGACATCAAACACGTCACCGTCCGCCGGCACCAGCTCCTGCGCCGCTGCCGGGTCCAGCAGACACACACGCGCCTTCTGCGCCGCATCGCCGCCATACAGCTCTTCCACGCTTCGCTGTTCGGCCCGGAATCCGGCCACGGCCGTCAGCTCGGCCGGCAGCATCAGCGAAGGCGGCAGCGACGACAGGCACAGCGCGCCAGTCTCGCGCGCAATCGTCACGTACTCGAGCGTCGACCAGGCCCCCATGCCCTCGTCCAGGTGCTCGACGACATACGTCTTGGACATCGTGGCGGTCGGAGCAGACGGAAGAGTGGCGAGTCGGGGAGTTGCAACGAGACGAGTCCAGGCGTCCAGGAATCCACAGTAGAAAAGGGACTGGGAAGCCGGAAGAGAAGAGCGCCAAATACAGCACGACAGCCAGAGCAAACACAAAAAGTCTTGAGGCCACACCGAATCGCTTGCTCCGAAACCATGAACCGTTTCTCCATCTACAGCGTGTTAACAGGAAATATTTTCTGATTATGTAACATCATGTGGGTCACTGTACTCCGTACGGAGTCACCCCGTACGCGATCCCAGCTTCGTCTCCTGTTATAGGCTCTATTCAGCACCGCTTCCGTCTCTAGCCACCACGCTGCGTTGCACTTGCCTCGATACCGCAGGCACCCGCCTAATTCAGAAACACGCCCCGCTTTAATCTTCGTCGATTATTACCAGCAATGCGGCCTTGTTTCGTCAGCTCCCCCCGTTACGCTTTCCTTTGATAGGACACCTAAGCCCTTCGCTCGTGGGCCTCAACCGGTTTCTCCTCCCCCGTTCCTTGGACATACGAGCTCGCTGCCCATATTCGATACCGCATGGACCGTCGTTAAATTGATTTGTCCGCTTCCAGCGCATTGCGAGCCTTGATCAGGGGCCGGCAGACCGTCTTTTTCTTTCGTCCACGTCGCCAACTTGGGGGACTCTTTTACTTTGGAAGCATTCAATTTCAGATCGCATTTCGGAAGCACTTTTTCCGCGGTCGCTTGAAAGGAGGCTCGCTGCGTCTTCGCCTTTCAGGCAAATCCCTCCTCTTCGACGCCATGGCACGGTCGGCACCATGGCAGCGATGGCCAACCGTCGTCGCTGCCATCGCTGCCGTTTCGTCCGTCTGGATCGGCTCTGCACGTGCTGACCCTGTCGCGGGCGACTACTTTGTGCACTCGCTTCCAGGCCAGCCAGAGGGGCCGCTGTTGAAGATGCATGCTGGGTGAGTGAGGCGGAGCGGCTGTGGACTCGATTGTGGACTCGAAGGCTGGCGAACCAGGGCTAGAACCAAACCACCAGACAACAGACAACCAGACAACCGAACTAACCAGTGAATCGCTGCCAGTCACATCGAGATCACGCCCGAGCACAACGGAAACCTGTTCTTCTGGCATTTCCAGAACAAGCACATTGCCAACCGGCAACGTACCGTCATCTGGCTCAACGGCGGGCCCGGCTGCAGCTCAGAGGACGGTGCGCTGATGGAGATCGGGCCCTACCGGCTCAAGGATGACCATACGCTGGAGTACAACGACGGGGCCTGGAACGAGTTTGCCAACGTCATGTTTGTCGACAACCCCGTCGGCACGGGCTTCAGCTACGTCAACACCGACAGCTACGTCCACGAGCTGGACGAGATGGCCGACCAGTTTATCGTCTTTCTCGAGAAGTGGTTCGCCCTCTTCCCAGAGTACGAGCACGATGATGTAAGATACGTCTCGGGGTAGCGTATGCGATCTTGCAGCAGAAGCACTGACAGAATGGCAGCTCTACCTAGCCGGCGAGTCGTTTGCCGGCCAATACATACCCTACATTGCCAAGCACATTGTCGAACGGAACAAGAACGCGTCGGAAACGCACGCCTGGGCGCTGAAGGGCCTGCTGATTGGCAACGGCTGGATTTCCCCCGCCGAGCAGTACGAGTCCTACATCGACTTCGCCTACGACAAGAAGCTGGTGACGAAGGGGAGCAGCGATTCCGACAGGTTGGAGAACCAGCGGCGTGTCTGCGACAAGATGCTGGCAGCGGCTGGCGGCCCGGAGAACCAGCCGGTTGATATCGGGGAGTGCGAAAGCATCCTCCAGGAGCTGCTGAGAGTCACGCGCCGAAACTCGGGTGACGACAAGGACTGTATCAACATGTACGACGTCCGCCTCCGCGACACATATCCCAGCTGCGGCATGAACTGGCCGCCCGACCTGCCGAACCTGACCGGCTACCTGCGAAACAACGATGTCATCGCCGCGCTGCACATCAATCCGAACAAGAATACCGGATGGCAGGAGTGCAACGGCAATGTCGGTTCGCAGTTTCGCGATCGCGTCTCGAAGCCATCCATCGCCATCCTCCCGGGTCTGTTGGCCGAAATGCCGATTGTGCTCTTCTCGGGCGCCGAAGACCTGATTTGCAACCACCTGGGAACGGAGGCGATGATCGGCAACATGGCCTGGAACGGCGGCAAGGGCTTTGAGCTCTCGCCAGGCAACTGGGCGCCGCGGCGCGAATGGACGTTTGAGGGCAAAGACGCCGGCTTCTGGCAGGAGGCCCGCAACCTGACGTACGTCCTGTTCTACAACTCGTCGCACATGGTGCCGTTCGACTATCCACGGCGCACGCGAGACATGCTGGATCGCTTTATGGGCGTCGACATCAGCAGCATTGGCGGAAAGCCGACGGACTCACGCCTCGACGGCGAGCCTGGGCCAACGACCACTGTGGGCGGTGCAGCCGGGAACGGCAACAGCACAACCGGCCAGGACGGCGACAAGGCCAAGGTCGACGCGGCCAAGTGGGCGGCTTACCGCAAGAGCGGCGAGATCGTGCTGGTCATCGTGGCCGCAGCGGCTACCGCCTGGGGCTACTTTGTATGGCGTGATCGTCGCCGCCGGGCCGGCTATCGGGGAGTGGCCGGCGGCCCTGTCTCGTCGTCCGACACGCATATACCGGAATACAGGCGCCGCAACAGCATGTCCGTCCAGAGCGGCACTGCCCTGGAAAACTTCCGCAACAAGCGGTCGAACCGGGATCTGGAGGCCGGCGACTTTGACGAGGGCGAGTTGGACGACCTGCACGTGACCACACCCGCACTGGACTCGCGATACAGCATAGGAGCTGACAGCGAGGACGAGGCCGAGGGCTCAGACGGGAACACGGAAGCGAGGCGGACAGCTGATCACGAGGGCGGCGTGCAGAAGGCCAAATAGGCGTCTCACTGTGCAGTGTGCTTGCTCCAGTTTGTATTTCTATCTTGCTTTTGAAAATGGCGTGGACATATGGGATAGGACGCCGGCTAGTCTCTGTTGGCTCTTAACTTGGATTGCTGCCTTGCCTCTTCTTGCCGCAATAGCCGGCATCGGCTCAGAGACCCGGCGGTAATATATACAGTCTGTTTAAGGGAAAATAGAGGAGCCATACATGCATCAAAAACATGTATTGCCGGATCACGTTCAAGCGATTGCAAGGAGCAGTCCGCAGACATCCAATCCAAGAAAACACATCATACACATGGGCTTGCCAGAGCTAAGAAAGCTAGACGTCCGACCGGCCGCCGAATAGGCAGCAGTGTTTGGCAATGAGTCAAAGGCAGACTTGGTTCTGCAAACGTGTCCCTTCCACGATAGTTGTTCCATTTGCAGCAGAGCTGTTTCCGGTCCGATGTCGCAAATGCTAGCTATCAATCAGCGCTAGTTCGGCTAGTCACGCCATTGCTTTAGCGGCTACAGGAGGCTCTCGATTGCCGGTAGCTTCTCCAGCATAGCTGGGCCCTCGCGCTGCTCCGAGGCTCCAGGGCACCACATGACCTTTCTGCCCAGCCACAGCCCCATCGATCCATTGACTCATGGACCTCCTATATTATTTTCAACATTCGCAAGCGTCAGTTCGTGCCAATGGCACCATTCAGCCGCCTAATGTGCCTTATCTCCCCTGCCACTATTTCCTGTTCCTGAAAGAGCTAGCATCCAAGCTGTCCGCTGTCGCTTGGCTGTAGCCTGGTGTCGATGCACGCTCTCTCTTCGGAGCCGGCGTCGTCTCTTCACGCGGTTTCTACCGATTTCGATGGAGAGTGGCTCTTGATCAGGGAGGACAATGCAACGGTATCCACACAGTAATATTGTGAGGGAGCAGCACACTGTCCCAGCCGTGCCTCGGGCAGCCAAGTGCCCCTAACCACAGTGTCTATGTATCGCCAGAACACCGTTATCCACACCACTTCCCCTTAGCGCATGCTGATTTTGCGGGGTATCGCCAGGGTAGCGATCCGCCTGAAGAAGCGAGTGGCAGAACGAGGTGGTGACGTCTTTGCCGGGGCGTGGCGTGCACCAGAGGTGGAGTGGGCCGGGTTTTGGAAGGAGCTCATGCCACTTGTGTGACACGGGAACAGCAGGAGAGAGAAGGAGCAAAGGGGCAACTGATTGGGCGGTCGAGCTGTTGGGCTGTCGAGCTGTACTGTCGAGCTGTAGAGCTGTCGAGCTGTAGAGCTGTAGAGAAGACGATGGGGGACTGGGGACAGAGGGGCCAACAGAGCTTTCGTGCGAACATGCGGGATGGGAACAGCAGCTTGCCGCACAGTGTCGACACAGCTCTGCCTCCCGTGGCGGTTTCCAAACAGACAGGCATGCCGGCTGGGTGGAGACGCAGGCCAGCCCCATCGATCGAGCCTTCTCGTCCATTCGAAAAGCGAGGGTAACGAGCAAACAGAAAGCCAACAGCCAAGCCAAGCCAGCAAGCCGAACCAGCAACTCAGACAGGACAGAGGCACTGTCTGCATCATGCGGTGGCACCTTCCCTCGCCGGCCAGCCATCGGCGCTCTCGGGCCCCCCTCGCTCCGTTGCGTCAGGGTCACGCGACTGCGATGGGCGCCAGAGGCGTTTGGATGGGGGGAGACGTCACAGCCAAAACCGCCCGCCTGACCGTTTTCGGTGGGGGGGCGAGCAAACGAAAGCGATGGAGAGTCCAGGTCTTCCCCTATTGCCCTTTCCTCGTAAGATCTCCTTCGTACTCGTATCTTGCACTCGTGAGCTCCCTGCCATCTTCGTCCGTGCTGTTATAAACAAACTTCTCCCCGTCCTCTTCTCTCTCTCGCTCTTACCTCTTCCATCTTCCCCCTTCACACCACCTTCTCGGGTCTTCGCCAACTACTACCATCCATCCTTGTGTCTGTGCCGCTTGCCAGTCTGCCAGTCTGCCATTCTTCCAATCAGTCTCCAGAAACCAATCGTCCACCACACACCTCATAATCGTCTCCCTTGGCTCATCCTGCTTCCACCCTCTACGCTTCGCTGCTCTTTGTCCCATATATCTCTCCAATCTAGAGAATCCTCCTAGCTTATAGTCTCGCTTTTTATACTTGCTGCAACGCAAACACTGATCGCCATCTTCATCCACCAGTAGCAGGGCCATCCTCGTAAGCTAATCTGCACCGGTCTCTATCTGAGCGGACTGGCAGCTCCTTTCCCCTTTTGTCTTTCTCTGACCCCCCCTTTCCTCCACTCCAATTCCATAAAAGGTGGCCAGCCCCTAACTCATCTCTCAACAGCTCTGTCAACATTTCTCTTCTTACCCTCATCAACCATCATTAGTAAGTGACTGAAAATTCCTAGGATTTGTCCCATGCCCCTTACTATGCAGACTGAAGGCTAATATCTTCCAGTGACTCGATCCCACAAGTTCAACGACCGTGTGCACGGTGCCCTTGCCGAGGCTTACGGACCGGAGGACCATCTCCCTAAGTTCTTTGCCAAGAATGGGTTTGCCGACACGGACCCGAAGAAGACCAAGAAGAACGGTTGTGGCAAGGGCAACTGGGGCAGTATGGGCGAGGAGGTTGTTGACGAGAGCTTCAACTTTACCAATGCCCGTCGCCGCTCTAACAGCAGCAACATGGCCACGGACATCAAGAACTTCAAGACCAAGTTCGATATGAACGAACCGGAGCCGGTTTTTGAGGAAGACATCCATGGGCCTCGCGACGAGGATGAGGAGGAGCTGCTTCATGCAACAGACACCAACTCGTCGATCGACTCCGAGTATGCCAAAAGCACGTAATTTGTTGCTCCGCATGCCGCCGGTCCCTCTTTCGTCTCCCTCTTTCTTTCCTTTCACTTCTCTCTCAAACTGTCTTTATAACAATATTTCATTGCCAGGGTGGCATAGAGGGAGGGGTATCATGCTCTTACGTCCGGGACGGCTCAGGATGGGACACTAATGATGACGAACTGTTAACGCCTTGGGAGTCCAGAGTGGATCATGGCGCAAGAAAAGGCGGGTGACATACATTGCACGGCGGCTCGCACAAAAAACATCACAACAATGTGTTGTGTGGATGATGGAAGGAACCCACACTATACTACTGTATCATAGCTTCATAGCGTCATCAATCTGGTTCGCGAAAGTCGTACTCCGTATATCTTGTGATTCAGCCAGCTACTGGCGGAAAACCACGTACCAGGCAACTTGTCCGAGTGTTGTTTCGTTGTGAGAGAACCCGGCGATGGCCCGGGCTGCAGGCTTGGCACGGTCGCCTTCGATCTTGATGGTGCCGATGCGGATGCAAGAGGAAGAGTCGGAGGCTCGGGATGAGATGCCAGCAGGAAGAATAATGCTTTCGCTGCCGTCGGGGGATACAGTGAACGGCAGTGCGACTGCAGTCTGGTGTTGGCCGTCTCTCTGGACAAAAGTGGCCGTCTGGAATGCGCATGGCGAGTCCTTGGTTTCGGCACGACTGCTTTCAGCGGCCTGCCTTTGGAGCAGCGGTGCCATCTGGTCAGGGCACGTGACCAGCTCGATGTCGCCTAGAATGGCGCGTTTCTGCGTGGGCATCGGCGATTGTCGGCCTTGCGGCACCGCCAAGTGCGTCCAAAGCGGACCGAGTGCACGGGCACGCCTGTCAATGTCTTCTGCTGTTGCTGTTGCTGACTGGCTGTGCTGGTGCAGTCTCCACGGCACCTGCTGGTCGGCCTTGGACAGCTTGGATGCGAGGACGGGAACGAAGCCGGGCGGCAGGATTTTGGCTGCAGCCGAAGCAGCAACAGCTCCAGGAAGATACAGTCCTCGACGTAGCGCCTGTATGAGGAGGTCAGCGCCCAAGGGAGCCAGAAGGCGGTGCAGCTCGTCCGCGGTGCAGCTCGGCGGGATGGCGAGGCCGAAAGCCCCTTCTTCAGCTTCAGCTTTGGGTCCCTGCAAGAGGATGTGACCCTCATCAAAGGCCTTGTCGTCTAGCGTCTGCACAGTCACGCCGGTGCGTTCGCGACCGGACAGGATGGCATGCTCGATGGGCGCAGCTCCCGGTAGACTGTTTGCCCGCTGTCAGAATCGGGGAGACAAGATCGCCAAAGACGGGGAAAGAAGGCACTTTAACATACTCTGGCAGGAGCGACGGATGCACGTTCAGGCCGCCGTAGCGGGCTGCACCGAGGATCCGCGGCGGCACAAAGAGGCCAAAGGAGACGGCGATGATCATGTTGACCGACGGCGGCTATGTCGGCCGGTCAGGAGAGAGGAGAGGAGAGATGCCGAGAAAAAAAAAGTCCATACCTGCCAGCCGGTAAAGGTGTCCCGTTCATGGACGCAGAGGCCCAGCTCTGTGGCCATGGTTCTAACCGGGCTGTCTGCCACTTGTTTGAGTCCGCGTCCGGTCCGTTTGGCCGGTCGGACGACCACGTCGAGCGAGGCGATGCGACCAGCCAGCGACGCCCGGTGGTCCTTTGGGAGACCATCCTGTCGCTGCATCTCGGCATGCAGAGCTCCGAGAGATGCGCAGCTAAAGGCGTCAGAACCGCAGAAGAGGATGCGCAACGGCTCCACGTCCGTCCGGTTTGATGGCGACGACGGCGTCGTCGTGCCACACAGCCAGCGGCGTGGGGATGCCGCTGTCAATCCAACCAGTCGCCGCAAGAGAGAAGCGCGCATGGTGTAGCGAGAGGCGGCTGGACATTGCGGCGCACCTGAGTGTGTGCGTGTGTTGTAGACGAGAAGCTGAGAGGTTGCACATAGGAATTTATTTTTGGTCGCTTGTTGCATATTATGCTTGTATGCGAATATGGCCTTCATTCCACGGCCCAGCTGCTGGCCACCGTCCAGGTCTCTCCTTCAATCACAACGTCCCAGACTGGCGGTACAATTTCCACAATTACGCCGCCAGCCAGCATAGCTGCCGGTGCCCAGCGTCCGTCTCCGGCGAGAAGCAGGCGTAGAGCCGTGTTGGACTTCGCCTCGACTCCCACTTCAGCCTCCGGCCGTCCCAGAACGAGACACATGCCCGACGACAGCCTGGCCTCTTCGACAACGTATCGCAGCGGCCTGCTGGTGCTAGTGCTGCCAGTGCTGCCACTAGCCTGTCCGTTGCTTCTGGCCTGCACCTTGATCTGCACCAGCCAGTTGCGCAGCTCAGCCGCCAGTCCACCGGCCACAAACTGGCCGTCTCCCGACACTGGTGCTGCTGCTGCAACAGATGCTGCTGTGGCTGCTGGAGTGCCACCTCTCTGCTGCAATGGCTGTCGGCCCCGCCTCCTCTGCCGCTTCCGTGGCGAAAAGAAGTCTGGCGGTGGGTGTCGGTGCTCTTGCTGTTGCTGCCGGTCCGCTCTTGCATTGCCGGTGTCTTCATTGTTCTCATCAGAGTCACCGTAGCCCTTGGTGTCTTCACCATTGTCATCGTCCAATGTGCCCACATTTCTCGCATCCACTGCATTCTCTCTTGTGGCCGTGGTGTCACTCTTCCCCATTGAGAGGAACAGACGCGATCTCTGGAAGGTTGGCGGCTGCTGTTGCTCAAGTCTGGTTTCCGTCTCCGTCTTTGTGCGTCGCCCTGACGGATTCCTCCTGCTCGGCGTCGCATTGAGAATCATAAAATCCTCCTCCTCCGCATCGTAGACATCGGCCTTCTCGTCTGGCGGCTCCCAACTGTGTCGCAGCTCTTCATCCTCCAGAATTTCCCCCATCTCATCATAAGACATCTGGCGACCCCTGTAGTAATCTCCAAACGTCTCGTCGTCGTTATCTTCGTTGTCATTGCCGTCAGCATCACTGCTATCGTCATTGCCCTCTTCGATATCGTCCACCAGCTGTCCCTGTCGTCGGCCAACTTTCCTCGTAATTTTGCCGTCTCTTCCTGGCGACACAAACAGGCGCCTCCGTTTGAATGGTCGTGCAGGTGATTGCAGCTGCTGGTGCGGCTGCTCTTCTCCGCTTTCTCCATGCGCCTCACTTCCGCTCTCAAGTCCTGCTTGTTCCTCAATGGAGTTCGATGCAAGAGACAAGCCGTCTATGGGCTCGCCCCCGTCGTCGTCCAAGTCCAGATCGCTGTCTTCTGCGTCTTCAATGTCCTCCCGCACCTGTGGGCGTCGTGCCGACTGCCATCTCGGCTGCCATAGCGTTCTAGAAGCAGAGGGTGTCGGCTGTGTCGGCTGTGTCGGCCGTGGCAGTCCTGTTGTGCCATCGGCTGCCCTCATCGTGGTCATCTCGGCCGTTGGCTTCAGTGCCGCCCGGGGAGGCGAGCTGTCCTCGTCGATCTCATCATCTGCCCGGACCGGCGTGCTCTGCGACTGCGTCCACGACGGCACAAACCGCGGCGTCGGCCGAGGCTGGCTGCTTCGTACCGTGGCTGGCCCCGGTGTCTCGCCGGCTGTTAACCAGCCCGGCGCCCCGGTATCGTGCCTTGGATGTGTCGGTGTTGCTGCCGGCCGGTCGGGCCGCTTGAGCAGGAGAAAATGCGGCGCATTGGGTGTCTGCATTACCTGTTAGAGAGCGGTGCAAAGAGAGGGAGGAAGAAAGGAGAGTTAAAGCGCACAGGTGGCGGCTGAGAAGACGGCGGCACGGGTGGAGGCATGGTCGGTCGCCCCCCCCTCCCAGAGGCACCCCGCGTGGAACGGCGATGCGTCTTGGTGATGCTGGTTTTGCAGCCGGCCAAAAGCAAATTGCCCTCAGATTGATGGGATGTCTTGAGAAAGTGCGGCAAAACGGACAACACGCGAAATAAACGCGCTGCGCGTAAAGTGACTGCTGCGGGGCAGTTGCGAGTCGCACCTTGCGACTACAGGAAAGAGCAACGGGCGCCTGCTACATAGAAGAGGCTGCGCGAGACCAAATTAGCTCCGATCTTCGCCTCACATCAATCCACACGAGTTCTCACGTCTTCAAACGAGAGCAAAGACCTCTTCTATTTGAAAACACACTCAAACTTCCTAAGCCCAACGGAATATAAGATACCAGAACGCTTCATCATGCGTAGGTCATCTCCCTCCCAACGCCTGTATATACCAACAACCAGCGATAAAGACCCGGAAGCATTCAATACAAAACCCCTCCTTCACCCAAATGCAACATGTCACCGTCATCATCCCTCTGTTTGCTTCTTACTCAAACTTGCCGGCACCGAATAGCCCGCCGACAATCCGACTGCGGCCCTCTGCACTGCGCACCTTCTTCGCTTGTCGCCGCTTGTCGCTCTCTGCCATGGCAGTCCGCCGCTCATTCTCCCGTGCAAAGTAGTTGATGCCAGACTGCTTGCTGGCATTCTTCTTGATCTTGCCCTGATCGGCAAAGCCGCCACCGTTTCCATCACCACCACCACCACCGCTGCTGCTGCTTCGACTGCTCGTAGCAGACAACAGCGAGTTGGTGGTTGCCCGTCGCAGCAGTGCCGGTGCCTTGAAGCCCGTCGGGCCCATCGGACTTCCACCAAGGCTAGCATCAAAAGCAGTGCGGCCAGCTGTCGCATGTGTGCTACTGTTGGCCCGTTGCAGGCTGATGCGATCCACTACATTGGCATTGTTCCGCCGCTGCTCCGAGTCCTCCCGCCGGCTCTCCTTGGTGGCTCCATGAATACCGTCATCCTCTTCGTCAGATCCAAACTCCTTGTCTGCCACCACCGACATGCTCGTCTCGTCCTCCAGAAGGTTGGAAAGCGACTCGCGAATCTCTCCCAGATTGGATGGCTTTTTGCCGTTTTTGCCGCTGCCAGATTGTTGTCGCCGCTTTGCTCGTCTGTCTGAAAGACTCTCTGGCTCGATACTTGGCTGACTGTCCGGGATTACAACCTTGGGGCCATCACTATCGGCAGCAGCTGCAGTTGTAGAAGTTGTAGAAGTCGTGGTCGACGTGACTGTCGATGCAGCGTTGTCGAATATAAAGTCCATCTCATCATCACTACCACGGTCTTCGATCGTCTTCAGGAACGCCAGGTTCCGTGGGTTCTCCGCTACCTTTGATATCCGCTCATCGGAAAACAGCGCTTTTTGCATCCGTGCGAATTGCCGCCGCTTCATCCGCCGACGTGCCTCACCATCGTCATCCGAGTCCGACAAATCGTAGTCTGCACCACGTTTACGCCGCAACATTCCCGTTGTGACATCGCGGAAAAGCTTCTCCACCTGCTTTTCGTCGTTCTCACGCTCCCGATCACTGCCAGACAGAAAGGTTAGTGAATACGTCACCGGTTGAGACAGTCCACAGAAAGAGGGCAAAACTCACGCATAGAAAGCAGCCAGCTTCGCACTCTCTGCCTCTGTCACTTTTTGGTTGTCGTCGATGAGGTCTTTCACTGAAGCTAGTGACTCGTTGTCGCTGTCCTCGCCATCTGCACCACCAAGACCAGCATATTCATCCTCAGACTCTTCAGCCTGCTCCTCAACTAATTCCTTGGCCTTGCTCTTCTTTCGGTCAAAGGCTGTTGCTAACGCCTGCTTCCTCTTGGCTGCCGAGGCGTCTTTTAGCATACTGAATGCCGACTTGGCTTTTGCAGTCACCTCGATGTCGCTTGTTGCCTCTTCCTCGTTGGCGTCGGCCTCTGTTGCAATCGTTTTGCGGAAAAGCTTGCCCTTTCTCCGCGGAGGTGATGGCGACTGCGCGATAGATTCTAGTTGGGGCTGCGACACGTCTAGACTCATCCTCTCTGACCGTGACATGACAACCGTCTCAGCTGTAGATGCTTGATGCTCGATAAAGCGCACCTTCAGCGGCGTGTACTCTTGAGAAGGCAGATCCTGACTCTCCATCAGATCGGAGAATTGGCTCGAGTCGACGTCATGAAGGAGACTGCCCAGGCCATGGACTTGTGACTGGCTAAAGTCCAGCTTGACGGCCTGGCTACCTGTATAGCCACCTTCCTGAACTTGTCTGACCCAATCCTGGGTTGGCTGACTGCTGTGCACAAAATCCTGGTCGTCGGTGCTGCCTTTGGCTCCATCTAGACTCGGCCCTGCAAAAACGTTGCCAATAGTCGGCATGAGCTGTGATGGGGAGCCGAAACCACCTGCAGAGCCCGCGAATTGGCTGTCGTCCGCCATCGTGCCGGCGAAGATCTGCGTCAGGCCCATACCGGCAGGCCCACCAAGAGCTACGGGCAAGCCTGGGATGAAGCTCTTGGTCGCGGACCGTAAAACCGACGTTGGCACGTGAGGCGAATCACTGTTGATGTTTGGTCCCGACGGCGATTTGGCAAAGGCGGTCTTGGGCCTTGGCGTATTCGCCTCCGTCAACACAGGAAGACCGGGCGAGGAAGCAACATCCTCATCCTCGTCGTCTGAAGTCAGCACCGCATTGCGTCGATTTGCGGGACGAGTACGTCTTGGGGTGGGAAGCACTTCGGGCGCATCGCGACTCTCATCGGGAGAGTGACGGGTGTCCTCAGGTTTGTCGTCCTTAGTCTTCTCTGCAGCCTCATCTACCGATTCTGCTGCATCATCGTCGATCAGCACCCCTTCCATAGTCTCATCCATGGCATCGGCATCTTCTTCATTATCTTCATCCTCTGAGCCAGAAAGCTCTAAATCTTTCTCCTCCTCGGGGGCAAAGTCCTCGCCATCCTCGTCTTCGCTGCCGTCCCAATCGAGTAGATCGGCTTCGCTTTCGTCGTCGTCGGTACCTCCTTTTCCCTCCTTCTTGGCTTGTTTGGCCGCCTTCTTCTCTCGCTGCATGATCTCTTCCGCTTCCAGACGGGCACGTGCAACAATGTCATCGACCTCGGCCATCTCCTTTTCGCGCTCCTCCTCTGTCTGGATGCGAATGCCCTTGGCGCGGAGCTTCTCCATTCGCTCATCACGCTCGACCTTCGCCTGATGCCGCGCTCGGCCTTGTAGAACTTGCTGCAATTCACCCAACGTCAGGTCGTTTGTCTCCTTCTGCTTCCGCTTCTTATCGGGAGAGCCAATCTGAGCAAGACGACGCAGCGCTAGCATGGACCGAGGCTCCTTCTCTCGCTTCAGAGGCGCGGTATGGAAAAGAATATCCAGTCTGTTCTTCGTTGACTGAACAATCTCCAGCTCGTCGGAGTCGGAGTCAAGCAGGGCGGTGTGGGTATGGATAGGTAGTCTGACCCGAATCTGCCGTTTTGGTTTGGCCTCAGTCGTCTCTTCCGTGGCAACTGCTTTTCCTTTGCCCTTGTCAGACTCAGCAACCGCCGTGGCTGACTTCGACACAGAATCGCCGTCCAAGGCTACAGGAGGTGAGCTGGGAGGAGTGTCGGTGTCGTTGGCATCCTGGTCCTTTTGAGGAGATGTTGGAGAAGTTGGCCGGCTGGAGGATATGGGCGTGGCTGCAGCGGCTGGTGCTATTGGTGCGGCTGGCGCTGCTGGCGTTGCTGGTGTTGCTGTGGCCGCACCTCCTGGCTTGAAGTTAAAGCGCTCAAACAGCGAGGCCTTTGTGATCTTCTTCTTCGTCTTTGCCTCGTGGGCCAGCTGCAGGTTGCGGGCCATGCGTTGTGTCTCTCGGTGCATTTCCTCCAACGCCTTCCGACTTGCCTTTCGTGTCGGCCGGGCATCTTGAGTCAGCCTCCGGCCTCCTTCATCATCCGTGATATCAGATACGGCATCGTCTGCGTCGTCACGCATCAGCATGTCGTCATCTTCGTTGTCGTTCTCCTCAGCCGCTGCTTGTCGGACGGCCCGGGCGGCCCTCTTGCGTTGCTCTTCCTCCTCGCGCTTGCGTGTCTCTTCACGCTTCCTCGCCACAAGAGCCTGAAAGCGGGCAGTGCGACCTGGGTTGGTTGCTGAAGAGGTGGCCTCATCAAAGGGAGCAGCACCTCCTTTTGTCGGTGTAACAAACATGTCCGGTGAATCTTCCCGGTCTACTGGCTTTGTCGGTGACATGAACATTGCGGGGGATGCCTCGCGCGATGTACTTCGGCGCGCTGCTCTGTTTAGCAGCTTCCGCGGACGGGCAACGGCGCTGATACCGTCCTCGTCCTCGTCCTCGGCGTCGTTTCCGTTATCATCGCCATCGGTCTCGACGGACGCTTGCTTCTCGGCCTGCGCAGCTTGCTCGAGCATTCGCTTGACTCGCTCACGCGCGTTGTCCGCCAGCGGTGCTTCTGTCTGTTCAGCCGACTCATCCAGCATACGGGCTGCAAAGCGGCCTCGTGGCCCAACAGGCGAGTCCGTGTCGTCATCGTCGCTGTCTATGCTGACTTTGCTAAGAGCGTGTCGAACGCCAGGCGACGATGCTCCCAGTACAGCTGCATCTGCTTCTGCGAGGCTACTAGGCACTGTCGGGGTGCCTGATCCAGGGGATGTTGCATTGTTTGGCTTGACGATCTTGGTATTGGCCTTCCGAGTGGGTGTGGTATTTTCTCCGCCGACACCGTTGTTTTTGTCGCCCCCTGCTTCTTTGTCGGAATCACTGTCACTACCGTCAATGGTAGCATAAAGAGCCCGAAGCTTGGAACGAGGTGTCATTGGTGTGGCCACGACCGAGTCCGAGTCAGAAGCAGACGCCGCCGGCGATGGCGTCCTCGACAAATAGGCCATTGGAGAGTAGGCAGGACTGCTCGCAGCTGGTGCAGGTTGATGAAGCTGTTCTGTAACGAGGTTGGCAGTTATATGAATATCATGTCTCTGATTCGGTATAATGCTGAAAGGAACGTATGCTAGAGACTGAGCTTCCTCCCATGAGAAGTTCACTACCCGAAAGATAAAAAAGGTGGAAAGTGGCTTATGGTTGTGGTGACCGTTGTGGGGAGTTTTAAGAGGTAGAAACGCGTAAAACGCGTTGGTGGAGCTTACGCGGGACCCCTACTACAACGCGTTTATGCAAATTGATGCCCCGTAACTGTGCCGCCCAGCCCCCTCGGATTGTAGATATCGCTATAGTGTGTAAATGCATAAATGCATGAACGCCTTACAAGGCATCGATGGAAGTGCAATCACGTGTACTCCGTACGTCTTGTCCATTTATTGTATTCGAACGTACAGTATCATTATCAGGGTGGAGACTCCGAACATACAACATCCGCGGGGGATCTGTAGACTCAAGAGACTGCAGCTTGGTTTGGGAGGAAGGCCTGCCAGACAAGAAATGGCAGGAAGGAGTATCTTACAAACAAGGCGAAAAGGGGTGGAAAGCAAGGGTGTTGTTGGGCAGCAAAACAAGAAACAGAACGGGCCAAACCAGGCCCTCTTTGCCACCGGTAAATGACCGAGGAACGCCATCTTGATGCTGGAACCAAGAGAAAAAGGGAGATGAAAAACAGGAGAGGAAACAAAAGAAGAAGGGGGGGCAAGATAAGAACAAGGCGATCCAAGAACAACGCCGCCTCCTGCTATTATGAGCAGACCACGGCGCGTAGCAGGGCCAGAGAAGAAGCAGACGAACCGGCAGAGAAACCATGACAGAAAGAAGAAAAACACCACATGCGCTCCCGAATCCCGCGCCGTCCCTTTTCAGAGGTACTCTTGGAAGAGAAAGAGAAAAGGAACCAAAAGCACAGAAGAAAATAACGCCACACACCTCAGCTCCCGTCGTCCCGTTTTTCGTAAACCATCTTCCCCTATCCAACCGATCGATCATCGACACATACTAGAGCCATCTCGGCTGTCCAACCAATCGTCGTCAGCGCCTTCAGCCCACCGCGAGACAGGAGTCGAGCACGCCGTTAAGCAGGTCGCCGTCAAACGTGTCGGCGCCTTCCCACCACATCTCGGTGCTGTCGACGTCCATGAAGTCGGCGAACTCGGCTCCGTTAGTCAGGCTGCCGCCAGTCTTGATCAGCACGTCGCTTCCGGCAGCGCTGCCCTTGATCGGGACAGCAGCAGCCCCAGGCCCGCCGACGGCAGCGACTCCAGCTGCTGCCACATCTGCTGTCCCCAATGCTGTTGCAGCAGCAGCTGCTGCGGCTGCTGTTGTTATTGTGCTTGTGACCAGCGGTCCCGTGCCATTTACGGCCTGCTGTGCGCCTGCTGTGCCGTTGGCCATTGAGGCCGGCTCGTGGTCCTGGCCGCCGTCGATCCAGGTATAGTCGTCCCAGTTCTCCAGCTCGCCCTCGTGGTAGTTGTACATGAGCGAGTGGCCGATGACGGGGAACTGCGTCAGACCACAGTCGCCCATCTCTAGGGCAATGCGCAGCTCGGCCAGGCCCAGCGGTCCGCGTTCGCCAGCCGCCTTGGCCTCGACTGGCAGCAGCCCCATCTTGTCTCGCTGGGTCTCGCCGCGCATGGCGCTCTCTTCTTCACGGGTCAGCTGTCGCCGGTACTTGCGCGTCTGCACCCAGTTGTTGCCGCCAAAGCCAGCGCTGCCCAGCTCGCCGGGCCCGTTGCTGCGCGTGCGGCTGAAGATGGCCGAAAGCGCCTCCTTGATGAATGTCTCGGTGGCGATGCACATAAACTGCGCCGCGTCTGGGGCATAGCCGGACACCAGGCCTGCCTCGTAACAAAAAGGCAACATGCGCGATTCTATGTTGCTGGTGTCGGGAAACTCGCCCGACTCGACGGCCAGCGGTTGAGCGTATCGTTTCTTGATCTCGAGGTCTAGGTCTGGAACAGGTGTCAGACAGTCGTCTGCAGGCTACACAAACGAACCACATACTCATCCTATTGATGCCGCCACCAGCACTATTTGGCACATCGGCAACAATGCGAAGCGGTCTTGACCGGTGCTGGTCTGTGAACACGCTCGATAGAGCATCGTAGGGATCGAACTGGGGCTGCATGTTAGCTGGGTACGAGCGAGTGGATCGACCAGAGGTGGGGTGCGTAAGCATACATCGTTGTGCACTAGATCCTTGATGCGCCTCCGGTCCTTATTTGGCAGCAGCATGATCTCGCCCTTCAGGCGGCGCTCCTTGGCATCGCCGCTGGCCGGCTTGCCGCCAAGCCCGCCCGAAGGCTTATCGTTGGCGCTGACCCACGGGGCCAGGCCCATGTCGGGCATCTCGCGCGTGACATTGCCATAGATAGCGGCGACCAGCTGGTTATGAAGATGCTCCTTGTCTCCATTGGGCGACATGAGTATGGGGTCGATGATGGCGGCGTATTCAGCCTGGTTGAGGCGGCCTGTAGGAGGGCAAGGGAAGCAGCAGCTGATTAGTCGCAGGGGTCAGGGAAAATGAGCGGACAGACAGGCCAGCAGCAATTGGCCGGGCACGCATACCGATGAGGAACTGGGTGGTGGCATCTTTATAGGCCTTCCAGTGGTCCGAGCCAACGGCGGCCTTGAGGGCTGTGTAGGCAGGCTCGAGCTCGATGCGCGGAGGGATGATCTGGCTGGTCTTGGGCTTCAAGGACGAGGCCGAGACGGTGATGGATTTGTTGGCGAGGATGGGGGTCGAGAGGCCGATGGACGGGCGGCTGAGGTCCGCCGGGTTGATGTCGGGCATCGTGACCGTCGATCTGGGCGCGGCTGAGGGCCGCAGAGAAAGGGAAGGGTGCAGGCCGGGAATTTCGGAGGCGGCGGAGAAGAAGACGGCCGGATGCCGGAAGAGGCTCGGAGGCGACGACTTGTCGCGTGCGACGGAGGAGCACTGCGCAATGGAAATGGATCAATCATGAGCATCTGCAGTGCGATAGCGGGCACGTGGGAGCCGGAATCCGATGCTAAACCGATGGAGATTGCATCGTGCGAGCGGTGAGGTCGATGGACGCTGGGCGCTGGTCGTCGTTTGGGTGAGGAGATGGAGTCGATTTTTTTCCCGCCTCTGACGCTGTAGCGTTTCGATAACATGGTGAGGCGATTTCAGGGGCGAAACTTTAGTGCGCCTAGTACCCAGTACCTTCTGGCCTCGGTGCCCTTTTCGGGGCTTGCGGGTACCGGACTCGCCTGTGCTATACCGCTTTCAGCAGCGAGGACGCCGGCCGCCAGCGGGCAGGAGCCTACTCCGTAGTGTTTACTTCGCTGTTGCTGGCTCTAGCTCGCTCACCCCTCCTTCCATGGGCCCGGTCGCGTTCCTGCCGTTTGTCGCGTAAATACTCCGTACAAAGTACGGCCCAAATCGATAAAATCAAGCCAACCAGGCCCAAGGACGCACGACAATCTTCCGTCGAAGCACTCACGACAGCGTGGCTCGGCCCCCAGACTCGCCCAAACCAATGCCACACCGTCGCCAGCATGGAGCGCAAGTCGAGAAAACCAGCACCGCCCGCGGCCTCGGCCGCTTCGACGGCTCGCAAGCCAGCAGTGCTCTCTGAGCGCATCAACACTGCAATCAACGGCCTCATCCGCCACTTCGTGCCCGAGGATCCGAACGAAGATGAGGCCACAGCACAGAGACGGCAGGAGTACTGCTTCCACCTTGTGCGATCCACTCTGGAGACGTATGAACCCTCCCTCTGTCTCTCCCTGGTGCAGCCACCCGAACTGACAACGGCAGGTCCATGTCTTCTGACCTGGCCACGGATGTCAACCACACGATGGACCTGATCCGCAAGAAGCTGACGGTCGACCGGCCTAACGATGCGTGGCGGTTCTCACAGCTGTACTCGCGGCTGCTGGCGCTGCCCGTGCTCAACCAGAAGTGGGCCATCCTGTATATGCTCTATCAGCTGGCCGACTCGACCGGAACCAGCGATCCGATGCGACCGCTCCTGCGCCTGAACGAAGAGCAGGCTGCTGCCGAGAGTGCTGCTGCTGCGTCGGGAAGGACAGCTCGAAACCCCCTACCTCCAACACAGCAGCAGCAGCAGCAACAGCAACAGCAACAGCAACAGCAACAGCAACAGCAACAGCAACAGCAACAGCAACAAACTCAGCCACAGCCTCACGCCCAGCCTCAGCCTCAGCTTCAATTCCAATCACCATCGCAACTACAGGTGCAGTCACGGACGCAGTCACGGACACAGTCACAGTCACGGTCACAATCACGAACAGCACGGCCGCTGTCCTCGCTCGGTCCTCGATTAGAGCAGGAGGTGTTTGACGATGCCTTTGCGCGAGGTGGTCTCAAGCGCTTCCCGCCTGACAAGGCACGTCGGGGCCCGGAAGAGGCAGCAGCTGCCGCTGAGATCGACCCGGCTGTCATGCTCGGCCCAGCCGCACGGGATGTTGCGCTCAAGTCGACGCTGCTTGCCGACAGTCCGGCGACGACAGAGCCGAGCGAGACCACGCTGCTGCGCGACCTGCCGTTTACGTTGCAGGGCCTGGACTCGGCCACGATGGTCTTCCGCAAGGAGGTCCGCCGGGAGGGTCGCAAAGAGAACAGCAAGGAGGTGGCGGTACTAGTGCTTCCGGCGACTCTGCCGGTGCCGATCGTGTCGCTGCTGCACACGTTGGCAGAGCCGGCGCTGCTGTACCGCGGGCTGGACGAGTTTGTGCGGTCGCCGGCCAAAGGACTGCTGGGACAGAGCCTGCGCGCAGCCATCAGCACCGAGCTGCGGGCATATCTCGGCCTCGTGGCCACGCTGGAGAGCCAGATCCGACGGGCATTGGCCACGCTGGACACAGCAGCCCCGCGTAGTGGGATCGGACGGGCCGGTGTGACGCTCAAGCGCTGTGTGGTGTGGACACGAGAGGCGACGATGGGGCTGCGGCTGATGTCGCTCATTGCCGAGGAGTCGGGCAGCAAGCGAGGCGGACAGCTGATCTCGCTGATTCACCGGTTCTCGACGTCGCACGGCGACCCGACCGTAGGCGCGTTTGCCGAACGGCTGCTGGGGCCGGTGGCGCGACCGTTTTATAACATCCTACGACGGTGGATCTATGACGGCGAGCTAGCCGATCCATATCGCGAGTTCTTTGTGCGCGAGCAAGGGACCGGGGCCGAAGACGCAAAGCGACAGGAGGCAGCACGCGCCAAAGGTCACAGCTCGGTGTGGAACGACAAGTATGAGATTGACGCGGCCATGATCCCGTCCATTATGGCGGCTGAGTTTGCTGAAAAGGTGTTTCTGATCGGCAAGTCACTCAATTTCCTGCGTCATAGCTGCGGCGACGCCCAGTGGGTCGACGACTACAGCAAGGGTGCATCCAAGGAGCTGCGGTATGGCGATACGGCCACGCTGGAGGCCTGGATCGACGAGGCATACAAGACGACGATGCGTCGGCTGATGCAGCTGCTGACCGACAAGTTCCGACTGTTCGACCACCTGGCCGCGCTGAAAAAATACGTGCTGCTGGGCCAAGGCGACTTCGTAGCCCTTCTGATGGAATCGCTGGCGCCCAACCTCGACCGTCCGGCCACGGCCCAATACCGTCACACGCTGACGTCGCAGCTGGACCACGCCATCCAGGGCTCCAACGCGCGCTTCGAGCCGATCGAGATTCTGCGCCGTCTGGACGCCCGCATGCTGCAACAATCGCACGGCGACACTGGCTGGGACTGCTTCACGCTCGAGTACAAGATTGGCGCCCCTGTCGACTGTGTCGTTACCGAGTGGGCCAGCAAGCAGTACCTCAAGGTCTTCAACTTCTTGTGGCACGTCAAGCGCGTCGAGTTCGCCCTGGCGTCCACCTGGCACAAGTGCATGACCGGTGCTCGTGGCGTGCTGCAGACCGACGACGAGGCCGTGCACCAGACCTGGAAGACCACGCGCGGTACCCTGGCCGAGATGGTCCACTTGGTCGGCCAGCTGCAGTACTACATCCTGTTCGAGGTCATCGAGGCCAGCTGGGAGGCCCTGCAGGCTGCCATTCGCCGCGACGACTGCACTTTGGACGATCTCATCACCGCCCACACCGCCTACCTGACTTCCATCACCCACAAAGGTCTGCTGGGCGTGCGGCGTCGCGCCTATGTGGAGATGAAGCAGCAGCAGCAGCAGCAGGCCACCATGGCCGCCGCCGCAGCCGCAGCTGCTGGTGCTGGCGAATCTGCTTCGTCTGCTCTCCCACCCTCGGCCGCCGATCCGTCCGCCGAGGATGCCAACGGCTTTCCCTCGCAGCTCAAGGAGCTGCTGCGCACCATGTTGGCCTTTCGCGATGCCGTCGACGGCCTTTACAGCTGGGCTGTCTCCGACTTTACGCGCCGCCAGGAGGCCGACGTACTTCGTCACCGTCAGACGCCGGCGAGCGCGCGCATCAACGCCAACATCAACATGAACACCAGCCATGGCGATGATTGGGATGACCCGACGCCACCCGTGCCGCCGGCGCCCACTGTCGAGTCTGAGCTGCCCGCCCTGCAGCAGCGGTTGCTGTCGCTGTCCAAGACGTTCCGCAAGCGCGTCATCTATCTGCTGGCCGACTTAGGATACCAAAAGGACGCCGACCTGCGCTTCCTCGGCGTGGCCATGAACTTCAACGATGTGTATGTGGTGCCGCAGGGGAAGCGGCATCAGCCGAAGCGGTAGAGCAGAAGCGTCGAGCAATGAATGGGTGTGAATTATCAAGTATGAGCGTTGCAAATGGGAAATGCAGATGGGCAGAATAGCAAATCGGCAGAGGCCACTCGAAGGCTGGAGGGCAGGCACGACCTGCACGGCGCGTCTTGGGCGTTTGGCGTTTCTTACCCCATGCAGAAAGAACTACGGCTGGTAGCCCGTAATACAAAATCACATATTGTCCAGTTCTTCTCTTTTGGCAGCCAAGTTGCTTAGCATTCGACCTTCTATCTAGTATATATAAGCATTGCGTCATAGCCATTGCATCGTCAGTCCTCGTCCCTTCTCCCTCAGGCAGAAGGACGAAACCTCCTGTCTTCCCCGTTGTCAATCAAAGAAAAAAACAAGCCTAGGTATGCAAAGCCGTATCATGCAGGGCTGTTTCCTGCGTAAATCAACCATCTCCTCGCCCGTAGACGGCGTATAAACAAATATATCCTCCACCCTTTACCCACTTGGGTGTAAACAGGGGCGAACATGTGCCGAGAATATAAAACTCCGAGAACCCAAGATTCAATGGCAAACATACAAGAGTACAGACGGGACGAGGGGGGAGGGGGGGGGGGAAAAAAAAAAAAAAAAAAAAAGGTGTGGGAAAGAGAAAGGAAAGAAACGTAGAAAAAGCAGACCCCTTTAGCTTCCTAAGCGAAATGCCTCGAAAAATGTTCCTACTCCAAATCATCCGTCCTGCCGGTCTGGGGTGCAAATGCTGTCGAAAATGCTGCTCCAAAACAAAAAGGAAAAAGGCCGCAAATTGATGGTTTTCATGCCCCCAAAAACAAATAACAGAAACTTGACCGACTCCTTTGAAACTAATGCGTCACTTCTCCTTCTCTTTACCATCCTCCGTAGCGATGGCCAGTGGCTGGCTCAATCAAACGTCCATCATCTCGGTATCCGCTCCGATCGGCGCTGCACTTGTCTCGTCGCTCTCAGGGCCCCAGTTTCCTTCGAAAATTGTTGCCGGTGCCCGTCGTCGCGCGTGAACCCAGCGGAGCGAGTCGATTTCCAGAACCTGATGCACCGTTGGGCGGCTTGCCGGGTCTGGGTTGATAAGCCAGGACACGACCGAGTCGAGCGAGCCAGAGCTGTGCTGATCCACCATAAAGTCTGGTGGGTGCTCGGCTCCGATCACTTTTGGCGGCTGACGGCCGAAAATGCTGCCAGATGCGAATCTCGGCCGGCCGAAATCAAACGGCCTCGAAGGAGACTCGTCTGCTGATGCGAGGTCAAGGCTGTCCCTCAAATTAAACACATCTTGGGAGAGGCCATCGTCGTCGATAATCGGCATGCCAGCCGAGTCTCGGGCCAACGCATTAGCCTCGCCCGCTGTGAGACTTGGAACCACGGACATGTCCCCTTCTCTCAGAGCTACCCAGACAGGGCCGTTGTCTGGTAGGAAGACGTTGCAGGCAATCTCCATCACGATCAAGCCCAGCGAGAAGATGTCTGATGGCTTGTCATATTTGCCTTGCAGAATCTCTGGTCCAATGTACTCGCGGTCTCCCTCGCCTTCGATGCCCTTCGGTGCAGGCCACTCTGTCGCCAGCCCAAAGTCGCCAATCTTCAGGTGCCCTTCGTACGTAACGAGAATGTTGGCCGGTTTCAGGTCAAGGTGGATGTAGCCAGCGTCGTGGACGTATCGCAGCCCCTGTTTGATATTAGCTACATTCCTGAGTCGCTTAGTAGATCATGGCCGACATACCTGAGAAATCTCCAACAGAATCTTCCAGATACGGAAATCGTCCAGACGGCCGTTCTCGCCGACCTTTTTCAAAAAATTGTCCATGCCGCCCTCCTCACAGAATTCTGTTTGAATGTAGAGGTGGCCATTTTGTTCCCAATGGTCGAAGATCTGAAGAACGTTTTCCTGGTCGCGAACTGCCTCGAGGGCGGCTACTTCACGCAGCTTTGCTTGGCGTTCTTTCTGTCCAAAAAACGGAAGTCGTATCTTCTTTACCGCAAAGAATTTGCCGGCTGACAGCGAGGCACTGTGTGTGATTGTGCTTGCCCGCTTGGTAGGTGTTGCATTGACGAAGCCCATCGGCGTATTGTCAGAATCTTGACGCGAGGTGACCCGGAAGACTTGGGAGAATTCGCCTTTGCCAACCAAGTCCACCTTGCCAAACATATGGGTGAGTACGGCATCTGCATCGTTCGGCGCTGAACCGTGGCCGTGAACGGGAGTGATGCTAACACGACGGTCCACAAAGTGCGCAAAAGCCTCTCGGTCAGCTGTAGGTGTTGCTGGCGGGAACGTTGCCGGGCTCAGCCGGGTAGACGTAGACGGGTTGGGGAACGTGTCTTTGGCCGTATTCGAGATTGATAGGCGGCTCGGGTCAGGAGGCGCCATGTTGCTAGCAAAATCCGGATTGTGGAAGATGCTGCTCTCACGGGGCGTTTTAGGCGACATTCTCCCGGAGCTGAAGCTGCTACATGGGCTCTCTAAAGTAACGAAACTCGGGTCAGCGCACGATCATTGTACGAAGACAGGCAAGCGCACTACGCAAGAACTCACCACGGGGAGTAGAGGTTTGCCGGTTCGCAATGCTGATCGGGTCGTGAGCGACAGGTGTGAAAATCGACGAGTTGAGACTGCGACTGGCAAATGGCCGATCGCGGTCCTTGCTTGCGCTGCCGAAAATGTTCCTGGTGAGAACCGACTTCGTAGGCGTCGGCGGTAGATCGAAGGCGTCGGCAGCCCCTTGGCTGTCGCTAATATCGCCGTCGATACTGAGGATACTGCCCCTTCGAGCATGACTAGTTCTGAGCTTGAAGAAGTTGACGACATTCTCGTTTGTGTCGTCCGCCGAGGCTTCCCGTGGCTTTGTCAAGCTGAACGGCGTATCAGTCGCTGCTCCAGTCGATGCTGAAAAGAAAAACCGGCGCTGGCTCTGCCGTTTGCGGCTTCCGCTGCCAGAAGAAGGGGGGTACGTATTGGAAGGATACACCTGCTTCTTGCACGGTGTATCTGGCATGATCATTGGCCGACCACCCAGGGGCTGGGGCGCGTCGTCTTCCGCACTGCGGTTCATCTTCGAGACCAGGCCTGCAGAGGCGAATACAGACTGTAGCGGACGTGCCAGTTTGTACTGTGGGGTGGACACAGACTCCTGCCGTGGCCTGTGAGCGTTCAGGGGCAGAGACCGAGTAAATATAGACGTTGGCCGGCTCCGTTCGGGAGGAGGCTGGACTGGAAAATGTGTTGGTGAGTCGTCCGGTAAGCTCGAGTTTGATGATGAGGTGGTCAATGTGCGGGATAACGGGTGAGGCCTTGGCCCAGCCGGAACGCCTGTCGCTCCTAAAGTACGGTCCACGACGAGCTGCGAGGCATTGGGTAATGCGCTCTTGATTTTGAAGGGGCTCTCCTGCGGTTCCGGCTTCAAGAGCTGTTCCAGGGAGGCACGAGGCTTGTTGCGGATATGAGAAGCCGAAAAGAGCCATTCGCCCGACGACCGTCTCGACGTTTCCGGCTCAGCCTCACCCGGCTGCTCCAGCTGCTGCTGCTGCAATTGCTGCAGTTGTTGTTCTTGTAATTGCTGCTGCTGCTGTAGCTGCTGGACTAGGTACTTCTCGCCCTGTCGACGGCCCCAAGAGGAGCGAGGGTCATGGCGCTGCTGGAGAGTTGATTTCCGTAGTGTCGATGCTCTCTTTGATGCTGTTGTGGGCGTTGTTGAAAAGACCGGCTCAACAGCAGGCGTGGGGGACGGTGTTGTAGAAATGAGCTCTGCGTCGGGCTGTTTGATGTCATCGTGAATTTCAAACGACGTCGGGGCCTCAAAAGATGTTCGCGGGGTCTGTATCGAATTGGGCGATGCGAAATCGAAAGCGTTTAGATCGCTACCAACGCCAGAAAAACCGAGCAAGCTGCGACGTTTTGCGACCGGGCTGCCGAAGCTTGCCTGATCAAAGTCCGTAGTCGCATCACTTCGTTTCCGGGGGCTCACATGGATAGATGCTTCAGGCCGGGCATCGCCTGAAAGGTCGAGATGCATGCTGTGGCGTGAGGACTTGTCACTGACGTTGCGTGCGGCAGAGCCAAATGACAGCAGAAAGTTGCTGAACTTGTTGTTCTCCTTGCCAAGGACCGGCTCCGTCATGGCTATCAATGGGGCGCTAGTGGAAATTGGTGTCGTAGTTGCGTTCCCCATGTCCGCGTTCACGCTCAAAGCGCGCTTTAGCGGACTCTTTGGTGAAGCCCGTAACCGTGTAATTGGCTTTGATGTCGCTGTCTTAGGCCGGGTTGAGCGCAACGAGAGTCGTACTCCGGGGCGAAGCGGTGTGGAAAACAGAGACGTCGACTGCGGCACTGCCTCTCCAGTAAGGATCGAGTTCGTGCTGGTGCTTGATATGGACGATGTCGACGATGCCGCGGCCGAAAGTGCGTTGCCAGCGTAAGACAACTGCGGCTGTGGACAAGGCGAGTCGGGCGATGGGATCTGAAAAGAGCTGGCAGAGCTGTCGGAGGTATGCGACGCCTGAGAGCTCGTCCGGGCCAGATGGAACTTCGTCGGGGATCTCGACAGAGAGCGTCGAAGTGACCGTACCGAGATCGGATCGACCTGGTGAACCGACGTCGGCGAAGGGAGTGTGAGTGTTCCTCCACTGCTGTTCAAAAAAGCCATGGCTGCTGAGTCCTTTTTGAGTCCTTTTGATGAGCGTCAAGTCAGGTCAGGTGTAGACCTTCCTATAGTAAAGTTTGCAGTCTAGAGGAACAGGGACTGTGCCTCTGCAGAACTACTCACAACCAGGAAACCAGATCGTGGTTGGTTGGTGTCGTGTTGATGTTGTGGTGATCAGTGTTAGCGGTTAGGCAACAGCATAGCCTATTCTTCCGTGCCGTTGGGTATGCGCCCAAAATGCGCCGTAAGAGGGGCAAATCCTGTGGGCACGAGGATTGGTTCAAGCCCTAGCCCGCTTTGATTTTTGAGGTCCAGAGAGAGGGAGAAAGAGAGAGAAGTGGTGTGTCAGGCTGTCGTCCAGATGGGTGAAGGCGCAACAGGAACAAGACCTCATCAGCAGAGCGCAGAGAACAGTGCCAGTGACGTCTTAGATCATCCTGCTGATGGCTGTGGTCTGACAGTTTGTGAGACGGCAGACCAGAGAGGCAAGCCAGGCGAATGCGATTGGTTTTGCGACACGGTAGCCAGACAAAAAGTGGTGAACCAGACGATGTTTCAACTCTAATGCGAAAGTATCGATAGTACCAGAACGCGCGCGCCAAAATTAGTGCAGCGCAGACAGACAAGTGACGATCGCGAGTACAGGCGGATTGACGAGATGGCGGACTGCCGAGTTGAGGCTTTTTCAAAGGTTGTAGAATTGAGAGCAGGAGTGCAGTGTGCCAGCACTTGTGAGAAGACGACAATGCGATACTGGGAAACACCAGAACAGCCAGAGTTGTATGCTTCAACTTGCTTGGCGCACAAAATAGGACAGGAAATGTGGGAAAATGCCGGATTATGGCCTTGGGGCGGGTGAAAAGGGGAGGGGAGAAGGATAAGCAGCGTGGGAGGGCTAATTTGGGTCGTGCAGGGTTAGAGGAGCCAGGAGGCAAAATACTGGAGTGTGTGTCGTCACGCGTATTGTTTACTGGCTACTCTATTAGGAAAATAGGCGTGTCCGACGCGTCTGGGGATGGCACCTTCCGCTCCGCTTTAAACCGTTCAGGGCGGACCACTGTTTTTATGGAACGGCCGCTTAGCGCTAGTCCGTAGTTCCAACCATCAAAACCAAAACAAGACGCGTGCAAGATGCGGTGTGCATATTCCGTGCTCGCAGCTTGTGCAGCTGCTCTTGCAGATTTCTTGCTGAGGAATGCAGAGGGATGTCGAGGTATGCGGAGAGTGCACTACTGCCCCTCCTGGCCTCCAGCCGGCGTTTCAAAGAGGAGAATCCTCAGCCCGCATTCCAGCCGGCTGCTCAGCTAAGCTGTAGGGGCCTCGTGGCCGTGCTTTCTCGCCGTCCGTGTGCCTCGCTTTCTCGCTGTCTCGCTGTTCTGTCCTGGTATTGTATCTTACTCCGTACTTCGTACTCGCACACGTCGGCTTTGTATATTCGTGTGGCTGGTCGGATCCAATCATTTCCCAGGCTAAGGCCGAGAAGAAAACATCAGACGGCAAAAGCTGTGCGATCGCCTGTGTGGATCTACAAAATAGCAAGTCTCCAGCTCTGAAAGGGAAAAAAAAAAAGGGGGGAACAGCTGCCGCCCCTGACCCTGCAAGCCACAGCCCTGATCCCACGGGCCTGGGCGGGTACGAGTACTCGTACGGAGTACTTTTTGTGACCGGCGCCCTTCCTGTCCAACCCCGAAGCGCTTGGTCGCTGTTGTGTTTCGTGCTAGGCCGCATTGTGGCCCAAGCCCAAATGACTGAAGGGATCCCCAAAGTGAGTACTATGTAACGACCTCGCCTCACAAACGCCACAGGAGCAGCCTCAAAACACCACTGTTACAGGATAGCTCTGCAAGACGAGACATGATTGGAATGCGCGTCATCGGCTGCGCCCTCTAGCCCCCGCCCTGACTGTTTGGTCAGCTCCTCTTGTCGCTCCTGGTTTCTTCTTCCAAAGGCACCTCTTCGGCCAGGCAGCCGACAAACAAAATAACACGTCCCAATCAGGAAGTATCAAAATAAACAACGGATCTCCCACGGACCCCGGGCCTATGGCCAGTTCCCCGACATGCTCGATGTACAACGTAATGCAGGTCAACACGGGAGAACCTGCGTCTGGGAGAGAAAGACGATACATCGCGTGCGGAAAAGCGCGTTATCAGCGCGCCGGTAAGATTACCGTTCATGCTGACGGGACGCCATCGCTGCTGCGTTCTCCACAGCCATACGAGTGCCAGATGATTTGTACGAATAACAATGCCACTTGCATTTCGCGAGCAGGGGTATATGGCTGTATACCCTTGCGTGTTGTCGTATACATACATAGTAGCACAAATATCCGAGCGACTAGAAGGCTTCCGTGCATGCAAGATGAGAAATACGCCATCCGAGCAGTTCTCTGTGGCTGCCTGCTCAAGAGTGCCTCTCGCTTGGACAAGGCAAAGAACAGGGACACGCACGCACACAGAGAGAGCGCGGATCTTTACTGGCTAGAGCGGCGAGAAATTGAGTAAGGACGCCTTCCCGACAATTTTGTCTCGTGCAAGATCTCTGTAAGTCATTACATCGCATCGCAGCTCCAAACACCCTCTTCCGCCTGACGTCTGCCGCCTCTCGCCATCACTGCATCACACACACCGGGTCCTTATCCACTCGCACCAGACGCCCAGGTCCTCACAGACCTCCAGCATGCGCCCCAGGTCCTGGGGGTCCAGCCGTCGACCCTTGCCCTTGTGTCGGCCGACGCTGCCATTTCCGCTATCGCTGCCGTCCGATTCGTCTGCAACGACGTTTTGCGAAACAACCCGTACCTGTGCATTCAACCCAATCTCCAGCATGATGTCAGCCGTACCATCCCGGAAGGGAAACACCACCTGCAGCCGGGGGACCGGGTGGGCTGTCAGAACCACGTCCACAAACGTCACGTCACCCGATGCAGTAGCTGCCAAAAGTCCCTCTCCCGGACCGCGATCCGTCTTGCCCGTCTCGTCGCCTCCCATCGTAAATGCTGTAAACTCGTCTTCGATCGTCGACGTCACCACTGTCTTGCCGCTCTGTTTCGGTGGCTCCTGCACAATGCTGGCCATCTTGGTGCCAAATGTCTTCTCGAGCACCGTCGACAGAAAGGCGTACTGCCGCAGCTTTGGCAGCATGTCGATCAGCTGACTCGGATGCGAGAATGGCAGCTCCGTCACCGACCGTCCGTAGACCGGCTTGTACACAAACAGCGTGTGGTGGTGCTTCTTGCTGCCAGCTGCAGCAGTGACATCGGCAGCGGCATTGTCGTCGTCCCGGCTGCCCTTGGGCACAAAGTAGACGTCCTTGTCACAGCTGATAGTCCGGAGCTCACTCGGGTCGTGCTGGCTTCCTGGCTCCACCGGAAAGCTGAGTGCGTCAAACGTGACAAGCGTCTCCGGCTCCAACACCATCCCGACCGTCTCGCTGATATGATGCCATACGCTGTACGGAACAGCCACCGGCGGATCGAAGATGGCATGGAACACAACCCCGGGAAGCCGCGCCCCAGCAACACTGTTTACCTTCTCGTCAGACTCGCCGCCTGGTTGTGCCGACGAGAGAATGGTGTTCTCGGGCTCCAGCCAGTCCAGCATGGGCTGCGTTCTGTCTCCGCCAAACATCCCCCCATCTTTCTCAATGGCATCCGACAGCCACTTGTCCGACACGCGGACTGGCTGGAACACCTGCGCACCCATTGCCGAACATCCCACAAGGATAGCCCATGTCTTCTCCTTGGTCTTGGCATACGCGGCCGTGTCGGGCTGCCTTGGCGGCACCAGCCGCATTTCCTTCCAGTACAACAGGCTCAAGCCCAGGCGCCCACTCTCGTGCATTGCGGGCCGTCCATGCCTCGAGCACTGTGCTGTCAGTTCCAAGGTATCCTTTGGCTTGCCGCTCTGACCCGGTTCTTCGCACAGCTTCTGTAGATCCCACCTGAAGAGCCGATCCAACGTCTCATAGACGCCGGCAACGGCCTCGTACAAGTTCAGTCCCGGTTCCGCACTGAGTTTGTCCAGCGTGGCCAGCTGCTCTAGATGGGCAGAAAATGCGTCCAGTTTCTTTGTCAGGGGGCTCTCGCCAGGGAGGAGTTTCAGGTCATCGAACAGGATCTGGTTAGCTCGCTCAACGTGACGCAAAATGATATTTTGTGACTCCGGAAACGTGACAGAGACCGACTCGACAATGTTGTTGAGGACGACAATTTCCAACGCCAGGGCAGAGCCGGCGATGATGAGCGTCCGCGCCTTGTTTCCGCCCATGCCTTCTTCCCACAAGCACTCCAGTCCCATGGACTTTGCGAGGCGCTCGAGACCGGCCTCACTGACCCGGCCAGAGCTGCGCTTTAGTATTGTCAACACCGTTTGTAGCCGCTTTTCCCGCTCCTCCTCATCGCTGCGCCCAATCGACCCAAGGCCGCCGAGCCCACTGACACTGACGTGATCGAGTGCACCGAGGTCTAGGCCACCATTGATGCCCAGGGCCCCCATAGCTGCTGCTGCCGGGCTGTCGTAGGTCACGGGCACACTGCTGCCACCACCACCTCCTCCAGCTCCACCAGGAATGCCCGTGCTGCTTGCGGAGTGCCCCATGAGTGTCGCCGAGTTTCCTGGCGATTTCTTAAACTGCTGTGGCGAGGATCGGGGACCGAGCGGGGAGAAGGCTGCGTGCGCGTGGGATGTGCTGAAGGGAGTCGAGACCGGAGGTGTGGCAGCCGCACCATGAGACTGCGAGGGAGTCCTACCCTGCTGTGAAGGTGCGTGCTTCATCGCTGTTGGAGTCGCCATCGTGACGACTGGCTGGACGGCCCGTTTTCCACGAGATATCGCGTCGGGTTGACCGTTGAGAGAGTTTGTAACGAAAAAACTTGTCGAAGAATGCGATCAAATATCGGCCACCCCACGATTGTCAATTCGAGCTGCCAGAACTGCCTTGGGCAGCCTCAGACGGTACAAGACAGGGCTGGTAGCCTCGAAGCAACTAACATTGCTCTCGGGAGGCTTCCCCTTCGCAGGTTACTACCGCGGTGATAGTTTTTTATTGCGTCGATCGAATCTCTGTTTGAGTCTGTGGATCGAAAGTTTTCCGCAGACGTGTATGAAGCCGTGCAGTTGTGGCAAATGGACCGTGTTGACGGTTCTTTATTTTGAAGCCTCGAATTTCATGTCAGAATGCGACGAGACTAATCAGGTAGCCGCCACTCTGCGACTGTTGTGCCCCACAACTCCACTGTAAAGGCTGCGGCTAAATCCAAAGATACTTGAATTGGGCGGCATGGCGCTCTACAGCCTCGCCTTCCAATGAAGTTTGAATATCTGTCGAGCATGCAAGCTCTGTTTTTGCAAGTTTAATGTTCCATATTGATATTTCTGCCGGGTAGTGTCAATCGCCGCGTTATTGTGTCTGTTTTCGTTTTTTGTTGATCTTCTTTGTACTGAAATTACATACAAATGTCATGTTGCTAGCTTTTGTTCACTGTAATTAACATTTTAAAAAATAAAAAATCCAAGGCAATTTCGCCTTCACAGAGTACTCCGCACAGCAACCATATCATGGTCCAGGTACTCATAGGCCACGACACGATCCCCAGCTTCAAAAGGCAATCAGCTTCTAAACCCAAATGAGAGTAGTAGCTACCAAAACCGGCCTGTGATCTCGGTTCGGTAGCGATAAGGCCTCACGAAAGTCTGTCCTCCTTGAGAGGTTAACAGACCTGGAAGTTTAGTATGTCATCTTGCTATTTAGCTTGATCTACGAAATGAAGATCATGTCGATCTAACAATGAAGTAATCGAAATGACATCCTTTTCTGGCGAGATTGTGATGTATGCATCTGCAGATGACGGAGCCTTTCATAACCAGCCACAATCGACCCGCATCATCATTTTACTCCGTACTAACCAGTACCGTGGTAGGTTGGCAATGAAACCATGCTACGTTGCCGACTATGGGAACCTGAAGTATTGACACTCCGCAGGACCAAATAACACGATACGACAATATCCTCTTTGTACGGAGTACGGAGTAGTATTCTACGAATACCACAATGTGATTGTGGGTCCCGGACGAACATGAAGGAGACAGACAAGGGGTAAAGATCGCTTGCCTAACTGAAATCAGGTTTTCACATTTGTCTACTACGTACGAGTAGGTTTGTGGTGTCGAGAGCTTGATCTCACAGATACGACGTAGGGTACCATAATCTACGCGGTCCCGTACTATGCTTCTGTGACAGCATATTGCACGCCTTGATTCGGTTGATAACTCGGTGCTGAAGCACAAGTACTCGTCCTTCTTACGTACGTGTGCCGACACGACCATCGAACAGGACATCTCGTAACGAACCTACATGCATCGATGGTAGCAACCATTTACGGAAAGACAAGTGTTTACAAGCCCATGCTTGGAGCTGCGGCAAGACTACACCATATCGCAGTTCGTACCCAAGGATGCTACATAGTAGTCACAGGGTAGCATAGCAACGGACAACGGGATGCTAAAAACAACGAGAGCAGGCATACATCCGTTTTCATGCTCTGGTTAGAGAACGCGAGGGCGTGTGTGTAAAGTGCGTTGTTTCCGGACAAGAATACCCATGATAGGTGTATAATACACATAACCCGAAAGACCACTTTCTTTGAATTTAACCGGAACCAGACGTTTCTCGGACCGCTGTCTCAATGGACAAAAGAGCAGACACGGAAATAAAGGCGCAATATTACCGGAATGTTATCTGTGTGCCCATGAGACTGCGGAAGGTTTGGTCTAAAGCTCTCCGTTTTCGGTCACGCTGTTCGACGGCCGAGGGCGTTGCATCGTCACTATCGCCACCAATTTCGTCGTCAGCTCCTCCATTTTCAACGGCTGGCTGGGGCATCCACGCGCGTATCTGGCCATCCGAATGGCCGCTGTAGACACCGCCCATGGCACCGTGACCGCCCATGTTGACACCACCAGTCTCGCTGCCTGACCCCCCCGCTCCTTGCCACACAAGGCTAGTGACTCTGTTCTTCCTGGCAGATGACCGGTCAGGCACCACAGTTCTACCGGTACGGTTGCCGGTACTGACAGAGCCCCGTCTGCCCATTCTGGCTCCAGAGGGGGGTGGGTTGTTGAAAGCTGGGCTGGCACCCGATGCCAAGCGCACAGCAAACTGAGTAGGACCCATTCCGCGTAGCCGAGTGACAATACTACCGTCATGTAAACCGAAGACGAGGATCTCGGACTCGTTAGGCCAGAAGAGCAGCTCCTTCTTCGGCGGTGTCAGGCCTGTCGGAGACACTACCATCGATACGCTCGTCAAGCCACCGTTGCGAACAGATGGCCCAAAGCTCACGAGCGTGTTGGCACCGGTGGCAGCATCCCAGACGCGTATTCGTCTGTCATGGCCAGCAGAAACAATGTAGGCCCCATCGTCCGTCCAGGTCAGTCCGTTCACGGGACCGGTGTGAGCCTTGGCTGATAATCGTATGCCTCGCTCGTACGGGGCTGAGACCACTGGCATGCGACCATCGTTGTCGTTGCCCGTCCTGGAGGACAAACCGAGGCTATCCTCCTGGTCCAGCAGTGCCACCAGGCTACTTGCAAGACGGACATCCCAGATTCGTACGCTACCATCGACGGCACCGCTCGCAAGAACATGTTCGTGGCGTGGAGACCAGGCCACAGACAACACAGCACCGGCGACCTGGCCCGGAGCCACGAGAGATTGGACGGCTGCACCAGACCGGAGGTCCACAAGCCGTACAGCCGGATGCTGGGTCGCGCAGGCCACAAGCAGGTGATCAGCTATAGGGGAGATGGCATGACTGTATATTTTGGAGCTGAGATCGAAAGACCCTGAGAGACGGGCAAGATCAGTCGCCCACAGTTTGAGGGTTTGGTCGTAGGATGAGGACAAGAAAGCGGCCGAATCAAAAGGGTAAAACGATAGATGTGTCACACCGAAGCGATGGCCGTCGCTAGAGGCGCTTCTAGATAACGGACCTCTTGAAACGGCCGGCTGCTGGCGTCGCAGCGATGTGTCTTGCTGGCTGATACCGGCTCGAGAAATTTGCGCAACAGGGCGAAATTCATATTCAGGTGCTGCCTGGTCACGCTGCTCCAGGTCCCATATACGGATGGTAGCATCTGAACCACCCGATACCAATCTAGGCTTTCAGTATATCACCTGTGACTTGATTATGAAAAGAGGAGTAACAAGAGGTGGCCTACATTCGGCCATCAAATCGCTCCAAGGCTAGGGCATTCACTCCAGATTGGTGAGCCCAGCTATCAAGATAGGATGATCCGGCGCCCTCGGGCACTATGTTCGTGCCTTGTTCGCCGCCGTTAAAGCGCAGCCGAGAAGCAGGCCGGAATGCGTATAGCAGTTGACTGTACTGGAGGCGAACAAAGGCATTTTGGCCGAGGTTGCCGGTGGATCTTTCAAAGAGGAGTTGATTCATGCATCTGAGGTATGAGGTATGTATTGAGAACTCAGTGGTAATGAAACCGACGCCCTTTGCCTCTTCCTTGATGAAGGGGATGCAACTATTAAGAGATGCGATCGGGAGGTGCGAATGAAGTGACACTGACGGCTGGCAACGGCCCGTCAACTGCCCCGCAGTTTTTAGCCTGCCTAGCTTCCAAACTTCATCGACTTCAACTGAAGGCCTTTACCGCCATACGAGGCTGTAGCGCCAAACGTCACACAGTGGGTTGTGAACGCGACAATGGGCGTCGTAGGGTCGACCACGACCAATATATAACTATCTACGCGCTTTTCGGCCGACTATCACCCTAGTTAACGGCCACAGCGCTTCAGCTCTTTGTACGCGATGTCTTCTCGAGACATAGACAGAGGCAGCGGTGATGCGGAATTTCGCGTCAAGAGCGAGTCTCTTGAGCCGCCTGCACTGTCAGATCTAGCTGTTCCTGTGCGGAAGCCTAAGAAGCCGAGACATGCCACAGTCTACGATGCCGTCGCCGGTAGGCATGGACAAATACTTACCATTTCTGCGGTAGAGTTTCTAATCTGACATAGCGACCATTTTCTAATAGGGAAATATTCTATGTTCAAAAAGCGTGTACCGGTTACAAGCACCCATGATTTCATTCTTGCTCCAGAGGATGTGCTATTTCAGCACCCCGACGCACCAACACGCTATCACGAAAAAGACATATACTTTACGAATGAAGACCTTCCGAATGCCGGCGAGGGTTTAATACCGAACAGCGAGCTGCTAGACGAGGTGCATACGTATACGAGCCGTTTCTACGAGGCACTGGCAATACGGGCAGAGCAAAGGTTAGACCGGACGCAGACCGGCATTGTCAATGCCAGGCTGCTAGACGAGCGCAGCATGGACGAGACGGCTTTGATTGCCTTTGGCATTTTGCTGGAAGAGGCAGGCCGACACATCTTAGGAGCGCGCGGCGATCTCGTCTTTACGGAAGCAGACGACGAAGATGATGACGAGTCCGAGGAGACAGAAGGGGGAGGCGAGGGGGAAGAGGCGGAATCGGTACACACGACAGGCAGATCGGTCGACTCAAAAGAGCCAAAAAGTGCAGATTCAGAGGAGGAGGAGAGAGAACAGGCTCAGAAGAAACAGCGGTTGAAGCGCCGAAAGTTGTCTGGTAGACGCCAGACACTTGGCAGCGATGATGAATGAGGACAAAGTGTGACACCACCTTACCTGGTATGTCCCTTACATTGTATCTTATGAAGTACTCCGTACTCCGTACAAGTAAGATACAACGGGTAGGCAATGCCTGAGGTGCAGAGCCTGCTGGGAGACATGGATGGCTCGAATGGCCTCGTCGCGCGGCAAATGTCGGGCGACCAGGATTCAGCTTGGCACACGGGCACGCAAATAGCAAGCGTGGTGCGGAATACTTCGGATTACAAAGCAAGATGCGGTATCGCGTCTTTGGGAAATTGCAGCGAGATAGTAGGCATCGTATCAAACGAACGGAACGAACGGAGGGGCAGGCAATAGTGCAGCAGTGGAAAAAGAGGGAAGAAGGGGCAAAAAGGGAATATTCCGTATGTATTTCACTACGAGTTCGCGCTATGGCCACGCGGCAATGACAGAAGGAATACGAGGTCGAAAAAGTGCATCTGTGGAGATGCGAAGGAGGCAAAAGCAAATAGGACCAACATAATGAGACAAGGACGGAGGTACAATCCTCACAGGCACAAGCCCTATAATCCAGCGCTGATACATGCCATGCCAACTTGTTCCAGATAAGGTCTCAGATGGCCAATGGCCGACTGATTTTGGTCATGTTACACTGGCGATCGAATATTACAAGGACGAAATTGAGCCGTACGGATATACTCGGATCAGTTGAGCACCAGGAAGCCCGCAGTATAAGCAAGCATTGGCTCCCGATGCTTTTCGCTGCTACTACGTACGCGTACTCGTGTCATCTAAAGCTATCGTTTATTTTGTTCTTGGGTCATTCGAAGCGTGGAAGAACACGATTGCCGGCAGTTTACGATATAGGCAGTCGACGCCGATACAAACGCGCCTGCCTTCCGATCGGCCCTGTCCACTCTGGCGGTATTTTACGTCGTATAGGAGCGAGAAAGCACCAGCGTTTTAGTGCGCTGCCCCTGCTAGGACAACCGATTGGCGGAATGGCAGGTTTTCAGAAAGAGAATTCATCTTACGTGTCGCATTAGTGCGAAGGTGCGTGGCGAGCCGACTAGTGCCGGGCTCCAACAGTCGGTGTCTTGGGAGCGGAGACCGCTGTGCTGTGCTTGTACGGAGTACTCCGTACAGATGTATTCGTAAGATAATACCTGTCTGGAGCGAGCTGGTGTCTTTATTAGAGATTGGGAGACTCCGCAACGAGCGAGACACCCAGCCAGCCACATCGTGTCCAGGATAAGAACTGGGTACTGCGTCAAGATAGCCGAGGTTGGTTGCAGAGCCACCATCGTTCGTTCTGCTGCCCATAACGAATGCTGCGATGCAAGGGTTGACGGTGTACACTCGTATTACGAGTACAGAGAGAGCCTGTTGCCGGACATGCCGGATCCCGTAGCACCGAGACGCCTCACTGCAGACGATCGACCTTGGCCTGGAGGCTGCCTCGCGATGGCATTGTGGGCAGCAGCTCTGTTGCCGGCCTGCTGGCGGCGGGTCGAGTCCGTTATGGCGACAAGGCGACGGGCTGCTGGACAACGATCTGGATGCGAGTGTAAGATGGACGTATGACGCCAGCGAGCCCATGTCTGCGAAGACGTCGGGACTCCGCTGTTGCCTGGCCTCGTGGTGTACGACGTAGTCTGCGTCTTGGGTTCTGGAAGGCAGCCTTGGTTCCGGCACAGTGTCTGAGACCACGAGGATTCGAAGCTTATCAGGCCAGCCGGAACTGTCTGGGGGATGCAGGCAGCCCTACAGGTAAGATACAGGCGCTCACCCTGCAGACCCAGAGATCTGAACAGCAGCATTGCAAGCCCGCAGGCGCAATACTTGCTGCATGCAGAGCAGGACGCGAGCCTGCCTGCGACGGGACAACTGCCACCCGCTTTGGACGGCGTTGCTCGTTATGCATACCCACACTGCCAGCGTCGGGCCTGGGGTGAGACCGAAATAGGAAGTGAAGGTGAGTTCAGCTGTGCGTCGGTGAGGGGCCAGTCAACCTGTCTCGTCTGCGGTGGCGTTTCCAAAGTATCACATGTACGGAGTAAACGTGCCCATACGTCCTAGGCCCACTGTCTCCCCTGCTCATACAGACCCCTCCCCCCTCTAGACTACTCCGTACGTCGTATCTGACATAGTATGTATGGAGGAGAGGGGGGAACTATGCTGGAAGCAGGCCACCCAGGCAGAACAATGCGGTGCACGCACTGGTCGAATACCTTGTGGACCGAAAATCAGTGCAGATGAGGCGATCTATACACATAACTTGCTCATGCTCATTCGTTCTCTGTGTCTACACACAACCCGACCATTCCCACAAAAGCTGAGCCG
The DNA here is from genome assembly GCF_000143105.1 of Grosmannia clavigera kw1407. Classification (NCBI taxonomy): domain Eukaryota; kingdom Fungi; phylum Ascomycota; class Sordariomycetes; order Ophiostomatales; family Ophiostomataceae; genus Leptographium; species Leptographium clavigerum. The sequence continues at coordinate 1,563,727 of NW_014040797.1, read as the reverse complement.
ACCATTGTGGGTCTATTTTCACTTAATAATCATCCCAGAAATTTTTGCCTTAGGCTCGTCAATGTACTCTGTCAGAGGTAGTACAAATGAATAAATTTTTCTGCCAGGCAAGGGAAAACCGCCGGCACGGAAAAATGCAAGTACCGTAGAAAAAGAAAACAAACAAACAATTCACGTTGTTATAGTTAGGTACTTCTTTGCTATGCTAACGTGTATACAGGCCTCTACCAAATAGGCGGGTCTAGGAACTAAACGCCATAGGTCGCATGTATCTTTCCACCTTACCACGCCCTACCGAGCACACCGCTTTTGCAGTACTTGTACCACCCTTTAGTACAGTACAAGATGTGGAAGACGAGCCTAAGGCAGTTGTTTTTTTTGGCAGGGATTACTAATTAAAATACCCACAAATAGACCCACAATGGTCGGCTCAGCTTTTGTGGGAATGGTCGGGTTGTGTATAGACACTCGTTCTCTCCAGCCTGACGGGTCCGTCTACGATGACCAAGCTCTGACTGAGCATGTCTGATGTTGAACTGGTGAGATACCTGTTGGTGGCCAGCCTAGAGAGAGGTGACCTGTCACAGACGTCAACACATCGGGAATACGAGCAAATTACTCCATACGTATAGTAAGATACATGCCGCGCAAGGCTCTCACGGCCAAGCCACAGCTCTTGGCCTGTCGTCCCGCCCAATGGACTCCAGCCAAGGCAACCTTCCTTTTCTTTCGATTATCTTTTGATTCTACTCCGTACTGGTACCCCGTCGACGTGCTTTGGTAGCTTGCGTGACAATTTTTATATTTTCGTTTACATTAGCCCGACACTGCTGCGGATGCATGCTCGTAAGATACATGTCTGTGATGTTAAGATACCAAGTGGGCGGGCAAGGACCATGATTATACGTGCAATTTCCAAGAAACAGTGCAAAAGGACGGAGAGGATCACTTAATGCGCAGAGGATTGGGGGCCTGATAGGATGACAAGGAGGGTTACAGTGGGCTTGATTGATGAAGTGGCACAAGACTAATTCATATTTGGTTTCTTTTTTTCTCGCTTTCTTTCCTTTTTTTCTTTTCTTCTTTTTTTTTCGTTCCGCGTTTCCTTCGTGGCGTCTTGTAAAAAGAAATCGCTAGGATTTCCAGGTCGATGACAAACGGACCCAGAAGGATGAGGGCAAAAGAGCAGGAACAAAGGAAACAGAAGGCTGTATGTCGTATGTACGTCTGCAAATAGCTGTACATCGTCCAACACGACGACGAAGACCAAACAAGACAGGAAAGTTCGGACCAAGCGGGCCAGCCCGTCAAGCACTTGCTCGCGCAAGTTGCCCAGTCAAGCCTAGGGTCAGATTGGGCTGTTTGTACCATGTAGTCCAGGCGGTGTGAAGTGGTGTCCTTACCGTACTCGTAGATAACCATCGCAGATGTCACCACACAGTGCCGGCTGTGCATATTTTGGCACTGCCGCCTATCTTATCTAGAGCGATAAGATACAGTCATGTACAGCTGATGAGTTAACTCCGTGCTACGGAGTACATAGGAGCCATCTGCGATCTGTGGCTGGAGGCAGAAATGGGCCAAATCGGCGTCGTTGTAATAAAAATAGCTAAGATACGTCGTAGACGACCTCGCTAAGAAGACGGAGGAAACATGAAAGGGGCTCGCTCACCACGGTCCTGGGTTCGGGACCCTTGACCTGATTGGACACATAGCAGGGGAGGTCAGAAGACAAAAAGCTCCTAGCAGGTCCTTTCTCCCGGGCGAAAATGACAGGTCACTAATTGAGCTGCCATCCTGTTCAGGTGCGCCGAAATGTAATATTTGCCTCTGCCGAAAAGGGTTGGGATGGACGGGCGACGAGAGAGGCGGTTGGTCGTAGCAGCAGCTATTCTGCGGATTTTCAGGGTCAGGCCGAAACCAAGGGGCATTTCCGTGCTGGACGTTGGCTCTAAGTGAGGCTAAGGCATAAGCTCACCGACGGCTCATGACACGGCGCCTGCCAAGTCGTCCTTCTACGCCGCCCTTTCGCAATGCTGAGCGACCCCAGGCACCTACTTGCCACAACGAGGTTACATTGCTCGGTCGCCCCGTACCTGTGCCCGTGCCCGACCGCAACCGTGACGACGGCCAGGACCGTTCTCGCCGGACACTGGCTGGAAGGCGTCCGACTCAGGTCGATCGATGTGCCGACTGCGAGTATCGTGCCGCAAGCACGAGGGGATGCGATGCATCTCGCCACTCATCGTGTTCGGCAGCTCAAGCCGCCTTCGCTTCCGCGGACACGGCACCAGGGTGCTGTGTGGCGTCGTCGCATGGCGGAGAACTTTCTGCTCAGCTGAAATCGCTATCAGACTACGTCGTATGCACTTCCAGGTGGCGCCAGCAAGGGGCAAGCTGGCCTCGTGCGTGGATCACTGGGCCTGTGTTTTGGGCGTTTTGCCGTTTAGGAGCGGCCGGTATGATTACGGCGTATTCTGCCTGTGCATGGTGAGTTACGAAAGGTGAGACTTTCGTTTGAGTGCTGCAGGCGCATGTGGCGTGCCCGCAAGATACACCGATCAAGCTGCGGCACGTGAGATGATACAAGACGTCAGAGGTGCAGGAATTGCATATGTGCATACGCAGGGCGGCTCAGACTATGCATACATGCATGCAAACTAAGCGCCCTGACTTTTGTGCGTCTTGTGCCTACGTTCAGATGCAACTACGTCGTAGGACTCGTAAGATACTATGTGGTGCAGCAATGTCCCAAGTTGGGATATTCCGGGCGCAGGGACGCGTTCTTCAAACAGGATCGACGGGCCTCGTTTCTCGGTAATTAGTAGACCCTGCCAGCTAGCCCGACGTTTTACTGATGTCGCCAGCGGGCGACAATGCAGGCCTAGCACAACCCATTTCCCACAGCGAGGTTACAGGGGAATGATGTGCTATCGATCCCTGCCATTATGAGGCGCAGGTGTGCATTATACCTGGGCCGCAATATAGGCCAGGGAAGGGACGGCATGACCATCTGCTCGTCCATGGTAATACGTTTTTCGTATCGAGAAAGTTTTTCGTCTGGCTACGACGTGTTCTACTACATAGTATGTACGGAGTATGTACGGCACGGAGACCTGCAGCTGCAAACGCGTTTCCGCTGCAGGTGAGAAGTGATGGGCGACTAGGGAAGGGCGAGGACGAGAGCACGGCGGGAGATGAGAGGAGAGCAGCAAGGCAACGAGGATTCGTGCACGAGAGCAGTCTGTAAACGCTCTGCTCTCCAGGAGCGCGTGCGGCGCCAGAGGCCATTATCCATCCTCCACTATCAATATCCAGAGCCATTTTCCATTTTGGCCTGGTCGATTGGGCTTGCCTGATTATTGGTAATGCTCCGTATTCGGGACGAGAGTAGCACCAGCCGTTGTGTAAGCATGCTGCCTGCCGTCAAGTGTGCGGCTTCGTCTGTGCTCGGCGTTGTCCTGCATCTGTGCGCGCGTGTGCGTGCTCGTACATAGTAGACACGCAAGTACTCCGTACATAGTATCTTCGTTCTGCATTCGTGAGCGGACACTAAGTATGCAGCTGTCGGCTCGACACGCAGACGCGCTCGCGTGACGTTGTGCAGGACGAGATGCATATGGAAGACGTGGCCGTCCAAGACGCAGCAGCCGGAGTCCAGAATACCTATGGCGCTGTGTGTGTTCGAGCAGCGCCCAGAGTACAGGGCACCTTGCGTGTAGGATGCCACAGACCGCCAATTCGTCACATTAGGTATCTTACAGACTATGTAGTAGCGCCTCTAGTCGCTTGTAGCGCCACCTGCTAGCGTTGGCGCTACGTTGCGCTTGGCTACGGAGTAGAGACAGTTGGGTGGCTGCTGCCACCACCCGAAAGACCGCCGCCGCCGATGGTCGTCCGTTGGCTCACCCAGGTACGAGTGCCGGGCGAGCCTGGCAGCGAAAGGGGAAAGGGGAACTGGGAGAGGGGAGCGCGCCGTCCGACGCGTGCACGCTTGTGGCAGACTACGATACGGTTCGATACGTGCGGCTGCAAGGCCAGCAATTGTCTTGGGTGTCGACCAACGAGAATAGCCGCACCGCGGCGCGCAGGAAACCGCAACCCAACCGACATGTGCGCTCCTTCCCCTACTACTCCGTACATAGTATCTTACTGTCAACCACACAACCACACGGGCCCCACCTCGTTTCATTTTACCTTACGCCACCATTACGATAGCATCGCCGTCTCCTTGCGACGCATCTGCACTGCCTTCACATCTCCATTTGTGCAAGCCAAAAAAAGAAAATCAGGAACACAAACACGGCAGGGCGACAAAAAAAAGAAGTGCAGCTTACGACGGAGTGTTTGTCGCCCGCGGCACGAGCAGCCGTCTGCCGCAAGTTACGTCGTATATATTTCGTCTTATTGCCAGCCTCCGTCAATTTAAAAAAAAAAAGCACATACAGAAGCACAGACCTAGCTTGCCGTACGACTCAGATCACCACAGGGCGATCACGACCGGCTCTGGACAAATTCATGTACATGCGATACATGGTACTCCGTACATTATCATACACACTGTGACCGTCCTATTACCTGGTGGCAGCTGTCTTGCCAGCCTGCTTCTGTGGGGGAGCTGTCTGGTCTCAAAGTTCCTTGACTAACGTCCCGTCTTGTCTTTAGGAGATTTCATTCCCGGGATATAGCACCAGTATATCCCGTCGTCGCACACCTGGCCGAAGGGTCAGGCACGACAAGCCTCAGGACGGACGATCCACCTGCGAGCCCGAGCCCGGCCAAAGAGCTGGCTGCCAAAGATACCTGCAATAATGCGTATATTGGTATATTGGCCATGAGAGCAAGCCCCAAAATCAAAGCTTCTACCCTTTCCCCACCTTGGACCTGTCACCCTGTTCGCCTACTCTATGCTGCCCCCCCTAACCGCGCCAAGCCATCCTAGCTTTGACAGTACGGAGGACCACAGCCAAGATACGAGCAACTTTCTCGTACTTTGTATTCAATTATCTCCTCTGGTTCCCACGACGGCACCACTACAGCAGGGATTGCTCCCCCGTCTCCATTGGCCTCATTCTGGCCCCTCCCAACCCGCCGCCTGGTTTAGCTACCAATAACCCCGGCTTGCTTGACACTCTCTCCACTCCACCCTGACCCAGATTCGCAAAACGAGAAAAAATAAAAAAATAACGAGCAAAACACTGACCGTTGACTGTCATTGCCGGCTTCCCTTCTTTTTGCCATTTTTTTCCTTTCCTTCTTTTTTGCCCACTTTTCAACGGTGAGCAACTACGATACGGCTACGCAGTGTCATATGAACACGTACTCGTATCGCACTGTCCTCGTTCCGTCCAATTCTTGTGGAAAGAACCCGCTGAACCGAGCCTCGAACCCGCCAGCCTTTCGTCGTCGCCTTCTCCTGGTCGATCTCCCTCTCGCTCTACCGTCTCGTTCTACCCGTCTGGCTGGCCTGGGCTTGTCCCCTGGGCCGAAATCCTTCACACCTTTACCCCCCTCCCTCGCTTCCCACCTCCTCCTTCTCTTCATGAACCGAGCTCCCAGCTGCTAACACCCACCGCCTCTGCTTCCCATCTACTCCCACCCACCTCCCGTCATCACTACGGACATCTGGATCTAGCCATCTTGGCGGAAACAGGCAGTTGTTAGCGCGTTTGTCAACTCCCAACGGTGGATGACCGCGTTTCTAGCACCTCCGTTTCCGCTTCGTCAACTCTCTCCTTCTCTCTCTCCCCTTCTCTCTCTCCCCCTCGCCTTCTCTCTGACCGGCCTACTCGCACACCCCCTTTCGACAAAGCTCGCTCTTTCCTGAGTGCTCTTGCTCTGCATTGGCTCTAAAACGTCTTCGCCACCCTTCCCATACCCCCCATTCCTCCCTGGACACACCCCTCCCCCCCTGGACCTCCCCCCCCCCAGCTTCAACTCGAAGCTGTCTGGGTTACACTGCTCGACGGCAACGAGCACTGCCTGCTCTCCTTCTTGTCTCCCTGGCAGAAAAAAAAAAAACAGAAAAGTCAATGCCACCAGGCCCCACTGTTCCCATCTGGTCAAATCATTGGGCCCTCTCTTCTCATCCCGTTCCGTTACTGGGCTTCCCCGGAAGTCGCTCACCTTTCCCAAGCCTGCTGCTATCCATGACCATCAGGAGGACCGCACACGCTTCGTCTCTTCTTCGCGCAGGCCCCTTCGCCCCCCGCGCCCCTTCGCGCCTGATGTGCCTCTCTGCTTCATCCACCCCTCTGCCGTGTTATTAATGTCCCCTGCCTTGCTCTCGCCCGAGCACTGTCGCAGACATGGACCAAGGTCCAGAGAGCAAGAAACCCCGTCTCTCGACTGGATCATGGTCCACAGGAACACCTGCCGCCGCTCACCTCCACCACGCTTCTTTCCCCAACCCTAATCCCGGTACTGCCTCGCCTCAGGCACCGCACCCCACGCCATCGGGTCCATATCAACCCTCCCATCCCTTCTCTCGTTCCTCTGACCCCCCTCCCGTCTCCTCTCCTGCTCCTCCGACACCTAATGCTGCTCACTCTTACCCTCACCTACCCCCGCCGCAGTCGACGCCGCAGCCACATCAGTCGCGCGCCACCCATCCGTCTGCTCCTCCCCACCAGCAGCACTACGCCGACGACCGCCGATATCATGAGCCAGACCAGCACACATCTATGCAGGACCATCGACAGGACTACCGTTCCGACCACCGCTCGGAGTACCGACAGGATCATCGGCCTGAGTACCACCAGGACCAGCGACTAGACTACAGACAAGAGTACCGCCACCCGGCCCCCTCGCCTGCTCGCTTGTCTCCTCCCTACGGCACTTCCTATGGACGCGAGCAGTCCTTGAACGAAGACGGCCTGCCTCTGATGCGCCGGCTCGACTCTGGCTCGATTCATGCATCCCAGCAGCAGCAGCAGCAGCAGCAACCGCCACCACCACCACCGACTTTGCTACACCCCCAGCACCCTCAGCATCCTCAGCATCCTCAGCATCCCCAGCATCCACCGCACCCGCAGCACCATATTGATGACAGCCGGCGTCAGATGGGCTTTGATAACATCGCCCACCCCTCAGCGTCGAGCCCGCACCAGCTCCCTCATGCGCAGCCGCCTCTGCCGCACCAGCTGCCAAACCACCAGCCAGTCCAGAGCCCGGGCCACAGCCACCAGCCGCCACCCCTTCATCCGTCGCACTCGCATGGTCACTCTGCAGTACCGTCAGCTCAGTCCCAGGCTCCGCCTCCTCCGCTGCCACCACCGCCCCCACCACCGGGCGGGCCTTCGGTATCAAACATGTACCGGCCACAAAGCAGCTACCCGCCAACTCCTACAGCTCTGAGCCAGTTTGACCCCCCCATCTTTGGCCACTCTCAGCCATCCGCACAGGGCCCGGACCAGTCCTACCCCGTCTCCTACTCGGGAACGGGGAAGAAGAAGGCCCAACGCGCTTCGCAGGCGTGTGATAGCTGCCGGTCATTGAAGGCCAAGTGCGACGAGACCAAGCCTTGCAAGAATTGCAGGGAAAAGAATATCGAGTGCAAATACCGAGATCCGATCCCGAAACAGTAAGTAATACTTTGTGCTTGGAAGCAGTATAGACGTTGTTTCTAAAACATGTATACTTTAGGCAAGACAAGGTGACCATCGACATTATGGAAGCCATCAACAGCCTGGACCACACACTCCGTGGCGAGATACGAGAAGTCCGCGGGGAGTGCAAGGCGATTGTTAGCAGCGTCCAACAAATGTTGGCTGAAGTGCAAAACACAATCAAGTTAGGCATTATGAACTCCGATCGTATTAGTCAGACCGGGGCGGCGTTGAATGCGACATCTATGGTGAACTCGCCGCGTTCTGATAACGATAATAAGAATACATCTTCGCCGAAGCAACCTTCACACTGGTCGAGAAACATGGGGCTGGCCCCAGAAGAGGCACAGAGGATATCGGAGCAGCTGCAAAACGACGATCACATGGATGTGGTCCCTGGCCCTGCTGTGCCGCCCGGAGAACCGGCCATTCCTGCATATCACACTACATTGGCCAGTCTGCTTCTAACCTGGCCCACGATCCGCGAAAGGGTAGAGAGCCATCTAGAGGCGGCTGGCATCCGCTTTCCGTCCGAGTTCCCGGTGCGCCAGGAGCAGCGAAGAGGTGCCATCTCTTTCTATGGGCGTGGCGAGGACTCTGCGGGCGACAAGGGCCGCGGCGAGCTAAGCATGGATCCGAATGATGTACTGCACATCGAGGGCTCGCAGACGGTTCCTGTTGCACCGGCACCGAATGTGCCTGGCAGCAACAGGAGCAGCCCGCAAAACCCAGACAACCTAGACACGTTTAACAACGCACAGGAGTCGTCTGAATCAGCGCGCGATTCGTGGAACCCGCCTGGAGGCCTCAACTCGCCTAGCCCGGTAGAAGCGGTCAAGGGCCCGCCAACGCGAGTTGCCATCGAGCTGGATCTAAACCCGGATAAGGTATGGGACTATGTTCGCAGCTACGAGAAGAACATGCAGAACATACACCCGCTGATCCCGCCGCTGGATTTGCATGTAATGACGACGATGTTCTTGCAGAATGCAGCCAAGTCGTCGGGCTCGCAGGCGGCAAAGCCGTGGGCTCCTGTGGCGGAATTTGCAGGCGGGTCGAGCTCGCCAGTGGTGGAGGGCAACCTAAAGCGGAAGCGGTCTCCGGTATCGTCCGGCGAGGGGACCGTTCCTCAGCGACAGACGCCCCCAAGACCAGGACCGCGTTTCCAAGACGTCGACAGCATGCTCGTTCTTATGGTGCTGGCACTGGGCAAGGTCTGTCTTCATAAGCATTCGAAGCTTCCGGATGTCGTTCCCGACAATGACGACGAGGCTGTATCGTCACAGTCGCCACAGCCGCAGAACGGGTACTCACCGTCTCTGGTGCACGATTCTCCGATGTCGGTGCCGCAGGGCGGCAGCCGCAACGTGCCCAGTCGCCGCTCGTCCTTGCAGGGTGGCCAGGCGCAGTATCCAGCGTCGCGACCATACTCGATGAAGCGGAACGTGGACAACATTCCGGGATTCGACTACTTTGTCGAGGCCTGTGATCGGGTTGGCAGCCACGTTGGCGGACGGCCGCAGCTGAAGCTCGTGTGGGTATACATCATGATGTGCTTGTACTACAGCCAGCTAGGCCGGCCGATGCAAAGCCTAGAGTTTGTCGTGTTCGCTGGCCGCCAGCTGCAGATTCTTCTCCGACCGTGAGTATAATTTGCGTAGAAAGTCTTTACAATGGTATATAATACTGTGTGCTAACTTAAAGCTACTCGTCGCAGACTGTTTCACAAATTTGGGCAGATGAAGATTACGGTGCCTAAAACGATTCACAGGAGGGAAAACCAAATGCTATTCGCGTTCTGGACCTGTCTGCAGCTCGAAAGGTTTGCTTCCCGGTTCCTTTTTGCCTGAGGACGGCATCTAACGTGAACATAGCGACCTTTTGGCGGAACTGCCGCTTCCCCAATCGGGTATCCTAGCGTACGAACAGCAGATGCCGTATCCGTTTCCTGACAGCTCCTCGCCGGGCGGTTTCGAACCATATGTTCTAGAGAGCTACATGGCGCAGCTATTTCTTCGAAACCAGCTGAACGATATCCATAAGAACCTGTACGACGGACGACAGGACCCGAATCTGATCAACAAAGGCCAAATCATCATCTTCACCGAAGCTCTGGACAAGTCGTTGTGGGTGCCATCACAGTTTAAATTCCAAGACGAGGACCCACCGGCCAACGAGATCCTGGCAGCACGGCTGCGAGCAAAGTACTGGGGCGCGCAGGTGATCATTCACCGGTTCTTCATTCGGCGAATTCTCGACTACAACTACGCGCAGCGGATACGGGCACAGAACAGGGGTGGCGCAGCACTGGAAGGACAACCGACGGAGAGTCCACTGACATCGGAAAACATTCAGCTGGCGCGACGGGGTGTGCAGGCGTTGGTAGAGAGCACGCGCGCGTTTCACGGGCTTCCCGACAAGCGTTACGTGGTGACCAACGTGTTTGGAACGGCGCATGCGTGAGTGAAGCCGGAAAGCCGAACGCGTTTGAGTGCTGATAACTAACTTTCCACTCTTTTTCAAACAGGCAATGGGGAAATCTCCTTGTGCTGGACTCCGTCCAAAGGGACCCGGTCCTCGGCCAATTCATCGAAGAGGAGTTCCTCAACGAGCTGTTCACCAAGACGATTGACTTTTTCGGGGTGATCGCACAGCCCAAGAGCGCGCTCGCCTACGACATGCGCATCCTCAAAGGCCTGCTGCAGGACCGCCAGCTTCATCCCCAGCGACATCCACGGGCCGAAACCATGGCCTCTCCGGCCACACCGGCGCCGCCGCCGTTTGCGCCGTCGTTCTCGGCAAACCCGTCTCCATCGACGGTGCCGGCATCCCTTCCGCCATCGGTGCAGGCCATGAGGACTGATTACCCATATTCCTCGCAGCAGCAGCAGCAGCAGCAGCAGCAGCAACAACAGCAACAACAGCAACAACAGCAACAACAACAGCAACATATCCCGATGCCACACACGCACAGTCAATCGTCCTCCACGTCAACAGGCAGCTTTCCGGGAGGTCACAGCCCGCAGCCACCACCACAGGTGTTGTATGGCCAGCCGCTGCCTCGCATCCAGGGCTCGCCAATGCAGATGTCCCCCGGCAACACGCCGCCGCTGTTTGCGCCGTCCACGCAAGGTCCCTCGCCTCCGGGCCCGGGCTTGATGCATGCCCCCCCGCCGATGCAGAGTCCGGTGCAGAGCTCGCTTTACCCGCCACAGGTGGCCACGCCGTCGGTCAAGGGGCCGAGCACGCCGAGCGAGTCAGGCTTCCCGCACCACTTGCCTCCCTACGAGCAGCAGAGGCAGTTCAGAGACAGCGAATGAAACAGCCGGCAGAAGTGTATAAGCGTCTCCTTCCCATCTTGTTACAAATATAAATACCCCCATAGGCGCATATCTTTCTAAGTAACATTGTGGTCATCGTCTTTATTTGCTGCAACGGCGGTCGAACCGACATGCAAAGCACTGCCTTGTGGGGAGACGAGTCCTGCCCGAAGGCTTGTTCACCTATTGATTTTGTTATTAATCTCCCGTCCTGGATTATGTCCAGGATTCTTCCCCTTTTTGCTTCGTTGTCGTTTCTCTGGCTCGGCGTATATTTTACGTGTTATATTCAACATTTTGGCAGCATTTTGGGCACGTTTTGTATTTTGGCCTTGTCTTTTTATTGTGGCGGCTTCCTGATTTTGGGGGGCTATTTGTTGCCTGGAGAGGCGGCTGGTTTGGCAAGCAACTGTACGAATGGGTTTTTGAAGGGCGATGGCCCATTTGCTTTACTATTTTGGCATAGCCTACTTGGAGCGAGCATGAAGAGCCTTTGCTGTGCACTTGGTGAAGTCCCAGGAAGGAGGAACGACTCCGTTGTTATTTTCCAATATGAAGCAGTTTATGCTCAGCCCGTGACCAAAGACTGCAGCCGTGACTTTCTCGTGTGGACATCTATGAAGCTGGACCGGCCAGGAAAGATGGTACCGATAGGAAAAGGAGAAAGGAAGGAAAGAGAGATGGATGAGCTTGTCTACAAGAGCACGACGACGAGGGCCAGCCAGCCGTCGGGATAGGCAGCCTCGCGCATCAGCTCTTCGAGAGGAGTGTGGAACGGCACGGAAGCGCCGTGCAAGACCACGTTGGCCAGAACGGGATCACGGCTGCTGGGAAAGAGCAGCGGGAGGAGATTGCGTAGGGCAGCGCCGAGCGTTTGGGGTTGTCCTGTTGGGGTTAGTGAGGCAGTTCAGAATCAGCAGACGTTTGAGAGGAGAAAGGCGTGGCGTACGGTTGCCAAGGCGAGGCGCCACCAGGGGCTGCATGATTTTGTAGGATCCGGGGATGTAGGGAGGTGTCTCAGCGGCGGCTGATTGTGTCGACAGGACCGACCGCTTTGGTGGTGCGGTTGAGGGGATGAAGATGCGTAGGGGGATGTGTTTTAGGGGGGCGGCTGCGTTGAGCAGCAGGTTGTTGACGCGGGAGAAGGTGGCATAGTCATCTGGTCATTAGCAGGGGAGAAGGGAAAAGGGGGAAAGGAGAAAGAGAAAAGAGAAAAGAGAAAAGAAGAAAAGAAGAAAAAGAAGGAAAGAAAAAAGGAAAAAAAAATGAATTCAAGAAAGAAGGAAGGAAAGAAACAAAGCAAAAAAAAAGAAAGAAAGGTTAACGTACTGTCCTGGATAGCCTCCCAGAGAGCCTCTGTGTTGGCCTTGCTCAGGCTCATGATCTGCTTCGCGCTGCCGTACCGCACGTAGTCAGCCTCCTTGGCCCCGTTGAGAAAGGTGTCGCCGAGGTGCCAGGCCTCGCCGTCGGCGACGACCAGCCGCCAGGGCAGCCGCCGCCGGCCGCCTCTGCCTGTCGCCGGCTCGGCCTCGGCCCCGGCCTCGGCGACCGACTCATCTGTCGTCGACGGTGGCAGGTAGAGGTCCATCAGCAGGCCGAGCGGCAGGTTGCGCAGCGGCACGTTCTCGTACTGGAAGCTGGAGCAGGGTCGGCCGAAAAAGGCCGACAGCCGCGGCAGCAGCTGGGCGAGGTAGCCGAAGCGAGGGACCGACGCGGCAAAGACGAGAGGAGCCGGAGCCGGGGCGGAAGACGAAGACGGAGAGCCGTCTGAACACTCGCCTGGAAACCCGCCCAATGACGCGTGGGTAATCAGCAGCGGAACGCGTCGTCTCCAGAGGATCCGCGCGAGCGATGCGCCCGGGGCGGCCGCGCTGGTCGACGCCCCATGCTGGCTGATCCGCGTGCTCCCAGCCGGCCGTCGCATCGACGGAGAGGCCATGTGTCGCGAGATCTGTCTTAATGACGAGTGTCGTGTTGGGGGGTGGTCGCTGTCAGAACGTGATGACGGTGTGGATATTAGGCGTCGGACAAAAGACTCCGCCAGGCGTCGTATGTCTCCTCATAAACACGCCTCTCTGATCATTGCCTGCCTACGCGTGCAATTCTGCTGTGCGACGTCCCATTGCACTGCCAGAAACGCGATTGCCAGAGCAGAAAAAAGATGAGGTTGTGTGACCAAACATGTTGGGTGGTGGAAGAAATGAGCAACTGCCTATTCGGCCAAGGCTGCGGACAGCTATGTATTGGAATCGCGGGGTCGATAAGATAAGAGCAACGCATAAATTTTGACACTGCACGTGATTGGCCAGCAATTCTCAGAGCCTCACTGACGTCACTTTATGCAACTATAATCGCCCAGATTGCATCCACATCTCATTTTAAAGGAGCTAAATTGTTGTCTAATGATAATAATACATGTGCACATTTTCAAGTTTTAGGACGACATCAAATGCCCCGAAATGACTCCTGGTGCGTGTTCGAGCTGTTGCGCCGCGCCCGTTCATGGCCGTGATCGCCGTGCGCAATGGACGGCTCGCCCAAATGCTTCCTCAGCACGGAGGGGGGCACGTGAGCAGCGTCTGTCGGATCGACAGAACCAGAACCGGCGCTAGTTGAATTGCTTTGCGAGTCAGCCGACTGTTTGTCTCGAATCGATGAAAATCCATTAGAAAACTCACCCACATACTAGTAGCTCTGATCGTTGCCGTCAAAATTGCTGGCACCACCGCGGCCGCCAGCAGTGCGACCGCTTGTGGCTCCGGAATTGTGACCGCCCGTCAGCTTATCGCCGTACTGCTGTGCAGTGTTCTTAACGCGGGCACCAAGGTTGCCACCGCTGCCGGCGACACCTCCAGCTGTATTGCTGCTGCCATACGTGTCGTCCTGTAGTCCGCCGACACCGCCGCCGCCGCTGGCATATGAGGGGTCCTGGGCCAGACGACCGCCTGTAGCGCCAGTTGTGTTTCGGCCGGCATTGTGGCTGCTTCCAAATGAGTCGTCCTGGAAACCGCCCGTGGCGCCCGTTGTGTTCCGGCCGCCACTGATGTTGCTTCCGTAGGTCTCGTCCTGAAGGCCACCGCTGGCAAACGACTGGTCTTGGGCCAGACGACCGCCTGAGGCGCCAGTCTTGTTCCGGCCAGCATTGTGGCTGCTTCCGAATGAATCGTCCTGGAAACCACCCGTGGCGCCCGTTGTGTTCCGGCCGCCAGCGACGCCGCTGCCATACGTGTCGTCCTGGAGGCCACCGCTGGCATACGATGGGTCCTGGGCTGCGCCGCCCCCCGTGGTACCCGCCGTCGTCCGGCCACCGGCGACTCCAGATCCGGTGTGGCCGGCTGTTCGCCCCCCAACAGCACCACCGCTGCCGATGCCGCCACCTGACAGATTTCCAACTCCGCCGCTCGAGGCGTCTGCACCGCCATATGTGTAGCTGTCGCTGCCATCAAGGCCGCCAGCCGTCTGGTCAGCCTGAATCTGGCTGGTGCGGCTGGCTTGGCCAGTCGTGCGTCCAGTCTGGCCGGCTGTCTGGCGGCTGCTGTGGCCCTGAGCACCTCCTACACCGGCCTGGGTGCCAGTGCTGTCAAAAGCACCGCTGCTGGCATCGGTGCGCGGCTGTGATGAGACGTTGTCGTGACGGCCGTTGTTGTGGTGGCCGGAGCCATGGCTGCCCGAAGTGCTGTCGCTGTTCTTGTCCGGGTTGACAACCTCCTTGATCTTATTGACGATGGAAGACATGGTTGATGGTTTAAATGGAAGGTGATAATTGTGCTAATGATTGATGGAACAATGTAATTGTAAACGGTGATACTGATATCAAACTTTCATGGCCAGAACAGGTATCCCATACTCCCTTTATATACCTGATGCTTCTTGACAAGACCATGTCGTCATGCCGCGAGATCTGCCTCGACTCTGTGCCACAGAAACTCTCGGCTTAGTCGTCGTCATCAACCAAGTCGCCCTTGTTCACACGCCAGCAAGGTGTCGTCATGATGGCAAATACTTGGAAACCGCCGTTTGTCTAGAACCAGGCAATTGTCAAAGGCGTGATCGAGCTCGAGCACAGGGCCGGAATGAGGAGCTGTTAGCGCCGATCATCTCCACCTTACCGCGTGTTAGCCAAGTTGAAAGCACAAATGGCCAAGATGCCGCTGGTGGCAAATAAAACCCAACTTCACCTCTCCTGACATGACCGCATTGCGAACAGAGCTCTAGCTCCCTTCCATGACGGAATGCCGCTTGTGCGGCCTGGACAATCGATTTGCTGCGACAAAGAACATCATGGGGATCATCACGGCTGGCGCCCTTGTGCTTTTTCTACGGCAAGATCACGACAAGATTTTGGACATGATACATTTGCCTGGCTATTTTCAACATTATTCTTGTTCGCCGCGTCGTTCTTTCCTTGGTAGTCAATTTCGGCTTGCTAATAATAGACTGGCAGTACATAGATACAAGGATACAAGGATACACGGATTCGCTTAGTAAGCACACAAGCACACCATTGCATCACATCAATACATCAACAGCCCTTTGTGCCCCTTGCTTCATACACGCGCTCGGTACCAACGTCCACGGCGCTGCTGCGCCTCTGCGGGAGCCGAGCGGCGGCGGTGGACCCGGTAGATGCCCAGCAGGCCCGACACGAGCCAGCAGATGGCCGACAGGAAGCTAAAGGCAATGTCGGCCTTCCACTTCGGACAGGCTGCGCTGCCACGCAGCGCGATGCCGTGCCAGTCGAACACGGAGCCACACGAACCGTGCAGCCAGTTGACCAGCAGCCCAAACACGGTAAACCAGGTAGCCGCCAGGACGATGTCGACCGGCCAGTGGATGAAGCTGCCCGCAAACGGGAAGAGCCACACAATCGACAGCAGGATCGAAAGTCCAGCCACCACCTCGGCATAGATGAACCGCCGCAGGTGCCACGACGACGTGCCGCGCATCGAGTGCAGGTAGCTGCCCGAGAGGCCGGCCACAATGGCTGCAAACGCCAGCTAGAGTTCGTCTTAGACATCGGCACTTCCACACAGCTTCTCCGTTCAACAACCGTCAGGAGAAGTACTCACCTCTGCCAGGCGGAGAGCCATGCTAAGTAGGTCTGCCAACAACATGTCGAAAATAAGGCGTGGTATGTTATGTGTGGTGAAAAGAAATACCGCTGGACAGCTGCACCGGCGATTGTAGCCATATGGCGCGACGTATTTATTCCCAGTGCCAGTCGATCTAGAAGCGAAGCTTCACAACTGCAGTGTGACGATCCTGGCCAAGACTGATCATCCGAGCAACATGCTTTTTCTTGGCTGTCCGGGCTCCCCACCAACTTGCAAGTCTGGTGGTCCTAGCTTGGGTGAGCCTGCTCGGGCCAGGCCTCCAGACTGTTCGATCATGACGCCCATTTCCCGATCCATGTCTGCGTGCTGCAGCAAGCCGTGAACAACGGTCTTCTCGCATGATCGATCCTGCCAATCCTGCCTCTCCGGCCGGACAGAGGGTGCCGTTTTCTTTGGTCGAACGCTGCATTTGGTGAACCCTTCTCGTTGGCTCCCTCTCCATGCCAGCATGTCATATGACGTCAGGCGAACAATCAACCAATTACTTTACGTAACATCTGTAGCTCGACAGCTTTCAGGTCGACAATGCGTTTCCAAGGCCCAGCCGATGACACTCGATTCGCTCTTTGGCTTTATTTCCAAAAATTTCAAGTACAAGGAATCTGTACATAGATAAAACAAAAAGGTATAAGATGGGACAAAACAAGATAAGAATGGAAGCTGTCCGTGTCTTTCCACGGCGTAAGATGCTCGAGACAGCGCCCGCGAGACAATGACAATGAACAACCCCGCATCCACAGTACTATAAAGAAAGGAAACAACCCTGCCGGCACTTTGCCTGGACATACAAATCATCGTACCGCCTTTGCACATTTGCGCTAGATGGATACAAAAGTGAATCAAGCCGAGAAACCATGTCGAGAATGAAAACAGAATCGTAGCCTACAAGCAATTCAAGACAGAAAATAGAACAAAACAACACTTTCTGAAAACCACCAATCCATTACCCTCGTTGCGGCTGTGCTGGCCCAGAATTGCGGAAGAACTCGGCCAGGTCTCGCGTAGCAGACGGCACATTCTGAGCCTCTCGTGGCTCATACTTCTTTCCTAGCACCCGCCCAGAGCTTCCAGCAGTACCGGTGTTGTTGTTAAGGCTGGTGCTCACCCCATTGGTAGTGCTAGACACCACCGTCGTTGTACCGTACTTGTCCACGTTCTCCGGAATGTGCGCCTGAATCGGAACGTGTCCACGACCCATGATGGCCGACCCAGCACGACTGCTCAACGATCGCGCTTCCGATCTGCTGCCCTTGAACGAGCTCCCTTCTCCACCGCTGCTGGAGAATAGTCCGCGTCCGCCCGTGCTTCCGGAGTGACTATGACTGCTGCTGCCCCAAGCAAACCGTGACATCAGGCTTGACGTGCTCGCCTTCTTTCGCGGTGCCTGTTTCTGTGATCGTGTCTGCGGAACGTCGAAAGGTCGTCGCTGCGGCTCCGGTGGTGGCGGAACACTGTTCAGGAAGTCCAGCAGACTCTCTTCCTTGGCCGCCGGCTTGGGTCCACGCCCAACACTGGCGTACAGTTCTTCATCATCCTCGTCGCTCAGATCAATCGCATAGGGATCCTTGACCCGGCGCGTCTTCCGCTTCGGCATTGCATCCGGTGCGTCAAACGTGTTATTATTGCTGACCGCACCGCCAGGTGGCGAAGCCTTGTTCCTGAGAAGACCGGTCGACGAGTTCACCGAGCTTTCCGTCACATTGGTGGATGCGCTGTAGCGGAGACTGGAGATCGTGGCATCGACCGCCCGACCACCGGCTGCGCCTGCCATCTGGTCTGAATCCATCGGAGTCTGGAATGGGGCCACTGTCCGAGGGATCCGAGGGTTTTCGGCTGTCTCTGGAGGTCCGCGGCGAATGAAGTCGATCAGATCAGACTTGTCGTCCTTGTAGTCTACTGTCGCCCCGCGCGCCTGGAAACGTGAACGGCTGCTTCCAGCCGCCGACAATTTCCTGCCGAGACTACTCTTGATCATCGTTGCTGGGCTGCTGACATTGCGTGAAGTACTGGTTGTTGGCCTTCCGCCACCACCACCGCTGTTCTTACGCAGCACTGCACTGCGCCCCTCATCAACCGACGGGCCCGTAGCCCGGATGAACTCGGCGAAATCCGCAAGCGATTCTTGAGGGATTCTGGCATCTCGGGCCTGTGGCGCGTTGGGTCGCGATCTCAACGATGCAGATGACACCGACGCCGTAAGGCGATGTGGTAGGCGCGGCACTGGGCCATTCAGCCGTTGGTTCTGTGTCGTCTCTGCTGATAACGCTTCGTTTGCCGTTGTCCGCGAGGCAATAGACGGCGATCGTCTGATGTCTGACTGCTTGTTGGTGGCCAACGATGATGACCGCGATCGGTCGCCAGTTGGCCGAGTATCCTCGCTTCTCCTGCTCTTTGGCAGGATGCTTCCTTCATACGAAGACCTTGTTGCCTGTAGTGTTGGGCATGGTTAGTACGTCTGTGGCAGTCCAGTCAGAATCTGGAAATTTGGCAGTAGCTCACATCTATATCACGCATGTTCTCGGGTGTAAGAGTGTACTGGATCGTTTGGTCGCTTTGGATGAGCTGTTCAAAGTTGCGAGCAACATCCTCAGACCGGATGACAATGTTTTCTTCAGACGTTCGCACTGGCTTCAGTTTACTTCCTATCGACGACATCGAAGAATCCGCTGTATGACTCGGCTGAGCATCGCTTGATGGGGACTGTGCTGACGACTGAGCGTGCATTTGAGATTGATTAGCCTCGGTCAGCACGTCCGGTTCTTGGCTGATGATAGACAAGGGGCGCTCCGAAGCACCGAGAGGAGAACGTGTTTCTCGTAGGGACCTGGAGCGTTGGACAAAACTGCCCGCACTGGCAGCAGTTGCAACCGCAACTGTTACTGCAGCTGCTGTCACGGAGGAAGCATTGAACGCCTCACGTTTCGAGCTGCGTTCGGGAATCGAAATCGGGGCTACTTTTGAAATTTCCTGTGGCTGCTCTGCTACATCGTCTTGTTGTGTGTCGTCGATGAAGAAGCTGCCGGACAGTGCCGTGGGGCCCAGGATCGTAACCTTAGTACCATAATTAGAATCCAGTGGAGGCGGCAACGGGTGTAGCGGTGACGAAATCGGGGTCGAGTAAGCATCAGCTGAGACAGCAGAATCCTTGACCGGTTCGGTCAATTGCGGCTGGGCTTGTACTGCCTCTATTGGCTTCGGCATCACAGCAAGAGCTGAAACGGTTTCAATTTTGCGCGTGCTCTGTACTGGCTCGGCATCGGCTTCTTCAGCTTCGGATATCGACTCGCTCTTGTAGGCCCTCGGCGTTTTCACGCCGATCAAAGGCACCTTTGGCGCAGCTGTTGCCTCTGAGGGGCTGTGATCCTCTTCAGCAATAGGCTGAGTTGAGATGCTGCTGGCGCGGGAAAGATCACTGACGCGCGACAGAGACAGCACCATATCTTGTGCGTCAATCGAGCTACCCCTCGATCTCGAGATGGGGCTGCGGGGACCAGTAACATCGATGACCCGAGGCGAATGCGGGTTCGGCGAGCCAGGGGAGAGAATCGGACAGATGGACAGTGGTCGTCCTAGGTCGGACGTGGTCGGAGAGTTGCTGCGGCCGGAAATAGAAATGCGAGAAGATGTGAGAATCTCAGGCTCCTCTGTAAACTCATCAAACTCCTCATCGATTTCATCGCCGTTGTCCGACTGCTCCTCAGTCATCATACCGGCTATAGGAACCGCTCTCGCCGAGTTTGTGGTTATAGCTGCCCCGATTGTGGTGGTGATAAGAGGAGGAACCAGTCTACCGCGCTTCTGCTTACTATCAGGTGCTACGTATTCTTTCGCACCCTCTGCGTTTGCCTCTTCTGAGACCGGAGCGGCTTCCTCCATAGCAGCTAGAGAATCGCCTTCGGCAGCCTTGACCCGCTTCGTCCGTGGAGATGAGAAGGGTGACGTTGTAGGCGTTGGCAGTGAGTTTGCTCGTTTCCGAGAAGGCAACTCGGGTGTGTGTGGTTCGGATGTAGTAGGAGTGGGCAGTCCAATCGTAAGAGCACTTGGTGGGATCAAGAGACTCTGTGGTCGTCGTCCCTTATCGTCTAGTCTTCCCCACTTCTTACCAACCTGAACGTCGATTCCATCATCACGGTCCACGGGCGCCTCTTCGTCGTCATAGTGGGTGAAGCCAGGGATGAGGATCTCGGCGATATCCCTCTCGTTGGTCGGTAGGGGCACCGCAATGGCTGCGCTCAGCCATTCTTCGTTTGTCATATAGGCTGTGGCCCTTTCTGAAAGCGGTATCACGATGTGTTGTGGCGAATGTTCTGATTGTTCTTGTATCTGCACTGCATTGTGGCCGTCTTCCTTTGTCAACTGTCGGGGCTCATTCTTTGTTCTGTTGTTTTCAGCCTCAACTAGCTCAGAAGCCAGCTTAGCATTGGCGCCTTCCTCGACGTTTTCACTGTACTGCCTCAAATGTATACTCGGGCGGCTGGCATCGTCCGAGAATGGTCCCGGCAAGGAGTGGTGGACATCGATCGTGGGAGACCTTATTCTCTTCTTCCATGATCGCCACAGCCGCCCAATGGTACGATCAAATGCGACGCGCTCCATGTCAACCTCCTCAACTGTAATTCGATTTGCGATTAGTGTTGGTCTTGGTGAGGTGGGGTCCCTGCGGTCTTTCTCGTATATAAAGCGCATGCGATGGAAGGCAGCTTGACTAGCCGAAATCAAAGCCTGTTCGGCCATGAATTCAAGAATCGATGTCAGGAAAATTGACACAGCTGGAGACACCGTCTCACTTGTGGGATCGTGGGCAGTTTCGAGATGCTCCTGCTCCATGTAAAGGTCCTCATCTTCCTCCTCTAAGTCGCCCAGCGACGAATAGACCATGCAGCGAAGGCGTGTGCGTTTCCAGACAAGTTCTACATCCCAGTCCTTCGCCGAAGTGGGCCGCTGTGACTGGAGCATGTCGTCATCGTCTCCACCCCCAAGGTATTCTCGCAGCTCCTCGTCAGCCTGGTTGATGGCATCTTTTGCAAGCTTCGGCTTGAGAACCTCGGTGACGGCAGGGCGTAAAGCTGCGAGAGACGTGGAATGGGAAAGAGAGAGAAAGCTGAAGAGAAGCTGATCAAGAAAGTTGTTGATGAGTTGCAGTGCTGCATTAGTGACGATGGCCGTCTCCCCTGATGGCTCAATGCCATGCTCATCGTACCAGGTGTTGGCGTGGCTGTCATGGTCGTTTGTGACGATCTGGGAGGCAGCCGAGGCAGCAATGAAAGCTGCCTCCGGAGAGACAGATATCGGTGGCGACATCAAGCCGTAGCCGACGGTAGATGGTCGGTCACTCGAGATGCTATGGGCTCGTGATCGGATGTTGTTGTGAGAGGCGAGGCCAGAGGCAGGTCGAGGCGCGCCCGCCTCATTAGAAGGACGGCTCATTTCGCTTTATATGTTCGTCCCACAGGGGGAATGAAAAGTAAGAAAAGGGTGCGCGAGTCGGGGACTAGCTGTGGAACAGTGCTCGCCCTGTTAGCCGCGTGGCTGCTTATCCTGATGTTGACGCTTCAGTCAATTGGTGTTGCCTTTTTCAGGTACTGCTGATGGATCGCTTGTTCTGCCTTTCCCAGTTCCCTGCTGGAAAAGAAGCCAGGATTTGGCTCTGCACTGTAAGCTGGTCAGTCAGGTCCGCCCAGAAAGACGGTGGTAGGGGTGGAACGGTGCGTTGTGATCTGCAATGGGCCGGAGGTGGCTTGCGGCTCGGAGATGATGGATTGGATGGAAAGAAAACAAATGCGAGTATAGTCGCACAGATCCAGACAAAATCGGCGCTTCCAGGAATGACGGCAGTGGGAAATTGGGTGCACGTACAGAATATTGGATTTCCAAGAAAAGACTGTCTTGTCTTCGTTTGCCTCTTTTCTCTTTTGTCCTTCTGTTCCCACCAGCTTGGTGGGGAAGGGTGAGGGTGAGGGTGTAGAACGGGAGAGGCTGCATGCGATTAGCGGTTCTTCCTCCAGATGAAGGCAAAAATAGGTGAAACAGTGAAGTCGTGAAATTGATGGGGAAAGCATATATGATCCACCAGGGGTGGACGGCTCGACAGGACGTATTCGTGCAATTCGTGCAAGGTCCGAAAACAAAGCTCGGTGGAAAGCAGCGGGCGTAAACGGAAAGCGGGAGAACGAGGTAATGATAGAGAAAGGTATGAGAGAATGGTCAGGGGAAATGCGCTCAGAGGGGCTAAGCTGCAATGCAACAGAGCAGGGCGGTCAGGAGTGAACTGCAGTCGATGTGGAAGTTGTACTCGTATGCGTGTGCATGCATCTGCCATCCGACAAGTTGCCACCGTCTCCTGTCTGAACTTGGCTTCGGGGCAGTGAGAAAAGGTCCGGCAGATGTTGCGTCTCGGAAATGGTTTGCGCGCTTGAGTATGTGTCTGCTGCAATATTGCCATTCATGCCTTGGCTTGTTGAACCTCCTGGCTATACTATTTACTCCTCTAGTTTGTCGACAGGTCGCAGGTGGCCGGGGTCATGGCAAGCCCATAAATTGGTCTATGGAACATCGGGCTGCCGGAAGGGCATTGGGAAAGATAAGAGGGGGTGCAGGGAATATTGCGCAAAAGGGTCGTCGGCCAAGACGGTAAGCTGGCCGACAAGCGACAGATTGATAGGCAGTGGGTATGATCCTCTCAAGACATTGACTTACATTCAATTCAAAACAGAAAACGATGTATTGTGGCTTGTCGCTGTAGAGCGTTTGATATGGTCAGCTCCCGGTGCGAGGCGAGGCGGCCGGAATAAAGGAAAGTGTATGTCTGGACGTGGGCCTGTTACTCGTAGTCGTACTCGTAGATGCAGCTGAATAGGAAGGCTGACGTGACGATCTTGACTTTGATCGGCGGGTGGCTTGAACAAAAACCGATCACACCGAGCGAGAACGAACAAGGACCGAGGGACGGGATAAAGGGGGAAAAGAGAGAGAATGTGCACACGAGCTGAGTCGTAGAAGTTGAAACGAATGATAGGAACGTTGAGCCCGGTAGTGGGAAAGAAAGTGTGTCGACGGGTGGAAGAGAGAGAAACAGGAGGTTAAGGAGCGTAGAGCAGTAATTACAGTTTGCTTGTATTTCCGAGCCTGTACTCGTAAGTTGCGGAGTACGAGCGGGATGGGAGCTTGGAGGCAGTGTCAAAGGAGTTTTCCCTGCTTCGCATGCGCTCGTACTCGCAAGTGGCTTGAGAAAGGTACAATTTTCCCACAACGGCGATCGACGCCGGGGAGGAGGTTGGTCAAAAGGGCCTGCCAGAGCGATATTTTCGTGGTGATGGGAAAAAGGGGGGTTGGGATACATGGGGCAATTGATCCAACGAACGTGGAGGGCAGGAACGAGGGAGCTTGTCAAACCTGCCCATGGGTCACGGAGAGAAACGTTAGTCCTGGCTTTCCGTCCAAATGCTAGGCATAAAAGTACGGGGCCGCTAGTGCAAGGAGAAGTCCATAGGGAAAAGGTCGTCGGGGGGCTACATAGTATAGTGGACAGACGACCTATAATGGAGCCTATCGGCCCCATAAATCGCAAAGGGGAGAAATCCAAGCCGCTAAGGCAGGGGAAGCACTCAAATGGGAAGACAGTACTCCGTAAAGCGTGAACAATTTGGGGCCAGCTGGTGAACACTACCTACTCCGTACGTCGTATAGCCTTTGTCTTGCGCGAGCTGAGGGTTTCGTCAAGACTGGACATGCGCCGTGGCATCACGCGCTCCCAGGCGAAATGCATGTATGTGTAATACGCTGTGGGATTTTGTTATCGTTGCCGGTTGCCGTCTAGAGCAACAGTGCCGTTGGCTCGATTAGACGAAACGCACGAAACAACACGAAACACACGTGAGGGCCATGACCCAAATTCTCTTCGGTGGCCCTGGCAGCGGCAGTGCCGACGATGGGTGCCAGACACGACCTGTCAGTTCTGCTGGCCGAGCACTCGGCACGGCAAGAGACTCGTCATACTGTGTGCATGGTAATTTTCGCGGTGGAGCCGATTATGTCTGTGCAGAGAGGTGGATGCGAGAGGGGAAACGCAATGCGATGCAATTATTGTCGCCTCTGACGACCCTCCGACCCGGCTCGACAGAGCCGAGGATTGTCAATATTGATCATCTCCATCCACTGCTCTTCGGGTGCTACATGCCAAAGAACACCAGTTCCAGAAGGGAACACGACGTCCTGTTATTAGTCATACTCCAGAACAGGCCCGAAAGACGCTAGTTACTGCTCGGAACGCCGACCCGGCCGAGTCAAGTTTTATAGCCTCTGGCCATTGGCACACTACTGAATTAGTATCGATTCTAGCAAGTCACGACGCTGTGGTCATCTTGCCGTTATACACGACCGTGCGCGCTAATTCTCGTAGTGCTCGTCCCAAAGCGGCGCTGGCGGTATCTCGACGGCCTTTAACTTCTTCAGCGTCGTCCTTATCTTTTTGTCCCTTTGCCAAGTGAATCAGTCATGTCTATATACCGTATATTTTTGTCCGCGTGGCGAAACAGGGCCATATTTCTACTTTACTTTAACGCACCCATTTACTATGCATCTCGCAGAGTAGGCCTGTAAGATGTATACAGAGTAGATAAATTCATGCTGCCGTTGTTCTTATCTTACATAGTAAGATACGTAGTTGAAAACCTTCAGCCGCCTCGGTTGGTCTATCCGAAACGGCCCCCACCTCTGCAAGTCTGTCTTTTTTAGAACCAACAGGCGCCGTACACGAAAGATACCAGTCCATTCGGTTGGAAGATATGCTTCTGGCGTATTCGCATGTTAATTCTGTCACAGGCGAAGACGCTACGCAAGGCAAAAGTTTATTGTGGGTCTTGCAATTGGGCCGGAATATATGATGCCAGTTTCACGATTGCCATTGTTCTATTTCCACTAGTCCATAAATTTGCCCATTTCCCTAGCGTAGGAGTCGCTTGACTGTTATGATTCTAGCAGGACGTTGAAAATAAAACGGTTTGAGGGCCAGGAAAGGCGTTTTATGATTACTTTATTGCGGAGATACGAGCACGGATAGTCGCAGGCATTACTCGTAGTAAGATACAAGTACTTTGATGTGCTAAACCTCTTGGGGATTGTTCCCCTTTTTTATTCGTCCAAACGTAGATCCAAATTTTCTCCAGATGGGATGTGGGCTCACTTTTTCTAGGCAAGGAGGCAAGGAGGCAAGGAGGCAAGGTATCTTTGTAGTGTATTTACGGAGCATTAATCTGTACAACATCGTAGGGATAGTGGGCTGTATCGTGCTCCTATCTTACTCGCACTCCGTACATGGGCCCCTTCCAGGGTCTGTGTCTCGAGACTACGGAGTATGCGACAATCCAACGATGCTCCCGTACCGTATCTTCGGCGGTGGAGACCTAGAGGCAAATGGGGTCATACACCTGGCGAGAAACCCTTTTTTAGAAGGCAAGTCTGATTTGGCCCGCTCGACTTGGCGTACTCGCAGTGTCTTACATACTACGGAGCATGTACGGAGTACTCTGTCCGTACCTGTGCTTTTCTGTACCATGGTACTCAGCTGTGCTCGCACGTGTGTGCCTGCGAATGTGAAAGGCGACCCATGCGCCACCGTACAGACTAGTATTGCGTTACGCAGCACCTTCCACATGAGTAGGTACATCCGAAAAGAGGGTTCGAGTTGTTTACAAGCACAGCCCCACAACATTCCTTTTCGGGAATCTGCTGCTTGTAAGTTACCTGTACAAGTAGGTCACTCTGAATGCAAAGTTTACCCCCTGGCCGTACGTCGTATCATTCACCGGGTTGCCTTGTTAGATAGTTTCACAACTTGACCGCCTCCACAATCTACGATGCATACGGAAAATGCATCGTCTGAAGCTGGCCCGGGTGTGACTGCAGCGCTCCGCCGACAGCGCTTGATATTAGTATGCACTGATCCTGCAGCTGCAATGGAACGCCATGAGACTGTTCTTCTCTACGAAATAAGATGCTGTGTAAAATACGACGTCCGACGTATCGTACTTGGTAGAGTATGATGCGGCAGATCAGCAGGAGAACATTCGGTTTCCGGTCGGCACCCTCTGTGGGTCGGCCTGCAGCCATGGTTTTCTCCGTTCGTCTTCAGCTTACGGAGTATGCGCTCATTCCTCTAACCACCGACCGCCTCGAAGACAGGCGGCGAAAATGACTGTCAGCTCTGACAGGGTCCCGTCACACAGGCACCGCCATGCAATTGCTTTGCTAGACGAATAGACCGCCTTGTGTGTGCGTCATAAGGGGCTCGTGATATGTTTGCTCCCTACTATGTGCTATATCGACATGATAACGGCCCATTTGGCTAAAGTGGCGCCAGAAGGAGGATACTCGGCAACTCTTACCGTACAATAACCCGTCCTCGTCAGTCGGTTGGCATATTCGCCACTCTCTTCTGGCCGCCGAAAGTATAAGTACGCAGTCACTGCAACGAATCGAAGCAAGGGCCCGTCGCGCCTATGCTGTGTGGCGTTTAATATATTGTTCACTGCGGGTTCTTTTACAGACGGTGTGAACGTTTGTGCAGATGACAGCATTCGTTTCCAGATACGGCAACAATGTAGCAACATACTCGTCAGCCAAAATAAAGGGCAAGTTGACGCAAGGCAGAGCATTGTGGCTCAAGCTAAGCTCCAGGGCACAGAAAGACAGGCCGAGCTTAGTCTTCCAGACGGCCCAGCGCAATGCCGTCAAAGAGCGGGACCAAGAGCGAGTCGATCCGGCTGTTCTCCCGCATCGCCGAGCTGAACGCGTCCAGCGCCTTCAGGGCCTCGATGCTGTCACTCTTCCCGTCGACCGACGCGGCAACCAGATGCGCCGCCTTCACGGCAGCCGGGTTGTCTGCGCTGTAGTCGGCGACGAGGCCACGCCGCAGCACGTTGTCGGCGACGATGAGGCCACCCTGACGCAGCAGACGACGTGGCGCGCCCGGTGCCGACTTCTCCAGGATCGTCTGGAGGTAGGCGGGGTAGCCGGTCTTTTGTGCGTCGATGAAGATGAGGTCGTACGGCTCCTCTGGGTCCAGAGCGGCGAGTCTGGCCGTGCCGGTCTCAGCATCGTCGGTGCAGCATCTGTTTCATGCGAGGGGGACATACGTTTTCAGGGCATCGCCGACGATGATCTCTGCATTTTTCACGCCAACGTCGGCAAAGCCGAGCCTGGCATAATCGGCATATTTTTCGTCCATTTCCAGGCCAGTGACCGTTCCGCTAGGGCCGACTGCATTGGACCTGACGGTGGGTCAGCACATCGGCATCGCTGCTTCTCGGGAACGCCGTGCGTCTCACCAGACCATGGAGGAAAAGCCGCGGAAGACGCCAATCTCCAAGACTGCAGGGCGAGTTGTCAGCACCATTTCCATAGCATCCGCACGGTGCACAGACTACGGAAGCCTACCACGTTTCGCTCCAGCCGTTTTGGCCAGGAAGCTGAGTGCCTGGGCCTGGAACGTGGAGATGGTCAACTCGGCCTGCTCCAGCCGCAGGATGTAGGCATGGTACTTGAGCAGCGGCTCGGGCAGGATGTCGGACTTGGCCGCGGCATACTCAATGACATTTGTAGCCACCTTCACGTTGGGGAACAGAGTGGCAACGTTGGACTTCATTTTGGCGATGTGCGTGAGCTGCGAGGGAGTGGGAAGCGTGTTTATTTCGCATGGACAAGGCCTGCCGTGAGGAAGGCAGCGCCATGTTTTTATAAGAGAGGTCGTCGCTTTGTTGCGATAGAGCCGATGATGCCGCTGCTGCTCAGGTCTTGGCGTCGTATTTACACCCTCCACACTTCCTCCGGCCTAGCTCTGGGTACTGACGTAAGGCCACAGCATAAGCGGCGGCCGGTAGAGGAATAGCCTCGCTTCGGCTCTACTCGCGTCGTTTCTACACGGTTCGGCCTGGCAGTACGAAGAGCAATACTGGTTTCCCGGCGCGAAAATGGAGATGGAAATGGAACAGGAGGTCGTGTGCCTCGTCTCGCCGCCTCGCACTCACGCAGTCAATGCGGCCCGAAGTGGAAAAAAGGTACGTCGTAGATGTTTCAAACAGAACGATGGGTATTGCGTCATATGTTCCTCCTCTTTCTCATCCTCCATGGTTGTTCCTTAGACAAGTCGTAGCCAATGTCCCTCTGATCTTTCCTGCACTCAATCAGAGTCCTCGTCCGACGTGGCGTCGATGTTTGCCTTTTCCGAAGCCTTCTTTGTCTTTTTCGTCGCAGACGGGCCTGCAACAACCGCATCTCTCTCGTCCGGCACGTCCTCCACACCACCCGTATCAATGCCGTCTTTCTGCAGCTCGGCCTTGATGTGCGGGAGTGCCTTCATGAACATCTTGAACTGGTCGAGGGTCAAGGAGATTCCCTGTGAGTCGGCCCTGTGTATCAGCATGCGCGACCAGCGAGTAAAACGAGAGACCCAGTGGAACACGCCGCCTCACCTTCTTGCCAGGGCGCATCTGGCCAGCGCTCTCGTAGTATTCCCGGATATTAATCAGGGTGTTGTTTTTGAACTGCGAGATTCCTACCCGTCTCGTCTTGGAGAGCTGAAGAGCGAGTCAGCCAGACGGAAGCCACAAGCTACCAGCGCAGCCAGCATCTCTAATACACACCTCCCAATAGGTATTGCCCTCGGCATCCTGGCCCCGGTGTGGCTCGCCGGAAGCGTCGCCAGATTTCCGGACAGCCTTCGCGGAAGCGACATCAGCGCTAGCTGCCTTTTTCGAGAGCTTTGCATCGCCATCGCCGCTCTCCTCGAGCGAGCGCTTCCGATCGTTCTTGCCCATGGCTGTGAGAGAGCAGGGATGTCGTGGGAAATTGCGGCTGGTGGAAAGGTGACGTGTTGTGCGTCGATTGGCCTTGGAGTGTCGGAGGTCGCTGCGATGACGCGCTATATTACAGGTTTGCGACGCGTATCCGACGTGCTACAGGAGAGGGATGCAGCAACTGGCACGGTGCGGACTTGGGCAACCGAGAAACGAAGAAAGAAGTCAGGTCGAGGCGACAGGGCCGAGACGAAACTTTTTGTGTTTACTGGTGTACAAAGTACCGATGATACGGGGTATCTTGAAGATGAAAATGAACCGGCAGCTGAGCTTGGGCGGAAAGTGATGCTGCACGTAATGGCAGTGAGGGTAGCGAGTGGGGCGCTGTGGCTGACGTTCCTCTTGCCCCTCTGCCAATCTTATAGCTTCCCTCCTCTAACGTGCTCCTTCCCTTTAGAGAAGGCGTTAGAATGGCCACCTTGCCATCTGTGCAGAGATAAAGTATTGTCAGCCGACTGGGCAACGTGGAAAGCTAGCAAACACAAAGACGGCGAAAAGAAGCAAAAAAAACAGAAAAAGGCAGCAAAGCAGAGTGGAAATGAAGCCCATCATCGCAGTGCCGGCCACGCTGGCGCTGCTGTATCGCAGCTACAGCAAGAAAAGCCTCACGCCGGCCGGCATCGTGGCGGCCCTCCTGACGGCTGTCGCTCACGCGGTTCATCCATGGAATCTGCCTTTTGTGCTGCTGGGCGTCTTCTTCCTGGCCGGCACTAGGGCTACACATGTGAGCAGCTGCTGGGAGCGTGTGCCCCGCTCGCGTAGTCTCCTCGTGCGCACCTGCTGACGGACACAGGTCAAGGAGAAGGTCAAGGCGAAGCTGACGCTTCCGGCCGACGGACCTTCGACCGGTGGTGGCGGCGAGGGACCGAGGACACACACGCAAGGTGAGAGTGGCTGGCCGGTCGGCTGTTTCGGACGCACCGTCCTCCTCCGCCGTCCTGTACTGACGACGCAGTGTTTGCCAACTCGTTCGTGGCGTCGGTCCTGTCGCTCATGCACGCCTACCAGCTGCACCAGCGAAAGAAGGCGATTGTGGGGCTTCGCGATGCGGGCAGCCCAGCCGATGCAGCCCTGGGGGCGCTCTGCTACGCGTGGGGCGGCGATCTGCTGGTGATCGGCATCATCGCCAACTATGCCTGCGTCGCTGCCGACACCTTCTCGAGCGAGCTGGGCATCCTCTCGGGCGAGACGCCGCGGCTGATCACGTCGCTGCGACTGCGCAAGGTGCCGCGCGGCACCAACGGCGGCGTCACGCTCGGCGGCCTGGCCGCGGGACTGCTGGGCTCGACCGTGGTGGTGACGACGGCCGTGCTCTTCCTGCCGGCCTGTGCGGCCGACATGCACCCGATCCTCTTTGGCGGGATGGCGGCCACGACGGCCACCAGGGACGCGGCCGTCTGGACCATCGGCGAGCGCCGGTTGCTGATGCTCGGCCTGGCTGTCTGGGGACTCCTCGGCAGCGTCCTGGACTCGGTGCTCGGCGGCCTGCTGCAGCGGTCGGTGCGCGACGTGCGGTCCGGCAAGATCGTCGAGGGCAGCGGCGGCCTGCGCGTGCTCGTGGAGGAGCAGCCGCATGTTCACCTGCATGGTCCGCTCGTCGATCCAGACTCTCCGGCCGCGGCTGTCTCGGAGGATGAGGCCGACCCGACCGACGAGGCCATGGACGCGAAGAAGGCGGCTGCAGTGCCGATTCCGGACCGATACGACGTCCACATCAAGCACCGGCGGCCGAGCTTTGGCAACTATAGGCCTAGCCGGGTGGTCGAGAATGGCTGGGACCTGCTGGACAACAATGACGTCAACTTCCTGATGGCCTGCACCATGAGCGTGGGCGCCATGTATGTTGCCGGCTGGTACTGGGGGGTGCCGATGCAGTCGGTACTGAGGCCATGAGTACGAGTAGACGGCTGTTGGTATGGCTATTACAGAGTAGACGCTATTCTTACACCCAACGTTTGCACAGAGAGCAAGATGAAGACATGGTATTCCCGTCAGGACGCCGAGCCAGAAATGCAACATCGGATGATGACTAAGCGAGAGGATGCAGAGGATACAAAAGGAAGTCTCGCAAGAATACAAGACCGAGGACGTCCACGTCCACGTCCACGTCCACTCACTCCATACACCTCTCCACACACCCATCCACACCCAACCCCCACCACTCAGACAGAATACAGATCGTCGAGGCCGGTCCAGACGCCGCGCGCGCGCTCCTCCCAGTAGCCGTCCTTGCCGCCCTTGAGACGCCAGACCTCGTCGCCGTCGGGTCCAGTGGCCACCTTGACAAACCAGCGGGAACGGTGTTCTTCGCCGCGCTCCTCGGCCTGGCGGCGCCGCGTGCGCTGGGCCTCCTCAAGACGGGTCTTCCAGGCCTCGGCCTCGTCCAGGTTGCCGTCCTCGGCGAGCCGCTGGTCCGGCCGGAGCCGGGTATCGGTCGGGGCCATGCGGCCACGCTCTAGCGCGGTGATCTCGTTGAGCGAGGCGGCAAAGCGTGTCAGCCCGTAGACGTGTGCGGCGTCGTCGACCAGGGGGCCGGCTCGCCAGATCTCGGTGCCGCTGCCGCCACCCTGCTCCACCAGCCGCAGCGACTGCGTCCAGGTGCCGGTCACCGACAGACCCGTGCGGGCACCCGTGCTGTCCAGCGCGTCGATCTGCACGTCCTCGCCGCGGCCGCCAAACATGCCCTTGGACCGGAACTCGATGGCCGCCTTGGCACCTGTGCTGTCGTTGATCACGTGCATCGTCCCTACCGGCTCCACATATTTCTCGCCCACGACAACGTTGCGCAAGAAGACTGTCGCCAGCGTCCACGAGTACTTCTCCTCCGTGCCGTCCGGCAGCCGTAGCACCACGCGCACTCGGCCCTCCGTCACGATCTCCGCGCTCTTGCCCCAAAACTTCTGCGACGGCGCTGGCGCCTGCGCAAACGACCAGGCTGCCGCGTCTGCCTGCATCACCAGTCGCACCGGCCGGTGGCTCACCTTTTCCACCAGCAGCCGCAGGCCCCCGGGAACGTCCGTCTCTGTGCGCACCAGCTCAAACGTCTCGCCCAGCAGCGGGTTCCACGGCTTGCGGATCGACCGCTCCTTCACTCGTCCGCCCGCAAACTGCGACACTGCAAAGGCCGCCATGTAGAGCAGCCGCTCGTCTGCTCGCTTCTTCGTCACTGCTGCGTCTAGCAGCTGCGCGTACTCCAGCTGTTCGGCCACCCGCTGCAGCATCGACAGCGGCTCGTTGGCCGATGCCGGCATCGAGATTGTCGACAGGTCTTTGCCCACGTTCTTGCGCACAAACGCGATCAGACTGGGCGGCATCACCGTCGACCGTGGGATTGTCGTCCGCCGCTTCACCAATTCCGTTACCGGCAGTGGCGTCAGCGACTTGGGCTTCGCCGGGAACAGGCTCTCCGGACTGCCGTTCCCGTTGCCATCCTCGTCGTCGCCGCCCGCTCCTGCGCCCTCGTACTCCTCTTCGCCTTCCACTGACGATACGGATGACTCATCGTGCAGCGACGCCTCCTCGCCGTCTGTGCCTGGCGTGTCTTCCGCCTCGCTGTGCGCGTCTATCCGCAGCACCTGTGGCCGCGTCGTATCGCCCTCGGCTGCGTCAAAGAACTCGTCCGACGTCGTCGAGTCCATGCTCCTGCGCGGGATCCCACCGCCGCCGCCGCTACTGCTCACCGCCGAAGCTGTGTTGTTCACTGCAGCGACCGCGGCTGTACGGCGCTGCTTGCTGGTGGCCAGCAGGTTCGTAAACTCCGATACCACTGAGTCGAGGTCGTCCAGGAGCGCCTGGCAGTGTCCGTGCATCGAGTCCTCTTCGGCGTTTGTCCCTGAGCTGCCGGAACGGCCGCGCTGGCCTCCGGCGATCTTGCCGCTGGCCATTGTCACGATGGACGCGCCCGACGACACTGGAATGGTCAGCGCTGATGGCAGCGCCGGCACTGGCGGCTGGAAGCTCTGCGGACTCATCGGCGTCGTGGCTGCAGAGGACTTGCGCCGCCAAAACGGTTTGCGGTCGACCTGCTGTGGCCCTGGCGGCGATGGCACGTTCTCGTCGGCGTCTTCTGGTGGCGACAGGTGCTGGACTGCCGGCGCTGCGTGCATCTGGTTGAGGTGCTGCTGCGCAGCCGTGCTCTTGACCAGACGCCGGAGAGCGTCCCGCGTGCCCACGACGCGGCTGACCAGCGCCTCCACCTGCTGCCACTCGCGTTCGCCTTCCTGTAGCATTTGCAGGTGCTGTGGCGCTGTGTCGGCTGACTTGTTCTCGGTCGGCTGCTTGTGGTCGTCGGCTGCCCGGCCCTGCTGTAGGCCGCGGGCGATGCGGCTGGCCCGCTCCAGTGCGTGGCCCCAGTCGGTAAACTCCTTGACGCTGGACGCCTTGAGGTGCCACACCTCGGCGCCCGAGTCGACGGTGATCTCACGGCGTCGTTCGTCTGCCGCGATGGCCGCCAGGCTCAGCGGGATGGCTCCGCGCAGGGCCGACGAGTTGCGATTGTAGTAGTACGAAAGCGTGCAGGTGGCGTAGTCGAGCGAGAAGAAACGCCGCGCATAGCCCTGGCCCTTCTTCCGGCGCCGCTTCATCAGCGAGCCGACGTGGTAGTTTGCCGGCGAGGCCAGGCTCTGGGCCGCAGCCGTCAGGACGACGGGCTGTCCGGCGTTGCCGGTCGTGCTGGTGACACCCACGATGCTGTTGCTGGCCGGCGCATTGTGGCTGCCCAGGCTGTCAACCGACTCGGACGCGGCCGCAGTCAGCTGCGGGTTGAGCGTGCGGGCCAGACTGGTGCCGCTGCCGGTGGCATAGGCTGGGGCCTGCAGGTTGGGCAGACGCTGACCGGCCTGTGGCGGTGTGTCGGTCGAGATGATCTGCAAGTTAAAGGTTGCGTTCTTGGACGTCTGCTTGGAAAAGGTGTTGTCGAAGACGAGGCCGAACATGCCGGCTTCACCCGGCTGCACGTCGTACGTGCCGACGGAGACCTTGTCGGCATCACACTTGCCGTGCCATTGGATCACCTTGAAGCCCTTTTTGCGCAGCTGTTCCGGGGCCGAGCCTTTGTTGGCAAAGAGCCCGGCCTTGGCCTCGGACGTGCCGTCGGCCAGGATGCTGCTGCTGTCATCGAGGTCGGACTGGAATGTCGTCAGGTTGGTGACGCCGGTGCCGGGGTGCTTGACGATGCCAAAATTTCTGGCCTGGTTAAAAGCTGTCCACACGCGGCTGAGGCGGACAGAACGGACAACGTACATGGACTTCTTGTGTGGCTGAACGCTCCACGAGATGGTGTGGCCTTCATCGACCTTGGCCCATCGCACAATGTAGGACTGTACGCGTTAGTGACGGTACCGACTTGTCTTTCTTTTTGGTTATACCTTGCTGTGTATCTCGAGCTGCTCGGTGCTGGCCATGATGTCGGGGGCGCGCAGCGCAGATCGGAAGAGAGCGGGGACGGTCGGAAAGACAGACAGGAGACGGCGACAGGTAAGCCGGCTACTTCGTGGCCATGCTGCTGCTGCTGTGATGCGTTGTGTAGCTTTGGGATTCGGAATCTCGGATCTGAGACAGACAGAAGACCAGGAGACTGCCAAAATCGCGTCGACCTGAGCCGGAGAATCGCTGACCTGCACGCTTTGCGGCTGTTGGAAGACTTGAGGGATGGTGGCCCTTTTTAGCTTTTAGTTTTTGGCTTTCCTTTTGCCTCTGCTGTTCATTAAAACTGCGGGGCTGGCAGTTGGGCCAGGGGGGACCCAGTCGTAGTGGGCTCCTGCCAAATCTAACGCGAACTAAGCCACGTCAGCCACAACGGCTTTGAGGCGAAGCGCAGTGTCCACTCTGTCTTTCCGAGCTTTCTCTTACAGGCTTTCAGGCCAAACGTTCCTATGGCAGAAGTCTACAAAACAAAGAACACACGACCCTTAGAAAGAGCACTCCCGCAATGTGCCGGCGCGACCGATCTCGTACTCGACCCAGCGAGCAGTGCCGCGACGGCCGGCCACCAGCAGACTGCCGGGATTCATGACATGACAGCCCTCGTAGGTGACGCAAAAGGGCGGCGTGGTCGTGTCGATCAGCACCATGACCGTCGGCAGGGGGTAGAGGTGCAGAGCGCCGGCAAAGTCCCAGTGCACCGGCCGGATCGGCTGTCGGAAAGGGGCCAGGTAGCCCTGGTCGAGCACGGTCTTGACGAGCTTTCGGGCTGTCTGGAGATCGTGGGGAATGGGTGTGTTTTGGCTGCCATGGCTGCCTTGACTTTCATCCACCTCCATCTCGCCAGCCTTGGATGCCAGCCGGACGGCCGTGCGTCGCAGCCGGCTCGAGATGTCGTCGCGGAAGAGCACGATCTCGTGGCTGGGTCCAAAGAGCGACAGCCGGCTCGGGTTGGTGGTCCAGACGGCCTCGCCGCCACGACCATCGGCCAGACCGGCCTCGGCGTTGGCTGTTGCAAAGGCTCGCCGCACGCGCGACGTGAACAGGTCGGGCACCGGCTTGCGCGGCAGCGGCACGGCGGCACCGGCGCCAAACGACGACACCCAGCCGTCGTTGTCGCCCGGCACAAAGACAAACGTGGCCGACTGCAGCAGGCTCGGAAAGTCGGCTAACGTCGAGGCCAACGCGTCAAAGTACTCCTTGTATTCGATGCTGCCACCGCTGCCGCCGCGTGCCATCACTGCGTGCTCCGTGAAGCTGCCGGCCAGCACAAACGCCACCGGCGTCGACCCTTCTGCCTCTGATGCGTACAGCCCGAGGATCTTCTTGAGCGCCTGCAATGCCTGTGGCTGGTCCAGGTTGACCTCGCCGAGAACCACCACACGATGTCGTCCTGGATGTTGTGGTTGTGTCTGTGGTTGTGGTTGTGATTGCGTTTGCGTTTGTGTCTGTGTTTGTGTTTGTGTTTGTGTTTGTGTTTGTGTTTGTGTTTGAGTTTGCGAGTCTGTCTCCATCTCTTCCTCCATCCTCCTCGCCTCCATCTCCACTTCCACCCCCCTCCTCTGCTGTCGCTGTAGCAGCCGCTGCTCCAGCTTGCGCATCCGTGCTCCGACTGCCCGCTGGCTGCCGACGCCCAGAAAGTCGATCCAGCCAAACCCCCCCCCGATCGTGTGGTCCTGGCCGCCATCTGGCCCGCTGATTCCCAGCGAAACCCGCCGCTTCTCGCTCGGTGGCTGGCCCATGAAAAAGGCCTGAAAGCGACCGCCAATCGTGCCGCCCACGCCCGTCGCCCCGTTCAGCCCGCGGCCTGCCGATTCCTCCTCCTCTTCGTACACTCCATCCACCAGCACGATCATCCCGGGCGCGAACCACGCCGAGTCCTCCGGGATCGCCACTGCGCTGCTCAAGTCTAGCGTTATTGATGCTGACAGGTCGCAGATCGATAGCTTGCCCGTCGGCAGCACCACTAGCATCCCCAGCAGCATGTGGTGTGTCCCGTGGCGGCCCAGCAGGTTGGCCACCGGCGTGATCCGATGCGTCTGCGACAGCGACGACGACGACAGAGACGCCGATTGCAGCGTGGCCACCGCCCGCGCCTCGGCCACCGCCGAGCTCTGGAACATGTCGTTGCGCAACAGCCGCTGGTGGATCACGTTGAACCGATTGCGGAAAACGCTCGTCTTCTGGCTGATATTAGGCAGCAGCGATGGTTTCGATGTGTCCCTAAGAGCAGTCAGTTCGTCTCTCTCTCTCTCTCGCTCTCTCGCTCTCTCTCTCTCACCTCTCAAAGTGCTTTTTCGTCGTGTTGTACAGCATCCGCGGCTGGTCAAAGGCCCCAATCACCTGCAGCCATCGCCGTGGGTCGGCCAAGCCGTCATCATCCACGCCGTCGTCGTCCACCTCCATGCTGCCGTCTAAGCCTGTGCTCACCTGGCTGTCTTCGCGTGCCAGCAGCGCCGGCCGTCCTGCGTGCAGCGCCGGCCGCAGTCCCAACCGCGTGCTGGTGATCTCCGACTCGTGCGATGCATCCAGCCTCAGGCTGTCCTGCCGCGTGATCCCGCCGAGGGTCACTCCATTATTGCCGCCGCTGTTATCTTTGCTTCTGCTACTGCTGCTGCTGCTGCCGCCTGCGCCGCTCGATCCGCCATGCACTACCCGGCCGCCGCTCATGTTGCCCTCCAGCGACTTGAGGATGTCCTTGAGCTCGGCGCTGGATCCGTCCACGATGAAGCCGCAATTGCGGTTCTTCCAGCTCTTGGCCGTCTCTTCCAGCACTCGCTCGGCCAGGCCCTCCTCTCGCCATCCGGACCCGCAGTGCCGCCCGATAAAGGCCGCCAGCTCCTGCAGCGCCGACGACGTCAGCGTCAGGCTGTGCTTCTTGGTAAACGTGCGGAACGCAAGCGGACGCAGCGTCGCCGGTGGCAGAAGGATCGGCAGAATTGTCGGCTTGGCCGCTGGCCCCGTCGTCGCCGCCCCTCCGTGCGGGTTGAACGGCCGGATCGGGTGCAGCGGTGTCGCAAAGGCCGGTGACGACGACAGCAGCTGCGACGACGCCGGCGCTGCCGCGGACGGCGTGCTGGTGATATCTCTGGCCCCAAAGAACGAGTCTGACAGCGGCTTGCTCTGCCGCTGCTTTCGCGGGCTGAGCTTGGCTGCAGACACGTCGTCGGCCGTCATGGTCACAATGGTGATGGAAACAGTAACAGTACTGGTTCTGATCGCTTCGGGCACGGTCAGGTCTATAGTCGTTGTGCCTTGTGCCGTCGTCTGCTGATTGGTGATGACCTGTATGGCCGACGCGTCGGGAAACGCGCTTTGCCGTGTCACAGCGCGTTTAGTGCTTTTGCCACCTGCCGGCACCTGCCACACCGCCCGTCCCCTCACCAATCGGGCTCCACTGTGGGCGGCAAACGTTTATGACGACCTTCGTGCAGAACAGCTTCGACGCCACAGCTACGGAAATGCCTCCCACGTCTGTCTTCCGGCACGTCCCCAGACCACGGCTAGTGCGGACTATCGGCAGCCCAGCGTCACTACGGCTGATCAGCGTGCTGTCGACGAATGCCCACATTGTGAGTCGACACGGTCGCCTACGCTCTCCCACAGGCCTGTTGACCAATGCTTGCCTGAATCTTAGAAAGCTTTCCGTCTGGCAACACTGCCGCCTTCGTACCTGCTCAGCTATCTAGACACGAGCCCGCCCTCGGCAGCGGCGTCTATTGGCACAGCTACGGAACTGCCACCTACGCCCCGTTCCTTCACGGCCAATCCCCGGTTCCTGTCGGTCCTAAACGAAACCCTCCGTGAACATGCACACCGCGACGACGGCTTGAAGTCCCAGGCGCTGGCCTTTGCCGCCTCGGGAGGCTCGATTTTTGGCGCTGGCACGGGAAGTGCTGCCACAAAAGGCGGATCGTACGTGCAATCCTGCATACAAATGTGCTAGGGTTGGCCATCGAGCCCGGCTGACGTCTACAGCCACCAAGGAGGCGCAGGAGGCGGAGGATTGGGCGGCTGGGTCCATCTGAGCGATGTGAGTATAGTGACCTGATGAGAAGAAAACGGCACTGATGAACGGTCCAGCTAAGGAACCCCCCCGACTATGGGAGAATAGCATGGTACGGTCGTGCGCCTCCAAATAACAAGTGCATCGGAAATAAGGCTGACAACTCTGGCAGGCCCGAAGACATTCTCGGAAGCGTCGAAGTCGACCGCACTGGAGGTCTGCTCGACAGCTTCCAGTCGTCCGGCACGTACCGGATTGTCACGAATGAGGGAATGTATGCATCACGCCCGACCGCGTGGGAAGACATGAACGGAAAGCTAACGGCTGTGCAGACTCGGGCTGAGCGACTTCCTCCGAGAAAAGCTCGTCGAACGGCTGAGGGAAGTAGACAAAGAGGACACAGCCGACCGACCGCAAGTTTTGGAATAGTCTGGATCGGCCAACCAAAGCGATGGAGCGCTGTGCAGGAAGGGGTGTCTGCCTAAACTGCCTGGCTGCCATGTTGTCGTTGGAAAGGCGTGGCTGCACCGCCAGGCCAGTCTGGATCAGCCAGCCGGTCGCCACCAATCACGAAGTGATGTCCCGGCTTACTTTCATCGTTATCTTGCTCTTGAGATACTAGTCAAAGCATTCTGGCCCCGGCATATTGTACATGCCGACTGTCCCGGCTGCCCATCACCTACTCTCCTTCTATATTGTTATTTTTGGATCGTGATTGTCGTATTCTCGTCGTCCGGGGATGACCGGACAGTCCGAGCCGCATGCTGACTCCAATCCTTCGAACATGGCGAGATTCCGGCATATGGATGGATTGTGGCATTGCTGGCCTGCATGTCAGAAGGTGCTGACAAAAGTAGGCTGGGACCTCTTTTAGTAACCGTAGCCGTGAAGGGAGCTCGTTAAAATCAAACGTGAGAAAGGAAGGAGACCTATGGCGTGTCATACACTGCCGATGCCGTAAGATAAAATATCTAGGATCAAACATCCTATGTCGTCGATCAGGATGTGGGGGAATCGGCTAGACGGGGCGAAGATGTCTTGAAAAGAGTCTGGTTTGCTGAACGTGCGAGGGAGAACAATATACTACTCTTATTGACACCCCGTCAATACGCACTCATTTGGCAGGAATCTGACACACAAGTCCTCAACATGTATCATGCTTCCTTTCAGGAGTGGCTCTCATCGATGAACATCAGCAGTGACTGACTGAAGGTATAGCTCACCGTATCGCCATCTAGGTATTCAGATCAGAATCCTCTTTTCGTTATCTGGTATATGTAGCCTTTTCAGCTTCGATAAGACAAGCCAGTTGTCATCGGTATGCTAACAGGATCAATGACCGATAACTTCTTCCATTTGCTCAATTTTCATGACAGTCGTTTGAAGCCCAGTGGTCACAGTCCGTTCACTCTGCAGGAGTGATGACATGCCTCCTCAATCGCTTATCGTTTAGGATCCGTATGGGGGCATATTCCAAAGCTAGTCGGCCATGCATTTCCTCTTCTTTTTGGAGCTCTCAACCTAGCTCTCTTGCGATCCTCACTAAGTAAGGATCCCCCGTTATATCTAACAAGCGTCAAGCTTCAGATGCCATCATGGCTAACGTTGCTAATTAAACCCAGTCGTAGTTTTCAGCACGTTCAAAGTTGTCGCCTTTGGCTGTCTGGGGGAGGTTGGCAGCAAGATGAAAAGACAGGCAGTATGGGAGAGTGTGAGGAGGCAGGAAGGGAGCTCCTTATATACATCTCCCCTTCTCATCCGCTGATGCAATGACGAGTATTATCGGAGAAGTGTTGGACACAGCCATGTACCCGGACAAAACAGGTCCATTGCATATGTCGGGAACGAGGATGGCAATGATTGCCATGAGATCGCCCTAGGAAACTTGATGCAGAGGTGAAAAAAGAAAGCATGGCCCCTCTGATGTGGGACTAGTCGAGCCCTGCATCGGTTGGCGCGCTTGTGAGGTTTTCATTCCAAGACTACAAGTCGGCCATACTTGAATATCTGCAGTGCCAGAGCTCAGCGGACTGGCTTGGAAAGCGGACTTCGGTGCCGAAGTAGGACGCGACGTCAAGATGAGAACGAGTGGGTCAGACACAAGCAATGACAAGTAAGAGGGAGGGACAACAGGCTGTCCGAAAACCTGCATCACACCACAGGCAAGTAGGGAGATGCAGTCGAGAGGATCTAGACGGGAGGGACACGTCCTCTTCTTCGACGGAAACAGGATTTGGTATCAGCTTGGCCTGCTGGAGTGCGTCTTTCGATCGAGAAAGGGACGGCAACAAGTCGTTCAGGATAGCCCCAACAAAGCATCAAGCCGCAGTCAAGCAATTCTGGGCCATTGTCCGACCGGTTTTTTGACGCGCGGCTCATTCACATGTTCCTTCGGTGATGCTAGAGTATCTTGGGTGATGTTAATTTCGGCCTGTGGATCGATGCTACACGGTTGATTTGAGCTGGTAAGACAAGCGTCGGTACCGAAAGAACTGTTTGATGGAGAAGTGCGGCCCTTTATCCGAAGAGCGTTTTAGAGGACACGAAGATACAAGGTAGGAGATGCTAAAAAGAAATGTCAGTTGGGACTATCCGAGTGAATGACCTGGCATTTTGACGCCCTTTCTTTAGAATATGTGACATTGTCAACTCTACTTGAAACTTCAACTGTTTCTTGCCATCCTCTTCTTCACTGACGTAGACAAGCTTCACCAGTAAATTTTGCACGTATTGGGGGCTGGGGGCTCTCCAATGACTTCAGTTGTCTCTCACTGCCGACTCAAGTTTCAGTGATGCCTAATCATCCTTGTTGAACAATATGTCGTCCGGTTTTATATTCCTTTTTGGACAAGTCATGTCTCACATCACAACACCATGTTGACCATTGAGTTCTGGTCACGAGATGAAACACATAATGGCCTCTTTGCATCTCGTGTAAGCAATACATCTAATTAGGAGGATAACTCATCATTGAAAGGAGTTTACTACGCTTCGAAACCTTAGTGTCTGTCAGACAATGCCCCCCCAACCCTAGGTAGATCGAAGTAACGTTACAAAATGAAGACACGATTGTCCTTTTGTTTCGTTTCTCTTTGGGTCCTCTTTGGGTCCAACTTTGTTGGAAGAGTGAAACAATGCCTTGCACAGAGTACCTTCCCAGTAACCGTGCGGCATTTACAAAAAAAGAAAAAAGAATCACATCGCCATGATTGTTGTGTTAGTGGCTATAGTTCTTACCACACAATCCGCTTCAGCCGTTTCAAGAAGCCCGCTTCTCATTCCGTACTCTGGTATGTTAGCCTGCAGTAGAATGACTATGTTGGTCCCTCGTAAGCAGCATGACTGACCTACTTTATATCTGACTACATCATCACGTAGGACGGCCAAGACTAGTAAAATATGGATATCTTGCTGGACTTCTCCAAACAATGTATCGCTGACCCCGAACAAGTGGGCTAGATAGCTCTTTCTTGGCATTTTTGATAGTACACGTGGAAATGTGGAAGCATGCTGGCTCTTTGTGTGCAAGATGAGTTTTTGACATTTCGGTATATGCACATCCAATGCATGATGCCATACGAGAGCCATGCGTAATGTTGGAAAAGGTCAAGTCTCTTCCTAATGCCACCGAGACGCGCGGCTAGACCATCGCCAATGGAGGCTATGCATAGAACGGATCACAGGCATGTACAGAGGAGCAGTAACGACGATACCGAGGGACCGTCTCCGTGCTATCGTGCCGCAGCCGGACTGCAGGTAGGCTTGAGCATCGTAGAGGAGCCGTCTGCATCTGTCGTCACACACGTAATTAAGCCTCCGGGATTCCTAACCACACTCTCCATACAAAGGGCGAGTCCGTACACGTGTTTCTGATGCCGGAATTGACAGTGATGACTTCGAGACCGCATGGACCAGTCTGGGGACCCGACGGATCCAACGTCCGACTGGGACTATTGGAACGCAGCCAATATCTCGGCAGAAGAGGGCATCCGGACCAACAACAAAGACAGGGGAGGAGAAAAAGCGGATGTTGTCATTCGCCAACAGCCACGGATTTCTTGAAGAGCAGCATAACAACGGACAGGCAGAGAACGGGCTCATGCCATGGCACTTTCGGGAAACGAGACTTGTCATATTTCGCGCTTGAGGCTTCCCACTGGGACATCTTCAAGGCCAAAACAGAGCTTATGTGAAACGCCCCCGGCCAATTCAGACAGAACCAAGTGGTCCTGGCTGCATATATTTGCTCGGTCTCAAACCAGAGACAACGAAACCCATATTTGGAGGCGTCGTGTTTCTCTCCCACTACACAAGGCTGCCTGCTCTGGTTTCCACGGCAGGATGAAGTCCAGGGCATCCCGGCTCTCGGCAAGGGCGTATTCGGATGCGCCTTACCGACTTCTCTGGCATGGGCTTAGGTGTACTTGGATAGGGAGCAGCAAGGGAGAATGCGGGAGAGTTGTGCAGTACTACAGCGCTGGCAATTAGCGCTCAGGCCACTAAACCTCCCACGGGTGCATATTCGACCTGGGGAGCGTATTCGTTCTGCGCAAAGAGGCGGGAACGGTGCTCACCGACTGTGCTGCCTCCTGGAAGGGCTGATCCGCAATGGGGAACGTGCTGAACCTAAGAGGCAAAGCTGACGACCTACGTGTCCCTGCGGCACCGAAGGAGGGGGGAGCTATCGGCCAATGACACGCTGGCGGGCTTCAATATCAGCAGTCGATGCCCGCTTTCGCACACAGTGACGAGAAGCTGCAGGAAGGTGGCGTCCGCTTCCATGCACGTCTCGGTCAATACAACTCGGTCTCGATGAAGAATACATGCACACGGTCGGGCCTCGTCTGCTGCCTGGGGCCTCGGAATAGGTGTGAGCCAATTTCACATGTGTTCGGCGCTAACTGGCAGCGCCAAGGTCGCTTGCAGCCTCTCAGGATCCCTCTATCGGTCGAGGTTGGGCCGTCTGATGCTGCTGCTGCTGCTGCACCGGTCGGGGCCTTGCAGAATCCGTCGCCTGCGCCGAGAGGAAGCAGGTGACATTCTTCAGCACGGCAATGGACAGAGAATCACAGACTTTGCTTCTTCTGTCTTTTGTGTGTTGTCTGCTGTGTCTGTATTTGGTTTCTGTTTTGATTCGCCCAAAAGCCAATCGAGCAATTAAGGTTAAAAAAGGGCCTGCCACAACGACTCTGTCCCATATAATCCAGGTAAATTCTACTGGTTCTTCCGTCGGCCTGTTTCTCAATCGTGAGGCAGCCGTATTCAAGTAGCAACCAAGTCGAAGGTTGCCGTACTAACATCTCATATCTTACCTCAGGCTCGTGCATGAAGGGGGGTACTGTTGGCTGCTACCACCGTTTCCTCGTATTCACTTTTCTGTGCCCAGCTTGATCCCTGCACGCAACTCCCATCCTGCTTCGTTTGTCCTCCTGTCGGCGCCCTTCCCGTGTTCGGGACCGAAAATTGGCTGGGAAGCACCAGGATATTTCTGCTCGTATTCGCCGTGGCGAACAGCTCGAGCGGACGAGACCGTTCTTCTGGCTTTGTAGTGTGCCACTCTGGCCAGTTGTGCCTTGCTGCCGGCTTCGGTGCTTTCTTTTTCTCCCTACCGTCCTCTCGCACCACTTGATCTGAGTGCGTGTGGCAGCTGGCCAGCCAGGAACGGAACGAGTTGGCTCTAAAATTCACCGTCTTGTCCACACCCGGGATATTCAGATCAGTCATTCTCGCAGACACCCCGATCTGAGCCGTTTAGAAGCAAGGAACGAAGGGGGTGGGGTGGGGTGGGGGTCTGTGGTCCTCTGGCTGACAAGCCCGACGAGGACAGGTGCCGTCGGCGTCAGTTGCCTATGACCGGAAGGCACAGAAAAGAAGATACGGGTCGAATTCCGGAAGGAAGAGGGAGAGGGAGAGGGAGGGCGATGTGTCGGCGAATTACGACATTGGTGGCTTCGGGTGCTACATCGTGTTGGAAAAGTAGAGGCCAATGGCAGGCCTTGGAGCAACTCCCAAGACTCCGTACAAGGCTTCTGGTGCTCTGGCTCTGTGCCACGTCTATGCTTCGTACGGAGCACAAACCGCCGTCTCTGGTCCGTCTTACAGCGCGGACAGTAAAATATAGCGAGGCAGCACTTGTGTCTCCATCCACGTGCAAGGATGTCTAAAAAGGAAGAAACGGCAATGGGAGGATCGGCCTCTCCAGAAAGAAGCGAGAGCAAGAAAGCAGAGGGAGGCCAGGCGGGCGCAAATACGAGAAGGTGGCTTGTCCCCAGCCAACGAGACGACATGCAAGGCTAGCTGCTGTCTCGCAGATCTGACCACTCGTCATCACGATATGATGCGGGACAATGCGTCCCAGCACCGGCCAGAGCCGTGCAATACGAGGTCGCTCGTGTGCTCTCTCCTTGCCTCGTCCATGTATCTTA
This sequence comes from Grosmannia clavigera kw1407, assembly GCF_000143105.1. Lineage (NCBI taxonomy): Eukaryota > Fungi > Ascomycota > Sordariomycetes > Ophiostomatales > Ophiostomataceae > Leptographium > Leptographium clavigerum. The sequence continues at coordinate 1,518,983 of NW_014040797.1, read as the reverse complement.
CGAAGATTGGTCTTTGTCAATTGGCTGATCAGGCTGCTGCCCGGTACTTTCTGCCGCTACTACTTCATGCGTCTTGACTTCAGGTTCTTCATCACCGGTCAGCAGTGCTGGCTCTCGGTGCCGGACTGCCAAAGTTCCATCGTGGGCGGTGTTTTCGCACATCTCAAACTCCGTCCATCCATCGGTTCTCTTGCTGGGCTGCCAACAGATTGGGCTGACGGCAGCGTCGATCCCCGACAAAAGGATTTGCCTTGAAACGTACTCGATCATGCTTTCGTTTTGACAGTACTCCGTACGAGGACGACGGGGCAGGCACACGAAAAAGTGGCGAATCTTCCGATTGGCCATGCTGCCAGGCAAAGGGCCTAGGCCGGATCATCACTGTACAGCCCGGGCCAAACAAAGCGTTGATACCAGTTTTGTCCAAACTATCGACGGCACTTGGCACGCCAAGCTACGAACGGCATGGGGGCCATCCGGAATTTGTGGTAAGGAGCTTGCCATGAGTAAATGGGAGGCCATGGGTGTGTGGCAGTTGGAAATTCCGTGGAAGGTTGCAACTTTCGGCCTTGGCTTGACACTCCCTATACGGTTGGCGCGCCGAATTAATATGTAGCTCGGCGGTATGTGCACAACAAGTGCAGGAGCATGAGGCTGGAGCCTCTTGCAAAGGTCGCATCGACCATCCCGCGTGCTGTCATTTCTGAAGACGAGCCCTGCAACTTGTCGGGGGACCAAAAAAGGACCAACAAGACTATTAAGATGACCAAGTCTTTACGGCCGAGTAACCCGAACTCTGAGGCCCCGAGAACGATACTAATCAGAGCAATACGAGGTCGTAAAGATCGGATTGAGAGAGCGAGAGAGAAGTCCGAAACGAAAGACAAGGAGACGGAATGGAAAGGCGAAAGGATCGCCAGCACCTTGGCCAATCCTGCCTGTGCACCCATCCTTCTGCTTCGTCCGCTTTCTTTTTCACCTTCTCGCCCTTTTTGTTTACCGCGCTGACCCGTGAGCACTGCGGCCAAAGCATCTGCTCGTCACAAACAACGACACCGTGACAGAACCCCTAATATGCAGAGATCGGTGGTTCGCTACGCTGTCTGTTCTAGCAGCATTGCCTGCTCAGCTCAGTTTCAGATCGAAATGGAGGCTATGTGGGAAAGGAACCCGAAAGGCCCTTCCCTCTCCCCAAAGCGAAAGGATCAGCCTTCTATTCTATTTCGAGCTGGTTCAACGGCCATCTTGGAGTGCTAGAGGCTTTTGTTCACTGGCAAATATATTACATTGTATCTTACTAATCCACACCGCTCGCTGCAATGAGATGCACTAGAGCTCCACCTTACCGGTAGCTCCGTTGCCCGTTTTTCGTTTCTTTTTGCCTCTTCCTTTTCTTTTCTTTTCTTTTTCTTTTTTCTTTTATTTTTTATTTCAATTAATTTAATTCTCTGAGGGGGCCGTCAGTGCAGATGCATCGCTGCCGTCTACCCGCATTGGGCAACGGCAACTATTGCGCCGAGTCTCGCAGCTTTGGGCCTAGGGAGCGTGGGCCGACATACGCAATTGCCAGCAAAACCCACCAATTTCCGAGTTCAGTGCTTACAAGAGCGACTTCTTACATTTCTTCCACTGCCATTCCTGCACTCATGTCGACCCTTCCATCAATATGGTCGAGAGCTTCCGAGACAGCTGTGTCGACAGGCCGCAGATGACATCTGCGGCTTACGAATGATGGGACACCGTAAAACTCGTAATCGGTTTACAGCCATGCTTCCGCGCCCACCTCGGCCACCTGGGCCACCCTGTCTCTCCTCGCTCTGTTCCTCTCCTTCCTCTATTGGCATCTTGCAGGTAAGCACGGGCGGTGGCTGAATGGCCGACAGAAATAGCACCGACCGCGCCAGCCATGAGGCAAGATCTAATCTAATTTGGTCCACGTAGTCGGTGGTCCCTGTCTGATTTGCTTACCATGTCGAGGACTTTGTGCTGGTTATTGTTCCCTCGCTTTGCTCCGTCAAGTCCAGGTGCCCTGCTTCCTGTCTTTCCTGGATTTGCCGCTTCCCTCCCCGGCATGGGGATGGATGGTCAGACATATCTGCGTCAGAACAGCAAGGAGTGGAATTGCAAAGCAAAAGCCGTCTCCGGGGCCGCTGTCAAAAACAACAATAAGCGACCCATCTGCCATGTCCTCGGCATGGTTCAGTTCAATCTCTGGTACTGGTAGAGACAGAGCAGCCGGCACAACTCGGTACTATGCAGCAGCCGGAAAGATACTACTTTAATGTATGTATCTTACGTAGCCTACGGAGTACAATTATCATCATCTTGCTCCACCTGCTCGTACAAAACCCTGCTTCTCCCCGCAATGATCTCTTCCAGCTACCCAGGCTAGCACGTTCAGCGTTGCGTTTTAATCTCGGCTTGGGGTCTTCTGAGAGCGCCCTCGCCTCCCCCGGAATGGTATGGGACGCAGGAGGTGACGCAATACTTTCTAAAAAGAGGCCCACGGGGCAAACTGGAAGACCGTTGACGTACAAAGTACGGAGTACTCCGTAATGTACTCCATCTGCGCAGCCTACGACATATAGGGGGAAGCGGTAAGGGGGCAGGGTGGCATCGCGGCTTCTCATTGATGCAGCGCAGACCAGGGGAGACGTAGAATCTAGACGCAGGTCTTACTGCACGGCCCCTTTCTCCTTCTTTGCTTTCTTCTTCTCGAGGTACATTGTTGACAGCGCTACTGCCATCCCCTGACGACGCTCGTTACGCCGCTCCTTATATATCTTACGTGCTTGTAGTACGCAATGCTATCTTCGCCCGAGTTGGCGGATCAGCCGATCCTCACTGCCAGGATCCCATGGTATTGGCAGTCTCGGAGCTTGACCCCAAAAAGAACGTCCAAGAATAGAATAAAGGACAGCGCGAAGTACTGCATAGCATGGAAAGTAAAACGGCCAAGACGCGAGCAGAAGGAGCAGGGCGCCGAGGAAAAGAAGAAAGCATGCAGGGACAGCAGTGAGATCGACCGTTACTCTAATTATGGGGCACAAGCGCCTCAACGGCCGAACAGAACCACTGCGGGTACCGAGAGCTTTCAGCCTGCGATACTGGCCATACTACGTATGTAGTCGCTTGTTCCCTTCCTGTCTTGCTCGCGGGCACCCCAACAGCTAGACCATCCGTGTCGACTTGCTTACGGCAGAGCTTTGCTCCTTTTTCTTCTTTCCTTCTTTCCTTCTTTCCTTCTTTCCTTCTTTCCTTCTTTCTTTTCTCGTTCTCTCACTCTCTCCCTCTCGTCTTCTGCTCTGTTCGGCTAGCACTTCCCCTCGTTTCAACGTGATGCCGCCTGGCCGGCTTCACAGGTCGGCGACCAGAGGATCGTAGGCGAGTATGCGAGTATGTGTTGTACTGGTATCGGCATACGGGCAATGCAGCAGCAAGACGCCACCACGTCAGACAGCGGAAGATGGCTGCTTTCCGACAGCCGGCCCTCCTTCCCAGGAGCCGTATGCCTAATACGAGGTACGATACCATTCTCGTACGCACTAAGCCACATAAAATGGCCAATGGGCTGTAGTACGCGTCTTACTTAGGAGCAGGAAGAACATAGGAAGAGGCAAGCTCGGGGCGATATTAAGTACCGCGGGAACCAGGAGAATGAGCTTATTTGCCTTACCAGAGAGAGTGTGTGTGGGGGAAGGAACGAAGGAGGGGGGTGCACGCGTATAAACGGCAAGGCGATCGTTGCAGCAGGAGCTGGTGGCAGGCTGAAGTGGGATGGAGCGCGACTTCCTTTGAATACCGAAACGTGCGTCAACTTAGTTCCATGTCTTCCTGGCCACCATTTCGCAGCCAATGAGCGTTCGCAAATACTGCCCTACTGCCTGCACTTGTTTATCGTTTGATCGCTTGCTCGTTTGCTCGTTTCATCGTTTTGATCTCTATGGAGCGGTGGATCGATAGTCTCTCGTCGCCTGGCTTTGTCAAAGACGACTGGGAGTACTCGGCGAGTTGTGAGGTACAATCCCCCCTTTTTCGCCCCCTGTCTCCCTGCCCATGTCTTGGTCTGCTCGGCTGTTTGGCCCTCCCTGCCCACTTCGTTTCGATTTTGACAGCGTCCAGTTCCAGGATACGCTCTCCCTTTCCGAAAACGTCCCGGACCTCGAAACCCTGCAGCTCTTCTCCCATGATATACGGAGTACGTCCTCGCGCCGATACTGGTACCAACAACGAATCACGACGTTGAGCTGCTTCTGGCTTCTCTGTCGACAAATCGCGACAGCTACTTCCAGCACGACCTGGCTGCCTTCCCCATAAAAATGCGTGCAGAAACGGGCAGAAGCGAGACGCATCCATTCCTCTCCCAGGCACCCCCACCTCTGGCTGTCTCTCGGGGCTGTGTCCGCTCCCTTTCTCTCCACGTCGACGGCCACTCGTTGCCTTCTCGTCGATATTTCCCCGTGGCCCTGTCGTTTTCGCCTGTGCAACGTTATCAGCCTCCAGTCTAATTCCGGCTCTCCCGTGTCTTGAGATGGGCACAAGAGACCCCTAATTCTGGCTCCAGATGGCCTTGTGCTCGTTCCATGAATGCGAGTTCTCGTATGAAGACGTATAAAACGCCCGAGTGTGAGTGGAGTCTGTCACAAAGAAAACACATAATGAGAAGAGCTGATGGCAGCCTCCTGCTTTGCGTCGGCCTGCGTCATTCCATCCTCTCTGTGCACCCTCGTGTGCATGCTGCTCTTACTGGTGACTCTGGACTGTACTCGAGATATACGAGCTCTGCTTCCCCTGTACGGTACACCCATCCTCTTCGTCTCGCCTGTTGCTACCGTCTGTTGTCTTCGCTGGTTATGCCCTTGCTTGGCTAATTGTCATGTCCTGCCATTTGCCAATCCAATTCAGACCGGTGTCGTCTTGCTTGCTTTTCCGGTCTCCCCTACCCTCCCTCCCTTTCGGGTTGCCACCCGCACTGCTGCATCATCCATTACCAATGCAAATCATTATGGATATCAACCCTGATCCACTCATCGACGGGCGAAGACAAGCCACAAGAAACACCCAAGCTGGAGCCAGCCTATCTTCTCCCGGTGCTGGCCAGACGCCACCGGCCGGCCCGTGACATGTCCACGCAGCTCTTCCCTTCTGTCTGGACCATGAATTTATGGCACCAATGATCCTCTCAAACCACTCTTGAACACGCCTTTACGGTACCGACATCTACAAGTTCACAGTACTTTTACACATGCTAGTTGGAAAGAACTCTATACTTGCTCTAGACTCGTCAATGGCTAGCTAAAGTGGCTTACACGAGAGTCTAACCCCCCTCCTTCTCCTCCTGCACCCCCCCTCCCCCCCGCCTACATCATACGAAATCGCAGCAAAAAAAAAAAAAAAAAAAAAAAAGCCCCCTCGGCCCTAGTCAGTGGCGGCTGAACATTGACAACAACAACCTGGTCGGGAAGATTCATGTCTTGTACCCAGCCGCTACGTTGACCGTACCCCTGTCCCCCTGTTCTATGGCCCGCGGCCGTCCTCGACTTTTGGCCCCCTTGGGCTTAGCTCGCTCTGACCATGGCACCGCCTCGACCTGACGGTGAACCTCATATACAGCATGTGCTTGTGTCTGATAGATGTGAGTTATCTGTTTAAGTGTTGCCAATTTTATGTCTCTTGTTATCTTCGTGTCCCTTTTCTCTCACGCGTGCGCGCTCTCTCGCTCTGGCTTTCTTTTTCCTCGCTGTTTTATAATGATTCCCGAGTATATGAGATGTCAGCCGGCCGCTAATGCCTGAAATCCATCTGCAGAAGCCGATCTCTGTCTTTCTCTCTCTCTCATTCTTATCTTTCTCTTACCAGCTCTCTGCACGTCACCAGAGTCCCTGTGCATGCTGGCTTTCCTTGGCCTTGCCTTCCAATATATACACACCTACTTTTCGGTGCTCGTTTTTATTCTCTCTGGCTTGATCCTCTTCCTTCTTGTGACCCATATCTTCCTTCTTATTGCCCATTCTCTTCCTCTTTAATTCCTCCCATCCTCGTTCTTCTCTTCCTTCATCATACCGCCGGCTTGACTCACTATTTCTCTTATCTTTGGACACACCTGGGCTACCTGACGCTCGCTTCACGTCTTCTCTACGTTGTTGGTAAACGGTCTTCGCGAACTAGCTAGTGCTCCTACAGTGCCGTCTGTCTCTCCCACAGCTGGGAGAACTTCATATCAGCATACAAGCTTGTCGTTGCATCTCTGCTCGCTCGTCTGCCTGTTCCAAGGCAGCCCTCACCAGCCGGCAAACTGGAGAAACGAGTCAACATGGTGTTTTGCGCATACTGCGGGAAGGGTTTCACCCGCAAAGAGCATCTTGAGAGACACATACCTAGCCGTACGCTCTCCATCCCCCCTCTGTCGTCCTGCACGTTTCTAACATGTGGACAGACACAAATGTGAAGCCTCATCGCTGCAGTGCCTGCCAGCTGTCATTTGCCCGAAGGTAAGTCGGGAGTAGAAAATGCTCTCAGCAGGAAAATTGCATGATCATTGACAGTGTACCGTCCGCACAGAGATCTTCTACAGAGACACCACTCGACATACCATGAAGCCCGGGATCCGATGGAGCCGCTGCCAGGTGGTGTTCCTACCGTGGCCGGCCGCACGCCCATTGCCTGCCAGAACTGCGCGAATGCTAAGACAGGATGTGACAAGCGAGTGCCCTGTTCTCGGTGTGCCGAAAAGAACCTCCCCTGCGCTGCTCGCTTCGCACGGCGATCGTCCAAGGCGGCAGTGCGTGCAGCCCAGGCCAACGCGGCAGCAGCAGCGGCCTTCACTGCTCAGATGGTGCCGGTGCCTTCACCACCGCAGCCAGGACCGCCGTTGACGCCGGCCTTTATCGAGCTGGATCTACATGCGGCCGTTCCGAAGGCAGACTCGCCCATCCGGTCACCACTTGGCCTGGACCACTTGATGGTCGGGGGCGCCACTGGTGTCGACATGTGCCTCCCCGACAACAGCGGGCTCCACCAGCCTTCTCCACTGCACCAGCAGTTGCACCACCACGCATACCCGCCTCAGAAGAAGTCGCCGGCACACACACACGGCCACCTCAGTCCGGAGGACTTTTCCTCGCCACACGGGCGGATCGAGACATTAGACGAGTTTATGGGCTTTGGAGCTACGACAAATGAGTTCATCGGTCCGGAGACGAGCTTCCAGGACCTGATTTGGACCGAATACCACATGGACCTGGACATGTACCCGCACCCAATGCAGCTCACACGGCCTGGCGATTTGGCACCTTCTGCTCTCGTGCCGCCATTCACAGCGGCCACGGAACTCAGCGACATGTCGTCCAGTTCCGAGCCCATGACGGTGTCGTCATCGCGCAACTCGGTGCACACACGCTGCACCAGCATCTTCTCGACTGGCGACAACGACGGCGCCAGCGGCAGTGGTGTGCGTGGGGTGAGTGGTGGCAGCGGCGGACACATGCACGAGCACAGGGGCAGCGTGTTCAAGCCCAGCACGGTGGTCGACTTGGCTGCTATGGTGCCAGCAGCCGACGGAGGGATCCCCGAATTTGAAGTGGTCGTGGCCTCGGATGCAGCCTGGCCGCTGGCGCGTTGCAATCCACCAATCTTCTCGGGATCATGTCCACGGACGGCGATCGTGCATCTAGAGTGCCTGGAGCACAAGTCCAAGCAGGAGGGGACCTGGGGCCCGCTGGAGCACTACCTGGACGGCCAGCCAGAGTCGGCCGATGCAGCGCAGGTAATGCCGCTCACGTCGCGCTCACGCGAGAAGATGCTGGCCATCACGCAGAGCTTCCTGCATAAGGCGCTCGACATCCACCGGTCAGGGCTGTACCCCAAGAGCGGCATATCAGGAGCCTCAAGTCCGACGGTGGACTTCAACTTCTTGGTGCTGCCGCCGTCGCGCATTCTCGAGTACTTTCTGCGCAACTACGTGCACAGCTTGGCGATCTATTATCCGCTGGTGGTCGGCGGGATCGTCGATCCCAACGAGATGCTGGACAACAACCAGGCGTCGACGCTGCTGGTGCTGTTGATGATTGCACAGGGCGCTGCATCGGTGCCGATGGCCGAGGCGCGCTACCTGTCGGCCGGCCTCTCGGAGACCTGCCGGATCTCGCTCTTCGATATCATCGAGAAGAACGTGGAGTTGTCGGCCGATCCGCTGGCTCTCCGCTGCGCCCTGCTCTTCACCCTGCTCGGTGCCTGGGGCGGTGACAAGTGGCACATGGACATTGCTATGGGCCAGCGCAGCATGTATCTCTCGGTTAGTGCAGCTTTGTCGGGGTGGAACGGAAGGACGAGACGAGACCGGAATGCTGACGCGATTCTCGCACGTGCAGATGTTGAAACATGCCGGCATGCTTGAGCCACAGCCGTCGATGGTGCCCAGCTTGGGCAGCCAGACCAACACGGAGCTGCAGTGGCGCTCATGGCTGCACCGTGAGGCCCAGAACAGGTAAGCCGGTCTCATGTTCTTTGCGGACTGCCTTGCTGACAGGTGCCTCAGGCTGGTGTACAACTGGGTGATGGTGGACCAAGAGCTGAGTCTGTTCCACGACACAACGCCGGTGCTGTCAATCAGCGACCTGCAGTGTCCGCTGCCGAGTCCCGACGTTCTCTGGCTGGCTCCCACGGCTGATCGCTGGCTGGCTACTGCCCAGAGCCTCTACGGCTGCACAGCTGTGCATACACATGCTCACGGCCGTGGTGGATCGCCGATGCTGGTGTCGTCAGCACTGACGCCGTCGCTGTGCGACGTCTTCCAGGACTTTTTGCACGATAATCTGGCGCGGCGCAAGAGCAGTCTGACGCCTCAGCTGCTGCGGCTGTTGTTGCACCCGCTGCAGACGCTGCTCGGCCACCTGCGCACGATGCTCTCGTGTCTGTCGGACGTGACGCCGACGCGACGGACGAGCAACCGGACAGTCACCAAGGCGTCGACGCTGCAGCGGTTGGAGGAGGCGCAGGCTCAGCTGCAGCAGTGGTACGAGCTGTCGATGGCATACTGCAAGGCCAATCCAGACTGTGGTGTTACGCACTGCAATCTGGTGCTCTACCATCTCATCTCGCTCAACGCCGTGACCAACTTCCCGGAGGTTGAGCGTCTCGCCCGACGCGACGGTCTGGGCAACACGCCTTTCTGGGATCTGGCCCTCCGGCACAAGCTCTGCATCTTGCAGCGCGAGGAGGCCATTTTCCACTGCGGCCAGGTCCTGCGGCTGCTGCGCCCGATGGCCCTCAATTGCCGTCCCAGCTGGTGGAGCACTGCTCTATACCGGGCCGTTCTCATCCTCTGGGCCGACAGTGTCTGCCGGCTGGACCCCAACTTCGAGCAGCAGCGTGCTGGTGCTGGGATGTCCATGTTGTCTTCTGCTGTGGCGGCGGCAACAACGACTGTCGCTGCTGCAATTCCTAGCGGTTCTGTGGTACCGGCAGGTGTTGGCCCCAGTTCTGGCGCGAATCCTGGTGCTGGTAGCGGCCCCGGATCTGTGGCCTCGGCCTCTTCGCCTGTGCAGGCAGGCTCGTCCCCCGGCCTAGGCCGAAGCAGCAACAGCCGCAGCAGCAGCGTGCACAGCTCGTCTGCGTCACTCGTGGCCATTGACCAGGTGACTCCCGAGGACCAGGCGGTGATCACGTATCTCTGGCAGGGCGACGGGATTGCAGTTCTCACTCGTCTTGACGGAACGCATTTTACCCTGGACAAGCCTACGGAGATTCTCACATACGGCGTCAGACGGATCGAAGAGACCAGGAACACACGGATCGGAGACGGCATTCGTCGCAAGCTGATGACTCTGGCGACAAACTGGGCCGGCCAGACGGGCATGTAGTCTTGCTGGCTTTCATCTTTATTCCATTCGGCATTTTCTTTCTCGTGCAGGCGGACGGTACTACAAGTTCTCTACGGTCGGTTTGGGCTCAGGAACCGAGGCAGAGTGCCAAGACGGATCGGTTCCAGGGGATGGGATGCCAAGAATTGGGGCTCTGGCAGGATCATTTTGCTTTTAGTATAGGCGTTGTTACCGGGTTTTAGTGCTTGCTCTGCCGTTTAGAACTCTATACTCGAGATCGTTCCGTGGCCCTGCGTGGGCTATAGGCTAATGCTTACATTTTCTGTTCTCGTTCGATCCGGTGCCATCCGATGCAAGGGAAGGGAATCAAGGACGTCTTTCTTAGCACATTGAGAATACGAACAAGACCGGGCGGCTGTAGCGAACGAAGCGGCGAAGCCGTGCCTTGCGGTTCACTCAGACGGATGGCTTCAGCGCTGTAGCACGTCATTTAGTGCTTGAAACTGCCTCTTCCGTATCTTACCTGCCCCAGCATGGATAGTGCGCAAGCCGTGGCGGCCTACTACACACTAACATTGCCGCCTTCTCCGTTGAAGAGAGATGTGAGGAAGGACACCCGCGAGCAGCGAATTCCTGGGAAAGAGAAAGGCGCGGGCAAGCGGAAGAGACGAGTTCCCGCTTTGCGATTCAACTTCGTCGGACATCCGTTGGGGTCGTGCCAGAAAGGCAGACGAGGGATTTGCCCTGGATCGGCGTCGGGCTCCTCCAACAGCGTGCGGCAAGGCTTGCTACTACGACCTATCCATGGTCAGCTTACGGGCAAGAGCTTACCGTTTGGTGTCTGACTTTTTGTGGCTTGGAATGAGCCTTGGCTCTGGTGTTGTGCAAACTTGCCGTGAGAACATCCTGGCGGAAGGTCCTGCCGATGACAGAGGATATCTAGAAGACGGTCTGTACAGGCTGTTATCGGAGTGCCATACTTTCGGTGGACGTGGCGGCCTGCAGAGAGAATGCCGGAGGTATGCTCTTTCTCAAGTCCGGCCTGGCAGAGAGACAGAATCCGTCCTGTCCGGAGTTTGCAGCCCGTCCAGAAGGAGCTGCATCGGCTCTTTGCTCGGCTCAAGACATGCTGGCAGATTTCCCCAACGCAGAACCGCCTTACTTACGGATCTTCCTCCCGGACTTGCCTGCCAAAGTACCGTGGCCCATGTATAAGTACCGTAATTTCTCGTTAGATTAATCGATCGATCGGGACGAGAACAGAACAGCATTCTCATCACTCTGCATCTCTCTCTTGTCTCCTCGCATTCGACCAGTCCCCCCAACGCCCAAGGCTTACCCGACCTTGCACGCTTTCTCTCGCCAGACCGATCATGTCTCCGGCAGCCACGCTCGACGTCACTCCTCCAGCCGGTGCACCGGTCACGGGTGCAGACTCTGGGGCTGCTGTCTCGCCGAGAGACCCGGCACGGCCGCTGGCCGGCAAGGTGGCTCTGATCACGGGCTCTGGCCGGGGCATCGGCCGGGGCATCGCGCTGGAGCTGGGCCGGCGTGGAGCCAACGTGGTGATCAACTACGGGCGCAGCAGCTCGTCGGCCGAGGCAGTCGTGGCCGAGCTGGCCGCGTTGGGATCCAAGGCGGTGGCGCTGCAGGCCGACATCAGCAAGCCGGCCGAGGTGGCCGGCCTGTTTGACCGTGCGGTCGCGCACTTTGGCGGGCTCGATATTGTCGTGTCCAACTCGGGCATGGAGGTCTGGTCGCCCGAGCTGGACGTGACGCAGGAGCTGTTTGACCGCGTCTTCGACCTCAACTGCCGCGGTCAGTTCTTCGTCGCCCAGCAGGGCCTCAAGCACACCCGTCCGGGCGGCCGCATCATCCTGACCTCGTCCGTGGCCGCCAGCCTGACCGGCATCCCGAACCACGCGCTCTATGCCGGCTCCAAGGCCGCCGTCGAGGGCTTCACCCGCGCCTTTGCCGTCGACTGTGGCGAGAAGAACGTGACCGTCAACTGCATCGCCCCCGGTGGCATCAAGACCGACATGTTTGACGAGAACGCCTGGCACTACGTCCCCGGCGGCTACAAGGGCATGTCCCAGGACACCATCCAGGCCGGCATCGCCAAGGCCTGCCCGCTCAAACGCATCGGCCTCCCCAGCGACATCGGCCGCGCTGTCTCCCTGCTCGTCAGCGAGGAGGGCGAGTGGATCAACGGTGAGCCTCTTCTTATTCCTTTTCCCGGTCCTTTTCTCTCTGCTAACTCTCTTCAGGCCAGGTGATCAAGCTGTCTGGTGGTTCGGCCGTGTAAATCGAATGCGTGCATATCTAGTCGACGAGAAAGCACGAACATGCTGCGAAAATTGTAAATGTATGCTAGAACGGGAATAGATTCTCCTGAAAGCTGCTTGTTCCTTGCTGTGACATGACCAAGCGTACGGGGCGACGTACCTTCTGTTTTGGGAGAATAAGGACACATGACTGAACCGAAAGTCGTCGACGAGAACCCTTCGTGGCACAGCTTGCATCATCGGCCACGAAAACCGACTTCTCGCGACAAATAGACACAATCGGCCAAAGCAACCCAGCAGCAGGCCTATAAGACTCTTTTCGTACGGTGACACCTATTGTATCACTTTCTCGTATGAAGTCTAAATAATGGAAGGCCGGGTTATACTTGGTGGCCTATAGCATCACCGAGAAATTTCAGCATAAGCACCAAGGAACGCATATATTACTGGCCCAATTTCAGGCACAGTTAAAGGCAGCAGCCCAGGTTGAGCTGAGCGAGCTGAGTGAGCTGAGCGGAGAGCCTAGGTTCTGGCCGAGGACGCACCACGGAGAGAGCAACGAGCAAAAAACACGAGCCTAGGCTAGTACTACTATGCATGCGTTCGTTTTCTCTCTTCGCCTGTTTCTGTTCCTGTGCGTCCTGGCTGTTTCCGGCTGCGGATCAGGCCGAGAGTCAAACGCGAGAGACATCTTGTCCGCGGAGATTTGTCGACTGGTCACGTTGTACGGTGAGGATTGGAGGTGTGGAGATGGTGATAATGGAAGTCGTGAGGGGGTGACACAGAACAGGGGGAGAAGCTTCTCGGTTGAGCCTACGGCAGGCCTGAAGTGCTGCCATGCTTTTCCCCTCTCGTTGATCCGTCCTACGGCCATCGTGCCGGATACCGCAACATGTCCCGATGACGCTGTCGTGACAGGCCAAAACAGAAAAAGCTCAGCTGAGCAGCTGATCAGTGCTCCCAAACGCAGGCCAGCTTCAGTCTCAGCCAGCCACTCGGCCGATGAAGATGGAAGCGATCTCTGCACGGCCCAGCTCTTGCCCCTGTACCGGCCGCTGGGACATCAGCAGGCCTTTTTCTCTTAGGCTTCAGAAGGCGTCGTTGAAGAGGGTGTTCCCCATCACTTCACATAAAGGGGTGTGAAGCGGGCGCTAGAGAAGACCTGCCTTTGCATGCAGGAGTGGGACCTGGCGATGTTTCAGTCATCTGGCTGATGAAGTGGTGTGAAGCTTTGGCCAACCGTGATGCCGTTCTGCTCGCTGCCTTGGGGTGTCTCGGCAGACGCCGTTCCCCAAAGTCTACAACTCCGCACGGGCACAGAGACGAGAACACGGCATTCGACGAAAACGAGATTGATGATAAAAAACATGTGGCAACCCGAAATAGATCATACGCCTTTCCAGCCGGGAAGGCCTACTGGGTCTTTGATCGCCTCGTGCCAGCCCGGATTCTGAAATTGCAGGCTCTGTTGCTTTGCTGCCCGTTTTTGCCAAACGATAAAAAAATGATTGCGAAACCCGCAAAAAGTTTTGGCTCCGCTGGGGCTCGAACCCAGGACCTTCTGCGATCTCAAGATCGCTTGTGAAGCAGACGTCGTAACCAACTAGACCACGGAACCCTATACTTGATTGGCTGTGGTCCGGACGATTAGACATATAGGGCCAGTTCCACAATTAACCTAGAGCTAAGAGGCAAATAGAAGCTTGATTGAGAAACCGGCTTCTCACACGCTTGCCCCCACTAAACCGTTTCCAAAGAAGCAATGCGAACATGAAGCAAACTCAGACAGGATGTGGGGAAATAAGTAAATACAGGATCAGAACCGGACCAGAGCTGGGGTTCATCCCGCGCCTTGCGTTGTAGTCGATTCTCGAGCACAACTTCAATGACTCGAACTCGTCAAAACAGCCCTGCTGCCAACAGTCATGTTCATGCGCTTTGGCCCTGTAAAGGCAGCAGCTCGGAACCGGGAAGAACAGGAATCTATCGCTCGCCAGGGCTAGCCGTGTTGGGAGGCGAAAAGCAGGAGGCCTTTCTGAATGGAGATAAAGCGAGACGCTCCGGCCGCGGGATTCGCTTTGCAGCTGACATTTTTCGGAAAGGTGCATATTGGGCTTGTGGTCCGAAATGGAGCGACTATCTATCTCGCCCTTCTCGTCCTTCTCGCCCCTTCCATGCACCCACGTTGACCGGTGCTCTTGACTCCGTATTTGATCTTCTTCCCCCACTCCATCCCCATCCAATAGCTCGTGATTCAGCTGTGCGATTCGACGAACATTTGCCTAAAACGACACACAAAGCAACTGCTGGGCCCTTTTTTTTTCCTTGTCACATTGTCAGCGCCCATCCGTATCCAGAGTCTGGCCCGCTGCGAGTCGCAGTTGTGAGCAGGTGGAGACGGGAGCCCGCCAAGATGCATGACCGATGTATACGAGCAGAAGCAAGCGTGTACGAGTACTCCGTAGTCGTACACATTCTACTATGTAGGGCTCTGTCCTGAACAGCTCGAATTAGCCCAGACCTCCGGCCCCGCTGAGATTCCGTCCCGCGTGCACACAGCCCAATTCCAGCAAGAGCCACACCATCTCCGATGGCCACACTGTCAGCCCTCTCTTTCGTTCCCGCACTATTTGCTCTTGTTCTTTTTGGCATGGAAGTCGTCTCATGCTCACCCCAGCCGGACATCTCCACCGTTATTTCTCCACGAGATGGAGGGTGTGTGTCGCCAAATCCAGCGGACCCGTTGATGATCAACAAACCGAAATCCCACATGAATCTTACATTTCTCCAGCAATTTTACCGTTCAAGACGTATCACTGGTGCCTGCTCTTCCGTGTGGTCTGTTGGGTGGGGTTGTATGGTGAGCTATGTATTTGTACTTCGTACCGTCTGTCATATTGGAGCTCAGCTAGCATCAGGGACAAATGGACGACGGAAAGGTACACGATATTGCATCAGTCTAACCAATAATGATATGAATAAGATAAAACCAGCAAGTTCGTTGCGTATTTTGGCATAAGTCGTAAGCAGTCATCTCATTAGCGAAAATCCAGTCCCTCACGGCCAATGGAAATATACCACCGTATCCTGTATCCTCTCAACGACCTGAAGTCCAGGAGCTTGGACTTTACCAAGCGGGAATGTATATAAAGAACACCCACAATGAAATAAATAGAAAAACAGATGATTCCATAAAGACAGTGATGCTGAGAACCGAGCGCAAAAACGAGGCTATGCACAAAACGCCAGCGCCTTATTCCTATGCAGGAAGAGAGAGAGGGAGAGAGATGTTGGCACAGGTGGCGAAACATAAAAGATGAAACGCAAAAGGAGGAACAAAACGTAAGCAATCAGCCTGAAACATCAGGCAGGCAGAGCAGCGAAAGAGGACGTGCCAGCTCATAGTTTCATTCCGGTCATGCATAACGGAGGTCTCCCTTTCGGTGGTTGACCAAATCCAGTGTCGAGCCAAGTG
The DNA here is from genome assembly GCF_000143105.1 of Grosmannia clavigera kw1407. Lineage (NCBI taxonomy): Eukaryota > Fungi > Ascomycota > Sordariomycetes > Ophiostomatales > Ophiostomataceae > Leptographium > Leptographium clavigerum. The sequence goes on along the minus strand of NW_014040797.1, from coordinate 1,503,402 downwards.
TCTGTCCCAGGTAGCCGATCATGGCCTTGGACATCTCCACGTCCTCCGACAGGTCGCCGCATACCTGTCGAAAGCGCGTGTAGACGTCCTCCAACTTGTGGAGCTCCCGATTCAGGATCTGCAGCTGTAGCCAGCGGCCATCCTCACCCTGCAGCTGATATGCACCCAGGCTGACGCCAAGACCTGTAGCCATTGTAGCAGTTGGTGCGGCTGTTGTCGCTGCTGTCGCTGACTGTGGTGACGAAGAACTCGAATAGCCGCTGCTGCAGTCGACCTCACCAGTTCCGCCAGTCCCCATGCCGTACATGGCTGAGTCCATGCCGTTGGAAGTGTGGCTGAAGTATGTTTGCGAAGCATACTTGTAAAAAGACGTGATCTTTCCGATGACCGTGGCCAGCAGCATGGCGGCAGTATGCGTCCCTGACCGGCTCATGCAGCGTGGGCACCCAAGCATGGCAGAACAGCCCTCGACAGCCTTGCTGTTTAGCTTTAGGACGACGTCAAATGCCGGCGCCGTCGGGCTGGAAGCGTTGTGTAGGGCCTGCAGCGAGTTTAGGCAGGTGGAAAAGCATGGGCAGTCACTTCTGCTACGGTGACGGTGACGCACGCCTCCGCTGCTGTCGTGGCTAGCCATCATCGGCACTGACTCGTGACCAACAGGCGGGCTTTGCCGCATGCTAGGGGTTGTAGCTGGACTGGGGATGTAGTTGTTCGACGAGGAGTCCATGCTGGCCGGCGTGTGCATGGGATTCTGACCGTAGCCGTACATGTCCACCATGGGAGAGTCGATCCAGCCCACGCCAGCCCCAGGAGTTGCCGGCATGGAGAAGTCGAAAGATTGGGATCGGCTGTGGACACCCATATGCATCCCCAGACTTGCTTCCGGAAATTGAGAAGCGGACAGATCCGCGGGTGATGTCCACGGAAGATTGGTTGCGTAGAGATCTCCACTCCGCGCAGTAAATCCAGAAATATGGCTATGCTGTGTCTGGTCGTCCATGCCCATAATGCCGAGCTCGGACGAGATGGAGTGATTTCGGGTCAAGCCGCCGTTGCTGTCCATGCTGCAAGGCGTCTGCCAGCCGGTTTCGAGTCCGTAGCTGTTCTGGGCACCGACTACCGGCACAGCTGGCGTGGCATAGAGGAAGCCTTTCTCGTCGGAGATGGGCGACAGTCCGATAGGACCGGCGGCCGCTGTGCTGGCTGCCATATTTGATACAGGCGAGTCGTGCTGGTGATGGGATTGACTGCTGCTGTTGGTCCCGTTGTTGCTGTTGTGGTCGGACCTGGGCTTTCCAGCCCGGCTGGATGGTGAGTATCTGCATTCGATACCACAAGCCAGGCAGCGGGTGCAGATCGGCCGAGCTTTGGAGCATTTGACCTTGGCCAGAAAGCATCCGTCACAGGATGCACGTAAACGCGGTTGGCGAGGCTTCGATGCAGTTGCCATTTCCAAAAGATGAAGACAGCGATGATTGCTAATGATGGGAGGGGTAGGTAGATTTTATCTGCGACTCGACAGAATGGACGAGGAAAAGTTCAGTCTGAGTGATAGCTCATATGCGGAGGCGAGCGGGAACAAGTAGTCTCATCAGACCACAGAGCAAGGATGGGCGGCAATATGGGCCGAGCTTTCCATCTGCATTCCAGACAGGGAAGCAAATTGGTAATGAGAGTCTCAATAGAATAGTGGGCAGATAAACGGAAGCTGACGGGGGTCGGTTGGGTCAGGGAAACGGGAGAGTCGACCAAGGTGGGTAGTAAGAAGGGCAAGGTCCGGGCTCCGCAAGCCAGACAGGAATAACAAGCTGTATTAAAACGAGTTTTGCAGTATGCTGCGAGCTTCCGAAGAGCACAGCACCTGAGAAGCGAGAGCGGGGGGGTAAAGAGGGAGGAGTAGGAGATGGACGTTAAGACACGAAGGAAGGAAGAGTGAGATTCGAGACGATACGAGAGCCCGCTCAAACGGAATGAAGGGTGAGGGGAGGAGGCTAAGAAATAGAAACAATAAGGCTTATGAGCTCAGAACGAAGTTTAAGGCACAGGGAGAGGTCGGTTAAAAAGAACGGAGAAGGCACCACGCTAAAACCTGATTCAGACTCGAGATTCGTTGGAGGCTGGTTGTGGCCCACGAAAAGGTAGAACAGGAGATTGGGGAGGGGGGTGCGAGTGGACGAGCGTGTAAGTGTGTGCAAGAGAGTGCATGTGTATTTCTGAGACAGCCTGTTGAGGCATGAAGCTGTGCTGGGTGGTGTGCTCGCAGAGTAGATGAGAGAGGCAGGTGGGAGTGACAGCAGAAAGCTTGCGGTTCAGCTAGGATGAGCATTCTTTTTTTTTCTTTTTCTTTCCTTCTTCCCTGCTTGTTCTGCATCGTCTCAAGCGGAGTCTGGAAGCCCCAAGTCGGACTGCATCAAGCCTCGTGCACATGAACGCCGCCAGAACACAGGCCACATCCACTCCGAACAGCCAGAAGACGCTCCTAGTGGAAGCTGTAGGGGTGTGTTGACGACAATGAGAAGGCGAGGGAACAGCAGCAGTGAGAGAACAGATGCAGACCTGCAGGCCAGGGAACCGAAACGAAAAAACGGGCGGGTCTCAGCCCCCCTCCTAGCCGTCATAATCCCTGTTCCCTGTCCCTCTGCCCCCCGGTTTCTTACTCATTCCCCCACAGCATCTGGGAACAAGGGTCTTCCGAACCAGGCCCACACCACGTATGCAGACGCCATAAATGTGGGTGGTAGAGTGTACTCTGCATGCGCTGGAGGGGGAACATGCTGGAAAGGGTACCTGTGCAGATCGATGAAGGTCTTGTTCCTCAACCTGGCTGGCCAAAAGAGACAAGAGCAAGAGGGCTAATGCGTCTCTTGCGCCACTTGTCCATTTTCATCTTTCTCGTCTTGGTCAAATGGTGTCTTAACTCTGCAGTTTGAGACAACGTCAATTGCCTTGTTTATCTCCTCTTCTTTCGCCTGCTGTCGCTGCCATCCTGCTTACTTTCGCTCTAAAGTTCTGCTGTTCCTGCCTGCCGGCTCGAGGGATTCCTCCTTGTCTCCGGCATGTCAAGTGCTGACAGTGATCCGACTTTCTCGGGCTTCTGGCATGAGCTGGATGACAGCCAAGGCACACACCGGGGCGGCGAGAGCGTGCCACGGCTGCTTCGTCGTAACGACGGAACCGAAGGGTATGGTATTATCTGCAACAGCTGCAAGTCCAGCCCTTTCTGTCCTCTGCGTCCTCGGAACGTTGTCGGCTGCTCCAGTGGCGAATCAGATGCAGTGTCGCCATCTGCAGAGGGTTGTTATCGATGTGCACAGAGAAGCATTTGGTTGGCGTCCCAGCTGATGGCCAGGCAATTCTGCCGTTGAGCTCCATCTGGCTTGCCAAAAGCGGACCTTGTATCAGATTGGCAGACCAGGAATAGGAGGATTTGCGATAGCGCGCACATCCCGTCAGCAGTACATTCTCCCACACTTCGCTCAACGTTTTGAAGGAGGGGGGAGGGGGGCCTACCCAACCAAAGCGTCCAATATGCCTCACTCCCGCTCCTCCACTCCACTCTTTCTGTGCCACCTGGCACGCTACAGAAGGCGCTGGAGGTGCCCATGCAGAGCGGCACCTTTTCTGCTTTCTGTCCGGTCCAGCTTTGAACGAGATAGCGAAGCGGGGGGTGGGGGTCGGGATAAGTCGAAGAGTTGAGAGTCGAGCGAAAATGGCCGAGATGGCTGCTGCAAGCACCCTGTGCAGATACAAGCTAGCAGATGCAGACCTGCTACAGACATTTCAGCAAGCTCCTCAAGTGTCGTGCAGGGGAGCAAGGTCTCCATCAAACCTGGACTGCAGCGTTGTTGCGTTTTCCCGGCAGCTTCCCCAGAAGCAAGACTAGCTGTCAGGCCTGGCGGTCTGGGCATTGATATTCGGCTGGGCGAATCGGACAAGGATGGGCGCCATTCCAGGACGATCCCACTGAGTGATACCGAGACTGTGTTTTCGCCGCGTCTAGATAGAGCTAAACTAGCAGCAGGGCCCAAGGGCAGATCGTGGTGATCACTCCCGAAGATCCCTTCTTGTCAGGCCCCTGGACGGGCCTGAGCGGGCTGAGCTTGGAGACGTGTTCGTTATGGGGCTGCTCTCTGGCGCTGTAGCCGTCTTCTGCCATTGTTTGACTGCAAAATGGGCGTGGAGGGGGCTGGCAATGAAAATCCTTGCCTCCGCTTAGCTTTTGCACAAGTCTCTCCATGAAAGGCCCCCCCTGCCTCCTTCATGAGAGACAGCAGGAGATTGCCAGCACAGCAAGTGTCTCACCTCGTATTGCATACTAATCACCGCTTGCCAAGGCTCTATGTATGGCGAGTTCTGTCAGAACTGAAGAGCTAGTCGAGGGACGAGAAGAAGAGCCGGAAGTGAACCCCTGATCAAGTGTGACAAGGCGATCGACGACAGAAAAAGAAAGCAGAAAAGCGGAATGAGACAAGTGTGGCGGCATGAGCTTAACACAGAGACAGATCAACAAAAAGGACACCCTCCGCGCTCTCAAGATGGACGAAACGGCGAGACGGCGCAGGAGAAAAACGCGGTGAGCAGGACAGCCTGGAAGAAGGAAAAAAGGGATCTGGAGGGGCAATTGGACGGCAGTCTCTCCCTTTGCCTCTCCCTTTACTACTTCTTGCAAGTGCATAGCAGGGGCGAAGGTCTTGCATGGCAGGTACGACTGACCAAAAACGAACAACGGCTGGTCTGGGCAGGTGCGCAGCAAGAACAAACGAACACAGGAAAGAGCGTCGCTTCTCACATGACCGGTCACCTGGCTGGAGAGGTCTTTTCTCGGGTGGCTGTGCGATTGTAGGAAGAAGAAAGGCCTTCGGGTATGGCCGCATACGACATGGACCAGAGGGAACAGGAAGGCGCTGGCGGCACTGGCGTGGGAAGATGGGGGGTATCCCAATGCCACGGACGGCCCTGGGCGGCCCTGCACGACGAGTCATGGCAGCAGGGGTTGCCTGTTGCATACCGCTTGGGCACATCGCGTCCAGGAGAACGGCATCCTCCACTGCCTCGAGGGGGCGGGTGGCAGGTGAAGGTGGTGGGCCGGCTGCCGGACTTTCCCCAGAGAACGCTCACACTTCACACTGTCTTGCTGCTTTCTTCTTCCTGCTTTGGGAAGGTAGGTGACGATCTACGCAGTCATCAGGAGAGGGTTTCATCGGTGGCGGAGGAGCCCTACGGATGCTTTGTGCGAGTGATCGCGCCACCGTACTTGCACTTGTAATGGAGATCGGCCACCTGTGTTGCGGCAAACGAGACAAATGCAGGCAAAGACTGCTGAACGGGGAAGAAAGAAGTGGAAAAAGAAAACAAAAAAGAAAGAAAAGTAAAAAGAAAGAATGGAAAAAAGAAAGGAAAGGACAGGAAAGGAGAATAGGCGAAGAGGAAGGAGATGAAACGAGCAAAAGTGGACAGGGCATCGACACGGACCACAACTACCTCGGCCTCAGCTGTCTAGAACTCGCCTCATCGACGCAGCCAATCCCGAGTACTGCCCCTGACTGACTCTCGGGCAACTCGTGTGCTGTCGCATCGGAGAGGAGTGACAGAGCAGAGGAGCTTGAAACGACCGTTCACCGGCTTGTCTATGATCCAAGAAGAGGGGAAACGCTTCGGTTTCCATCCCAGTGAGGGCCATATGTCCTCAGGAGTAGCTTATGGCAGCCGTAGAAAGAGACGGACGAGAATTCTCCCGTCAAGCCCCTCCGACGTTTATCACCAGTCCATCCCCGTGACCGAGTCCTCACTTGCTGTGGTTCGTACACAAACTCAAAAACCATAATTGGATATCCATGGACAAGCAGGCCACAGCGTGAGACTTGGCATCCATTGGAAAGTTCCATCCTGATTTCCATGGCCTCCTTTTGGCCGACAACGGTACCATAAAAAACAGCATGGCGTGGCCAGTATACAGCACGTCTGTTCTGGCTGCCCCTCCACCACAAAGCATGTTTCATATAGTAGGCTCAAACGCACATGCCCCTGTCTTGAGGCAATAGCTGACCTGGTGATGTCAGAGCAAGCTCGGTGTGTGAGCCCGTAAACGATGTATGCCCAGTTTCTGGGTCGCCTCTTCCTCGCAGCTGACACGCAGCTGCCAACTTTTAGAAGTCCCGTCGGTGAACCAGCAGGACCGGTCGGACGGGGTGTGGCTATGGCAGATCTGATTATATTGTATTTTCATGTTTTTCAATCTATTTTCTTTACCCTCCATGCCTCTTTTCGGTTTTGAATATCCACCTCGCTCTGCCCTTTTTGAAGCTCCATCCACCACACAACTCTCGTCCCAAGCACAGTGGCCGTCTTGCCTTTCTCGTCGTTCCGGTGGACCGGTTGGGCTCTTGTCCACATCTGTCCTGGCTGTACCGGTCATGCATCCCGATCCAGCGGACTGCTGGAGCTGATACATAGTACGAGCATGTTTGCAAGCCTGCCTATGGGATCTTTCTGGGCGCCCTGACCTGCTCCGTAGTCTGTCCGTCACCGCTTCTGAGGCAAGACTACCACTCACCGAAAGGAGAAGGGTGTATGCAAGCCAGAGATCAGGTCCTGCGGCTACCCAGATCACCAGCGAGGGTGGCCCATGGGAGCTGGACAGAAGAGAGAGGCCGGACCAGAATGGGCAGCTACCTCTCCGGCTGCCTCTCTCGCGTGCCGCCGCTTGGGCTGTCTTTTGTGGAGAGGGTTGCACAACAGCTACACCGCCCCTGTGAGTTGTCCCTATGGCTATCAGCACAGTCTTGCTCTGGCTGCTGGCCCACAGGGGTCCATTGTACGAGGCAGGATCGGAATGCATACGAGGTTGGGGCTGGACATCTCGATGTGCACAGTCGAGCTCGTCGCCTCCCTCAAAGCACTTCCTAGCACAGTAAGACGGAAGATTGTTGAATTAGACGCGTTTAGGCCACTTCCTACGTTTTCCATCCCGGATAAGCTGATCGGGCGATTGCTAAGAGTGGACATACGTGTTCTCGGCCAAAGAACTGGCTATCCTACGTAAAACACGTATATCTCGTATTTTGGGCCTGTGACCATTTTATACGTTTTAACGTCGAGCAGGACAGGAGGAGGTTGTACCCTCGACACGAATCACTCAAGTAATCTGAAATTCAAAAATCAATCATAGAAACTGCTGACATTTTATAATCTGAAACTAAGTACTAAAAACAAGGCAAGAATACAACTCAAGTCTGACGAGTTTCAGTTTCTTCCTCCAATCTGTTGACCGTATAACCAAAAAAAACTAGTAACACAAAAATCATGTACAATACAATCTCCTCCTATGCCTTGAGCCCTTCACGCATAAACTTTCCAAGCTGTTTGGCCTAAAGATGTTAGCTGCTGCCAGGAAAAAGGACACGGGTAAAGCAGACTTACCAAGTCTCCGTGCATCATCGAGAAGTGATTGCCCGGCATGTGCCGGATCATCATCTTGTCCACGTCCAGGAACTCGTCCCACCGGTTCGGGCCAAAGTCGGTGCGGTTGTCCAGCAGGAAGAGCGCATGGCCCTCCGGATACGGCTCCGGGCGCGGGTCTGTCGGCAGGTGGCACACGCCGTCCTCGCACCAGATCAGCACGACCTTGGGGCAGCGGTCCTTGGGGATCGGCTCGGCCGTGTAGTTGGACAGGGCTGTGACCGAGGCGGCAAAATGCGGCAGCAGCCAGGCCGGCACCTTGTCGGCGTCACCGTCACCCAGCAGCCCGATGCTGGCAAACCAGGCGTGCAGACCCTTGGGCAGCGGCTCGATCGTGACGGGACACGGCGCGTCGATGAAGACGATGTGCGCCACCTCATCACCGGCCTTGATCAGCTGGTGGACAATCTCGTACGCGATCACGCCGCCGGCCGACCAGCCCGCCAGACTGTAGGGTCCGGTCGCCTGGCGCCGCTTGATCTCGACGATGAACTTGGCCGCCATCCCGTAGACGCCGCAGTTGTACTCCTCTGGCGTCTTCATAAAGGGCGAGAAGAGGCCCCAGACGGCCCAGTCGCGGCCAATCTCGTCGATCTCGGTGTAGGATGTGGCGCTGCCGCTGCCGTCCGGCACGATGAAGAGGTTGTGCGTCGCCGTGCGCTGACGACCCTGCAGCAGCACGGACGTGGCCTTGCGGTGTGGGTAGTGGTCGACGATCGACGTGGGTGGCGGCAACTTCTCAAACGGGTCGGCTGACTCCAGCCGGATCACGCTCTGGGTGAACGACACGGTCTTGTCCTCGGGCGTGGACGAGGCCTTCTTCTGGGTCGTCGTCGCTGGCCGGTCCTCGATTCCGAGAGCCCGCTCGACCTCCTTCAGCGACGGGTTCGACACGAAGAGGTCTGACGGGATGTCAATGCCCGTCTTCTCGCGCAGAGATCCCAGGATCTGCAGGCTCATCAGCGAGTCCATGCCCAGGTTGGCCAGGTCCGGTGCAGCCAGGATCTCGTCGACCTCGACGCCCATCTCCTCGGAGATGGTCTCGCGCACGGCCTGCTGCAGACCGGCAGGACCTTCGCCTCCCCCCTTGACCGAGCCGTTCTCACTGTCGTCCATGGGCGTGGTCACGTCCGAGTCCGACTTGAGCTCGTCGACCTCCGAGTCGTCGCTGGAGCCCGAGTCCTCGGTCGACGGGTTGCGCTGACGTCCGGTCTCGAACTGGGCCAGATAGCCCTTGAAGCTGCCGATCGTCGGCTGGTCCACAAACACGTTCGAGTGCAGGTCCAGGTCGAGCTCCTCGCGGATGCGCCCGCTGACTGTCAGTGCCATCAGCGAGTCGACGCCCAGGTCGGCAAACGCAATATTGTCGTCCAGCTCGTCGTGCGACACGCCCACTTCCGTCGCCAGAATGTCCATCACCTCGCTGGTGATCGACTTGAGCTTTTGGTTGACCTTGCCAATGTTGGCGTGCGTCACCACCTTCTTGTTCCGGGCTGCCGCCGTCTTGGCTGCCGCTTTGGTGCGGGCTGCCGGCACAGTGGCCGCAGCTGCTGCTCCGGTCACCGCAGCCGATCCGCGAGGCGGCAACACCAGGTTGAGCACCTTGCGCGGCACCGCGGCAAAGCGCACGTCGCCGGCCACGCCGATGATGCGGTCGCCGTCAAACACATACGCATCGCCGGCATACATCGTGGTGCCCTTGACCGGCTGCATCCGGATGTAGCTGCGGTACGTCTTGGCCACGTCCGGCCGCTCGACAAAGCGCAGCGAGCCCCAGCCGTGCGAGATGAAGACCTGGTTGCGTGAGTCGATCGCATCCGTGGCGTTGACGATGAAGCCCGAGATGTGGCACATGCTGTCGATCCAGTACGGGTTGAAGAAAAAGTTGTCCTGCATGCCGGCTGTCTGGAACTGGACCTTGGCCGTGGCCTCGCACTGCTGGCTGTCGATGATCACCTCGTCCATGCCGCGGTAGTAGGGAGCGTAGTCCACCAGCGCCGTGAAGAGCTTGTAGGCCATACCACGGCTCACCTTGGATGCCGTGCCCTGCGCCTCGCCCGCGTGCAGCGCGTCGACCCGTCCACGGATCAGGTAGCTGACCCGCTCAAACTCGTCGCACCACCGCTCCTTGTCGCCGTAGAGCACCCGACAGGTTCCGTGGACTGTCCGCTTGGCGCCTTCGCCCGCGCTGAACGATATGTCCAGGTAGCCGTCCGCGATGCTGCCTCTGGCCGCGATGTACAGCATGTGGCTGCTGCCCGACTCGTCCAGGATCAGCGTCTTGGTCACCTCCACGTTGGCCACGTTGATCCCGATCTTGGCCACGGCTGCATCGTCGGCCTCTGGTCGTGCCAGCCGGTACGCGTAGTCGCCCAGTGTCAGCGCCATGTCGGCGTACAGCGTAGATGGGCAGAGCGGTGCCCCGTTGACCAGGTGGCCCATCAGTGCCGGTCGCAGGTCTTCGCGCAGCAGATCGGACTCGGCGTCGATCGTGATCGTGTCACCTTTGACCAATTCGTGCACCACCTCCTGCACGCTCGACGTCGACAGCTTCGGCTTGGCTGGCTCGATGGCCGCCACCGCCGTCTTCAGCGATGCTGCTCCGCGGTTCTTCGTCAGGCTCCAGTCGCCCGAGTACTGCAGCCAGTAGTTCTTCTCGTCGAACGCGTACGTCGGCAGGTCCAACAGCCGTGTCGATGCCACAAAGTCGCGGTGCAGCTCGTTCCAGTCCACGTTGAGTCCGGCCGCGTGCAGCGTGCTCAGCGTCGTGCTCAGCGTCTTGTCAGCCACCTCGGCCCGCCGAACCGTCGGCACCGCAATCGTCGTCGCCCCAAAGGCCGCCTTGACCATGTTGGCGCATACTGGATGCGGCCCGACCTCGAGCCAGACCGTCTTCTCGTCGATCGTGCCGGCCTGTTGTGCCGAAACGAGTCCACCGAGGAAGTTGACCGCTTCGCGCGCGTGGTCACGCAGATACGCCCCGTTGATCTTGCCCGCACCGTCCTCCACTCCGATCAGCTTGCCTAGTAGCGGCGAGATGACCGGCACCGTCGGCTTCTGGAAGCAGACCCCGCCGGCCAGACGCTCAAAGTCGTCCAGGATCGCGTCCACCTGCGCCGAGTGGAAGGCGAACGGCACCTTGAGCTGCGTGCACTTGAACCCGTTGTCACCCAGGATCGTGGCCAGCTCGGCCACCTCGGCTGCTGTGCCGCTCAGTACTGTCTCGCGCGGCCCGTTGATGCATGCCACGTTGACCGTCTCGGCCAGCTCGCCGAGCGCGTCCTTGACCACCGACACCGAGCCCTGTACCGCCAGCATCGCGTGCGTGCCTGCCGTGCAAGCCTTGACTAGCAGCTGCGCCCGCGCGCCCACGAGGTAGATCGCGTCGCTGGCCGAGAGCACGCCGGCAATGTGCAGCGCCGCGTACTCGCCCAGGCTGTGGCCCAGCACCGCCGCCGGACGCACGCCCCAGGAGATCCAGAGACGGGCCACCGCCATCTCGAAGCAGGCTAGGCCCAGCTGCACCACAACCGGGCTGAGCGACTGCACGTCCGGCTCGCTGCCGTCAATCAGCGGCAGGAACGACGGGAACCCGTGCACCTTGGCCACCTGCTCGAACTCGTCGATGCTCGATCGGAACACCTGGTAGTGAGCGTACAGGTCCTTGCCCAGTCCGGCGTACTGCGAGCCCTGGCCGGTGAAGAGGAAGGCCACCTTGGGCTGCTCCGGCGAGACCGGTGCAAAGGTGCCCTGCAGTCGAGTCTTGAGCGCGCTCTGAGCGCCAGCCAGGTCGCTGGCCACCACGTTCATCCGCCAGTAGTGCTGGATTCGCCGTGCCGTGGTCGTGTAGGCCACGTCGGATAGCGGCGTGGCGGCGTGCTCGGCCATCCAGGCCACCAGGCGCTCGGCGTTGCGCAGCATCGACGCCTTGGACTTGCCCGTCACTGCCACCACATGGCTCGTGCGTGGGTCTGCCGTGGCCGGTGCCCGGACAGGGCCGTCCTCGAGCAGCAGCCCGGTGTTGCCGCCGGCAGCGCTGAAGTTGTTGACAAAGATCCGCCGGGGAAGGCCGTCGTGGCGCTTGAAGGGCGTCATGTGAAAGGCAATGTTGACGTTGCGCTCGCTCAGGTCCTTGGGGAAGCCCTTGTTGATCTCCTTCTTGATCCCGACGTGTGGCGGGATCAGGCTCTTCTGCATCATCATGAGCACCTTGATCAGCGCCGTCACGCCCGAGGCCGCCTCGCCGTGGCCGACGTTCGCCTTGACCGCGCCCAGGTACAGCGGCCGGCCGGCCGGTCGACGACGTTCAGCTGGAGCAAACACGTTGGTGACGGAGAGCATCTCCGTGCCATCGCCCGCCTGCGTGCCCGTGCCGTGCATTTCGACATAGTCCACGTCCAGCGGGTCGACTCCGGCATCGTTCAGGATCGCCGACGAGAGCACCGACTGTGTTGGTCCGTGGGGGTGTGTGATGGAGATCGCGTCAGCCGAGTGGTTCGTAGCCGTGCCCAGAACCACGGCCAGCACGTTGTCCCCGTCTGCCTCGGCATCCTCCAGCCGCTTCACGATGACAGACGCGCAGCCATCGCCGCGGCAGTAGCCGTCCGCACCGTCGTCAAACGTTTGGCAGTTGCCCGTCTTGGAGAGAAACTGTCCTCGGCTGAGGCCGGCAAAGATGTCCGAGTTGGTCATGCACGACAGCCCACCCACAATGGCCGTGTCGCAGTCGTGTGCCCACAGCGACGTGCAGGCCACGTTCATGGCCGCCGCACTGCTGGAACAGGCCGTGTCGATGTTCAGGCTGGGACCACTGAAGCCAAAGTGGTAGTTGATCCGGCCGGGGCCAAACGCCCGCACGCCGCCTGTGATGTAGTATGTGTCGACCTCCTGGGCTGCGTTGATCTCGCGCCAGTCGTCCGACGTCTGTCCGTAGAACGTACCGATGCGGTCGAGCCGCGTGCTCGGCGTCCGATTGGGCACATAGCCCGACATCTCCAGCGCTTCGTAGGCCGTCGTCAGCGCCATGCGCTGCATGGGGTCCGTCTGCAGCGCCTCGCGCGGCGACATGTTGAAGAATCGCGGGTCGAAGAGACCCGGGTTCTCGATGAAGCAACCATACGGCGTGTGGCTCGTGTTGACCGCCTTGCCGCTCGGGTCCACGTGTGTCTCGGCCGGGAACCGCTCCTTGGGCACCACCCGGTGCACGTCCAGGCCCTTGGCCAGCAGCTCCCACAGCTTCTCATGGCTAGCTGCGTCTGGGAAGCGCCCGGCCATGCCGACAATCGCCAGCTTCGGCCGACGCCGAGCCCCATGGTTGCCAATCGTCGGTGCAGGCGCTCCGGCCACACCAGCCGACCCGAAATCCGGCTGCTGCACAACCGACACCTTGAGCTCGGTCTGTGACCGCACCAGGTTCGCCAGTGAGCTCGCGTTCTGCGTCGGCCCAAACGGAATCACCACACACTCCACGCCCGTGAATTCGCGGGCTATGTCGAGGCAGCCGTCCACGACGCGCGAGAACATCAGCGGTTCGTTCAGGATCTCGTACACAGCCGCTTCAAACAGCGACGCTGTCGATGTCTCGCTGAACCACGTTCCAGTGGTGCAAGACATCACCGCCGAGCGTGGCTTCGTCTTGAACAGCGCATCCACCACCGCTGCGTCTTCGAGCCGGAGAATCTTCTTCACGTCCGCCCCCGCATGCAGGTGGCTGGCGTGGTACGGTCCATACACTGGAATCGACGTCGACCGGCCCAGCTGGCCCGTCGCTATAAATGCCTCCAGAGACGGCGGCGGCCCAGAGACCGCCACGCTGCTTGCTGACACGGCGCTGATGTAGATCTGGCTGGCTTGGGGAAGAGACTGTTTTGGTAGTTTGTCAGTTTTGGCTTTGGCTTTGGAAATGTGGAAATGGAATTGAGGGTTGCCGAGAGGGGATTAATAAGCAGTGCCGGTGCATCAAAGTGGAAGGAACAAACCTTGCCATGGCAAAACTCGGAAAGAACCTTCCGGGTCTCCTCCTCCTTCTGGCTGGGGAAGATGTATGTCCAGCTCTCAGAGCGGCCGGTTGCAGGACTAAGGCGGTCGGCAAGCTTGGCCACGTGAGAGCCTGTCCGGAATGCCATCAGCACAGCCTGCACGCCCACGGGCACAAGCGAGGACAGCGACGGTGTCGAGGCGATGGCCACAGCCGCAAAGAGGCCCGAGCATAGACCGGCTAAGAAGGTCTGGTCGTGTCGGATGATATCCTCATAGTGCTTCTCGCCATGGCTGAAGGACAGTTAGCCAGTCGGTACGGTTCATTTACAGCATGAGGACTGGCTCTTACTCAATGTAGTGTGCAAGCTGTGTGATGCAGAGCAAAGCTCCGTCCAGGCCGGGGTGCTTGATATCTTGAGAATGGTACTTCTCGTTCAGCTGCTGGATGGTCTTGAACACCGGGAGCTTCGCACGCTCGATCCGGTGGAGGCCCTCGACTTCCTTCCGCAGAGCCTCAGTGGCCTGGTTCAGGAAAGCCTGGGCAAGGATGCCTGTGTTGTCCTGTCGGCAGAGTCCGGACAGGAAGGCGTACGTGTCGAGGGACTGATCCCCAAAGAGAAGGAATGCCAGCCTGTTAGCCATGGTGGCTAGGTATAGAGGAAAAGACTTCTGGACTGGAACTTTCTGGGTCAAGGCGTGGTTGTGGTGTGAGAAGTTGCCGAAGTGCCAGAAATCGTAAAGGCTGTGATGAGTTCAAGGCATGAGTGATGATGAAGGCGGATGGGTAGGAGAGACTTGACGGTAGGAAAACAGGCTTTCCACCTGTCTTATATACGAGACTTCCAGATGAGCAGTTGACCACCAGGACCGAGCGATAGTCAGAGAAGGAGAGAATCACAGACGGACTGAGCCCTAGTGGATACCATCCAACGAGGTATCCCAGCCAGCCAGCCAGCCACCCCCATCGACCAGCTTCCGCTCCGTCCTCTCGTGTCTCTCCTGAACTCTCTCAATTTCCAGTTCCTCCTAGATCCCATACTTGCTCGTACGAGTTACGGAGGAGGGGTGTGCGTGTCGATAAGCACACGCCCTCGATCCATCTTGCCGGTGGAAGGCCGCAGTCCGGACCTGGTAGGCTTTCGGTCACCGAAACACATCCAAGGTAGTCAGGCACTTGCCGTATTAGGCGAAGTGAACGTCCAAGAAGACCTGGCCGCCGCTTGGATCATTCCTACTAGCACCCTAGACTCGACTACGAGACGGGTACTTCTTTGCAGAGTATTGGGTGGGGGTGACGGTTGTAAGTGCCCGCACAGGGGTGTATGAGATAGGCTCATCGCTTGGGGCTCCAGTGACGTACAAACGGGACCAAAAGGCCAGAACAAGAATAGCTACGGTACAGGTACGGAGTAAGCTGCTCCTGGCCGACTACGGCCGCTTCGGTTGGCCGGTTTGATATTGGCATTGGCCTGGCTCTTCCAGTTGGCGCCCTGCCCTACTCCCAAGCTCAGGAATCCCTGCCATGTAAGACGAGAACCGGCCGGCCACATAGTATGCAAGTATCTCGTTCATCAGGGGGGAGTCGGAGCTGAAAGACGTCGGGTATCATACGAGATGCATACGGGCTTTACAATCCGATCTAACCGCTGTCCGTCTCCATTATGCGTTGGCACCGCAGGGAGGCCAGACAGGATGTGCCAGTGCTGGTGCTGTTGTCCATCCCTCGGGCAGCCTTAAGATGCAAACTTCCTCGGCACAAGTCCACATGCCCACGAGTCCTGCTAAGGAGGGGAAGATCTCGCTTCAAAGAGCAGAAGGTCCGAAGGCCGCATCTTGACAGCCTCCGCATTGCCTCTCCCTTATCGCGAATCCTAGCGGGTCAGAACGAGAATGGAGGACTATGTACATACCACCCACGAGTGCACGCAGAAGACAAGAGATACCTGGGGCGGCGGGAGGGTTGCGGCAATACGACAGAACTGCTTAGAAGGGAGGCGGTTTGTCCGACAGCTTCGGAGTTCCCCATGTTATGCGAAAGGAGCTTCCACAGCGCGAGACACTTGCTCGTAAGAAAGGTCGTCGAAGCGACCGTTTCTCCAGTTAATCGTAAGATAGCAGCATCCATAGTAGCCGGTGGGAAGTCCAGCTTGTGACGATTGGGTCGCCGTCCGAATCGCATCACGCCCTTTCCATCGGTACTTCAGCCGATACCTCTTGTTTTTTTGTCAAAAAGAAAGACCGTGACGTTTCATCCAACCATCGGACATGGCAAACACAAGCTAGACGGGAAAGGAGCCTTGCACGAGCCGGACGGGAAAATGATATATCCGCTGCAGCCGCTCGAAGTAAGTTAGGGGCAAGCAAGAAAAGGTTCTTCGGTTCTTTGGCCGTAGACAAGTCAGGCTGCTAGTTGCCAGCCTCAGCAAGTCCGAGGTTTGAGTGTGAAATCAACCTGCCCCACGTGCAGACTCGTATGTGCCTTGTGCATGGACGCCTGTACACCGGTTCACTTGTACACTTGTACACTTGTATACTTGCACTCCCACAGCTTCACAAGCTGCGTACGGGCACTGTAGAAGGCAATAATTCCGCGAGCAGGAAAGGCAATCCATCCGGGCAGCAAGGGGATCTGCAGCTGTGTTTCCCGGACGGGGCAACGATCGTCCGGGCTAGCGGTGAGATGCCGTGCAGTGTCGTTGTCACAGTTTTGCCTTTTGAAGCCCCGGCCAAGCGGAGAGGCGCAGCCGTCAGGTCGTGCGATGGAAGAGGCGAAGAAGTTTGTGTCCGGACGGCAGTGATGGATGGTGTGTGGCATCAAATCTTACATCCCACATCATTGCATAGCAGTGCAGCCGAATGGGACTGTTCCGGACTTAGAGGACGCCCTTCAGCCGCCGGCTGTGCCGTGTTGCTCGCTTTCTATTTTCATTCCGCCTTTCTTATCACTGGTAGCCCTGCGGTAAGGCACAGCTGCTTGTCCGAACAGCTTCCTTGTCCGTTTGATCTAGTCTCCGCTGTTGCTTTGTATGTAACTGTTTGACAAGGAGAGCATGTAGCACTGATCGCAAACCCACCGTGGTGGATCGGCCAAGCCTCGCATCATCCGTCAACCAAGCTGGCGGCTTTGGAAGACAGCAAGAAGGGCTGCCAGCTGCGGCTTGTGGCCGTCACCTCATTTAGACATTCGCTGTACATAGTAGGATCCTAGTACGGACTTCATTGCTTGAATCGATCGGTGCGAGATGATCAGGATCAGGACAGCGGATTAGTCCCCTGGCTCACGGATGGGTGAACTATGCCGTCTGTCTTACCCGTCTTTGGTCGCCGTCCTCGCCTTCCTGACCGGGATCATTGTCGCCGACATATATCGTGCAACCAATACCTGACCGTATTAAGCCATCAGGCTGTCCCGAATCTGCCCTGGTCAGTATCGCAGTCGCTCGGGCCCACAACCGGGCAAACAAGACACTGAAGAAAAAACGGACCCTAGCCATAAGCCGCATCAGAGGGGTGTCTTGTCAGCGAGAGAGGCTCCGATTGCATCAGCGGAGGGATTAAGGGCGGTGTGAAAAATAAGAATAGCGCCATCTCGCGCATGCCCAATGACATCAGGTTGGTGCCGAGGACAAAAGCTTGTGCATTCTCTGTTGAGGGTACGGGGAGCCGATGTGGAAGAATCGGAAGTCGGTGCTGCCAGGAACAAGCCAATTGACTTGTGAAGGGAACGTGAGACGATAAAGCTATGGCAACGCTAACCGCGTTTGATAACTGCGGGACGAGGCAGTGGTCGCTCCTTCCAACCAATCGCTTTCGGGGCAGCTACGAGTCCGGGATCATTATCGCCTTTTCATCCTTTTGACGGTCTGCGCATGCAGTCTTCTGTTTTTCTTTAGTTTCACGCAGCAAATGCACTGCCTACAGCATGGTGAGATACGAAATTCTACAGGCTACCAGCAACCAGTATACGCGGAAAGCAGGGGTACAATTGACAAGATCGCGGAACGACTGATACGAAACGATCGAGAAAGCACGGCGTGATGGCAGTTGCATGACGGAGTCGATGACCTGCAAGTATCTCAGCCACACTCTGTTCGTCGCTGGTAACGGGGTGCTGCGGTTAGCGAGCTGCTTCCGTTTTGTTTCAATGTAGGTCCGGCGGAGCAGTGCATCGAACGACCACACGGTATGATATTGGCTTAGTCGAATATCAGCTCCGGCGACATGACATCCGGGATGGCGGCTGAAAGTAAGGGAACATGGGCCGAACTGGACAAATCGCAGCCCAACAACAGACGGCTGGATCGAACGGCGCCTTACCACATCGAATATCGACAATACAAGACATGGCCTAACATTCGGTCTGTGCTGTTGGGCTCGTCCGGATGCACCTTGTCTATTTCTGGACATGCAGCAGCCTGGAACACGTTTCTCGTTTGGTTCGGTTCCAAGACTCAACAAGCAGCTCATCCAGCCAACAGGTTTGGGCAAGCAGTCATCTACACTGCTGCCAAGCGACGATCCGCCTCTCATGACCACACGAGTGGAAAGGCGTGAGCAAAACTACGGAAAGAAAGAAAAAGTACCTCGTATGGGGCAACAAAAAAGCACTTCGGACCTCCGGCCAGGGTTGCAGCTAATACGAGCACATCACAAGAAATGGCACTAAAGCCAAAGCCCGTCTGGCTGACTGTGCCCATAGTCAGATAATATGCTGCGCCGTATCTTCGGGCCTGTTTCCACTGTTTGCTGGGCAGCAGCTGCTAGCCTGATTCTTATGGAGCGCGTCAATGGGTTTTTGGCGTCTCATATTCGGTCATGCACTGTCATGACAGCAGTGAGGCCGTCAGGCCTGCTGCCGGGATGTCTCGGTGTGTGCCTGTCTACAGGACAGAAGTTCAGCGCAAGCAAGGAGAGCAGGAGACATGCACACTGTCTCATTTGATTCTTTCTCGACATCGTTGCTGTGCTGCCAGGTGGCTGCGGAAATCATGAAGCGCCTGCATGGCTCATGTCTCGGCCAACAGGTTGGCTCTAAACTGTCAGCCTCTCTGTCCCGCTCTCTCGCACTCTCGCGCCATTCTCACCTTGCGGTGAGCCAGGCCACCAAAATTGGTGCACAAAGAGCTTGGGCCGAGGCACTTCAGGATACAGCAGACGGCACGAGAACGCTTCCAGTGTCAATATTGAGAGGATGTGCAGATTTCCGGACACGGCGTGTTTTCCGCCCATTGGCTCGGTAAAAGATATCTGCATGTACAACTCGGGGCTGTTCTGTTCGCTGGCTGCAAAACTGCAAGACTGCAAGAGGCTGGTGGGGAGGACCTATTCCGGGACAGACAGCAAAAACGGACAGCACACGAGACAGAATCCTAGGCCGGACAGGCAGGTTGGGCGGCTGGTGTCTCCGGCCAATGTGGCAGTCTGTGCCCAGAACGCTGTACGACGGCATGGGCTTCCCTGCCCAACCTCCTTCGCCGCCTCTTCGTGCTTGTGCAAGCGTGAATGACCCTGTGTACCGGTGACACCTCGTTCTCTCGTTTAAAAGACGTCTGGACGAATGGATGCCTCTTCCTGTCGGAAAGGGTCAGCTGGCCGTCCAGCTCACGGACAGGAAACACCGGTGATGTTTTCTCGAGCTTGTTGATCCTCGATATCTGGATGTCAGCTGACAGGTGGGGGCCAGGCCGCCCATTTCTGATGCCTTGGCACTCTGCCATCCAGGTCTTCCCTCTAGATTGCCTGATGGACAAGGGTCTGGGTCGTTTTTCCCCCAGTTGACCTCCGAAGATACGGTCCCAACTACTCCGTACGGTCCAGTATTTGCCGTCTTAGTGGTCTCCGGCCACCAGATATTCGTCCTTCTGGGGCATCTAACCCGTTCGGACAAGCCGTGTTGTTGACAGTCCGTTCCGCTCATCCTCCTGCTTCTCCCTATTCGTCACTTCCGTTTGTCTTGTCAGATATCTAAAGACGTCGTCCGGAGACCGGCAGCTACGGGACAACAAACTACCCGTTCTGTATCCCCTATGCCCAAAATGGCTGCGAGTTACAGCGCACGAGCCTCTCCTGCTTCACGGCTGCCTGGAGGAAGACGAGCCGACGAGGGACAACACAACACCGGCGGGGCCAAAAGAAAGCTCCGCTTCTCAGAATGGATTGGTTGCAGAATCATCTGTAATATGGCATATGCTTCCTAATTCAGGGCTGAGAGGCATTGTAGAATACGTACTTCGTACACTCCGTCTATGGGTACCTTGCTAAATCCCACCCCTCTTCACTCTTTGGCTGTTGGGTAGTGTCTTGGCATCTACCTACCAGAAGAAGATGAGGTTCTTTCCTGTTGGACGGGGGGGAGTGAAACAAGGGGACGGCCAGCGTTGCCATGCTCTATAGAGCTATGTACGACTGTGATGGGGGTCGATGACGACGCTTCCGCGTCAATCTGTAAATCTCGAGCCGTATATCAAGCAGGTCTTTCCTCCCGAGTGTAGGGTGGAGACGGAAAGATTGACTAGGTCTTCATTTTCTCCAATACATCCTACTGAAGCATACTTTTCAACTATCTGATCAAATCTAGAAAGAAGCAATCTTGAATGGATTTACAGGAAAGGCCGCTTCTTTTGTCTTTGGCTGCATTGCCTGTATAAGCAGGACGTCGGATAATCAGGTAAGCACTTTAAAACATTGAATCTACGAGATCAGCTTTTTGATTATTACAATCTTGAGTGCATACCCCCGCAGCCGCTCATACGTTGGTGAGAAGACGACACGCACAACAGCACTGCGTTTCTTGGAATGGACGAATGGAAACTTTATTAACTTGGTTCATACGACGAGTCTGAATATTTTTCTTTAGGGGAAATGGCAGACAATTTCAAAAAGAGAAAGCCCTAGACTTGCACATGCAGAGAGGGGTGAGCAGAAAAGAAGAAAAGAAGACCCAAAAAGAAAAGAGAAAGCATATTCTGCCGTCTGTAGTGCAGAGCGGCTCTAGGATGCGCCAGCTCGGGGCTTGTAGCGGACGGCTGGAGCTGTTGTTGCTTCAGACGTTGACGTTGTTGATACGTACATCGCACTGGGGAAAGGTCAGCGGCCAGGGAGAGAGAACAAGAGAGGGGACAACGCACCCAAGATACGACGTGGAGGGCACGGTCTGGAAGCCGGTAGTGTTCAGGGGGTCCACGGTGTTGCCGATAGCATTTCCCTGATAAGGAATGCCCATCTTCTTGCAGTTGGCAATGTGGTCGTCGGGGAAGGTGAGGCCCTTGAGCTGGTCGGGCTCCTGGATGATGGTGACGGTAAGGCCCATCTCGACATGCCACTCGATGTGGCAGTGGAAGAGGAAGACGCCGGGGTTCTGAACCTTGAAGCGGATGACGACATAGGAGTTGCCGTTGACGGCGATGGTGTCACGACGAGGCGGCGTAGCCGGAAAGGTGCGACTGCTGCCGGACCAGAGGCCGGTGTTGCTGGAGGGCCGGTCGAGCACTTGGAACTGGTGGCCGTGCAGGTGGAAGGGGTGGATGGCGGCGTCCTGGTTGTTGACGACCAGCTCGACGACCTCGCCGTCATCGACAATGTAGGGCTGGACGGCGCCATAGACGAGGGGGTTCGTGTTGTTATCGCCAACAGTGGCGGCGGTGTAGAGCGTGGGCACGGTCTGGTCGATGTACGTCTTGTTGTTGAAGCAGGCACGCGGATAGCCGTTGACGTCGTCGCAGAAGCTGAAGTCGAGCGTGATGGTCGTGGTGACCGGACTATAGGCCGCGAGGCTGTCGTAGGGCTGGAAGTGGGCATCGTCGACGGGCTGCCACTTGGCGACGACGTCGTCAGAAAAGGTGCCGTTGGGCTTCATGACGAGCTGGCCGGTGTAGTTGTGCGGCCACACGATGCCCGAGGCCGCATCGACGGCATAGTCGCGGTTGATGTCGAGCGACAGGAGGAAGGGATAGTTGCGGTGGTCACGTGAGATGCCTGAGATCAGCACGTCGTAGCGCTGGGCCGGGCTGATGCGTAGCTGGTAGGCCTGCTTCTGGGTCACGTACGAAGCGTCGTTCATGATCACCTGCATCGTGTGCGAGTCAAAGTGCAGCATGGCCGAGGCAAAGGCCGAGTAGCAGATGATGCGGAAGCGGTACGTCTTGTTGACCTCAAAGTCGATCTTGGCACCCTGGCCCTCGTTGACGAGGATGTTATCGGGGAAGGGCGGCAAGAACTGCGTGTTGGACGTCACGAGCATGTCCTGCACCAGATACAGGCTCTGGGTGTGGTACCAGTCCGAGACTGTCAGGATGACCTCCTCGTCGTACTGGCCTGCGTACGGGTCGTTGGGGTCGTGAACGATCATCGGGCCTCGCAGTCCGTCCGGGTACTGGCCGAGGTTGTGCGAGTGGTCTGGACCGTCAGCACAGGGCAGTCACGCGAAGAACGGGGAGGCCTTACACCAGAATGTGCCGGGCTCGTCGGCCTGAGCACGATTTGTTAGCAGCTGTTAGCAGGGAAAAGGATCGCATTTACGTACCAGGAAACTGTACGTGATCGAGGAACCAGGCGGCACCGGACACTGGTCGACAGCACTGGGCCCGTCCATCCAGGTCGACTTGGCCTGGCTGATGCCGTGAAAGTGGATGCCGGTCGTCTGGTTGCCCAGCTGGTTGTTCACGTTCACTACAACGGTGTCGCCCACCTCGGCCTCGATCTTGGGACACGGCCACGCGCCATTGATCCCGATGACTGGGCGGCCATAGCCATCCGGCGCGGCATACACCCAGGTGATGTCCCAATCGTACGTCACCGTGGCCGCCCAGGACCCGGCCACCATCAGGAAGAGGTACACGGCCGAGAAGAAGCCGGTCTGATACATGGCGACGGCTTGTACAAGGAAACACGGCAGAACGAGCGGTAGAGGAAGACGGCCCCCTGCGGGCAGACAGGATGGTGCAAAAGAGCAGGCAGAAGTGTATACCTTACGTCAGCGAGAGAAGACGTGTATGGTGTTGATAAGGAGAGAAGATGTAGGCCAAACGAACGGGAGCCTGTGAGGATTAGGTATTATTGGGCAAGAAAGGAAACAGAAAGAGAAACAGGCAGTCGGGCAGTCAGGCAGTTCCCATGGGGGAGAGTGAGCGAGAGAGTGGAGTGGGAGAAAAGTGTTGCGTCGTCGTGAGCGACGTGGGAAGAGACTGCATTATAAGCTAAATAGAAAGCCTCATGTTTCTTTTTTTCTTTTTTTTTTCTTTTTTTTTCTTCTCGTTCTTGGCCCCCCCTTGCTCGTGCCCGTCTGTAAGTCTACATCGTACAGGCAGCTGCTGTCCCTGGGCAATATCCAGGGACCGAGAGCAGCGAGGACAGACACGAAAACCAGCATGGTGTGGGCGCATGGACCATGCTTGCGAAGCTGGCAAAATCAGCCAAGTAGACCAAAGTAGTAAAGTACCACCGCTTGACAAGCCTCACTCTGTGCTTCCAGAAATGGGTGTCTACTCTGGGTAAGAGGGGGCAGAGCAAGGCGTCTGAGCAGAACTGCCCGGCTCCACCTGAACAAGCTGACCAGACAGCCACGCTCTCTTGGCTCAATTCTCTCCGAAGGAACAGGGGCTGCAGCTGCAGCAGCCGCAGCACCAAGGATCATGTATTGAGAGAGCAGAGGAGCGAGACACGAGACACGAGACGCGGGAGGGTGGGGTGGGGTACAGCACGGTGCCGACACTGCTGCGTGGTAGCCCGGAGGACATTGTATAGTTCCGGCGAGCACGGCTTTCGGGGCTAGCTGGTGACCAGACTGGCCATTTCGCTGGACACGATACGCTATGCTCGGGCAGGTGGGAGCCTCGCTGGCAGCAGCAAGAGGAGGTGGAGCAACGGGCAGACCACATGCCCGGTAAAGGAGCTGGTTATTCTTTTCTTGGTCTTTTACTCTTCTTTCCCGCTCGCTTTTTTTTTTCTTTTTTTTTCTTTTCTTTCTTTCTTTCTTTCTTTTTTCAATTTATTTTTATCGATGGGTCCTGTTACTGCAATTGGCAACAGACCCACCCAGTATTGACGGCTTGGCCGACGCTGATTGGTTCTGCCCAAATAAAGCCTTCGGATGTCCGTTAGCTGGCGCAACCAGGTGACGTCAAAGCAACCCGAGCTAGGTAGAGTGACTGCAGCTTAGCAGCAGCTCATCGTGGGCAGCGACTAGCAGCGCTGTGGGCATCTGGCGCCGGCCGCGCGAACACGAGACGGAAAAAGGGAAATTACAAGAGCTAGAAACAAAACACTCGACTAGCAGGAGAAGATCGTAAGCTGAGAAATCCTTCAACACGGCTCGCGCTGACCAAAAGACAGGCATGGCCTGATGCTGGTCCTCTTACGAGCAGTGTAACGGCGTGCTAAGCCATGTGTGCTGTGCTGTGCTTACGATTTTTAAGGGATGCAGTCAAACCAACAGTTAGGCTCTGTTTTTGTTCGTCGACGTTTCGGCCTGAGCGCCATGTCTTCGCCTCCATCAGCCCTCAGCCATTATTAGCCATCAGCCGTCGGGGAGGTCTATCAACAAGGGTAAGCTGGCAGCCTCGGTGTGATGACCAACCATGTATATACATAGCATGCGAGCATGCCAAAAGAAAGAAAAAGCCTAAATAAAGTAAAAAAGAGGAAAATAAGAAAAACAAAAGCGGGTGGGTGAGCGGGTGAGGGTCGCGGCGATGCCAGCAAACGGCATACAAAAGCTGGCCTGTGGGGAGAAGCACCCGTGAGACAGTCTGTGGGTAGGCCAAAGACAGAGGCAATCTGAAGATGCACCAATCCGGCGGCGGGACTGCATGGAAATGGCCTGGTCGGTGCATCTGGCCTGCAGGCAGCCGCAGCAGTCCTCGGCATGGTGACATTCTGTCGCTCGTGTAGCCCACCCCTCGGGAAAGACAAGAGATGCAAGCATGTATCCTGCCAGCACCAGGTCTTGTTTTCGTCCTTTGACCTCGTGTCCGTCTTGACCGAGTGTCAGATGCCTCTTGTTAGTGGCGGCCGAGATATTATATTGCCATTCTCTTTCGGCCCATGGCTGGCGCCTCTATTGTACTCGTATGTACCCAATTGTACCCGTTACAGCATATTTGATTCCAAGACAGTGGCGTAGCGCCTGGTGGCGTCTGGAGAAAGGAAGTTTTCATGAGAGCGAGCGCTCAGACTAGGAAGGCTGAGACTCTGTCGTAGACAGCGGTGACAGGTCCGAGAGAGGGACAAAGACGGTCTGTTGGGATCTCCTTTCTCTGCCACTCTGCCACGCTCTCTGCCGGCAAGCCCTTGTCATGAATCTTTCAGCCGTAGCTTCTTTGCGCTCGTATTTCCAGCATACGGATACGAGTGATGCTGCTCGTGTGCTCGCACAGAATACGGCGAAGCGATTGGTTCTCGGGTCGACAAATTGGTCAGGGGAAACTGTCATCGCAGAAAGTACCAGTGTATCCTAGGCCCTGAAGAGAGAAGCACGAAGTTGCAAGGAAAAGAAGGGATGAAACTAGCTGAACGACACAATGGGCTGAGCAACGGAGTACGGTCAAGGAACAAAAAGTAGCTCCCGGACGAGACAGGCACAACCATCCTTCCACAGTCCAGGCTGAGGCAGCGAGATGAGGAGGGAGGTGAGCGGGATCAATAGGAAGTACGGAGTACACAGGATATGCAATTGGCGCGACCAGAAAACCAGAGTGCGGTTATGTAAGCTATATAGAACAGAAGACCATCTCGGAGGTTTTTTTCCTTATTCCCCCCGTTCTAAACGCCGTGCCAACTTGTTCGTCTCATCTATAGCGTAGGTGGGTAGAACAAGCAACTTCTGGCGAGTGGATCCGGGCGATGCCGCCAAGAGCAGTTGGACCGTTTGCCTCTCGCGAAAGGCTGAGAGGCTAACGATGGCGCTCGTGTAAATCTACCCTAACTACGAAAAGCACGATACGACCATGCAGCTCACAATCAGCGGAAGTCCTAAAGTGCAATTTAAAAACGTATGAGCGTGCGAGCAAAGCTGTTGGAACAAGTCGCTGGATTGGACGCCAATGCTGCTGCAGCTTCTCCTCATTCCTGCCTGACAGACCGCTTCTTGAAACCGGTCCTGTCATGGGTTGCTGCTGCACGAACAACAGCGTGCTGGTCGCATGCAGCAAGCTTTCCCCATGCTCGCTTTATTGCCCGTGCCAACCGGAAATAAGGGATGAAAGCACGCCAAAACAGCCATGGCTCTGTACTATTGGACAGCAGGCTGCCAGCCAAATGGCGTTGTCTCGTTGGTGGGCCGACGGCTGAGCTGCCCTCGTCTCGGCCACCTGGTGATAGCTTCCTGCCGTCATGGTGCGTGAATTGCGTCTTGCATCCTCTTCTTGTGGCCCGCAGTGAGAGGACGCAGATCAGTTGTGATTAAATGATGAAAAGGACGGGGGAACAAATGAAAAAAAAAAAAAAACACTGCACGAAAGGGGGGTAAGGCAGTTGGCCCAATCACAGCCATGGCGCTGCTCGTATTTTTTGGGGAATATAATTCAATACATGTGATCCTGTCCGGTGCCGTTGGTTGTTGGCCAGCCAAATACGCCGTCTTACTCCCGATGTGGTTGAATTATAGTTTTTCTAAAGGCAAATCGGCAGTGCGAGAGGACGCTCGGACCATGCAGAGGTCGACCGAATTGCCGCATCGGGCTACGGCACAAGTGTAAATTAAGTCAACAACGGCAAGCGCAAACGAAAACACGCAATGTTGGTATTGAGCATTGCCACCCATCCAAATAGGCCCTTAGATATTAGGCCTAGAAAGGCGCGCTGCAGGCTAATCAAGACCGTCCGCGCCTTGCTGACGGTCAGACGATCCGCACGTCTCCAACACCCGTCCGGCACCAGCGCTAGATGTAAGATGGCAAGTGGGCCGTCTGACCGTTATCACAGACGAGAGCTGAGTGACGGTGGCGTCCGTAGGTGACAAAAAAAAAGACGAACAAAAAAGGAAATCCCGGCTGTGTGATTATTCATGATACTCAGGTCACGTGAGTATCTTTGACTCCGATCCTACTGCAGCAACATCGCGTCTTCGTCTAGCACGCCAAAGAGGCCCTCAAACTCCTTGGCAATCGTCCTGAGCTCTTCGGCGACCTGGCCGGTGATGAGGGCGTACGCATAGAGCAGCGCGTAGTCCTGTTCCTCGGCCGCGACGCGAATCGACGGACCGGGTGGTGGCGGCAGGTCCGAAAACGGCGAGGCCAGCAGCGACGACGGCGATGCGGGAGGAAAGCTGATGAGCTGGTCCATGGTGAAGGTCGACGTTGTCCCGGCCGTGCCCGCTGTCCCGGCCGTTGCGGCCGCCTGTTCCTTGCGAAAGTGGAAGATCTTGGCCAACAGCCGGTCACGCACAATAGTGACACTCGGCAACGCGTCAGCCAGCGGATACTCGAGCATGAAAGAGCTGGCCAGAACCTGGAAGACGTGGCAGATGCGGTCACATAGCATGGCGCGCTCGGGTGCCGTGTAGAGCAGCAGGGCGCGCTCGCCGTCAGTTAGGCGGGCGGCTCGTCGCTGAGTCAGCAAGCTCATGGCGTAAAAGCCGTCGAGGATGCGATTTGTCGCCGCCATGACGCGGCCGCACGCCGTGAAGGGAAAGGGCCCGCGCAGCTCGAACTCGGATCCGGCGCTCTGGCGCAGCGTTTCCAGCCGGGCTGCGTACCGCTGCAGCGCCGCCTGTTCGCCCGACCGCAGATACGACGGGTGAGCGATGCCGCTGCCGTTTCTGCCATCCGGACTGTCTCCTCCACCGTCGGCTCGTAGGAGCATCGCCAGCGGTCCACGCTTCCAGATGAGACCCATCTGCAGGTACAGCACCGACACGCCCTCCTGGAAACGGTGCCGCGCCGAATTCGGCCACACGACCCGGCACACAATCAGCCCCCACAGGATGCCGGCCGTCACGGCAAGGAACCGATGCTTGGCAATCTCCATGATGAACGGATGCACACCGCCCTCGTCGTCATCGTCGTCGTCCACGCGCTGCGACAGCAGGTACGCGTACAGTGTGATCACGTTGTATGCCAGCAGCGTCGTCCGGCCCACCGGCGTCTTGCCCCGGTCGATCATCACGTAGAAGCTGTAAAAAGCCACCAGCCAGCCGAGAAGCAGCAGCGGCACCGCGTGGCCCTGGCTGATGTTCCAGTTCAGCACCGCCACTGCTGCCCCCGACAGCGTCGCCAGAAACCGCGCAATGGCTGTCGTGTTGGAAGCCCCGACCGTGTTGGAGCACACAATCATGAACGACAGCAGTCCCCATTCGCCTCGCCAGTGCATGTACACCTTGCGTGTCTCTGGAGTAAAGGCCATGCAGGCCCACAGCATTGCTCCGATGCCCACCTTGATTCCAAACCGTACTGTTTTATTAGAAAGAGAAGGAGAAGGAGAAACAAGGAGACAAACAAACTTACTGTCATCTCGCATCAGCACACGAAGGAGTCTCAGCAGCTCCTGTGCAAAACTACGCACGAGCGTGTTGGCCTGTGGTGCCGCCTGCCAGCTGAACGTGTCCCGTCGTTGCACCATGGTGTCGGGGATGCCGCGCGGCATCTGAGACTTGCGAATGGGCCGCACTGCTGGGGTGCCCACCGGATTCGGCATGCTGGCCGTGCCCGCTGCCGTCGCCGAGGCCACGGCCTCGTCAAAGGCCGGCTCGGCCGGGCTCTCAAACGGCAACACGGACGGGAAGCGCAGCTGCGGTGCCTTCCAGAAGAGCAGCCAGCGCCAGCTCCGACGGTCGTGGGTGCTGACGATACGCAGGTCGTCCAGCACGTCGAGGTACTTGGTCATCTCCTCGCCAAAGGCTTGCAGGCTGAAGCTGAAGTGGCCGCAGGCCGCTGCCACCTCCTCAAAGTCGGCCTTGATCTTCTCGGACCGCGGCCGCCCAAACTCAATCGTCTTGTAGAGCTCCTGCAGCGCTGCCGCCCGCGACCCGTTGTACAGCACCAGCGCGTCCGCCAGGCTCTGCCGGTAGTGCCCGTTGACCGTGATGGCAAAGTCGGGCGATGAGCCGAACGGCGGGTCGCGCAGCACTCCCGCCAACGTGAACGCCAGCGACTTCATCGACGGGCCCAGCATCCCGATGAACAGCTCAAATATCTCTGTCGACGTCCGCAGCGTCGCCGTGCTGCCGCGTCGTGAACCGTTGCTATCGCCTGCTGTCGTCGTTGTTGCGCCGATGGACCCGGGCGATCCGACAATGGTGTTGATATTGTCAAGATTGTAGATGATGGTGTTCTTGGTGTTACCAATATCGTTCTCATCCTCGTCCTCGCCATCCTCTCCTGTCGCCCGCCGGCCACCACGCATGCTGCTCTCGTCTGTGCTCTCGTCCGACGCCTCGTCAATGGCTGCCAGCGGCGCTGCCGCACCACTGCCACGCTGAAAGTTCGAACTTGTCCGCAGGAGACCTGGCCGGCTGGCAGCTGGCGAAGATGGCATAAACCCGTCCATCTCTGCGTCTGCAGCCGCCATGGCCTCGCGCAGCAGCTCAAACTGCGTGTTGGCAGCGCTGCGCAGCCCGCCGATCGACTGCGCCAGCGTCTCCATCGACTTGTACACCGACTTCTCCAGCTGGTACAGGCTCGCGTGGCCGACCGCGTAGTGCTCATACTTGGCCTCCCTCAGGTTCTTGGTCATCTGCGCGTGGGCCGCCGTCCAGCTGGCGCTCACCGCCCCGTACTCGGCCGACATCGTCAGCTCGTCCTCGGCCCCGCTGAGGAAGCCGTGTGTGATCATCGCCAGCATGTCGCCCAGCGATGTGGACGCCCGCGTGAGCGACTCGCGCAGCAGTGCCCGTGCTGACACGCGCCACAGAAGCAGGCTGACCGACGACGTCGTGCAGATGCCAAAGACGAGGATCTTGAGCACCTGCACGATCTTCGTGTTCGAGAACACGCTGCTGTACGTCGCATTCTCCTTTGTCACCACAGTGATGATCGCCAGCGACGCCAGCGTGCAGCCCACGTTGACCGATGGGTTGTTCAGCCGCTGTTTGACCCAGCCGATGAATCCAAAGGCAAACCCGATGAAGAACACCAGCACCACCGCGTACGCAAACGTCACCCATCCCAACACCGACCCGAACAGTACCGATGCCGCCATCGACAGCACCGAGATGATCTCCGCGTATGCAACCGCCACCACGCTGATCGCCCCGGCCTCGATCATCGACCCGGCGCTGCGGGCTGGGTGGAAATACACCGTGATTGTCGCCACCAGGTGCTTGCCGTCCGGTTTGCCCAGCAGATCTGACAGCGGCGCCCAAAACGTCCAGAGACTCGCAATCGTGTATGCCACCGTGCACTTGATCACTCCCCGCCCATTAGGCGACTCCATCCACGCCCGAAATCGCCCCAGCCCGTCCGAGGAGGCCCGGCCGATCGCCTCCATGCGCATGCTGAATCCTGACGCCGTGAAGAAGGAGGATGGGTCGTCTTCGTTTTCGTCGCCGTCGTCGTTCTCGTCGTAGTCTCTCCGTCGTGTCCTGTAGCCGTTGAGCACAGAGGGGCTGCCATTGCGAAGAGTGAACTGGCGCCGCGAACGCTCGCCCGTCGACGGGATGATAAAGGTCGAGTTGCGCAGCTTCTGCCCGCGTTAGCCAGCCAGATCAAGTCATGTGTGCCCAAGCTGTGTCACACGCATTCGGCACATGCAGCAGAAACAGGGAACGCTAAGAGCAAAGACGGGAGGATCATTCGTACACTTCGCTTTGACGGCCGGCGAGGCGGCCACTGCTGTGCCGTGCTGCCGCCAGCCCCGGCCGTCGATGTCCCCCCATTCACCGATGGGCTCATCGCCGTGCTCTTTCGCCCGTCTTTGTCGTCGTCAAATCGCCCGCAGACTTTGTCGGCGCTTTCTCTGCGCAGCCGCCTCGCAAGAGCCCAACAACAGAGGGTGTTCGAGACTGAATAATCATTTGCGAATGAAAAATGCTCCTGAAAAGAGGACAGCCACCTGGCAGCCGCGAATGTTGACGAAATACACAACACGTCGCGAAAGGTTGCAAGAAAGGAACGACAGAAGCAATGCCGTGAAGCTGTGGGGCCCCTCAAGAATGAGCTTTTAGCGCGTTGTGGCCTGTCAGGAAGGCACAAGCCCCCCACATGCCACTGCCTATTCCGTCGCTCCCGCCCGCTGGCGCCGATTTGCAGCTGCACAGTGCTGTAGCCATGTGCTAATGGTCCTGTAGCCGGAAGGATGACGCAAAATTGCAGTCCTTTTTCGACTTCCTCACGATGCGGGTTGCCCGACTTCACAGATAAGACCTGCCAGCCCTGCCAGCCTGCCTGCATGTTCTCCCGCGTTGCTCAACCCGCTCTCTGCCGTCTGTTTCTTTCAATTGCCATACGAGCACGTTCCTGCCGCCAGCCTGTGCTGTGCTGCTTCCAGTCAATCTGTACAAATTCAGACAGATCACCCCTCATCTCCAACATGGCCGCTCAAACATCCCCCGCGGCAGCCTCACGGAGGCTTTTTGCTCCGCTTAAGGGCTACACAGCTCAGGGCCGGCCGTCTGCACCCGCCCCGGCTCCTGGCCAGCAGAAGCACCGCCCGCGAGTCCTGAAGGGTGTGGTGTTCGATGTTGACGGCACTCTCTGGTGAGTCACGTCGACCATGCCTCCCACACGAACAGCTTAGGCTCTGACGGCCTTTTCGGACTCAGCATTCCCCAGAACTACATGTTTGGCGAGATGCGTGCGGTCCTCGGCATCGACAAGTCCATAGACATTCTTGACCACATCTACTCCTTGCCCACTGAGGACCAGCAAAAGGAGGCCATGGAACGAGTGCGAGTCGTTGAGCGCCGTGCCATGGCCCTGCAGCAGGCCCAACCAGGCCTGCCAGAGCTCATGGCTTACCTGGATTCGCGCGGTATCCCCAAGGCCATCTGCACCCGCAACTTTGAGCAGCCCGTGAAACATCTGCTGGGAAAGTTCCTTGACGGCCACACTTTCGAGCCCATTGTCACGCGCGACTTTCGCCCGCCCAAGCCCGATCCTGCAGGCATCCTTCATATCGCCCGCAGCTGGGGACTGACACGCTCTGGAGCAGCTGAGGACGCCGCATCCCGCGTCTCGGACGAGGACACGGTCGATCCCGCCGTCCTTCTGGCTGAGAAAAAGGAGGAGGCCATCGAGCAGGCCGCGTCCGCTTCTGCGCCTACGGCAGCAGTTCTTGAGGCCGATGCCTCCAGTCTCATCATGGTCGGCGACTCCATCGACGACATGACGGCGGGACGCAGAGCCGGCGCAGCAACAGTTCTGTTGGTAAACGACGTAAACCGACATCTGGCTGAGCATGCTCACACAGATATGGTGATCGCACGCCTGGACGATCTCATCGATGTGCTCGAGAAAGGCTTCGTCGGCCGGGAAATGTCACACCTTGAATCATAGTCTGAACAGAACGAGGTCTCGCAACATCATTATGGCTGCGTCCAATTGCACTCACTCGGGGCGTGAGCCGTGTCTAGGAACAAAACGGTCCGCCATGCGCCGGCTTATGCTAGGAATTATAAAGTGCATCCGCATCCAGACAGAAAGTACCAGGGAAAACATAGAAACACTGATGCGGGAAAGATACGATCAGTAGAGCTACGGTAGGCAGCACATAAAGGATTGCGTTGTATATATCCAGAGAAAAGGGGGGAGGGCAAAACAAATCAGAAAAAAAAAAGTAGAAAACCCCGCGAAAGGCGGGAAATAAAAGACCAAGCATCGACGTCCCATGTGTAGATTTTTGCTTATTCCACCTCTTATGTTAACCTCATGCACAGCGCTGTCGGGTTTACTTGTTTGGATATCCATTGGGATATGGTTCCATTTTTGAAGACGCATACAAGATTTGTTGCTGCTGCTGTTGCTGCTGTTGCTGCAACAGCAGCTGACGCCGCCGATGCTCGTCTGATGTCTCCTTTTTCGGTGGCAGGGGTGGCGGTCCGCCAACCTTGGGCGCCGGGCGAACAGTAAGGCTGAAAGTACTGTGGCCGGCACTGGATGATGCACTAGACATGCCGTTGCGCAGCCCAACCGGGATTGGTGGCGGGGCACGTGAAACACTCGGAGGTTCCACGGCCACTACTCGCGATCCCAGGCCTGAATGTACAGCCTGTCCATTTGGTCGGCCAAGGCTGTTGTACCCGGAGCCGAAGCTGATGCTATTGCTGGGGACATCCCGACTGGCGCCACCGCTGGTGATGGCCCCGCTCTCGATCCCGTTGCCAGTCCCGCCCCGCGTCGGGGTCCGGCCCGGAAGGCTGGTACTATGTTGGTCACGAGGTGACAGAATATCGCCCACAATGGGGATCTCACCTGAAGTCGGTGTCTGTGTCTGCGTCGTACGGGCATCGCCGTTGTTGGCCGTCGACGTGTCGGTGGAGCGGAGAAGCTCTTGTGTGGCCGGCGACAGCTGCGGCGCGAGGTGGGACTTCCGGTTGTCCCTCTCCATCAAGCCCACTGCCCAGTCTTGCAGGTCGACCGGTGTTCTCTTCGCTGCTTGTACAAATGGGTCGCGGTCCTGTAAACCAACCGAAAAGAGGATTTGTCAGCTGCCAGCTCTTGGTGGAGGAGAGAGAGGGGTCTTACAAAGAGGTCTTGTGGCGTTGGCCTCTCGTCCGGGTTCTTGAAGAGACACTTCTGGATCATGTCTTCGAGAATAGAGGGAAAAGCGTCGCTCTTGGGTAGACGCGGCGCCGGTTCGTGGACGATCTGCTGCAGAAGGTCGAGGATACCAGCTGGAGCACTCTCGGCGTCCGAGAGCTGCTCGCTAGCAGCAAAGGGGAACTTACCAATAGCAAGTTCCATTATGGACAGGCCAAAACTCCACACATCCGACTTGACTGTGTAGCGCTCGCCCTGGATACGCTCCGGAGCCATATAGGTAGACGTGCCCACAAAGGTGTCGGCGATGGAGTTGATCAGCTCGCCAGAGACGCCAAAGTCACACAGCTTGATGGAGCCCCGAGAGTTGACGAGGATGTTGGACGGCTTGATATCGCGGTGCATGATGTGGTGCTTGGCGTAGAGATAGGTCAGGCCGCCGAGCGTGGCCTCGGCGATCTTGCCGAGAACGTCGACACGTATGGGGCCGAAAACGCGGGAGACGCGGTCAAGAGCGCTGGGCGAGGTGCATGCATGTTAGCAGACAAACGGTCACAACTTGCACCGACTGTCTCTCTGCTCCTGCCTTTCCCCATCACGTACCCAACATCCATGTATTCCATGCACATAATCACGTCATTGTTGTCGTTGAGAAAGGAGCCATAAAACGTCACGATATACTCGGAGTGGCAGCCACGCATGATCTGTAGCTCTCGTACAATCCGCTTCCGCATCTCTCGCTTGGCCTCGACATGGATAACCTAAGGGAACGGACGGCCTGGTCAGCAACAAGCCAACAGCAGACACTGCAGAGAGAAGCCGACGCACCTTGCGAGCCATGGTCGTGTTGGTGACAATGTGCCGGACTTTGCTGACGGTACCGCCATTGCCGGAGCCGAGCTCTTTGATGAACTCGAGGTCGCTGGGACGCAGGTCCAGGTTGTACTCGATGCCGATCTCAAGCTGGCCAGACTGGTCGTCGCCACGGCCGCCATTCTCTGCCGTCGGAGGCGGCTTGGGGGCGGCCGGCGTCAGGGCGAGGCCCTTGACGTTTTTCCGCTTCATCGAGCGGGGGGCGAAGGGGTCGGCCATGGCAGTGATGAAGTCAAAGGACGAAGGGTTGAGAGGAGGCGGTCAACGGGAGAGCGATTTGACGAGCTGATGCCAGAAGAAAAAGGGGCGTTGTCGTTTGTCCAGCGGCAAATTGGCAGGCAGCCAGAAGAGTCGCGAAAAATGACCAGAGGAGGGGCGACGGACGGGTCTGCGAATCTGGAAACTGCGACCCTGCAAGCACGAGTCTGAGGGCCTGAGAGCCTGGGAACCCGAACCTGAGGATACCCACCCCACTTTTTGCTCCTGCAGTAGTCACAAGCCGCCAGAGATGCTGTTCTGTCTCGATCTTGGAAGTTCCCAGGCCTCGTTGGCCGCGAGCTGCTGGTTGCTGGTCGGCGCCTAGCGTCCCGACCTCGTCCGGATGCGTTTATCTGCTATCCTCCCGGTTCCCGGCTTCTCGCTGGTTTCGTAGTGTCCGGGGCCGACTGGTAGATTGCCTTCACACCGTCACGAAGCTTTGTTGCTGCTGTTGCTGCTGTCTAGAATGGAACTGGCCGAGGTGGCACTGTCTCGATGATTACTACAAGGCGGCTGCAGGAAACGTAAGATGGGATGATTCCCCTTTCGAAAAGGGACTTCTGTCGTGATCGCCGTCGTTGGCCTTACTTTGCCTTGTGCTTGGCTTGTATATTATAGCGGTTCGTTCTGTCTCCTACCCATTTTATGGGGACTTTCAGGTCGCTGTGAGCTGCTAGTGGTGGCTTTGCCCCTTGGTTGAAGTCTGTAACGCGATAGGGGGCTTCTGTGCGCTGGAACGCGCTGTTGGTGGGCCGTTTTCATCCCGCACTTCAGCGCATGATGATTGCCTAAGCACCCCTGACAAGTTGAAACCCGTCAAAGAGACGCAAGCAGCTAAAGCCTCCAAAGTGCGCCCACCAACATGTCAACCTCTCACAAACGCTCATAGGCGCCGACGTGCGTCACACTAAGCCAAGCTGCCATGCATTCATTCCCGCTTAGAAGAAGGCTTCTCTAGTCCTTTGTTCATTCGTCCAAACGTCTATCTTCTGTTGCCACCTTTGTCTTATCTAGAAATATCTAGTCCATTCTTTCCCCTCTCCATCTATACAGACTCTATGCGCTGGACCACCATGGCCGTTGCCGCCCCGCCGCCGTTGCAGATGGCTGCCACGCCGTACTCGCCTGGCTTGAGCTGATGCAGCAGTGTGACCAATATGCGCGAACCCGAGCTGCCTAGCGCGTGCCCCAAGGAGATCGCACCGCCCAGCAGATTCACGCGGGCGTTTTCCAGACCCAGGATCTTCTCGTTTGCCTTGATCACCGCTGCAAACGCCTCGTTGAATTCCCAGACGGCCACCTGGTCCTTCGTGATGCCGGCCCGCTCCAGCGCGAGGGGAACGGCCTTGGACGGCGCAATGGGGAAGTCGATCGGATCAACGGCCGCGTCGGCTGAGGCACAGATGCGGGCCAAAACGCGGGACCGACCGCCGGCCGCATATTCGCGCGCCACGTCGGCGCTGCCGAGAACGATTGCAGAGGCACCGTCGTTGAGCGTCGACGAGGTGGCTGCCGTGACCGTGCCGGTGCCGTCGCGGATAAAGGCCGGTTTCAGCGACCGCAGCTTGTCCACGTTGATGTCCAGGAAACCTTCGTCTGTGTCGAGGATGGTCTCCTTCTTCTTCCTGTCCACGATTGTCACCGGCGCAATTTCCTCGACAAATGCACCAGCCTTCCATGCCGCCTGCGCGCGCTCGTATGACTGGATCGCGTAGCTGTCCTGATCTTCACGCGTGATGCTGTGGTTCTTCGCCGTCTTCTCTGCGCAGATGCCCATATGAAAGCCGCCATAGACGTCCGTCAGCCCGTCCTTGAGTAGGCCGTCTGTCATCTGCACGTGGCCAAAGGCCGGTAAGCCGCTCGCCCGTGGCACGTAATACGGCACGCGAGACATATTCTCCATGCCACCGGCCACCTGGGCATCGGCCAGGCCCAGCTGGATATTCTGTGCTGCTAGCGACACTGCCTTCAGGCCCGAGGCGCACACCTTGTTCACCGTGATAGCTTCGACGGATGTTGGAAGGCCGGCGAGTATGGCTGCCTGTCGTGCGGGTGCCTGGCCCACGGAGGCTTGCAATACGTTGCCCATGTAGACATCGGTAATCTTGGAGATGGGCACGCCCGACTTCTCGATCGCCGACTTGATGGCAACAGCACCGAGTTGTGGGGCCGAAACGTTGAGAAACGAGCCGTTGAACTAACAGAGGTCAGTACGAGCATGGCGGAGGGAATAAACACGTTCTGCCAAAAGACATAGAGCTGATGTACCTTTGCAGTTGGTGTCCGCGAAGCGCTCAAGATGTATGCTTCTCGAACTTCGCGCCACAGCGGCGACTGGGAAGAGAACTGGCGTGTTGTCGTTGTCCGGCAACGACAAACCAGAGACGGGCGTATTTGGCGAATCATGGTATAAATGGCATGGAAGCAGAAGTTGGGAGACAACTCTGGAGAAACAGCACCGGCCAAATCTGGGGTCGGCCCTGTGAGACTACATATTTATTTGAGCCTCGGTATGGCAAATCGGTTGCTGATGCACATGAAGGGCGGGGGGGAAGGTCTCTACATAACCACGCCGTTTCTAGCCGAGCTACGCCGTCGATAATCGATGGTATAACCGAAAACTAAGCCCGGCTCCGGAATGTCCACACTCATGTTCACACTATATCTTGCATTTCTCCGAATGCATCTGGGAAGTACCACAAGCCGAGACAATGCGCCCCGTCCGCATCAGTTGATCATCATTAATCAACCTGCTTTCTTGCCCATTTCGGTTAGTGATTTGTTCGAGACGGCGTCTACGTAGAGAGCAAGACGCGAGAAGCATCCTCTGCAAAGCCACGTGACTACATTTTCAGCCACAGACGATGTCGGTGGCGACCGTGGCGTAAGTCGCCATCGCTATCTCTAAGATCGCCCAATTCGCGCCACTTCCCGAACGATAACTTGCCTCGTCATGTTCATCGCGTGCCCTCAAGCCTACTCGCCTACAACGCCAGCTGTATACGGAAGTATCTTATCAGCTTTACCTGTGGACCGGACATCCGAACGAAGGAAAAACGAACAATTTGAAGCCAGCTTAGTGACGTTGGAAGCAAGATCCCCTGCCCAGCGATAGGAGCTGTCTACCGTTTGCATCGAACTACGTTGCCCGTTCACACCGGCGGAACCGTTCGTGAGAAGCATTTGTATCTCAGAATGTCTACAGCGGCTCGTCGCCGTCTCATGCGCGACTTCAAGGTTCGTGGACATGGCGGCTCGGGACCACCGCTGTTTGTTGCATTCCCAGACTGACAGGCGTCCGATACCATAGCGCATGCAGACTGATCCACCGGCCGGTGTCTCCGCTTCGCCTATCCCAGACAATGTCATGACCTGGTCAGTCCCAAGAACGGCTCGACTAGGGTTTGACTTCTTAGCCGGTTGGTACACTGACAGCTGACGCCGATATAGGAATGCCGTTATCATTGGTCCTGGCGATACGCCCTTTGAAGACGGAACCTTCCGCCTGGTCATGACGTTTGACGAACAGTACCCGAACAAGCCGCCCTCGGTCAAGTTTCTGAGTACAATGTTCCACCCGAACGTGTACGGCTCCGGCGAGCTCTGTCTAGACATCCTGCAAAATCGGTGGAGCCCGACTTACGACGTGGCTGCCGTACTGACCAGCATTCAGAGGTACGTAACCGTTGCCCGTCTTCACTTTCGCTGTTACAGCGCTCTAACGTGCCGTTGCAGTCTTCTGAACGATCCAAACACCAGCTCGCCGGCCAACGTGGAGGCGTCGAACCTGTACAAGGACAACCGCAAAGAGTATCACAAGAGAGTGCGCGAGACGGTGGAGAAGAGCTGGGACGATTGAGCGAGCATGACAGACACGGAGAGTGGTTTCTACCTTCATAGCCGGCAGTTTGTGTGTCTGCATTTGCTTTGCTGCTTTTTGAATGGCAATTCAAAGGAAGTCTGCTTTTTTTTTGGCCTTTATCTTTCGTTTGGTATACCAAGAGGCCGACACAAGGATAGGAAGAGGGGAGGGAGACACAGGGAAGCCTACGAACAGAATCACCACAGCCCTGCTTAGATCCGGGGAGAGAGGGGCGTTCTTGGGGCTTTTCCAAATGGGATCCATGTATCCAGATACCACATGTGGACGAGAGAAACACATCTATCCGTTCTCCCACATTTTCTGTCCATCCTTGTGGCCTCGACCTAGGTCTCCTGAGACAAGACTGCATTGCTATTGGCCACGCTCACCAACATTCCAGTCGGGCTCTGTTATGAACGTATAGATGCATGGCAGGGATATGCGATTATGCATTTGTACATATAGACATAAATACAGAGAACATCGCACCAACTATCTTACTACCTTGCGTCAGTGTGAAACAGACTAGCCCCAGGGGGGGCTTTACATTCTCGAGGCCTAGTGGGACAGCGTCCTTCAACGGAATTTAGCGTGTCACGCTGCCTGGGCGGTCCTGCAGAAAGTTGACACATGCACCAATAGCTCAGTAAGCTAGCATGTAAATAAACGGTTCAATGCAGGGCGCGACAAATTGCCGATCCGATCAGAGCCCAGTGGCATATCACTACTTCAGACGCACATACATCGCCTCCCGTCGCGGCCCCCCCTCTGCTCTTCCCCTCCACAACAAGCTCTGTACGAGCCAGTGATTCTTCCGTCAGGCCGGCGGCAGCATCCAGCGTCTGCATTCGATCAGGCCGTCTCTGTCCACAGTTTGCCTCCTTGGCCATTGTCGGGTCCTCACCGCAATTTTACCCGTCCGTCCCTGCCAGCGGGCTCGTTTCGAGGCCACGGTCCGAAAGGCCAGCAACGAGGCGCAGCGTGACGCCGGTTCGATCACGCGGCCGAGTCCGCAGGACGAGTGGTTGCCACCACGTGCGGATAGCCCGCGTCGACCGCCAAGATGTCTGCCGCGAACAGCATCAAGGTCGTGGCCCGGTTTCGGCCACAGAACCGGGTGGAGAACGAGTCCGGTGGCCAGCCCATTGTGCGATTCAACGGCGATGACACCTGTACCATTGACGTATGTCGTGTTTCCCGGGAGTCGCCGTCCGCTGCAAAAGGCCAGAAAAACTAATGTGAGCAGACGAAAGAGGCCCAGGGGTCCTTCACGTTCGACCGGGTGTTCGACATGTCCTGCAAGCAGTCGGACATCTTCGACTACTCGATCAAGCCGACGGTGGACGACATCCTGAACGGCTACAACGGCACGGTGTTTGCCTATGGGCAGACCGGTGCGGGCAAGTCCTACACGATGATGGGCACCAGCATAGACGACGGTGAGGGCCGCGGTGTGATTCCCCGCATTGTGGAGCAGATTTTTGCTAGCATCCTGGCCAGCCCGGCTACGATCGAGTATACGGTCCGGGTGAGCTACATGGAGATCTACATGGAGCGGATCCGCGACCTGATGGCGCCGCAGAACGACAATCTGCCGGTGCACGAGGAGAAGAACCGGGGCGTGTACGTCAAGGGTCTGCTGGAGATTTACGTGTCGAGCGTGCAGGAGGTGTACGAGGTGATGCGGCGGGGTGGCAACGCGCGAGCGGTGGCGGCCACCAACATGAACCAGGAATCGTCGCGGTCGCACTCGATCTTCGTGATCACCATCACGCAGAAGAACGTCGAGACAGGCTCGGCCAAGAGCGGGCAACTCTTCCTCGTCGACCTGGCAGGTTCCGAAAAGGTCGGCAAGACGGGTGCCAGCGGCCAGACGCTGGAGGAGGCCAAGAAGATCAACAAGAGTCTGAGCGCGCTCGGCATGGTGATCAACGCGCTGACAGACGGCAAGTCGTCGCACGTGCCGTACCGCGACTCGAAGCTCACGCGGATTCTACAGGAGTCTCTAGGAGGCAACAGCCGAACGACGCTGATCATCAACTGCTCGCCCAGCTCGTACAACGACACAGAGACGCTCAGCACGCTGCGGTTCGGCATGCGGGCCAAGTCGATCAAGAACAAGGCCAAGGTCAACGCAGAGCTCAGCCCGGCCGAGCTCAAGATGCTCCTGGGCAAGGCGCGGACGCAGATCACGTCGTTTGAGAGCTATGTGTCCAACCTGGAGAACGAGGTGCAGCTGTGGCGGTCGGGCGAGGCGGTGCCGCAGACGAAATGGGTACCGGCGCGGGACGGCAGCAGTGTGGTGACGCCGCGAAACTCGATGGTGGTAGCGGCTGCGGCTGCATCTGCGGCGTCACCACGGCCGTCGACACCATCGCGACTCATTCCGGAGGGACGGGCGGAGACGCCGGGGATCTCGGAACGGGCAGGCACGCCGTCGCTGCCGATGGACAAGGACGAGCGGGAAGAGTTTCTGCGGCGCGAGAACGAGCTCCAGGACCAGATCGCGGACAAGGAGAACCAGGTGGAGGCGTCGGAGAAGCAGCTGCGCGAGGCCAAGGAAGAGCTGCTGATGGTCAAGGAGCACGACGGCAAGCTGGGCAAGGACAACGAGCGGCTGACGAGCGAGACGAACGAGATCCGGATGCAGCTGGAGCGGCTCTCGTTTGAGGGCAAGGAGACGCAGATCACCATGGACGCGCTGAAGGAGGCCAACGCAGAGCTGACGGTGGAGCTGGACGAGCTGAAGCAGCAGCTGTTGGACGTGAAGATGAGCGCAAAGGAGACGAACGCGGTCCTGGACGAGAAGGAGAAGCGCAAGGCGGAGAAGATGGCGGAGATGATGGCGGGCTTTGACCTGGGATCGGACGTGTTCAGCGACAACGAGAAGGCGATTGCGGACGCGATCGAGAACCTTGACGTGCTGCACCAGCTGAGCAGCGAGGGCGACGTGATCCCGCCAGACGACCTGCGGGCGCTGCGGACGAAGCTGGTGGAGACGCAGGGGATCGTGCGGCAGGCGGAGCTGGCGGCCTTCAGCGCGCAGTCGAGCGAGTCGGAGTCGCGGCGGCGGGCGGAGCTGGAGCTGCGGCTGGAGGCGCTGCAGCAGGAGTACGACGACCTGGTGACGCGCAACCTGGGACCGGAGGATGCGGGCGAGCTGCGGGCGCGGCTGGAGAAGTCGCTGACGGACCGACAGACAGCCCAGGCCGAGCTGATGGAAGAGTTGCGGTCGGATGTCAACCGGAAGGCGAGCGAGAACGAGCGGATGAAGGTGGTGATTGAGGATCTGCAGCGACAGCTCAAGGCGGGCGCCGTGGCGAGCGGCAGTGTCGGTGTTGGTGGCAGCGGCAGCAACGGCAGCAACAGCAGTGGTGGTGTCGGCAGCGCGGCAGCACAGGCAGCCTTGGCCAACGGCAAGACGGTGGCGCAGCAGATGGCCGAGTTTGACGCGATGAAGAAAAGCCTGATGCGCGACCTGCAGAACCGATGCGAGCGGGTGGTGGAGCTGGAGATCTCGCTCGACGAGACGCGCGAGCAGTACAACAACGTGCTGCGGTCGAGCAACAACCGGGCACAGCAGAAGAAGATGGCCTTCCTGGAGCGCAACCTGGAGCAGCTGACCCATGTGCAGCGACAGCTGGTCGAGCAGAACTCGGCGCTGAAGAAGGAGGTGGCCATTGCGGAGCGCAAGCTGATTGCGCGCAACGAGCGCATCCAGAGCCTCGAGAGCCTGTTGCAGGACAGCCAGGAGAAGATGGCCCAGGCAAACCACAAGTCTGTTTTCCCTTTTTTTGTGTTTTTGTTTTTTTGCTTGTTTTCCTTCTTGTTTTCCTTGTCCATCTCCTTGTCCTTGTCCTTGTTTTTCTCCTCGTCTGTCTTTCTCGTCTTCTCCGTCTTCTCGCTCGTCTCGGTCGTCTTCCTCCCCTCGCTGACACGCCCAGGTTCGAGGTCCAGCTGGCAGCCGTCAAGGAGCGTCTCGAAGCCGCCAAGGCTGGCAGTACGCGTGGCCTGGGCTCGCCGACCGGTCAGGCCGGCTTCAGCTTTGCCAGCGCCGGCAGCCGCATCGCCAAGCCTCTGCGTGGTGGCGGTGGTGATGCCCCGGCCGCCAACCCGACGGTGGCCAGCCTGCAGACCAGCGAGAATAAGAGATCCAGCTGGTTCTTTCAGAAGTCGTAGGCAGCCAGACGGACAGTCGTGCCAGGAAACCGGGAACAGGGGCTCCTCTCGTCGATGGCCAGCAGCGCCAGCAGACATGGCCTCTTTCGTCTCTCGTCTTTCCTCATTTCTCCCCCTCTCCGGCTCTCGTCCTGTTTCCTGCCGCATGTCCGTTTCCTTTGTCCCATGTAACGAGGTCAAGACAGTTAGAGTGCAGAGCAGAAATCTACAGCTTAAACCAAGAGCGAAAGACACGTGAGATGTAGGAAGGAAAGAGCTACGGAGTACAGAGCATGGGCGTACTGCACATGGAAGGCACGATGATGACTAAGCAGACTCGGCGAATAAAGCGCTAAACTTCAATTGTTGGAAGAGTAAAGACATATCCCAGATTTCATCACGACAACGACCACGCCGACCAGCCGCCGACCGATAGATACCGCACCGCGTCCAGGCGATGGGCCGTGTTTTCTTGCCCTAACTATTGTTGCCACAGCTTGTCCAGATCGGCGGCCTGCGTGGGGAGACGCGTCTGCCCGCAGACCCCGACCGTTCTCACGAGGACGAAGAACGAAGAAGAAGAGAGGGTGTGGCGAGCCGGAACGGGCTTTCAGGTCTCGGAGCTAGTCGTTTGGCGGGGAGGCTCATTGCGCGTCTGATCTCTGGCCATGTCGTCAACGGCTAAGCCGCCAGTCAGGACAATGTCCAGCCGACCGCCGAGAGCACAACCGACGACAGGAAACGGACCTCTGGCCATGGCGACAGCGTCTGCAGCTGCCAGCAGACCGCGACCATCCGCGACAGGGACGCACAGCAATGGCATAGGCAGCAGCACGGGTAGCAGCACGATGGCCAGCCACACACAACAGCAACCGCAACAGCAACAGCAACAGCAACAGCAGCATCACCAGCATCACCATCCGACACAGCGATACCGCGAGATCTTCATCGCCCGGTCGGACGGCATGGGCTACTCGACACAGCAGATCAACAGTGCCAGCCGGAGCACGCAGCCGGTGGGCGAGCCGCTGGCCGACACGCACGACTACGCCCGCTCGTGGGCCGTCAAGCTAGGCAAGGCGATCAAGTACAATCTCGGGGTCGGGGCGACGACACCGGCGACGGCCGGCAGCAACAGCAACGGTGCGTCCACGGTGGCCGACACGACCAGCTACCTCGTGCGGCTGCCCCAGGGCTACTCGCTGCACGTCCGGCCGCATCGCGGCAGCCGCGACGGCCGCAAAGGCAAGAGCACCGGCAAAGGCGGCGAGCGAGACGGACCCTTTGTGTTTGGTCACCCGCTCGGCCCCATTGCCGCGTTTCGCAGCCCGGCCGAGCTGGCCCTACATCTGCTCTGGCTGCTGAGCGACTCGACGTCGCGCGCCGACTGCTCGTGCCGCCTCTGCGTCCGCATGGTCAGCGATAGTCTCCCTCCGCTCACCGTCCTCCTTCCGGTAGCAACAACACGAGCACCTACGCCAGTGCCTGTTCCCGTGCCAGCAACAGCAGCAGCACCTACGCCCGTACCTGTTCCTGTACAAGCATCAGCACCAGCGTCCGCGCCTCCACCTACACCCAAAGCTACCCTGATAGCCGCCTCTTTCGCCATGTCCACCACCTCCACCTCCACTACCTCCACCAATCCTCCACCCATCGGCGGCAGCGCCGATCTCTTCCGGCCCTGGGAGCTCGTCTGGTACCAGCCGCCGCAGAAGAACGCTTGGCGGCTGGGCATCGTGCTGCAGCTGCTACAGGCTCCGGGCGAGAGTCGCAGCGCGGCCACGGCGGCTGCTCGCATCGCCCCCTTGGGCGCGCCCGGCCTGCAGACGGCCGAGCTGACGCTGGGGGCCGACGTGCTGCGGCCGTTCCTGTCGTTCAGCGTGCCCGACCTGCGCGATGGGTTTCAAGGCCAGACGTTTGACGCGCTCGACTGGCCGCGGCTGGTGCGCGAGAACGCCCAGGCAGCTCAGGCCGTCCAGGCCTATGCCCAGGCCCAGGCTCAGGCCCAGGCTTGTGGTCAGGTGCTGCCGCCTGGCTCGGTGGCACCACCGCTGCCGCGCTTCGACATGGCCACCATCTCGCTGGAGGCGTCCAAGGCGGCGGCCAACCAGATCAACGCCTGTTTCTCCGTCTTTGGCGCCCGGCCCAAAGTCTCGCCCACCCAGTGCATCTACGGCGGCGTGTTTCTAGGCGCCGAGCAGATTGTCGTCGGCGACGCCGTCCGCGTGGACGCCCGTCGAGACGGCGCAGCCGATGGGAACGGCAACGGCAATGGCAGCAGCAACAGCAACAACGGCGGCGACCTCCCGCCCGGCACCACCGACATTATGCGC
This sequence comes from Grosmannia clavigera kw1407, assembly GCF_000143105.1. Lineage (NCBI taxonomy): Eukaryota > Fungi > Ascomycota > Sordariomycetes > Ophiostomatales > Ophiostomataceae > Leptographium > Leptographium clavigerum. The sequence continues at coordinate 1,458,853 of NW_014040797.1, read as the reverse complement.
ATCAACCTGATCCTGACGGACCACGATCACCTGCGCTTCATCGGCGACGTGTATCGGCTGGCTCTGACGACGGCAGCTGCCGGCAGCAACAGCAACGCTTCTGCCACGGCGCCTCCCGAGGGCCAGCTGTTCGCCGAAGAGCTGGAGGACCGCAACGGGATCATGCTGGCAGCAAATACGCAGAAGAACCAACAGCAGCAACGTTGGTATTGGCACCTCAAGGAGCGCAACGGCCATCGGGCCGAGAACGAGGTGCACGGCCGGTTCTACGTGTCGATGCGGCTGGCGGCCAACCTGCGCAAGGCAGACTTCTTGGCCCAAGCGGCGGCCGGTCACGTCGGCGACGACATGATCAAGGCGCTGAACCGCCGTCAGCAGGTAGCCGGCTTCCAGTACCAGGGCCAGCGGACCAGCCGGACCGCCACGATCGGAGGCGCCATTGGCGTGGTGCTGCCTGCTATCAGCGGCGTGATAGAAGACGCTTGAGAGGAGAAGAGAGTGGAGTACGCAGTGGAAAAGAGGAGAGAGAGGAGGAGAAGAGGTGGAGAGATAAAGGCGGCGTCGAGAGGTGGAGCCATATGCAGAGACAAACGACGCAGACATGCAGAATGCAGCAGACGTGCAGATAGACACAGCCTCGGGCAACCGCCTATTCGCCGCCCCGCTGCCTTCGCTCACCGCCACTACGAGTCGACAGCGTTCGGCTTCGGTCTAGGCACCAGCTTCTGCCTCCGCTTCCGCCGGCCAGCATGTGATTTTTGCAAATGGAAATGAGACATGCGTCAAGCGCTGTTCGCGCACAAGAATTAGGATACATTCGATAGAAATGCATTCGTTCCCTCCCAGCTTGTCCGTGCTTTCGCCACTCCTATCTTACGAGGACACGCCCATAGCATCGCTTCCCTTTTTTCCTCATCCACTTCGCCACTTCGGCTCCCCTCTCTTCGCCTTTGTTGGGTCCTTTTTCCCGCTGCCCGAGCTTCCCAAAACTCTTCACCGGTGGGTTGTCCGGCCCCGCTTTTCCTCTGCTCGTCTGACCCAAAACACCGGTTCGGCCTAGTTTCGCGCAAATCTAATATCCATGCAGGCCCTTCTCACTGTTGGTTCACGCCTTTTTAGTCGGCCTCGGTGGAGCCTTCCAGTCGGTTGGAAACGTCCGTTCGGCTCCGTGTTGCCACTCCGTCCTCGCTGCGGAAGTGCCCCTCCCTCAATGGACCGTGTTGGCGGTGGCGTTCCCCAGAAACATTCATCGCTGGGACTTTGTTTCCACTACTGCACTTTGCTCTCCAATACCATTGGTGGTATTGCGGGATGTATTGATGCTATCTCTAGCTGAAAGTACATGTTCGTCTCAATCTCTCGTCTTCTTCCACCCATCACTTGATATCTGTAAACTGTCTGTGCAAAGGCCCGTTGTACTTTGTGCTAGCCACCAACTGTCCGCTATTGCCTCGCAGCGAACCAAGTTGCCGCTCGTGTGCATTACTGTAGGATGGGAGATAGACGGCCGTGGTCCTCCTACATCGAGGTGGTGCACCAATGTCCAGGATAGGATGAAGAGAAAAGTGTCGCGAAATAGCCGAAGATAGCGGTCGCTCCTCAACGTATGCCACAATCGCCCGCTACCAACAAAAACAAGAAGCCGTTCGCAAAAATTATCCCATTTCGCTCCAGATAAATATCAACGTCGTGTTCATGTCCGTTAGGGACGGGTCGTAACCCGTGACCCATTCGTCGCTCGAAAGAAAAAAAAATGCCGTGTCGATACACCCAAAGCTCAGCCCACCTTCATCTTGGCCATGCGAATCTCAATCGACCTCAAAATCTCCGGATCCGGCTCAGGCTCCACACGCTGCGGCAGCAGACGAGGGCAGTCTGCACATTTAGGATGCGAGCACTTTGCGCATTCCGATCCATTGTCTGTTTCGGCCGGGAATTTGGTCTTGCACACCTGGCATCTGTAGCGAGGTATAGACTTGGCACCAAACTCGTCGCCTGGGTAGCCATACGGGTATTTGTTTTTCTTGGCCCTGTTTCATGTCAGTCAGCACTCGTACAAACAGGACGGACCGCAAGGCAGTGAGAACGTACGGGTCCCGAGGGCAGTCGGTGCATCGGGCGTGTTCGCAGCCAGGGCACTTCTTGTTTCCTGCGAGGAACATCTTGTTGCACTGGCAGCAGTTCCGGCGAACACGCTGGCGAGGCTTCTTGTAGACCAGGTCTCGGCCGCCATTCTTGGACGGAATCGTAAGAGTGATCGGCTTGCGAGTATGGTCCCAGTCCGGAACGATGGGAGCATTCTCCTTCCGCTCCTTGACAATCTGCGCGCGCCGCTCGCGGCTGGCCACCTTCTCGGCCTCCGTCCGCTTCGGCGGGTACCGAGGACACTTCTTGCACCGGGCATGCTTGCAGTTCGTGCACTCCTTCGAACTACCGAATTCCGTGTTGCACTCGTGGCAGACGCGGTGGACGCGCATGCGGATCGGCTTGTTGACACGCAGAGCCTCGCCCTCAGTCGAATGCCACTCGCTTAGCTGTATCTCCAGGCCGAAGCGCTCACCTAGCTTCCGAGCACGCTCCTCGTGGAGCTTCATTCGCGACACTTTTGTCGGTTCCAGACCAGCTGCCTCGGCCTTCTTCTTGGCTGGGACTGTGGCCGCCGCAGGGATGACGGCAGCAGTAACAGGAGCACCACCAGCACTACAACAGTTAGCCGGTACGACAGGTAATAGCCCGAAAAGGGGTCATGGGAGCGAACTTCGTGAGACAGATACGTACGGTGGCTCTGCAGCTGCAGGGGACGACGGACCAGGCTTGCTGGGTCCCGACAGCGAAATACGCTTCTCTGCCTTCTTGATCATCGTCTTCATTCTCGTCAACACTCGACTGCTAACGCCCTTCTTCTCCTTGGGGGCCGACGGGCCGCCCTGTGCTGGTGAACTCATTGTGATGGGGGGGGGTTCTGGTCGGTGCCCGGCTGTGAGGGTTTATGGTGTGTCGATCGAACTGACTTGCAAGTCGAGCTCACAATTCCATGAGTTGAAGGAGGTGATGTGAAAGTGCGAGCAAGTGCGAGCAAGCATACAAAAGAGACAAAGTGGCGCAAAATCCCGACGTTGTGTTTGCTGGGAACAGACCCGTAGATAGATTCCAGGGACTTGGGAGCAGTATTATGGGACGGCAGAAGGGGGGGGGGGGGGGTGGGGGGTGTGAATGCAAAAAGGGGAAGGGAAAATAGAGGGAAGTTGCCGCTTCGGTTTCGGGCGGTCAGCTAAATTTGGGGTATTATTGAGGCGAGCCTAGTGGGTATTGGCGAAGCGCGCGGGAAGAGAAACCCAGCAGCCAACTCGAAATATCACGGTGGCAATCAGCGTGCCGCAACCACGTTGTCTGCCTTGTCGAGGCAGACCGATGACAAGGAGTATCTTGTTGGTTGATGGTGTGCCTAGTTGTCGGTCATTTCAACAGTATCAAACGGAAGTGCTTCTCTGCGTGTCGACGAGCGGCAATGAATTGTCGAGGGCGGGCAGATGAGTGCTGCAGACGAACAAGATGTATTGCTATTGTCGTCGAAGCTGTCGTCGCCCGAGGGTAAAAATGGCAGCGTTGGTCGGGCGTGTTGGTAAACACTCAACGGACTTGTTTGTGAGGCGGAGGTGAGAAGAGGAAGAGAAAAAGAGGAGCACAGACGAGACATAAAAAGGAAAGAGACGATCAGCTGTTTCCCTGACCGGAGAGGGGATAAAGAAGGAAGGAACGACAAGGCCGGGGTGGAGAATAGGCAGGTGCACAAGCAAAGAGGAGCAAGACAAGGGGATCCGCTAGCTGGCACACTCCGTACGGAGCAGTTATTGGAAAGGGAAAGGACAGGAGCAAGCTAACTTGTGGTGCTAAGCGACAGGTGCGCCAGTAATACCTACGTAGTGTCCAAGTGGGGGATGCACAGTGCGGTGCAAGAGAAGGAGCATTTGGCAAGGGGGCCTAGTGAGCGTTACGCTGGAGAAAACAGACAGCCCCGGGGGGGGGGCAATATACAGAATAGTACGAGTACTATGTACGTGTAAACTAGCCATACTACGAGTATGTAGGAGAGCGGCCGAATACGACACTGGGAGCAATGCGGCCGTCTCGACACCACGCACGCATCGAGAGAGCAGCGGTCTGCAGCGACACCGGCGGTCCGGTTCGGACGCCTTAGTTGTGCCTGGTGTGCGAACGCTGACGAACGACGGGGCGGCGAGGCAGAGCGTGCCCGTACTGGCAAGATAGCATACATTGTACGGAGTAAGCGTGTGCAGTGTCAGGGAGCAAGTAAGATCGTCGTCGCACAGGAGGCGGGCTTGGGGGCCTTCGGCCTGGAAACAACGCCCCGCTTGTCTTATTTTGACCCGACCGCCCCTTCAGGACTTCTGCTAGCGCAGGTTTCGCAGCCTGCGGCTAGCCCAGAGGGGCCAGAGGGGAGTGCACTTCTGCCCGATGGAGTTGGGTTCGATGTTGTATGTAGAGAAGAGATCGAAGGAAGATACTTTGTACAGAGACGATGTGCTGCAACTCGGGGCGACTGGGCAGAAGTGCTGCTCGTATGAGTCGCCAGCTGCCCGGCTGTCCTGCCGTAGCGGCTGCAGCGGCAATACTATGTACAGGAGCACGGAGTATTGGGAGCGGTCCGTATACGGCGTTGCAGCCCGCTCCCTGTAAGAAATGGTAAGGGCACCCTGTCGCCTGTCGGGGTGCTGGAAACAATTGGCAGGCGAACAAGTCGTGGGAAACCCCGTCCAATTCGAGACCTTGCTTGTGGAGCACAACTCAGATGCTCCCGTACTCGTACGAGAAAGAGAGTACGAGAGACCGGCGCCACGGTACAGGTGGTGGTTACTGAAGCGTCGCCCCAAAGTGCGCTAATCCGCCCCGAATGAAGACGTACGGAGCTTTTCTGGCCGGATACCCAAGCAATTCTAGTCTCTCCACACACCTCCGCCGATCAGCAGCAGCGCCAGTCTCTTCCAGGAAGCATTTTGCGCCGCTAGACAGCAATCCAGCATATGTGCATAGAAGTAGGATATATGGCCTAAAGGTATGGAAATACGGAATAGAGACGTACTCCCGTATATGCGCGCCTGTCGTATTCTTCGAGCGCGTCGTGAAAGGGAAAAATAAAAGTCTACTCGTATCGTTCTGTCGCATCGTTCGCGAAAATTGCCGGTAGAACTCGTGGCACGAAAAAGAAAGCAATACTCCGTATGAGCGCAGACTATTGGGTCTCATCCTCTTGTATGCCGACGAATAGTCCGTACGAGTACGGAGTACTCGTACAGGGAACGAATACATGCACAGAGAACGAATACATGCACAAGCAGTTGACATATCGTTTTTGTGGGGACAGACCGTTAGAGTGGTCTACCAACGTCCTGTAGGATGTCGTAGAATCCCCCCGAAAATGACTGGTACTATGTAAGACAAGGCATCCCCCTGTATCTCATATAGTACGGGTATTGTGCATATCTTTATTGGGCCAGGACGCCTGCTCCGTACGAATGCTGACTTTGTGTTCCGTACAGCGGATAATACCGCGGGTATAGTTGTCAACGTATAACCAACATCCAGACAGTCTGCCGTCCATTCAGAACACGGCCCGCTCACACGGAATAATGCAGTCATCTGCAGGGTAGTTGAATCCAACCTATCGTTGGAGCTACGGGACGTCCCTCCTGCCCCTGTAAATGTGGGAGCGACTCCAGGCTTCTCCTTGGAAATTCCAGTAATATGACGATGTGCTTAGAAGGGGGGTCTCGTCTGACTAAAGGATCGACGTACGGAGCAGTACGGTGTATTGCTGTGGACAAGCGAGTGAGAGGTCCGCAAGATGCTCCGCCTTTCGAGATGTTCGGGGCCAAAAACTGATCCGATGGGTTGTGCTACATATTCCACATCGTGCTCATATCTTGCTATTTCGCAGCATGTGCAGGCGACCACGCGTTGCTTGCTGTAGAAGGCAGCTCATTGTGAGCCGAGACTGCTTTGCTGGACGTCATAAACTCGGGACATGTGCTGTTTCATTCATGCACCGTGTGCACTACGCAAAACACTGTGCATGCTTCTGCAGGTGTTCCACTTCTGACTTACGAGTCAACTAACGAGGAAGGTTCCTCCGTGAGGCCCCTTCCAGCCTGCCGGGATGGCAGATTTAGATGTTCTATAGCTAAAGCTTGACTGCGTCATGGTCTAGCCAGAACCATACATAGCCCCGAGAACAGCGCGGGTTTTTCTTTCCCGAAAATGACACCGACCAATTATGGCGACCGGGGGCTGGCACATTAGGGAGGCAGGAGAGTTGGGCGGCCGGGAATAGGGGGAAATAACATGAAAAAGACATCAGAGATAAGCAGCCGAACCGAGTGCGTTGCTACACAGGACGGCAAAACGGTTCGGATTCGGCAGAGAAGGACGCTATGAAATGGGATGGGGTCCGAACCCAAAGCAGTCTGTGCCACCCCTGTTCTGGCTCTCTTTTCATAAAGTCGATCCCCCCGTCCAGAGAAGGCTTTCTACGGAGTACATAGTACGCTGTGAACCGTCTCTCTTGGCCCAATGGGCTTTCCTTTGCAGCCATCCCTGTCTGATCTCACCCAGATACGGAGCACAAGGCTGCACGAAGACCTTGCTGTGAGGCCCAACACATACCGATACGCTGAGTAATAATACGTGCCTCCATTCGTACCAGCTGCTCGGTGTTCTCTGATCCCTTCTTCCCTCGTGCTTGCTGGCCCGCGACGCCGAGCCGTGTCGCAGTATCCTGATGGTGGAATGTTCCGTTCTCCTCGTTGTTTGGTTCAGGTCTTGTGGTCAGACCGTCCCGGTTTTCTGCAACCGTAATACTGGGAAGCAGAAAATCCGTGACACACTACTACGACAGTGCGATAAGTCGGGATCGAACAAGGCAAGAGCCCCCACCCGGTTCTGGTTCTAGCCCGGGTGGCTCGATAATACACAGTAGCCTTCTGCGACAGCTGGCAGAGCTTGCCGCCTTGCGTTGGGCATCAAAAGTTGGGTTCTGCCAACGAGCAATGCACGATACCGCAAAGACCGGTGGCTGCACCTGCACAGGGGTACAGGGGCCTCAAGCCTTTCCAGGGCGTATCGCTGTACAGAGCAAGGTGTAGAGAAAGCGCCACCGTTTCAGCACATGCGCCCTCGAGCCAGCGCTTTTTCTTCCGCCCTCACAGCCGTCCTCGGGCCAGCATGACGAAGACGATCACCTGAGCGGCCGAAGCAGAGACCTAACCCTGGCGGCACGGGTGATGTGCAACAGGGAGCCGTTTTGTCTGCTTGGAGGTGGAAAAACTCTGTGGCGCACGTACTACTCCGTATGTGATAGCCGACCCAAGAACAAGCTTTGGCTTGCCTGGCAATATTGAAAAATAAACCCAACGACCGTTGATCTTGCTGAAGGAGGCATGTCGGATCCGATAGCGCAGCCCTTGTCTCGTAAACTCTGACAAGGCTTTTGATTTGGGATCATGCTACGTCGTACGGAGTGCTCCGTACTTTTTCTCCCGGGTTTCTGCTTTTGTTACTAATCAAGGGAAACGTAGCGATAAAATGATACATAAAATATATATATATAAATAAACACCTCCTAGCAGTGCAGCTATGACCCCCCCTCTCCCTTTCGGTGGCCGGTCAACAGGTAACACTGAGTATTGGCATGCGGTGACGAGAATAGCTGCTTGGCCACGGCTGCTCACTGGTCCTGATACAGCTCACACCGGCCGGCTGGACCAGAGATCCTGCCCAGCAGTCACAGCGATCCGGAAGACCGATCAGCTGATTCGAGCGGCAAGTCCGCGGGACGTCCTAACCAGGAAACTCGCATGGGGCAGCGCATGCATTCTACGAGCTACGAGCTACGAGCTATGAGGACTCTACGGAGTACGTCCCATGGCTGCAGCCGGCCAATACTATGCAAACACATCGTACGTGGCAAGGTTAGCCTGGCATCCCCCGCACGGGTCTGCCGCGTAACATATCCGGATGGAACAAAGGAGAATGACAGAAAAAGTAGGTAGGATAAAAATACTGAACAGCACGACACAGATGGCCTGAAAGAGTCTGTTCTCGTGCCGTGTATTGCGGCACATGGATGCATGCAAGTGTGGGCCTGATGAGAAATGTTGGGAGACCACTCGTATTTGCACAGGACGACGCCTTTTCCAACAAGGCGCCCGGCCAGCATAGAGAATTGGGACGGTCCTTGCGCGGTTTATTAAACAAGAAGGAGGGCATCCGACCGGGATCAGGCAGCCCATCTCCTTCCCGTCTTGGCCACCAGCTCGCCTCTTCGTATACAGAGCCCACCGGATGACTCCGTAGACACGTACTCTATCCATATCCACCGCGAGAGCCGTCTCACGGAAGACCCCGTCATCTCTCGACTCCGTGTCGCCTCTCCTTCGCTCGGGATAACGACGAAACGGGCCGGAACGTCTGCCTCCAGCAAGAGCCTACTCCGTACATAGTAACAATCTTACTCGTAGTGTTCAAGGCCCCACAGCAAAATGAACAGCCGTTTTTGCGCCACGGCAATCATGCTTTGCACCCTGTAACGCACTGACGTGTACCAGCACTGCTCCTTTGATGATAAGTAATCAGCCACCCTGCAAGTCCCAGGCGTCCGCCCCTTAAGCGACCCGACTGGACTGCGCGCTGCTGCGCCTCCACTCCCCGTAGCAGTTGCTCCTGCACCGCGCAGGGACTTTATGTTCAAAGCAATCTCGCCCTAGCGGACATGGGCCAAACCAGACTGCCGTATTACCGCTGGCATGGAGTACATACGAGTATATGAGATACGCAGGGCAGAGCAATGTTTTGGATGTGGAAGACGAAAAAGAAAAAAGAAAAAACAGAAGAAAAAAACAGAGTCGAGCGGCAGGATGCAACCAGGATAAGCTTTCCATATTTCTTCTTCCACATCTTTATTACGGAGCGATGTGCCCCGCCATCAACGGTCGACGGTTTCTCACTATTTTATCATGTTCCAACAAGGGACTCTGCATTGGACTTTGGCCCGTCCAACTTTTTCCGGAAATATCACCATCATAAGTCCGGAATGCAGTTCTGCACAGTGCGTCTTGTCCGCTACCCACTCACACCTGGCAAATCGTTTCGTCTTTGGAACCCTGTCTTAACAGACTACTCCGTACTTCGTATTTGTGTTGTGCGTGAGCTGCGTGCGACCTCCTTGCGATACTATGTAGCTTCGCGCACAAGTCTCGTGGTTGACAAAGCAAGGGGCTCCGCGTTTCTAGCCCGAGAGGGGTTCATCCGAGAGTCTATTGGTGTGTCTCACTCTACTCCGTACGCTGTGCGAGTACGCACTCGCAAGCCCCATGACTTCACACGACATGTGCGACGAATGCCTCCATACTCGTACGGCGTCGTTGATCCATGCAGCTGCCCGGAACCGTTTAGCTGGAGGCCCTGTTTATTACTTGTTGCCGTGGACAGGCACTTTCGTATGTTCAGTACACAGCGTGATGGGGCTTCTCGGCGGCCCGTGTTCCTTGCCCTATTTCCGAGGCAATCTGTCAGATGTCAGAAAGCGCACATCTGTATGGAGAAGGGTTAAATATCGGATTGGGGGCGCACTCTCCGGATAGCTTTTGCAATTTGGGGTCCTATAGTACGGAGTAGAGTGGCTCGAGCGCTCCGTGGGAAAGAAATGCGATCAAGATGACAACATATATCCTGTATATTAGAGTACTCGCAATAGGAGGAAGTCGGGTACGGAGCACGGCTATCGGAGAGGACGGTCGGAAAAATGTGCAGCCGATTCGGGAATTGGAAAATTGCCCGATTTGAAACTTCATCGATAGCTTTTTGTGTCAAGAGTCATAGAATCATCGCACATAGAGAATCGACGACACAGACAGGGCCATTGCCGCAACTTCCTCCTTCCGCTCCCATTGCTCAACTTAGAATTAGATATCGCTCGCAACCAACTAGACGCTCCCGTCTTGCCTCCCGCCTGCCTGCATTCGACCTGTGCCCTTATCGTTGAGCACAGTTTCGGACGTGTCTTTCGCCTCAATAATACCTAAATTGGGGTCTTCCCTTCCAGTTTATTTTATGCAACGCGCGCTTTCCAAGGCTTCAGGACAGACGAATCAGACTACCATCTCCCCGACTTTAGCATCCTCTTCTACCCAACATGGCCTCGACCATCCTTGTCCGGGCGCCTCTGACCCCCGCTGTTCTGAGCATGGCGAACACCACAACGACCCCTCTTTTCCGGTCGGTGACGTCGAGTGCGCCAGCACTGGGGGTGGCTTTGTGGGCACTCGTGCCGACACAAACCCTGTGGATATCAAGAAGCTCGACGAAAAGCTGCGTCGATTGAGCGTCCAAGCTACCCGGCCTGGAGATATCCACTCGCAGGCGAAAACGCATTCTGGGGAAAAGACTGCCGAAGATGCTGTTGTTGCCGCTTCTGCTGCCGTCACTCCTGCGGGCCAGCGTATCGCCGAGTATGAGCAGGCTCTTACCCCTTCGACATCGAAGCGTGGACATGGTACACTGCCGGATGCCGGCCTTTTTCCTGGCTTTCCTTCACAGGGAAGACAGCTTGTCGACTTTCCAAATGGTGAGACAATCCTGAGTCTGAGTTTCGGCGATTCAGTTACCCATTTTTCGATAGGTCTTGCTCACATGCTTTTTTAAAAACAGAAATCTTGACGCACATCTTCTCTTACTTGCAGCCTGGCTCTCATGCTGCAGTCGCCCTCGTTTCCAAGCGGTTCTACTCTCTGATCACCACCCCGCATGCATGGCGCATGGCCTTCCGGCGCTATTTTCCAGGACAGGAGCCGGGTTCGCATTCAGACACTTCCAATTCGCCTGTTGTGCTAGAAGATGTGGCCAAGTCGGAAGCTCCTCTCTTCTCACGACTGACGTCTCTAGCATCGTGGCGGAGCGAGTATCTTTTGCGAACCCGCCTGCTTCGAAGCATTGCTTCTGGGAAGCCTGGAGCTATCATTGGTGCCAATGGCGAGAGCGTTGGGGCGGTGCGGCCTGGTGGAGGCGTAAAGAAGGCCACGGCGGTGATAACGTACAGTTCCCAGCTACCATGGATGGTAAATCGCCTGCACGCCGTGTTTTCCAGCACAGGAAAGAAGTCGGCCCGGGTTGTGCATGGAGCCTCGGATTTGGGCGTTGCCACAGCAAGCAACCCAGCCATTGGCAAGCTCGAGAGCTGGGGCGCTCGAGAATCCTTCGCTGCTGCACAGCTGGACGAGATATTCCCCCAGCTGACGCCATACGGACTTCACGACGGGCCGGCAGCAGTTCCCAACGTCATGGATATCAGCCAGCTCTATGGCAGCATCATCGGCGAGGGCTTTCCTGGAGGCCGTCCTCTGTATCGCGCCATGGGCAGCCACGGCTTTTCCTACCTGGAGAACCATGCGAGAACCCGGAGCACGGCTCAGGACCAAGATATCCCCAACATTTCCGAAGACTCGGAAGCTGTCTCTGCAGTGTGGGTAGCAAAGTCGGCTGCTGTCCCCGCGGTGACTCGGTCCATGATTGCGATGCTAGCAGGCACGACATTGGGTGTTGTGTCCGCCTACTCCTTGGCAAAGGCAGACTCTGGATCGCGGTACGCGCACAACCAAGTGACTGCGCGCTGGGTGCTGTGTCCGGGCATTCCGATTATCGCCATACAAGCCGATGACAGCTTCAGCGAGAAACGGAGGGCGATGGGCCGCGTCTGGGCCGTGGCACTGAATGCCCTGGGAGAGGTGTACTATCTCCAGGATGTCCCCACGCCAGCTGCGAGTCCGGCTCCTGCACTTGGCCAGCGTTTGTCTGACGTGCATGAGAAGCTGGCATGGCAGGCCGGTCGCACAGCAAGATGGGAGCTCGTGGAGCTGACCCGTCGGTCACCCACGTCGGACTGGTTTGATGCCAAGAATGCATCGCTTGTGTTGGCAGCATCTCCGTCACCGCCACGCTCGTCGTCCAACTCGATGAAACTCAGCCAGGAGCAGTTAGTGGCTGAGGCTCGCGAGATTGAAAAGTTTATCGATCTCACGCCTGCTACTTACAGATCTGTGTACGACGACGGCTGGGACATGCGACGGAAGCTCGAGGTGGATTTCAGCGGTGGCCGCAGTGGCTATAGCACTGAAGCTGACGGCAATGCGGGCGAAAGTGTTTTCGTCATCAGTTGTGGCATCGAGCCAAATGGACGCCCAGCCACGGTTACCCGCTTCACCCGCTTTGCCACGAGCGCGACGACACAAGCGCCCTCTCCTGCCTTTCCTGCCTCTCCTGTCCGCTCAGAGTTGCAGCCCACGCCAAGCCACGTGTTTTCAGTCTTTGGTTCTGGACTAAATACACCAGCCCCTCAAGAGCCTCGCGTACTTGTAGTGCCTCGAGTACAAGCGGCTGCAGATGGACGGTCGACCCCCACTGCCGGTTGGCAATCGACGGAGTTGTCGTTCAAAACGGGCAATAACAATATGCACACGGAGATCACTTGCACTGCGGTAGATCTAAGTGTCTTCTCCCTGTCGGCGCCCTTTGAAGACCCTCTGGTCCAGCAGATGGACGGGAAGCTAGATAGCGCTTACAGTGGGGAAATTCCTGGCCGTCGAGCGCGATGGATTGCTATTGGAACCAAGACTGGCGCAGTGTTTGTGTGGAACATGCGCGAGACGTCATCATTGTCGTCGTCGGAAGCAGCTGCAGCGGTGCCGTCTGTGCGGCCGCTGCGAGTGATCCAGACGGAGTCGCCCGAGGTTTCAAGCCTGGCTGTGTCGTCACTGTTTCTCGTGCATGGTGGAAGCGACGGGTTGGTGCAGGCATGGGACCCTTTGGCGTCTACGGTCGAGCCGATCCGGACGCTGAACTCGAGATCGCAGGGGCGAGTGCCACGCCATCTAGCTCACACACGTCCCGAGTTTTCGCGGGCCAGTTTTTCAGTTGTGCGAGCCATCTTCCTCGACCCGGACCCGACAGCCCTTCGTGGCGTGCTGGCCGTGGGCACTCTGCTGCGGTACTGGTCGTACAGCTCGAACAGTTTTGGATCGAGCCGGAAGCGATTGCGCCGTGTTCGCCACGCTACGGCAGATGGACAGCTGGTCAGTCGGCGATTAGGCGTGCGGGAGAACGGCTATATTGCTGCTGAAACGGCCGAGCTGCGGCGTGAGCAAGAGGACGACTCGCGGCACCGCTCCTGGATGTGCAATCGTTTCGGTGTCGGCCTGGCCGATCTGACCGAGGAGGAAGCCGTTCGCTATGCCGAGATCATGTCGCAGGAGACGTTGTTGGATGAGCAGGTCCGCTCGAGCGGTTTCAGCGGCCCCGACAGCGCCAACGGCTCGTCGGCCGACCAGGCATCGTTGACATCTTCGATCTCATCCAGCGCAGCCGAGACCCTGACGCCCGCGGCAAGTCTGTCGGAGCAGCAGAGTCCTCCATCAGCCACGAGCCCGTCTGTTCTGGCTGCTTCCTCTGCTTCGGCCACATTTGTCACCGATGACGGCTTTGAGCTGCAGATTCAGCGCGCCATCCGACTGTCACTTATGGAGGGCGTCAATGACGACAGCAACGGTGAATTTTCTGTGACGTATCGACCGGCAAAACAGAGAGAAGACAAGGGAAAGGGAAAGATGCAGGCGCAGGTGTGGGAACCTGCGGTAGCAACAACGTCATCGTCCTGGCCCGATGCTGGCTCGTCGACGGCTGTTGATGGCGGCAGCGGTGGCAATGAAGACGACGACTTCCGGTTGGCGCTGGCCCTTAGTCTGCAAGACGAAGAGCAGCGACAGTTGTTGCTGCAGGAGCAGGAAGAAAACGATGCTGTCTTGGCGGCGACCTTGTACCAAGAGGAGGAATTTCCTGCACTGGAGGTCAGAGGCAAGGGGAAGGGCAAGGGCAAACACGTTTGAGGAGATCGAGATAATCAGAGGCTGGAAAGAAAGAAGGACGTGTTGTTGTTGGTCGTATCATTGTTGCACCTCCCTTTTATATGCTTTGCTCGTTCCATAGTTCTATCGATAGTTAAAGTGACTACTGCAGTTTGTCTCTCCCTGTCAGTTTTGGGCATCAGCTTCATCAGCATCAGATATTGAAGTGTCGGCTACGAATCGAAAATTCGGGATTACTTAGTGAGAGTGACAAGAGCAGAGCATGGATTTTCTAGGTACGACCAGCAAATAGCACGGCTCTCTTCATGTGAGAATAGACAGAAACAACAAAGAGTGCGCGCTCCTTCCCTTCCTTACCTCTAACTTCGAGTTCTAGCTACTTAGCAACGAAACACAACCTCGGCTATCTTAGATAACATCTTCGTCGTGTCAAGGACGCTTCTGCAACGCTATATCGAATTTTCTGTTTGCCGTGGAAAAAATACCAGACGTCAGGCCACGTAGATCAATAACCAGGTAATATCCTTAGTATACGCTCACTCGTGTGTTTCTTTGAGGCGAGCCTTTAGTAATTTTCTTTCGTAAAAAATATGGACGATAAGCAGACGACCCTGTGTGAAGATCCTCTGCAATTTAAGTATAACCATCTGCAACGGAAGCCTAAACGTGATGTATAAAAAAGCAATTAGTAACGCCGCATTCCAAGCGGAATAACCATCCACTCTGATAATCCAACCGTCTACCAGGTTTCTTCCCAAAAGGTTATGCTTGTTCCAGCTTTGTCACTGAAAATTTTCTGTTTGACCTCTGCTTCATTTTTGCAAAAGCCGCCCATAATAGCTGCGTCCCGTAGAGCCTCCCGCACCGATTTAGGCATACGGCCACTGTTTCCACAGAGGCAGATAATGGCGTCCTGAGCAAGTAATTTGCATACCTTCTCCGAGTGACGTCTGATCAGTTGTTGGACGTAATTCTTTCCTTCGTCATAGGCGTACGACAATTTGCTAGTCGACAGCGCGTCCAGTGGCGGAAGGCCAGCTTGCATTCGCAGATAGTGGTCGGATGTGTTTCCGACCAGATCATCCATCTTTTGCTGCTGGAACAAGGCGGCCTTGCTATCCGTCTTTGGGTCCCGAGAGAATGCAGGAATAACAGTGAGGGCTTTTGTCTTATCCCATTCCTCACTGAAGTAGAAGTCGGCAGCCTCATTTCGACATCCAAAAAATAGCAACGTTTCGGCAACATCGTCGTGAAGGCTACGATCGTGAATGAGACTTCGGATCGGTGCAATTCCCGTCCCTGCTGCGATTGCAATTAGAGGGCGCCGCGCAGCAAGGTGCCCGTTGGGCGGCGGTGTCTGATTTTTTATGCCAACTCTGAGCGGTGTCCCAACAGGTAGATGCTTGATGTAGTGCGAGCAAAGGCCTTGGCGTGGCTTTCGGATAATCGTCTTGTACTCAACTAGAGCAATCAAAAGCTCAAATCGATATGTGACAAGTCCGGTCACCTGTGGGTTATACGCCGTGGGCTCGCTCTGGGTGCTGCTTCTTTCTCCACGAGGCAGCGAGGCTTGCTTCGGTCCTCGTTCTGGGTGCTGGCTGCTCTTTGACTTCGCTTCTTTTGATTCAATAGTCACTTTATTCCAGTAACAACCACCGTTGGCGATGCTGTACTCGCGTCCGCGAATTATCGGAAACATGTCGGGTACGTGAGTTACAGGTATCTTTGCCGAGTAGAATTCGGCAAGCACCTCTAGTATTGTGCGACGAGGTCGTGATGTGAAGTCATAGAACTCGTTTGAAAACTGAGGCATGACAAGCTCCAGCAGCTTTTCCTTTTGGTCACCGTTCGTTGCAAAATCCGCCAGCTTTTCGAGAAACATTCGTGTTGGCACTGCGGTGAAATCAATGTTGTTCGTGAGAATATCTCTCAGAGTTGCCCCCTCTTGTAGACGGAATCCCTTGGGCATGTATCCGTTGACAAATTCCATCTTCGCATCCGCAGCTGCCCCCCATTCCATCATGTCAATGAGGTTTTGCACATCTTTTGGATAGTTCTGGGGGTACAGCACAATCACATCCCCTGGGTGAGCGGAGTATTTGAGGTTGTCCATTATCGGAATGGCGACTTCCAACGTAAGCAGGCGAACATCCTGCCAATGACCTAGAGGAGTCACTCGCGTGTTGCTGATGACTCTGGCCAACGAAGTACCGGGAATGTTGGAAATCACGGCTTTTGGGAACTCTATTGGTGCAGGAGTTGCCGGTGACTTATGAAGGAGATACTTTTCTGGAGCATCCTTCAGGATGTTGGCTTTATCGAGGATATCAACGGGCGAGCTACCCAGCCAGACGGGAGCGGTCTTTGTGTCCTGCCGCGCTCTCACTGCTAAATTTCTCTTGATGCGATCCCAGTCTTCGTCGTCTTGTTCATGCCTAGATCGTGGCCTTTCTACATGAGACAAAGCTGCGTTCCTCTCTCTGTTGGCGATGAATATAGAAGTGGCAAGGTCAGGAGACTGCGCGGCGGATGCGCTATCAATAGGCATCTCATCTGGTGTATCTAATTCCATCTTGGGCATGATCCTCAGAGAGTACCGAGGTGGAAGAGGATGGTCGGCTGGGATGAGGTCAATAGAAGCGGGTAGTGGAAAGCTGGACAGAAGATATTCTCTCAGATTCTGAACCCACGGTTGATAAATGCTGTCAACTCTTTGAGGGTCAGGTTTGTCAGCTGGGGCTCAAGCAAATATCATGCACAGGTTCAGGAGGTGAAAGACTACTTACCCGTCTTCGTGTCTCTCATCAGCTTCACCGCGATCAAAGACCTCCTGGGCTCCTAGATGAAGGAGGCGACTGCGAAGCAACCTTGATGCCCAATTGTATCTATACAGGCGTGAGAAAATCGACAGGAAAACAAGAATGGTTCGGGTAGCACACTTTTGATAAGAGCTGTCGCCAAGTCCAAAGGTGGTGAACCGAACAGACGAGAGACAGTTTGGTGGAAGTTTAGCTCTGCGCAGACTCTTCCAAAAACCCAAAGCATTTTTAGGAAACTGTCCCTGTCCAGTCGTGGATATGACGAATATGACCAGGCTGAAGTCCGAGAGCAAAGTATTCTGTCAGTGTCAGCACATTGTAGTGTCCTCAACAAAGCAGTTGGATTCGGCTCTGTGTACTGATAGAAAAAGGAAAGAGTATGTTGTATAGCTGCAAGCAAGCAAGAGTAAACGGGTATAAGATTGGACATACCAACTTGATACCATCCATCTCTTCCAACTCCGTGCTGAATCGTAGCCTTTGACATAGCCTATCGATCTCTCCTGCCTTCTCCTGAGCGTTGCCCGTTTCTGAGCCATACAGGATGAGGATTCGGCGTTCTGAGAGAGCCATTGCTTTAAACAAAAAATTGGATGCTCCTGCCGGTCTGGGCCGTCGCTCTATTACACGCAACCAACTTGATCGCCCTACTGATACGACGTTCTGAAAGTGTACAACGGTCGGCTTAAAACGATACGGTATCGCCCGTTGCCAACCGGCCGCTATCAGGAAGAAAGATGCTCCGTCAACCTTATTTGGTTCATGCAGCTTGACTTGGAAAAAGAGACTCTCCTTGAGTATAGGATTCTGATTGGTGTGATGCAGTCTGTCGGGTTGCAGTTTGTGCAGCTTGCATGTGAAGATACGAGAAAACTAAATTATTGCAAATTTCGCGACTTCCAGATACCAAAATTTAGTTTGTCCTAACGCAAGTACTTGCCCATACGTCACTATATGGCGGGGTACTTGTGGCGCTCAATGTCCACCGCTGGCCGATTTCGGCCGTTGTGGAAGCGAGAAACGTCGTGAGAGGGCTGGCGAATTGCGCCGCACTGCTCCGATATTTGGTCTTCTTCTTTGAGCTACGCAGTCCAAATAGTGGTACGCTTTGCGAGCAGACATTATGCACCTGATGTTGGGCCGTAATGGGAAGCTAAGGGTGTTAGTATGTGCTACCATGGTCGGTGCTGCCCAATTCGCATGATGACGAGTTGAGCCTCTGCGAGTATTCTTGTCTCGTTCTTCTTTTTCTTCTTCGTTCTGCATGAAAGTTTCTCGAATGCTACATCTGAGGCCTGCCCCTGGTGAGTCAACGGGTATGTTGCCTTGTCACTTTTTATTAAGATCTCATCTGCGTTAGAATTGAGTTGCGGGGTGGATGCGCAGGGCGGCATAGAGAAGCGACGCGCTTGGGCATGTATGCTGCTGTCTATGTTTTGATTCGTCCTTTTCGCCCAATCAGACGGGTTTGGGTTACCTGCCAAATCGCTATTTCCCCGGATAAGTGCACAGAATGGGCAACTAAGGGAAAAAGGGCTATTATTCTCGAAGTTAGCTGCCGGTTTTGGACGAAACCTCAATTGGGCTGCTGCTTCCTTTTGCTTGCAGCAGGCAACAGCAGGCAACAGCAAGCGAAGCAGGGGCAGGTGCCACCCATACGTTCATAGCCAGTTACGGGTGGTCCTTGGTTGGGCCCATAACCATAATTCTGAAAACCGCATGCTCGCAAAGACGTAGCAACCTAGGAGACTTGGCGGATCAACATAGGATGATGCGCGTGGGTGCTTTACCGACAGACGTCGACGCATGACGTGAATTTTCGGCCGTTCTGGCGGTACTCTGATGTTGGATATCGGCGGAAGGAGCTGTCAGATACGTAGCCATAACATAATAGTACAGAATCCTAGGGGAAAGTGCGACCTGGTCGGTGCGCCAGAGCATGTCCTTGAAGAAATTTCGGTGCCAACGGCTGCCCAAACGCACTGAATCGCTAATGCAATGCGCTGGTTGCGCCTGCCCCTGACGTTTGAACGTTGCAAGTCACCTGTACCTTCCGTCATAGAATGTATGATCTGGTACCTTCCGCAACCCCTGTCAATGTGCGCCACCTTCCCTTTCTCGAAGAAAATAGAAAAAAAATAAGCTGGACGAAGCCAGCTCCCGTGCGACAGCTTATTTTGCCTCCCCTATATAATTTTCGTCTCCTTTTCCCTCCCTGTCTCCCTTTTCCATCTTACACCACCAACCTCCAAGATCTTCATCACAAGCAAATCAAGTCAATAGACAAATTTTGTCTTCCGCCTCCCCCCCTTCTCCCTCTGTATTCTAGGGCACCAAGCTACCCTGCTCGCTCCCCTTCGTCTCCAGAGTCAAATCCGTGTGATCTCAAAACGTCAACTCGTCCAACCACCACCCAAACGCCAAATAATACCAGTTAATAGATCAACCGATCTCATCGCACACCAGCATCACAATGTCTGTCACCGCTGAGAAAGTCACTGACGCCGCCGTCAACGACGTTGCTGCCACTCTGGCCAACACAACCATCTCTGGCAAGCCTGACGAAAAGGCCAACGACGCCTTCCTTGCCAGCGCCGCCGAGGGCCGCCGACTTTACATCGGCAACCTCGCGTACGCGACAACTGAAGGGGAGCTTAAGGAGTTCTTCAAGGGATATCTTGTGTAGGTCCTTTTCACCGAACCTGCTTCTGTCTTGCGTGCGGGTGCGCAGCAAGCATGCTCACCGCCGCCTTGCTCATGCTCCGCTCTACTTTCCCTTCCCGCTCTTTTTGTGATTTGTATGCCTCTGCCCCCACATCGTGGAGCACCTGACTCCCAAGTTGGAACTCGTCTATACGCCGTGGCTAGTGGCCTGTCATCTGTTCATCTCGTGGTGGCCCTGACGAATAAGGAGCGCATGCTGACTCTTATTTCTCCGCTAGCGAGTCGGTCTCGATCCCTAAGAACCCCCGTACTGACCGCCCGGTTGGCTACGCCTTTGTTGACCTGTCAACCCCGACCGAAGCCGACCGTGCCGTCACCGAGCTTTCTGGTCAGGAGATTCTGGAGCGCAAGGTGTCCGTCCAGCTTGCTCGCAAGCCGGAGCCCGCTGGTGAGAAGGACGGTGCCAACGGCGAGGGTGCAGAGGGCACACGTCGCCGCCACTCTACCCGCGGCCGCGGCCGTGCGAGCCGTGGCCGTGCTGGTCGTGGCCGAGGTGGCCGTTCTAGCGTGAGTAAAGCGTTTGTTCCTGCATGCCGGGCTTCATACTGATATGTACAGGGCGAGGAGGGAACTGCTGTTGAGGGCGAGGCATCCGAAGCGGCCGCTACGGATGCCCCCGCCGAGGCTGCGAACGATGCCACGACCAAGGACTCCGCTGAGGATGCTGCTAAGAAGGCCAGCCAGCCACGCCCACCCCGTGAGCGTCGTGAGCGTGGCCCGCCTGCGGACGGCATTCCTTCGAAGACAAAGGTCATGGTGGCTAACCTGCCGTATGACTTGACTGAGGAGAAGGTGGGTTCAGATTCGCGTATTGCTGTTGTGCCAGGCTGTGAGACGGAGCATGACTGACACACCTTGCGTTTACAGCTCAAGGAACTCTTTGCAGCTTACGAGCCGTCGACTGCTAAGATCGCTCTTCGCCCGATTCCCCGGTTCATGATCAAGAAGTTGCAGGCCCGTGGAGAGGCGCGTAAGGGACGCGGCTTCGGCTTCGTGACCTTGGCCTCGGAGGAGCTGCAGCAGAAGGCAGTGACTGAGATGAACGGAAAGGAGATTGATGGTCGTGAGATCGCTGTCAAGGTCGCTATTGACAGCCCGGACAAGACCGACGAGGAGACGACTGCCTCCGAGAGTGTTGAGGCCACCAACGGTGACCCCGTTGAGGCTGAGGCTCCGGCAGCCACGGCCTAAGCACTTCACTGTGACGTGCTCTCGCAACGGCAAATGATGGCAGGTACCTCGAAATATTATTTGTCAATTTCTCCTTTGGGGAGCTACCATCGTTAAAGACAGATTATTTTGCCTTGCGTGAATCTCGGCTCGGTATTTGCTGTGCTCCTGTTGACAGGTCTGTTTATGATGGTGAACATGTTTCGTGAAGGAAGAGCTGGAGAGTCAAATAAACAAGCAGTGGACTTGGTGGCAATTTTCCTGGCGTCTTCTGGAATGGGTGCTTTATTTATCCTACATGGCTGGTACAGAGTAGAGACATTCGGGAGACCTGCGCTGCATCTGTCTACGGCTTCGCATTTTCTTTGCCTATTCTTAATCTTGCCGTGGAATCTTAGCACAGCGACATCTAAATTAATACGGGTTGAACCTTGATGCTGTTGCTGTGTAGAGCACTCCGTACGACGTCAACGTAGCAAGCCTCCTATTTTATGTCCAGGCTGTAGACTAGCGAACAGTGGGTCGCGGAGGAATCCGTAACGAGTGGTGGGAAGTCATAGCGGCGATCTAGACCTTAATAACCCCCCGTGCTAAATTGGCGGTTCTCACATTTGTTTCCCTGGAGACACAGAAGCAGACGGCAAACTTCCGCGTACGCTCTACTCCAAAACGTCTAGTGCACGCACGATCCGACGCCATCGATACTGCGACTTGCAAGAACAAGCCTGCCTGGACAGACGAGGACAAGGGGCCGTCATTTTTTGGCACGATGGCTTCCAAGGCAATGTGGGAGGTCGACCCGGAGACGCGGTCGAAGGTGCGTTGGTGCATATTCCAGCTGGAGGTGATTGCGCGCTGGTTTGTGGCGAGATCCTGACACTGGCGCTCTCTGCAGCTTCAATCGATCCAGAAAGAATCCAACAACGGCCTCTGCTGCGACTGCGGCGCCCCATCGCCACAGTGGGCGTCGCCCAAGTTCGGCATCTTCATCTGCCTGTCATGTGCCGGCGTGCACCGCGGTCTGGGTGTGCACATCTCTTTCGTACGATCTATCAGTATGGACGCCTTCAAGTCGAGCGAGATTGAGCGCATGCGCCTCGGCGGCAACGCTGCGTGGCACGACTTTTTCGAGAACCACGCGGACACAAAGATGCGCGGACTGGCATGGGATGACGCGACGATCGCGGAGCGGTACTCGGGCGAGGTGGGTGAGGAGTGGAAGGAGCGTCTGAGCGCCAAGGTGGATGGCCGTGAATACGTGCCGAGCGAGCGCAAGAAGACCACATCGTCAGCCAGTGCCCTGGCGAACAAGAACAGGCCGCGGGACAACCGTGGCAGCCTGGGGGGCAGCCGCACGGCCAGCCCAAGTCTGAGCAGTGGGACGGGAGCAGGGGTCGGGACGGCCGGCAAGATCAAGGTGGACGAGAAATACTTTGCTCGTCTGGGGGCAGAGAACGCGTCTCGGTCAGAGGACCTTCCTCCCAGCCAGGGCGGACGCTACGCCGGCTTCGGCAACATGCCGGCATCTTCAGGACGGACTAACGACTCGAGCCTGCCGGCCTTTGAAGACCTTCAGCGTGATCCGGTGGCAGCCCTGACCAAAGGCTTTGGCTGGTTTGCCAGCACGTTGACCACCACGGCCAAGACAGTCAACTCAGAGTACATCCAGCCGACGGCAAAACAGGTAAGTGAGAGAAGAAGCGAGGAGGACAAGGAACGTGAGAAGAGTGCCGACTGACGCTCTATGTAGCTTGCCGAGTCGGATCTGGCTGCTCAGGCCCGTGTTGTTAGCGGCAATGTGGCGCGGTCGGCTCAACAAGGTGCGCGCACCGCCCAGGAAAGCTTCAACCGATTTGTCGAAGGTGGTCCCGGCACCGGCGGCACTTCCCGTGGGTACAGCTACAGCCAGGTTCCGATTGATGATAGCAAGCGCGACTTCTGGGACGACTTCTCATCGATTGCCGAGCAGCGCAAGGCCGAGTCGAGTGCTATCGGCACGGCAGCTATGGGCAAAGGCGGGGGCAGCAGCAGTGCTTCAGTAGGAAGCACAGCCGGGGCAAAGAGCAAGGACGAGTGGGACGACTGGTGATTAGAACGGAACCGACAGAATAGACATCTAAATAGCCGAGGGAGCAGAGGGGGGGTGTTTTTGGGGTGCTACCACCATGCGTTCTTGGCGTTCCAGACTACGATTCGATCTGAATGTATTTCCTTCGTTCTTGTCCTTTTACACTGCATTATTATCCAGACAGGCTGCGGCTGTGCTCCTTGTGAGTGCAAGGCGTCATTTTGGTACTCATGGAAGCGGCTGTCGGCAGTGGCAGCCTGTGCATCACGTGACACACCGCTGTCGGCCGAGGTATGGAGCCGGTCCTAGCCGCGGCAGCTTTCACAAGTAAGCGCGAGAATCCAGCGGGCTTTTGTAGCCTGTGTCTGCGCAAACCATCTCTAGCAAGGACGTTCCGGCAGAGCCATTGGATTTCACAGTGACCCGACAGCGACACGAGCAAGAATGTCTGCGCTTCGGATTCTCGTTCCCGTCAAGCGGGTGATTGATTATGCGGTGAGCTGGTCTGGGGGGGAAAAGGCGCAAAATGCACAGCGGTGCCAACGGCCGAGAGCTAACGAGAGTCGGGGGCACAGGTCAAGCCGCGGGTCAACAAGGCCCAGACGGGGGTGGAGCGGGCGGGGGTGAAGCACAGTCTGAACCCGTTTGACGAGCTGTCGGTGGAGGAGTCGGTGCGAATCCGGGAGAAGAAGCGGGCGCCGGGAGGAGTGGAGGACATTGTGGTATTTTCGGCCGGTCCGACCAAGTCGCAGGACGTGCTGCGGACGGCGATGGCGATGGGGGCGGACCGGGCGATTCACGTGGACACGACGGTCAAGGGAGCGGACGAGAATGCGGCGGAGCTGGAGCCGCTGGTGGTGGCGAAGCTGCTGCAAAAGGTGGTGGCCGAAGAGGGCAGCAACCTGGTGATCCTGGGCAAACAGAGCATCGACGACGACGCGGCACAGACGGGTCAGATGCTGGCCGGGCTGCTGGGCTGGCCGCAGGCGACACAGGCGTCGCGCATCGAGTTTGGCGGCGACGATGCCGTGCAGGTGGTGCGTGAGGTGGACGGCGGCGTCGAGACGCTCAAGGCGCGGCTGCCCATGATCATCACGACGGACCTGCGGCTGAACGAGCCGCGCTACGCGACGCTGCCGAACATTATGAAGGCCAAGAAGAAGCCGCTGGCCAAGAAGACGCTGGCCGACTACAGCCTGGCCGATGAAGCTGCCAAGAAGCGGCTCAACATTCTCAAGGTCACGGGTGCGTATTTTCGTCTTTCTCGCTACATACTACAAGGCGCGCATCCAGCTAACAGGGCAGAACCGGCACCGCGCCAGGGCGGTGGTAAGGTCGAGGACGTCGACGGCCTGATCTCCAAGCTGAAGGAGCTGGGAGCGCTATAGGCGGCATCTTGAAAGTAGGAATCATACTCGTTTCTTACTCCATACATATCCCAGAAGTTGGGTCGTCACGTGAGCTCACTGCAGCTGAGCAGCCCTGGCCCGTAGTGGTGTAACCCCTCCAGAGGGTCTAGACAGCCCCACAGGCTATGGCGTAGGGGGAAAAAAAATGGACGAAAAAGTTTTTAGGATGGCGAATAAGACCGAAAAGAGTCATTCACAGGCCGGATTTTTCCCCTTTGCTGTTCCCCCTTTCTCCCCACAGGTCGATTGCAGCAAAATTTGCCATTGCGTTCAGCGTACGCAAACTCATTCCGAGTCACAACCTTACTTTACTTCCCACCACTTGAGCTGTATCGCCCAAACTAGCCCTTATGAACGGGCGCTCGTCGATCTTCACTTCCCAGGTACGTTTTCCAAGCTGCCATTGCCGCTTTTGCACAGCTCCTGGCTTCCACTGGGACTTGCATACTGACTCTTGTCACTTGTAACAGGACTACATTTCAGGTTCGTGCACCCAATGCGTCTCTCGATCAGGCTCTTCAGGGTTTGACTCATCTTCCACCACGACCCCCGCATTTTCACTCTTTTGCTTCGAACTGACAGACGTGCAACAGACCATCTGTGGAGGGCACTTTCAGCTTAGGACAGCAGCAGAAGCTCAATTAACCTCACCAAACCCCTCTCGACCAAATGTTGTCCAAGCTGTCTCTCCGACTGGCCAGGCCGGCCGGCAGCGTGGCGGCTATGTCTGCTGCTCCCCGGATGTCGATGCTGCGGATGTCGGCGGTGCAGATGGGCACGCGGACAGGCACGACATCACAGACGCGGCTGAGCAGCAGTGCAGCGTCGATGGATGGCAGCAAGGGCCGAAAGATGCCCTCGAGCCGCAAGCGGTCGTTCACGCCGGCCAAGAAGGCGGAAGCGACGTTTACGATCCGAGACGGTCCCATCTTCCACGGAACGGCATTCGGGGCCAACTCGAACGTGTCGGGCGAGGCAGTGTTCACGACGTCGCTGGTGGGCTACCCCGAGTCGATGACGGACCCGTCGTACCGCGGCCAGATCCTCGTGTTCACGCAGCCGCTGATCGGCAACTACGGCGTGCCGTCGAACAAACGGGACGAGTACAACCTGCTCAAGTACTTTGAGTCGCCGCACATCCAGTGTGCCGGCGTGGTGGTGGCCGATGTGGCCGAGCAGTACAGCCACTGGACGGCGGTCGAGAGCCTGGGCGACTGGTGTGCGCGTGAGGGCATCCCGGCCATCTCGGGCGTGGACACGCGGGCGATCGTGACGCATCTGCGCGAGCAGGGCTCTTCGCTGGCCAAGATCTCGATCGGCGACGAGTACGACGCGGACGAGGACGAGAGCTTTGTCGATCCGGCCCAGATCAACCTGGTCAAGCGCGTGAGCACCAAGGCGCCCTTTGTGGTCGAGTCGCCGGGTGCGGCCTTTCACGTCGCCCTGCTCGACTGTGGCGTCAAGGAGAACATTCTGCGCAGTCTGGTCAGCCGCGGTGCTTCCGTCACCGTCTTCCCCTTCAACTACCCGATTCACAAGGTGGCCGAGCACTTTGACGGCGTCTTCATCTCCAACGGACCCGGCGACCCGACCCATTGTCAGGAAACCATCTACAACCTGCGCCGCCTGATGAACGAGTCGTCTGTGCCGATTATGGGCATCTGTCTGGGCCATCAGCTGCTGGCTCTCGCTACTGGCGCCCGCACCATCAAGCTCAAGTACGGCAACCGGGCACACAACATTCCATCGCTGGACGTACGTCTACCCCTTGCATCGTGAATTTTTGGCAGCCAGACTTGTGCTAACTTCCCCTAGTTGACTACCGGCCAATGCCATATCACGAGCCAGAATCACGGCTATGCCGTCGACACGTCCACTCTGCCTAACGAGTTCAAGGAGTACTTTGTCAACCTCAACGACGGCAGCAACGAGGGTGAGCACAACCACGCCGTACACTCTACACCTTACATCTGTATCCTGACCTCTAACTCTCCCAGGCATGATCCACAAGACCCGCCCCATCTTCTCCACGCAGTTCCACCCCGAGGCCAAGGGCGGCCCTATGGACAGCGCCTTCCTCTTTGACAAGTACCTCGCCAACGTCAAGATGTACAAGGACAGCGCCAAGGTCTACAAGGACAACCGCCCGTCCCAGCTGCTGCTGGACATTATGAGCCGCGAGCGCGTCGGCGTCGAGCCCGTGCCCCTAGTCCAGGCCGTCCAGAACTAAGCCTGGCGCTCTGCAGCATGTTTACAAGCGATTGGATGTGGCCCCATTGTGCCTTTTTGTACTTTTTTCCCCTTTTTCATCGCCCCTTTGGCGTCGTCGAGTGTGCCCTGTGCAGATAAAGTAATTCGATCCATTGCATAGTCCGTTTATCTTTTGCAGCCCCCAAGTTACCCGTAACTTTGATTGCTCCCTGCCCAATTGCCCGAATGTCCCGATTCCGTCTCGTGTCCGTCCTCCGTTTGTCTATCCATGTTTCTCACCATCGATCCCGGTAACCTCCATAGTGGCCATCTCGATCGTCTCGTGGCGGCGGCCGGTAATCGTAATCATCGTATCGCGGCCGCCTACCACCACCGCCTCCTCTCCCACGATAGCCGCCTCTACCTCCGCCTCCCTGCGCCATTTGGCGCTCCCGCTCGCGATGTGGCGGCCGGATGCCGTCAAACATCTCTGGTCCTCGGTCCACCAATCGGGCGCTGTCTTCAAACGTGTACCGGTTGTTGTTTTTCGAGTAGTCGCCACGCGCGGCACCAGCAGCGCCGGCAGACGTCTCCTGGGGCCCTTCCAGGGCTTGTATGTTGTCTAGCCGCCGTTGGGCGAGATCGGGATGCGCCGTCTGGTACTCGAGCCGCGGCCGTGCCTGTGTGGTTCGCACGGCGTCCAGGTGGTAGCGGCCGCCACCAGCACCGCTGCCGCCGCGTGGATTGGCGCCACCGGCAGCCCGGGGTCCCTTGGGAGCATTGTCGAAGCCAGCGAGCTGGGGTGTCGCCGTCGTGGGGGACCGTGGCAGCGATGCGGCCCGTTCTGGCTGCTGCTGCTGCTGCTGCTGGGCCGGGCCAGACGAGGCCTGGCCGCTGCCCACCACCTGCAGCGTCGTGGTCACGCTGCCATCGTCGAGCTCGGTGTAGGTGACCTCCCACTTCTGCAGCGTGCTGCGCGTGTCGCCACCGGACGTCTCCTGCTCGATCCAGCCCGGCACTGACGCCGGCGGGACAAAGTCGACCCAGAGCGGCCGGCGGTTGCTGTCGTCGGGCCAGACGCGGCCGTGCAGGGCGCTGCGCACGCGGGCAGCAGCCGTGGCGCTGCTCAGGACGACAAAGGCGTGCGTCCGGATGGCGTCCAGGTACGAGCTCACGAGCACAGACGGGTCCGGCGTCGCGCTGCTTCGACGCGCAGCCGGCGACGCTGCCAGGTAGATCAGATGCTCGTCCAGCGCGGCCGGCCGCAGCGGCCGCATAAAGTTGTTGATGTACAGGGCTGGCGTGGCCGGGTGGATGGCCGGAGAGACCACGACGTCACCGTCATCGGTGGTGCCCGCGTAGTCCATGTCCACATCGTGCAAGGGGCTCGCGGCCTCGACCAGCGGCTCTGGCTCGACAGCATCTGCTGCTGGTGTTGGTGATTCCGGCTTCATCGCCGGCATCTCCTCTGCTTTCTCGTCCGCCACGGGCTCCTCCACGCTCTCGTCGACGCGCTGACGCTTGCTGTCGGTCGAGCCGTCTTCGCCGTGCGTCGCTAGAGGCGGGCTGGTGGACCGCCGCTTTCGCTTCTGGGCATCCGGAGATGCAGCCTCGACAGAAGCAGAGCCACGGTCGAAGTGAGGGCCGTCGTCCACCGTCTGGGTGGAGGGGGCCGTCTCGGGTTCTTCCACAAGAGCCGGCTCTGCGTCTTCAGTCGCGGAATCATGCTCCGAGAGCCGATGGACGAGCTCCTCTTTGCGGCCGGCAACAGAGAGGCCGCGTTTCTTGAGCTCAGCCTTGAGGTCGACCACCTTGAGCTTGCTCCAGTCGGTTGCAGCGGTGACCATGACGGGCAAGAGACGCGTGGAGACCCGCGTAGACGTGCAGAAGCGAGGGCAGATGGACCAACGATGTGTTGGGCGACGACGGTTGTGCTGGCGTTTCGACCTCTTTCTTCTCGACTCGGTGCAGACAAAGGTGCAGCAAAAGGGAGGCCAAAGGCGTCGCGCGTCGCGAACCACTTTCAGCTAGCAGGAGCCCAGTTTGGACTAGCGCGTTTCACTGGCGGTGACGTTGGTGCACAGACCATTTGTGCCTGCCCAAGGCAAATCGTATTACTACATACTCCGTACTCCGTACGTAAGCCAGCGCAATGGCAAGCTCACGTCCACGTTGCTCGTAAGACGCCCTGTGAGGGCCACCGGCTCTAGGCAGGGGTGCTGCTGCGCGGAGACGGTCTCGGCAGGGACACCGCTGGCACCACATGCGCGTATGCATAGCCGCTGTGCTCACCGACAAATGAGGAAAGAGCAGCGGCGGGGTCTCTTGGCTCCCTCCTTCCCCCATGTCACAAGGCATCGAGCGCTGCGGCCCAACCAGAGGTCGCGAAAACGGGACAAAGAGAGGAGAACAAAAAATAAAAAAAAAAAGAAAGAGAAGAAAAGGGGAAAGGAAAAAAAAAAAAAAAACAAAAAAAAAGAAGACGGAAGAAAGAAGAAAGAAGGAAAAGGGTGAAAGAAAGGTGGCGGGCAATGCAACGTCGCCGAAAGCGTCTGTCTTATCCCTTTCAGCCCGGCTTTTCCCTCTCTGATCTCTGATCTGGATATGTAGGGCTTGCACGGAGCACCTTGGACTCCACGCCGCTGTATCTTCCTTTCCAGCGCACCCTCTTTCATCAACGCGTGTGAGCGAGGTTTCCGACTACGCCAACCCCCCTGTCGCCTCTGGTCTACTTTTTATCCCATATTTAGCTACCTGCCCCCCTCCCGACGAGACGGTTCTTTCGCCAGGCGATCAGACTAGCTCGACAGACAACCGATCCGATCGGTGAAGCAGCTCCACGTCGTCTTCTTGCGGAGCACGCCAGCCATGCCTTCAGGCCTGTTCAGTTTCTTCCGGGGCGCGCAGCCCAGCGCCACGAATGGTGCCGACGGCCGGCGGGCGCCAGCATCTTCCACGACGCTGACGTCGCAGCCTGACCGCCTTGCCGGCACCAAGAGGCAGACAGAGCCGCCCGAGAGCGGCCGGACAGCGGCGGCCGTCAAGGGCCGGTGGAAGCAGCTGGCCAACGAGCACGCGGCGCGGAAGAAGAAGTCGGCCGCGGCAGCAGCCAAGCGAGCCTCGTCTGGCTATGCCTCGTGGCTGCCGCGTTTCAGGCCGCCACGTTTCGCCAAGTCCGAGCCGATCGACTGTGCAGCGAGCGATAGCGGAGCGATGACGACGGCGGACGTGCACGAGAAGCCCCAGCCCGACGGCGGCCGTGCGTTGATCGACGTCGACTCGATGATCGTCGACACGGTAGTCGTGAACACGGGTCTTCCCACCGACGGCATGGACGAGACGGACGACGAGCGATACGAGTACACCGAC
Source organism: Grosmannia clavigera kw1407 (assembly GCF_000143105.1). NCBI lineage: Eukaryota > Fungi > Ascomycota > Sordariomycetes > Ophiostomatales > Ophiostomataceae > Leptographium > Leptographium clavigerum. Next base: position 1,429,176 of record NW_014040797.1, on the reverse strand, counting down.
GAGGCCGACGAGGCCAACGAGGCCGACGAGGCCGACGCGGCTAGCAGCTGTGTTAGTGAGGGGGAATACGACGCCGATAGCTGTGATGACGTGCTCAGCTGCGACATGTTCCCCACACCGCGTCCGGCCAAGGGGCCGCGACTGGGCTCCCTGGCCGCCAACCTGGCGACGCTCAACGGGGGTGGCAGCGAGCTGACCGCGTCGGCCAGGGATGGCAACGGCCAGCAAGAGGAGGGAGAGGAAGAGGAGGAAGACGAGCTGGACGACTACGAGGACGAGGACGCGGACGAGGACGGACGGATCGGGCCCTGGTCCGACCTGTTGGAGGAAGAGCCGGACAGCGACACCGAGAGCGAGTGGGAGGTCGACGAAGACGAGCTGAGCGGCTATGAATCCGAGGTTGGCGCCATTGCCGGCTTCGCCAGCTGGACACACGACGAGAAGAAGCTGCACCGGCTGATGTCGCTGCGTGGATTCCACCCGCTGATGCCGGCTATCTGGTCGCGTGACTTTCTCGGCGTCCCCATGTACCCATCACTCTTTGCGCCGCCTGACCGACCGGACAAGCCGACGCTCATCAGCAACAAGAGCAGCCAATTTCGGGGTGAGTGTGTCTCGGATGTGTTGGGGTTCGCGTTTTTTTTTTCTTTTTTTTCTTTTTTCTGTCGCGTTGGTGCTGACTAATCCGTCCTTAGCAACGAAAGCGCTGCGCAGCCTATTTGACCTGCAGGTGCGCGTGAGCGGGCTGCGTCAGGCGGGCAACACGCGGCGCATCGACATCATCATCGAGAAGGAGCTGCAGCGGTACATTGCATGGGCGGCCGAGGACGCGGGGCTGGACCGGTGCGCGCCGTTTGCGGCGATGCCCAACATCACGGCCAAGCGATTCTCCAAGGCGAGCAGCAGTAGCAGTAGCAGCAGCAGCAGCACGCGAAAGAGCGGGCGACCGGGCTCGCCGCAGTCGCAGAGAGCCAGCACGCGCAAGTGGACGCTGGCCCGGCGGATCCAGGACTACTTCCGGGCGTGGGCGACGCAATACCGCGAGTACTATGCGAGCCTGCCGCCGTTTGCCGAAGCCGACGCTGGCGACGACGCGGTCAAGGAAGAGGACGACGACGTCGGGACCAGCCGCTGCCTCCACCTCCGACGGCTGCGACCACCGCGCATGCTCTACGGCTTTGTCATAGTGCAACACGTCGTGATGCTGCTCGCGGTGGACGCGGCCAGACCGCGAGCCCGTCCACGCTGCTTTGCTGACTTCAACATGTCGCTCGGCGGCCATTGGCTCGATGCCAGCCTCAGCGTCGCCATCCCCGTGCACCTGGCCCGCGCGGCTCAGCTGCGGGCTGCTCGCGGCCTGGCGCTGCCGGTGCGGCTGGACTTGGACGAGGACGAGGACATGTGAAGGCGAGTGGAGATTCGTTGGCGAGACGGGTTGCGAAATGTAGACACGGGACAATATGGATCCACGGCAGAGCAGATCTGCTTACGACATGAGACACGACCAAGACTGGAATGAGTAGTTATGAGATACGGCTATGCACAATGGATGTTTCAAGTTTACACGGCCAATCATCAAGGCTACCACCGACGCTGCCAGGCTGGATAATGGCGGAAGCCCTACTCGGCCTTTGCAGCCGGCTCGTCGGGGATGGTGATGGGCTTCGGCATGGGGACGTAGTCGTAGACGCCGCCGACGCTGGTCAGCCAGGTGTCCTGGGGGTGTTGGTTGCCCTTGGCGGTCCAGAGAAAGTTGTGGGGAAAGCCCTTGTCGAACGGCACGGCAGCCTCGATCTCGGCAATGTCGTCGTCGCTGAGGCGCAGCCGGAGGGCCTCGATATTGCCGCGCAGGTGGTTGACCGTGCGGCCACCCACGATCGGGAACACGTACGGGCTCTTGTGCAGGACATAGGCCAGGGCAACGCTGGTCAAGAGGCTATCGTGACGTGTGGCCACGGTCTCGAGAACGCGGCTGATGGCCACCTGCTCGGGCGATGCCGGCGAGGCGCGGCCCTGCTGAGCCTGACGCTGCTCCTCCGTCTTGAAGGCGCCACCGCCGAGAGCACCCCAGGGAGCCAGGGCCATGCCCTCGTCGCGGGCCATGGGCAGGATCTCGCGCTCAAAGTCGCGCGAGGCCGCCGACCAGCGGCCCTGGTACACGCTGAACGGGCGCAGACCGTGGTTGCGCGCGTACTCGTTGGCCTTGCTGACCACCCAGGCCGGCGTGTCCGAGATGCCGAGGTAGAGCACCTTGCCGGATGCGACCAGCTGGTTGAGCGACTGCATCAGCTCAGGGATGCTCGTCGAGTAGTCCCACCAGTGGACGTAAAGCTGCTTAGTCAGCAAAACAAACCACAAGGTCTCGCCAGTCCACAACACACGACACCCACCAGATCGAGGTAGTCCGTCTGCAGCTTCCGCAGGCTCGCGTTGACCGACACGTGCAGGCTCTTGGTGCTGTTGCCCGCGTAGTTGGCCGTGATCTCGTCGGTGCGGCCTGGCCGGAAGCAGGCCGTGTACTTGGTCGCCAGCACTGCCGAATCTGGTCAGCCTTGTTTTGGTCGGTGGCCGTCCATCGGCTGCGCTTACCCAGCTGGTCCCGGTTTCCACGCTTCTTCATCCACTCTCCAATCCACTTTTCCGACTCCTCTGCCTGCTGTCAGTGGCTGTCTCGGGACGAGAACGGATGCAACAGGGGGCTGCAGACAGACCGTTCTGGTAGTTGTTGGCCGTGTCGATAAAGTTTCCGCCCTGCAAGCGAGTCAGCGAGGACCCGGACTCGGACCCGGACCCGGACCCGAACGGCCGGTGGCTGCCAGACATACGCTCTCGTAGAAAAAGTCGAGAATCTCCTCGGTGTTCTTCTGGTCGCAGGCGCCCATGTAGTCCTTCCAGGCATCGCCAAAGTTCATGGCGCCGAGACACAGCGGACTGACACGCACCGACGCCGTGGGCGACAGCAGCCGGTAGCGGCCCAGCGGCGTCTTGGCCGTGTTGTTCACGACAAAAGGCAGAGACATGGTGAGATGGGATGGTGGGATGTAGCTGAGCAGGCGAATGCAGGTAGACCTCTCATATCCTAGAGGACACACGCCATATTTATAGCGTCCCGGTGAAAAGACAGACGTAATGCGCAGACGGGCAGCTACCCGGTAGCTCTTCCCCTGATGCCATCATACTTCCCATTAAGTCCGATTGCCGACACGTCGTAGTTAGCCTTTTAACCCCGGCGTCGTGCATGATTGAGGGCCCAGGCAGCCGTGATGGCGCCAACATGTGGAAAATAGCACGGAATCTTTGTTGCAGAATGGTGCCGAAACAGCCGCTGACCCATCCGTTGGGACAACCAACCTTCCAGCCTACTTTTTTTTCCATTTCCATCGTGACCGGTGCACAGTTACAACATAAATCGAACAGAATCGAACAGATCCGCCACATGTCCCACGTCATCTCAACCTCTCCCGTTCTTCCCCCTTCCCCCTCAACATGTCCATACACCAATGCGGCCGTCCCGGCGGCCTTCGACCAGATAGCCGTCGCGTATCCGGGTGTGCTCGACAATGGCTGGGCTGCGGCCTTCCTCGGCCGCCGTGACGCCGGCGCCGCAGTCCCACTGCCGGGCCTCGATCTTGTCGTACACCTTGGCGACGTCTTCGCCGGCGGCACTGACGATGCGTCGGGCGTCAAAGGACATGCTGGTGACCGGGTTGTCGTAGGCGTAGGCGTCGTAGATTGCTCCAGTTCGGAGGTCCCATATCTGACAAGTTAGATGTACCCAAACACAAACACACACACACACACTCACCCGTATACTCCGATCGACACTCCCCGTCACCAGATGCACATCGTCAAACTGCAGACACGTCACCGGTCCTGTGTGGCCGACCAGGCTGCGATGCACCTGACCGCTGCGCAGATCCCACAGCCGCACCATTCCGTCGGCCGTGCCGCAGGCCAGCGCAGCGTCAAACACCTGCAGCGCGCCCACAAAGTCGGCGCGCTCAGTCAGCGACCGCGATGCCTGGCGCCACGTGCCCTCGCCCGTGTGCAGGCTGGCCGATGCCTGGGCCGCCGCCCACATCACGTCCAGCGTCTGCACGCACCGCCCCTTTTCCAGGTCCCACTGCCGCAGCGTCTTGTCGGCCGATCCCGACACCAGCACGTCGCCCCGGAAGTGCAGCGCCGTCACCTCGCCCACGTGCGACTGCAGCGTGAAGAGCGGGCACTCCGCCATGCTGTCAGCCGGCGGCTCCACCGGCTCGTCCTCCGGGTTCTCAAACGCCATCCCACTGTCGTCGTCGTCGTCGCCGTCGTCGTCGTCTGCCCCGTCGTGCACTCCGCCATGTTTGTTTCGTCCGCCACCACCGCCCCTGCCAAACGGTCCACCATGGCGATATAGGCTGCCATGGGGATCGTAGCGCGCCCGGCTCAGATCCCACAGCCGGATCGTCGCGTCTGCCGATCCTGTCGCCAGGATGTTGTCCTCTACCTGCAGCGTCCGCACCGACGCCGTATGGCCTTCTAGCAGCCCGATGCACCGGCCCGCGTTCAGGTCCCACACCCGCAGCGTGTCGTCCATCCCGGCCGACACCAGCGTGCCAAATGGCGCGTCAAAGTCTAGCGCGTTGATCGCATCCTGGTGTGCCCGCATCTCCCGCACCGCTGCCCCCGGCTGGAAGTGTTCCGGCACCACTGCTAGTGATCGGCTGCGCTGGCTCTTGCCTCGCTTGTGCCCCATTCGTGACGGCGTGCTTCCGGCTGATGACAGCTTGCCGTAGATCGACTGCGTCATGAATCCACTCACGCCGCCGCTGCTGCTGCCATTCGCCCCGTCGTCGTTGTCCAAGGCTAGGTCCACGTCCGATTTGGTCGGCGTGTGCAGCGCCTCCCTCTCTGCCTCGTCTGCCACCTCCTGCGCAATGTCGATCCGGTTTTCGACTTCCATCAGGTCGTGCTCCAGCGTCGACTCGTCCTGCTCCAGGCCCGCCAGCCGGTCCAGCAGGATCTGCCGCATCCCCGCCAGATTGCCCATCTTGATGTCGATCTCGCGCATCTCGCTCGTCGCCATGTTCTTGCGCACACTCAACATCTCAAACTCGTGCAGCATCGTCGCCTTCTGCTTGCGCATCCGGTGCAGCGAGTGCGCGCTGTCGTTGTCCGGTGTGCCTGGCTTGTCGTCCAGCAGCTTGCGCCCCCGCGAGATCCGTCGGTGATGTCGGTGCCCGTGGCCGTGGCCGTTCGCGCTGCCGTTCAGCTGCTTCTTGCCCTCTTCCGTCATCTCCGGAAAGGTCGCCTGGAAGCCTTGGAAGAGCGAATACGTGTTGTCGTGTTCCGGTATGTTCTGCAGCATCTCCTCCGGCACATACGACATGGCCCGGTACCGGAGTTCGTTGGCCAGCCGTGTCCGCACCATTTCCGTCGTCGGCGCCGTGCGCGCCAGCGTCATCACTCCGCGCTGCACGGCCGGCCGCCGCAGCTGCTTCTGCACCTCGCCCATCGCGTTTTGGTAGTGTGGGCTCGCTGTCGGGTCGCTCAGCGGGCCAATCAGGTGTGTGGCTGTGGTCGTCACTTTGCGCCCAAACGCCTCGATCCCTGCAGTCTGCACCTGTTAGAGGGGCTGCTGCCGTCCCATTTTTCTTTCATGGAGGGGCTGCTCACCGAAATTATGGACGCGTCCTCGTCCGGATCGAGGTCGTCATGGAACGCATTATAGCCGTCTGCGTTGGCCATGCGATCTGTCGCGTGCACAAATACACTCGTGCGCCTGCACCGGCTCTTTGCCTACGGCCGTGTGCCGCCCTGCTGCCTTCAGCGGCTGGGTCAATGCGGAGTCCCGGGGAGCACCACGCTGTCAGGATGCGAATCCGCCGAGTGACAGGCCAGCGAGAGCCGTTCGGCAGACAGGAACGAGCCGGAGAAAAGCGGGTGTCCAATTCCGTCGAGCCGGAACACTGGAAAAACGTGCCGGAACCGAGGCAAAAAAAGCCTGCGATCGAGGCCGGATGTCCGAAACCGCTTCTTTCTGCTGACAATTCCGATGGATGCGCTGCGCCGGCAAATCTGGCTGGGGCTGCTGAGTTCTCGTGTTGCAGCGGAGCGAGACCAACCCTTCGGACGGATGCAGGAAGAACGAGTAGCAGCAGCGAGCATTATTTTTGGGATTCCACGGCCAAGACGTGCTATGTGCCATTATGCGTTTAGTGTTTTAGGGTGCTTTCCCCAACCGGACAAGCCACACACGGCCGAAGCTGCCGCCACAGCCCTCATTGGCTCATTGCGTAGGGCAAACGAAATACGTCACCTGTTAGTGGAGGATTAGGGGACTTTTTTCCATTGGCTCACCGAAACAGTATCTTACGTAGCACTCTGCAGCGACTCAGCTGCCTGTTGGCCAATGAGCTTCGTCCGGCGCCGGAAGCCGATTTTTAAGGCGCCGAGCCGCGTTTTGACCTACTTCAGGCCTCATTCTTGTCGCGAACTTCCGACACCCGCCACACGCCGGCTCTCCTTCTTCCGACATCCTGGCTGATGTCTAGACTGCCACCATGGATTCTGCCATTGACATGTTGGACTCTTCGCTCGCCCTGGACCTGTCTCGGATCCGGGTTCAGCTGATGTGCGTGATCCTTGTCCATTCCTTCTCTCTCCCTGCTTTTCGCCCTGCTGACCGGTCTCGCGTCTGTCCAGCCGGCTAGAGGATTCCATCACCTTCCACCTTATCGAGCGGGCGCAGTTTCCCCTCAACAAGAGCATCTACGAGCCCGGTGCTGTGCCCATCCGGGATTCGTTGCTGCCGTGGCCGTGGACCCGACCGCTCTTCGGCAAGACGTACTCGTTCATGGACTGGTATCTGCGCCAGCAGGAGCGTCTGCAGTCGCGCATCCGGCGCTTCGAGTCGCCCGACGAGAACGCCTTCTTTCCCGACGCTGTCGTCGGCCGTCCAATCCTGCGCCCGCTCGACTACCCGGCCATCCTGCACCCAAACGACGTCGTGGTCAACGACGAGATCAAGGCGTACTACGTCCACAAGCTGCTGCCGGCCGTCTGTCCCGATCTCGGCCACGGCGACCGCGGCGAGGTCCAGGAGAACTACGGCTCGTCTGCCACCTGCGACATTGCCGTCCTGCAGGCCCTCTCGCGTCGCATCCATTTTGGCAAGTTTGTCGCCGAGTCCAAGTTTCGTGCCGAGACCGACCGCTTCACCCGCCTCATCCGTGCCAGCGATCGCGACGGCATCGGCGAGGCCATCGTCAACAAGCGCGTCGAGCAGCTCGTCCTGCAGCGCATGCGCAACAAGGTCGAGACCTTTGGCCAGGACATTGCAGCCGACGGCGCCACCGGCGCCCCCAACAAGATCAACGTCGACGCCGTCGTCGCCCTCTACGAGGATTTTGTCATTCCCCTCACCAAGGTCGTCGAGGTCGAGTACCTCATGCAGCGCCTCGACGACGTCCACATTCCCTGGTACAAGAACCTGCCCCGGCCCATCGCCATCGACCCCAGCCAGGCCGCCCTGCTCTGCGGCATGGGTCTTGGCGGCACTATCGTCGTCGTCGCTGCTGCCGCACTGCGCTGGCTGCCTCTGCGGAGATGAGGGAGTGGTAGGGCGATCCTGGCCGATTTACAGATTGAAGAGCATACTAGCCGAGCGACAGCGAGATTGATGTTTGAACAAAAGTGCATATCATGACCAAGTCTATGTACTGCTACCTGTAGGCCAAGCCCGTCACTGCGGCGTCTGCAAATACTCACCCATAGCCTTGATGGCACCTGCGAGCTTGTCGGCTTCGATTAGGATCAGCAGTCCGTGTGCCTGGACGCCCATATCCTGGAAGGCCCGCTTGCTGTCAGCCACGGCCTCGTCGGCCTTGGTGAAGGCGTACGTGCCGTAAGCCAGCGCGTGTCGCTGCAGCACCTCGTCCTCGGGGTGGAAGTGGAAGATGGGCGATGCCCCGTCGGCGCCGGCGCCGCTGCTGCGTGCTTTCTTGCGCCTGCCGCCGCCCCGGCTGCTGCCGTCCTCCTCGTCTGAGTCGACCACCACGGCCAGCGACGACTGCACTTCCTGGTACGTCTTGGACAGCACGAGGTAGTGCGTAAACCCGTACGGCTCGCCGTCCTCGACTGCCGCCTCGATCTCATCTGCCAGCATCGTAAACATGGGCGGCGCCACCTCGGCCGGCATGTTGACGAGTCGCTCCGATAGGACGAGGCCGACGTGTGGCGCTGTCGCGTCCGATGACGCCGTCTGCTGCGCCAACAACCCCGGCAACAGGCTGCCCAGCGCTGGCGGACCCGACACCTGGGCTGCTGCCTTCTCGGCCAGGTACCGCGTCAGCGTCGCCATGGCCGGCTTTCCGCTCAGCTCGCGCATGCTCAGCGCCGTCACCAGCGCGTACGCGTCGTTGGCCTTGCCATCCACCTTGACCGTCGACCCGATCGTCGGCTGCGCCAGGATCAAGTCCGCCAGTCCCGACACGTCAAACAACGGAGCGTCCACGTCCAGCAGCTGCCGCAGTAGCGTCTTGGTGCCGTGGAAGTCGACGTCTGCGTCAAAGTTGAACCACTCAAACTCCACGTTGACAATGTCAAAGTTCTGCAAGCTCGTGTTAGCCAACGGACGGTCCGCCCACATCGCTTTCACATGTCGCTTTCCCGTCGGCTCACCTCTTCGTCGTCCGAGTCTTCGTCCATCCGGTCGGCATCCTTGGACGCCGCCTGCTTCCCGTCAGCCTCTCTTGCCCGCTTCTTTCCCATGGCGATGTGTTGGAGCTAAGCTGCCTGCTTGTTGGAGAATTGTCGTTCTCTCTGGAACAAGCATCTCAACTTACGAAAATATCAAAAAATTCCATCTGATACTATGCATGTGATTGGTTAAAGCAGACATGGCTGGCCCGCTTTAGTTAGATATGTACGTACACAGAAAGTGCTAGTCTTATCTACCCAGATCAATGCGCTAGGCAATAACGGGGGCCCTTGTGTTTTCCTCACTGGTGCAGTGGGAAGCTGGGTGAGACAGGTTATGAGCCGGGTTGACGCCGCCAAAGAGACACACTCAGCTCCTGTCAAGCGAGCGCAGGAGTTCGAGCCCAGCCGGACTTCTGATCGAAAGAAGTTGCGCCCGTGAGTTTAGTCGAGCCTAGATGTCGGTGGTGTCAGATTGGTACAGCCTTGTAGGTCACATAAACCCAGAGTATTACGCTAGGTAATAATGGGGCCCTTGTTTTTTAAGATCTATGGAGTAGCTTATATAATCACTTACTCCGAGTTTAGACCGCTTAGTCAGCTTTGCTTGACAGTTGTGTAACTATTGCCGAGTCTTCACTCCGTACGGAGTACTCCACTCTGGAACTCGTAATGTACCTTGCTCCTTTGGTAGCCTACCAATGAAAACGATCGGCAATGCTAATAGAACACATACGCGGCATCTTATCTATGGAGTCGCCAATACATGCTACGTACTCCGTACAAATACGCTTTCTTGATTTGGAATGCTCCATTGTGTTCCCGAGACAGTCTTCGTATTGATCCTTTAAGAATCCTTCTACTGTGTAGTGTGTCTCCTTCCTTTTCTTTTGTTTGTTCTGGTGAGACTGCTAATGCAGGGCAGACCGTCGCTCGACGTGAAATGGCACGGCAGCGTATCTCGTAACCAGCTGCTCTCCCTGGCCTTAGCCCATCGGAGGATAAGTTGGACCCCGGCTTTTAGAGTTCCACGTCCAACTCCGGAATCAAGATATCCTGCCCCAGGCTAAGCTAGGCCAAGCCAGGCTACTCGTATGCATGTGTGTGCATCCTGCCAGCGATGCTAGCTGCGTATGCAACGCTAGACCTTGACGTGGTCGGTACGGCCGGTGCCGTGCGTGCACAGCCTAGAGCCATGTCAAGGAGGAATACGGCCAGCGCCGGTCGCCGACATAAGGCTTGACAGATGGGTGCATGGGTGCAAGCAGTGAAAGATAGTGTGTTCTATTAGCTTCCGCGTGGGTATCTGCTATGACAAGCCGCATTGATTTTGTGTTGTGATTGAATTAAAAAAGTCTTGGGGAATCTAAGCTCCGTCTGGAGAATATGTACACGCTGCTGCAGCCGGATCCCCGGCTCAGTGCTTTGCGAGCTTCGACCAGGACCGTATCCGGGGACCGAAAAAGTAAAGGACGTAGACCAGGGCGACCAGGCCGAAGGAGACGAAGCCGAGCGTGGCCATGGCCCACTTGGCGCTCATGTTGTCGAACATGACAATGCCGATATGAGCAAAGGCAGCGGCAAGGCCGAAGGAGGGGATCAGGAAGGCAGCAATGGCCGAAGCAGCTACGTTGGTGTAGACGTCGGTGATGTAGTTGAGCATGGCGAGGTAGAGCAGGGGGTCGCAGAAGCCGAGCACGCCACCGGCGACGACGGGCGACCAGAAGGAGGTGTTGCCACTGCAGGTGAAGGCGAACCAGAGCAGCGAGACGGGGAAGAGCCAGACACAGACGAGCGAGGTGAGGAAACGAGCTTCGGGGCGCGGCGTGCCGCCGTTGCTCTGGCGATCGCGGGTGAAGAAATAGGTCTGGACGGGGACGAAGAGGAACATGACGGTGACACCGACGATAAAGTTGAGGTAGGTCAGATCAGCGCCGATGTAGGAGAGACCGTTGTTGACGACGAAGACGTCAAAGACGCCGTCGAGGTAGAGGAAGAGCAGGCCATAGGCAAAGCCGTTGTAGATGGCCAGGAAGATGACAATCGGCTCGGTGCACATGATGCGGAGGGCCATGGTAGTGACGAAGCGCATCTCGCGCACGACGTCAATGCGCTCCTCGGAGATGGCGATCTCCTCGCTGTCGTTGACCTGGTGCTTGCGCACGGCATCGCGGATGACAATGCGTGGCAGAGTCTCAGGCACGAAGCACATGCCGAGGGAAAAGGCGCCGCCGATGATGACACTGGGGATGTTAGCATGATGGACGGATGAAGACGTCGGAAAAACGAAAAGCACAAAGCAAAACCTACTTGATCCAGAAAATCCAGTTCAGACCCATGTGCGGATTGTCTGCAATCCACTCGCCGATGGGCGAGCCAAGACTGGGGCCACAATTGGCGGCGAAGACGAAGAGAGCCATGGGCTGGCCGGCATTGTCAGCATCGCCGTAGAGGTCGGCAATAGTGCCGGCGACGTTGGACAGGGCGGTGCTGCCGGCGGCACCACACAGGAACTGGAAGATGATGAGCATGGCCATGTTGCGGGCCAGGGCAGTGCCGATGTTCAGAATGGCGAAGAGCAAAATGGAGATGACGTAAACCCATTTGCGGCCACCGATATCCCTGTGGGGGTTAGCTGTGCGGTTCGCGCGTCCGGGGATTTCTGCGCCTCGCCGGCATCATCGCTAGACATACGACAGGGGGCCGAGAAAGGCCGGTCCGATGGCATTGCCCAGGATGAACATGCTCTGGCCGAGAGTGACGATCTGGGTGGACTTGTTGAACTTTTCCTGGACGAGGAACTCGGCGCTGACGTAGCTGGTCGACGTGATGGTGACAAAGACCTGCAGGGCACAGTAGATGGTGATGATGGTCCACTTCTTCAGGCCGCTCCAGTGGACTGGATGCGCTGCATCGGCCGTCCTGACGCGCTGCAGCGTGTTGAGCGTGGCATCGGTGTCCATTGGTGTGGCCGGGCTGTCGAACGAGCCGGCCTTTTCCTTGTCGTCAAACATGCCTTTCGGCTCGGTCGACGGGACGGACATGGTAAGGCGAGAAGAACGAGACGGAGACGGGGGTAAAAAACTCTAGACGGAAGGACAAAGAGTCGAGGACAGACCGCGAAGAAAGGGAGAACGGCTGGGCAAAAGAGGGAGAGAAAGCGCAAAGACGGCCCACCGCATTGATATATACAAAGTCTCTGCGTCTCTGCGTCTCGCCAGGTCGCATCGCATCCTTTCCGTCAGCTGAGCCGGAGGGGCGTCCCCCCGCTGCGATTAGAAAAATTCACGCATGGCCAACCATTACGAATGTGTTTTGTTGTCGGATGCGACCCACGTCGGCGTGATTGGCGCGCTGCTATCAGCAGCCATGCCGACTGCTCCGAGTGGGGACATGTATCAGTGTGTAATCCTGGTGGTGTAAAAGACCGGGGCGGCGGCAGATAAGCTTTGTGTCAGGATGAGCACAAAGGCAGCCCGTCCTGCCGCGGTGCAGCCGCCAAAACCGCTTTTTCCATCCGTGAGGGTCCACGATGGCAATATTACGTGTACGGAGACTCCGTAGTTTGCCCATTCTGTCAAATAAAGAGCCTTCCACGCTAGTCCACGCTAGGCCGCGATAGGAAGGTGTCGTTTCAGCCGTCTTTCCATGTCCAATGTGCCTTACGTATTCTGGATGACCTTCTGCAGATGGAAGTGTGGCCGAAGTCTGCTGCTGTCGACTAGGATGAAAGCAGAACTACAATGTACGATACATAGTGGACAAGCTCGCCGGCAGCCTGCAGCGTGCATGCGACATGCCACGCAAACGGTCAGCACGCGAGACAGCGTTCCGCACAGACGCTCAACGGGCGAAAAGGCGTTGACGACCATCTCCATGTCTCTTGTGCAGGGCAGTGCCGAGCACAAGGCGGCCATCCGCGCCAAGGTGTGGGCAACGCTGCGCGCCGTGGCCCGGCCGGACTCACGCTTCCACTACGACTTCTCGCGCTTCATCGCTGATTTTGCAGGCGCCGATGTGGCCTGTGATCGCCTGCTGGCCCTGGACTGTTTCCAGCACAGCCGCACCGTCTTCATCGCGCCCGACAACTGTCTGGGTCACCTGCGCGAGCGCGCCCTGCAGGCCGGCCTCTGCGTGCTCGTCACGACGTATGGCATTTGCCGCGGCTTCTGGCTGCTCGACCCGGCCACCATCGCGCCCGCGCTGTTTCGCTATGCCGCCACGCTCGACGGCATGGAGCACGTTGGCCGCCCGGTGTCCCTGCAGGATCTCGTCGACCTGCAGCCTGCCATCGGTCCCATCGGGCTCATGGTCACCGGCACTGGCGCCATCAATACCCGCGGCGTCCGCTTCGGCAAGGGCCATGGCTTCTTCGACCTCGAGTGGGCTATGCTCTTTGCTCGTGGACTTGTCCGTCCCCACACCGTCGTCGCTGCCGTTGTCCACGACTGTCAGCTGCTCGACGATGACCTCCGCCCTGAGCCGTTCGACACCGTCTGCGACCTCGTCATCACCCCTACCCGCGTCCTTCACGTCGGTCCCGTTCAGAAACCCACCTGCGGCATCCTTTGGGACCGCCTTCAGCCCAACATGCTCGCTGACATTCCTCCTCTCCAGGAGCTGCAGGCTTTGGAGGCTCAAGTCGTGTCTGCTTAGTAAGCAGGTCACGGGAGCATACAGGACTACACCACTATAGAGTTCGTACAGACAATAGCGGAATAAACACACCCGGATGCAACGCGTGCTTCAGTCGCATTTGTCAGCCACCAATAGCGCTCTTGGCGTAACCCAATTGGGCCAGAGTTCTGTCACACGCTCAGAGACAAAACCTTCTCGACCCTCGAGTTCAATAGTAACAATGTCTGCCAACAGACCAGTCCTGATTGCCGGCGGCGGCCTTGCATCGCTGCTGCTGGCCCAGTCCCTCCGGCTGTCGGGTATCCCGTTCAAGATCTTTGAGCGAGATGCATCCTTTGTGTTTCGCGCCCAGGGATACCGCTTGCGGCTGTCGACGGAGGGTCTCGACGCCATCGAATCCGTGCTCGACCCCCCCGCATACCAGCGGTTCTGGGACAAGTGCGGCAAGACGGGCGGCAGCGTCTTCTCGGTCCTGGACGCGGTCACCGGCGAGCCAGGGCCGCAGCCCGAGATGGGCGCCTCAGCACAGCAGCTGGCCTCACGCGATGGCCGCGTCATTGGCATTGCGCGTGGTGACATGCGCGCCCTCTTTGCCGACCGCTGTACCGAACACATCGAGTGGTCCCGACAGGTGGTCGGCTACGAGCTGAGCGTCGACGGCGTGCGCGCCACCTTTGCCGACGGCAGCTCCTCTGTCGAGGGCTGTCTGCTGGTTGGCGGAGACGGCCTCTCGTCACGCATTGCTCGCCAGCTGTCAGGTGGCCGCATCCAGGTCTACGACACCGGTGCCCGCGGCATTCACGGCCAGGCGTCCAGCACCGCCTTCCAGGGCCTTGGCGAGGGCGTCTTCTTGCTGGCCGACAACAGCCGTCGAGGTCAGCGTGTGTTTACCATCACCAACGTCCGCTCTGGCGATCGTGACGATCCAAGCGTGCAGCTCGGCTGGACGCTCGGCGCTCAGCCTGGCGTCATCGCGGCCCCCAATGATGACGACAGCATCGTCGGCAAGCCGGCCGCCGACATTGCCCACGCGCTCACCCGCGATTGGCATCCCCGCTTCCGGCCGCTGTTTGCGCAGATGAACGAGGCTGACGCAGCATTTTGGAAGATCACGTGCTCCCCTCCCACAGGCGTACCCCACTGGGCCAACGAGCCGCGCGTAACCGTCATCGGTGACGCTGCCCATTCCATGACGCCGGCTGGCGGCAACGGTGCCAACACGGCCGTCCGCGACTCTGCTCTGCTCGGCCGGCTGCTGCGTGAGGCCGGTGGCTACCAGCCCGGCCTCACGGCCGCCTACGAGAAGGAGATGCGGGTCTATGCCGGCGAGGCCGTGCGGGCAAGCTATGCCATGGCTGTCAGCCAGTTTGGCGTGAACATCGATGTCGATACCTGTCCCACAGTTGCTTGACCCAATCCACAACGGGTGGCAGACGCTGGTGTAGTGGAAATCCCTAGTATGATTTATGTCTAACGCTATCGGTCTCATGCTGTCTAATGCCTTTTGCCCTTGTCCAATTCCCAGTATTCCATCCGATGTCAATTTACACCGTCTCAAAGCCCCACTGTTTGCACCAGTTCTGCATCAACTCTGGCGTCACGGCCGTGCTGCTCGCCATCGTCGGGCTGCTCGCCGTCGTGTGCTTGACCTCAAATGGCGGCATTCCCCGGTTCGCCGCAGCATCGGCCGCCATCGCGCGGTACGAGTCCAGCAGCTTGATGCCCGGGTTGCGCTCAATGTCCTTGGCATCGTCTGTCTGGCTCTGTTCCAGCCGTGCGATCCACTCGCTGAAC
Organism: Grosmannia clavigera kw1407; assembly: GCF_000143105.1. Lineage (NCBI taxonomy): Eukaryota > Fungi > Ascomycota > Sordariomycetes > Ophiostomatales > Ophiostomataceae > Leptographium > Leptographium clavigerum. The sequence goes on along the minus strand of NW_014040797.1, from coordinate 1,414,062 downwards.
GGCACCTCCTCGGCGATCCGCTCGACGCCGTAGTACGCCCGGATGGCCGGCGCAATCGTCGTCCACGTCGTCTCGGACGGGTTCACGCCGTGATAGTAACCGCTGATGTGCTTTGGGTCGACTGGTTGCGTGATGCCGTCCACCTCGAGCACCAGCCGGGCGATGCGCTCGGCCGGCGTCCAGTCGATCCGCTTCATCGTCGCCAGGTCCGCCGGCAGCGCCTTGAGGTACAGGCTCGACGCCACGATCGATGGGAACCACTCGTGCCGGTTCCACGCGCCAGATGTCGCCTCGGGACCGGCAATCTGGCCCACGCGCACCACCGCCAGCGGGAAGTCGCCCGTCCTGTGCGCGTCGTCCATCACCAGGCTGCCCACCAGCTTGCTCGACCCGTACCCGCCGTTGGACAGGCGTAGGTCCTCGAGTCGCTCCTCCGGCACCGCACCCTTGCTCTGGTCCCAGTGCTCGGCCGAGGCGATCGACGAGATGAACGCCACCGCCACCCGCTTGGCCGACTGCGACGCAAAATCGGCAATGTTGCGCACGCCCTGGATGTGCGGCTCAAACGTCTCGACCGGGATGTTGAAGTTGACCGACCAGGCGTTGTGCACGAACCGGTCGGCCTCCTGCAGCAGCCCGCCAAACACGTCCGCCGGCAGCCCAAAGTCCGAACGAGACAGGTTCGCCTGGTAGAACTCCGCCTTGCCGTTGTAGCCCTCCAGAAGACCGCGCTCCTTGGCCGCCCGCGCCTGCTGGCTGAGCCCGCCGTCGGCCGCCCGGTTCAGACACACGATCCGCTTCACTGCCGCGCTCTTGGCCATAAAGTCCAGCAGGTACGATCCCAGCATGCCGGTCGAGCCGGTCAGCACGACCGTCTGGTTCTCGTCCAAAGCCTCCGGTCGCCCGGTCTTGGCCTGTACCAGATCCGTCGTGTACTTGTCCCACAGCTGCTGCATCGCTTCCAGATGGTGGGCCTCTTGGCTCTCGGCAGTCACGCCCTGGCCGCCCACAATCGTCGCTAGAATGTACTGCGCCAGCTTACGCGGCGTCGGGTAGTTGTAGATCACACGCGACGCCATCGTAGAGCTGTCTGTGGGGTGACCTGCCGACTCGAGTCCGGCTCGGAGCAGCTTCGCTGCCTCAATCGTCTGCAGAGAATCGACACCGGCAGTGTAGAACTGCACGTCGGGGTCAATCTTGCCAGCCTCTAGCTTCGTCTCGAACAGGTCCTGGATGGCCTGCACCAGGTTGTCCTCCGAGCTGACGTCGATGGGCGGCACTTCGCCGTGAGAAACCTGCCCGGCTGTCGCATACAGTTCGTCGATCTCCTTTTGGTAGAGTGTGATGGTGGCCTTTCGCTGCACCGTTCCCTTGGAAGCACGGGGGAAAGGCTTCGCGGGATCCGAGAGTATGATAAACTCACGCGAAATCCTTCCGTGCGCCACCGTCTCCTTGTTGGCTTTGACAATGTACGGCCACACATTGTCGATGAACCGCTTCCTCTCATCCGCATCTTGGGGAGCCCTCAAAGGCTCGAGAATGAGGCCGGCCTGGAACTTGTCGGACCCGATGACCAAGGCACCCTTAACGTCGGCATGCGCTGCGACGGTGTCCTCGATCGTGACCGGGTTCAGCTTCTCGCCTGTAGAGAAGACAATGATGTTGTCTGCACGCCCGTGGTAGGTCCAATGGTTAGGTAGCGTGGGGTGCGGCCGGTAGAGGTCCTTTGTCGAGTACTCGGTGAGGTCTGGAAAGGTGTAAAAGATGCCTTGATCGGTTGGGTGATGCTTGTCCTTGCGCACAACCACCAGCTCATACACCTCTTCTGTGTCGCTCGCCTTGCGCCAGTCACCGCCCATCATCTCAGTGTTGAAAATAAAGTACTGCCATAGCTCCGGGTTCGACTGGAAGAAGAGCGGGAAAAGCCCGGTCTCCGTTGCAGAGATGAGGTTGATTAGCACAACACCGTTCTGTGTCAGCTTGTTGCCGATTTCCCGTGAAATGTTCCCTGTATTGATTAGTAAGCATGGTCCACACAGATTTCGTGGCCGAACGTACCTCCAAAAGTCACGGCGAAGTTCAGCTTCTGCAGAGCGGCAAGCTGCTCGGGGTTGTGGCTCATGTCCTCCAGAATCGCCGGTGGCAGGCAAGCAGACTCGACATCCGAAGCAGCCAGGCACTCCTGTGCGAAGTCGGCAGACAGTGGCCGTTCGCTCGAGGCTAACGCAAACGGACTTTGCCAATAGATCCACATGGAACTAAGCATCAGACCGCCGGCGTGGAATAGTGGCACTAGCATCTCGTTAGCTGCAGCTTTGCCGAAGTCACATCCAGGGGGAGACCTACTAGGATTGAAGATTCTCTTGGACCTTCCAGTCAGCACGCGGATCACGGACTCTTCTCCCTGGAACTGCCCGACGTTGTGGTAGTTGTCCAATAGCGCCAAGAGGCCCTGGGCCACGACGATGGGCTTTGGCAGGCCGGTGCTGCCGCTAGTGTGCAGGACCACTGCCGGCTCCCATTGTGCCTGCTCGTACGTCTTGTTGAAGGGGAAGGCAGGTGACTCCTTGGCGTGGAAGCAGCTTGCTACCGAACCGATCGGGACAGGCACCATTTCTCTCTGCTCCCGCCAAGCCTGGGCCTTTTCTTCGTACTGGTCGGCGAAGGCGACAAATCGGCAGTCCGTTTCCTCAAACAGCTTCATGTGTGCCTCCTCTGAATTACGAGGTGACGTGAAGAGAGCCTTGTAGCCGGCTTTGATGCATGCGACAAAGACAACCAGGTAGCGCGCATCGTTGGGTCCGATGTAGGCTATGGTCGGGAACGTGTCCTTGGGAGCCGGCCCACAGGTCTCGATAATATGGTAGGCATAGCTGTTGATTGCGTTGGAAAATGCCTTGGCCGTGATGGTCTCCCAGCCGTCCTTGGCGTCCGACGAGCGCGGAATCTGAAATACCTCTGCCAGGGGATCGTTGCGGGCGAGATCGTCGACAACGTGGGGGATCAACCGCTTGCCGTAGGCAGGGCCTTCAACGGCAGCCAAACCGCAGTCCAGAGATCCCATATTTGCAAGGATGTTGATGGCGATGTGAAGTTGACTTGTGAAAAGTGTTGGTTCGTGTATAGCTGAGTTGTTTGCTGAGAATTGTTGAGACTGAAAGTTGTTTGAGAGTTGGTGAAGAGATGCAAAATTGGTGTTGGTAGATATCGGAGAAATACTGGAAATAAGACTGAAAGCGAAGCTGGAACCGAACCTGAGAGCGAAACTGGGAATGATGAGAGAAATCTCCCCAACTACTGCCTGCACAGTCGCTCTATTATATACAAAAGCTGTTGTGAAGTCTTCACCCTCCGAAGGCGAACATGCGGCTATAAATCAGTCGCTCTCCGAACAAGACGCGAATCGCGATGCTGTCTTTCAACTTGCAGTGGAGGGTCCGAGTATGCATCTTTTGGTCGTACCCACCCACACGCAGGATCCACTTTGGAACAGACGTCACGGCGAATCTAATGCATCGATTAGCGAAGCACACGTCTTCGACGACTGAACTAGTCAATCATTGCAGCGGTCGTCTGATATAGCGCGGGCTCTCAGGCAACTGTGTTTTTAATGGAGAACAAGACGCGTAGCCTTTCCTAAGGGACAGCAGAGTTCGAGCGAAAATTGTCGCTCTGTCGCTCTGAGAACAAGGATTGGAAGAGCGCCTAATCTGGCCAAAAAAAACGTTCTCTGGACGCCTGCTGTCTTTGACGATGAGAACCTAACGAAACACGGCTTATTTCCATGCTTCAGTTCATGTACAGTGACGTATCCCTTACGGAGTACGCAATGGCAGACCCGCCCAAACCGGCTTTACTGGCCTCTCGATTGGTGGCAGTTAAGTCTGGGCCCATAAAAGGTACCCGAGCCTTCTGGAAGAACCGCGCCGTCCTTCCCTAACAAACGCGACTGAAATAGAATCATCCGAGCTGTGCCGAGCGAGCGACGCAAGCTACTATGTATGTACATATTATGTCCATCGGGCACTGATAATATCTCTGGGCATCTAGCTGGAGGCCGGGTCTAGAGGACGATCGATTTCGGGTCGCTGTCCTATTTGTCCAGGGGCTCAAGACCCCTGCCAACGAGAGCTGCGGACATGTATAATCGAGAGGCATTTTTGGACCTGGACAGGCTGCTCGACCGTTCGTTGGTCCCCAGTCCCTCGCGACTCCGTTCGGATGCTCGCATCCCGAGAGCGTATGCGGCAGAATCAAGATGTCGCAGGCCACCAGGCATCCACTTTCGACCTAAAAAAGACGTTGTCTCTTTTGAAGTGGTATTCTGTGAAGCAAGGGGGACACTGAACTCGCAAGCTAAAGCGATCGTGGAAAAGCAAACTGCAGAAGAGCAGTAAAAGTCAGACAAGGGTCACCCGATGATCGTACAATACATCCGTCACTACATCTCCCTCGTACGCTCACCGGGCGTTGCCATTCCTGTCATCGCTGCTCGGTTGAAATGTGAGCAGGCACGGCTGTTGCCTTCTGTGATGCGATTATTAAGCCAGCGCTCTGTTCGTCGTTTTGACTTTCACACCGAATTTTGTTGGGCCACTATTCTCGGGACGCAGATGGTAGCGAAGTCCACTGTGGAGCCGGGGAGTTTTGCCAGATAGTAAGAATCTAAGTACTTAGTAAGGTTCTGGCATGCAAGGTTAAGATCGACGGACCTGACGGGGCAAGGACAGACAATAATACGAGTTTACAATAGGGGCTGGTATCTCGCTATGTAAGATACGTAGGAGAGGGATCAGAGTTATTACACCTACTACGGAGTATGTGAGTCCGTCGGCAGAGTGGAACTAGACTACGGAGTACGGAGTACGGAGTACGATAGTAGGATACCACTGCAAAACCCCTTCCAACCCACTCTGTCCCACATCCAACCCGCTATACGGAGCCGTTGTGCGTCGTATGCACCGGAAATACGACGTTCGGAGGCTCCGGATTTCTCCAGCATCGCTGGTCGAGCACGTACGGAGTATTTACGACTCGGAACCTCCGAACGATGCATGTACATACGACGTAGTAAGGCCACAGTTTCAACAAATCGACGGCTCCAGCAGTTCGACAGCATGACGTTGCAGAGAAGATCCCCGCTTCTTTGTGGCAATGAAAATTCTGCAGCGGTGCAGATCCTCTTCGCACAACAGGTGGATATGCATCGAGATGAGCATCTACGTCGTACATATGTAGTAGGGGTGCGAATTTCTGTGGCCACGTACGTCGTAGCTCAACATCACATGGACACGGCAGTTGGTCTAGTCAGCGCGGCTTATCCCGCATCGTTAGACGATTGCCAAGAAGAGCAAAGATCGTATCCCCGCACATAGGGCGACCAATCAGATGGTCAGGATGGTGGCGCCAAATGGTTAAAAAAGGCTTGCAAAAGTTGGCGAGCCTGCATACATGCGGGCCAGTATGCAGTGCGATGACTGAGCAGACAGAAATAAAGTACGTATATGACATGTGATCTCGCCACGATCAGATGTGTGACGTAGACAAGCAGCCGAATACGACAACAGGCACCCTCTTACTCAACACTTTGGTCTGCTAAAACTCGACGTGACCCTTATCCTTGACAAAAGTTGCAAACCACGGCACATTGCCCTCGTGGCTGGCCAGCTGCGCATAAAAGCTCGCATTTGCCTCGCCGCCAAGGGCCCCGCCCATGGGAGCTCCGTCCGAGAAGCGCTCGTCCACTAAAAGAACCTAAAAAGTGCTTGTTGGAAAAGCACAGACGAACATTGCCGTCTTCAGGTCTGCCTGGCACCACGCACCGGGAGCCAACGTGTCCCAGCCGCTGACTGCCTGCTACGCGGCCACGCAGGTGCTGATGGTGCTGATTCTCAGGTCCAAAACCACTGCCTTGGTAGGTAACGAGAAGAGGGTGCCCTCCACCGGTGGCGGCATGAATGTGGCAGCATTATAGACGATGACGCTGGGCACTAGTTTCCAGTCGGCCCAAACCGCAGTAAACAAAGCTAGCACCGAGCTAGGTCTAAGAAAAGTCGGACTTTAGCGACAAGAAGCCCTCGGCCGTTCGCGGCGAACTTTTTGGCCACGCAAAGACCAATTTTCTGCCCGGGGCCCAGGATGGACGATTGGATCGGAAGCCATCATATGAATGGGTATTTTGGATGCCTGGATCGGCCAATAGAGTGGCTCGAAGTGCGGGTGGTTCAAGTAAAGATATATATCAATATCGCCAGGAACGGCCTCCAATGTAGACATGCGATTGCGCAAACCGACGATCAATAATCAGCCGCTTGTCGGGCTGACAACCGTCGTTTGCGTCCGCGGAATTCGTTGCAGACGATGGGAGTTTCAAAATTTTATATTTCTGTATTACTCCTTTTCGCACACGTGTAAGATCTCTTCTGTTTCGCCAATACTCGTATGGACATCCACGTGGTGCGTTGCTTGTCAATAACTTTCTTATAGGCTCTCAATACCATACATAGTAACCTGTGTGGTAGATAATACAGATATGGCCTTGGCAATGGAGCAAGTCTGCACTGGTGAAGTCTAGCGTCGTGGAGAAACGGTCTGGTCGATTCGTAAAAGCCACGTGCGCGGCAGCACCATCGCAATGGTAAGATGGCTCTAGCGAGCTGCAGATCGTATTCAGGTCATCCAGGCAGAGGAGACCATGGTTTGGTTCCGTAAAGGCTTATAATGATGCTTAATATTGGTGTCCTTCGTATGCATGTAGCAGTGATGACAGGCCGGTCATCTATAGTATATCAATATATAAAATACCTTGTCTCGTTGGGTAAGTTGGAAAGATGTGGCAATTATAGTCCATTTTCTATAAATGTTTCGATCTTTCTCATTTCAACTTCAGCTCTTTAGCCCCTTATAAAACCAATAGAAATACATATAGTCTTTTAAAATACATGATAAACTATCACTCAGAACCCTGATATAGGGTCTCCAACTCGGCAATCAGGTTATCCTTGAGTATTGCATTTTCATGACTGATTCTAGAACCAACTTTCCCAGCTGCAGTTTTCTCGACCAAAGACGCCGGCCCAGTTTTCAAGTAGACTTCCAAACTGTGAGCTCTTTTGGGGGCTTCTTCAGGAAGTCTTATGTCTTGGTCAGCATACTGGTCAGAGTTGGTTTTACTATTTCGCTTTGAGAAGCTCTCACTTTGTGCTGTCGTCGGAGACTAACATTGTCTTGAAAGATTTTGTTGACATGGTAGGACACTGTGTGGAATCTATCTTGCTACCTTACTTCCAAACTGACCAGCTCTAACTGTGTCAGGGTGTGCATGGCTATTTAAGCTAAGAGACTACGGTCTACTTTTTGTTTACAAGTATAGAAATAACAAACTGCTCGCCGCAACTTCTGCGGTGAATAGATCTGTGCTGAGATTTAGTCCTGGACACTTCGGCGGTATAAGTATATGGCAGCCCAACATCATGCATCTGCGTTGATAACCGATCCCAGAAAGTTAGGTTTGAGCACAATTGTGTGCTCCCGTCTTCTTCCTGCGGGGTGGATGCTCTGAACTATCTTCTAATAGGTGCAAAACCACTCCGTACTCTGTACAAAACAGGTCTAGCTGCCTCCTGCTTAGTTATACGTGCTAGGGTGGGCTGAGCACGGCCACTTCTAAATAATTGTTTGAACACAGTAGTGTCTTCAGGACTGAGGGGCCAAATGATGCTCATACAAATACGCTTTTTTGTGGGACCGTGACCAGATATATGTCTCTCAAGTGATACATATTGCCTCAAAGTCTCGTTCAAAGCGACTAGAATTATTCCACGGGCTCCTTTATTTTATTATAGGCGCGCTGGTATCTTCATTGTTTCTGACACGCAATACTGATTCTCCGTCGCAATGAACTGGGCGAAAAGACAAGATATGAACCAGGAAGCATCTCCTAAACTACAAACTACTCACAATGGTCCAGCTGACTCCGGAATCTCCAACCTTTACAACTTCTATGGCCCCTCTTGTTTTCGGGATACCGACAATCCTGCCCGGTGTGACCTCTCCAACCGCACAGATTATCACACGAGATGTATTGCCCTAGCCGCTTACCTCGAAAGCCCGAGCATTACCCCTGACATCACCCCTGACATCACCCCAGACATAACCCCCGATATAACACCACACTGTACACCCATAATGAACAGCGATCCGGGGCGGATGTACATGTGCAGAGAAGACGACGTGTTTCGGATGAACTTTTCACAATCTTTTCCCATGCCTGTAGCTAGCGACCGAGGCACTGGGAGCTCAATTTTCGATAGTACCGACGGGCAAAAGTATGTCTTTCGTCAAGAGGGTCTACAAACTGAAAGCCATGTTCAACATAATGACCTCGAAAGATTTTTTACCAATTGCCAGCTCGGCAGTGCGAAAGCCTCAGTTGTGACAGAGTCCGATAGCGACAAGAATACCCCCCTATCGCAAGTGATCACGTCCTTGGAACCAGCCTTGCTGGACAACGAGGATGAGTTGAGTGGCTCTGAGAGCTCTTGGTGTTCGAGTTGGTCCGATAATACTTCAGACGATGACGAAGGGCATCCTATTTTTTAGCTAAGAGGAAATTACCTGAAAGTCGTGACGGCAGCATACCTTCAACACCAATCTCGAATTCAGACTTGTAACAAGCCAGGCCCGCTACAATCTCCGACTTTTGCATCTGTGGGAGGCCAATTCGAATCAAGAGAGCCATATTGCAGGAGTGGGCTACTCTCAGGTCACTTTGCATACGGCACACCCCTGGACTTGACAATTGTAGTCCCTACAGCGGCTGATTCTGCAGCTGGCACTTCAGCATGTACCCCTTCCCCAAGCGCACCGAACAATGCTGAAGGTAACCGAGACCAAAACGCGTCAAGAAAGCGCGGGCGGTCATCTGGTTCGACCCCTGGAAAAGACGAGGCGAAAGTAGGTGCTAGGACTCCAAAGAAGAGACGTATGGCGACTCAAGAACTATGCTTCGCCTGCCCGTTTGCGAAGAAGGACTCCATACGCCACCGGGAGTGTTACCGGTACTTCCTGACCAGAATTGGAGACGTCAAGCAACATCTCAGCCGCTGTCATCGCATGCTAATACACTGCCCGCGCTGCTCGATGCAGTTTACCGAACAAGATTTACTGAATGTTCATCTCAGAGATTGGGATAGATGCGAAAACGGCCCGCTTCCCGATATGGAAGGCATCTCCGAAAGCCAAAAATCTCAGTTGAGAAAGAGGGTGGCGTCTCGACTGTCGGACGAAGAACAGTGGTTCACCGTATACGAAATTTTATTTCCAGGTCACCCGCGTCCCAAATCACCATACTTGGACAATAGTATATCAGAGGAAATGCAGAGGTTTCAGGATTTCTTGTTGCTTCGAGGCAGTATATTGCTTTCCGCGTTTTTAAGTTCTAGTGGCGCAATAACTTGGAACTCTCCGCCAGGAGAGAGGGACCAGGAGAGGTTCCAGCAGAGCGTCCTCTCAGACGGACTCCAGGCCATATTCGATCAGTTCACAAGCGCAACCCCGAGTCAGGAGTCATCGCCTAGCTCCAACTCTGCTAATCAGAGAACGTCCCAATCCGCAGACTCTGGTATCGGGATGCACAATATCCCCAACGAGATTAACGGGTCAACGGATGTTATCGAATCATTGAGCAAAGTCACAGAGATCCTGAACGCAAGTGAAGAGTCTATTCCAGAACCCAGCATGGCTTATCTCGAGGACCTAATGCCTCCTACAGATACGAAGGAGCAAATAACCAACTTTTCTACTGAGCCTCTTCTCAACAACATGTTGCCTGATGACCTCAACCTAGGTCTACAAGGCAGTTCCGGAGCCAATGCTGCGACTCTCGAATCTGTGCATGATCTCGATAGCATTTCCCTGTATGACTCGTTTCCACCGGGCGAGTACACCACTGACGCCTGGTTAGAAGAGGAGTTTTCATTCGACTCGTTCTTTTCATTAGAAGGTTGTGAATAAGTGAGCAAGTACACTGCAGGAACTCCCGTCTGAATGTATCACACAGCAAGTAAATTTTCTTAGGAATGAGCATTGAGAGAGCGGGCTACGAAGATAGACCGAGAATGAGACATGACAGCTCTTATGAGCCATTTTTTGTTGACCCATCCAATTACGACTCTGAGACGTTCGTTCAAGTGGAAGCCCGAAAATCATGTGGGGTTTTCTATGACGAACTGAGATGTTACGTCAGCATCTGCGCACGGATCGCGTTTGTCCGTCTTTGCGCTTTGTCCGGGACTGGTCGGAATTGTGGCGCTTGCTGGAAGAGGTAAGCTCAGCTGGGTGACGGAAGAGGCCAGCCACACATTGTCGCTCCAGCATTTCCGACACCTGGAGCTCTTGTTTCTGTTTCCTTCTGCTGCCGCCTTGTCGAACTCGCTCTCTCCAGCCTCAGCAATCGCAACTCTCATCTGCTTGATAGACAACGGCTCCATCCGAAAGCACATCCGAATATTCTCCTCTATCCTCCAGGCTCCGTCTTGCCCGCACAGAAACAGGACACCCCTCCAAAAAGCGGCAATTTTACTTTGTCCCTAATTGGCAGCCATGGACTTTTCCAACATCTTGTGAGTTTCGACTCCCTCCCCATGTGCTATCGGACGAGCTCCGACGAGTGTTTCTGTATGGCCGGTGTCCATTTTGCTGGCCGCACAGGACCGCCGCTGCCGCTGTGTTCCCGGCCGTTGGCATGGCCCGGGAGAAAGCAGGGATGAAGAAAATTTGAAAGAAAACAACAGCTAGCTCACAGAATGCCTGTCAACAGTCGCATCGTCAACCTGGTGGTTGGCGTGATTATGGTGCTCGGTGGTATCTCACAATTCTTCCCCGCCCACTTGTATGTACTTCCCTTGTCTCCATCCCACTGTTGCTCTCCATGTGAGCCAGAGTGTCCTCCTAACCAAACACTCAGCCAATCCATTATCATCGGCGTCTACGTGATCCTCTTCGGTCTTGGTAAGTCGCTCTGTCACTTTCTACCTGACCTTGGCTCGGCTAACCACAAACAAATCACCCACAGCCACGGCACTGCTCGAGTTTCAGATCCCACTTCAGGTTTCTCGTTACGCCTCATTCCTCTTCTCCTTCATTGGTCGTGGTATCTGTACGTACTTCCCTCGCATTCCGCAGCATTGGCAATGTGGCCTTGCTAACGTCATGTCTTACCTGCAGTCTACATTTTTATCGGCTCGATCTTGCTCCATGACGGCACCCTGCGTATCATTGCCGGCTCGATCATCGGCGTGATCGGTGTGATCTACGCTGTCCTCGAATTCATCCCGTCCATTGAGCCGCCCGCCAACATGCGGGAAGCCGATGCCGGCTGGGGTGCTGAGCAGGTGTAAAAGCCTTGGTGCACTTCATGAGAGGTGGAACAGCTGTGTCCATCTTTGTTTCTGCTCAGTTGCCAGATGCCGTTGAGGACGGTGAGTGAGACTGGGAGATGCTCTTTGGTAGGACTGGTGCCTGAAGAGCCTCCTCTACGAACGGGCTGGCCGGTGTTGCCGGCAGAGTCGGGATTGCCCAATATTGGGCCGTGACACCTGTACGTTGTGGGGTGGGGTGTCTTCTCTCTTTGATATACTTCGTATTGCGTATAGTCTATAGATAGGTCTGTAACTGGCCATGGCCAAAAGCAGGAGGTGGGAAGGACGGACAGGGACGCGAAGTGGTTTTCGATATTGTAGCATGTATGATGTACGGAGCATTTAGGCCGTGATTTAAATGGTACTGGGTTACATGCGAGGTACCGAGAGTTGCAGAGTCGTATTGGCGGACAGGTGAAACAGGCGCGAGTAGAGGAACTCCGTAGTACTGCCTGCTCCGTACATCGTTGCTGGCGATGTCTGTCCGCACTGCATCTGCCGAGCTATGCACCTCGTATTATGCATAATTACACTTGTTTTTTCACGACAGGGACCGACTAGTGGCTTCAGCGCTATGACCCAAGCTGCTCAGCCTCTGATCACTGCCCAGACAGCTTAGCGACCAAGCTGGTTTGGGGCAATGCCAAGCCAATCAGCCAGGACGAACTCCGTAATGGGGCATTGTTTACACGACACTGCTGCAGGCCTTTCTTCCTGCCAATCCCGTCTGTCAGCTCATCGTTGTGCCCCGACTACTCTGTGCCACGCAGTCCTGTATAAAGGACAGCTTGGAGGACTGGACAGAGAGAGGCTGGATAGCTACTGCATCATCCGTTCTCACCCGACTTCTCTGATCTCAGCAGCACACACTCCCAACAAGCATCCGTCCTCCAGCTGCAATGCGTCTGCTGTCCACTGTGGCGGCCGTGGCCGTGACTGCAGCCGCTCTGCCTGCAACGACTCCGACAGCCGTGGCCTCGGCACTCGCCCGTCATCGTGCCGCGTATCAAGGAAAGGAATGTCCGCCGCTGAAGCGCGGCAGCTTCAACATTGACCAGTACCAGCTCTATCCCGAGAATGCGGACTGGGACGAGGACTCGTGTCTGGTCTACTTTGGGTAAGGCCGTCTGATGTCCCTGGCTCTGCTTCCTGTCTTCTGACTTGCTGCAGCGCCCTCTGGAATGCCAGCGTGGCCATCTACGACCCATATGCCGACGACATGGTCGCCATCCTGAACCTTGACAACGTCACAAACACCGGCACCGAGCACGTCGGTGGTGTTGCCTGGGACCGGTTCACAGGGCTCATCACGATCCTCGTAGACTCGGCAGCGCCCTGGTCGACCGGCGGTGCGGATGTCTCGGGCTCGAACCTCGTGCTCAAGTGGAACCCCGTGACGGCGAGCACGCTTTGGACGGCGAACCTCACGGCCACGACGCAGGGCCGCTACGGTGCCTTCCAGGACGTCGAGACCGATGACCGCGGCAACACCTATGTTGTCGGCACGTTTCCGCGCAGCATCGTGCGCGTCAGCGCCGACGGCGTCGTCGATCCGTGGTATGCCCCCTCGATCGCCAGCAACGAGACCATCGACACGACCGTCCCGGGTCTCGGCGGCCTCGTGGCCCTGCCGCAGACCGGCAACGCAAAGGTTCTGCTCGCCAATGATGCCGCCAACGGCAGCATCTACCGCTTTGATATCAGCACCACCTGCGACCACGTCCCCTATGACAAGCCGCTCACACCTGTCGCCATCGTGCCCGATGTTCTCTACAACGACACCGACGCCATCTACGCACCCCCACGCTACGACGGCACCGTCTTGCTTGTATCCAGCCATGCCAGCGGTATCCAGGTGCTGCGCGCCCGTGACGCCTCCTGGACCACCGCCGACTACCTCGGCACGGTGCCTATTCCGCCTGCTGGCACGTCCGCCGACGTCGTGGCCGCACTCAAGGGATCCTTCACCACGGCTGCCGTGCAGATGGGCAATAACTCCGTCTACATGGTGAACGAGTGGTTTACGGACGCCTTTGTCGCCGGCGGCGTGGCTGGCAATCGCACGCTGTTCCCGATGCCGGATATCACGGCGGCCATCGACGCGCTGCTGGCAGCATGAGGTCGGGAGGATTTTTACGTGTATATATGCATATATGTTAGCCACTAATGGCATCAGTCTTTCTTGACGATATCGTATGTGAAATTCCTCTCGTAGGTTGCTGGTCTAGATGGCAGACTGCAGCTGCCGCTGATATATTCTTACAGTATTCTGGCTCTTTAGCAGGCAGAGAAACAATCCCTAGATTGGAGAGCTAGCAGCAACAGACGCCGATCGGCTTCCAGGTCTATCGGCACTAGAGGTCTGGGTCTTCGTCTTATGGCTAGGTTGTGACACCAATCTGACAGGTTGCCTCATTAGGAGGATGTACGATGCATACTCTCTGCAATATGCTAAGGGCGGAACAAAATGGCGGGGCCAGGAGAGTTAACGTCTAAATCAAGCGAAAGATCGAGGGCAGTCCATGCGTAACGTGTAGGTCTGTAATCAAAAGTTGAGCCCCGGCTCTGTTGACCTGCCCATACTATCTTATATCATTGAGCAGACACAACACGACGTGAACACCTTAGATTCCTTCTCTTGCACATCAAAGATACAAAAAACACGGTTCCGTTCTCGCTCCTCCTTTTCGTAGCGACTCGACTCCAGACCAATATGTAAGCCTAATGCGTAGAACCAGCGCCTTTGCTGCCGTCGTTATCCATTTCGCCAGGTCTCCTTTTGTTGCCGCGCCTCCTGTAACAATGCTCATCCTGCACGCCTTGCCCTTGATGGGCTGGTAGGGTAATAAAAACACAAATTAGACCTTTCGCAAACTCCTCGGGACAAAATCAAATTCGTCTAGTTCGTCTTTCTGCAGAGGCTTGCCTTCAGTCAAACTCGGCCAGCTCTCTTTCCTTTGCCGCGAGCATCTGCCGCATGCGTTCGGCTTCTCTCCGCAGTGCCGCCCGTTTCTCTGCTCGGACACGGGCAGATTCCTCTTTGTCGTTATTGCCGTGGCTTGAGTACGGGCCTCCCATGCCACCCATGATAGTATTGTCTTCGTCGTCGGTCGGAGCGTTTAGGATCGACTTGATCGACGAAAGCCGCTTTGTCACCGCTTCCTGGTTGTTGTTGCCACCGCCGCCAGCCCCTGTGCTGCTATTGCCGTCGCCATTGGCCGAGGTCTGGTTGGCGTAGTCGGTCTCACTTGACGAGAACGAGCGCTTGCGCGTGGGCGAGAGAAAAGAGGACGGTGACAGCGACGTTTGCCGCTCGTTGTTAGGCATGGAAGCGAGTCCGGTCAGAGGCGCCAAGCGATTGTCGTCGATAAGAGAACCAGATGCCTCCCTTCGATAGCTGGACGGCTGCTGCGATGACGACGAGTGGTATTGCGTCAAGTCGCCACCCCCATGTCGTGGCGGGGCCAGGCAATTCTGACGCAACAGCGGCTCGGGAACGAGTGACATCGGGTGATCTGGCCGTTTCCGGAGGCCCAGGTTGACCGAGCCGTCCGAGTTCAAGGTGCCGCGTTCCAATGCCACATCAGCTGGAGAAGGCAGCGTCGGCTGGCCGGCAAGACCGGCTGACTGTGCAGACTGTGCAGATGCGGCTGGCGGTGGAGACACGCCGTGTTCGCCAGACGAGGAGTACTCGTCGCCCTGTGCGTCCTGGGCCGTTGGGATCACCCGTTTCCGTCGCTTGATGATGGATTTTTTCATAAAAGTCGGCCGGTGCACGCCGTGCAGTTTATAGTATAGGCCTGCAACCACTAGTCAGCTCAACAAGGATCATGGTACGTAATATGGACGCAATGTACAGATATCAGCATACCGCAGGCGTTGCAGATCGTCCGGCCGTTCTCGTCTCGTCGCCAGAGTGGCGTGATGGTCGTGCTGCAATTCTGACAAGCGATGACCACAGTGGAGATCTGGCCTTGCAGGCTGGCCACGTCGATGGGTGCTGTGGAATCATAGGACGCTGTAGTGGCAGTCCCTGAGCACTCGCCATTTGCTCTTTGCGACCGAATTTCCACGGCGTGGTCGCCTTTAATGACACTGATGTTCGCCGTCTTGGATATCCGGTTGTTGAATGCTGGACAGCCGCTGCATCCTTCGGCACCGCCGGTGCCGTTGCAGTGTCCACCACCGGGGCATGTCCCGGGTGCCGTCTGATCTGCGGCAACGTACGTGGCTCCAGGCGTGGCGGGTAGCAGCTGCAAGCCAGCCCCCGGCGAGGTGGAAGCGGCATCCGGGGTTCTGCGGGACCGCGCACTGCTGCCTGCAGTAGCATTTGACGGCCTCTTCAGGTAGCTCGGGCGAGCGGTGTTCCTGGCCTTCTGATATAAACCACATGCGTTGCATATTATGGCGCCTTGTGGTGACCTTCTCCACAAGGGTGTTCGAGTGATGCCACAGTTGCTAAAGGAAATCGGTGTCAGAGGATCTAGACTCGACTGGAAAAGAAGGCGTAGATGAGATGCTTACCTGCAAACTTGACCGCTCAGGCCCTGGACGACACTTGCGCCAGCATCCGAGTGCGTTTCCGCGTCTTGGTGCGACGGCGAGGTGGCGGCGGTGGAAGAGGCAGCCTCAGCGGCGGCTGACGCTGGGCTCAGCGGCTGGACTAGAGACGGAGGCGATGCCGGACTTGGCTGGCGATGCGTCTCGGACATGGAATATGCTGGTGGTCCGGCCGAGCGACGGTCCTCTTCCTCATCTGACGAAGGCGACCGTATCCGGGAACGGTAGCGGCCGGACTCGGAGCCGTTCTTGCTCTCGCTTCTCTGGGTCATGGGCCTCGAAGGAAGAGCAGAACGCATGGGGGCGAAGTGAGAATGGCCCTGGTATTCCCGGTGCCCAGGGAATATTTGGTGTCGATGGAACGTAGCCACTGATGCCTGGCCGACTTCACTCAAGGCCATCGCCGAGAATCCACAAGCGAGGGTGGCAATGACAGAAAGAGGCTAGATCCTGGGCCAGCGCCTAGTGTCCCAGGGGGGATAGGTCGACGGTGACGGCGATCCAAACGACGCACAAAGATAAGATGAGACGATAGCGTAGGGTAGCGAGGGACGATTCGAGGACGAGATCGATCGGCTTCGGCTTCTACTGCGGTAGCAGGGCCTGTCCGATGCCGCACCGTAGGCACTGCAGATGCGGGATGGTAGGCAACAGGAATCAAGTTGGATCCGTAGACAAAAGCGAGAGCGAGAGCGAGGATGTGGGCGTAGGCGTACGGAGTAGACCTGGACGGCGGGGGAGTGGGTGGGCGGAGAGGAGAAGGAACGAAGAAGAAAGAGAAGATGGGAGAGAGATGGCGAGGGAAGAAAAGAGACGGTGAAAATCGACGGGGGGTGGCGGTGTGGCAGGGGGACGAGGCGAGAGAAAAGCCCTGGTGACGCAGTTTCCAAGAGGAGTTGAAGGAAAGACGTCCAAAGAAACGGAATGGCAGAGGCGACGATGTGGAGGCAGCAGTGCAGGGCGACGGAGGCAGGCAGTGGCAGCCGAAGCGTTAGTTCCAGTCCGGATGAGCTTACTGCGGCGGCAATGGGATGACGAACGACGGTGAGCGATGCAGACGAAGCAGTTCAGCACAACGGATTAGGAGGATGTTGGCTGAAGAAAGGCGGTGGTATCGTTTGTGGTTGCGTGCGCCACAAGAGGAAGGCATGGGGGTGGCAGTTGGCAATGGCTGGCCGGTCGTATCTGATAGGGTCTCCACAGGGGAAGGAAGGAAGGGGGGTCGCATAGGACAAGGGTGGTGTTGCTTTATCTGATGACAAGCAGTGCCAGAGGGCAGCTGGCCACTGTGCAGGTCGCATACGACGTAAAGTTGCTGCTGGGCCTGTCTTACAAACCTTCCTTTCTCCTTCCGCCGGCTGTCGTTCTATTACTATGTATCTCACTGTTTCTAGGACTCAACATGCTGCCCTGCTGCCAGCCTGTGGGTTTGCACCGCAAAGGGGGGCAGACAGCACAAGACACGTTCCCGAGACCTATCGCACGGCGATGTCGAAAATGGCAAAATTTTCACCTGTTTTTCCTCGTCCGTTTCCCCCCTTGCTTTGCGCTCGCTTTTTTCTGGCCTGCCAGCAGTGTCTGCTTGTTGGACTACGGCGAGTGGTGCTCGACCCGATCGCGTCTCCGTTCTCGGGTCCTCCCCTCGTCCAATCACAAGCCGTATAAATGTAATCCGCTAACCACCCTGATTGTCATCATGTATAGGCCTAGCCGTAATCACTCGTAGTAGCGGACCTAGGAGGCGGGTTCATGCTAGAATTTCGACTATTCTCTGCGAAATTGTCTGGCACGCTAGCCAAGCCCACTGCAACTCGGCCTACTCGTACGGCTGCTCGGTGCATTGCGGAGAACTTGTAGGTATATATGTACGGAGTAGTAGTATTATCTTATTAACCGTACGGAGCAATAGTAATACGCTAAGACCCTTGGAAGGGCCTAAGACCTCAAAGGGAAAACTGGATCTGTTATTTCGGGGCGCACTACGGAGTACGAGTACTATGTACGGAGTACCGCACCACATGTCTCTCGTGCTATACGCTCGTCAGATGGGATTGTTTCGCCTCGTGGAATCATTCACAACTATCAGGCAATCAACGAAGCGCCAAGTACGGGGCCCAGAATGCGGCTTATAATGCTGCCGAGAGATTTACATGGCATCTGAAGATACGTGTACGGCTGGTGTGATGCTAGTCTGACGAAAGTCTATATTCACTCCTATAGACCAGCTGAGTCTATCAACAACATCAACAGCGGTGGACTACAACACGCAAGTCATTTTTCTCGCGCTTCCCAACGCCGCCGGCCATGCGAGCCTATCCAAACACGTCGCCCGGTCTTTTCCTTGGTTTTCCCTTTCACGCATCTCACCCAGAAAAGGGGGCAAACCCCTCACCCAGATTGCTCACTATTGCGTCTCACTATTGCGTTGTCTCCTCTTCTCTTTCTTACACTTTCTTATCTAAACCTTGAGTCCTCAACGGCTTTCTGCTTCGCACATACATAGATGGATCCATGCAACATACTCCATAATACATGCAGATTAATAATACGGACAGCCCACTAATCACACTTTTTGCTCGGCGAGATGTTCATTGCACCGACCGCCCCATCTTCGTATCTTACATAGTCCTTTCCGTCCACTTGAATGCATAATCGGAGATGGGATTGATTGCCTGTTTCGCATTGCGATTGCCATCAAATCGGGCCCGAGAAAGACCGAGCAAGGCAGAGAGTTGGCGAGGACAATCATTGCGGTTCCGTGTTACATACTCCGTACTCTATGGTTTTATTATTACGGGGTACGCAACAATCAGATAATACGAGTATTACATACGAGAGGGGTGCAAATAAAACTGTGGGCTCACGTGGTGTGAAAGACAAGACAGGCCGAGCTGTATTGCTCGTTCTCCGTGTATGCCGGAAATCGCCGTCTTTTCTAGGCTTTTTCTCCTGCCCACAGCCAGTCGGATAGATGCCAACACAAGTCGACTTTATTTCAACAGCGGCTTCTTAATTCGCTCGTCTGGTTGCATCTAGTCTAGATCACCCCACCTTTCTTGTAATAGCAGCATTGCCATTCGCCGTGCACGAATTTGGGCGAAAGTCCTGCCAAGCACTCCTAGGGCTGGGGTTGTGTCTCCGTACGATGCATACGACCGGCATGTCGAGGCACAAAGACGCCTTAGACTCGATTTATTGGCAAGTGCGCCTCTAGCAAGTTGTGTCATATCCACCACTCATACCCCGTATCTCATCTCCTCCAGCCTCGTGATGCGAGTCACGTGCACCATTTGATGCGTGGGAGCTGTCAGATGAATTGGACCGAGAATCAAGCTTTTCTGCCCCGATGTAAGATATCTCACATTGCTAATCAGCCTTATCAGACAGCGTTATGTCGATCCGCGCAGTACTCCGTACTCACGACCCGAAAATATGCCTCATCCCACCGGTCTAGTTGTGTTCCTCTGTAGCCTGCCCGACCAAATAGCTCAAGCCCACCTTAGTGGTGGCAGTTTCAGAACGGAATAGTCCTCTCCAGGCTCGGCCTGCATGCTGTCGTGGCTCTCCACACTGCAGGATATGACCGTGCCACTTTCTTTGACGTCGACCTCGGCTTCAAAACGGCCGTCGCCGGTAGGGTATGACGTTTCCTCTGGTTCATAGATCAAAGCTACCGCATCGGCTTTTCTAGGCGGCTGTGCCGGAGGCGGCCGGAGAGATTCTAGGATTTTCCTGCAAATGCTCCCCGAGCTGCTGTTTTTTCCAGATTGGACAGAAACATTCTCTTGACAGTAACTCACCAACACTGCGTCGAGAGTGCCGAGAACGGGAGAAGGCTCGTGTCGCTTCCGTTTCTTGCTGCTTCCATCGTATTTTTCTCTCAGTGGTCTGGCTTCGTCGCTAGAGAATCCATCCCCTAGACTGTGTCTCGTAGAAGATGTGCGATAGCTGGTGCTTGACCGGCTCCCAATGCACTTTTCTGTCTTCGTTTCTTGCGTCTTCTTTAGCGTTTTGTAACCAGGTGGTGGTCCTGGATCGTAGATTTCACATTGTAAGTCGAGCGAGTCGCTGCCATAAGCAACTGGGCAATACGCTAAAGACGTTCTGTCTGGATGCTGAGCTGACGGTGATGAATACAGATCGTCAGGCTCTACCAATGCTCCTCGAAAGGAGGCTGCATCTGGGACTGAATCTACAACCGTTAGCAATCTATGCGCCATTGCATTGAACATAGCACAACAGTTGGTGGCACTTTTCGACGATCGGAAAAATATCAGACTTGCCAGTGCTTGGGGCGTCGGTTCTTGCTTGCCTCAATTTGACAGGCCACCGCAACAGGAAAGAGCATTCTCTGTCAAAGATATAGTCGAGGTCCGAAGATGTCGAGCTCGACAAGGTCCTTCTGAACTTCTTTGAAGGCTCGGCAAGACTCGGCGATGGCGGATGAGTGCCAGAAGTCCGTACATGTGGTTCCTCTGTTGCAAGGTCAAATGGACTCATGGCTAGCCTCGAGCGTTCTGACAAGATAGCTCTAAAAAGCTGGTGTCTGATGACTGATAACTGGATCGCAATTTCCGAGCTCTGCATATGAAAGAGATGTCCAAATATGTAGATTTCGACTGCTGAAAAGCTTTTGCGCTACCGATGCAAGTGGAATGCATCTGTCGAGGAAGGAGCGAGCCGAGCCTCATACACGAGGTTTGGTTGAAGGCGCACGAATAGAGAAGGTGCATATGTTGATTGAGATATATGGAGACCATGCACTTGCTACACGTTGAAGATCCTGTGTCCGTGGAACTTTAAGTAAGGCCAAAGTAAAGCTCCATGAGATCGATCTCGGCAACAAGCTCATGTCTAGGCATAGACAACAAGTCACCCTACACACAACACTCAAGCTCACAGGCCCAAGAAGTAATCGTGATAACCCTTCTTTTTCCAAATCCCGCTGACGCCATATCGCCCCTGAGATCACTAAATCTCTCGATAAATAGCAAACATTATGCAGTTAAACAGACAGATTCAACCGTTCTTCTCTTGTCACTGTCTTCTCGCACCTCCGCTCTTCTCACTTGGAGCCTTTGCCCTTGGCCTCCGTTTCGGACAGTTCCCGGACGATGATCTGGGTCTTGCCAGCGCCGCTGTAGTCCTCCTGGCCGGTCTCGAAGCCAGGCGCCACGCCCATGGCGAGGTACTTGCCGTTGTTCGAGAACGCGAGCGCCCACACGCTGTTGGGAATTTTCTGGTACTGCTTCATGCGCCGCTTGGCCCCGGCATCCCACAGGGCGACGGTGCCGTCGCCGCCGCCGGACGCAAAGGTGCCGTATCGGGGGTGGAAGGCGAGTGCGTTGACGGGGAAGACGACGTCGCCGCCGCCCTCCTCCTCGGGGGCGGTCTGGCGATGACACTTGAAGGCATACTTGCGGGCCTGCGACTCGGCGCTGTCCTCGAACCACTCGACGGCGACGCGGCCCTCGATGCTGCTGGTGGCATAGCCGGCGTCGTTGGGCATGCAGGCGACCGCGCGGGTCAGGAACTTGAGCGACGACTCCCGCTGCTGCCACGGCTTGATGGCACCGGTGGCATCAATCGTACCGTTGCCACCTGCATGTGATGCGAGGTATTCTGCCACCGTCGGCAGGTCGTAGATGTGGACAAGGCGGGCCGTCATGGCGACGACAATTTTGGTCGGGCTTGCGGCCAGCGCGTGCACCTTGCCCGGCAGCTGGATCTTGACCGGTCCTTGCGACAAGTCCTTGGCATTGTGGAAGTGGAGCGTCGCATCCCATGACCCGGACACGACGATGCTGTGCTCCGCGCTGTAGACTACAGAACTGACGCCCTGGGTGTGCTTGCTGATGACGTCCTGCTTGCCTGACTCGAGATCGATCCTAGACGAGAGGGAGACCGAGTTAGAATTCGCGGCAAGTCATGAGCCCCTAGAACAAAGTTATGTAGACGTGCGCCGTACCTTTGTACGGTGTGATCCAAGCCGGCCGAGAAGGCTTCGGTGTCATCCCTGCCAAAGCACACGTCCAGGACAGGCCCTTGCTGTGAGTATTTCTGAATGAGAGTGCCTTGAGCACCTGACTCGCCATCCTGTATGTCGTAGAGGTACACGCTCTTGTCCCAGCAAGAGGCCAGCAGGCGGGTCGATGCGCCTGGCGCAAAGCTTAACGCAGAGACGGCATCACCAGGAGGCGGGGAGACATCAAATTGCGTTGCTGTGATTGTACCAGTCAGCGAGGGGCACACATTGAGCCCACACAGACGAAGGCGGTTCAAAATCGGAGACATACCTGGCGCCATATTCGTATGCGAGAGGAGGGGGTTGCAGGAGAGGAGGCGGGACGTCGCTGGCTGAGAATGGTAAAGGAAAGCTGTAAACAAATAATTGCAAAAACAAAGCCGCTTCTCATCGGATGCGCTAACGCGATAAGATAAGGTTCAAAGGGGGGAAATTTCGAGGGTGGGGCGAAACGGCAGCTTTGCTCTGGTGTTTTACGCTTTTCTACTCTCTATTGTCATTTGCCTCGCATTTTCTTGTCTAGAAAGCGGAGGACCTGGATGCAACATCCTGGAGCAGAAGACAGAAACTCTGCACAACTCACCCGATGCCGTTTGCGCAGCTCGTACTCGGCAGCCCCGGCGCGGGCAAGAGCACATATTGCGATGGCAGTACGCAAACCTCTTTCTATGCTCTCCTCTGTTTT
Organism: Grosmannia clavigera kw1407; assembly: GCF_000143105.1. Taxonomy (NCBI): domain Eukaryota; kingdom Fungi; phylum Ascomycota; class Sordariomycetes; order Ophiostomatales; family Ophiostomataceae; genus Leptographium; species Leptographium clavigerum. The sequence goes on along the minus strand of NW_014040797.1, from coordinate 1,391,372 downwards.
GCCTTGTGCATGAATTTTGGCTTACAACGCGCAGTGCATCAGTTTATGGGCGCTATCGGCCGACAGTGCTCGGTCGTGAACCTAGACCCCGCGAACGATCAGACAAGCTACCCGTGCGCACTTGACATCCGCAGCCTGGTCACGCTGGAGGAGATCATGGCCGACGACAAGCTGGGTCCCAACGGCGGGGTGCTCTATGCCATTGAGGAGCTGGAGAACAACATGGCCTGGCTGGAGGAGGGCCTCAAAGAGCTGGGCGAGGATTACGTCATTTTCGACTGCCCGGGCCAGGTCGAGCTCTACACGCACCACAACAGCCTACGGAACATCTTCTACAAGCTCCAGAAGCTTGGATATCGGGTGAGTTTGATATCGCGATACCACACGGTTGTCCGAGCTCGTCTTTCCATTGCGTTCAGCTAATAGTTTGAACTGTTGTAAGCTTGTCGTCGTACATCTCTCCGACAGCTTTTGCTTGACGCAACCGTCACTGTACATCTCAAATCTCCTCTTGTCTCTGCGCGCCATGCTGCAGATGGACCTCCCACACATCAACATCCTCACGAAAATCGACAAGATCTCGTCGTACGACCCGCTCCCATTTAACCTCGACTACTACACAGAGGTGCAGGATCTTTCGTACCTGGAGCCTTCGCTGGAGGCCGAGTCGCCGGCGCTGCGGAGTGAGAAGTGGAGCCGGCTGAACCGAGCGGTGGCAGAGATGATTGAGGGGTTCGGGCTGGTGCGCTTCGAGGTGCTCGCGGTGGAGAATAAGAAAAGCATGATGCACATCTTGCGCATGATCGACCGGGCCGGCGGCTATGTGTTTGGAGGTGCCGAGGGTGCCAATGACACGGTGTGGCAGGTGGCAATGCGCAACGAATCGTCGATGCCGGAGGCGGTGGACATCCAGGAGCGATGGGTCGACAACAAAGAGGAGTATGACAGGCTGGAGCAGGAGGAGTGGGAGGCGCAGGAGAGGCTGCGCGAGGGCGACGAGGCTGCTGTCCGGGACATCGACAGAGCCGAGCCAACAGCACCCCCAACAGCAGTATACGACGACGACGCCATGTTCGACGACGACCTACCCAGGCCCCCGGCCGATGCCAGCGGTGGCGTCAAGGTTGTGAGGAGGAGCAACAAGGTCGATCAGAAGTAGGGATGGGTGGGAATGCAAAGAACGGTCTGTCAGCTTCGGTCGGCGCCGTCTTGTTTGCCGTAGTCGTCATCGTCCATGTCGGCCAGCTCTACTCCGTCGTCTGTGTCTTCACTTTCGCTGCCCTCTTCATCTCCGCTTTCGTCCGCGTCCAGGGCCACGGCGGCAGGGTCCTTGGCTGCAGTCTTGGTGAGCAGATCAAAGGCCGAAGCGGTCTGGCCGGCTACGTGAGCCTTTGTGGCCAGTACCAGGGCCCGCGACTGCCGGATGGCCTCCTCCTCGACCTTGCGGATGGTGCCGCTAACATGGGCAACGCGGAAGATGCATGGTCTGCCGCCGCGGATGGGCACGTGGCGCATAAAGGTCAGGGCAGTCCAGACATAGCGCAGATGCTCGCGAGTGATGCGCAAGATGGCTGTGGAGGTTGTCTTGGACAGGTATTTGACTTTGCGACGCGTCAGCCACGGAGTCTTGCGGGGGGAGAGGGGTACGGCGGGCCAGCTTACCAGATAGTGTACGCTCGACGGCACCGGCGCCACAGTCGCCAAACAGGGCAAAGACTTCGTTCTTGATAGCGCGCAGAAGCAGCTGTGGCGTCAGATCGTTTTGGGTAGGCTGGCGGAAGGCAACAAAGTCGGGAACGCTGCTCTTTTCAGTCGGCGAGCGTGGATAGAGGATGTTGACCAGGATGTAGCGCTCCTTGATGCGCACCATGGTGACGATGCCTGGTGTGTTGTGGGCCGATGAACGTGTACTATGTATAAGCACAAGTACTTCGTAGAGAGAAATTGCAAAAGCTGCAGAAAGTTTGGTTGAAAAATCGCCAGTAACGATGTCAAGGCCTTAGCGTGGAAGTGGGGAACGGCTGGTAGTCGCCGAACGGTTGCTCTTGCCTCTTCGTAAATTACGTAGAGCACGCAGATATTACATCGTCCAATCGCTTGGGAAGTCTGGTCCTTTTCTCTATTGCAATCGTTTACCTTTTTCTTTTCCATTGTATCGTATGCTCAGAAGCGATCGGCAGGCAGTTCTGAAAGGGAGTTCTAGAGCTGCTCCCACAAGTTGAGGAGCTCAACATATACGCTTGCAATACAAGTCACCCGTCGCTATCGCTGATCAGAAATTGATTCTCGCTTGTTTCAATGGCGTTTCGGGCGGCCATTCTGGTCGTCTCAACGACGGCATCCAAGGACCCGTCGACGGACGCCGCGGACGCCACTCTGCGCGGCGTCTTTGACGTCGACGGCGAGGGCAAGTGGGACGTCATTGAGACGAAGATTGTGAGCGACAACGAGGACGACATCCGCCGGGAGGTATTGCGTTGGACCGATAGCCCTGAAGATAGCTCCGATACCCCTCTGGTCCACCTCGTGGTGACCACTGGCGGGACGGGCTTTTCGATATCTGACGTCACGCCAGAGGCAGTGACCAGCCTGATCGAGAAGCCAGCGCCAGGGCTCGTGCACGGCATGTTGGCAGCTTCGCTGAAGGTCACGCCGTGTAAGTGACAGCCTGAGGCTCTGTTTTCACGCACCTGGGTTTGGTGTGCTCTGTCAACTAACGCGGAGATGCAGTTGCCGTCATGGCACGACTGGTGGCCGGTGTGCGGAAGCACTGTCTAATCGTGACCCTGCCAGGGTCGCCTAAGGGCGCCAAAGAGAACCTGCAGGCCATCATCAAGATGTTGCCACATGCGTGCATGCTGGCGTCTGGGATGGACTCTCGTGCTCTGCATGCCGGCAGAGCGAAGAAGCTGGAGCAGAAGGCCGGCAGCACAGCAGTCCCTGTGGCCGGTCAAAAGCAAAACTACAGTCACAACCATGAGCATGATCATGGACACGGACACGGGCACAATCACGGGCACGACCACGGACACGGACACGGACACGGACACGGACACGGGCTCGTTCGACATGGGCAGCCACCGGCGAACCCGCTGTCCAACGATCCGTCGCTGGGTCCGTCGCGGCGATCCCGGGCGTCGCCATATCCGATGATCAGCGTGGAGGAGGCACTGGAACGCATTGAGCAGCACACCCCGGAGCCGGTGGAGGGCACGCAACCAGTGGACGAGGAGCTAGTAGGATATGTGCTGGCAGAGGACGTGTACGCAGCAGAGGACGTGCCAGCGTTCCGAGCGAGCATTGTGGACGGCTATGCGTTGGTAGTACCGGAAGACGACAAGGGCAGCGACGTGTCGGGCATCTTCCCGGTGGTGGCGGTGTCGCACGCAGCGCCAGAGGAGGCCAAGACGCTGCGGACGGGCGAGATTGCACGGATCACGACGGGAGCACCGCTGCCAGCAGGGGCGAGCGCGGTGGTAATGGTGGAGAGCACTTTGCTGCACTCGACACGAGAGGTGGATGGTAGAGAGGAGGAACAGACGATTGAGATCCGGGCGACGGGAGTGCGAGCGGGCGACAACGTGCGAGAGGTGGGCAGCGACATGAGCAAGGGGGCGCTGCTACTGAGACGCGGCGAACGAATCACGGCAGTGGGCGGCGAGATCGGGCTGTTGTCATCGGTGGGCGTGCAGGAAGTCCGGGTATGGCGACGGCCGGTGATCGGAGTGCTGTCGACGGGCAACGAGATCGTGGCGGCCAGCCGAAAGGGCCCGCTGAGGCTGGGCGAAGTGCGCGACACAAACCGACCGACGCTGCTGGTGGCAGCACGTAACTGGGGCTTCGAGACGGTGGACCTGGGGATCGTGCAGGACCAGCCCCAGACGCTGGAGCAGCGGCTGCGCGACGGGCTCCGGTCAGCGGACGTGGTGATTACGACGGGCGGTGTGTCGATGGGCGAGCTGGACCTGTTGAAGCCGACGATCGAACGGGCGTTGGGCGGCACAATTCATTTTGGGCGCGTGTCGATGAAGCCGGGCAAGCCGACGACATTTGCGACAGTCACGATCAAGGAGGATGGCGAGGCAGCTGGAGGTAGCAGCCGGCGAGTGGTCCGACCCATCTTCTCGCTGCCCGGAAACCCAGCCTCAGCCTTGGTGACGTTCCACCTGTTTGTGCTGCCAGCCCTGCGCAAGATGGCCGGCGAGCAGCCGCGAGGACTGCCGCGTGTTTCGGTGGTGCTGGCCGACGACTTTGCGCTCGACCAGGAGCGTCCCGAGTACCATCGCGCCGTTGTCAGCACTACGGCTGATGGCACGTTGACGGCCACCAGCACTGGTGGCCAGCGCAGCTCAAAGGTCAGCAGCATGCGCAGTGCCAACGCGCTGCTCTGCATGCCGGCTGGGGCCGAGCCGCTGCGGAAAGGCGCCCGCGTGCATGCCCTCCTCATGGGCAACGTGCGCAGTACTGCGAACAGCTAGGAGCTTAATACGACAACGAAGAGCGCCAATTTGTTTTATATTACAGAGTCTTCTACAGAGGACAAACGCCCTCGCCCAGCCACCCTTTCCTCCCCGTGGCAGCCCCATTATTCTAAGCAAGGGCTGCAAAAGGAAACGCCAATATGATGAGGATGCTCTCTGGCCCTTTTTGCTAGATCGAACATGTTCATGTGCATGCCAAAGGAAAAAAAACACGTTGCAAAAAGCCCCAGCGCGCATTCTGCCCATTCGTGTCCTGCTCCATCTCGTGTCCTGCCGTGCTCGCTGTAATTTCGTTCTCCCGGGTGCCTGCAGTCTTGTCGTTCAATGTGCTCCGAATTCCCGGGCCTTGCTAGAGACGAGGAGGCCGACGATAAGGCCAAAGAGGCCGAGAACGGAGCTGAAGATCTCGATGACGAGAATGCGGACGAAGCTGTCGTGGTCAGTGGACGGACAGCAACAACGGGAGAGAGGGAGAGGACGAACAGAGTCGGGTCAGCGGCGTCGGCCAGAGCAGCACCGCTGCCGTTGATGCCGACAGCCACGCCGCAGATCAGGTTGCACATGCCGACGGTAATGCCGGACCAGAAGAGGGCATAGCCGGTGTAGTAGGTGTCGCCCGAGTACAGGTCGGCACCGGTGACGTCGCCAATCTTGGCGGAGAAGACAATGGACATGATGACGCCGTAGATGGCAACGACTTCACAGAAGATGATGGAGATGAGGTTCTTGGTGCGGATGCGCGGCGCCTTAACACCACCGCCGAGGATGGACGAGCCGGTGATGAAGATGCCCCTAGAGGAGAGTTAGAGAGGGTTCCCAATCCTCAGTTTCTGTCTTTTTCTAATCGTCTTCTCACCATGCCGCTCCAACGACTGAGAGTCCGATGCACAGGGCAATGCCCATCGATGCCCAGGCGTAGGGCGATATCGACTCGAGAAAGGCGCCGACGTTGAAGGCCTCGCCGCTGCCGGTGAAGAGCATGTCTGCAGGAAGGAAGGAAAAGCAGCACTGTCAGCCCAGAGGGTCACATTTCGGTGGACAAGACGACGGAGACGACGTACAAGCTCCCACGACGGCCAGCGCGGACCCAGTGCCGCCCAGTCCGTACTTGATGCTCATCTTGGTCGCTGCTCGCGGGTGCTGTCGAAGCTTGGCGTCGCGTTCCTGTCGTCGGACAGAGGAGGTCGAGCTTGAAAGAGCAGCAAAAGCAGGCGAGACGGAAGGAGTCGGGGCCCTGCGATTCGGCGAATTGATCGAACCGGTTCTGTGTCTTGTCGTATGGGAGCGGAACAGCAACGGAAGCGCAGAGCTTGGTGGGATTGTTGCTGGGCGGTTGCGGTGGTGTAGGTTGCAGTTGCGGCCTTTTTTCCCCAGGATGCTTGGAGATGATTGAATATTGCTTGATAGATATTACGTCCAACTGGCGTCGTTTTCAGGCAGCTGCCAGATCCGCCAATGGGAACGTGTAGCGTGCAGGAAGCTGTGCAGTCAGGTGTACTGTCACGTGACTGTACGAATTAGCGGCATCTGCATGCGGCTAGACATGCTGACATTGGGTGTCCAAAAATGGGAGCCGCAGAAAAACGAGCAATCTTGAAGTGGAAGCAATTCTGACAGCCATTGCCTGCAGCCATTCGCCATGCCTCCGAGACTACCAATTTTTCCGGCGGTGCACCGGTGTGCGGACGTGTCTATTGCGTCTGTTGTGCAGCGGTTTTCAGCGGTGTCGCTGTCGACCAGCGCGTACCGGGCAGCTCGTAGGTATCCGGATGCGGAGGAAGCGGGTGACGGTGCGCGTGGACGGTCTTGCTGACAGGAGTGTGCATGGCAGCGCCGCGGAAGAGTCCGCTGGCCTCGAGCGGGGCGTCGTTTCTGGACCTGGACGGTGAGCCGGCACGAGGGCCGGGATCGACGGCGGTTCCGGGCCGGAGCCGAATGGCCGGCAGCAGCAGCAGCAACAACAGCAACAACAGCAATGGGTATGCGCCGACGAGCGCGAGCGGGGATATGACGAGCTCCAACGCGGCGCTGAGCCGGGTGCTCTTTGACAGCGGCATGCGGCGGCGGATGAACGACCGGCGGGAGGAGCAGAGCCGGTCGACGCTGGAGCGGATGGCAGAGCGCAAGGTCAGCGAGGACTATGCGCGACAGATGCCACGGCGCTGGCGGGCAGGTGACGTGTATGCGCCGCACGATCTGAGCGCGGCCGAGATGGCCAAGTGGCGGCGGCCGTCGCGCACGACGGCCGACGTGGTCGACATCCTCGGCATCAACCCGCTCGATGAATACCGCAACTTTGCCATGGTCTCCGAGTTTGTCAGCACAATGGGCCGCATCAAGCACAGCCGCGAGACCGGCCTGCGTGCCGTCAACCAGCGCCGCATGGCCCGCGCCATCCGCCGCGCCATCGGCCTCGGCATCCATCCCAGCGTCCACCGCCATCCCGAGATTCTCACGTCCGAGATCGCCAACATGCCCAAGCAGAGCTACGCCTCGTACGACAGCCGCCAGCGGCGGTAGGCTGTGCTTTGGTCTGTGTATCTTTATATAGTCACGTGTTTGTCACGTATATATAGTCACGTGCACAACTACACACATCAATCACGTGAACACGCTGTATTCATACACTATCTGGCTCAGGCCCGGAGCTCGCGCGTGACGTTGTATCTGCGCAGGCCGTCGACGGTGGTCCTGCAGCCGAGCTGAGTGGTCTGCTGCCACAGGTCGGCATACTGCTGGGCGGCCCACTGGGCAAAGTCGTGCTGCAGGACCTGGCCAGGAAGGGCGTTGTGGGCAATGGCAAGACTGATGGTCAGCACAGACAGAAGACAGGAGACAGGAGACAGGGGATGTGCTCACGTTGTGGCGGTCGGCCCGTAGCCGGCGGACCGGACCATGCCACGGATGAGGCGCTGGACGTCGTCGACATGGCCCTGGCCGGCGAGGGCACCGCAGTAGGCGTCGTAGACGGCGGGCGGAACGTCAATCTCCATGCGCATCAGGCGGGCCCAGATGCGGCGGGCGTGGGCATCGCCAAAGGGCAGGCCCTCGCAGACGTAAAAGACGGCGACGAGGCTGGCGTACGAGGGGCCCTCGGCCGAACGGCTGATGTCGTGCCAGAAGTCGAGGGCGCGGGCGCGGTCGTCGGCAGAGCCGGCAGCGGCATAGGCGAGCATGAGGGCGTTGAGCAGCCGCGTGTCCGGCTGGACGAGGGCGTCCATCTTGAGCATGTTGTGGACCATGTGCAGCGAAGGCGCCGTGGTGTCGGCATTTTCGGCTGCTGAGTAAGCAGACCCACCACCCGATCCCCAACCAGCACCAACACCAGCACCAGCACACGCGGCCAATCCCTCGAGACAGCGCACGTACATGTCCGCGGTCGGGCGCAGGGCCGGGTCGGTGGCGCTGCGCATATGGCCAAACACCATGGCGGCCATGTCGGGACGGCGACGGCGAAAGAAGGCGTCCATCAGGCGGACACGGCACGCCGACGGGGTCTCGGCAAAGTACTGGCGCAGCAGCGAGTACGCGTCCCAGGCGCGGGCGGTCGAGGTGGTGGCGACGTTGGTGGCATAGGCGACAAGAGCATCGCGCACGTGAGCCCGGTCGTCGGCCGAGTACTGCAGTGCATGGACGGAGAGCACGTCGATCACGTCGTACTGGCGATCCAACCGCAAAAAGGCCATGCAGAGAGCCACGACGGTTGTGGGCTCGAGCGCGATCTGGCGCCGCTCGACCGCGTCCACGACATCGCGCAGCTGTGTCACGCTGGTCGTCTTGTCCGTGAGCGCCCGCACATAGCGGTTGACGGCCCGCTCGGCCTCGTCGACCTCGTCCTGTCCGCCCATGGCCTCGTCTTGGCTGCTGTCGCCGAGTGCGAGAAAGGAGGCGTGTGCGCCGCTGAGATCGCCCGCCGTCACGCGATAGTCTAGCTGCTGCACATGTGTCTGGCCGTCGGCCGCAATGCCCAGATCGGCGCCCAGCCGTACAAACCGCTCGGCCAACAGCACGTCGCCCCGTCTCGCTGCCGCTGCCACCAGCCCGTTGATCGTCGCCGCGTCCGGCTCCATGTCGGGCCGCCCGGCGTTGTGTCGCGCCATCGTCGCCATCATGTGCCGCACGTCGTCGACACCCTTGTCCAGCAGTACCACGGCCCACTGGAAGATGACGTCCCAGAGGTCCTTGGGTGGGTTCGCGTCGCAGAGCTGCTGGAATGTCGTCTGGATCCACTTCTGTCGGCCATCTCTTTTATCTTCCTTCTTTGTCCCTTCCGGCTTCTTCCCAAAGGCCAGCAGCTCCCGGAAGGTCCGAGCTGTCGGTAGTAGCAGCCGCCTCGCCATCGGACGGTCGAACCAGGCCCGTGTCTGCGCCAGATTGTTGCGTCGTGCGTAAAATGTCGTCATGATCTCGTGGAAGGCCGGCATGTATTCCAGCCCGGCCGCCAGCGCTGCCGTGGCCTCACGCAGCAGCGCCTCCTCGCGGCCCTCCTGTGCCAGCCCGCCCAGCACCACCAGCCAGAGCTCCTTGTCTCGTCGTGACCGCTGCACGCTCGCACCAGCCGCTCCTTCGCTTCGTGCTGCTGCTGTCAGGTAGCTCGACAGCAGCGACGCTGCCTCCAGCGAAGCCCCGTACTGACACAGCACGGCTACGTGCCGCTTAAAGTCCACCGCCGTCGCCGCGCTGCGTCGCTGCATCTCCCCGTAGATCCGCCGGCACAGCTCCAGGTGGTGCCTCGTCGTCGTCTCGTCCGTGTCGCCTGGTTGCCGCGCCAGCGCCTCGCGTGCTGCCCGCAGCTCTTCTAGCGTCAGGTCCACCACGCTGGCCGTGTCCCGGCCGTTTCGCCTGACCCGTCGCAGCCCTCCTCGGAGTGGGTCGCCCTCCATCGCCGCCAGCCCGTCGCTCAAGTACTCAAACAGCCGCAGCATCCATTCTGCCTGCGTCGCGTTCACCCGCTTGCCGTACTGGTACTTGTACCCGAAAAAGTCCCGGAACGCCTGCACCAGCTCCTCCCGTGCCGGCCGCCGTGTGTCCTCGGCCGTGCAAGCCCGAAACTGCAGCAGCACGTCGTAGCCTGGCTCTACCTGCTGCTCCTTGAGCTGCCGTGGTGGCGCTCGCCGCAGCGAGCCCAGAAACGTCCGTCGCTGTGTCGGCGTCGGCGTCGGCGCTGCTGCTGCTGCTGCTGCTGCTGCTGCTGGCCTTGACAATGGCCGTCTTGTCGTGCTGCCTGTGCTCACTGTGCTTCTGCTACGCCTTGGCACGCAGCAGGACGAGCTGCTCGCACTGCTTGCCGCAAGCAATGGAACCACTGGCACGGCCGACACGCCGTCGGAATGTGTGATGAACCGTCGGTACACATTGCGCGCCGCAAGATGCGACCGCATCGTCGTCGTCCGAGAGGCCGGTCGGGTTCAGAGACGAAAAAAGAATATAAAGAGGATCCAATTCAAATCGGAGACGACAATCTGCCGCCGGAAAAACAAGGTCAGCTCGGCATTGGTACAGAGAAGCGCGCACACACACCTACACACAAACAGCTTACCCACGCATCCTTGGCAGGTGTCGACGGGCCTCGGAAACGAAGCAATGGCAGTGAAGCAGCTGGGGAGGATGCTGAGCCGCTTGACCAGGGTCGAAGGGTCGACCAAATTTGCAGCTTTTTGGCCAGTTCCTAATTGGACAGATGCACCTGTACTGTCACGTGACCTGTAACACCGCACTTGCCCCACAGAACAGCTTCAATGAATTATTATGGCTTCTATCATGCACGAGCCAGGCCGCTGGCATCCTTCAGGCTGTCGTCAAGGTCGAGCACTTCCTCCTTGGTGACCTCCTGCTGGTCCTTGTCACCGTCCCCCTTCTCCTCTTCGCCCGGCTCGCTGTCCTCAAAGTCGTCTGCGAGAAGTGGATTTGGCCGTTCGACCCACATCTTCACGACATCGCCGCTGTCACCCTCCACCTCCTGGTAGTAGACGCGTAGGCCCACCACTGTCACCGCGTTCCACGGGTCCTTCTCGTTGTCGTCATCGTCACCACCCGGCGCCATGGGCTTGAAAGGAGCTCGTCGCCGTGACAGCGGCGATGGTGACCGCTGGCGCATCGGCCTCTCCAGGAAGATCTTCTCCAGCTCGAGCTCGCTCACATCCGACTCGCTGATCTGGCTGTCGGCACTCCACCAAGGCGAGCACGATGATTTTGGAGGAGGAGCGTCGGCTTGATCGCAACCCAGGTTTTCCTCGAGAGTTTGCCTGGCTTTTTCCTCGGCTTGCTCCTCTTTCTGTTCCTTCTGCTCCTTCTCTTCCTTCTGCTCCTTCTCTTCCTTCTGCTCTTTCTGTTCCTTCTGCTCCTTCTCTCCCTTCTGCTCCTTCTCTTCCTTCTGTTCTTCATCTTTTCCATCTTTGTCTTTTTCTTCCTCCTTCTCTTCCTTCTCTTCCTTCTCCTCCTTCTCCTCCTTCTCTTCCTTCTCCTCCTTCTCCTCCTTCTCCTCCTTCTCCTCCTTCTCCTCCTTCTCCTCTTCTTCTCCCCTCTCCTTCTCCGCACTCTCATCCACATCCCCTGACTTGCTGCTTGTGGGCGTGTTCTCAGCCGCTATACTACCCTCTTCACCAGCCGAAGCCTTGCCGATCTTAGGCCCCATCAACTCCTCCCTGGCTTTCCGTCTGGCCTCTTTGGCCTCCCATCTCCTCCGGATCCTGCGGGCTACGTTGTGCTCGTGCTGACGGCGCATGTGGTTCAACCGGATGTCCTGCAGGAGTTCCTGCTTGAGCTGCATCTTGTCCTTGTCCCGTCGCCGCGCCATGGCCGCCGCGTGGGCCTTTTTTTCCTCGGCCGTGGCCACAATGCGGCCCTTGCTGTGGGCGAGATCATAGGCCAGCCCGATGCGGGTCAGCTTCTCGCGCTGACGCTTTGCAGTCTGGCGGACGACCTCCTCGGGTGGCATCACGTTCTCGTTGCGGGTCGCGTCCACCTTGACCAGCACCAGATAGCTACCGGCATCTAGGTCCAGCTCGACGCTGGTGGACCGCTCCATCCGGTAGCCGGGCTGGCTGCGGACCACATAGTCGAAGCGATCGTCGAGCTCGTCGTGCTGTCCGTCGCGCCGTCCGTCTTCGTCCGTCTTCTGCAGCCGGAAGCTGAGCCGGAAGCGATATTGGCCCTGAAGGCCGCGGAAATAGCGGTTGTCCAGCTGGCTGAGCACCAGCACGACCGGACCGGCACGAGTCAGCCGGAAGGCAAACTTGCTGGCGTTGTACTCGACCATCCAGGGGACCGTCATGGTGGTCCAGAGGCTGGCCAGATGCCAGGAGGCGTCAAAGAGCCGGGTCCGGTCAAAGCACTGGTACTTGCGCAGCAGGTCCTCGTACGAGATCCAGAACGCGCCATCGTCACCGAAGCGGTGGTTGAGCTTCTGCATCCACTCGGCCGTCCACTCGCGCGACCCATCGCCCCATCGGCCCTTCCACTCCTCGTGGCCCCATGGATTCTTCAGCAGGACCAGCCGCACGCCGTCCATCTCGACCGCTCGCAGGATGGAATAGGCGTGGCGCATGATCAGGCCGTCTCGGCGGCCTTGGCCGTCGTTCCAGAGCCCGGTGCTGCAGCCGAAGAGGAAGCTCTCGTTGACCCGCAAGATCTCCTCGCGCCAAAAGTGCTCCTTGTTTAGGATGTTGGTCGTGTAAATCTCCGACGTCACGCCGCCTGTCAGGTCCTCGATGCCCTCGCCCGTCAGCCCGCCGTCGATCGCGTTATAGTCGCCGTGCGCCTTGGCATACGCCTTCTCCAGCAGCGGCAGCCAGGTCTCGTTGGCGTTCTCGCACTGCGCAAAGAACAGTGCCCCGCTGTTCGCCTGGTACAGCTTCCGGTACTCCTCCTCCGAGTTGATTCGCACGTGTTCATCAAACACCTCGCGCTCCCGCAGAGCGTCGTCGTAGTCTGGCTGCTTGAGGTAGAGCTGGGCTGTCAGCGAGGTAAGGAGAAGAAGGCAAAAGGCAGAAGAGCATGAGCAAAAAAGGCAAAAAAAGCAAAAAAAGAAACAAAATCAACATCCACAAACCTTATCGTCAATCACCTCGCTGAACCACTCGCCGTCACGATGAAAGACAAATCCATACACACCCACGATCTCGTCCTGGGCCACACACACCCGCTCAATCAGTCCTGGCTTGTTGCCCATCGTACATAGCGCTGCCATCAGCCAGCAGTCGCCCGAGACGCCCTGGCGCACGTCGTTGGCCGTCGGCCCATCGATGAAGAACTGCGGCTTGTCAAAGATGTCCGTCACTCGTTTGACCGCACCCGGTCGCGGCCGACGGTCATCCTCCTCGTCCTCGATTCTGGCCGGCCGCGCCAGCCGGTAGATATTGTGCAGGCCCTGTAGACAGTCGTCGATGCCGCTGTGCAGGTCGCGCTCCAGGTCAAAGTGCGGGTCGTAGTACCGCTGGTTGACCCTCCGGCACTCTTTGACAATGTGCGCCACCTTGGCCCGGCACTGCGCCGCTGCCTCCTCGTAAGACGTGCCGCCCGGCTGGCTGCCACGGGCTGCTCTGCTTCTGCCGGCCCTTTGTGGGATCACTGATGTCGCTGCAGCACCGGTCAGTGTGTCTGCAGGCCTCTGTTTTCACGTGCAGGTGCTTGGTGCATACCTTTTCCTGGCGTCTTGGTCGTGAATCTCGACCAGAAATCGTCAATCTGCTCTTGGGGTGGGCGCTGTTCGGCAATGCGTCGACGAGGCCGCAAAGGAAAGCCCCCGACAGACATCGGTTGCCGCGATCGAGACTGGCAGCGGTCGCGCTCGTTAGACATATCTGTAATCGACCGGTGTCGCCTAGCCGTGTGAGTGGAAACGCAGTACAGAATACCTAATCCAAGATACTCACGGCGTCAAAAAAATGGGGGGAAAAAACGGTAATCAGAACAGCGTTTGACCAGTTCTTGTGCCACAGATAAAGAGCCGCAAAGTTGTATGGTGCTCGACGAAACTATATAAAGGACAGGACAGCAGGAATACAAGCTTTTCCAATTTGAGCCCAATCTGTCAGCATGCTTGGGAACGCAATCCTTGCATAATGCTTCCAATCAGTCACAGCATCCTGCCTGGCAAACGATTGAGCTAGGCTGACAAGGCGTAAGGCAGAATCCTGTTCGCTGCGCTTCACTCGAGCTCGGGTCTAGCTCCATGCAGGATCTCATGCCCGAGCTTTCTTTTTTCATCTATCGGTCCTGTGCTCTTTCTTCTGTTTATTTTTCAAGAACACACCCAAACACATCAGATATTCGTTCCAATCCCAATGCTCCTGATATCCCAAACAGTTGCCAACAAATGTGAACAACTGTGAACAAATTTAAACAAAAAAAAACAGTATTAGAATGCATACGTATGTACTCGTACACCCAAAAAGAATCTCAGCGGCTAGAAGGAGTTAGTTCCGGGCGCTTAGGCTTGTGAACGCGTCAGGGCTGTGCCGCCCGTTGCTCCACTCCAGACCCAGTGCCATTATGCTGTCACGACTCCGACTGCCAGCAAACGGGTCTGCCTTAGTCGCAGCTCCTGCAGAAGGAGCTGGCGGCGGCGGCGGCGGCGGTCGTGATGCTTGCATCGTGGCCATTGACGTAGTAGGCGCACCACCAGCCATGCCAAAAAACGGGTTGTTGGCCGTCGGCAGTGGGGTCGTAGCACTGCGAGTCAATGATGGGAACGGTGCTGCTAGGTTTCCTCCTCCACTCTGTCCGAGCGTGTTACCAACGCCTTGTGCTGGGCCTGTCACAGCACCTTGCAATGAGCTAAGCTGTTGTGGTGCTGCTTGTGGCATGTTGTACAGTGCCATGATAGAGGCCGTTTGGAACGCAGGTTGAGCCGGCTGTGACGGAGCCGCTGGCTGCGTTGCGAAGGGGTTGTTCAGTTGCTGCTGCTGCTGGTGTTGCTGCTGCTGTAGTAGTTGGCGTTGTTGCTGCTGCTGCTGCTGGAGCTGTTGTTGTTGCTGCAGTTGCTGTTGTTGTAGCTGCTGCTGCTGCATCTGCAACTGCTGTAGCTTCTGTTGCTGCTGCTGTTGTTGTTGCTGCTGCTGCATTTGTTGCTGGGATGCTGACGCCATAGCATTACCGTAGGGGTTTGCATTCATCAAAGGGAACGAGTTTGTGTGCTGAGATGTGCCGAAAAAGTTTGGCTGCGATTGCTCAGGGATCTGACCAAGCGACGGGGACTGCATGAGACTTGGCGATCGTGTAAACGGGTTGGCCGCAAACCCTGCAGCTGCAGCCGTGTTGATGGCCGATGGAGGCTGGTGCATTTGCTGCGAGTGCATCATGGTCTGCTGACCCATCTGGTTGCCGTTGGCATTATTGTTGAGGAACGGGTTGTTGTATTGCGATTGCTGAGCAAATGCCTGCTGTCCATTCCCCGCCGGAGCGGTTGCAAAGTAGCTTAGTGCAGCGTTCCCCAGAGTTGACGCAGGAGGTGTCTGGTAAGACTGCTGAGCCAGCATCTGCTGCTGTAGTTGATGCTGCTGCTGCTGCTGCTGCTGCTGGAACGACAGGCCCCCTGTGTGGTGTGGAAACAGCGGCTGAGATGGGGCCAGGGTCATGCTCTGGAAGGCCTGGTCAATATTGAGCGCGTTGATGAACGACGGCGCGGGCTGGGCGAACGGATCGTTTGCATGCGGTTTCGGAAACCCGTACTGGTCGGTCGTGCTGCTGTTATACGGGTTCTTGTTCTGCAGCGTGCCCGTCGACTGCGCCGACTGCGGAGGCGCCGGAGATGGGAGGTCCAGCATATCAAACGGGTTGTAATTGCTGCTCGTAGCCGAGGGTGAAGATGGCGTCGGCCATGCCGACGCCGGAACAGCTAGTCCAGAGGATGTAGCCCTGCCAGTCGGTGCAGCGAGCGAGCTGTCGCGCATCGCCGTCAACGGATGGGGAGACAAGCGGCCCTCGGCCGTACCTTCGCCCATGCGCACCAGGTTCTCTATAGCTCTCTGCATGTTGCCGCTGACACCCTTGAGCACAGCCGCGTTGCGCTTTTCGTCGGCGAAGCCCATGTCCCGTAGCCTGGTCAGCTTCGTGTCGAGATCGGCACCCGAGTCGTGCTGCACGCTGGCACCAAACATCTGGGACGTCTTGCTGCGGAGCGGTGGCGAATCGGCAGAGCCCGGATGTGTGTAGGAGGAGGAGCGCGGGAGCGGAGATATCGGACGCCGTGAACCGCCACCCATGTCGTAACCGCCGTCGTTGTTGAAATCACCGGACCCGGCAGACTGAGACGCGTCGCGTTTTGCTCGCGAGGAAATCGGGAAGATGGACGAGGCAGACCGGAAGCCAAACCGGCTCGGTGTCTTGGGTGGGAGGGGTGGCGGATTGTCATCGGAGTCAGAGCTGCCCGTGTTGTGGCGACGGGTCTTGGCATTGCCCAGGGCCGATGTCACGTACTTCTGTCGAATGAAGCGCTCCATGGCCGAATCGGCCTCGTCCGCGTCGACAGGAACAGGGGGCATCTGGTTCTTGGGGTTGTATATCTTGTTGGAAGCCATGTTGCCAACCTTGCGCATGTTCTGCCGAGTGTCAGAAAGGAAGAAGAGTACGGAAAGAAGCCGGGACCAGACACGGACCTCAACCTGCTCGTTGGACCAGCTATCCATGCTCAACGACTTCACCTTGGACACATGAGTCCCGAGCTTGCGATGGAGGGCGGCACACCGCATACACAAGAAGACACCGAGCTGCGAGTGGTGTTAGCTCGAATGGAGGGCGGAGACGGCGGGTAACGCGGATGCGATGCGTAATCGTCGCGTCTGGGTCGACGGTCAAGTCAAAGAGGAGATCCCTAGAAGAGCGAGCGAGGGTAAAAGAGACACATACACTCCATGATGCCCAGCCTGTCTGCGGTTAGCACGCCGTCGACGGGACGAGCCGAAGAAGGAGCGCACGGGAGGATGCAACATCGGCTTACCTGGGTTGCGCGCCTGACAGTCGGCGCAAATGTTGTTGCCCGGCACATTTTGAACGAGGTCGTGGAGCTGCTTCTCGTTCCGCGCCTGCTGGCGCTTGCTGAGGGCGGACGACATTGAAGAAGAGCGCAGCGGGATGCGAGGCGATGCAGAGCAAGACTGTGAGAATCCAACGGGACAATGGGTGAGCACGAAGGCTCGGCCACAAAAGACAAGGAAGGGGAGCAGAGTAGGCAGAAGCAAAAGATATGGGGAAGAAAAAAAGGGGAAGCAAAATATGCCAAAATTATATCAGTAGACGACCGTGCCAAAAGGGAAAGGGCGGCCGAGTCGCTGGGTTAGGGGTACGACGGCTGTCCAAGCTGCCAAACAGTAGCACGAGCACGCAAAACTTTAAACGACGTCGTCGCGGCTTCCGGCGTTTCAGTAACCTGTCCCGTCTTCTCGTTGCGTCTGTCGGACTGGGTTTCATGCGTTACGGTGTCTCTGGGAGGAGGCACAAGATTCCGTGGCAGGAGCGAGACCACGGAAAGCCAGGATTAGAGGCCCACTAAAAGCGAGTGACAAATGCAGCCAGCACTGACAACCAATGGCGCCAAATGCCCGTGGAGTCTGGCCCGCTTTTGGGCCAGGAAGCCGGAGCACGAGATTTAACAACAACAACAACAAGGCCGGGGAATAAAGTGACCTTATTTCCTCTGTAAGATGGCGGGTCGTTCAAAAATGCATTCTACCTGCAGCAGGATCTGCCCGCGATTCTGTACAAGGTGGAATTCACACGGGACTCGGCCGCTCACATTTCAACACGCATCGCATCCAATCCTCCTCTCCGAAAACCGTCCGGCCATGGTGATCCCTCAGACTCGTGTGGCTGCTGTCCCAGCACTGGTGGCCTCGGTCCTCATCTCGTCCACATTCGGCTTGCGGCCCCATACTACATGGAAGCAGTGGTAGGTGTGGGACCGCTGATTGGCAACTTCCTTTCGCACGTTGACCAGAGACACCTGGAAATCGACGTCAGCACTACACATGGGGCCAAGGGGCCAGGGGGTGCACTCTCCAGCATACCTCAATCTGCTCCTTGGTTCTGCCCATTACGCGGTGCATCAGCGCGTAGGAAATGGCCGCGAGGCCCATCTGCAGGTTCGCCTGCCACAGCTCCCCGATCTCCTTGAGCCGGCGGTTTCGGGGCCAACCGCTGGTCGGTAGCTTGTAGGCCTTTTCCTGCACGTCCACGAAGCCGGCGTCCTCGAGCCAGCCCTTGAGCTTTTTTACCACGGCCAGAGGCCGGTTGGCGTGAAGGCTGGCCTCGTAAAGCTCCTTGGACCAGACACTGATGGGCGAGTTCTCCGCCATCGTGCCGTCGTCGCAGTACACCGTGCCGTCGACCTCCTGCATCTCGAGCCAGCCGCCCGGCTCAAGCTTCGCGAAAGCCTGCGCGATCACCTCCGTATAGACGTCTGACCAGCAGCCGACCGTGACACGAGTGTGGACGTAGTCGACTCCGGTCTCTTGCCAGTCTTCCGTCCTGTACCAGTCATGCGGTCAGAGCTGCTGCATCCCGAACTGAGGGAGGGAGGAGGGAAAAGGGATCGGACAGGCTTACGCATCCTCGACAAAGAAGTTGACGTTTGGCGGGACTATGGTCGGTTGGATGGGAGAGAGATCGATGCCGACAATCTCGGCAGTGGGAAATTCGTCGCCCATTTCGACGGCCCAGCGGCCAGATCCGGTGGCCAGGTCGAGCACTTTTTTCGGAGGGTTCTGTTGCGACCATGGTGCCAGGTAGTTGCGGCCATCGAGGACCAGGCGAATAAGGTCATACAAGTTTTCTAGCCGCTCCAATTCGGCTTCGTCGTTTGGATAGTAGTAAGCTGCCAGACACAAAGTATGCGTGTAAGAAAAGTGGCAATGAACAGAGGTAGAAGGGGACACGAACAGCCGGCACGGTAGGCATGGTAAGTGCGGCCGTTTTCATTGTGGTAGTTGAATACGCTTTCTGTCAAGGAGGCGCTATCTCTAAGCACGGTCAGTCTATCCAGCAGGAAAAGCAACGAGGGCGATACCAGACAAACGGAGCACGTACGGGTTGGGATGATCTCCTGGGTTGATCTAAATGACACAGTCAACACACGAAATATCGAGACAGAAGATGAGGCCGGACGCATACATCAGCTTCGATTCTTGCCGAAACGTCGAGGTATCTGTGAAATGTGAATTCGAAACTGCCAGTCTCGGAGTCGGAGTTCCTGGCCGGCGAGGACGAAGAGCCTTCCATCCTTTCTGTGGCGCACACGAGTCGAGTCGGGTGGTGCTACCAGGGCAGGCAGTGCATTTCTACCGGCGAGGACCCGACACAGCGGAACAGACAGGGGTGTGTTGTGCGAGGGGCGTTGGCAGAACTTTGATTCCGTATCGGTCGTAGCAGCAGACTGCAAAACAGCCTAGAGGTCGGAGCGGAAGGGAGATGAACAGAGAACGAATATCGAGGATGGGCAGATTGAGGGCAACCGAGGGAGGATATGAAAGATGGGTATCGCTGATGGGTTTAAACACAATAACCTTCTCCCAGAAGATGGGGGCGTATTCTTTTAGGTTTGGACCCGGCCCGAGAAAGCTAGCAAATGATATCCTACCTGGTCAACGCCACAGAGCAGACCAGGATACGAGCACCTGAATGCAATAACGGTCAGAGAGGGCGGGGGGGAAATGCTAGTCACCGCCTGCCTGGATCCAGGCCTTGGGCCAAGCTCGGCGGTCGATCATCCAATATCAGCAGAGCTATCAGATTGGCGTCAGACCAAGGGCGAGAGCGGCGGGAGCGGAAATTTTCACTTGTCATTCCTGCCGACGAAAGTGCAAAGATAGGAGCTGAAACGAGAGAGCCCATAATTCGTAGTCACGACGTAAATATGTACGACTAGTCGACTACGTGCAGGAAGATCAACATGTCATTGCTGTGTATTGCGGTACAGAGTACGGAGTACGGAGTACGGAATATTACTCGTAGAACGGTGGCGCATTTCCGCAGTGTCCACAGGTCAGTCGGCGGCAGGAGCGGAAAACCCCGACGCATCTGGAGTCGAGCCAGGGGTGTTGTGTGGACACGCAACGTAAGAAGAGGGAATTGGCCATTATCGGGGTTGTGACCGTCTGGGGAAAAGATCAGCACTGCATTTGTGAGGGGGCGACATCGAAACAAGGCCGGAGTGAAGGAGTGGCGGTGACAGGCGGTCGGGTTCGTGGACCAAACCATCGGGACAGTTTTTGTTGCTGATTGGCGTGGTGATGGGGTTTGGCGATGCACATATGTGAGATGCAGAGGGGTGACAGCGATGTCAGGATTGGTGGAAAACGTGGAAAGTAGGTAATAGGAAGAGAGACGGCAGAAGACAGAGGCGACGGAAAAGGCAGGTACAACACTCTGTGCAGTCGGCGCTTCTCCGAGCAAAGAGCGAAGCGACGGCTATGGCGCCTGGTAGTTGGAATGGAGTTTATACACCCGCTTTACAGTGAAACATGACCTGCAGGAAACCAGGCGAATTACGGAGTACGTGCTCCGTATCTCAAAATACTTACCGAGTGCTCCGTAGACGGTGGTGCTGACAGACCCCGTGTGCAGACTTGCCGGTTTTAGACGGCGGCGAGACGGTGCGCTCCTTCCTGCTGGGACATGATGCTTTCTTCTTCCTCAGCGAGAAAATACGGGAAAAGGGAAGCAAACAAAAGAAAAAAGGCAACAGGAAACAGGCAAAAGGACGGAAATTCGCTCGTCTTGCTGGCCTGCAATGCCGCGTCACGCTATTGATTTATAGCTCATCATTTGTATGCGGACCGTCTTATCGGGCGTGCTGACGACAGCATGAGCCAATCATGGCGGATCCGCCAAAATGAGCATCACTGTCGAAGCAGCTGCCTGGGCTGTCTGCGGCATTGAACGGCACCCGATGACGATGACGGACCAAGCAGATCACGCAGACCACGCAGACCACCGGGTGGAGCGGCGCTTGCTGACGGAGGCGTATGAGCGGCTGCGGTCGGCGGTCGACGGTCTCGGTGAAGCCACGCTGCCGAGGGCCGACCGCATCGAGGACGCGCTGGCGGCTTTACCACGGGCAGGCCAGGCGGACTATCTACAGCCGCGGGGGGCGCGTG
Source organism: Grosmannia clavigera kw1407 (assembly GCF_000143105.1). Classification (NCBI taxonomy): domain Eukaryota; kingdom Fungi; phylum Ascomycota; class Sordariomycetes; order Ophiostomatales; family Ophiostomataceae; genus Leptographium; species Leptographium clavigerum. Next base: position 1,370,800 of record NW_014040797.1, on the reverse strand, counting down.
CAGCACTGGAGCACATTGTCGACACGGTGGTGCCGGCACTCAATGGGCAGAACCGGAGCGGACGGTACTTTGGCTTCGTGACGGGCAGCACGCTGCCGGTGGCCGAGGCGGCCGACAACGTGGTCTCAGCACTGGATCAGAACGTGGCCGTGCATCTGGCAGACGAGACGGTGGCGACAGCGGTCGAGGACGCGGCCCTACGGATGCTGCTGGACGTGTTGGAGCTGGGGCCAGCGAGCGAGGGCGAGTCCGCAACCTCGACCACTCCCTGGACCGGCCGCACCTTTACAACCGGCGCCACGGCCAGCAATGTTCTCGCGCTCGCTCTTGGCCGCGAGGCCGTCGTCAATGCCCGGCTGAAGACACCCGACAGCGTGGCCACGCTCGGACTGCTGGCGGCCTGCCGCAAGGCCGACCTGTCCGATGTCCGGATCCTCACCAGCATGGCCCACAGCTCGCTCTACAAGGCCGCCAGCATCGTTGGGCTCGGCCGTGCCGCTGTCGTCGACATGCCCGCCAGCGCGGCCGAGCCGTGGCGACTCGATGTGGCTGCCGTTGAACGCGCGCTCGTGGCTGCCCGTGCGGCTGGCGATCACGTCGTCCACATCATCGCCGTCAGTGCCGGCGAGGTCAATACGGGCCGCTTCGCTACCGCCGGGAAGGGGGACATGCAGCGGCTGCGCATGCTCGTCGACACATACGGTGCCTGGCTTCACGTCGACGGCGCCTTCGGCCTGTTTGCGCGCGCGCTGCCGCACACCGACGAGTTTGCCCGGCTGCGCGAACACGCCGACGGCCTCGAGCTCGCCGACAGCATCACGGCCGACGGTCACAAGGTGCTTAACGTGGTAGGTCCTCGCTTTATTCATGGGTATATATATGCCCTTGGTTCTTCTCCTGCTTAAACAATGACATCACCCAGCCGTACGATGCCGGCATCTTCTTTTCCCGTCACGGCTCCCTGCAGGCTGAGGTGTTCCAGAATGCCAACGCGGCCTATCTGACAGCAGCACCGGCAGCACCAACTTCCACAGCCGCCACCGCCATCGCGAGCCCGCTCAACATGGGCATTGAGAGCTCGCGTCGGTTCCGCGCCCTACCCATCTATGCCGTGCTTCTGAGCGAAGGCCGCGACGGTCTCGCTGCCATGATGGTCCGCATGGTGCGACTCGCCCGTGCCATCCACCGCTTTCTTGCTGACTCGCTCGTGTACGAGTGTCTCCCGGACCACGAGCTGGCCGAAGAGCGGCAGACGAACACGCACATTGGTGTGCTCTTCCGCGCCAAAGACGAGGCCGTCAACAGGGACCTGGCCGCACGCATCAACGCCACGCGGCAGATGTATGTCAGCCCCACGAGCTGGCAGGGCCGGCCGGCCTGTCGGGTGGCTGTCAGCAGCTGGAGGGTCGACGTCGACCGGGATCTTGCCGTGGCCCAGGAGGTGTTGTCTCGTGTTGTCTCGTAGGTGGACATGAGGCGAAAGAAGCGAAAGAAAGAAACCCCCCAAAATGAAAGAAAATGGCGAAAGACAAAAGAAGATGCATGCCGGAAAATGCCAGCTGGACGTCCTACCCAAGAGTCCGGCTCTTTCCCAGGCTTAACCAAACTTGCGCGAGCCTCCGGAACTGGGCATCTTGCCCTTCTTGTCATTGTTGCGCTGCTCTCTACTCTTGGCGTCGGGACCCTTCTTCTTGCCGGGGCCGATGAGCTCCAGGTGGCCGGCACGCTCGCCCAGCATGGCTTCGGTCTTGTGGATCAGGCCGGACGTGAACTTGCGCATCGCCTTGTCTGTGGTGGCGTGGGCCTTGACGGCTTTGGCTGAACGGGGCGCCTTGGTGACGCGGGCGCCGCGTTTCGGGGCTCCGTTGGCACCCGTCGCCACGGCCAGCTTCTTGGCCTTGTGGCTGCTTGAAGCAGGCTTGACTGACTTCTTGACCGCACCCTGGACCATTGTTGCTGTCTGTCGTTGTCCGGGGAGAAGAGCAGGGAGAGGGCGAAATTTTGTGGGAGCGTAGTATCGTAATTTTTTGTCATTTTCTGCCGTTCCATTCACCGCCTTTGTGTCTGCTGATTGCAGCACAAAGTACGGAGTAGAGATTCTCATAGCGCAAGAGTGCTGTAAGAGACTCGTCAACGAAAAGCGCATTCCGAGATTCTTGGCTCCCATGACGCCAAGCCGTGCCAAACACCTGTAACGCCAAAGCTCCTTAATCGTATGCCGTAGACTCCGCACACTGGAAAGGCAGAACCATAGCAAGAGACACCCAGTCCGTCAGAGGACGGCGCTCAGCTCCAGAGCAGCATCAGAACTGTTCGAGCAGAGCCCGAGTCCGTCGCTGGGCCGCGGTCTCGACGTCAGTATCGTCGTCCTGCCTGCCAGCCTGGTTCTGGTTCTGGCTCTGCTGCAGCGTGCCCACCCGGTCGCCCACCCGGGCCAGCAGCACGCGCATACGTTCGAGCTCGCGCTCGATGGGACCGTTGCGCGTCACCACGTTGTCCTGTCGGCTGTTCAGCGGCGGCTGGTCCCCGGCCTCCTCGGCCTCCGTCTGCGCAAGCGGTGCCACCATGGCGGCCAGCCGACGCAGCCGACGTACGCGGGCCTCGGCGGCAGCCCGCCGTGTCGACAGGTCCTGCAGCTGTGCGACGAGCTCGGCGTAGCGACGGGCCTCGAGCGGCAGCGCCTCCGCTTCGTGCACGTCCTCCCAGGCGGCCGGCAGGGCAGAAATCACGTCGGGGTTGGCTGGAGGTCAGCATGGTGCCGTGGCATGAAGCAGATGAAAAATGGAAATGCGAAAAACACCCACCATAGTCTGTCCCCCGTCTGAATAGGTCCGTGCCGGTCCTCCCGTCTGCTTCTCTTCCCTCGCCTCCGTCCGCCTCCTCTTCGGCTACCGCCCGCTCGCTCGCTTGCCAGTACAGCTGGTCGAGCTGCTCGGCCACGTGGCGCACTGCTTGGGGCGCGTACACGCGGCGGGCGTGCTGGCGCAGCAGCTGGTTGGCGCGGAACAGCGCGTCGTCCACGGCGCGCTCTGGCAGAGGCTTGTGCGCGTGGCCGTCAGCCCCGGTCGCTTCGTTTGCACCGCCGGGTTCTGCTTCGTCCGCTTGCTGTCGTCGGCTGCTGTGGCGACGCTCCCGATTAGCACGACGCCACGCCCGCGATGGCGCCAGCGGCTGCGCCAACCGCCGCGTCTCCTGCTCGAGAAAGGCCTGCTTGAGTGCGAGGATGGTGGGCGGCGGCGTCGTCATCCTGTCGTGGTCGTGATGGAGAGGGAGCGTGGTGCTGCTGCAGATGGCCGTCCGTGATTGTAAGCGAGAAATACGGTGGAAGTCGCGTGCAAACGCGTTGAGTGCTCGCTATAAAATTGCGGGGCATGTCCTAATACGTTTTAGATCTTCAGGTCTACAGTACAGAGTACTGAGTTACGAGTACTCGCTTCTTCGTCCTCATTATACCACATGGAACTCTTTAGACATGACGGCAGCGACAAATCATGAGCAATACATAAAAATCGAACAAACAAACAGAAGCCAAATTTGTATATAGCAGCATCAGGCCAAAACGCCAGAAACAAACGTGCGTCGTCGAATCCCATCCAGTCATGTGTGCATCCAGCCTGTATTTATTTGCAGTCCGGCCAGTTTGCCTAAGCCGCCGCAGCTGCTGAACGCCCACCGCGGCTGCCGCCCGTCCCAGCACCCAGTCGCCGTCCGGCGCCCTGACCGGGCCGCGCCAGCGTGTACTTTGCAAACGAGCGTGCCAACGCCTTCTTGGCGCTAATCTTTTGGCTGCCGATGAAGCTCTCGACCGTGACTGCAATGGCCCGATCAATGTCCTGAGCCGTGCAGTACTCTGACAACCGCATGCGGCAGAAGGACTCGGAGATGCGGATGATGGCTTCCAAATGACGGACCTGTAGGATTAGCATGGGAAGGGGAAGCGACCAAAAAAAAGAAGAGGAAAAAGAAAGACAAAACCACCCCCCATAAAACTCACCGTGATCGGATACGCCCCCGTGGCCAGCGACTCGCGCCGCATGTCGGCAAACAGCCGGGCCACCTTGTCCTCGTCCATGTTGTACAGCTTGGGCGAGCAGCGCTCCCGCGCGTACAGAATGTACTTGCGCAGCAGCTCCTGGGGAATCTGGCCTTCGGGCGTGGCTGCCGCGGTGCCGCTGCTGGTGCCCTGCGTCGCGGCGCCCGAGTCCGGCTGCTCCTCGCTCTCAACCGGCAATGCGGCCGGGTGGCTGCGACCGTGCGACTCGACGATGAAGCGGGCTAACCGCTCGTCCTCGGCCGGATCAACGGTGTCGCGCACGACGCACAAGATGTCGAATCGCGACAGGATCGGCTCCGTCAGCTCGACGTTGGACGAGAAGGGAATCGTCGCGTTGTACCGGCCGGCGATCGGGTTGGCTGCTGCAATGATGCCGCAGCGCGCCTGCAGCGTCGTCACGATGCCGGCCTTGGAGATGGAAATCGTCTGCTGCTCCATCGCCTCGTGGATCGACGTCCGATCCTGGTCGTTCATCTTGTCAAACTCGTCAATCAGACAGGTGCCCCGGTCCGCCAGCACCAGCGCGCCGCCCTCCAGCGTCCACTCGCTCGTTAGCGGGTCTCGTCGCACGCTCGCCGTCAGACCGACCGCGCTGGCTCCCTGTCCCGTCGCAAACACCGCCCGGTGTGCCGTCTTCTCCACGTATTTGAGCACCTGCGACTTGGCCGTGCCCGGATCACCCAGCAGCAGCACGTTGATGTCGCCGCGCACGTGATGTGCCCCTTTGCGCGTCTTGGCCACGCCGCCAAACAGGGACAGCGCTACGGCCGTCTTGATGTCCATGTGTCCGTAGATGCTCGGCGCGATCGACGCGATCAGCTTGTCCACTACCTGCGGATCCCGTGCCAGCTTGCGGATCGCTTGCTCATCCTCCTCCGTCAACCGGAAGCCCGCTAGCTGGTCGTGCGCCTTGACCACATTGTTGGCCTCCAGGATCGTCGCAAAGACCGGGAATCCGTTACGGTTGTTCAGCTGCGCGTCGTAGTTGTTGCGGTAGATCCCCGTCACTTCAATCTCCTCACCCGGCTTCGCCCGGTCGATCAGGTCCCACAGCAGAATCACCTCGCGGTGCCGCGGCAACCGGCCGGCCGGCACCGTCCCTGGTGACTCCTGCAGCGTCAGCTTCTGGTAGTTGCGGTACACCGTCTTCTCCGAGTTGAGCGTGAACGGTCCGCGCGACTGGCAGCTCTGGCAGTACGACACCTTGACCTCCACATTGGCTTCTTGCTGGAACGGCCCCAGCGTCACGCCGCACTTGGTGCAGTCGAACTTGACGTATTTGAGCTGTGGGAACACCCCGCTGCGCCGCGTCACCACTCCGCTGACCCGCACCAGACAGTTGAGGTGTGACTGCCGCAGCTGCCGCAGCGTGTAGTGCACCGGCAGCTCAAAGATCCGCACGTGGATCTCCGAGTGAATCCGCTCGTAGTCTGGGTAGTGCAGCAGCACCACGTCCATCGCCACGTCGTCAAACAGCTTGAGCATCTCTGCTGGCGCGTTGGCCAGAAAGTACGCCAAAATCGCCTTGGCTGATGAAAGATGGTCATACGACACCTCTAGCGACTCTGCGTTGATCTCGCCCAGCGTCCGGATCCGGCTGCCATACACCGACGACCCGCTCTCGTCCGTGTACTCTGTCAGGAACGCCTTGAACTCGCGCTTGATCGTCCGCTGCACGGCTGGCTGCGACACCCATTCCGTCAGGCTGCCGGCCTTGACGTCCTGCAGCGCCTCCAACGACAGCTCCTCGTCCATGATGTCGCCGTCCAGCATGTCGTCCGGGTCCTCGTCGTACCGATGGCGCCGCCGCCGTGGCTGTGCCGTCAGGTCCATGTCGCCGTCCTCGTCCTCGCCCGGCAGAAACGCCGCCGGCATCCGCTGTCGCCGCACCACCTCGCGGTCACGTCGGTTGAGCTGCGCCTCCAGTCGTCGTCGCTCGCCCAGGTCCATCGCGTCAAAGTCCCCGTCGTCAATGCCGATGCCCTCGTACTCGTCCGTCTCGTCCTTCTCGCGGTAGTCCCGCTCAAAGCCCTCACGGAACAGATCCACGTCGTCTTCCGCCATCTCGTCCAGGTCGTCAATGTTGTCCTCAATATCCAGCGCCTCCTCAATGTCGTCGTCATCGTCCCGGCCGTGTGCAATGTCAAACCCCGGCGGTGACGACGGCATCGGGCTGGACCCCATAGCGGCCGGCGATACACCGTCATCCGCAACACCGCGAGCCCGCTTTCGGCTCAACCTGGGCGCCGCCCCGCGGTTCGCCGAGGCCATGTTTGGGCGTAGAGGGGAGCTGCGTCAGCTGTTAGCAAAGACCGGCACTTCGTCCTACAAATGATCGCATGCCCACCTCATCTTTGCTGGCCGCCTTTTATGCGTTTTCAATATTTCTTCACAGGTGCGAAAGTGCTGGTGTTTGTGCGTTCCTGGCTGACGATGGAACAACGAAAAAAGGAGTTCTGGCAAATCGACAAATCGGTGGGGGAAAAAAAGAAGGGGCGAAGCGCCCTTTGACGCGTCTCGTTCGCGGCCTGACGCGAAGTTTAATTGACACCAAGCCTATTATGGAGAGCGCGTTCATTTGCCGGGTGTTGCACTTGCCCCACCCATTAAACATGCTTTACCTCAGCCACGCGGAGTTCTCATTCTAGTACGGCGTTGATGCGCAGACGTGAATGCATCCAAAGCTGGCTACAGTATCATCATCTCATTCTTTTCTGACACCTGGCGCAAACCGAAGGATGGACTCACAGACTGCACATGATGGGTCGGCAGAAGTCGTCGATGCCGTATTGCAACAACAGGCGCCGCCAACAGCGCGTCGCCAGAGCTCATCGCAAGAGTCCGAAGACTCTCAAACAGCTGCCGAGTAAGCTCTTCATAACGTCTGCTCCTACTGCGGACGCCCTACATACTGACTGGATTGTAGTTTCATCCGCAGCCAGATGCAGCTCGAAGCGGACGCTCGCGAAGCTCTACCTTACGTATGTTCACTCATTAAAGCGCCTCAATAAAGTCCTGCGTTTGGCTGATCGTTCTGCGTTTGTCTGCTGACTTTTCAGAGCATCGAAACATGCACCAAGCCATTGGGCCGACTGCGCCAAAATGTGTTTGCCTGCTTGACCTGCAACCCGCCTCCCGACAACCCAGACCAGGCATACGAGAAGCCGGCCGGTATCTGCTATGCCTGCTCGGTGCAGTGCCATGGCGAACACAAGCTCGTGGAGATCTTCACTAAGCGCAACTTCACGTGCGACTGTGGCACCACGCGCTTCCCTGACACGAGCCCATGCACCTTGCGCATCAACGAGGAGACGAACACAAAGGGCAACGTCCACTCGGAGGTGCCTGATGCGGGAAACAAGTACAACCACAACTTCCGCAATCGGTTCTGCGGCTGCGCGTGCGACTATGACCCGTTCGAGCAGAAAGGCACCATGTACCAGTGCTTAGGCCTGGGCACACATGAGACTGGCGGCTGCGGCGAGGACTGGTGGCACCCGGGATGTGTAGTCGGCCTGGGCCCTAAATGGTTTGAGGATGTCGCGACAGCGAAGGAGGACGAGAAGTCCGTGGCAGTGCCGACCAGCAGTGCCAATGCTCTGCCTACTATCTCCGAGGACGATGTCGAGGGAGCGCAGAACGACGGTACGGAGACGGCAGCAGCAGCAGAAGATGGAGAGGGGGGCGAGGACGACGATCCACCGCTGCCGGCAGGCTTTCCCAAGGAGGAGGAGTTTGAGGGCTTCATCTGCTACAAGTGCGTGGAAGCCTATCCTTGGATCAAGCGCTATGCAGGGGCTCCCGGTTTTCTGCCTGCCGTCTTCTTGCGCGAGACAACCACGGATCTCCCTGTTTCTCGGAAGCGCAAGGCTGAGGACGAAGCAGACGAGGGGCTGGCGGATGGAACGACTGCCCAAGAGCCTAAGCGGATCCGCAGCGACGACCAAGCGAAAAGCGGCCCGGTTGGGGGTGAGGAGCACAAAACGCAGTCTGAGACGGCGCGCATGCTCGCCTGCAAGTTCCAAGTTCTGCCGCCGGCGCCGGCGACCGGCCGCTTTTCGCTCTTTTTCACGGAGTCGTTCCGCGACCAGCTCTGCCGATGTGCCGACTGCTTCCCGAAGCTGCGGCCGCATGCGCAGCTGCTCGAGGAGGAGGAGACGTACGAACCACCGGTGTCGGATGACGGCAGCGCCGACGGTGGCGATGGAGGGTCTGCAAACGGACGCAACAGCGGAGGCGGGCCGTCGCAGGGCAGCGGTAGCCTGTACGATCGCGGAGAAAGCGCGCTGCAAAACATTGACCGGGTGCGGGCCATTGAGGGCGTGATGGCGTACAACCAGCTCAAGGACAAGCTCAAACCGTTCTTCCAGCAGTTTGCCGAGAGCGGGCAGGCCATCTCAGCCGAGGACATCAAGTCGTACTTTGCCAAGCTGCGGGGTGACGAGCAGGCAATCCGTGAAGCTGGCGAGGCGGCCAAGTCGGCTGACCACCGGCAGGAACAGAGCGGGTATTAAGATCAGGTAGGGTAGCAATGGCAGGCAGTGGGTAGCTGGACTGCAGGTAAGATACAAAGGCTTGGGGAAATCGGTGGGCTTTTTATGTAGGACTTGTACTTTCATTAATGTTCTTGTGAGATGGTGGGCAAAGGTACCAGACGGTTAATACAGGAACGTCTTTACGGGAACGGAACTGGACAGTACTCGTCAAGCTTTATTTCTGCATATGCAATAAAACGAGGAGGACTTCATAAACAGCCTGCTTCGTTCAAACCAGCCAGTAATTAAAGCTGTTCAGAAGCACGTGATCTCCCAATTGTTCCGCGTCTTCAATCAAAGGCCCCCAGAAGAGCCGGTGCTGCTGGCAGCACTAGACGGTCGCGGCGGCAGCATCGGAGCAGCGACACTGCCGGTGCTCTCATCCGAGTCCGGCACTGCTTCCCGCAGCTGCGCGGCCGCGCTGCCCATGCGGCTGATGCTCAGCGGCGTGGGAGCCGACGACGGCGCCTGGGGCACGGCGGGAAGGCCTGGGTCGCCGGCGCTGTTTTCGTAGTGGCTGAGGCTGCTGTCGTCATCATCTTCATCGTCGTCGTCATCGTCGTCATCGTCATCTTCGCCATCGTCGTTCTCGATGCCGTCTGTGGCAGCTGTGGCGGCCAGGGCCAGCTCGTCCAAACTGAGGCTCTCACCATCGACAGCTGCTGTGCTTGCCATCAAGGCAGCATCTGACGGGACGTCTGCCACGACGGCCACGTCTGCCTCGTCAGCCACATCGGCCTCGTCGGCCTCCCTGGCCCGGTACGTCGCCTTGGCTGCCGCCTTGGACGCGGCCTTGGCGAGGTCGTCGTACTGGTCATCGTATTGCTGTCCGTACTGCTGCTGCTGCTGTAACTGCTGCTGCTGATGGAACTGCAGGCGCTGCTGATGCTGGTGTTGGTGCTGGAGCAGCTGCTGCTGTTGGTGTTGCTGGTGCTGTTGTTGCTGCTGCAGCTGGATCTGCTGCTGCATCTGTTCCTCGAGGGCCTTGCGCTCGAGCTCGCGCAGGCGGATCTTCTCGGCCGGATCGACAAGATCATCATCGCCGCTCCAGGCGTCCGGATCGTCGTCAGGCAGACCCGGCATGGCCATGCGCTTCCAGAAGCGCAGCTCCTGGCGCTGGGCCCGATCCTGCACCCGGCGCTCCCAGCGGCTGGGGTCCTCGTCGTAGCGTCGCCGGAAGTCGCGCAGCATCGCGTTGGCCGTGCCGGCATGTCGCTGCAGGTCCCAGATCTGATCACGCAGCCGGCTGTTCTCGGCACGCGCTTCGGCCAGCTGGTGCCGGTAGCTGCGGTGCCACGCCGCCACGTCCGCCACGTGCCGCTGCTTGTACGCGTGGAACTGCTTCAGCATGTCTGCCAGAGTCGTCGCGTACTGTGCCGCCAGCGCCGCGTTGGCCTCCTTCGAGTGCTTGGCTGCCTCGAGCGCCTCCGACAGCACCGAGATGGTCTCGTCGAGGTTGAGGTCCTGGTCTGTGACTTGTGCGTCAGCTTCCGTCTGCCTCGTCTGCCTCGTCCCTCCGTCCGCACTTCTCGCCACTCACTCTGCAGGTCCTCCACCGCCGCCGCAATCAGCGACTCGTTGCCCACCTGCTGCGTCCTCGCTCGATTCCGCACACGGCCCACTCCCGTCACCACGTCGTCCAACACCCGCTTGTTCTCCGCCAGCTGCCGGCTCAGCTCCTCCACCATCGCGTGTATGTAGCCCAGCTCTGCTGAGTAGCCTGCCGGCGCCGGAAAGCCGCCCATGCCGCCGCCCAGGCCTCCGGGCGCCTGCGCTCCAGCGCCGCCGTTGAGGCCGTTCATCGTGAGCGATGCAGTCGGCTGTGCTATCTCGGTGCGGTTTGTCGATGCGGGCGTCGATGCAGGCGTCGGTTCCGCCAAAAACCCTTTTGGATGATGGCGCAGAGCAGACAAGAATCGAAAGATGCAATGTGGTGTCGTTGGGATCGATCGACCAGACGGTTACTGTGATGTGGGCAAAGATCCAATATTCGCGTCTGGCAAAATGGCTCCAAGCTGCTGATTGGCTGGCCAGCTATCGCCCGGAGTGTAGCGCTTCGGGCTGTTGCGAGGGGCTGCCAGCTAAGAGCTATCGATGAGAATTAGCGCTCCCTTTATTATTCTACACCTCCGCAACAATGTTTTGAAGCGTTAGATTTATTGCGCGGCAACGTACTCCATACTTTCGTAAAATTCATTGGCCATAGTTAAAACAGGAAGACGCAGTGGATATAGTGAAAGCAAAAGATTCAGAACCGAGCGCCATAGTCATCCCTCTCTGCCGCTATTTCAGTGGCAGTTGAATGAAGTCGTCAAAGTGCGACCAGTCTGTCTTCAGAAGACCTTGCACGTCCTTGTCTACAATGATACGGCAATCTTTCTTGTGGCCGTTCTCGGTCCAGCCGACTGTCTGGCAGTCCTTGACAAGTCAGCTGGATAAGCACAACGCGCAGCTGGAACCAGAGCATGGAACAAACCTTGTTACAATACCAAAACATGCCACACTTTGCACATTTGTGCATCTTTTCCTTTCGTGCATCGCATCCATGGCAGGTTTTCATACCGTCCGCACGGTCAGTTGAATATCTAATCACCCGGTCGCTGAGCCGCAACAGGTCGTCCAGCGACATTGGTATGATCTAAACAAAGTGATGTCAGGGTTACCGAGACTGCCTGTGACCATTGTACGATGTGCGTTAAGAAAGGAACGTATATACTTTCACCGAATTGATAATCTCCTCGCGGATGCCAACGCTCCCATTGAAAAAGTCGTGCTGCACTCCGTACAAATTCAGCACAGTATGCCCTGGTTTGGTCAGCCGACTATCTATTTCTAAGCCGCGGCCGTCCGTATAAAATGCGACCCGGACAAGGTTTCCAGCCTTGTCCTGCACATTGAGAACGAGGCGGAAGAGCCGTTCGACTTCGACGATCTCAGACAAAAAAGCCCAGTGCTTCTTGTAAGCCGCATCATCGGTAAAATAGTCAGGGTCTAGATCGTGCTCTTCTGGTAGCCTTCCATAGGCTGGAAACACCCTGTTGTCTCGGAAGCTAGCAAATTGCTGGCCTTTGGCTCTGGTGGCTGCCATTCTAAAGAGGGCTGAATTCGGTGAGACTGCAGTGACAACAACCTGGTGGAGCAGAAACGGTGAGCACAGAAGATGAGCAAGTAGCACGTGATCTTAAAGCAATTATTCGGTAAGCGCTTCATCAGCGCAGCGCGATTACCCGTAGGTCACAGCTCTCCGGCTAGAAGTACTAAACGGGTTTCTGATAACGATCTTACGACATGCTACTATGTAAGAGACTCCCATCGTTTCTGGGCAGAGTGTATAACTCGTACGATGTACTCCGTACGGAGTATGGAGTAGTCAAAAGATCGTTGATTGTCAGTCATGTAGTCGCGGCTTGGCTAGAAAAAGTGGAGCGAAATTCGAAGGGAAAGATAAGAAACAGAGTACACGAATTTGTGTGGCCTTACATATGTATCTAAGGTACATCTCTTTGTACAAATACGTATCTATCGTATCATCTTATCTTTCCAATTTTAGACTTCCATCGAGGATATCTTACTCTGAGTAGGACTGTTGACTAAAGACCTATTATCTAAGCATGGGCAGTTTTCTAATTAGCTCTTATGTTTTATTAGGTACGATAGAAATCAGCATGTGTTATATACATTTACATCAAGTATGTACTTGCGGACCGGAGATCGAGAGATGGAGTATTGTACTTTCGTTACCCGTACGCTACATATTTTCCATACCTAGATCCATTGCGGTTAGAACCGTAGGCTAACCCATTCTTTGGCATTTCTAGAATAAGTTGATTCCCGTCTTGGTGTCTTTTAAGAGTCCTGTAACTAGCTGACGCCCTCGTGGAAATAGGCCTAACAACGAGGCAGTGAATGTCACTCTAGTTTGCAGCAGCGAGGCCAACTCGAAAGTAGCTTGTATTCCTATATGACTGACTTCTATCTAGCAGAATCAGCGCCTTACTCTATTAAAGCCCATAAATACTTGGTCCATCCGACGCGCTCCTTCATGGGCTTTTCTGCGTCAAGGACCTCCTGCAGGCCAGTTGTCATGTCAACCTCCTCAGCTGGGATAGCCCATTTATCTTTATAGAACCACGCGCGGTGGCCAAAGTACATAACGAGGAATATGGGAATACCGATGTAGTCTGTCAGGAAACTGCTGGCGGACCATTTGTCCGGCCAGAAGACGGTGAATCCGTTGGTCAAACAGGCCAGGGTGAACATGAAGATGGAGATGTACGACCCCCACGGCTGCAGCCAGTGCTGATACGGTGTCTCGATGCTCTGGGCCTTGCAGGCCTTGCGGAAGCGCAGGTAGACTATCGAGCAGCACACCCAGGAGATCATGCCCCAGGTGTTGGTGAGGTTGACGAACCAGTTGAACACGACGGAGCCGGACGAGGCGACATTGAGGTAGCCCAGACCGCAGAAGAGAGAGCTGATGCCGACGGCAACGTAGGGAACGCCCCAGCGGTTGCAGGCGCTGCAGAACTTGGGCGCAGAGCCCTGAAGCGAGAGCGTGTAGAGAGAGCGGCTGGAGATGTAGAGGAAGGAGTTGCCCGAAGACCAGGCCGAGATAAGGATGACGGCGTTGATGATGTGCGGGAGGACCGGGATGCTGGCGTTGGAGATGGCGACGACAAAGGCAGAGGAGCCCGCACCGGCGCCTCCGTCGGTGAGCCGGGGGTCGTTGGCCGGGCAGATGACGCCGATGGCGAGGACGGAGAAGATGTAGAAGAAGACGAGACGGTAAAAGTAGCGGCGCGAGGCGATAGGCAAATTGCGGCGCGGGTTCTCCATCTCGCCGCCGGTCACGACGATCAGCTCGGGCGCAAAGGTGAAGGGGAAGACGCAGGAGATGAAGGTGTGCCAAAATGAGACGAAGAGACCGGTGTTGCCGGTCAGATGGCCCCAGGTGAAGGCGGCGCCCGGATGCTTCCAGTAGCGGAAGCCCAGCCGATCGCGAGACGGGCCGCCACCCCAGAAGAGGATAAAGGAAAGCATCAGGAGGCCGATCATCATGATCACCTTGGTTCCGGCAAACCAGAACTCGGTCTCGCCGTAGAAGCGCACGGGCATAAAGTTGAGTGCGACGATGACGACCATCATGATCGTGATCCAGACAGCAATGTTGACGTCGTTGGGCCAGTAGTTGATGACCAGACCGGCAGCGGTGATCTCGTAGGGCACCAGGATGCCCAGGGCGTACCAGTACAGATAGCCGAGGGCGAAGCCAAAGGACCGCGACACGTAGCGGTAGCCGTAGTAGGACATGCTGGCACCGTGGACCGGCAGATAGGCGGCCACCTCCGTGATGGCGGTCACGACACAGAGAACAAGGAACGTCATCAGGATGTAGCCCGCCAGGATGAAGGCCGGACCGCCATTGGCAAGCGTTTGGCCGGACCCGACGAAAAGACTAGGGGTGTCAGTGATGGAAAGAGAGAATGAAAAAGTTGAGCTGGAAAGGCAAGGACAAGTCGCATAATGACAAGACGTACCCTGTTCCAATTGTTCCACCCAGGGCGATCATCTGGGCGTGACGACTCTTGAGGCCACGATGCGTGATCTCGGCAGTGTTCTCCAGATCGTCGCCGCCGATGAAGTGCGTGACGCCGGTCTGCTCGTCCAAGGCCAGCTTCATCGAGGGGCTGGGCCCCTTCTCGGGGTCTTTGATCTCGTATGCAGACATGCCGGTAGTGTGGCAGCTCCTTGACAGAGCTTCGTTATCGGGGAGAGACAGTAGGATAGCTGCAGCTCTGACAGCAAAGGAGACGAAACTGCACGGCACAACCCAGAGAGTCGGGACGATCTACGACTAGAAAGGGACGAGCAGCAGCAGCAGCGCAGGGTGCCACCCGTTCCTTAAGAAGAAAGGCACCGCGCATTGAGCAGGACCGGGCGCGTAATATTCCGCCGATCCTTTGTCACCACAAAGTACGGGAAGCCCGTCTTATCTCGCCAAGCCACTGGTGGCAATCGCGAGTAACATCGCTTATGCCGAGACACCCACGGATCAAACAGCGCGAGCGATAAGAACGGAGACACTGGCCCGGTCCCCATTGTTGTACATGGTAGCATAGGCCTCTTTTCGGTGCCTGACTTCAGGTACCCTTGACACGTGTTGACGTGGTTTGGGACCTGTGTTTTGTACCAAGCAGGACCAGACGCACCCTTGTGTGCCCTTCCTCTTTGATGCAAGCGGAGCGTGCTGGGACGCTATTGGGATGACTGTACTCAGCTTCTGTCTTGCCCGTGGGGAAAAAGTGGACCGTCGGCCGATAAGAAGGCTCGGATCAGGGACTTCCACTAGACGTAGGACCATGGTGGCGCATCTGTCCTCTGTAAGCCTGCGCTGAGGAGCTAGCCGGAAAGAAGAAAGTACACACGAACACTACATAGTAAGATACGTTCCGTGGTGGTCTACTCCGTACTCGTCTGGGTATTGTGGCTAAGCTGCTAGGCGTGCTCTGCTATTTTTGGGGGGCGAGCATCAGATACCGTGAGTGGATCATTCTTCCCACGCCAACCTTGAAAGGCCAAATTCGTCCCTTATCTTTCTCTTTCCTTATGTGCTGTATGTATGTATTCCGTATGACTTATCTCCTCTAGTCTCCTTTTATTGCTTCTTACCTCTTTCTTTATGTTAACGTACGGGCAACTCAAACAGGCCTTTGGAAACTTGACTATTGACAGACAATACGTACTCTGTACGCGATCCCCACGCATTGGACGCGTACAGAGTATTGTTAGTATGTGACGCAAATTGACCAGCTCGTTAGTCGAGGAGGTTGTGCTACAACCGGACCAGAGAGTTTGCGCTGTATGCCACGTTTGTCACACTGGCCAGATCTTTGGCTTAAGGCCACATACTGCTTAATACCACCCAGACGCTGCACTCTAACGAGACAAGTGCTGACTAACGTCAGGTACTGGTTCACGTAGTGTGTTGTAGACGCAACTGTTGCTGGTGCTGTCAGTGCTTGATTAACATCATGTAACTATCAGGCTGGATATTATACGTTGGCATGTTTATAGGCTTAAGGAACATGTGTCAATGATTTTTTTAGGCTGGCTTGCTCCTGCTAATTTGGGTAATGTCGACTTTACGCCCGTCTTGATTATCAAAGCAGGTCTCTAACGGTCTCTTCGGATATGTTGATCGTTAAAGAAGACACTACAGACCAATGACGCGACTGAGTCAAAAATAGTAGGCGGTACTAGTGTCCAGGAGCCGTTTCAACCCCAGGTTTTGTTACTTAACGACGGGCGTCTTCTCCACTTTAAAGGACGGCTGTAAGGTGACGGTAGTCAATTCAATTCCCGATTCGCGAGCATATTTCATAGCGTAACTATAGATCTGTGGAAGTCAATAGAGAAGTACACGTGGCCGCGGCGGGTAAATACTGTCACATGTGGCAGGCAATTAGAGGGTTTTTGGTTCAAAGTTAGCAGACAGTAATTGACTTCGGTGTGAATGGTGTGAAACTGGATTTAGTTTTGTAGCAGTAAAGGCCACGTATAAGTTTCCTACGCAAGACACGTTTACAAATTAAAGCCTTTATATTTTCCCCATACTAAGAGAGGAAGTTGGCAATCAATCATCACTTGTTACAAAGAATCATTGGACGGACACACAACCGCCTTGATGGTGTCGTTAGACACAAAGGTAGTCTACATTCATTGAGCAGCGGCTTGTCGATGGCCTTGTTCTTAGGCTACTGTGATACAGAATTTAAGATATTATACATATTATCATCATATTGAGCAGTAGCTACCAACGAATATACCAATGGTTTGACTGATATCTACATGGTAACATCACACATATAACTAGCAAGAAGTCCTTGGTTCGATTCTGCAAAAACTCTGTCGGTGTAAGTTTTCGCTTCGTGTTTTAGCCAGTCGTTCAACAATGGCTAGACGAGTATGAAGCACCTCCTAATCCCAGCTCTACGGGGACGAGACTATTGACAGATTACAGAAAAGCACTAACAAGACGCCGCTTGGGTTCTCAGACGTTGCGGACGTCTGTGTTATACAGTGGAACCACGTGGCTATGTCTTCGTGTAAATGCATCGAGTATAAAATAAACGAGAAACGGTATTGTGCTAGCAGACCAGATATGGCACCAGAGAATTTCAGACTTACAAGCCTAGAAACTAATTTTCTATTATTGTCGGATCATGTGAGTGATCCCAGGAGAGGATTATTTCTGTTAAGTCTCCTGCCAGCTACGGAGTACTCGAATAAAAAAAATCCCGATCTCGCTCTCAAATCAAATCCAACCCCGTGGGGTTGAAACAAGTTAAAACAAGTTACGAGTACTAACGAGCAACAGGCTAGTCACATAGTGTCTGACGGAGATCGGCCTGCAGGTACAAGTAGAGCCGGTCCGCGCAGACCACCACCCGGCAGGGAGAAGCGCCGCGGTGCGGCGCTTTAACGACGTCGACTGTTGATGCGTCTATAACGTCTATGGCACTTTCGAGCTTTAGTGTAAACTTAAGCCATTGCTGCCATCAAGGCATCCTCACGCAGTGCAGGCAGTCGTCAAACGGCATACTCCAGTCCGTTGGACAAGTCGTCCGGATGGGGGAAGGCAGATTTTGCAGGAAGTGGCTCCGCCAGCTTATGCCAACAGTTTCCCTGCCGGCATGGGCTGCCAGAAATTTCTCTTGAATTATGGTATGTGAGCCGATTAATGTTACATAGGGCGAGCCGTTTAATCCTTTCGGCTGGTATCTTAGCCCGCCGGAGTCGACTGCGTTGTACGGGACTACCCGTTACGGAATGGTCGGCAATTGCATGTCCCAAATTGCAGCCGCAGTGCTCGACGACGGGGCTGTCGGGTCCGAAAGCCTTGGAGCGGCCTTCAATGTTGGGTATCAAGCTCTGTAGGTCTGGTAGACTTTAGACTGTGAAGTATGTATAGAAGACATGGGATACGGCAACGTCCCTTGATCTTGCACAAATTGTTTGCGACTACATGACCGAAAATGCCTTATTAAGCATTTAGTTCTTGTAATCCACGAAATTCCGCTTTGGTGTATCTTCTCCCCTGCACTCCTTAAGTAATACAATCAACAGTCTTATAAGTCATCACGTTATTCGACAATCTTCCCATCCTGCGCCACACGTCTTCATTTCACACCCATTCTGGTCACCCCATTCGACAACACTAACGCCCTTGCTGAATTTGTTGCGCCAGCCTCTCTGGATCGAGCTAGCTTCCTAAGAGAGTATAGAACGTCCTGACCAATGGCAGCCATAAGAAAGAGAGACTGGCAACGGTAACCGGCACATGCCGTCCAAGGCCCAGGCCTTCCCCATGTCAGGTCCGGTTTAGTTGACTGCAGAGGGCTCTCTGATAGGGTCGAGCAATTCCTTCTGAATGCGGTTAGGGAACATTTCAACAATTTGTTCTCCACCCGCTGGCTCCGATTGGATGGCAAGGATCAAGAAAATAGCGTCAACAACAAGCTGCAGACAGAAGGTGACGCCTAAGACCCAAAATGTGATAGCCCCATTAAAGGCCCCAGCGCCGTATTTGCTGAATTGGATACCGGTGGACCCTGTCCAAAAGAATGGGACAATAAGGTTGTAGACAGCCAGCTCTTTGGGAAACAACGGCTTTTCCCGCTGGTCAATAATGATAGCATAGGAGAAGCAGAAGTTTTGCACCATGAACGTCTGCCACGGCATCAGGGTGCAGATCCAAAAGAGGTCGTTTAGGGACTGGGTGATGCCTGGGTCCCGATCCGGGCGGTATGACGTCGTTGCGAGCATAATGCCCGGCAGGACGAAAGTCCAGAGTCCGGCAGCCGCGGCGCTTAATTGGAGTTGCTGCACGACATAGTGAAGGTTTGGGATACGACGCATCTGGCTGGAGATGGCAGCGCAGAACGGCATGTAAAACAGGCCAGAGAGCACAATCAGAGATGCCCCGATACGAGCTCGGTGCGTATGTTCTTGAAAGAAATACGCGGTTCGCTCTGCCGTCCACCATGGCTTGACAGGGGGCCAGAAATTTGCCACGATAAACCCTAGCCCAAAGAGGATCGAAGATAGAATCCCACTAGCTGCACAGACGTATTGAAAGGCATGAGGGGACATGTAGCGCGACCGGGCGAGCCTGGCCCACATGCGATTCACGGATGCGGGACGATGAAGGCCCATAATTGTGGTTGAGGGAAGTAGGTAGGAGAAAGAATGATGTTTGTGAGAGGGAATATCGGATTCGGATTGTTGTGCCGAGAGAACAACGCGTGTGACTGGGTAGGATGGAGACGCAAATTAACGAAGACTCTAGTTGTTGGATCTGGCTGACCTCCAGCTTATACTCCTGCATGGCCAAAAATCGACCCAATTGCGGTATAGTTTGTTTGCATCCACTTTTTCTGACGGTCAAACTCCTATGTGATCTGCGTCTTCTTGGTCGCATGCGAGCGACTGTAGAATATCGGCGCCGAGAATCAGATTCTGGCATGATTGCACAGACCGTGTCTGTAGTTTACGCAGCACTTGAAATATCGGTGCCGAAGAAGCTCGGCACCGAGGTCACATTACAGAATTAAACATACAACTGGGTTGCTTTTTTGCGTCCGTAAGTCTGGAAGTCATACGATGGTGACGTGTATTTAAGTGCCTGTCCTTATTAGAGTTTGATCGTGCCACGCCCCACTATAGATCACTTTATATCGTTCTACATATTACTATCGGTCCCTTTCTTAGTAAGACTCCTACGATTTAAGAGCTTATTCTAGGAAATCTTATATTTTTAACACACTAGAATTACACTTTAGAGTTCTAGTATCCTCGCTAACTCGTTTCTCGAATCTCTTTGCTGGACGTATCGACAGCCTTCTCCTCCTCGAGGGACATGCCATTTACATCGCCAGTCTCTTCCGCGGCTGTTTGTGTCGCCCGCTGCTTATCGCGCCGTTGGCAGATTGTGATAACAGCGACATTGACAAGGAAGAGCCCACTGATGCATGTGGCCTATTTTGATTCGGTGTTAGGAAATCAAAGGTAGTCGGGAAAGGACTTCAAAACTCACCCAGATGAAGCCGCCATGGAAGGTTGGCGAGTGCGACACCTGCCAAACCACCAGAGGAACCACCAGGCCTGCAACCTCGCCGAGAGTATTCTGAACGGCAAACACGATGGAGCGGGTCTCGAGATCGCCAGCCAGCGCCTCGGCCGTCCAGGTGACCAGCAGCGGCCCGACGCCGTGCGCGGCACCTAGCGCAATGTATGCGTAGAACTTAAGGCCATAGGGGATGTGCCACACGGCAAGAACAACGTTGGAGAAGACGCAGAGAATGCCGGCCAGAGTGGCAGCCTCCCAGCGCGAGCCGCTCAGGTCGGTATAGTAGGACACGGCTATGGCACTGACGACAGATACGGCTGAAGAGACGGTGCCGAGATCGTTGACCTTGGGAACGGAGTAGCGGCCATGCTGAGACTTGAGCCAGAGGAGATAGGGCGTGTTGTAGCCGTAGAGACAGGTAAAGAAGATGACGGTGAGCGGGACGAAGATGTAAAACTCTTTGATCTTGAGCACGCGGGCGAAGAGACTCTTGTTCAGCCCCAGCGTCGGCATGAAGCCGTCGGCCTCAACACGGCTGCGTGCGAGCTTCTTCTCGTCCTCGGTCAGCCACCTTGTGGTGGTCCGCTCAGGGATGTCGGGGAAAAAGACAAAACCGCTGTTGTATCTGTTAGCTGAGCTTCCTTCAGCAGGATCCTAGAACGACCGCGTACACGATGCTGATAGGAATCGTAATGATTGTGCATATAATGAACAACCATCTCCACCCCTCGAGGCCGTGGTTTCCGTTGAGGTTTTTGTAGGCGGCCGCTTGCAGATAGCCAGCGAACATGGTGCCGAGCGGGTTCGCGCACCAGAACAGGGCGTTGCGTCTGCCGAGCTCATTGCGCTTGTACCAGCTGACATTGGAGAGGAGTGATTAGCTTGTGGTTCCTATAAATGGCCTTTTGTGCCGTGCAACGTACGAGTTAATAACATGTAGACAGCCGATGTAGCATGCAGTGGAGCTTAGGCCGACGAAAAAGCGCATAACCACCAGTTGATTGTAGTTTTTTATGAATGCCGTCCCCAGAGTAAACATGCCCCAGAAGATCTCCACGGCCGGAAGGTAGTAGTGGGCCGGGATCTTGGTGACGAGGATGTTGCTTGGTACCTGGAAGACGACGTATCCGACTTCGTCTACACAATGTGTGTCAGAAAATTTTCTCATTTTTCTGGTCCATTACAGGAGGTGGGTATGGGGCATACAAGCTGCGTTGATGTAGTTAAGCCGGTTGCCTGTGAGGTGCAGATCCTCTTTCATGCCAGAGACGTATGCGTTGCCTAATTTGTGATGTTAGTTACTGGTTTGAGATAAGATGAGATGAGATGAGATAAGATACCACGCACTGAGAGCGGACACGTCCAGATACTTGGTGAAGAACGAGAGACACGCGTAAGTCAACACAAGCCAGTCAATTTTGGCGACAAGACGTCTCTCCTCGGCCGACATGCCACGAGGATACCAGCGGATAAACTCCGCAAAACGTGTGCCCAAACCCATGGTGTTGGTACGGATGCAAGACGGGACTAAGTAAGGGTGCCAAGAAGCAAGACAGTATGCCACGCATGCACGTCTGGGATCTGATGCCTGTCCGGTCGGTTTATAATGAAGTATGCAGGCAAAGAGTATGAAGAAAAATGTGTCAAGGTAATTGCGCCATCGATGCCATAATGTCGTTTCCTTACTTCTTTACCATTTTCTGTCTACGTCCCCACACAAGCTCGATCAGACGGGGCAGGAAGTCGTCTTGCCCACAAGGCACACCAAGCTAAGCCTGGCTACTTACGACGGACTAGGTGGAATAAGGCTAGATGGGGCGCTGTGGTCGCTTCCCTGCAAGGCCGAGTGGCAGATATCCGTCTCCGTCGGGATATCCGAACTTTGACGCACGTGGAAGTTTAACTTTGACTCTTGAGGCTCCGACTATAAGCAAAAAAGCAAAAGAAGAGTGTTCATGGCGGACAGAATGGAGACCCAATTGTATAAGGAAAAACGAGACTGTCTTCTTTCCGGATGGGAGTCGACAAACACTCTTCCGGGATGTTCAAGACATCTGCACTACAACGGAAGATACTGCAGATACTTTAGCGCACGAGTGACCTGTCCGATTTTAGCATGCAGTAGCCGGATTTGAGTCGGCGTACGGCGCGTTTGACCAATAGGCGTTTGTCGGAGCCGCTGTCAGCCGCCGGAACCATGTGGACCGGCAATTATTGCACGTGGTGTCCGGCAGGCAAAAGAGGTCCACTCCTGCCGTTTTCTTTGTCACAACTGCTCCGACCTCGCGTTTTGCTCGATTCCGCTATCGCTATGGTGTGCTTGATGATTCGTTTGGCCACGTGATACTGATGCTAGACAACTGCATCAATCGTCCCATCCGTTTCCACTCAACACGTCTGCTTTGGAGAGCTGTGTGTATATCTATGGGATCAGTTGCTAAGTTGCTGCCAAATAAACTATCGCCAGCTAGACTTTTTGTATCATGGCTCCCACAAAGCAGAGCTCGATTATCGTTGTTGGTATGCCGCCCGGTGCTACTAGCTCTACGTGTGCGTGTCTCTCTTTGCTTACGGATCCATATACGTGCTCTAGGTGCCGGGGTTCTGGGTCTATCCACAGCTCTTGGCTTGCTCGAAAGCGGCTACGAGAATGTCACCATATTCGACCAGCAAGACTTTGAGGAGTCGGAGTATTCGCCATTTCGAGGAGCCGACTCGGCTTCAGCTGGTCAGTTTGATTTTTGGCTTATTCTCCTGTTCTGTTTGTTCTTTCCACTTCGTCCAAGTGTCAGCTCCCAACACTCCCAGACACCCTAAAAGTCATCCGCTCAGCGTATGGCGGCGCCTCGCTTCACCACTCGCTGGCTACCGAGGCCATTGCCGCCTGGAAGGAGTGGAATGGCGAGGCCGGCCGGGAGCTCTTTGTCAACTGTGGCTGGATGCGCATGAGCGGAACAGGCGACTTGGCCCCCGTCGACGTGGCAACTTTGGCGACCATGGCCGCGGCCGGTCAGGGCGCCACGCAGTATCGCGTCGGCGATCCGGAAGACCGCCAGCGGGCAAGGCAGGACGGCTGGCCGACGACAAAGGTCGACCCGTTTGACCGCCTACGTCGTGGCTTTGCTTTTGACGGCGTCCTCGACACCCTCGCCGGCTATGTCCACGCCAGCAAGGCCTGCACTTTTGCGCTGCGGAAAGCCAAGCGCCTGGGCGCAAATATCGTCCTCGGAACGGCTGGCCGTGTCGATGCCATCGTATATGCGCCTGCTTCTGCTGTCAGCATCGGTGACCACCAGACCGTCGAGCGTGCCATTGGCGTGCGTACGGGTGACGGCCTGGAACACCTCGGCGACGTGGTCATTGTCGCCGCTGGCGCCCGGACTCACGGACTCGTGCCAGATCTCGCCCAGTCCGTCACAGCCTCGGGTGCAAACATCATCCACATCGACGTCCCACCTAGGCTCCAGGACAAGTTCAGGGCGGACGTCTTCCCGGTCTTTTCCTGGGGATACACGGGATTTGACGAGGACGGTGGCCTCAGCGGCTTTCCCCTTGACGGTAAGACAGGACCGGTCCACTCACCTTTACTTCTTTCAGAAGCTGCTCTGACAGAAAATTTCCAGATGATGGCACCCTGAAGTTCCTCTACCGCTCTCCGAAATGGACAAACCCCATACAATCAGCAGCAACGCCATCGGCTCGGGCTTCCGTAACCTCACGTCCAACAGCCTGGACTAGCAACACAAGGACAAATGTGCCGAAGAATGTCCTCGACGCCGTCAAGGCTTTTATTGCAAGCAACATACCCGACCTGGTCGGCTGCGAGATCTTGATGGCCAAGCTCTGCTGGGATTCCTTTGCATTGGATCTCGATTTTGTCATTGATTGGGTTCCTGGACGGGAAAACCTCCTCGTGGTTGCTGGCGGATCTGGGCACGGTACGTTGCGTTACTACCAACAGTTTAGTGCGTGATCTAATAGCTCTCCCTCTTCTAGGATTCAAATTTCTACCAACGATAGGGAAATATGTTGTAAAGGTGGTTGAGGATCGTCCGGACCAGTATACACAACTGTGGAAATGGAGGAACCCTTCGCCGGAGCAGATGACAAAGTTCGAGGCCTTCATGCTAGATCCACAACACAGATTGGGCCAACAGCAGATGGCTACCATCTCAGATCTTAAGTGGGAAGATAGTCTTGGTGGTGGAGCAAAATTGTAGATGAATCGTAGTTCTATGTCATCATACTACCTTTTCTCCTTAAAATTAGCCGACAATGTAGCATCTGCAGCTGTCCTTGGAGCGTTTCTTCCTGTCCAAAGCCGGAACAGTGCATCGGCATGACTCTGTAAAACATCCAGTGCCGAATATGCCTTCCACTTTGAAATGCGGTCTAGTCTTGCCTGCTGTGATGCTGGCTTAACAACAGCCCCCACGTCTACCATGACTCCCGAGAACTGATCTAACAGACCATCTCCGTCCAATGATTCCAAACCAGTTTCGTCACCGAATACGGCGAGGCTCGAACCTGGAACAAGGGCCGCGCTGACATCCTTCAAGCGAGCGTAGATCTGGAAGGAAATGTGAGGAAAACGGTTACATATCTGACTTGCCGCCTCCTCGTCCTGGCTAACAAGCATGACGTTTTGGATTCCGAAACGTTCCATGGCGTAGTACGCTGCACTTGAACGCGGCTCGACTCCCAGCACGAGGGCAGTGCTGTTTTCCGAGACAAAGCTGCCACTGCTCTTGAGACAAGCCAAGACAGCCATCCAAGCTGTGTTATCACCAGACAGCACCTTTTGGCCACTTTCAGTCGAGATCAAGACCGTGTCGGCAATTCCAATCTGTTCGGCAACAGGAGTCCATGATTGCACATATTTACCGATGGGCTGATTGCAAAGGCTCGGCACGTATGCGCCGCCAAAGTCAGGTCTTGCAAGCAACGCATTGAGATCCTGGCCCACCTCTTCCAGATGGCATGTACTGTAGGGAAAGCCCAAGTCCTCAGATGCAGAAGTAAACAGCGGGGACAGCAGCGAGTCGTATGTGACGGCGGGGCCTGCGAAATAGAATCGCTTACTCGGGAGCTGTCCTAGAAGATGCAAGGCCCGATGGATATCCGAGAGGCACAGCTGGTCGCTTCCCGGAGGCGCAGGGATCAGCTTGTGCGTGACAAAGGTGACGGGCGCGGTGAATCGAGAGAGCTGGCCGCTGGTGCCCATCGCTACAGCAATGATCGGCTTTGATGTTCGCGTCTGATAGTCGCGGACATAGAGGCCGAGTTCGAGGCAGTCATTGATGTCCACGGATTGGATGCACAGCTTGATGATGTCTAGTTGGACAATCAGCACTCAGTGCCACCACATCCCAGACATGGAGCAGACATACCACCAACTGCATCAGCTTCCGTGCACATGGCACGCACAGTCTGGCTTGTCCATTTGATGGAGCCGTCAAATTCGTGGAACGAGGCCACAATTTTCGCCGCTCCCTTTACTGTGAGAATGCCGTCGATCACAAACGATGGCCAGCTCATTTCCACGTCAATGTACTCGCAGCCTTGCTCGGCAGCAAGCTTCATGAGCGCCAGCGCTTCATTGGCAGCATCGTCTGGAAAACGTCCG
The DNA here is from genome assembly GCF_000143105.1 of Grosmannia clavigera kw1407. Taxonomy (NCBI): domain Eukaryota; kingdom Fungi; phylum Ascomycota; class Sordariomycetes; order Ophiostomatales; family Ophiostomataceae; genus Leptographium; species Leptographium clavigerum. The sequence goes on along the minus strand of NW_014040797.1, from coordinate 1,345,457 downwards.
CCCTGTGAAACGGTGCGCACTGTAAATAAGATGGGCAGCTTCCGGGGCAAGTCCCGGAGAACACGCAGCTGCATCCGGACATAGTCGAGGGGCGGGATAGCGACCGACGATGGCCCCAACAAATCCACCCGAAACTCCCAGCAATCGCCCCCGTAGCTGATCTTCTCGAGGCGATCAACTGCCGCTTCTAAATCGGGGAATTTGAGAGTGACAATGTATGTCTTAAGCCCGGTCGAGTATCTCGCAGAAATCAGGTCCATACTGTGAATTGCGATACAGTACGATAATTGGTAGTTATAGTTGATGCACAAAACATAAAGTCCGTTGCTGTTCTCGCTTTGGTAATCGAAAAGCTACTTTGGAAAAGCCTGGACGCAAGAGCTTTACTGCTGTAAGTTTCTGGTGTTTTCGCAGGATCCACACAAATCCCACTTTCTTGATCACAATTTTCTCCGGTCCCCGCTAATTTGATGTATCTTAGCTGGAGAAATGCAAGTCGATACTTTCTACAAGTGATTCGCGCACCGGCTCCGACGCTCTGACCCTATTCCGTGTTAGTACTTTGTGCAGTGGAAATTCCCGATTTTTCTTCACTAGCTACTGATCCGCGCAACCGATGATCTGGAGTGATGGCATGTTGGTATGTGCCCTTGCGACCATGTAACGACAGCAGTGCAAGAGGGTTACAGACGTCCTCGTTCAGTGGTCTTGCGCCGACTCGTTGACGAGAACGTTAAGGGAGCTGCCCGTAATATTGTCTAGCCAAGTCATGCGAAAGAGGAACCGTTTGTTAGTATCAATAATGCACATACACACTGCATATTTCCTACTAAACAGGCAGGCCTGGACGGCCTGCATCACATAGCACAGGTATCGGTTCATTGCTCAGTCCTTTAAGTAGTCTTCTTTACACGTTCTGATAGGTCTTGCTCAAGAGGAAGGATTTTTCAAAAATGGCGAATGGCTTCCCCCGATCTGACGCCATTAGTTTGCTTTACATGTTTTTAGGCTTACGGCCGGTAAACGTCCGTATATCTTCTAAGAGCCCAATTTCTATATACTGAGAGCGGAGGTAGGGTGAGGCCTCAGCTCGAACCAACAACAACACAAACACCTACTAACGTACGTAAATGTGCACGAAGAGAGGTGCTTGTAAAGCACCTTCCTTCGTCAGAAGGTAGGGGCAGTATGTGGCTGGCTCGAAAGGGAAGAGGGAGGAAAGCCATGCGGGCTTGTCTAGTGATCCCGAAAGGGTTGACAAGGCGAGCCCGCCCGGCGAGCTCTTGGGCGTAATATAGGATTTCACAAGTGTACGGTGTGTATGTCTCTTCGTATGTGATTAATTCAGTGTAAGCGTGCCTGCCTGTTCTTCTCTTAAGGAGAGGGAAGAAGAGAGGGTTTTTATATACATGAAGTGTGTAAGTGGTGACAGAAGGCATGAATTGTTCCACATCTGATTGGTCAGGAAAAGTGGGGTAGGTCATGTGACGATATAGCATCCCGCGAGGGTCCTAACATGTCATCCCGTGCGGCCAGAATAGGTGTTCCTAGGGTGCACTTTTCCTCATCACTCAATACTTGTGAATATGAGAGCCAAAAAAGCCGCGCAAGAAGCGATTATACTCAAAAAAGGGACCTCCCCAGCTTACCTGCGTTTATAAAACTCTCTTTCCCGGCCTATCAAAGCCTCCACAAGACAAGGCATTATCTTGTTGCGCCTTTGCCAGCCACAAACTGCACAAGAAGGGATGTGCGCGAAAGGAATCCTTTCAACTTACCTATGCTTTCAATCCCCCTCTTTCCCAGCTTATCAAAGCCTGCACGAGACTAGGCGTTCTCTTGCTGCGCCTCTGCAGCCACAAACCGCGCAGCTTCGAGCGTTGATGGGGTAGGAGAAAGACTGAGCAGGGATCGGGCTCAGCATATGATAAACCTGGTTCACAGCTTGCGTCTAGACGCTAGAACGGCATCACAGTTTGTGAAGTTTCGACAACACAATCTCTGCCATCTCTGTCGTTATGCATTCGACATTTATTGGAACCCCTTACGACACCCTCAAGGTGGCTCACGCGATCGTGTCTGAATCCCTCTCCGCACATATGAAAGCTTTTCAATGGGCCAACTACAACATCACCACCACGCTCTACAGCAAGCTCGATCTCTGCGATGTCGGCGCCGACTTAGTCCTGAGCAGTACATTGGTCTGGTGCCCTCGCTCAGTGTCTGCCTGGAACTTTCTCTTCTGGCTGCTTTGCTTCGCTACAAATGCCTTCAACCAGCCGACAGGCCGTGTGCTCGGCCTCTTCCACCCCCGGCACGCCGTACTGCGCTCCATGCCTGTCCTTTACGCGACCGACGGCGTCTACTCTCTGCTCACCTGGATGGGTCAGGCTTTCGTAGCTGGCCACGGCATCCGCGTGGGTGCCTCGCATGTCCTAGCCGCCCGACTAGTGCACCCCGATGGTCTGGCCAACGTCGACGCCTTCACGGGCACACGAAGCCACGCTTGGCTGCGCTGGTCATCCTTTGTGGTGGGCGTGCTGCCCCAATATGTCAAGCTCCTGGCTAGCCGTGAGGGCATGCCGGCATGGGTTCTGGCCGTTGAGATCCTGTTCTTGATCCCGTGGGTTGTCTTTGAGCTGCTCACTGCTGCGGCCTGTCCTGACAATTTTAGGGCTCTTGCAATCACCGCAAGGAGTGAAAAGGAGATACGAGAAGCCGTACGTGCGCAAGAAACTGCGGCCAACTGGAGACATAGCTTTCCGGACAGCTGGCTGCGGTCGCACCTCCTCCCTACGTTTTACCCGCAGATAAGAACCCTGCACTAGGACCGCTATTGGGTCATCCTCTCCTGGATCGGGAACCATGCTTTCAATATGTATGTCGTGGTTCCCAAGGTAGTGGCCGCCCATATACGCCATATGAAGTTCCAACGGTCTAGCCTCAAACTTTTCGTCCTGCCTCCAACAATTCTTCAGGTAACAGCGTGGAGTCTCGAGGAATATATCAGCTTGAGCCTAATACTGCCCGACAGCAAGTTGCGGCAGACCATTTTAATATGAGGCGTGTTTTTTACTCCTGTCTAGGCTTCCAAGCAGTCAAGTCAATGCTCCTGCATCTGTTCATTGTTGAAGTTTTGCTCCAAGCGAGTTATGGGTTGTGGACTATATTAACTTTTTCCGACGTTTACTTTGTTTAAATTCTGTTGCCTGTCTCAGTTGTGTTGCTGTGTCAAGGTATAGTTTCCTTTTCGAACGATACTGTACTGTGGCTTGCAAACATTTGTCTCCTGTTAACTATACTCTTAGCGGACTACAGTCCGCAAGGAACCCATCCACCGGAATGGCTGGATTATTTAGGGTGATGTGCGCTTGCTGCGATGGTCGTGCACATCAGATTGCAAGTTCATATTTTAATAAAATGCTGAGAATGTGTCTTAGACAGCAACACAAAACACACTTCAGCACGTTTGGTAACGCTACTCTGGAAGAGGGCGATCAAACTGGGCAGTCCTAACATTTAGTTTTCTTTCCCTATGAGCGCAAAGCACAAGCGGCTCTAGCTAGACGTTGTTAGCTAGGTAATCAAATGAGAGGAGGGCCTCGAAGTGGACGGAATTTGACTTTTTCATGGCAACTATCCTAGTGCTGTCAGTTTTTGATATGTTTCCCTATACGGAATGTTACATACTATCTTTGGACTTTTTATAGTAATCATAACATCCAAAGCAAGCTGTTTCGCAATTATAGTTCAATCGGTTTGTCCCGCCGCGTCTGCAGTTGTCCTTTGGGATCCAGTCGAGTTCGACACACTGTTGATTCCACTGTGCGCGCCGAATTCGGTTATCTCCACGAGGCAAGCTCTGCCATCGGAAATCCTGTGCCCCACACTATTGTCTCAAACCCTCGTTTACGTCGTATACAGAGTACTCCGGGTAGCTATTCGCTGAGCGGATTGCGCTGAATCCGTTTTGGAGATAGGCCTTGGGGCTGAACCAGTCTGCCTTGGCAGCATGGCTTGAAGCGGGGTACGCCCATACGAGCAAGGCGTTATCGTGCCATTATGTAGGGCTATATAATTGGCAGCGGGAACCCGGCCTCGTCATGTATTTATCTCCATCGCTTCGGTAGTGATCCTCGACTCAATCTCCTAGCAATGGCAGCCTTTTTTGCCTGGGGCAATGTGCCCAGGTCATTCGTGGTTGGCAAGGGGTCTGTGCTAGATTAGTAAGTTTGCATCTCATCGCAAATAACTGGCCGGTGTGGTATGCTGAAATTCGTTTTAGCCAAGGCCTACCACCTGATTATGAAGGAATGTTCAGGTCGTATGAATGGAATGCCATGAAACTATCAGCATTCTGCACCGGTCCTGGGGGCTATCACTGGGCCATGAAAGTCGATGGCGGTTGTAAGCTGCTGTCCGGCCATGCTTGCCACCTGTGTATTATTCTGACGTGCCTCTGCGACAGGGGCGGCCCGAGGCCCTAAAGATATGATGGAAGTCCTCCCGACTCAGCTCGTCACGCGTGGCTCAAACGGACTCGCCAATCCGGGTCGAGGGCGCGCAGCTTATGTAGCTTTTGCCCCAGACGGTATCAGCTGGTTCGTCCGCTATAGCACAAAGATTTGCATTTGGGGTCCGGAACTACATACGTTCCCCTCGACGTGGCAGTCTCTAATACGTGAACTTGAAAGAAACCACCCGCGTAAGGACGAATGTATTGATTTCGTTGCATTTGGTCTGCATGAATTCTTGCTGGTTCGGTATGAGAACGGTAACTCTCAGATGTTGCTACCCGAGAACCCTGCGGTACGGAGCCAGATATCAACAGAGCTTATCCAGGAGGTGGAGCAGCGATTGCAGGCAGGTTGGACGCTGGGAAACCGCACCATGTTGTGCGCATTTGACACCCATCGCTGGTTTATCGAGTGGAGACGTGGAAGCAGTGCGGACTTTAGGTACAGTATGGGGATCGAGGAATCAGAAAAGGAAGACCTAGAGCGGATTACGAGGGTCTTGTCAGGAGTAGGCAATGATTCTGGTCTTGTGGCGAATCAGCAGACAGCTCAACTGGTACGTTCTGTCATAGTGAACGATCAAAAGCGGTTGCTGACTCTACCAGATTGCGGCAAATGCGAGATTGGCCCGAGTTCGTGCTGTTGGTAGAGCTATCAACGGGACATATTAAGTAACGTGTGTGCAAGGGAGAGCGGCTGCGGTCTGTATATATGCCACATCTGCAACTGTATTACATGTATCACACTTTTGAATTGCTGAAGGGTTGCGCACTTAAACGGGCCAAATACACTCTCGGATTGTGAGCCTGATACCATACAAATCGCGTACACTGTCTGTGTGTGTGGGGGGTGTTAACCTGCTGTTAATTATTTTTATTTTATAAATACAAGAAGTAGAAAGCGAAGCTATGTTTACGTACATCGTCAAAATAAAGTCCAATTTTAAGCGCAGGACGAGACGCCTGCTCTTCTTGGCTACTTCCTGTCTCTAATATTATATGTTTTCGTAAGCTTCAATTAGCGTGTGTTTCTGCTCGCCTTCTGTCAGAGCCCCGCCTGCAATTTTTTTATCCTTAGGTACTCCGTACTACCGGCTAATAAGTACTGCGAATTAGATCATCAGCTGCCTGATCTTTCTACCCCTCTATTCTGAGAACGGCCAGAAAGGCTGCTTAGCAATCACCTTCGATGACGAGTTGGAGACTATAACACAATCGTTCCACCGGGTCGGCCATTTCACATGCAGCAAAATGCTGCTTTTATTTGCAAATGCGTCCGGGATCTGCTTCAGATTCTAATACAGTCTCTAAGTATATAAGCCGAGAAAGTGGCGTTTTGCTGCTACAGCCCACCATCCATCCTAGAACCTAGCTCAGGGGTTTTTAGTAAGATATAAAACATCACCATGCCTCTCAACGATGCTGAATATGTAACACCCCTTACGCTGGAGCAATAGGAGAAGCTAACCATTACCTTGACTATGGTTCATGCGCGACGCTTTATTACACCAAAGTACTTTGTCAACGTCAGTTACACTAACGTTAGCGACCAGGTGGTGTTCAGAGGCGGCATCTGACGGAGATACAATCGCCTGATCTTACGTACGCGAGCAGGGAGCAATCGGTCCATTGAAGTCTACAATGAGCACTGCAAGGAGCTCGTAGGCGGATGGGAGAAGGTAAGTCGGCACGGAAGGGGACAAAAAACTTGGCACAGTATGGGTCATGGGGGCCCTGACGACGGCTCTTGAGGCCGGTATTGGCAGACCAAAGGTACGGACCTCGACGTTGTTACTCTCTTCCAAATTTTGCAACTTGATGAAACCCTGGTCATTTAACAGACCGGTGAAGAAGACGAATGGGTTCGGACAAATATGCCGCGCTTTAAGGCCTTGGCTGCCGCTGGTGACGAGGAAAATAAAGTAGGCTCAGATGGAAAGCTTTAGAAGTTCAAGTGCAATGTACGAAAAATAGATTAGTAAATGACATTCCCGCCATTCACAAGTAGACGTGTTACAACTTTTCAGTCGTTTTCGCAGTACATCTGCCATTTCTTGTGAACCTGAGTACTAGCACAGACTGAAATCCAAACTGTGAGTGTTGCGGACAGCTGATGTGCAAAGGTAAGTCTGCGCCGCAATAGTATAAAGCTAAGACGGACGTAGCCATAACCGCTGTCCATACCCTATACTCCGTACAGACGCCAAGATGCCAGTGTCAGCAAGACAAAAAGACAGTTGTCGAATTGGACCTCACATTCAAGGCATCTGATTGGTTATTTACCGTGCACAGCAAGTACTCCTGCTACATAGGGCCCATCGCTCGCTTCTTCCAGTATTCCGCCTCGCCGAGGTGCATCTCTAATTCTTCCGCCCTTTTGTCCAGGAGAAGCTCGAGCCGACCCACCTCGTCCCTTAGGTTCTTTACCTCCGCAAACAATCGTCTTTCGCTAGATGTCGACTTAAAGTAAGTCTTCAAGACGTCCAGATGTTGCCTCCGCTCATCCTCATTGAAGGCGGCTTCATGACTTAGACGGATGACGAGTTGCTGCAGATGCATGATTTTCTGCGTGTCATTTCGTATGTTTTCCAACGCATAAGGATCCATACAATCGAATGCGCCTTTCATGCACTCGCATGTCTTTCTCAGACTTTGGTATCTGTCTTCCGTAGGGGATAAGCCTGCGTATGGCGACTGTGACGGTTGAGAATCAGATGAGCCCGGGTCCACAATTTTGATCGTATTTCCCCGAGGGTCCTTCCAATTTAGGTTAGCTTCGGTGTCGGACTGATCGTCGGGGCCCGTAGAAGGGACACAATCGACGAGAACAAAATCGTCCATGCTTTCAGTGCGTTGATGCTGTGGATAGCCGGTGGAGTTGCGAGTTGTGATGGCACTCTGGTTTGACAAGTCAGATGGAAAAAGAGAAAGCTCTGGGTTGACCTCTGTTGGGGGGTGACTAGCCATTTTGTTCACCGAGTTGTAGAGAAGTATGTCATCTTCCTCAGCCAACAGCCATTCTGTAGGGCTCTTGTTGACAACGAGGGGGAAACAGTCACATGTACTGTTGCGTCATAGAAAGCATTTCCAACCTCTTGTAAGCTGCCAATGTACTGTATTTACGGTGCTACTAATCCAAGTTTGTCAGATAGCTCGGCAGGCAATTGCGACTGCGAGTTATGTACAAAAGTAAACGTAGAAAAGAATCGTAAGCTTCGTAGATCATGTTCTCATAACGTCAAGAGCTCATGTGCGTGACCCGTCGTCTGGCTTCAGTCTTTCGCATCGACCGGCTTCTGAGCCACCCAGATATAGTAACAGTTGTAGCTGTGGACGGACCGGTCGTACAGTGCCTCCAAGACGCTGGACATGAATGCTGAAATCTCCTCCTCAGTCATACCAAGTGTCCGAAATGGCTTCGCAGCCACGGCGTCCAGGAAATCTTCCGTCACCTGGCGCATGTACATGCCCACAAGGCGCAGTGTCCTGTTGGCCGGCCATATCCCCACGGGCACCTTGTACACCTTCCGCGTAAGGTTAACGAAGCCGGCTTCCTCAACGAGTTGTCCGACCTGTGGCGCAATCTGTATATCTTTCCCGAGGTTGTGCATCGCCACAGACAGCTTACCAAACATCTGTTTCAAGGGCCAATCCGGGGGCATGGTGCCGTCATCGCATAGGACGTCAGCGCCAAAGTCGCTCACTTCAATCCAGGCCCCAGGTTTCATGTTCCTTTATTGGAACCACATGTCAGCTGAGGTCGACCAGGTGTATCTGGTGGTGACTCACTCGTAACATCGGGCCAATAGTTTGGAGGGGTTGCCGGTGAAGGATATCAAGTTCCGAGCATGGACATATTCGTATTTCCTGTGGACCGTCTTCTTGCCGTTAGCCATAGATACGATTGGCGGATTCGGAATTTGCTCTTACCAACCACTCGTCTTCGACGTCATCAATGATGAATTTGACGTTCGGTGGCAGCCTGGTTTGACTTTGGTTAGAATGTGAGCTATGTGGAGTGGGTGGCAAACAGCTTACCAGACTGGCTGAATAGGGGAGAGGTCAACACCGACGACTTCGGCCCTAGGATACCTATCTCCTACTGCAAAGATAGTTAGCAAGCTTGTAAACGGCAAGTGATTATTATGAAATTAGTCTCAGCTTGCCATCAACTGCCCAGATGCCTAAAACGGTGTTAGTACACGGTGCGAGGAACACTCTGAACCGAGGTAAATACCTGTTCCAGTTCCGATATCAATGATTTTTTGAGGGTTGTCACCGATAGGGGCATGGATCAGTTGTCCGCCTGTGAGTTCCAGTAGGAGGGCATGCTTCATGTCGTCGCGGGTCTGCTCAATGTCGTCGTTGGGTATCGGGTATTTCCCATTTCGAAAGTAGTGGTACCTGATGAGAAGAGGACATTTGTGAGCTACTATTGCTTACGAGTAACGACAGCTGGAAAAGGGGGGCGGGATAAGGAAGAGTAGGGCCACCTTCTGCCATTTTCAAAGGAGTGCCTGTAGATTGCCGAGCCAAGACATTGGTGCAAACTTGGCTCGTCGGCCGTATACTCGAGCGGCTCGAACTCGCCGGTGCCACTGGAGTTGTCTTCGAGGCCAGGCTCGATGATATCGGCCGGGTCCGGCATGCTGAGCCGGCTGATGGGCGTGTCCGAAAAAGCCGGAGCGGTGTCAGGTGGCTGGCAATCGAGGATGGTGGTACTAGGGGGTTATGCGGCTGAAACAAGAGCAAATCGACGTTTTATCTCAGTTGTTTCTGGTGAACCAAGCTGTCGGGTCGGGTGACGAGGGGTATTTAAGGCAACGCGTTCAGAAAGCGGTGGGCGAGCACGGCGAAGGGCTAAGAAAAAGAAATAAAACCACGAGTACGGCGTACACGGGTACAGCAATATTTTATGGGGAGACAGTACCGATGGACGGCAGAGAACAAGACCCCGCTGGCAATTTCGAGGGCGCTTGTCACAAGCACGGTCGAATACGGAGGAGTTGCAAGGGCGAGGACAATAAGGAGCAGTTTTATGGTCTGACGGTCCGCTGAGGCAAAACTGGGACACAACGCCATCTCCCAGAAGCAGAAGGGGGGGCTTTGGTTGGGTCTAGCCGGTCGTGCCGTCTGCCAACAAAGCAGACTACCCATGCTGCTAGTATAGTGTTGACGTAGTTGCAGGACAAAGGTGTCGTTACTCTGCAGGCGTAAGATACGGACGTGGGAAATGGAATAAAGAAGAGGACCGAGAGTCCCCGCAATCTGGTTCGCTTCGGCCGTCGTTAGCTCTTCCGGCGAAAGGGTGTTTAAGTGGGGGGAGAACCACGCTGGCGGTTTGACAGTGTGCCACACACTGTCCGACCCTGTCTGCGATTTGCTCGTAAGATACGGAGTAGAGTAATCCGTATTGCTGTCTTTTGTCTGACGCGCGAGCGTACCTTGCAAGCTGTCCCGGTAAAGGAAAATTGCAATCCACCTGGATGGGCTCGCCGTCGATCATCGCCGGCAGACAGACCGACACGTACGAGAAATAACTGCTCCGTCTCCATACCGACTGTGACGTTTGTAAGATGTCTCGTTAGAGTACGAAATACTCGTACAAGCCCCCACTGGCATCCAATAGTTCCCAGTTACGCAACCGCTCCGTTGGAACTCTCCTGCAGCGTATCCTACCATTGGTGCTGGAGCTAGCCAGACAGGTCGAATGAAGGCGACATTATCGCACGAACATGGCTTTGTGCACCTGCGTCTCTGAAATATTGAGCCGGTGGGGGCTTCGGCTCTTGCAACTATCTGTGCCAGTCAGAAGCTTCTCGGCCGAGGCTAGACGGAAAATGATATCTGTCGTTTGACAGCCATTCCCATGGGTTATGGTAACCAATTTAACGGCCTGTAGGTCCTGCATCTCTGCATAAATGGCCAATCAAACTTTGACAGTCAGCCTAAGGTAGGATGCAATGCTGTTGTGCTTCCTAATTACAAATACGAAGCAGTTTGCTGCAACGTCAGCAGAGGAAGCTGCCAGTCGGATGAGACAAACGCAGAATAAGAAGCTTGGTCTCTCCTTCTTTACGGTAAGGCTTTTTCTGGCTGTTGCAGGCGTGATGTCGGAGTCCGCAGTGTCAGCGTCGATGCCCAACACGAAAAAGAAGGTTTCGAACCAAATTAAATATTGGCCGAGGACGAAAAAAAGAACAATCCAGGCAGCTGTACGACTTGAGGCTGATCTTTCTGTCTGTCAAAGTTGAGGTATGAATCACTCCGTACTGGACTCCAGACTTGCACTAACAAATGCAAGTGTATTATTAGAATATTACGTACATATGTACGGAGTATTCCGTACGGCATGTACGCAACCTTCACCTAGCCGCAACGGGAAATGTCTACTATATTGCTTTAGAGCATAAGTCCACCCCAGCTCCCTACGGAATATTCGCATCGAAATTTCGCAAGTTGCGAGGCGGCGGGATCGGGCCCGTGTTTCGCCACAGCATGTGTTATGCAGCGGTCCACTGAAAATGGCGTTTATGGTGTGTGGAAAGGTGCCGCAGTGACGGAACGGCTGTGGAAAGATTTAGAAGCAACTCGTCAGAATGCCGGGTTCTCTCGGGGAATAGCGCCCCCGAGATTCTGGTGCTAGTGAAAACGACAATGGCGTTAGGGAGGTAGACACAGCCACAATTGCGCCTCTTAGCGGGGTATCGGTACCCGTAGCCTACACGAAAAGGCGTGGCCAGAAGACGTACTTGTCTACATGGCCACACAAACGGCTGCCTAATGATGACCCGTGATAGATTCTAGGTGATATCGAAGGCGAAAACAGGGAATTGAGGGAGAGGCAGCCAAAGCTCGTATTCCTGCTGAATACGGATGCTCAGGCCGAAGGCGCTCAGCTTATGCGCCGGAAGAGGCCGTCCAGCCAGATGCGTCGGGAGGCCCTATATTACAGGGTCATTGCTGCAACTGCCCCTCTTTCGGTCATTAGCTCGCAGACGTCCCCTCGCTAAAAGCGCGACGTGCGTCACCTCCAGCGAAAGCAGCCACTCAACAGTGCACAGAACAATACGCCTGCCATCATCTGGACCTTGAGACCTTAAGACGTTCGCCTGCGCCTTCTTCGCTTGACCTGCATCACTACCCGCGCAGCAGCTAGGACGAGTAAGCAGCCAGCAAAGCGTTCCTGCGCAGTTCCTTTCGTTAGGCAATCTACAAGGCGGTCTCTTTTCTGCCCTTAGCGCCGCGCCAAAGACCGTCGCCTTTCCCTCAATAGATCGAACAAGTCCTCTTCTCCGACAAACACACATACACACTTTTTCCCACACACACTGCAACGCAAGCTTACTATCCTGTTACAAAGCATGGATTCGAACAATTTGAAACGAAAAGATACCACCAAGGGTCCGCCTTTGCGGATCCTATCCCTAGGTACGTCTGTGGGCCGACTGGGATTTTGGAGGGCTGGACCGAGAGAGAGAGTTGAGAACGGAGGACTAACCGGGACTGTTTTTTTGTTTTTTAGATGGCGGTGGTGTGCGCGGCTACAGCATCTTCATCATCTTACAGGAGGTCATGCACCGCACGTTTGTCGAGATGGAGGGGCGTGCGCCTCATCGCAACGAGATTCCGAAGCCGGCGGACCACTTCGACCTGATCGTCGGCACGGGCACGGGCGGGCTGATCGCACTGATGCTGGGGCGGTTACGGCTGGACATTGAGACATGCAAGGAGCTGTACGTGCGATTAACGCGGATGGTGTTTGAGACGGACAAGACGATCTTGGGCATCCCGACACGGTCGACAGTTTTCAAGGCGTCCAAGTTGGAGGAAGCCATTATGGAGGCAGTGCGCGAACACACGGTGAACGAGAACGAGGGCAAGGATTCACGGTCGGGCAGCGGCAGCATCAGCAGCCCTTTGGGTGCGGGAGGTGGCTCGCGTACGAGCTCGGTACCAAGACGCCATGCCAGCAACGCCAGCGTGGTCAGCTTCAGCGCGCGCAGTCCAGCAGCACAAATGGCACGGCCTTACTTTTTCACGAACAACTACCACCGGGGGGACCCGAATGCGTTGTTGTATGACGCGAGAGAGTGTCGGACAAAGACGTGAGTGTGAAGGGAGGAAAAAGAGAGGGAGGAAAAAAGCTAACTGATAACAGAGTTGTCACAGCCACCTACAAGGGAGCACCACGAGGCGAGGAGCCGGTAATGCTGCGATCATACGACTCCCGGCGGGAACCGGCACCAGAGTTCGACTGCCGGATCTGGGAGGCTGGACGAGCGACGTGTTCGATTGGACTGGCGTTTAAGCCTATCCAGATTGGACAATCGGTGTTTCACGACGACGGAGCGGGGACGTTCAATCCGTCGCCGTTTGCTCTGGACGAGGCGACGGTGAACGAGTGGCCCGGCCGGGAGGTGGGAGTGTTTCTGAGCGTGGGGACAGGCAAGCGACCGGCGGGCAGTGACAACAATCCGATGTGGTACGAAGGGTTCTTGGGAGAGTTTGCCGAGGCCCGTCGGCGGCTGGTGGCCAAGATCGAGGGCTGTGAGAAGACGCACAACGAAATGGTGCGTGAGCACCTGTCGAAGCGCGGCGTCAACGTGGAAAACTACTACCGGCTCAACGTCGAGGTGGGCGTGGGCGAGTTCGGGATGAACGAGTGGCACCGGCTGGCAGAGATCAGCACGAGCACGAAGCGGTACCTGTCGCGGCACAAGGAGCGCGGCATGGTGCAGTCATCAGCGGTAAAGCTGGCCAAGATCCACCGAGCCCACACGCGGTTGAACAAGCAGATGACGGAGGCGCCAGAGCAGAAGCAACAGCAGTACATGCAGTATCTGCAGTCGCCGGAGATCTCGATGCCGCTGGCCGTGGAGCTGCCCGCAGACGTGCCGACGGTGTTCTCTCCATCCGGCAGCTCGGCCGTGCACACTCCGCGGCAGTCGTACGAGTCCAACAACACGGATCGGCTGTCGGTGGCCAACAACGGCAGCCCGTCGCCACGGAGCTCGGCCGATCGGTTTCAGCAGCAGCTGAGCACGACTTCCGAGCTGGCATCGACGACCTATGTGCCTCCCAAGTCCTCGGGCAGCAGCGGCCAGACGCGGGCGCATAGCGCGGGAGGGCCATCAGGCGGTGACGACCATCTGACGGTATCGGCACCGACGCCGGAGCAGTGGCGCTATGCAGCGGCGGACACGCGCAGACAGGCGGCAGCCCAGGCGGCAGCGCCGGCAACATACCGCGTCGAACCGCCACCATTGCCGCCCAAGACGCCGCTGCCGGAGGGCAACGGACGGCCGAGCAGCCGCGGAGGCGAGCGGGGTGGACGACGCCGGGCGACATACACGTCAACAGGAGTGGCTGGAAGCGCGCCCTACCCACTGGACGATGACGAGAGGCCGCCTCCAGTCAACAAGGCGAGAAAACCAGAATACAGGAGTCGATGAGGCGCAGGAGACCAAGGCGAAACAAGGAGATACCCAGGGATAGATGATGAATCATGAGAAATGGACAACGGACATCTGAATGTATTTGCCTTTTTGGTTTTTTGGAGACAATTGGGGTTATTTGGGGTGGTTTTGCCCCTACAAATTGTGGGTTGCAGCAGCTGCTACTGCAGGACGATGACAGCTGATTTATGCCATGAATGCGTTTATATTCTACAATTGTTCCGTTTGCCGTCATTTGCCGTCAATGTGCAGCAGGGTGTGATCGATCAGACGTCCAGCAGCACCACACCTTACTCTGTCCGGAAGTCTGTGCCGTCCCTCGGCTGCAGTCCACAAAATACAGCACATGTGCTCGGTGGGGAAAGAAAAGGCAGAAGAAAGGAGGAACCGGCCTCAGCTTTCAGCTAACAAGCGAGGCTGGTGTGTTGGAGCCAACAGAGACAGTATTCTCTCGTGGTTTCGCAAGCGGGATGACTTTGCCAACCGGCACTATGGGTGAGTCTTTGACGAAAAACAGTCCACGGATGGTCATTGTGGGTGCCGGCTTGACGGGGCTGTTGGCAGCGCAGGGCCTGAAAAAGGTGGGAATTTTTTGTTGAAGCACGTCTGATCCTGACCTGACTGACCTGGGACCTGCTTCAGCGCGGCTTCGACGTGGCCGTCTACGAGCAGGAGCCGCATGAGGGCGCGCGGCCGCGCGACTGGACGATCGTGCTGCACTGGGCGCTGCCGGCGATGGAGGCGCTGCTGCCGGCCGACGTGCGTGCGGCGCTGCCGCAGGCCATCTGCAACCGGCACCTGGTCTTTGACACCGAGGCCGAGTCGTTTTTGTGCTACAGCGGCCTCACCGGCGAGCGGCTCTTTGCCAGCAACATGCCGGGTTCGCGCCGCGTTTCGCGCCAGCGCTTGCGCCACGTCCTGGCAACCAGTATCGATGTGCAGTGGGGGAAGGCAGTCGAATCGATAGACGACCGTGACGGCAGGGACGACCAAAAGATCTGCCTCTCCTTTGCTGACGGCACCACGGCTGAGGCTGACTTCGTCCTCGGCACTGACGGCGCCTCGTCCAGGGTGCGCTCGCTGCTGGTCGGCCCCGAAAAGGCGCAGAGCACGCGGTCCGGCCTCATGTTCGGCACGGCCATCGTGCAGTACAAGGACGCGGACAAGGTGGCCGCTGTAGTCCGGGTACATCCCGTGGCTGCGGCGTCGATGGGCACCGATGTTGTAGGGGCATGCTGTGGTGGGTTTGTTTTCGTTCTTGTTTTTGTTTTGTTTTGATTTTTATTTTGGCGTGGGGTCTCGAATCATATTCGCTGACGGCACAGTCATACACGCCAACAAGCCCGACGACATGACTGACTGGACCACCTGTTGGATGAAGATCTGGAAGGACAGCATGGCCAGCTTACAGGGCGAGGCCGCGCTCGAGTACATGCGGACGCACACGTCCAAGTTGTGCCCCATGTTCCAGGACCAGGTCGACTGGACGCCACCCGGATCTGCCTGCAACGTGGACGAGATGCGCTACTGGGTGCCCGTGCCGTTTAACAACCACGACGGCCGCGTGACGTTGGCCGGCGACGCCGCGCATCCGATGCTGATCTGTGAGTGTTGGCTTGTTTTCGTTTTCGTTTTCGTTTTCGTTTTCGCCCTCGCCCTCGCTTTCGTTTTCCCGCTCGTTTTCCCTCCTCTCCCACTCATCCGTTTTAATAATAAAGACCGCGGACAGGGCTACCAGCACGCCATTACCGACGTCGACAACTACATCAAGGCCCTCGTCAAGATCCGCGACGCCGGTTGGGCTGCTGGCGTACGCACCAGCGAGTTCGCCACCTATGACGACGACCTGGTGACGCGTGGCGCCGCTGCCGTTGAGCAGTCCGTCCAGGAAGCCGAGCTGTCATTTGACAAGGACTCCATCAGCAAGATGCGGATGGTGCGCAAAGGACACGGCCGATCAGCGTAGTATCAGGCTGATCTACCCCGCTCAGCGCCCTAAATGCTTACTAATACGCTTTTGCGAAGAGGAGCCCCAGCGTCCGTCTGGCGGGGATGCACGCTAGAAGAACGCTAAACAATGTTGTTCTGGGGGAGGGGATCTCTGTCAGCATTCGCCGGCGGCCCTATGCTAGCGCTGTTCGTATTGTCGTATCACGGAGTATGCTAAAAGTAAGATACATTGTTGCCGAGGGAGATCAAGGACGACGCTGCAATAAAAGGAGAAACAGAGGCAAATTCTTCCTGCAGACGAATAGCGAGTTGCTTTCAAGCTACGAGAGTAGCATTTGTGCCTCCCAGGCGAAATGCTCTTGAATGAATTGCACATACTTCCCACGTGACATTGAATTACAATCAATTGACGTACGGTACTTTCAAACATATCGCCAACCCATTTGGGCAAGAAGGCCCCAGGAGGGGGGAGCGCTTGCCTCGCAAGAGACTGCCTGTCCTTTTAGAAAGCCTTCCCTATTCTTCGCCCCAAGGGGAAGGCTTCCATTTCCCGTCTTTTGCATCCCTTAACTTGTCTACCCTTACGGCTCGCGGGTTTGACGCAGATCAATGTGCCCGTCTTCCTTCACACCCACAGTTAAAAATTCGCTCGTCGTGACCTAGCCTGTGTCCGTTGGACGTCCTTTTCTCTGCCTCCACCGTCGATTGGCCAAATCTGAATACAATCCTGCCATTCTGCTTCTCCCTGTTTTCCCGCGCCACCTTTTCAGGAGACGATTGCACATCCGCACAGTAGACGGCCACAATGTGCGACTGTTCGGAAGCCGCACAGCCCGACAGTCCTGGCGCTGCTGCTGCTACCACGCACGTATATGCAGGCATTCTCAACGGCTCTGCGATCGAGGCCGCGGGCAGCCAGGAAGGCGACCCCGACGAGTTTGAACGGGTCGACGGCTACGAGACCGGCTACGAGTCTGGCAGTGGCGAGTCCCTCGGCTCGACCAGCGCCACTTCCAGCATCTACGCCCACACGTTTGAACACGGCCGGCGCTACCACCACTTCAAGAATGGCCGCTACCCGCTGCCGGACGACGACGAAGAGCAGAAACGCGAGGACATGAAACACGCCATGATGCTGGAGCTGACCGACGGAAAGCTGTTTCACGCGCCCGTCGGTGACAATCCCCAGCAGATTCTGGACATTGGCACCGGCACCGGTATGTCTGATGTCCCCTCTCCGGAATACGACGTCTGCACAGTCTTCATAGCATGCTGATTTTCTCAAAAAGGCATCTGGGCCATTGACGGTAAGATTTGGTCGCCTCTTCCCTCTTCTTCCCCTCTCCTTCGCTCTCCCCTTTAACGATGCAGTCGGCGACAGGTATCCAGGTGCACACGTCCGTGGCATCGACCAGACACCAATCCAACCTATCTGGGTACCACCCAATGTCGATTTTCTCGTAGATGACTGCAACAACGACTGGCTCGCCCGCAACATCGATCTGGCTCACTTTCGCTTCATGACTATCGTCCTGCAGGACGTCCCCAATGTACTTGGCAATTGCTTTGAGTGGGTACCCTCTCTTTCTTCATCCTTCACTTCCTTTTTTCTCATCTTCCACTTCCCCTCCCTACCCGACTGACCTGAACAGGAGTCTTAAGCCTGGCGGCTGGGTCGAGCTGCAAGAGCTGCAAGGTGAGATCCTCTGTGACGATGAAACAATGCTTGACGACGACCCGCTCAAGTACGTGTACGAGCTCGGCGCCAAGGCCTTTAAACTGTTCGGCATGGACGTGTTAATCCCTCAGCAATTGGAGGCTATTCTGCGGGCTGCCGGCTTCGTCAACATCCAATGCATTCCTAAGAAGGTACCCATCGGTGTCTGGGCCCAAGACAAGACACTACGCCTCGTCGGCCTCTACCAGAAGACGGCCATTTCTGAATTCTTGAGTGCCATGGCTGGTCGTCCGTTTGAAGCCCTTGGAATTGATGCTACTGCGCGTCAGGCCATCGTTGCCCTTGCCCGCCGCTCCCTCGAAGACACAACGATCCACCGATACATGCCCTACTATTTTTGGTATGCGCAGAAGCCCGAGAATTTCTCTAACAGCACTCGCGGGAGCGCTCCCGGGAACACAGGCGCCAGCCTTGCAGTCAGCCCACTCGCGGATGCTTGATTAGCTACCTATGATCGTACGAACCACGATCAAGCTCATTGGATCCCTTGCGCAGTCTCTTTTCCAAATTTTAATTCTTTTGTAGCTAGCAGCAGAGAATCAATAGTTGGCGCATTTCAGGACAAACGAGAAACAGCGAGCATTGCCGTGCTATGAAATAAATCAACAACGACCCGTTCTCTCCCCCCTGATATCATACTGCGCGTTTTCCTTGTGACAGACGTCCTTCTTTTGAACAACAGGCACTCACCTAAAGCCACTTTGAATGCAGGCATCACCTCGTTCACGTTCGGGCTGCATTTCACGTTGCCAGTATACCGGTTTTCTTCATCTAACTCAAGCGTCCTAATCCAAGCTGTCTCCCCCCAAGACGCAGTCAAACACTAATCTTGACAGCAGAGACGCGCCACCGCCAGAGATAAGCCTCGTCTTTCGACCTGGAGGATGCTCTGCCTCTTTAGCTAAAGTCGTTGACCGTCCTTTCTCTCTATCTATATGCATGTGGCTTCCATTCTTACATAATCTATCCGATCTTACGACCGATCTGCGCTTCGCAGAAATACGAGTATAATAGAGTAGACCTTGAATGCCGTTCTTGTGTTGCCCCAATTCCCCCCTGTAGTCAAAGCCAGCTACAGCCGGAAGACATTGCTAATGGCCCGCACCTCCGGCGCCGTGAGCCTCGCAGTACTGCGTATCCATCGGGTCGATGCCGGCTTTGGCGTACGTGTGCCGGATGAGGGCTTCCTGTGCCAGCGAGCTCGGCTGAGTCAGCGGCGGCGTGCGACCGTCCTGGTTCGATGCCGTGGCCCGCATGGCCCCTGTAGCCGCCTGTCGTGGAATCGTGCCGCCGTCGTGGAACAGGATACGTGAGTAGTCGTCCGTCATCGTGGCGGCAAAGACCGCAACGTTGCTGCCACACATGCTTTCGATAGGCACGCCCGCTGACTCAAAGGCGTGGTACGCTACCTCGAGAGCTGCTGCTGTGGGTCCACGGCTGCCCCTCAGTGGCATTTATGGAGAAGAAGGGTGCATCGAATGCCACTGGGTCTTGCTTGACGAAATGGTCTCCTCGGGCGCGCAGCTATGGTTGTCAGCGGGCCCTTCTGCTAGACAGGGCGATGCCATCCTAACATGTAAGTCTTCTTTAGCCCGCCATCGTAAAAACCCGGCACTGCTGAATCGGTCTGCTGGATACGTGGTCATTGTGTTGTGTCTTGTCTCCAATATCTACTAGAAGCCTTCCTTTCTGTCTCCATATTGTAGAAGCCGGAAGGAATATCCTAAAACGGCAAACGGCTCTGAAGCATGAAAACCCATGGAGCCCATGATGTATGGCATGACTAGGTAAATGCAAAAATAAAATGAAAAATAAGAACAAATGATAAAGCCGCAGACCAAGATGACGTCAAACAATCAAATCTAGTGATGGCAAGCCGTCTAAATCGTCTAGGTAGGGAGCACACATCAGTCAAGTCCTGTATATATTATCCGTTTAGTGGAGCAATCAACGGAATGTGCCGTAATTACGTCTGGTCACCCAAGAGCCTTGTGCTGGAACCCGGGATCCCGTCGCAGCACGCTCGGGTTATTGGCGGCTTGCATGCGCGCGGATGCCATACAAGCTCCGTAATTCACCCGAGGCCTCTCTCAGTGATCATTATTTAGTCACCGCGTTCCAAGCCATTCTCTATCTCTTAGCCGACACGGACACAAGAAACCATGTTGCGCGAGATTGCATATGCCCTTCTGGGGCTGACTGCCCTAGCCTACACAGTTGAGTTTATTTTCAGTTTGTTCGACGATCCACGCGAACCTCCTCGTGTGAAAGCCGCCATCTCGCTGATTGGCCATATCATCGGCATGATTCGCGAGGGAAAGCTGTACTACAATTCGCTGGGGTAAGTGCGTCTGCGTGTAGAGTAAGCACAGCTACTAACCAAGCCAGCGCCAAAGTCGACTCCGATATGTATATGATTTCCATCTTGGGTTTCAAGATCTACGTCTGCAACTCGTATCGTCTCATAGGTGCCATCCACAAAAACGCCAAGACCCTCGCCTTCAAGCCTTTTGTCAAGCTGTCCATGAAAAAAAACAGTGATGTTTCTGATCACGCCTACGAGATTGGCAGCGGCATCATGACCGACAAGCTCGAAACCGCACAGCGGGCTGCCCTGGCCCCGGGCGCCCACCTAGATGCCGTGACGCTGCGCACGGCCGAGGCGATGTTGTCGGGGCTTTCTGCCCTTGAGGCAGCTGTCGCCAGCAAGGAGTCCGTTATGCTCTTAGCCTTCCTGCGGCACAATATCGTGCAAGCGTTGGCGTACGGAATCTACGGTAAACCCGGCCTCGCTTAGCAGTTGGCAGCACCTTGGATCTAACGGTTGTTTCTGCTGGGAAAATGATAGGATCAACTCACCCTTGGAAAGACCCGAAAGTCGAAACAGCATTTTGGTAAGTACAGAAAAAAAGGGATATGGATTAGCAGGACTTTGGCAACCGCCTGAGTGAGATCGACTCTGATAGTTGGCTGCAGGACTTGGCACGAGTATCTGCCCAAGATGTTCATGGCGAGCCTCTTGGCTGGAAAGGGCTTCCAGAATCGCCAGGTGGTGTTTGATGCCTACCATAATTTTTTCCAGGATCTGCCCGACGATACTTCCGAGGTGTTCCGCGAACGCCAGCGCGTGTACATCGAGGCTGGGATCGAGGAAGCTGACCACATCAAGCTCGAGGCTGCCTGGCCGTTAGCTATCTTTTCCAACACGGTGCCGACGGCATACTGGTTTATGTGGGAGCTGTGCTCGCGGCCGGCTCTGCTCGCTGAGGTGCGCAGCGAAGTAGAGGAGGTGGTCATCAAGACACAGAAGACAGCAGATGGGCCGGAATTCTGCCTCGACATTGCGGCCCTGCGCACCCGCTGCCGCCTGCTTCTATCTGTGCTAGAGGAAACCCAGCGAACGCGCCATATTCATGCATCTATGTGTCGCGTGCTTGAGGACACAGTGCTGGACGAACGCTACCTGCTCAAGAAGGGGTACGTTGTCCAGCTGCCCGGTGGCCCGATCCACCACGACCCTAATGTCTACGGGAGCAACGCGGGCCAGTTCGAGCCCCACCGCTTTGCCCCGAGCGACACTCATGGAAACGAGGGGAAAGTCCCGACACACGCTCCCACCAATAGAGGCTTCCTGGCCTGGGGTGCACCTCCTCACCTTTGCCCCGCCCGCCAGTTTGCGGCCACTGAGCTGCTGCTGATGGCATCGTTGCTCATCCTGCGCTTCGACATCCAGTTACCCAGTGGCCGTGATCGGGATCCCTATCCGGCCCTACGTGCAAGCGAGATTGCTACCCTGCTCAGTCCTAAGAAAGACGTGGCCCTACAGATGACGGTGCGGGAAGAATGGCGCGGAAAGTGGAGTGTGGCGTTCGGCAAAGAGAAGAGCAGGGTATTGCTTGCGTCTGGTTAAAGTCGGGCACACTATTGCAGTTTATCTGTCGACCCGCATGTGGCAATTTACTTCTTATAAGAGAAAGGAAAGAAGACAGGGAGGAGTTACAGAATATAGGTTGAGATTATCCGTCTGTACTTGTACTATGTAGTACACGCACTGTGATCTACTGTTACGAGATAGTACGATGAAAGATTGGCTGTACGGGTTATTACTCAGTACGGGTAAGCAGGTGGTAGGGGTCTAGTATAGTACGATATGATAATGACAAACTGTACGTTTCACACAGTACACATGGCTAGATTAGCCATTGCTTAGGTGAATTCAGCGCTTCCGCGCATTTAGTATCTTACGTCGTACTTTGCTTCAAGTGCTGCGTCAGCTAATTTAGATTTGCCAAATGCGACAAATAATCAAAAATACTTGCTGGATGTACTAATACAGATACGCTCAATGTATGAATGCACTGAATGCGTAAGTTTACTAAATACGCTAGATATGTGAATGTATTGCCTTACAGTGCACCCTTTTTTTCTCTCCTTGTTTCTTCTTTTTTCTTTTTTAAGTCTCCCTGCTTACTCTACTTAGTATCCCGAACATTCTCCCACATCGCCGCAAACCCAGTCCCCCACACCCATTTCTTCTGTCCGTCAGCATACTGATAAGTTGTGTCGTAGCAAAGCTGGGCTAGTTTGAGCCACAGGTCGCCGTGCACAGGCAACCAGTCAAGGGTTTCGGCCAATTTTTCATATGGTGCTGTCGCTTCTTCTCCGTTGCGACACGCCCGCACAAACTTGGCCACGTGCCCGTCATCATGGTGCTGATTTACGGCTGCATACAGTGTCTGCCAGTTTGTGCCTCGTGAATTGACTGCGTCAGGTGCCGGCACATAGCCTACGAGGTGTTGTTCCAAATCAACCTCGGGGGCAGCTGACCCTGCATACCAAACCAGATCGAGACGGGCCTTGTATTCAATCAGTCGTGCCTTGTCTTCGATCTTGATCCACGACTGCTGGTTGAGAACACTCAGAGACAGAGAAGCCGTGACGTTGTGCAACAGAAAGAAGTCAATTTTGCGCTCTTTGTCGGGTAGCGGATGCACTCCGCCGCACGTCGCCGCCGCACAACTGATCATCTCGGCAATGGCACGGCCGACGGCCTCTTCGGTGGCAGGAACTTGGATCTGGGCGGCCAGGTGGATCATGTCCTCCATGCTGCGACCGAGCACGCCGTCACGCACCTTCCACGGCCCATCACTGAGAAGGGCGGCGGTACGGACTGCTTCGTTGGCCCGCAGCTCGCGGTAAATGTCCATGAGCGGCTTTGAGGCGACTTGTCTTTTTTTGACTAGTACCTCAGTACGTTGGAAGAAGACATCAATGTACATGGTATCATGACTTGCAGCCTGCCATAAGATAAGCTGATATTTCGAAAAGAACCGAAAAACGGCGCCTATGAGAAGGAAGGAGAGGTGGACGTACCTGAGCCAACCCTTCAGCCACAAGCCCTTGAAAGCTCAAACTCGACACCGAAACTCAAGTGGATCAGCGGGTGGTAGAGGCCTTCGAACATCTGCGCAAGCAAGAAGTCCGACTGCGGATTGCGGGCAAAAACGAAGTGATTGAAAACATCCTGCCACTGCCCTTGATTGGCCTCAAACTCCTTTTCAAAGAAGGCAAGAAAATTTGAGTACTCTTCGATTTCCTGCATGCGGTCGAGAAATTTGAATGGATCTTCCATCTCGCCGACGGCAATGGGATCAGGTGCTGTCTTGGGCCGCTGGATTGCCTCGCCATCGTCGTATGCGCGCCGCAGCTCCTTGACCGTACCGCCCATAGCCATAGTAGTCAGAATCGCGTGCGGAATGTGGTTGTGGCCCGCAATATCACGAAAATACATGTGGTGCTTGTCATGGTTCTGCTGCAGAAGGACCCCGACGATATCGTGGGAGCCGGGCTTGTCAGGCCCGGTATCCAGACGAGAAATACCTAGCCGTTCTCTCGGCAGGCGAAAGTTGTCCGGCTTGGTCGGGACGATACAGACTTCTTGAGTAGGCATTGAGAGTGGTGAGGGAGATTCACAAGTTCTGAAGACAAGGTAAGAAACTAGAAAAATGATTTGCTGTTCTGTTTTATTGCACCAAAATCATTCGATGCCGGTTCGCCCCTACATATTACATATACGAATAGTCTAGGACTTTCAGTGTTAAGCTATCTCCGCGACGGAAAAGAGGAAATGGAGCATCTGCCCGCAAAAGGCTGGTGCATATCAAAATTGGCCCGGGTTAGGAGCGAGAGCCGAAAACCCGAGCCTCATACTTTAAACCACCAACGTCCCGGTTCATACATTGGTTGTTCATCAGGCAGCATCCAGTACTTGCTTCTATACCCAATTACTCCTTACACCAGCAAATATGGAAACCCGCACGTATGCTGTGGTGGGTTCGACAGGAAACTGCGGCACAGCCTTGATCGAAAACCTGTGGAAACGGGACAATTCTATAATTCATGCCTACTGCCGCAACCGGGCCAAGCTACTTCAAAAGCTCCCTTTCACCCAGGGCAGCAAGCGCGTGGCCATATTCGAGGGCGGTATCGACGACGTCCCGCTGATGGTCCAATGCGTCACTGGCTGTCGGGCTATTTTTCTGGTGGTCTCAACCAACGACAATATCCCGGGCTGCAGTCTCGGCCAAGACACAGCCAAAAGTCTGATCACGGCCCTCTGTGATATCAAAGATGAAATCACCACCAACCCCAACCAGAACGGCAGCACCGGCACTCTTCTGCCCAAGATTGTTCTTTTGTCATCGTCGACACTGGATGACCATCTGTCGCGGCATTTGCCACCAACACTTCGCCGGCTGCTGGTTCGGGCTGCATCTCACGTCTACAATGACCTTGCCGAGACTGAGAAGCTGCTGCGGGCCGAGAAGGACTGGCTGACTAGTTTGTATGCCATGCCCGGTGCGCTGTCGGTCGACATCCAGCGGGACCACGCTATTAGCCTCACTGATCATGACGGGCCTCTGTCCTATCTAGACCTAGCTGCCGCCATGATCGAAGCCGTGGATGATGAGGCCGGGCAGTATGACCACAAGAAGTTCTCCGTGTTGAATACGAATGGGAAAGGAAAATTCCCTGCGGGGACTCCCATATGTCTGGTTTTGGGTCTATTGCGGCACTACTTTCCCTTCCTACGTCCTTATCTTCCAACAAACACAGGACCGTAATATGTATGAAATAGATATGTTTGACGAGTGATATTGTTTGCTCCATGATATCTGGTTCTGTGTTAGGCCTCGCTGCGGAAGATAACACAGTTTCAGCAAATGATGAGAGTCCTTACCTGGCGAAATAGCCCGACATTGTCGCGAGGGAGGGACATTTTATACAACGTAAATAGCCCATTATTGTCCCGGTAGTTTCCTCGATGCATAGAGCCATCATAATTACCAGAATTAATGAAGAGCAGTTACAATGGCCCAAACGTCTACGCGCGAGATCCAGGCTGCCACGCTACAGCGCTTCATCGAGGGCTGGGCCTCCTGGACTCCCGAGGGCTTCCTAGATTCCTGGTCCGACAACTGCACGCAGCAAAACCTGCCCTTTTGCCAGAACTCACCAGTCAAGACCCGCGAGACCGTCGTCCTCTTCTTTCCCATTCTCATGTCGATTTTGACTAACTTCAAGGTAAGACAGTAACCGAACGGGGAAAAAAGCAAAGAAAAAACAAAACACGGAGACACCATAAACAAGCAACAGATAACAAAACTAACTTCTACAGCTCAAAGTTCACAATATTGTACACGAATCGGAGACGGGCAAGGCGGCCATATACGCGCAAACGACGGCCGACTCGCCGTGGGGCCCTTACCAGAACGAGTATGCACTCTTTTTGTGGTTTGACAAGACTGGCGAAAAGGTCCAAAACATCGAGGAGCTCTTTGACACTATCGTGATGGACACATTTCTACCCAAGATTCAGGCGTGTACGAATGAGATTATGGCCAAGAAGAAGAGGGCAGCTGCCAGTGGCACCAATCCAGCTGTGGCCACTGAAACGGCCGTGGTAAACAGCACTGTAGGAGAGCTGCCGCCAACATAGAAATTAGAATGGGCCTTGCACATAGCTCATAGAGGAATTATCCGTCACAGTATCCCCCGGGTGAAGTTCTCTATATGGCGTCATATTGGATGTTTGGTCCGTTCTGGTGTACCCCCGAAGTGGGTACCGGAACATTTCCCAATACATCCTGTCGAACTAACCGTTGGCTTTGAACCGGACCAGCGATAGGACATAATACAGCAGCATATGAAGCACCTTATAGAGCTTCGTCATGTTTCGCTGTTTCATGCTTCCACGAATTCTCTGTCCTCAATGTCCAGTCTCTTTTTTTTTCAACTCAACAACCATGAATTACACCATCATTGCCACGTATGAGACGATACACCAAGCAGTGGATCTGGTGGCGATCCCGTCCCAATCGTCTCTTTTGGTCGTGATCGGCTTCTTGACGGCGGGCTTTGCAACCTTTCTGGGCTATCTAGCCAAGAAGCCGCCTGTGAACTACAAGTCGCCGGCCTTCATGGGAGACATGGTGCCAGTTTTGGGGGCTGTTGGGTTTACTCTTCGGCCATGGTAAGCTTGCACCCCTACCATAGCCTTTCTATACTCTGTTGATTTTGCTTACCGATTTCCAGGCGTTTCTGGGAGGCTACGTCGGAACTCGCCAAGAAGTCCACGGGCAACTTCAGCTTTTGGGTGGGCAAGCGTCATCTGGTCGGCCTCACCAGCTCGGCCTCACGCAAGCTTTTCTACGAGCACCCCAACCTCGATCTTGTCAGCGGCGGCATGCTGCTGCCATGGGGCGCCCACTTCTGGCCGCCTGTGCACGACATTTTTCGAGCCGGCTACGCCCGCGGCATCAACAACACGTACTTTTTGCGGCGTCTCGTCGATGCGCAGACGTCGCGCCACATAAACAGTTGCCTGCCACAGCTGCAGAAGGATGTGGTCCGCGGCCTAGGCGAGCTCGTGGAGTGCAGCAAGTCGCGTTGTGTCATCAGTCCGCCCGACCTGTGGCGCATCATCTTTGACCAGAACAACCGCCTCCTGGTGACCGAGCAGATCGTCGACGACGCCAAGCTGCGCCGCTTTGTCCACGCCCAGGGCGACACGTTGCTTCACACAAACAGCCCCTTTAATGTGCAGCTTCCTTGGTTGCCCTCGCCGTCTTGGGCTCGCCGCCGTCTCGCTCGGTACCGCCTCGAGTCGCTGGGTGTCCAGCTGATCCAACAGCGCCAGCAGCACGGCACATCGGAGCGCTATGGTGACAGGGATGTGCTACAGTCGCTTGTGGACCACGGCGACCGTCGCGACTGGATCATTGAGTACTTTACGAGCGCCATATTCATCGCTAGCACCAACGCCGGCGTCATTGCCAGTCAGGTACTCAACATCATGGCCATGTATCCCGAATGGCAGGAGCGCGTGTTTGCTGAGGTGCAGGCTGTGGCTGGGGCGCACTCTCTGGACAAAACAGTGCCACTGGTGGAACGTCTGAACGCGGTGCCCCTCGAGGGCTGGGAGTCGGGCTTCCCCGTCATGTATCGGGTCTTGAAAGAGTGCATGCGCATGTGGGTGTCGTTCAATGCGTCGCGTTTTAACACCTCAAGTGACCCCATCTTCATCCCAGGCTCCGACGAAGTCATTCCGGGCAACACATTTGTCATCTACAACACAACCGAATGCAACTTCAACCCAGACCTGTACCCGAACCCGACCAAGTTCGACCCAGACCGCTATATGGAAGGTCGCAAGAAGTTTGAAAAGGAGCAGTATGGGTGTAAGTCTCGTTTCAATCTTAATTTTTTTTTTACAGATTCTAACCTTCAGATCTCGGATGGGGCCAGGGCAAGCACCCTTGCGCAGGCAAGCGCTGGGGCAAGTTACAGCAGACACTGGATTTAGCGTATGTCTTGGCCATGTACAAGCTCAAAAGTTGTGACAAAGACGGCAACATTGACGTCCAATCCATGCACCGGAAAGAATTGGACTCCCGGGATCCGTTTGTGCTGCCTCCTTCCTATGTCAAGCTGGAGCCGAGAGAAAAGGTTTAGCGGATAGTATGAAATTTAGGATGTGCCGCATTGAGGACGGTTTTCAATCATGATTTAGAATGTAGAGAAATTATTTTGTTGTCTTGTATTGTAAGTGCTTGATGGCTTGCCTATGATGAACGTCTGATTGCGTACAAGTCGTCACTCGTGTCCTTCGCAGGTGACGTTTAGATTGCCTATGGACATGTCCCAACAAGCCAATCAATAGTAGTAGTCCACAGAACCTCCTGGCACAAGCTTTCCCTCCTTGTTCAATTCTGCCAGCTTTGCCTTGGCCCGCGCGCATAATGTCCGAACCAGCTCCGGTCCAATGGGCGGCGCAGGAATGCTCCGATCCACACGCAGCCAGGGCAGCAGCTTCTTGTCATTTTCACCACTGGCATCACCTGTCAGCTGGCGATAGGTGTTGATGTCGCGGTCATGGTAGGCGGCCACAAACACAATGACCTTGGGCGGGTTGCTCCAGTCGCCGGTGCCGTGCGGGTTTCGCGGGCTGGGAATCTCACCGCGTGAGAGAATTGGGATTTCCCGCCGGGCATCGTTGATAAAGGTAAAGTGGACAACTATTCGGTTAGGGTCTATTTTTACCGACAGCGGCAAACCACATACCATCCAGCTCGGGCCTCATGTCTCCGATTGCTTCCTCGGCCACAAGCTCGGATTTACCAGCCAGTATAATGGGAATAGCGCCTGTCATGATGCTTGAGTATTTTCTGGGAGGAATACGGAGTATCGTAGCGCAATCTGCAATGCCTGGAGCTGTGTATCATATGGACATTCATAAAGACAAGGGATAAGTCCCGACCGGAGTTGCGCCTCGGTGCATTGACCTCGGGGGATTATCTCAATTCCGTGCAGTCATTGTGCAGCGGCACTGCGAGGCTTTTGAACAACCAGATACTATGTATCTTCCTGACTTTTTAGTGGCTCTTCGATCGTAGTTCGTCTAACAACATCGCCAAACTCACCCAACCATCATGCCACAAAAAAAAGTCTACCAAATACGGCCGTCGGGCTGGCAGAACCCCAAGGAGGAATGGAGGCGCATGTCGCCTGTCGATTACGGGACATACTGGTGGATGAACTGGATTTGCATCTTTCAGGTCCATAACGATGCAGACAAGCCGGAATTCCTGATCAACTTCAAGGCCGGCCTTGAAGCCACACTGGGACAGTGCCGCCATGCTGCTGGCACATTTGAGCGCAATAAATTCGGCGACTTTTCGATTGTGACGCGGCCCAATAGCACGGCCACCTTTGTCGAGCTGTGGCTGGATAGGCCAAACGACACGGAAACCTGTATCCCCTTCAAGGAATGGAAAGAGCATCACAACTTTGCCAGCGAATCCCTTATGTCCAACCCTAGCAGCCTCGTGGTCTTTCCGAGCTCCTCACCAGCTTCGCCAGATATCCCCGGTAGCCCTCAACCGACGATGGCCTTCCAGCTGACTTTCATCAGGGGCGGTGCGATTTTTGGTCTCAGCAGTCACCACTGGTTCATGGACGCACTGGGTTGTGGTAGTTTTATCAATCAGCTAGCGGCTAACTGCGCGGCTGTGGCCTACAAGACAGTCCCGCCTGCCTTCGACGAGAATCTCATGGACCGCTCGCGCTTTATCGGCCCATCGCTGCCTGAAAATGACCTCGTGGACGTGTCGCCACCGCCTGCTCTCCACACAAAACGACTTCCCTACGCCTATCTCCTGTTTCGGCTGCCGCACAGCAAGGCGGCCGAGCTCAAGATGTTGGCAACACCTACTGACGGCAGCCGGATTTCGACTTACGATGCCGTTGTGGCCTACCTCTGGCGCATCAATTCTAAGAACCGGGCATCTATCTACAAGCCGACGCTGTGGTCGAAAGCTATATTTGGGGAGCCGGTGAATATGAGGAATAAGAGTGTGTATTTCGGTTATCTCCCGTATCAAGTTTCATTATTGTAATGTCCTGTTTCTTTCTAACAAACCAATCACTCCACCCTTGCCTAAAGACTACCAAGGTATCATGGCATGCGGTTCCTTGTCTCTCTTCCAAAAGAAGCCACTGAAGCTGTCGGAAGTCATCTCCAAGGCGCCTCTGCCCAAGGTGGCCTCCTTCATCCGGACCATCACTGACAGCGTCGATGCCAAAACACTCGAGAAGCACATTGTTAAGAACAGACGTGCACGCGATAAGGTCAAACTTCACAAAACTTTGGACGTGGGTCTTTCTCGGTTTCTGTCTTTCGTCCCGGATTTCCTTGTCTTTGCTAACAAACAGTGGCTCCCTCCCATGTCTCTCGTTTTGACCGACTGGCGCGGCGTTGGCGTGTGTGGCCGGGACTTCGGCGTCGGTCGCTGTGTGGCATTGCGTGCGCCTTCTGACGATGTCGTGGCCAACCTTGTAATTTTGTATCCGCTGCGCCAGGTTGAAGATAGCCCCGACCACGGCTGGGAGATAGTGCTGCCG
This sequence comes from Grosmannia clavigera kw1407, assembly GCF_000143105.1. NCBI lineage: Eukaryota > Fungi > Ascomycota > Sordariomycetes > Ophiostomatales > Ophiostomataceae > Leptographium > Leptographium clavigerum. The sequence goes on along the minus strand of NW_014040797.1, from coordinate 1,315,333 downwards.
TTTGAAGAGGCGCATGTCTACTCGCTGCTTTCGGACCCCGACCTCAAGCGCTTTTTCACTTTCTGCGGCTACGAGGCACATGCTGCCGAGTAACCCGCTGACGAGAGAAAGAGTAGCCCCAAGGCGAAACTGGAGGAGCATTCCATGCGCGTCAAAACATGGGTTTTTCTAAATTTGGTGTGAAGGGTCGTGATCAGTTTTTTAGTTATGTTTACTTTTTCATCATTGCTCTACTATTGGAAAATATCTAATCAAAATGCACCATTTAATTTAAAAATACATATAGTTACAATGCACCGTTCCAGTTTATCTAGTCTGAATGCCGAGTGGCCAATATGATCTTGACCGGAAATGTACCACGTACTTTCTTGTCGCCAACCAGTCTGTCCAGTTCCGCATACAGGTCCACAAAAGCACCAGGAAACTTAGAGACAAATGGAAATGATGCGAAGTGTTCCTTGATACCGACCAAATCCGTCTCGAAGTCCCAGTCTTTGTCCTTGGCAAAACGTTCAACGTCATCGGGTCCCGTGTAATCTAACTCTTTAACGGAGTATGTTTCCTCCGGTGGCAGCATGCCCTGGATGCCACGCTCTCCGTGATCGCCCATATTGAAATGTAGTCGCTGCGCACCAGCCTCGAACAATCTACTCGACAGCGGTGCCACGTTGTATTTACCTTGGGTTCGAGCCATGACGCGCTTGGTGTGCTCTGGCTGGTCAGCTCCACGCAGCAGCTCTCGCCCGCCCGTCTGGCTGATTTCCCCCCATAGGGCTTGTACCTCATCATCGTCAAAGTTGGCCGGACCAAATAGGGCGGCGGCAAAGGTGCCTCCGGGCCGCAGCTGGCGGGCGAGGACGGCCATGGCGGTATCTTGGGGCTCGGCAAAGTGCATGACGTTTGTGGCAAAGATCAGGTCAACCGATCCAGGGGGGATATCGTAAGCTGACTCGAGACTGGCGACACGAAAGCTGTAGCCTGGGGACGGGGGGCGTGATTCCGGGGCTTCGGCGAGAAGACGAGCCCGGGCCAACTTGATATTTTCAGGAACAATATCAGATACAATGATATGGTCGAACTGGGTACGCAGACGCTGAGAATATGGACCGACACCAGCGCCAACATCGTGGACAACCCCAGAAGAGCCACCCTTGCCGCGATGTTAATCAAATACGCGCGTGAAGAAGGTGTCTGGGACCTTGGGACGGCCTCGGAGGTATGTGGACCAAAAGAGGTCGTCCTGACCGAAAATTGTACCGTCCGAGTTCATTGAGATGGACGATGGATGATGGAGATTGGAGAGTGATGGGTGAGAAAGGGGTAGCCAAAATTCTGATATTCATAAAGATCGCAAGCTACGTTAAATGTTGACAACTACAACAGCCCAATCAACCATGCAAAGGCCCGACACTAAATAACTAACAAACGTACACAAACGAATACACAAATCATTGAGACCTTACGACGGCTAACACACCATTCCAATGCCTTCTCACCCGTGGTACTTGTGTTTTAGCACCAAGGCCAACACAAGCCCGTCATGCGACCGCAGCTCACTGGCCACCACCAGCTTGCCATCGTTGTCTGTGACCGACTCCACAATATCGAGCAGCTCGGCCATTTCCATCTCGCCCTCATTGGCTAGCTGCAGCATGCTTAAATCGCGCACTCGTACTGCTGCCTCCAGCCCCCAGTGACCGTCTAGGCTGCCGGGCGCGGGTAGCAGCTGTGCCGTAAGCACGAGCATGATTCCACCACCAATCCGCAGTGGTGCGAGGGAATTACAAAGTCATACAAGTAAAGTCATACAAGTAATAGTATACCTTTAGCAATAAGTGTAGCTATTTTATTTAATTACCCATTATTCCAAATATTACCTTATGATATTGCAGTTTTAAATAATAGTATTAACTATTTAAATAAGATCTTCGCCCCACCCAAAGGGAAGATTTGACCGACTCGCAGCAACCCTTGGAGCTGTGATAATGGCTTACGGAGATGGCTGACGATGATGGCGGAAGATGCAGGATGTAGACAGTCGCAGTGGTGACGGGCTGCAGCGAGCCAACTTGGCGCAAAGTGACCTTTGTCCGGGTGTCGGCGTTGCTCTCGGTTGCGTTGCTATTTTGATCGCTGTCCCTGTTTTTGCCGTTTATATGGTGCAGCTCGTCCCCACTGCTTCTTTCCTGAATGCAGGCCAACGTATTGCGGTCGGTGACTTGCACCAGCACCTGCAGATTGGCGAAAGTCCTTGCAAGTTTGTGGGCCAATGACGTAGATTGGGCCCCGACCTAAAAGCAGTTAGTCTCGCTGTGATTGGGAGTGAAGCGACTGCTGTGAGAGGGAAGACAACAACAAGAAACCCCAGTAATAGCGCAAGGAGAAGGATGAGGGGAAGTGAAGCGAGAATTGGTTGCAAATCGGTTGGCCTTACCTCCACTATGCAGGTATTGCCTAAGCTCGGCCACTGAAGACGCAGGAAAGCATTGATGAGCTCATCTTCGGAATGCAGATGTGCTGCGTGCGTAAGATAAGCAGTCCATTGTCGTGCGAGCTTGGATGGCTCCTGGAGTGCAGCATGAAAAGATTGCATGGGCCTGAGAGCAATGTCATAGGCTGTCTGGCCAGCTGGGTGGTGTTCGCTGTGGCTCCGCGAACGGGGTTGCTTTGTGCTCATGCCTCCATCCGTGTCAATCGAGGCCATGGCCAGACGCGTGGCTGTGTTCATGTGTAGAGCAGCTGGGGCAACCGTGTTGGCAATGAAATTCGTCGCGTCGCAGAGAGGCTGGCGGGCCAGGAATTGTCCCGAGAGCTCTGTATGTGATACGCAATTCGGCTGTACCTCACGCAGAAACCGGCAGCCCGCCGTCAAACGGATCACCCGGCGCAACTGGTCCTCGGGTACCCCCGCTAGATCGGCCAAATCGCTGATAGGCAAGCTTCCCTCTCGCGGGATGCAGGCCAGAATCTGAAAGTCGCTAAGCCATTTCAGGCAGGCCAATATCTGCACCTGCACATACCAAAGATGTAGGAGTGTCAACCCGTGTCGCTAAAAGCGCCAGAAAGCTTATCGGGGGTTGTATTCGTGCGAATACGTGGTACCCAAAGGAAACGTGCAGATGGGATCTGACCTGGATGGTGAGACGGCTCAGGAACTCGTCTGGACCGTCTAGCAGTGCCCGGATGCCCTCCAAGCCGGCAAGGATGTCAGCTTTGGCCTTTGCAATATTCGCTTTTGTCTCCGATAGTATGTCGCCCGTAGCCTCGGAGGAGAACGCCTCTTGCGAGTGCAGATTATAGCCTAGCACCCGAACAGCTGCTGCCAGCTTGTCGCTCTGCGTCTGCAGCTCATCCAGCGTGTGGGCGTTCATGGTTATATCGTCACGCTCTTGTCGGGTGCCAGATGCCATCTTGATTTCCTCTCTACCGGTGGAGCTTGTCCAAGAACTCAGACTAAGTTAGCCATACATATTCTTTCGCCAAGAGCAATGTGCTATCCCATATATACATGCGGAATTTCATGCTGGGGCCCCTGATAGAATCGGCGTCTATCACTTTGATTGAAAGTTGCGAGCTAGGGTACAAACTTGTGTTTCAAACCTTGGATCCTACCCAAAGTGGCTTATGATACACGTACTCTGTATGGAGTACACACATGTTAAATGTCACATACCAGCACTGTTGATAGTGCCTCCCACCACCACGCTAATAAAATGTAGTCCTTATGATCGGCAGGTAGTTAAGCTCCCACCCCTTGGAAGTACTAAGCTTCAACAATACACACATGCTTACTGGATATCCATCATTTTATAGTACTTTTGCCAAGGCCACGCGTAGAATAGCCTAGTACTTTCGACAGGTGTGCAACCTCGTTTGTTATTTAGCATGGTATTTTTAAATTGAAACAGCCCATGCAAATAAAGAAAACGTTAGATAAGCTTAGCCAACATAACCAGGTAAAATGTTATGATACCTAAAAATATGGGACAGAGGATGCCAATAACAGGACGAATCAAGCTACTTTATTTTACGAGATGTATATTTCTCGAGAATATATATATATTCACGGATATATCGGTCTACACTGGAAATTGTCTGTTATGATATCCCCCTCGTCCACTAGCCTTGTACTTTGCACTTTTTTCTACCCCCCCAAAGAGCCAATGAGTGCGTGGGAGCAGGCATCAACAGGAGTATTGCGATGTCTTCGTCAGTAACTGACAAAATCCGAGATTCGTGCAATGCTTGTGCCCGTTTTAGGATCAAGTGCCCCAGGGAGCGACCAGCATGTTCACGATGCGAGAGTCGCGGCATAACCTGCTGCTACGCATATACAAAGAGGCCAGGCAGAAAACTTTTGAACGGGAACAAAAACGTAAATATCAATGGTAACAAAGATACCGCCGTTGGAAATAGCAGCAGAGCCACAAAATCAATATCCAGCTTCGACGACAGTATCACTGTTGATTCTGCACGGACGCCTCGAAGTGCCAGAATTAGTGATAGAAGCGAGGGAGTTAATGCGCCAGCGTGCAGCAGCCACGATATCACCGACATTCGTGAGGACAAAGATAGCGACGATGCAGCGTCCGCTTCAACCAGTGTCTTCGAGCAGCCAGAATGCCAACTGATGACACATAGCCCCCGACCACCAGAAATGCAGACGTCGCCACATAACCAGGGAAGTCTCGACCCTGACGGCGTTGTCGTGCAGTTTGAGGACATGCTCTGGCCAACGGCAGAAACCCCTATGTTCATTGCTACCACAGCTGGCAGCGCTACCCATGCAAGCACCCGACGCAGAGGGAGCTTGGCGGCTACAAGGGGAATCAACAGCTTCCATAGTATTAACAGCAACAACAGCAACAACAGCAACGCAACCACCAGCGCCAATATCAACGATGGATTTGGTCCCCAGCATCGCCCTGAGAACACTGCCAACCAATACACAGGTGTCATGGCTTCATCACATAGTCTTTTCAGCACCACTGACGACGTTATGCACAATAGCGGTGCCATGACCCTATTCCCGGGTTTCAACGAGTCGAGCGTGTTCGCCGACATCGAAGCATTTGACCCAAAACTGGACGCATTCTCGGAGTTGGTCATGGACTTGTCATCTTTGACCGCCCTGCAGCCTCCATCCGAAAGTACCAGCAACACTGGCAATATTGCAACTATACCAGGTGACGTGGCGTCTCTTCTAATTCCCGACATACAGGCGACATCTTCAAACTCCGACAGAATGCAGACAACCATAAACGAACCAACAGGTTGCCTTGCGACCAGCTCCCTGTCCTCTTTATTCTCATACACTGCCTCATCTAGGACCCCCCCTTGGTCGCTAGTACCATTGCATCCGTCGTCCGCGACAACACCCTCTTCCATGTTTACGTCTTCGTCTTCGTCGGCAAAATGGCCGTGTGTGCGCGAGACGGCCGGTAGCAATGACAACGGCACCAGTTCTGGCGGCACGGTTGCCTCAGGCCTGTACGACAAAAGTCTGGCACGAGCTGTCGATCTTCTCAGATCGCTCTGTATCTCGGATCTGGTAGTTGACAGTGCCAGTGCTCCTACGCAAGGGGGCGACGCACCAACTAGATACATCATTCAAGAGAACCATAGGACCATCGATGCCATTGGCTCCATTTTGTCATCGTCGTGTGTTGAGGATGGCTTCTCGCTGGCCGTCTTGGCCATGGTGGTGCTCAAGATCTTCGAGCGATATGACGCCGTGGCGCGCATGTCGTCGGCAGAAGCCACTAGTAACACGGGTATGTCGAGTGGACCTGTACACACCCGAACTCGATCGATGGGTGGTATACAGAGCGCACACAGCGTCATTCAATCTCCCCTTGGGGGTACAAATGCCGATCCTTCATCTTATAAGCGCCACCAGCACCATCACAAGCACTGCTACGATACTATCACAGCCAAGCTGGTGTTGGGCGAGCTGCACCGCATGCAGCGCTTGATCAACGAGCTTTCGCACGAATTTCACAAGTATCAAGAAGACGGCGGACTGCAGGTTGAATGGAGCGGTGCCAATGGCGGAGGCGGCCTAGGACCAAGAGGCAGTAGCGACGAAGCAAAGTCCGGCACCGACACGGGTACATGGAGTCCACAGCGGCAGCTGGTGGCTTTAGAGACGCTTGCGCAGCTGGAGCGGGACATGCGACGGTGTCTAAAGACGCTCTCGGCAGGGATTATAAACTATCTGCGGCGGCGGTGACCTATGGGTTTTCATGGCTACTTTGAGGGACGTTAACACTGACGTTAATTTAAGTCAGGGTTAGAAATATTACAGATACACATAGGAGTATCTACTCCATCTGCACGGGGTCCTCCGCATCTACAAAACTGCTTACAAACCAAATCGTGACCGTCTGCACCGCTTCCGCTTTCATATGCATATTCTTACCTATGTTATGGGTAAGCCCTGTGTGGTCAATTTGCAAATACATACATAGTTCAAAGATTGAATAAAGGCATTTGTTACTACAAATTGGTCACAAAGCTTTCAGCTCAAGAAAGCGTTAAAATAAATTTATGATAAAAAAGGTTATAAATAAGAGTATATGGTATAAATCATGCTAAGTTATAGCTTCATATAGGATAAATACTAAATTTGAGTAAGGCCTTGGATTTTATAATTAGTTTTAACGTGTATTGTAACAAGATCACAGCATATTTTTTGATTTGATTCAGCGTATATATCTTTTTCAAAGAATAAGGTAACCTAATCCTGCCCAAAAAATAGTTCCAGCAACTAGCAGCAGTGTCGTCTTTTCCCAGCCACCTACTATACGTTTCGGAGCCTCGAAGCTTACGGAAAACCCATCGACTACCTTTCCATCCCGGACAAACTCCTCGGCCCAGCCAATAGTCATCCTAGTCCAGTTAGGCACAAACGCTAAGAAACGACTGTTCGCTCACATACAAGCTCTTCCGAGTGTCGGCAAAGTTGCCATGATCGCGGGCCAATTTTTCCTTATACCAAGGATCTTGCTTCATGCGCTTGTAGTCGTCGACAGACCGGAAGACAACCTGGCTAAAGCAATCGACATCCGAGGTGTTGACCATTTGGGGGTCAATCAGCTGCTCCACAAGCTTTCGCGTGGCAGTGCTGTTATGGATCTGTGTCCAGCGCTGAATGCCGTACTTGACCATAAGGTCCTTTGTCATAGGGGCCGACACGTTTATCATGTGGTTGTGGTAGTTATCTTCGCTCATCCCTGGCTTGCGGTAGCCCAGGATGGTTAGACAAAAATAGCGCGGCATTGTTGGGATGTTGGCATGTACAGGATGGCCTGAAATAAACAGGATGCAGCGTTGCTGGGTGGTGGATTATGGACAACCATGGAAAAGCAAACGGAATCGCCAGTTCCACAGACGCTCCCACTGTCGGTGTTCAGCACACCGACACTGGCAGTTGTGTCTGGATCAATTCTTTCTGGTAAGGTTGTTCGCATGCTTTTCCACTGTCATACAATGCTCATAATCTTTAGGTGCCATGATTAGCCTTTCGGCATTCACTATTCCCGTGTTGCTCAAAACCAACGTGAATAACCCGCTCCATACCGTCCGCCAATGGTCCGTTCTTTACTCTTACGGGCACACCTACTTACCGAGTCTTGCTGTTGTCACGTGCGGACTTCATTTCCTTTCTAGCGTTAATGGCCCGACCAAGGACAAAGCCCGAAAGCACCTGCTAGCCACCGCATTAACCATCAGCATTGTCCCTTTTACTTGGTGTATCAGGGCACCCACCAACAACATCTTATTCGCGATCGTGAAAGCTGGCACAGATGTGGAGGCGGCCCGGGTGTATGAGTTAGCCATGCGGTGGGCCTGGCTACATCTGGTTCGGTCTCTGTTCCCGTTCTTCGGGGTGTTTGTGGGGCTAAAAGCACTTCTAGGGTAGTGCGGGGTAGTTAAAAGAAGACGAATTTCTAGCACATGCGGAGTAGGAAATCCGCTATGCCCGTTGTATCTTAATTTAGTTCACCGGGTACGGAGATTTGCTTTTATGTATTATTTCAAATCAAAAGTAACCCCTATATTCCGATCTTGTGGCATAGCACCGCGAAGTTTGTCGTGGATGATTAGGTAGTTTCATTGGTTTCCCGCAGAATCAACCCGACTTTCAACACGTCCGACTCTGGCGTTAGCTGATCCTGCAGAGCCAGCAGCTCATCGACGTCCCATTGTGCCCACACAAACCGCCCGTGCAAGAACCCACTCTCGGACCCTGCTAGCCACAGCGCAAAATGCGCCGGCAGATCGATATCCTCCCAGTGCTTGGCATCCTTGCTGAAGATCCCGCCGAGTACTTTCTCCGTGCCCGGTGTCCAGATGGTCCCTGGGTGAAAGGAAATTATCTTGGTGTTGCCATCGTCCTTTCTTTCGGCCGCAAAGTGCTGCATGACCTGTGTTGCTGCTGCCTTGCTGGGCCCGTAGCCGATGCGATAACCCGAAAGCTGTAAGGCGACGGACGACACGTGCAGCACCGTCTTGCGTATGGGTGTGGGCTGCGACAGGTAGGCCTTGGTCAGCGCAAAAGGACCGATGATGTTGGTATCAAAGGCCTCTTGCACTTCGTCCACAGTGATATCGGTGCCAGCTGCCCGGCGGTGGGCGACGGCTGCATTCAGCACTAGAACGTCGACAGTCCCTAGCTCCTGTAAGATGGCAACGACACAGGCTGTATCAGTGATTGAAACAGCATATATCAGAATCTGCGTGGCGGGAAAAGCCATATCCAGTTCGCGTTTGGCTATTGCCTGGGCGTCTGCCGAGCGGGACAGAATAGCAATGCGTGCAACGCCCGTACCAGCAAATGCTTTAGAGATGCTATAGCCCACACCACTGGCACCGCCGGTGATTAAAATGGTTTTGCCGTGGTCCTCAAATCCATGGTGATTGGCTATGCGGCCGTACGACGATGTGTGGTAGGTCTTGGTGAGTCTGGGAAGGGATTGGAAGAATGACATTTTGTGCGTTCGTTGTAGATAATAGATTGATTCGATATGGTACTGTGAAAGAGCATGTCGTCCCTGATGTCAATATATACTATTTGTGTCGGCAAAATAAACGACCGATCGGGATCTGTCATTAACAAAGAAAAAGAACACCCGGATAACAGAGCACAAGCGAGTTTAAACTTGGTCTCAAATCCCTGGTGCGATTTATGCCTTGCAATTTCTGGCTCGACACTAAGAGAAGAGAGCAGTGGCGTACTATTCATCAAGCCACCAGCGGATATATAATACCTTTCTTATATACACATAATAAACCCAGTAAAATTATGTTCAAGCCCTGTCCCCTACTTTCCATGATGCCGATTATACCGCACACTTTCTTTCTTCCTTATATCTTCCTGCCTCGGCCGATTCCTCGGCTGCTTCATTCGCTTTCGCGTCCTTCTCTTCGGTCTTCTTTGCCCATGGTGCAGCCACGCTCTTCCATTCCAGGGCGCAGGCACCAGGGACACAAACACACGACAGGGCCATTCCGATCTGAAAAACTACACGCAGCGAGTCGTTGTAGGCGACAAGTCCGGCCTCCTGTAGGTTGGCCGGCAGGTTGTTCAACAGCGTGGTTGCACCACTCTCATATATGAGACTCGGGTCAATAGGGCCTCCCGTCAACTTGGACAGTCGGCTAACGAGCTGGGTGGCAAGCACGTTTTCACCTACTGACACAAAGACAGACGCCATAAGAAGGCCGCCAAAGAGAGCAGTGGCGAAACCTGTGGGGGCATCTTTCTTAGGCAAGACCGCCTGGATGGCGAGATTAGGAATCTGGTAGACAAACCCGACGCCAATGCCGTTGACAATCTGGTAGCCGATCCATTTCGACATCGGTGTGTCGACAGTCCAGGTAGAGATGAGACCGCCGCCGATGGAAGAGAGGACGGCACCGAGGATAGCAAATGGCACATAGTACCCTATTTTACTGGTCAGGATACCTCCAAGAATCAGGCCGACAATGGATGAGGCCATGAGCGGAATAGTGCGGATTCCAGACTGCACGGATGAAACGTGCGTGATGGCCTGGAACCAGTTGGGAATGAAATAGACTTTGGCTTGTTAGTAGGAGTGACGTCCGGAGTGAACACTGAAGTACATACTGAAGACAAAGTTAGAGCAGCTGAAAAATACAAACAGGAACCAAGCCGCGACGACGCTCCTGTTGCGGAATAGATACAGGGGAATGGTGGCGGTGTCTGGGCAGAACACTTGGATGAGGCCAAAGCCGATCAGGCAGAAAATGCCAATGATGAGAAGAGCAATAACGCGACCATTGTTCCACTATATGCAACTAAGTTAGTACGCATCGACAAGGCACCGGTTGCAGAGGCAAACAACGCACAGCATATGTCTGGCCGCCCCACTGGAGAGCCAGCAGGATGCAGATGGCTCCAGAAGCCACCAAAATGGTCCCGGGGAAATCCAGCTGCCGCATCTTCCACTTCAGGGGTTTGTTTTTCAATTGACGTTGCTGGGGAATTTCGAGGAAAAGAAGAATGACAATCATGGCGGCACCACCAATTGGCACTATTCGACGAGTTAGCAGATGACTATCAGTAGTGCATATATTCGGGCCTCACGGTTCACATAGAAACACCAGCGCCATGTGACGCGTGATGTAAATGCTCCTCCGATCAGGGGACCTCCAATTTGTGCGACAACCTGCATCATACCCATCTAAGATTGTTAGTATATTACATTTCTAAAACAAGTCTTGGTTGCTCACTGCCGCAAAGAGCTTTGGCTTGTGGTGCAGAGGCACCACGTGAATCATAGACGTCATCTGTATTGTCAGTGTATGCCAATCGAGAAAAGAAAAACCAAATCATAGGAAAAACGAACCGCCCCAGCAAAAATACCAGCGGCACCGATGCCCGCGATGGCCCGGCCGATGATAAAGGCAATTGACTTGGGTGCCGAACCGCAGATAGCCGAGCCCACCTCAAATGTAAGGACACTGAGGAAGAGGGTGTACTTGACGGAGAAAAAGGTAAAGACCTTGCCAAAGAGCATCTGCACGGCACAGCACGATAGCATGTAGGCGCTACCGTACCAGCCGTAATCGTTGAGGGCGTGAAACTCGTTAGTGATTTGGGGGATGGCTGTTGAGACAATGGTACGGTCTAGAGCCACGAGAAACATGCTCATGAGAATGCCCATCACCACGAGGAGAACCTTCCAGCCAGACATCGTTTCCGTCAGAGCTTTAGTGTCTTCATCCGCATCCTGAGGGTTGCTTGTCTTGGATCTTGAGATACAGGTTTCAAAGTCAGTTCCAGCAGCAGTGGCTGCAAGTTCGGATGGTGCAGCCGTTGCATGTTGTACGTTTCCCGGCAGATAATTGGAAGTCATGCTTTGGGTGGAAGTCAAATTCGCTAATGTATAAGGGAGTTGGACGCAGTATATTAACCAGCAAAGACCGGGAAAGCAGAAAGAAGGAAGTATGTGCCAGGCTTTTATTTTTGAGCGCAAATATGTCTACGTTGCTCTGCCTTGTTCTGTTCCTAAACCTCGCGTGGTGCAAGTAGCTTCGGACATTAGGAGCTGCGAAGAGTCCTTTTGTTGAGCACAGCCCTGCAGAAATCTAACATAGCTGAACCGTTTAGGATTAGTGTGCAACTATCCTGCAGGGATGGGCCCACTTGTTGAAGACATGCCGTCATTACGGAGCATAGGTATTAGCAGGAAATGCGGTATCACTTGCTCTGTACAGAGTATATGGAGCAAGAATGTACTCCGTCTATTTGTGCTTAGTAATCACATTATGCTAATTCTATTGGCAGTTGTGGCCGCGTGGTATGTCTTACTATTCCGTACATAGTAATATAGAAATAGCGCGTTGAAGAAAGACGAGACCGACTTTGTTACGATCCGGCCTCCTCACCTCTTCTCCCGGGAACTACGGCAACATTAATCAGAGGAAGTGCCCGATACCTAATTTACATTAGTTTATTAATCGGATACATAGCCTTTCCCCCGGCTTGAAAAACACGGTTACAATTTAAAATTGTGAAATATTATACTTTGTGTAGACAATACAATGGTAGGACAGAACGGTTTTGTTGCTGCTGAAGATGTCAACAGTGCTAATTACCCCAAGGCCTTAAACGGGAATCCTGCCAGCACAACATTCTTTTCCATCGGAGACAAGGATGAATTCAACCCGGAGAAGTGGGTGCCGTGTCTCCCCCCCCGGCATCCTGAGACCGGTATAAAAGTTCTTATTGTCGGTGCCGGCTTTGCTGGCTTGACCGCGGCGCTTGAATGCTGGCGCCAGAGACACACAGTGGTTAGCATTCTCGAGCGTAGTGCTGGCCCCAACTACAGTGGCGACCTTATTATTGTGCAGCCTTCAGCGCTCGAGATGATGCGACACTGGCCCTAAATGCGCGCCGAGCTCGCCCGCGACCGCGTCGATGCCGGTACCTACTACTACTGCTTTGACGGCGAGCTGATCGACGGGCCCTCGAATCCCAATTTCAACGAGCCGACCTTTGTAGCAGAACGTGCGGCCCGCCACGCCAATATCCCGGGCGGCTTTCCCGAGACCGGCGCCGTGCAGATTCGCAAAAAGTTTTTCTGCATGCTTCTACGGCAGGTTGCCTGTCTGGGCCTCAGAGTAGAGTATGGACAGCATGTCGAGAGCTACGAAGAGGAGGACACTAGCAAGAGCGTGGCAGGTGTAGTGTTAGCCGACAGGTCAAAGCGTCAAGCACACGTCGGTACGTTTTTTCTCTCCTTTTGTGGTTTCATTTGTCTTTCATTCCTGCTCACTCTTACCTTAAGTCATCGCTGCCGATGGAATTCACTCGCTCTCCGGGGAAGTCATGCTGGGCGACCACACAGCAGGCATGCAGCCGAGCGGCATGTCGGTGTACCGTGCGGTGTTTCCAGTCGAGCACGCATTTGCTGGCTCAGAACTGGTGCGCCAGCGCTGGCAGGGCCGTCACACGTACGAATTCTGGATGGGTAGCGGCATGCATATTGGCCTCTACGTGTCAGACGAGGTGGCCGCGCTCGGCATCACACCCCGCGACGAGTTTCTCGACCCTGCCAACGCTTTTGCCAACAATGAGTCATGGGACCCCCAGGTCAGCCCGGACGAGGTTGTTGCGGTCATGCAGCGGGCCATGTCTGGGAGCGGCGAGGGGAAAAATTGGCACCCCGTGCTTGAGGAGCTCGTTCGCACCGCTCCCGAGGGAAGCATCATCCACTGGCCACTTTTCTGGCGCAACCTGCAGCGCAGCTGGGTGTCAGCCACGGGCCGTATCGTTCAGATCGGTGATGCAGCCCATTCCACCGTGCCTGCATCGGCGGCCGGTGGCACGCTGGCTCTTGAAGATGCCGTCACCGTGGCCGCTTGCTTGCGGCGTGCAGGTTCGGCTGATAACATAGCACTTGGGACACGCATCTACAACATCCTGCGCTATGAGCGGTCGAGCTGCACGCAAAAGATGGCGTTTGTTAACGCGCAGACGCTGGGCCACACCACCGACTGGGATGAATTGCGTAAGGATCCGGCCAAAGCGCGGTTGCGGTATCCCAAATGGCTGTTCCGACACAACCCGGAGGTATATGTGGAGGAGAAGTGGGCAGCGGCGGTTGCTTATGCAATTAACGGGGTCGACTACCACAACACAAACATCCCACCCGGCCACCATTTTACACATTGGACTATCGAGGACATCAGTCGACAGATTGCGGAAGGAAAGCGAGTAGAGGATCTCCTAGATGGAGACTGGTCGTAGAGTCCTGTTCAGTCAATTCCATCTTCTAATACTTACATCAAATCGACACTATTATAAGATCCGGTTCTTATGTTAATGGTATTGCGTTACTACTCCGTATGTACGGAGTATCTAACTCCTTTATTCCAAAAAAAAAAAAAAAAAAAATGTAACCATTATTAGCAAGTTGTAACGCCCGCCTATTAGAGAAGACGCCGGCGCAGGCGACGCACAAGCCGTGCGCAGTATGCGCACAGCTTACGGAGTACTAAACGCGCATTATAGTCTGTAAGCGGTGCTTGTGGCGCAGTCTGCGTGGCGCAGTCTGCGCACGGGCCAAGTAAGAGCGAGGTCTCGCCTGCCCTGCGCACCTACGATATTCTGTCTGTAGCCTTCTATTTCCGTATCTTATTCTCGCGAAATGCGCGCCGTACAGTTGTACGGAAGGGCTGACAAACTATCTGGTTTGCTAGCTCCTTATAGGTGGTTTTTTTGGGTAGCGCCTTGCTTGCTAAAGAAGGTAACGTTCATCTCAACGGCTACGTGACGCATTCCTGCCGCGGCCAGGTCTATCTTCGAAGCTATGGGTTTCTGTGTAAACCAATTAATTGTCTTAGTAACTGCGCTGCGCGTAACGCTAAAAGCCTTTGCAACGGCGCCTTATAACTGGCTGGCGTATATAGCGCCATATATAGCAGCACGCGCAACCAAACTTAGCCATCCTTTCGGCCGTCAGAATAGCACCAAATCCAGCTATTTTGGACATCTTTTTTTTTTTTTTTAAAAAAAAAAATTATGGTGATTCTAAGTTAGGGTAGGTGCTAGAAGTTGAATGAGAAACGCGAAACTTCCGTACTTTTGGAGCCATACTGTACCTATAAATACCGATAAAACGACTTCAAGAATACCCTTTTAGTCTACTGTATTATTTTAAATTATTTTACTGTATAAAATTCGTCTCTAATGCTTTTTAAAGTATGACTTGTAGTACCTCTGTGCTAACATTCTCAAGCACGCCCGGCTTATTGTGTTGTTACCTAGGTTGACATGTTAATACTTGGTGCTAACTAAACTTATAGACAAATCAGTAAGATACTACCCTGGTTGCTCTACAATATTAAATAGCATTACTCCGTAATCTATAATTATTTACAATTAACTGACTAAACTTTGTTTGAAAACCCCCAACTATCGCCATTATGATTCTACAGCTAGTCGAATCAAAATATGAATTAAGTTTTGATTTTAATCATATCGGAGTTTAATATTTTAGCATTGCTATTACATTGTTGTTGCCCCTATCCTAATAGGAACACCAAACCTTACACGTAGTAGGCGGGGTTGTATAACTAACTCTTATCTCAACATAAGCTCATCCCTCAAGCCGCTCCTCCATCCAGAGTTAGAACTTTTCCGTTAATCCACTCGCCGTCCTTACTAGCCAGAAACGCCACCACCCGCGCCACATCCTCGGGAAAGCCGTTGCGGTTCAGCGGTGACGCAAATGCCGCCATCTTCTGCCGCTCTTCAGCCGTGTACTTTTCGCTGCCCGGGATGTAGCGATGTGACACGGTGTGGAACATGTCCGTGACGGTGCCGCCGGGTGCCACTGCATTAACCGTGATGTTCTTGTCGCCGCAATCTTTGGACAAGATGCGCACAAACGAATCGATGGCCCCCTTGGAGCCGGAATAGAGCGAGTGATGCGGCACACTGAAGTCGCGCGACGTGTTGGACGACGTTAAGATGATGCGGCCACCACCGTCGCCGCGCAGCGTGCGGTAGCCTTCACGGGCCACAAAAAATTGGCCGCGCGTGTTGAGATTGAAAATGCGGTCATATTCTTCCTCGGTGACGTCCTTGAGGTGTCCAAAGCTAACAACACCTGCGTTGCTGACTACAATGTCGAGCGGCTTCCCAAAACTTTCGACGGCAAAATTAAACAACCTGACCGTATCGGCCACATTGCGCACATCGGCCTGGAACGTGTAGGCTTTACATCCAAACATCTTGATTTTGGCAGCGACCGTATTGGCAGCTTCGGGCGAATGGGCGTAGTTGACCACGACGTCGGCTCCTAATTCTCCCAGCTGTAAGGCAATAGCTGCGCCAATGCCGCGACCGGCACCAGTTACAACAGCGACTTTGCCATCAAGGCGGCCGGGGATGTAAGGAGAGGTCATGTTGCTTGTGGATAGATGCAATATGAATAATGTTGCTTGACTAGGATAAATGCAAATAAATGCAAATTGTCAAAGCTGTAGGTTTAGATAACAAAGGGTGTTTAGATCGGGCCTAGGTATGTGTCGCGGAATAAGGTTCGGTACATTTTCGGGGATCTCATAGGTTCGGGCTATACGACGGACCACTACGACCTCGTAATATTCGATTCAGGAAATGTACACATTCTCAGTCATACGACACTCGAATCCCTTAATTTACTTGGCGACGTTGAAATATATGTTAGTCAAATGGTGCAGGAGGCATACCGATTCAGCACCATCTCTGAATATGGCTTTCGCAGAGATAACGCAAACGGCCACCAACGGACCGGTGCCACATTTTGAAGGTGACTTTGCAGCGGCCTCTTGTACGAGTCTGTCACAATGATAACTGATAGAGTCACAGATGTGATCAGCTGCCAGGCTGCTCTGTTCGAATGGGCAGAAAGCTTTGATACGAAAGATTGGGGCCGTCTCTCTGAAGCCATTGCACCTACTCTTCACGTCGACTACACAGATGTCATGGGAAAATCCTGGAAGGCCTTACCAGCGGCCGATTTCGTGCAGATGGCTTCGAACACCCATTTTCTTGGCAACGTGCGTATCAAGACGCAGCATCTTATCGGTGCCGAAAAATGGATCAGCACTGGTGCTGACACGATCACGGGCTATCACCAGATGCGCGTCGCCCACCAAAAGTACAAAGACGACGGTTTAACCGAGGTGCTACGTCAAGGGCACGCACATGGAAATGCCACTGTGCGCTACCGTAAGGTCGATGGGGTGTGGAAGTTTGCCGGACTGACGCCAGACATTCGCTGGTCGGAGTCTGAGTATCAAAAAAATTTCGACGAGGAGTAAGCAGTATTGTAGACAGAAATCGAAAGTGTTCTTGCAGTATGTGTCCGCTCAGAAAACCCGGAGATCCTGCCCTTGAATATCGAATCCGACTACAGAATGATGATCCCACCGCTGACAGAAACTACTTGTGCCGTGATCCAGCGGCTCTTCTCCGACACGAGCAGGAGAACCGCATCAGCAATGTCATCCACGGTGCCGACGCGCCCAGCCGCCCGCGTCATATTGATAAAAATCTTGTCTTGCTCGTCAGCAGTCGCTGCATCGCCCACGTCGTTACTAATGTCGGTGTTGACTGGGCCTGGAGCAATCGTATTGACGGTAATTCCGCGGCTCCGTCCGAGCTATGTTGTCAGTGAATTCGAATACACAGAAGCAGAAATAGAATGCATCGGCTGTTACCTCCATAGCTAACGTCGCCATTAGCGAGTCTGTGGCCGCTTTGGCTGCTGCATAGACGCCTACATTGGTCGGGCCCATGGTGGACGCAATGGAACCAATGTTGATGATGCGGCCTCCCGGGGGCATCTTGCCGAGTTTGACCACTGCCTGAGTCATCTGCTATTGTTAGCACCAGGCAAAATTGTCCGGAGACAGAATTAGCGCACGTATAACGCGCCAAAAACCATGACGGAAAACTCCTGCTGCAGTTGCTCAGGGGTTACGTCGACGAGATGACTGAAAGATCCCAGCCCAGCATTGTTGACTGGAAGTTTATTAAAAATAGGAAAGGTGCCACTGGAGATGAAAACGTACCCAGAATGTTGATATTGTCCACGCCGAAATATTGTAAAGTCTCGTCCACAAGCCGCTTTGCTCCCTCAGGGGTGTCGATGCTACCCCGGACCACAGCAGCACGGCCGCCGTTGTTGCGGATGCTCTCAGCCACCGCTTTGGCCCGTGGTTCTGTGGCCTTAGAAACGTAGTTTATAGTAACACTAGCGCCATGGCGGGCAAGAGTTCTGCAGATGCCGGCCCCAATACCGTTCTCCTTGCCGGAGCCTGTGACGATGGCCACTTTGCCGACTAAAGATAGGGGATTTGTTTGGATGCCACTGGCCACCATTTTCGGCATTGTTGCGACAAAATCGAGAACAGCAATTTCGCTGCTAAGAGTAAACACAAAACCAGAAATCGACAAAAGTGTTGTGTACCATTTCTCTATAGCGAGACCATGATATACCCTAGGCCATCGAGCCTTTTAATCTGTTCACAGGGGGCATAAGCCTTTTAAGCGACCCCAACAATGCCCCGTTCCCCACATCCCCAAATCTACACAGTCGATGCCCGAGACAGGTTCAGCCGCACGAGAAACCACTTCTTCATCCTGGCTTGTATCTCAAATGCTACCGTGCCGTCCTCGGCCAACTTGCGCAGCACTTCTTCGGTAAACGGCTCCAGCACGGTCTCGCGGATGCCGACGTCAAGGTTAACATGCATGTGGGCCACAAGCTGCTTTACCGTCACACTGCCACGACGCCTCCCCTGGTCTTGCTCTTTCAGCAGCCGCAACGATTCGACGATGCGCCGCTCACGACGCCGCTTTTGCTCGAGCTCCTGCTGGATCTTGCCATCGAGGTCGGCCACAACAACACCATGAGCCGGGTAGCCTTGGTGGCAGTCATGGGAGTGCATGATGTGCAGACTCTTCATCCAGACACCGAGATGCTCAAAGGTGGCGGTGCCGTGGCCCAGGATGTTGTCGCCTGTAAACATGGCCTGTTCCTCCTCTAGCACAAAGCACATGTGGTCATGGGCGTGCCCGGGCGTGTGGATGGCGCGAATCGAAGCACCAGGCACCACAAACTTCTGGCCGTCTGCAATCGGCTGCTGGGTTCTGGTGGGACTGTGCTTGTAGATGCGGGTTCTAAGATGCGGGTAGAGACGTAGGAGGTCCGGCACACCGCCCGTATGATCACCGTGCCAGTGTGTTAGCAGCACATGGCTTACGGTGATGTTATGCTCCGACAAGGTGGCCGCGATGAGCTCGGCCCACGTGGGGAATCCCTGACCGGTGTCGATGAGGATTCTTTCCGGCCCGGTGCCGATAAGGTAGGTGTTGGTTCCTTGAAGCGTAAACTGTTTGTTAGTTGACTTCCCATGATACATCCCATATCACCCCCGACCGTACCTTCTCCGGGTTTTGGCCCATCACACGAATGCCCCGTGGGCTGATCTGCTCAACATCTGCGATCGTAGGCAGAAGGGTCTGCTGTCCGTCGAGGTAGCCTTCGAATGCGCGGACATCGAGAGCCTTATTGATTTGCTTGTAGCCCCCAGCGGTTGATGCCATGTTGAACGACAGGGGGGCTCAGTCTTGGAAATCCGACCGTGTCAATTTCAGGGCTCGAAGCCGATTTTCATAAACGACGCGCGAAATCGAAACGGCAGCGGACATTTCGTCGTTGTCCTGAAGAAGTGTCCCGGGGAGAATACGAGCTACGTACAATGTGATGTTGGTCCTTGGCGACCCGATCCCGCGAGATTGTCCCGAGGGGGTTGAGAAAATCCGCGGCATATGAGAGCGAGTGAACCCCCTGTCAGTTAGGGCATCGACAGAATAAGGCTTTGTTGCCTTATAGTGAAGAGCCCAGCGACAAGGATAATCAGCCACAGGTATAAATTTTCCCATCCGTCCTAATCTTTCGGTTCTCGACGTATCCCCCAACCATGTCGTCTCACACGTCCGAATCTCTGCTTTCATCTGGACAGATGAAGGTGATATACTTCAGTTATGAGTTGCCAGAAGACCTCAGCGGTCTTCTGCGTCGGCTTCATGTTCACAGCCAGTGCAGGAAGCACCACATTTTGGCGCAATTCATAAGCCAGGCCACGCTAGCTGTGCGCGAGGAAGTCCAGTTGTTGCCAGCCTCACTACGCTGTCTGGTGCCACTGTTTGAAACCATATTCAGCCTCGCGGGCTACTCGGATCTGAGAAGCGGGCCTCTAGCAGGCTCGATGGACGGTGTTCTTCTCTGTGGATTTCAAATCGCAACCTTGATCGGGTGGGCTCTTCCCTACCTCCTGCGTCCATGCGCTTCTAACACGCTACCATAGATACTATGAGATCAACGGATTCCATGATGTCCACAGCGGAGACAGATATCTTTCTGGCCTCGGTCTTGGTCTGATCTCGTCTTTGGCCGCCTCGCTAGCCCCTGACTTGGCCAGTCTTCCTACCATTGGCGCTGAGGTGGTTCGGATAGCGTTCCGTTTGGGGGTGGTTGTCAGCGAGGTGTCAAACAACCTGGAGCCGATATCGGGACAGCCAAGCCACCATCACAGCAGCTGGGCATACGTCGTTCCCGATGTGGTTCCTACCGACGTTCAGAATGAGCTTGAGGTGTATCATGCTGAAAAAGTGAGTTCGCTGTCCCTGCAGTTTGAGCATCGTGGTTTCTGACTATGGCAGAATACACCACCATCCAGCCGGATCTTTATCAGTGCTCTAAGCCGCACATCTGTTACGGTCAGCGGACCGTCATCCAGCCTGAAGACACTGTTTCTAATGTCTGATTTCTTCCGTGGCCGCAAGTGGGTACATGTCTCTCATTTCTCTTCTTTGTCGCCATCAATCGTGCGCACTCACACAATCAGGTTCCCTTGCCAGTGTTTGCTGGCCTCTGCCATGCCAAGCATATTTACGACAACAGCTACACGGCAGAGATCATCCAGACAAGCTCCATTGATGTCATCGACACCACATTTACGCCACAAACGGCCATATTCTGCTCAAGCAACGGCCAGCCAATGCAAGCTTGGACGGCACGGACACTCTTTAGGGACGTCGTCTCGGAGATCCTCACGCAGTCGATCCACTGGGAAAAGGTGGTACAGGGCATTATGCAGACGGCGCGTGGGACCGCGGCGGTCAAATTCCAGCTTGCCATATTTCAGCCGTCGCTGGCAGACCACGAATTGATGCACACGCTAAACGCCGAGCTGGTAGGGCTTAAGACGTCGACGAAGAACCTGGCATCGTGGATCACGGCAGACGATAGCAATCACGAGACCACAGCCAACGACGGCATTGCTATTGTCGGCATGTCCTGTCGTCTACCCGGTGGCGCTACGGACACGGACACGTTTTGGGCCATTTTGGAACAGGGACTCGACGTGCACCGGACCGTTCCGGCGGACCGCTTCGATGTCACCACGCACTGCGACCCCAGTGGCAAAAGTCTCAACGCCAGCTGGACCCCGTACGGCTGCTTCATTGATGAGCCAGGACTGTTCGACGCAGCCATTTTCAACATGTCGCCACGTGAGGCCGTGCAGACGGACCCGATGCAGCGGCTGGCCCTCGCCACAGCGTACGAAGCACTTGAACGTGCTGGCTTTGTTCTCAACCGTACACCTTCGTCGCGAGAACCCTGTGTCGGCACATCCTATGGCCAGGCTAGCGACGACTACCGTGAGGTCAACACGGGTCAAGAAATTGGCACCTACTTCATCACGGGTGGCTGCCGCGCGTTTGGCCCTGGGCGCATTAACTACTTCTTTAAGTTTTCCGGACCCAGCTATAGCATCGACACGGCGTGCTCGTCGGGGCTGGCGGCCATCCAGGTGGCGTGCACGACGCTCTGGGCCGGCGACGCAGACACCATTGTAGCCGGTGGTGTCAACGTGCTGACCAACTCGGACGCGTTTGCCGGCCTCAGCAATGGGCACTTTTTGTCTAGTACGCCTAATGCCTGCAAGACGTGGGATAGCGAGGCCGACGGGTACTGCCGTGCAGATGGCGTGGTATCGTTTGTGTTGAAGCGGCTGGCCGATGCCAAGGCCGACAACGACACTATTCTGGGGGTTATTGGGGGTGCTGGCACGAACCATTCGGCCGACGCCGTCTCTATCACCCACCCCCATGCGCCCTCACAGGCCTATCTAATGCGACAGGTTCTGGCCCAGGCCGGCGTGGATCCCCTGGATGTGAGCTACGGTAGGTCCCCTCACAGCGTGAGATGTACATGCGATTCTCCTTCAGTATTGATGACTAATTGACAAAGTGGAAATGCACGGCACCGGAACGCAGGCTGGCGATATGCAGGAAATCCAGTCGGTGGCCGACGTGTTTGCCCCGACCAACCACCGGCGAAGCGCCAAGAGCTTGCTACATATTGGCGCTGTCAAAGCTAACGTCGGCCACGGCGAGGCAGTCGCTGGCCCTACATCCTTACTCAAGGTGCTGTTGATGCTGCAGCACGAGGCCATCCCACATCGGCATCAAGCACCAGCTCAACCCAGGCTTTCCGAAAGACCTAGACAAGCGGCACATGCACATTCCCTTTATAAAAACAGCCTGGCCACGCGCATTGGGAGATGGCAAGAAGAGGCTAGCTCTAATGAACAACTTTAGTGCTGCTGGTGGCAACAATTGTCTGCTTCTGGAGGAGGCGCCGGCGAAGACACCTTGCAAAACCAGCGACCCTCGACCTGTCCATACGGTCGCAGTCTCCGCCAAGAGCAAGCAGTCGCTACTAGGAAACCTCGAGCGCCTAGTAGCCTATCTCGAGGCCCATCCGCAGACATCTATGGCTAACGTCGGCTACACTACCACAGCACGTCGGCACCATTACAACCATCGCGTGGCCGTCGTTGTGTCCGATGCCGCTACAGCCACTGCCAAACTACGCACGCAGCTGACTTTGGTGGACGCCCTCAAGCCCATTCTGCCCATGGCACCACCCTCGGTCGTATTCGCCTTCACTGGCCAGGGCGCATCTTACCCTTCTATGAATGTTGAACTGTTCCATGACAGCCCGGCTTTCCAGGCCCAGATGCTGCATCTTGATGTTCTTGTCCAGAAGCAAGGCTTTCCTTCTATAGTGCCTGCACTCGATGGCAGTCACGTGCGAAGTCACGTCCATTCACCCGTGGTCACGCAGCTGGCTCTCGTCTGTGTCGAAATCGCCCTGGTGCACTACTGGGCGGGACTGGGCATTCGGCCGGATGTGGTCTTAGGTCATAGCCTGGGCGAGTATGCTGCGCTGCATGCGGCTGGCGTGCTATCAGCCAGCGATGCCATCTTTCTAGTCGGCAAGCGGGCGCAACTGTTAACGGAGCTCTGCGAGGTGGGCAGCCATGATATGTTGGCCGTGCGGGCGTCGGTTGAAGACATTGAAGCGGCCGTGGGCTCCGGTGACTACGAAGTGGCCTGTTTAAACAGCCCCCGGGACACTGTCTTGAGCGGTTCAGCAAACAAAATCGGCCGTGTCGCCCACGCCTTGGAGACCAGGGGTATCAAGCGCTTCCGGCTCGACGTCTCCTTTGCCTTCCACTCGTCCCAAACCGACCCTGTACTGGACCGCTTTGAGCAGGCCGCCTGTGCTGGTGCTGTTACCTTCCACCAGCCCACGCTGCCTGTTATCTCGCCGCTGCTAGGCCGCGTTATCTTTGATGACAAGACAGTCAACGCCCGCTACATCCGCCAGGCCACACGCGAGCCCGTGCGATTCCATGAGGCGCTGGGGGTTGCATACAATATGGGCATTATCGACGACAGCATGGCCTGGGTTGAAGATGGCCCCCATCCCGTCTGCCTCGGCTTTGTCAAGTCGACCCTAACTGCGGGCCCGGTGGCTTCGGTCCCGTCGCTGCGTCGTGGTGAGAACAGCTGGCAGACCCAGGCTCTTAGCCTGGCCGTGCTGCACAACGCCGGGCTGCCAGTCAACTGGGACGAGTTCCACCGGCCCTTTGAGCCGATGCTGTCCCTAATGGACCTTCCAACGTACGCTTGGAACGACAAAACGTACTGGCATCAGTACACGGGCGTCTGGGCGCTAACTAAGGGCAACACCTTTTACACGGACAAAGCAGAAGCCCAGAAGCCGCTCAGCCCGGCTAGCTCGGCCATTCAGACAACGTCTGTGCAGCGGGTCGTCCAAGACGTCTTCATGACTACCACTGCCAAGGTCGTGATCCAGTCCGACCTGATGCAGCCCGAGCTGTTGGCTGCTACTTACGGACATAGAATGAACAACTGCGGCGTTGTTACATCTGTAGGTCTTGCATTTGTTACTCTGCTCTCCTTCTTTATTTCTCTCCATCTAACTCTTTAGTCTATCCATGCCGACATTGCCTTTACGCTTGGCCGCTACCTGCTCGACAGGCTGCGCCCAGGTGCGCAAGACACCAGCATTGATATTGCCAATCTCCAAGTGGTCAAGGGTCTTGTTGCCTACAAAGACACTTCAGTCCCTCAGGTCATCCAGGTGTCTGTGGTTGTTGATGATGTTTCGACACTTTCCGTAGCTCGGCTAGCATGGCACAATGTCCAGGCAGATAAGACTTTAGAAGAGCTTCCCTTTGCCACAGCCGAGTTGCACTTTGGGTCCCCCGCTGGCTGGCTACAGGCCTGGTCTCCTTTAACTCATCTCGTCCAAGGTCGCATTGACGAGCTCACCCGCCTCGCTGATCTCGGGGTAGCCAACCGCCTGTCTCGTAACATGGCCAACACGCTGTTCGCTGGCAGTCTGGTCGACTACAGCGAAAAGTACCGCGGCATGCAGTCGGTTGTCCTGCACGGTCTGGAGGCATATGCCGATGTGACGCTGTCGACAGCCTCTTTGAAGGGCACCTGGACCATCCCGCCCGACTTCATCGATAGCGTGGCCCACCTGGCCGGCTTTGTCATGAACGTGTCCGACGCCCACGACACGCACGCCAACTTTAGCGTCACGCCCGGCTGGGGTTCTATGCGGCTGGCCGTACCGCTTGTGGCTGGGGGTCAGTATCGCTCGTATGTGAAGATGGTCCCGACCTTCGAAGACCCGCGCATCTTCCTAGGTGACGTTTACGTGCTACGTGCTTTAGACGGGGTTATTATTGGTGTCGTGGGTGCCATTGAGTTCCGCCAGTATCCGCGTCTGCTACTAAACCGCTTCTTCTCGGCCGATGCGCCGACTGCCTCGCCTGGATCGGCTCAACAGTCCACCAAGCCTGTTGAACCTGTGGCCCCTCCTCCTGTACCTGTTGTTCAGAGCACATCTGCACCAGCGCCGGCAGTTGCGGCAGAGAACAACACAGATAGCACGACGTCCAAGGCCATTGCCCTGGTGGCTGCCGAGGCTGGTATTGAGCTTTCTGAGCTGCAGGATGATGTGCACTTTGCCCATGTCGGTGTTGACAGTCTCATGAGTCTGGTTATTTCCGAGCGCTTCCGCGAACAGTTGGGCGTGCAGGTCCGGGGCAGCTTGTTCTTGGAATATCCGACCGTAGGTCACTTGCGGGCGTGGTTGGCTGAGTATTACGGTTAAGCTTAAAGAATGTGCAGCGTTTTTCTTGTTTTCCGTCTGTTTGATATGATAGCTTAAGCAAATATTTCTCCGTACGAAGTACACTCCGTCCGAAGTACGGAATAGTACACAACACTTTTCTGCTCACACTAGACCCTATTCAGCCTCCTGCTCCTCACAGTGCATCACGTTATATGACCGCCACGTACGGAGGTCCCTACCAAAAGTTCGTTCTCACCGCTTTTCTATAACTGCGGCAATACATAGTGCAGAGTGTAAATCATACGGAGAAAGCTATTAGCGATGATACGCTAGAGCTTAGTGGATACTATCGCTAATGTAACTCAATTACTAATATTTGTACAGGGCGCTTAGCACATAGAAATACGCTAACACTGCTGTAGTAAATACAGTAGCAATACATTACTAGCACTATATCCACCTTCTTATTTTGCCAAAGCGGTGAGAAAGAACTTTTGGTAGGGACCTCCGTATAGCCTCCTTAAACCTCCACCAATTTCAGTACAATCCACGGTGGATCCACTTATGCGCGATACAAATTAATAGATTAATAACACAAGACTCTCACGCCTTTAATCATATGGCCTGTCGCCTGACGTATCACGTGGGCACTACCAATTAGCAGCTGTCATGGCTGTGAATCCATAGCGTAATGTGCAGAGATAAGCTACAAACAGAAACGGTTTTGTTTGGTCTCGGCATTTGTCTAGCCCGTCTTCGTGCCTCTTTTGTTCTTTATCAGAGGTTTCCATTGCTCATGCATTCACGTCGTCCAGACGCCTGGCACGCAAAACCGGGCTAGTACCATAGCATTTTATCCCCCATCCTATCTCTGGCGGCAGCTTATTGCTTGTTGCCGCGCTGGCTTCCGGCACTATACGAGTACGCAGAGATGCGCTTCTCGGAGCGGCGTTCCCTCTTACATAAGAGAAGGGCGGCGTTATCTCTGCGCCACGGCACCCGTCTTTCCTGCTGTCACGGACATGGGTAACTTTTGCCTTAAATCACTATGTATGGCCAGCAAGGAAGGGCCGGATGCGGGAAGTTGGGTTATAATTCAGTAATTCCCCAGGATCTTGTCGGATCTCTGTTGTGCTCCCGCAGTCTTTCTCTCGGTGCTGTTTCCTGAGCTTTCAGACGGTCGTTCTGATTTTGTTTATCAGCCACAGACAGTCCTGCTTGTGTCTTACTTCTGGCGGTGAGCTAGCCGTGTGAAGACGCGGCACAGCCGAGATTCTTTTTTTTTTCTCTGTTGCCCATCATACACAACATGTCTGGATCGATCTCGCCGGGTGGCCTGACGCGGCCTGACGAGCGGAGCGCCCTGCTGCCCAAGGTCGCCTCGGCCGGTGCCTCGTCTGAGCGGCCGAGTGTGACCGGTGATGGCTATGGCTCGGATGGTGACGACACGACGGCGGCAGCTTCGTCGGATGAGACGACCGAGACGCCGTACCGGCTGTGGCTGGCCGAGATCTGGCTGCTGACCAAGGCGTCGGTGCCGGTGATCCTGGCCTACACGCTGCAGAACTCGCTGCAGACGGTGTCGGTCCTCATGGCCGGTCGGCTCTCGCCCGAGGCGCTGGCCACGGCCGCCTTCTCGTACATGTTCGCCATGGCGACGGCCTGGCTCATCGGACTTGGTGGCACGACCGCCCTGGACACGCTGGCTTCGAGCAGCTTCACCGGCTCGGCCAACAAGCACGACCTCGGCATCCTGCTGCAGCGCGGGCTCGTCATCCTGTCGGGCTTCTATGCCATCGTCTCTGTGCTCTGGTGGTTTTCCGAACCCGTCTTCCGTGCCCTCGGCCAGGAGGAGTTCATCTGCGTCCAGAGCGCCATGTTCCTGCGCTGCCTCATTCCCGGCGGCCTCGGCTACATCTGCTTCGAGGCCATGAAGAAGTATCTGCAGGCACAGGGTGAGTCTCCTTTTTCTCTTGATTCTTTCCTTTGTTTTTCTCACTTCGCCTAACTTTTCCAGCCATCTACAACCCCGGCACGTACGTGCTGCTCATCACGTCGCCCCTGAACGCGCTGCTCAATTACGTCTTCATCTACGTGCTGGATATCGGCCTGTACGGAGCGCCGCTGGCGACCGGCATCGCCTACTGGACGTCGTTCTTGCTGCTGGTGGCCTACGCCGTCTTTGTGCGCGGCCACGAGTGCTGGGGCGGCCTGGACCTGCGGCGGGCTCTGCACCCGGAGCACATGCTCCCGTTTGCCCGCCTGGCCGTCCTCGGCATTGTCCACGTCGGCACTGAGTGGTGGGCCTTTGAGATCGTCGCGCTGGCCGCTGGACGTTTGGGCACCATCCCACTGGCTGCCCAGAGTGTCATTATGACGGCCGACCAGATCATCAACACGGTGCCTTTTGGTCTCGGCGTCGCTGCTTCGGCTCGCATTGGCAACCTGCTGGGCGCCCATAAGCCGGCCGAGACCCGGCGTGCGGCCCATTGTGCTGCCGTGCTCAGCACCATTGCCGGTTCTCTCATCTTGGTCATCCTCATGAGCGTGCGCCACGTGTTTGGCCGCCTCTTCAACGACGACCAGCGTGTCATCGACCTCGTTTCCGCCGTCATGCCCTATGTCGCCCTCTTCCAGATCGCCGACGGACTCAACGGCAGCTGCGGTGGCGTCCTGCGTGGTATGGGCCGCCAGTGGGTCGGCGCTGCCGTCAATCTCATCAGCTACTACGGCGGTGCCCTACCCGGTGGCATCTACCTCGCCTTCCACGGCTGGGGTCTCGGCGGCCTCTGGATCGGCCAGTGTGTCGCCCTCTATCTCGTCGGCGCCTTTGAGTGGGTCATCGTCGGCCTGAGCGACTGGGACAAGGAGGTCGACCGCGCCATGGACCGTCTGCGTGCCGGTGGTGTCGGTGTCTCTCTGACCGCCGATGACGACGACATTGACGAAGCTGCTACTGTCTAAAGCGACGTCTGCGTGAGGGTTAGATTAGATTTGAAAGCATGTATAGACTGACAAAAGTGTAGATCCCCAAAATAGGGGAATAGCAGCATAAAGTAGGCTATCAGGTAAGGGTCCAGTGTTGAATGACTTTGTATATTCGTGCATCAGTTCTAGGCCGATGGGATGGGTGTGAAATCATGATCTTGAGACTGAATTGTGTCAAACGCAGCCAGACGCTCTTTCCGCAGAAGAAAATCTGTACATCCGAATCAGAAAGCACCTCTTCAGTTGGAAATTGCTTAAAATATATGCAAACCAGGAAAAAATATCTTTCCTGAAAACCCTCAACACGAGACAAGTGTTGACAGCATATAAGCACAGAGCTCACCTTAAGATCTTTCTTCGATATGCGTAAAATAATACTAAGTAATTAAGAACCCCAACACTATCGTTCCACAGTGTACAAGCCTATTCCGCAGCCCGCCACTCAAACTAGTTACGGCAGTGTCCCTGTTATACAATCGCCATAAAGCGGTACTCCTGCATATAATGCGTATAACACGGAAATGCACGTGCACCTTGTATACGCAAGTTTTTGTATTGATTATCACCATAGAAGACCCTGCAATGTTTCTGTTAAGAATAAACTGCCATCCGATGAATAATAGACGAGTACGATTACTAAACGGATGCGTGTTCATACATTATATCAGATTAGAGTCCTGATTACTCCGCTGGTCGGACTGCAACGAAAAAAAGAATTATTCGCAGTCATCCGAAGGCTGGGGGAGAATAACGGTCTACAAGCGGTCTTGACTCCCACGCCCGTAAACACGATACCCCGAGTGCCAGCTTCGCTCGTGTGGAGCGGCCACGGCGGTGAGTCCCAGGAAATTGGTGCGGCAGCTGTGTCGGTTGCGTCTCAATATAAGCCATTCACCTGATGGGGCTGAGTCAGCGATGTTTATCACGGAAGAAGTCGAAGAAAGCCTAATCCCATATGTTCCAAGAATTTTGACAGATGAACGCAGTGGTGAAGCCATAGATTGTGCCACTATTGCGGAAGTATCACACCGATTTTGTCAAACAAGCACCAACAAAGAGGAGAGGGCAAGCAGCCAGTACGCCTTGTTGCACGCGATCCTGTGGGTTACGGTGCGGTTTTACTACCGTAGTGCCCGCGCTAGACTAGTATACCATTTATAAGGAGAAGATCTCAATTATAATCTTCAAGCCTCCTTTCCTTATACTCTCTTTATAAAAAGGGCCATACACAACAGTCATCGGGGCTTAGGGCTGGGAAAACATTTACCGTAAAGCAGCTTCTGTTTGCCACGGGCTCTACGTAGCATACTCCAACCTTGCTTCTGATTGCAGAATACCTTGTCGATGCTGACCTGGCGAAGCGCCCAGCGTGGGCACACGCTCCGTCGCCGGATGGCGTAAATTCCCTAAGGGGTGGGCGCTGGTTAGGCAATGGCTAATCGAAGGCAGGCCCCGTGCTTGAATTGCGTGTTAAAGACGTAGTTGGACGTGTATCACGAGTTTTCGTGCGTGGGCTGCAAGACCGACAACGCGTCTTGCCTTCCGGTGCATACCAAGGTGCATCCTAGTAGGCGATGGCTAACCAACAGATTACTGAGGGAATTAAGGGCCTAGCCCGATACATCTGGCAATTCTTGGCAGATACCAATGAGCTGTTCCTACAGGTAGGAACTGTGAACAGCGTCGTGACTGTGCCAGCCGACTGCAAAGCGGTCGCTAAGCGGGTGATGGCACTTAGCGCCGTAAGTAAGGAGCTGGGGCGGGCTCTCAGCGAGGACAAGCTGGAACCTCCTGCCATTGACCAACGCTCGCGCCGCGAGTTCTTGCAGTTCGCCCAGTGGGCCGCCCTGCGGCTCGGAGTACTCCATCAGTACCGGAGCGAGCCGGAGCTCAACTACTCAAGCAGTTTGGCAGCTAACAGCTTCAGCGCATTCATGCATGTGGGAAACACTACGCATAGATTCAGTATTGAAGAAATTACAGATACGGACGAAGTTGTCGGCTTGCAGGACTATTCAGACTATATCATTAAGTCGGATCGAACTATCTTCGGTCTGTAATATATCTTAAGATACTAAATCATTTTCTTCAGTTACCTCTAGCTCTCATTATGCCGTTTTTGTCAGGCTTAGACCGTAACTATCTTTGGTTACAGACTAAACAAGTACTTGTACTCTCCATTTAGAACGCGTCTTTGAGTAGAACCGTCGTCTTTTTGAAAGGATTAACAGTAAAAAGTCGATCAATCCTTGTCCAACCAGAGGGCCGCAGATTATAGCCACACAACCTGGTCTGTTTGCAAACGACGCAGTCCTATGGCGAAACCAAGCTCCCACTAGCCATAGCCACTCCCGATAGCCTCCAGTGGCGCCACCAACGTCCTGTACCGGAAAATGCAGTGCCGCTGGTGGCAGGCTTTTCTAGCGATTGAAGCGAGGAGTCACGATGCGAGTCGTAAAGAGGAGGCCTAACGAGGGCGTCAACGCAAGACCAAACCATTTGTGCCCAAAGGATAGCCGCGGAGCAGTTGTAGTGATAAAATACTGTCCCCAGGCCGGGGGAAATTCAATGGCCAAAGCCAATCCTCTAGAATACAAGTATCTAGAATAAGCACTTTTTATAGAATTGATGGAAAGAACTTAGCTATAGTCTTAACAACTTTAGCCCTCTAAACTAAAAGGAGAAGTCTGTCTTGCAAAAGTTGCAGATCCTGCCAGGGACCATAATAATGCATATATAACAACTTGAACAGAGCCCGAAGAAGAGTTGGCAAAGAAGCAGTTGTTGTCGTTATCGCTGGAAAGGTTGTAGTGGCTCTCGAGGATTGCGTCATGCTCTCTTTCTACGGGAGGTAAATGGCCTACTCTGGCAATGATATCCGGTCGTTGAACAACTTCTGTCACCGTTTTCTCGCTTTGTGACAGACGCATACGCAGGCAAATGCATATACTGCGAAATCAGCGACATCGATTCTCCAAATAGCAGACAAACAATCGTATATATAGCGTTCCGTTTCAATGTTGACGGTCTCCTTCTGCATTCCATTACAATCTATATACTGAACACGATTACCGCTGCGTAATCACTCAACCAACTAGCCCTCCAATAACTGTTGAAAGCGAGAGTTACTCTGCTGAAGCAACACGCTCGACGAGGAAAATTCAACCAGGGAACCATCGTCAAAGTAGGCAATGACGTCGTAGTCCAGTAGGTTCTCGAGATGGTGATCCACGCAGAGAACCGTGTGGTCGGCAAACTCGCTCCGGATGAGCGACTGCATGACCTTGTTTGTCTCTTTGTCCATGCTGTCGTGGATCATCAGCCTTAATACAAACGAAGGAGAGCGAGATGGAATTCTACCTGCTGGTCGCCTCGTCGAGCACCAACATTTCAGCCTTGCTTAGTAGGGCTCGGGCGAGGGAGAAGAGCTGCCGTTGCCCGTGGGATAGGTGCAGATCGCCAATTAGCGAATCCAGTCCGCTGCCATCACTGCCCGGCCGATTGACGAGGTCCCAGAGCTGCACCTTGCGCAAGGCCGCCTGCATTCGCGAGTCCTCTACGACGCCGCGTGGATCGAGATTGAAGCGGACGCTGCCCTCGAAGAGCACAGAGTCCTGTGGAACGCTGGCAAAGACTGATCGGACGGCCTCGCGCGTTATTTTCGAGAGGTCAACATTGTCGATGGTGATACTGCCGTCGTCAAGGTCTAGCATCTGTAAGAGACAGAGGATGAAGGAGCTCTTGCCGCTGTAGCGATAAAAAAGGGTTTAGCACGTATATAGAGACTAGTATTGTTTGATAGCAGGGCCACATACCTTCCAGTCCGGCCGCAGATGCCAACTTTCGACCCGGGTAAGATAGAACATGTCACATCTTTTAGTACAGGTTTATCAGGGCTAAGTAAGAAGACAGCGGATTAGAGTAAGTATGCAATGTAAAGAAAAATGTGTAGGATGAAGAGGCAACTCACCTGTATGATGCACTAATGTTCTGCACCAGAATCGACCCGCTCTGAGGCCAGTTTGCCGGCGGCTGTACGACAGCCTCCCGCAGCTCCGTCGGACACTGTAGCGAAAAGGCCCGGATCCGGGAGACCGCACCGATCGACGTCTCCAAAAGCGTCCACCGCAGGACAAAGCCAGCCAGGTTTTGGTGGCAGCTTAGGATGTTCACGAGTGCCACGCCCGTCGTGCCGCCGGTCGTCTGACTGCGCAGCCGCACGGCAAAAAATACCACCAGAACTGAGACGCCCGTCAGCAGCATGTCCAGCACGAAGCCGAGCCAGCGCTGGATGCAGTTGAGCAGGTAGAACGGCCGCTGGGCACCGTCGAGCAGTTCGTGGCCGTGGCGGCGGAAGGACCCCTGCCAGCCAAAGGCGCGGATGGTGGCGAGGCCATCGAGCGTCTCGACAAAGAGTGTGTATATGGGGGCCTTGGCCTCGAGGTCGAGGTAGCGGAGTTGGCGCGAGGTCCGCAGATAGCCTTTTTGGATGACGTAGATGACGAATAGGCTAAGTGGCATGACCGTGGCCACGTATTTGGCGGTTATACAGACGACAACTAAGCGGAAGATAGCTGTACTCAGCGCTGACAGGAGGCGTCCCAAGAATGTTAGCGGTAACGGCAATGATAGGACTCAGCGGCATTCTTCACCTTCGGCAGCACTCATGCTGGTTAGGGTGACTTGGAAACCAATGAGCTGTATGTCCTGGCTAAACCGATTCAAGATGGTGCCCACGTCGGTTTGCGTAAGTAAGGACAATGGGGCACTTTACATGTCAGTCGTATGAGGCTGTTAAGGGGGGGGGTCAGTTTTCTTACTATAATGCACTTGTTAGAATAGTCGAGTGCAGTTTCCGTCCAGCTTGCGGGGCCAGAACTTGGACCATTTGCCTATGATAGAAGAAAACCGGATTAAGGACGATGCAAAGTAGTTGGGAATCGCCTCCTGCACCTACCAGCAAAAGAGACTGAAGGCTGCTAAACCTAACACGCCTAGGAAGATGTAAATTCCAAGATACATGCCTAAATTATGGCCAGGACGTTTCTCGTTTGCGGTCGACCACCAATCAAGCCATATAGCTGCAAGGTATCCGGTCAGAGTAACTCTTACAAACGTCACAGCTCAGACCACTCACTTGGAAAGACGATGCAGAAGGAATAAACAAATAGCGCGCAGACGGCGAGAATAAAAGTGCCTGTGCCAGCGAACTGGAGGTAGTACTGGTACAGCGAGATATCTCCCGTCTGCCGAGCAAGCTCTGCGACCCGGTCGGTGTTGGAAGTAGCCGGAGATGCCCGCGCCACAATAGTCTTCTCTACGCTTGTGAGGTCGTCCTGTTCTGCGGCTCCCGAGCCTGGCTGGCTTGACAAGGTCTGGACGTATCCCCTGACGCAACAGAGCTTGTCGTACGCTCCTTGTTGTGAGATGCGGCCAGCCTGATCGAGAGCGATGATTTGGGTGCTCGCCGCAAGCTGGTTTGCTGCAATATATGTAAGATTCCGTTTTTGTCTTTCGTTCTTGTTACTTACCTCTGTTTGTGACGAGAACAGTAGTGATTTTCTGCTGCCGAAGAAGTCCGGAAGGACCGAAAACACGCGCAAAAACTTGACTCTCTGTGTTTCTGTCAAGACCCGCGAAGACGTCGTCGAGAATGACGAGTTTCTTTCTTGAATACAGGACCCTGGCCATCGACTATGGACGTTTTAGCGTGCTATGCCAAAAGGGAGAGGAAACACAACCTACCACTCGCTATCTTTGGCCGCCACTCAAGGCAACTCCCTTGCTGCCCATCTTGGTCTAGCCTCCATCCGGAAGCTGCTCTAGATCCTTCTCGAGCGCACAGGCATGAAGAACAGTCCGGTACCAGGTCTCGTCAAAGGCATGCCCCGTCATGCCCGTAATGTTGTCCCGGATGGTGCCAAACATCATCCACGGAGTCTGGTCCGAGAATGCCACCTCCTCGTACAAAACATTGATAACGCCCTGGCAGACCCTGGTCTCGCCGAGCATGGCCTTGAGTAAATTCGACTTGCCGCAGCCCACAGGACCAATGACCATCGCCAAGGCTCCGTGCGCAATGGTGATGCTGATATCGTGGAGGACCACCTTATCACCGTGGTCGCCCCATCCCATGCTTGCTTCAGACATGGTGATCGGGTCGTCGACCTTGCCGTCGCCGCGGCTGGGGCCTTGTTTGCTGGCCGATCTATTTGTTTCGAAATCCACCATGGGAATGGCCATATCAGTACTACTGCCTAGGCTTTGCGGAAAAAGCGTCGCGTTCTTCCCCTGCTGACTGTCTTTGCGGCAGGGCTGATTAAGGAAGTCCTGGATACGAGTCATGGATGCGACAGCGGACTTGAGCAGTGGAAGCGCCTGGAACAGAGTAATCAGAGGGGTCGAGATCAAGGCTAAGACGGCAATCGAAGTAAAAGCCTTGGAGGGCAATAGCGCGATGGCCCCTCTGACGACTGAGATGACGGTAAACGTGGTAATAGCAGTAGCCGGACCAGCCACAGTCATCACAAGAGCTTTGTGTTTTAGATGTTAGTCGCTAGCTGTTTAGGAAAAGTGGACGTCTTTGGGGTGGCTTCTTACAGACAACAATGCTAAGGACCTGGAGCTTGCGATAGTGCATCGCCTGCCGAAGCTCATCGATCCGTAGGCCCTGTATGACATTTTGCATCGGCTCCGTCCAGCCCATCATCTTGATGCTCTTGATCGAACCGAGCGTCGCTTCCGTGGCCCGGAGCCTCTTCTGGGCCGCCTTCAGCCATGCCTCCTGTCTTTTCTCGATCGGTTTTGTGAGGAGCAGCGTTCCAAAACCGCAGGCTAGGATGCGTCAGTCAGACCATCTACGAAGCTGTACCTTATCCATCCTTCCCTGCCAGACTCACCCAAGGCTAGAAAGGCAACAGCAATGCAGGCGCCTCCCAGCTGCGTCGCCAGGATGTAGATGGCTAAGCCCACCTCGAGCACGTTCGCCCACAGCTCATGCAGGTTCACGATACAGGTGCAGATGCGCTCCACGTCGGTGCTCATCAGCGTGCTCGACGACGCGTGCGACGGCGCGCCCAGGTCCAGGTCCAGCGTGCGCGCGTAGACCACGGCGATCAGGCTGCCACGAACCATCGTGATGGTACGATACGCCTGGTACCAGTACAGGCCCGTCGAGACGGCAACGCCCGAGTAGACCAGCGCAAATGCACTGATGAGGCCGTGGCCGCTGCTGTTGTTGTTCTCTGGTGCGGCATCATCGAGATACCGAATCAGGCTGCCGATCAGGAACGGCTGCGCAAACTTGAAGCCGATGGCGCACAGTCGCGGGAACACGGTGGCTGCCAGGGGGCGCCGCAACGTCCAGGCCAGCGTACGTAGCAGCGCGTGCGGCTTGTTTCGGGACGACGGCCGCTGCTCCGTTTCTTGCAGCTTGGCCCAGCTCTCCTGTAGATTGCGCTCCAGCGCCTCGGCGCGGTGTGATTCCTCCATGTCGTCAATATCGGCCAGGACCAGGATCTTGTGGTAGCCTGTGAGAAACAGGCTGTTGAGCCACTAGTACATGCTGCGGTTCACAATGCCGCAAAGGGCCTCGGCTTTCTCGTCGCGATACTGCGGCTTGAGCCAACGGCGCTTCTCCACCATCTCGAGGCACAGCAGGACCAGCTTGAGCGCTGTGATGGCCGTAGAGACACGCTCGATCGCGGAGTCCCGCCCAATCATCCATAGCGTCCGGCATAGAGCTGCGTCAAAAAGGACAGAGAGGAGCAGGTAGCTCTGCAAGAGCGTTGACGGCCGGAGGGCCCGTAGGTGCTCCAACGGCGATAGAGCCAAGACAGCACAGCCAGCCAGCACGGAGAGCGCGGCGGCGGACGTGGCAGCACGGGCAGGGAAGGGAGGCGACGCGACCCATCGTACGAGGAGATACAGCTGCAGGGTCGTATAGGTCGTCGCAGCCAGCTGTTTGACGTCAGCATGGATACCTATGTTTGTGTGCTCACATTTATGTTTGTCTCCTCTCAAGGCCAGATCTCACAATCTTCAGCGGAAGGAGCCAGCCGCCGCGCGCCTTTGGAGATGCTCGATACAGTTTATAGATCCTGAACGGTACCAGGAGCACGAGCACGGCCGAAGGCACAATGGCCAGAAACAACTGCTCAAAGAAGACGGTGAAGTCGAAGCCGTCTCGACAGTCGCGAACTGTTGGGCCGAAGGAGTTCTCAACTTCCTCTCCACACCACCGGAGAGACATGATTGGGTCTTAGTGGAAGCAGACTGTTGTCTGTCTCGCAGGTGGTCGGAGATTGAATGCGCAGTGTTTGAGTGGATTGGGGCAGTTGCATCTCAGGCACGGGAGGTACCCCCACGAGCCATGAGTCAGCATTTTACTGTGGGCAAGGATGGCGAAATGAGTTGTCCTTATCTGCACCGAATCATTCTGCATGACGCGAGACGGGGAGAGTAATCAGATCCAGGAAGTAGTCCAATTAGCGGCTCAGCTTCGTTGTTATAACGGTCTTATAGGACCGACGTCTAGATTTGACAGCCCGGCGGTAGTACCACGGAAACTTGTTCATCTCAGCCTCGACGCAGAGAAACCCGCTACTATTCCGATGCGAACTCAGCCTCGCTCAGCCTCCTTTAGAGGCCGGGTCCTCGGCCTAGACGCTAGACAAGCATCACACTACGGGATTGTTCGACGAAAGATGCGCCTGATTGAGATGTATAAGTTGTCAAGATGTATATGTTTTGTGCCTCTAACTCCCCTTTGAACGGTCGACCCTTCCTGAGTATTAGTGGTCCATGCATGTGTATTATGTATTCCACACTGCACTCCCCCTCACATTCTGGCCGCACCGAGGACGACTTTGCTGGCGTCAAACTCCACCACGTTGCCGTCGGCGTCGGTCATGGCAGCCACTTCTGCAGGCACCTCGCCCTGGGCGTTGCCGCTGTCTACCTGACGCTTGACGAAATCTGGACAGTCAGCGGGTTGAACGGTGTGTAAAGAACATTTGGGCTTTACATACCCTGGTGATCCTGCATAGAGCTGGCGACGGCGACAGACACAAGAGCCGCAATGCACAGAGAGAACTTCATGTTGGCTAGAAGGGTATGGTGTTGAAAAAAGCTATCGGCTAG
Source organism: Grosmannia clavigera kw1407 (assembly GCF_000143105.1). Classification (NCBI taxonomy): domain Eukaryota; kingdom Fungi; phylum Ascomycota; class Sordariomycetes; order Ophiostomatales; family Ophiostomataceae; genus Leptographium; species Leptographium clavigerum. The sequence goes on along the minus strand of NW_014040797.1, from coordinate 1,278,149 downwards.
CGACGAGCAGAAATAATAGGTAAAGCAGAGTGCTTGGCTAAACCGGGCCAAGATAGAAGATATAGTCAAGAGTAGACAGATGAGGATAAGATGTAGACAAAGATGCAACTGCAGACTGCAGACTGGTCTTCCTTTTGTATTGCTGCCAGGCCGCACTGGCCGGCTATATGAGGAGAAGGCGTTTCAATGGTGCACGTTTCAGAAGTCTCAAATGCGACCCAGTCGCCAAAGCCAAGCCTGCTGTCATCCGGTGTGTAAGTTGACCGTCATAGCAAAGGAGTAAGGAGTCCGTGGATGTGCATATTCTGTTTGGCCTGCCGACGATCAAACGCTTGCGAAAGGGGTGCTGGAGAAGCTAGGGCAAACATGGGAGGAAAGTCGGATTGTCGTAAACAAGCTCGGAAAACAGGGTCTGCCGTGTCTCGAAATAGCCCGATGCGACCTGCAACACGGGGTTGACAGGGGAAAAGTCCGCCCTGTAATTAGGCTTAAACGAGGGTCAGACATCGGCTGCACAAACGACGAAAACCGTCAGTCTTTCCTTGCGAATTCCTCGTCGTCTTTGGCCAGCGCTAGCTGCGTCACAGCAGTGTTGCAAACTCTCAACTTTAACTGCAGCCAAGGAAGCTTAAAACGTGTACCTTGAAAGGCCGTAAACAAGTCCCTGCAGTCTGCTAACCTTTTCAGGTATCGCGCATGGCTGGCTCCACTGTATACTGTGCTATAAAGTGCAGCAAAGTTTGGAATCAGCGCCTATCGTAGAAAAGTTGGGAAGCCTTGAATGTTGAAGGGACACCAATCAGTCTTCAGTTAATTACTTAGTGGATACGGAGTAGGTAGCGAAGTAGTCTCGAAATAGACTGGGATTTAGGTCGTTTTTGTTATAATCTATAAAATCCAACTCGTCCAACTCGTCGCTCGTTAAGTCGACAACCATTTTCTGTATCATAACACTCTCGACAAATCATACACCCACCTACTCTAGAAACACCTCTCGGACGATTGCTTGCCGGGGAGTTTTCCGTAGATACCTTTCGTGTCGATGTGGTGTGCGCTATGGGCATAGCTAACCTGGTACTTGTCCCAGTCCTTGTCTTTATCCCTGTGATCGTTTTCGCTGCTTTCTCTGTTCTCTCCTTGCATCTCCACCTTGACTTCGTAGACATAGTTCTTCTAAAGCGGAAAGTCTGCCGTTGTTTGTCCTCGTGGTACAAGGAACATTTCTATCTATCTTCCTTGGTGTTCACGTCGCTCTCTTGCTTTCGGTATCACCTGCAGATAGTCACCCGGATAGAGAAACTCGAGCCATGTTGAGTCTGGGCCTCCCATTTCCCACTTGTTTACATGCTCTCGCTTCACAGGGCTTGCTGTTACATTGTGCTGGAACGTCTTGGCAGGTGCGCGCTCGTAGAAATCGGCGCTCATGACTTCGATATCGAGATACGATTACGACGCTCCATTCGCGAACCCTTGGTCGTGCGACACAGTCGTGATAACCAGACGCCGCGCCGCCGTCGAGTTTAGCACTGTTACTTCTAGGTACGGCTGACGCGGACAGTGCTCGCCCACATCAACGTGGTCTGAGCGCGCGGCCGACACCGTCCAGATTTTCACTTCCGGAGCAGGATCCCGCCAGCAGCATGGCTGGTCCAGCCAGTGTCTTCTTTTTTTTTAGAGGGGGCATTTTGGGACGAAAACGATGTTTCTGCTTTACTGATGAAGGAAGTGGGGAGATAAGCAAAGAAGCGAATGATTAAGAACAGAGTATTAGTTGTCTGAACAAAACAAAAAAAAAAAAAAAAAAAAAAAAAAGAAAGGTAAGGAGAAAGATGCCCAATCTGCATGTATAACCCTAATGCGAGCCTGAAAATATAACGATTGGCCAAAGCCCCTGCACGATGCTGCAAGTGAATATACGAATGACGACCAACTTCTAGTTTCCTCTATTCGAAGTGGGAGAAGATAAGGGTTTTATGCAGTCTTGGTATCTAAAAGTTTGATTCATATATTTACAGGTTGTTATTTACTAGTGTACGTAACGTGCTTCCAAGCCTAGCTCGTAGTATCAAGAAGTCGCTATAGAAGTGTGAGCAGAAAAGAACCCTCATTTATGGTCAAGTAATAAAAATCAAAGATCAAATCGACTAATTGGCGGAGGTCGAGGTTCATACATAGGCATAATCCGGGCGCAGGCGGCCAGCATTCGATTTCATCGCGAAACTGACATGAACGGCTTCAATCCACAGCCACGTCCCTTCCACTGCCACATACGATATTGAGCGATGATCTGCTTGATGATGATGAGCCTCTCGGTGCCAGTTACGATGGCACAGATGGCATCGATGTGCCACATGAGTGGTAGCCGAATCTAGAGGCGGCTGTTTTTATAGGGGAGCGAAGTCGAAGGAGAGAAGCAGCCGGCCTTACACACAAAGACCCATAGGATAACATATCTCCACACGACGAGCAACAGACATCTATCTTCCACACCACCCACATTACCACAATGGCGACTACAGCTAATCCGTCTATGCCAAGCGAAGAGTATAGGTAACGGATAGAGGATTATAATGTTGGCCAATGTATTCCCCGGGTTTCACGTCTGGGCAAATAACTCGTATATTGTTTGCAAGTTCAACATCAAGCTTCAATGAGAAGTAGATACAAGGCAGCAATAACAAAGTAGTCAAATACGCCTAAAACAAACCAATGTCATCAATCCCGAAAAACAAATGTCCTTCTTACACTTTAGCTCTACGTTTCTTTATCTGAGAACCTTAGTCCTCTGTTGTCCTGCCTTCCCTTTGCTACCTGGTAAAACCCAACGCCTCTAACTCAACCCTCCTACGTTTCTGCTTCCTCTTCTGCTCGCTGCTCTCCCCCGTTCTTCCGTTTTGTGCCCTGACCTAGCTGCTTCCTCGGACATAACTTCGGTAGCGTTGCTTCTTCTGCCGCCAAGTAGGATTCGCACACTCATCGGTCTTTGAACTCCTGACGTCACCATCTTCTTTCTGAGGCATGCCCCCTATGTTTGCCAACAGTAGGTCTCGGCCAATCAGACCGATCCGGCAAGCTCCGCCTGCAGCGATGCTACCACATACGAATCACAGTCTACGACTAGGTAGTGCCTGAGCACAATAACGAGGGTGAAACATCTGACCAGGGGCAATCCATACGTAGTACAACGAGAAAACCAGATTCTCAACATGACCTGCTCTGGTCCCTTGCCAATCCCGGCTAGCTAGTCCTCTCTTGAGCTCGCTGCCAAGTTGGTGACAAGGACCCCGTCGACATCGCGACCTGATGCTAAAAATGCGACTCTATGACCACGGGGAAGCCATCGAGAATGAGTCGCAGGATGGAGCTGTCAAGGGTTTCCGTGGCACCAGCCAGAGCGACATGGGCAGACCCGATCTCAAGCGAAAGAAAACAAAGGCGAGTGTTTATACCCACTAAGGGACGATTGCAGAGACAGCGTTTGCACCAGTAGAAAGAGCACATCAGAATTGGCGTCATTTGTCGAACGGCCCTGAGATATCGGAACCGAGCATCGGGTCCGCTGCAGCTATACGAAGACAGCAAGGACATATTGCTCATCTCTACTACCTGGCATACCGTGCGGCACAGCACCAAGCTCGTCGACGTGGGGAAAAAGGAGCGTTTGACTCCGCCAGCCAAGAGGAGTGGACGACCCGCTTGCTCTGACCCTTTCAGTCTCTGCATACTACATAATGCCGAGAGCGCGCCTGCTGGACGGCCAGCGATGACAGCCTTCTCCGGACAGTCTGGGCCGAAGACGAAGACAGCTGCCGCATCGTGATGACTATTCGGTCGGGCTCCCAGAAAGATACGAAGGCCATCGCATCTTGGGCAGAAATGGGAACCGATGGCGGTGTGCTCCACCTGAGCGGTCTGCTGACGATGGCAAAGGCAAAAAAAGAATGAGCAATGCGGCGGTGTGCAAGGATGGACACTGGTGGCTCCTACGACGTACAACGGCTATTGCATTCGCAGCCGGGCGTCTACATAGTACGCCGTAGGAGCGTAGCGCTGCCACGATGTGCAGCTTTTCGCCTAGCAAGACGCGTCCCCACGAAACGGCAACGTTAATAACGTTCCCCGACGGTACCATACTTGAAAAGTCCACAAGACGGGTCCCGATCTCAGATACGATGCGCCCTGTAGCAAGCTAGAGCCGCCTGGTTTCGTCTGGTTTCGTCTTGCTTCGCCTCGCAGGATAGATGGTGAGATACGAGAGTACTTCAGACATAAAGGCTGATACGAGGAGCTCTGTGCTGAAGAAGTGGCCACCAGATACACAATACGAAATGCGCAATTGCATGCAGGCGACGGCTACTATGTATGGCTGACCTTTGGCGCTTGGCCGGTCCCTCTATGGAGAAGGAAACGTGTCGAAGAAACAGCGAGGCCGTCTCGCACGGCATCAGCCCATGTCCCCATGTGGCTGGTGGACAAATATGGAGCGTACTCGCGAGGCGGCTTGGCTGTGCTCCTCTAGGACGAGGCAGCCTGAGCCGTGCGCCGTAATCAAACTATGGCTGCAATCATAATAGCTCCACCAGTGCTATTCTCAGCCCTGGGTAGCTTCAGCACAAATCCGGTCCTGCACTATTCTGCATCCGTTCTTGCCCGGGCTCCCTCGCGAGGCCATCTCTTGCTGGGCTGGACTGGACTGGACCAGCTGGGCTTCCCCCAAGCACGAGTGCTCGAGTGGTGTGCCTAAGAGAGTGATCCTTACACGTCTGCCGTCTGATATGCTTCAGAAAGGACGAGGCTCATGGTGGAGGACTGGCTGATAAGGCTACTTGGTACGGAGTACGGAGTAGAAAAAGACACAATGCCTGGGGGGTCAAAGGTGGTGGTTCGGTTTGCTCGCAAGAGAGACGGTAAGGCCCAAGTGGTCAAAGAGTGAGGAGAGGGGTGGAAGACATGGGGGAACATTGGGTGGGAGGACGTCCTAGCTCGAGGAGAAGGGGTGGACTCAGCCACGATGCCCAGTGTAAGAGGAAGATCTTTTGGCAGGCCGTCAAGGTCTCGGCCAATGGTTCAGTGGTAAGACAAGAAACGCCTAGCGCATGGCTGCCAAGAGAAAGAGGGGCGGTATGTCGGGATTTGCGTCGCTGCGATGCTTCCGTGTCGGGGCAGCCATGATCCCGTGCTCAAACGCAGAGCGTAGCTCATTTTAATTAGATCGGACAATGAGCACTTTGTAGCAGAGAACAGCCAGACGTCCTGCACATGTCCCGAGTACGGGGACATGATATATTATGGGGCACGGCCAGCAGATATTGGCAACGATTCTCCAGTCCTAACTCAGTTTTGCCGGGAGGCGGAAACGAAGCGGGTTTTACGGCCCACTTGATGCACTGGATGGTATGAGAGGACAATCCACCCCAGTCGTCTGCTTGTTTGGCACCGAAAGTTGTGCGAGTAGAGAGAGGCCAGGCTGCCAAGTCGCCGGCATTCTGTTGGGGCTCTGTTTCAAATTTGGCAATCTCGTTTTCGGCCGACTGGTGGGACGCACAGGTCACACCAGCCTTTCTCCACGTTCGTGCACTGTTCGTGCTCCGTATTTCAGGCCTAGATGTGCTAGCAAGCTCGGAGAGGGGGGGGGAGGACACGCTGGTACTTCCTCTTTGAGAGTAGAGCCCTTTGCGGCCTTTACACGTACTATGTAGTACTGGCGGGCATCGTTCTGCACGTCTGGAAGGCTCGAGCCAGAGCTGCATATCCCGCCGAAGGAGAAAAAAGAAGTAAAAGGGGAATGGAAGGAAAAAGCACGTACTCCGTAGAAGCGAAATAAGAAAAACCAGACGAAGATGGACAGCGAGGAGACAGAATAAATAAGGCGAACAGTAGGACAAAAGAAAAGAAAGAAAAGGAGCATTTGCGGCCAGGGTCACATGAGACGGGCAGGATGCTTGCGTCAGCCTCCGGCACTCGGACGGGGCTGAGGCGAGCGAGCGAAAGAGGAGGGCGAGCCCAGGCAGCGGGAACAAGAGGAAGAGAAGGAGAGACAAATGAAAAAAAAAAGTGCGGCATATGTGCGAGACCGGGTGACCACCCTGGACGATCGATGCATGCCCAAGGAAGAATGGAAGCAGAGCAACGGAAGCGTGGCACGACCATGGCCTGTCTTCCGTCCGTCTTCCTTTTTTTCCTTCTCGCTCTGTGGCCAGCGATCTGGTTCGCTGGCTGGCTGCTCTCCCAGTCGCCTGTCGTGTCAGCCAATCAGAACTGCAGTCGCTACTGTGCAATCGTGTACGGAGTACGACAATCGCCGCAGAACGGCTGTGCCGGGAACGACGGGCTGTCAGGAAGTGGTGGAGACAATCTTGTTTTGGCCCAGTAACTGTCGGGCTTCTTCACCGGATGCGTTGTTTCGTCGATTCGCTGTTTCGTTGTCTCTTCCTCTCGTCCATTCGTATCTGCCTCTCTTTCTCCTCTCCGCTGCAGTCTTTTTCGCCTTGCGCTGCTGCGAATTCCCGTCCCATCGAATTATGTCCTCTGCTTGTCTGCCGTCCCGATGCCGTCTGTAGGTTATCTGCTGTTTAGCTGCTCCTGGCGGGAAATAGCGCAATGCTTCTAGGCTTCCACGCAAATAACGGGCGAGCTCGCCCCCCCTCCCCCCAATTCTTCTTATTTTTATACTGTTATATATGTAATTATTTATTTATGTTTATTTTATAATAATTCATATTTACACTATTGATTACTTTGCCTACTCCGTATCGCGCCTTCTTCAATGGGCTCCGCCAAAAAAAAGACGCCAAAAAAACACCACCCCCCTCCTTCGGAGCCCCTCTCTCATTCGCTCTGTTAGAAATACAAGACAACCCGTGCTCCGTATAGGTTACTCCGTAGCGTAGGGCATACCTGCCTCTGTGGTCCTGCACGTTCCGGCTGCGCTGCTTGGGGCGTTCCTCACCGCCAATGACTGCTAGGCTATGGGTCGCCGCTGCCCAACCCGTTAGCGCGTGTTGCTTGTGGTTTTGCAAGGCTCGCTACATAATAGTATTCAGCCCGCTGCGCCAAATGTCTAGCCAGGGTCCACTTGCCTCTGGCCATCCGTGGCCAATCAAGATCCGCCTCGCAGTCAGCCAAGGCCGGACACAGCCTTACGTTCTGCTGGTCTTTCTTGGGCCCCTTAGACAGACAGAAACAGCAGGTGCTTGCATGTCTGCCACCCCTCTCCATTTTTTTAAAAAAAATCCCAGACAACACCGTGCCTGCCTTTTCTTCCCTGCCTCCTTCTGTCCACTCCTTCCCTTCCCTCCATCCTTTCCTCTGCCGTCGACCTCGTGGTCTCTAATATCTCTATTTTCCCTTTGCATCCCTCATCTTCTTCTTCTCCCCGTCCTTTGCTCTTTTCGTCTCTCTCTTCGTCCCCGATCCCTCCGCCCACACGCCCCCCCCGGGCGACGTCTCGCATCGCCTGCTTTCCCCCCGGATCCTCGGGCCTCGCCGCCACACCTGCTGCCCCGTCCGCTCCCAACACCCGTCCACCGAATAAATCGCTCGCCGACAAGACAGCAAGATCGTCGAGATAGCTTCGAGATTCGGCAGCAATGGACCCTCCAAGCAAGCGCCGTCGACTGGCGCCGAAACTCCCCGGCCCTGTTCCGCCTTCCCAGAACCACCAGCCCATACTTCCTGCCCGACCTACCCCTGAGCAGGTGAATAACTTTCCCGGAGACAGCCTTGTCCTACTCAATTGATGCTACCCGACAAACTTCCCTCCCCTCCACCCCCTTCACTCTTTTGCCGCACGCCATCTCCGATTATCGCGCTTCCACTCGCCTTCACTAACCTTGCTCGCCGTCTGCTTCTAGGCTCCGTCGACGAACCCTCCGAACCAGCCTGCCCACGACACGCCCTCACCCACGCATCCCGAGAGACATGAGTTCGAGACCTTTGCAAAACACCTGCAGGATGCCGCCATGTACATCTACCGCCAAGGGCAACGCCCCCCCTACGCGCATGTGTCGGCCCTCCTGCTGAAGTGGGACGACGATGTCACCGCCTCGGCGGATGTCTCCTCCATCGAGCGCGTCCTTCGCGACCGCTACAATTTTCACACCGAGCGCTGGGGCATTCCCGCCGTCGCCAATCCGTCCCCCAAGCTGATTGCGCGCATCGCCGAGTTCCTCAACCAGGCTGGTGCCGATCATCTGCTGATTATCTACTATGTCGGTCATGGCTTCGTTGGCCCCGATAGCCAGCTGTACTGGGCCTGGTGAGCATGCCTTGCCTTTCTTTGATGCATACTTTATTTTGCTCGTTATCTCAACCACCCTGCCATCCGTTCATTCTGCCTCCTTTTTGCTACTTTTGCTCGGAGCTTGCGCGTCCCGCTTTGCCACGCCACAGCCAGCCAGCTGTTCGCCGATGCGCTAACCAACACCAACTCTAGTAATGCGAGAGAAGACTCACCCAAGCTCAGATGGGATGGAGTGCGCTATCTCTTTGACGATGCGCAGTCTGACATCTTGCTGCTGTTGGACAGCTGCGCCTCTAAGGATACACCTGTCGCCGGCAGCCACGGTGCCAAGCAAGTCATAGCCGCCAGCACACCCGAAACCAGCCCCCGCGAACCCGGCGGCCGAACCTTCACGTCCTACCTGACCGAGGCCCTGCACAGCCTCTGCAACGGCCGTGCCTTTAACGTGCAGCGGCTGTACGACGAGATTCTGGCCTGCCAGCACCATCAGGAGAAGCAGTACCCTTCCCGGCCCACCAATGGCGCCCAGACTCTTGCGCATCCCCATTTCAGGGCACAGCCTCCTCTTTTCCTCACACTGTCGCCCGGCAAAGACCCAACCATCGATTTGGCACCCGTGCCCAGGAACCATCCAAGCCACTCCCCCCCACACTCCTCATCGCAGCACGGTAGCCACTCCGAGGGCAAGGCCCGCAATGGCTTATCTGTTCTCGAGAGCGAGTCTCCAATAGTCAGCCCTGCCGCCGTGGCCGACCTTGTTTTCGACGAGCCCCGCGTGCTGGTCTGCACCACCTTTGTTGGAGATGCCAGCCCCGACATGGCCAGCTTCAAGCAGTGGGTGGCCAGCACGCCTAGCCTGACCTCGAGAGTGGCTGTCGAAGGCATGTTTCTCGGTCCTCCCACGGTGCTGCTGATATCCATACCGCAGTCGTTGTGGGGTATCATCGAGAGCCACAACATATGCTTCTCCCTCGGCTATATTAACTCCCGGAACCTGATCCACCTGTACGACGGTCTGATGAAAGCGGCCACCCTGCCGACATTGGCATCTGCGTTGCATGCGCCGGCACCTGCATCTGCACCACATGTCGCCATGCACGCCTCCCCAGAGGATGTTGAAGACGGCCGGACCCTTCTTGCAGCCAGGCAGGCGGCTGTTAACAACAGCCATGCCGCCAGCCACATGGACGACCATCTACACTCCGCCTACTACCAGCAACACCAGCAGGGGCCGCTTCCTGCCCCATCGCTGCCTTTGCCGCAACAGTCGCTTCCACCCCTGCAGCATGGGCAGCACTTGCATCACCACCTGCCCCCGCCATCATATCACGAGGGCGGCAGCCCGAACCGTTACCAGTCCAACGTCCAGAGGCAAGACCCAATTGCCCCTCAGCAGCATCACGCCCGTAATCAGCAGCATATCCAGCATCATCATCAGCAGCAGCAGCAGCAGCAGCAACAACAACAACAACAACAACAACATCATCCTCAGTTTTCTGCGCCGCGAACGCCTCTACCTCGCATTATCTCTAGGGCTGGCAGTCCCGTTCCTAAGGAGGAAATTGAGGACTCTGCCGAGATGAAAGAGGCAGCAGAGGGGCTGAAGGCATTGAGCCACATCCGCCCGACGAACGGCGATTCTACGTCGCCGACGCTACCATCTATGACTAGCAGTCACCTCTCGAAGATCGCACAGGACGTCATCAAGTGCCGGGTAGATGCAGCCGAAGCGGATGATGCTGAAGCAGCAGCGGTCGGCGGAAGCCCTTTACCGAGCAGCAGCAAAAAGGCAAAGGCAAGAAAAGACTACCGTTTTAAGGCGTCAAAATCCCATGACGGCCAGGCTACCTCACGGCCCCGCGCCCAGTCTGAACGATCGGCGCAGCCACTGGTACCGCTGCAGCCTCAGGGCGGCCTGCAGAGTGATTCTCAGTGCCACTTCTGCGACCACGAGCCGTTCAAGGATGCATCGTCTCTTCGGAAACATATCGCTGCCGCACATACGCGGCCGTTTCCCTGCGCCTTCGCCTTTGCCGGTTGCACGAGCACGTTTGGATCTAAGAACGAATGGAAGCGTCACATTGCATCCCAGCACCTCTGCCTGCAGTACTATCGCTGCTCCGGTTGTTCGCAGAGTGCTGCCGATGGCAAAGGCAACGAGTTCAACCGCAAAGACCTATTTACGCAGCACTTGCGTCGCATGCACGCCCCAGTCTACATTCGAAAGGCGGTGCAGAAGAAGGACGGCAAGGTGGAGTCGGAGTGGGAAGACTACGTTAGGGAAATGCAAAAGACGTGCTGTATTGTTCGGCGCCGGCCACCACAGCGGGCAGCCTGTCCGAAGCCAAGCTGTGTTCGGCCCTTTGAGGGCCGCAACGCATGGGACGACTGGACCGAGCATGTTGGACGGCACATGGAGAATGGCGAGGGCGAGCTACTCGGCGTGGACGACCTCCTGATTACATGGTCTCTGGAAGAAGGGATCATTACACAAACAGAAATTGGTAGCTATCGGCTATCCAATCCGATGGGCAACGTGGGTAACAACGGCGGCTTGATAGGCAGCAGACGCAGCTCACAGAGCGTCAGCGACGGGCTTAAAAGCACGGGTCTCTCGAATCTGTCGGCGACGTCGTTCCCTTTGGACGCAGATCAGTCTCACGCGAACCGACGGGACGAGAAGCTGGTGATGCCGCCAACACCACCACCGACGACAAACCGGCAGCTGAACGAGGAGCAGGCGGAAAGGCACCAACCAGAGCCACCGACAAGAGAGGCACAAGAAACTGACAGCGCCAAGGACAGTGTTAGCCAGACGGAGGAGCGGGATATGGAAATGGTCGAGATACAGCAAGCTACACAAAACGGAGGACAGGACGAACAGCAGGGCAAGGAGGCCGTGTCAGCCAACGGAGAACTGGACACAAAGGCGGCTGAACAGGAAGCGGAACAGCCAAAATTGGCGACAGTGGTGGAGGAGACAAGCCCACTCACATCGATCACAGTGGCTTCGCTTAATGCTGCTGCGGCCTTGCAAAAAGAGAAGATGGCTAGCAGTGCGATGGAAGTTGACGGGTAAAAAGGCGTCACAGAGAAGAAAAGCCTGCTTTGGGTAGGGGTTTCTTTGGCGAATGTTTTTTTTTTTCTTTCTTTTTTTTTTTTTTGTGGGGGGGGGGTTTGGTTGGTGAAGTGATTAGCAATGCTGATTGCATCTTTCATGACCTTTACGGATTTTTTCAAGGCGGCACACTCGGAACATTCCTGTATGCATTTTGGGTGTTCCATTAAACGTTGGATTTGGCTCTCACGAGCAGCTCATCAAAAGCTTCCTGCGATAAGCATTACGTTACCGGTAGTGGATTGATCGTGTACGATATAATTACCATGGATGCATACGTGCGGCTTTGTGAGACATGCTGAAAGACGATTCTCTGTCACAGTTTGCTGTCGACTCCATCTCCTGGTAGCTGGACGAGAATGCGTTCGAGGCCGCTGCGGAGGGTAGGATGCATGCCGGTCTCGGCATTGGGTCTGTCGGTAGCGGCGTCGACAAAGACCTGGATGAAGACGCCGACGGCACGGACATCGGGGCTACCGCGGACGAAGAGGGCGATCTCGTAGTGCACGCTGGAACGGCCGAGCTGGATGACGCGCAGGCCGAGCTCAGCGACCTGGGGAAAGGCGATGGAGGCGAAGAAGTCGGTGTGCGTGTTGACGGCCATGCCGTACTGGGGCTCGCGGCGGTCGGGGTGGAAGTCGCAGTGGTCGATGAGGTAGGCGTTAATGATGGAGTCGAAGAGTACGTTGTAGACGGTGTTATTCATGTGGGCGTACATGTCGTTGTCGTTCCTGCGAGCGGTCAGAGTAAGCTTTGTGAAAAAAGGAGGCAAGCAGCCGAGGTAGCACTCACCATCGCGTGCGGTACTCGAGCTGGAACGGGTAGTCCTCCCGACGGCGGGTCTTGAGCACTTTGTACGGGGCCATGTCTCAGGGGGAGGGAAGCCGTGCTGTCTTGATGGCGATGTCGTGAGATGAGAAAGTGTTGGAGACTTGGAGAGAGCAGATTGCACGTGTTTTGGGGAAGCTCCCCCACAGACGAAGACTAGCGTCCAACAGGCCTGTCGAGGCTGCCTTTTGCGGGGACTGGCCAGGCTGACAGGCACCAGGGCGATTCTGCCGTGGCTAAGAGCTCACCGCCTAATTAATTATTTGCCAAGAAAGAAGTCGAGCTGAGGGGGGGAAAAGAGGCGAAAAAAAAAAGGAGACAGTCGCGGTATCTCTTGCTCGTCATTTCTGCGAAGACTTTTCAGGGCGTTTGTGAAAGCAGCACAAGACGGCAGCACAGCAGTTTTCTGCCGACGAGACAATTGGGGGAAGACCACAGCAGCAGGGGTTCTCTGTTTGTGAGGGGCAAGAGACAGAGCGGAGTCGAAAGTGGCATTGCGCCTGATCCGGGTTTGTGTGGCTCGACCGTCTGGCGGGAGCAAGGTGGACGGGACATTGGGCATCGGGAAAGGCGGGTGTCTGCACGCCAGAGGAATGGCAACAGCAGCCATGACCGAGACGACGTCTGTGGTTGAGAAGACGGTCGAGGCCAAGGCCAAGGCAATGAAGAAGGACCTTGGCGACGATGCAGCAACGGCAGCACACGCCCCCTCGCAGCCAGGCCGGTTCTACATTGAGGACGGGCTCCGGCGGGTGGAGCCGTACTACTACACGTACAACACATGGGTCAAGGAGCGATGGCGTGGGCGGGAGGTGTTGGCGGTATTTGAGAGCGAGTTCCGCGACCGGCCGCTGGCCTACTACCGAGCGGCGCTGGAGGCCGGCACAGTCACGGTGAACCAGCAGACAGTCGGACCAGACCATGTGCTCCGGAACGGCGAGCGGATTTCGCACCGAACACACCGCCACGAGCCGCCGGTGACGGCAGAGCCGATTGTGGTGATCCACGAAGACGACGACATGGTGGTGATCAACAAGCCGGCCGGGGTGCCGGTGCATCCGGCCGGCCGATACCAGTACAACTCGGTGGTGGAGATGCTCAAGGCGCAGCGCGAGCCCGGCTTCATGCCGTACCCGTGCAACCGGCTTGACCGACTGACCAGCGGCATCATGTTCCTGGCCAAGTCGCCGGCCGCGGCCAAGCGGCTCAGCCTGCAGATCCAGGCACGTGCCGTGCGCAAAGAATACCTCGCCCGTGTCGTCGGCCGCTTTCCCGACGGACAGCAGGTGTGCGACCAGCCGATCCTGCAGATCTCGCCCAAGCTCGGGCTCAACCGCGTGCGGGCCAACGGCCGGTCCGCCCGCACCGTCTTCCAGCGGCTGGCATACTATGAGGGCAGTGCTGGTGGCCGGTCCGAGGGCTACTCCGTCGTCCGCTGCCTTCCCGTCACCGGGCGGACACATCAGATTCGCGTGCACCTGCAGTACCTCGGACACCCGATCGAGAACGACCCGATCTATGCGAATCAGCGGGTCTGGGGCTTCGAGCTGGGTGCCGGTGATGCGGACGCGTCCCGCAACACGGACGAGGACGTCATCAGCCGGCTGTCGCGCATGGGCAAGGAGGACGTCGCCGATGCGGTCGCCTACTACGACGAGATGGTCGACGAGTATCACAAGCGTCGTGCCGAGAAGATGTCCGGTCAGGTCTGCGCCGAATGTGCCACCCCGCTCTACACCGACCCTGGCGCCCACGAGCTGTCGCTATGGCTGCACAGTCTGCGCTACCAGGCTGCCGATGGCGCCTGGAGCTACGTCAGCCCGCTGCCGGCTTGGGCCCTGCCGCCGGCCGGCACCAGCGGGCCTACCGAGGTCGGCGCCCTCGACGACCTCGTCGGCGCTTCCGAGGCTCGCGGTGCCATCCAGGGCGAGGACGCCGGCCCGCCACCGGCCGTGCTCGAGGCGCTCGTGGCCAAGAGCAAGCCGCCCAAGAGCAAGACGATCAAGAAGAGGGCGGCCAAGGCGGCTGCTGCTGCTGCTGCTGCTGCTGCTGCAGAGGATGAGCCGTCAGGGGAGACAGAAGCAGAGGCAACAGAGACAGAGACAAAACACTCACACTCTGATCCAACGCCACCAGAAACAGCAGAGCCAACTGCAACAGACAGCACACTCACATCCTGATCAACACCACCAGTATAGACAAGCAATGATATTTGTGATGCATGAAAGCCGGTCTCCCTACTTGTGTCTGACACTGTGAACCAAAACTCCGTCGCCTTCCTCCACTCTCATTCTTCGTCGTCGCGCGCCGGTGGCGGACCACAGGGCTGTACCATGTTCTGCAACCCCTGTCAGCCTTTCACGCGACTGCAATCCAAACAGCAGCCACACTCACCTTGAGCAGTTTCAGGCGCGTCTTCGTTGCCGGTTCGTTCTGTGCCAGCGACAGAAACGACAGCATGGGCTGGTGGCCCACCATGCTAGAGTACGTGTCGCGCATAATGTTCGACTTCCACTCCCAACTGGTCGTGTCTGGATGGCCCGTTCCGATGTACTTTTGCTGAAGCCGCTCGAGTTCCTGCTGCGCTCGAAGCTTGTCCGCCTGCACACGTCCATCGTCAACATCCGGGTTCTGTGACAACGGCAGCAGGGGAATCGGGATGGCGCATGATACCTACCATTGTGCCGTCTGTGGACGGAGTGCGCGTCGGGCAGAATGAGTATGCAGCGAAGCGAAGCAGAAAAGTCGGGCCAGCGCGAAATGCAGGCTGCAAGATGTGGGTCTGGCCGGGCTGATAGCTGTACTGCGTATGTGCATATCTGAAAGATAGCGCTTTAGGCGATGGCGATCTTTTTGCCAAAAGACCCGACTTTCTCTCGCACATCCTCGGACCTCTCGACAAAGCAGGACACAACCGCTGCGACAGCTTGCGCCGGCCCCTTCGCCTTCGCCTCATCAGAAAGTGCCGCTTGCCCCAATGGGATGCTCACACCTCTGCCGCCGGTAGAGAACCTGCAGAAGCCGGCCGCAGAGCGATTGGCGACCTGACCGGGTGGCAAACAACCAAAATTCACCAAGAGATAGCGACGACCGATTCGGCTCAGCTGCACAGCGCAGAGCCCTGTCATCACGCCTTTGAGCGCGCTCTCTTACCGACATACCGCGCCGACGACGACGACACAAGGCACGACCATGGCCGACGGCCGAGAAGAGGACCTGCTGGACCTGCTGCAGGCGATGCAGGCGCAGCAGACGGCCCTCGCCACCAACACGAAACAGCTGCTGGAGCGGTGTCGAGCCGAACATGCCGGCAGCGCTGGCCGCAATGCCGATGTTGACGCCGCAGCAACGGAGAAGACGGCCGGCCCTTCGGAGGATGTCGCCATGGGCGGCATGGCTGACGCCACAGAGAACAGAAGACAGCCAGGACCAGGAAGCGAGGACGAGAAGCAGAGCCGGCCGCAACCACCGCCACAGCGGCTGCCGTCTCTCTGTCGGGGCTGCTACGACGTCTTGCTGACGCTGGTGCACGATGCCTACGCCACGCCCTCCCACACGCAGTGGTATGCCGCCGACAAGGACGCCTTTGCGGCTGAGCTGGACCGCCGCCTCGACGACGTCCGCCACCTGCGCGACGGCGCCACCCTTGCACGCGTGGAGGACTGGATCGACAGCCAGCGACACGCCTGGCTGCGACGCCGTCTGCGCGACGCCGTCGGCATCCGCGCCCTCGACGAGGCTGTCGATGGCAGCAGCAGCAGCAGCAACAAGACCAGGCTGCAGCTGCAGACACGGCTTGCCAGCCCGGCGACCGATCTCAGCCAGCTGCTCCGTGAGCTTCTGGACAGACGAAACGGCCGCAAGACCGACGACGTGGCCGCCTTTGTCGACCTCGACACCGCCCTCGGAAGCGCCCGGAAAGAGGCCGAGACGGCCATACGGAAACTCCAGCTCGAATCCTCCACATCTTCCGCTTCAGCAGCTGCTCGCGGCGCCATCCTGCGCGACATCCTCTTCGCGCCCGGAACCACGCCGACCGGGTCGGCCGCCCAGAAGCTCGAGCGCGCCCTGCTCGACGGCTCCGTCGGCCTCGAGCAGGGCCTCCGCGAAGCCGTGCGCACAACCAACACCGGCTCTGCTGCCATCGCTGGCAGCGTCGTCACCAACGCTGCCGTCACGGCCAAGATCGAAAAACACCGCAAGCGCCTGGCTGAGCTGCGCCGTGCCAAGGCCGCTCATGAGGCCCAGAAGATGAAGCGCCTTCGGCCGCCTGAGATGCCCTACTTTCTCGAAGGCGACAGCCCGTGCGCCACCTGCAGCCGCACCACAATTCCCCAGCAGAGCCCCTTTTGCATCGTCTGCTTCCTCGAGGTCGACTACTGCCTGCGCGAAAATCACACCGTCTGGTGCTCGCCCTCGTGCATGGCAAAAACTTATGTGCGTTCTTTCCGAAACCCATGCTTGTTTGCTTATGTAATCCAACTGACCTGTTTTCTCCGCCAGATCAAGCACTTTGCCGCTGACCATCCATGTGCTGCCGGCGGTCGCTGCTGTCGCACCACTACCACCACTTCCTCGGCCTCGCGCCAGCAGCACTCCGGTCATTACTTTTGCCGCGAGTGCGTCCTGTCCTTCAGCATCAACACCTTTTACTGCACCGAGCTCTGTGCCGGCCGCGACTTTCAGCATCACCGCGAGACGGTCCACCTGCCAAAGCGCGAGATGCGAGCCGATCTTTACGACGACCGCGCCGATCTGTCCTACGGGCCTCATGGCGGCAGCAATGTCGTCGCCGCAGACGATCGCACCAGCAGACCGTCCGACGAGTACACGGCTGCCAACATCGCGAAGCACGTGCTCTCCATGGACGAGGCCTTTGCCTCCTGCCAGAAGAAGCACCCTGACTGGCAGCTCGCTGAGACAAAGGTCGAGATCGTCATGGCCTCATAATTCTCTCCCGCTATCAGGCACCTCTCTCTTCCTGTACTGTCGGCTTTCGGCTTCACATAGAAAGGCTCAATGATCACACAAATGTATACACTCTGTATCAATAAATGTTTAACACGTTATCTTGCTTCGCTTCACGTCTAATGCACCAGCAAATCAGATGTCTGAGGATTCGAGAGTTTCTTCGTAAAGGGTATTCATATTTCCAATCCCGTGTCATCGACGTCAAATCAGGCAGTGCCAAAAATATACACACAAGACAGCGCCATCTACACACGCAGATCAGAGACAATATTGCGACGCGAGGTGGAAGACACAATCGCAACAACATTGCTCTTCCCTTCCACCCCAATATCCCGCCTCCCGCAATATGCTCTCAAGCAGCCCGTATCCAAAGAGCAATCCATACTAGGGGTATCCCACTGACTCTACTGTCCGTCCCGGCTCTAACAAGAGACCAAAATGAAAACAAATACAAACAAAATATGAACAGACACGAGTACACCGACACCAGGGACTCGTCTTTCCCAGAATATAAGACCAGAAACAGGCCTTAGGACAGTTGGACTAAAGAACACCCGTCAGGAGGCTTCTTCAGAAAGCATGCTCCCAAAACAAAGCGCAGTTGCTAAATAGAAAGGAGATGCAAGGTAAAAAGGGACTAGACCATTGAAACGCTTCCGAGAAGCGCAGGGGAATGGTAGTCCCATAAGCAGTCGCAAAAACAACGTCGAAATAGTTGCTCCGTGATTTTCTGCTCACAGACTCATCGTGAGCCACTCCCACTCCTGGGGTCCGCCTGCAGTGCCGCCAGGTGTCATCATCGATCCTGATGCTGCCGGGCCCATGCCGATCATGCCAGGGCCGACCATCGGCCGCTGAGTAACACCAAATGCGTTCGCAAGGCCGAGGTTGTTGGTATGCTTGTCCAGGAAGCCCAAGCCCGTACTGGCACTCATTGAGATTGCAGCTTCGTTCGAGCCCGTCGAGTTCTCGGGACTGTCAATGTCCATTATGCTGCTGCCTCCGAGGCCGACGTCATTGCCCGACATCGAGTTCTGCTGCATCGACGACCCGGCGCTCTTGCTGTGACGGCGTTGCCGCTTCGACGTCGACACCGTGATTGAACGCGTCATCGCCGCCGCACCAGGACCCGGGACGCTCTTCAGCGGTGCCGCGGCAATGGGAATGACTCCCTTTCCACCCGTAGCACTGCCAGACGCTGAGCCCGAGTAGCTGGCCGGCGTGCTGCCGGCAGTGTTAATACCGCTCGTCGGGCTGTCCCCGTCGTTGACGCTTCCAGAGCGCTGTTGGGCTGGCGGCGTCGTCACTGTCGGTGTTGCCACCGCTTGGCTGGCATTGGCCGCAGCGATGGATGAGATAGACAGTGTTGAGTTCTTGCGCGTGCTAGTCCCCGACACCGCTCCCTTCTTGCTCGATCGCGTGCTGGTACCACCAACAGGAAGCTGTGCACCCGAGCCCCGGTTTCGCTTCTTGATGACATCTGTCTTCAAGCTGAGCGGACGGACGACGCCATGCAGCTTCAAGAAGAGGCCACAGGCGTTGCACAGCGGCTGACCTTCGGGGTTGCGCCGCCAGAGCGGAGTGGTCTGCGTGAAGCAGTTGGTGCATGTCGTCGGCGCCGAATCGCCCTGCCCTTGAGCCTGAAGGTTGGTCGAAGACCCTTGCTTTGAGTCGGACATGGGCGGGGAGGATGGTCGGCTGTGAGCCACCGAGCTGAAGCCAGATGCGTTCACATTGCCGCCCATCCCGTTGGTATCATTCGGCGGCGAATCTGGCATGGTTTGGCCGGAGCGGTCAAAGTTGCCTCCCATGTTGTTGACGTTGGGCGTAGACGCATTTCGTGATAACTTGGGGTGGCGACGATCACCGCTGATGCTTCCATGACGGAATGACTGCGATTGGGTGCGCGAGAGAGACTTGTTGGACGACGATGTGTTCATGCTATCCCAGTCAATGCCGTTTACATCGCCAAATTCGTTCGTAGTCGTCGGGCCAATGGTAACATGCTTGCGAGTAGGCATGCCACCAGGGTACCGCGCCGCCTGCGTGCTAAATTGGCCAGGCAGAGTGGCGTCCCAGCCCATGCTGCTGCCCGTCGGCGTGCTGCCACCGAGAGAGTTGCCATTGCTGTCCAAGCCCGAAGACTCGTCCATGCCTGGAGAAAAGTCGCCGCTGAGGCCGAGGGTCCGGTCAGCAAATGCCCCGTTGTCCTCCTCATCGATATCTGAATCAGTGCCGAATGAAAAAACAGCGTCGCCCAGCAGGCTGTTTCCGTTCACACCAGGTGACCGAGCAGACATTTGGTTGTCCGGTTGCTGCTGGTGAAACACCTGGGTGGGGTCGACGTGACTCAAAGACGTCGAAAATACCGAAGCTGAGTCTGGGCCGGTGGTGGAAGTAGGGCCGTGGAAGAGAGAGTTGCCGGCGCCAGATCCGTACATAATAGACGACGTGTGGGCACCAGCAGTAGCAACACTGCCGCCGACCGAAGTGGCCATGCTTGAAGGCGCCGAAGGCTGACCGGAGCGGAACGGCTGTGAACGCTGCTGACCATGGCGCATGTCCATAGAGCCCAAGTAAAAGTTCTCGGTGCTCGCACTGTTGCTTCCATCGTTCAACGGGTGAGGCGTTGAAGCCGTGGACTGGTAGGCAGAACCTGGGGGGGAATAGTAGTCGGCAGTGGTAGGTATAGAAGAAGATGGCATGGACGGCCCGCTGTTGCTGTACATGCTGGTAAACAGGCCGTGGTTCACCATAGGCGAAGTGGAGGGAGAAATGCAAAACTGCTGCTGGAAAGGACCAGCAGATGTGATCATGTTGTCGTTGTCCATAAAGGAGTCCAACGCGAACGAGATTCCATTGTGACCATTGGAGTCGTGATGGTTCAAGCCATTCGACAGGGAAGGATCCAAGGCATATTCATGCAGGTCCACGTCCAGATCCAAGTCGGCATTGTTCCCAACAGCCGGGATATGAGGAGAGAAGTTGGCCGGCCGTTTCCGGGTCTGAACAGTTAGTTTTGGGTGCGGGCTTGGGTGGGACGTTGAGATGGTTTGGGGAAAACGAACCCGGCGTTCATCGATGCTCGTTTTCCGGTGGTGTCGCGTGACATAGCCAAATTCGTTATGGGCAGTCTGGTGTGGGGGGACAGGAACACTCTGCGGGACAAAGTGCTTGAAAGATTCGCGGCGGTTCTTGATGGGGATTGCCGAGGCCATAGTGTAGGCAGATGTCGGGTCCTTGCTACCATCGTTGGCCGATCCGTCGTCAAGCAGCAGCGAAGTTCCGGCCTCCGGAGTGGCGACGTTCCTTGAGTCAATAAACTCATCCAAGGTCATGGGATCCAAACTGGACAATCCGTGGTGCTGGTCCTGTCTGGCCTGGGTCTGCTCAGACGTTTTTCTCAACTGAGCGATGCCGCTGGGGGCATTGGCAGCAGCGTGTATATGTTGCGTGGACCTGGTCGGTTGTTAGTCTAAAAAAGCTACCGTTGGAGAAGAACGAGAATACCGGGAGATAACGTACTTGTCAGAGTGTGCACTCCGTAGCTTCACGTGCATCATGCGCCAGCTCAAATTCGCCATGCGTTCCTGGTTCGGCAGCTGCTGCTTAGTTTTGGAGAAAAAACGCCAGACCTCAGTGGCTAGCGAGTCCTGTTCTGGGCCATTGGCCGTGGTACCAAGGCGCAGGTCCGCAAACACATCGTCACGCGAGGGGCGCTTCTGCACTGAGCTGCTATTGTATTCGATGTCCAGCCTCAAGCAGCCACTGGAGGAATCTGAAGGCTTTGTAGAGAGATCGTGATCGGGAGCAGCAGACGCGCCAACGGTGGTCAGGTTCATGAGCTCCTGCTGGAAAGAGTCATCGGTGAAGTGGGAGTTGTGTTCATCATGGTGCATCGGCGCATGCTCCATTGGCCTGCGAGGAAATCGGTAGTCGTGTTCTGTGATGGTATGCAGGCCCATGGAAGGGCTCATAGTCGCTATTGGCGACGCCATGCTGGCGGCCATGGCGGCGGGTGGCGCAGGCGCGAAGGGGAGTCGTATAAGAGGAAGAGTGGCTCAAGAGAGATCGCAGTCCGAGAGCTGGCTGTGCTACCGCGGGAGCGATAGACGAAGAAGCACGGAAAGGAGAGGTGACGGAGACGAAACGCGGGGAGTGGGCGATGATTAACGAGATAAACCTCTCGGTCCTTAAGTCTCCACGTCCGAGTCGACCTTGGCGTGTTTCCGAAAATGGCTGCTATTCCTTTGCGCAAAGCGCACGCAAGGTAACAGGGGAGGGCGGTTCGAGGAGCGAGGGGGGATGCTTTATATTAAAGAAACTTCGTTTTCGTGTCGACTTTGTCGCACTCGTGCAACTATTTTCCCGGCTCTGGTTGGGGGGCTGGCAAGTGAGCCAGATGGGAGGTAGAAATGGCTTGATAGAACAGAAGGGGAGAAGGGGAGGTGAGGTAATGGAGAGTCACGGCCAAGATAGACGATTGTTGGAGAAAGAGAAGGGAGGGAACTGGAAGAAAGAGGGGAGCAGATGTCTGCTTTCGAAATAGAAATGGGGATGCGAAGATGAAAAGCAGGAGACGGGAAGGAGGGGGAAGTAATGGTCGATCTGCAAGAGGCAAGGGCACCTTTTCCCTAGTTTGTCCCTTCTTCAACTTGGATCCTGCCCTCCGAGTCGTGGGTGTCAGACGGATTGGAAGTGGTAGGAATGGTGGGAGCTCATCGTTAGGGGGGGGCAGGAGCGTGGGCGGCGGGGGTCTGTCGGTCTTCAGAGAGGCAAGAGCGAACGAGAACCGGCTGGTGGATATGTCCTGGTGGTGAGAGGAGCCTTGGGAAACTAGAAGGACGGATTGGCATGGCAAGTCTGGGCCGCATGTGGGCAGACGGGCCAAGGCAGAAAAGCGGATGCAGTGCATTTCGCAGAAAGAAGGACGGACGAGAACGCCGCCAGAGGCAAAAGAGGGGAGGGGTGTGGGCGGCATCCAGGACCGCCCGCCAGTGAAAGGCAAGGCAGCGAGCCCGCTGTAGCAGCTAACGTTTAGCGCAGGTGCGCTAGGCTGGGTCTGTTGCACAGTAGCATCCACCGCGTACGGGGATACTGGACGCCCAACATCGCTTTCGACACTAGCGCGCGAGGGCCAGGAATTAGGGCGAGAAAAAGAGCACGGTTGCTGGCTTGACGAGCGGACGCAACCAAGAGAAGGAGGGTGGGGAGGGGGAAGACGCCCCAAAACGGCCGCGGACACGGAGCTACAGGCGCTGGAACAAAATAAAATGCGCATCTACATGAAATAAAATATCTTACAATGGGTGAAATGGGGCTGTTCCCGGTACCCTTGCCTGCACGAGGCAGAAGAGACACTAGTGCATGCACGCTAACTCGACAACGTACTTTGCTCCGGTACAGTGGGTTTGTTTGGCTGTGGCTAGTGGCTGCTGCTGCTGGACGGGTCCGTTTACCCCCTGCTGGCTGGCTCCGTACGGAGCTTCGTACTCCATCCAGAGTCGGAAAGAGGAAGGGAACAAAAAAAAAAAAAAAAAAAAAAAAAAAGAAAGCGCCGTGACGAGAACGAGCAGGAGTGGATCGGCTCCGTACGTACGAGTTCTGATAGATTTTTAGTGGTGATGCAGTAGGTGTGGGTGCGTTCCTACATAGTAAGGGGTGGGAGACTGTGAAAACAAGCCTGCAGGCTGTGCGTGAGATGAAGAAAAGCGTACTGAGGAAAAACGATGCTTCATGCTAGCGACCCTTGTCGCAAGAGGAGGCCGACTTTTTCGAGGCGGCTACGATGTTCGGGTAACGAGTAGGGGGGGGGGACTTGATCTCGTGCCCACCGACATCTGCAGGTAAGAAGCAGAAGATGGCGGGAGAAACAGGAGAGCTGGAGAAGCTGGAGAAGCAGGGAGTAGCAGGATAGGCCGAGGGTATCGGAAACAGGAGTACGGGACAACAGGAGAGCATGAAAGCACGAGAGCATGAGAAAATGAGAGCATGAGAAAATGAGAGCATGGGAACAGGAGACCACGGCTGCTGGCACGGTCTCTGTTGCCTCGTTTTGCAAGGCTTGTCGAAGCACCCGTTCATTAGCCCTTCCCTCTTTCTGCATGGCGGTTCCCCACGCCCTTCTTGCTTCGAGATGCCGCGTCGTGTGTGAGCGCTAGGTCGCAGTTCCGTGCTCGTAAATACGTGTACGGGTTACATGGTCGCCGTGTTCCTGTGCGAGTCGCATGTCCTGCGTCTGGCCTGGCGAAATTGGCCCGCTCCCAGCATCGTCATTACTAACCATGGCCTAGTGGCAGCGGTTCACGATCGGCAGGTGGCCCATCAAGCTCGCGTACGGAGTGTCGTAATGCTCCGTTCGGTTACCTCACACCTCGTGTGCGTACGGCGTGCACATGGCACACTACGGAGCCCCCGTCTCGTTCGCCTGACTGCACTGCTTTACGACGAGTACTATGCATGCGCATGTCGCGCTCGCGCTCGCGCCGGTCGGTTGCCATGACCTTTTCGAGGCGCATGTCTGGCCGGTGCCCGGATGATGCCCAGACGGACAACGCTCGTGTAGCCTTCTGGTGCCTTGTTTTGCCACATTGAGAGGGCAAAATCGCCGGCGGCAGAAGGGTGGTCCCGATCCACTTCGTCCTCAGGGTCAAAAGGGAAAAATGCCACAGGGTGACAGGATTGGCAGATTTGATTGCCTTCTGCAATAAATTAAATGCAGATTAAATCAGTAAAAGACGTAGTCTGGGGAGGCGTCAAAGGGAAATACATGGGGAGGCAGGCATGTTCATACTCGCGTGGCAACATGCGACTAGTGTGCAAGCTGCTCGTAAAGAAATGCGCCTGTGCGAAAACATGCTCCGTCCTCGTAGGTCAGGTCCTTCTCACACCGGACTTTGTACCAATTTGGATTGGTGGGGCGTGGCCGGGCTCCATTCTTCGTACTGTATTTTACTGCCAGGCCATTGCCCGGCCAGCAATTTGGAGGCGTAAAACCGTTTTTTACTCTCCCGTGTACACGCACAAGGTACTACTCAGTATGTAGCACGCATCTCACTCGTGCATACGAGTAGTACGTATTCTGACTACGTCGTACGTATCTTACTATGTAGTATCTATATTGGAGGGGCCGCATGGCCCTCTGCGGAGACGACTCAATCTATACTACAGCTAGGGGGGCAAGCCAGACTCCCTCCATCGAGAAAGGTTAAACTGAACATATGTCTCAGTTCCGACGACCTTGTAGCTTGTCTCGCTGACTTGCTCGCAGATCCTCGAGGGAGAAACCGACCTGCAGCCGACACATATGCCAATCAGAAGCGGCTGCGCCCTCTGTCGCATCTGCTCGTACCGCGTCCTGGATGGCCTGAGACCTGCAATGTCTTGGTCGAACCTGGCCCGGAGGCTTATACCGGCCTGCGATCTCAGCCACTAACGCGCACTGTGCATGGGCTCCAGCTTTCTGCGTTCAACTCGTAAGATGCTTTCGTATGCAGCGCTGATGAAGGAGGAGCTAGCGGCGCGCTAAATTGGCGCCGCTGCCTTGGTGTGGACTGGGCGTGGATACAATAGGCCCTACGAGTACGAGGACAGGCCGCACGGTTGCCAGACACAAAGGCGATCTTGCTCCTGCCACAGGCCACCTAATTTGCGGGCCAACATCCTCTTTTCCACAAAACAAAGGCATTGGACGGCGCAATACGAAGAGCAAAAGCGAAATACGCAAGACGATTCAGGGAATTCCAGGGCAGGCTCGTAAACAAGAGCCAAGCAGAGGTTGGCCAGGCAGAAGGCTGGCTGTGCTAGTGTACGACGTACTACTGTAGCATCCATTCCCTGTTCTGTCACTTCTCACAAACTTCTGGCGCATCTAGGCCAAAGCTTTTTTGCTTTTCCTCCGAACCCCATTTCTTCAGCAGCAAATCCGAGACAGTACAGACCTGTCTGGGCCTAGCCTGCTGTCCTGTTAGTCAGTTGGCCTGTCTACCCGTCGCCCAGCCAGTGCCAATCTGCCCGAGGTCAGTACTTATTGCGCACGGGAACTTAGCCAAACTCCGTCAAAGACGTCTTTTTCACCGGCCAGACTCGTTCTCCCTCACCCTCTGGAATGTCTTTGTCGGATTGGGTGGGGCCCATATGCATGCTACGGTCTATGTATATCCTCGCACACGCTCGTGCTTATATGTACGGAGTATGCGATACACCGTTGCAGATGAGCTAGAATGATGGTTGGTAGCAGCAGCTGTGGGGCCCCTTCCCTATCTGCATACCCATAGAAGAGCAAGGCTCCCCCTCTCTTCAAGGAACTGCACCCCCACGGCATCGAAACGGGGGACAAATAGAAAAAGGAAAACACACTCACGACATGCGTCGTATGCAGACGCTCTGGCCACTTGCAGGCTACTACTGAGTATGTACGAATTGTGTGTGTACGACGTACTTGACCGTCACCCGCATACGGCAGCAGGCTTGGGGAGACATGCGGCGGGAACAGAACGAATAACGGCCTCCGCAGTCGGATCGTCACTGTTTTCTTTCGCGCAGGTACGTACGGATTTTGCGCGGTCTGGAGAATGCGAAAAGCGAGAATGCGTCCTCGTACCACGGACTAATAAGGAAGTGCGTGATGGGGCGAAGGAAGGAAGAGACGCAGCTGCCAGACGAAGCTACAGCCACATCACATGCAAGCCAATAAAACACACCATCTTTCGATGATTCGATGAGACGATGGGAAAGGTCTTCCGACCACCGGCCGTGTACGAGAACTCGTACTCTAAAATACACTGCAGTTTGCAGGACGTACGGCGTAAGATCCTTCGCTGACAGAATGACAAAACATTGGGGGGGAAATGTATTTTGGTCCCTGGCCTTGCCTCGGGATGGGAAGGGCCTGTGGCTCCACCCCACGACCGTCTGCATTTCCCGTCACCCATTTCGCCTCTCGTAGTACATAGTAACGTCACCCTCCCAATTGGCCGGCAGGCAGCCAGAGTTATAGTCGTAGTACCTGTTCGCCCCCCTTCTCCCCCCCACACAGATGTATGTGCCATGGCCATACCCGGACATGCTAGGACAGGAGGAAGGGTGAAGCAGGGGATACGGGACAGGGGTCAAACAATGAAATGTCGTCAGTTAGACAATCTGATTAATGGGCTGTCCGTGGCCTGCGCCGCTGCGGCCACAGCTTTTGTTTCCTCGAAAGGAGCGCTCTTGTTGGCTGCGCCGTTGCATATGCGCATGAGCAGCTGGGAAAGTGAATGTGGGGCTGTTTGGCGGCCTGCGCCGTCCAACGAGTTCCGCTCAGACCAATAAGAGAAGGCGATCTGTCATTGTATTTTATTGATTCGGATTACTATTTGCTTAGAAATTTATGGTTTGAGGCTTCGTATTTGCCTCCTACATTTGTGGTCTTACAGCCCAACCTCGGCCCGCCCTCCAGCCCTGCTTGTGCCCAAAGTCATTGCCCCGTTGTGTCGGTCATTTTCCTGTTGTTTCTCGTTTTGCCCTCTCGCTTTTGCCCTGTCCTTTAATCTTCTCAGTAATGGGCTGCACGTTTGAGATCGTCAACAGCGCCCATGCGAACAGGTAGCGCCCGAGTCCATTGGCTGTGGGTCTGTGTGGGAGGAAAATAAACGATAGATCGTACTCCGTGCTCCGTGCTCGTATGTAGGGGTGATTGTACTCCGTACATGTTTCTGTCGTGCAGTCGAACGCTGACGAGGGAATGTCACCACATCGCGCAGCGGAGCCGCTCCGGCCCTCGCACAAAAATAGGACCCGTCTTCATCTCTCCCGTGTTGGCGAGTCCAACCCCATGCCAATAAGACTCGGTAGTACTCGTTTGCAACGAACGAGCGTCCACCTAGCCCTTTTCGCTCTTTCTCGCCGGCTTAGTACACTTTCTGCGCAAAGAATAATCAACAGCTCGACGCCGACGCGCGGACGAAACGGACGGTCAACCGTCTGCAGGCTTTAGCAAGCCACATTCGCTGCACTACCCAGGAGGATGCATCATGATGCACGTCAGGTCGGGCAAAATGAGCTAGATCGAGGCTTCAGAACAGATAACCTTGCTGTCATGGCTGATAACAGCTAGCACTGGCTGCTGGCAATCAATTACTCGATTGCATTGACCAACAAATGCCCACCCACCGTCGTCATCCCTCCCCCCTCTCTTCTCTTGAGACGTGAGAATGCTGGTAGACTCATCCCCACCCAGACCGGGTCCGGCTGAAGCCAGCTACTCCGTATCTCCGGCCACACAAAAGCGGCAGTCGAGCTTGCTTGGCCGGTTCGCTTGAGGATCCGCCCATAAGTTGCAGGGAAGCTCTCGTATCCACGATGGCAGGTCGGGCCCGCTCGCCATAAACGGCCAAGCGAGGCGGGAAGAGCAGTGGGGGAAACATCCAGTCACAAGCCAAAAAAACCACGAAAGTCGGGTTGTACTCGAAAGGGGAAAAGATGGCAAGAAACGAAAAACCAATAAGGGACACGTGAGGCACGGCCAGAGAACTTCCAGAAAAATCGAGGCCGATCTGCGAGAACGGAAGCAGTTCGGCGAATCCTGCGACGGCTGCACGGCTTGGCAACCAGTCGAGGCCCAACCCATCCACTGGGACAAAGCGATCGGCATGCAAGCCACCACCGTACTCGGCCTGAGGGATTAATTGAAGGCGGCGCCTCTGCGCTTCGGTACCGCCTAGCATCCAATCACAGCACTGGTAACTGTTTGTACATCAATGGATGCAGACCCACTGCAGGCAGGAAAGTAGTCGTGGGGAGAAAGCAGGGAGTCGGTGGAGCGCCTTCGGCGGCATCTTAAACGCAAGTCCCAAAACACCCCAGTTCACGGCTCGGTTCTTCCTCGTACGAACAAAAGATGACGCAGACGACAAGCGGGCGCCTCGGTATTGGTTGGTTGCTCGGATGATGTCGGGACATGTGTCCTGTTCGGTCGGCCCTTCCCCTCCACCAATCCCCAAGATTGACCCCCTCCCCAGATCCCAGCGCAAGTCGTCATGGACCCAATCGGTTAATTCTCAGGTAGTTTGGGGAAGAGAGATTGGCCGGAGGTCACGTGTCCTGTCACGCGACATATGTCGAAAAGAACAGGTAAGGCTGAAGTCAGATATGCAGGGCAACATCGAGCCGGTTGAAGGCACGCGAGGGCTGACGAGTAAAAAGAATAAGAGGTGGAAGAGTCAAAGAGAGACAGAAACTTGCCGGTGGCGACCGAAAATATGGGCCGAGAAGAACCATGGTCCTGATATATGCATTTCTGGTGGTCTAGAGTCGATCCCTTCGCATGCTGAGTCGTCCGTGCTGCCCGCACAAGTTCGGGTTCTTATCTCTACTGTTGTGTTGTCTTTCTTTTTTTTTCGCGTCTAGCATATCAGAGGAGGGGATTTTGAAAAATTTTCCGCTCACGTTGGCTTCGTGTATCGGTCGAATCTTCCGTAACGGGACGATCTGTTCCCCCTCTTCTTATCCCCCCTCTTGTTATCCATCTGTGAGGCCAATGATGTTCGCCAATCTTCCTGTATGCGATTGACTTGCATCTCGGCACGACCGGTCAGGTTTGTGCCTCCAGCTGTCTGCCTCAGCGTGCCTGTGTTTCCATATCGTAGCTACGAGTACATTCGGCCTGTCTTTTCTTGAGTCACCGTCCTTATATGAATCCGCATTTGTACGCATTGACAGTAAATACCGAAGAAATAAGGGTTCCCCTATCCCAATCTGAGTACCAAGTCGTCGGCCGTGTATCGATGGTTGGGCATATCAAAGATATGGGGATGATCGGGTGACATGGTTTGGCAAGACGATCGTGACCGGTGGAAGGGGGGGCCTGCAAAGATAGCGAATAGCTTCGTCGTGAGCGAATCGGATTGCCATGATCGCCAATCTCTCCCACTTCCATCAATGCCATGAAGTACCCATGTTATCTGTTCAATGCGGTCAGTGGCTCAGCCCCAGATTCGTCTTCCGGTCGGTCGCCGACCGTTTCCTGTCACGCATGGGGGCCGAGTTATCAAGGGACCGCGAAGCCAGATAGATGCCTTTAAAAGACAGGATCCGGTGAGAGATAGGCGCGTGTGATACGGGTCCCAGGATAGGAAACTGGCTAGGGACTTAACTGGACAAAAAGTGGTCAATCGGAGTGCTTATCTCGATGATGCAACGGCCATCATGATAATGGCGTCTTCTTGCGTATTTCGTTATCTGGTTTGTGGTTGGAATAGGAAAGTGAATAAAGGCCACGCGGGAGAACAGCACCTTTATTTTCTTTTATTCCGCTATCATTTCGCCATTTTGATATGGATTTAAGACAGCATTTTGTGCGCATTCGATCTCGATGTCTTTTATCATACGACGTATGTGTACTTAAAGGAAGGCGCAACCACTTCCCCATAAAGTGGCTTCTGTTCTTTTCCTTTCTTCTTTGCCGTGCTTCCTACTTCACCGCTTCTCGTACGAACACGTAATACGACTCAAATACGACTCGATTTTCTCTGAACCAGGCTCCGTCTACAATGTCCATCGCGACCGATCGTTTCGACATTACGAACGAGTACAAGAATACTGGCGAGCATTTGACTCTTTCACGAACAGTCACTTGGAAACGACACCAGCCTGATACCGACGACTGTTCATAACATCGATGACATCTAGCCTCATAGCTCGATATGCTTGACGGTCCCAACAATTCTTCAACATGCGTATGGATACAGTTTCGCCACTATGACGACGGCCCCACGCCACGACGGGGTGAATGCGACGAGAAGAGGGTGAACACTTTGATCCGAGCAGATGGAAACCCGTCTCGAAGCTGGACAAAACTGACGGCTCGAGCCATGCGATTCTTATGCGAAACATTGTTGGAGGTTGGGAGACTGGACTTCCGTCATCAACCCTAGGACATTTTTTCCTGGCCAGAAGGGACAACTGCTACTCGAGACGTATCCTCTCATAGGAGGGATATGCACAGCCAGAGCTAGCCCTTCGAATGGTTATTTACTCCCAGTCCAAGTCTTTGCAGAGGATCTGCCTACAACGCCCTACGGACCCCCCCAATACAACCCGGACTGGGGAGAACGACAAGTGCAAAAGATCAGCCGCAGCTGGGCCATCTTTTGAGCGTGCGGCTCTTCGTCTGATCCAAAGGTTGATCTGTTAGACTTGGCAACGTAGGGGACGAGCCTTGCTCAAGGTAGGCTCTTTCTCGATTTCGTGCGTACTCGGGTCAAAACTGCGTAGTAGAAACTCGCTCGCAAATTTTGTATCACCTCGGTGGTCTAAGTTTTCCATTTCAACCTTCTTGCATCGCTCCGGCCTCCCTCCCATCGTTGCCACCGTCCGTTGGTGCAGCCGGATCCTTATTCGTGACGTGCAAGCTTGTCTTCAGTCTGCGTTCCAAGTCGTCGCCCGCAGCCGGTCCGTACATGTGCCGCACAACAGCCGCCACTTCGGCCGGGCCGATCTCGAGTCGACCACGCGGTCCAACATGCCAGGTGACCTTGGCGCCGTCCGACATGCCAGGCCCTCCGGACCGGCCACCGCCCGACCCCCGTCCATCGACCGCCGATGCTTCCACAACGCGCACAAGATAGCCATGGCGCACGAGATACTGCAGCGTGCCGCCTTGTGTGGCCGTGCCGTCAGTGTCGTGGTGCTGGGAGGCGTCGATGCCGTGGCTGGCGCCGGTGCCCCCGTCGTCATCGTCAATGTAGTCTCCCAACGCAGAGGCCACGGACAGCAGCTCTGCATCAGCCCGCACGGGTCCATGCCGTGCGCCGTACAGCATCGTGAGGTACTTTTCCAGCTCGGTCTGGGCGAGAGCACCGCCGCTCAAGGTGACCAGGGAGACGACCATGGTGACAAACCCGATATAGGCTGAGTCTGGGGCTGGCGGCAAGGCAGCTGTCGGGAGGGCGGTGAAGACGCTGGCGCGATAGGCATCCGGAAGAGTCGACACGAGCACATAGCGGTCGGCACGGGTAGCAGCGCCCGTAGCAGTGGTGGGCTTCTGTGTCTTGAGGGCTGCCACAGTGAAAGGGCACGATGCGGGTTAGCCAAAGCACCTGTCCTGTCCGTCGTTTCGGGATGGCACTCACCCTTTCTCCGCTCTCGCAAGCTCATCGTCGACTCGTCACGCGACGGCCATTCGACCATTTCCATGCCGAATATAGCTCGCAGCTGCTCTTGCGCAATGGGAAACGCCTTTCTAAAGTTCTTTCCCTGGTTCTCCAGGACTGTTGCGTGTCAGAAAAGCATCCAGTGCATCGAGGCAAGCAGCACGTACCCTGTTCCTTGATAGCCTGTCTTCGTATAGGCAGCCGACGAGGCTCACAACTCAGCGCATAGCGGATCAGCTTCTTGGCAAGGATATTTGTGTAGAGTTCTTGTCGGTCGGCTTGCGTCTGAGGCGCGTCATCCTCTTCGTCTTCGTCGTCTTCATCAGCGTTTCCGGCTGCTGTCCCTCCTTCCATGTCTTCGTCCTCGTCTTCCTCATCCGCTGGTCTCCGCTGGCTTGCGCCATGGTTGAGCCGCGGTCTCCGGGGTGCTTCTTCCTCGGGCTCTTCGGCCGCAGGACGTCGCCGCGGTCTCCTTGACTGTGTCGACATGGTGATTTCGTTGATCTGTTCGAATATGGTAGCACACTGGACTCGCTTCAAGTTTGTCGTTCTCGCTGTAGGCGCAAACTGTAGACGGAGGGGTATTGGGTCAAACGCGTTTAGACGCGCTCTGGGGACAGCAGCATCGACCTGTCCATTTAGTCTGGCCGATAAGAGAGCCCCACTGTATACTGATAAGCGATCGCGAAAGTTGACAGCTGCACCCAATTGCGACATGACCGCATCCTTCTGCCTTCCTTCTAGTTATACGGCGTGCCATGGGCCATAGCCCTCTCGCTCTTTTGCTCTAGCGATTCAAACTCTTCCATTTTTTGATACTACACTTGAGGCAGTACTCGGCGCCCCCATACTTTCGCTTTCAAGCCAGCTGGGCAAATCAGACGACAAAGGATGGTCTGTCTCGCTTCGATCTCGACTTCTCTGTTGTCTTTCTGCGCCTTTTACGAGCGACGGTGTCGCTGGCTGATGCCCTCGGTACGACTGCGCTTAACTTGGAGAATCCGTGCTTGATTTTACATGCGATGGCGTCGAATTCGAATCCTCCATATGCACCATCGGGGCAGCAGCATGTCCCATCCCAGACGCAAACTTCACTAAATGCACAGCACACGGTGCCACTCCTCTCCGAGCTCGACGACCCGTTCCCCCCTCTGACAGAGAACTCAGCATTGCCAGAGCCAATAAGCTATGCTTCCATAGAAGTGAAGACCACCAGAGGCAATCCTGTCACCCAGCGGGTTGATCCCTACCATCTCGCTCCCGAAGATGCATTTTACACATCCGCATCGCCTCCACGGCACACCAACAATTGCACTACTGGGCCGGGAAGTGAGCTTCCAGATTCAAGGCCTTCAAGGCAGTCTCCTCGTCTCGCATCTGTCGTGGGGGGAGGCGGCATTGCCCGCGCAACCAGCGGTGTGGGGAGTAGGAGTCGCAGCCGGCGACGAAGGAAGCGGACGTGGAAGAAACTGCTTTGGGTGAAGCAGTCATGTACGACCGACATTTTCTATTCCTGCACACTGCTACTGGAGACCAGGCTGACCAGTGCAGACCCCGACAACTATACTGACCAGGCCACATTTCTGGAGAATCTTCAGCGTAACCCCCGCCTACAGCCGTACGATTTCTGGCCGCTTGTCGCCGACTCCACCGTTATAGTGCAACACGTGTGCTCGGTGATCATCTTCATTGTGTGCTTTGTAGGCATTTTCCAGGAGCGCGTGAGTCCGGTCTCCGTGGTCGGGGGGGGCAGCTTTGCGACCTGTTTGGGGTGGCTCCTTTGGGAGAGATGGGCCAGCGATGAGGATCCCGATGCGGAGACAGAAAATGCACTTCGGCTGGCAGGTGACAGCGGTCCGAGCGGCGAACACATGCAGCAGAGCCGTGCTCCTCGTGGGGCCGATGTGCTAGCATCCCGGCAGCAGCAAGTGGCGACAAGTCTCTCTCGCTCTACAATAGGCCTTGCGATGCCACACAGCCACAAGAATGGGCTTACAAATGGCAATGGCCATGTGGGCGGCAACGGCAGCCCGTCGTGGCAACCGCTGTCGCAGTCCACACCGGCATTGTCGCTCGTCTCGGCGGCCTCCGAAGCGGTTAACGGACACGGACGTAGGCCAGAACAGACGCCGGCATTTCCACCGCCACGACGAACATTGGCTCCGATGCGGCGGGGACGAACTCGCCGCCGCGTTGCTGCGATCAAGTCGGGCATGCTGATCTACTTTACGCTGCTAGGGCTGTCACCCATTCTCAAATCACTGACGCGGTCTACGTCGTCCGACAGCATCTGGGCCATGTCGTTTTGGCTGCTGGCCATCAACATATTCTTCTTCGACTACTCGGGGGCCTGGGTGGGCGCGCACAAGTTCCCGGTCGCGTCGCTCTCGACTAATGCGGCGCTGATGGCGTCGACAGTGCTGGCCAGCCGGCTGCCGTCGACCGGACAGGTCTTCAGCCTGACGCTCTTCAGCATCGAGGTGTTTGGGCTCTTTCCGGTATTCCGCCGCTATGCGCGCCACCGCAGCTGGCGCTACCACGTCTCCCTGACCGTACTGCTCGTCCTCGGTGCCGGCGCTGGCGTCGGCATCATAATAGCGACGGGTGGCAACAAGGGGTGGCCATGGCGACGGGCACTTGCAGGCATGACGGTGGCCTGTGTGCTCTCGGCCGTGGCGATGGGTGGGTGCAGCTGGTGGCTGATTGGGCTGCAGAAATACAAGAACGAGATCTACGGGCCGTGGGATCCAGCACGGCCGGTCATCATCAGCCGGCGACACTGGAATGACGTGTGAGGAGGACTGTGGAAGTGGAATCGGGACGAAGAATGGACGTTGTACATACGGAGGGCTCCATAGTAACAGCACTACTCCGTAGTTGTGCGCAGAGTCCCCGCACGGGTGCCTGTGTGGCTGCACCATCGAGATAGCAGGACGTTAGTTTCATTGGATGCATGGATGCAGGGAGTGAATCGATATACGAGCAGCTGAAACGGACGAGAGAGCGGCGGTCCAAAACACCCCGCCGAAATGAAGCAAGCCACACGCGCTCAGCGGGCGATTGTTGCTGCAGCAACTGTGGCTTAGCGGGGCAACAAGACGTGCGGGCGCCAAGCCGGTTGGTTGTCTTGTGCGCCATAGCGACGAGAATTTACACATAGCACCTAAGACGTGCCCCTGTCGCCTGGACAAGAGCGAGGATCAGCTTCCAGCCCTGCAGCAAATAAGAAGGCGCAAGTCGAGATTATCATCCTGGTCGATTGCACCGACCCTTTCCCTGTTAGGACAAACGCGCATTCTTTCCGGGACTTTGTTCTGGTCGAGATATTTGTTTAGACTGCGAGCAGCAGGCTCCCTTTCCTATCTTCTCGTCGCATCTCCTTCTTTTCCCACTCATTGCCCATCTTTTTACCGTCTCTCCTTCGCAGCACGCACGCTCTTCTCTCCCGCTTTCGTACCAGCCGGTGGTCTTTCTGTTTGCCCCGCCACTCCTTCTGCAATCCATTTTCAGCCATCGTCATCGGTCATCTGTTGTCTGTGAAGAACAGCTCGCACGACCATGGCCAGCTTTGTGGCCAGTCTATTTGACCGGACCGCCGCGGTCGCGGGCGCAGCATCGGGCGGGCAGCCGTCAACGCCGCCCAAGAACAGCTTTGTGGCACCGGCCATGACGCCGCAGGGAAGCCCCAGCAAGAAGATGATGCCGCCAGGAGCACACGAGCTGCCCGAGGCGCACGAAGGCAGGCTCAAGATGGGAGGCAGTAGCAACGGCTACGGCATCAACAGCGGCCAGAGTAACGGCAGCAACGGAAGCAACGGAAGCAACAGCAGCAACAGCAGCAACGGCAAGGCCATTAGCAACATTGTGGTGCCAGTGCCCAGCCTGTTTGACAATGCGGTGCGGCTGGGCCGGCCGCAGCTCGGCGGCGGTACAAGCGGCAAAGCTCTGACGCCGACCAAGGGCAGCAGCAATATGCTGCCGCCGGGCTGTGGTGGTGGTGGGGGTAGCAGCACAGGCCTCGACGATCCATTTGCCACGGACGACAGCAGCGGCCTGCACAAAACAACAGGGGCTATGAGCGGGGCTGTGGGCCATCTGGCGATGGGGTCGTCCCAGAAAGGAGGAGGAGGGAGAGGAGCAAACAAAGAAAACAAGGATGAGGCGGGCGGCATGGCGACGCACGGCGACGGGGCGACGGCCAAGGCCAAGGCCAAGGAGAACATGGTACCGGTGCCACACCACAGCCTAGGCCCGCCAGCAAGACTGCCACTGCCGTCAGAGGTGGCAGCAGCAGCAGCAGCAGCAGCAGCAGCTGGAGGACACCATCACAACCACGCCGCGCTCTCGCGGCACGAAATGTACCAGACCAAGGAGCGGCCGATGATGGCGACAGTCAAGCGATTTAACACGTCACGCGGGCTGACGGCCGACGAGCTGGAGATCCTGAAGCGGCCCAACATTCGGCGGATGGTCAACGTGACACAGCTGTACTTTCTCGACTACTACTTTGACCTGCTGACGTACGTGGGCAGCCGGCAGAACCGGCTGAACGCGTTCCGGGCGGAGTTCCCAGCACCACCCGAGACGGACGAGGAGACGTACCGGCACATGTGGCAGAAGTACGCAGGCCGCGAGCGAGCCAACCTGCGCAAGCGACGGATGCGGCTGCGTCACGGCGATTTCCAGATCCTGACGCAAGTCGGACAGGGCGGATACGGACAGGTGTTTCTAGCGCAGAAGAAGGACACGCGCGAGGTGTGCGCGCTCAAGGTGATGAGCAAGAAGCTGCTCTTCAAGCTGGACGAGGTGCGGCACGTGCTGACGGAACGCGACATCCTGACGACGGCCAAGAGCGAGTGGCTGGTGCGGCTGCTGTACTCGTTCCAGGACGACAAAAGCATCTACCTGGCGATGGAGTACGTGCCGGGTGGCGATTTCCGGACGCTTCTTAACAACACGGGCGTCCTGTCAAACCGACACGCGCGCTTTTACATTGCCGAGATGTTCTGCGCAGTCGACGCGCTGCATCAACTCGGCTACATCCACCGGGACCTGAAGCCGGAAAACTTTCTGGTGGACTCGACAGGTCACGTGAAGCTGACGGATTTTGGGCTAGCGGCCGGCATGCTGTCGCCAGCCAAGATCGAGTCGATGCGCGTGCGGCTGGAGCAGGCGTCGGAGACGGCGGTGCCGTTTGGCAAGCCGATGGAGCAGCGCACGGTGGCGGAGCGACGCGAGGGCTACCGGACGATGCGCGATCGCGACACAGCATACGCGAAGAGCATCGTGGGCTCGCCCGACTACATGGCGCCCGAGGTGCTGCGCGGCGAGGAATACGACTTCACGGTCGACTACTGGAGCCTGGGCTGCATGCTGTTTGAGGCACTGACGGGCTTCCCGCCGTTTGCGGGTGCGACGCCCGACGAGACGTGGCGCAACCTGAAGCACTGGCGCGAGGTGCTGAAGCGACCGGTCTGGGAGGACCCCAACTACTTCCTGAGCAACCGGACCTGGAGTTTCATCACGACCTGCATCAACGGCCGGGCCAAGCGGTTTTCGCGCATCGACGACATCCTGCACCACCAGTACTTTGCCGAGGTCGACTGGGCGACGCTGCGGGCGAGCAAGGCGCCCTTTGTGCCGGAGCTGGACTCGGAGACCGATGCGGGCTACTTTGACGACTTTTCCAACGAGGCCGACATGGCCAAGTACAAGGAGGTGCACGACAAGCAGGCCGCCCTCGAGGACATGGCCGAGCGCGAAGACGCCATGCAGAAGGGTCTGTTTGTC
Organism: Grosmannia clavigera kw1407; assembly: GCF_000143105.1. NCBI lineage: Eukaryota > Fungi > Ascomycota > Sordariomycetes > Ophiostomatales > Ophiostomataceae > Leptographium > Leptographium clavigerum. The sequence goes on along the minus strand of NW_014040797.1, from coordinate 1,241,068 downwards.
GGTTTCACCTTCCGTCACCGCAAGACGGCCGGCGGAGCGGCCGACGATCTCAATGCCGGCCTGGCTTCGGTCAGCAACGGCAGGGCCAGCCCGCGGAAGCCGCTGACGGCCGACACGTTTGGGGGACCGGCCGTTTCTGCGTCTGCTTCTGCTTCCGCTCCGGCCACACCACAGACGGCTTCCCCCCCTTTTGGCACGATGCTGTAGGGCGAGCGAGCCGGGGATGGCGTCTGGCTGCGGCGACAGCGACCCGGCCATATGGCCGCCCACCCACAACAGCAGCTGTGGATGTGCAGGCCGTGGGCCATGCGTGGTGGCGACTGGGCCGTGGCCAGAGGACGGCCAGCGTGAGATGGGCCATGTGCGAATCGATGTGTCTTGTTTCTTTTTTGTCTTTTTCTTTTTTCTTGTTCTCTTCGCCTCTGTCGTTCTTTCCTCATTTGCGCCGGGGCAGCCGCCACTGCCTGTCCCGGCTGTTATCATTACTTGACTGCTGTCTTTTCTCCCTTGTCCCTTTTCCTCTTTTCTTCCCTCTTTTTCTTCCTCTTTCTGTTTGACCTTCCCATTCCCCCTTAATGCAGAGACGGAACGGCGACGTGGATGACGACGACCGGATGGGACACTACTATTTGATTTTACTTTCCTTTGTTCGGTAGAGAGGAGGGATGGGTCCCTCGCCGTCTTCGGCCTCTCTCTGTAGGTGTATTTGGTAGCTGCGGATAAAAATCCATGTTTTTTGCACGACTTTCCGAGAGTCGTCCTCAGTGAAATAAGCATATGCTGCGGCCAGTTGATCGCCGCCCGATGACGACGACGGCTGGCGAGATGGGCCACATGGTCGAGAACGCGTAATGGCATCGTCAGCAGAGCGGTCGATGATTCCGTCTGCAGGTATTCGCTGGATGGACAAGCCAGCTTTCGTCTATCCAAACTGCACACCCGTAATCCTTTTTTAATCACACGCATTCGCCTCTCTGCCCCTCAGCCTGCTCGATTCTGGTCCCCAAAAAGCACGCTGCGTCCAATTGTAAGGCCCCACAGAAGTCTGCGCCTCTGTCGTCCGGACATCCCCAACTCCCGAGAGGCTGGGCTGGTTCTCAGTCGCCCAGCGACCCCTCCTCTCCCCATCGCCTGTGCCACGGTCCTCGCTCGGTCCCGGGGGAGCCCATCTCCCTTTTCGCTTTCCTCTGCTGTACGCTGTCTTGCCATGCATGACCGCGCGGCCGTTCTCACTTCTCACCGCATCTCACTCGACCAGATGCAGTCTGCGTGCCGCTGAAGATCCCATCTCAGTACTGTTTCCGGCAGCTGCCGTGCTTGTAAAAGCTGCAGGTGGGGCAGGCCAGCCGCTCCTTTGCTCCTGCTCCCAACGCTGCAGAGCACCCACACAGCCAGCTGTCGCCTTCGGACACGCCTGCCGCGCTTTTTTCGCACGTCTGCAGGAGCAGTTGGGTGACGAATGCATTTGGGGGCCAATGCAGGCTTGCAGCAGGACGATCGACCCTACGTCACATTTTCTCTCTCTCTCTCTCTCTCGTGTCCCATCCTCTGTCGGACAGCATAAGCGTTGACGTGGAGTGGAGCCTCGGAACCAGAATCAGCAGCAGTTGTCCATTCGCCATTCTCCCAGTGAGCTCCTGTGGCTGGCCTGACTGTCTCACGGCTCTTCCTGTTGGAGACCACGAGACGAGCAACACGAAGCAGCAGGGATCGAGTATATGAGGCGTCTGTCGTCCGCACCTGTTCTCGTCTTCCTTTCTCGTCCGGCCCATCCACCTTCTCCCATCTTCCCCACACACGACATCCGACGACGTCATACGGCCTCGTATCCACCCACGTCTTCCACCTGACACAACAGCAGTCCGTTCATCATGCGATCGCTGTCCGTTGCTGCTGCTGCTGCCTGGCTGCCGGCCTTGGCTGCTGCTCAGTGGTGGTCTGGTGCTCCGTCGTGTGCAGTAAGTCCTGTTTTCGTCTGTCTCTCTTCCCTCTTCTGTCCTAACATCACAGGCCTCCTGCTTCTCCTCGGTCTGGTCCTCGTCCGACTGGCCGTCGCCGACAGCCTTCTGTGTCGCCTCTGCCACGCCCATTGCCAGCTGTCTGAGCGCCAGCTGTGGTTCTGCCACCTCGGCCGCTGCTACCTTCTCGTCCATCTCGTCGTCCCTCTGCAGCCAGTACTCATCCTGCTCGTCTGGCGGCAGCACCGGCGTGCTCACCGTCACGGCTACCGCTCCCTGGGGTGCCTACGGCACCGGCACCGGCTCCTTTGGTCCAGGCAGTGGCTTCTTCGGCACCCGCTCTTGGGACTCGGCCGCCACGGCTGTCGCCACCTACACCGTCACCGGCTGTCCCTGGGACGGTTCGCCCTGGGTCGCCGGGCCTGGCGCTGGTTGGGGCGGCTGGGGTCCTGGCGGTTTTGGCTGGGGCGGCGGTGGTCCCGGAGAGTTCTGGACCAGCTCGTGGACCGGCTGGTCCTACCACACCCAGACCACCACCGTTACCACCACCTTCACCAGCTCCGGCTCCGTCTTCACCACCGCTGCCGTCATCCGCGTCGAGGAGGCCGCTTCCGGTACCCAGACCAGCACCACCACCCTGGCCACCAGCACCACTACTGTCACTGCTACTGGCACTGCTGCCACCGCGAGCGCTGCTTCCACCAAGAGCTCGGCTGCCGGCGGTGATGGCGGAGACTGGTTGGCCGTCAAGGTCGTCGGCCTCGTCCTGGCTAGCATGTTGGCTGTCGTCGGTATGCTGTAATGTGCTCGCAACGACTCTATGATACCCAGCCGACTCTGTCTTTTGCCTCTTCTCGATCTGCATCAACTTCTACGAATCACGTTGTTTTATGGTTGCATTGTCTTGGGGTTTTCATCTTAAAAGCTGTGTAGTAGGATATGAAGAATGTTTCCAGACTATTTTCTCAAAGCTATTGCCAAGAAGAGAGTCATGTGAAAACAGTGCCCGTAGCCTATAACTTGGTAAAAACTGCGTTAGAATTTATCGATAAGAAAGAGTAAAGATATAGCAACTCTTTGTGAGCGCTTTTGATGCCCGAAAGCGAAAATCCATCAGGTGTGTGATGGTGTTCTGTGGACATTTGGGGGAGATACGTAATATGTAGAAAGTGCTGAAAAAGTGAAAAAAACGAACTGTCTCGGTTTGACCCTCTGTGTTAGTCAAGCTGGTGACGCTTCTCTGCTTACTCGGACAGGTGTATTTTTGTTGCCCAAAGGCAGATTCATTTTCAATGAAGTAGTATATAAAGCTTTGATCCAGAGCATTGGTGTTATTCGTTGTTATTGAGCGTCTAACTGCCACCAATATGTCTAAAATAAAAGCCCCACAAATCTTATCACTTTTGGATAGGCTATGTATGTGTTAGCCGTTGCCTGCATAGAGCGATGCCCGTGCCTCCTCTTGACGGAGTCTGTAAGAAACATAGTAGGCGCAGAGCACACACTCGATGCCGTCACATTGGTGTGAGACGAGGCGCACAAGAAGCTCTTTCCGACTCGCCTCCTCCTTGTCCGCCTGTTTTCCTACAAGCACGATCCAAGTACTTGTGATTTCTTTCCCGCGAGGTATTAGGCCTTGCTTCCTGGCTTCATGTAGGGAGGTTAGGTTGACGCTTCGTTTCGTTACTTTTACGTTTTGACAACCATTTCGTGACTGTAATTGCGTCCCTTTTTGTTTCCATAGTATTGCAATGTATTATCTTTGAATTCAACAAGCGTTATCATCCATCCAGAGATCCAGACCTTCTGCCCCTTGTCCCCCACCCATGAACGCCTGTATCCAAAGCAGACGCCCTGGAGTCTTTTCTTTACTGGTCCGTGTCCGCGGCCGGCTTCAGCTCGCCGTTGATGCAGCCCTGGACGATGTCGTGCAGTGTCGACGGCGAGGCGTCCTCCTGCTTCTGCTGCTGAGGGCTCTCAGCCGTCCAAGCCCAACGGCGATAAACGGCCGACTCGAGCGTCCCATGAGGCCACGACGCGTACAGCCGCAGCTCTGGCGGGCAGAACTTGCGGAGGGGGCTGTCGTCGTCGACGAGGGCCGTGTCGTCACCCCCATCCTCTCTGGGGCCGTCTTCATCTGCGGTTTCGGATTTTGTGTTCAGGTTCGGGTTCCCTAACACGTGTCCGTCTCCATCTGCTTCTCGACCGTCCCCTTCGTCCACATCCGCATCTAGGATCTCGTCTAGCTCCGTGATCGTGTCCGTTGACGTCAGGCTGAACCGCATCTCCCAGAGCGGATCGTTCTGATGCTGCAAGGCCGTCCCATCCACCGTCCTCGACCAGATCACGCCCGTCTGGGATGCGTCCTCGTGGGCGATGGCTGCCTTGCGGGCATCGGCCGCGAGCACGTGACCCACGGCGCTGCTGACATAATCAAGCACGTCGCGCAGCGTCGCGTAGTTGTCCGCGGGCGGGAAGCTGTCCTGGAGGGGGCTGCTACCACCGGTCGGTGGAGGATGCAGCTGGATGAGGTACTGTGTGCGAAGTGGCATGTTGGTAGTACGGCTGCGGATGGAGAGGCGGATGTCGGGCGCAAGGGTGAGCTCGAACGTGAACTCGCGCGGGTTCAGAAAGGCCATGCAGACACCTTCGGACGCGGCCAGCTGGCGCGAGGCAGATCCGGCTGTCGGGGGGGGGATAGACGAGGCCAGAGGACGCTCGAACAGGGTAAATTGGGCAGTAGTGTGGCCAACGCGATGCAGGATCGAGCAAAGGTCCGAGAGAAAGCGCGCAATGTGCTCGAGGGCCTTTTCGTACTTGAGGTTGGCCAGGATCGGCCGCAGCAGGTAGTAGGCTGGCGGCGGGGTGCCGGTGCTGTCGGACGGCGGCGCAGGCACCGAGCGCAGACGGTAGTGGTGGCGGTGGCCGTGGGCGAGAAAGAGGTGCAGCGACGACGCGGTAACCTCGGCGACTCTGTCCATCTCGGCGGTGGCGATGGCAACCGCGCCCGCATCAGAAGCAACTAGCTGGAGGGGTTCGAGGGCGATGATGCCCTCGGTGTGAGCGCCGGCAGGAAAGACGATGAGGGGGCCTCGAAGTGCGATGCCGTGGGCCACGAGGAGACGAGCCTCGCGGTTGAGCTCACGCCAGAGCTCCTTGGCGTAGACGGTGTTGCGAGCCTCGAGGATTCGGTTCTCGAGGGGAGCCGACGGCGGCAGGCGAATTGGAGGTGACGAGCGGCCGATGATGTCGACATTGCCGGCTGCGTTGCGGCGACGAAGCGTGACGACAATGGCCGAAGGCGGGCCCAGCGCGGTGATGTCGAGGGCAACGTGACCACGCTTGACGCGGCGCAGTGGTGCAAAGCCGGCAGCGCGCAGATCGGCGGCAGCCTCGGAGAAGCCAAACTTGACGCGAAGGAGCCGTCGTTGGCCGGGAGTGCGGGAGAGAGCCCAGCCGCGATCGCGAACGGCAACGACTTCGGACCAGTACATCTGCTCACGGCGCAGCTCGGCGTGCAGGCGCTTGCGGCCAGCGGCCAGCAGCTCGGCCGCCCGATCCATGGCCAGAAGCTGCCATCCGACGCATTCAATCTTATGGTCCAGCACCCGCTGTGCGTTGGACCGTGTCGTCTCGTCCAGGATCTGCCCACCCGCGAGACCAGGCCCGCCTCCACCGCCCCGGCCGCCACCGTGTCGCGTCTGCAGTGCTTTGGCTGCTTGGGCCGCGTTGGCAATGCGGCCGGCACTGAGCGTGCCGATGCCAATCTTTTCGCGCAGCATCGGCGAGAGCGACTGCAGCGCCTGGGTCGGCCGGTCTTTCGAGAGCAGTAGCGAGACAAAGTCGACGACGATGAGACCGTTCTGAAGAGCAGATCTGAACCCATGTCAGCACACATACGAGCACGGACTCGGAGCCGTTTGCACTCACTCCAACGTTCGCAACACTTCGTCACGCTTCGCAATCATGGCTTCAATGCCTTTGGTGCGGTGAGCCAACGTGTCATTCGCTGCCTCTTCATTCTCGTCGGCACCCCGTCCAGACGCTTCGTCCGCATCGTCGCCATCGCTCCCGTTTCCCGCCTCTCGCCTGGTTCGTCGCTCTTCGATCTCCTTGCGCAGGCTCTCTTCTGTCAGCTTGCGGAACTCGCCGCCTTGGGCCTTGATCCGCCGCACAAAGTCGCCAATGTTGGCTGGCTCCTGGCCTGGCAGCGGCCATGGACGGAACACCGCATCACGCAGTCCAAACAGTGCAGGGGTGTCGGCTGTGCCGGCACTGTCCGCCATTATACCTCGCTTGACCGGGAGAGCGGGTGGCTGTCGTGGGGGGTTGAGTTGTCAAAGAGATACACGAATAGAGGCGAGTCCGCACCGCCACAGTTGAGGCTGCTAGCAATGGTGGGGCCTATGAGCATGACTAACGCGGGCAAGTAGTAGATCTGGTGCGGTATTTCAGCTACTTGCCTCACTATTCGGCCCATTTACCAGGGACAATGTACCCTTACGTGGGCTCATAACGGCAAAGCACGTAATTGCGCACAGCAAAGTCTCCCACCATCGGGCCATAAGCCGTTATTGCAGAGACGAAACCCCACAGGATTCAGACCACTGGCATGTCATAGTAATGTGACTACCGGCGTCCAGCTAAAAGCATTTTTTTTTTTGCCGCAGCACAGCTTCTCGTGCTGTCGTACTCGTACTGAACGTAGCAAGAGACCTGGCCCGGCGCGGCCGTCTGCCATCTCGGCTCAATCAGCCCATCGAATCTCCTGTCCAGGATCTGTCGGGCCAAGACTGTAGATTCCGGGAGAGACAGTGATCGAGACAGCAGCAGAAAAAAGAAACAAAGGTTGGACAGCAGTCTCACCAGCACTACGCACATCAAAGAAAGCGAGCGATTTAGCGCGTGGTTTTACGAGCTTTACTGCGTTATTTTCCCTGCCCCGCCGCAAAACCCCCTCCTCAGCAGACGTCGATAAGATAAGAGCTTGGTTGCTTGTGCCTCACAATACGCCTCATTAAGACCGCCAACGCTCCTTCCCCGGGCTGTTCCTTCTGTCCGCCCTTGCTGTGATCTTCTCTACTTTTTCGCCATCCGTTTTGGGCATCTGCAACGGCCTCTTCTATTCTCCATTTCCCCCCAACAAACGCCTGCATCATCGGCATCTCTGGCCTCTATACACGCCGCAGCAGCAGCACTGTCCGTTGGCTGACGACCCCGCGCTTCCACGGATCCATCTTCACCTCCGCTTCCTCATGGCAAGCGCCTCCGCACCGGGAGCGGCAGCTCCTGCCAGTACGGCACCAGTAGCAGCAGCAGCATCCAAAAAGAAGATTGCCATCATGACTTCGGGCGGCGACTCGCCGGGCATGAACGGCGTCGTGCGGGCCTGTGTCCGCATGGCCATCCACCTGGACTGCGACGCCTTCTGCGTCTACGAGGGATACGACGGTCTCGTCCGCGGCGGCGACTACATCCGCAAGATGGAATGGGACGATGTGCGTGGTTGGCTGTCTGAAGGCGGCACTCTGATTGGCACCGCCCGTTGCATGGCCTTTTACGAGCGACCCGGCCGTCTGGTGGCCGCCAAGAACATGATCATCAACGGCATCGACGCGCTCATCATCTGTGGCGGCGACGGCTCGCTCACCGGCGCTGACAAGTTCCGTGCCGAGTGGCCTTCACTGCTCAGTGAGCTCGTTCAGACTGGCGAGCTGACGGCCGCTCAGACCGCCCCCTACCAACACCTCAACATCGTCGGCCTTGTCGGCTCTATCGACAACGACCTGTCCGGTACCGACGCCACCATTGGCTGCTACTCGGCCCTCACCCGCATCTGCGAGATGGTCGACTACATCGAGGCTACTGCCTCGTCACACTCACGCGCCTTTGTCATCGAGGTCATGGGCCGCCACTGCGGCTGGCTCGCTCTCATGGCCGGCGTCGCCACCGGCGCCGACTTCATCTTTATCCCGGAGAAGCCGCGTGAGGACAACTGGCGTGAAGAGATGTGCGCCATTGTACACAAGGTACTTTCTTTCTTTCTCTTTTTTTTTTCCTTTTTTTTTTCTCCTTTTCTTTTCTTCTCTTTGCCCTCTCTCGACTTGCCCGCTCACACAGATAGAACCGCCAACTGGGCAAGAGAAAAACCATTGTCATCATTGCCGAGGGCGCCCTCGACCGCGAGGGCAACAAGATCTCGTCCGAGATGATCCGCGCACTGTTGGCCGACAAGGACGGCCTGGCCCTCGACACCCGTATCACCACCCTGGGCCACGTCCAGCGCGGCGGCACGGCTGTCGCATACGACCGCATGCTCGCCACGCTGCAGGGCGTCGAGGCCGTTCGCGCCGTGCTCGAGGCCACGCCTGAGTCTGAGACGTGTTTCATCGCCATCACGGAAAACAAGATTGTGCGCAAGCCACTCATGGCTGCCGTCCAGAACACAAAGTCCGTCGTTGCTGCCATCGAGGCCCACGACTTTGATCGCGCCATGGCTCTGCGGGACACTGAGTTCTCCGACCAGTACAAGTCCTACATCATGACGACCGCCGTGCAGCTGGACCAGCACATGCGGCTGCCCGAGAAAGAGGCAAGTCTGCCACGTCACTAGACGCCAGAGACGTCGTTGCTAACACGCGGGCTGTAAGCAGAGAATGCGGATCGGTTTCATCAACGTGGGAGCTCCTGCCGGCGGCATGAACGCGGCCATACGAGCGGGTGTGGCCTACTGCATATCCCGTGGGCACGAGCCGCTGGCAATCCACAACGGCTTTGCCGGCTTTGCACGGCATCACGCCGACTCGCCGCTGCGGTCAGTCCGGCCATTTGACTGGCTCGAGGTCGATGGCTGGGCCAGCAAAGGCGGGTCCGAGATCGGCACCAACCGCGAGCTGCCGAGCGATTCCGGGATGGAGACCATTGCCAACTTGATCGAAGAGTACCAATTCGACGGGCTCTTCCTCATCGGCGGCTTCGAGGCCTTCCACGCCCTGTCACAGCTGCGCACGGCACGCGAACAGTACCCGTCGCTGTGCATCCCGATGGTGCTGCTCCCGGCGACTATCTCGAACAACGTGCCCGGCACGGAGGCCTCGCTGGGATCGGACACGTGTCTGAACGAGCTGGTCAGCTACTGCGACAAGATCAAGCAGTCAGCGTCGGCCACGCGGCGGCGCGTGTTCGTGATCGAGACCCAGGGTGGACGGTGCGGCTACGTTGCCACGCTGGCCGGCCTCAGCATCGGGGCCAGCGCTGTGTACACGCCAGAGGAGGGCCTCAGCCTAGACATGCTCGCGACAGACGTGCGGCATCTTAAGGAGGTGTTTGCCAACGACAAGGGCCAGTCTCGGGCCGGCCGGCTGATCCTGATCAACGAGCGGACGAGCAGCGTGTACACCGCCAAGCTGGTGGCCGACATCATCCGGGAGGAGGCGCACAACCGCTTCGAGGCGCGGGACAGTATTCCAGGTCACGTGCAGCAGGGCGGCGTGCCATCAGCCATGGACCGGTGCCGGGCGGTGCGGCTGGCGATCAAGTGTATCGAGCACCTGGAGGCCTTTGGGCGCAACGCGCACAACCGCGTGAAGAAGGACCCGACGAGCGCAGCCGTGATCGGTATCAAGGCCGCCAGCGTCGTCTTCACGTCGGTCGAGGAGCTCGAGAAGACCGATACGGACTGGCCGAACCGCCGGCCGCTCGATGCCTTCTGGCTGAACATGAAGGACGTCGTCGACGTGCTGTCCGGCCGGCCACCATACCATCCACCGAAAGAGATCTTGACCGGGCTGCAGGCCAAGGACGCGAAGCGAGGCATCATTTCATAGGAAAGCAGGACAGGGTTTTACGGAGTACGGGGGGAGGAAGGAGGGCTGGGAGTTTCTCCATCCGATCTGATCTAATCATGGCTTCTTTTGTTGATGGGCATGCTTTCTTACGATACCGAGCAGGAATGTCCAAATGCTTTGTAAAAAGGGACGAGTTTTTCCCCGCCATGTCTCGGAATTGTCTGCTGTCGTGCATGGTCCCATCGCTGAGAGCTGAGCCGGTCTTTCACATAAGATGTTTACGACGTGCGACGTACGTACAGAGTAGCAACGGCTGAACAGATGTCCTTCGGCAAAACAGAAGTCGGCGCCGACGAACAGGAACGGGACAGGCCTCTGCGTGCCCTGATTGGCCAGCAGGCCTTTCTCCACGTTTTTTTTTATAGGTCCGTTTTAATATCGGGATTCGGGCCTCGGACATCGGTGGCAGCGGATTACAAACACCAAAGCACCAAGATTATATAGTCCAGCAGCAATTAACCTATTCGAGAAGGAGGGTGTGTGGATGTCCGTTTTTTTTTTTCAATAGTCGGGCCTCTACCGGCCGTTCTTGATGTTGATCTCTGTGCGCAGGCACAAAGCGAACTGAAAGGGGTTGGAATCAGCTGAGGACTGGTCTTCATCACGATCGGGGGCTTGTGTGTTAGGGCACGCCGCTGACAAAGCGCCGGTGGGCCCTCGTTTTTTTTTCTCCTGATATCGTGCTGGAATTTCGGCCGTGGCAGTTCGAGCTATCCGTATTCCCAGCACGCTCAGCCTTTCTCTAACAGCGGTGGGTCGGGTTATGCTCGGGATCCATTCATTCCGGAATCCGCTCCGTCGTGACAGCACAAGAAAATCGGCTTGCCAATGGAGCTAGCATGCAGATACACGTATATACGGATATACGTGTGGTAGCAACGGCACACCAACTCGTCAGATGGACGCCATGTACGAGTTCCCCAGACAGGGTCAGACGACCTGTCCTGCACGCCTGTCTCACGCGCCATCGCCCGGCTGCTCAGAAGGCCGTCCGGGGCGGGAAACAAATCGAGTCCGACGGGCTGGGAACGCGAGGGGTGCGTGTGTGTGACGCGTGGCGCAGACTTGTACATAGTAGCCTGGGGGGTGGTCATCCCCCCCCCCCCCCTGGAATGCTTAAATGCCGACCTCCTCGATACAGCGCTTGCAAAGTGTGCGAAGCGCTGCTAGTCCGTACGGCGCATCTCGATGTCGCGATGGTATGTATCTTATGATACGACAGCCCAGCCTCTGCTGGCACACCTGAGCCGTTAACCCCTAACTCCAGCTGCAGAATGCAACGTCAGTCCTGGGCCGCCAATCAGACCGGCGCGGAGAGTATTTGAGAGGGGTCCAAAGTAGGTTCGCCCGCCCTGCTTCGACCTAGTACTCATACGGAGTACATGCTCATACATATACGAGTCCATGCTATCGGCGGAGGAGACCATCCCCAGTCTCTCGCCCCCGCGGCTGGCCAATTCCAGCGTGGGCTGGCCTGCAGAAAATAGGAAATAGAAAATAGAAAATAGAAAAAGAAGCCAAACGCAAACATTGCAGGTCGAGTCGACGCAGGTGAGGCTTATATCTGTACGGGTACTAGACAAACGATATCCTACTATGTAGTAAAAATCCTAGGGCCTGAAACAGCAGGCACAGGTCCTGCCCGTTTTGCCGTTTTGGACGGCCCCCACCGTTTCAGCACAGACAGAAATGCCGGATGGTTTGCGCGCATGGCCAAGCGATTCATGGCTGTTAGTGCTCGGCAAAGAGGAATTCCGCATCATTTCGGTTTGCGCAGCCCACTCGACCTGATCCGACAGGCACTACCGAAAATCCGAACCAGCGATGGCAAGAAGGTTGTTCTTCCTTCTCCCTTCCTCCTCGTTGATCACGTAAAGTCCCCGGTGGACCAGAGCATTATTAAGGAAGTGGGGGGATTTGTCTGGCTTACCAAGCTCCCGCCCACGAGTTTGCACCTTTGGTGCCCGATCGTCCTTAAACGTGGCGCATACTATGTAACGGCCCGTTCGTTTTTTTTCTTCTGTAAAAACCCCTGCCCTACCTGTATCCTTTACGAGTAGTGCCGTGCTATGTGGTATCTTACCGTATGGGATGTCAGAGACGAGTGATGCAGCGACATCTTACGAAGAGGAACAGGGCGTTCTCCAGACCGCCTTTCGTGTGTGTACTCGTAGTACTATGTAGCATCTTGCTCGTCGGGCACTCGGCGCAACGTCTGGGCGGATGACGGAGAGCCAAGGATAATCAGTGGCGTCTGAAGCACACAACATTTCGTAACCTAGCTTGGCCTTCTTTGTATCGTCATGGAGCGTTTTTAGCCTTATCTCCGCAGCGGGAAGAAGAATTGGTCATCGGGAAATCTGACTCTCCGTTGTTGTGGAATCTGTGGGATAGTCTTACGAGAAATCGGACTTGGATTGGAATTGCCGACAGGCTCAAGGCGGTGGGCAGAAAGTTGGTAAGGAGGGCTCTCAAGGGGGTGATGCTCGTACTGAGAAGCTGCTGTTTGTCACCCAACACGCAGGCAGGCAGCAACGACGAGACTGTCCAAGGGCGTGCGGGTACGAGGACGGCCAAGGGCCAAAGGTAATGCGTATCTTAAGATACTTGTACAGTGTATACGGGTACGGAGCAAAAAGATGCTTCGTGAACACCGTCTGACAAAAGCCGAGCCAACGAGACGCAGCAGTTCTACCCGTAGACTCTTCGTACATGAAATCAAACTTTGTACAGACACAGTAAAGTCGGCCTTTGGGGTGGGGTGGGGATATTAAGATACTTCCAGAACAGGCTAGTCTGGCCCAAGCAGACGCGGAAAACGATCTCACCTGTATAAAAAGATACTGTGAAATACGGAGTACTTGGCACAAGCAGTAAGACCCCCTGGTCCTACATTGCTTCTTTGGGGTTTCGCTTCTCGCCGCTCTTGTTTCCAAATGGCGCGCTCTGGTAAGATATCTTAATTCCCCGTGTTGCAGACTTGTGCAGGCCCGTCGTTACATCTGGAACGGTCGTCCTCCCCAATCTCCCCGCATGCCTCGCATAGGCTTTCTGATGATCATCACCTGATGCTGTTTAACGCTGAGAAGCCGTCTTGATTGGACAAGGCCAGCCTGCTAGCCTGCTAGCAATCACCGCTCGTCTTGGTTTGATTACAGCCTCTTAGCGAATCTGTTTACGGGTCTGCTTTCGGTGTCTGGTTGGCTTGTATTATGCTGCCAAAAAGTTCCGTGATGGCCAAAATGCCCAACTCCCTGTAAACAGCGTTTGGTGGAAAGTACAGCCACATTGACACCACCATTCCAAGACTTCCGCCCTGCCAGCCCCTCTAATTCAAGCCCGGCTGTCAAGAAATCAATGCCCATATACTAAGCGCCTCTAATTTTGTCTCCTGCTCTGTTGCCTGGTCGTAAAATGCGAAATGAATGGTAGAATGCCCGGAACACCTCCCCCCAGCCACCCTTCAAAACTCCAGTCTCATGCCGAAATCCAGATTATTTTCAATGGTTTCGGTCTATTCGTATCTGGTGCTTGCAGTGTACGGTCTCATGTCCGTTCCTACATCAGCACATCGTCGTAGCCGCCGGAGAAGATCATCGGGTCGCCCATCCCCAACATCGCCTCGGGATTTGGGCAGGACAGCACATGAGGCTTGATGGTGCCAAAGTTGGACTCGACCAGTCCCTGGCGCAACATGTCGACGCCAAAGTAGGATGTCGGTGAGGCCATGTAGGGCATGGCTGTCGCCAAGGCCGATGGAACAGACAGCGATAGTGGTGACTGTGTGGTCGCGCTTTGTTGTCGCTGCTGAAGCGAGCGCTTCTGTCGTTGGCGCTGCTGTTGCAGTTTCTGCATTTGCTGCTGTGCCTGCTGTTGCTGCGCCTGGGCCTGGGCCTGGGCCTGGGCCTGCTGTTCCTGCATCTGGGCCTGCGGTTGCTGTTGCTGCTGCTGCTGTTGCTGTTGCTGTTGCTGCTGCTGGAGAGTCTGAGCACTCAAGTCCAGCGAAGTCCGGCCGCCGATCCAGTTGTTGAATTGGGCCGTTTGTAATGTCGGAGAGGGTGCGACGAACCCATCAGACTGGGTGGACACGGCATCGAAGTCGTTGAAGGAGAGACTCTGGGGCGACATGGTCGTGCTGGCGCTGTTGACGCTGCTGTCGTTGCCATTGCCGAAGACATTCTTGCGGTAGTCGTCCATGTCCGAGAAGGTGTCCAGCTCTTCGGAAGAGCTCGCACGGTCGAAACGGCCAAGGCCGGCCATATCGAATCCACCGCCACCGGCCACCATGGCGGCAGGGGCAGAGCCAGGCACTGCAATGGGGACGGCGGATGTCTGCGAGCGGATCTGGGCCTGGGCTTGTTGTGCCTCGACCTGAGCTTGAGCCTGGGCGGCGGCAGCCTGGACGGCCTGCTCGGTCTCCCGCTGCTTGTGTTGCTCCTCGAGCTGGGCGGCGAGCTCGGCCAGGTCAGACTCGTCCTCGGGGAAAACCGAGGTGCCCATTGGCAGGTCCGGATCGTTGTTGGGGCGGATGCAACCGAGCTTGGCAGCGATGCTGTGAATCACCGGCTGGCCACGCTCGTTGAGCTCGGGCTCGCCGAGATCCCAGGTCTGGGCAGCGCGAACCATGCTGTAGAGCTTGTGCACGGTGGCTACTAATGCGAACTGTGTGTTCTCCAGAACTTCGGCATATCTGATTCCAGTGGGAGGCCGTCGTCAGCTCGCGTCCCCGAGAGGGAAGAGGGGCGATGGAGGCCAAGATGCTTACCCTTTCGGCAATTGCTTGTATTCTGTCTTCTTGCGCGTGCCAGCGGTACAGACCAGGCCGTCATCCTTACACCTCTTGCAGGGAAACTCTCCGTCACACTGCACCAGTCAGCACGCTGGACAAAACAGCAGCAGCAGAACCTCGTGACGGACCTTTGTCTTCTTCATACGACAACGCTCGCAGGCCTTCCATACGCGCTTGTGGCGACCGTCGCTGTCGTGATGGGGCGAGCCATGATGGCTGGAGGTGGAGTGGTGGGAGTGAGAGTGGGATGTCGACGGGGCGGTGGCCGATCGCTTTGATGCCCGGTGGCTGTTGTGGTGGGGGGTGTGGCCATTGATCGAGCTGGTTGGGGTGCCGGTATTGCTGCTGTTGCCATTGCCGCTCTTGGCAGAACGGACAGCAGAGGCCAGCGAGGAGGACGTGGACGACGGGCTTTTGCGCGAGACAGGCTGCGGCCGCGAACTGTGGTCGTCGTACGGAGGAGTTGGTATGCTTGTTTCCATAGCTGGCGGCTCTTGTTTTAGCATGGCATTAACGAGGTCGAGGTGGCGGCTTTTATTATTGTGTCATGCAGTGGTGCGGTAGGTGCGTGTAAGTGGACGGCGTAACCAATGCCAGCAGGACTACCACGACACCAATCCAAGAGAGAAGCCCGGGAACAGAACGAAACAGATGTCTAAATCGTGAACACAAAAGGACAGGAAGACGAGGACGTGAGGGGGGAGGGGGTAGGAGTGGAAGGGGAAGGGGGAAGCAGCGACTGGACGGCGAGGGCAGAGATATTATAAAGGCCAGGGAAGGTACGAGGGTACTCGTACGAACGTCACAGCAAGCAGGCCAGAAAAAAATCCCCATAAATCATACATAAATCAGGAATTAAGAGAAATGTGCTAGAAAAAAAGACGACTTGGGCGTGCGACTAAGTCGACTGCACGCCCCCCTTCTCGTCCCAGGACGCGAGGACGCTAAGACGGACGGTCACTTGGGTCGAGGAGCAACCGTTAGGCCTTCGGCTTCCTGGCCAGGGAGAATAAGCAGTGTGCATGACCATTAGTAATCGCCCCAGGGCCGGTGTACCAGTAAGCCGGTTTGCGGATTGGCAGAAGACGCTGCGAGCTGTGCTTGCTGGGAGATGGGAATTCGCCGGGCTCGTTTCGGGGGACTCAGCGCTTAATCAGCGCGCTGCTGTGGGATGTTGCTGAGAGCACGGGAGTTTTCCTGAAGCAATGCATAACAATGCTGGCAGCAGAGCGAGAAACGGAGAAGCCAGATCGGGAAGTCCGTTTTGCAGACTAGGCAGGGTGTGGGTCTATTATTGACAATCGATTTAGGGCGTTGGACCAGCCAGATGGACCTGGTCAGGACGGAACGTGCGAGAAGGACGGGAACTCTCCAGGCCCGGCACACCTTATCGGTCGGTCTGTTGTTTATGTCCGAAGCGCGGACCAACGAGAATGCATTGCCCCCGTCGTCCGGACGGAGTACGAGCAGTTCGCATCTTGCCTGCTCTGTACGGAGTACTTACGATACTCGTAGGCAACTCGAAGCCGTCTCTGACATGGAGCCTCCTGCTTCTGCGGTCCCTGGCCTGCGGTCCCTGGCCTGCGAGGCTGTGTCAGCTCTGACATCCCGACTCGCCAGTGAATCAGCAACACAAGTAGCGGTATTCCCGCGCCAATCATGGCCACAGCCGTTCGACTGTCCTCTTCCACAGCTTGAGTAAGCCGGCGGCGTGCACCAGCTCGCGACATGGTCTTTCTTTGCAAGTAAGATGCATTCATAATGCCCTAATACGTGCATGCAGTGGCTCCTAGGATCGGCAAACAGCTGGGCAATCGAATCAACCGCCGTCGTTGAGACACTGCGGCACCGAAGAGAGACTCCATCGCACCGCACAGCGCGCACTTTACTGAGTACGATACTGCTGCCCGCTAATGGAGAAGGGGATACGGCGCTAGTGTCGCCGTTCTCCGTTCAAGCCCCCCTTATTCTTCTGCTAAGTGACTGTGTATGGCTGTGGTTCCCCAACCTCGCCCTTCGCGCCTTCGCGCTGGTGGCCTGATGACGGCCGGGGGTTAGAGGGGGACCACCACAGAGCGGGATGGTGTCCAGCAAAAAAGAAAGACGAAAAAAAAAAGACAGACGAAAAAGAAAGCCGCCCCCGCATGGGAACTCGTGCGAGGCGAGCAAACAGGCCGAATCGAATGCAGCGCAACCCCCCTCCTCCCCCAAATGTTACATAGCAAGAGAAAGAGAGTGAGAAAAAGCTTGTATCAGCATCTTGCAGTTTCGTCCAGGGGTTTGTGCGAGTCAGGTGGTGCCACGGCTGCAAGACACTGAATAAGCTTTGTGTACCATTAGTGGCCACATGCATATAAGTGCGGTATCTTACGTGGTTGTGTCCCTGTGTTCTCTTACATAGTACTCCGTACGATATAGGATTGCCCGTACGGGCTTCAGCCACGGTCCTTCACCGCATCTTGGCCTGCCGGGACAACACATTGCTCCCTCACGTCGTGGCTGCTGAGGACCCTGCACGCAAGCCATTATGCTGTCCCCGGCCCCCCCCCCCCCCCCGTCGTGCGCAGCCAAGAGGGCGGCGATGCGGTTTCGTGGTCAGCATCGCATCGTCTCGTACTCGTATTTCCAGAATCCCATGTTTTATTCCCATCTCTGCAAATATGCACTCCACAGAGCAGTCTTTTCGGAGTCGGAATTTCAACCGGATGGCCACCAATCCGGTCCACTTTAAACTGCGGGAATACACCGTTTACCTGCACCACTCAGTTCTTGCAGCCCGTCTTGGCGACGGAGGTCGACAGGAATGGTCCTGAAAGGAACGGAGATGGAATAAGGGGCTTTAGGGGGAAGGAGTCCTTTCCCCCAGCGGCATGGTGCAAGAAAGGCATCGAGATTGCTCTTAATGCCTCGGTACGGAGCATGTGTGGGCCGCATATTTTGTGCATACTCGCTTCTGAGCCCTACTCGTACGGAGTATTACTCGAAAGAATGTTGCTATTATCTTACTACTCCGTATGTATCGTGCTTGCCCATTACGCCTGTTTTCACGTAACGGAACGCCCCTGATAGCAGGGTCAGTGTGGGATTATGGAGACGATGGTTGCCCAACAATAAAGCAAATTAAAGCTTCGAAGTTCGAGAACATTTCGCCTCGCGCCTTGGCGATGAGAGCGAGGCAAAAAACAAATCGCAGGTACCGCAGAATAGACGCTACCAAAGGCATGACCTCTGCGGCAAGGCTACACGCCGACCACAGCAGGTAAGTCGGTGGCAGGCGGTGTGCTACGCGACAACTGTTGGGACATGGCTCAACGTCGCTATCAGCCCTGTATGAGCAGTATATCCGTGATATCCCGCAAAGAGGGGGGCCTCATGACCACAAGAGCGCTTATGTAGGACCAACGTCTCTCCTTTCGCTGCTCCGCGCTCGTCACTTCCTGCCGAAGCCAGGCACGCCGTCATATCTGATGATCGAATCTTGGCTGGCGCCGCGAGCCTGGAAATACGAGTACTTGTTCCCAAGATCTCGATGAAACCAGCCGGTCTGATATTCTGATAGATGAGCAACACCACCCTACCCGCAGAGAGCCAAGCTTCGTGCGAGGACGAGATCGTACCTCTGCCACGCTCTGTCTTCTCCCTTTGTTAACATCTTGATATCACAACATGGCTGCCTGCCACTTCCGCTTTAGGCTGTCTCCAACACGTCTTCCCAAGCGCTCCATCTGCGCCCTCTCTGGGCATCGTGACGAGGGCAGAGCCGGTTGCAGAGCATGCGTCTGGACCCTTCAGATTCGTCTTTACCAAACACGCGGCCCGACAGCCCAAGGTGCGATGGCGATGAATGCTAGGCCGGCATGCACACTTGCAAGTGCAAGTGTCATGGCCCTAGTCCGCATCCAGACTTCTCCACTGCACATCGAGCTGAGGAAAGCGCGAAGCCGCGAGTTTTTGTGGGAAGCTTTTGTCCATGCCGTTATGTAATCGTTGGACCTGTCTGTGGTATCTTACTATGTACGACGTAGGATTTTATGTGCCTTTACTCCGTATTACACCCACGCCTCCTGTTTTTAGCTTACGCCCATCCCTGCCGTCTCGACAGCGGCTTCCAACAATATTGCAAGGTGGATTACCAGACCTTGGACGAGGACAGAACATAATCACAGGAGCAACAAGGACGACAGCATCGTTCCACATCACCGTGGCCGAGCGGGGACGGTCCGCCAGCCAACAACCACGTCAACGGCCACCAGCACCAGCAGAAAATGCACACACCCGAATGTGAGCAGTATATAATATTGCTGAAAGCGACGCTGGATAAGGCAAGACGGCAAGACCTAATTTTGCGTCTTCCTAAACAAAAAAAGACGCCAGGGCGGAAACGATTCCTGACGGTAGGAGCCTCAGACTGGTGACGGTCACGAGGTTACAGATGGCTTCTGATGCCACAGCCGGTCTTGGTGCTGATGGAGACCGCGTTCCAGAAACGCCGAAGAAGCCAAACATGATCGATACCTAAGCTGGGCGTTGCGCTGTACTGAGACAGCCCAATTTCAGATCTCATCCGCTACAGGTTCTTGACGTCGTCCGGAGATGCTTATTCGAACGAAACATTGAAGCTGCAGTTGCTTACTCGGTGCTTGACGATTATATCAACGAATACGTGGGGTACTCCATTTTGCTGCTCATACTCGTACAGGCAAGATCGGCCTTTTGCTTATAGAAAAACCCCGGAGACCAGGTGGAGGGATGGTTGGGGTGGTGGTGGTGGCCAATTTGAGCACCTTCCCTGGCAGCCAGAGAACTTTTTCAGTCCACTTTTGAGTGCTGCGATGCAGAACTCGAACGAGGCGCATGCTCATTTGTGTGTTGTTTGTCCAAATGCCATTTCACGCCCCCGTAGCGAAGATCGCATTCCACATCGGCCACACAGACCGGGCTGGCAATTTCTCGAAAGTCTCCGTCGATCAAGACGTGCGATCTGAACGAAGAACCAGACAAAAAAAAGAAACAAAGAATCAGAGGAACGGCAGGGATGAAAAGTCCGTCCTGGCACCGCTCTTCATAGCTCGATGTGATCCAGGCGCGCGCCCTCGACAGTAAACCCAGATGCGTGATCTCAATCTTGCGAGGCGTAAAGAAACAGAGTTCGGTATTCACCGTACTATGGAGCGAAACCAAACCGCACCAGAGCCTGCGCACGTATCTTACATAGCAAAGCGGGCAGCTGTCTCAAGCGCTGGCGGCATACAGTAAGGCACCGGCTACCCGCTAGTCTTGGGGATTACATTGCTGTCTCTGACATATCATCTCTCATTCTTAGATAGATGCACCCCATAATCGGCAATACGGCCAAAACGTAGATGGGGGATACGTTGCCGAAGGCAGTCTGCCGTATGAGACTGGGGAGTAGATTAGACTGTCTCATATCTGCTTGTCTTGACGGAAGCCCGGGCAATCACTCGTTCAAACATCGTGATGTCGCATTTCTCTCGCTAAGGACCAGCTCCACTTGGTTGAGATTTGGCAGTTAAGGGCATGTGCATACGTCTTTCCCCAGAGTTGGCAACACAACAAATGATAGCATGTAGTGCGGATACAGCATGTCGTGAAGCCGTAATGAGGGTCCAGGCAGTCAATTAAAACTGCGCGAGAACACGCGAGAAACTGAGCGAAACGTACCATGCATAATACTGTACGGCCGATATCCCATGAATAAGCAGAACGCAGCAACAACGCGATTGGGGAAGACACCACTCTAGTCAGGCAATCTACGTTTTGTAAGTAATAATGGAGCGCACGTTGTGCAGAAAAGTTGTGTATTGCCTGCAATGCAGACCACCCGTTCCCTTCGACCCCCCCCCCCAAAACAAGAGTTACGTGACAGTCACTTTTTCTTCGTTCATCAGATTAAGATAAGGAAAATTTCACATTGGATATCAGCGTCGTGAGAGAAAAGGTGAGAGATGTACAGAAAACAGTCGGAGCGACAGCCGTCGCCATACATGAGCCGAGAAGGCCAATCATAACCCACCAGCCCAGACAGCAAACAAGCATCAGTCGACCAGACGTTTGGCCAGTGGCCCCATCCTCCTCAACAAAACGGCGAAGTCGTCTATTTCTTGGCAGCCTTGGCAGCCGACTTGGTGACCTTGGCGGCACCAGCAGCGGCCTTCTCGACGGACTTGATGACACCGACGGCAACGGTCTGGCGCATGTCACGGACGGCGAAGCGGCCCAGGGGCGGGTAGTCGGTGAAGGCCTCAACGCACATGGGCTTGGAGGGCACCAGCTTGACGATGGCGGCGTCACCAGACTTGATGAACTTGGGGTTGTTCTCAACCGACTTGCCGGTACGGCGGTCGATCTTCTCAAGGATCTCGGCGAACTTGCACGCAATGTGGGCAGTGTGGCAGTCCAGAACCGGGGCGTAACCGGCACCGACCTGACCGGGGTGGTTCAGGACAATGACCTGAGCGTTGAACGAGGCAGCGCCCATGGGCGGGTCGTTCTTGCTGTCACCGGCGACGTTACCACGACGGATCTCCTTGACGGAGACGTTCTTGACGTTGAAGCCGACGTTGTCACCGGGGACACCCTCGGTAAGCTGCTCGTGGTGCATCTCGACGGACTTGACTTCCGTGGTGACGTTGGAGGGAGCGAAGGTGACGACCATACCGGGCTTGATGATGCCCGTCTCGATACGGCCGACCGGGACTGTGCCGATACCGCCAATCTTGTAGACGTCCTGGAGGGGCAGACGCAGGGGCTTGTCGGTGGGGCGCTTGGGCATCTCGACAGCATCGATGGCCTCAAGCAGAGTCTTGCCGGTGACCTTGCCGCTCTTGCCCTCCTTCTCCCAGCCCTTGTACCAGGGGCAGTTGGTGGAGGCAGCCAGCATGTTGTCGCCGTTGAAGCCGGAGATGGGCACAAAGGCAACGGTCTTGGGGTTGTAGCCGACCTTCTTGATGAAGTTGGAGGTCTCCTTGATGATCTCCTGGTAACGGGCCTCAGACCACTTGGTGGTGTCCATCTTGTTGATGGCGACAATGAGCTGCCGGACACCAAGGGTGTAGGCCAGCAGGGCGTGCTCGCGGGTCTGGCCATCCTTGGAGATACCAGCCTCGAACTCACCCGTACCAGCAGCAATGATCAGGATAGCGCAGTCGGCCTGCGACGTGCCCGTGATCATGTTCTTGATGAAGTCACGGTGACCGGGAGCGTCAATGACGGTGACGTAGTACTTGGGGGTCTCGAACTTCCAAAGAGCGATATCGATGGTGATACCGCGCTCACGCTCGGCCTTGAGCTTGTCAAGAACCCATGCGTACTTGAAGGAGCCCTTGCCCAGCTCAGCGGCTTCCTGGTTTGGGTGTTAGCGGCAAATCTAAATGCAAGCAGGTGGGGATGAGATGGCGTAAATAGAGTATGGGGTTGGGTTGGATCTGGTTGTGGTCCGTGCACCAAGATGATTGTGCTTGGAACCTGACCGCCCAAAAAATTTTCAGGGTCCACAAGGCAGAAAGACAGGGAAGAGGATTTGCCCCTCCAACCCCACATTCTGATAATGAGAAAAAGGAAGTGGACGTGTCGTGTGCAGTAGGGTAAGGTAGGGTAGATGCGAGCAAGAGGGAAAAAACGAACCTTCTCGAACTTCTCGATGGTACGCTTGTCGATACCACCGCACTGGTAGATCAGATGACCGGTAGTCGTAGACTTGCCGGAGTCGACGTGGCCGATGACCACGACCTGTAGAAAGAGAGTTAGGAAAGAGTCGCAGGTATGATATTGCAAGCCCAAGCTCGATGCTTTCGAGTTGGACGAAAGGCAGCGACGAGCAGAGCGTTAATGGACGGCGGATCGATATGATCGTAAACTTACGTTGATATGCGGCTTCTCCTCCTTACTGTAGACATATGTGGTTAGCATGAGCAATAGCTGGCGGATTGGGCTCGGATCAGGCAGCCTCGATTCCTGAAGGCGAGGACCAAAGGGACGATGAAGATGCTGCTGATGAACGAGAGGGGCAACGGGTGAAGAATAGAACATACCCCATTTTGACGGATTGATGTGCGTTTTTGTTTTATTTTGGTATATCGCGAATGGATACTGTTGGGGCGGTTAGAAAATCAAGGATCGACGAGAGATTGAGACCGGAGGCCGTGGTGCGGACGCCTGCGACGATGCGGACGATGAAGAAGAGGATGAAGGCGATGTAGAGAAGAAGGAGGTTCGACGGAGATACTCACTGAAATTGGCAGATCAGAATGCTTGATTCAGGGTGTGCCGACGAGGAGAGAAGGAGGAAAAAAAGGTTGAAAGACAAAGTGCGTGGAGGGGTTTTTATGGAGGGGGATGGCAGGAGAGGAGAAAAAAAAAAAGCGAGAGTGTAAGAGAGAAGGCGGGGCTGCGGTTGGTTGCCAGGGCTCAAAGCCCCACAAGGGAAAAAAGTGAAAACAGACTAAAAAAATTTTGTGGCCTGCCGTAATTTTCGCCTCTTGCCTATTATTTTGCCCCTCAATGGAGAGGAAAGCGGTGGCTACCCCTCCAAGCGCGGGTTTCCTTTACGACGTACCAATGTGGCAGGAAGCTTGACGAGCAGGGAAGGAGCAGAGCAAGCTGCAGGCAACCACGGCGGCGTGCTGTTTAAGCAACGACACACCGCCACCGGTTGACAGAGGCGATATTGGCATTAATGATAAGTGATAGTGGCATATCTACACTCAGCAGTGGCACACTTGCGTTTACGGCTAACCGGTCTATGTCTGTCTTCCAGAGACGCTCTGCCATCGGCTTGATCTCCTATTATCGTATCTTACAAAAAAGTCTACATGCTAGCTGCGACCCTCTTGCGGGTTCCACCCGCGTAAATCCTCAGCTCCACAGGACGATACGTAACTCGTGCAAGTACGGGAGTTTGAGTGTTCTAAGCGCCGCCAAATGTGGAAACTGTTCTGTTAGGCTCCTGCTTGGGCAAGGATAGATGCTGCCCCTCGTTTTGCCCTCGGCCTCGTTTGTCTTCATGCCTTGGGCAGCGACCAAGTCGCCGGCATGAGTCACTGGGCAGCTTCTTGACGAATGTTGCCTTCCTGACTGTGCGGTGTTGCTATTCGAAGTTCGTTGGACGTGGTTGGAAGTGTGTTTGCAATGAGAACTCGTTGCAATGCATCTATCTACTCCGGACTCCGGACTCCGTATTCTCTTCTATCGTGGGTTGGAGATGCTTCTAAATCGTCCCAGACCTTTCACCTCTTTCGTAATCGCTCGTACTTGCTCGTATTCACTCTGACCCTCACGACTCCCGACCCGGTATCAGCCAGTGGATTGTGTCGCTGTGGACGAGCCGGCCGACGGCATGGCGAAAGGCCGTCTTGCTGAGGTCCCCGCCAGTGGCGAGAGTGACCCCGGACACCCCAGACTCCGTCCCCGCAGGCGTTGCGTCCAGTGTGAGGGCTGTGTGGCGGCCGCCACCACGCCCGGCGTCGACGCTGGTCAGGGCGAGCGTCCAGCCCTCAAAGGCGGTGGCGACGCGGCGGCGCACCTCGAGCCCGGCAAAGACGTAGTCGACGGCGATGGTCTGGTGGCGCCTGCGCGGCTGTTCGCGCAGCCTGGCCCCGTCGCCGACCGGAAGCAGCACGCGTGCCGGCAGGCCGAGGCCGGACAGCCGTGCCGGTGTCGATAGCGGCAGCGGCTGGCCAGACGGGCCCAGCTGGCCCAGCCGTGCCTGTGCGAGAAAGGCGCGTAGCGGGTCGAGGGCCGGATCGGCGGCGATGTCGGCGGCCGGCAGCGCAAAGAAGCGCTTCTGCGTGATGCGCACGTCCACAGGCTGTGTCGGGAAGAGCACGTCGCTCGTGTGGGCGGCCATGACCGTGTGCAGGGCGGCCAGGACCGGCCGGCCGTCTGAGATGTCCAGGTAGACCTCCAGAGGGGGGGCACAGTCAGCTAGGGCTGTGTTGGGCTGCGGCTGGAAGAGCAGCAGGAGCGTGGTCGTAGTGGTGGTGGTGGTGGTGTCAATCAGCGGCTCATCGGCCAGATTGAGTCCCAGCAGAGGCGGCGCTACCGGAGTCAAGATCCGTTCCAGGCCTTGAAGCGCAGTGGCCGGACTGGCCATGTCAGACAGGGTGCTGGTCTTGTCTGCGGACGGCGGGCTGTGGAGGACGCGACCGAAGGTAGCGACGGTGGAAGTGCGGATGAGACGATACCACCTTTGGCTGTGGTCGTCTTCGGCGTCTGCATCTGCGCCTGCATTTGCGCCTGTATCGGTCGTGGCCGTGGCCGTATGGGGGGAGACAAACTCAAAGGGCATCGAGTGGGCGCCGGGCAGCTGGACGGGCAGCCGAGTGCGCGCAGCCGATGCGTCGGCCAGAAAGGGTTCGACCAGACGGGCCCAGTTGCGGTGGCGATAGGGCCAGGACCAGGTGTCACGGCTGAAGCTATCGAACTCGGCGAGCAGGCGAGCTTTTGTGCGCTTGAGGGGTTCGTAGTCCAGCTCGGTCGTCTGGGGCAGGGTGGAGGTGCCAAAAGCTGTGAGCAGAAACCGGTGTACCCTGTCTCCGGTATCTTCGAGATGGTGGTCGTGGTCATGGTCTTGGGCGATCCAGCTGACCAGTACTTCGTCCTCATCCGCACTCAGCCGCACCCAGCTCTCAGTCATGGCACCGACGGCCCTCAGCATGTGAGCATCAAGAGCACCGACAACACGCGTGTCTGCCACGTCAGCCAGGCGAAAGGCGCGCGTGGTGGCGCGGGCCAGCATGCAGTCAATGTCGGCCAGGATGGCGTCGGCCGTGACGGCGGGGGCGGAGATGCGCAGCAGGCGCTGGCCGGGGTCTAGCTCAATGTGGCGGTGCTGGCGAGTTTGGCCACGACTGTGGCTGCGACTGCGGCTGCGACCGGTGGCAGCAGTCGTCGTCGTGACGGTCGAGTAGGCAGTCGAGATGTCGCGCAGCCACGACTGGGCACCGGCAGCCAGGAGGGCAAACTCAAGCTCGCGCACGGTGACGTCCAGCAGTCCGGGAGCGTCCATCAACTCGCGCACGGCGAGGCCCCAGCACTCGCGCATCAGCTGCACGGCCAGCCAATCCTTGCTCAGCATCGACGACGTGGTGTAGCCGCGCAGGAAAAGAGCCGAGGAGGGCGTCTTGGCCTTCAGCTCGCTGGCTGGCCCGCCCGGAACCCACGGCAGCTGCTGCACTGCCCAGGCGTAGGCGGCTGGCCGGACAACCGGCTCGCGGTGTGCGTCAATGTACTCGCGCAGCTGTGCGACGGTGAAGCCGGCCGTCAGGCTCTCCCTTCGGCGCTGGAAGTCGGAGCGGGTCACGGTGGTCTCGTCTGTCGGCCGCAGCGCGTCAATGTGGCTGGACACCTCGTCCGACGTCGCCTTGATACCGTCCGCCAGCAGGGAGTCCCATATGTCCTCCATGTCGGACTTGGCTGCCGCCTCGTCTGACTTGGCAGGCGGCTCGCTGGAGTCTGGCAGCAGGACCGGTGTTTCGTCGTCCCTGGAGAATTTTGGCTGCACTGCGGCCTTGCTGTCGACATCCTTAGAGGCTGCATGGTGCAAGCGTCTTGGGCTTGCCACGATCACCCTCGCCTTCCAGGCCTGGGGTCTGGCAAGAGCAGCATAGCCGTTGCGGCTTGTCTGCCGAGAGAGAAGGTGGGGGGTGAGAAAGAGAGACGGCCGGCGAGGTCGTGGCGAGTGCAAGAGTCGCAGCTGGCACCGCAGACAGACGATGCCGCCGGATGGTGGCGTTTTGTATACCATGGAAGGCGGGGTGTCCTGTGGTCAACGACTATGGGTGTGGTAGAAAACGTTGTCGGCATCATGGTCGTTGAAGTTTGCAGCACTTTCCCTTTCGCGTTAGACGGGCATTGTATGCGTATAAAGGGAGTTGGTATGCATGTATCAAAAGGTGGAGACAGACGCAGAGTCACGTGCTAGTGTAAGAAGAGCATCCACTGTGTAAGCTGTCACCGGACCGGTGCAATCATCGTACGGGCGGTCCATGGAAGGCTGGACCGGACCGATTGCGCAGGAGAGCGGTAGTTAAAGGCAGGGTGCGCCGGACATGACCAGGAGACAGTTTGTCAAAAAGCCCAAACATCCACCATGGCCACAACGACGACCAGCCGGCTGCCGTTTGTGCTGGCAGACGCGAGTCTGCTGCAGACGCAGTGCTACATTGACGGTGCGTGGACGAGCAGCAGCAGCGGGGCGACGTTTGGGGTAGAGGATCCGGGAACGGGGCAGGAGTGGGCGCGCTGTGCGGACGCGGGCACGGTTGAGGTGGCGGCCGCCGTTGCGTCGAGCGCGGCAGCGTTTGGGCAGTACCGGAAGACGACGCCACGGCAGCGGGCGCAGTGGCTGATGACGTGGCAGCGGCTGATGGAGGAAGCACGCGAGGATCTGGCGACGCTGGTGGTGCACGAGACGGGCAAGCCGCGCGCCGAGGCGCTGGGCGAGCTGGCCTACGCCTGTTCCTTTCCCTGGTGGTTTGCAGGCGAGGCAGAGCGTGTGCAGGGGACCGTGAGCCAGTCAGCGACGGCGGGACGACGCGTGCTGACGCTCAAGCAGCCGATCGGCGTGGTGGCGGCGCTGGTGCCGTGGAATCTACCGGTAGCCCTGCTGGTGCGCAAGGCGAGCGGCGCGCTGGCGGCTGGCTGCACGATGGTGGCCAAACCGTCGCCTGAGACGCCGCTGAGTGCGCTGGCCATCGCCCTGCTGGCGTCGCGTGCCGGCTTTCCACCGGGCGTGCTCAACGTGGTGCCGGCCGGCCCCGAGAACACGCCGGCCGTGGCCGAGCAGCTCTGTCTGGACGAGCGGATCCGCAAGGTCACGTTTACCGGCAGCACGCGCGTCGGTCGGATCATCGAGGGTCTCTGCGCGCGTGGGCTCAAGAAGACGACGCTCGAGCTGGGCGGCAACTGCCCGCTGATCGTGTTTGACGATGCCGACGTCGACCAGGCCGTCGGTCAGCTCATGGCCCTCAAGTGGAAACACGCCGGCCAGGTCTGCGTCACGGCCAACCGCGTCTACGTCCAGCGTACTGTCTACGATCGCTTCGTCGCTGCCCTCGTCGCTGCGGCCCGTGATCAGCTGCGTGTCGGCCATGGCAGCCAGCCCGGCGTCACGCTTGGACCTGTCACGACGGCCCGCAGTCTCGCCCGGGTCGAGGCTCTCGTACAGGATGCGCTCGGCCATGGCGCCCAGACCGTTTTGGGTTCCGGGAAGCGATGGCAGGAGGACTCGACGACTGCGAATACGGGCTCCGGCTACTTTATGGACCCCACCATCCTCGCGCACGTCACCGACGATATGGAGATGAGCCAGGACGAGGTGTTTGGGCCGCTGCTCGGCGTGGCCGTCTTCGACTCCGAGGACGAGATCACGCAGCGCGCCAACAATACCAGCATGGGCCTGGCCGCCTACGTCTTCACCAAGAACGTCGATCGTCTGTGGCGGATGTTTGAGAATCTGGAGTCGGGCATGATTGGATTGGTGAGTTTTTTTGTTTTTTTCTCTCTTTTTTTCTGTTTTTTTCTCTTTCCTTTTTCTCTTTCATATTTTTTTATTTTATTCTTGTGCTTATTCTCAGAACTCTGGAAACTCGTCTGCTGCCGAGGCTCCCTTTGGTGGCTTGAAAGACAGCGGTCACGGAAAAGAGAGCGGCAAGGACGTAGCCATTGACGAATATCTGATCACGAAGACGGGTACCCTGACCGTGGACGGCCATTACTAGCTACGAATAGATGGGGTAAACTACAATAGAGATCTCATATAGACAATTCCACATGTTCCGTCGCCGGAACGCTTATCTCGCCTGTCACTCTTAGCGCTAGCCGGCATAAAGTGGGCCCAGCAACAAATATCGGCAGGTGCCATAGATAACGGAGAGTATGCCATCGAAGCAGCACAGCACCGGGAGGGAACGACTGCAGGACCGGCAGATGACAGATTACAGTCTGAATACGCACACACGCAGCCCTACAAGCGAACAGAATGAGCGGTAGGCCAGCAACCGGACCGCAGCTGGCCACGTCGCCGGGAGCGATGCCCACGGATGTGGAGGTGGAGGTGGAGATGGAGATGGAGATGGAGCAGCAGCCGCAGTCGCAGCCGCTGTTGACGGTCAGAAGCCAGGGGATGCTCGAGAGCGCGACACGACGACCGCACCGACGGCAGCGAGTGGCCGAGGAGGCACGGCGGCGAGCCGTGCGAGCCTGCACGGGCTGTCGACGACTGAAGGAGAAGTGCAACGGGCGGCAGCCATGCCAGCGATGTGTGCGCACGGGACGGACGTGCGAGTTTGCGCCAGCAGGACAGGCCGGCCCGGCGGCGCAGAAGGCGCAGCAACAGCAGCAGCAGACCAGGGGACCGATGGCTTCGGGTCGAGCTGGCGATGGAAGCCGGGGGGCCAGCAGCAATAGCACCGGCACTGGCACCGGCACCGGAACCATTGCGGCCTCGCAGACGACCACTGCTGATGAACCGATGCGGTCCAGCGAGCGGGTGCAGTACCTGGAGAAGCTGGTGGCCCATCTGCTGGGTGACGTGCCGACGGACCTCAACAACCTGCGGCGGATTCACGACCGGATCAGCAGCGCCCAGCGAGCCGGAAGCGGGCCGCGGGATGCCGTCGGTGACCTGGACGATGTCGCGCTCAAGGACGAGAACTTTACGGTCAAGACACTGACGCAGAGCACAGCGCGTGAGTTTCTCTCTTCTGTCTTGTTACGGTCACGTGACTAAACAGCAAACAGACTATTCGGGCGAGTTCTCACACTGGAACTTTTCCCAGCGGCTGCGCCAGCGGCTCGTGCAATTTCTCGGCGGCGAGCCCGGTGGCCGTCGTGAGATCCTCGAGTACTGGCGGGCGACACAGCTGCTGCCGTCACCGCGGATGGCGGTGCTGCGCGGCGCTGTCGGGGGTTGTCTACCGCCGCGTCACGTGGCCCATTTTTTGGCGCAGGTCTATTTCCGATTCGCCCAGACGAACAGCTTCTATGTCGAGGAGCGCTGGCTGCGGGCACGGCTGGCACGGCTGTACGACGCGCCGGGCGCTGTGACGAGCGGTGACGCCGCCTGGGTGTGTGCGGTGCTGATGGTGCTGGCCATCGGGACGCAGTTTGCCCACATGGCCGAGGGGCCAGGAGATGGTGCTGGCGTGCCATCCCATTCCCATTCCTATTCCCAGGCACCCCCCGACGACGTCGGCCTAACGTTCTACCACACAGCGGCACGGCTGATCCCTGATATCATCACGATCGCGTCGCTCGAGAGCGTGCAGGCCTGTCTGCTGCTGGCACACTACGCCCTCCCACTCGACACGCACGGACTCGCATACACGTATCTCGGGCTCAGCATCAAGATGGCCGTGCAGAACGGACTGCACCGGCGGTGTCCAACGCCGGCTGACGGCGGCGAGCTGGACGCCTGGACCGTCGAGACGCGCAACCGGCTCTGGTGGACGGCCTACTCGGTCGAGCGCCGCATCGGCGTCCTGCATGGCCGTCCAGCCTCCATCGCGCCCACTGAGATGGACGCCGACCTGCCACGCGATCTGCCCGGTCTGTGCTCGTCGTCGCCGCGCTTCACCAACCTGTCGGCCCTGATCGACATGACCGTGCGGTTGAGCGACATCGCCAACGCCATCGGCCTCCTCCGTCGCTGCCCCAAACCGCTGCAGCCGACCTATTTTGAGCGCATCATCGAGACCTGGCAGAAGATGCAGGCTTGGTGGGCTCTCTTGCCTCCCGACGTCCGCTGTCCTGATCCGGCTTCGCCCATGTTCCGGCCCAATGCCCACCTGAAGCTGTGCTTCCACCTCGACCAGATGTTCATCGGCCGTCCCTTTATCTTTCGTGATGGTGCCGCCGATCGCTCCGGAATTCTTGCCGCCTCGCCTGTCTCCACTGCCTCGCCTTCCCACGGCTCCTCGTCCCCGTCCTCCTCTTCAAACTCGTCTGCTCGCCCCAGCCGCCGTGCCCTCCTCGTCGACACCGCCGTTCAGGCCGCCTACGACGTCCTCGCCCTCTGCCAGCGCCTTCACGAGACCACCGGCCTCGCCGGCGCCAGCTACACCGAGTTCAGCTCCTGTCGTGCCGCCCTGCTTCTGCTGCTCGCCCAGAGCCTCAACGAGAGCCCCGATGAGTATGACCGCCGCTCCCGCGACGCCATCGCTCGCGGCTGCCGTCTCATGCGTGCCATGGCTACCGGACGCGGCAGCAGCGTGTCTACCCGCTCTGAGACTTCCGTTGTCGAGGCCCTCGAACATGCTGTCCGCCGTCTGCATGCGGAGAGGACTCAGCGCGCTGCTGCTGCTGCTGCTGCTGCTTCTTCTTCGACCAACATGGCCAGCGGTGACCCTGTCCACACAACAGCCACCGACGGCCCCCCTTTTCCTTCCGAAAGCACGCTTCCTCCCGAAGACGAACTCACCGGCAGCGTCGGCACTGGCAGAAACGGCTACGAGATGTTCTGTGCTTGGTCAGCTCTCGTCAAAAAGCCCGGGGTCGTTGCCTCGGATAGCATCACCTCCAGCGCCGTTGTCGGTCCCAACGCTGCTGCTGCTGCTTCAGACTACCGTCACCATTATTATGGCCACCATGGCGATCCCACTGTTGACCCTGTTCTCGCGTCCTTCCAGCCTGCCACTTTTGGCTGGCTGCCCGGTGTCGCGTCGTCGGCCAGCGTACCCCAACCCCCGCCCATGCTGCCCGACACGTCCTTCCTCTCGCCCTGGGACGCTGGCGGCGCTGGCAGCGATCTTGGCATGTCTGACATCATGCAGGCCTTTCCGCAGGGCATGCTGGACGTACTGGATAGCGGCTGGCCGCGGTTGGAGTGATGTGTATAAGTGGTTGCTTACTAAGCAATATCGCCTATAAAATAGCGTCATAACCTATCTTCTGCTATCGCGACTCGTATCTTTGGCTAGACGACCGGCCCGGTGCAATTCTAGCGGCCAAGTGCCTCGGAGAGCCGACTTCGGTAGAATTTTGTATTTCTGAAGTTGTGTGTATTTGTTCTGAGTATTTCTGAAGCTTTGTGCATCAATGTCAGTTCCGTCCCTAAGCCTCCTGTCCTCCTGTCCTCCTGTCCTACCCCTCCTCTCCTCCTCTCCTCCTCTTGTCTTCCCCACACCATGTCGAAAAATGTGGTCTTCGACGTGGTCGGCAGCCTGGTCTCCTACGACCACCTCTTTGACGTGATCGAGCAGCGCTTTGGCGCCGACCGGCTGCGCGCCGCCAACATCAACGCTCGCCTGCTGGGTCAGTGTTGGATCGAGACGGCCGAGCGCGAGTACACCTATCTCAGCCTGTCGGGCCGCTATGCCACCTTCTTCCGCGTCTTCGGCTCGCTCTTCTACCGCATGCTGCGCTATGCCGGCGTGGCTGACCCGCACGCCTTCGCGTCCGAGGGACGACGTCCGCTATCTCGTGGCCGAGTGGCGAAAGCTGAAGCTGCGGTCCGGTGCCGCCGAATGCATCGCCAAGCTGCGTGCTGCCGGCTTCACCGTCTGGTGTCTGACGGCGGGCGACCTGGCCCGCGTCGGCGGCTACTTTTCCCTCGCCGGCGTCGACATGCCGTCCGACAACTTGCTCTCCTGCGACAGCACCGGCGTGGCCAAGCCCGACCCGGGCGCCTACCGTCCGCTGCTCGCCCAGCTCTCTGCCACCGGCGCGACGCCCTGGTTTGCTGCTGCCCACATGTGGGATGTGTCCACGGCACGGACGATCGGGTAGGTTGTTCTTTGCTGTTCTTATCGTTTGTTTTCTTTTTTCTTGTTTCTTTTTTCCTTCCTGTTTTTTCTCCTTCCTTTTCTTTCTTCTTTTCTCTTTCTCCCTTCTCTCCTCTTTCCTCTATTTCTTCCTCTCCTTTCTGTCCCAGGACTGACCTTTAGCTTCCGTGGTGCCTACTGCACCGTGCTCGAGGCCGATCCCATGCACGACATCTTTGGCGACATGGATGTCATAGCACACACGCTGCCCGAGATGGCCGACATGATCATTGCGGCAACACCATGAGGTGGGCAGATGAGCAGACTGATTGGCTGTACAAATTTCTGCCAAGGTTCAACAGAATTCGAATCCTCCTACATAGAAGATATAGTCTGCATAACGATAATGAAAGCATGCACAAACTCGGAAGTTGCCGCTGACAAACCATGCTCCCTGCACCGGATTGGTCCGTCACACAGCCGCGCTATCACGCAGAATGGCGACTCTCCCGGGCCGGTGCCATTAGTGCTCGTTCGATGGAGTTCGGTCTCGCGAGATCTAGGCGAGCAGCTGATATAGTTGGACGGACTCTTGGCTGCAAGCTGAGCATAGATTCAACTGACTATAGCCTTTCTCTGTTCTTTCGGCTGTCGCCTTTCCTTGTCTCTACCATCTCTTCTCTTTACATCCCTTTTAACCGTCTCATTTATCTCATCCCTCTCATCCCTCTTCCAACCCCCCATGGCTCCCTCTCCACTGCCGGTCCCCGGCTCGACGACGTCCTTCTGGAGGACTGATCCGCTGCCGCTCGACAACCATCGCAGCACACCCGACCTGCCAGCCGAGGTCGATCTCGTCGTCATTGGCGCCGGTTATGCGGGCGCCTCCACCGTCCACCACATCCTCAAGACGTGCCGGGACCGCGGTCTGGCGCCACCGTCCATCGCCGTGCTCGAGGCCCGCGAAGCCTGCTCAGGCGCCACCGGCCGCAACGGCGGTCAGCTCAAGCCCGACCCCTACTATCGGCCCATTGCCATCGTGCCGACCCATGGCCTGGCCATCGCCGCCGAGTGTGCCAACTTTGAGGCTGCCCACGTGCCGGCCATCAAGCAGCTGGTCGAGGACGAGCAGATCGACTGCGACTTTGTCCTGACCCGCTGCTGTGACGTCTTTCTGGATGCCGACCACTGGACCCGCACGCGGACGGCCCTCGAGCAGCTGCGTGCCCACAGCAGCCCTGATGGCCTGCCGTCGCTGCGGGACCTCTTCGTCGTCGCCGATGCGGCCGATGCCGAGCGCCTCTCCGGCGTCAAGGGCTCCCAAGGCCTCGTCACCTACTCGGCCGGCCACGTATGGCCCTACAAGATGGTCCACGCGCTGCTCAGCAAGGCCGTCGCCCAGGGCGTCAACCTGCAGACACATACGCCCGTCATCGCTGTCGCCACGCCCGACGGCCCTGACGGCCCCGTCTTGCTCACTACGCCGCGTGGCTCTATTCGTGCTCGCCGCGTCGTCTACGCCACCAACGGCTACACCTCGTCTGTCCTGCCCGAGTTCGCCGGCCGCATCGTCCCCTCGCGCGGCATCTGCAGCCACATCGCCGTGCCCGGCACCCCGTCCGCTCAAAAGTCCCCCCCGCCTCTATCTTCTACCGTGTCGGCTACCTCGGGCCCCTTCACGCGCCCGGCTCAGCTCGCTCACTCGTACATGGTGCGCGCCAACTCTGTCGCCTACGAGTACCTCATCCCGCGTCTGGACGGCGGCATCGTCGTCGGTGGTGCCCGCTCGGTCTTCATGAACGACCTCGCCAGCTGGTACGACAACGTCCGGGACGACGAGATCATCGACAAGGCCGCCCACTACTTTGACGGCTACATGCAGCGCCACTTCTGTGGCTGGGAAAACAGCGGCGCCTACACCTCCAAAGTCTGGACAGGCAGTAAGTCTCTTGTCTTTTTTTTTCCTTTTTTTGTTTTTCCTGCCGTCTCTCTCATTCTCTTCAACTCTAACAACCAGTCATGGGATACTCCACCGATAATATGCCACACATCGGCGCCATTCCTGGCCGCCCAAACCAGTTCATCATCGCCGGCTTCACCGGCCACGGCATGCCCCAGGTCTTCCTGTCGGCAAAAGCCGTCGCCGCCATGGTCCTGGACGACGTTCCCTTTGAGGCTACCGGTGTGCCGCGTCTGTTCAAGGCCAGCCAGGAGCGGCTAGACAGCACCCGCAACCAGGTCTTGGAAATGTGGGAGAGAAACACAAAGGCGTCTGCGAATTTGTAATGAATAGGACCAAGCATTAATTAGCGTATTAGCCAGAGCATGAGACAGGCAGAAAGCCAACAGATAATATGAGCCCAGCCTCTTATAGGCATATGGGGTGAAGCTCGCGTAATGGAGTAACCGGATATGCAATTATCCGCTAGCAAGACGATCTGCCCCGCTATATCGATGAGAGCAGTTCTGATTTTCGGCTCGGACGTGAGCCAATCTGCTTTGCTATATTATTCTCCAGCACGCTTTGATCTCCTCGTTCCCACAACCGTTAGCGATCACGCAGACACAATTCACATACAGGCTTGTATTCCATTGTGAGCCTCCGCCTGCTGCCTTCAGAACTGCTGGCTGTCTCACAGCTCCCTCAACGACTCGCGTACACTTTGCTCTCCTACCACTTGCCATGCATGCCACCTTGAGTCGCCCGGCCAAGGGTTTCTGGGGCCGGAGCTTCGACGAACTACGACGCCTTACGGGAATTGGTACGTTGGCCTCCTGTCCGGCTCTGCCTCTGCTCCTGCCAGGGCTGACCAGCCTGCGCATCCACAGTCGTGCGCTTT
This sequence comes from Grosmannia clavigera kw1407, assembly GCF_000143105.1. NCBI lineage: Eukaryota > Fungi > Ascomycota > Sordariomycetes > Ophiostomatales > Ophiostomataceae > Leptographium > Leptographium clavigerum. Next base: position 1,205,914 of record NW_014040797.1, on the reverse strand, counting down.
GAGGGCATCAAAGGTCCGTCTGGCCCCTACCAGCTGCAGTCTTTCCGAGATGCCGCCTCGCTCGACGACTGCAAGATCATGACGGACGACGAGATCGGCGGCTTTTCGACAGCCCAGATCGACTGGGTGCCTTCCACCTCCTCGTCCGCGGGCTACGTCCGCTTCCACGGCTCCATCTCCACGCGCCTGCCCGACGATCGACCGGATGTGAAGCGTACCGGCTACGCCGCCTGGCGCACGGCTGACCGACTGCCCACCGTCTTTGGCCGCTCCGTCTGGAACGTTGACTCGTACGCCTACCTCGCCATGCGCGTCCGCTCCGATGGCCGCAGCTACCTGATCAACGTGCAGACCGATTCCATAGTCGCCCCGACCGACCTGCACCAGCACCGCCTGTTTGCTCGCCGCCCGGGCCAGTGGGAGACTGTCGTCGTGCCCTGGGGCGACTTTGTCCGCACGAACCACGGCTTCGTCGTCGAGCCGCAGACCGAGCTGCTGCGCCAGCGACTGCGCTCCGTCGGCCTCGGCCTCACCGACCGCGTCCCTGGCCCCTTTGAGCTCTGCATCGCCGGCCTGTGGGCTACCAACAACCCGGAGGAGGCCGAGCACGTCGAGGCCGTCCAGTTCCGCGAGGCTGAGGAGGCCCAGGAGATCCAGGAGACCCAGGAGATCCAAGAGGCCGCAGCCGGCCGTCTCAGAAACAAACACGGCCGTCCGGTGCGATGGGACTCAGCACCCCTGCCCCAGCCACAGCAGAGCGCACAGTAGGACGACGCTGGCTGAGAGACGGCTGAGCCAGGCGCTCCTCTATCTGCAAGGCAAAGCTCTACTTATAATTCAAGTCCATTGGACAGTGCTGTTACAGAACGGCAGAGGTCACGTGCTTGCTCGGAAGAGCTTGAACACGAGCAAGAGGGCAGCAAGCTGAAAATGCTCTTTGAGCCTCGACAAACTCACGAGGTCCGAGCCGAGGATCGTCCTGAAGCAGAAGTAAGGACTTGGGCCATGAGTGGCAAGCACGTAGCTGTTTGAGGGCAGTAGGTAGCTCTTAGCATCGACCATGCTAGGGCTCGTTTGGATGGCTTTACTACGGAGGCTAGCCACAGCGAACGTATGGCAGTCTTGTATCTTGTCTGTGTTCCACTTACCTGGTAGTGCCAGCTTGCAATAGATTACGGACATGAACAGCTCGTATAACCATTTTATTTCGTCTTGCTTTTCAAAAACGCCGTCATATCCCGCTGTGTTCCACGTGATCTTTTTGGTTCTAATGAGCAGAAAAGGAAAAAGGAGCAAGCCGTCATGGGAAAGGCCGCCCGAACAGCCCCAGTGATAACATCCAATGTAGCCTCGTCCACGCACACGCCTGCCATACATGCGTCTCTTTACCGCCGGTTCGTCTTGCCCATACCACGCTTGCCAGCCAGCTGTGATGATGTTAGTAGGGACACAAAATCAGGAAAAAAAGTAAATAAAACATACCAGATGCTTTGTCAATGACGGTGCAATATGCCGGTCGGCCTCGCCCTGCCGTGCGTGGCGGTTCATGTTCTTCTGGCCGAGCTGCTTGAGCTTGGCCGTCTTGACGTCGCGCTGCATCTTGGCCGCCTGCACGGCAACGGCGCCGTCGTCGACGTCCATCATCTCGTCGTCCTGCATCTCGTCTTCGTCCGCGTTGTTGCCGCCACGGCCGCGCAGCTGGTTCTTCCGGCCGGCCGCCTTGGACAGGATCGAGCGCGGGATGAGCGCGTTGTTCTTGAGCGACCGCTTGCGCAGCTTCGCGTCGTTGCGGATCAGCGCCAGCTTCTCGCGGATCTTGTCCGCCTTGGCCAGCAGGTCCTCGGCGTCCTCAAACTCCGAGTCGTCATCCGACTCGGTGTCGTAGTAGCCCTCGGCAATCAGCTTCTCCTCCTCAGCCTCCAGCTCGGCCATCTTCTGCTCAATGTCGGGGCTGTAAAAGTCGAGCACGTTCTGCCCGTTGTACACCTCCGGCATCTTGTCGTGCTGGTGCTCCGGGTCGATCCCGACGTAGTCCCGCTGCAGGTCAAAGTTGTACACACCAGGGCCGCCCTGTTCGGCCTCCAGGTCGCGCTCCAGCCGCTCCGGACGCATCCGCTCCTTGGCTGCCTCTGGCACAAATGTCTCCCGCAGCGGCAGCGCCTCCTCGTTAGCACCACCACCGGCCACCATCGGTCGCGCCACGTGAATTCGCCGCAGCAACGCCTCGCCGCGCGTGCCCACCTTGTCGACGCTGGCCGACACCGCTCCGAGCTTCTTGGCCACGCGGTCGGCAATCAGCCGGCGGCAGACCACGTCCTTGACATTGTGCAGACCGTCACCCGTGTGGCACGACGCCTCGAGCGTGTCGACCACGTGAGAGGCCGTGGCCAGCGCCTCGATCTTGGCGCGGGCTTCCGGCTCCAGGTCCTGCAGCTTCATCAGATCAGACTTGTTGCTGACCAGGTACACAGACCGCTGCGAGAATATGGGCGCCAGGCTCTTGAAGAGCGCGCACTGCGCGTCCAGCGTGTAGCCGCACTGCTCGGATGGGTCCAGGAAGAAGAGGACGGCGCAGTTCAGATGAGCCAGGGCCGAGATCGACTGCATCTCGATCGTGGTCATATCCTCGAGCGGCTTGTCCACCACGCCTGGCGTGTCAATCACCTGGAAGCGCAGGTAGTCAAAGTCGAAGTGGCCACAGAATAGGCTCTTGGTCGTGAAGGCGTACGAGTCGACCGGCGTGTCCGTACGGCTGACGCTGCGCACAAAGCTCGACTTGCCCGTGTTGGGCAGGCCGAACACAAGCAGCGTGCGGGTCGTCGGGTCGATGGACGGCAGACGGCCAATGTGCTGCCGTACCTCCTCCAGATACGCCAGCGAGTCCTTGAGCCGCCGCATCACCGTCGACATGCGGCCGAGGCCGGCCCGCTTTAGCGACTTGGCCTGGTACAGCGATTGCGCATACTTGATCAACCGCACGTAGTCACGGGCGATCGTCTCGATCGTGTTCTTGGCACCCGAGAGGTGCGAGAGTGCAATCTTGTAGTGGTCGGCATCATACAGGACGTTGAAGAGACTGCTGTCTGGACCATTGTTAGCGAGAGAACAAGCGGACGATGGGATGGAGAGCAGAGCCAAAGACCGTACAGAAAGGGTGCAGATCTGCGAGACGGGGGAAGGCCGTCAGGATCGACGTCAGCTTCTCCGAGAAGCCTTCGGCCGTGAACTTGACCTTCCGTGTGTAGAAAGCTCGAATACGGGCAATCTGGAAGCCCGCACGAATTTGCGTTGGAAGCCGGCGCTGTGTTGACGACAGCACAATGTCGACAAACTCTGCGTTTGTCGGCACTGGCGGGATATCTTTCCACGAAGTCTTCATTGTGTCTGTCGTGTCTGGTACGCTCCTGTCTCGTCGACGTTTGTCGTGGTGCAGAAAGAGCGGAGTAGACGAAAGGGAAAAGGCACGACCAGAAATTTTCCAAAAATTCTGCCGTGCAAAAAAAAAAAAAGTTGGCGGGGGACTATCTGCTAATCAGTGGGCACTTTATTTATGGGTCTTCGTGCGTCCTGCATACCAGCTGTCAGCAGCTGTCTTTCATTGGTCATTTGCATGCTAAGTACTCCGTAGTCACCGCGCACACGGCCTTCATTATGTGAATGGACGTTCCTCCCCCAATTCGGTGCTTTGGGCACAGCTGTGACTCTCATGGCCGAGCCGATTGACGAGTTTGCCGAAGATGCGGATCCGGTCATCATCCAAACGTCGACCAGCCCCGAAGTAGGACATGTCTGGACATGGGCACCGCTGTGCAGCCGTCCGTGTGCGTTTGGACCAGAGGACTTTTCCGCGGTGATGGACAATCTGATTTACAATCCGAACCAGCTCTCCTCATGGCTGTTCCGTGCCGACATTGTGTATGAAAGCGGCAAAGACATGGGCTCCGTCTCGCCAGCACCACTGCCTGTTTTTGCCGGCTTCAAACTGGCTCGCGAGAGGGTCATTGTACGGCGAATGATCCCGCGCAACACGCTCCGTGACAAACCCATGCTGCAGACATGCCTCTTCTATGAGAGTGCTGAGGCACACGATGTCGACGACACGGATAGCACGTCACACATTGGCAGCGGCGACGAGCCAGTCCGATCATCCTTGGTCATCTACCTGCCCCATGTGGACTGTGCCGCCGAGATGCCGTTCTACCATCCCATGGTCCAGGGCGTTGCATTTCTGCACCAATGGCAGTCGATGGCCAGCACTGGGACCCTGTCAATGCATTTTTCATTTTTCCCACCCGCTGCGATCCAGCCGGGTCTGGAAAAGAAGGGCAGCCATGCGATTCTGGCCCGTGTGGCCCTGAACCTCCTCAACACCGTTCACAAGCATGGCCATGGCAAGGCCAGTGGCTACGTCAAGCGCGTGCATCATGATCGTTTGGTGACGCAGGCTCGTGTGCAGGACCGCTACACCTACCTCAAGGAGAAACATGCGCGCCGACTGGTCGACTCTTGGCAGGAGACTACCGATCCAGCTAAGCACGTGTTCGAGGATCTGGCCATTTCCGCGTTCCTGATGGAGCTGTGGGCCGACATGTACGGCGACGACAGCACCGACGACACGACGACAGCCGCAACGGCGACGGTTCCGGCCAAATTCCCTGGCTTTGTCGACATTGGTTGCGGCAACGGACTGCTGGTGCATCTTCTGAACGAGGAGGGATACCACGGCTGGGGGTTTGATGCCCGCCAGCGCCGCTCGTGGAAACAGTATGGAAACGACGGTAAGATAACGACAGATGCAGAGCTCCCGCTACAGCAAGCTCTCCTTCTGCCCACCTTTCTTATCAAGCACGACAAAGACGCGCCCGTCGACGATGTCTTGGCCACACACAACGGCACGTTTCCGCGCGGCACATTCATCATCGCCAACCACGCCGACGAGCTGACGGCCTGGGCCCCTGTTCTGGCCGCGCTGTCGGACTGCCCCTTTCTGGCCATTCCCTGCTGTAGCCACAACTTTACTGGCGGAAAGTTCCGGGCACCACCACCCTCGGCAGAGAAGCAGGCGTTCCTGTCAGCCGTGTCTTTGGATGCGTCTTCCTCGTCCACCTACGCATCGTTTGTGTCCTGGGTCATGGACGTCGCGGAGGACTGCTCGTGGGAGGTGGAGCGCGAGATGTTGCGCATCCCCAGCACACGCAACGTCGGGCTGCTAGGGCGTCGACGGCGCCGCGTATCCGACAGAGACAGCCGTCCCTTTACTGTAGACCAGGCCTGGGAGGTCATCAACAAGTATGGCGGTGCATACGGTTTTGCCGACAACGTAGCCAAGCTATCTGTAGAGGGGAAGCAGGCGTCTCATTAGACATGTCCGGAAAGAGTCTGCAGGCATTGCAAGTGGTGGCATGGGGAAAATTGTTTGGGCTAGGGGCGTTTGCATACAGCACAGTCCAGTGCGGAACCACGAATGAAAATAAACACGCTCAATCCAAGTCAGGCACAGGCAAGTGGTCCACCAGCTTCATGTGTAGGCCGAGCTTCTTGAGCGACTCGACAGCGTTTTGGTCGCGCAGGTTCTCCGTCTCATCCTCTGTGACGAGCACAAACTCTTGTTTCAGCAGCCAGGAGCCTTCAGCGACTCCGTGTTCGGCGGCCGTGGCTGCATCGACCCGGTCAAGATCGATAATCAGGCTCTTCTTGACGCCGAAGACGGCATCCGACGTCTCGTACGGGTCGCCGCGAAGATAAAGTGCGCTGGCAGATTAGAAGGTGGTTCTGGTCCCAATTTTACGGAGAACAGAAATGGAGATGCCTACGTGATCAGATGATCCCAGCCCTTCTTCTCAAACATGAAGTGGACATGGGCCGGCCGCCAGCAGTGTCGGCCGAGGCGCTGGAGCAGCTTGCCGACCGGTCCATCATGGGGAATCGGGTAGGGCACAGGTTTGATTCCCTTGAACGAGAAGCGACCGTCGGGGCCGGTGACCATGACGCAGCGCTCCGACGGCTCGTTACGGTCGGCATGCTGGACGTCGTAGTGGCCGGTGCTGTCCGTCTCCCAGATGTCGACCTTGACGCCGGGCACGGGGCTGCCGTGAGGGTCGACGATGCGGCAGAGTGCCAGCAGAGGCTCGCCCTCGGGATCGGATGTCATAGAGGCGCCATTCGCCAGCGTGGGAGCATCATGCGTGTGAAACGGTCCGAGGACAGATCCCTCTGTGCAGCCAGCCGGCTTGGGGTGGTTGATGCTATCAACGAGGAGAGAGAGGCCGAGAATATCGGAGAGAAGAATAAATTCCTGTTTCGGGTGAGCAATAGACGCATCGGGGGGTGAGAAGACATACGTTGCGCACGTCGCTGCAGATCTGGCCGGTAGCGACGAGAAAGGAGATGGCCGCCATCCATTCGTCCGTGCTCAGGCGGGTCTCACGAGAAAAGTCATGCAGGTGGCTGACAAGACGGTCCATGAGGTAGCGAAGGCGGGCATCGGGCGTCTGGTCATTGATGCGGATTGTGTTTGGAGTGATGTTGTCGATGGTGAGATCGAGCAGAGAAGGGGTGCCACTGGCAGCTGCGGATTGATGCGTTCCTGACATGGCTGAACGGCTGCCAACGACGAGAGAAGAATGAGTTGTTGAAGGTTGAAGACTTTGTATCAGAGCATACGATATACGGCTCAACAGTTACAAGCCTGTTAATATATCTTGCTACAAAGGCAAGCACGACTAAGAGCTGACAAACATTCAGCTTGCCGGCCAGAATCCACTTCAACACATATAAACACGAACAAGAGGTCAGGAAGGTGCAGATCGCAGGGGCACAACGTTGTTCCCCCTCAAAAGCCGAGACGGGCAGCAATGCGGGGGATCCTAAATCATCGGTTCAGACCCCATCTAATTCTGGACTATGTAATACTCATAATTTTATGCTGTCGTTTCCATCATGCCGATTCATCATAAACGAAGAATAATCCAAACACAATCTTAAAAACACCAGACCGGTACATGCTTACAGCCGTAGCAACCAAAAAGGAAAGAGCGGAAATTCGTCTCTAGATGCACGTGACATCAAAAGAACTTCTGCCTGCAAAACAACATCATCGCCGGCCTCAGTCCAGAGGTGCTGGGGGAAATGGTGCCGGTGGAGGCAGCGCCCGTCGCTCGGAGGCATGTCGCCGGAGAGTCTCTCTTGTGGGCGTCATACGATCGGCGATGGGACCAGCAGTGGTCGGCATCATGCGCCCGCTTGACGGCACATCCGCATCCGAAAACAACAATGCTGCAGATACCGGCCTTCTGGACGGGCCTGACGTATCTGCAGCGCCGCTACTGTTGCTGCTGCTGCCAGCCAGGACACCCGGGGTGGCCCGGTGCAGGCTGCTGGACGTCGAGTGCACAGAGTGCAGCGAATTCATGCTATTCGTCCGGCTGCGGTTGTGCCTCGCAATCACCCGAGACGGGTCAAAGATCTGCGGCCCAGCAGCGCCGGAATTGTTGCCACCACTGCTGCCAAAGCCGCCAAGACCGCCGCTGTTCGCTCGTCGCCGCTTGGCCTTCTGTATCGCCATATCGCCCAGGTCGCCCAGCGTGTCCCCTTGCTCGTCGCCATCGGCCTGTCCATCGGCCATGGTCATCATAGGAGCGTGATGAACATCTTGGCCACGTTTCTTGCCCTTCTTGGGGTCACCTTCTGCGCCGTCTTCGGGTCTGCCAAAGTCCAGGTCCTCGATCTTGGGTGCTCGCCGCACCTCGATGACGCTAAAGGACGGCGGCATGGATGCCGCGCGGTGATCGGCCTCTCGACGGGCCTTGCGCTCGGCATTGCGATGTCGCTGTCCTGTCTCCGGTCGCGGCGGACGCGGCGCTCCTGTTGCACTGGCCAGCAGGGTCTCGAGGTACCGCTGGCGCACACCTGCAAACACCTCCGAGTCGAAGTCGTCCCCGTTGCGGCTGAGCGACAGCCAGGACGTGATGACGCCTGTGACCACCAGCGCCAGAACAGCCAGAAGCTGCAGCACCTGGACCACTAGGATCACGAAGCCGACCGCCGTCGCGCCGATCCGGCTGATCTTCACCTGCGGCAGCAGAAGAAAGCACAGTACTGTCACCAGGGCTCGTGCCGAGCACAGCAGCCACACGCCAAGTGCCATGTTGCGGTGGCCCTCGAATGGACGCCAATATGCATAGAGCGCCAGCATCAAGATATCCAGTAAGCACAGTGCCACCACCTGGGCTGTCGGTGGCCCGCTCGAGCCGACGTTGACGTTGTCAATGTTTGTTGCGTTGTTGTCCGCGCCGCCTCCGCCTAGTATGCAGGCACGGATCAGCTGCAGGAACAGATATACGGCCGGGAACCACCAGCAGCTTGTGCGGAACCGTGCCACCAACCAGCCGTACTGCTTGACAAAGTTTTCGTCCTGGTGCACACCCACACGTATCGGGTCTTCCGTGTTTGCTTTGCCCGTGGTGAATGGGCCGCTCTGCTCCTGCTGCTGTTGGGGGTTAACGACTTCGTTGCCCTTAGTTTTTGTAGTCGTGAACCTGGCAAAGAGCCCAGCACCCATGGTGGGACCATCGTAGTTATCTGCTGCTTTCATCTGGTCGCTTCGAAGTCGGTCCAGGACAATGCGGAGAACCAGGTACGATACTGCCACAATGTACACTACAAACACCACCGCCGCCAGTGCTGTCGGCTTTGGCGAGCTGCTGAGGGTGAACTGAAACACAGCCATCACCATGATGGGAAAGAAGGTCAGCAGCAGTGTTCGCAGTCCGATCTGCACGGCATAACGAGTGTAATGGGTGCGAAAGTACGCCATCGAATCTTGTCGAATGCAGTGCAGCTTCGCCAGGACCTCCAGCAGACTCTTCACACCCAAGAGCAGGGCTGGGAACGCCAGCGAGGCCATCACCAGCCAGAAGAGACTGAGCGTGAAGGCCGATGCTCCCGGTATTCCCAACTGAGACAGCGTGCCAGCGAAGCTCTGCCACATGCCTGGTAGTGGAACACCAGGACGGACGGGATCACCTCCCCAGGCGTAATCGTAAGGGTCGCTGGCGTTGAAGTATTTCCGGCGTGAGAGGGCCGAGGTCGTGTTGTAAGTGAGGGCTGGAATGATGTCGCGCTTGTAGACCTTTCCAGCGAGCCTCCCGCCACCGTTGTTGATAAAAGTCGACCCAGCCCCGCCAACCTGGCTAGAATTGCCTGTGACACCTGCAAAAGCACTGATCTTGTCGATGAGAGGTGTCACGTTGACCAGGCCGACTGTCCAGGCAAAGTTGCTCCACCAGGCCACCAGGATGCTCGGCCAATGCAGCGAAAGCGCACCGGTCAAGAAGATAGACTGTAGCGTTTCAACTAGAAGGAGGACAGACAGCGAATGGGCGTAGTGGGCGCGCATCAAGGGCACGGAAACGTCGTAGGCCGCGGTCATAAAAGAGGAAACAATGGCCACCGCGACAATAACCCCGACGATGGGCGCAATGATGGTCGGAAGGCTCACGGTATTGCCGTTCGTCATGGCAGCTTGGAAACAACCGATCAGAGACTGGGTCGAGTTTGCAAAGATCTGAAGACTGACATAACTGTCAAAGTCGGGAATGCCCATGGCAATCTCCGGGATCGAAGCAGTCTGTTCTTCCGTGAGAGGGAACACCGCATAGCCCATGATGGGGACGCCCGCTGTCAAGGGACAGAGACTGTGGTAGTCAGCAAAACACCTGTTGTAAAATGCAGACGGTTACGTACTGAGCCATATTCACAAAGCACGGATCAAAAGTCTGCATGTAATGGGTTGCGCCATCTAGATACGTAAGAATGGGAAGAGTTTGAAATGGGCGTAAAGGAAAACTTACAGGCCATCAACGTGATAACCACTGCGACGAGGGTCAGCAACCTTGTCTTATGCACTTGACGGAGAAGATTGGAGACTCACACATCAGAGATTCGTTGCGGACGCTGCTGGTTCCATCCAGATGAAAGAGCACCGTCATGTTGTCGGCATAATACGCAGCATCAAACTTGGTAATGTTGAACAAGCTCTGACCGCCGAGGCAGTCGCCGAAGCTGCTAGTATAGAGCGAAGGTGTACGATCGACAGCTAGTTGTCGAGTGACGCCTTTGGAGTCAACCCCCGAGATGAACACGGTTTCATGCGCCGGTCCCATGGCGGCAGCGGTGGTTGGAGAGACAGCCAGGAATAGTGCGAGGAGGAGGCCGATATAGAGAAGAGGAGAGCCATAGCCGGGACGTCGCCAGCCACGTGGCCGTAGTGGTGCGAGAAGTGACATTCTATGAGCCGAACGAAGGTTGAGGTGTTCTAGGGGCGGCGAACGGAGAGAGAAGATGGTAGAGGAGCGCAAAGCATCTTAGATTGCTTTACTGGGATGAACGCCTCATCTGGATAGAAATGACGTCCTATGTAAATATGGAAGCGATTGGATAAGCTGAAAGAGGCCTGGCGACAGAGGCAGCGAAGATTTGGGGGATCTAGTGGTAGGCTCTCGTTTTTTTGCCGAAATAAACAGGCCGTTGTCCTCCTGGCTTGGCTTGGCCCGTACCGTATTCATGTATTGAGCCGAATCCGACAGTCATCAAACAACGTGCGCGACCAGCCACCCGAGCCGGCACGACTGCTGTTAGGGCCGGGAAACAAAGAGGAAAAGGAGCGAAACGGAAGAAGGTTGAGCATTCGTAGGGCGACGTAGAGTGCGGGATCTGTATCGGAACGGTTGCAGTCAATCTGTCTGATAAGGGTGCAAACCGATGTAAGATACTAGGGATATGGCAGAGGGATGAGTTGGATAAATATGAGGTAGAAAAAGAACCCAAGCAATGATATATAACAAAGAGGACAGAGAGCAGGCTTTCGGACGAGCTTCCTCCCTTCCGTTTAAATTTTGCCTCTGCACGCAATTGATGACGATAGCAGCTTTCAAAGCAGGGACACGAGATAAAAATGACTACTCTTGCTGATAAAGTAAGCTGTCTCATTATGGACTTGGCAAGCGGCGGTGACAAGAGGGCGCCAATGCCTGCAGGTAAAGGCTGTAGTACAGAGTAGATGCGAGACACAATAGCAGATAGTCGTCCTATTGGACGCCCCGGTCGTTGCAGCAGCTGGCCCGCTTAGGAGCTAACGATGGCTGGGCCGCAGGCGTACTACGGAGTCTCTTAACTATATTTGTCAACTGTCCGGCCCCTCTGCCAGCGTTTCTAGCGTCGAGAATGGTCGATTTTGCGAGTTTAGGTATTTAAAGTTTGCTGCTGGCTAGAGCGCAATCTCGCTCTGCCAGGCCTAGACGACATGATCAAAGGTCGCTGGTGGGGTACACTAGGATACCTGCAAGCACTTTCAGATCTGTGATGTTGCTTCGGAAAGGCTGAGCTATCACATTCTTTTGTGCGCAATGCGCGATACCGAAACCCCATGTCGCAGGATGGCAAGGCACAAGGCTCTGTCGTGCCAAGACAATCAGCTTTCGGGTACTGCCTTTCGGACGTGATCCTTCTGCAGCAAGCCGGGCTATACTTCGTATCATCTCAAACCCATCCCAGCCGGTCGCTGGGCTCCTCTGTAGGTTTTAGTCCCTCCACCCCAAATAGACCCCACCAAAACAGCTGCGGCTGGCAGGGTTCCCCTCCTTCCTATTTGGTTGTCATCGCCGCAGACAGCCGGACAGCTCCATCTCTCAACTGATTTTCAACCCGTTCAACGCTGTACATTCTGCTTTTATATGCCACCGTCGATTCGCCCATCTGCAGATACCTTTATTGATCTGTATCGCAAGTCAATTCCAAGACTAGCTGTTTCATCAGCATCTCCCGCCCGCCCGTCGACTTCCTATCGTCTTGCCGCAAATTCTCGGAACACCGTTAGCTCTCATCCCCCACGACAACATCGTTCTTTCTATACCTCTATCACCATGTCGTCCATTCCCTCGATCCACGGCCACAGCGCGGTAAGTCTGGAACTGGATGCCTGCCCCAAGTTACCTCGTCCGCTTAGCTAACTGTCTGGTCGCCTTCCAGGCTTGCTGCAACATCCCCCCCATTGGTACGATGCCAATGCGCATTCTCCAAAACTGCCATGCTGCTGACTGACTGGCCAACGCCTACAGTGACGGATGGATACAAGGCCCAAGGAACATACGAAACCATCGGCGGCAAGAAGACCTGTGAGTCTCAACGGCGCCACGAACCGACATCCGCTTGGATCTCCGCACTAACACGGTACAGATACCGTTGGCCCCGATGATGCCACCAAGGCCATCGTCTACATCTTTGACATCTTCGGCTTCAAGAACCAGTCCATCCAGGGTGCCGATATCATTTCCAGCAGCGATCACCACAACAACTACAAGGTGTTCATTCCGGACTGGTTCGACGGCGAGCCGTGCTCTCTCTCCATGTGGGTGCATCCTACGGACGTTGTGATTATTTGACCAGTCTGCTGACCTCTATCGCCAGCTTCCCCCCCGACACAAAGGAAAAGAAAGAGGCGCTCGGCGCTTTCCTGACGAAGAACGCCCCGCCCAAGAACGTCGAGCCTCTACTGGCCTTTGTCAAGGTGCTGAAGGAGAAGTACCCGACCATCAAGTCGTACGGCGTGGTCGGCTTCTGTTGGGGTGGCAAGGTTGTCTCCCTCGTCACGTCCAGCGATGAGAACCCGTTCGCCGTCGGCGCTGAGGTGCATCCGGCCATGGTCGACCCCTCGGATGCGACCAAGATCAAGGTGCCGCTGATCATGCTGGCTTCCAAAGACGAGAACGCCAAGGACGTGGCCGACTTCGAGAGCAAGCTGACCGGACCGCACCACGTCGAGACCTTTGCTGACCAGATCCACGGCTGGATGGCCGCCCGGGCCGATCTGTCTATCGAGCGCAACAAGGCCGAATATTCGCGTGGCTACAAGCTCCTGGTTGAATTCTATGGCAAACACCTGAACTAGGCGACTGAGGAGACCGGAACAGTGACAGCGGCAAGCAAGCTCCACGTATATGAAAGCTACCATTTCACCAAGTTGCTAGAAGACTTGTCGAATCGAAAACGTCCCGAAGACGCGACTCGTGATACTGCCTCGTGGAACCAGTGCCATCTGTCAAGCCAAGTGCATCCGTAGAAACCCCGCATACGACGTACTGTCCAGAATGCAGTATTCTGCTACGGGCGCTGCAAGGCACCTATCCGTACCAAGTAATACGGAGTAGCATGCAAGTTCTGGAGAAACAAATGCTCCGACGCTCGTTCCCCTCTGAGCAGTGGAGTTGGTTGGGTGGTCATGGCGCAGGCCAAGACTATTGAATCGTACCAACAACGATACGACACGGTCCACGCACTATATAAAATACTGTGCTTCAACCCGGTTTTGGCTAGCTTGCTGGCCCCTTTTAACAACGACAACTTTACGAGGACGGCTTTCTACTCGTACACGTAGATTGCTCGATGCCACGGCCTCTTTTCTTTTTGCCCAAATTATTTCATTTTTGTCCTGTAGCAGCCGTCAACCGTGAGCACTGCGCAGTTCCCGCTTTGGATGGATCTGTGAGTTTCCCGCGCAGTGGATGGTTAAATACGAGTATTTGGATCTTACAAGAGGTCACTCTCCAATCTCCAGTGCCGTTGAGACTAGAGCCCAAAGAGGAGATCTAGGACAGAAAAGGGAAGAAACAAAACAAGGGGTCCCACACCAGGTTTTTTTCTTGTACTCTGTGCTCCGTCTATCATATCTTACGAGAAAGACACCTCCCCTGGCAGCCACTGCTTCCGGAGTCTCCTTATTTCTGCATCTTTCGTGTAGCCGGTGGCGAGAAAGCCAAACTATGTATACGCGGGATTAACCTGCTCGAGAATGGTGATCGCCTCTTCAGCTAAGCCGGCACCAGTGTTGATTCGGTTTCAGCGGCACACAAGAAGATATTGCAAGAGGATCAGATAGACAACCGGAGAAAACGAACCCCTGGGAAACAAGTCGGTGGGGCCTTCAAGCACTGACAGAAAGCCTGGAGGCGGCCATTCTCGGTGGTCCTTTCCCTCTTTTGCTCCCCAGCCTGTCGGCCGAGCCCCGGTTTTCCTACTTACTCTTCCAACCACCGTACGAGTTCTCCGTACGGTACTATGTACACTGCGGCTTCACTTGCGCTCTGCTCACATCTCGCCTTCCTCTGGCACATACGTCGTAGCCTCTCGGGTTCCCCTGTTTTTCCGCCGGTCGTTCATGCCACCCTCTTTCCCCCATCTCCTTGGAAGGATTACTGCCTCAGTAACTTCGCAGAAGTTTGTCCTCAGCAGCTGACTATTATACGTCCCCTCTTTCTCCATTGTAAAACCGGCCACCAGGATTGAGCAAGACCGCAACAAAGTGAGACCACTTCCAACCTGGCTGCCCGACAGAAAATAAATATACTTTGATGGGAAGCAAGTCGAGTTGAGCCCCCAAGCTATCTTACATACGACGAACGCCTCTACGCTATACCCCTGATCGCTCTCCAGGGCCCTCATTGCTCTTTTGGTCATCCGTCGTCTTGGTGCCAATCTTATTACGCGTCGTCTGCCTTTTGCAAGTCGAGATTCTCCATCAAGACCCTCTTTCATCAAACTGCAAACATCTTTCTACGTCGTACGCCTCCGACCATTCCACACGTGCCCCAGCTTTCATCCTGTCGCCGAGCCCACTGCGCCTTCAGCAAACTCCTACGCAGCACCTCGCACAGCTGCTAATTTAGAGCAAGCTACTCGGGACCCGCAAAAAACACAGCCTATTCGAACCCTCCAGTCGGTCGACACGGTGATACTCCCAAAAACATTCTCGTCGCCGGCCTGCTCCGTCGTGCTTCATCCGAAGAAATACGCACGCGACTGTTCACCCGGAGTCAAGTGCACGTCGTTTGCACGTTAGAGAATGTCAGCCGCAACTACCGGCTCAGCTACCACGACCATGGTGGCAACTAAAGCTCCCGTCAAGCGATTCGAGCTCCCGGCGCTTGATTTCAACTTTGCCTCGCTGACAGAGGGCACCGACATCCCGCCGCCACTGCCGTCGCCAGTCGAAGAAGCACCACCAAAGGTTGTCAAGGCACCGAAGGTGGCCGTGGCCGTCAAGCCCAAGCCAAAGGCAGCAGAGCCGCCGAAGAACAACACGAATGGCGTGAATGGAGTGAACACCAGCAGTAAGATCAATGGAGCCATGAACGGCGCCACCTCCACCACATGCACCACTGCAGGCCAACTGCCCACCCACTATCGCCCCAGCACCAACGGGAGCCTGAACCGCCGTGTCGATAGAGTCCCTGCGTCTCCCACGCTGTCTGCACACGCTGGAAGTATCCGGCGTCTCTTCAGCCGGAATCTCATGAACGCCGCATATGCTAACGCTGAAGCTGAAGGCCTGAAAAACACACCTAACAGCATTGACATACACCACAGCGTCGCCCGCCCGAACAGTCGAAACACCACAGGCGCGATAGACGAGCGCAAATCAAAGCGCTCGAGCGGCTGGTTCCGCCGGTTACGAGGCGGCGGTCTCACCAGCTCCAGCGATAGCATCAACGGAGACTACGCCGTGTCGAAGCGTGCCAGCATGGTGTTGGAGGAGGCGCCAAAGCCAGCAAAGCCGGCAAAGTCGCCCAGCCCGCCACCGCCGATGATTCCAGAGCTCGCAAAGCTGAAGGCCAAAGTTGAGGTCGACGATGACGGCAGTCTCGGCAGCGACCTGTTTAAAAACATCAAGTAGTTTCAGCGCTGGAGAGAACCGTCCGAGGGAACGGACCTGAAACCATCCGAACAACGCAACTGCTCCTCACTTTAGGGACGGAATGAAGCACCATGTTCGAGCTCTTAACAACACCCTTCGCGACACATTAATACACGACGTACACTTATACATCACACTCCTACAACTATACTACAAATGCAACCCTGTTGTCTCGGTACTCGGGATGGCTTGGCGCAACTACCGACATGAAAGTCTATCATGAGAAAGGGAGGGGAGAGGACAGAAGGTGGTGAAGCAGTGATACCCAAGCTCGTTCATCGGCATCGCACGAGGAATGGACTTTTAATGTGTTTCTTCTGATTTTTTTCCCGCGTCCACTTTGGACACTCTGTTATCACCTTTTTCTCTTTCAAGACTCATGTCTCATCCTTTTTTTCACGACATCGACAACTACACTCTTTTTGCTTATATATTCTGTCTTACTGTCTGTGGCATCTTGTTATCTTTGGTATTCCCCAACCCGATTGCAGCTGTAAGCTATGGCTACGTCGCCCCTAGTGGCAATATTTGTAACTTTTTGTCTTACGATTCATTTTGCACGTGTCTACCCGACAATCATTCTTGGATGGAAGTTTGTTTCAAGCTGCAATTGCTCATTGGGAGCTCTGCTGTGTGCCCCACCCATTGAGAGGTCTGATTTGTGTATAGAATTGACGGCACAACAGTTCTCCATCAATCAATTAGCAAAATGTACGTTTGGACTCCCTGAAAAGGATGCGAGGGAGAAAGGAAGTTTTGTAAATAGCTACAGCTGTCCGTATCAATCAGTGTTGGTGATAAGCCAGACCTCCGCTGAGTTGCGGTGTCACGTGAGGAGTTCGGACCAGGACCTTGTTTCTCATTTGCCGAAGCTTGGACAACCGACTAATGCCGTCATTAGGTGGGTTATATACAGCTTCACGATCCGCTTGAAAGAAGCTTGAAAGGTAAAGATAGCAGAGCAGCCACTTACCTTCCGGTCCCTGCGAATAAAATACGGCCGCAATTCGATAATTTAGTTCAGCTATTGTTATTCACGACCACGATGGCAATGGCTCGACCAGCGCGGCTCGCTCTAGGGTTCGGGACGCGGAATATTCCATTACACTACCGGCCAACAGTCAGTAATGTTTTGGCACGGGGTCCCCGGACGCAGACTGGCGCTCGATTCAAATCTGGGCCGTACGGCTATACTCAGGCAAAGGCCTTGGTGTTTTCCAAGTTTGGCGAGCCGTCTGAGGCCCTGAGGTGAGCGGGCTGCTGTCCAGTTTCTTGTACGGCACTCTGATTGCTGATTCGAATCATTTTTTGCATGCAGCCTCCACACGCACTCCATCTCCCCCACACTACCACCGAAGGCGGTGCTGGTGCGCAACCTAGCGGCGCCGATCAACCCGGCAGACATCAACACGGTGCAGGGCACGTACGGTGGCAAGCCGGCGTTCTCGTCACTGATCGGGACGGCGGAGCCGTCGGCGATTCCGGGCAGCGAGGCCTGCTTCGAAGTGGTGTCAGTGGGCTCAGAGGTGACGACGCTGACAGCGGGTGACTGGGCGCTGCCAGCAGCACCGGGACTGGGCACGTGGCGGACACATGCGCTGGTGGAAGATGCAGACACGGCGCTGGTGGGCATCCCGGCAGCGAAGACGGCTGGTCTATCGCCATCGGCGGCAGCGACGGCGACGGTGAACCCGTGCACGGCATGGCGGCTGCTGCGCGACTTTGTGGACGTGGTGGAGCTGAGCGTGCGCAGCGGCACCGGAGCGGGCGCGTGGTTCATCCAGAACGGGGCCAACAGCGGCGTCGGCCGGGCGGCGATTCAACTGGGTCGGCTGTGGGGTCTGCGCAGCATCAACGTGGTGCGGGCACGGTCGACGGTCGAGGAGACGGCAGCGCTGCACCAGGAGCTGACGGACCTGGGCGCTACTGTGGTCCTGACCGAGGACGAGGTGCAGGAGCGCGGCTTTGCGGCGCGGCTGCGCCAGGACTACATGGGCGGCGAATCTGAGCGCGACAGTCCGCTGCTGCTAGGGCTCAACTGCGTCGGTGGGCGGCCAGCTCTCGGGCTCGCCAAGTGCCTCTCGGACGGCGCCAAGGTGGTGACGTACGGTGCCATGGCCAAGCAGCCGCTCACGGTGCCGGCTGGCATGCTCATCTTCCGCGACCTCTCTTTTGCCGGCTTCTGGTTCAGCCGCTGGGGCACGGTCAACCCGGGCGGCCGCAAGCAAACCGTCGAGGCTGTGCTCGACCTGATCCGCGACGGCAAGTTCCATCCCGGTCCTGCGCAAGACATTCCCTGGACCTGGGACACGCCGGTCGAGACACTCACGGCGGCCGTCAGCGGCACGCTCGAGGGCTACCGGTCAGGCAAGGGTATCTTCGTGTTCAAGGACACGTGAGCGGAGGCAGGATCAAGTCGTGGAGCCCGTGGTCAATAACTCGTAATATCATCTGCAAATAATAGACCGTCCCCTACGCTGCCAATCTATGAACACGCAATAAAGGAAAACAAACAAGAATCATGTTCTGACAGGCACGAGAGGCAGATGACAGCTAGCCAAGTTGTGGTGACTTTGGCTCTCGGCTTCGGTTGCCTGTATAAATGTCTCTCTTGCAGTTCATCTCTGTAAAAAGTCTGCCGTGCTATTTATTGCGGCTTCGGGATCGCGTACTTCTGTGTCCACTCACGCGCAGTTTCCACTGCGGCCTTCTCGTTGTCTTTCCAGGCCTTGGCAACATCGGGGGCCAGTGGGTCGTCGGGGTTGGGGGCGCCCAGAAGGGCCTGGATGGACAGCAGGATGGTGCGAATCTGCAGGGCAGGGGACCAGTTGTCTGGACGAAGAGGTCAGCGAGGAGGGAACAGATCATGTAGATGGAAATATGCAGGCGCGCATACTCTTCAAGACGTCCAGACAAATGCGTCCCAGCTTGTCAACGTTAGGATGGTACAGCTTGGTGAGAAAACGGATCTTTGGCGGTGTCATGGGGTAGTCGTCCGGCAGGAACAGCTCTAGCTTAAAGACGCCACCTAGAGGAGGCACCGGTCAGATCGGGGGCCACAGCCAGGAGAGAACGGCACTTAGAGGGGAAACGAACCCTCGTACGGAGACTGTGACGGCCCGTAGATCTCGACGTCAAAATATCGCAGGTTGTCGGAGTGGGGAATGGCGCTGATGCCGGGGACACTGGACAGAGGGGTGGCGGCAAGGTTAGTGCATAGTTAGGTGGAAAGGAGCCGAGAGGTCTGATTTCTTACGGTTCAGCCATCAGCCGCTCCGTCTCCTTGATGATCCTCTTAGGCAAGGCCATGACTGTTGCACAAACGGTTTTTGGGTGGGTGAATTTGCAGGCGAAAGGCGCGAACAGCTAGTGGGATTCGGATGAGCAGGAAGATGACGGATCTGCTCGTGTTGGATCGTGAGTTTTGAGTCGTATAGAAAAGATAGTCTGTTTGTAAGAGTCTGGGAGGGAGAGACGGACAATGGGGAGAAAAATGCAGTATGCAAGATACGTACGGAAGTAGAGAGGTGCTGATGATCACGGGCAGCTGGTAAGGCTCCCCGCCCTTCTAGCGCCGAAAGCCCCACCTCGGTGGTCTCTCGCCGCTATTGGTCCTCATTCTCTGCTGTATCTACAGAGACCGACCAGCTGGAACTAGCACACCCACCCAAGGCGCATTTGCTGCAGCGTCCTCTAAGAAGTTCAGACTGACAGCTAGCACGTGCATTGAGGGACCACACGCTAAAAGCCACCAAAAGGAAGCTCGCGTGCAACATTCGATTTGCGCATTGTCGCGACCTGGTTCGTACTTTTGCGAAGCCGAGATTGTCGCAAGCGAAAGTCGCAAGCGAAACCCGCAAGGTGCAAGCACACACAAAAAAGACGACACACGGCGGATGCAGCAATCGATGCAAGCTTCGAGCTGTGCTTGCGTGCGATCGTGAGCTTCCGCCATGGCGGCATCGGACCTGGACGGTCTGGACGAGTCGGACGGGTCGCAAAGGTCGAACAAGATCATCAAATCGGCGTTTGACAGCGACAGCTTTGACTCTGATGGAATCATTCACGCCGGGGGGTTGAAGGGCTCGGCGACGATCTCGCCCTGTGGACGAGACGTGGCCGTAGCATCGTGAGTTTTCTGTCTTGTTGATGTTCTTTGATATGGCCTCGTCTGGCTGCTGACAGCAGGCCAGGCCCGAAGGCCTCGCGATCATCGACCTCGACAATCCGTACAGCGCGCCACGGATGCTCAAGAGTCACGGGATGCCATGGCTGGTGGTGGACGTGCAGTGGTCACCGTTTGCGGCACGGGACTACTGGGTGGCATCGACGGCAAATCATCGGTGCCTGGTGTGGAACCTCAACCGGGCAGACGACTCGAGTGCGGGCTCGGTAGAGCACTCGCTAACCGGCCACCGGCGGTCGATCACGGACGTCAACTTCTCGGCACACCACCCGGACATGTTGGCGACCTGCTCGGTGGACGGGTATGTGCACTGCTGGGATCTGCGGCGGGCTAACACGCCGGCACTGACCTTTATCGACTGGGCGGCGGGGGCGACGCAGGTCAAGTACAACCGGCAGGACGAGCACGTGCTGGCATCGTCGCACAACCGATGCGTGCACATCTGGGACGACCGGAACCCGGCGATACCGATGCGGACGATCGAGGCACACACGTCCAAGATCTACGGCCTGGACTGGAACCGCACGCGCAGCACGTGTTTAGTGACGTGCTCGCTGGACAAGACGATCAAGTTCTGGGACTATGCCAAGCGCGGCCACGCGGCCGTGGGGGGCACGCGGACCAGCCTATCGACGCTGTCGACGCTGTCGGACCTGGTGGACTTGTCGGCGAGCGGCAGCATGGGAAGCGGCGGGCCGATCAACGATGACGACGTGCCGGAGCGGGTGATCCGCACGCATTTTCCGGTGTGGCGCGCCCGACACACGCCCTTTAGCGGTGGCCTGCTGGCAATGCCGCAGAACGCACCCGGTCACCTGTACCTGTACGATGCGCGGCCGACGGCGGCCCAGCAGCAGACGGAAGACCCGGCGGCAGCCAACGAACCGGTAGCGGTATTTGGCGGCCACGGACACCACAAGGTCAAGGAGTTCCTCTGGCGGACGCGCGGCGAAATCGACAACGACGGGAGTGACAACCGCGAGTACCAGCTAGTGTCGTGGGGCAACGACAGCAAGCTAAGGCTGCGGCGGTTCGACGGGCCTGACCTGGCCACGGTGGGCTTTCATCGCGGACAGCCGGCGCCGAAGAACCTGAGCATCACGCGCAAGGGAGCGGCGTACAAGACTTTCCGCGTGCTGGAAGACCTGGGCGATTACGAAAAGCGGAGCGCGACGATGAGCAGCGTGCGGCCGTACAGTCGGCGTGAAGCATCTGCGGCGGTGGCAGCAGCAGTAGCAGCAGCCGCAACGGCGACGACGACGACGGCGACGGTGACGACGATGGCTGGAGCAGCATCGTCACCACCGCCACGGGCACTGCTGCCGCGAACAAGTTCGATGCGTGACGTGCTGGCATCGCCAGCGGCGACGCCTCGGCGGGGCAAATACGACAAGCGAGCGTCGTGGCGGAACCCATCGATGCGGGCGACAAAGGCGTCCGGACGGCGAGAAAGGGATCGCAGCAATGCGCAGCTGGACTGGATGAAGGGTGTGACGATGAGTAAGCGACGATGGGACGACGTGATGGACGAAGGACACCGGCGACGGGCGTCCAACGAACGGATGGAGGACTCGACAACGATGACGGCAATGTCCGGGATGTCAGTGATGTCGGGGCTGACAGGGACGGGAACGGGAACGGCTACAGCATCGCTGTCGTCGCCGCTGCAGCTATCAGCACACGGGACGTCGCTGAGCGGTGGAGGCGACTACTACGGAGGCCCAGAGACGATCCAGGAAGAGATTGTGCGGATCACTGACAAGCTGCCACGGGTGACATGGGAGGAGATCGACATGGACAACCTGTCGCTGACGGCGGCAATGAAGGGACCGTGGGGAGCCGAGGGCCAAAGCGTGTACGTCAAGGTGCGGGTGGTGGTACCGGCGACATATCCGCAGACGCGAGCACCCCGTTTCTACGTGGAGAACAGCTCGCTCATGCCGGCAGCGACACAGGACCGGGTGGCAGCCGAGTTGCACGTGATTGGGGCGGAGTTTCTCAAGCGGCGACGCAACTGTCTGCTAGCAGCGTTCCGGTATCTGCTAGGGGCAGCAGACCTAGGAGCGAGCTTGGCAGTGCTGGAACGGCCGACGGTGGCATCATGGCTGGCGGGCGAGGGAGCAGGAGGAGGAAGTGGTGGTGGTGGTATTGGAGGGGGAGAAGGTGGTGGTGGAAGTGGTGAAGTGGGAATCGGGGCCAAAGGAGACGACAGCAGCAGCAGCAGCAGCAGCAGCGGAAGCGACGGCAGCGATAGCGATATCGACTCGGCCATGGCAGCAGCAGACGCAGAAGCAGCAGCTGCAGCAGGCATTGGGCCGGAAATGCAGCCACAGGGACCACCACCGCCTCCCCGGAGCTGTGGCGCGCGCTTCAGCCGCGACGGACGGCTGGTGTGCTTCTTCCTGACCAAGGCAGGACGGGCGAGCGCGAAGCTTCTGTTTGAGCCACCGCCACCGCCGACAAGCGAAGAGCTGGCCGAACTGGAGAAGCCGGTCTTCATCGGGTTCGGCCGGGTGCTGACGACGGGAGCCGGCAGCGGACACAGGGGCCGGCGACGGTACAAAAACAACAACAACAGCAATCACAGTCCCGGTCACAACCAGTCGGGACGAGCACGATCGCCTTCGCCGTTGTCGCTGTCATCCTCGCCGTTGTCGTCGCGGTCAGACGGGTCGGACAGCGACTCGGCATACTCGTCAACCTCCTCGTCGTCCTCGTCATCCTCGTCCTCGTCGGAGACGGCGGGCAAACACGGCAGCAGCGCCTACCAGCAATCGGTGCGGAACATGGTGGACCCGTGGTCGATGAACATGGGCTTCCAGCGGCGGATTGTGCGGCGGGGAGGCGGCGGCCGGGCTGCCCGACGACGGATGCTGCTGCTGGGTGGCGGTGGCAGCAGCGACGGCGAGGGTGGAGGGGTTGGCGGAGGTGGAAGCGGAAACAACATTGGTGACGGAGGAAGCGACCTGATGATGCGGTCAGGAACACTGGATGCCGACCTGGAGCTGCCGCAAGGGCCGAAAAGCACGGTATCGGTGGTGGACATGCGGTCGTGGCTGCCGTCGAAGCGGGAGCTGGCAAGGGAGTACGCCGTTTTTGGCGATGGAGCAGAGGTGTGTGTGCGCACAACGCCGGCGTGGCCGACAAGTACGGAGAGACGGATCTGGGCCACGTGTGGCGATATGCGGCGCTGCTGCTCAAGTCGGACGTGCCGCTGCGGCTGGCGACGATGCTGGCGGACGGCGGACGACGACAGCGGTCGGTACTGGTGATTGCACGAGAGGCGACGGCAGCAGCAGCAGCAGCAGCAGTAGCAACAACAGGCCGGAGCAGGACCGGAGAGAAGCAGGCCGGACGAACCGGCGACAGGCTTGCAGGCCGAGTGAAGTGGGGCCTGCATCCATTGGCACGTGACTTTGTGGACGACCTCTTTGAGCACTTTGAGCAGCGGGCCGACATGCAGATGCTGGCGATGCTGTCGTGCATCTTTGGCGAGTCATTTGAAGAGGACAGCGTGGCGTATGCGGAATCGCACATGTCGCAGCCGGACACGCCGCTGCCGATGAAGGCGCCGTCGTTCTCGCTGGACTACGTGCCGACGACGCGCGGGTTGGTGCACGGGGCGCCGTCGTGGCAGCTGTTGCCAGCCGGCAGCGGTCACGGGATCAGCCACACCAGCAGCAGCAGCAACACGGCACCGCCGACGGCCGTGTTCTACGACGGGTCCATTGACCCGGACGACGGCAGCGGTGGCAGCGGTGGAGGTGGTGGTGGTGGTGGTGGGATGGGCGAGTACGACGTGGACGACGACGGCTTTGGCGACTACGACGACGTGGACGGCTATGACGACGACGATTTCGGCTACGGCGACGACAACACGACCGTGTGGGAGGATGCAGCAACAGCAGCAGCATCGGCGACGGTGTTCTCGCACAACAACTCGTACTCGGGCGGCGAGACGCCACCAAAATGGGGAGACACCAACTCAAACGGACTGTCGTCGTCGCCGCGCTTCAGCCTGGCGGCCAGCCGGTTCTTCCGCCGCGGCAACAACGCGGTTGTGTCGGCTATTGCAGCCAGCATTCCACAGACGCTGACGACGCTGTTGTCGTCATCGCCGCAGGATCGGGCTGGAAGTGCCGAGGCGAACACAGGCTCGCACACGCACACGCACACGCACACAGCCACGACGATTCCGACACGGCGGATGTCGTCGGCCGCCATGCAGCCACGGCTGTCGCCTCCGGCCGGCCGCCACCCGCTACCCTATGCAGTGCAGCCGCTGAGTCATGCTTACAAGCAGCTGCTGCTGCACTCTACGTCGGCCCACCGAGACATTCCCATTCCGTCTCCGGCCAATGGACGGCGGCTGGCAGCGTCGACGTCGACATCGCCGCGAACCGGTAGTGGCGGAGGGAAGACGGGCAGCAAGCTGCTGTCGTCGTCACCGCTGTCGTCGCAGGATCATGCAGGGCCGGCACGCAAGCGGCCGAGTCCGGCCGAGACGATCTTTGGCAACCTGACGTCGGGCAACCTGACCTGGGCAGCGTCAGCGCTCTTTGGAGGAGGAAGCGGAGGCAGCGGAGAGGGAAGAGGATGCGTGACGGTCGGGGGGCCGTCGGATCCAGGCACGGCGGCGACGTCGGTGTCGGACGACGGGCGACGACGCGAGGACACATTAGCGGCAGCAGCAGCGTCAGCGGCCGTCAAGGGGGCACGAGCGCAGGCCGAGGCAGCCGGCACGACGCTGGTGGCGGTGGACATTCATGTGCGGACGTGCAACGACCACCTCTTTGACGACGACGGCTGGATGGTAGCGTCGCTGCTGGGAAGTCCACGGCGGCGACGGCGGCAGTACGCCGAGTACCGGTACGCATATTCGGAGCTGCTGCAGGTATGGGGAGAGCCGCTGGCCCGGTTGGAGGTGCTCAAGTTCAACGTGTTGCGGGAGGATGCCATGAAGGCGGTGGGCCGACCGGCCATGGCCAGTGGCAGTGGCGGGACGGCATCGCCGTCGAGCAGCCGACGATCACGGCTGCAGGCAGTACGGGACTCAGGGCGCGGGCTGGATGCGGTGGGCGTGTGTCCGCAGTGCGAGATGCAACTGGAGCCGGCCGAGTACGAGAGCACAGCCACGGGAAGCACAGCCACCGAGAGCACAGCCACAGCCACAGCCACGGCCACGGCCAAGACACACCGACACGCCGCCAAGAACGGCGGTGCGGTGGGTTCCTGCCAGCGATGCCGATTGACGCGGGCGCAGCTGCGGTGTGTGTACTGCACGGAGCCGGTGGACGCGTTGTACCTGCCATGTTTTGGGTGCGGCTGCGCCAGCCACCCGACCTGTCTGCGGGCCTGGTACGCGGCCGGCGAGCGGTTCTGTCCGGCCGGCGACGAGTGCGCGTGCGCGGAGGAGGCGACGAGCGGCCGGGTCGAGAGCTGGACGGCGATGCAGGCGGAGCTGGCGTGGGGGGGTGGCGCAGGAGGAGGAGGGGGTCTGCACAGCATCAGTGTCCTCGGGCCGTCAGCACCTGTCAGCACGCACAAGGCCAAGGGCCTGATCGAGCAGGCACGCCAGTCGGCCCACTACGCGGCATCGTCCTCGTCGGCCTCGCTGCTGTCACCGTACGGACAGCACGCCGGCGGTGCCGGTCGTTCCTCTCGACTGCCGCCGTCAGGCCTGCAGCAGCAGCTCTACAGCCGACGACAGCAGCAGGAGGAACAGGAGCGACAGCAGCGATTTCCACCCTGGGACGAACGGCCACAACAGCAGCAACAACAACAGCCACAATCCCAGCCACAGCCACAGCCACAGCCACAGCCGGCACGCTTCAGCCTGTCGAGTCGGCTCTTGCGCGGCCCAACACTACTGCGACAGAGCAGCGGCAACCAGCACGACCAGCACGACGGCAACAGACAGGGGGGATAGGATTATTGGTCGCGTTGCGTTGTCTTTTGGTATTTTGTGTCTCTGGCGTCTCTTGGTCTTGGTCTCTTGTCTTCTTGTCTATCACATCTTCTAATAATACATCCCCCTGCTTACCCTTTACGCCCGGAAAGCCTGGACGAACTCGTGCAGACGATCGATGACGACGGGCACAAAAGCGTTGAGGTTGTCGTCGATGACGCGCTCGAGGTGGCGCATGGCGTCCTCCTCGTTGAGCTCGAGGTGGAAGCGGTCCTGGACCTTGAGCACGGTCTTGTCGGGTTCCCAGAGGATGTCGGGGATGTTGGCGTCGACCATGAGGCTGAACAGGTTGAGGATCAGGTTGCTGGACTTGCGCAGGGCCGAGTAGGCGAGAAAGCAGTACTGCTTGAACTGGCGGTAGTGCTCGGACCCGCTGCCGCCCATGGCCTCGACCATCTCGCGGCTGAGCTTCATGGCCGGGGCAAACGGCTTGGGATCACGGCCGAGGATGAAGCCAAAGTCAGCGTGAAAGAAGCGACCGTCCGGCGCGAGCAAGAGGTTGTCGAGATGGCGGTCGCCCACGCCGAGAATGTACGTGATGACGCAGTAGCCCGCGCACGACCGGACAAACGTGTCGAGCGTGCGGGCCTGCAGGCCCAGCGGCCCGTTCGGATCGCCGCTGTGCTGCCGCAGATACGCCAGCGCCGCGTTGGGCGCGCCACGATAGCGTGCGGCCAGGCTCTGCAGGCTCGCCGACGGCACAAACTGCGTCAGGCCCATGCGGCTGCTCGTCGCCAGGATCTTGTACGGCGTCAGCCGCAGGTCCAGGTTCTCCTTGCGCAGCAGCTGGTCCATCAGCGTGATGATCTGGATCACCAGCTGGTCCTGCCGCAGATCATCGCCCATCTTGAACAGAATCGGATACCGTCCCCCGTCCACGTCCCGGAAGGCCACCTTGATCGGATGCAGCGACGACTTGAACACCGCCACGTCGTCCGGCCCCGTTGCTGCGCCCACCACCATCACCGACGGGTCCAGCGGCAGTGCTAGCGGTGGCTCAATCGTCGCCAGCTCGTTGCGTCCGTCCGTCAGAAATTGCCGCACTCGCTCGCCCCGACGGGCCATCGGCTCGTGCGCCTCCTTGACTTCGCCCGCAATCTTGGCCATCACCGCCACCCATTCGGCCTGTCGCCGCAGCATCTGCCGCGTCTCTGCTCCGCCTGGTCGTCGCTCCAGCTCGGCCATGAAGTCGTACGCCACCTTGCGGTATACTGCTCGGTTCTCCGCCGTCTGCGCCATGCTGTGGTCGTCGCATTCCACCATCAGATACCAGTAGAAGTAGTTGCCTAGCATCAGGTTGCCAGCTGCCCGTGCGATCAGAAATCGTGCCAGCGATGAGTTGTGAGGGTTGTGTGTGTTCGCGTTCGCTTGTGCTTCGTCTTGCGAGTTCATCTGTGCTTCCTCCTCTTCTCCTCCTCCCCCTTCCCCTCCCCCCATCTCAAACTTCAAGGCCTGCACGAGCTGCAGCAGGTACAGCAGCAGCTCGCTGTCGTCAGCCTTGCGCAGCCGCTCGACCGCATACGCCCGCACCGACCGGTGATCAAATGTCGGTCCCAGCAGCTCCAACGCGTCATCCACGTCGATGTTGGTCCACCGCCCCAGCACCTGCACCGCCTGCTTCGCCTCCGCCCCGTCGCCCCAGCTGACCGACTTGACAAACTTGGTCACCGCCTTCTTCTCGCGCGTCAGGTGGTATCGGAACTTCCACACGAGGTCCTTTTCGTCTGCCGTCAGCACCTGTGTCGGTGGATAGGACATGATCACGTTCAGCTCGTCCCGGTTCTTCGCGTTCGGCTTGAGGTCCTTGTCCAGCGCCCCGTGTCGGTGCTGCGTCCGCACCAGTCGCCGGTGCTTGCTCTCCGCTGGATTGTCACGTGCTCCCACCTCAGCATCGTACACCCGCATCAACCGTGCCATGCCCTCGCCTCCGGCACCAGCACCTCTACCGCCGTCGATCCCCGGTCCAAAGTGTACTTCAGGTGCCGGCTTCAGCACGACCCCCGACTGTGACGCCGACATGTTCTGCAGCGCTGAGATCGCTGGCGGCGGGTATTCGTGGTCCACAAACACCACCGGGAAGTCGAACCGCGGAAACTCCACATTGAGCAGGAATCGTGACGGTCCTGGACGCCTGTTGGCCCCGTGTGCCTCGTCCGTTCCGTCTGCTCGGCCAGTTCCGTCTGAGCCCCCCTCGTCGAGCCCCCGGGGCTGCCGCAGCGACGACGCCGCTCGCTGCATGCTGCGTCGCTCAAACCCCCGGAACACCAGCTGGTCCAGCCATTCGACCCGTGGGATCTCGCCCATCTCGTGCTTTTTGAACAATCGGTCCATCCGCTCGACTTCTTCGGCCTCGGCGTCGTGCTCGCTAATGTCCTTGCCGTCCTCCTCCTCGATCGTGTTCTTATCCCTGTCGTCATCGCCGTCACCGTACGCCACCACCCGCTTCTGCTCGTCCTTCTGCCGACTCTGCTTCGTCCTCTTCTTGCGGGGAAAGGCCGGTGTCTTGCTGTTGTCGTAGCCGTCTGCCTCGGCCAGCCGGTGCACTACGCACTTGTACCGGCCCTTGTGCAGCTGGTTCTCGCCGTCAAACAGCGGGATCGTCGTTCCGCCAAACGGTACCGCATGGCCTCTCGCACCCGTTCCGCCACCCGTTGGCGACACGTCCCATACCGTGATGGCAACGCTGGCGTCACCTGGAAGTCCAGAGTAGCGGATCGGCAGCGTCAGCCATTCGTTCCACTTCCGCTCCGCCTTGAAAGCTCGGTACGCTGTCTGCACCGGCACCGTCAGCGGCTTCGATCCCGCCCACACCTGTGCCGTTGCATACAGGTCCGAGTGTAGACTCGTGTTGGCCCCAACATGACGGATCTCCGGATGCGTCACCAGCGTCGAGTCGAGAAAGGGCGTCTCCTCGCCTTCGAGGCTGACAATCCGGATGCTGACCTGGAGGTTGAGCGCCTCGGAGCTGGCAAACGAGAACGGCTCCATTCGCGCTGTGGTGTGTCTGCTGTCGTCGAAATGGCGATTGTGTATGTACCCAGACTCGTTCTTGTCACATGCAGCAGCTCCTTGAGCTGCTTATCGATACAGGTAAGTGCTTACGTAATATATCCCCTCCTTCTATTGACGGTCGACCGCGTTTAATCAGCGCGTCTAATCACAGTAGCCCGTTTTCAGCCAGCAGCAACCACAACTCACCATGACCGACATGGACATGACCCAGGACAGCTGGGATGGCGCGAACACGGACCAGATGCTGGGCGTGGAGCAGTCGCTCGAAGATCGGCGGCGGCTGCAGCAGGGTTTCCGCAGCCTGATCAAGCAGACGACGACGGACCAGACGCGATTTCTGGACGCCAAGGCCGAGGCGCTGCACACGGTGCTGGAAGAGTCAGACACGCTGCTGCAGCGGACCAAGCAGACGAGCGAGGCAGCCATTGATGCGGCACTGGTAATTCGCATCTCCGAGCTGGCTTACAAGCGGACGACGCACTTTCTGGCCGACCGTGCCGACGACAGCGGCGTCAACCTGGAGGACTTTGTGTCGCGATGCAAGGACTACATGCAGTTTGGCCGCGGTATTGACGATGAAGGCTCGCCAGATCTGTCACGGGAGCAGCGACGGCGCCGCAAGGTCGAGGCAGCCGCCCACCGGCAAGGTGGACGAGAGGAGGTGCACGACGGGAACGAAGAGGACGAGGCACAAGGAACGGACGACGACGACGACGAGGCCGGCACATCCAGCAGTGCTGCCAAGGCCGATCTGGACTGGACGCACTTTGGCCAGTACGCCTGTCTGCCGCATGTGCGACGGCCTGGACTGGCACGTTTCTTGCCTCGGGCCACACTGGCCGGCGACGAGAAGACACGGGTGGTGATGCGCAAGCGCACGGCGGCTCTGCGGCTCAACGAGCTGCAGGAGGTCCGGCCACAGGTGCTGCGACCCGGCGACCTCAATGTGTCGCAGAACAGCGACCTGACGGCGCTGGCCACCGACATCCTGCAGCAGCTGCGGCGCGCGGCCGAGCACGGCCAGGCCAAGGTGCAGCGGGCGTACGAGCAGGCCGGCGGCGACGGCGACGACGAGGACGACGAGGCCCTGCTGCGCCGCCTCATGGACCGCTACGGCATCCGCAGCGACGGCGGCGTTGACCTCATCCGCTTCGCCATCAACCCACGCTCCTTTGCCCAGACAGTCGAGAACTTCTTCTACATCAGCTTCCTCGTGCGCGACGGCCGTGTCGGCCTGGCCTATGACGACAACGGGCTGCCATCAATTTGTGAGTTTTGTTTCCTTTTTCGTGGGTTTTTCTTCCTTTTCTTTCCCTCCCCTTCTTTTTCCTAATCACCCCTCAGACCCCATCTCCGAAGAGGACACCGAAACGGCCAAGGACAGCTCCGGTCCCGAGGAGGACACGCGGAAGCACCAGCTGATCCTATCCATGGACATGGCCATGTGGCGCGACGTCATCGAGACGTTCAACATTAAGAAGCCCATGATAGCCCACCGCGAAATAGCGGGTGAGAAGCATCCCAACGGCCGGGCCTGGTTCACCTGAGAGATGTGCCTTAACAAAACAAAAAATGAATACGAAAACGCTGCTGCTAATCTACCATATTCCGTCGTTTCTGCCGGCTCGTGCGTATGACGGCTCTCCATCCCACTTTGGCACGAGGTTCGCGAACATCTCGTCCCGGTTGTCCAGCAGGTCAAAGTGCGTCTTGCCCTCGTACAGCCAGAAGACAGCGTGGGGACCTCGGCGACCATGGGCCGCACCCAGTCGAGCAGTGCGTTGACGTCCTCGTACCGGAGCCATACTTATTGGAGAAGGCGGCGCCGGAATAGCCCAGGATGGCAACTCGGGCCAGCTGCTGCAGCGGCCTCGAGCGCGATGACAGAAAGCAGTGGAAATTTGAGTGCACATGCAGTTTACACATTTCGCTTGTCGAATACAGCACAAATGCAACCGTGTAAGCCTAGTCCGAATCCATGCATATGCATGACCGCGCCGAACTGCTGCAGGCCATAATATGGTCTGGTAGTCGGCAATACTCTCGTCCCAGGCTGGAAACGGAGCAGCCTCGACAAGAAAGGGCTCTCGTCTTCATATGCTAATCCAATGGAGCATTTCCCCTGGTCCCGTGGCTTCTTGTTCTTTGTCCAGAACTGCTTCCGTAAAGGGAAGTTGCCGCTTCTGGTTAACACGGCGCGCCTTCCTTCTTTGTCTCCCACTCTCATCTGCGCAGCTGTCCTGTAACTTCAAATATCGAGTCTGTCTCGATTAATATGAAATGCGCAATGCGAGGAATCCTCAGAAGCTCAGCCGTAAAATTTTCCGCCAATCTCAAGGGTGACAAAACATACACGACATCATGACCGAGCCAGAACTACACGGTCTTAGCAAAGGCAGGGAAAACTTACAAGAGACGAACGTCGATGCCGGAGAGAACAGAGACCAACATGAAACCTTGGGCACAGAACAGAGTTCGCCG
Organism: Grosmannia clavigera kw1407; assembly: GCF_000143105.1. Taxonomy (NCBI): domain Eukaryota; kingdom Fungi; phylum Ascomycota; class Sordariomycetes; order Ophiostomatales; family Ophiostomataceae; genus Leptographium; species Leptographium clavigerum. The sequence goes on along the minus strand of NW_014040797.1, from coordinate 1,174,519 downwards.
AAGCTTGCAGCACAGCGATCTCAGTCACGTCCACGACCAGGCACACGACCGAGGCGATTTCAGCTCGGTCACTCCCGAAACGCCAGTCTGTATGGGAGCAGCGTTGGCTCTGCGCCAAGTGTCGAAGACGACGGTGATGGCATCGTCACTTCGATGCAGCTCCCGAGTAAGACGTATACAGAAGCGCTCTTTTCGCCGCCGCCACCGACGCCTGCTACAGACGTAAAGAAGATAGAGCGGGCACCGACTGCAGGCTCTGAGGGGATTCCGACATTAGTAGTCTCCATCCATGAAGACGCTACAGATGGTCGGCGATCCAAAGCGGAAGCGAGAGAGGAGGTAGAAGAAAGAAGAAGGGAGAGCGAAGAACCAAGACACACAGAGGCGAGGGAGCCAAAGATGCGCCATGATCTAGACGACGACAGCTTGGAAGATAACAATGAACAGCTAGCCCGCCTACAGGCTGAGATTGCAACGCTACGGGGAGAGAATGCACAGCTTCACGACCTCTTCAATGCCGTGAACGGAGAGCTAGAAGAACTGATGCTCGAAGACTCGGATCTGCAAGATGCGCTAGCCGACGACGCAGCAGCGAATGACCCCCGGAGTGCGTTTCGAGACGGGTCCGAGTTCGGCTCTCAACGTGAGGCAACGAACCAGTACCTTGACGACCAAGATCTCTTGGGCCCTCTGGCACGACTGGTGTATCTTGTGAAGCAGTTCTGTCGCATTCGCAAGTGGCAGCGGGAGCAGCAAAAGACAGAGCAGTCAGTCATGGCATCCATGGACGATCCGGAGAGCCTGGACAACCCCGGCAGCCCTGGCCTCTACCAAACGGCATCGCATCAGTCCATACAGCTGCAGGACGTGTGGCAAGACCTGCCGGAATTGATGATGCAACAAAGTCTCTCCGAATCGACCAATTTCACTGACATCACTCTGCCCGATGTGCTCGATACCAAACGACCGATTCAGGCCGAGAGCGCTGCAGTCACAGGCGACGAAGGCGAGACAGCAGACGAAGACCAGGCAGCATCAGACGGTCTGTACGATAGTAGCAGCCACAGCTCTGTCAGTGACAACAGCGGAACCGAAGGCAACATGAGCGACACAGAACTGCCAGCGATGGACCGTCTCGCACGAGTCCACGACGACGACGAGGGACAGGATGTTGTCACCAGAGGAAAGAGAGACAGTACAGTCAGTAAGAGAATGCCGGAGAGCGCAGAAGAGAGCGAGACCGTACGGGAGCTGAAGGAGGATATCAACCGCGTAAAAAACGAACGGGACGAGGCTCTTGGGGCAACCGAGCATGCCATGACCGAGCGGGATGTGGCGCTGGATGAGAGGGAACAGTTCAGCCAGGAGAACGAGAAGCTGCGCAGGGTTCTGGCCTCACTGATCGACGGACAAGACGACGACGGCTCCGCTTCGCTTTGGGGTCTCTGGCCGTTGGTGGAAGAGGACGAAGAGGCGGAGACCGGCCACAAGGACGGGGACCATATTGTGGCCGACGATCTGCAGTCGGCCAAAACGCCCAAGACGCCCTGGATGCCCAAGACTCCCGGAGCATCCAAATCACCCAAAACACCCAGAACACCATGGACGAAAGAGGGCCAGCGCCGACAACAAGCCTTGCGCGATGCTCGGGTCCTCCTGCAGACCCCTCCTCCTCTGAAGAGCCCCTTTCCCCTGTGGCACATCCACACCGGCCACGTGGACCGCAAATGGCAACGTCGCCAGAATGCAGGGTCGGTGCTGGATATCCCGCAGATTACCCTGCACCTGGCCACGGCCCAGCAGTGGGAGAACCTTGCAGCCGTGAGCGTCTGGCTGGCAGTCTCGTGTGGGGTCAAAGATGGACCCGAGAGAGTGAGGGGCCTCTGGGAGGGTCTGCGGGGAGGCTGGCTACGGAAGCAGACGAGCCATATAAAAGACCACGGCCATTCCGATAGCAGCACCGACGTCCAGCAGCTCGACACGCCCACTGTACTGCCACCACTGTCGACGAGGCCGTCGCCGTTGCCTCCCCCGACAACCAGCAGCCGGAACATCCGCGACCTGTCTCTGACTTTGTCTCCCAGTCCGACTTTTCCGCTCTCGCCTCGGCCGTCTTCTCGGCCGTCTGTTGCCGAATCCTCTGCCCGGCTGTTGACTTTGCTGTCAAACCGGCGCGCCCATATGCAGACTACCTTCCCCGCCGATGCCATGGCCGAGCTCCTGATCAGCCTCCTTGTCCTCAGCTCCGTCTCCGTGGCCATCTTCGTGGCCTTTTGTACTGCTGCCGAGCGTCGTCTCTGGCTGGACCACAACGCCGACTGTCCGCGCACCTATCTGCACCACCATCTCCAGCAGTATCGCCCAGACACCAGCACCAGCACTCGTCTGTCATTCGCCGGCTACGATTCGCTACAGGAGTTCTCTTCAGCCCCCGCCTTTCAGTGGTGCGTCTGCATGCCGGTGCCAGTCGACCCGCGCTTCGTCACGGTGCCGCTGGCCGAGCACGCAGCCTACTGGCGCGACTGGGCCGGCGATGTCGTGCGATGGATGCTGGCCCCGTAGGATAGACATGCGCAGAAATGTATTCTCATATAGACAGAATCGAAGTATCATGTAGAGGCTGTGCTGCTGCGTCGATCATCGAGTTTCTGTGCCGCTTCGCTTAGAAGACTCGTATCCTGAAAACTACGAGTAGCCCATCCGATCGATATGCATCCGATCCGCCTTAATTAAGATAATCATCTGTAGGTCTCCATACAAGCCTGTATCTTACAAACACAACGCCGAACATTCCAGCTTCAAAATGCCTCCTTCCATAAAATCCAATAGCCCCACCACAGAATCCAGACCACATTGCACACCGGGAGCCGAACGGTCGACTGGTTAATAGGGTGCGAATGTAAGATGTATGGTGCGCTCATCCTTTCGGTGAATGATGATGCTTACATACTCGCATATATGCAGTGCTCGTCGCACTGCCAGGGTTCGTCGAATAATAGTACAATTACAGACAAAAAGTCGGCTGATCGGATCACAGTTCTCTAGCCAGGAAACATTGCAGTTTCTTTTATGATTCCAATTCATCGCTTATACCAAGACTTGCTTACAGAAGGAAGATTTGTTTTGTTGTTTTCCTATCAGCTTCAGCCAAAGTGTCGTCACGTGAAGCATAGCTTATTAATACGGGGCGAATGCGTGGCGCGAGGCAACCCACTCCTCACCCCTGTTCGATTTTCCGTCGCGCTTTGGCTTTCTCACTATTCGCCTCAGCCTCTCATCACCAACGCATAATAGGCACGGAATCCACCAAACGTGTCCACGTTTTCTGGAGAACTGTTTTTATCGGCCTTTTTATTTCCGCGAGCTGTGCTACTTCGCTCACGCTCGCTCATCTCGCTGTCGCCGGCACACACCAGCGACTCGTGACCATTCGTTCACTTTTTCCTCACTCCCTTTTTTATTGCGCCTGGCGCATAAGCAAGACGAGATCCGTCTTCTGCACGCGCGTCCCGACGAGCAGGCCGGTCCCGACGTAACCCTCCCCCCCTCGTGCAGCCACACCGTCTGGCCGTTTTGCTCTTGCCACCGAGCATCCGTCATGGCGCCGTCTGTATGTGGATTCCTTTGCTCTGCTGTCTCGCCATCCGATGTGGACTAACGCCTCTGGTTTGCAGTACAGGATCAGCACGCAGACGAGACGAGGCGCCCGCAACACGTATCCAGAGCACGACGACTTTGAGGGCCTGCCGGTGCGCCAATGGCGCCACGAGTGGATCAACGTCGACCCTCCCCAACCGGCCCACGCAAACGACTCGAAGACGAACAATCGGTGGTCCTACGAGCTGCCACACGGCATGCCTAAGGACTGGCAGCTGCTGCCGCCGCATACCCAGGACTTGCTGCGCGCTGCGCGCTCCGGCATCCTGTACAAGCGCCGCGCCCCGGCTGAGGAGGACGAGGCCGATGCCGACGTGACCGCAGCGGCTGCCACGGCTGCAGCATCGGGCGGGGGCCCGATGGCGGACGCGTCGAGCTCCGTGGCGGACTTGACGACGGCCGATTCTGCGGCTAGTGGCGCTGATGCGGCAGCGGCTAAGAAGAAGGGCATCCTGCTGCTGGCCGGACAGGCAACTCCGGCAGCCAGTGCCGTCACTACGGCCGCTGTCACGGCCCCGGCCAAGGACGAGACTCTATTGTTGCGGGTGTGGAAGCAGGTGTCGCGCGACGTGGAGTCACCACTGGCGTCGCATCTGGCCAAGCGCCGCAAGAACACGGTGGTATTGCCGCCAAAGCAGACGGTCGAGATCGCCAGCAGCGCCAGCGCCAGCGTCACGAGCATGCCGATGCCCATGGTCACCGTGGCCAAGGTGCGCAAGCTCGACGCCGCCGGCAATGCATACGAGCAGACGGTGACGCTGGCTGACGGCCAACAGACCGTTGACGGCGGTGAGATCCTGTCTACCACGCTCGTGCCCGCCTCCAACCGCGACCTGCCGCCACAGCAGCAGCAGACGACACCCAGCCGCAAGCGCAACCCACCGCCTCGTCGCAAGGGCAAAGTCGGACGCGGCCGAAAGAAAGGTGTTCTTCCCATCGGTCTGCAGCGCAGCAGACAACAGCACGCAGCAGCGGCGGCAGCGGCAGCAGCGGCAGCAACAGTGACACCAGCAGAAGCAGGAGTAGGACCGTCCACGGTGGCGACAGAAGGCGCAGAGGCAGCAGCAGCAGTAGCAGAGGCAGTTCCAGAAGAAAACGGCTCTGCACAGGAGACAGTGCTGCCTGCACCTGCAACGGTAGTCAAGGAGGAGCCCAGCGGCGATGACAACGGAATCAGCGAGTCACAGGACCAGCCAATGACCGACTTCCTCGAGGAACAGTCCGAGCCGGCATCGTCGGTTGTGCAGAGCGGCGCTCGGTCAGAGCCGGAGCCAGGACAGCAGGCCGACGATCAGCCGGACGTGGCCATGTCGGATCAGCCGGCAGAGGAAGTGGCTGTTCCAGAGCCAGAGGTGGCGGCAGAACCGGAGGCACCAGCAGCAGCGCCAGAAGCAGAGCTCAAGGTGGAGTCTGTGTCGGCAAAGCCCACGCCAGAAGCAGAGGTCACACAAATTGCAGAAACTACAGAAGCTGTAGAGACTGCAGAGGCTGCACCCGTCACAGCACCAGAGTCCACAACAGAGTCCGTGACAAAGCTGCCGGCAGCAGACCCTGCGCCAGAGGTCCAGCTGGATGCGGAGCCAACAACGATCGAACCTCTGTCCGAGACGCCGCCCCCAAAAGAAGAGTCGCTGTCAGATAAGGTGGACAGTCCTGCCGCGGCAAATGTGGCTGAGCCTGTGGCTGAGCCCGTGGCTGAAGATACCAAGGGCGAGACGCAGCCAGCCAGCGAGGACTGAGATATGTGGGGATAGTCTGGGTCTCTTCCTGGAAAGCCTGGATGGTTTCGGTTCGCTGGGCTTTCCGCCCTTTGCTGGAGTTTACCGAGTTGTGAATTTCCATGCTATGTATATCATGTAGCCGTTGTCTTTTGCCCTCTTTTACTGTATATTTTGGGCCAGTACTCCGTACTTTCTCCAAAGCGGGTTTTCACTACCCCAATTCGAAATAGGTGTCATGCAAGCTGGTGTATTTTCAAAGTCTGGTCGGGTCAACTGGCGGAGCAAGGCCGGACTGCTGCTCCTCTCTTGTCGTCGTTGCAGGGGCTGTTGTGTCGTCGGGACTCTCCCAGTTGCAAACCTAAATCGTATCTAACATAGAAAGTGCACTCATAACAGTACGTTTGTTCCAGAAAGGCAGGAGCCACAGGGTTCACGTGCACGTGCCAGCCCAAGTCTGCTACTGCGCAAGGCAGTTGCTGCTGATTTCTCCGCCTTCTCAGAGGACGGAGCAAGCGGCTGATTCCCCATTTTTCATGTAGGCGTATCTTACAAATTCCAAGTGCAGTTATCGGACAGCCGGTACGCAAACGCTCTCCCGTCATACCACAACCTGTTTCCACCCCCGTAAGAACGCCGCCAATATGCCATGTCATCCAATTGCCGTCTATAGAGAGAAGAGAGAGAGAGAGAGTGCAGAATTGTCGAGGTACTGTGTTCCCGCACAGGGTGGCTTGCCGAGATTGATCTCCGTATCCTCTTTGACATACCCGCAAGCCAGCAGGCGCCTCTGCAAGCCGTGACATCCCGGCGGCTGAAAGTTGATAGCACAACCGAGAGACGTGTCGATCAAGTTGGAGTGGAGAGGTGTGCGTAGCTTGACCGGGAAGGAGGCGTCTGATCAGGACGCGGCTGATCAAGGCGTGTCATAGAGGCTGACTCGTGTCATACGGCCTCCTGTATAATCACGTAGCCGCATCGAGCCTCCTTAAGCCAGGGTCGCCATTCAGTCTGATCCCCGCGCTGGCAGCAATGGCGCGTTGTGGCTCTTTGCCTGGCCCTGGGATGTGTGTTAGGAAAGAGGACATGGGAGCATAACAGGTGCTGCATACGTACACTTGTCTCCACGACCAGTCGTTCTGACCGGTAAAAGTTGCCGATCGTGCTTTGCCGCTGCAGAGAAGAGAATTGGTCAGCTGGACAGGTTCACGGCATCGACCCGGGCCGTCTCTCTCACCTGCATGACCCGCAGGTCCTTGAGACCCTGCTGCACAAGCTCCTGGACCCGCCGCGGATCCGACTCGGCGCGGTGCTCGCGGAAGGCATCTTGGGTGCGGCGCCTGGCGTACTCGCGGAAGTTGTACTCGGGGAAGCGATCGGCCTGGCGGAGCAGCTGGCGATACTGCAACGCAACGAGCAGACACATTAGCACAGGACCGCGAGGACAGCCTGGACGAAGAGGCAGCTTACCAGAGAGAGGATCTGCAATGCCTCGGGCCGGCCGGCACGTGCAACAGACATGGTGACGAGGAGAGGGGGGGAGCGATTGCGGGCAGAGGAGCACAAAGAGGGCCAGAGGGTCGCGCCGTATCTGGCCGTTCGGGTGGGTGGGGGGGGGGGGTGCAGACTGGCCACAGGTGGAGCTGCGGCACAGGGGAAAAGAGCACAGAAAAAAAGAAAAAAAAAAAAGAGATATGGGAGCAACAGGGGGGGTCTCGTCTGGGGAACCAGCTGTTGGTTGGGCCAAATTGTCGTCCCAGGCGAGCGAGAAATCGTACGAGCAGCAGGCGATAGGGTCCGGGGTCCGGTGCGTGGGGTGGAAAAAAACAGGATGCAGCCTCTGTTTTATAGCAAGGTGTGTTTGGGGCAAGACTCCCTCCACTGTGATGACACCGATCTGAAATCAGCTCTCTGGCTATGGGAATTTTTCTCGCTTTCGGCCTTTGCTCAAGCAAGTCCGGCGTCCAGCCCCGCTCTGATAGCAACGGAGCACCGTGATTCGCTGCAGTGCTCGGCTCAGAGATGGCCTCGGACTTAAGACGCACGGCAACTTCACCTGGAATTGCGCAAAACAGTCTTACAGTCTTTATTACTTGTCATCGTCTCGGTGACGCCTTAGTTGTACACACAAACTCCGTAGACATATACATTACAAACAGACAAAGAAAATATGGTGGTGAGGCACTACTCGTGCTCGGTGGCAGCCAGTCCTGCCTTTGCCCTTCCGGCGCCCGTCAAAGGAGACATATCAGAAATAGAAACGATAGGCAGACATGGAAAGAAAGAGAAGGAGAAACACATGCCGCTATGGGCAAACAGCAAAGGGTATGTAGAGAAGAAGGGAATCGGAAATGGTACAGGTACAGAGGGAAAGAAAAGTCGGGATATATGGAGAAATATCAGTCAAGACAAAAGAAGAATAGAGAGAGAGAGAGAAAAGGACTCAGAGCCCGTCTCCCAATGAAGCTGTCCCCTGGAAGCTGGGGGCAACAGGATCAGTCACGGGTACATGCTTCAGCTCAACCGCGTCGCCCCGGCTGCCGGTGCTGTCGGTGGCCTGATGCTGCTGGCGCGCCGTCTGCCTCGTCGGCTCGGCCGCCAGCCGCTGGTCGCCGGTCATGTGTGGCTGCTTGAAGCGGTAGTATGTCGGCGTCCTCGCGCGGCACAGCACCGCAACCCAGTTCCAGAACGCGCTTGTCTGCGAATAGGACCGGTAGCGGTCCTTCTTGGGGAACTTTTGCGAGTTGAGAAACTCGCGCGTCGTCTCGCCGCGCGTCATCAGGAACATGTGGTAGCCCATCAGCACCATCGGATACGTGCAGCCCAGCACGCCGTAGATGGCCATGGCAAACGGCACGCGGAAGTGGCTGATGGCTGCTCCAAACGAAATGTGTTCGCGTGCCCGGTACACCAGGATCTGCACCAGCGACGCCGCCGTCAGGTATAGTGCCAGCACTGCGCACGACGTCACAAACGTGAAGAAATACCGGTAGTTGCGCCGGCCTACGCAGTTGTTCAGCCACACGCAGTGGTGGTCTGCCGTCTCCACGCAGTTGTCACACACCCGGCAGTGATGTGCCCGCGGTGGCCGCCACAGGTTGCACGTCCGGCAGTACTTGACCGGGACTTCCATGGCTGCTGTCGCCGACTCTGCCGACTTGATAAGCACCCAGTCCGTCGTCGGTGCTCCCAGCCGCAGCGGGTCGTCGCTGTCGTTCGGTGTCGGGAATTGGTGCAGGTTACGCGGCAGGATCTGCATCTTGTTAGCCATGGGCCCTTGCAAACAACACACAAGACGTCTTCACGGCACTCGGGCACTTACCCCGGGATCCGTCACGGACGCGTGCACAAACGATGACAGGCAGATGTAGCAGACGTAGGCAAACGTGATGGGGATCGCTGGCGACACGTGGTGCCACAGCCAAGACGCCGAGAAGACAAAGAAGAGGATCGAGGGCACGACGACCAGCGTGCCGGTCGCTACGTTGAACGGCCGTGACTTTGTGTTTTCGAAGCGTCCGCCCAAGCAGAACACCGTGTTGCCCTCAAAGTACTGGTAGTTCTTGCCGTCGTACGTGATTTCCGCCTCATCCTGCGGCTTCCTGCGTCCGGCTGCCGCCAGCTTCCAGTCCCGGTCACGGCCGTGTGCCTGCGAAGTCGCTGCTGACATGGTCTGTGGTGGCGTCGAGGCCACGGACTCGAGCTTCTCCCCGCCTTGGATGTCACGGTTTGCCCCCGCAGACTCGGCTCCCAGCAGAAAGCTCGACCGGAACGAGCGAGGCGTCCGCGGCGTCCGCACAGGTGTCAGCGGATTGCCTACAGTGCTGGGCTTGTATGTCTTATCCACCCTGACCGTCAGCCCGCCTCTCCGACCGGCACCGCCCTCGCCCTCGACAGGAAATCCGCTGCTGGCTCCAGCCTGGATTCGCTGGAGTGGCCGCACGCTGTCGCTCAGAGAGGCCGCGGCGTAATAGCCCGTCGTAGGGCTGGTGTTGGCCGTGATACGGTCGACCGTTTCCTGCTCCGTAAACTCGGAGCCCCGGGAGACGGGTCGCGCAAAACTTGACTGCTGCACATGCGACATGATGTTGCCACCAGTCTCCGTGCCAGCCTCATCGCCAGCTCCTTCCTGTTGCATCTGCAGCAGCTGTGATTGACGCGGTCGGTTGATGGCTCCACGCTGAGCCTGCAGCTTTTGGGAGCTCATGGGGTGGAAGAAAGCGTGTGACGTGAGAGAAGGAACGTGACTCCGCGTCGCTGAGCTTGCAGGACGTCCGCCGTATGCAGAAGACCCGGAAACAACACTGCTTCCACTGGCGCTGTACCGCTTACCGGAAAGGCCGGGACGGAGAGGTTGGGAGTGCCGTTTCTGATGTAGCAGCTGCGAGTTCCTGGCCGAAGACAGGCCCGTTCGCGCCGTCGGTGGTCTTGAGGAACGGTCTCCGGCCACACTCCCGCCGACCGTTGCCGTGTCTTCCGGCACACCGCCGACCTCTTCGGGCATGTCTGTCATGCGTGACGAAATAATGCTGGGCGCGCCCCCCGGCGCATCGGATCGGGACGAGGAAAAGTGCGGGAACGTGTGCTCCTCATTACTGGCGGTCGGTAAGGCGCCACTGGCGCCCTGCTCCTGGGATGACATGAGCCGGACTGGAGACGGCAAGGTGGAGTGTATATAGGGGCACACGGGCACTGCTCAAAGGCCTTGTACGTGCTAGGTATTGCGTATTTCTGGGGAAAGAAAGCCGGCGAGGGCGTTGTCACCCAAAATGTCGTCGATGGTCGTTGCCTGTCGTGTGCTGGAGATTTCAAGATAAAGGATAGGCTACCGTGCCTGCGTGTTGGTTCTGATACAAAAAAAGGAGACGAAAAACAGAGGGCAAGCAGCCGGACAAGGAGAGTGGTGAAAAATAATTAAAAATTAATAGAGAAGGAGTCTGTAAAGACCAAGGCAGCGTTGCTGAGATGCGGCTGTTCTGCGCGTGCAGTTGTACGGGTTTCTGTGTGTTTTGTGCACTACGTCTCGTCGGCCGTCACGACGTGAACAGGGGTTTGGTGAGAAAAAAAACCGATTGCCACCGTGGGTGTTTGGCCGCCTATTAGCTGGTTGGGCAGTGCCTTTTGGCAGGCTGCAGACGGTCACTGAGAGAATGAAATGAGGGTCCGAGGGCTGGTCTGTGTGGCATCCCTGCAAGAAAGGGGGGACGTGATGGGATGGCTAAGCCGTCTCTCGTCTTAGCGGCTCTGTAATACGCTGTCCAAGCAAGGGGAAGCCGCGCTTTTCGATGTCACTGGAGAGAGTGTGGTATTTCCGACTCATGGCTGGGTTGCATCGCCAACCACCGCTCCAACTGCGGGAGGAAAGTCGAAAAGAGGCCGGTGCGCCGCCCTGCGTGCGGTTTCTGTTCAGCCAAGATGTTTCACGCGTCCCGAAAGATGGCGGGAGGCCGTTATTACGCCTCTGAGATAGCGGGCAAAATGTGGTGTCTCTGGTGGAGCAGTGAATCTCGTCTTAAAATGGTAGATCATGGCTCTATGGAGCGCCCCCCTTTTGGATCCAGTCTCCACTTGTATTTGAGCCTGTGGCAGAAATTACAAGCGCCCCTCTCTGTGCCTCAGGCAGCAGCTCCTGCACAGTGCCACGACTGCGGGTGGCCATGACTGCTCGTGGGATTGGCCAATGGCAACGGCCGATTCGTAACAGAACAGCCCACCCATACACCCGGACCACAGAGAGGCAAGCTTTTTTGCTCGTCTTTTGTGAGCTTTCCGAATCAGACCATTTCCATATCCATATTAATCGTCGATTCCGCCAGCCGCCGCAACTCACCACTCGCCTCCGTCGTCCGTCCCGGTCAACCGCGTCGTCTTGCGTTCTTTCCCACAAACAACCGAGTACTTCTCTCGCCATCACCCGAATCCGTCACCATGTCGTTCATCGCCCGCCGCGCTTTTTCGACGTCCGTCCGTCGGCTGTCCTCGGACGAGGCCCTGAAGAAGGATGCCAGGCGCAACCCCGAGCTGCTGGTGGGTTCCTGGCCCCTTCCTATCGCCGCGTGGGCGACAATTCGCGCCGGTTGAGCTGGAAATGGATATTGACCTGTGGGCAGATTCTCGGCGGCGTCATGGTTGCCGTGCTCGGCGGTGCCGGCTTCTACTTTGGCCGCTCACCCACTCAGGCCACGGCCGAGACCCCCGTGCTCAAGGCCGGCATGCCGTGGGAAACCGGCTCCACCGGCAGCAAGTACCGCTACCACCCCGGCGGTGACGCCGGCGCAGACCCCAAGGACGCCCCGAGCGCCGTCAACGTCGTGATCGTTCCGGATGTCAACCTGCCCAAGGTGAGATTGGTTGGCGTCTCCCCGCGTGCGTACAGAGCAATGCTTACTGACTGCCCAACTCGCAGAGCCTGCACGACAAGTACAACAAGTGGGGCAAGGACGGCTATTAAGTCTGACAGCCAGCCAGTGGTTGTGAACAACGCAACCGGAGTCGGAAGCTGTCCGCTAAAGGATGCAGGCCAGGGCCATAGTCCAGGCTTGCAAGACTTGGTGCAGTTGTATATAATGCAGACACGTGATGGGGAAATGCGTGGCGTCTGTAGGGAGCAATAGATGATTGTGCACGCATGCCGGTTTGCTGCCATGCAGCGCTCGAGAATAGTCAGGCCTTCTGATCTCTGTTTGCCTAGCAGTTCCTCCTCTTTCTTCGCCTGCTCGGTCATTGCATGGCCCATACCCACTTTCATCATATTCATATACAACAAACGGTCAACACCAGACAAAGACCCCTTGAACAAATTCCTCCCACTCGCTCGAAACAGTCCCTATAGGTCACAACAACTCAGTAACTTTCACTCAAGCGAGAGAGCATGTTGCTGGGACAAAGAGAATCTGCAGCAACGCTACCGCAAGGCGGCGCTTTCAAGCCCGACTGCAGCCAGCTTGGCCGAGTGGTTAATGGCGGTAGTCTTGAGAACTGCTATCTTGAAAGAGATGCGCAGGTTCGAATCCTGTAGCTGGCACACAATCATATTTTTTGACTATCGTCCTACTCTTTTGACCTTTTCAGTTGAGTGCTTAGAGCTTTAGTCTGTGCTGCTGCCCACGCCCATCTACATCACGTTGAAACGATTGAATCCTTGAGCAGGCCAGGCTTTTGTGATCTTGTATGCTCAGGCGAAAACATTTGGTTGTTTATGGCCTGTGCCGTCGTGTCCGGAAGATTGCTCTTTGGCCAAACGATGCAAAATCACGATATTTCATGATGTATTTCTTGACCTGCTGTAACTTCTTCTTTCAAATAGCCGCTAAATATGTACAGAAGCAAAAAGTAGCATGTGATGAATTATCTACAAGAAACGAGGAAACAAGAAAGAAAATGGTCAAAAGAAAAGCAAATGATTGAAACTCCCCCATGATATGAACGAAGATATTATCAGGATAGGCAACAGAAGCAGCGTAAATCATGAAACCAAAACAAAACGCCTACCACGTAAAGCTCTCTTCCACGAAATCCACCACTGTGCCTTCATCCAACACATCCCGCACTGCCGCTCGGACATCATCTGCCATTGCTCCGGATCCGCACACAGTAACGCACATGGCGCCCTTTTGCTCGGCCACCTCCTTCTTTAGAAGCGTGGAAATGTTTGGCCGGCTCGGAAATACCTGAACGGATCGTGATGCAGGGTACATCTTCAACGCATGCTTGGGGCGGGTGACAAATAGCCGGATGTGAAGAACTTCAGCCCGGTGCGGCAATCGCAGAATCTCGTCCATCCAGGGCCGGATCCATTCGAAAGCCTCCTGGTCCCGTACAACCCATATGAAACTAATGCGTCGCGTAGCAACAGTTCCCGCAGCGTATCCCTCAATCAGGTGTCGCAAATAGCTGATCTGGTGTGTGATTCCAGAGGCGCCTGCAACCAGCACGACATGGCCGTAGCTGTCGAGCGAGTGATGGCCGGCATAGGGACCTTCGAACAAGGCCTTCAATGTGATGGCTTGTTGCCCCTGTTCTCGTGCGCGGTCGTATAGCTTGCGCGTGAAACCGTGTTGGGCCGAGATGATAAAAGAGACTGACGTGCGCAGAAGGTGGGTCTTTTTGTTGTGTCCATCGACAGAAGCTTCCATAAAAATTTGTTGCTCACTTTGTGCCTCCTTCACGGATACTGGCAAGATATCGTCGTTGTCAAAGCGAGGGTTGTGTTTAACCCAGGCGATGCTAAATGGATGGCACTGCCACGGGGCGATATTCAGGAAGCGCAAGTAAGCATGAGTGCCCGGCCGCACATTGACATATCTTGGCAGGTGGACGGTGACGCGGCAGGTTTCGCCAGGAAGCGCTTCGACCACTGCGTCAGCCCAACCATGACGCGACCATGAGGAATAGGCACTGAGGGCCACACGAGCCAGACGCTCAACGACCCAAAGGATAATAATCGCGACGACGTAGGGCAGTTCAGGAAGTCCACCTGCAATGCTGGCTGTTGCGCAGTGGATCCAAGTGCAGGCAAGAATGATGATCGCCAGCAGGATGTGTGTAGCCAGGAAAGTCTCATAAAATGCGTGACGAAGGGGAGACACGGACACAACGACGAGCACAGTTAATGCCACCACGCCAACGGTCCCCGAGGCGATGAAGCTGTCGTGAATTATCTTAAAGCTCACACTCGGCCAGCCACCATCGTTGACCTGAACCACCATCCATGCGATCGTGTGGATTATAGTTTCGATGGCCACAGTGCGGCCAACCCAACGGTGCACAATATTGAAGGTGTCGAAGCTTATGCGCAGCATGCTGATCAGCGGGTTGTTGCGACTTGCCAGAAGCACTAGGGGCACCATGTTGACTGCAGCCAGCGTGCCGGAACGGCCTCGCACCTCGGCCCAAAGAGACCAACGGTTCTCTCGGCCATAGTCGAGAACGAGCATGTAGGCCAAGTTGCTACCTAGGTAGCCGACGAGGAGAATGGCTTGCAGGCGAGTGGGCAAGGTGCCGATGCTGAGAGCCGATGAAATCTGTATCTCTCGGTTGTGTCGCTTCCGCGAGATAGGTGCATAAGTTAGGTGCTTCTTGATCCACGGCATGTAGCCCCATTGGGCGCTGCGCCAGTATGCTTGGGCAGAGGCTGGGAGTGCCATGGCGGAAACGTGACGTATGTGGGCCAAAGCGATCTCGAAGAAACGGAGGCATAGTATGCTGAGAGCCACGATACCCAAGCTCCACCACAGAACATCTCTGAAAAGAAAATTCTGGACTTGGTCGACACCGCCGAGGCCTGTATCGAAGTTAGAAATATCGTCAGCAGACGACGCTGTCGTAGAAGCGGCCATCTCTGCAGATACTGTCGAGTTGACAGGAGATTTTGAAATCAAAGGGGGGTTGTTTCGTGAATTTGCTTGTTGATGATGTGGTGAATTCGGCTTGGGCTAAGTGGCTCGAAAAATAAACATAAGGAAATAATAAAGCAGAGACGATCGGCGCAGGTAACGTATATGTGCTCAAAGTGTCGAGAAGAGAAACAGAAGTTGAACGTGGATCGTTGAGCTACCGAACAAGCAATATCATCGTGTCTGCTGAACAATAGAGGTGACTGTAAAGGACTTTGTTCTGGTAAAATGAACGTTGTCTAGACGTGTTTTTTTCTCGGTGAACAAAGCGATTATTTTGTGTTTCGAATGGCGAATTAATGAGCGTGGCTTGTTCCCCTTTCCCTTATTGAAGCGTGAACCGGTAGTTCGATGAGTCGTTACTCAGTCACCAATTGTTCCTGTCTTTTCGACCTGGCTCGGCCAAATTTCTGCGATTGATACTTCCGATCGCTCACGGTCTGTTCCTTTCCACTTGAAGCAGTGACTACCAGCTAAGCAATGGCCACTTGTCTCGCCAAAGCCAGGGAGGAAGAAAAGGCCAGACGTGAAAAGTAGTGTCGAGATGACGAAGGAAAGAGGCGGCGACGAGAACAGCAGAAAAGGGGGACAGGAGAGCAGCGTTTGCGGCAAACCTTCCTTGATTTTGTGCCACGCCGTGATCGCCAAACGGCAGGACCCAGATTTAAAAACGTAAGAGTGCGATCAGCACGCTTTGAAAGGCAAGTTTTCTGCCTCAGTCGAAGCAAGACCGATAGACTGTTAGATTGAAAGAAACGAATTGCACCGGAAGCCGCCGAGAAGTGGGAGGTGATTCCGCAGCGAAAAAGACTAGGGCGAAGTATATGAAGTATTCGGGGCCGATTTCTTCGCCGTAGTAGGCTCTAATAAAAGTAAAATGGAGTACAGAAAGAGCGATAATGTCAACCCAACACTCTGGGGTGAAGCCGTTTCGTGTAGGCGGCAACTTTGTGAACACGGTCTCTTGCCTGCAGCCTGTGCAACAAAAGACGGGATGAAGATACAAAGGGAGGCGGAAGGTACGACGACAACAAGCCAATCCAAGCCAAGCCAAGAACACGAGCGAGAAAATCATGAAGGAAAAAAGGAAAAAAAGGGAGAGAGCAAGACAGCATACGGAGTATAAAAGGTGGCTGAGCGAAAGTCCATCCGCTCGTTCACCTATGCCATATCGGAAGACCAAGCCTCTGCCTGCATATCCACAGGTTCCATGAACATTTCCGCCTACTCCATGCATGTGTTCGTACTCGTACTCTGTACCCATGGCCGGCATCTACATACTATGTACGACGTACGGAGTACGATGCCGGTTCGCCCCTTTTGGCGCTGCATTCCTGGCCAGTGGTGACGACAACTGAGAGAAAAGCAGGCCGTTGTTTCCAGAACGGTGGCCCCTTCAAAATTCGCGTGTTCTGATTGGCTATCTGTTTCGCTTGAATGCCTAGCGCCCCGTAGGTCGCAGATCTAGTGTCAGGGGCTGGGTTGCCTCGTCTAGCAGAGCTTGCCCGCCGCCACGGCGCGCTACTGTATACGGAGTAGTAAAAACCATAGGCTGTGCATCCAGCGACACCGAGACAAGGGAGGTAGATTGGCCTCCATGTGTACGAGATGAGCTTGCCAGGACCTGTCTCCCACTGATTGTCGGAGAGGCGGTCGAGCGGGGTGTCTACATGGGAGGTGAAACATTTTGGCTGGTAAAAACATCTTATGTAGAGACATATGCAATGGGAATAGACATACGGATTCAGGACGACATCGTAAGATTTCATCACAAGAGAGCCTAATCCTTGCCCGTTTCTTATTGCAAGGGCTTGGGTTATGCTACGGAGTACACATGCAAGATCACCCTCTTTTCTCTTTTCCCCAACTGAGATTTCCCGGATGGAGGCAACTGGGCTCGTTTGGCTCCCCAGAAACCAGCCGATGATGGAACTGTCTTTCCTCTTACAGCTGCTGCGACACAAATCTCGGCTTGCGGCGTTAAAGGCGGTGAGGATTCGCGTGGTAGTGTGGTATCTGACCTTCCACGCTCTATGCATCATATCTTCCTTTGATTAGCTGTACTCCGTATGTGAAGCAGCAATTAAAGCCCGACAAATCGGCTTAGACCATGGCCTATGGCTTGTCAAAAGTCTGTATTCAACGCCTTGCTTTCGAGCGTATGTCATCGGCACACCAGGAAGCATTCGTTTTCCGCGGATGTCTCGCAGAGACCTACGCGACCAGCTTTTCGCCAGGTATTCATGTCATTTGGCAAACAAGCTTGTACTATGCAGTTCTATTTTGTCCTGCAAAGGGCTTGATCGAACACTCAAAGTCGTCTCCTTTTGTGTCATCGGTACCTTTCCCTTCGCGTAAGTCTTATCAAGATAAGCAACATTTCTGGTTCATCCTTCAGACACGCGTCACCTACGACGTAAGACGATCTCGACAATCTGATTAAGGGCCACACCACGCTCCGCAGATGCCGCGGAAGCCTTTGATGGTGCGAAGTATGGAGTATAAAATTACGCGAACAAAAGCAGCTTCCGTCGATATTGCACAAGGCATTACTATGCATGGCAAATGATTTTAGCGAGTGTCGTTATGGGAAGACTGAAGGGCTGACACCTTCCAGAAGACAAGTGCAGTATTTGCACTGGCTGCTGATGCTGCATGCTGCACTGTGACGACTCATAGTAGCCAATCATTGGTCTTGAAGATGTATCCCGCCAAAGGAAAGCCCTCTCCTCTGTTGTGCACGGTCGAGGGAGGTCTTGCGCAAGTGGAGGGTTACAGTCTGTGCCAGGAACGCTTGCTAATAGTGGGTTTTGGAAGCGTAAGATAGGTGCCCAAAACGAGAGCAATCAATAGGCCTACGTCGACCGTGTAAGTTGAGTGGTCTAAACCTACGACGGACCTAATGTCACCAACGTTGTGTTGCATCACAAGAAAATAAAGAGTGTCGACCTTCCCAAATATGGAACTTTGAGCTGCGGCAGTGGGCATGTCCAAATGGTGATACGAGGTGAGCTGTAGGGTCAACAACCCGCAACAAGAAGTACGCATGAGTACGGAGTAAAGACACGAGTCTGCATGGCGACACCCTTGTCTGAAAGACTGTTGCTGTCACACAAGTACTGAGTACCCTCTGTAGTAAATGCAGGGGACCGTCCGTGCCTTGCTCTTTGCCGTTTCACAAGACAGCGATAGATCTCGACTTGTCTGCAGCCTGAGGTGAAGCCAGAGAGAGAGCCGAGAATGTTGTCAGCAATTAGTCCTTACGTCCTTGAATGTCTTCGTGTGGTGCTCCCTTCACGCGAAGTGTTCACTGGGAGCAAGTCTCGTCGATGCCTGAGGCATTAAGCCCAAAGCTGTACTCAATGCGCACTAGCCTAATCTGGCCACGAATTTTGGAAAAAAAGCATCGGCTGCATCGCGGGAAATTCCCGCCGTGCTTTTCTGCGTGCCACGCGACAATCGGCAGCGACTTATCTGCTTCCTCGCCCCTTGCCATTGTCCACGAGTGTACCGGTACGTCTTCCCAGTCGACAGAGCTCCTACACACGGGCCACGGCTCTCTGCAAAGCTCTAGACGTGCTAACCCTAGGCGCTTTCTGCCCCTTCCCCAGAAATCAGCCCAGTTTGGCCGCTCTACCGAATTCGTCATTGACCGTGCAGCCGACATCTCGGAACGGCGGAAACACGACTAACCTCTCCGCCGAACTTCTCTCTCGCCCACAGCCCTCCCCTTTATTCCTGCACCGCTTCACACTCCCACTCGCTCCCAATGGGCTCCAGCGCATCCAAGCCGGCCTCCCCACACGTGTGGAAGGGCACCGGCCCCCCGACCGTGTCCCAGGACCTGCTCGAGACCCTGCAGTCCAGCACAGAGGTGAGCAGGAAGTTGCCCAACTCGACCCGGCCGGAATTGGACGCTGATGGCTGACCTGCAGACCGACACGACCCGCGCCCAAACGGTCGAGCTTCACGTGCAGGCCCGCGTTGCAGAGGAGCTGCGCCGCCTGCAGGCCGAGCAGCTTACCAAGCTCAAGGGTGCTGGGGCTGCCCTTGAGGAAGAGACCGTGGCGAAACCCATCGACCCCTCGGCTCCCTCGTCCGCTGCCGTTGCCAAAGACATTGCCGGCCTGCGGGCCCGCCTTGAGGCTCGCCAGCGCGAGGTCAGCCAGCCGCTGCCGGAACCCGTCGAAAAGGCCCGCGGTGAGGTCGTGCGGTGTCTGCGCGAGAACGACCGGCGGCCTCTGGACTGCTGGCGGGAGGTTGCCGCCTTCAAGGACGAGGTGCGCAAGCTGGAGGCGAGCTGGGTGGAGCGGGTGGTGAGGACTTAAAAGTGAACCCAGGAAGAAAGATTGACCGTCTCTCGTTCATGTCCCGCTTCTTCATCTCGCTTTTGCGCTGTAGCTACGGACATTGAGTGTATATATATAAAAATCCGAAGCATAGATTCTTTTTTTTTCTCGTCTCGGTTTCCTGCTTGCATGCTGTCCACCTATTCGATGAGATGGAGTGCTTCGTTCGCATCTGCCCCCTCTCGTTGGGTATCGGTCGCCTTTTCCACGATTTGCCGCTGCAGGGCCGCCTGTCTCTGCAGCCCCTCGGCGCGCAGACGTGCCTTTCGTGTCGCAGCATCTTCCCAGCTCGGCTTGTTGCCCCCACTGCCCCTGGAGGATGCCTGTGGATTCTGCTCTTTCTCGATGGCAGCTGCTACGGCAACCCGGAATCGCTCCGTTCGCTCTCGGTTGGTGACGAACCGCTGGTCTGTCACACGTGCCAGACGTGCCAGATAGCCTCGAGAGACTATGCATTGTCCCCTAGCTGATGCCGGACCACTTCCTTCGATGCCTACTCCAACCACCGATGCCAAGCCAAGGCCCATAGAGCGCACCGCAACGACGGGCATAGTCGCCTCGTGATCCAGAGTAACCGTCCCTAGGTCCCCGCTATTCGGGGCCACACTGACAGCCCCGCTCTCGCGGAAGCCGGCCGCCAATGCACAGCGGAGCAGCAGCTGGGCGTGTGCGAGTGATGCTGTCAGCACGTGGAGTATCTGTGATTTCATCCGGTGTTAAATACTGCAGTTGACAACATCGAGATACAAAAAACTGCTTACCATAGGCTCAAACTTCAAGTGAACCAGCCTTTGCTCGCCCTCGTCCTCAATGCTCAAGTCGGAGTTGATGTCTTCTCCCACCTCCAGACCGAAAACCGTTGCCCAATCTGTGTCCGCATAGCTTCCCTGCGTTCCATGATTACTTCCGTTACGACCCTCGTCCCGTAACAGTGGATTATGCGAGACAAACAGCCATGTGCCGCCGCCACCCTTGCCGCCAGTGGAGGCCGGTACCGTTGTTGGGGGAGAAGCTAAAGGCACAGGCAATGTAGCGCTGCCGTCACGGGCGTCCATCTCAACACCACCTCGTCGCCCCTCTATAAAGACAGCTACACGCCCGGCGCAACTGCTGCTAGTGACAAATCCGTCTAGTCTGTTTATTGCTTCTAGCAATGGCCGAACGCCCTCATCCACGGTACCCTTGGGTGAGGCATCTGCATATTCGCCTTCTGGCTGCGCGAGTTGAGCTAGGATAGCTGCCTTCTTGGCTGCAAACCGTGGCGGGCACGGTGGCAGCATCATTTCATGTCGAATTTATGTATATTCCTTAAGAAAGTTAAGAAGGACCCTGGGAATCTGACCTGCTGATTGTAGTCGTTTGACCGTGGGACCCAAATGTGGAAGTTTTATTTCTAGGCTATATTACGCAGTTGAGAGCGGCAAATCCAATCACGTGGCCATTGCAACTACCTCCAACTTTTCACTTCCGAACACACGTAAAACACAACATTTCAAAAACTTGCGCTCCGGCTATTATCTGCGGCTGGCTGTTACTTTAAAAGCCCTGCACTAGCTACCACAATACTCTATCTGATAGCCATATTCAGATCAGAATAGTACGTCTGCTTTCTCGAGGTCCATGTGCAACTCAAGGGTCATGAAGGAGCAGCTAAAGTTCGATTTTTGAATTTTTTGTGTATGTGTATGCCTTCCGTATATTATCCTGTTGTCTTACATGACGTTGATTCATTCCCAGCCAAACAATGGCGGGTATGTTACATGATCGTTGCTGTTTTCACATCTCTCTCTATCAAAAACCGGGGAAGCTTCGTACATCAAAAAGATGGACCGTGGATGTGTGAGGGCAAGGGGTAATGCTGGGGATCGGGTAGTGGGTAGTGGGAAGTAATTGCGAGGGCAGGAGAGGGCACTGATTACATGACTGGGGCAATAAGTGGGAAGTGATATGGAGTACAGCTCTAGAGTCATTCGTTCTTGGAGCGGGATGGGTGAGGGGGTATCTGGGAACGGGGCCGGGGCTATAAATCACTATGATCGGATCAGGTGGAAAACAAGAGAAAAGCCTCTTTGCGCAGAGACGCGGACCTGGCGGCGACTACGTAAATAACGGACGCGATCTGGAAAAACGACACAGCCAAAACGCAGACAGCGCTCTCTATTTCTAGAGAAGGCAAGGCGAAGAACAAGGCGTTTTGTTCAAGTTCATGTCTGAATGACGTTTGTCGTACCGCCGATTTGGTTCTTAACAAGCTCGCGTGCCCACTTGGCAGTATCAATCGTGCGTTGCGCATACTCGCGGTTGGTGCGAGTCTCCTTGATCAGGCGGAGCACCCAGTCTTGCCGGAAAGCCTCAGAAAGCTCGCCCTTCGAATACGCACTCGCAAGGTCACTGTAGCCACTGTTAGTTTCTCGCAAGCTGTCAATGCTATCAGACTGAAGACAACGTACCCAATGACGCCCATTGAAGACCGCATGAGCGCCTCGCTCCGGTTTCCGTCAGACGAGATAACGTTGAGCAATTGGAAGATAGATTGCACATATGGTTGCAGGATGGCAGCTTGAGATAGCGTGTTAGCAGGGCACACCGTATTTCTACCCGGAGAGGACCGTGAAGCTTACTCTTCTGGCTAGAGGTCATAGCACCAATGATGCCGCCCCAGGCATCCATGATACCTTCCCGTAATGAGACGACGTAGTCGTACATCTCATAGCTACCGTCAGTGCCAGCCGACACGGTGGCCGCTTGCTGCAATACCTGGGCAACAACTGAGAGATATGTCTCGAAATGGCCGCCGATGGCACCAGCAATATCGCCAAAGCACTGCAGAATGGCTGGCTTGAACTGGTTCGACAAAGTGGTGCTCTGAACACATTAGCACAGAACTAGGCAAACACGAATGGAATATTTGTGACGTACGCGCAAGTTGTTCAGCAAGAGGTTCATGAAGTTGTCACACCACGGCTGGCTGCGAATGCCCATGGAACGGGTGATGTCGCTAACAAGCCCGATGGCCATAGAGCACAGGCTAGGCTCTTCTTGGTTGTCGAGGGCCTTGAACAGGTACGGTGAAAATGCATCCATGTACTTGACAAAGTCATCCTCAAGAGCATTCGCCAAACTGCTAATAGCGGCGAACACAGCCTCAGGCACAGACGACTTTCCACCAGAGTTGGACAGGATCTGAAGCAGACCGGCCATGATGCGGTCACCTTGGGGAGCGATCTCCTTGTCAAGTCGACCGACAACGGCCTGCAACACAGTACACAGACTAGTCTGCATGTCTTCCAGGGTGATCTTATCCTCGACACTAACGACCTGAGTCTGCAGTGGGGCAGTCTCTTCAAGACGCTTAAGCACAACATCTGACAGAGAGCCGATGTCTTGCAGGCTGTCCTGGGCGGAGTTGGTGACAAAGGTGTTGAGAACCTCGTATGCGGCAGTGCGCACAGCAGGCTCGGCGCCAGCATCTGGTGCAGTGACGGTCAATAGATGACGGACACTGGTAGTGAAGTGGCGAGTAAGGGGGTTAGTAGAGGCACCCGGCTCGCCAGCAAAGCGCTCCGCCAAGTTCATCAGGGCCCAGCAGCAGGAGGCAGCCATCTTCGGGTTGCTCAGCAGGCCGCGAAAAAGCGCTTCGATAAGAGGGTCGAGGTGAACAGCGGGGTCGATGGCTTGCGAGCAATTTTCTGTGATTCGTCCCAAAGTGAAAGCTGTGGAATCACGCACTTGGATCGACGGATCATCGATCATCGAGATCAATATAGCCAGAGCAGACTGGACAATGGGCTCGAGCACCTTCTCATCAGGTCCCTCCATGATCGCGCCGAACGCAGAGACGGCAGCATCTCGTAGATGCCAGTCTTCGTGACGCAAATGCGACTCAACAAACTGGATGACGTGTGGGATAATGGTGGGACCCACAGCCTGTGCGTAAAGGGTCAAGCACTGATATGCCGCGCGTGAGATGTTGTACTCGTCATCAGCAGCATCCTCATCTTGCTTGGAGAGTAGCAGTAGCAGCACTGGCACCACCTCGCTCGTGGCAACGCGAGCAAAGTTGTAAAAAGGACGCAGCTGGTCCTGGTCATCAATCTGGACAACACGTTAGCAATTGCATGCAAAATTTGCCAATAAAAACCTGCAAGGAGAGGGGGAAAGTACCGGTCCAATCTGTGCATTGTCATCTTCAATGGCAATCTCCTCCTCGCAAACCGTGCTCCAGAACTCGACAGCGAGCTTCGCGACATCCTCGTCCTCGGACTTCATACCCATTATAGTGAGCCCGAAGAGAGCCTTCTCCATGTAGAAGCGCATGTTGTCGTAGTACAAGGCCATGATGCGGTTCAAGCAGCCAAATGCACCCTGTTGGATGCGGCTATCGGGAGCCTGTGTGGCTTCGCAGACAACCTGCATGATATAGTTGCGCTCGCCCTCGTGCTTGAAGTTGTTGCCGACGAACTCGAGAGAATCACTGAGAGCGGTGATGGCAGCAAACCGGACGTCGTTGTTGGTCTCCTCCTTGCGAGCACCCTGGACCACGGCAGTCAAAATTGAGTTGGAGAAGCCAATCAAGCTGGTGCGCAACTCCGGATCCTGGCTCTACGTCAAACGAAGCCTATTGTTGTGAGGGAGGCCTGCTTCTGGTGGACCTGGCCGTCGCTAACACCCTGTACGAGCGAGGGCATAAGCTCGGGCCATAAATTGCGGGGGAGCTCGATAGAAGCAATAGAGGCGACGACTTGGGCAGAGGCCTGGCCAGCCTGAGCGTTGGTCGATGATAGAGTCTGAAGGGCGAGCTGCTTGATGTTCGTCTTGGTTTCCTGGTCGGTCTGGTGCAGCCATTTCGCCTGAAGGTCAGCCTGCCGTGCCGGGTCCCGGCCAGTGAATGCATTTTTTAGGGCTAGACCAGCAGCGGCTCGGATGTGGCCCTGGGCATCTTCCTTTGCGAGTTCTTGGACGAGTGTTGCGAGGTACAGAGACTAGGGAATACGCGAGCACAGTTAGTGAAGAACTAAGAGGGAGGGGGGATGAAATGGATGGGATAGATGAATGGAGTGATTGTGGGGAAGACATACAAAGTTTGTAACAGCCGCCTGTTCGAGTTGCTGTTCAGCATGTTGACGCAACGTGTTGTCTGCTCATCGTTAGCAAGTCGATAAAAATGCGATGAGGCCATACACGGGGCCACTAGCTCTGATGACGGGACGGTATGTGAGGCGCGCATGGGCGCGTAGCCGATGCCTCTTCGCAGATCGTCCCTCGTCGCCTCCTCACTCCCACCACTGTCCGGCTTGATCGTGGGTGCAGGCGCGTGAATACGGCAAAAGTCAAAGAAAATCAAGGCAGAGAATACGTACCTGGCGACAACGAATTGGTCAGGATTGTGTTGATGTCCGAGTTTCCCTCCATGGTGTCGACTTGTTGATGCTTTCCTCCCGCTGATCTGGGGTGGGAAGAAAAAGACGGTGGGATAGTTGCTCGCGGTGGGGAAGGCAAACGCAGTCCAGGAAGGAAAGGGCCGGGCAGAGAAGCAGGACGAGAAGATAGAGCAAGAAGGAAATGAAGGGAAGCGGGGGTTGGCCCAAGAGATTGTCGATGACAGGAGGATGAGAGTAGAAAGGAGGGAGGAAGAGGAGTGAGGGAGTTGAGGTGTGAAAACGGGCGTATTATTTTTTTGTTTTCTTATTGCCCCCCTCGGACTTTTGGTTGGCGAGGTAGAAAGTGGGTATTCAAAATAATAACATAAAAATACCAGCAACAAAAGTGGGAAGGGCGAGAAAAGGGAAAGGGCGGGAGGAGAGAATGTCGAAAATCCTGCAAGAGGTTCGTTCTTGCCGAAAATTGCTTTCGGATTGCCAGCGGGATGATTGATGCAGAAGAAGGTGCTCTTCAGAGGCAGCAGCAAGGGATGACGATTATGATCATACCGCAGAAAACGGGTAGCAGCGCTGAGGAGGGGTTTTGCGGGTCGTCCCTGCCTTTGCACTCAGACCAAGAGGACGGGCTTTGGTTGGCCTGTTGCCGCCTGCGTCAGTAGCGCAGCAGAACTTTGGGGTTCTTTGTTAGGCTGAGTCACGGAGAATGCGCTTTGTTAGGCATCCTTCCTGGGAACAGATGTGGCTGATATAGTCAGAATCTGGCCACACCGCGACCGCATTCAATATATCTAGTCATGCATACTTTCATGCAGCGTGTTGCGTGCTCGCCATTCCCCTCTCTCCAAAAGCGGAAACGACGTCTCGTGACCGTTGCTGTTTGCACTTTCGAACAGTGGAGCGATGGCAAGATACTTATAATGGCTAAAACCTCTGCCCGAACGAACCAAGTCATCAAAATACCGTGACATCGTCACCACAAACGACAGTTCGTGGTCTACAGTCGACCGTGACGGGCCATTTATTTTACATGCGTACGAGAGACGAGGCCAGCAATGAGAATGAGCGATGCACACCGGGTTTAACCGGACAAGTACCGCAGTCCCACCTTCACTGTGCTGTAGCTAGTGGTCAAAGCGGTATAATAATTAAAACGGTAGAGTACTCTTCCTTTCAAGGCTGCGTACAGAGTACTCCGTACTGTGGGGTGAATTCCATCATCGCCGTCGCCATTACTACTTTGTAAGATACAGGGTTGCATGGTTGAATACGGAGTACGATCTCGAGGCACACTTTGGGCTACCCCTGCAACAGCCGCAATGAAAACGGCATCGTATTTTTATATGCGACATGTCCTATTGACGACCCAACTAAGACATTGCCGTCTGTTTCTTTTGGCATCAAGCTTGTTTAGTCTGATCCCTCACACCTTGGTACTCTGTATTTAGCCTCCTGACATACTATTCAGATTTGCAATACCCTCTTCCTGCATCCTCCATTCCTGAAAGCACTAGATGCTATGGCGATTTCAACAAATTTTAAGACATCATGGTGGCAAGTGCTCCTCTTACTTTGCATCTTGTCAAAAGGCAGGTCGTTTTTGGGTGTTTTTAACGGGCATATATCCGGCAAGTTCTGCTGAGTATGTTGTATGCTGCAGACTCCTCGGCGTAGTCATGGTGCCTCTCTGCACGTCTCAGCATAGTTCGATATGCTTGGCAAAACCAGATGCTTTGCCGTATTCATACATTCACATAGAGATATCTACGCCTATTGTATCTATCGGTGATGGTTCAAGCTAAATTTGTAACACCTGCTTCTGCCAGGGCCTCATGCATCCTGCATCTTTCGCGCCCCATCCCTCCCAAAGAAAGGCTACATACTACACCCACAACTAAAGTGACTTCACAGATGCAGGGGCGATCCTTCATGTGCAGGGGTAAGACCTGGGGAAGTGGGTCGGGGAGAACGCGAAAGAACAGCACATCCGCTCGAACTTTCATGGCTATGTCTTCGTCTTGTTGCCGACTTTCGAGCCTTTGTGCTATACCGTTGTCTGTCTGTCTGTCTGTTAATGATGTCTCCGGAACTGTTTTCTTCTCAGCCGTGGTAGGCCTGAAAGAGTCAGAGCTCCAGTTCCACCAACCTTTCCAGCTATGTCTGACCACTTTAGTTTGCCCTCTATATATGCGTATGTCCTGAGCTAACATATCTAGACCGGCTCGGAAAAGGGAGGAACCATTTTCCCAGTAGCGAGTGAGTCATCATAATGAAGCTCGGCCAGACGTGGACAAAGGAGCCTGTGATGACGTCGACAACTACTTCAGGCTACCTATGCGGTTCTGCTAACTTCAATGACTTTAGCAGGCTTCACGATAGTGCCACTATAGGCGTGCTAAAATGGAGTAGTATCACAAATGCCCGTAGATGGGTCTATTTCTAATTTACTGGACCAGCATGCCGATATCCGTGGCTCTGCTTCCGACGAAGAGAGCCCAGGTTCTTAAAAGCTGTAACTGACACAGGAGTTACTGGCGAGCTGGCTGCTGTGTCTCGAGCTGGTTGCACATTTCCGTCTGATGAAACTAAATGTGGTATTGTTGACGTGTTCTACTTCCTGCTATCAAAGCAGATCTGCTCTTACTCAAAATCGCATCAGAGGCAGTATCAGTATACCCAAGTTTAATGCGACGTCCTAAAATATGGGGGGGTTCAAAATTACGACAGGGCCGGAACAATGCTCCTGCATGGTCCATTCATTTCTGTGGTTATTTTGACAGCCCTGGAACGGTACAAACCTTCTTGGACAACAACAGCTCCAGCTCCAAGCTCAAAAGGTACCCAGCAGGAGATCTGTTGAAATCAACGGAACTACTCAGAGCCGTCTTCACCTTTGACAACGCAGACATAGAAACGTCTCGTGTTAGCGTTTCGTTTTTTTTTCTGATCAAGCATACAGCAACGTCAGACACACTCGTACCCGCGAGCATGACGCGGACTAATTTTGTGGACTAGGCATGTGCTCTTTAGAACGGCAATGTGCTAAGTTCAATCACGGCAACCGACAGAGACCATTCGGCTATAGTTAATGTACACAATCATGTACCACTCGTTTCTACTTCCGAACACTGAAACCGGCGAAACCCGATCTGGGCATCGTCAGAACCGTGTTATGATTCTTTCACTCTCTGGAATCCGGTAAGAAATTATTTCTGTCTCCCGTATCCCACCTTTTGTATTGTCAAACAACTATAGTTGCTTGCAAACCCTCGGATCGTTTTTAATAGTCGACTATGCATGAATACCATATTTGGGGTCTTTAGTCCACGCCTGGCACCATGCTGGCTTCCTGTACTATGGTCAATCATTCTTTTCCAATGGCACCGCCCAGAGCGGCTTCAGTACCAACAACGTTCTAGCTGATGCCCATTCAAAGGGCGTCAGGGAGAGCGTAGACTGGAAATATGCTTATGCTGCAATGAAACGGACGCCGATGTGGTCCCGACAAACAGACCGACCAACAGAACAGACACTTGAGATCTGACTAGCCTGTCGAAGATGATCGCGGTGCCCGACCCGACTGGCTGAACTACGGTCGATCCGCAAGCTGCGCTATAAAGTACTATGTTATCTTAAGCCCTCGCACTGGTCTTCTTTTAACGAATCAATCCTCTCACCTCGGGCCTTTTGCCGTCAACGAATAGCAGGTATTGGTTTCTAACAGGCTGCAAGTGGCCTGGGCAAAATTGAGGTTGCGGCCACCTATTCGAACCGGTCACGCAGTTGGCGGAACCGATAGAACCCAAATGCCACGTCTCTCGGATTCTTTGAATTTCTGGTGCCGCGCAACACACCTATTATCACTCAGGACACCTTGTCCTGTGATGGTTGCTACAGGGAAAATGACTGCATATGCCGATTTAGCAGATGATCCTTTCTGGCCCACGTTGCTGATAGGAACCATCAACTATGAGCCACTGCCTTAGACGTAGTCGAGTACTCGGGCGGCAAAAAGTACCTTTTCGGACCGCCTGTCTATTATGTCAAACCTCGTAAAACAAGCCCAGTTTCATGGCTCTCTTCCTGTTCAACTACGTCGGGCGTCAAAGCCCACCGTGAAGCACAGCCACTTTGTTGCTGGCACCTACTACAGCGCAACGAAGACCGGTCTACCTGGGAAATGACGCCGGTGCCATAGAGTCATGGCTGTTCTGAGTCGTGATTGGATTGTACCCCATGACGGGACATACGACGTTCTTGATTGGGTACCCTTCATCTAACGACCTCGCGACTGACCTGGCAGATTGCAAGACGCTGAGCATCTAAGCAGACAGCACTTCAACAGTCTATATACACCCAATCACAGATATTCAGCGGCAAAAAGTGGACTCGTACGTGGCTTGCTTACGACGCCATTTGTGCGAAGGGTGGCAACCTTCAAATTTTTCTGGATTCAAGTCTGGCTAATTGGACTATGTCTAGGGACGACTGTCTAGTCCAGGCAGCGAATGAGCATATCCTTCATAGATCGGAGCCCTGACAGACGTGGCCACCATTTGTGTATATAGTCTTTCTGCCACTACCAACTTCTTGCATGTGTATATCTCTCTCATTGATCTAAATTTGCTGTAAATGCCTGCTGGCCTCATCTGAAACATACCTCCATGTGAGCAAGTAAAGCAAACGCCGTGCTATGGGAATCAATACGTAGATGGCAACAAGTACCGTGTGGCAAATTAAAAGCAAATCATGCTTCCGCATTCTCTAGTGTCCTGCCGGGCTGTCGCCGCTACCCCATACATTCTGAAAAGCTTCCCCCTGAAAGTCATATGCCGGCGATGCGATTGTGTCCTCAGGCTCTGTTGCGGCTCCAGAGTTCCCTCCAGTCTGCTGCCATAGCCGCGTTGCCTCGTCGTCGGCCTTGATGTTGTCTGTTTCCGGACTTTTGGGAGAAACTGGCCCGGTTGCATCTCTGCTTACATCATTGACATCGTCACTGGGTTTTACTGGTGCTTTCTGGTCGTGTGACAGTGTTCGTTTTCGAGCTGGCGCATTCTTGGGCTTTGGTTTGCTTTTTTTCTTCGTCACTGTGACCGTTGGTGGCTGTTCTTGCGTTGTGCCTCTATCGCTGGCTACTGTTGGAGACATTGGCGCATCGTAGCTTGGCACCCAACTCGGCACTTGGCCATACGAGATGGGAGTCGCCGCCCTCCAGCGGTCCTCTCGTGATAGGCCGTTCGCAGGGACAACAGGATACTGCGAGTAATGTCAGAAATGAAGCAACCAAACACGTTATAGAACAGCTTATCACATACATTCCAGTCACCATACTCGAGTTGCCGCGCCTTGGCATAGAGGTTCTCCATATCCGGATCTAGCGTGGGGTCTTCAAACGTGCTGCTTTCAAAAGACTGGGAGTTGTTACGGCTCGGTCCAGAAACGCACTGATCACGGCTGTTGCCCCCAAGCAAAGGAGTATACGGATCCACATCACTCGCATTCGCCTTGTCAGGACTTGCGATCCAGTATTTTCCTTTGCCACCGCGTTCGTACCGCATGCCGGCTCTAAGCCGTGCCATTCTCGAGCGAGATGTTTCATGAGCCAATATCTTGTCATTTGAGTCGAAATCACGATACGCGTAGTTGTTACCGTGAAACGTCAGCTTCGAGTCTTCGATAAGATCACGAATGCCGAAGGCGTCGCGGAGAGCATATTTCACCGGCATCCGGGCGGCTGCCACCGTATCATCGGCAAAGTCATGCCACGAGAACGCATACCAATGACCCACTGCAAATGCTGGCATTTCGATACAAATCAGTGCATCCTGAATAGCAAGCGCCAGATTATCCGGTGTGTACCCATCCATGTCGGTCGGGAGAGCACCAAGCCAGACCAGGACGGAGAGCAAAAATCCTTGCCAGTACGACGCAAAGATGATGAGCTTCACGCACAAAAATTTCGGTACTGGGCGAAACGGCTTCAGGTCCTCGTGCATTATAACCCAGAAGAGGCCGAGCGAGTATAGGCTGATGGTGACACTGAAGTTGTAGATGATGGTGCTCCAAAAGTATCCCGACTTCAGCTCAAGTTTCCCTTCATGATATGTGCCTGTAGCCTTCATGATGACGGCCGACAGACCAAGAATCGGCTTCAGCCATGCGTACTGAAGAATGCCCCGCTTAACCGCCAGAAAGGAGTGTGGATCTGAGATGTCGATTGGAGGGAGACAGTGGTTCAAGGGGAACAACAGTGGTTTGGGCTCACGGCCGTGGGTCATTATGATGAGGGCCCGTTCACCGTCGAGGTAGTTGATAAGGAGTTGAAAAAACGTGAAGATTGTGAAGGCCTGAACATAAGGCAGGTCGGCTAGTTAGATTCGGTAGAACCGGAAGACTGGGTGTAGCACAAACCTCGTATATGTCACGGATGGGGTCGAGGCACTGGGCTGCAATTGTTGATACCATACTCGCCCAAGATGCTATGGAGTAAATAGGAACCCTTTAACAGTCAACAACCGGCGCATATGGTGGCCAAAATATGTATATATAGGTCGAATAACATACATGAGGAGGATTCGAACGACGTATCGTTGAAGTAACGGCTTGCGGTAGTTTTTCCTGAAAGCTTGTCAGCACGTGGCGCATGGGGAGACGAAAGCCCAAATCAACTCACAGCTGAAGCCATATTGAACTGATGTCGAAGCACAAAGGTAAGAGATTAGCAATCAATCAAGTGTCCTTAGGTGCGATTCAGCCGACATACACAATCGACATGAGAGTAGCTGTGAGAGACCCAACCCCGGCCACAATCGTGGTGGCCTCCGCAAACTTCTGCCCCGTCCCTTCAACCATCGTGATGGCTGAGCTTGAGCTCGATAGTGTCGGGTTCGGAGAGGATCGCGTCTCGGAGAGACTAGATAGGAGGAGATACAGAGAGATGGAGAAGCTGCTAGCGGCTCTTCGCTTTGTTCCCTATCAAGCGGCCATAGCAGAGGGAATATAAAACAAGAGCGGTAAATCCCCAGGATTAGATTTAATCATGCTTGCCGGCAAGGCAGCAGAATTGTCGTTGATATCAGTGATGACGAGCATTTAGGTTGTTTGGTGCTTTGACAAGTATTAGCGTGTCTGCGTAGAGACCCATAGATAAGTATTTATCGGTGCGCTCCGATAGGCCAAGCTAATAAGCCTTGAAAAAAACCCCAACTAGCAGCTAGAGCTCCTTTTCAGCCACAATCAACGCGCTTTCGAGGTGTAAAGTCAGCAGCAGATGTACAGCGCCCCTTTCGTGGAACGAGCCCGTTGCAAAGCTTCACCTTCCTCCTGTCTATCTAATCTCTCGAATACGCGACTCGCAAATCAGCTGCACCAGGGACCAGCCAGCCCTCGAGACCACATCTAGCAAAACTATTTGAATCTGAGCGCATCGTCTGCTACAGTCAAGCCGGCAGCAGGGTTGCACTGGAACACATGACATATCGCATTACGAGCACACCTATACCGGGATATGACGGCCACTTATCCAAACTATGGAGAATAGACTCCGCGGCGACTTATAGAAACAGATGAATCTTGGAGCAGTGCTCGGAGCGTGACAGTATGGCTGACGATACCACGTTTGACCTGGACAATGGTCCTCATTTCAGTGGGTAAGCACTCGACTTCCCCCTTTCTCGACGTTCACGCACTTCTCACGATGAACTCTACTGACAACCTTCTTTTTGAAATTTAGACTTTTCTTGACGTACATGGTCGTTGCATCATTTTTGTACGTCTACTGCACTTTTGGCGCAACGTCCTGATCGAGAACTAACAGACATCTGCTATGATTTTAGGGGGTTATTTTTCTTGTTATACTTCAACAGAGCAATTGCTTCCTTGGTTTTCTGGGCATTGCGACAATGGACCTGGCGCCGCTATGGCATATACATCGACGTACAAGCAATTCAGTTCTCGCTGCTGGGTGGCCGCATATTCTTCGTCGGACTTCGCTACCACGGAAACAACGAGACCATCCTCATACAGAACGGCCACGTCACATGGTCGTACTGGATTCGGAGAGTCCGGCATATTAACATCGGCAAGCCAACGAGCGGAAAGGACGTGCGTACAGACGATGTGAAAGGGGCGAACGCCCATGGCCACAGCAAAGCCGAACCTCAGCTGCCTTGTCGCGTGAACCTGGCTATTGCAGGCTTGGAGTGGTTTGTCTACAATCGCAGTGCGGCATACGACAGCATCATTGCAGGGTTGACTACTACACCTGTAGATAGTGGAGAGGAATACAACATCGCAGAGCATGACCACCTGGACCATGACAACAATGGAATGCACAAACTGCGAAAACGCCACACAAAAGAGCACGACAACGGAGATAGTTCTAGAAAAGGGAAATCAGATGAGAAAGCGACTGGTCTTTCTGAAGAGCCTGATCTTCGCTTCTCATCGGCAGACAGCTATGAGCATGGCGGTGCAGACGGCGACCGAAGGAAGCCCGGAACCGATGATGCCGACAAAGATGCGCTGCCGGTGGTTCTGCAACTGTTTCCTATTCATTTTACATGTGACAAGGCGGCTGTTGTGATGGGCAATGAAAATACGTCCGCAATCCTGATTGTCAAAGCCCAGTCATTGTCTGGCGAGATTGACGCCGTTGAGACCCAGACGCCCGATCCCTACCGGCAACTTTTCAAGATTCGATTTATACAACCTGTCATTGAAATGAAGGATAATGATGATTACCGCGAGGATCAAGTCAGCAGGGCAGTGAGGGAAAAGGCGGCGAGGGAAAAGGATATTGCTAAAGAATCTAGGCCGCTTCCACGGCGGTCTTTTTTCCACCACCAACGTCGTGCTGCTGTTAACCAGCTTCGCAATATACTTCCATATTTTCGGAGATCAGTCGAATCCTTCAATTCAACGAGTCCCGGTTCTGCACAGGAGACTTCAGCCTCTGCCCACATGCCAGGTTCTGGCCATTGGCAAGGCTTGTCTAGATATCTTGATGGACCTGACGGCGATGAGAAAACGCGCTGGGCTAGTACCGAGTACGCAATACTAAATCCCATTCTCGAGAGCCCGGAGGCTGTTTTCACGATGTACTGGGACTCTGTGGGTAAAGTGACTTCTACTGCGGTCGCTGTTGAAGCCATCCCCAGTGGCCCAGCAAAGATAGAGGAGAAACTACTACCAAAAGATCATGAGCACAACATCAACGGCTTTGAGCCCCCGCCAGCATGGGGAATGGCCTTGTCAGTCCGCGGGGGCAGTATAAATTACGGGCCCTGGGCTGATCGGAAACGAGCCGAGCTGCAGCGTGTTTTCTTCCCAGGTTTGAGCAAAGATGCAGAGCCAGCAAAAAATCTTCCAGTCGGCGCCCTGCGGGTTCCAACACAATTCAAGATGTACGTGGAGCTGGACGAAGAGGTGACCCTGCGCGTTCCTCTCCGCGAGTCGTCAAAGAACTGGCGTTTCAAGAACAAGGATACGAACACAAAGTTTCGTCCGGCGCGAGACAAACGCCGAGCTCGTTCACGGTTTAAAAAATCGGAACCTGCTGGTGCCGCACCAAGTCAGCGGCCATATGGCTGGCTTGATATAAAAATCGCTGCAAACGCCACCATATCGTACTCCATGGACATGGCGGCTAGCAGTACCGGATTCTCCTCGATTCTTAATCTTGATTTGCCGAAGGTCGAAATCTCTAGCAGCGTCAATCAACAGGTTCTGTGGCGGTCTGCAGGTCTACAGGTTTCTTGTGACCTATCGACACCCTTGAAATGGAACGATTTGAGACATTGGCATTTCCACATCTCTAGCCATGAACTGGAGCTGTTTTTGCTTCGCGATCACGTCTACCTGATAACAGACCTGATCGATGATTGGGGCAGCGGCCCCCCATCTCCTTACTTGGTATTCACACCATTCAAGTACTCCGTTAACCTCTGTTTCCTGAACGTCAAGATCTATCTGAATGTCAACGATGCAAACATCATCAACAATCCGACAAGCCTGGACGACAACGCCTTCATCATCATCTCCAGTCCTCTTTTAGAAGCAGCTTTGTGTATCCCCCTGGACCGATATCGACCTCCGAGTAACGCGATTCCTTTCACTGTCCAGACTGCCTCTGCATCTATCGGACTCCACGTCCCAACCTGGAACACACAGACAATGTTCTGTCCTTGCAAAGACGTGGGCCACTTGAAGGATCTTCTTGTGGATGGAAAGTATCACTACTGCGCGACCACTTCGGCTGGCAACACTGATACCCTGATTCTCAATGTATCTGGCCGGGAGCCAACATTCTGGGCACATGGGTTCGTGGTGCGCTACTTCCTCAAGCTCAAGGACAACTACTTTGGGGACGACGTCCACTTCAAGACCTTGGAGGAATATCAGGACAGTCTTCTCCTGAAAGAGGCAAACCCCGAAGCTGAGCTGGCTACTCGGCCTCCCCACAAAAGTTCCAATGACATGGATGTCGTCCTGAGCGTCCATACAGATGATCCGAAGCTTTTCCTGCCTGCCAATCTTTATTCTGCTTCTCGTCATGTTCAGCTCACGGCTGCATATGTCGCTGCTGATCTGCGCTTCACAAATTATTACATGGACTTGGATTTTGTGCTGAGTCCCTTGAGCATGTCCCAGGGCAGCGACAGTGACGATGACAAGTATGCGCCCGATGCTTCTATTGACGCCATGCCTAACACCCAGCTCTTCATTGATGGAATTCACGTGTATGGTAACCGTCTATTTGGCCTGCCACCTACCGAGCCAACCTATCTCTGTAACTGGGATATTTCTGTTGGGGCCGTCTCCGGGGAGTGCACAACAGATTTTCTAACGGCTCTAATGAACGGTGGCAAGTCCTTTGGGTTCACCTTTGATGATGACGAAAATGCGTTGGTAGCGTTTTCGTCCGTTGTGATGTACGATGTCACGTTTCTTCGCGCCAACGTCAAATCTGTGAAGCTGTGGCTCCATCTCGACGAGGCAGCATTCTTGTTGTCCCTTTCAGAGGGCGTCGATGTCAAGTACAATGACTGGGCTCGAACTCATTATTCGAAGCGTGCCGACATCTCGATTCCAGACTTGCAATTGTCCTGCGTCAACTTAGAGTCTGCGATGCGCCATAGATCAAGACTTCATATACCTGTTGAGACAGATGCTCATTTAAAGACTGGACTTAGCATTGCCATCATCAGCCGCAAGTTTGATTTCTCAAGCGAGAGGCGAATGCAGCAGAAGCTTTTACAACATGAGGATCAGCGGACTAACCGTGTTGGATTTCTCTTGTTGCCAGCTTTCTTGGAGCATGGATTCGTTCCCGACAAGATTGAACCTCCTGCGCAACCTGTACCATTGGTGCCGCAGCCTGTCACCTCGGCTGACATCGAGGAAGACGGAATCTCTCTGTCAACTGAGAGCATGGCCAACCAGTCCCAACGACGTATGCGGCATCAAAAATCACGAAGCTCGTTTCTTTCGGTGTCCGCAACCAGCCAGCGCAGCGTTATTCGGGCACAAGGCTCGATACTGTCCTCCTCAAAGTCAAAGCATTCGGCTCAAGATCAGCACGAGTTTAATCCCCTTCCGCTGATAGAGCCGCAAGCCACTGATCAAAGTGGACATCTGTCAGCTTCGCATAGGCGTGACGTTTCATCATCGACCCGCCATTCTGGATTCTACAGGGCGACCGGGGACTTTGCCGATGGCGGATCTCACAAAAGCCCGTGTCGGAACATGTCAGCATTGCACAGCCAATTCTCTGCTCCAAATTTTCCACTAGACGACATCAACCCCGATATGAGAGAAGCGACTTTGCTGAGCCTGGAGAAAGATGAGCAGCCCGTCTATGGGGGTGCTGGCAGAAGGTGTAGCAGCGGAGACAGTTTTGACAGCCTACCCACTGACTTCAACTTGGGGGATGTCGACCCAGATATGCTGAGTGAAGACAGGCTTCATTCTAGTGTTTTGATCCGAGTCCGCGAAGGTGTGAGCGCTTTCCTCAACCCAACTTCAGTGAAGCATATCGCCTCCTTGATCTCTGTCCTTGAGCCTCATGGACCTGAAGATATTTTGGATGCAGTACAGATGAGCTCGGTGGGCGACATCGCCAGTGCCATCAATCATAGAAATATGAAAGGGCAGATTGCAGACTTTGCCATTCAGCTCCCAGAGGCCCATCTTCGCCTGCTCAACTGCTCAAATTCGGACTCCGCCAGTTCTTCGAGAGACGAGAAAGACCAATATGACGTATCTGTTTCCAGAGTCACTTTCATGTCTCGGGCCACAACAACTTGGGACGCCACGTTCGGGCTTGATCGTGTGAAGACGAAGAACTCGTTCCAACTCCGACTGGGCTCGCTAGGACTATCTGCGTCAGAACGGTTTGCCGATATGACGGGATCCCAAGCTGCATTCACGGCAGAGCTTTCAGACGTGCTGATTTCTCTAGGCAACAGAGATCTTACTTATCTCGACGCAGATGTCGGTGCTATAGAAGCGCAACTGAGCTCGGAGAGAATCGGATATATCGCATCTCTGGTCGACCGGACCGGCGCTCTCACTGCTACCATTGCAGAATACTTTTCAGGCCCCCTCTCTTACGGTGATCGAGTCCGTCCCCTCCTGGCACGGCGATTGATTGCCGCTGGCAAGGGGGTTCCCGACCCGAGCTTTCTCGTTCGACCCTCTGCAGTTCTTCGCTCGGCCAACGAACACTTGCGAACTTTCGACTCGTGGAAGTTAGCGGTGCGGCTCCGGCAGATCTGGTCTTTAATGAAACATACCGACAAGGTTCAGTTGATCCGCGACTGTATCGGCTGCGAAGAATCTCCGTCGAGTGGAGGACCATGCTCATCAGAATCTGCTCCGACCAGCATTCACGATGTTCTCTCTAGCCTTGATCGATGGAGAGGCTGGGATTTGACCGATGTTGGCCGGTCGATTCTGCTGCGAAAGCTGTTCGGTGACCTCGCAGGAAACCCAAGCAAAGCTGCCAAGACCCAGCCAGTCCCACTGCCTTTCATGGCTGTCACCAGGTTGCAAAGACTACAGATGATATTGGATCCAGGGCTGAAACAGAACGAAATACAATTCCTAGACCTCACAGTCAGATTCGAAAACAATGCACCGACGTCGGTTGGGTCAGCTACGGGAATTCCCACTCTTGTGGCTGGCAAGGCAAGCTCTAAGTCGATCTCCGTACTCAACATCTACTGTGCAGATTCTGCAATCAGACTGAACTGGGAGATCTGCGAGCTTGTCGAAGACATCTTGAAGCTTTATAATTTGAGGATGCAAGAGATGGATCAGCTGTTTGCCAGCAAGACCAAAGCCAAATCCAGAGGCAAAAATGACTTGACGAAGAATCCGGCGTCTGCTCCCGCGTCAAACGAGCAGACATTCCACATTGTGCTTGCCATGGACCGCGCTGCTATCATTTTGGACACGATCAATCTTAACATCCGTATGTTCAGCGGGGATCTCAAGGCGTCTCTGCTTCTTCGACAGAACAGGCTGGGAGCAATGGACACAAACGTCGTCATGAGCGGGGATTCCATCACTTCCCGGATTAAGAGCCATTCGGAGCTGTTGATGTCTTCCGAATGGCGCGGCCCTAGCATTTTTGTTTCCTATGACACGCCAACAACAAACGGCAAATGCACCCCTGCTTTCAAAGCTACGGCTAGCAGCCGAGACTTTTTCCTTGATGTGATGCAGGACCCGATCGTCTTGATGGAAATCCTAGATCTGCTCGTGAGAGACGAGTTTGCGCAGATTTACCGGTTGAAGGCACAGCTCCCAGTGGTAGCAGCAGCAGCAGATGCTCGTACCGAGGCATTGGTTTCTGATGCCAAGACAAGCATGACGGACCGCTTCCCGACATTCTATGTAAAGATAGCGCTCTTTTTGGATCACTACGTGATCAGCTTGCCGCTTCTGCGTTCCCTGACGTACATCATATCTGGTGTTGTGGCCAGAGTGTCTACAACGGCCGACTTTGGCAGAGAGTTTATCTTTGATTTCGACGTCAAAGAGAACTCCCATGATATGCAGGTCTCTGTCAATAATGCGCCGCGCAGCGTTTCATTGCTTCAAATCCCTCCTACCAACGGGCGCATAACGACACAGATAAGTGACGTGGAGCAGATAATCACGGTGTTTTCGTCTTTGGAGC
Organism: Grosmannia clavigera kw1407; assembly: GCF_000143105.1. Classification (NCBI taxonomy): domain Eukaryota; kingdom Fungi; phylum Ascomycota; class Sordariomycetes; order Ophiostomatales; family Ophiostomataceae; genus Leptographium; species Leptographium clavigerum. The sequence continues at coordinate 1,135,837 of NW_014040797.1, read as the reverse complement.
TGGTGCAGCTGGATGCCTCCGCCGTCTACAGTCTGCTTTCGGCTCTGAATCGCCCAGAGATCTCCAACACGGTCACGGACATGCAGCAGCAACTGAAGATAATTCAAAATCACCTAACAGAGATTCTCAGGACTGACGAGCAGCCCGTGCAAGTTAACTCTCGCAGGTCATCAGCTAGCAAGACGCATCGCCAGCTTATATACTCTGTGCATTCAACATTTGCCGGCCTGGAAATCTTTGGAAACAGTCCGCTGAAAACCGATGTAGCACCTCTAGCTCATCTCTCATTCTGTCTGGACAGTGTGAAGCTGGAAGTGTCCAATCGACTTGAAAACGGCGGTCCGGTCCTGCCGTACCCCGAGCTCTATATCAACCTTCGTCGCATCGCATTTGAAATTATGAAGGGGACTGAGGAGTCCATGTCGTCCTGTGGAAGCGTCGTGTTTGCAGCTCTGATAACCGCAACGTCCAGGCTGATGGATGATGGCACAGAACGGCGGTCCCTTGCTGTGAAGAGCGATGGATTCGATGCCAGTTTTTCTCCAGAAACCGTTTCGACGGTGGTAGACGTGCTCGGCTACATGGGAGACAAAATCAAAGATCTTGACACGTCGCGGGAGATTGAATATCTCCGCAAGCTGAGACAATCGAAGCCTCGAATTACAATCAATGCCCAGGAAGAGCCCGAGGAGGGAGTCGAGCCGGATATCATCGACGCGTTCCTTTCATCAATGGCTTACTCCTTTGAAGTCAAGAACATTCAGGTCAATTGGCTTTGTGCACTGACTGCTATCGAGAGACCTTTGCCGGCATACTTCAACGGTGCAAAGAAATGCTTGTCACCGTCTGCCGCCGGAAAGGAGGACCTGGTGCTGCTACTGGGACGTATTGAACTGGGCACTCGGAACAGGAATTCGGCACGGCTGACAATCGAGAATTTCCAACTACAAATGGTTCCCCCGACACAAGATAAGCGAGCTCGGTCTCCCATCTCAGCGCTTCTTCCCGAGGTTATCTTCAGCGTTGCATATTTCTCTACCCATAAAACTCGTCGATTTGCATTCCAAGCCATCGGAAAATCGCTTGACGTACGGCTTTCTTCCGAGTTCATCGTCCCGGTAACCCATCTGAAGGAATCCATCCAGCTCTCGATCAAGAACGTGAGACAGGCATCGCACCAGTGGAAGCCAGCAGCATCGCCGAATGGGGCCTCATTTCCCGTGAAGCGGGCCGAAGCCCCAAAGCAGCCAGCCACCAGCGGCAAGAGGCTGGAATCGTTTCTGGTTGATATGGATTTCGCCGGTGCTGTGGTTCACATTAGTGGAAAGAAGCATGGCAATTATCTGCCTTCGCATTTTGCGCATGCTTCGCCTGAAGATGCCAGTAGGTCTCGAACATCGCGTCGACCTTCTGTTGCCGGAAAATATGGCCAATTCAATCCAGACGAGTCTGGCGGCAGCACGGTGTTGCGCTCTCCTGGCCTTGTATGGAAGGCAAGATATCAGGACAACGGCCGGGAAGATCCTTCGCTATACGCCGAAGTCCGTGTTGACGCTTCAAGCAATGTCCTCTACCCGTCTGTTGTACCGTTGGCGATGGATATGACTGCGAGCATAAAGGAGGTCGTCAAAAACTCGGACAGTGCAAGATTTCGACTAGACGAACAGGAGGAAGTTGACAAGCAAGGTGGGCCTGTGGAGTCCCCTGACGAACCCCCAGTGATCAAAAAAGCGGAGCAGGAGGAGAGCATTCTGTCGTCAGCGGCCAACCGCAAATCGATGCTTGGGCGTCTGAAGTTGAACCTCGGCCTCCGAGTTTGCAGACAGCAATTTTCGCTCAGCTGTCAGCCGATTGCACGCGTCGCTGCTACGGCAAGTTTCGACGACTTCTACCTCACTGCAAACACGGTCCAGTCAGCAGAGCAGGGCACGTTTTTCGCAGTCTCTGGGAATCTCAGCGGCCTCCGCGCTTCAGTGCAGCATGTCTACTCGCGCGAGTCGACAGGCAGCTTTGAGGTCCAGTCCATGGTTCTCTCTCTCATGAACAGCAGACACGTCAGTGGTGTTAAGGGCATGTCAGCATTGTTGAAAGTCAGCCCGATGAAGGTTTCCATAAATGCAAAACAGCTACAGGATTTCCTGCTCTTCCGGGAGATCTGGACAACGCGCGACCTCCGCAATGTCCACGTTGCTCCAGATGTGGCCGAGCGGTTGCCCGAGACCGCCTCCCTGTCTTCCAGCTCCCAACAGCAGACTCATCTGGTGCAGCGCTACCAGCAGGTGGCGGCCACTGCGGCATTCCCGTGGACAGCAACGCTTGCCATCTCTGCGCTGGAGATCAATGTCGATCTAGGACAGGCTTTGGGCAAATCGGTCTTTTCCATTTCGAATCTGTGGGTATCCTCAAAGAAGACGTCTGATTGGGAGCAAAACCTCTGTCTAGGCATTGAGAAAGTCAACGTCGAGAACACAGGAAGAATGAGCGGGTTTGTCTCTCTGGACGACCTAAAGCTGCGGACATCGATCGAATGGCCGGCCCGAGTACAGGCCCTCAACGAGACACCACTAGTTCAGGCATCTGTGAATATCAGCCAGCTACGGTTGAAGGTGTCCTTTGATTATCAGGCCTTCCTAGTGGCGGACATTACAAAACTGGAATTCCTCATGTACAATGTGCGCCGGCGCAAAATGGGCAGAGGAGACCGCCTTGTGGCGATCTTTGACTGCGACTCTGTTCAGGTAGTCGGCACGACAGCATCGGCGGCTCAAGGCGTGGCACTGTACCAGGCAATCCTGCGGCTGGTCCAAGAACGCAAGGCCAACTTCGAGGCTTCGCTGCGGGAGATCGAAAGGTTCATTCGAAGACGGTCATCAGCACCACTAGTATCTGCTGCTCTAGCAGAGATGGGAGATGCGAACAAGCTAGCTCCCTCGACGTCCGTGGAGCTTGACTCTTCAAAAGAAAGCATCCCACTAGGAATCACGGCTGAGGACCACAGCAGCGACGATATCATGACCAAATCGCCCATATCTTTGGACACAGATGTGGTCGTGACACTCAAAACACTGAATTTGGGCGTTTTCCCAAACTCATTCACTGAACACCAGGTGCTCAAGATGGAGGCGATGAATGCGCAGGCGCGGTTCACAGCAAACATGGAAAACAAGCGGATCCACAGCAATCTCGGTCTGACTCTGGGACAGCTACGCATTGGGCTCGCCGGCGTGCGTCATATACATACGACGACAAGGCAGCCCGACGGACCACCAAAAACAGTCAATGACCTGTCAGTCGAGGATGTGGTGCTGAGTGTGACGGGATCGCGAGGCGGAACGATTCTGAAGGTGCCTCGCGTCGAAGCCGGCATGCAGACCTGGCAGAGTCCAAACTCGCGCCAGATCGACTACATCTTCAAGTCTGCTCTGGAAGGAAAGGTGGAAGTGGGCTGGAACTACTCGCGGATCAGCTACATCCGAGGCATGTGGGCTAACCACTCGCGGGCTCTGGAGCAGACATGTGGCCGCGAACTGCCGCTGACGGCCATCAGGCTTACGGGCGTGATGGACAACACTGATGCTGGTGTCGGTAAGGGGAAGAAGGGAGGCGAAGCGGAACAGCAGGCCAAGATCACGGCAGAGGTCACGATGCCGCAGTCCAAGTACGATTACAGAGCGCTGGAGCCAGCAGTCATCGAGACGCCCCAACTGCGCGACATGGGCGAGGCGACACCTCCACTTGAATGGATAGGCCTGCATCGCGATCGGCTGCCGAACCTGACGCATCAAATCGTGATAGTGTCATTGTTGGAGCTGGCCGGCGAGGTGGAGGATGCGTATGCTCGAATTTTGGGGTCGCACTGAGGCGATCAGACCCAGGAATGGTAGCGATACAAAGACTGGAGGTGTTTACTGTGTATGATTCTTCCGTGTCTCATATAGCTTGCTGGTGTTGTGAACAGCGATCTATTTTATTTGACTGAGCCCGCTTCGAGTCATCCGGCCGGTGCGAGTCAAACTGAGTTAGCGTCGAAATAGCTGCAGAATAAGTGGACCAACAGCTTCCTCAGGGCTCAAGTGCTCTAAACCCTGGAAGGAGGACTGCGATACTGCGGCAGCCAGTAAAGAAGACCCTCTCATCTGTACGCCCCACCCCCGCCTTCCTAATGTATCGATCGATCACCAACTGGTTTCCAATTAATAGCAAAACCCTTGGGAAAGATCGTAAACCATGCCAATTGCCGCTCATACTATCTTCCTCCCGCTCGTCTTTGTGACATGCTCGTTTGCAAGGTGGCGAGAAAGAAGCTAACGATACATATTGTTTCTGCCCGGTGCAGTAACACGCCGGTCTGAAAGACTTTCCTAGTTTGTCAGCGTCGGCTATACACGCTTGTTTGTAAGATATCTACTATGTAACAGATTTTGCCCCACTGGCTGTGGAAAAATATATGTACGACGTATGATATGCTCCTTCCCTGTCTGAGGACCGGGATTACAGCATCTGGAAAGATAAAGCGCAGCAATTGGTGAAAAAAAAGAGACCGCAAAAATACCCCGCCGCCAAAAAAAAACCTTTTCACACTTTACCCGCCCTTCACCCAACCCAACCCTCTTTTTCTTCCTCCTCCCTCCTTCCTTTTTTTCCTCCCCTCTCCATCATCAACCCTCTCTCCCCTTGTTTACTATTTAGACGGGATCGAGTAAAATACCGCCAAGATGGTTGCGTAAGTGCCTTCATACTCTCTTTCCTCTTCGTCACGATGCTCCTCACTATTTGATGTCACTGCCTTTGTGATTATCGTGACTTTTTCGTCCACCATGAGATCCAAATCTGCCCACATTACCACCCGGACTTAACACCAGTTTGTCCGGGTGCCAGGATGTGGAAGAGGATAGAGCTGGCTTGGACGCCTGCTGAGGTTGCTTGAGCAATGAGACGGAGCCGCTACTAACGGTATCTTCTCTGCAGCTTCACGATCGACGAGATCCGTCATCTCATGGACAAGCCGACCAACGTGCGCAACATGTCCGTCATTGCGCACGTTGATCACGGCAAGTCTACCCTTACCGACTCCCTGCTGGCCAAGGCCGGTATCATCTCCACCGCACGTGCTGGAGACGCTCGTGCCACAGACACACGGGCCGACGAGCAGGAGCGTGGTATCACGATCAAATCCACTGCCATTTCCCTGTTCGGCACTCTGGACGACGAGGACGACATCAAGGACATTGTCGGCCAGAAGACTGACGGCAAGGACTTCCTGATCAACCTCATCGACTCGCCCGGTCACGTTGATTTCTCATCTGAGGTCACGGCCGCTCTCCGTGTCACTGATGGTGCCCTCGTCGTCGTCGACACCGTTGAGGGTGTGTGCGTGCAGACCGAGACTGTGCTGCGTCAGGCTCTTGGTGAGCGTATCAAGCCTGTTGTCATCATCAACAAGGTCGACCGCGCCCTCTTGGAGCTGCAGGTGTCCAAGGAGGATCTGTACCAGTCCTTCTCGCGTACCATTGAGTCCGTCAACGTCATCATCTCGACCTATCTGGACGAGGCTCTCGGTGACGTCCAGGTCTACCCTTACAAGGGTACCGTTGCCTTCGGCTCTGGTCTGCACGGCTGGGCTTTCACCATCCGCCAGTTCGCCACCCGCTACGCCAAGAAGTTCGGTGTTGACCGCAACAAGATGATGGAGCGTCTTTGGGTAGGCAGCGTCCCATCCCTGACAGACAATTTTTGTCCCAGGTGCTGACCATCTACTATAGGGCGACAACTACTTCAACCCGGCCACTAAGAAGTGGACGAAGAACGGCGACTACCAGGGCAAGCAGCTGGAGCGTGCCTTCAACCAGTTTATCCTGGACCCCATCTTCAAGATCTTCGCTGCCGTCATGAACTTCAAGAAGGACGACGTTGCCAGCTTGCTGGACAAGCTCCAGCTGAAGCTGTCCACGGATGACAAGTCCAAGGAGGGCAAGCAGCTGCTGAAGATCGTCATGCGCACTTTCCTGCCCGCTGCTGACTGCCTGCTGGAGATGATGATCCTCCACCTGCCGTCCCCCGTCACAGCTCAGCGCTACCGCGTGGAGACCCTGTACGAGGGCCCGCAAGACGACGAGTCCGCCATCGGTATCCGCGACTGCGACCCCAAGGGTCCGCTGATGCTGTACGTGTCGAAGATGGTGCCCACCTCTGACAAGGGCCGCTTCTACGCCTTCGGCCGTGTCTTCTCTGGTACCGTCAAGTCTGGTCTGCGCGTGCGCATCCAGGGCCCCAACTACGTCCCGGGCAAGAAGGAGGACCTCACCATCAAGGCTATCCAGCGCACAGTCCTGATGATGGGCGGCCGCGTCGAGCCCATCGACGACATGCCTGCCGGTAACATTGTCGGCCTGGTCGGCATTGACCAGTTCCTGCTGAAGTCTGGTACCCTCACCACCAGCGAGACGGCCCACAACATGAAGATCATGAAGTTCTCTGTCTCGCCTGTCGTGCAGCGCTCCGTCCAGGTCAAGAACGCCCAGGACTTGCCCAAGCTCGTCGAGGGTCTGAAGCGTCTTTCCAAGTCTGACCCTTGCGTCCTGACCATGACCACCGAGTCTGGCGAGCACGTCGTTGCCGGCGCCGGTGAGCTGCACTTGGAGATCTGCCTGAAGGACCTCGAGGAGGACCACGCCGGTGTTCCCCTGATCATCTCCGACCCTGTTGTGCAGTACCGCGAGACTGTCACGGCCAAGTCGAGCATGACTGCTCTGTCCAAGTCGCCCAACAAGCACAACCGTCTGTACATGGTTGCTGAGCCCATGGACGAGGAGCTGGCTGGCCAGATCGAGTCCGGCAAGATTGGTCCCCGTGACGACTTCAAGGCCCGTGGCCGTGTCCTGGCTGACGAGTTTGGCTGGGATGTCACCGATGCCCGCAAGATCTGGGCGTTTGGTCCCGACACCACCGGTGCCAACCTGCTGGTTGACCAGACCAAGGCTGTGCAGTACCTGAACGAAATCAAGGACTCTGTCGTGTCCGGTTTCCAGTGGGCAACCCGCGAGGGTCCGGTTGCCGAGGAGCCGATGCGCTCTATTCGCTTCAACATCCTCGATGTCACCCTGCACGCTGATGCCATTCACCGTGGTGGCGGCCAGATCATCTCGACCGCTCGTCGTGTGCTGTTCGCCTCGGCCCTTCTGGCTGAGCCGGCTCTCCAGGAGCCTGTCTTCCTGGTTGAGATCCAGGTGCCTGAGCAGGCCATGGGTGGTGTCTACGGTGTCCTGACTCGCCGCAGAGGTCACGTCTTCAACGAGGAGCAGCGCCCGGGTACCCCCCTGTTCACCATCAAGGCGTACCTCCCCGTCATGGAGTCGTTCGGCTTCAACGGCGACCTGCGCGCTGCTACCTCTGGCCAGGCTTTCCCTACGATGGTCTTCGACCACTGGCAGATTCTGCCCGGTGGCTCGCCGCTCGACTCCTCCTCCAAGGTCGGCCAGATCGTCCAGGAGATGCGGAAGCGCAAGAGCATTAAGGTTGAGGTTCCGGGCTACGAGAACGTAAGTCAAGCTGAAAACATTAGACAGACCAAAGAGAGGACGATGATTGCTAACTCTGTCAACAGTACTACGACAAGCTATAAACGCCATCACCCTTTTCTTCCTCTCCCCGAGCTAATTCGCGGTTTCCTCTGCCGCTCGGTGGCATATCCCTCACGGAAGAACTGCTGCTGCGGACGAGCGTCTTTAGTTTAAGAGGCGGGCATCGATCATTGCAGAGGTTTTTTTCGAGGCGACCAAAATGGGTCGATAAAAGAAAAGAAGGTGCTGGTGGTCAGACAATGAGCAGGAAAAGCGGGTGCTTTTCTCTGCATGTTAGTAGTTTGTACTGGTTTAACGCATTATTTCCCTTAGCTGCTACGGCAACATGTATGGTTCTTTTTTTGATGCCTTTCCGTCGTAACATGAATAAAGATTGGGGCAAGCTGAGTTGTCTTATGAGCACGAGGCGTCTAAAGCATTGTTCCACGTGCATTGCCTGCAATGTTACTCGTTAGAATAAAAGTTACAAACCGTATCGGAAATACAGCTCAGGTATCACGTGGAGATAAGATTTATGTAGCATAAGTGGGGCATTCGGGTGCCTACAGGAAGCTCTCGAAAAAGTTACTTGGAAGTAATTGTAAGCTGTGATATACGAGTAGTCAATTCTGGATCGCCTATTTGCTATTCGCCAACAACCCAGCCACTGCAATTACCTGGTCCGGATATCAGACAATAGGCGTATTCGATTATTTATTTGCTCTTGAATGGTATTGTTAGATTAGGCGCTGTCCAGGCGGTCGCCGCAGCGGGCACGATGTTGTTCCCCGAGCAAGACGCGCCGACACTGAAAACGTGGATCGTGAAGCGCCTCGAGACGCCGTGAGTTACGGAGGCTCCATGTGGAGGTGGACGCTTGCCAACCCCCTGAGCCGTTCTCTAACAAGCGGGTGTGATACACAGAGCACGCACGGACAGTGACGTCGATGCGGATGTGCTCGCGGATTACGTTCTTGCGCTGCTCCGACACGATGGTGAAGCGAACGATGTGCGCCAACTCTGCGAGACGGAGCTGTATGACTTTCTCAAGGATGGTATGAACAGCCACACCTCTCTCTTGTCACATGGACAGCATCCCTTTCTACGAGTGGACACCCAGCTGACGGACCTCGTGCGAATAGAAGCAAAGCCCTTTGTCGACGACGTCTTCCAGACTGTGACCTACAAGTCCTACATACCAGGCTCACGACCGCCTCCGAAGCTACCGCCGCCGCCGCCACCAGCAGCAGCACCCACACAGATAGCATCAAAAGGATCTGCCTCGCTGCAAGGGGCAATTGATGGACCGGTCCCGGGACTCCCTTGGTCATATCAACAGCAGCAGTTTCAGTACCAGCCCAGCAACTCACGAAAACGTTCCTACAACGAGTCTTCGATTCCAGAGATGGGCGCTGCATCAGTGCCACCGGGTATGCCATACTACCAGCAAGGCGGTGGACGGGCGTTCAAGCAGGCACGTCGTGGTGGCGGCACCCGAGGAGGACGAGGAGGCGGCTATGGCGGCGCTGGGGAGACGATGGGCCATGTTCCTGATGCTGACCTGGCGATGGGGCCTATGATGCTGCCGCCACCACCATTCGGCGCGCTTGGCCCAGGCACAACGAACAGCCCCACACCTGGATCCATGTCCCTGGTGCCGCCCAACGGCGCGTCCCCTTACGACCCATCTGCGGGGCTCTCTATGGAGGCTTTGATGCAGATGCACCAGATGGGGATGCCCGTTCCAATGTACGGCTTCCCGCAGGGCGTTGTGGGTCCTTGGAACGGCAACGGCAACGGCAACGGCAACGGCGATGATGGTGGCAGACGCCGGCGACGTCGCTGTCGCTATTACGAGAAGAAAGGCTTCTGCACACGGCCCAACTGCCTGTTCGACCACGGCGAAGCCCAAGAGAGCGAGGACGCGGCGGCAGACGGGCACGGCGGGGTGTTTTCCATGATGCCACCACCAGCGGTAGCGGCAGCCATGTTCCAGCATATGATGCCTCTACCACCACAGCAGAGGGACGAAGCACCGACAGAGATGCCAGGAGCACAAGGGGCGACAAGGCGGGCACGGAAGGGCGGGCGGGCGCCGTTCTCTGCAGACGGGCCGGTGTACGACAAGAGCAACTCGACAGTGGTAGTGGAGGGCATCCCGGACGAGAATCTCAACGAGGCAGCAGTGCAGGAGTTTTTCTCACAGTTTGGTCCCATTGTGAGCGTCTCGATGCAGGCGAAGCGGAAGCTGGCAGTGGTAAAGTTTGACGAGTGGGCGGCGGCCAACGCGGCGTACCACTCGCCTAAGGTGATCTTTGACAACCGTTTTGTCAAGGTGTTCTGGCACAAGGAGCGAGGGAGTGGAGGAGGCGGTGCGGGAGACGAGACAAGCGGCTCGGGCGCCAAGAAAAACGGCAGCAGTGCTGCAGGGGTGGAGGAAGGCGAAGTGGTGGAGGGAGAGGACGGCGAGATGCCAGAGATGGACATGGAGGACTTCTTGCGGCGACAAGAAGAGGCGCAGAAGCGTCACGAGGAGAGGGAGCAGTTGAAGCAGGAACTCGAGCGCAAGCGGCAAGAGCTGGAGCAGCGGCAACGATCACTACAAGCGCGGCAGCGGGAAGAGAGACAGCGGCTGATTGCCAAGATGGCAGCGGTGGCGACGCGGGCGCGACAGGGGAGCGAGTCGGGCACGCCATCGGAGTCGGGAGGCGGAGGTGGAGGCGGAGGTGACGGTGACAGCGGGAGCAGAGCGGCGTCGTCATCGTCGCGGTCAGCCGCGGCGATCTCACAGACAGAGATGATCCGGGCTCAGCTGGCAGCGCTTGAGGAAGAGGCCAGACAGCTGGGACTGGACCCAGATTTGATCGTTGGTGGTGACGCTCTCTCAGCACCGCTGCCATCGTGGCGAGGCCGCGGACGCGGACGTGGTGGACGGTACAGTTCCTATACGCCTCGGGGCCGAGGCCGCGGTGGTTATGCAGCACGCGGTGGGCTTCATGGCAGCGTCAGCAGCAGCGTGGCCTTGGCTTATGCGGCATACTCGCTCGACAACCGACCGCGGCGGATCGCTCTGACGGGGGCCGACTTTACGGCGCCTGGGCATGACGAGGCGCTGCGGCAGTATTTATTGGTAAGTTTTTCTGTTCTTTTTGTCTTGTCTTGTATTTATATATCTTTTCCTTCTTCCTTTTTCTTTTATTTTATTTTAACTGCTTACTAACTTCGTCAGGGCGTTGGTGACTACGTGGCCCTTGACACGACAGCAGAGACGACTACCATTTCGTTCACGGACCGACGGACGGCAGAAAAGTTTTACTATGGCCTAGCCTTGGCCACAGATCAATCGGACAAGCCGACACGAAGGATTGTCCCGGGCGTGGCGGATCCGGTGGAGCTGGCCTGGGTGGCGTGCAGCGCCGTCGGGAGCAATGGTGCAGGGACGACATCTGGCGGATTATCTGGGCCGTTGACATCTAACAATACGCTGTCTGGTAATGGCGCGGCCGAAAAGAACGGGTCGTGGCAGCCGGACGAGGAAGGCGAGCTGGATGCGGCAATAGATGGCGGAACGGCCAACGGCGATGAGGACAATGCAGACGAGAACCTGGACGAGGACGTGGATGGGATAGACCAGCAGCAGGACCAGGAACAAGAGCAGGAGCAGAAGCACAGCCGCCACGGCTTTCCGCAGAAGCAGCAGCAGATGGACTTTGACGTGGCAGACGAAGGAGACTGGGACATACAATGAGCTGGCGAAGAAAAGGGATACCCAGCCATTCCGCATTGTTTGTCAGAAAGGGTTACGGCATTGTTTGTCAGAAAGGGTTACGGCAGAGTTTTTTGCATAGGCGATTGGGCACGAGAACAATGCCAGGCTGGTTGGTTCTGCGGGCTCTTACGGCCTCGATGCAAATTCTTATATTGCTTTATCTGTTGTTTTTTTAGGTCCTATCTGAAGTGTCCTGCTTCCCTATGGGGTATCGTTGAGATGTTTTTGGAAAGTGTGTTTCGAAAGGCTCCCTCAGACGTCTGTGTCTTGTTCCATGCATGAGATCCCTGCTGCTTCTATGTGAAGTGAAAGCAGCCAATACATATAGTGCTCCGATTTTAGTGGTTCCCGATTTTGTTGAAAAAGGTACTTTTATTCTCGCGCCCGAGAATCCGGCAACACCAAGATATTCCGAAATAAAAAAGACCAGGAAAGAACCAAGAGCTCCAGATGCTGCCTGTTCAAACGCCATGTAGGCTGAAAAGTCATGATGAAAAAAGGAAGACGTGTTAAAGCAGAGTCCATCCTGTGTATGTTGAAGTGTCGTTAAATAGAGTAGATGCGAATGAGACAGAGAGAGAAGAAGAGCGAAGCGCAAAGAAATCAAAAGGAAAGGGGGGTGGGCTGTCTAGATGGCGACGGTGGCGGCACCGTTGACCTTGACAGCCGAGGCGGTAGTATCGGCGGTGCCCTCGACCTCTTTGTCGATGTCAGGCAGTGCGAGTCCGTCGAGGACGGTGAAGATAGTCCGTGGCTGGTGGAAGTTGTTGTTGACTGGATTGATTAGTAAGCATATAAAAGTGGACCCGGTATCACACGGCAAGAGAAAGGGATGGACGGCCTACCGATTGTGACCAGATGCCACTCGTCCATCATCTGGCTGATCAGGGCACGGCTGGGGCTGCCGACGTCGTAGCAGCGGGCCCATTCAGCGCCAAGCTGAAAGGCCTCATCCTTCCAGGCGAGAAAGCTGATGCTCTCGACGATGGTGGGCTGGACGATCTCCTTGCCGGGAAAGACGCCCCAGGTGACAGCATTGGGGCCATCAGCGGGGGCGTTGGTCTCGAGAGGTCCATGACGGGAGCCGGCGTGGAATGTGAGATGGGGATGAGCGCGAACGCGGTCGGCGAGAGCCGGGTAGAGAGCGGGTGGGACGAGAAGCTCGAGGTAGGACTTCTGGTAGACGAAGCCGTTGGGGGGGCCCCAGCCATGAACAGGATCGGACGAGGGAACGCCGTCGACGGCAGGCTGGGAGTTGACGGTGAGCAGGCCGCGGCGATTGAGGGCGACGAGGTCGGGCTGGATCAAGTCGGCCTCGCCAGTGAGGGGAGAGTCGCTCCAGGGCAGCGAGGCGAGATCGCCGAGGAGATAGCGCACAAAGAGGGCGGCAACGTCGGCGATGCAGCGAGGCGCACCCCAGCGAGCGCGGTTCTGGGCGCTGGACCCAGGCAGACCGGCGCCGTAGGCGCTGCCGAGATCGCCAAAAGCCGGCGAGCGCGAGTCGCCCCAGCGGCCGTTCGGAAACTCGTCCCAGTCAGCTGTGCGGGCGACATACGACTTGCCGCGGTGGCGCCAGAAGATGGGCCGCACGTCCTCGTCGCGGCGGCCGAGAGCCAGCGACTGGCGCCATGGCAGCGCCGGTGGAGGCCGTGGCCGATCGGCCGATGGCAGCCAGCCAAGATCGTCGAGAACCATGCGTGTTGCCTGGGCCAGGTTCATGGTGTAAAAGTGCAGGTGGACAATGTCGCCGCCGGCCAGAATCGCGCGGCAGAGCCCGGCCACGAGCGTCTTGCCGATCTCACGCACCGCGTCGTCGTTGTTCTTGACCGGCTCCAGGGCGGCCAGCCAGTCAGCCGGCACGCGGCAGCCCATGTGGTTGACCCGCCGCCAGAAGCTTGCGTATGTCGCAATCGGCATGATGCCCGGCAGCACCGGCACGGTGATGCCAGCAGCTCGCACGCGCGCCAACCAGCGCAAGAAGTTGTCGGCGTCGTAGAACATCTGCGTGACGATGAAGGAGGCGCCGGCGTCGACCTTTTGCTTCAGGTGCTCCAGCAGCTCGTCTTCGTTGCTGTTGTCGTCGCTGCCCTCCGGATAGCCGGCCACGCCAATGTCAAAATGGTCGCCGTAGTGCCTCTGGATGTGCGCCACCAGATCCTTGGCGTAGCGGAACTTGCTGTCGGCCGCCACCCAGCCGTCGCTGTCGGCATCCCGCGGCGGATCTCCGCGCAGCGCCAATATGTTCGTGCAGCCGGCCTGGTACGCCCGCCGCAGCGCGTCGTTGATCCCGTCCTCGCCCATATCCGTGCACGTCAGGTGCATGCACGTCTCCAGCCCAAAGTACGTCTGTGCCTGGGCCACCATCTCCGTCGTCAGCTCCGCGATCCGCCCGCCGGCGCCCCAGGTGATGTCGATGAACTTGGGTCCGAACAGGTGCATCCGCTCCATCCGCTCATACAGGTTCTGCACGCCCTGTGCCGTCTTGGGCGGGAAGTATTCGAACGAGAACGACGGCTGTTTCGACCGCTCGGCCTCGGCCACCATGTCCCGGATATGCATCTTGGATGCCGGACAGAAAAAGGGGAGACCAGGACGAAAGGGGAGAAGAATGAGTAGGTAGAGAAACAGGAGAGGAAACCGACGCGAATTGGGTCAGCGGAAGCTCAAGATGCAGGAGAACTGATCTGGAACGAGTTAGCAGACGTCGGCACATGCAGACGTTGTCAACACCGCATCATCACCTGTGCCACCTCGAAATCAACAACAATTGGAGAACCTACCCGAACAGCAGTCTGCCAATGCAGATACCCGAATGGCAAGGAATATAGCCGCCGTATGCTCGAACTGGAGGCGAGATTCACGCAAGAAATTGCAAGAGTTCTGGCCGCTGCACCGTCTAACAGCTTCTTCGTGTCGGCCGTTCCTGCAGGCACATCCTCCTCAGAACTGCGCGCTCTCTCTCTCTCTCCACTGCCTTGGTTCGCACAACCCCTTGGCCTCTGTCCGTATTCGAGAGCTGTTCTTGCGTGTACGGTGTGCAGAATCCTAAGGCGAGGAGAAGAGGCCAACTGGAGGAGGGGGAGACGGCCAAACGGAAAGGATGAGAACGCAGTCAGGGAAAACGGTAGAGAGATAAAATTTGCGGAGAAAATGCCAATGGTTGCGATGCAGGCCCCATGGAGGGGTCAAATGCACTAAGACGGGGCGGCCGACAGGCACTCAATTGACATCGGGCTGGCGAATCAAACGCCTGCAATTTTCTTCTTTCTCCTTTCTTCTTTACAGTGCCGCCAGACTGTCAGCCACTGTAGAAGGCTAAAGTGGAAATTCGCATGGACATGCAATGGCGGTAATGCACGTCGAAAGAGGCATGTGCAGTGATTAGACCAGTGCAGTAACTGATCTTGGGTCTGGTGGCCCGTGGCCTGAAGCTGCAGCTGGAAGTATCGTAAGATTGTAGACTGCCGACGTCCAGGCCAATCACCGATTTTCTGCAGCGGAAAAGGTACGGAGTATTGCGACTGCACGGGAAGACAAACGAGCTTAGCCTGGCCAATCCATCGGGAACTGGCCGGCCAGCCGTAAAAACAAGTATTGAGCTGCTACCCCGGTCTGACGTTATACTCGGCCGCCAGCTCAGCATTCCTCCATCTCCTCGGATTGCGAAATGATGACTGCGGCCTCTCGGAGCTGGTCAGACGGGACGGTGGATGTCCGATATCACGTGATCTTCTAGAAACATCCAACAGCCTTGGTCCAAAACTGGGGATGCGGGCAGCAAAGATAGGAAGTGTATGCGGGGCCGACCGATGGAAGCTAAAACATTGCTATTGATAATTGTCAGTGTTCCTCCGAATGGCTTGGAGGCATTGGGCAACTACATGTCTGCTATCAAAGTCTTGGGCCACCAATAATTTTCTTCTCGTCCGGATTGCGGAGCAAGTAAGAGTCACTTTGCGGTGGGGCAGCACGCCCTTCGATTGACATTTCCTCGGTGGATCCACACACTCACACCTCCTCTGGCCTAGGAACCACGCCGCAGGAAGGCACGGCCGTGTGTATTGCTCTCTTTCCGTCTCTACGGAGTACCTGTCTATTAGTATTACCTGTCTTCTTGTTACCCTGCCGAAGATATCTCTCGCCTTCCGTCCTGCTCTTTCTTCTTCAACATAGACTTGCTTCAACTGCCGGCGTTTTTTGCACCAATTTCAGAGACACTATCTTCGAACTGTGGGGAATCCTGCAATCTGGGGAACCCTCTAATATCTCTTTTCGGAAGAACCTCTCTCGCACTTCTGTCACAGGGCGTGATCTGGCAAAAACGTATACTCGCCATCTTGAGTGTCGTGTGCGCCCTTCTTGCAATTCGCTAGCCCAAATCCAGCACGTTGCCATTGACAAGGTGCTGCGCCCTTCAGTCTCAGTCTCAGTCTCAGCATGCCCGTCATTCCCGAGGAACATGTCTCGCCCAACATGGACGACTTTGTCAATTGGGACAATGCGGGCTCGCCTGCTGATGCCATGATGGCCGATGATGGTGGCTCTGCTACTTTTTGTGCTGGCATCCCCCCAGAGTTGGTCGCTGTCGCTGTCGCGTCTCAGCCGTCTGACGACAGGGCTGCCCTGATGTTCGAAAACCCCGACGCTGACGACTTTTCCTTCTGGGCCTTGGAGCACTACGACCAGAGCAATTCCCCAGGCGCAGCTAAGCCGGTCGGCCTTCTCGATGACGGCATCGCCGCTGCCGACTGTGCTCACGCCGATGGCGGCGCATCTGCCATTCCGGAAGAAGCACACGACTTCTGCCCTATCGAGGTCTGGGACGTCCCCGGCGAGCCATGCACCCACTGCAAAACGGGCGGCTACCAGTGCAAGACGATCCAGGAGGGTAGCTACAAGGGCTACTGCACCAGCTGTGTTGCCCTCCGCTGCGAATGCAGCTTTGGTCTGGCCTCGGGCGGCCCTCTACCCACTTCCATCTCTTTCCCTCCCAACCCGTGGCCGACCCTCGGCGATCATCCTGACCCCATCCCCCATGACCATGTATCTCTTGCCGTCCACAGCTCGTCTGCACCGGACAACGCTGGCTGGGCCGGCCAGACTGGCTCGCAGCCCAGCGATACGGCCGCACAGCCCAAGTTGGGTGCCCGCTTCTCGAGAGATTCCGTGAAAATTCTGAAGAACTGGGTGTCCACGCACAGCCGCCACCCCTATCCGACCGAGGAGGAAAAGGAATCGCTCCAGCACCTTACCGGACTCAACAAGACTCAGATCTCGAACTGGCTGGCAAATGCTCGGCGGCGGGGAAAGATCCCGACCACCCGATCAACCTCGCCGCACGTCAGAAACAGTTGGTCTGGCACCGGCGCTGTTGATATTCCCCAAAACCGCCGGAGCGGAACACCCTCTCCGTTTGACCGGAAGCTACAGCAGCTGGACAACATCCTGCTGCAGCGATGGGCTAATTCCCCCCCCGAAAACGAGCCTGCCTCTGTGACGGATATTGCTCGAGCCATCACCTCATCATCCTCGGCCGTGTCCTCCGGCCTGAACAGCCCTTACAGCTACAACTTCACCGATGACGGTTCTGGTCGCTCGCTCTTCAATGGCTCCTCGGCCAGCAGCGCCGGCACATCGCATTCCAGTGGTGGCGGCTCCTTTGCGTCTGCCTTCTCTCACGGGTCGCGCGGGTCTCTGAATTCCTTTGGCTCGCTCGGCCGTGGCCGTCGGCGTCGTCGTCGGCGGTCGGCACCTCTTTCTGGACTCGGGTTCGGAGGTGGAAGTGGTGAAGAAAGGGAGCCCGGGAGCGCATCTTCTGGTAAGGGATTGGGCGGCGACAAAGGCAGAACGAGACCGACGACACTCCAGCCACTCCTTAAGACTTACCAGTGCACTTTCTGCACGGAAACGTTTAAGACCAAGCACGATTGGCAGAGACACGAGAAGTCATTGCATCTTTCCTTGGAAAGATGGGTCTGCGCACCACAGGGAGCAGTGGCCGTGCATCCAGACACAAAGCTGCCGAGCTGCGTGTTCTGCGGAGAAGCCAGTCCAAATGAAGGACATGTCGAGTCCCATAACTTTACCGCCTGCCAGGAGCGCTCCATGGGCGATCGGACCTTTTACCGGAAGGACCACCTTCGCCAGCATCTTAAGCTGGTTCACGGAGTGAACTTTGTCGGCTGGGCAATGGACCCCTGGAAGATAGCCACGCCCGAGATCCGCTCTCGATGCGGTTTCTGTGGCATAGTCATGGACACATGGTCCTTCCGAGTAGACCATCTGGCTGATCACTTCAAGACTGGTCGTACTATGGCTGACTGGAAGGGCGATTGGGGTTTCGAAGACCCGGTACTGCAGATGGTGGAAAACTCCATTCCGCCGTATCTCATTCACAATGAACGCAATACGCCCCTGCCTTTCACGGCCAATGCGATACCGCCACACAGCCCTCGGAATTCGTATGAACTACTGACGGGCGAGCTATCCTACTGGCTGCAGATGCGAGCCGAGGAAGGTAAAACACCAACGGAGACCGAGATGCTGGTTGAGGCATGTCGGGTGATCTTCGGAGCCGACATGCTGGCTAGGAACAGTAACAACATCAATAGTCCGTCGTGGCTCCGTGACCTTCTGATGTCAAATGAGGATTGCAAACAACATGCCCGCCTCAGCCCCATCCGATCAGCACTCGACAGTCAGATGGCCACAATACGCATTAACGGAAAGGGGAATATATTTGACTCCTGCCCGCTGGAAGCAGGCTTGCAGGATTTTGTGGTACGTCGGGCTCAGCTGGGCTTGACGCCAATGAACGCAGAGCTGAGGGCAGAAGCAACACGGATCGTAGGTGAACTGGAGGCCCAGTTGGTGGACGAGGCCGGCAAGTCAGCAGATGCGGGCTTCCGTCGTGCACCCTTTGACAAATGTGTGGTAGATTTTATTCTCCGACTAGTCGAGAAAACCACAAGCTGGCTCACTGCGTTCCGACAGCGAGCTCACCTACCCCGGGCCGAGGCCATTGCAGACGAAACTCGACGGCCGGTCGACGATCCCAAGAGCATCGATGCCGCTGTTCATAACGAGGCTCGCCTGGAGGCAGAGCTAAGCGATTTTGTGCGTCAGCAGATGGAAGCTGGCAAGCCAGCTCCAGATGACGCCGCTCTACAGCGTCAAGCACGACTTATCATCTACGAGCTTGACGATGGGTGGAACCAGACTGCAGCTGATGGCCCTGAGTGGCTCACATCCTTCAAGTCGAAGCATATCCCACAGTTAGGTATGCGAGGTCCAGGTACTTCAATCAGCCCGTCAAGCGAGAACGGTCTCGGATTCCTCAAGCCTTCGCCATTTTTTCTAAACGACACAAACTGCTACCGCCGACTAGCCAGAGAACTCACCCGCTATGTCACGGCGGCCATGTCACCAAACAACCCCAATTGTCATGTGCCCACCGATGAGGAGCTGCAGCACCAGGCGCGGTGGATCTTATATGACGAGTGAGGCATTTTCCGCTATTAATCGCCTTTTGTTTGTTCTGGGGTTCCTCTTTACTGACCTGTCCAGCGATGACCCTTGGAACCAAACGGCAGCCGACAACGCAGAATGGCTGATGCGATTCAAGCGCGACTCCGGCATTTTGCCAACCTCCAGTGGTCCGGGCCTCATGGTCGAGAGCCAAGCCTGGAATGTCAAGCAGGGCGGCACGGGCTTTGCGCCACCATACTGCTTCCCCAACATGCCGATGGCGCCCTTCAAAACGCCGCCCGGTGCAGAGAACAGCTCCGGCGACAGTGACCACAAGATGATCGTCTTGCAGCTACAGGATGGAGATGTTCATCGTGGTGTGCAGTACGAGCTGGCGTCTTCCGCAGCCAACAAGTTCTTGCAGTCGTTCAAGACGCGCTATGCCAAGCCAGCTACTGTGTTCTGCTCGCGTGAGCTGGAAAACGGCCTGACGTACTTTGTGCATACAGCTGTGCACAACGGCGATACCTTCCCGGATGACATGGCCCTGAGGAACAAAGCTCGCGAGATCCTGGGCTGCAGCTCGAGCAGTGGGATTACACCTGCAGACGACGGCGTACTATTGGCAAAGTTCAAGGAAATGATGCGCACGAATCTGTCAGAAGAGAGGCAGGAAGCCTCCACGTCCGAAACTGCGATACCTGTGGACACGAACATAGAAACGAACTTGGACTTTAGTTTTGACGACACCGCCATGGATCTCAACTTGTCTTCAGTGACACAGACGGACATTGATACCATGCTGCAGGACATGAATTTTGACTTTGAGATGGGAACAGAATATACGAGTGCGCAGTGATAAACAGATGCAGGTGGATTTATTATTACTCTTGGGTAGTTTTTCTTAGATAGTGATATCATGAAATACATGAAAAATCATGGAGTACCCCGTTATGCAAGAATGAGTGAAGTGCAAAATGAAGAGCCAGCTACAGTGTGAGAATGCGTATAATACACAGTACCAGTAGGACCCGTCTTGAACGGTGCCAATCTTTAGCGCCGCAATTGCATCGTTATCGCGGGGCTGGAATTTGTATACCGCCGACGTCTGTTTGTAAAAAACTGTTGCGACGGGAGACCACACAACAAGGACAACACGAGACGAACGGCGAACGACAACGGCGACGGGGGACTAGAGAAGCCACCGAGACGGTAGAACACAGCGAGACTTGATCTTTCGGAGTTGACGACACGCTGCGGCTGGGTGCTTCTTCGGGACGCTTTTCGACGGGACTTGGAGCTTTGCAGAGCGAACATCCAAGCAGACGAGGCACAGGACACTGGCCTCTTTCGTTCGCGACTCGTAACCACAAATACACGTATCAACCAACGCCTGCGGCTGTGTACTCAAGATGCGTCTCACCGCAGACCTGATCAACGCGTCATTGTCATACCTGAACCCGCTCAAGGAGCGCGAGCTCGACCTGCGAGGTGGGTTGTCGGGTTGTTGGGGGGAAGGGGAGAAGAAATACAGGAGAGACAGTGCAGAGCCATGTTCGATTGGAAATGTTGACCCAGAGCTTGATGTATAGGACACCGGATTCCGCAAATCGAGAATCTGGGTGTAGCAGGGGTAAGCTTCTCCTTTCCCGTGCCGGCATTTAGTCCATTCTGACCGTCTTGCCTTGACAGCCCCAAGATGCAATCGATCTCACGGACAATGACATCCAGGTGCTCGGCAACTTCCCTCTGACGCCGCGGCTGCGCTCGCTGCTGCTGGCCCACAACCGGATCGCGGCCATCCAGCCGGGCCTGGCGGACGCGCTGCCCAATCTGACGAACCTGACGTTGGCGTCGAACCAGCTGTCCGAGCTGGGCGACCTGGATCCGCTGGCCCGGCTCGGCCGGCTGACGCACCTGGTGCTGTTGGAGAACCCGGTGACCAAGCGAGAGGTGAGATCTGGGCCGTCTTGGTAACTTACTGCACAGGCACGGACTGACCGGATGACAGCACTACCGGTACTGGGTCGTCTGGCGGTGTCCGACCGTGCGCTTCCTCGACTTCCAAAAGGTCAAGGACGCCGAGCGGCGCAAGGCCGAGGAGTTTTTCGGGACACACGCATTGCCGACCGAGCTGGCAAAGAAGGCAAGCATTTCCGCGGATCTTCGTACACGACAGATTCTGTCTCTAACGAGCCATGCAGATCATGAGCACCAAGTCGAGAAAGTTTGATGTGGTGACGGGTGTCGGTGGACGCCGGGCTGCCGGCGGTGCTGCCGGCGGTTCCGACGGCACGTCCAGGCTGTCACGCATCAAGCTGACGGACGCCGAGCGCAAGCGTCTGCAGGAGCGGATCAAGAAGGCCAGCAGCCTGGAGGAGATTGCCCGGCTGGAAAAGGAGCTGTCCGAGGGCCGGCTGCCGACGGGCATCTACGCAGAGGGCGATTCCATGGAGGAGTAGACGTGAAGGCAGCGGTTGCAGCGGGAGGAGGCTTGCTTCAATATCGAGGGCGACATGCTCAGCACAGACGTGGTTGGCGCGATATCCTGGCGTTTGGGTCTTTAGGATGGGATACAAAAAAGTTGAGCTTGGCGAAGAGAATCAAACTACTTTTTTTTCTGCATGAGGACTCAGAGAACTGCAGCCAGCCATCCTCCATTCGGTGATCAGGGTGTCTCTGCGACATAGCAATGCGAAATGTACATGCTTGCACGAGAGGAACATACTGATATATAGGGAGGTGGGGGGAGGGGGAGAGAGACACAACATGAATATATATATATAGCCCAGCGCAGATTGACCACAAAACGCCAAGCAGAGGGGAATTACTCCAAGCAGACAAAAAGATCATATGACAAGAAACGGTCAAGGAAAGGACTGAAGACGCAAGTGGGAATGGCAAGGGAAAGATGGAAGGCAAAGGTAAAAGCAAATAAATAGTGTATTTACAGAAAGGCTGAAAGAAAGACAAGATGCATCAGCATCATGTGCACGTGATCAAGGATAGAAAAGTCCTTTTTCTCCTCCACTCACGACCTCTGGCCGGCAGTGGCGGCCCTTTCGGCGGCCAGCTTAGCCTCCATCTTGCGTCGAGCCTCGAGGATCATGTCGTCCCGCCGCTTCTTCAGCAGGGCCTGGCGCTCGTCCTTGTTGGAGCTCCAGCTCTTGGACTTGCTGTTGCCCGCAGGAGCTACAGTGTTTGGCAAGGGCGACGGCGGTGGCGTGATGACGTCTGGCGTGTCTGTGGAAGCCACACGGTCCTGCAGGTGGTAGCGCTGGATCAGGTTCGGCTGTGTAGACCGCGACAAGGCCAGGGCCGACGAGGAGCTGCTGCTGCCTCGGGAAGCGATGATGGCAGCGCCACTGCTGCTGCTGCTGCTGCTGCTGTTGCCGGCGGCAGCTCCGGTGGCAGGCGGTGTCGGCCGTGCAGGAGGCTGGAACGAGACGGGCGGCTATCGATCGGGTCAGCAGTGTTAGGCCAGCGGGAAAGACCGACGAGACTCACCGTTTCTAGACGACCGGCGAGGATCCGCTCCGTTGTTGCGGCCACGTTGAGGTTGCCACGTCGTAGATCCCACCAGATGGCGCGGCGGTCTGCGGTGGGAAAGATCTGCTGGATCTGGTCGACGGCAGCCTCGGTGCGGCGGTCCAGCGCCTCGGCTCGCCGCTGGTCCTGGAGGGTCGATGGCTGTCGGGACGACGTCCTCGTCGCAGCCGCAGCTCCTCCTGCAGCAGAGGACGGAGCCGGTCCCCGGAAGAAGAAGTGGCGCAACAGGAGGCCGGAGACAACCAGGATCAGCACCAGTGACGGCACGTTGATCTCGTCGTTGGCCATGGCTTCCCCCCGATATATCTGCTGCTTGCTGTTCTCTGTTCTGCGTTCTGTATGGCTTTCCTGCCGATCCGATCCTCTGTTCTCGCCGGTTTCGTATCACGTGGCCTGCAGCGTCTGGTCTCAAGGATAGGACAGAAATGGCGGCCAAAGACTCCAATAGGCGACACGGGATTTTACCGCCGAATCTCGGACAAGGCTGATGGGTCACAGAGTGGGCGGTCGTGAGACATAAAAGACGTGCTCCGGGGATCACATTCGAGAGGGGACGGCACGAGGCTCAGACGAGGCCCGGAATAGCTGCGAATGAAGGAAAAGTCAGTTAGAGAGAGCTGCCCAAGCGGAACCGGCCGCAGAATTGGCAGACAACCCTTACGTGTAGTGACGTCGAGCAAAGTGCGTTGCTAGTGCCCGTATGGGAAGAGGTCGAAAAGAGAGTGTTTGCACGTTGGCCTACACGTACTCCGTAGATTAGCAAGGTGGGGCAACTTTGTAAGGTTGTCGAGCTAATCCTCCGTGCTGGCGCACAGACCAAGCACATGCTTGTCTTAATAATCCGAGCAGCCTCAGTCTTGAGCCGGCCAGACATAAATCTTGAAATCTTACGGAGTACCAGTGTCCCAGTTTTATCCCTACAGAGCACTTGTCCACGTTGCCTCCTGTCTATGAGCCCCCACAGGACTGTCATGCCTCCACGTAATCCAGCACACCTACAGAAGAAATCCCAGAACACCAAGAAGACCAAGCGAAAACGTGAATGAATGAAGACGGACATGTGCCAGTTGAATCCGCCTGAAGCCCCTCTGCCGTCTGCCGTCTGGCTGGTGCCAGCCGCTGCCAGCTGCTGTCGAGTGCCACTGCTACCACTATCGTCTATCGTCGACCGCCTCGGCCACCGCGGCCACCTCGGCCACCACGGCCGCCGCGACGCACGCCGGCCGCGGGTCCTGTTGGTGGTTTGGACCCGACCAGATCGTCACTGTACAGCTTGCTGCTGCTGAGCCCGTCCGTGTCCATGGGGTCGTCGAAGCCGAGCGAGCCGTCCACGACGAGGCCGTTGCTGCTGCTGCCGTTGCTGTTGGCCACTGCCAGCGCCCGCGGTACCGCCATCGCCGGCTGACTGCTGCTGCTGGCCCCCATCGCCATCTGCTGGCCCGCTTTGGGATACACGTGCAGCAGCCGGCCGTCGGCCGTCTGGTTGTTGAATGTCTCGATCACGCGCAGCGCGCCCTCGCGCGTCTCAAACACAATCTCGGCAATCACCAGCGGCGCCGTCTTGAGGATGCGGCAGCTGCTCACCAACCCGCCCACTGGCGTCATCGCACTCTCAATGTCTGCTGCCGTCGTGCCGGGCGCAAAGTTCTGGGCCATCACCACGAGCGGCTCGTTGACGGCTGTTGCGATGCCGCGAATCGACAAACCCGCAGCCGGCTGCTGCTGCTGCTGCTGCTGCTGTCGCGTCTGCCTCTTGCCGCCCGTCAGCTCCTCTCGGAACAGCGCCCGGGCCACCTGCGCGGCGCGTCGCTGCTGACCCCGTGCCGCCACCACCGTTGTCGGGGCTGCTGCCCTGCCTGTCCGAAGGGGCTGCTGGCCCGGCCGCGAGATCCGACTGGCGAGCGAACCCGCCGGCAAGGCTGCTGCTGCCGCTGCTGCTGCTGCTGCCCGTGGCCCTCGTGGGATGCTGCCAGCGCCTCCGTTGTGCAGGTCATGGGTCCATTCGCTGTTGATGTTGCCCGTCGGCCGAGGGACAGACGACAGGGAGACGCGCTGAGCGGCGGTCAGCAAGCCTGGCTGCAAGCCGTGAGCGTCATGGCAACGTACCTTTTTCACGCCGGCACGACTCGTGAGCAAGCCGGCACCGGCTCCGCTACCGGTGGCCTTGATCGGCGCGCTGGATCGACGGTCTTTGTTGAAGATCCGGGCCGCAAGGGCTTCGTTCTTCTTGCGATTGCGATCTGCGAGAGAAGACGGGCAACAGTCAGTTTTCGGTCACACAAACCCGAGGCCAAAATTAAAAATGCGTCTCGATAACGTACCGGCGTGGATCATCTTCTCGAAATCAGATGCAACTTTCGCCATGGCTGCGATTTGCTGCGGGTTGACGCGTTTTGGTCGCGTCCTGTTGGAGACGAAGGCGTCCTCGAAGAGAAGTCTGCTCAAACGGCCGTGGCGAAGGACTATCCGGCCAACAATGGCTGGCCTCTGAGATGGATGATGGACGGGCGATGCACGGCGACAGAAAATCAAATAGTTCGGTCTACTGGACAGAGCGAAGAAAAATGGACGCGGACCGGACTAACGTGGCGGTGCCTATCGAACGTGGCAGCTCTTCTTTGGCGCGCGCAGCCTTCTTGACCAGTGCTATGTACCCCTATTCAGCAGGCGGCTCCGCCAGCGTTCGCAACACCCCAAAACGGCCCCGTCACGTGCCTTACTCCGAACTCTTGTACGAAATACACCGTACAAATGGGTATTGTCTTCATTTGTCTATTGAGATGGTCGCCATTCCGTCCTCCTACTGCTCGCCGGCATTCCGCCTCGCTGTCGCGAATCCTTTTGTCGTGCGCGCTCTGGGAAAACTGGCTCTTCTCTCCCGCCTTTCTCGTGCGCTCTTCAGATTCGGCTCCATCTCCTCCCGGTTCTCGTAGAACCGCGTGACCTGTCGGTTCAACAGGTTGCGGCTGGTTCGCACGTCCTTTATCGTCGCCTCGTCCGCCATGCCCTCCGACACCACCATGTCGGCCGCCGACACCATCTGTCGTATCAGAGACACCAGCTCCCGCCGCCCGTTGTACGTCTGCTCCCGCTTCTCCGGCCCTGATGCGTACGGCTGTTCCGGGTAGGTGAGTGCGTTTCCAGCCAGTCGCAGAGGATCCCACAGTCGGCCCAACGCCCGCACAATCTGGCGCCCAAACGCAAACTTGGCCACCTCTCGCTCTCTCGGGTCCGCCACCTCCTTGAACTGCCGGTTGTTCGTAATGGCCGTCTGCAGGTACATACGCATCGTGTGTGGGTCTGGCACCAGGAGCGTCCGGCTCATCAGGTCCAACACCTTCCCTGCCGATGCAAACGCACCGTCGTTCAGGTTGTCTGCCGCACACGTCGCCATCGCCAACTGGAGCGTCCGCTCGTTGATGAGCTCCTTGGGCATCTTCTGTAGCAGCTCCGCCGTCTTGGCGCTGTTGTGTCCCCGACGTAGCGCCTTCAGCAGCCGGAACCAGTTCTCCGAGTCTGGCACCACGTAGTACGGCGGGCTTTGGAACACTTCCCAGTACCGCGCCGCAAGGCTCGTCTTCCGCGTCGCGCCGAGAGACGTCAGGACGAGCGAGAGCACGTTGCGGCCTGGTTGCGAGTACAGGATCCTGCTGCTGCCGCCTTCGCTGCCCTCGATACTGTTGTGGTTTTTGGAACCAATGACGCCAGCTGGTAATGGTACAAACTGGGTCTTGTGCGCGACTGCTACAGGCGGCGGCGGTTTCCGACCCTCTGAAGGCGGCCTTTTTGCGGCTGTGTCTTCTGCTGCAGTCTTGTCCTCTGCCACAGCTTTCTCATCAGTTGACGAGATTGGAGTAGCAGCCGGCTCCTTCGGGGCTGTCTTCGGTGTGGCCGCCAACATTGTTGGGCGGTCGAATCGTGGGATGCCCATGGTTTGCTCGACGAGAGACAGGACGTCATCGTTATCGTGGTAGTCTCCCATAAGAAGAACTCGTCCCATGGCGCACACCAGTTCCTCATCAATAATGATCCGTCCCTGGCGCCAGTTTGTCACCACTTCCTCCCACACTGCTCTGGCCCTCTTGATCGACACAGACACCTTCTCCTTGTCCACATGAACCTCTTCCTCGCCTTCTTTGACCGTCCGGTGGTGGGGGAGCGCTGTGGAATAGCGCAGGCCATTGAAAACGGTGGTGTAGGTGAGGTTGTTGGGCATGCGCAGGCGGTCGTTGGCTGTCTTGGCCACGCTGAAGAGTGACTCCACATCCTTAGCACGAGCACAGACCTGCAGGACTGCATTCATATGAATAGTGTTGGGCTTGATCCGCTCGTTGTCGAGCATGGAGTAGTAGAGCCGCGTTGCCTGGTAGACGGCAAGGCTGGCATGGGGCGACTGCGCGCAACCCTTGAATATGATAGTGTACGTCTGTGCATTGGGTAGCTGCGCCCGTTTTTTCATCTATTTTCCACCTGGGTCAGAATGCCGGTCCTTGCATCTCTCATCAACGATCTGTTTGGACTTCTCACTTCGTTAAAGAGCTTGACAGCGGCAACAAGCTTCCCTTTGCGCATGAGGTACCCTATCAGATGATTCCAGCTGACCGTGACCTGCTTGTCTTTGCTTGCCAACCGAGTGATGCTCAGAGCCTTTTCAAATCCGTCCCTTGCATCCTTCTGCAGAATACCTTCGACGTGCTTGCCGATGGTATAAGGGTCCCTGAGGAATTGAAGGCGCCGCTTCGAGATGGCGTCCACGCGCGAGCTGGCTGCTGCAGATAGCGTGGAAGAGGCCTCGGAAGCGTCTCCCTCCAACTCCCGGTTGAATTCCTCGGTCGTTATAGGTGCCGAAGCTGTACGTCTTGTTGGCGTGGCGGTTGCAACGGTCAAGACTCGTCTTGGAAATCTTGGAAATGGTTGTGCGGCTTGCGATCGTGTTGCAGCATACGCAGTCGGCCGAGGGTTGCAAAAAGCCCGCTGAGCCTGAAGGGATATGCAAGGCAGCGTGCGCCACCTCCTCGAACATGACCTGCAAATAAACATTGCTTGATCAATGCGCAGCTGAGAGCTCATATCGAGTCGTGTAAGACGTCGTTGTCTTGCCGCTCGTCTGGGTTTTTTCACGTCTTTTCCTTATCCCGATAAGCCGATAAGGTGGGCTGCCGTACAGTATAATATACAGTATCAGTACAATTAGCACTGCCTCTAAAGCTGCCGCAAAGCGGGTCGAAGCGCGTCTCAAGCACTAAAACACGACGCATAAACGCGTTATGGCGCGTCCCAAAAATAGGGATCATTAAACAAATTGCCTGTCACTATTGCCCACTAATAACCCACCAATCCATTGGCATACAACTCTGGCCACACGATTTTCTGGAAATGTGTTCGTCTTCTGTTTAGCGATACCTCAAACGCTGCTGTCTCTGGCTTACTTCTGCATTTGATTTATTTTCTCGGCCTTGTCTCCTCTCGTCGGTGACCACAGCATAGCGACGCCATGTCGAAAGTGGCTGGCCGACGGAGCAAGTTCGAGGAGCTTCGGGCCCTGCGGAAAGCGGGCAAGAAGGCCTTCGACTCGTACGAAGTGGAGGATGCCGACAAGCTGTACGAGTTGGTCGACGATGATCAGTACAAGAACATTGTCCGCTCGCGCCTAAACCAGGATGACTTCGTCGTTGACGACAATGGAGAGGGCTATGCGGACGATGGCCGAGAGGAATGGGATCGTGCACATGTGTACGAGTCCGACAGTGACGACAACATGGTTGCCCGGACAAAGGACCGCAAGTCATGTAAGCTGTCTTTTCTTCAATCCTGTCTCCCCATGCATCGCACATCTGCTAACCTGACTGCAGCCAAGAAGTCTCGCGAAGAGGACCAGGCAAAGAGGGATGCCAACGATCGGAACATCGCCGAATACTTCACAAAGGGCGCTGCAAAACCACAGGCAAAGACAAAAGTACGTATAGGCCTGAAGCCCCTTCGTTCTTGCTCCTTCTCGGGCTATCAAAGCTAACCGTGACAGGTTGTAGTTACAAAAGACGATGACAGCTTCATGGCCAGCTTACTAGATGAGGTCGACACCAATCTCCCCACTGCTCTGCCAGTCATAAAGAAGAAGAAGCGGACGGTGGACCAGCGCAAATCCCGAGACTTTTCCCCCCCTGCGGGCATCCGACAGCCTCTCCCCAAAAGAGCGAAAGTTGAGCTACCACCAGCGCCGGCTAACATCAGCTTCGCGGACGACGACGACGACGACGATTTTGCCGCCCTCCATGACGAAAACATTCCCGCCAGTGACGACATCCCGATGAGTGATCCGATGCCTTCATCGCCTACCGTCCAAGTTGCCAGGCGCAAGGCTCAGCCTGCCCAGGCTGTTGCGGAGCAGATCACGACTATCAAAGAGGAGGAAGACGAAGACGATGGCATGATGGAGGTGGCCCACGCCGGTGCTGTGACTGCCGCGAGCGTGAACTTGTCTGCGGCACGGCCATTGAAAAAGCTGGTCAAGGAGGAATTGTTCCTATCGCCGACCAAGGCTGCTGTCGCCGAGGACAAGGTCGACGCGTCGGCCTGGAACAAGCTGAACGATAAGCTCAACGTGATGAGCAGTCCAAAGACAGCAGAAGCAGAATCACACACGATGGGAGGCAAGGTCGACTACAAGGACGCCATCGAACAGGACGGCAGCCTCAACTTTTATTGGACAGACTACACCGAGATCCATGGAAGCCTGTGTCTGTTTGGAAAGGTTCTCAACAAAAAAACCAAGAAGCACGTCAGCAGCTTTCTCAAGATCGACAACATCCAGCGGAAGCTCTTTTTCCTACCGCGCCAACGGCGCAGCCAAGACGGCGAGGAGACTGGGGATGAGGTCAGCATGGCGGATGTGTACGGTGAAGTGGACGCTCTCATGACGAAGATGGGCGTACCGCAGCATAAGACGAAGCCTTGTACACGAAAGTATGCGTTTGAGTTACCGAACATTCCCAAGGAGGGCCGGTACTTGAAGCTACTGTACCCGTACACAAAACCAGTGATTGCCGAAGCAGGCGGCGTGACGTATTCGCATGTCTTTGGCACGAACACTGCGCTTTTCGAGCAGTTTGTGTTGTGGAAGAACGTGATGGGCCCTTGCTGGCTCAAGATCGAGGATGCAAATTACAGCGCGCTGAAAAATGCGTCACACTGCAAGCTGGAGGTGCTCGTCGAGCACCCCAACATGGTGTCGACGCTCAATGATGCCGACGCTCCAGAAGTACCGCCGCTGACGATGATGAGCATGGCGGTGCGGACGGTGTACGATGATAAAGCAAAGCGACAAGAGGTGATGGCGATCAGCGCGCGGATATACGAAAACATTTCTTTGAGCGACACGACACCGGCTGAGAAGCTGCCATGTCGGACATTCACTGTGATCCGGCCGAGCAGCGACGGCTTCCCTCTGGGCTTCGAAACCTTGGCGCACGACAAGACACGGCATCGCGGTCTGGTGCGGCCAGTGAGACAGGAGGCTGAGGTTCTTTCGTTCTTCCTGGCACAGGTCTCGAGCGTCGATCCAGATGTGATTATGGGTCACAAGCTGGAGGGCGCCGACTACAGTGTTCTCCTGAGTCGGATGCGTACTCTCAAGACGCCAAATTGGTCGCGACTGGGGCGGTTCCGGCTCAACCAGTGGCCCGGATCGCTGGGACGAGGCGGCAGCGACGTATTTGCGGAGCGACAGGTGATCGCGGGCCGGCTGCTGTGTGACCTCGCAAACGATGCCGGGCGATCGGTCATGTTCAAGTGCCAGTCATGGACGCTGACGGAGATGTGCAGCCTGTATCTGGGCGGCGACAACCAGCGCCGTGAGCTAGACAACGAGGTGGCGCTGAAGACGTGGGCGAAGACGAAGGAGGGCCTGCTGGACTATGTGGGCCACCTGGAGGCGGACACGTACTTCATCGCAGCGCTGGGGCTGCGAGTTCAGATCCTGCCGCTCACAAAGGTGTTGACGAACCTGGCAGGTAACTCGTGGGCGCGCACGCTGACGGGAACGCGGGCAGAGCGCAACGAGTACATTTTGCTGCACGAGTTCCACCGCAACAAGTACATCTGCCCGGACAAGCAGAAGTTCCGGGGGCGCGGACAGGGTGAGGACGACAACGCGGACGGCAAGAAGAAGGACAAGTACAAGGGTGGTCTCGTGTTTGAGCCAGAACGAGGCCTATACGACAAGTTTGTGCTGGTCATGGACTTTAACTCGCTGTATCCGTCCATCATCCAGGAGTTCAACATCTGTTTTACGACAGTCGAGCGGGCCGCTCTGGTGGGTATTTTTTTCGTGGCTCTTTTCTCCCATATCTCATCGCACCTGCTGACATTTGGACTTGCAGTCGGACGAAGGGGACGCTGTTCCAGAAGTGCCGACGGAACAATCACAGGGCGTGTTGCCGAGACTCATTGCGACACTGGTGTCCCGACGTCGACAAGTGAAGAGTCTCATGAAGGACAAGACGGCGACGGCCGAGGAGCTCGCGACATGGGACATCAAGCAGCTAGCACTCAAGCTGACGGCCAACTCGATGTACGGCTGTCTGGGATACACACAGTCGCGGTTCTATGCACGGCCGCTGGCAGTGTTGGTGACGTACAAAGGCCGTGAGATTCTGCGGAGCACCAAGGAGCTGGCGGAGAGCATGTCGCTGCAGGTGATTTACGGCGACACGGACTCGGTCATGATCAACGCGAACGTGGACAACGTTGCGGACGCAATGCGGGTGGGACAGGAATTCAAGCGGACAGTCAACGAGCGATACCGGCTGCTGGGAGGATTTGACATTGACAATGTCTTCCGGCGGATTCTGCTGCAGGCGAAGAAAAAGTACGCGGCCATCAATATGGTGGAGGTGGGCGGCAAGTACGTGGAGAAGATGGAAGTAAAAGGACTGGATATGAAGCGGCGCGAATACTGCGCGCTGTCCAAGGAGATGTCGACGCGGATCCTGAACGAGATCCTGTCGGGAGAGGAGACGGAGGTGTCGGTGACGCGGATCCACGCGTATCTGCGGGAGATGGCAGCGAAGATGCGGGGAACCAGCAGCGACGAGACGGAGGACAACAACGGCACGACGACGACGACGACGACAGCCAGCAGCATCCCAGCGGCCAAGTACATCATTTTTACGCAGCTGGGCAAAGAACCGACCGACTACCCGAACGCGGAAACGATGCCACAGGTGCAGGTTGCACTGCGTGAACGATCTCAGGGCCGAAAGGTCAGCAAAGGCGACGTGGTCAGCTACCTGATCGCGACGGGCACATCGGCACCTACATCGGAGCCGGCAGCCAAGCGGGCGTATACGCTGGCGGACGTGCAGCGCAAAGACTCGGGCCTGACGCCGGACGTGGAGTGGTACATTGGCAAGCAGATCTTCCCGCCGGTCGAGCGGCTGTGCGCCAACATTGTGGGAACATCGACAGCACAGCTGGCTGAGAACTTGGGGCTGGATATGCGGCGATATGCGGCTGGTGGCGGCGGACAGGGACAGCACGGTAGCAATGGCGGCATGGGGGTCAACGGTGAGCTGATGGAGGTGCACCCGCTGGAGTCGCAGATCCCGGACGCAGTGCGGTTTCGCGACTGTGCGCGGCTACAGCTGCGATGTCGCAAGTGCAAGGCCACGGACCAGTTTGAGGGCCTGTGGAGTGAAGACGGCGAACAGACGATCCAGGCTGAAAAGGCGATGCACGTGACTCCGGCAGGTGTGGCTTGCAAGTGTGGCGCAGCGCTGTCGACGCTATCGGTAGTGGCGCAGGTCGAGCACGCAGTGCGCATGGCGACGTCACGCTACTACGAGGGCTGGCTGGTCTGCGACGACCCGTCATGCGGCCAGCGGACACGGCAGATGAGCGTGTACGGGACGCGGTGTCTGGGGCCCAAGGGACTGGCTCGCGACTGTCTGGGCCGCATGCGCTACGAGATGGGCGAGCGCGACATCTACAACCAGCTGGTGTACTATGCCGGCCTGTTTGACGTCGACAAGGCGCGAACAGCCGTCCTGGCAGCAGCAGCCGACAAAGACGAACAAGATCGCGTGCTGGCGCTGGCCGAGCACAACCGCGTGCGCTTTGGCAACGTCAAGGCGGCCGTCGAGCGCTATCTCGACAAATGCGGCCGGCGCTGGGTCGCCATGGACACGCTGTTTGCCAAGCTGGGCTTTGCGGTGCCTGCACGGTGAGGGATTTCAGCATATACTATGTACTGCTTATAGTGATAACGACTTGGATGCATCGTACTCGGTTACATGGCGTATTCGCATAATGGCCTAGATACATTACATCACGTGCATCCAGCTAGTATCAAAAGTGTCTTGCATTTCGAATGTAAACAGCAGCAGGCCTCATAGGGCAGCGGTCGATTCCTCCGTTTTCGTTCCCGTCCCGTTTCTTGATCGCCGCGGCCTCCCTCCTCCTGGGCTCGCATCGCCCCCCCGCCTTGTCCTCCCCACAACCGGGCCTGCAACTCTCTCGGTCGCACGTCACAGTAGCCCGTAAGTTCCTCTCCTTACATACGGGCCCGGAAAGCAAGACAGAAAGATAGACGAGCACATAGAACATTAGGCGTAAATAGCAGTTCCTCCACAACGGATCGTAACAGGTATAAAATAAACACATACAGTCGGGACTGGTGCTCAAAGAGGCACTGCGTAACATGAAAAATCTTCATTGGACGGACGGCGTCATGACCAGGGAGACTGCGCGTCCGTGCCAGAAAGCGGGTGGGTAGCGGAAGAGGGAGAGAAGGATGGGGAGGGAGGCGAGGAAAAATAGAAATCTTGAGAGGTATCATGCAGAAAGGCAACTTTTAAGCACACTTTTTGAGAACCCCGTAGAATGCAGAGCGCGTCAGGCAAAACAAGCAGAAGCAACAGGAGACGTAGGACAAACTCGCAGACACGAAATGCACAACTCAGAACCCCCTCGCCGGTCTATGCATAAGACGGTGGAATGCAGCGGACACTGGTATGGAAAGCGGAAAAAAGCGTATTAAGAGGGCGTCGTAGAGACGAAGCCTGCTGGCTCAGTTGCCGTCCTTCTTGGCCTTGTCCAAATTGGCCTTGGAAATGGCAGGCGAGGCGGCCGTGGAAGGAGGCGACGTGGGCGTGTCCGTATCCATGGCGAGGGCACTGGTGATGTTAGCGTTTGTGAAAACGAAAAAAAAAGAAGGAAAAAAAAAAAAACACAACATAAGACAGAGAAACTCACGAAAACGCATTCGCATGCGACACCGAATTCGAGTCGCTGCGCGTCAGCGGTGTCCCTGCCCGCGATCCCGGGCCCGAGTCGTCGCCAGGACGGCCAAACGAGCCACCAGGGCCGTTTCGCCGACCGCTGTTGCTCCGAGACGCAAACATCGATGTCGGCCCCAACGTCGGCACGCTCGAGCTCGCAATCCGGCTCGCCGACCCCTTCAACCGCCGCAGATCGTCCATGCCGACCTGGTTCTGTACCGGCTGGCTGTACGAGAAGTTGCGGTTGTCGTTGCGACCTCCCATGCCCGACCGGCCACCCGGTCCCCGTTGGCTCGTGCTCCGGGCTGCCTCGGCCGCCTTCTGTGCTGCTGCCGCTTCGGCTTCCTGTCGCACTTCCTCCAGCGTCTTCGGCCCCTTGTTCAGCTCGGCCGCCGCCCAGTTGCCCGACCGCAAGTCCAGAATGTCCATCAACATGTACTTGAGCCGGCTCGGCAGGTCCGGAAAATCGACCATGTTCTTGATCCGCACAAAGTAGGCGTCCATCATCGGACGGCCCTTCTCTGTCCGGTCCAGATTGCCTCCGACTGTCCGCAGCAGCTTCGACAGCGACTCGATCTCGGCCTCGTCTGGCACCGACTCGTAGTCCACCAGCTTCCGCACACACTCGTGCATGATCCGCTCCGTCAGCATCCCTAGCTTGTACAGCTCGCCAATGAACTGCACCAGGCCTAGGCCGCGTCGCTTCGCCGCCATCGCCTCGTAGTACTCGTCCGACAGCATCACTGCCTCGGTCGACTCGCCCTCCTTCGGCTTCGGCAGGTCCACCTTCCAGCCTCGCTCAAACTCCTCCTGACACCGGTTGAGCAGATACTTGCGGAACAGAGTGCCGCCGCTGATAACGTCGCCCTTCTTGTCCTTGATCGTCGTGTCCCGGATCTCCGGGCTCATCATGTCGAGCATTCGCTTGCAGAACCGCGCGTACATAGACGCCCAGTGCGCTTCGTCCGTCGCCTTCTCAAACGTCAGCTGAATCACCTGCCGCAGCGTCCGGCCGTCCTCCTCGTCCTTGGACTGCAGCGCAATCTCCAGGATCTGGTCCGAGATCTTGTCGAACTTCTCCGGCGTCATCTTGTTCAGCGCCGCCTTGACCTTGCGCTGCACCATTGTCGGGTCCAGCATTCCGGCCGCCGTCACCATCGGCGCCTGCACCGCCCGGCTCCCAATGCTAGTGGGCTTCCAGCCGTTGGATGACACCGCGATCGGCTTCAGTTCCTGACCAGCCGTCAGCGGCATCGTCTTGGCTGCCTGTGCCTCATTCTTCCCGCCAAAGTTATCCCGCCGGCTGTTGCCGCGCGTCGACCGGCTGTTCTGCCGAGGCGAGTTGGGCACGCCACCCATGCTGGCCGACGGCGTCCGCGACATGTGTGCCGGGCCCGGAAAGCTGCCCGGACGGCCGAACGGACCCATGCCCGCCGTTGGTGGCCGCTGCATCGACCCGTTCGACATGGCAAACCGCTGGTCCGACGTCGTGCCCGGAGGCAGCGTCTTGGACGCAAACTCGCCCATCACGCCCATCGTGAAGCCAGTCGTCCCGCCGGCACTGCGCGAGTTCTGTCGAACCGAGCCCGAGGCCGGAGTGCGTGAGCCTGCCCGAGGCGTGCTCTCGCCGTCGCCGATCAGCTGCTTGACCTGCTGGTCAAAGTCCATCGATGGCTTCTCGACAAAGACGTCCTTGAACTGCAGCAAGAAGCCCGTGTCGTACTTGAAATTGCCCTTCTTGTTGACCGCCGGGTTCAGCGCAGGGTTGGGCGACATCACACCCTTGGGGTAGAGGATGCTGGTCGGATCCCGCAGGAACCGCGCCGTCTTGAGCGACTGGAGTGCTGCGCTCGGCTGCGGCGCCTCCACTGACTTGGTGTTGATCGGCGCCAGGTTCAGGGCCGATGGCTTCGTGCGCTGCTGCTTCACCGTGCCCGGTGCCGTCTCCGACGATGTCACCGACGATGCGCCCAGGAGCGTCATGTTGCTCAGCTTGCTCGTCACCGTCTCGGTGCTGGCCTCGGCCGTCTCCTTGCGGTCACCCAGAGTCAGACCGGAGATCTTCTCCGCAAGCACCTCCGCCACGCTCTTGACCCGGACGCCAGCAGCCGCAGCCGCCTCGTTCTCGTGCCGTTGGCGCTCGCGCTCCTCCTCGACCCGCTCCATCTCGCGTTCCTGCTCGCGCAGCTTCCGGTCGTTTTCGGCAGCCGATGCGATCCGATCTGCGTCGGCCTTCTTCTTCTTCTCCTCGTCCAGCTTCTTCTTCTTCACAGCATAAGCAGCCTCCTCGGCCTCGCGCTTGGCCTCAGCCTCCTCCATCTCCCGAATCATCCGCTCTGTCTCGTCCTCTTCGTCGACAACAGGAGCAGCGGCAGGGGCGGCAGCAGGAGCAGCAGGCGCAGCAGGCTCTGCCTTCTTCTCCGGCACAGCCGCAGCCGTCTCAGTCTTCACCACTACAGGGGCCGGGGCCTTCTTCTCCTCGACCGCCTTTGGTGCAGCAGCCGGGGCAGTCTCCTTTGCGGCCACCGGTGCAGTCTTCTTCGGCTCGACAGCAGCGTCCGTCTTCTCTGCGGGTTTGACCGTCTCCTCTGCCTTTGCAGCAGCAGGCTCGACAGATTCAGGAGCCTTCTCGCCCTCGACCTCGGCAGTCTTCCGCACCTGCTCCTTGAACTCATTCCGTAGCTGCTCAGCAGTCTTTGCCGCCGCAGCAGTGCTCTCAGCCCGGCTGTGAGACGGAGTGACCGACTTGGGTGGTGGTGTCGGGGTCGACGCGATGACCGGAGGCGTCTTGGAAACCGGGACATTCGGTCCAGGAGATGCAGGAGCCTTCAGGGCATTGAAATCCTGGATCTCACCCTGTGCGTTCTTGATGATGATGGCAGCACTTTTCCGGGGAATCACAAAAGAAGGTCCGTTGGGAGCACTCTTCGGCACACCTGCGACAGAGGCGCCGACGCCGGGACCGGCAGACACGACCTGGCCCTGGCCGGTGCTAGAGTTCGGCCGCTCCGAGACCTGCGACGAGTTGCGGGACATGGGCTGTGGGCCAGGTGGGGCGTATGGGTTCGGCACGTAGGCTGGCGCGTATGCCGGCCCTGGAGACTGTTGCGGTCCAGGCATGTAGGACACCTGTCCGTAGCCAGCGTAGCCCATCATGCCTTGGTTGTTATACTGACCTGGGTACGGCTGGTACGTCTGTTTTCTCGCAGTTAGCAGGCGCTCGAAGTTGCCACTCGTCGGCGATAGATCATCCAGTACACTGTTGCCGGTCGTAGGCTGATACTGTAGGGGCACTGGCCCCTGCCAGTGCTGAAACGGTGCCGAGGCCTCCATGGCCGAGGCTGCCTCGAACTGCTGTGTCTGGTTGGGCTGCTCTTCACTGGAATCCGGCCAACGCTTGATGGGCCGGCGAGATGCCTTTTTGTTCAAGTCCTGGGGGTAAGCATTGCCGAGCACAGCTTCAGACTCCAGAGCTGGCTGCGAAAACGATCTCTCGCCGCGAATTAGGCCCTTCTTCTTGCCTCCGCCCCTGTGGAAGGACGACTGGCCCTTCCGGCTGGAGTGGTGAAACTTTTTGGGTTGTTGAGACGAAAAAGAAAGTGGAGTATTTACGTTTACTTGCGGCGGGAAGCCGGCCGCTTGCTGGTAAGCGTAGTTGATGTATCCAGGGCTAACACCGGTGTTGGCGGGGATAGCAGTCTGCATCATCGGCGTTCCAGGGTTCGGGACGGCCGGTGCCATAGCCGGGCTTGCACGTGCTGCCTGAGGCGAGTTCTGAACAAAGCCGGGCTGCATGCCGCGGGGCTGGAACTGTGGTGGCATACCGCCACGACCCTGGGATGGGCCACGAGGGTACGGACCACCAGCGGGTGGGTAGCCCATAGACTGGTTGCCAAACTGGTGGCCATTGTTATAGCCACGGCCGCGACCAGCCTGAGGTCCATAGCCGCCTCGGTTGGGGCCAGGGCCGCCATGGTGGCCGTGTCCATGGTTGCCGTGGTTGCCATGGCCGCCGTGGTTGCCAATGTCGCTGTGGATCGAGTGCGTCGAGCCGCGACGGAAGTGTGGCGACTGATTGCCAACGGGCAGGTTGTTCTGGCCCAAGTTGGGTGTGTTGTGCTTCATGTGACGCTATAAGTCATGTTGTCAGCAAGTCTGGTGGTGTTTGTAATAGAGGGGTTACAGCAAAAAAAAAAGTTGTGGGTGAGGAGGGGTGAGGGTGAGGGTGAGGGGGAGGGGGAGGGGGAGGGGGAGGGGAGGGGGGTAAACAAAAAAAGACGTACATCGCCATCACCGCCAAGGCTGCCAAACTTCATGGACGAGCCATCCTGGGAGATAGTGGATGGCGGACGGCCACCACTTGCAGACGGCTGAGGGATGGGAGACGGAGACGGGACAGGCGAGGGTATCCGCTGGTGGCCTGGAATAGGGATAGGCGCAGCAGTGTTCTGAGAAGGAGTGCTGTGAACGACAGCAGGCGATTCGTAGCCGAACTTGGGCATGCCAGCCTTTGGGCCAGCGCCAGCCGGACCTCCATTGGCGACATAGCCGCTGGGGCCCGCGGCACTGATGGTCACAGAGCTCTTTCGGGCGTGGTCGGCAGAGCTGCCGTTGATGACAGCAGGTACAGCAGGCACAATGTGCTTGCTGGTGGCTCCGGAAGCCATGGTGGCGGTGTTGGATTTGTTCGCGGCGTTACCGTTCAGAGGTGACACCGACGAAGATTTGGCATGGTGACCCGGCTGGGTAGGAGCAGACGTAGAGGAGCTGACCACGACAGGAGCAGAGGAGCCCGTCACGATCACCGGCGTCGCAGCGGCCTTGCCAGAAGCACCGACAGCAGAAGCATAGGATGCAGTGGCAGAGGGAGCGGAGGAGTTCGGCGCCGGGACGTTCTGCGCGTTCGCAGCAGAAGTCATAAGGGAAGCTGATGATGTAGCGGAAATCGTATCGGAGCGAGATATCGTGATGGGAGGGTGGAGGCGCAAAGGGTTCGCAAATAATGGCGATAGCCTTCTACGCTTTGTTGCCTGAGAAACCCGAATAAAAAAGAGGTCCCAACTAAGAGGTCTCGAGTCCAAATCCAACTAGCGGGTCTGGTATTTGAGGATGATGGAGGAAGCGGTGATAGAGGACCAGAAACAGAATACAGAGGTATCCTGTTTGTAGCTGCCTTTTTTTCGTCACAGGGTATGTCCGTAGAGTCGGGGAGGCGATGGCCAACTCGAGTCCGTTTGCGCGAGAACAACAGGATAAAACAGGTCGACGGCAACGAGGGTTGTCGAAGCAGGTTCCGCGTCAGAGTGAATGAGTGGATGTCGCGTTGACGATGGAGAACAGTGCAGTCCTGATCCCTCTTCCAACTGCGCACAAAGTTGCGCAGCAAACGAAGAAGAGAAAATTCGTAATTAAATAGGCAGCACGACGAAGACGTCCTGGGTGCCTTATCCCTCACACGACTCTAGAGAGTGCTGTGTGGTGTAAAACGAAAAGGAGATATCACAGCGGATCCAGAGGACTGACCTAAGAATCTTCCTGTGACACTTTTTCGGAGGGGGGAGGTGAGGTTGTGATGAATTTCACTTGATGTGAAGGGTAGAGGGAAAAGGGAGAAAAAAAAAGGCGAGAGGAGGAACAGAGAGGGAAACCAAAAAAATTTAGAAGGAGGCGAGGACCCACCCAACCAAGTCGCTGATAGCGCGTGCGGGTGAACAGGGCAACTTTTTTTTTTTTCGCTGAATCACTGAGACGGTAGGTACCCATTTCTCGCGCACCAAATGCACGGCCCGCCCATAGCAACCAGGATAATTCGCTGCTCTTGTGTCCTATAGGCCACTTGTGGGTTCATTGACGAGTACAAATGATGTGTAAATGACCTGCAAACGGGCGGACTTACGGAGTAAGCAGGGCTTTGAATACCTAATGCCTTTTAGGTTGCCAGCTTCTCTACTCCGTAATCTGCGAGCTATTTACGGGTACTTGAAATAAAATTACGTGCTTCTCCTCGTACAGAGCCCGTGTCGGGCTGTCATTGCAGGCATACGAACACTCGATGGCATACGAGTACGCAGTGTCGCTTGCATCTTGCGTGGAGCGCGCAGGGTGAGTGCGTGCAAGCTGCCCGGCAGATATGCGACTCACATGCGAACAATGTATACGGACATATCGTACGTACGAGTGTCCAAGGACGTGCACACACCGGTGTACGTCAGCGAAGAGTGCCATATATAATGTTGCGCGCTGCAACGTGCGTCATTACATAATGTCCAGGTGAGGCAAGTGGGATATGCTTGATACAGAAAAGTATTATCGTTGGCCTGTGCGATACGAAGAGGGGTGATAAACAATGAGAAAATAAAGATAATAAAATTGGAAACCCAAAAATCCTCCGTACGGGGAGTACTTGGGAAAGAAGTCGAGGAAAAGTGGACAGACCAGGTGGAGCCACCGTTCGTCATTATGGAGCAGTGGTGTCCTAAAATATCTGATATCTGCCTAACTACCTCGCGGAGCAGTCAGAGGATGCACTTAAGCGGTCGTCAGAGACGACATGTCGCTGGTTCCGTAGCGCAGTGGCACAGAAGGCCGGTAGAAGAGAACCGAACGAAGTCAGAGAAGTGGCGAACCGCGTCTGGCTTTTCAAGATACTCCCGTACGAGTACGGTACGAGTTTGGTGTAGTATAGCACGTACTCGTATGTACTAGTAGATCGTACTTTGGAGACTGTGCGTCTAATATAAGAGCAGTAGGAATACATCCCGGTATTGGTAGCAGTGAGTACTCCGTACGTCGTAATTACGCCGTGTTAGGGAATTAAATAGAGCGACAAGACCACGTGACTTATATGGCGGTCACAATAGGCAAAATGGGATTGCGTTCTTACGTCGTAGTGCCCTAAATGTTATTAGATAAGCGCCCTGCACATAAGTTTAATAACCACAGCGTTGACAATACTATGCAATCACGTGTTGCGACACGTGACCTATCATATACTCGTACCTGTTCCAGCAAAGGGATAGATAACCTCGCTCTTTGCGGACAACCTTTCCGCTCTACAGACAGATTTCTAGTCAAAAGGCTACGACGTAACGGTTGTACTCCGTAATACCTCCGTATTGCGACAGACACAACGCTGACAAGCAGGAAACCGTTGCTGAGGCTGATCTCATAAAAGCATTATCGACACGGTGCCCCTAGGCCACGAACCAGCTAGCCGTAGCAGCACTCCTCGAGTGGCAATGTCAAACGCACAGGGCTATATAGATGCTGCTCACAGTCTGCTTTTCATTCACGTAGCTCCGCACGTGGACAGCAATGAGATGGGGGGGCCGCGCTAGCGGATGGTAAGTCGCCGACAGGCTGTCGGCGACAGCACAACGTTGGAACCGGTTGGAACCACCGACCAGGAAGGGAGGAGGGGAGTGGCGTGTAAGACACAAAACGGCTAGGCCCGGATACACCTGGTCGAGCCTGGAAGCTGGAAATACGACGTGCTCCGTAGGCCCGGTCAGGCCTTATCGAACCAACAGCCATGCCAAGGTTGACAGGTAGTCACACCCTGCAAAACATCGAATAAAGGTTGAAGATCAATTAAGGCAAGGCGGAACACACGTCGCTCAGGGTATGTGCACACCCCGCGATCGCAGCAGAACCAGCAACCTGGTTGGATGAGTGTTGCAACGCTCACGTGACTTGGCTGAAGCAACTCGAGGTTGTGATCGACAGACAGTGGGGCCCCTAAACATTGGGACGGGAGACAGCAGCGAACACGAAGTGGTTTATGGGGTAGAATAAGATACTTAATCTGCTCCGTCTAGACGTAGGAAGAGGCAAAGGGATACAAGTGAAGAAAAACCAAATCATGACCCTCCGAAGCAGGGAAAAGGCGACCAGAAAGGAGCACAAAGAGTGGTGCCAATGCGACTAAATGGGCCGTAAGACAACAATAAGAGCAATTCGGTCAGTGCCCTAGCGCCGACTATCCGTACATGGTATCCCACAAAGCATCGATTGTGGGGAGGAGCAAGATATGTACGCTGTACGGGCGATGCTGCTCACTTGCCAATTGGTTCGCTAGCGTGGCCAGCGTGCAACCCACCCAAGCAAAGGGGGTGGAAATACTCCCGGCTTCTCTTCTCGCTTTCCATTCCACTCCGTCTGAATGGCCCCCTACTCCGTAAATGATCTGCTACTAAAAAGCGATTCAGCCGCCAATCCAGAAAGGACGAACCACACGGACGCACGCACCGCTTCGCACACATACTCACATCGCACATTCGCACACGGCTCCCAACTCTACATATAGCACGTCTGCCCCGCCGGATGCAGAGC
The DNA here is from genome assembly GCF_000143105.1 of Grosmannia clavigera kw1407. NCBI lineage: Eukaryota > Fungi > Ascomycota > Sordariomycetes > Ophiostomatales > Ophiostomataceae > Leptographium > Leptographium clavigerum. The sequence goes on along the minus strand of NW_014040797.1, from coordinate 1,093,886 downwards.
CCTCGAGAGGAGACGCAACGCGGCCGGTGAGGCATCCGAAGCAAATGGTAGCCGCGTTCGCATCCAAGTGAAGGGAACCGCAATGGTCGGTGTTCCAGGACGATCAAAGGCTTGCGCGACCTGCCGCCGCCGGAAGAAAGGCGTGAGTTTCCCAATGTGCAATTATTCCCATTGTTCTCTATCGTGCCCCCCTGTCTTCCCCCCCCCTTAAAACCTGTATCGACAACTGCTCCGTCGATGTGGAGAGAAAGGCATGCCCGCTACCAGGGGCAAGCAACCGCGCGTTCCATGCACAGTCGGCAGTCTGCAGCCTTAGTTTATCGTCGTTGGACATCGGCCGGTTTGCCGGTTCGTCGAAAGGCCGTATAGACAGGACTGGCTTGTCGAGTCAGATTCGCACACTCCTCTTTTTCACTTTGTTGCTTTTTCTACCGTCACGTCGTCCACCTCCTAGTCTTTGCCCCTCTCCCACATCCATCTTTATCGCTCCGTCTGTCCGCCCCTCATCCCCCTCATCGGCCTTTCCGCTCCTCTTTCGGCCAGCCGAAGCAGCCTAGCTCACTGACACAAACATCCAGTGCGATCTCAAGCGGCCGTCATGTACGCAATGCCGGCGAGCCGGCCTCGAGTGTGGCGGATACGAGCGTGGACGCATCTTTGTACATTCGACGCATAACCATCCCCTTCGCTTCTCGCGCGAGAGAACCTCGACGCCCGGCTGCAGCAGCAGCAGCGACGGTGTCGACGATGTCCTGGCTGCCTCGATCGCTGCCACCACCGCCGCCATCCAGGCAGACAAAGGAGCGTACCGCAGAACCAGCACCAGCCCCGGCACCATCTCCAGCTACAGCAGCAGTCCGGTGCGGCGGCCGGCAGACTACCGCATTGTGCCGGTATGCTTCGGTACCGGCCAGGTCCAGCTGACGGCAGAACCGCGCTCCGACAGCGCTCTGCTCGGCTCGGCTCGTGAGGAGAACATGCTGGCCACCTTCTGGCAGTCCTACCTGCCCAACAGCACGCGCTTCTCCAGGCAAGCGGCCGGCTATGCCAGTGGCGGCTGGACCAACGTCGTCCAAGCACTCTACCGCAAGGACCACGTCCTACACTACAGTCTCATGGCCAACTGCTTTTCTGCCATGTCCCGCATCACCGGCTCCCGCGCCATGGCCGAGCAGAGTCTCCGCGCCCACGGTCGTGCCCTTCACCAGCTGCGCCTCGCCCTCAACCAGCCGCAAAAGGCTCGCAGCGATACTGTCTTCTCGGCGCTGCGCCTCATGATTGTCTTTTCGGTGCGTTCATCCCTTGCTTCTGGGCTCTCACGCTAATTTCGCTTACTAATCATGCGTTCAGATGTTCTTCCCCGATCGCTACGAGGGAGACCGGACAGCCCGCGTCGTCGGCTGGAGGGAGCACAACCTCGGTGTGCTTGCACTGCTCCAGGCCCGTGGACCAGAAGCCCACGTCATGGGAGACGGTCACCAAATGTTTGTCGACTGTCGTCTACCTCTAGTATGTCTCGCCCGGAAGAGCCTTCCCCCCTTTCTTTGAGCAATGCTGACAACTAACCTTGCTCAGATCATCGCTGCTATTCGCAGCCGCAAGAAGACGGTCCTCAACAGCCAGCCATGGATGACGATCCCGTGGCGGGAGATCCCCAAGACGCCCAAGGACCAGCTGATGGACATCATGGCGGGCATCCCCGGTGTCCTCGAGGACGTCGACGGGCTCGCCGGAGTCTGACCGAGAGCAAGGTCCGCGAGGCGTCCCGCCGCAAGATTGTCAACGCTTGCTGGATTTATGACCGGCAATTGGTCCAGTGGTACGATGAAAACGTGCCGATTGAGCGCATGCAGGCCCTTGAGAAGAGCAGGTCTGACGGCCCGGTGTCGACCGAGGACCTGTCCATCATCTACAGTATGATCACATTTTATACTGCCCGCTTGCTGCTATCCATTTCCATGCGCGTCCTCGCCGTCCCCGACCTGCCACCCCGCGCGAACCTGGTCCTTTGCGTCCGCATGATCGGCCGCTACCTCCGCTACTTCTTCCACCCCAGCACCGGCCAGTACGGCCTCGAGATGATCGCCTTCCCGTTCGGCATCTGCCTCCAGACACTCTACTCCAACCCTCACAACACGGACAACTGTGAAGAGGAAAAGGCCGTCTTCCGGGAGCTCGCCGAGACCGACCGTGGCCACGAGATCATGGAGTTTGTCGGCACCATGCTCAAGACCTTTCCTGTATAATGTGTGTGTCCTATACAGCCATAAGCCGTGGTACCTTCTCTCTCTCTCCTTTTCTCTTCCTCCATCTCCCCCCCCTCTCTCCCCCCCCCCCCCCCCCCCCTCGTATCTGCTTCTCTCTCGTCACCTCTGTATGCCTTTCCACACACATATTACTCTTTTCTCACGCTTCCCCTCCCCACTCTGTCATCTACGACTTTACGGAATATCTTAGACGGTCACGGTATCCGCATACCACGGCAAAGGAGGAAAACACACGCGATGCACCCCGCATCCACCATACCATCACACACAACGACAGGGGTATCAAGGGCGAGTGATCTCACCGACACGCGGCGTTTTTTCGGAGACAGCTCATCTCGGTCCATGGCGTCCCTTGCTAGGTTTTCTGGCGTTTTCTGTCCTTGTGCTGCACACTCTTGTCTTGCAATTCCTATTATACTCGTCTTACTCGTTCTTATTTCCCGATTGTTTTGTTTGACTCTACTTTAGGTCTTTTGATTCTTTTTGCGTGGTCAATTGCATCTGATTTGGCCCAGTTCGGCTTAGGTCATTGTTTCCATATCCGATGGAGATTACGGGGTTTTTATGTCATGGTAACCACTATTTCGGACAGACTTGAGTTGTTTCCTCTTTCTCATGTTTGTCTCTCTTTAGCAACACTGGGGTGTGGCAGGGCAATACCGTGATGCAGTGGGGATGTGTTACGGATGTTTAATGCCTCGTTAGTTTCTGGTAACATAATGCGGCCGGTGCTTCTGACACTCGTATAGGCTGTTTCTAGGACAAACTTGTGTAGTGAAATTAGTTCACTACACAGCAACTGTGTTCTAATGAGAAGAAAGTGGTAGTTCGGCGTCAATTCATTCAAGGCCTCTACTTTCTGGTTTAAAGATAATGCCTTACTGCATTTCAAAACACCAGGCCTTCCCAGGTTCATTAATTGACGCCTGATTTGTCCGAGCCATATAGGCAGCAATTTGCCCAAACCCACCCTTGTTACTTCTCGTCCTTCGGCCTAGTTCTGTTCAGGGCTACTTTTTGAATCGGTGCTTATCCTTCCCAGAAGAGCGTTTATTGAGTCCGTTGAGAGACGCCTCTGTTTATGCATGATATTTCTCCGGTGAAAGATAGTGTTTGTAGCAATGGGGTTTGTATAGCGCATTCTCAGCAACATTGCACGAGAATAGTGAGGCCCTGGGCAATTCAGTTGCTGTGCTGCGGTCGGCCAGATGCCACAGCTGTCCGGACGTGGCCCCTTTATCGCTTGACGTTTCTACGGTTGCAGATGTTGCCCAGTCGGCTGTGCTTGGTGCTCTCCCGACAGCCGGTCCTGTTGCTTCTGCTTCTGGTGCTGTTCGCGGATATTGTAGAATATGAGACCTTCTGGAGGCGTGGTGTTCTTGGTCGGGTGAAACTCTTGTTGCAGCAGAAGCTCATTGTTTTCCTCAGCCTGGTCCCGCGCTGCTGTGTAAAGGTTCTCGTTGTTGGGTTCCTCTTTCTTCAATTGTTCCAACCAGGTCTCGATCTGGCGTTTCGACTCTTCAGCCGGGACACCAATGACACGGCAATCATGACCGCGATAACGTTCCAGGCGATCCAGAGAGTGTTTGCAGCTGTCACAGATAAGCGTGAAAGGGCCAAGATCATGGGCGGCTTTCGCAGCTATTTCGCATACATCCCCGGTCTTTTGAGCGGGGGTGCAGAGGTCGTAGTGGTGGAAAGATATGGCACGGTTGAGCCGGCATACTCTGCACTTAGCATTGAAGCCTATTGCTTGGCACATGCCTGAAACTGTCCTCTTCTGAGGTCCAGAGTCTCTTTTTGTCGTATAGTAGCTTAAGGAATGGGTGACAGTAGAGGTGAGCTTGATCGCGATGTTGTGCGCGTGCTCCGGCTTTCAATAATATATGCAGAACAAAAAATGATTAAGTTGACGGTATGCTATTTATATGGTGCGAGCTGGACAGACCCAGTAAAGCTATTTGCGAACGTCTATGCCATGTCGCAGAAGTCTGGAATGACTAGACCTTCTGGTAGGTGACGCGAGAAGTCTATCTCGTAAACCAACGTATTCATAGCAGTCTTCCGCTTTTGGAAGCTGCAGCTCATGACGGCGCTTGCCGACAATTGTCGACATACTTATCGGGCTTGTCACTCGAATGGGTTTCGCATAATCGAACAGGTTCTTGTTTCGCTTCCGTGCAACTACATCGTCGAGAGGCATTCCTGAAGCCTAGCTGCTTCTCTTTCAAGGACAGGGATAGATACTTGTGTGCGATCTATTAGCTCAAGATAAGGAATGCCTCCGTAAACTGCACCACAGAAAAGAAGGGAAAAACAGGATATACAGCCAAACGATCAAGATAAATTGTGTATCAAAACAAATCCATATTTCTACCGCATCATGAGCAAGTGCACCAAGAGAGAAAGAAGCAAACGAGAGAATAGAAGCTTCCTCGCCGTCTTAAAACTTCCACTCGTCGCGGCCCAGACGCACAATATCCTTGGCCTCCAGCACCCAGTGCGGCGACGGCGCCTTGCCTTGAGAGGCCAGAAGTGCGGCGTGTGCGGTGGCCCGCGCGATGACATCGGCCTCCTGGCCCAGAGAATCTTGCACGCCGGTGGAGATCCAGCGGCCAAAGCCGCGCACGATGCCTGCCAGGGCATCGCCGCCGGTGTGCTCGCGGCCCTTTTCGCGCGAGCCCATGATGATACCGGGGTGAATGATGATGGTCTGGGCGAAGCCGAGCTCCTTGATCGTGTCCTCGACGCCGTTCTTCATGCTGGCATACGGGCTGTTGCGTATGAGAGGGGCGCGGGTGCCGGCGCTGGACACGAAGATGAACGTGGTGGCGCCAGCGGCCTTGGCGGCGCGGGCAATGTCGACGTTGAGGTCGTGGTCAATCTTCCACTGATTAGCGAGGCCGCCAGCTTGAGCCCGCGTGGTGCCGAGGGCCGAGAAGACCAGAGACGGGAAGGTCGATTTGGAAGCCTCGTCCTTGTTGCCCAGAGCCTGCAACCGGTCCACCCACTTTGCCGTTTCCGGCTCAACGATCGCGTCGAGCTTCTTGGCATCTGAAGACGCGGCCTGGACGGGGACGCGGCGAGTGATCGTGTGGACGAGACCAAAACCGTCCAGGGCGAGAAGAGCCGTCAGCAGATGTCCGCCGACAAGACCGGTGGCGCCGAAGAAGGCTGAGGAGGGAGCGGCGGCCATGATTGTTTTCAGAGTGTATGAGCAATGTTTCGTCTAAGAATAGGCGTGGTTGGTCTGCCAATGTCGGGAGAGGCAGGCTTTTGTGCTGCGAGCTGCAGACGACTTAATTCCGGCAGGTGATGGAATCAAAAAGCTTGATGACGAACCTTTGACAGCCTGCAATGCTGCTGTAAGCATCTTTTTAGAGTGGGGCATACATGTGATACGGGCACTTTTGCAGTGGTTGAGGCGGGGCTTCGCTGCGTCGACATGCGAGCTGCCTGGCCATTGGCGCTAAAGAGCAGGAAAGCCGTTTGTCGAAATCGGGACGCTGCCCTTTCTCCTGCGGACTCTTGAGCTTTTGGCTGCAGCAGCGACGGTGTCTCCTACCGCAGTCCACCATGGCTACGCAATACGAAGGTGTGTGTGTTGTCTGTGTATCTTTGCTCTGCGGCAATGGCGTTTCTCTGTTCTTCTGTTCTTTGGTTGCAACTGACGGATGGGCCATGCAGTTGAGCACAACATCAAGACGGCCGGCGGACCGCGGCGGCGTCGGCAAGTGGACATGGCGACGTTCACGGCGCATCTGAACAACGTGTCGACCAGCGAGAACACGGCGGCGCACACCCACAACAACCCGCACGCGACAGCGACGCCGGTCGACGTGGCGGCGGTCTACCGGCTGGTGCAGGACCAGATGCTGACGCTGTTGCCGGACGCGCCCAATGCGGCCAACCGGGATTTGCTCGAGCAACTGGCGATGCAGCTGGAGCAGCAGATTGCCGATCCGCCGCGTGAGATCGCGGGCGTGTCGCAGGCATATGTGGACGCGCTGGACCGGGTATCGCGGCGGCGGTTGGGCCACGACGAGACATGTCCGATCTGCGTAGAGCGCTATCTCGACGACGAGTACGCGCTGGTGGTGGAGCTGCCGTGCCACGCAAGCCACCGGTTCGATCTCGAGTGCGTGGGCCCGTGGCTGCTGGCCAAGGGCAGCTGTCCGCTGTGCCGGACAGACCTGACGAAGAAAAAGGAGACGGTGGTGGCAAAGGACGACGAGGACGAGGACGAGGACGACGTCGGGGGGATGTTTGGCTGAGCAGGTACAATTAGAGCCTGGGTGGCCCTGTGGAGAGGGTGGCGGGGATCTGAGTTATGAGTACATGATGCACTATCACACAATTGCGGTATTGCGCTATCTCTGGAGTGCCTGCCATGTACGAATATCTACGATACGTGGAGAGACTTTCTCGCAGCGCCGTCTCGATGCAGATATTTACTGTGGCTTTTTTCTTGCTAGCCTCATCAAGATGTCTCTGTTTCCAGCTTAAAAAACAAATTCCACGTGGCGCTGCCGCCCAGCTGCCGAGGTGTGTTCCAGAACACGAAAGAAGGGGTTTTCCGGTTGTGCCCCTGCCGGTAAGAGACATTTGCATTGTCGCCAGAGTACTCCGTAAGGAGTGCAGCCGAAAATAGATTCGCAAGAGTCAATGTCATGCAGGAGAGGTGCATATATGGAGCAACTCACATTCCTGTTTGGTGGTACGAGCGGCATACGAGCTCGGCTACATAGTACGAGCATTCATCTTGCAAGAAAGACTGGGCAACTGGTCATACATAGCCTCGCTCGCAACAGGAACCGCTTTCCCCTGGCTCCTGCGTCTCTACGACGTACCCAAGGACAAGTACGGAATATTCGTATACATTACCATGTAACCTACGGAGTAGGACCTGCTTACATAGTAAGCCAAGCCGGGAAATATAGTTTCGCGCGTTGGACCGCGAGATCTGGACATGTGCGATTCTTTCACACGTGGTAGCGAGCAGGGGGTTGTCCGGGCTAGAGGCGCCGGGCTTTTGCTGTTGGCACGCGCAGCGCGACGAAACACCCAGCCAGACCCCTTAAGAAGCCAGAGTGGGCCCTGCTTCTCGGGGACTCCGTTCGCCTACGGATGCACTACTCCGTACTCCGTCGCTACTCTGTACTATCGTGTACTTGCGCATACATAGTGTATAAGGTGCCCGTACACGGAAAGGGCGGAGAGTCGCAGGCGATGAGGCTGCATCGGCCAGCGGAAAAGGTCTCCTACGCGTACTCCGTGTGTGCCCGTATTAGCCTGGTGCGAAACCTTTTGTTCCGTCTCGGCCTCTCTCGGGTAAGGCGAGACCAGACTTGGCAGCACGATATTTGATGGCCAGTTGGCTACCCAGCGAGCCAGCGAGCCAACGAATCAGCAAGTGAGCAATGAGAAAATGAGCAGAACCAGCCGGCCAGCGAACCAGGATTTCAGCCCCAAATGGCATGATTCTAGACGGCTTCTGCAGCTTCTCCGTACTCCGCAGACAAATCCGCTCACATGGCAGAAGGCCCCTTTGCCACAGGTGTGCACACCGCTGAGCCCTAGCCTGACTCGGCATCCCCTAAATAGGGGGCGTTGCGTGCTTCTTCTCTTCTGCCGCATTAGGCAAGCCGGGCCAGCCAACGAGAAGGAGAAGGAGAACTCGCTGGACCCGCTACTGTGCACACCGTGCCAGCCATGACACGCGCGTCCTTGCCATGTGCGCCGCAGCGTGCTTGCTGCTTTGCTGGCCGCTAATTCACAGTCTGCAGGAACGCACGCACCCCTCCCCACAACACCTCCTATTACCACGTTTTCTACAGTTCCGCCGCAGGTCGCACCCGCCTCCTGCGCCAGATACACGCCAGTCACTCCCAAGATTTCTTCGCCTTCTTCCCGCTAAACGCTGCTTGACCATTATTCGTCACCCACTCCGTACCGTGGCAATTTGCTTCTGCTCCAATCCTGCAGCCCTATTTCCCTGGCTCAATTCCTTCTTTGTTTTCTAGCCTTCTTTCCCTAAGATTGGTTTGTCTAAGCCGCTGCCGGAACATTGCGAAACGACGAGGCCAAGACACTTGCCACCCCGTTTTAGCGACAGCTAGAGTGATTTTCCCCAAATGTTTCACGTCGCATACCACCTACAACACAACTGGGTGGAGCCTTCTCAATCATAGTGGTGACGCCCTTCGGCGGTGGGTTGTCTCTTATTTTTTCTCTACGGAGTATTGACGGCGTCACCCGTGAAATGATAAGCAATTGCACCTGTTTTCGGGGTGGCTGCATGCACGCCAACACGTCCAGCGCACGTAGCCTTTCATGAAACTGAGGGGGATGGACTCTTAGAGTTAGGACGCTTTTCAGCCCACCATAGCCAAAGGCAGTCAATCAAGTAGGGGCGATTTGTTTAATGAAGCAGCCGCCTGCAAGATGATTGTACGAGGAACACGTCGTAGGTGAAAGATATAAGGAATTAACACGGCTACTTTTTGTGTGCCATCAACAAAGCTCTATTTCTTGGCTCCATTTTCGTTCCATTGACCCACAGAGAAGGCGCCCCTCTGTCGCGCCCTGCCCCCCTTTTCTTCCCTAATTCGGACGATCGCCCCGGCATTCATTTCTCTCTGCTGTCTCTGTCCGATCTCCTGTCTTCCATCTTTTTCTTCGTCATTGCTCCGTACATACATAGTACGAGTACGAGGAAGGGCCCCCTGTTCTTACATTGCCAGTTACACCGACTTGCTTCGACCCGCCATACCGCCCCTCCTGCCGCGACCGCAAATCTGCAGGGAAACCGATCGCCACTACCTGGCAGCCGCTTTACCGCCCCTATTCACCATTCTCCGACCACAAGCTGTCCTTCTCCCGGTACTGCCGCAGATCTCGTGCCACGCCGCACACGTTCCACTGTCCAGATCACACGGCCGATCAGAGAGTCAAACACATATCTAGCCAAAAACGAGACAGACGACACGTGAGCGAGCGACGACCAGAGCCCTGGCCGATCCGACAATGTCTGCGTCCTGATCTCGACGAATTCGCAACAGCATCGTCTAAACCCTATCTCTGCTTTTTTTCACGCATACCTGTCCCCACCGCTGCCTCCCCGAAGCGGCCATGGGCAACGGCCAAGGAAAACTCTCCGATGTCACCGGCGAAGGTGAGAATGCTGGAGGTGTCGGGTGCATGAGAGGCATATACGACGCGGAAACATGGGCTAACGTGGCTTGGAACTGGCAGTAAATTTGAATCACTTCCGCCTTCTCCGGGTCGTCGGTCGCGGTGCCTTCGGCAAGGTACGCATCGTCGAGCGGAAAGACACCGGACTTTCCTTTGCTCTAAAGTATATACGGAAAGATGAAGGTGCGGCCAAGTCCTAGATATGAAAGAACGGTGGCACGATAATGGGCAGACAGGCCAGAAGCTGACGCCGCTCCTCGTTTTATAGTCGTTCGCTCAGAAAGCGTCCGGAACATCATCCGTGAGCGTCGTATGCTCGAGCATGTGAACCACCCCTTCATCTGCAACCTGCGGTACAGCTTCCAGGACATTGAGTACATGTGCGTGCCAAAAATGCCAAAACTCCCACCCAGCAGCTTCTGCGTTCCTTGACAGACAACTGACAGGCAGCGACCAGGTATCTTGTTGTCGATCTCATGAGCGGCGGCGACTTGCGTTTCCATATTTCCCGAAAGACCTTTACCGAGGATGCTGTGCGCTTTTGGATCGCCGAGCTGGGTTGCGCTCTGCGTTATGTCCACCGCCAGGGCATCATCCACCGCGACGTCAAGCCGGACAACGTTCTCCTCGATGCTGACGGCCATGTCCACCTTACCGACTTTGTACGCCAGTCCCTCAAGCTGTGTCCCTAGGGCCTTCTCTCTACCGTACTGACACTATACTCCAGAATGTTGCGTCCGACATTGTTCCTGGCCGGGTGATGACCAGCAAGTCCGGTACTCTCGCCTATCTTGCTCCAGAAGTGTACTCTGGACGTGGATACGACATCCGTGCCGACTGGTGGTCACTAGGCGTCTTGTTCTACGAGTGCATTTACAACAAGGTAAGTCTGGCCAGTCCCTAGCAACGGCGAACGGGTCCTTACTCTTCTTAGCGCCCGTTCGAAGGCACCTCTGAATCGTCACTGGGCAATGTTGTTCAAGCCGCCAATCCCAGATTTCCCATTACTTCGCCACCTGTCACCCTTCCCTGCCTCTATGCCATACGAAGTGCCCTGAGTCTGGACCCGTCCAATCGCCTCGGCAATACTTGGGATAGTTTTATATACCATGATTTTTTTGCCATGATCGACTTCGAGGCTTTGGAACGAAAGGAAATCGAGCCTGTCTTCATCCCGTCGGCTGACAAGACGAACTTCGATGCGACATACGACCTGGAGGAATTGCTCTTGGAGGAGGCACCTTTGGAGGCCCGTGCCCGTCGCCAGAAGCCGCGCGAGCGCCTAAAAGACGATGCCACCGATAAGGAGATCCGAGAGGACGAGCTGTACCGCATGATTGATCGAGACTTCCGGCCATTTGACTACACTGTGGCCGCTTACAAGAAGTAGGCACTTCTGCTCTCTAGTCGTCTTTCCTCGCTTGATGTAACTCGACTAACCCCATCCTTCTGCAGGTTGACTGAACAGGCGGCGGCACAGCAGAACGGTCAGCAGAACGGCCCATTCGCCGGAAATGGGTCTTCTGCATCCACGCCGCAACCGCAAGCCATCACGACCGACCAAGCGTTGCCAGCGACTCGGATCGGCGGGATCGCAGATGGAGACACCTCGGGTGCGAGTGTCGCCTCGACATCCCCGCCGATCAGATCAGGGGCTGATCGTGATGGCCAGTCCATCAGCAGCCAGCAGCCGCGACGACAGCCGGGTGCTCCGCCAGGACGCCCGCCTCCAGTGCCGCCACCGCTTGCACCCTACGCAAATCCATACACGAACTCGGCTCGCAACAGCAACTACCGCCCCCTACGCAATCTGGGCTCCGTCTCTGTGCCAAACGGCAGCGTCGTCCTAGGCAGCCCGACAGGCGGCGTGCAGGTCCGCTTAGATGGGCACAACACCGTTGGTAGCTCCTGGTCGGAGTTGGCCCGGCAGGATGCGACACTTCCCACCGATGCCGCGGCCGGCGGCCTGCTAGGTGTCGATGATGGTAGCGGGGGCAAAGCTGATGGAAGCTCCAGCAGCGGCGGCGTGTTCGGATTTTTGAGCCGCAAGAAGGGCCGTGGGAATAGCCCCAAGCCAAAAGAGCGCGGCGTACTGGGCAAGGAGGGAGCCCGCGTGGTGATTGGATAAGAGGTCAGAGGGCCTGATAAAAGGAAAAGACTGAAGTCGACTGTCTCTTCTGCTATAGAGCGCTCTGTCTGTGTGTTCTGTGGCCAACAAGACGGCGGCCATTAGGAACGAGCCACGGCCGATAGCTCCTTACGGAAAGTTACATATCTTGGCCAGGATCGTCCGGTATCTTCAACAGCAATACGAGGTTTGCGTTGAAGTGAAGGCAGTTTGAAGACTGAAAGCCGTCACATAATAATTCTCAGGAGATGAGAGCGATGTGTTTTTATGTTTCGATTTGGTTTTGCTTTTTCTGGATGTATTTTTTGTGTCTTTTGTTATGTTTTTGTTCTCTTGTTCCCCTCACGAGTTCTGCTGTTTGTTCATTTTTGCTTCATTTTGCTTTCCTCTACTACGCATTGTATTTCAGTCAACCGGCATACGTACATAGCATGACCATGAGGAAGGGCGACACACACACACACATACACAAACAGCATGAGATGGGGTAGGACAATGATGTGATACCCTTCGAATTTACCGACTTTTTTTCCGACAGCTGGTTTGCAGTGCATAGATACGATCAGACAGTACGATACATCTCATTGCTGTTAGGTAGAACCTAGGAAATAGAAATTGGCTGACCGAGAAAATAAGCAAGCATAGCCAGCATAACAAGAAGGGTGGAACATGATAAAAGTCGTCAAAAACAGCCCTGTTGTAGGCAAATAGAGGAGATTTGTAAGACACACAAACAAGAGGTTGAATGGTATATAAAAGCAGGTGCAGCGACAACGCCCCTTCTCTCGCATATGCTCCGCCGAAGCGCTCATCAGGGAGGATCTTCTTAACTGGCTGAGCACCTATCAAAACCCCGTCGTCCCTAGAGTTCACTCTTTGAAATATAGCCAACACTAGCAGCAAATAAAAGCAGCATATACCATTCTTTCCACCCGTGACGGAAACGCCATCAAGCCGTGTTGTAATTCAAATAAAGCCAATGACACCCTGAGCCGCCCAAAAAACAGTGGATCTGAACGTGACTATCCCAGGTTTGGCCTCCGTATAATTTTGGTATTTGGTCTCGAATCTTTTTTTGGTACAAAAGGATAGAATCAGCGTCGGTGGTCGTCGCGCATGCGCGGAGATCGTCGTGCCATCGTACAAGCTAGCCTCCTCGTAAGGATAAGCTCAATGCATTGAAGCCGCGAGATTCTGCACGCAGGCATCATCGCCGTCTTTGTTGCCGAGATACTTATTCATGACAGCCTTGAAGTCCGTCTCGTCAACGACAGCACCAGAGCCAGAGCACTTGGCCTTTTTCTGCAGATCAGAACATAGACCATCCAGATCAAAGTCCCCGTTCTGAACCTTGGGACATGTTTGGAGCCGCTCCCTATATTGGTGGTAAGCAAACACGTTTACGATAGGGAGAGTATTCCTTTTTTTCGTTAATGCTCAGTACTACATACCATATTGTGTTGCACGTGAGTAGAGTTCCATGAGGGGTAGTTTGGCCGGCCGGCAGCTTGCCATTGAGAGAGGACGAGGAAAACTCGCTCCTCCCTTCGCAGCATCGATTTCAGCAATTATATCCGGCTTGTGGGGCACAACAGGGCTTGGGGCTATGTTGAAGGGGGTGACAAAGTCAATGTCAAGCGCATCGTTGAAGAAACTATCATCGAAGCCGCCATTGGAGAGAATGTTCTCCTGCGACTCGCGGTAATCGCCGAAGAGCTGCGGGTCGAAGCGGAACCCGTTCTGGGGGCCAGACCAGGCAATGTCGTTGATATTGACACCACCAAACTGCGAATGGTCTTGGACGCCATTCGAGCCCGTCAGCGCAGTCAGCTGTTCTTCCCCGATGGTCGTCAACATTTCAAGAGGCTTGGAAGCAGACGGAGACTGATTAAAGGGCTCTGGCGACGTTCCACACGATGAGCTTGGGGCAGTGTTGCTGTTGGAGGAAGCCGAAGGAGAGCTTGTAGCGCCTGAATCCAGGCTTGACCTCGCCGCAGTCGCGATGCTGCTGTTAGGGAGAGGTGGCGTGAAGGCATTGGACAGCTTAGACAAGTCATCTTTGGTCGTCTTCGCTGGACTGATACGAGACGTGTCCTGAGGACTGGTTTGGTTGCTGGAAAAAGCGCCAACACTAGTCGTCGACCCATCCAGAGCCGGGGATGAGATGTCCATCGTCGACGACCGATATGTGGAAGCAGCGGCGACAGCGGTCGGGCTGCTCTGGCTGTTGCTTCGTGCGGCTGCTGTTGCTGTAGCTGTTGAGCCGTTCGAAGGCCCTGGTAGTTGTCCAAACTTTGGAAACTCAAATTGAAAGTTGACATCGTTAATGTTGCTGAAGATTTTGTTTCCAAATTGTTGATGCCCAGATCCGAGAAAGCCACCCCGGGAGGAGCCGACAATGGCAAGGCGCTTCTTGTACTCATTCAGCTGGACACTCATCTTCTCCACCTTTGATCGGAGCAGACTGTTCTCGCTGCTTGTGATCGCCGAGGTCCGCTCCAGCTCCTCAACCTTTAACTCGAGATCCCTTACATGCTTCTCCTTCCGCTCGCGGAAGGCTCGCTGGGCAGCTCGGTTTTGCGCTTTGCGCTTCTGTAAGCCGATAGCCATGTCAGTCAGTCATGTTGCACCACTGTAACACGGACAATCGATTGCTTTACGCACCGAGCTTGGCTCTGACGTAAGCGGCTTGCGGCCAGGCTTCTTGGGGACCTTCTCGCCACCCTCGCGACGCTTTGCCGAGGACTCTTCTTCATCGTCGTCCTCGGGATGGACTCTCTTGTCAGGAGAGTCGTTCTCAGTAGTGCTGGGTGTAGATTCAGTTTTGCTATCGTCATTGGCGCCATCGCCCAAGGCGTCAGCCATGTTGGTGTTATCGCCGTGGTTAAGGCTGAAATTCAGACTGGAGTCGGCGGCATCGAAAGAATAGTCGTAGTCCAGGAACGAATTGTCTTGGTAGCTGTCGCTGGCAAGCTCGAGAGCCTTGGAGACAGCAGGGGATCCATCCAGAGAAGTGGGCGACAGGGTCAGCGTGTTTGCCGAGTTGGCTGGCCGATTGGCATTGAGAGCAGCGAACAGAAGCTCCTGTTGCTGGGGAGTAAGGAGGAAGTTCGGGTTGGCCGACATTTTGGGTAGATCAGAGGTGTAGTGGCAGTCGGGTATATTTAGAGGAGGCTGAAGATGATGAAGAGAGACGGCGTTCAGAGGGGATGGAGAGACCTGAACTCGTCGAGATAAGTGTAGTGGAGTGCGGTTCACCGTTTTCGATGCGAAGAAAGGGCAGAAGAACACAGAGAGCCAGTAGAGGGAGGCGATCGACGGGGAATATCGCCTCCCAACAACAGCAGCAGGGATTGGCCCACAACAGGACAGAAACGGACGGGATTGATGCTGCAGGCCTTCGGGGAAGAAGTATTGCAGATAAAACAGAGTCGATGAGGTGCTGCAGTCGGAGCGGAGATCGGGACGAAATACGATGGACAACAGGAGGGGGTGAGCAGATAGAAGAGAAGCGAGGTGAGGCAGAAAGAAAGTTGTGGCCTGATGCGACGGGCCTTGTTGCCTGGAGGTTGGGTATTGGATGTCTGGAGCAGGAGATGAGCAGTGGTCAGTGGTCAGTGGTCAGTGGTGACGTATGGATTGCAGGTGTGGGCAAAAAGGGTAGCGTCGAAAAGGCCTGCTGATGTGATCTGTGGGATGTGTCCGTGTCTCATGCGCGGTCTACTCGTGTGCGGAGTACACACAAGTAAATCTCTGGGGACAGCGGAGGGCACTGGACAGGGTGAGAATGAGGCTTCAGGGGCTTTGGAAAGGTGGTGGTAGTGAGGCAGGTTGGCATGAGAGAATCCGATGGATGAAGGCCGATGAAAAAGAGGGGCTCTAGAAGGGTCTCCATGTGCAATTTGTCAGCTGCAGAAAAAACGTATCTTACATAGTAGCGAAATAATACGAGTACGGAGTACATGATGCTCCACCCAGCCACCAGGGCCATAAGCCGTCAGAAAACTCGGCCGTATTGCGCGGAGCCCGGAGAACTAAGCTATAATACAGGATGCTTACGGTCCGTGAAGAGATTCTAAAGAGTATGAGGGTGAGTCACAGGTTATGGCCTGGAGCTGCCTCGAGTGCTGTCCGAGCGGCTCTGTTGGAGAAGGAAACGGAGATAGGACGTAAGGTACTGACGCCATTGACGGCATACATATGGAGTAGTAACGGCCAGACAAGGTTCAACGGCTAGTCTCAAAGCAGATATACTGTCTGTGGCTGCCGATTATGAGTAATCGCCGACTCGTTGTTTGGGGATAACCGGTAATAAACGTCACTTACCGTAGGGTTCCCACCTCAACCACATTGTGTTGAGGAACATAAGATACTGACACTCCTGCTCAAAGTCCCGGTCCAGTAAGAAAGCCGAATAAGAGAGTGCACAACAGGCTGCATCGCCGAAAAGCTCCTTCCTGAGAAGGAGTATTAGTAAGATAGTTTCCCACCCGTTAGCGCCTATAGTTCGATACGGTTTTTATCAGGTACGGCTGCGATGTAAGTCCAAGTCCCGATCACGTGCCATTGCCTGACGGATCGAATCCGCCCCGCGGGAAAGCAGGCACCGATCACATGGGCAACGTCACAACCTCCTTTTGCCGCCCGCTCGACCCTCCGACATCAACAGAGTGGCTGCATCCAATAGAACGGCAGAACGACAAGCAGCAGGACGCGGCTTGGTTTTCCGCATTAGCTTCGGCATCTTGTCCGCTTGGGAATTCACAATAGCCTGCCCGTATTGACTTCTTCCCCCCGTCCCTCGTTGACTAGCGATGGATCTCGCGTACGACCATATCACCGAGCAGTCGCTCCCCAAGGACGGGGAGAGCAAGGAGACGGCTAGCGGCAGCACTGCCGAGCCTACCTCGACTCTCAATGCAGACCTGCAGGCGGCCTACAGCGCTTTGTCGGCAAACCCTTGGGCCAGCCGGATTGGCGGATTCTTGGGCAATGTGGTCAAGCAGGTACTCTTTTGTTCACCTCCCCCTGACCATCAGGGTTGATTTCTGACCGTGCTTGTTCTTGTTCAGGGCGAATCAGTCTACCGCGAGGCACAGCAGGAGGTGACAGCGCTCGGCCAGGACGCCACCAAAGGCCTGTCGGACCTGCGCACCAACATTGTCAACCGTACACGAAACCTGTCGATCTCGACTCGGGGCCCCTTCATTCCAGCCGGCGGCGGCGAGGCGACGACGGCATCGACCGACCGGTCGATCACGCCGACGGCGGGAACGGCTGCAGAGGCAGCTGCTGGCGGTGAGGACGACAAGAATGTGTTGGCCCTGCTCAAGGGCGAGGCCGCCAAGAGGCTGCGTGACCTGCAGCGGGCAGAAGATGCGGCAGACGAGGCGCTGCTCAAGTTTGGCACCAACGTGCGGGACTTTCTGCGGGAGGCCATTAGTATCGCTCCACCGGTCGAGGGCGGTGCAGCAGGATCGGCAGCGGGCACTGGAGCGTCAGGTGGCTCTGGCGGAGCCAGCGGCGGTGTCCTGTTTGAGAGCAGGGATGCACAGGGACGGCGGGTGATCCACACATCGCGGTTCGATGCACAGCTGCACGTCATCCACACGAACACGGACAGCTTCGCGCGGGATCCGACGGCGAGCGACGAGTTCGCGACATGGGCAGCCGGCTTTAACGTGGCGGCTCAGACGGACAGCATTGCGGGCGATCTGAACAAGTATCCGGAGCTGCGGGCAACGATGGAGAAGCTGGTGCCGGACGTGATCCCGTACGCAGACTTCTGGACGCGCTACTACTTTTTGCGAAACGGCATCGAGACGGCTGAGGCGCGCAGACGCGATCTCCTCAAGGCGGTGTCGACTACGGAGGAGATTGGCTGGGACGAGGACTCGGACGAAGAGGACGGGGCAAAGGGGAAGGGGAAAGAGAAGGAGGGGGCCAAGGTGGAGAAGGCGGGGAGCAAGAAGGGGGAAGAGGTGAAGGAGACGAAGAAGGAAGAGGAAGAAGAGGAAGACGAGGAGGAAGAGGAAGAAGACGAGGAGGAGGAAGAAGACGAGGAGGAGGAAGAAGACTCGGAAGAGGAGGACTCGGACGAAGAGGACGAAGAGGACGAGCAGAAGAAGATGGACACAACAAAGACGATACAGCGACGCGGTTCGACAGAATCGTCGATGACGATCCACCCTCCGGCAAAGAACGAGGCAGCCAGCACCACGGCTGCCGTGGCTCCTGCTAAAGAGACTGCTGCGGCGACGACGCCGACGGCCAAGGCGGCGCCAGCCAAGATGCTCAAGGCGCCGCTGGCACCGCGCAAGTCGGACGAGAAGTCGCAGGCGGACAGCGACGCCAGCTACGACATTGTGGGAGCCAAATCGGGAGCGCCGAGCCAGGCGCCCAACAGCCCTCGCGAGGCGCATAAGGCGGACGACGACAGCGAGGAGGAGGACTGGGAGTGAGGGGCAACTAATCATCTCGTCACGTCTTGTCACGTCTTGGCTCCTTTTCACATCCATTTCGCCTTTCCTCCTGTCTACTTTGGCGTTCCCTGGCTGCACACTCCAACCCTCAGTTTGGCTTATCGTTTGTTTCCCTTGCGGGATGTCGCTTGTCTCTTCCTGAATAAATGAGCCAGAATACTTGTTTTTTTTTTTTTGCTTTTGAATGAAGAAGGAACAACCTTGTATATGTCGGACCGTGTCTAGACAAATGAAGCGTTTTTATTATTTATTGCCCCAGATGAGGTGGATACGAGCCCATTCTCACTCTCCTCCTCACCTCTTCTTACGCGTCACCGTTGTGAAGCCGTCCTCATCCACCTCTGGCGCCGCCTTCTTCTCGCGATCGACGAGCGCGGGCGCCTCGTCCATGTTGACGTCAGCCCCGCCGTCCTTGTCGTCCTCATCGGCGTCTTCATCATCATCGTCGTCATCGTCGTCGTCGGTGCCCCACTCGTCGTCGTCGTTGCCCGTCCGCGCGGCCTGGAAGAGACCCGAGACGCTGCGACCTCGCGAAGCCTCCCAGCGGCGGCGCAGGTCGGCAACGTTGGCAAACTGGCCGCGGCGGCACTGGGCCCAGAGGTCGACGATCTGCTTGGCAATGTCGTAGGCGCTGCCGTCGTCGACGACGGTGTCGAACTCGTCGTCCATGATCTGGATCAGGCGGGCCTCGGCGTCCATGAGCAGGTCCTCGGCCTGGGCGCTGCTGGGCGGCGCGGCCAAAGTCCAGATCCAGGACTCCTCAAACAGCTCGGCCACCGCGCCACCAAACCAGTCACGCTTGTCCGAGCCGTCGCCACCGCCCAGGTGGTTCTCCACCGCAAACGAGAGCGGCTGCCACAGGTGCAGCGTCATGGCGATGGCCGACTCGAACTCGTTCTGGCAGGTTTCTGCTCGCAGGAGAGACAGTCAGCAAAGCCGCGTCGTCCACCAGAGACAGTCGTACTGCTCAGTATACGCACCCCGCGAGGGAGCCGCGCTGGCGACATCGGGTGCCATGATGTGTTGCTTTCAGGTGTGCGTGCAGAGGAGCTCTCTCTCGAGACAGGCAGGCAGACAGACAGACAGATATCGGCTGTGCGACGAAAGTCGCCATTTAGGGCGCACGACCAACTGTATTTTTCTGCCATGCTTTTTTTTACCGCCTATAGCTGACTAGCAGTACCCCAGGAGGGGTAAGTTGCAGGCCCCGATAAGATAAGCCCCAGCCGAAGTGCTCTGACCAGCGGAGAGGACGACGAGGCTGCAGATATGGGACTTGTACAGAGTGTTACCTGCAATATCTTCGTGCACCATGGATGATTCCGAATCTTTAGACTAGCCAATGTAATAAATAAAAGAATTCACGAGGCGCCTTGCGGCAGGGACCGGCTGTATGTTCCTGTTCGGCCTGGTTTCCCCTTTCTTTTCATTTATGTTTCCTGTTCCCGATCCTATGTTTTCTTTGAAGTTTTTTTCTTCATTCTGTACACTGTATTCCCTCCTACAAGCCTGTTCCTCTCTCCTAGGCCTCATCTTCCTGCGGCCCGGCAAACTTCTGCGGCCGGGTCTGCTCGAGGTAGGCGACGAGGTCGGCGATGGTGCAGGCCTTGAGCCCCCAGGTGCGGGCAAAGGCGATGCAGCCGTCGGCGCGAAGCATGTCAGAGCCGGTGCGGATAGCCTGGCCGGGCACGGCGTCACCGTCGTCAACAAGCTCGGAGATGACGGCGACACGGCGCTTGCCGGCCAGCCGGCAGAAGTCGACGGCAGCCTCAGTATGGCCGCGACGCTCGCAAACGCCACCGAGACGAGCCTGTAGCGGAAGCACGTGACCTGGCCGACGGAAGGCCGAAGGGCCAGAGCCGGCCACGGCAGCCAGCACGGCGTCGTCGTCAGCCAGCCGCCGGCATGTCAGGGCGCGGTCGTGGGCGCTGATGCCCGTCGTCACCACGTCGTCGGCCGCGTCCACGGTCAGGGTGTAGGCCGTCCCCCGCACATCCTCGTTGTCGGCCACCATGGGCGGCAGGCCCAGGCGGGCTGCCCGTGCCGGCAACAGCGGCGCGCAGATGATGCCCGACGAGTGGCGCACCAGAAAGGCCATCTGCTCGGTCGTCACGTCCTCGGCCGCGATGATCAGGTCGCCCTCGTTCTCCCGCCGCGGATCGTCTACCACGACGATGAACTGGCCGTCACCTGCGGGCAGATTGTGTCAGCGACGCCGACAGACGACAGGTTGCCCGCTCGTGCTCGCTCCCTCTCTCCGCTCTCTCGCGACTTACGGAACGCCTGGATCGCCTCGGGAATCGAGTCGAAACCCTTGCTCTCGGACGGGCTGGCCATGGCGTGTGGGAATCGTCAAGAATGACTAATCGTCGGCTAAACCGCTTCAGTCGTGCGCAAAAGAACGGCAACTGCTGTCGCTTCGGAAATGCTGCTAAACACACACAGCGCTGACGAGAACTCCAGATACAGTTTTGCGATCGTGGGCTGTCAATGGTCCAGGGCGCAATGGCTTTGCAGCAACGATTCGCAACGCGGAAGATGGGGTCATAGGCCACGCGCCCACTCGGAAATTCGCTGTAACAAAATTCTCCTCCGCCAACAGAAGCCGCCCCGTTAAATACAAAGCGTGCGCTCTCCTCTTTTTAGACCCTCAGTTTGTCTAGCGCTGTCTTTCAGGCTTGCTTACCGGGGCTTACCAATACGCATCCCCCTAATAGGTCAGCCGGACAGCACACTTTGAGGGCTTCTCTGGGCTTCCATCGCCCACTATCCGTCTTGGTCTTGCTCCGGTATCGTCAACCTGAACACAACGGTCGGTGTTATCGCATTCAAGACGCCGATACGATGCTATGTCCTGGAAGAGAACAATGTCGAAGCCAGTGGCTTGGCTCTTTGGCTTGATCAGAACGCGCACTGCAAGCATCAATACATAATACCCGCCAGCGATGTTTCTATCACGTACGGCCATAGATACTGGAAAGCACGGGATCCCGTCCGCTCTCCCCTAGGTAAACCAGTAATTCGCGTGCCGCTGCCGAGGAGGCCGGTTCCTGATTCGCCCAAATTGCATCGTCATGTGCGATGGCCGCTGCTGTTGCAAGTACCTGGCATGCCCAGCGCAAAGTACCTCGCAGTACTGCGCAGTGTAGCCTTCCCCTTCTGTCAACTCACCCCTTTTTTCTTACATAGCGGCTGCATTAATGCATCCTTTACGGCGAGAGGACTAGAATGCGCTGCCACGGAGGCCGTTTTCTAGTTCGCCCACTGCTGTGATCCCCCACGGCCAATAACGGCCCAAAAAGACCTTATCGAAAGGCGGTCAGAAACGGCAATGCAACATCGCCAAACGGAAGGGATTATTATAACATCCCGAGGATTGTCGGAAGTAGGGACTTTTGATCTGACTCCCTGACCTATATTTCATGAGGTCCAGAGAACTAATCAGAGGTCCGTAAATGCCCTCTATATGGGACCCCTATAGTAGCCCCTAGTTTGGGCTGACCTTTCTGGCGTACACACATACATACACATTCGGAGTACTCCGTACACGTCCAATAGAATCATTACGTCTGACAAGGATGGATAACTAAGCATAATAAAGTGTGGGTCCGGACAGCAGACCCATGTATTTTAGATATGTGATTGTGATTGGTCAGTTCAGCGTCAGTTATGACTAAGCAGGTTGAATGTGAAATGAAGAAGAAGGCGAGATTATCGCGATGTTTTGGTAAAAGAAAAATTTATAGTAAGTAAAGTATATACATATCTAACGACGCCTTAGTCGGCGTTGGGTACTGTCTGTCTGACGCGCATTTGGTAGGCTGCCAAAGCCGTGGGTTTGCATATGTGCTAGCATAGCCTCCTCGACCTCCCCATCCACCTTCCCCGTAATATGTCATGGCGGAGGGGAACTTGGGTGTCTTCTTTCTTTCTTTCCTTTCTCTTTAATCTTGATTTTTTATTTGAATATAGCACCATCGCTTCGAGTCATCCTAAGCCTTTGCTACGTGAACCGTTACAGGAAAAGCTGAATGATGAGCGTGCGAGGACGTACGGCCTTGACAAGGCTTTTCCATTGAACTACAGCCGCAGCTCCTCGAGTACTACGAGTGGGCCTCGTCTCGATGGCATAAGTTTTTTCGTCTCCCAAGCAAAGACCTGAGACCAACATCGGCGGCTACACCAGCTGCCGCAACGACCGAGCTTTGCTTTTCAAGAGAGCGTCTGCGGACAGACCGAGCCGACCGGGACGACGTGTATTGGGAGGCGGGGCCAGTTCAGGTACAGGAGCCACCTCGACCAGCAGCAGCCAAGCGCGTCTGTCTTCCCCGAGAAATACAGCAACTAGAAGACGAGTTCCGGTATAACAGCGAGCACCGCGTCGTTCTCTGCCGGGCTTGCAAGGCTTGTATCGTGCCTACACAGACTGGTCTAATGCGGCATTTCCGGAAGTCGCCGCATTATTTGACTGGTAAACTTCTAAAGGCTGCGATCGACCTCGTATTGACGTACGATCTGCGGTCGCAAGACGAGCTACTCCCGCAGAAAGACCCCGATCGAGCAGGCTGCAAATCGATCGATGGGCTCCCCATCAAGCCTGGCTACAGCTGCCTGGTAGGCGATTGTGACTTCTGTACACCGTCCGTGCTGAGTATGCAGGAGAACATGCGTACGGTACACTAGATGAAGAAGTCGGACCAGTATGAGCTGTCGTGGAAGACATGCTTTATACAGACCTACTTTTCAGGCACTACTCGCATCCGCTACTTTGTCGTTCGCCCTTGGTGTTTGTGTTTTGCCTGTTCCGCTCCCAGTGCCAGATAGATTCCCCAGTCTGTTCCTACTGCCCGCCATATATCTAGCCGAATAAAATAGATGCCCCAGTGCCCGTTCCCGAGTTTTACAGGTTTGCCACGCCTGTAAGATGTCCCCGAGAAATAGAAAACATATCCCCTGCTGCACACAAGAGCCCTCAGTAGATCCGCAGGAGCCCTCAGTAAATACAGGTTTGCCACGCCTGTAAAATATCCCCAAGGAAATAGAAAACATGCCCCCCCGTGCCCGCAGGAGCCCACCGTACTCACAGGTTCGCCACGCTTGCTGCAAATTCCCCAGAAAAGAGCAAATTCACACTATCCACTAAGGGGCCGCTTCTTAAAGCTCGGCTTTACAGCGTTAATCAACCCATAGGGCGCGACCCCGCTCTTGGTGCCCGACTGCGGGGTCGTCAGCCTTACGGAGTACCAAGCCACCTTCTACAGTATCCCGCCCGACTGCGGAGTCCTAAGCCCGGCTCCAGCCTTGCGAAACTACATTCCTACAGTAATACTTTTTTTCTTTATCACCTCCCTTACTTTTCTCCTATAACAATCGCCGACATAACAACACTCGTACTTCAGTGGCTAATAACAAGAAATCCGTCATCTTCCCCCCGTTCGACAACGCTCTCCAGCACTATGAGGCTTCTGCGCTGTACCGACGATGGGTTCACTCTGACAAAGGACTTTCGTCCTCACGAAGAGTGGCCGGAGTACGCCATCTTGTCGCACAGATGGGGCCTAGACGACGAAGAGGTCACACATGCCGATCTGGTCAACAACGTCGGGGAGACCAAAGTCGGTTATGAAAAGCTACGGTTCTGCGCCCGGCAGACGAAACAGGACAACCTGCTACACTTCTGGGTGGACACGTGCTGCATCGACAAAACAAACCAAGTCGAGCTGCAAGAGTCAATTATGTCCATGTTTTCCTGGTACAAACGTGCAGCCCGCTGTTATGTGTACTTGCCAGACATCGACGCTACGCGCTACAACCTCAACGAGCGCCGCGAATGGGAGCCGGCACTTCGGGCAAACGAATGGTTCAGACGCGGCTGGACGCTCCAAGAGCTTATCGCCCCAGCCTCCGTCGAGTTCTTTACAATGGAAGGCCGGCGACTGGGCGACAAGCGGTCTCTCCAACAACTGATCCACGACACCACGACAATTCCGATTTCGGTTCTTCAAAACAGCGATCTTTCGAGTTACGACGTCGAGGAGCGGTTTCGATGGGCCGAGTCTAGGCGTACGACGCGCGAGGAAGATGCGGCGTACTGTCTCTTGGGCATTTTTGGCGTGTCTATGCCGGTCCTTTACGGCGAGACAAAGAACAATGCTGTTCGTAGGTTGAAGGAGGAGGTTGCTGCGTCCATACAGCGTGGTGACTTGTTGCTGCACCAAGGTACGATCCCGTCTTCCTTTCCTTCTACCGCGTACTAACACCCGGCTGCTTATAGAGAAACGTGTTTGGACGGTGCCGTTTGATCGAAATCCTTGCTTTACCGGCCGCGATGATGAGCTCAAAGCCATCCGTCAGATGCTCGTCGTCAAAGACCGAACGGCAAGGGTCGCCATCACGGGCCTTGGCGGCGTCGGGAAAACGAATATCGTGCTCGAGTTGCTTTACCGCATGCGGGCTGAATACAAACATTGCTCGTTCATCTGGATTCCGGCAACAAGCGAGGAATCCCTCTCACAAGCATACCTCGCGGCTGCTGAGAAGCTGGGCATACCTGGCTGGAACGATCCAAAGGCCGACGTTAAAAAACTGGTGCAAGCCTATCTTAGCAACGAAAATGCGGGTCAATGGGTTCTTGTATTCGACAACGCCGACGACCGGACTCTGTGGCTTGAGAGGCCTGCGAATGATCCGCACTCGTCTCGTCTCATCGATCATCTGCCAAAAAGTAGCCGCGGGTCCATCATCTTTACGACGCGTGACACAGGTCTAGCAGTGCAACTTGCTAGTCCGAACAATGTGAACGTATCCGATGTGGGCGAGGCTGGCGGCAAGAAGCTGTTACGAAAATACATACATGAGCAAGAGCTTCTTCAGAACGAGGAAGACACGGCTGCTTTGCTCAAGTGGTTGACATACCTGCCACTGGCCATCGTTCAAGCAGCAATGTACATCAATGAAATTGGATTAGACCTAAGCGAGTACTTGTCGCTTTTGAATGACCAAGAGGAAGGCGCCATTAAGCTCCTTAGCGAGGACTTCTTAGACTACGGACGGTATTCTGACGGAAAGAACCCGATCGCCACGACTTGGCTTGTCTCTTTTGAGCAAATACGAAAGCGTGATAGTCTAGCGTCCGAGCTCCTCTCTTTCATGGCTTGCATAGATGCCAAAGACATTCCGCGGTCACTGCTGGCACAAGATCTAGGGCGAAAGAAGGAGGCCGATGCGATCGGAACACTCAAGGCCTTCTCCTTTATCTCGCAAAACCGCGCAAGCTCGACTTTCACTATGCATCGATTAGTGCACCTGGCAATGAGGAACTGGCTCCAAAAAGAACAGCTGCTACTTCCCTGGACCCAAAAGGCCGTCACGAGGCTCGCGAATGTCTTGCAAAATCCCGATTACCATCATCGTGATATTTGGAGGTCGCATATGTCTCATGCACAGTATGCGCTCACGATGTCACGGGCGCAAGGCCTACACGTGGCTCAGGCACCCCCCCACATGTCCACGCATGCAAGGTGTCTTCATGGATTGTTAGTCTCTTCGAAGATGCCTATTTCCTCAGAGCCCATGCCGACAAAACCGTCACACACAACAGGACTTCGTGAAAGCGATGGCACAGACAGACAGCGTCTGTTATCGGCTTACGGGACATGCCTCTATTACGATGGGCGATACCGAGACGCGGAAGCAGCAAGGAAAGAGGTGATGGAGACGAGTAAGGCGAAGCTTGGAGCCGATCATCCCGATACGCTGACTAGCATAAACAACCTGGCGTCGACGTACAGGAACCAGGGCCGGTGGGAGGAGGCTAAGAAGCTGTTTGTGCAGGTGATGGAGACTCGTAAGACGAAGCTTGGAGCCGATCATCCTAACACGCTGACTAGCATAAACAACCTAGCGTCGACGTACAGGAACCAGGGCCGGTGGGAGGAGGCTGAGAAGCTGTTTGTGCAGGTGATGGAGACTCGTAAGTCGAAGCTTGGAGCCGATCATCCCGACACGCTGACTAGCATGAACAACCTGGCTTATACGTGGTTTTATTAAAATAGACACGTTGAGGCTTTCACACTGATGGAAAGTTGTGTTTAACGTCGTTAACAAGCTCTTGGTCTAACGCATCCTGATACACTCTCTTCTCTCCGATGCTTAGAAATAAGGAAAAGCCGAATATTACGCCTAGAAACATAAGACCTATAATAGAACTAGTTGAGTCTTTGGGAATTGGTTAGACAACAACCACCAACTTATCTTCTATTTTCCCATGTTACTAATTGTGCAGTTCCAGCTTCTAGTACGAGAATTTCACGTATCTCGGAAGCACTGCGCATCCTGTGAATTTCCCTTTATTCTGTGAACCTTATTTACTACATTAGGACCATTGTACATGCTTACGAAGAACAGCGCGTAACATTAATAAACTCGTTAAACACCGACTCGATGCCAAGAACCACATACTTCTGCGGTATATTTTGAAGTTATGAAATGACGTCTTTAGTAGGCTTTTTCGGCCAGCCAAGTAGCGTACGGCTTATGTGGAAGGGCTCGTTTGAGAAAGAGACGGAGGACATAAATCAGTGCAGACAGCTTCGGCGTATACAAGGAAACTTCCACCAAAGAGTCCGTTGTGTCGGAAAGTGCCAAGACGTCATTGAAGTACACAAAAATCATCGACTCGGGCTTGTCGTTTCGTGGCTTCTGTAACGGCTCAGGCTGGCGATGGCGCACCAAAAGCTCATTTGATTCGACATGAGTAATCTTAAGGAACAAGATGTAACGGTTCACGTAGCTGAAGGCAGTAATCACGTGCGTCCTCCCGGTACTCCTGTACGGCACAGACGTGTGATACACCAACCACAAAAAAACCCCTGCTTCCAGGGGACGGAGCTGTCAGGGCAAGACAGTCTCGTCCCGCAAAAACTGGCACATCTAGCAGATCGACAAAGTCATCAATAGTGCCGCCCGGGCGGCTCTCTAGTCTGGAGGACCACGCCCAACCTCGCGGTCATTCGAGATGTAAGTCTATCCAGTGCCGCCATTGCACTGGAACAAGTCCGGATCAGACAAGCACTACGGCTTTCACAGTTTCCGGGGACTCATCCCCTGGCCCGCAGGACCAAGATACAGCTGAGCGTGAGAGATAAAGGGCACGGCCGACCGGAGAAGAGAAGGACTCCCATCCAACTTCTGGCCGGCAGCGTACCCATCACTTTCCCACGGCTGACACCAAGTCCCCCACACTTCTCCCCTGGCTGCCGGACTGACCCCACGCTGGGCCGGTCCAAGGAGGAGGCCGATGGGCCCAGCTACAGCGGCGTCCGAACTGCTATGGCTAAAGCCTTCCGAGCGTTTACGGAAGACTGGTGGTCAAGCCACCAGTACAAGCTTTTCCTTCGTACAAAGAATGAGGCCTGTAGTACACGCTCAAAGAACCCCCAGAGCTCGCCCTCCCCAGGACGGCTAAGCACAGTCACGGAGTTTATGCCCGGTACCACGACAGAGGCGAGATCTATCAGTAACGTCTGTATGCAATGCTGCTTCGGGTGTCGATAATGGACTGGCGAAGATGGGCTGCTTCTCTTAATCTCTAGCTTCCAGGCGTAGTCAACCCAGGCGTTAATTGCGTCAATTTTACATTAAACAAGATTCAGTTTTCAATTTGCTTTCTGCTTGGTTTACGTGGGAGATAACTACGTCGTAAGATACTTTTGAGCGCTTTTGAAGATACTTGTAATTTTCGCCATATGTACTTAAAGGGGCTGCCTTAGGGGCTGGAACTTTGCGCCGGGGCAGGCCAGAATTAGCCTTCAGGACAGCGGCACACGATTTAATAGCGTAATCGGCGGATTAGTACTTGGGTCGGTGACGACCAGCGAATACCCGCTGCCGTACGTTTATTTTTTAGGCCTCTTCCCTTTTTGGCTCTTACACCAGCGTCACGGCGAGGACTGACTCCCTCTGATAAACCGCTCTGGCCTTCCAATTACCAGACTCGCTCGCCAATGATAGCTGTTAGGTGGACATGTCTGAGCAACGAGGCCAGCCGCTCAGCCTACGACAAGCTGGACAATCTATATTCCTGATTAACTCTCGCCTTTACAACACGATCAGAATGGACTATCTAGCTCGTCGTATAGTGGGTAGATTGTAACTCATTCACTTGGCTGCTTTAACTTGAAGCATAAGAGCTACAGAGTTCCAAACAAATAGACAATCGAAATTTCTTTTTTGAAAAAAAAAAATATAAAAAAAATAATTTCAACAACCATATTAACACAAATGGTAACAAGGTCCTTACAATCAATGCCAGGCCGTATAAGAGCTCCTAGTGGCCGGGCCCCACTTTACGATGTCCGGGCGGTCAGAAACGGCAGAAACGGCATCGAGGTGGGAGGATAGCTTCCTCTGCCAGGGAATTCTGCTTGGCCATCCTGCAACCGCTCAATCGGAGCCAGAGCCAACGCTGTACGCTGCACGCTGACGATACACCATGCTGACGCTGCGAGCAGCCGTGCCGGTGCTGCGCCGCGCACAGCGGTGCGTGCGTGCGGGCGTCATCACCACGGCGGCCGCCTGCGTGGAATCATCGAGAACAGCCAAGCTGGACAGCAGACGCAGCCATTCATCGAGCTCGACAACAGCCTCATCGGTCAGCCCGGAAGAGGTGGCCCACTTCAACGGCCTCGCTGCGGCCTGGTGGGACCCACACGGCTCCTCTCGGCTGCTGCACCAGATGAATCCGCTGCGGCACGACTTCATCCGGCACTGCCTCGGACAGGAAGAGCCGCTGCCGGGTCGCATTCTCGACGTCGGCTGCGGTGGCGGCATCTTTGCCGAGAGCGCCGCACGGCTGACGTCGACGACAGCCGTCACGGCCATCGACCCCTCGGCCGAGGTACTGGCCGTGGCCCGGACCCATGCCAGACGCGATCCCGTCCTGCAGCACAAACTGCACTATGTGCAGGCTTCGATCGAGAACATGACTGCGGGAAGCCACGGCTCTCCAGATGCTGCCTCTCCCTCATCGGCATCTCTGTCCTCTACCACCGGCCCCTTCGACATGGTCACTACCTTTGAGGTCGTCGAACACGTCGCCACAGATCCAGGCGCCTTTCTGGCTCAGTGTGGCCGGCTCTTGCGGCCTGGTGGCTGGCTCATTGGCAGCACAATGGCCCGCACCTGGATCAGCTGGCTGACAACCATCGTCGCCGCCGAGGACGTCTTGGGCATCGTCCCCCACGGCACTCACGATTGGGCAAAGTACGTCAACCCAGACGAGCTTGCTGCCCATTTTGCTCCCGGTACAGGGGCTGCCTGCTCCCAGGGCACCACCTGGGAGACCCTCACGTTCCAGGGTGTTGCCTATATTCCCGGCCTGGGCTGGCAGGTGGTCCCTGGCAGCGAGGAGCTTGGAAACTACTTCTTTGGCATCCGGAAGGGCCGGAGCGAGTCGACTAGCACTTAAAGACCCGAGAGAAAGACACATGTGTAAGAATGAGAAGCTGTGAAATAATGATTCAATAAATATCCGTCTCCCGCTGGCCTTCCAAAAGCGGCATTGGCTGAAAGAAGCGAATCTGCACTTTTTCAACATTCCTTCTTCGTATGCTCTCCCTGTTTCTTGTTGTATTCCGGGCATTATTCAGCACCGAGAAATTCCGAACAAACCCAAGGCTCTAAAAAATAAATATGCTCCTGGCAGAAGTATAGACTGGTGAATCCAAAAAAACATAATAGGAAAAATACATAAATGTGCATGACGCATTAAAGAAAAGAAGAAGAAGAAAACAACAGCCGGATAGTTCGTAGAAATCAAAGCACGCCCATCTCTCCCAAATGCACATATATAATCGTCGACATCAACTTCCGCTCAGATCCCCAGATTTGGACGTTAGTTCAACAAAAGAAACCCCTCGCGCGTCTAATTCTGGCTCTCCTGGGGATGACCGCAATGGCTTTCTCGGCACGGCTAAATGTCCCGCCCCAGAAGCAGACCATATTGCTGCTGTGCCTGGATAGAAATTGAAACTGTTGCTGGTATTGGAACCACTTGCTTTTGTTCTTGTTGGGGCTCCCAAGTTCTCTTAGGTAATAGCCCAATGGCCTTCTGTTCTGGTATGGGGTTGTTGATGCAAGCACTGGCTCGTATATAGATTGTTTGCCAAATACTGTTCGCTTACTCGAGGAAGCGACATAAGGCTTCGCGAACCTGAACTTCCATTTCCGTGCAGTCCTGGGTTCCAACGTGTAGGATCATGTACCAGACCAGAGACTGTCGCTCTGTCGGAGAATGCTGCCATGGTGCCATTCGTAGGAGAGCCTCTGTTCATGATTGGTCTCCTGGCGGCATCTTCTTGGAAAATCACCAAAGTTCTCAAAGCTGCCCGGAGTATAGGTAGCTGCTGGAGATGAAGCCGCTAGGCATGTGCGAATGCATCATAGACGGCATTGTAGGAGACTTCTTCTGGGCCGTGAAATGTTGACTCTGCTTCGGAGGAGTCACAGGTCCTTGTGGAAAACAGTCCATATATGGCCGGCCTCTTTCCCTATGCGTGTATTGGCTCTCGTAATTGTGGTATACATTTTGGGGTGGCATCAATAGGGGACTGTTGGGATAGGCGCATTGAGGCGGGCCTCCGAATGACGACCTTATGGGGAAAGGTGCTGTCTGCATCCCACCACTTGTCGCATGTTAGTTAAAGTCAGCCAACGCGGACTTCCCGAGAGGATGCGCAGGCATGCAATGATCCTTATCATGACATAGGAGAACCAAAGCTTGCTTGAAAGCCAATCGACACAAGGCGAAATATTTGGCTTACTTCTGATGGCTTTCGGAAAATAAACCATGGCCTCTGATAATGTTCTCGCCATTCGGACCATAATACACGCCGCTGCTGTCGCCCGGGGCACTGCAAGGGCTTTCACGATGGTCAATGTAGCGCGCAGGAGGTGTTGGTAGCCCATTCGTGTTCTGTGGGTAAGGCATCGCCCCGTGTCCCGGCAAGGACTTCTGAGCATCGGGTGATGGAGGATACAGGCAAGGCTCCATTGGCTCACGCTTCACCGGGACCGACCGGGGACGGGAGTGAAGAATCGGACCGGGAACTTCTTCTGTCTTTATCATCTTCGCCCCTTCGCAGGGGGGTCTTGGGGGCGGCTCGATGCTTCCCCATCGTTTTCGCGCACTCCGATTGTACTTGGTGACACCCCATTTTTTCAGCCAGCTTCGAAACGCTCGGATTCTTTCAACCAATCAGTTTAATGCTTGCTGCTGATTGTAAAGAAGACGCAGCATGGAATCATGAGCTCTAAGCAGACGGAAGTAATGACTCACGATGCGTCGAATGCGTAATCCTCGTGCATGATCTTCTGTACGCGGTCTAGTGCATTTCCCTCTGTTTTGTAGAGGCGGATGATAGTGTCCCTGTGTGGTAACCAGTCTTTTGTCATCTTGACAACTCGTCAATACGCATACACGATGAAACGGATGTCGAAACCAGATCCCCGGGATATCCAAATTTGGCAACAAGGTATGTTCCAGTTGCGTCAAGCTCGAAACCAAGTACGAAGAAAAACGCTCCCTTCACGGAGGGAGTGGTGTGAAAACAGAATACAGCCCAGGCCGAGCAAACGGAAAACAGACACGAAGAAGCAAAGGAGGGAAAAAGGCGCTTAGATCGATAATGGTAGATACGACTCCAAGAAATGAGAGGCACTCGGTAGCAAGTTTGAAGGGATCTGGTGTAAGGGCTGAAAAGGTTGAAAAGGTACACAACTGTGGATGCTACTTTTCAGAAAGTGAGAATACAACCAGTATGAATGAGCGTAGAAAAAGGAAGGAGCGATTGTTGAAAGGACTAAAGCAACTGCGGAAGGTGTGCAGTCTTTAACCCAAGAGGGCAGAACAACCGGGCTGCAAGACTTATTTGAGCGCAAGGCAGAAAGAATACGGAAGGCGGACTGAATATATGCAATGCAGTATGTAGAGGAGAGCACAGCCTTCAGGCATCCATCCCACCTTCTTTACCCTTCTCTTGTGATCATCTGTTTGCGGAATTCTATGTACATTTTTCCGAGAGACTGGACGGAGCTGGCTGCTCTCTCGTAGGAGAGATCTCTATCACCGTCAATCCCTGTTTCTCGTCTGGAAAAGTTTAAGAATCTGTACGAACATGGGGCATCTTCCCTTGACGGGGCGTCAAAGTGAGGCGCCCAATCAGGCGGACACTCGTCTCCCCCCAAACGGAAACGGACGTTCCGCACTGACGCCCTACTGTCTGTATATCTCCTTGCTTTTCCGGGAGCCTTCACGGCGCGTTTGCTGACACGCACTCGAAACAGCACGCCGAGTTCGGGCCTCGAAGTGTGGCAGTCAAAGGGCAGCAAACGCGGCGAGAAAGTCAGACTTGGGTGCATGCATCTGTCAAGCGCGCTGTAGGGTAGACACCCAGCGAGCTATGTATACTGGCAGTGATGAGATAAGAACAGCATACCGCGAAAAAAACTTTCTCAACCGGTGAGAGGAGAGCGAGGCGGTCAAGCGTGCCCAGTTTCTTCAATTTCCAGCTTCATTGGCCAGCCATCAGCTACCCCTCACCCCTGCTGCTACCAACGCGTAACCTCATGCTGACTTCGCGGAAGAGCAGCGTCGACATCATTGAAGGGGCGGGGAAAAGCTGTGGTCGTCATAAGTGGACAAACAAAGCACAAGGCTGAGTCTCAAACTTGAGAACCCACGCGACCGCAATTGCCACGGAAAAGCAAGCAGAAGGAGCGCCAGAATTCAGCAGAGCACGTCACGGGTGCTGTACCCGATCACTGATTGTGGAGCGTGTGCTCGTGGGAAGCTGTTGCGGCTCAACCGCTGGCATGACATGACTGGTCTCTTCAGTTGAACTCCTTCTTGGTGTGGGATGAAAACTGTGTAAGTCCGAGTGGGCTAAGACAATAGAGACCGGCCAATCAGACGTGCAGACGCTGACAGGCATAAGGCAACCCGTATGCCCGATGCAGTGAGATGCCTGGCTGGCGACAACAGGCACCCTACGTTGTGTGGTGGTGGCATGTCAAAAGCAAACAGGACATGCGCTGGCGCTGATGGACATCTTCCTGAGGTGGCCGCCATGCAGGGGCACCTGTTTGTGTGTGTGCCTTACGGTGACAGACCGCTGGCCTTGTGCTTCGGTCAAGACCGAGCCAACGCTGCAGCTTTGGGCCGCCCGAGGCGAACGGTTGGCCACGCCGACTCGAATCCTACGACATAAAGTCGACTGGGCCAAGCTTGGCCGCAGACTGGACAATTCCTCGACGGCAGCTGTCGGGTGATTGGACTGGCCGCAAACGCCTGCATGATGTCCGCACAACTTTAGGCGCAATATGCCATCGCGTTGGCAGGTGGCAATGACATGCGCGCAATGCAACGACTGCGATCATGGTAGCATTGTGCTCTGGTCTTCTAGAGAACATGTCACGTTGTATCTTGCTTTAATCCCTTTCGCCCAGATGGAAATCTGTGTGGCTGCTGCATGCCCAATTCGCATTCACAGAGGCCAACTGCCATTGCCATGGGAAACGGCCCTATTCAGCTCCAACGCCAGTCTTACATGCCGCCTTGTTTTATCTACGGAGCTGCCAATGCGCTGCGTGTCCCTGTTTGCCAAACGGTCTATGCCGACTACCGAACCGAGTGCCGAGTGCCGACTTCCGACTTGCGACAGAATCGCGCCATACTCGATCTGTCCTCCCGAGGTGAAGCTTGGCCTACGCAACGTCTCATGCAGTCCCAACTAGTGCACGTGTTATACGAGCCCATAAGAGCGACAACAATTGGATCGGCTGTGCCGCTCCGCACTTCCGGCCAGCTATCTTTGCTCTGGCTTGCCATGGCTGTCACCACCGACAAGGGGCCGAAAAGACGCGAGGTCGTGGCCTGCAAGACCAAGAGTCGGTGTGCGCAGCCAGGCAAGAATGGTAGACAGCAAGCACAGCCTAAATGGGAGGGGGAAAGAAAGCTTGTTTCTGCGAATAGGTCAGGCAACATACGGGACATATGTGATGTACTATGTATGCCGGCCGATCCAACAACATACCTTCGTACAGAGCAGAGAGGTGACACGTGGTGGGCGTGAGTAGTACGCAATTGTGTCTTTTTATCAGACGGCATGTTACATTGACAGCCTCAGCCTTGACTACGCCATGCACACCGCGTCTGTACCCTCTGTAGATCCCGATGGGATCAGTGCAGATGAGAGATGGGCTCCAAACCAGGGTTGAAGGACGACTGAATATCAGATAAAACAGGTAGTGAAACAAGAACGAAACGATCACGAACACGAGCTCTAGCTTCTCTCTAGACTCGTCACCCCCTAGAAGCCAACGAGAGAGCAAAACAGACATTAGTAGACACCTATTACAGCGACAAGTCCATGATATGGAATCCCAAATCTCCCACCTCGCGCTCGCTCACTTGCTCGCTCGTTCGCTCTATAATGGTGTCTGCATTCGGCCAATAACACTCTTGCCACATGCCAGTGGCCAACGCATGCAGAGGCAGAGGAAAGCAGGAGCAGTTGACCCAGCTCAGCCCCTCCTCCTGATCGATTGAGCCTCAGGTTTCTGTCTCCGCTCTCGTTCTTGGCGACTCGCCTTGCTTTTCGTACCGTCCGGTGCCAACCTGATCCCTCCGTCGTGGTCCCGCTGCAAAATGAAGAAAAAAACAGCAACTGCGATGAAAAGCAGGGCTTCGCTAGCTCCATCTCAGAAGCCCAGCCGCGGCGACAGGAAGACGGCCGGCCCGTCCGGCTCTGCAGACGACGCCAAGACAGACTCCTAGGCTGACGTGGCTTTGCTTGCATTCTCGACCGCCGTCTGGGCAGCCACGGTGGCTGGCGGGAGTGCGGCCTTGGCAGAACTGCCTGACGTGACGCCGGCCTCCTGGCCCTTGGAAGCGAGGGCACCACCGGTGACGCCCGTCGAGACGACCGAAGCGGGCGAGGCAGGCGAGGGCGAGGCTGCCTTGAAGGAGCCGCCAGAGGCGATGCGCGACATGTTGCCGGGGGTGGGCGAGGCCAGCGTGGGCGAGGTCGGCATGCTGTCGACGCCGTGCGAAGGCCCGGCAGCGGCGATGTCGCGGATGATGTAGAACCACTTTTCGGCGTCATCGGGACTGTGGGCCTTGAAGTGAAGCTCCGAGGTGCCGGTCAGCTTGCTGCTGACAGACTTGCTGCGGTCCTTGCCCTTGATGGTGAACTTGTCGCCCTGCGGCGAGCTGACGGTGGCGTCGGGGAGGTAGATGCTGAGTTCAGGCACCGGATCCTTGCGCACGTTGTCCGAGTCGCGGAACTCGTGCAGATAGCGCGACGGCGTGACGACGTAGTAGCCGGCCTGGAAGCCCCAACTGAGCTTGTTGCGGCTCTTGCGCTCGAGGCTGCCCTCAATCACCGGGCTCGTGCTCTGGTGGTTCTGGTTCGGGAACGTGATCTGGGCCACGTCGCGCGGCGCATCACGAGCGTCCACCAGGATGTCCCGGTTGCGCTCAGAGAAGCCCTTCCACTCAAAGTCGGCCGGGATCTGCTGCACCGTGCTCAACATGTCGCTGTACAACGCGTTGACCCGCTCAGCCTGGCCGCCCACATACTGGTGGAAAGCCTCCATCGCTTGCTGCAGCACCAGGAGCACGTGTGCCTCAAACGTCTCCATGTTCGACTGCACCGACAGCAGGTCGTTGCGGTGGTTGTTCTCCTCCACCACCTGGTGGTGCAGCCGGTGCAGCACGCCACGGTGCAGCACGTACGGGTCTTCCTGCGGACCCATCTTGCCGCCCATGGCCTCGAACGCGGCCGACTGATGGCCCAGAAGCTCGATATGCTTCTGCGTCGTCTGCCGCGCCTTCTCCACCTCCTTGGCACCCTTCTGCGCACCCTGCTGCAGCTCCTTGGCCTTGTTCTTGATCTCCTTGTGCAGCCGGTCGAGAACGGGCAGGACAGAGCCCTTGATGTTCTTCTCCGTCTCCAGGTTCGTGTTGATCAACGCCTGCGTGTTAGTACGCATGTTCTCAAAGAACCCGCTGATGCCACCGAGGTTGGGATCGAAGTGCTGGCCCTCGCGCAGCGGCTTCGAGATCGTCTTGAGCACCTTCTCATACTCCTTCGCCTGCTCCTTGTGCGACTTCTCGACCGCACCAATGTACTCCTCCAGAAACCCACACACGTGCTTCCATGCCTGCAATCTCTCGGCTAGCAGGCCGGCAGTCTAGGGAGGTAGGCTGTCAGCCTGGGTCACATCAACGGCCCAACGGCTCCGCTCACGCTGCACCGCAATCACGATCGAGAAGGATCGAGAAGGGAAGGGGGACGACAACGTACGCTGGTGGGGTCCGCATCGGGAACGGCCTCGTCGCTGAACGTAGAGGCCGACGTCAGGTTGGTGCTCTGTCGGGACGGCAGCTGCTGGGTGGAGAACTGTGTAGCCATGACTGGTAGACTGGTAGACTGATACTGGCCGATCGTTTGGTGGTGTTGGCAGTCTGGCAGGGAGGTGGGAGATTGATAGAGAGGAAAGCGAGCAAAAGGAGATCGCTTGGCACACAACAACCGCCGATGGAGCTAATCAGCGCTGGCTCAGGAGGCTTGATCGAAAAGGGGGCGTGTGGCGCTGCAGAGAAGAAGGCAGCAGACTTCGGGATCAGGACCTCGGATCCGCTGGGAAGAGCGGGGTTGGAAGCAATGGCAAGATTGGAAGTAGAAAATAACGAGCAGCAAGGGCAGCTAACTTTGCCAGTATGGGCTAGCGTGGGTGCAGCCGCAGTTGATCACCGTAACAGCTTGAGATGCCAGGCAGATGATTGTCTTGATCGGCAAAACTGCTTTGGATCAGATATTGAGATCAGGAAGAGGTATGGACGTACGCAAAAGTCACGTTGTCCAGAGTGGGCAATCCTGCAGAGTGCGGCTGCCCCTTATCGACCATCGTCGTCATTGCCAATGCTTCCTTCCTCTGTTGGGAAACTCCGACTATTAATACGGCAGGCACGAAGGAAAAATCATCTGACGATTTAGGCGTCCAAGGCTTCTGGCTGCAGTGACGTCAGTCATCACGCGGGGGCTATAAGACGCATCTTATCCGGTACACGGACATTCGGTTCTCAAGCTGCCCGAATACGATCTGTCTCGTAGTGCCTGCCACCTGACTTGGACGGCATTGGGATGCATCGACATGAAGTCCGTATCTCACTTGTGTCTGTGTGAAAAGAGAAAATGAGGGTATTCTGCTGCGTGCTATGTGGCATTATCCTGATCTGTGTCCTATCCATCTAAACGCCTCATCCAGTATCCCAAGCCGTTGTGTCCTTGTAACCCATGTCTATGTATATAACGAGAATGCGTGCGTGCATGCGTGAACGAAAACAAATGAAGCAGAAACGGGCACAGCCCCGGTGGAGCACTCCCGAGGTGTATGAGTACGTCGTATAGTACGCGTGCCCAGTGCACGTCGGTGGCCTCATGTGGCTACACGGTTGCGTGATTGCCGCAGGTGCAGCCAGCTGCGCTCGTCCGAGTCGCCGCCCTGCGTGTTCTGCCGACTGCTCGATGGCGTGGTACTTCCCGACTGATGGCGCCGCCGACTGCCGACAAGGTTGGTCTCGCTGTGGTAGCTGGCATTCCGCGGACGCATGCCCACACTGTCGGCAGCATCCTGCGGTGTCTCGGCGATCAGGGAAAGCGGCTCGTTTATGAGAGAGGTTCCGGTATAAGACGACATCAAGGCGGGCCTCATGACGGGGGAGGACGACAGCGACATGCTACCCGAGGCAGCTGCCGTGCGGTAGTCGGGAAGCTGCAGTGCGCTGTCACCAATGGCAATGGCTGCCACCCGCGTGTTCTTCATGGCCGTACCGTAGGATGGGACCTTGCAGAGCTCTGACATGTCGGAAAAGTCGACGTGTTCAGGGTCGCTGTGTTCGGTGTGGTGCGACTCGCCACTGTTGCGTCTTGACAGCGAGTCTGTCCCGCTGTTGCTGTCTGCGCTATTGAGAGCCTGCTGCAGCTGTTGGTTCTGCACTTGCTGCATGTGCTGGTAGTAGAGGTGCCCGTGGACGGGCGAATACGGCGTGCTGACACCGGAGATGGGAGGAGTGATATGCGTGGAACTGCGGTTTCTCCGGATCGTCGCCTCGCGCAACGAGACATCCTGCAGCCGTGATGTGAGAGCTGCGGGTGGCACCGGTATGCTGGCGGCCGCGGCCATTGATGCCAAGTTTTCGCTAGATCCGGCACGCGAAAGCCCGTACAGCGGACTGTGCATCGCCGACATGGGGGCCGGCGTCTGCAGGTTGTGGACGTCCATCTCGTCGTAGAGCTGGTCCAAGATGTGCTCGCCGTAGCCGGGCGGTGCAATCGTGGCCTGTGTGGCGGCTTCCTGCGGACTCGCCGAGATTCGGGCCGGGCATGTCAGGTTGCCCTGTTCGTCGAGGGGGATGTTTGGCGAGATGAACAAGGTCAGGGGTAGGGTGGCGCGCAGCTGTGCGTTGAGAGTCAGCGATGCCAACCAAGCATGCAGGCGGGCGCATTATGCGATAGACTTACCTCGGAGACGTGCCCGTCAGGATTCTTGAGAGCAACGACCATCTTGAGCTTGTGGCGAACCTTGATGCCGTGCACGTTGACGTCTTGGATGCACGGGCCCAGCTTGTGCGGGAGGTCGAGGGAGGTGTTCAACACCCAGCCTTCCTGGCCGGTGTCCTCAATCATGTCGTTCCAGTGGTCCTCGTTGTTGACGCTCAGCACCCATGATGCAACGACGCGCTCGTTCTTGTACTCGCGCAGGCCGGTCATGACAATGTTGGAAGAGCCCATGGGCATGGACACGAACTCGTGGATCTCGAAAAGGCGGATGGTGATATCGCCGAGTTCGAGGCCCTTGAGCAAAGGGCTGAAGCGGGTCTCGAGAGGAATGGCGCTGCCAAAGACGATGGCTTTGCGGGGAACGACAATGGAGTACTCAATCTTGTTGGGCCAGACGTTCTCGACGCTCATAGCGTGGAGGAACTCTAGGGCCGAGGACTCCATGGTGCGTACGAAGCGGACGTGCTTGTACGCATGGAGGTCGTAGGCGAGCTTGCCGCGGGCGATGGTGGCCTTAAGCTTATACGTGATGCTGGCCTCGTGCAGACCCTCAACGCTCTCGGACGTGTCGCCAGGGAGTAACAGGTCAAAAGGAAACTCATAGTTGCCCTTTTCGAGAATGGCGCTCTTGCCAGGAGTACCCCAAAACGGAGCCCATTGGTGCTGCAAGATGACGTTTGAGCGGTCTATTTTGGATGAGGACAGACCGGTTGAAGGCGTTGATCTCGGGTCGTTCCATCTGGAGGCATAAGTTGACAGTCAGCTTTTCTAGTCTTCGTCTGTCTCGCAGCATAGCATCTCGGGTAACACTCACGCCAAACGTTGCACGCCTGTCAGGCGTAGGTGGATGTCTTCGATCTTGATCGGTGCCGGGACGCAGATGGCCAGGACGCCCTTTAGCATCTGGCCGCTGGCCTCGTGCTCGTTTCCACGGAATACCAGGAAGTCGGTCTCCAGCCTGGCAGCAGCATGGTTAGCAAGTGTGGCAGACAAGAAAGGCGACGCCCAGGGCTGTCGAGCGTTCCAAGCCTACCGGATGTCGAAGAGAGTGAGGGCATTGCGACCGGTCACCGAGGTAAATGGGTTGAAGGGCATGTCTCTGTCGGATGCAATAGATGTGTAGCCGTAATTGCGATTCGACGGAAGGGGATGTGTTTTGCAAGGAAAAAGCTAGAAGGCCTTGCAAGAGAAGACGAGAGACGGGAGAGAAGGTGTGTAGGAAGCGGCGACTGATAATCAGTCTAGCTGGCCATGAAGTGGTATCGGGGCCCGGTTTTTACTCTGGATCTGTACGAGCGTCAAGATGTGGAAGGTTTCTGCACAGTGCTGCAATGCAGCCAAGCTGGCCTGTTGCCTGTTGGCTATGGGTGGCAGAGTTTACGCCGAGGAAGACAGCGCTGTTGGGGCGAAAGCGGTCGACTTGTCGGGACGGGTTGCCAACGTCACCGCGGGTACGAGGGGCAGGAGCGAGCCAGGCACATGCCAGACGGGATAAATTGGATTAAATGATTAGCCGGGGGTGGTGTGGACATGCGAATGACAACGTGATGTGCTGTGAGTGGTGAAGACGGCAGAGAAGAAGGTGCAGCTGTGCAGCTTTGCGTGATGCCTCCCAGTTGGGAAGGAAGAGGAGAGGCGACGCAAGGGTAAAAAAGGAAGGCTTTGAGGACAGGATCGCGGGGCGATAGGCGGTAACGTCTACGACTAGGCGGCGACTAAGAGTACGAGTAGAAAAAGACAAAGGGGATCCTCTTAGTTTAAGGTTTTCTTTTTTTTGCCTTTCTATTTTTTAGCATGGTTATCAGTGACGAACAGGACAAAGCGGTCCTCTCATACCGGTCAGGACGGCGTTTCGTGGCAGGGCTTCCAAATCGGAGAGGGTCGGAGAGACGCTAGAGGGACTCTGTCAAGGCCTTGTCATTGCGCTGCGGAATTTGCAGCAAAGGGTACCGGACAAGGACATTCTCCGCCAGACGCCGAATTGCGATGATCCTCCTTTCACGGCCAGGAGTAATCGCGGCAAGGAGGTCTGGAGTCGGAGTTGCTGTGCTGAGCATGGTCTCACACCACTGACCGCTTAGGCTCAGAGTGGCCTAGACACAAAAGTCCTGCCTTGCGATAGTGGTTGTAAGATATCTTACATAGTAATTACGGAGTAGCAGTATGAGATACGATGGGCGTGGGGGCATAACCCCTTGCGTGCTCATGCTGTCTTGCCTATGCACATTCTGCCGTAACTTCTCCCGCCTTGGCCTCGCTTACTGTCGGCATCGGCCGGTGGACTGACCAGCAACAGTGGGACGGCGTGTGCTGGCGTCCTGCGACACGGTCCAATAGGAACAGAGGGAAAGTTGCGCCAGAGGTGAGAGGGTCAGGCCATTTAGGGCACTTCCGAGAGCCACGAGGGGATATGTTTACGAGTAGGCAGCCTAGCAGACTGACTACACAAGAGCCTTCCGTGAGCAGACCTATCATATCTTACATAGTAAAAGGCGCGACAAATGCAGCGACTACGCCTAGGCTTCTCTGCTCTAGACAGACATCAGGCAGCTAGTGCTGGACGGCCAATGTCAGGCGTGTGTTTGATCAAGCAAAGGATATCTAACAAAGGACCAAAGCCCAGAACGTCCATGGCCATGCAGCCCCTCGACCGTGCATTCCAAGTGCTGACAAACGAGGACTCCGATAATAGGATAAATCGTACTCCGTAGGGAGGTCGCCAACCGAGCGAGGCCGGCTTCGAGCAAGGGGGGGCAGGTCTTGATCTGTCAGTCTGGTTCGATTTCTTGCACGGTTCAGAAGGACACCATTGCTCAGGCTTTGGAGCCTGTTTCAGCGTCTGGTAATAATGCAGGTCCAGACGGGAGGCAACGCAGGCCGGTGGGTGCAAACGTGCAGGCAAAAAGGGCCCTCATCGAAGTGTATTAAGTAGGGGCAGGACGGCGTCTTTCGGTGCAGCGAGCAGCGAGCAGCGAGCAATATTGCGGAACTCGTAATACGGAACTCCGACAACCGGAAAACACAGCCTGCCATCCTGCGCTGCGACGTCACGTACGGAGTACGATCAGGCAAAAACGGGCGAATGGTTTTTAAACCCCCCCTCCCCTCCTAAATTATCACCAGTAAAAAAAGCCACCCCTACAGACAAAACCTGGCCGCACGGCAATAATGCGGCGAGGCGACGGGTATAAGCCGACGACGACGGGAAATCGGCGGAGTTACATGGCGACGGCAAGCAGCACAGCCCGTTCCGAATCTCGCCGACCGGCTGCAGTCGTGTGTTGTTGACATGCGTATTTTTTGCACTTGTTGCCTCTGGTCTTTCTTGCACGCGAGACATGTCGCCACAAGGTAAGTGAGTCAGGATTCGTACAGGCAAGCATAGCTTTCCAGAGCGAGAGCGAGCGAGGAAGTGGCAACCCGACGGACACGCAAGGCACTGGCGTAACTGTCTGCGACGAAGCTAATCGGGCCATTACTATGTACAAATCTGGGTCTCCCCCCTTCAGCCGCAGGACAGATCATTTCCAGATTGCGTCGCAAAATGGGCTGCGGATCTACGACGTACGTCGTACATGCGCACTTGTATCGTGCTACATAGCACATGTGTACTCACCAAAGCCTCGTATGAGCTCCTGAAGAGGACCACTTTTGGTGACAACGGAGCAATGCAAAGTTCTCGTACTCTGTACTCCGTGCAGAAAAGTAAGCTCGCCATCTCCACAACCTTCGCCCAAATGCTCGAATCAATAAGATAATACGATTTGGCAACTCTGAGACAATACCTAAACCATTCCTGTGTGGTCTGTCGTCATTGGCTGCCGGCCGATGCGACGTTGCTTTTCCAGGCTATTCTCGCAAAAAACGTGCAAGAAATGGAGCACAGAGCAGACGGCTCAGCCCACCATGTGCTCCGACTCTGAGTGGATGAAGCAGCCAGGGCAAATCCCGTCTAGTCTCTTTTTCTGACTCGCGGAATTACTGCATTACGGATTTTCCCTGCATGCAGCAACTCCACCTCTATCTTTACTGGGCCTGTGTTTTTTTTACTTGCTTTTTTTTTCGTTTTTTTCTTCTTTGATCGTAATGACTCGCTGCGAAGTCCGTCCTCCGTGCGCTCGCTTCTTATCTCGCGTTCTCATTTGCTTGTTGCCCGTGCCATTTGCCAGTGATTGCGTCAGCCGAAGCTGGCGACAACGCCATCTTCCTGTCCCAACAGATGCTGTTGGATTCGATTCCGAGGCGGCCAGACAGCAGCTTTCACATGCCAGTCTGCTAGGCGAGATCGGGTCCCAACGGCGTCCGCGTGAGATCGACAAACACCTCGGCGCCGTGTGTGGCGCTGCCGTATTCTCACAGTGCCGTCTAAAAACGGGACGGCAACGCTAAAGTGTTGCACGTGACCTTGTGGGTCACGTGCAGACTTTTCACTGCCGCAGTGCATCCACTAGCTTTAGCTTCCTTTCAGAAAATCCCATGCTTTTCTTCCATGATAAAGTGATGTTCATGGTAGACGGTGCAGGCATATAAGCCGTGTATTAAGATGACACCGATAAATCCTTACTTATATTGATCAGATCACGTGAAGAAGTCTCAACTCGTACAGACGCTCGTATCTACACACATCATACTCCGTTGACATTGCCTAACTCGACGCTCCCTCGTCCGTCTGTGCCGTGTTGTCTGTTGGCCTCATCCACGTCCGAATGTGACCTGAGTATTATGTCAGCAAGCTGTGATCGTGCTAGGGCTAGACGTAACGCACCTTTCTTGTTGGCTGTCAAAACAGACTTCTCCGTGAATCCAAGCCAACAGAGCGGCTCCTTGCTGACCACCTGGGACTGCGACGTGTTAGTCCGATAGGAACGCGCATAGACCAAAAAGAAAGACGGTTACGCACGCAGACTGGTGGCAGCAATGCAGTGCGTGCTCGCGGCTCCACGAGATGAACGCGCTCGTCCATGTCTGCACCTGCATCTCCGTCTGCATCG
This sequence comes from Grosmannia clavigera kw1407, assembly GCF_000143105.1. NCBI lineage: Eukaryota > Fungi > Ascomycota > Sordariomycetes > Ophiostomatales > Ophiostomataceae > Leptographium > Leptographium clavigerum. Next base: position 1,050,200 of record NW_014040797.1, on the reverse strand, counting down.
GCCTCTGCATCAGCCTCCGCATCCGCGCCGTCGCCATTCTCGCCAGCACCGGACGACGTTGCCCGGAGGTGCCGAGAAGCCACGGATCCCTTGCGCGCGTAGCGGATGGACGACGCATAGACAGCAGCAGCAGCAGCAGCAGCGGCGGCGGCAGCCTTGGGGCGGATCAGCATACCCATGCTAAAGTCCCAGAGACAGAGGCGGCAGTCCTCGCCGACGCTGCCGAAGCGGTAGTTGCGCTCGTCGCAGCGCCAGGGGTCAAAGGCGACCGAGGTGACCCACGAGTGGTGGCCCTGACAGCGGGCAGCGAGCGAGGCGTCGGCAACGCTCCAGATGGACAACAGGTCGTCCTGGCCGCCAGTAACGACGTACTTGTCGTCGGGGGACCAGCAGACGCACGTAAGGCCACCGTAGTATGAGTAGAAGAGGCCGAGCAGTCTGTCTGGTGTGAGTAAGTCGTGCGGGAGGATGAAAGCCAGTAAACAGAAAACAAACAGAAAAAAACCCACTCTTCCCGAAGATAGTCAATGATGCGCAGCGAGCCGTCCTCCGACACCACGGCCAGCAGGCTCTGGCCCGGCGCAAAGGCAAACGCGTTGATCCGCTGGTTGGACAGCTTCCAAAAGGCTACCGGGTTCGCCTTGTGGCCGCGCGAGTGGATGGACCGCTCGACTTGGATGTGCGTACGGGCGTCGTGCTGGTGCGACGCCCGCTGCCGCGTGGCCTCTTCCTCGTCCACGGCAAAAGCGGCGTCCTCCTTCTCCTTGTCGAAGACGACGAGCGAGCCGTCCATAAAGGCGGCCATGAACAGGTTCTCGGACCCGGGCACCCAGCGGATCTCCGATACGGGCGTGCCGCGAATGATGCCCTGCAGCTGTCAGCACGGGCAGAAAGAAAGACAAAGACGGACAGACGCACGTTCTTGTTCAGTCGCGTGTACCGCTGGGAGATGGGCTCCCACCAGATGATCTCGCCCGTAGAGAAGCCCATGATTACGTCAATGTGCGACGTGGACTTAGTCAGCATATTGATATCGTGGCACAGGCAGTGAGCCTTTGTGAACAGGATCTTGGTGAGGTAGTCGCCCTAGACAGTCAGCAACCGTGAAGCACCTCGAAGCGCCTTGACACACACACACACCTTCTTGTCGGACGCGAGGTCGAGCCACTGGAAGGCGCGGTTGACATTGGCAAAGCCGAAGAGGCCGTCGGGCGGCCGTTCCTGCAACCGCTTAGTGAGGCCGTCGTGCACGATGACGCGCGAGATGAAGGACGAGTTGCTCTTGGTCACGTTGTTCTTGGGCTTGCGCAGCTTGCCACCGACCGGCCGAGGGGTGACGCCGCCGAGACCAGCCACGACGAGGCCGACAGCAGTGGCGGTAGCCGTTGTGGTGGGAGGAGGGGCCGGAGAATCTGTAGTGGTCTGTCCTGGCAGGGCCGAGTCGCTGGAGGTGTGAAAGCTGAAGCTGAGCCGGCCGGTGGTGGCCGAGTCGGTGTGCTGGCTGCTGCTCCCGGTGGCAGCCGCCCCGGCCGAGTCGTTCTCGGTCGGGTGCTCCTCGACGGGGGAGAAGGCAGCGGCCGGAGATGGATCTGCTGCTGCTGCTGCTGTTGCGGCTGAGCTGGCCAGCAGGAGCGAGAGGGCCGGCGGAGACGGCGGGTCAACGATGCTGGTGAGAGAGACGCGGGTGCCAGCTGTAGCGGGAAGCGGCGTGGTGGCGAGCGGGTTGATGTTCACCACGGGCGACTCGGACGGATGAGGCGGCGGTGTGGCCAGCAAGAGGTCCTCCTGCAAAACATAAAGACCCTCGCCGACGAGGAAGCGGCAGTCAGGGCCCGTCGGATGGGTCAGCGTGTTGTTGGTCTCGACCATCGGCATCGCCTGGCCGCCCGGATACATGCCGCCATACATCATCTGCACCGGATAGCGCGGCGGGGGCGGAAGGACGCTGCGAAGGGGGAGTGGCTGGTCAGCTATGGCAACACGATGGGCAGACGATGAGACGATGGGGAGAAGACGGTCTTACAACATGGCTGCTGTGCTCTGCTTTGTCTGTGTCCTCGGCAGTATCGCCGGTCTGTACTTTTGCAAGTCTGCACCTGCCCTGTTCGCACCTCCTCCTGCTCACAATCTTCTTCCCTCTCTCTCTCTCTCTGTGCTGTTACTCTTCTGCTTGGCTCTATAGTGCGATTCGATTCCGCCGGTCGATCGCCTGTCCGTGTCGATCGCTCAGCCCAAAGGCAAGAGGGTGTGGTGGTGGTCTTAGCTGCTACTGCTGCAGACTCCTCCTTCCCGCAAGCTCTCGTTCTGGCTGCCGGCCAAGACTCCAATATTGAGAGGAAGGGAAGACGACAAGGGCGGGTCGCTTGTTATCTCGCGCAATCCAATGCCAAGATAAGATGGCCAGAGGACAATGCAGCCAGAGAGCCCGACTCTCTGTCGGGGAACTCAATGTGAAAGATCGCTGCGCGAGGTGCTGGGGAGCCGGAGTGTGTATGTGCTTGTCGGTGGGGGCGGACACGGCTGGACGGCGTTTCGTTCTGCTTCTTCAGATCGTCTTGAGGATGGACGGACTCAGGCGGCCGGGACGCTCAGTCAATAATGCTGGGGAATGTGAGGCTTTGTGAGCTAGTGGCGGGCTTAAGGGACTTCCACTGCTATTAGCTAATAGCGTGGGCCAGTGGTGGTTTTTGTGGGGTAGGCATTGAGCGGGGAAGCCTTGAGAACACTATCGTTTATTATACAGCTCGTATCCTACACGCTCTATGCTATATGGATGCTACAGACCAAATTTGTCAAACGACAACGCCTCAACGCCGAGCAGTAAATTAGTGTTGGGTATCATTGCCGGTCGTCCTACGGCTGGCTGGTGGACCTACGCCAGCTGAGATGTTAGTGGGGAGGGAAAGAGGGGAGGGGAAAAGGAACGAGAAAAAGGTAAAGAAACGGGAATCGAAAGAAAGAAGAAAAGAAGAAAGAAGAAAGAAGAAAAAGAAAAAAAAGAAACAACCCCAACAACTCACATCATAAATGCCGCTGCCGCTGCGCAGGCCACTGCTCCCAGCGCCACGTACAGGCTCGTCCGGTCGGCCGCCGGCTCCTCACCTTTGGGGAAGCCGAGGCTGGGATTCGTCGCCACTTCGGCCAGGTGCTCAAACAGCTCGCCGATGCTCTCCCAGGTCGCGCTGACGTGCAGCGGCGCGCTGACCCGCAGCGCCGCCGTGTACGCGTCCGGCTGCAGCGGGCTGCGCTGCGTCGTCTTGTCGCGGTCCGCCTTGAGCGCCGCATACACCGTCGGCAGCTCGTCCAGGAGGATTCGTCGGCCATGCAGTCCGTTGTCGCCACCGCTGCTGCCACCACCATGCTCGCGCTCCCGCAGCGCCACCAGGTGGCCAAACGAGTCCGGGTCGGACGAGTCGTACGCCAGACAGAGCAGGTCGCAGGCGTCCAGCCGGGCCGCGTTCTCCAGCACCGCCGGCTCCAGCTCGCCCAGCTCTTCCAGGATCAGGTAGCACTGCTTGCCCCCCTCCAGCTCGACGCTGTTGACCGCCCGACGCGGCCGGATCGTCGGCCGGTGCAGCCCATCAAACGGCCGACCCAGGAACGCGTCCAGCAGCGCCGACTTGCCGGCACCCGGCGCTCCCACAATGTAGCACAGCACTACGTTGCGGTCCACACGTCCGGCTCGGCCTGTCCGCCGCAGCCGTCGCTTCCGGGGCCGCGTCACCTTGAGCGCCGCCGTCGTTGGGCTCGCCGCCTCTTTGGCCCCTGCTGGTGCCTCAAAGCCGAGGTAGGCCAGATACTCCAGCGTCGTCTTCGGCTCCAGGAACGTCGTCATGCTCCACTGCGCCAGCCAGCCCTGCAGCGTGATGTAGCCGGCCTCGTTGCGCACCGTCGACGCCGGGAAGCCCTCCTCGATCCACGAGCCTGGCAGCCCGGGTGTTGGCGCAAACAGTGCCGCCAGCTCCGCGTCGTTCAGCCCCCCGTCGTTGTCCTGGTCGAACAGCAGGAACAGGTCCATGAAGAACCGGTAGCCTGCTGGGCTCAGCTCGGCCGACGCGTACTCGGGCACCTCGAAGCGCGGGTGCAGAAAGTTGTCGGCCAGGCTGAGGCTGTCGGTGTAGCGAAACTTGCGCAGGATCACCCAGATCGTCTCGTGGCGGCCCTTTTCTGCGTAGATCCGGTTCAGCTGCAGGAAGCCGGCCAGGTCGATGCCGCGGTCGAGCGGCGGCTGTGCTGCGGCCGGGCCGAGGCTGGATGGTGGCCGATGGGAAGCAGCCGTGCTGTTGTTGCTGCTGCTGCCATTGTTGGCGCCACTGCGAGCCGTCTTGGCCAGCGTCAGCTTGATGCTAGCCAGGTCCTCAGGGGCCAGCGGCCGGTTGAATGTCGTCTCCTGGAACGCATGCATCTCGCGGTCGTTGAGAAAGCCGTCCTGGTCCTTGTCGCAGAGATAAAAGATGCGCCGCAGCGCTGCCACACAGGCTGGCTTCAGGTCGCCCTCCTTGTAGTCAAACAGCGGTGCAATTGGGTGCGTCACTGCTTTTTGGCACAGGAAGAAGACCTCGTTGACGTTGTGGTGCTTGCGCGCGCTGGCCCGGATGCACGAGTCGATCTCGCGAAACTCCTGCATCACCGGCACCATCTCCTCGTCCAGCACCTGTGCCAACGTCGCATCGTCGCCGCTGCCGGGACTTCCAGGACTGCCGGGCCGCCCGGGACTGCCAGGCCGTCCGCCTCCGCCTCCGCCTCCGCCATCCCCTGGCCCTGCCAGGTCCGACTTGTTTGCACACAGCACCACGGGGACATTAACGCCGAGGGAGCGGAAGTAGGGCATCCAGAAGAGTGCCACCCGCTCGTAGCTGTAGTGGTCTGCATACACCAGCAGAATCACGTTGCACTTGCGGATCTCTTTGCGCAGGGCTGTCCGGTCCTGCGGCCGCGCGGACGTGTCCACAATCGTCGTCGTCACGTTCTCGGGCGTGCCGATGTTGGGCGGAATCGCAATCTGTGGCAGCACGGCCTGGATCTTGTTTGTGATGAACACGTCCTTGACCAGAGAAGCGATCAGGCTGGACTTGCCCGTGCCCTCGTCGCCACAGACGCAGACGCGCACTGTACCATGTTAGCGGGTAAGAACGCCGTCGACGGGCGCGCAAGCAGAGTGTCACCTTCTTGAGCCATCTTGCTGTGCTGCTTTCGGCTTCGCTGGCGAGACCCATATGCCCAGGATTAATGCAAGCTGCGAGAATGCAGGCAGACGAGCTGAGGTGTAGAGCCGTAGGGCAGGAGCTCCGGGCTAGTTGGAAGAAAAGCAGGTGGCACAACGGCAGGTGGCAGAACGGCAGGTGGCGAGCAGAAAGCGGTGGCGCAAAGTGGAGAACTTCCTACTTCCTAGTCGGGAGCAGGCACTTTTACACGAGTACCAAAGTACGGAGTACAGAGCAAGACGGCTTGATTGACAGTCCAGCTACTTAATATCCAATATCAAACCAACCCACGAGACCGTCCTGCGATAGCGCTAAAGGCATTGTCGCAAGGCTCCACGACGTCTCAGGCCTGAATGCGCCGTCCCAGCGATGGCGTAAAAGCACTGTCGCCGTCGAGTGTATGTGTGTCGTAAAAGTAAGTGCAAAACCGCAACTCGGATCGACAGCGCATCTAAACACAAATGGGGTATCATCTGAAAGCAAAGACACAAAGGAAAAACAGAAAAAAAAGTCCTCCAAAAGACCGGCCAGCCATGATTCAAAGTAGCCCTCCCAATCCAGTCGAACTGCCCTCTCGACTGCATGATCCGAGACGTGTCGAGTGATAGCGTAGAAGCATTGTCACCATGACACAACGGACCGATGACAGGCGAAGAGCAGAACGGCGGAAGCCCAAACGAAGTATAAAAGCAATTCTGCTCGCCGGCGACGAGAAACAGGTAAAAGTGGCTGGCCGGTTGCATATCGAATGAAAGTTACGGTCGTGTCGAGTTGTGGAGTAGTGAAGAAGCAGACAGAGCCAGGAAGCTGGGCTCCCCAAAAGCGACAGGCTGAGCTCTGTGGGATACTAGCCCACTGTCGTCGACCTCGTCGACGGCTGCTGCGGCTTGCGGCCCCAGCGCCACATGTGCTGGAAGCCACGCTGCTGGGTCTCGCGGCGGGCAGCACCATCGACAGGGTCAAGGTTGGCGTTGCCGTCAAAGACGCGCAGCAGGACGACCATGGCGAAGCTGCTGGCGATGCTGACGCAGAGAATCGCGATCATGGCCAGGTTGCTGTCGCGGTACTGATGGGGTCCAGGAGCAGCGTCGGCCGGCCAGCCGGTGTAGAGGGCATAGGTGGTGGTGATGCTGCCAAGATTGCCGAGGCCAGAGACGAGGGCAGACGCAGCGGCCACGCCGACCTCGCCGTGGCGGCGCTGGAAGATCTCGTTGGTCCAGGTCATGCAGATGGGCACGGTGGGGCCGAGGCCGAAGCCGAGCATCAGCATGCCACCGTAGCGAGAGTAGGGCTTGGAGGCGGGGGCGAAGCTGACGACGAGAAGACCGGCGATCTGGATGCACACGGCGGCCGAGAAGAAGACGGCGCGGTAGCGGTGGAAGCGGTCGGAAACGGGGGTGACCAGCAGGATGGCGATCAGGTCCATGATCCAAATGGGGGCGAACAGCAAGCTGACGACAATGTCGCTAAAATGCGGGTTCATGGCGGCGATGATGACGGAGCCGTAGAGCTGGGTGCCGATGCCGACGCCGACGACGCCAAAGTACATGAGCACGAGCGGCCAGAGGCGCCAGTCGAGCAGCACGCGGCCTAGATCGCGCAGCGTCCAAGGTCGGGCGTGGTAGACGCGTCGGAGATCGTGGTAGTGCACGACGGCGTCGTCGCCGACGAGTGCTTCGGCCGGCTTCGGCACCCAAGCAAGAAGCCAGTGCGCAGGAGGTGGTCGCACGGTGCCAGGAACCAGCGGTCGATCAGGCAGCCACCAGAGCAGGGCGACGCCCAGCACAACGGCCAGCAGGCCGTAGACGAGGAACATCCACTGGAAGCCGGTCAGGCCGCAGCGGCCGTCCATCTGCTGGAAGCCGGCCGAGACGAGTCCGACGACGGCGGCCGACATCTGCGCAGCCGTAAAGTACATGCCGATGCGCTTGCCCGTGCGTGACGGCGGGTAGAAGAGAGTGAGGTAAAAGGCCATGCCCGGCCACATGCCGGCCACGACGACGCCCAACAGGAAGCGCAGCAGCTTGAGGCTCCAGGCGGCGCCCACGGCTGTGAAGCAGGTGCCGATCACGCCGACGGCAAAGACGATGCGTGCCATCCAGATCCGTGGGCTCAGCCGGCTCATCACCAGGTTGGACGGGAAGTCGAAGAGGACGTACGAGACGTAGAAGAGCGTCAGGGCCGTCGACGTGTCGTTGGCCGTCAGCTTGAGCTTCGTCTTGAGATCGTGGCCCGCGCTTTCGTTCATCGTCTGGGCGATCCCAATGTTGGACCGGATCGCCGAGCAGAGAAAGTAGAGCACCCAGAAGGCTGGAATGATCCGTCTGTCGAGTTTCCTGCTGGCCTTAGCAAAGAATGATGCACGTCGCCTTCAGCCAAACTCACCGGTACACCTGCTCGACCCGGGCAATGTCATACTCGACAATCTCCTGCTCAGCAGTCCCCAACGCCTCCGTCTCGGCTGTCCCGCTCACAGTCACGTCCTTGTTGTCGCCCATGGTCATCCTTTCTGCTCCTGTACAACACCTGCTAAGCCAGACCCAGAAGAGCAATGGAGGTGCCTGCTAGTCTGGTCTCTGTCCTGCGCAAGAGACGGCGAAATCGGATGCAATCACGATCTGCTAAGAAATGAGAGGGGACAAAAGTCCGGCCCATATATGCTTGTTAATCGGCTGAAGGGAGCTCTGGTGGGGAGAGATATGGAGCTAAGGCAGCTCATTTTTTCTCATTTTTTTCTCATTCTCATTTAGTGGCTCCCCTCTGGACGACCGATCCTTCCTCAACAAACGGGACGAGAACCGTTGAAGTGGCTGTAATTTTTTGGAACGCATTACGTAATCAACACTCTTACGCCGTGAGCCGTGGACCTCGGCTCTACTTCAGTCTCCAGTCGTCTTGTTCTGTTCTTGTTCTCATTCTACATGTGCCTCAAACTCCCTGTTTGTTACACGTCGATCAGGATGCCGCCTGTCGACAGCGGCAGCCGCTCGGCCGTCGGGTGCTGGTTCTCCTGGTTGCGGTCCAGTTGGGTGGCCCTGTTCCTGGTTGTGGCCGTGGCTCTCGCTCTGTTCCTAGCTCTGTCCCTGGCTCTCTCCTTAGCTCTTTCTCTGACCCTCTCCCTGGTCCTGTCCCTTTTGGCTCTGGCTTCACGCCTTATCCTCCCCCCCCCGAGGCTGCCCTCCTAGGACACCAGCAGCGACGGGATGGCGGCACCGTCGGCCTCGGCCACCCATAGCCGTGCCAGAGCCCGGCTGAGGCCCTGGCGCATGCGCTGCAGCACTTCGGTTGCCGTCGTGCTGGCGGTCAGGTCGCTGCGCCAGTCCCAGCCACGACGGACGGCCGTGGATGATGCAGGGCCTGCTGCCCCCCCCAAGCCCCGATGCAGCTGGCTCGCCACCATCGAGCTGCCCGCCAGCACATACGACGACGACACGCTGCCCGACAGGTTGGCCGTGCTCTTGCGCAGTAGGTCGGCCGGCGTCGCCCCCCACAGCCCGCCCGGCACGCTCGCCAGCACGACCTGGAAAAACTCGTCGCAGGCCGCGTACACGCGCGAGCCCGCCAGCGTCTGCAGGTCCTCGACCGCCTTGAGCAGTACATCGATCGTCTCGGCTGCCATCACGGGCGGTGCTGTCGTCAAGTCGGCAGTGGTGAGGGGTTTCGATTTTGATCCCGTGACTGGTCCCGTGACTGATCTCACTGCCAACACCGAAGACGCCTCTGTAAACACCAGAGCCTCGCCTAGCAGCGCCAGCAAAAAGTCCTCGGACACGACCGAGTCGCGCGAGCTGTCGTACAACCCGCCGCGGACGTTGTCGTCGGCACTGGCAATGACAGCCGTCAGCGCAGCTGCTGCTGCCGGCCGCCGTCGCGCCAGCGATACCGTCTCGTCGTCCCGCAGCTCGTAGAACCGGCGCAGTGTGGCATAGCCGCTCAGCATGCGGCCCAGCATTTCGGCTGCGTCTAGATCGCGACGTGCCAACTGCTCCAGTGTGGCCCGACGCCGACACAGCAGCTGCCGCAGCCGGTCGTCCAGCTCCGCCTCGGCCGGATATGCCGCCGACTGCAGCAGCGAGTATGATATCAGCAGGTTCAGCACCTCGCGCACTTTGTCAGCTCGATGGGCCACGGCGTAATACCACACCGACTCGCCGTATCGGTGCGATTCGTTCACCAGCAGGTCGCCGTAGTGCTCGGCCACCTCTTTCGCAAACGTTCCCATGTCCAGGTCACTGAGCAGCCGCCAGATCTTGTCGATCGTCACGCCACAGTCCACGTCTAGTCGTTTCAGCATCGTCTGCACCAGCTCGCCAATCGTGTCCTCTGATCGCTCTGGCGAGTTCATCCGGCCCAACACCCGCACTGCCAGCTCCCAGCCCTCCATCTGACTTGGGGAAGTCTCTTCGTTGCTGTCGCTGTCCTCCCTGCTGTCGTCTTCGCTCATGTCGTCGTTATCCCCTCCATTCCTTCCGCTCTTTCCACTCTTTCCACTCTTTCCACTCTTTCCGCTCTCCCCCATCCCTCCATTTCCCGGTGCCAGCTCCACGTCGTTGATTAGTGCCTGTGCATACTGCACTAGCGTATTGTCCTTCAGCCCGTCTGTCTCGTCCGGGTCTGTCGGGTCGACTCCTAGCACCTCCAAGTCCTCCATGTCGAGGTCGCCCAACGCCGTCGCCAGTCCGCCCGCCCCCATTCCCGTGGCCATCGCTGCCATCGCTGCTGCTCCCGTCGTCTGTGCCGGAAGCCAGCCCCCCAGTGACCCGATCTCTGCCACCGCCGCCGCCACCGGCAGCGACCACGCCCGCAGCATCCCCACCAGTCCACGTGCGTTGTCTTCCAGCACGCACGCCACCGCCACCTCCAGCGGGCTGTTCGCGTTGATCTCCAGTCCTGCCTCGCCTGTCGCCTGGAATGCTCGCGCCAGTCGGTCCAGGTAGCTCTCCCACGTCGACACCGTCCGGAAGCCATGACCGGACCCAAACCCCATCGACATCGTCAGCGACATCGCCGGTCGCAGACCGCCACCACCGCCGCTCTGTCGGAACGACGGCAGTCCGCCCTGCTGCAGCCGTTGGTCTGCTGCTGTCACCTTCGTCTCGTCCCACCAGCCAAACAGCCCCAGCACTGCTTCACACCAGTCCTGCGACACCGCCAGGATTCGCTCCCGCGATCCCAGCGCAATGTCAAACACAATGTTCAGGCTCTCGTAGATGTCCCATGGCACCTGGCTCTCAGCCTTGCGTGCCAGCCCGGCCATCGACCCTCGTCCTCGCTTGCTGCCACTGCCACCACCACCACCACCACCACCGCTGCGCTGCGACCCCGCAAAGCTGTCGCCGTCTTCGTCCTCGTATTCGTACTCGTCCTCCTCGTCCTCCGTCCTGCTCTGGCCCTCGGCAAATCGCCGCAGCTGATCCAGCGTGCCCTTGGCCCGGATCCGGAACATCGTCCACTCGCTGCTCCAGATGTCCCAGTTGTCCGCTTTGCCCGGACACATCTCCAGCATCCCAATCGTCTCGCCCACTGCTCGCTGCACGTTGGCCAGCGCCCGTCCCGTGTAGGCCGCCATGCCTGCCCGCCGCACCGTCTCCCATCCTCCCGCCCGCAGCAGCGCAATCGCCGAGTCCACCCGTCCCTGCAGCAGGCTGACAAACACTGTCTGCCAGAACATCCCGTGCGATGCCGGCCCTGGCTGGCACCGGAGCACTTCGTTCACCTGGTCCGGGTACATGTTGTGGTACTCCGACATCCATCGGAACAGCGTCTCCGTCAGCGGCTCCGGCTCACTTGTCCCATCGCTTGCCGTGCTGCGTGTGTGTCGCACCTGAAGTGCCAGCGTCGCCACGTATGCTGCCTTCTCAAACGCGCTGGCCCCCGGCCCTGGCCCGATCCCTGTCGTCTGCTCCTCGTCCTGTGGCAGACTGTCTGCGTACGCCTGCCACAGAGACACCAGCTGGCCTGATGCGTCCGCCAGTGCCTGGTCCAGCCGTCCCGCGTCGTCCTCTGCACCCACACCCTCGCTGTACAGACGGCTGATGTGCAGCTCCGTCTGTCGGATCAGCTCTGGCGCCTCCACAAGCAACGCGTACCCCATTTGCGTGTACATGCCCTTGGCGATTGACGCGTACCGACACTCTCCCGGCGGCCGTTGGCCTCCATTGCGCGCCACCGACGCCCGGAATATGTCTTCGGCCTCTTTGCGAATCCGGTTGTTGACTGCCGGCGTCGCAAACATGAGCAAATTCGACTCGTCGCCCAGCGTCTCGTCCGCCTCGGCGTCTGCGCCAAACGTCGACATCCACGGCCCACGCTTCACCGGCGACGCTGTGCTGCCGCCGAACGTTCGTCTCGACTGCATCCCGCTATTGGCCAGATCGAGCCATGGATCGCTGCCCTGCATCTTGTCGTCGTCGTATTCGTCTTCTCCTTCTGCGTCTTCCTCCGAGCCCTCCTCTTCTTCTTCTTCGTCGCCGTCGTCCTCCTCTTCCTCCTCCTCTTCTTCTTCTTCTGTCCCTTCTTCTGTCCCCTCCTCCGTCCCTTCTTCCGTCCCCTCCTCTTCTTCGTCTTCTTCATCCCCTTCATCGTGCACAACCTGGCTTAGCCGAGACGGTTGCCGTGTCCCAAATGATCTTCCACCCTGAATCGACTGCCCGAGGGGCCCGCGGGCATTGCTGAAGCCTCCATTGTTGCGTTGGCCGCCCGTAAATAGATTCCGGGGCTCAACCGTCGACCGGCCTGTCTCCGTACCGCCTCGCATCACAGAGCTGCCAAAGTACGATGCCGATGGCGCGCCCGCTGGCGTCGAGCTGCCTGCCGATGAGGGCGGCGGTCCTGCCGGTGTCGTAGATGGGTGTTCACCGTCAAAGCTGAAGAGATTCTTACTCCGGGCGCCTCGGCCAGTTCTGTGCTGCGGCGTCGCCGGTGATGAGAACTCGTCGTCGTCGTCGTCCGGGAAAGAAAAATGGTTGGACATCTCTTCACCTTGGCACAGGCCGAATTACAAACAAGGCGGAAAGTATCAGATGCAGATTTTCGAATGAAGAAGCGTCTCTTTGCACATTTGACCGTGGAGAGGCTGACTTGCTGTTTCGCGTAAATAGCGGTTGAAGCTACTGATATGGAAGTTGTAAAACGCGACCGCGATTTTTTCCCATCCCCTGGAAAGAGCTAAGCTACGAAGTACTCCAACGTCCCCACGGTTACCGCGCAGCACACGTGACCGGCCTTTTCGCTTGCCACTATCGCAACATATACCACTTTTTACATCGAGCAAATTTAAATATGATACTTTTCTTTCTCTACGTGACATCAACTTCTCATGCCCCTCCTACTGGAACAGCTGGTACCAGTCGGAAAGCAGATGCCCTCTATCACCTACCAGACATCACCTCCAACCGCCCATACCAACCCAATCGTCCTGCCTTTTCCTTTCCTCCTTGTCCCGTACACGAGGGGGATAGTTTCTGCATCAAGAGACGGACAGCTCCCGAACGCCAACAGCACCTTGCCCAGTATTCAGTCAGGTGTGCATCACACAACCGTCATAGAAATATCCTTCACATTATACACACGGCAGCACTCGAGATGCCGAGAACGGAAGCATTGTGTCAATGCAAGCAGACGCTGCCGCGCTGCACGGATCCAGCAGAGGCCGGGTATCCTCGTAGTATTTTCTCGGTTTTTATCCTATCCGCTCGTGTCGTCGGCTCAAAGCCTTGCTCGGAGACGTGATCGCATCGAACATGCCGATATGTCTGGTCAACCTCTCATGTTCGCGTTAAGAGGCGTGGAGTCTTCGATATGTCCAGGCCAGCCCGCCGAATTTCCTCCTTTTTTGTGATCGCATCGGCAACTTTATTGCCGGCAACCTCCTCTTTTTCCCGATCAGGCACCATCGCCTTGTGTCCCAGAATCCAGTCCTCCTGCCTAGTTCACGCGCTGATAAAACAGCAGATACGCAACCTTATTGTCTTTGATGCTGTCCTTGTGTTGCTTGGCCTGGTTGACCGGGCTCGAAGAGCCGTTGGCCACGCTGCTCCATTTTTTGTTGGCACCGTTCACAGGTGCCGTCACCTGCCGCCAGCCATTTTCGTTGTCACCAGCGTCTTCATCTCCCATCCCAGCGAATCGGTTCGCAGACCCCACGCCGTTGCCCACCACAGAGGAGGCCGCCTCGTTCTTCGTGCCATTGCCGTTCACCACATTCGATTCCGTGCGTCCGGAAACTGCCTCTTCAGCACCCGACTCGGCCACATCCTCGCTGCGAATGCGACGAATCACAGTGTCGTCGAGACGAATCCACTCACGTCCATCCTCACGGAGCACGTCGACAGTGTAATGGCCACCGCTAGCTTGTTTCCCGTGGTGGTACACCACCGCATTCAACCGGTACTTGGGAAGACGTTCCGTGAGAAGCTTGTTGCGTTTCTGGCGGCCAAAGATCTCGCGTGGAATTTCCAGCTCCAGAGGATAGCCAATCTTCTTCCAGATTTTCACAGTCCCATTGCCCTGCCAGTCAAATTGGAACCGCTTCAGGTGAAGAATGAGAACCGGTGGGAGAGTCTCAATAAACACCTGCTTCGTCACAGACACATCTTTGCCATGCGGAGAGCCAAAGTCGCCATTTAGAACTTCAGGCTTTGTGAGGCCACGCAGGGCATCCAAGATGTTTCGTACCTGGGGTGAGTCGATGTCAAGCTGCAGAGACTGGTATGGCTCCAGGGTCACGGAGTCTTTCAGTCCAGGCACACGTAACTCGGACCGCAGTTTGCCACTAAATATGCTATTGACTGGTGAGCTAGACGTGTGGCCCGAGGAGCGAGTGATGGCTGCACGTTGGCGCGGGCCAACCTCGAGCCAACCGTCGCCGCCAGAAAGGTCAGGGATTTCAGACGTGACAGAGGCAGTCGGTGTCGTCACTTGTGTCGATGAAGGGTTTGTAGCACGAGACGAATCCTGTACCACTTTTGTGCACTCCTCGTTCAGACACTCCAGTAGAAAGCCAAGGAATTCCTCTGCATCCTGCTGGTGGCCACGCTAAAATAATACATCGTCAGTATTCAGCTACAACCAGAAGCGCAGACAATACGGGCACTCACTCTCATGCTCTCGAAGCGAGATAGTTGCTTGATCGCCTCGTACACAAACTCGGGAGTAAACGCATCACCATAACGTTCCAAATCGTCGTTCTTTAAGCGTCTGCGCAAATCAACCGGATCCGCGGTATCAATGACTCTAAACTCACGGATAAACATAATCCTAAAGCATAAATTAGTATTTTGCCGTTCGGAGCGTAGACAAGGGGATTCCTACATGGCATCGAGCAGAGGCGTCTCGCTCTTAAAGCTATAAGCAGCCTTTCGGCTTACTTGGTCCAGAAAATCGTAAAACGGGGTACAAAAAATAAGCACTTGAAGAACCGAATTCATGTAACACATGTTTCCAGTGTTGATCAGGCCACGCGGTTCAATAAATGCTACGCTGCTCGAGGTATCAACGCGGTACGCGACTAGAGCCTCTGCCAAAGAGTTCGCCTTGGCCTTGGAGAATGCGCCGGTGCTATTGGCGCCATTTGCGGCTTGGTCACCCCCAGCAGCTGAGTCGTTCGATACAGCCTGTGCGCTGGCTGCGGCCGCGGCCGCTGCTCTGTTGAACAAGCCCGACCAAAGTTTCGGTCCCTGTGGCACCGAGGGAGTGGTTGTGGTAGGTTCCGCAGACGGTTTCACCGATTCCAATTGCTCCTCAGAAGTGCTGGCCTTCTGTCCATTTTCAGCCGACGACACAGGTACCGCCATAGCAACTTCCGTTGTTTCTGTGGCGGAAGCCTTATCGGATGGTGACCGCATAGGAATGGCAGGGATTATAGGAACAGCCGTACGCGTTGTGCTGCCGGTGGACTTCGGGTTCACAATGGTTGACTTTGTTGGCGTTGGGGTCACAGATGAAAGCACCTGTCCAGCGGGCTGAACAGAGCTCGGCGTTGTCGGCGAGGTGGAAGGCGCGTCCTCAAATGGAATGTCCTGTGTGGAAGGCGTCTCCGTCCGCGTGATGGGCTCTGTCGTGCCAGACTCTTCCAGGGTTGAAGCCACCGTCGTTGCAGTAGTATCGGAAGAGTTCTGTGGGAGCTCCACGTTATCTCCCATTGTTTTCCTTCTCCTGCGCAGCTTTGGGCTCTTAGCAGGGAATGGGACATCAGGTCTGGACAACCAAGGAAGCTGTACGTCATTGAGTATGTCAGCAGACAGGTCCACGGCCATGTCGCCGAATTTCGTTATATCCTGAACATTGACAAAACCGCTTACAGGGGGCCGAAACGCTGCGGTGGGCACGATGACGGCAGCGATGCCCATCGTAGCTGCAAAAGCTGCTTCAGAGCCCACGGCTGTAGTGTCGATGGCCACCTTAGGTGCTTGAGGGACACCATCTCTTTGCGCCGTCTCAGGAGACAGCGGGGTGGGGATAGCATGTGATGAAAGAGTGGATGAAGGGGTCGGAGATAGAACAGGAGGCTGTAGAGGCGGTTGCATTATATGAGGAGGCGGTTGAAGAATGTCGGCGCGCGCTAGGAGAGGCATGTGTTGATGAAGACCTGTTTGGGGTGGTTGTAGCGGAGCATGCGCAGGTGGTAACGGTGGCAGAGATGACGGCAGTGGCTGCTGAGCCAAGGAGGTAGACACAATAACGGGATCATTTCGAGAGTACGGAGACAGATGTGGCGGTGGTGGTATGTGGTGTTGGACTGGGTGTTGTGGATGCTGGGAGTGCTGGAGATGCTGCGGGTGCGGAGGAAGAGACGGATGCGGCGGTTGGTGCACAGCAGCCGTCTGGGGCATCGGCAAGGCACCGGGCGGAATCAGAGGTGCATATTGGGCGGGTCCTCCGGCCATCGGTCGGCCATAGGCATGCTGGAAGGGCACAAAACCGTTTGGCATTGCGCCATTCTGTGCATATTGCGGCGGGATTGGGGCATAGGCGTAAGGATTGTTGACATAGGGACCCATGTAGCTGGAGTACATTGGCTGTCCAAGCTGCTGTCCCAGTTGCTGCCCGAGCTGGTGGCCGTACTGGTTGTGGTGGTTGTTCTGGTTGTGAAACCCGTTCTGGTTGTGCCGGGGGTTCTGGTAATGCGAGCCGTACTGCCGTCCACGCCGTCCGCCGCCATTGCGAGCACCGCCACCACCGCCGCCGCCGGGACCCATTCCTCCACCCGGTCCGCCTCCACCCCGGTCGTCATGGACCGGAGCATCAACAGCGTTTGCGCCGACTGCTCCTCCACCTTGAGCAGCTCGCCCAGCCGGCAGATGACCGTTGCTCATCATGCCGGCTTAGGATATGTATAGAGAGATGCTACTCGCAATCTGCAGCGACTGCAAGCAGCAAGTGCAATTTCGGATAGCTTTCTAACGTGTCTGAGCTATAAGAGCAGATGGGTGCTCGAGGGACCGCTGATCGGTGCGGTGGCCAGGCTCGTCAGGACGCGTTGCGTTATCCAAGCCAAGCTGAGCGCGGTAGGACTTTATCGACACAGACACAATGGTTGGCGCAGGCGAAAAAAGCGCGTCGCAGAGTGATGGCAAGGGGAGCCTGTTGATAGATGCGGAAACGATGGTTGAGGGCGAAGCGGGAAAAAAAGGGGGGAGGAGATAGCGAAGAAAAAGAGAGCGCAGTAATTAATAAAAAAATTATGCCCGCTTGTCGTTTCTCGTCAACTTCCCAGTTCCTCGATTCTCTCGTTCTCTCCGTCTTTTTATTTTCAATACAAAGGAGAGACTGAAGGGAAAGGGGCGTCGGTTGGCAGAAGGCAAAAAGGCCAGATAGTAAGAAGCCGAGATGGTGACGGGAAGCGAAGATGCTATTTGCGATGGTCATGACTTGCCTACTTTTTTTCCAGGTCTTCTGTCAGTCACTCTTCCCCCCACAAAAAAGGGCCTAGTGCCTACATAGTAGTCATTACAATTGAGTCGCGCACGTGCCACAATGTGGCTTCTACTCCGCTTATTGCTTACAGTTCCCAACGGCAAATAGCAATTCGTTCCATACATCAAGTTCAAGCTTAGCTCATGGTCTGCAGCATTCTGCAGCGCACAAAAGTCCCATCGAATTATATTGCGTCTACAATAAAACAGAAGAAACAAGAGTTTCAACGCCTGTTGCCCAAACCTATGCTTCGCTATGCTGACTCATTCATCACGGAAAAGCCAGCGGCCGTTTGGTCGCATCGCTTCCCGATACCGCTCTTGCACGGCTGTTCGCTCGGCTCTCTTGGACTCTGCCCGGTTGTGCACCTCCTCTTGTGTTGTCGGGAAGTCGGCATCCCAAAATCCAGGTGGCGACGCTCGTCGGTGATACCGATGCCGATGCTTACCGTATTTGTCTGCCAATTGCTTCGTCTTGGCCTCCAGCCATAACTCCTTCTTCTCGTCGGGCGGCATTCTTGCCAGCACAAATGCCTCATCGCCCAAATGTCGCTCCATCATTGCCACACTGTCCGGTCGTGACATGTGACTGGGCCCAGACGCATTCAGCTCTGACTCGGCCATAGCACGGAATGCTTTGCCGCAGCACTGTGGATCGGTGCAACCGGCCAAGTTTCCACGGTCTGTTCGACTTCGCACTACTTCGTTGAAGGCGAAGGTCTCCCCGTCGTTCCAGGCGGGGTTGACTTTGAAGTCGTCCAATTGTAGCCGGTCAACTCCTCGGCCTCGTAGACTGCCCTTCTTGCTTGCGTGCTCAGCCGCTGCTGCTCTAAGAGCCTCTGTCAATGGCGTTATTATTCGCCGGCCGGCTTCGCGAGCTTTTGGCGTCGTCGTAACAGAGCTCGTCGTTCCAGTGTCCGTTCTCACGCCCTTGGGGGCCCTGGATGAAGGTGTCACATCGTGCTTCTGTGGCAGGGTGCGCACCGGCGGCGGCTCCCCAAAGCCTCCTGATATAAGACTGTCCATGTTTTTTGCCTGGACTACCGCCCGCGGTACCGACAAAATCGGACTTGGCTGAACCGGCCGCGAATTAAGCAGCGAGTGTAGCTTGGCAGATTTTGAAGTGCTGGGTGGGTTCATCTGCCCACCAGTCATAGGTCGTCCTCCGTTGTCTTCGGTTATGGTGTCTACTCCACGCTTCAACTGCTGCTTATCTTGTCCAGTACCTTTCGTAGTGCGGCGCATATTAACAGATAGCGGCGTCAGGGCAGCAGCTTGGGCAGCTGGGCGTGGGGTTTTGTCAGTCTCGTCTAGACTCTGCAATGTATTCCTGTCCAGTGTCGGGGTATCATCTGCCTCTGAGGAAGGAATATCGTGATACACCAGCTGTCGCTTTCTTGGAGTTGGCATGGCAAGCTGGCCCTCGTCAAGGTCCAAGCTCTCTTGGGACGCAGGAATAGGCAATCCAGACCCATGACAGATATAGTCTGACGATTCTTTTTTTATTGTCGCGTACAACTTTGGTGTGTGTGGTCGTGTGTTCTCAGCTTCAGCGTCCCGCCTCGCTCTCTTCGCTGGTCGCTCCCAGACCACCTCCGGGCCGTCTGACGATGGTTCTTTCTTAACGACAACATCGTCTTTGGCCTCCTTAGCATAGGGAAAGACTACCGGAAGCTGCGGCTCAATCCCGTCATCCGAAGACGGGTCACCTTGTGTCGAGCCAAGTATTGCCTCGTTGGCCGTATCTGTAGCGTTTAGTTGATTGGGTAGTGACGATTTTGCTTTCCTGACAGGTAGTTGTGCATCATCATCTGCGTCACTGGCGTCTCCTATGCCCTTGTCTCCATGTGAACCAAAACTGTCCAAAAAGGCAGTGGCTGACGTAAAACTTGCACCAGATTTCGACCGAGAGGACCCATGCCCAACGTCTTTGAGGACATCGGCCAGGGCATCTGTCAATGGCCGTTCTGGTTGAGGTCTTTCTGGGACGGGCAGCTCGGTCGCCGAGACATCAGCAAGAGTGGATGACTTACTCGCTGCATCCACCGTGGCGGGATTTGCAAGACTTTTGACTGCCTTTTTCTTCTCCAGCTTCTTGATTTTCAGTTCCAAGCTGTCCGCATATTTGACCCAGTTCAGCGCCTCGGTTTTTCTCTTCCTAGCCAACGCCACTGCGATTTCAAACTGCTTCTTGACGGCTCGATATCGAGACTGGGAGATCTCTAAGTCACGCTGAAGCTCGGCAGGATCAATCTCTATGTCTTGCCCATCGCCACTAATGCCCGTCGGCTTAGTATTCGCGTCGGCAGGCACATTCTGTTCCGCCTCGGCTTTTTTGATGACAGATGTTAAGGAGACTACTTGGTCTTTCAGCGCTCTGATTTCAGCCTGAAGTTGTAGCTGTTTCTTGGCATCTTCGGCTTTAGAGTCGTCAAGTTGTTTCTTGAATAGCAGCCCCTGTCTGGTGGCATCTACAGTCACGACTATCAGACAAGTGCGCAGGATAAATAACGGGGAATACCGTTGTTATTCTTACGCACCTTCACGAGCACGCCTTTCCATCTGTTCGCAAGCTTCGTCAAGGGCCAGAAACATTGACGCCCGCTCCGCTGCGAACCAATTGTATGCCATGTCGTCGCCCCTGGTAGCATATAGGCAGGAGCCTGGCCTTCCCAATGTCCCGTCTCTCAAGTATCAGTTTTCGGATTCACGCCATTTCAGGTGGCTTTGTAGATTCGCAAGGCTTGAATATGAGATGTGCCTTCGTTATCGGTGTCCAGGGTCAAATTGATTTTGACGCGTTCGATATCAATACACGGACGTCGGCGCGACTTTACGCGCCACGTCACGTGTTTCTCTTTCATCGCTCTCCACATCAGCCTTTTGGTGATGCTACTCTGTATAAGGAGTACTTCATACAACAACTCACTCTAACACTCCATTTTTAGCGCTCTTTTTTGTTGACTGATAGCAGGCGAAAGCGGGTTGAATCCACGAAATTTGTAGCCACCTTCATCTGTAGACCCGTCCCGACGTATCACTCCTAGCAGACACCGTGCAGAGTAGGTCGGTCGAGTTCTGGCTCATCTTCATCCCGTTTGCCGTCTTTGTCGGCTTCTTCAACTCAGCTCTTCAAACTAATACCACAAACAACTTGTGAAAGGTGAGCAATTGAATGGGCGATCTGATGGCTGAATAAACGCAAAGCACAGAAATACGGTAGCATTGTGTCTAACCGGAAGAAACGACCGTAAATAATATCTTCGTGGTGGCATATAAGGGCAGCCCTGCAAGACTGTTCCAGCCAACCGCAGTTCCAAGGCTGCTAGCAACGAAGATTGCTGCGTTAGCCTCTACATGAAAGAAGCAGCCAGTATACTGCTATGGGTGAACGACGTCACACATTGAATTTTTCTTGTTCAAGAATAAGATCTAGTCGATTTATGGTGATCAGGTCCAGCTTATGGTCTAACCAGGGCAAGCAACAGACAATGGTAACGTAAATAAGTCTTTGAAGCGCCTTACTATTTCAGTTGTAAATTTTTTAAAACTGCATGCTCATCACCGCTTTCCGACGAAGTGTTGTCGAGTGTGATTACTGCCCGGGCTTCGAGAGCCTTTGATCTTCGTTTCGTATATTGGGAAAGGCGGTGATATCTACAATCTTGTGTAACCTGTTCTTGTTCAACCACCAATGATCACTGTCTTCAATAAGACATACGTTTTGAGTCACAAGTTGACAGTGCAAGCAGAGAAAATACCCGACAATAGACAGCCGGGATGACCTATTTGGATAGAAGAAGATGATAATGAAGTGTTTCGGGACGAGCGTTTGGGGAAGAGTCCAAATTTAGAAGATTTGAATGCCAAATAACCATTGCACTGGCGGAAACGATGACCTGTACTCGAGCGTAATTCTCGCAGCAGAGCACAGTATCTTACACAATTGGGAACCGTTAGAGTCTCAGGCTCCGGAGCGACCCATCACACCAAGGCACAAAAAAAAGATAGGACTATGCATCCGCTGACCACCTGTCTAGTTTCTGAGGTCAGGTACTCCGTATAGACGCAGAGTTTGTGACGGACTTCATACTGGAGCTGCATGTTGCCTGCTAGGGCTTCTTTTCTTTTTACTACATAGCTGAGTCACAGAGGTTGGTGCGGCTCCAAGTAAGAGTGATCACAAGACGCACTGTTTTAGAATACGGGTACGAGCGTACCCAGAAAGACGGTGCCAGGGGAACGCTTACATGCTGCAACTCCTAAGTCACATTCTAATCGGCCATGCCTATGCCACCCTTTTTTCCGAGCCCGTCTCTCGATATGTTTTTCTTATGGAGATCTGCGCCATTTGTTTGTTGGCAAGCCGATGCTTGTGTATGTATCCAGCGGAAAATACAAGTGATTTATATGACCACATTCCAAGTCCTAATTCGGGTCTACTACATCCGTTATTTGGTTTTTATTTTGCCGGGCGCATTCGTTTTCATACCGACGGTGGATCCACTTATTTGGCAAGGCACGAATCGACCTATAAGCCCACCCCCAGCTCCCAGGCTTGTTCCTTCCTCTTGTCTCCGTCTCTCCATACGACGTAAGATACTCCGTAGTTCCTAGCCTTTCCCCATATCCTTATCTATCTCACCAGCAGAATCCCTCACTCGCTCCTGCCACCTGAACGATCACTACTGAACAAAAGAGGAAAGCCCTAAAAAGTTGTCTTGACCAGACAAAACTGAAAAGCCGCCACTAGCCCCGAAAAAAAAAAAGATAAATAAAATATCTTACCAAACAATAAAATCTGGACCTGCCCCTCATCAAAATCACACTTCCCATTTTCGATCTACTCGTCCTCAACTTACTTCCCACACCAACAAAACTCACATTTTCAGATTTTGGTGAGTCTTGACTGTTTTTTTTTCACCCGCGTCGCCCGACTGGATTGTTCATGTATCTTGCTTCTATTGTAATTCGAGTGTCTGGCCTTATCTGTTCTTCTTATTACGCCAATATGGAAGGTCTCGTCAAATCGCGAACGACACTCAAGCTGCTTCTTTTTCTCGAACAACTGTGCCGTTGTGTCCCATTTCTGCTTTACCTACTTCCCTTCACCCTGACGATTCTCCCGTAATCGTTCCTGTCTTTGTCCTATTCCTTGATCGTTTCAGCCAGTCTGATTTGACTCTGCATCTCGACTTACCTCGAACACTTGGACCCGAGACTGACCTCCATAGAGTGCGCAACAAAAACTCGATTTCTCGACTACAATTTGAATACTCTCATTCAACCACCCCAATCAAAATACATTATGGAGTTCCAGGGAAGAGCTTGCTTCAGTTGTGAGTGTTTTGTCAATGCCTCTGCATCTATGCGATAACATTTGAAAAAAAAAAATACCGATCTACGCCCAAAACGGACATTCCCCTCCTAGTGGGGCCAACTGTTTGCGCGCAGCAGCATCGCCTCACATTTCACATATTTTCTTATCACATCCTCACCCACACTTGTATATCCATGTGCATCTGCATATACCCCATACTCCATTACCATGAAAAGGGCGAATATTATATGCTAGTGTCGGGTCCTCCCGAGTGAGGCCGGGCCAGCAGACCCCCTGTGCTTTTCTATGTACAACCTTGATGGCCAGAGATCGAGCAAAGCGCTTTTACTATTGGCTCCTGCATACCACACTCTTCCACAATGTCCCCATTTTCCCTTTCAACTGCCTAAATCCCGAGTTCGGGTCAGCCCGAGCGGGCTACGACCTTCTATCTCCTGCCTTGGCATTGTCAGACATGCAGATCTGGGGAGAGATTATCTGACCAGCTTGTTATTTATAGGCGGCGCTACTACGCACCAGGTATGACGAACATTCCACAGTAAAAACTGGCGGAAGATGCGAGGCCCTTTTTCGAATCGCCAGGCCATTGTGAGACTCGTAAACTCTGTACTGACACCCCGCCTTGAAGGCCAGAGACTGCCCCAACCGTGGTGCGGCTAAGTGGTATGTATCTCATAAGGCCGCGTGTGATCTTCATCAGAAGCAAATGCTAACATATATATCAGCTACAACTGTGGTGGTGAGTGCTCTCATACATAAAAAGGATTGAAAGTCGCGCAATCGACGGAGAACGGGAATCAGCTGACAGTCTATTTTCCTATGCACAGGCGAGGGCCACATGAGTACGTTATCTCTCAGTACTCACTTTTAAATGTGTCAAAAATATGCGGACTAACATCATTTCGATAGGCCGTGATTGCCCGGAAGGTCCTAAGGAGACCAAGACGTGCTACCGGTGCGGCCAGGCTGGTCACATTTCCCGCGACTGCCCCCAGTCTGCTGGCCCCGGTGGCAGCGGCCCGTCCGGCGCGGAGTGCTACAAGGTGCGCATGATCTCCCACACGAATGATTTTGCCCAACGCCATAGCAGCGAAGCGACTGAATCTGACAATTTGACAGTGCGGTGAGGTCGGTCACATTGCCCGCAACTGCCCCAAGGGTGGCTTCGGCGGCAACCCCAGCGGCGGTGCTGGCGGCTACGGCAACTCGTACGGCGGCGGCGGCGGTGGCGGCGGCTACGGCGGCAACCAGAACAAGACCTGCTACTCTTGCGGTGGCGTCGGCCACATGTCCCGTACGTGTTACTCAATTCCATTCTTTGTTGTGGGCATGACACTAACTAGACTTCAGGCGACTGCGTGAACGGCAGCAAGTGCTACAACTGCGGCGAGACCGGCCACTTCTCCCGTGACTGCCCCAAGGCCTCGACCTCTGGCGAGAAGATCTGCTACAAGTGCCAGCAGCCCGGCCACATCCAGGCCGACTGCCCCAACAACTAAGGTAATGCCGAGCCTGTAGCCATCGCGAGAGCCAGCTCACCGTGGGCATGCCACACCTGAGCCACGGAAGAACGAACGAGCCAACCAACCCGGTATACCACAGAGCGAACGAATCCACTCTTTTTTGCGCTTGGTCACGAGATCGATGGAGAGAGGTCGGCAAGGTACACTTCTTTTTACTTGTGGGAGCTGCTTTTCGCTCACGCGAGGAGGTCCACAGAGGGTCTGGCACGGTATGATCATGGGCATCTGGATAAACAAAAGCGGATAGGATCTGTTTGTCTTTTCAAGGGTTGTTTCTTTCTTCTCCCGGTTTTCTAGTTTTGTTATGTTATTCACCGATTGTCTTTTCTCATATTGCTGGCTTTTCTTAGTCATCTCCCAGTTCTGTTTGTAACAGAAACAGCCCCCAAACATCTACAAACAACCTCACTGCTTTGCTTTCGAGACGAAGTCGACAACGCTGGTTTATGGGCAAAAGTTACAAGGATTTACATGGAGTCTATGGTCGGGCCATAACATTCTGTGGTCTTTTTTCCTGTTAAGAGGCAAAAGTTTCATCTTGGACCAAATCTACTCCGTGACAGTGACAAATGCATGTTGTGTAATATGGCGCAAAGGCATTGAGCAGTATTAGACAATGTTCTGTTCAATGCGAAGGTAAAAGGCTCACGACTGTTTGTAATGTGGACGTCACCCGCTGGACTTAAGACTATGGGCAGATTGCTTCCTTCTGATATGCTTCCTCAAACTTGATATGGCTACGCAGATGGCACAAGCCTTAGACCTATCTTTTTCCTCGTCCTTCTCTTTGCTAGCTACCCTTCCTTCATAAGACGGCCTTCGGCATGAACTTCATAGCCTGTCTGACGCCCAGATCGCCTAGCACTTCCTCGGCACCGCCCTGATTTTGTTAGAGGAAACAATGAAGTAAGAATAAGGAGCCGTCGAAAGAGAGAACATACCAGGATGGCGTCAAACTTGTAGGTACGGTTGAAGTTTTCAATGACGCGGCCCATTCCAGTCTGCGTCAGGCCGCGACCACCCCAAATCTGGACAGCCTCGTCGGCAATCTCGTGTGCCATGCGTGTTGAGCTCATCTTCAGCAGGGCAATGGGCCCGCCCATGTGCTTGGACTGCATCTCATAGGGCATATTGCACATCTGGTAGGTGATGGTCTCGAGCCACGACTGGTGACTCTCGACGAGGGCGATCATCTTTGCAAGCCTGCCGAAGGGTGAGTTGAGGAGCGGGTCTCAAAGAAGCTGTGAGAGAGATGAAACTTACTTGAGTCGAATGACGGGCTGGTCAATGAGTCGCTTGCTGAAAACTAGGCGCTGGTGCGCCCACTTGAGGCATTCTTCAACGATGAGACGGCAAGCACGGTTTGTGGCACCTGTGTTCGATGCGGGTCAGTCTGAAGTGGGACAGGAGGACGGGAAAGAAGCGGGAGAAGGAGGGAGAGCGGGTGCATGGACGTACAAGTCATACTCCAGCGCTCGTGGTTGAAGTTGGACAAGATGACGTAGATGCCCTTGTTCTCCTGGCCGAGCAGGTTGGAGACAGGTACCTTGACATTGTCAAAGGTGATGTAGGTGGTGCCAGCAGCAGCGGAGTAGCTCGTCTTGATGGGCTTGGTCTCAATGCCTTCACCACGCTCAATGAGCAGCACGCTCATGCCCTTTCCGGTTTGGCAGCCGACGACAAAGTAGTCGGAGAAGACGCCGCTGTTTTGATTAGTAATCGTTTTAAGCAGGACCAAAGCGTTTCGCCCACCGATGAAACTCACTTTGTGATCCACTTCTTGGTACCATTGACAACGTAGTGTTTTCCGTCGGCGGTTTTGACGGCGGTGGTACGCAGCTGGGCGACGTCGGAGCCGGCGAAGGCCTCGGTGATGGCGAGGCAGATTTTCTTGCGGCCGGAGAGGCAGTCGGCGAGGATGCGGGCCTGCAGCTGGGGGTCGTTTGCGTAGTGGAGGATGACGGAGAGGCCGATGGTGAGGCCGGCCATGTTGCCATCCTGGAAGCCGCGAGCGGCGGGGCGGACCATTTCCTGGGCGAGGATCATGTCATGGAAAAAGTCAAAGTCGCGGCCATCGACGACGCCGTCGGGATTTTGGGCATCGGGCAAGAGTGGAACACCGTGGAGGTGTTTACCGGGGCCGAGACGCATGTGCAGGATGCCGGCAGCGGCCATCTTGTCGATGAGCGGTTGGCTGATGTGGGTGCCGGTGCGCTCGCACTCGAGGGCTTCGGGGGCGACGTGCTCGGTGACAAAGGCGCGCATGGCCCGCTGCAGCCGGCGGTGGCTCTCGCTGTAGAAGGGCGGCGTGCTGAAGACAGGCGAGAGCCAGAGCGGCTCGGCATAGGGCACGGGCGAGAGGTCAGCCGGCGGGACGGCCACGATGCTGGGTGTCTCGTCGACGATGGTGCCGACGGCCAGGTCAGCCTTGTAGCGTTCCAGCGCCTCCTGGCGGTGCAGGTTATAAAAGGCCGTCGTGGCATCGGTGCCGGCAACTTGGCGCAGCACAAACTCGCCGCCCGGGTGGGCATCGAGAAAGTCGGACACGTCGTAGACGACTGTGTCGATGATGAAGAGCACGGGCGCCTGCTCATCGGCGCTGCCGGCGGCGGCTGCCTTGGCCGACGCGGCCACCTCGTCACGGGTAAACGTCCTGGTCTGGATCGCCATGGTAGTTGAAGTTTTGTTGACACGGGAGTGGGACAGCAAGCTGGGCAGAAAGGCAGAGGCCAGATAAACAAAAGACAGATGCCAAAAGTCAGAAGACAATAGGCCAGAAAGACAGACGCGGCAAAATGAGCAAAATGAGAACCGAATCCGTAAGCGAGAGGTGAAAGACAAAGTGAAACAGAAGGCCGATGGCAAGCGTTTTTGTGGTGGCCTCACGGCCAGCAAGGACAAACTGCCCTTGTCTCTGGGCCTCGGCTTACAACCTGAATACCCCAGAGGGCAGGTCGGGGCAAGGTGGGTCGGATGACTTGTGTGGGTTTAGGGCGGCCATGATTGGCTACGTAGTAGTGGCCGCTGTGGCTAGTCCGTGTTCAGTGAACAACCGTGAACAACCCCGGACTGGTCGGGGCAAAATGACAGTAGCGCCGGCGTTCCGCAGCAACCTGACGATAAGAGACGGCAGGGCAATGTGTGTGTTTGCAGGTCACGTGGGTGCATAGATGCTATGAATTATATGACTAAGCTAAATAATACGACAAGGAAGGAGAACGTTCCGATTGTTATGACCGCCTGGCGCCGAAAAAAGAACGGCCGCTCCTGTGAGGCGTGATGGGTGGGCTGAACACGGTGGCATCAGAGGGCATAGATCCGGGGCCAACGGCATGTTCTCGGCAGAGACGGGGGCGGATCTGGCCCTGCGACTCGTAAAAGAAGCGGGAAACGGCAAAGCCGTGCTGGGGGCCGGGGGCGAGACAGAGGACCTGCTGGGTAGTGGCGGCAAGCTGGGGCCAGCAGGTGGTGCACCAGTAGAAGGCGGGGGCAGTCTTGCGGGTGTCGTCGGCGCGGAAGATGCGGCCGCAGAGTTTGTTGGCACAGCAGACGCTCCAGCCGGTCTGGTGGTCGGCAGCAGGCCAGTCTTGGCGGAAGACAAAGGGACCGGTGATGAACATGTCGGCCGAGGACTGAAGGCGCAGCCGCTCGCAGAGGATGTTGCACTTGTGGGTGGCGAAGAAGAGCTTGAAGCCCTCCTCGTTGAGGTTGGTGTCGGTGAGCCGGAAGCGGGTATGATCTCGGGTGTGGACGGCGGGGTCGGTGAGGACACCACCAACGCCCTGGAGGTCGCAGATGAGGAAGCGGCCCTGGGAGCGCTCAAAGGTGAAGTGGGAAAAAGCCTGGGCGGTGGTGTTGTGGTTTGGTTTAGGGGTTTTGGGGGTTTTGGCAGGTTTGACAGATTTGGTCAAATTGGTGGATTTGGTGGTGTCAGTTTTCGACGACTTGGAGGCATTTGTGTCGATCCCGTCTGAACTGACGCCACCGCAATTAGAATTGTACTTGACAAAGGTGCCTTCGAGGAGCGGCTCGAGGGCGAGACAGGCGGTGCCGGCCGCTGTTGCCGACTTTGGCTGCAGACAGGTGACGACGGTAAAGTCGATGGAAGTGCTGCTGCTGCTGCTTCTGTTGTCGGCATCGACACCGACGGCCAGGGCGTTGAACTCGAGCACAAAAGCCTTGCACAAGGCCTGGACGCGCATCTCCTCGGCCATGTCGACGAGAGTCTTGCCGTCGGTCTTGAAGGCCTTGACGACCAGCCGGTTGGACGACTCGGGCGTGCGGGCATACATAGCGACACGCAGCGCGCCCTCAGCAAACGGCTGCTGGCGCCGCAGCACCGTCAGCTCGGTCGTGCTGATGCGAATATGGTCGTCGCTGGCGAGCATGCGGTCGAGCAGCCCGGGCGCAGCCGTGACGTCGGTCGAGAAGGCCTGGAACTGCTCGGCCGTGTCGAGCCAGCCGGCCACATCCCACTGCGGCGGTATGGTATCGATCTGAGTGGGGGGCAGCTTTGCTGATTTGATATCTGTATCCCCTTCATCCTCATCGTCGTCCTCCCGCACTGCATCCAAACTCGGATCCGCACTCACGCTCGGCTTGATCGTGTATCCGCTCGACATCCGGCTCGACCGCGCGGCCGTGCTGGCGGCTGATAGCCGGACGGCCGTGCGCGAGGCCGAGGCCATCACGCTGCTGACGACCAGGTGACGCATAGCGCTGTACTGGGTGCCGAGCGCGACCTCGTTAAAGTGGAGACCGCCCTGGGCGGAGGTGGTGGACTTTACTGTTGTGGCCGTGCTGCTGGCCGTCTTCAGCGTAGGCGCACCGACGTACAGCTTGTTGGCCTTGAGCAGGACGGCGTCGTGGTAGAACTTGTTGGTCTTGAGCAGCTTCGCGTCGGGCGCGGCGGCGAGGTAGTTCTGCAGAAAGACAAAGGCCATCTTGTCAGTGTGCGAGTTGATGCGCATCAGGACGTAATTGAGCTTGAGCGCGACCATGCGGCCGATCACGTCCTCGTGCTGCAGCTTGTGCGGCTCGCTGCTGGGAACGAGGTAGTTGTCGTGCCGGTCCTCCATGTCGTGGAGCGTACGGCCATGCGGCGGAGCGTCAGTGATGTGCATAACGCAGCGCGTGGCCTGTTGCCAGGACGTGTGCATGGCCGCATCGAGGGCGCCGAGCACGTCCTCGGCCGCGTCGCCGCCACCGGTCGCCCGCACGCCGTTGAGGAACCGGAACATGGCGTCGGTGTCGGTCGTAAAGTCGAGCGTCTCGCGCGGCTTCTTGTCACCGTGGTCGCGATACGCTACAATGGCCACGCGCACGTCGGCCTCTTGGAAGAAGGACCGGTTGATGTCGGTCACGATGCTGCAGATCTGCTCCTTGGCCGAGTCGATGTACGACCGCATCGAGTTGGTGGCGTCCAGCAGGAAGAGCAGGTCCGTCGCGCACGACATCTTGAACAGTCCGGCCGATGGTCGCGGCCCCGTCTGGCTGTTCGCCCGCACCGAGTCGTACTGCAGCTGCAGGATCCGCAGCTGTGCCTCCGTGGCCGACGGGCCGGCTACCGCCTCGCGCTTCAGCCGCTCCACCAGCTGCTCCATCTCGCGTGCCCTCTCTTCGGCCGCCCGCAGCCGCTCGTGCGTGCGCGCTTGCGATGCTGCTGCTGCCTCTGACGTGGGCAGAAACGTCGACGCCAGCGACTCGCGCAGGCTAAACACCGATTCGCGCAGGCTCAGTCGCCGGCTGGCCCGCGGCGATGGCGTGTCGCTTTGTGGCAGTGGTGTCTTTTCCATCATGCGAACGTAATGGTTGCTTGATCGCATAATGAGATCCCAAAGGCCACAGCCCGTGCTTTATATGGATGCATCACGCCTGCGGTAACGCAGGGCTGACAGACGGACAAAGGGGCTGACCACATGCACACACGCTCATTTTCTCGCTCCCGTCGTATCTGCGACCACCAGATAGCGTCAGCTTTCTGTAAGTCGCTCGTCTCATGACTCTGTCGTGGCCAAGCGCCGTCCAACCAGCTTCGGACTGCGCTTTGAAAGGCGCCTGACCAAGGCACAATCGCCGTCTAGCTCACTGAGGCTGAGTTGCGCCAACCACAAACCTCAGGCCTGCCATTCCCTTCTCGTCTACCGAACGCTCCAGAGCTGCTTTCTGGAAGCATATATGCAGTTGTGATACTGTCTCCGCTTTTCTGCATCTGTTCTGCACCGACGAACGGAAGGAGACTAGAGTCTGCTTTCTTATCGGACAAGCCAATTGGTATAAAGGCATGAGGACTCTTGCCGTCGACCTTTGATCCAGGACGCTCTTTGAGACGGTCCCTCGGGCATGGTGGTGGGAATCTGTCGGTAATGACGTAGTCGTAGCCTTTTATCAATAGAAATGTTGGTTGTTGTCGTTGCCAAACAATCTGTATGAAGAAGCAAAACCTTGGTGGGCCTAGCTTACAAAGCTATCAAACCCCAGCGACTTCCCTTTCCGTCGACCGCTTTCTGAGAGCATATCTGCAGTACCGTTACCGATCCCCACCTGCCGTTTGCAAGTCTCCATGTCAGCTCTGTTATCGACAGCTCGGTCACTATCTCTCCCTAGCAGGTGAGTCCTCATATTAGCCCATATCGTGCCGATCGCTCGTTCCAACCACGATAGCAATTCCTTCTAGCTAGAGCCTCATCCCCATGACCCAAGCCTCCTTCTCCACCCTCCCTCCTGCGTGGCACGGGCAACCGGACTGAATACTACGTGGCCTCCACCGCTCTTGCTTTTGCCCAGGCTGTCTATACGAAGTCCATAACCCCACACCTACGGATTGGGTAGACAGCTGGGCTGCTGGGCTGCTGGGCTCCCGAGCAACATCTAGAATCCTCAGTTCCTTGGCTCGCCGTCTCCGAATACTTTGCACGCCAATGGAAGGATGGACACTTACGCCGTTTTCAGCTGCAGCTCTGCGCGAAGAGACGCCTCGCGGCTGGTCCAGGACCTGAAAAGCATCCGCCGAAGCAGCATGGTCGCCTCCGATCGACCGGCGATCAGAAGCCAGGTAGGACACGCCGGATACAAGCCTGTCAGAAAAAACCCGGAATCCTGCTGACTTGTGTTTCTGTCTTTTCTTTCGTCTCCCCCGCCGCAAGCCAATCCACTCTGCCGACGGTCCTCACGCTAAGCCCCACATTGGCGTTGTCGGTGCTGGCATTGCCGGACTCCGGTGTGCCGACATCCTGCTTCAGTATGGATTCCGGGTGACCATCTTGGAGGGCCGGAACCGACTGGGTGGCCGCCTGCACCAGCAGCGCCTCTCAAACGGCCACCTGGTCGACATGGGCCCCAACTGGATCCACGGCACCAAAGACAACCCGATTCTAGACCTGATTCGTGAGACTGGCACCATCACCAGCGGCAACGCCATCGATGACCACGGGAAGGAGCTGGAGGGTGCCGTCTTCAGCGAGAATGGAGCCATGCTCCCGCCGGACGACGGCGCTGCCCTGTCGACCCTCATGTGGACCATCGTCGAGGAGGCCTTTGTCCACTCAAACAAGCACTGCACCGAGATCGACCCGGCCGAGAGCCTGCACGACTTCTTTCTAAAGCGGCTGCCCGAGCACGTTCCCGAAAGCACGGCCGACTGTGAGACCCGGCGCGCGCTCGTCATGCAGATGGCCGATCTCTGGGGGGCGTTTGTCGGCAGCCCGGCCAACACCCAGAGCTTAAAGTACTTTTGGCTGGAAGAATGCATAGAAGGAGGCGAGTTTTCTTCCTTACTCAACCCGTTCACTTTCTCGGCTGACAGCAGTTAGAAAACCTCTTCTGTGCTGGGACGTATAAAAAAGCCCTCGAGAAGATGGCCCAGGCAGTACGACAAGATGCCACGATCCACTTTGGGCAGACGGTAATCAAAGTCGTGAGCCGGATGGAGGATTGGCCAATCGGCTGCGTCAACGTGACCACGGCCTCGGGCGATGCCTTTCTCTTTGACGAGCTCGTCTTCACCGCGCCGCTCGGCTGGCTGAAGCAGCACCAGGCGTCGACCTTCCAACCGCCACTGCCGGCCCGCCTGGTGAGTGCCATCGATAGCATCGGCTACGGCTGCCTTGAAAAGGTCTATATTTCCTTTCCCGACGCCTTCTGGAAGCGACCGGACGCAACGACTGGCCGGGTCGTGCGCGGCTTCTGCCAGTGGCTGGCCCCGGGCGTCTACGCGCAGCCGTCGAACCCGGAGCACTGGCCGCACGAGGCCGTCGATCTCAGCACGATGCCTGCCTCAACCGCCCATCCGACTCTGCTCTTCTACACGTTTGGCGCCCAGTCACGGCATATCACAGATACGCTAGAGGCACTCAGAGCGAATGCGGACAAGACAGATACGACAGACACGGCCCAGAACAACTTCCTCATCAACTACTTCCGGCCCTACTTCTCCCGCCTGCCACACTACGATGCCGTTGAGCCGGCTTGCCAGCCCGTCGCCTGTCTGGCCACCAGCTGGCTGCACGATGACCTCGCCGGCAATGGCAGCTATAGCAACTTCCAGGTCGGCCTCGAGGCCGGCGACGAGGACGTGCGCACTATGCGCGAGGGCCTGCCGGACCGTGGACTCTGGCTGGCCGGCGAGCACACGGCCCCGTTTGTCGCCCTGGGCACGGCCACAGGGGCACATTGGAGCGGCGAGTCGGTAGGCCGACGCATCGCCGAGTCCTATGGACGGCAGAGAGAGTAAGGAAGGGAGCGGGAGAAAGCGCTGTACAGCCTGGACATCCCCCCACAAGTAGATACGGAGTATTCGTATATATAATTGAATTCGCGTCGCAGACTTGCGTAAACAGGCTGCAGTCGACAAAAAGACATCACGTGTCAGAAGTGTGCATAAGCTTCCTGATGTGGCCATAACATGGCCAAGACACGTCAGTCGGCTTATCACTTATCGTGGGCGGGGTGGACAGTCATAGCTGCCTGAAGCAGGCCCACCCAGCGCAAACAGTGCGCTATGGACAGCCAGTGGTCAGCGCGCCACTGGGCTAGGCGCAGGAGGGGGAAGGAACCACCAGCCTAGGCCAGTCAGACCAACCTTTTTCCTGTCCGGATTCAGGCGGCAAGCACACTGAGCACTGCAAAGAGAGACAGGCAGACGTCCGCATCCCAGAAACCTGGT
Organism: Grosmannia clavigera kw1407; assembly: GCF_000143105.1. Classification (NCBI taxonomy): domain Eukaryota; kingdom Fungi; phylum Ascomycota; class Sordariomycetes; order Ophiostomatales; family Ophiostomataceae; genus Leptographium; species Leptographium clavigerum. The sequence continues at coordinate 1,017,054 of NW_014040797.1, read as the reverse complement.
TGCATTCACCACCAACCCAGCGTCCCATCCGGTCTTGTCCCCCCTCCCGAGCTTTTTTTCCTCTTTTTCTTTCTGCAGGGTCTTTTCCCTTCCCTCCTGACCTTCTGTCGCTTATCTCTCTCCACCCGGACCATGTGCACTGTGGAGAGCTCGGCCTCTATATTTTGAAGGCGGCCCTCTTTCCCTGCTGCCTTCGTTCTCGCATTCCGGCTATCGCCACTATCTGCTCTCGGGCTACCACCCCTTACGAGCACACAGGCGTCGTCCGCCCTATACCATGCCCGGTGCTGCCAGCCCTCTGCAGCCCCCGATTTCCCGCTCGGCGGTATCTCCGCTGACGGTGTCCTGGTGACCTGGTGACGACTCTTGCTTCTCCATCTCTTGCGAGTCGCAGCCGCCAACAGCAACAGCGACGACGTCCATCTTCGCCAAGAGCCAATCCCGCCGCCATTGCCACCATGACGTCCCTGTTCGACTCCTTCCGCAACTCCAGCATGCCCAAGCGGCTGCTGCGCTATGCCCTGTCTCGCTTCGATGTCCTAGATGCCGACGCGCTTGACCTGGACAATCTCGACCTGGCTTGGGGCAGGAACACCGTGCTCGAGTTTCGCGATGTCGGCCTGAGGGTCAAGGTAGGCCGGTCGCCGGATGGTCGGATCGCTCGATCGGCATCGATGGCCATTTGCAGCTGACCCGTTCTCGTTCTTGCTCTCTAGAAACTGCAGCAGATCCTCCAGCTGCCTCCGACCTTTCACATCCGCCGCGCCAAGGTTGGCCTCCTCCGTGTTACCCTGCCCGTCGACATCTACTCGAGCCCGATCCAGATCCGCGTCAGTGGCGTCGACGTCCGGCTCAGCGTCTCCGCCCGGGAGGACGACCACGACCGGGACAGACGCAAGGACAGCAAGACCGCCGGCGGTAGCTCCGGACCCACTGCCGAAGACGCCGCCGATGCCGATGCCGATGTCGTGCCCTCGGCCGTCGACTTGGCCCAGTCGTTCCTGGAACACGAGCCGTCGGGCGAGGCGAGGGCCCTGGAAGCAGTCCTGGCCGCTGAGGCTTCACTCGACCAGAGCACCGAGCTCGACAGCGATGACGACACCATCTCGTCCTCATCTCAGGTCCTTGGCACCGGCCAGGCCCTCACCCTACCGGCCTTTCTCGCCGACTTCTTGCAGGGCATCGTCGATCGGATCCAGGTGATAATCGAGGGCGTGGCTTTTCAGCTCGAGGTCGACGTCCCCGTGACCGACGACGCGGCATCCGCCACCGCCAACGGCGGCTCCGAGCCCGTCACCTTCCAGTTGACCCTCGCCCGCATCAACGTGGAAGGTGTCACTACCGCGGCAGCTGCGGTGCCGAAAGGCCCCAGCGGTGGCAGCGAGCCGGCAGGATCGTCAGCCCGGCCCAAGATCGTGCCAAAGGAGGGCAAGCGCCACATCTCGCTGGATCATGTCCGCGCCTTTCTCATCTCCGAGACCAACGTCTTCTCGGCTCTCGACCCTTCTCCTTCGATGCCGTCGTCGGCCGCATCACAGTCGCCCGTCTTGTCTTGTCACGACCTGCCATCACTAAATCCTACGGCTCCGGCTGACCCGATGACCGCCTCGTCTATACTGGCTCGCAGCCAGTACCCGCTGCAGGATAGCGAAGACGCATTCAATATTCCGTATGACGACTCAGAAGGCTCCGGCGACGACAACGAAAGCAACAGCCTGGACGGTGCCGAGCCAGAAGTGGCTCCGGCATCGTCTCTGTCGACACCGAGGGCATCCGTCTACGGTGAACACCCGCGCATGGGATCGTTCCCCCCGACTGCAGGCATTTTGCATCATGCGCAGTCGGCCATTCTCGACCGAGACCGCAGCGGTGCAGAGTGGAACGTCCCAAAGGCCACCGAATGCATGGACACACGGTCTGAGCCGTCTTCTGGGCATCTTCTAGGCACTGCACGATCGACTGGCGATATCCATGGGCTTCATGTTGGCTTGGGCCTGGGTCTGTCACCAAATGTACTCGCAACTTCGCTTCAATCCATGGCCGGTCCTGGAAGCGCCGGGTCTGCAGAGCATACGGACGATTACTTGAGCCAGTCGCACGTGTACAGCCATGAAGAGGCGGAGAGCATGTACTTGAGCGCTTTCTCACAGGCCGACTCAGACCCCATGGACAATCCTATGCCCGGCGGATGGCATACGGAGGACGATGATGCGTCTCAGTTCTATGGCTCTCCGCCTGCCGGCCTGTGGCGCTTTGGAACAGACAACCGCACTGCACCGGCTGAGTCAGCTGAGTCTGCTGCGTCGGGAGATGCGAAAAAGGCTCCAACAGCGCTCCCTGGCCACGAATCAGAAGGACCATGTTCTTCCGGGGCCGAGAGGGCATCCGGTGACGGAACAAAAAGCCCCGATCTAAGCGCTGGAGCACAGTCGGACGAGGCGGCAACGCCAAAAGGTCCCACGCGCCTGGTCAAGGAACTTCTGTCGCTCGAGTACATATCCATTTATGTCCCGTCAAACCACAAGCATGACGGCAATCCGCAGTCGGCCAAAAAGCAGCAGGAACGGCTGGAAAAGTCCGTCTCTCCGCATTTTCCGGGCGCGTTCTCGATCTATTCGTCTGCTGGGATGGCCTCCACATACGGGCATGTCTCCATCCAGGACCGTCTCAAAGACAGCTACTTCGACCACCGTCAACCTACGGAAACGCCACCGGCCGATAGCGAGTCCGTGGAGGTGAATCTGGCCCCTCTGGAGATTTGCTTCGACGCATCTATCGGGTTTCTTTTGGCCAAGGTCGTTTTAGAGATCCTTCAGTCGCTCAAGAGTGGCTTGGCATTGCAGCAGCAACAGAAGAAGGCGCCTAGAGCCTCCGCGACTCCAGTCGCCCAGACGGCCCTGCCACATATCAAAATTCATGGCGACAAGATCGCCCTCCTGTTCCTTGACAAGCTGGCAGGCGTGACAGACACGGCCGAGCGGTTCTTCGAGTCGCCTCAAGGGTCTGGAATGAAGAGCCTTGGCCAGAGCCGCGATGTGCTTCTCCAGGTTGTCTTGGAGAATCTGACAGTGTCCCTGTCGCAGCGTCTAGAGCCTTGGACAAGTAGTGTATCTGTTGACCTGCAGCGGTTTCGGTTCGGCTATGCCGATGCCGACATCATATCGTTTGATCGGCGCATCCAGATGCGATCTTCGGTCCGAGATGCATTCCCGCCGTCTGGAGACGATGTATCAATCAAGCTGATCCAGTCCTCCGACGCCACCAAGTGCGAGATCAGCACGTTGCCGTTACTATTCTCCATGGATCTGCAGAGGCTTGACGAGACGTTCAGCTGGTTTGGTGGCTTGAGCAGCTTCCTCAGCTTGGGATCGTCCATCTCGTCGGCAGCTTCGGGCAATGGAAAGGCGGTGGCATTGCCCAAGGCCAAACCAGAGGCGGCCAAGGCGGCTCCAAAGGCGCGCGGTGTCCGGTTCGAGACGCCGATCAGTCCTGACGACAAGTCGACAGCAGCCGAAAACAAGGTGGACATGAGGATTGGGGGTGTCCATCTGGAGCTGGTCGGAAGGGATTGCCGGGTGGCACTGGATACGAGCGCGGTCAAGCTGGTCAGCCGCGAGGAGGGCATCGGGGTCGGCGTCAGCCGGATTCGCCTGGCCGGTCCGTATCTGCGAAACTCTGGCGGCACGCCGCCTGTGACTGCGGATATTGCCAACACGCGGCTGGAGTTTCTGAACGTGCCCAAGGATAAGGACCTGGAGCGGCTGCTCGAGCTCATCACGCCATCCAAGGTCAAGTTCGACGAACGTGAGGACGTTATCATGGTCGACACGCTTCTGAGACAACGCCGGAGTGGGCCTCTGCTTCGCTTGAACGTGGACGATGTCAGCGTCCAGGCCCACAATCTTGCGCAGCTGTCGTGTCTGCCGGCTCTGGGCGAGGAGGTGGCACGCCTGGCGTCCGTTGCCAAGTATCTGCCCGAAGACGACAGACCCGGTCTTCTGACACTGGGGATGATTCGCCATCTTGACGTGTCCGTCGATATTGGAGGGCGGATAGGACATCTGCAGGCGGTGCTTGCGGACCTCGAGGTGGCACATATTACGTTGCCATCTCTCGTCTCTACTGCTGTCGGGGCTATCTCGGTGCATCGAAACCAGACGGAAGAGTTGATAGGCTCCTCATCGGTGCCAGCGCATGTTGCGACTACGGGATCAACGGCAACAGCTGGGCGTTCGGCTTCGTCAGCCATGGGTGCGCCACCGCTGTCCGGCGGAATCTCACCGGCTCTCATGATGCGCATTATCGGTGACGACCTCGAGCCGGTGATCAAAGTGAAGATGTGGGGGCTCAACTTCGAGTACCGGGTGCCGACAATCATGGATGTGCTGGGCTTGGCCGAAGATGCAACGCCGCAGGATTTCGAAGAGAGCCTGGCGGCATCGGTGGCCAACCTGGGCGAGCAGGCGCAGACGGCCATCCTGAGCGGGCGGGGACCACACGGCAGCAGCGCGGACAAGAAGGACGGCTCGTCGACTGCTACTGCTCAAGCAGACAGAGAACGGGCGCCAAAGCCGACGACGGTGGACGTGTCGTTCCGAGACTGCGTGCTGGGGCTGAACCCGCTCAACCTGACGTCGAAGCTGAACCTGGTGCTGGTGGACGCCCGGCTCGAGGTGGTGCTGCCGCAGGGCGAAGAGGTAAATGCGGTAGCCCATCTGAGCAAGATGTCGCTGCTGCTCATCGACGACGTGACGGAAGTCGGGCCGCCAAGCCGGGCGTCATCAGGCCAGACAAAGGACATGGTGCGGCGACTGTGCTCGCAGGGATTTGTGGACATCTGCCAGCTCTCGGCAGCGAGAATATCGGTGCACGTGTCGGCGCCGGACGTGACCGAGGAGGGCCAGAGGATGGTCGAGCTGGAGGTGCGCGACGACCTCTTGGTGCTGGAAACGTGTGCGGACTCGACGCAGACGCTGATCGGGCTGGCCAACGCGCTCACGCCGCCGACTCCTCCGAGCACGGAGATCAAGTTCAAGACGGAGGTGATGCCGGTCAAGGATCTGCTGGCGTCGATCTCGATCGACGCGTTTGGCCGTGCCGAGGGCAACTACGATTTCGACGAAGACTTTGTGCTCGAGGAGGGCGCCGCGGGAGAGAAGGAGCACGGCACAGGCAGCGACGACGACTTCTTCTACGGCGGCGGTGGCGGCGTGCACGGCCAGCTCAACAGAGCAGCAGAGCAGTCGGTAGCATCGCTGCCATCGGTGACAGACGACGACCTGATCCTGGACGACGAAGACGCGGACCTGGACATTGAGGGTGTGGCGGGGACGGCGGCGGAGAAGCTGTTCAGCGCGTCATCGGTGTTGGAGGAAACGACGAGACCAGGTCAGGTCGTCGAGTCGACACAAGGGGTCGACGACATCGAGTTCGATCACGGTTTCTTCGGCACGGCGACAGAGACGGCAGCCGAGGGGTCGTCGCCAGCCCACCGCTGGAACTCAGTGCAGAACGGTTACGACAAGGGAGCCGGTGGTGGCAGCAGAGACAGCAGAGACGGGGTGGCGGCCAAGGCTCCGTTGCGGCTGCGCGTGCGCGATGTGCATGTGATCTGGAACCTGTTTGACGGGTATGACTGGCAGCACACACGAGACGTGATCACGCAGACGGTCCAGGAGGTGGAGGCCAAGGCGTACGAGCGACGGACACGAAACCGACGGCGGTCCGGACACGACGAGTTCAGCCCGTACGCAGACGAGGAGGAAGAGGACGCGGTGATTGGCGATTTTCTGTTCAACTCGATCTATATTGGCATCCCGGCCAACCACGACCCTCGTGAGCTGACGCAGGCGATCAACCAGAACATCTACGGCGACACGGGAGCCGAGACGGAGTCGGTGGCGGCGACGACGGTGACAGCGACATCAAGCCGGGCAGGCGGTGGTTACGGCGGTCATGGAGGCTACCGCGGCGGCCGGCCGTCATCATCGTCGTCGCGGACATCTCGGCGGCTGAACTTGCAGCGCAGCCGGCGGCACAAGATCACGTTTGAACTGGGAGGCGTGGGCGCAGACGTGGTGGTGTTTCCGGCAGGATCGGGCGAGACGCAGACGGCGATCGATGTGCGGATCCGCGATCTAGACGTGTTCGACCACGTGCCGACGTCGACGTGGAAGAAGTTTGCGACGTACGACCGGGATGCGGGAGAACGGCCGATTGACGGCGACATGGTGCGAATCGAAGTGCTGGTGGTCAAGCCAGTGCCGGAGCTAGCGGCCACGGAGCTGGTGCTGAAGACGAACGTGTTGCCCCTACGACTGCACGTGGACCAGGACGCGCTCGACTTCATCACGCGCTTCTTCGAGTTCAAGGACGACTCGAAACGAGGACCGACAACGGCGGAACCTTCGACCGGCGACGAGCCGTTCATCCAGCGGGCCGAGATCCACGACATTCCGGTGCAGCTGGACTTCAAGCCGAAGCGGGTGGACTATGCCGGACTGCGGTCGGGTCACACGACGGAGTTTATGAACTTTTTGATTCTAGACGGGTCGCGCATGACGATGCGACATACCATCATCTACGGAGTGTCCGGCTTCGAGCGGCTGGGTCAGACACTCAACGACATCTGGATGCCCGATATCAAGCGGCACCAGCTGCCGGGCGTGCTGGCCGGGCTGGCGCCGGTACGGTCGCTTGTCACCGTCGGCAGCGGGTTCCGGGACCTGATTGAAATCCCGATCCAGGAGTACCGCCACAACGGACGAATCGTGCGGTCGATTTCCAAGGGTGCCATGGCGTTTGCGCGCTCCACCGGCACGGAGCTGGTCAAGCTGGGCGCCAAGGTAGCCACGGGCACGCAGTACGTCCTGCAAGGAGCCGAGGGGATGCTGGCGGGAGAAGGGGGGAGGATGGCATGGGCGGGGGAGGAGGAGGAGGGGCCGGAGCCGGAGCCGGAGCAGCCGGCGTGGATGCAGGCGATTTGACGATGGACGACGATCACCATCAGGCCAACGACGACGACAACGACGAGCGGAAGCAGATCAGTCTGTATGCGGACCAGCCGGCAGGCGTGGTGCAGGGGTTGCGGCATGCCTACAGCAGTCTGGCGCGCGACCTCAACATTGCGCGAGACGCCGTGATCGCGGTGCCGGCAGAAGTGCGCGAGAGCACGAGTGCGACAGGTGCGGCCAGAGTCGTGATCCGGCACGCGCCCACCATCATCTTTCGGCCGGCCATCGGGGCGACCAAGGCGATCGGACAGACGCTAATGGGCGCGACCAACAGTCTGGATCCACAGAACCTACGACGAGCAGAAGATGTGAGTGTGTGTGTGGTGTTTTGGTATTTGTGTTGTTTGATAGGTTTTGTTATGGTATTTCGGACTTGTTTTTTGAAATTTCTCTGTATCGTTTTAATTTTCTCTTTCATTTCTCTTTCCTCCTCCTCCATTACTAACATCTCAGAAATACAAATCCGGCCCTGGTCGGGTCTGAACGACTTACGACTTTGCCGACACTTGGACGAGGCGTTTTGGATCTGGACGAAACACATTATACAACTTGTGTTTGTGTTCTCTTTTTTCCCTTTTTGTTCCTCTCTTTCCCCTATCCTTCCCGCTTCAGCAACTACCGGGCTTAAAATTGTGCCTGAGAACCATTGCAGAGCGTTGCGAAGCATCAGGCTGGCGTTTCGATTCTGTTTGTTCCTGTTCATTCCTGTTTTACTATCTCCTTGCTCGCTCTCTGAAGGACCGGAGTCTCATCTCAGACGCATATCACTAGTGTTAGATTGTTTGATATAGGATGCGTAAACACGTCGAGACCATCTGCTCTGTGCTTCTTTCCAGTGACCGTCCCGCTAGCATCTGCCGTATTGAAACTTCTCTGCGATCCAGCAGCATTCGGGCCGGTAGAAATCTCCAGTGTACGCCAGACAAAGGCCTTTGTCGCATATTGGCCTTTCAGCAGGCGGATCGCAGAATGGCCAAAGTGCCAAAAAAGAACAATGGGTCGGGTCAGTGGACTAGGCCGGAAACGGTCAAGTATCGGCTGTAGTATAAAGGCTTCGTCTTTTGTCTCTTGTAGCTTTGGGCTTAGCCTTCTTGTTCTTGCTTTTTTTTTCTTTTTTTTTCTTCTTTGTTTATATATCTACTTTCTTTCTCAACCTTCGTAAAGTCTAGTGCTACAATACAAACGGCTAGCAGCGCGATCAGACGGTCCAGGTTGCCAGATGCAAGCAGACAAACAAGACCCGAAATCTCACACGCGAATCTAATCGCCAGGCGGGCTTCCCCCTTGTCGTCATCATCCGAGGCCGCCCCGCCGCGACTGGAATGCAGGCGGTCATGATTGCCGGTTGCCAGGTCTCAGCTCTGAGGAGAACGGAACCTTGCCCCGATAGGACAGATGCTGCTCGCAGACAAAGGTGGCGCATTGGCAGCTCTGACAGGTCTGACAGGTACTTGATCCTGCGTGATGTCATCGCAAAGGGATATAATTGGGAAACATGTTGATAGTACCTCGGCCGTACTTCCATGGTCGTAGTAGCGACCAGCATGGTGTGATGTCGTTGTGGCAACTTCCAGGTGGCAGAAACGTTTGCAGAGCTGGCGCCGAGCTCGTCTTCGTCTTTGTTGCCAACAGCATCCTTGCCTTGCCCATCCCTGTAGCGGCCCCTGCAGCAGGCTTACTACAGGCTGCGAGTACACGATTGATGGCCGCATGTACAGAGGACGGCGGCCTTCTGAGCCTGCTGTCGCTGCCACGCCGTCCTCGGTACGCTGCTGAGTAGAATGGGCTCCAAAAGTGTCAGAAAAAGGATCGGCTAATCCGCCGAGTTCGTGTCGCCGCCCAAAACGGTGGCCCGGTTCCTGCACGATGATGATGCGTGCAGGCGCCTGGGCTGGCCGGTTCTCATCAACAGCCTCATCGGGCCAGAAAGTCTCGGCCATGAGAGCCTGCAGAGCTCGCATTGTACTCGTACCCTGCTCCATACACGCAAGGGAATACGAGCACTCGTGGGAACAGCTCGGCGGCCTGACGGCCAACTAACCGATAAAGTCTTGGCAGAAGGAACGAAGCAGAGCGGGAAAGCGACCTTACTGGATTGGCAACAAAGAAGGCGAGATCCTGAGTCATATGGCATGATACGATACGTAGGGCAATTGTGGGTTGCCTTTCTCTCAGTCTGGACGAGGCTTGCAGGCCTGCAGACAGCGCCGTTTCTTGGCTTTACCGGCAGCGAGTCGCCGTCGGATGATGCCATTCGACCGTCGCACGCGTAACATCTCGTATTCCACCGACACATCTACGACAAGACAAAGAAGCAGAGCATGCTGGACGCCATGGTGCAATCGGAGGGCCAGCTCATTCGCCGGCGTGACGGGCTAGCGGCGATGCTGTTGGCCAGCCCAGCGAACACGAGCTTGACGGGGGGAAAGGGCAGCTTCGTCTCCAGGAAGAAAAAGAAAAAAAGCGGAAGAACAGAAAAATAGAAAGAAAAAAAAAACCAGGAAGCAGGATCAGGGCCCACAGGTGTTCGGCATGGTCTGCGCTTGCCCGATTCGGCCAGCAACGGCAGAGCTCGTATCTGCTCGACTGCATAAGCATAATCGGGGGAGGGGCGACCTCTTGAGGAAGCTTGCTGCTTCATTCTTGTTGGCGGATATACCACGTCTAGCCCATACTGCTTACCCGAAATCAAGGAAAAGGGCACATTGGATGAACAGCAGGCTAAATCCACCGTTGCAGCCGGCTGGAGCCCCGTCTGATGCTCTGATGCTTGCAGAGACGGGGTGTGGATGTAGGCGAGACTCCTGTTGCGACTTACAGCCGTATCTTATGCACTTCCTTGCTGTCTCTCAGTCAGCCACACTGGGGCTTGACTCTTTCCTTACACCCCCCCCCCCCCCCTTTCGTGCCTTCCTTGCGCAGACTATCTAGCGGTCCAAGGAACTGTTATTACGTTTCCGCCACTGGCTTCTCGTCTGTCTCTCCATCGGCTTCTCTCAGCTATCCCAGTCTCCACGCATCCAGCTCAATGTATCTTCCTACTCCATGTATCCTGACGCCGTCGCTGGCCGCCGTTGTCGGTGCCAACCCTCTCGCCAACCCAACCGGGAACACCACCCTTGGGCCATAGGTCCCGCTGGTTTCCTTGCAGTAGTCTCCTTCTCTCTTCACCCACTCTTTCTCCCGTCTGGATCTCAATAAGCAGTGAGAGGCTTTTCGTGATAAAAAGGTGGTCGTGTCCCCTCCTCCCTCATTTTCTTCTCTCTCTTCCCATCACTCCAAAAGACAAGTCTCTCGCTTTTTTCTTGCACAACTCACTCGCTCTTACAAGTATCGTCTTCTGCCTATTCACAGTCACTCTTGACAGCCCTTCCACCCACACAATGCAGCTTATCCATCTCGTTCCCCTGGCCGGCCTGGCCTCGTTGGCCAGTGCTGCGTATATCAACGGCACGGGCTCGCTCACGACCACGACCGAGGTTGTCACGGCCTTCACCACGTACTGTCCGTCGCCCACAACGCTGGTCTTCAACAACAGCACCATCACTGTCAGCAGTGCTACTACTCTGACTATCACGGATTGCCCCTGCACCCTGACTCACACCAAGGCCTCTACACCCGTGCCGACATATACACCGACTACGACCAAGAACGCCACCGTCCCCGTCGTGCCACCGGTCACCACCAGCAAGACGTCCACCACGGTCTTGCCGACATACGTACCAACCACGGCTAAAAACACCACCACTCCCATTGTCCCCCCGGTCACTTACAGCAAGACGTCCAACGCAACAATCATTGTACCTCCTGTCACCACCAAGACGCCCGGCTACACCAATGGCACCACTACCGGCACTAAGATTGCAGTCACTACTGGCACTCTCACCAAGACCAAGGGCACCACCATCGTTCCTGGCACCACTGAGGGCACCACTACCATTCCGGGTACCACCATCGTCCCAGGCACTACAGTGGGTACTACTACTGTTCCAGGCACTACCATCGTTCCCGGAACCACCGTGGGCACCACCACCGTCCCCGGCACCACCGTCATCCCGGGCACCACAGTGGGCACCACTACTATTCCGGGTACCACCATCGTCCCAGGCACTACAGTGGGTACTACTACTGTTCCAGGCACCACCGTCATCCCGGGCACCACAGTGGGCACCACTACTATTCCGGGCACCACCGTCATCCCTGGAACGACCGTAGGCACCACCACTATCCCAGGCACTACCATCATTCCCGGAACCACCGTGGGCACTACCACCGTCCCCGGAACCACCGTCATCCCGGGCACCACAATCATCCCCGAAACAACTGAGGGCACCACCACCATCCCCGGCACCACAATCCTTCCGGGCACTACTGAGGGCACTACGGTCGCCCCTGGCACCACACTTCTGCCAGGCACTACCATCGTTCCGGGCACCACCCTGACTGCCGCTACCACCGCTGCCACCGGTGCTGCCGGTACCACTACCGGTACTGTTACAGCTGGTGCCAACCGTGCCGGCTCGAACGCTGCTGTCCTTGGCCTCGTGGTCGGTATTGCCGCTCTCGTCCTGTAAAGGAGAGTAGGCAATAGCCGCATGTCCCCTAATATTCTGATTTCTCACTGCTTTAATCAATGCTTTTATCGTATTAATATGAGGTTCAGCCTAGCCGGGTGGCTACAGAGTTCTTTTCTCGTGCTTCCGGCCCATGGCATCGTCAAAGGCGTTTGGGATTGCTGGCGTCTTTGCCAGCAACGGAAATGGTCTGCACCTTATATACCCTTCTATACATTCCTTTACAAACGGACCCGGTTGGGGGGTTGGGGAGTCTGGAGACCATGCTTGTCGGGCAGACTCAAAGACAGGTAGTTGCATAGACCGGGACGAAAAAGTTGATGAAGACAGCTATTTGTTTAAAAATCATCACACTCCTTAACCAGATTTACATTAGCTGTTTGATCGTGTGAAAGAGAATCTTGGAATAGTAGACTTTTAGACAAGAAGGCATTACTGCCCAACGGCTGGGCTAGGCCAACGTAACCTCGTTTTTATTTTCACAGACGAAAGGCATGGTAATTATCTTCCAATACTCCGTAGGCAACTCGAGATCGCAGCGGCACTCCACTTCCCATTGTGCACAGGCCTCTGAAAGCAACAAAGTCATGCAGGCTAAACGGAACACAGCTGGCAGCTTGATTACCCGCGCTTCTCTTCATACATTGCCCTCCTTTCTAGGCTGCAGCGCATTCTAGAAAGTCTACCTCTGGCCCAGAAAGTCTACCTCTGGCCCAGAAAGTCTACCTCTGGCCCAGAAAAAACGGACAAGCAAACATGGAGCCTGAAAGTGGTCGGCGAAGAACAAGAAGACGGCGAAAAGTGAAAACGATAACAGAAAACAGAAAGCAGGGAAGATGCGAGCCAAACATACACGCAGCTCTTATTCATCCACAACAGACGCAAACTTGTCGAGCATTGCCGCCTGGATTGCCTCGTACTGTATGAGTCAGCATCTTGTCCTGTTTCATGGACTTCTTCCCTCTCCTCGCTTACCTTCTTCACAATCACTTCCTCGCCATCGGACGGCACCTCGAACTTGAGACTGCGCAGCTGTCCCTGCAGCTCCTGGGTGGCGTCGCGCACCTTGGTCCACGGCAGGCCCTGGGAAATGGCCTTTTGGGCCTCGTCGTGATAGCCCATCATCAGGCGCATCATCCAGTTGGTCTTCCAGATGGGGCAGAACTGGTCGTAGTCCGAGTAGCCGTTCTGCTGCAAGAAGTCCTCCTTGATCAGCGTTGCCAGGTCCAGCGTGATCTTGTCGGGGTCCGACAGCGCCGACTTGCCGACCAGCTGCACGACCTGGTCCAGCTCCTCCGAGTCCGACAGCAGCTGCTTGATGCGGTCGCGCAGCCGTGGGAAGTCGGGGTGCTCTTTCTCGTACCACCGGTCCAGCACGGTCGTGTACTTGGAGTACGACAGCGACGTGTTGACCGACGGGAAATGCTTGCGCTGCGCCAGCTTCTTGTCCAGACCCCAGAACACCTGCACGATGCCCAGCGTCGACGACGTCACCGGGTCCGAAAAGTCACCACCGGGCGGGCTGACCGCACCCACGATGCTGACACTGCCTTCCCGCTCCGGCGAGCCGAGCGTCTGGACCCGTCCGGCGCGCTCGTAGAAGCTCGCCAGCTTCGCGCCCAGGTACGCCGGAAAGCCCTGGTCGGCCGGCATCTCGCCCAGACGACCCGAGATTTCACGCAGCGCCTCGGCCCAGCGCGACGACGAGTCCGCCATCATGGCCACGTTCATGCCCTGGTCCCGGAAGTACTCGGCCACCGTAATGCCAGTGTAGATACTGGCCTCGCGCGCTGCCACCGGCATGTTGGAAGTGTTGGCAATGAGCGTCGTGCGCTTCATGATGGGCTCGCGGCGGCCGTCAATCTCGATCGAGAGCTCGGGGAAGTCCTTGAGCACCTCGGCCATCTCGTTGCCTCGCTCTCCCTGTTTGGTCAGTCAGTCAACATTCCACCGCACTTCGCGGTCCCGCCAAGACGTAAAACGTACACATCCGACGTAGACGATCACGTCGCTGTTGGAGAACTTGGACACCGACTGGCTGATGACCGTCTTGCCGCAGCCAAAGGCACCCGGAATGGCCACGGTGCCGCCCTGCACACAGGGGAAGAGCGAGTCTAGCACGCGCTGCCCGACGAGGAACGGCTGGCTGGCGGTCAGCCGCTCGGTCGACGGCCGCGGCGCACGCACCGGCCACGTCTGCATCATGCCGTACGACGTCGTCTTGCCGTCAAACTCGACGTCGAGGATCTTCTCGTCGACCGTGTAGCTGCCGGCCTCGGCGATGCGCTTGATCGTGCCGCGTGCCCGCGGCGGCAGCAGGATCTTGTGCACCGTGATGAACGAGTTCTCGTAGACTGTGCCCCAGACATCACCGCCCGCAATGTGGTCACCCACCTTGGCCGTCGGGGTGAAGTCCCACTTCTTCTGCCGATCCAGCGCATTGGCCGCCACGCCGCGCGGGATATAGATGCTCTTGGACATCTCCGCAATCGTCGCCAGTGGCCGCTGGATTCCGTCGTAGATGTTGTTCAGCAGTCCGGGGCCGAGCTCGACCGAGAGCGGCTTGCCTGTCCGCTCTACCGGATCGCCGACCTGGAGACCGGCTGTGATGCGGGCCGTGGGTCAGCGTCATCAATGCAAGGCCATTGCACGTCATTGGCACGGACGAGCTGCTTACCCGTCTCCTCGTACACCTGGATCGTGGCCCGGTCACCGCTGATGCGGATAACCTCACCCACCAGTTGGGCCCGGCCTACTTTGACCAGCTCGTACATGGCCACGCCATCCAGCTCCTCGGCGACCACGACAGGTCCCGACACCGAGTAGATCTTGCCCATCTGCTCCATGCTTGGCTGTGGATGGGGGGACGAAGGCTGACGGAAAGCCGGGTTCTAGGTAGCTGGTCAACGAGCAACGATTACGTCGCACCGATTGGCCTTTCGACTGTGGGTGAAAAAATACAACGGAAGCGAAAGAGACGCGAAAGCGGGACAAGAACCACCGGGGAATTGTCTCTTCGGTCGTCGGTTCGGAGAGAGCTGCTTGTTCGTGTGCCGCTGGTCCACTAAAGGTCCAAGGCAATGGCAATGAGGTTTGGGAGAAGGAGAGAGAATTGAGAGGTTGGCTGCTGGCGTATGGCAACTTGTCTGCCGGTGGAGACGATGAGCTTCTGTAGCCTCTGATTTGGCCGTTTGGTGCCTAGTGCATTCTCTAGACCTGCGGGGGACCAGTGCCTAGTGTACAGTGCCGCTCATCTTCAAACAGTGCACGAAATTGCCGCAAGTTCAGATAGCGTATCAATCACAAACAAAGCTTCGACATAAACTCATTATCATTACTTATCTAAAGTACAGACGACGAGCTGTGCCGCGTGACCCATTCATGTTACGATAGAAGACAAGACAGATAGCCTCGCTGTTCCCTACATCCCATACTTCAAAAGTAATGTTACCGTGTTACCGTCCAGACCACTAAAAAATCTCCACCCATAACTGCACAGCGACAAGGACATGGGCGTAGTATACCAAACGTACGCCCAATGACTGCTGTGACCGAAAAAGAAAAGAAAAAGGTAAAAGGAAAACGTTGCCATGGATGGTCTAAGTGGTGAATGTATAGTGTTGTAGTGTCGTGCCATCGTTTCTCTTTCTCTGCATGCAACTCGTTGCGTTCGTCACATTTGTGTGCTGCCAGTGAAATCCTGTGCCGCAGCGGTCTCAAGTGGCATGGTCAGGCTCTTTTCCCACTCCTTCATCAAGTCAGTGGCCGTCCGCTTGATGTTGCCGGGCGTCAGCCGGTTTAGCGCAGCCGACCATTCGGTCGTCCTCTTGGCTGACGGCGATGACGATGACGAAACCATAGCATTGTTCCTACAAAGAGCAAGTTAGAAATCAACGTGTTGGGCCGGAGTCTCTCTCTGCTTCGTTCACTTACAGCGATGTTGTGTTCTCGTCGACTTGCTCCGGTATCCCAGAGACGTCTGCATTCATCGTCGACCCGCTCCATCGAGGTGACTTCGTCGTCGGCGGACTATCCCAGCTCGACCACTCGTTGTCGTCGTACGAATCGACTGTGAGGGGCGTCCACGAGAAGCGCTTGTTCGTCTTTTTCGACCCCGATCTCGAAAGCTTCGTCCCGCCGTTGCCCGCATCCGGTGCCACGCCATCCTTTGTATTCTGGTCATCTGGGTTCACATTCCGAGGAGTCGACGTGGCCGTTGCCTGCGTATCGGCTGTGAAGGCTCTGGTCAGGTTTGGCCGGGTTGCGTTGTTGGTCGACGCACGAATCGTACCCTGCTGATCTTCGTCGCCGAAAGGCCCAACCCCATTGCGCATAGCCAATGTGTTTCCGTGGACAGCTTCGTCACCCACCGTGGCCTGGCGAAGGTCTTCCACAAATGTCCACATAGCAGCCGTGAGGTCGCCGGCGACCTGCTTGAGACCTGCCGCCTGGTGCACAGACTGTGGTGCCCAAGAAGACCGCTTTGGCAGCTGGACAGCAGACTTGGGTCCGTACCGGCTCAGGTTCTGGTGGAAGGGAGAGTCTGGTTCGTGCGACGAAGCGGGAGACTTGTAGAATCCCTCATCATCGGTCTGGTCGTCGTGGATGGAAACCCCATCCGACACTGCCGTTTTCGTAGGCGAGAGCAGAGACAGTGCCCTCGTGTGCCTGCCCGTGAACACACGCCTCTTGGCTTGGGTCGGAGTGCTTGGGACGCTCCCCGTTTGCTGGTTAACCATCAGTGCCTTTCGCCTTTCCATTTCACCGCTGCGCTTTGCTTCGGCAGAATCGCCCGGATCCGATGTTGGCACGTCCGACCCGTTCATCGACACAGATCCCACCTCTGTGGCCGGAGACGCTGCCACCGACCTCGTAGACATCTGCCGCATGGGCTCAGTCCGCCGGATCTCTGCCCTCTTGCGCTGTACCTCGTACGTCTGCCATTGCCTCTTCAACTTCGAGAGGCCCGCCTCGGCACGAAGAAGGTCTTCCCGCAGCTCGAGGACTCGTCGCTCCTGTGCGGCAATGGCTGTGATGATCTCGGCCGGGTCGGACGGATTGGCCAGAACGGCCGAAATGTCGACAGGCGTAGAGGGGAACGAGGCAACGGTTGCTGACGCCGGCATCGGCCGTGACGATAAGGCGGTCGGCAGGGCGATCGGCAAGGTGAGCGACAGCCTGTTAGAGCGGGAAGCTACAGATGCCGACCGTGACGGTCTCGTGTACAGTTCGTCGTCCTGGTCATCGCCAGCGGCCGCAGTCCTGAGAGGCATGGGCACCGAGGATAGCGGGGGCGGGGGCATTGCCGAAGATCGCAGCCCGCTAACCAGTGCCGAAGTGGTTGCCGCCGTGTCGAGGGTCTCGCTAGCAGTGGTGCCTCCGCGGCTACGTACCCGCGGGCGCGGCTGGGGGGCGGCCTGAGGGATTGAACCCTCCATAGTGCCGCTAGATAACTCGAATAGAAGCTCCACGGTGGCTCGATCGATGGGGCTGATGCGGTGGTCCTTGTTGCTGGCCGAGCCGAATGTCCGGACGGAGTTGTGGCGGAGGAAGATGGAGGCTGGAAATGCCGCGGGGACGGAGGAGAGCTGGAGCCGTCTGATCTTGCGGTGAAGAGCAGATTGGTAGCGCCAGCGCCGGAGACAATAGTGACAAGAAAGAGGGGACGTCGTTCTTCGAGAACTGGCAACGACAAAGGCCCGATCGCGGCGGATCAATAGATTTTCGTGGAAGAGAAGGCGGGAGGTGGCGGAAGTGAGGCAGAGAGTGAGGAGAAAGGCGGTCATAAGGAGTATTTTTGTGGCCAGCCGAGTATAAATATCCCCTATTTTCTTCGGTGTTGGTCCCTAATAATACTGGGGAGGATATATGTGTATCCTGTTCTTGGTGGCCATTCATTGGTGGCACGGGCAATTGTGCACGCAGACGATGCGCTGGGATCCGCAGCCCCAGAGTCGTCTAGCTGTGTTGGGCGAGAAGATGACCGGGGGGTTGGTGAAATCAGAAAGCTGCAGGGTGATGCCGTGGAAAAACAGATTGCGAGTACTCAAGGCCGCATATTCTAATGTCGAGACTCCACTGCTGCGGCCGGCTGCATGGGCTGCGGAAATGAGTGGAAGATGCAGAACAAGCACCTGGCGTACGGAGTACGACGTATCTTGCGTCGTCGATGCGATCGATGCGATTGACAAGTGTTGTTTAGAAGCAGAATCGATTAGGCGCAACAAACCGGCGGAGTGGCCAGAGGTGGAGAAGGTGTCGACGTAATCGTCATAAGATGATAACGGTAATACTTGTAATTCCTATTATCGTCACGACGGATGTGGCGCAGGCGGCAGACTTCGAAACAGAAGTGGTTGGCGAGAAGATGCGACTGGGAGAAAACAGGGCTGGCTGATGTTTTAAGTCAGGGCAAGACACAGCGACTGGGATGAGATCGGCAGTTGGCAGGCACGACTCCGTCTTTTGGGGTCTCCTGATCTCGCTGGCTTCCAGCATATAAATACGGAGTACAGGCGGTGTTCTGTTTGTTTTTATGCTGAGCTTCACTAGCAAAGCCCCCTAATGCGGAAACCACAGTAACAAGGTCCCAGGTTCTGGCTGGATCCACCTGCAATTAGCGCACGAAACGGCCTGTCAGATGAGATGGCTAGAGCAAGATACATAAGATACATGGTGACGCAAGGCAGAAATGTAAACAGTGTCTGTCTCGAGGCTCGTGCTTGGGCGTGCAAGCGAGAGCCGAAGTGTCTTGGGTAGAAATGCGGATGATTGCGGTCAGGTGAGAATACGACGAGAGGATCGGATTGTATCTTTCTCCGTATTGCTCGTACGTGTGTTCGTACGCATGCGGACTGAGATATGTGAGGAGCCGCGACGCGACCCCTGGCCGAAAATCCCGGAGCTGACCAGGGCGTGATCATAGGACATTCTTCAACCAGCCCCAGGGTTGTATTGGGGCGGGTTCTCAACGACACGGCAAGATCCCATGTCCTCATTGCGGAGTATTACTCGTACGGAGTATGATGTCCTAATATAGCCGTCACATGACTTCGCGTTTTTAACGAGACTGCATCAAACCCTGGAAAGTACAGAATGGGCCTCTCCACTTGAAAGATGGATGCAATCGTGCGATTTGTATTTCCCAACAATTAGCAACGGCAGGACGACGGCGTATTGCCACGAGTCTTTTGCCTCCAATTCCGTACAGACCCGGTTGCCTGGCCTCCATGTGCAGGACTTCTAGCTGCATTGCGCTAATCCAAGTCATTTCCGACAGGATAGCAAATTCGGCCAGTCCGCTGGCGACAAGCTCTACATAGTACGCCGACTCGCTGGTGTTGGGATAGGCAGCATACGAAACGAAAGCAACCGTGCAATCAGTCGCCAAATCGTTGTCGTGCCAGAAAGGCTACGGGAAATGGCAGTTGCTTAGTCGACATCGGGACCCTTGCTGATCCTGCAGACTTTGGATGATTGGATCCGTTTCACTAGACAGCCTTTTGGTATCTTAAGAGGGATGAAAGGCGGAGTCTGGAGACTGCAGGAGACATCCATTGCAAGTTCTGGGCCCCGTAACTAAATTATGTATCTTGCAACCGGCGTGTTGTTGTCTAGCTACGTATACCAAAAGACCATGGCGATAGATACACCGAGCTACTTCGTACTGTCAACTGCACTCGCAATTCACAGTCTGCACTATGCATTCCACCTAGCCGTTAACACCGGGTCTCAAGTTTGCGCTTATGGACACCATGAGGTCCTACAGTGTAGGGTCGTATGCACTGTATGACTCACTGTGCATTGGCTAACGACGCGACCTGCCGTCAGACGCGATTTGATGTTCTTTTTCTAGCTGCACGACGGCACAGGAAGCAGCATCCACGACAACACGTCAATTCGACCTTTGGCTGTGTTCATGGGCCAACGCATCTCCGGAGAAGCAGATTACTTGCATACATCCACATTGTGACAATTGTGGGGAGGGGAGAGATCACGCAAGCCGCTTCCTGCAGCCTTGGGGAAAAGTTTCATGGAGACCAGCTAGACGGCCCGCTGCTGACGTCCTCTGGACGTCTAGAACCGAATGCCCGAGACGCACGCCATGGACCCGACAGTAGGCACAGCCCCGGATCCGTCGCAGTCGCCGACGCAGAGCAACGAAGACCGAAGCTACGATCGGTTCGAAGATCCCGAATCGCTGCCTCCGTTCATCCTGGGCGCGCTGGCCGCTGGGGATCCGCCCGGGGATGACGAGCTTCTGCCGGACCGGTCGCTCGACGAGGAAGACAGCGGTGCTGTTCGGTTCAGCCTCTACTCGGTGGGGCTGTACTCGGAGGAGTCGCCGCCGGCCAGTGACGTCGACCGGTCGGAGAACAGGCGCTCGCACTTTTTTGCTGCCAGCGAGGACGACAAGAACGACAAGTTTGCATCAGCAGCTGCTCGAATGCCACAGACGCCACGTGCGCCCAGCAAGAACCCGTTTGCCGGACAATATCAGACGCCGCTGCTGGCCGGCTCCCAGCTCTTTGCCCAGACGCCCTTCTCGACGGCCTTCCAGCAGGGCAGCCCGACATCGTCACGTCCGTCTCCTTCAGGTTATCCCGCACCAGCCACCACGCCGCGGGCCCCCGTGTCTTCCTCGCTCAAGCCTCGATTCCCGGCGTCCAGCGTCGGAGACGAGACGCCGGTCCTACTCTGCCCGCTAACGACGTCGTCACAACCCGGCGACAGCCCTCGGCCATCTCCGATTCCGCAGTCCAGCCCAGTGCGGCCGAAGAGGAGAGCACACGGGCCCATCTCCGAGTACGAGCCGATGCGGGAGTCGCAGAGGAGAAGGGAGGCGTCCGAACGATGCTTCCGCCGGGACGACGACGACTTTGGGTCCAGCTCAGACGACGACGTCCAAGACGTCAGCCTGAAGCGCCGTAGACTCGCCGCTTACAAGCGGGAGGCAGGTGCCAGAACACTGTCGACCATCAACATGAGCCGGCCGTCGTTCAGAGAGGACGCGGTGGAGGTGCCGGCGTCGAGGTCCAAGGACAAGTCTTTGGAAGGAGGCCCTCCAGCAACGGCAGAGCCCGGTGATCCCCAGAGCGAAGATTTCGAAGAGGTCGAGTTCCCTCAGTCCATGATCGACCAATACTCGGCACGACCTCCTCCGATCGCCAAGACCCCGTCGTCGTCCGTTCCCTCGCTGCCAGCCATCGCGTTGACAATGGCCAAAGATGCCAAGGCCAATCCGACTCTATTCCGGACGAGCAGTCTTAACGAGACAGAAGCTATCCCAGAGACAAGTCCGGTGGGCAGAAAATCAAGGCCCACCCAAATGGCATCGAGTGGGGACTATCCGCAGCCTCGCGCAGAAATGACCCCACAGCATGTAGCTGGCTCTTCAGCACAAACTGCGATTTTGATACAAACCCCATTGCCTATCTCACAGCGGGCAGCGGTGCCACCACAGACAAGAGGACGGGGGGCCAATACGGTCATCCTGTCCGACGTTCCAGAACATGAGTTTTCCGCAGAACAGCAGGAAGTGCAGAGAACACCCCCAGCACGGGCGTCTTTACAACAAACTCCGGACCAAGAACTCGATCATGCAACAGCCGGCCGATCCTCACCACCAGCTCTGCCACCAGCCTTCAGCACCCGAGCCTGGTCCAGGAGGGCGACGGGCGACGCTGTTGCGACGAAAGCAAAGCGGCCTTCATTGACCGTGTCGACGTCATCGAGGGACAGTTCCGTATCTACGATGAGCAGTCTGTCTTCGACGCCATCCCTGCCCTCGCGCGAGGCAACTCCTACAACAGCGAACACAACAGCGAACGAGAGCGACTTGTCTGCTTGCAAGTCAGACAGGAAAGCGGATACTGCTGCCACGACTGCTGCTTCTGCCACTGGGGACGAATATTCATCACCTCCGCTGCCGGTGTCACGATTGCCCTTCCGGCGGCAGCGATCCAAGATATCAAGGTCAAAAGCAGGCTCTACGGGCTCATTAGGCAGGCCACGGACAGCGTCCCGGAGACAGGAGTCGCCCCTGCTCTCGGGGTCCACGGATGAACTCGCACAGTCGCCAGGTTCTGTAGGGTCCAGGGCGAGAAGATCTGGCGGACGGTTTGTGTCTCTGAAGCCGACGAGTGGTCTGTTTAGCGCGGGAGCAGGAGCCCGGATCTTTGAGGGCATGGTGTTTGCCATCTCGTTCCAGTCCCAGCGGCCGGACGAGAGCGCGGAGAACTGTGAGGAGCGAACGAGACAGGCGCAGACGCTGCGACGAAAAATCGAAGAGGCCGGGGGGCGAGTGCTGCAGGACGGCTTCGACGAGCTGTTCAAGGTGCGGCCGGTGATGACAGCGACGCCTACGGCAGAGACGACCGGCGAGGACTTGCAGCTGGTGGCATCGGCAGCCGACACGGGCTTCACCGCGCTGATCGCAGACGGACACTCGCGCAAGGCCAAGTACATGCAGGCGTTGGCGTTGGGGCTGCCGTGTCTGGCAGTGCGGTGGGCGACGACGTGTCTGGAGCGCGGCCGCGTGGTCGACTGGGCGCCGTATCTGCTGTGCGCGGGCCCGTCGGTCTTTCTGGGCGACGCGATCCGGTCGCGGGCGATGCCAGCACAGCAGACCGCGACCGACGTCTCACTGGCGGCCATCGTCCACAGCCGGCCGCGATTGCTGGATCACGTGACCATTCTTCTGGTGCTGCGCAAGCGTGAAGACCCGCGGCGCATGCCGTACGTCTTTCTGGCACAGGTGCTCGGAGCAGCCCTGACGCGTGTGCACGGACTCGAGGAGGCGCGCGAGCAGCTGCTGGCCATGGAGGACGCCGGCCGGCCGTACGACTGGGTGTACGAGGACGGCCGAGCCGGAGGTGGTGCAGACTTGTTTCAGAGCCTCGCAGCGGCCGGAAGGAAGCGCAAGCGACCCAGCAGTGGCACTGCCGGCAGCTTGGCTGCGCGCATGCCCAGGCGGGTCGCCATGCTGAGCAACGAGCGCGTCATCCAGAGCCTCATCTTTGGCCGGCTGATCGAGGAGGACGAGATGGCCATGTAGAAAAACATTTCTGGGGCACGATGTATTTTACTTTTTTCTCTTGTCGGTTCGGTTGTCCTTGGCTAAACCGCTCTGGGAACCCTCTGGAAGTTTGCTTGTATGATATGGGAGTTGTGTATCTTGTGGAAAGACGGAAAGGTCAAAGGATGAGGCCCGGACAGGACAACGAGGCTGGATCTTGCAGTCATATTGAATTGGTGCCCTTGATTTGCATTTAACGCTGTTTACGCCTCTGTAGGGTATATCCCCCTCAAAGAGTCCCTCCATCCATTTTCTACCCTTTCTTGAATGCGCCATACGCTTGACCTCCCTTGGCCTCCTATCACTCTGTCCGCGGCCGCTTGGTCTCGGACCCGTCGCCGTTCAACTGAGCCTCGCCCGCATCGGCCGCAGCGTCTGCACGGCTGGTCTCGTCTGCGGCTGCGGCTTCGTCGACCTCGTCGCGTCCTCGCACGCGTCCGGCGCCCTCGCCCAGAGGCCCGCTGCCGTCGCGTCCCAGCCAGTTGCCGTCGGCGTCAAAGAACTCGTGTGCATTCTCGGCCGTGATCCAGCCGCCGCTGCCGGGCAGAGGAGGTGGAAGGTCGGATCCCTGTGTGACGGCAGCTTCGGTGTTGTTGTTTGCACCTCTCCGGAAGACGCCCTGGAAGCCTTCGACCGGTTCCAGGTCTCCGTCATCAAAAGCGATGCCGTCGTCATCGTCGTCGTCGCCTTCGCCCGGTCCAAAGAAGGATGGATAGGCATCGTCGTCATCGTCGTTGTCGCCACCGAACCGGTCCGGGTGCAGATCAGCACACGCCGAGATGGCATCGAACAGCCGTGAGGCCTCGGACAGCGACTGCGGGGGCGCCGTCGTGTCTTGTGGCGGCGTAGTCTCGGCTGTCGGCGCGGATTCGGCAGCGGTCGTCTCCTCCGGCACGAGGCTCAGCTCGACCGTCTCGCCCCCGTCATCGTTGCCACCACCAGCCACATCCAGCTCCAACTGCATGTACACAGTCGGCACGCGATGGCCGTCGGCTGCGGTCGCAGATTTGATCGCGTGGAGACCGATGACGGGATACGGCAAGGCGAGGCCGCAGTCCGCTGCAGGGCAGTATAGCGAGAGAGTTCTGCAGAGGGGCAGTCAGAAGCGCGTATTTGTTAAGAGAATCACGCAGCAGTAACGGAGACCACCTACTCAGAGCCCACAAAGACGTCCACCACATGCTGAGCCGTGTCGCCCATGGCCAGGCCGAGCGGCGAACCGGCCGACTCCGGGGCGCTGCCCCATGGCAGCTTTGCACGCTGTTCCCGTGAGATGTATGCGCGCGCACTCTTGGCGTGGTAGTGTAGCACCGGTGGGCCGTCAAAGAAGGACGCCGGCGTGCTCGACTGATGATCGGCGAGAGACGTGTAGGCCGAGACGCTGGGTGGGCTGCGGAGCGTCGTCGGGATAGACGGTGCAGAGGCTGCTGCTGCGGCGGCAGCTGCGGCTGCGGCCATTGTCAGTTGCGAATATAAGCAGGACGGAATGGCGGCGCTGTTTGAAGTTCTGAGTTTCGCTGCTTTGTTCGTCGTCGTCGAGCTTGTCAACTTTTTCGGCCTAGTTTTGCCTGTGAAGTGGAATAGAGGGAACAGCTACGGAGTACTGGTGGGTCTTCTATAAAGCATAGTATTGGCTGGTCTTCTCTTAGTAGAATTGTGGGTCTGCTGCTTTAAAGCCTTGACGATGCCTAAAATTGCTGTGAATCTGTATGTACAGAGGAGTCAATGGTTGTCCAATAAGTGTAAGCAAATACTCCGTAATTAGCGACGAATTAGATTGTCTGCACCTTCGATAGTTGTCATCGTGGCCAGCGTGCATGAACAGGTCAGAAAGTGCACGATTGCATGATTGGGCCAGGCAGTGTATCTCTTCTCGAGTCCGTGTACTCATTGGGCAGTGACAGCAGGCAGCTACTATGTAAAGCATGCATGATCAGGCAAATTGTCTCAGCCCAATTCCCTGCATCGTGGTTCTTCTACATCGTCTGTATTTGTATCTCTCATAACCCTTTATCGCCATCGCAGCACTATGGACCCCGTAACAGCAATCGGTCTCGCATCGTCCATCATCGCTTTCGTCGATTTTGGCTGGAAGCTCATAAAAGGTGCAAAAGAAATATACGACGCCGCCGATGGCACTCTGGAGGAGAACCGGAGCCGTGAGGCTGTTGTCCTCGAGATGAAACGCCTAACCGTCCAGCTTGTCTCGCCCGAGCACTCGCTTCTGTCTGGTGAGGAGAGAGATCTCTGTTTGCTCGCTGGCACATGCCGTAAGCTTTCCGACAAGCTGCTCGATTGGCTGGAGCGGGTCAAGCCGAAAAATGAATAGTCCAAAATGCAGAGCCTTTGGGCGGCACTGAAAAATACGTACTACGAAAGCGAGCGCGAAGATCTGGAAAAGCGCCTAGGCGCTTGTCGCAGTCAACTGGCGCTGCACATTAATGCTACAACCATGTTCTCGATCGACAAGCTCTCCGAGTACGTCAAAGACAATGCCTCAAGCCTCAAGCCGCTGAAGAAAGCCATGTCCCAGCTGTCTCGGATTGGTGCGGATACCCAAACGCAGGTTCGCCAGCTGTTGAATATACAGAAAAACGCGCTCCATGCTATCATAAAGGCCCGAATCCTGGCAGGTTTAAAATTTGAGGGTATGCATGATCGTCATGATATGGTAGCAGAGGCACATGAAAAGACATTTCGGTGGATCTTCAATGTCGAAGGTGACGGCAATCAAGATATGCAGGGATATTCTGCCAAGACTCCGTACCGGCAAGACGATGCTACGAAAGAGGAAGCTGAACTCAAAGAAGAAGCACGAGAGAGATTCCTACAATGGCTATCGTCTGGATCAGGAATTTTCCACATATCAGGAAAGATGGGCTCGGGAAAGTCGACGCTGGTGAATTTCCTGAGCGACCATCCGGAAACGGCGACGAGACTTGAGACTTGGGCAAGTGGGTTATCGTCTTGTTACTCCAACGAACTGCCATGCCGTACTGACTCCTTGCAGACAATAAACAGCTCGTTCTAGCAAGCTTCTTCTTCTGGCGGCCAGGCTCCGATATGCAGAAATCACTCAGCGGGCTCTACCGTTCTCTCTTGCACGATGTGCTCAGCTTCTGCCCCGAGCTTATTCTTGATGTCTTCCCTAGTGTTTGGCAGCGGGCAATGGAAACTCCTTACGACGGTCAAACTAAGGAATATTTTCAAGAGAGCGACATCAAAAATGGGTTTAATGTCCTCGTCACTAAAGAGGAGCTATTCGAACATCATTCGTTCTGCTTCTTTATCGACGGCCTAGATGAATACCAGACCCCAGTGGATGCCGTGATCTCCGATATGGTTGGTGAGCTCTGCCGCTGGACGATCACCTCGCCGTCGAGTGTGAAGCTTTGTGTCTCCAGCCGGGAGTATCCTGAATTTATGGACAAGTTTTCGCCGTCACAGCGGTTGAGGCTTCATACGCTGACACGATTCGACATCGAGGTATATGTCAGAGACAAACTCGGTCGCACAGAAGATAAGGGAATCGCGACGTTGACTAAGTCTATTGTCGAAAAGGCTAGCGGCATCTTCTTCTGGGTGTCGCTGGTGGTCAGACAAATACGTGAGCAGCTGGAGATCGGGGTTGAGCCTGCTCGTCTTGTCGAAATTGTTAATGGCTATCCAGTTGGACTGGACCATCTCTACCGGCACATACTCCAGACACTCTCCCCTTACAGTCGCAAGAGGGCGTACCAGACGCTAACCATGATGCCGTTTGTAGGTGGTACCAGCGACAGTCTACCTTTAGACCTTCTAGCATACTCCTTTCTCGACAAGTACAATGAAGATCCGGAATTCGCCCGGAAAGAGACATTCGATGCGGGACTTCCACAATTGAGGGCCTGCGAGGAGACAACACGATCCCAAGCCCGAAGCCTTTTAAATGGCTGGTGCCGGGGGCTTGTCGAGGCTGACGAAAATGGCCACCTTGGCTACGCTCACCGCTCTGTGGCAGACTTTTTGGAGGCTGCGGACATCCGAGAACGGATGGCTGCCTCTGTCAACGGCTCTCATCCCGTCAGCATCTTCTCAGAGCTAATCCTGGCGCACTTGAAAGTTGGTGTGCATCACGGATTGTCTTCGTGTTCGTTTTTCCAGCTGGTTGGCATACGTCACAAGTACAGCCTCGACCAGGCACCGTTTTCATTTCTGCGCTGCCTAGATACGCTCAATGCAAACATCTGGGACATACTGGGTGATCCTTTGGCCACAAGCGAGCTTGCTGTGCCAACTGCTAAGCACTGCGGGAGCGTACTTGCACAGACAAATATGCCTTCTAAATGGCGGAGTATGTGTCTTTCATTGTACTTTTTCCCTTGGCTCTCGATGGAGGAATACGTATTATGGATGATCTCAAACGATCCAAAGACCACCGACAGTGTATTAAAGGCGGTTCTGCTATTTTGCGCAGAACAACATAGCCGGAACCCGACGTACAAGGTCCTTGATTTGCTCCTGGAACGGGGCATCATCACCCCTTTAACGCAAACCCATTTTACACCATTCAAAGGTTCCGGGTATCATCTGATAAGGGGTGGCATTCCCATGAAAACTCATTCTATCTGGCACAACTTCCTCACACATTATTTTTATAAATGGTTAGTGAGGAAGACGAATCGTAGGTCTATGAGCAAGTTAGAAAAGGATTTCGGCAGCATGGCTGAACGCTTCCTAAAATTCGGTGCCGATCCCCGGTTCCGAGCTGAAATCTTAGAGGAAGGAAATTCCTACTCGAATGCAAAGTACAGCCTGGTGGCCAACTTCTTTTTTGGAGACCCGAGCTTGCCTGAGAGGCATTCGTATCAACGCATAAGGAGTACAATTTTCCGTGACAAAGTGAAAAGTAAGTATTATGCTAAGATGCAGACCCTCTCGCGGGAAGCGAAGGGAAAGTTCCGGGTTGTATCATTCAGAGGCTGGATTCAGACAATGGACGACTTGCCGAACAAAGCAGCTTTGTTACAGCTTGTAGATGGTAGGATGCGGGAACTAGTATACTTGGATACGGGCCATAAAGTGACAGATTCGAACGAACAGGAAGAGCAGGGCTTGGACACGAATATCTCGACAGACAAGCCAGAAACTGATGCTTGCTCACTTACCGCAGCGACAGAAATGTCCAAGGCAGTCTTGGTCAGGACCAAGCCGGCTAGCCGCTTTTTCTTACATTTTCGCTGTCCTATGTAATTTTAAACCAGACTTTCAACGACGTCTCTTCGCGGGGTGTGGCTAACGGCAGATACAGTGATCATCTCGGCTATTTTGGGCTACAGCCGCCTTACACAGGAGGCGCCCAGATAACAGTGAAGCCGGGGACAAGTATAGGCCCTGGCTGGAGTCGACACCATCTAGCGGGTGGACTGTCTAGTTTGTAGACCTAATATAGCACGAGTTTTAGGTCAAGTTAGTTGTCCAAGTACAATCCGCTATGTGATGCAGACAGCCAAACTTGTACGTATCGAACCGGCGGCGGCATATCTCTGAGCGGCATGTGCTTTTCTTGAGACACACGTATTAGTTCTCCTTCAACACTTGCCACTGTTAGTATATAGTTTTCATAAGAGACGCAATTTATCCTTGTCTCATTCAGCAGATCATTGCTTTGTCTCTTTGCTTAGTATATAAGTGGGCCCATCACAGGCCTCCTATCACCACGTGACACGTCCATCTACAGCATCGCCTCTTGTCGATGGAATGACCCCGACAAGCGCACCACAGTCTGCTTGCGCAGCGCCCATCCGACAATGCATGACAGCCGTGCGTGGTACCTGTCCGATGTGCCGTTTGAACGTGATGCTGACCACTCTCTCGCGCGCGCAGGCTCTCATCCGCTGCTGGAGCAGGTTCCCCTGACCGTGTCTCCGTTTGTGAACCTCCCGCGCGCGGCCACGCTGCCGTACCGCTACAAGGCGATGCCGTCGGCACTGCCGCCATCGATCTTGGGCGGCGGCATGGATGGAGGCTCCGGGTCCATGTCTGCGTCTGATCCCGCCAAGCCGCCCTACGTCGTCTCGGCCGCCTCCGGCACCGCCGCCCATCCGGACGACATCCTGGCCAGCTGCCGGGTGCTGCGCGAACACGTGGCCCGCATGCAGGCCGACGCAGACGCTGAGCTGCGCCAGCTCGAGGAGCGCATTCAGGCGCGCGACCTGGCCGAGCGGCGCCGCCTCGCGCCCGGCTGGCTCGACTCGGACGAACACCTGCTGGTGCCGGAGCGGCGGAGCGACGGAGAGGGGGCCGAGACAATAACGACGGCAGAGGCGACGACAAACGCGGCAGAACATACAGCCATGAGCACGCCCACACACACACCGTCAGACGCCGCTGGCGCATCCAGCGGCCCCAGTGAGATGGCCGCTGCCCTGCCTTCGGCCGCGGAGGAGCTCCACCGCACTCTCGGCGGACTCGCGCTGTGAGGATCAATTACAGAAACAAAGGGCACAATGTGCTGCAAAAGAGGGCCGTTGTTCCCCCGTCTGCTTGCAAGTGCACAATCGGTCGGCGTTCTGGGAAGCGTATTTTGGCCACCTGCATTTTCGGCTTGTGGCAGCCATCATGAAGGCTATCTTGGTTTTAAATCATTCCTAGCGAATATGGTATCGTAAATACACAACTAATCTCATAGCTATACTCGTCATCGCTCAATGTTGGAGAAAAGAGGCTTAAATGACAGACCTACAAATCTCATTACGTCATCAAATCCTCACCTCACTCACCTTCTCTCACCTTAACTATCGCCATCTTCCTCACCACCACCCTCATGCTCCCAAATCATAGTAGATACATGTCCCCGTCCGGAAGTTATACACGAAAGCATGTCGTGATCCTGTGCCCACCTCGTAGGCCGTCCGCCAGTCCACGAGCATGCCCTGCACCTCGCGCACGTACTTCTTCTCGACCGTGTTCACGTTCTGCTCCAGCCGCCGCCAGCTGTCCGGATCCGAGAGCGAGGTGGCCTGGATCATGGTCAGCACCTGGTCCGTCGTCTCGACCGCCGCAATCGGCCCAGCCAGAAACGACCGCACCAGCCGCGCCGCGTTGACCTGTGCCTGCTCCACGACTGCCTGCCGGTTGAACTTCTTGCTCTTGTTGTGGCCTACGAGCACTCGCACGTCCTGGCCATCGTAGCCATCGTGTTCGTTGGCCGCGTGGTGTCCGAATCCGTGGCTGCCGCCTACTGAGCTGCCCTCTAGCGAGGACGATGCCGCTGCCGCCGCCGCCGATGCTTTCGTTATCGTCCCTGTTCGCGTCGACTCGCGCTCCCGCATCTCTGCCCGCAGCCATGCCATCACCTGCGACAGCGCCATCTCCACGTCCGGTGCGTTGTTCCGGTGCGCTGCTGCGCTGCCGCTGCCGCTGCCCAAACCCCCACCGCCGGTCGCCGACGCGGGCATCGTCCGGATCTTCACTACGCCATCCTGCTTCACAATCGCGATCCATGCGTGACCCTCGTCCCGGTTCTTCGACACCAGCTCCTCTGTCGACCGCGCGTCGCCTGCAAGCTCTGCACTGATCCCGTGTGCCCACAGCGTCCGCACCAGCTCCACCCCGACTGACCGCAGGATCGTTGGATCGAAGCTTGCCACAAGGACGTCGCACTTGATTATGTCAGCAGAGCCTAAGCCAGTGAAGAACACCCAAAACCTACCCGCTTCGCTGAAAAAGCCCCGTTGGCCTCCTCCTCGGCAGCCCGCTTGAGAAAGGCCTTCCCGCTCGACCGTGGCGGTGCCTGGGCCAGCTTCTCCCAGTTGAGACTGAAGCCGACCGCATGACGCTCGTCTGGAATGTTGGACCCAAACCGCGGCCGGTATTCCTTGATGAGCCCGTCGTACCGTCCGCCCGCTGCGAAGACGTCCTTGACCTTCTTGTCAAGCAGGCACGAGAACATGATCCCGCCCGAGAAGAAGGCCTCGTTCCACGTGTTCAGTGGACACACGTACATCTTGTTGGTCACGCCCAGTCGCTTGCAGTACTCGTGCACCTCGCGCATGTGAGCCAGCGTCGATGACGCTCTCTCGTACGAGTCAGTGCCCACGAAGAGCGTCTTCAGCTTGGAGAACGCCTTGCTGGGTGTGTCGCGGAAGTCAAACTTTTGCAGCTCGTCGATGCTCGTCGTCGACGCTCCCACCAGCGGCGACCGCAGCTCGACTCGCAGCTTCGCCCACGTCATGCCGTGGATGTTGAGTCGGCTCAGAACGTCTGCTACTGCCCGTCTTGCCTTCTTGTCCACGCCACAGAAGTCAAAGATGAGCTTCAGCAGGTCCGAATGGCCCAGCTGGAAGCACAGAGGGCTGTTCCGCAGCGTCGGAAACGCCACCGTGATCTCGTCAATCACTTTGATCACCTCGGCCTCGCGCAGCGCCAGATCCAGCGTGTGTGTCGTCACCAGGTCAAAGTCCACCTCGCCAAACATGCTCGGCTGCCCGCCACCTGCTCGTTCCCGGAAGATGCTGCCAAACGTGTACGACTTGGCAACCACGTCGCCACCCGTGATGCATCGAGCCAGTGCCCGTGCATTACCCATCGTCAGGTCGAACGGCAGCTGCAGCAGATTTCCGTTGCGGTCCAGCAGCTGCACCACGTTGGCCCCGCCGTACAGCGAAGACATCGGGTACAGCGAGCTGCGCGTCGTCTCCACGGCACCGTGTCGCCGGAACACCGACACCAGCATCTCCTTGACCGTGTACTGTCGCATCAGGTCCTGCGAGCTCGGCGCTGTCTGCATCGAAGACATGTCCCACGCATAGTCTTTCGCCTGCTCGACCGGCCGTGCAAACAGCATCGACAGCATCTTCTGGTAGTACGGCGACGTCGGGTCCGACAACTCGGCCAGCGCGTGTCGAATCGTCTCGCTCTCCATCTGCACCGGCAGCTTTCCGCTCTTGAGAAGCTCTGCTCCCGACGGTCGTTCCTTTGGGTTGTGCGTCAGAAGTGACTGGATGATGTCTACCTGCGACTTTTCCTTGGGCTTAAAGTCTGCCGGCAGCACAGGAGGAGACCCTCGGAGCTTCGTGAGCACGTCTGCACGCTGCATCCCAATCATCGGCGGGTAGCACATCTCAAAGAAGATCACGCCGAGTGAGTACATCTGGCCTGTCAGTAAAGCGCGGGCAACCAGCCAACACGGAACAACTCACGTCAACCTTGGTCGTGTAAGACCCGCTGCCTCCCGATCGAACCTCTGGTGCAACATACACCGACGTGCCAATGCTTCTCGTTTCGTCAGTCGCATCCATCGTTCCAGACGTCAACGCTTTGTCGGCCGCAGTAAGCTGGCCCGTCGTAGCGAGCCCAAAGTCTCCAATCTTGGCATTGTTCACGCCATCGGCTCCAGATCCGATAAAGATGTTGTCTGGCTTCAGGTCACGGTGCACGATTCCCAGTCCATGGATGTGTGTCAGACCTTCGAGAAGCTGTCGGAACAGTCGCCATACCTCTTGCGTGTCCTTTGATAGATTTCGTGCGATGAGGTCCCGAAGAGACTGCGAATATGCTGTTAGCCCACCAAATACTAGGAATGATTACCCATTTAGAGACACTTACCCGCTTCTCGCAGTACTCCATGGAGATGTACATGATCGTACGACTCGGCCGTTGACTGCCCCTTCTGGTGCGCGACCAGCCACGAGCAGGCATCCGATTGTTTCCGTCGTTGGTCTCCGTAGTATTCGAAGCGTCGTCGTCGGAGCTGCCAACCTCGTCTTCCTCTTCTTCTTCGCTGCTGTCTTCGTCCGTGGCATTAAAATTGCCCCCCTCCTCATCCGAATCGGACCCGAACACGATGTTGGGATACGGCCCAGAAGACAGAAAGTCCAAGCCACCGCTTTTCGTAAACTCGATATTAAAGCCTTCCAGATCCTCCCTCTCTCTAGAACTGTAGCCCTCTGTGGCTGTTTCACCTTCCGAGCCGGAAAAATCATGTATCTCCTCCAGCCATGCGTTGTAGTATCGCACAACGGCCGGGTGGCTGAGCTGGGACAGAAGCCGGACCTCCTTCAGAATGTCGGTAACCGTGAGGCTGTCTCCGGAGCTCTGTGTGATTGTAATCTTTTTGATGGCGTAGATCTGCCCGTCCAGCTTCTTTCTCGCCTTCACAACCTCTCCGAAACCGCCTTTTCCAAGGCGGCCTTCTTCGATAAAATCTTCACGGTAACGAGACGCTTTCGGCACCCGCGTTGTCGAGTCGCGCCGGAACCGGGTCGGAAGGCTCTGAGGGATCGAGATCATGGCGTCGTCCACTGCGAACGTGTCCTCAGACAAAATCGGTGCATCCGTGGCCAGGAACTCGCTGGAGCCGAGGTCAAAGGCTCGTGGCCGCTTCTTGGGATCCGGCATAAACAGCTTGGACACCAGTTCGGCCAGGGGGTCGGACAAGTTGAGCGAATCCATAATGTCCTTGGGGGAATGGTATTTTTGAGGGACATCGAGGCCGAAGACCATCTGCAGAAATATGAGGCCGAAATCCCAGACATCTGTTTTCTGTGTGTACGTCGGCCGCGATGCTCCAGCAATCTCGGGCGGCAACCAGTAGGCAGATCGGGCTGTGCGTGTGGATGCGATCGTGGGACCACTGCGCGAGTAGATGCTGTGCATCAGCTGCTGGTAAGAGGCGTCGGCAAGCTTCGGGATGATGTCACTGGTGGCATCCCGACAGAGCAGCACATTGCTTGGGTGAAGATCCTCGTGGAGGAGGCCGTGACCGTGCAGAAAGTCGAGAGCATCCAGGAGGTCCCGGGTCCAAGCCCGCACCTTTGTCACTTCCAGGTGTCCAGCAAGCTCCAATATATCTTCGAGCGATCCCTTGTCCGACATCAAGCTCAGAATGCTGACAGTCCATGTCGTCTGCTCTTGCGGCTGCAGGGGCTGGGTGAGCGAGCCTTGGGACTGGCTTAGCCGAGGAGACTTGGGCCGTTTGGTACGCGTGGGCGAGGTCGGAGGCGGCTGGGGCTGTCCAGGTGACTCATCACTTTGCACACTTTGCATGCCAGACGCCCGGTCAATTCGAAAGTCGATCACGTCGACAATGTTGCGGTGCACTTTCTGGCGACGCAGCCGTTTCAGAGCGATCAGCTGGGTCTCTAGAGACTGCATCTGCTTCAGGACTGCCACCGAGTCGTTGGCGCTTGTCTGCAGCTCTGTTTGTTTGAGCGCCAGGCTGCACTCGTCCTGGTCGCCCGGAAGTATAGGTTTCACGAGATAGATCTTCGATATGGGTCCCGTATGCATGAGGAATCGACCAGTCACGGCCTTGAACTGGACGGTGTTTCCGGTCGTGTCCACCATTTCACACGGCTCGTCGAATACCATGGCTTCGTCGGGAGCTTCGGAACCAAAAGCACGCTCGGGAGACTTGGTGCTGCCAATGTGGCTCCTGTTCTTCTTCCGCAGCTCCTTGGCCTTGGTGCGCTGGCGCTCGCGTTCCTGTTCCACCAGGGCTCCGAGAGCACGCTCCTCCTCCAGCGCCTCTTCCTGGCGCTTTCGGTCCTCCTGCTGCTTTTCGTCCAGAGCAGCCTGCGCGATCTTAGCTTCGTGGGCTGCTCGTTCTTCCTCC
This sequence comes from Grosmannia clavigera kw1407, assembly GCF_000143105.1. Lineage (NCBI taxonomy): Eukaryota > Fungi > Ascomycota > Sordariomycetes > Ophiostomatales > Ophiostomataceae > Leptographium > Leptographium clavigerum. The sequence goes on along the minus strand of NW_014040797.1, from coordinate 982,794 downwards.
AAGGAGGGCAGCTCCAGGCCTTGTGCCTTGGCGATGGCTGCATCTTCCAATATCTCGCGGATCCCCTCCACAAGCAGATATATCATAACCGTGTCCTCGGCGGCATGTTCTTTGGCGTTCTTCTCGAGATATTTCTGTGCTTTGAACACGGTCGAATCCCGCAGGCCATCGCGGTCTTTGAGCGTAAGCAACGGTACTGATTTGGGGTACGTTGCGGTCAACACAACACCCAAAGTCAAAGCGACGTCTTCATCTGAGGGCGCCCTGATCCGGATATCGAAGGACGGTTCTGATTTCTTTGCTTGTCAGAAGACATTGGCTCGGATCAAAGAGACAGATGACTGCATACCTTCCAAGCACTGTGCGCAGCCTTGTGTTGGACAAAGTCGTCTCCGTAAATGGCCTCTAGGGCGGTCAGCTCTTCTTCCTGGCGCTCCTCATACGCAGTCTTCACACTTCCCGGCTGCTGCTGCTGCTGCTGCAGGCCGGGAAAGTTGGTGGAGTCATCTTGCTTGACGTTTGCTTTCACGGGCTTTTTGCCGGCCATCCTGGTGGTCTTGGTTTCGGAGTCTCACAGCCTGCAAAGGCTGCTTAGAGCTTACCCGGAGAAGCCCATGTTGCAATTGGACGTTGGTGCAGTTCGGTGCGATGGTGTTGTAGTTGGCAAGGCAGAAAAGCCGGTGAGGAATGAGTCAGGAGGGGCGCCCAAAGTATGAGGTTCGAGAGCTGTAATTAGCGGGGCAGAGCTTCGTTGAAGGTCAGTGGCGAGGCTGACTCTGCGCTAAAGCACGGCGTTAAGTGCTGGCGGGTCAGGCGCCAATAGAAGGGGGGTTATCCGCACGGGCCACCTCATCTCTGTTGTTCCCATTTTGGCAAGCATGTAAACAGGCGTGTCGATTCATGTCAGCAAGTATTTACTCGAGCAAATTTCTCCATTTGGCTCTCGTCCGCGTGCCCACTGCCCAGAACAGTGGACGCAAGCCCCTCCACTCCAGCACCCCTCGAAGTAGGAAGACTCAACATTGAACGCGCCTTGATACAATGCTCGGCTGGGCGCTGAAGCGCAGTCTGGGAGGAGGACGCGACGCGCCGGAAGACGCAGGTGAGGAACAACGCGCCCAGAAATGAATCTATCGGATAAGAGTCCAATCTGACCCAGTTCTTTTGTATTCTGTGTAGACGACACGCAGTTGGAGCAGCCAGACACCCCGGCGCCCGTTTTTGCAGCACGCGCATTCAAAAGCGCTCTGTTCGGAACGCCAGTACGGCGAGACGACAATGCCAGGCGGCAGCTTGCGGAGAAACTCAGGGCCAACACCACTGTAGTCTCGATCGTGCCGCAAGGTTCTTTCGAAGGCCGCACGTCGACAGATGAGAATGGCAACAAGAATGGGCCGGACACAAAAGGCACTCCGCGAAAGCTGGCCGGGATTCTCCTGACGCCAGGAACGGCAACGTCACGTCGGAAGCGAGTCTCGTTTGGGCGCGAGGTTGAGGCCGGCGAGAACGACAAGAAGAAGGAGCTCAGGATCGACAGAGACGGGCGCGGGCGCGTGAATCTGTTTGGCGACTCGGACGTCAAGGCGGCCAGCGAGCGGTCGCGCGCCCGACCACGCTCCAAGCTAGCTCTGGCTCTGGAGAATGCCCACCGATCGGGGGCCGAGACACGGAAGGAAGTGATGGATGAGCAGACGGAGGATCTTCAGGCTCGCCTACAACAGGACACACAACAGGCTACGTCCACGACGGCGGCACGGGGGGGCGAGGAGGAGGAGGCTCTTTGGGAGGAGGTGGACGATGTCGAATGGGACCCGGATGTGACAGTCGACCTCAATGAGCCACACTCGCAGTCAGGACGATACTGGAAGGCGCAGTTCCAGCGGTATCAGGAGGACGCCAAGGCGGAGATGAGCAAGCTGCTCAAGTACAAGCAGCTGGCAAAATCGTACGCAAAGATGAAGGACGCGGAGTCGATGGACCTACACGCGAAGCTCAAGGAGGAGAAGGACAAGGTGGCCAAGATGGAGAGTCACATCTCGGAGTTGGCGCGGCAGATTGCTCGCGGGCGGATGAAGGGCAGCGACCACGACTACCAGGAGCTGATCACGGATCTGACACGGGAGACGGCGCTAGCGGTGCAGTACCGCAACCAAGTTAAGGAGCTGGAGGCGATGTTGAAGGGCAACGAAGCGGGGAACCTGTTGGGCTATCAGGATCCAGAGGACCCGGTGAGCCCGAGCCCGGCGCCCGGACGGCGACGTCACCAGCAAGCGGGATTGGGGCCGTCGCCTCGCACGCACCGAACGCTGCTGGAGACGCAGCGAGAGCTCCGACGGGCAAGGGACCAGGCGAAGGACCTGGTGCAGGCTAAGGAGGAGGCGCGGCAGCTGAAGAGCGAGCTGCGGGCAGCGGAGCAGCGGGCACGCAAGTACGAGAACGAGAGCAAGGCGCTGGCAGCCGAGCTGGCGTCAGCGGAGGAGACGGTGCAGGCGGCAGAGGCGAAGACGCAGGACCTGGAGAAGCGGGCCAAGTTTGCAGAAGAGGAGCGGCGACGAAAAGACGAGGCACTGCGGCAGCTGCAGCGACGATACGACTCACTCAAGGACGACGCCAAGGCGCGAGTGGGAGAGGCCGAGCAGGTGCTACGGCGGAAGAACGACGAGATTGCCGAGCTCAAGGAGAAAGCGGCCCGGAGCGAGGAAGATATGGTGGTGAGGACGACAGCACAGACGATGCGGCGTCACGAGTCGGTACGAGCATCAAAGCGTCGGACAGCAGAAGCAGAGGACGATTTCGCGATCCGACTAGACGACCTGCACGACGACACGATGGAGGAGCCAGAGCTGCCGCGACAGCGTCTGTTGGGGAGCAACAAGGAAAACGAGTGTCAGCAGGAGCAGCAGGATACATTTGCGGCAGCAAGAGCGGTGGCATCACGACGGCGACCCAAATCGATGACGTTTGAAGACAGCGCGGGCGCTGGCGGGCTTCGGCGGCGACGGGGTGCCGATGCGCTGCGCACGATTGACCAGCCGCGGGTAGACGAGCGTGTGCGGTCAGCGGCAGCGACGGCGATGGTAGCAGCCAAACGGTACTCGTATGCTGGGGGTGACGAGCCAGACATTGACCTTCTTGGGAACCGGTTTGCGCGTCTAGGCGAGACAGCCGGCGAAGCCGAAACCAAGAGGGAGGAGACGGAGCAGCTCAAACACAGGCAGCATATGCACCTGGCGGCGGCAGACACGCCACGGGCTTCGATATCATCGGAGCGCGTGGCGGCAGCTCTGGCAAGGGTGGAGAAGAGGCGGGCAGAGCGGCGACGAACGTTGGGTTCGATGCGGAACAGAGATATGTAGGAGAGGAGAAGGAGCTGTGGGTTTTCTGGATTGTGTTATGGCGCCGGGTTGGAGAAGGTCTATTATTGGGAGGCTATCTCTAGGAGAGAAGCTAATTCTGGGAGAAGCTTGGGAGAAGCTTTTTGTACGAGTGGAGGATATGAGAGAGAAAGAACCTTTGCGACTGTGTTTGGTCGCCGCTGTGTTTTTTAAGCGAGAACTGTTTCCTATTAGTGGCTGCTTTAGTAAGCCAGCCAGCCCGAGATACCTATAATTTGCGGGCGCTGCCAGAGAGCAGCAACTGCCTGTTGAATTTGCGTCAACGCCATCCTACCGTCTGCGCTTTTTGTGTGCTCACTTTGCCGCGATGGGCTCGACAGCAGACAGCGTGCTGCTGGTGCTGGGTGGTCCTGGTGGCAGCGCCGATGAAGGGCTTGCAGCGGTCGACCAGGAGATTGCCGATCTGGAGGCGCGTCTACGAGCGGCCAAGCAGCGACGGGCAGAGGGAATGGGTGTAGGTATGGCTGCGAGAGCAGATGGAGATGGAGATGGAGATGGAAGTGCAGAGGCAGAGACAGAGGCAGAGGCATCATCGACGCTCACAACGGCACAGCACTTTTACCTATTGCTGTCGGACTCGGCGCTGCCACTGGGCTCATTTGCCTTTAGCAGCGGACTCGAGTCGTTTCTGGCACACAGCAAGACGCAAGGCCATCGAGCAGGCGATGCCGCATCGCTGGACCGGTTCCTTCCGCTGTCCGTGGCATCGTATGGCGCAGCCAGCCTGCCGTTTGTGTTGGCAGCGCACGATGCGGTGGGGGTGACGAAGACGATGACGACGACCCTCTCTGACAGCCTCGCACAGCTTGACGACATATACGACGCCACTATCATCTGTACTGTTGGTCGGCGTGCCTCCGTGGCCCAGGGTCGCGCCCTGCTGTCGGTATGGGAGCGAGCCTTTGCACCGGCGCTGGTGGCGGCCGGCCAGACGGATCCGCTGCGGCTGTTTGCGCAGCTCGTCAAGGGTACTTCATCTTCATCCACTTCCATCCTCGATGCTGCTCCGTCTCCTCACCTCCCGCCGCTCTTTGGCGCCGTGGCCGGACTCGCCGGGCTCGACCGCCGCCAGACGGCCGACGTGTTCGTGTTCGCCCACGTCCGGGCACTCGTGTCGGCGGCCGTGCGCGCCAGCCTGATGGGCCCGTACCAGGCACAGCGGCTGCTCGCATCAGAGCGCGTGCGCGTGCTCGTGGCCGCGGCCGTCCGTCGGTCGTGGGCCGTGGCCGTCGAGGCTGCCGGACAGACGGCACCGGTCGTGGACCTCTTGATGGGCCGGCATGAACTTTTGTACTCGCGGATCTTCAACAGCTAGGGGCTGCTGCACGGAGGTGAGGGTACGAAGATTGAGGACATATCCCGTTCATAGACCATGATGACTAAGCAATCTGAAGAGATGCACAAACAGAAAGATACATATGAGATCTCTACTTTATGCTGTCAAAAGCAAGCAACTCAAAAGACAGGTGCATCGAACACTTTGCCGTCCAACTTACAGAGTAGCAGTCCTTTAAAGTACTCCGTACCATGCTCCATACCCATGCTCCATCCATTGTGATGTCACGCTTTATCGCAGCCCCGCCACCCCGCAAATCCAAAAGGCCTAAGCAGGAAAATCTCGGCGAATACTCGACGACGACAGCCGCAGCCTCACTCGCCGCCTTGCGCCCATTCACTGAAAGCGACAAATCGCGAGCGCAGCCGCTTAGCTGCCGGCCACCGCCAGGATGGTGAACATTACGGAAAAGATCAAGGAGTGCGTGGTGGCCAGACGACTCGATGGCAACGCTAGCATGTGCTGACGGAGACCAGGATTGAGGATGAGATGAAGCGGACGCAGAGTGAGCCAGGCCGCGGAAAAAGTCTGCGGAGAAGTGCTGACGATATTCATCTGCAGAGAACAAGGCCACAGGTAAGACGGTGGACTGTCTTCTTGTCTAGCTGTATCACGAGCTAACGGCTGCAGAGTACCATCTCGGGCTGCTAAAAGGGTGAGTCGGGAGGCGGACACACGAGACGACGACATGCTCACACGACGACAGAAAGCTGGCACGGCTGCGGGCGCAGCTGCTGGAGCCGGGACCGGGATCGGGCGGCGGACCAGGGGCGGGTTTTGACGTGAGCAAGAGCGGAGACGCACGAATCGCGCTGGTGGGCTTTCCATCGGTCGGCAAGTCGACATTCCTGTCCAAGGTGACCAAGACGCGATCAGAGGTAGCAGCATACGCGTTCACGACGCTGACAGCGATCCCGGGCGTGCTGTCGTACGGCGGAGCAGAGATCCAGCTGCTGGACCTGCCGGGGATTATCGAGGGGGCAGCCGAGGGAAAAGGACGAGGCCGACAGGTGATCTCAGCAGCCAAGACGAGCGACATGATCATGATGGTGCTAGACGCGACCAAGAAGGCAGAGCAGCGGGCACTGCTGGAGGCCGAGCTCGAGGCGGTGGGCATCCGGCTGAACCGGGAGCCGCCCAACATCTACCTCAAGGCCAAGAAGGCAGGCGGGATGAAGATCACCTTCACAGCACCACCACGACACCTGGACGAGCGCATGGTCACCAACATCCTGCGCGACTACAAGATGCTCAACTGCGAGGTGCTCGTGCGCGACGACGGCGCCACGGTCGACGACCTGATCGACGTCATCATGCGCGACCACCGCAAGTACATCCGCTGTCTGTACGTCTACAACAAGATCGACAGCGTCTCGCTCGAGTTTCTCGACCAGCTCGCGCGCGAGCCACACACGGCCGTCATGAGCTGCGAGCTTGATCTCGGCCTTCAGGACGTCGTCGCCCGCTGCTGGCAGGAGCTGCAGCTCATCCGCGTCTACACCAAGCGCAAGGGCGTCGATCCTGCCTTTGACGATGCCCTCATCGTGCGCGCCAACAGCTCCATCGAGGACGTCTGCGACCGCATCCACCGCACCCTCAAGGACACCTTCAAGTACGCTCTCGTCTGGGGCGCCAGTGCCCGCCATGTGCCCCAGCGCGTCGGCCTCAGCCACATGGTCGCCGACGAGGATGTGGTCTACATTGTCAGCGGCTGGAAGGCCTGATTGTGGCGTGCAGTATTAATAAAGTCATTTTATTCATTGCCATAGACTCGCCGTGCCCTGTTCAGTCCAACCTGTAGAACGCCGTGCTGGACCTCCAGCCAAACAGGTAAATAACAGACAACGATGTGTGTAACAGAAAGTACAAGGGAAGAAACGTAAACAAGAAAGAGAAACGATAATAACGACAAGGAGAAGGTGCATGTTGGCCAATGCTGCCCATCAATCTCTGTCGACTAATCACTCGCCCTCCCTCCAAACGGCGACGCATCGCTGTCCAGTATCTTGCGGGCCGATGCCTGAGCGAACAGCGACTTCGGCTTGACCCTGCGATGGTGAGTACGGAGAATAGAGAGAGAGAGAGTATGGAAACAGAAAAGACGTACTTGCCCACCTGCTTGTTGCGCAGGGCCTTGAGCTTGGCTGTGCAGGGGCTCATGATGTTGTCGGACGGCGAGACGTACTGCTTGGGACTGTGGTTGTCAGTTTTGGCTGCTGCCAGCAGAAGCAGGATCACTCGCCCTTCGGCATCCATCTTGGACTGCAGCACCTGACGGTGGTACTCCATGCTCTTGATGTCCTTGGCGCTGGCTGAGCCGTCAGCCAGGGCGGCGTTCACGTCCTTGTCGCCGAGAACGGCCTTGGGTGCAGCAACGAAAGAATTCATGGCGTGTGTGTGTGTGATATGGTGTGGTTTGCAGTGTTGTGAAATCAATGTAGAGGCGATGTAAGTCTGGTTCAAACTGTGTACTGGCAAGGTCTGTTTCCAGAGAAGACACTCAAAATCTGGAGGCCGTAAGTGCTTTGTAGACCGGAAAAAAGAAGCGAGTGGGGCCGGCATGCCTTCCTGGCTTGTGAAAGCGCTGTTCGAGACAAGCACAAAAACAGAGTGCACTAGCATAAACAAGCGGCAGACGTTAACTAGGCAACAGCGTCCACCAGATGACTCACATTCCGCGACGGTTGCGATTCAGCTTGCAATCCAGCGTTCGATCCTCAAACGACCAGCTTGCAATCATCATCTTTCCAGCATTGCTAACGGTATACAAGTTCACGCATTCCATCGCTCGATTGTGCTTCCTAAAAGTTGTGACATACAAAACCCGTAGAGCCTGGCCGACTCCCATGCAACGCTTCCTACAGCTTCGACTTGCCTGCGTGCTTGATGTTTTCGCCCGGTTGCGCACGTGTCTGTCCGTGGCGAGCGAGCAGCTCCTCGCTGCGGGCGCGCTGGCTCTCAATCGAGGCCGTCACGGCGGCGCCGCGCCGCTTGTTCTCGTTGCGGCCGAGCTGCTGCAGGTGCACCTCATCGGGGCCATCGGCCAGCCGCAGCGTGCGGATGTTGGCCCACATGGCCGCCAGCGGCGTGTCCTGGCTGACACCGGCGCCGCCAAACGCCTGCACAGCCCGGTCGATGACGGCCAGCGCCATGGCCGGCACCAGCACCTTGGCCTCGGCGATCTGCGTCAGGGCTGCCTTGGGGCCCTGCTCATCCATCGTGACGGCCGCCCCGAGCACCACCAGCCGTGCCGCGTCAATCTCGATGCGCGACCGCGCCACCCACTCGAGCACCACGCCGTGCTCGCGCAGCAGCTTGCCAAACGGCGTCTTGCGCGGGTCGTTGATCCGCATCAGCAGCCAGTCCAGTGCCCGCTCGGCCGCTCCGACTGCCCGCATCGCGTGGTGAATCCGTCCTGGTCCCAGACGTCCCTGAATGATCTCGAAGCCGCGGCCCTCGCCCAGCACGAGACTCGTCGCCGCCGGCACCCGCACGCCGTCAAACACCAGATGTCCGTGTCCGTGGGGCGCGTCGTCGTAGCCGTACACGCTCATCATCCGCCGGATCGTGATCCCCGCTGCGTTCGCTGGCACCAGCACGATTGACTGCTGGCCGTACGGGTTTTCCGCCGCCGTCGATCCCGCCCCTTCGATTCGTCCCATCACAATGTACAGCGCACAGCGCGGATCACCCGCTCCGCTCGACCACCACTTCGACCCGCTCAGCACGTACTCATCGCCCTCCCGCCGGATCGCCATCTCAATGTTGCGCGCGTCCGATGAGGCCACCTGCGGCTCCGTCATCAGAAAGGCCGACCGGATCCGGCCCTCCATCAGCGGCACCAGCCACTGCGCCTTCTGCGCTTCGCTGCCGTACTTGGCCAGCACCTCCATGTTGCCCGTGTCTGGCGCCGCACAGTTGCATGCCTCCGACGCCACCCGCGATCGCCCTAGCCACTCCGCCATCAGCCCGTACTCCAGGTTCGTGAACCCCGGTGACTCCTTGTAGTGGCCCGCCGGCAGAAACATGTTCCATAGCCCCAGCGCCCGCGCCTTGGTCTTGAGCTCCTCCACGATCGTCGAGTGCTGCTCCCATCGCTCTTCACCCTTGCCCGTCTGTGCCTCCACGACCGGATCGGCCCTGGTGAAGGAGAGAGAGAGGACATCAGTCATCTGCCCGAGCCACGCCTCGTTGCCCTTAGACACTCACGGAATGCATTCCTCCTCCACAAATTTGGCCACAATGTCCAGCGTCTTCTTCGCCCGCTCCGACACGCGGTCGCGGCACTGAGACCGGTTAGCGATGAGGCCCACTGAGCCCTGCAAACAAGTATCGTGTCCTCACAATGGCAGGGATTCTGTCCGACATGGTGAAGAGTTGGGCCAGGGAAAGTTTGGCGGAACAGAGCATTCAGACTTCAGACAAGAAAAGGACTGGGGGCAGGACAGATACCACACTGATATACCAGCTTCAAATTCTGGGGATCCCCGCTCGAATCGTTCCACCGTTGCCGTTACAGCAGCAGGGAGCAGTGCCGAGGTCCAGGTCGGGGAGCAACTTGTGGGGTAAGGAGCTTCTGGTTAGGCTGTACTCCACACTACGACGTACGGAGTAGTTTATGACGCTGCTATGTATAGTCACGTGATCTATTCATTGCTATGTAAGCTTCGTCTTGTTGCATGCACGGGTTTGGTCCCGTGCATACAGAAATACACAACTTGTGCAACACATACGCGTACGACACCACGGCTGGCCCGGATGGAGCGCATCGCACGACGAAAGAGGTGGAAGCGGCGGATCTCGCCCTCAAATCGCATTCTGCACACGGGCTGGGCCAAAGTCTCCCCACATCCCGTACTCCGTACTCCTCCCACGCGCTGCAACAACAGCCCGAGACGCGGGATCGGCGCAGGTGAGCTCGCACAGCGCGAAAACACGCCAGAAGAACCTCTGTGTATGACAGAAAACCGGACGATCTGGTATATCTGTCTGTCGTCTCTTTCGCCGAGTACGAGCAGGTCTGAGTCACGAAAACTTATAATGCACTTCGCCCTTGCTTTCGTCCCATCAGCGTACTTCTTCTTTCGCTCTCAGCCTTGGAGCTCAGCCTCAGCAACCCCTAGTGGCAGCCTAGTCCAGCTCGCAGGCAGCTTTCAAATCGAGCAGAATAGCCACCGACCCCCCTGGTGCCAATGTCGTACTCGTAAGCTGTCTTTCTTTGCTTTTTGTCTCGCTCCTCGTATCCTATACCTGCCCCTCCCCTTCTCATGGCCGTCGCTGCAACTGCACACTCTTGTCTGCCACCGTTGCATTCGACCTGCTGACGAAATCTCTGCGTTCCAAGATACAACAAGCATAATAGTGCATCCACGTCTTCGGCCTTGCCGTCTGCAATCAATAAAGACGCAAGCCTTCGCTCTTTCCCGCACCGCTCTTCGCCTAGCGGCCAATCACCGCCTTTCTATCCGCTCGCAGCTTCCTGACTGCGACAATTGCTTCTGCGCGTACCTCTTTACTGTCCGTCGTGCCTGCCACTGACTGTACCAACGCTGTCGCCTCCCCCCCGCTTTCGGACCCCGCCATCGCCCTACACATAAACTGCCTCAACAAATTGCTCTTCCGATGTTGACGCCTGTCTGGTGATGAAGGAAAAAAAAAACAATCGAAGCATCTACGCACCCAACTTGTCGCTAGCTTGGCACCTGGTTAGCATCCCACGTCCAAAGTTGTTGCATCATATCCCGCCTCAGCTTCGCGTCACTTGCTCGAACCAATGGTTGTCTTCTTTACTGCCCAGTAATGCGCATCCGCCAAGCGGTCTCGAGAGCTGCCGCATACCCTTGAAATCGCCCGGTCTCTGGCATCACCACTAGCTCTACCCGTTTTCGAAGCCCTCTCTCTGCTCTCCTGGCCGCCGCCATGAAGACGTCCCTTCCTCGCAAGTTCATGAGTTTGCGGGACAAAAACGGCACAATTCACCGCCGGAGCAAGTCGTCAGATCCTCAAACCCACAAGGTGCGCCTTTAAACGAGTCTCGGAAGCTCTTCGAGCTTGGCTTCGACGTCGTCCCCTCCAACCACTAACCTTGTCTCTGCAGAGCCGGCCGCATTCTGCTGACGTCTTCCTGTCCTATTTCAAAAGCGATGCCGCCAAACAGGCTGCCCGAGCAGAGGAGGAAAAGGGAAAACAGGCTGCAAAGGTACCTCACCGTTCCCCCCTCTCTCGAAGCCTTGATCATAGACAAACTCTGACAACAGACTCTACACAGCTCGACGAGCTTCGCAGCCGCCTGGACCAGCTTCATTTCACAGATGTCGCCAAGGAACACCTCGGCTATGTTCTGCGATCCAAATACGCGGACGGCGATGTTGATAAGGCCGTCGAGCTGATCCGCCTCCAGCGGGACGCCTTCGCTGGCGTCGTCCTTCCGTACAACCCCAACTCCGAGATGAAGGGCGCCGAAAATAGATTCAACGTCACCTGCTACCTCGACGCTCTGCTCTTTGCCATGTTCGCCAAGCTCAGCGCCTTTGAGTGCATGCTCAAAAACGAACTGCCCGACGGCCCTCCTCGAAAGCTAGCTGCCCTCATCCGTTTATGGGTTAACATGCTGCGCACCGGTAGACTCATCTACGCTGACATGGTAGGTGCTTACACTTTTCCATCTTCTTTGAATTCTCGTTGATTTCAGTCTAGGCTGCAGGCCTACAGGAGACCCTTGCCGACTGTGGCTGGTCAGACGCTCGTCTGGCCGAGCAGCAGGACACGTCAGAGGCCTTCGCCTTTATTACCGAAACCCTACAGCTTCCGCTTCTCACTCTCCAGGTCGACCTTTTCCACCAGGGCAAGCGCGATGAGGATGACCACAAAGTCGTCTACGAGCGTTTGCTCAACCTGGCCGTGCCGCCCGATCCCGACGGCAAGGGAATTAAGCTGGAGGACTGTCTAGAGGACTACTTTAACACCAAGGTCGATGTCTTGCGAGACAGTGCCATCGACAAGAAAAGCCTCGACAGGTCCTATACAACTCCTACGTCTGCCGTCTCTCCCATAGAATCTCCTGAACCGTCCATGTTCACCGCAGCAACTCCAGGGCCCAAGGCTGTTTCGCCGGTCAAGGATTCTATGGGCATCGATACATCCGAAGTGGTCACAGTCACAGCTACAGCCACCAGTCAAGAAGCAGCGGTCTCTGCCACGGCTACGATAACAGCGCCGTTCCTTGGAGATACCGTTCGGATAGTCCCCTCCGAAGACGACGCCGGGAGCAGCCAGGAGAGCGCCGAGAGTGTAAGCGAAGCTCTCGACGACGACCCAGCGCCGCTGCATCGTAGGTGGACAACTTCGGAAGCGTTTGTGGCAGCCTCTTTGAGCGACACTGCTTCTTCTTCGTCCGCCGACCCCCGCCTACCGCTCATTGGCCGCCAGCGGTCGGCTAGCATCATTCAGCGCATCGCTCTTACGGAGGCGAAGCCGGCAAACATGGATTCTTCGAGCATCATGCAACAGTTTAAGCGCCAAGGTTCTACTGTCATCAAGGCCGTCACGATCCCTGCATGGCAGATCTTCAGGTTGATCCGTAAGTTGCTTCGTATAAGCCCCATATCCAGTCCTTTTGTGTCCATTTTAACCCTGCCTCAGCTTGGCATGCGGCTTCGGACAACGAACCGGTCAACGACATCGAAGTGGCCCGCCAATTCAACAAGCGTCCCGTGGTTGGCATATGCCTCAAGCGCTACATGATGACAAATGGTGGCCAATTTCAAAGGCAGAACACCTACATTGACATTCCTGACAGCCTTCGTCTGCCATACTTCATGATGGCGGCAGATGGTTGTAGTGATGGACTTAACGACCTTAACTTTGAGTATAAATTGGTCCTCCAGTCCGTTGTCTGCCATCGGGGGGTTTCTCTGCACAGCGGCCACTACATATCTTTTGCAAGGGTCAATCCCAAAACTCTCACCGACAACCGTCGCCACGAGCTCGACCCTCCCCCAGACTACGAAGAGGAGCAGTGGGTGAAATTTGACGATCTTGATGTGGAGCACCGCGTGACCTATGTTGAAGACATCAAGGCTGCTCTCAAAGACGAGATGCCATACTTGCTCTTCTACCAGATCATGCCAATGGTCGACCTGACTCCAACGACGACCTCGAACGCTGAGAATAACCGGCCGCCCTCTTACACCGACTCGACAAGTAACATAGGCTACGCAAGGCCAGAGAGAACCCTTGGTGATACAGACTTGGAACAGAGTGAGGTTGACCTGGCAGAATCTGGTACGGCTGCGGGAGCCAGCAGCCTCTTCAGCAACCCTCCTACTTTTGTGGGTTCGACGACTGGACCCAGCATTCGCTTCTCATCCGATCTAGACGCACCGCCATCTATAAGTTTGTATGAAGGGTCGAATGCGTCTTCGTTTGTGCTCACAGCCGCTCGCAAGTCGGAAAGCATCTCCCGCCGCGGAAGTATCGTGTTTGCCGACTCTATCTCGAACACGCCGGCCATCACTCCAGAGGGTGGACGATCGCCTATGGTAACGCCACGTGCTACCCCCGAAGAGACACCTGCACAGCGCTTTTCGCGCGCGGCCGCACGCCTTGCAGCAAAGTCCCGCAGCCGCCCGGTAAGCCAGGCTGGAGAGGGCCGCATCAGCCTGACGATGACCCGCCTTGGCGGACTCATGCGGCCGAGCAAAGAGCCTTTGCGCCAGTCCGAAGACAACTTGGACGGCGGTCTGGGCACAAGTCCACTTTGCTCAACAGCAAACCCGAGTGCTATAGCAGCTTCTGACTCGCTGTTACCCCCCAACCCTATCTTAGCCAACGTTGTCTCTGCACCGGCTGCCTGCCCGCCAGGCGAGCAAGTGGCTACTACGCTACCGACAGATTCTCCATCTCAGGGTCAGCCACAAAAAGAAGCACAACTCCAAGCAGACGACGGTCATCATCACCATCATCATCACGGGCTGCGGCGAGGCAAACCCAAGCTCCGTGTAGAGCGGGAATCCGACGAAGAAAATACCGGTACAGGTGCCGGCAAAGGCAAGGAGGCAGAGAAAGAAAAGGTCCGAATCAGGACCAAAATGAACGTGCCGGAACGCGAGTGCGTTGTCATGTGAAAGCGCGTGCATACCCGGCTTATAATGCTACCCATCAATTAAAGAAGCGTCTGGCCATTATTGCTGGCGCGAGCATGAAGGGAGCAATGCATAACCTTACATCATTTTGCATCCTAGAAGGTCGGAGTGGACATCATCCAGGAGTCTTGTTATACGTGTGTTTTTTTTTCGATTTTCTTTTGTTGCTTATTAAATTTAACGCCCTCGTTTTGAGGGGTTCGGAGAAGTCTCCATGGGTTTGATTACGGGCTCATGATACCATTTGACACGCCAGGACATGCATAGGAAACCAAACAAAAGGACCGAAGGAAGGAGTCGGCATCTATAGACTTGGACAAAATGGCATTCTCAAGGATATGTACCGTTTTGTGGACATTTGTCTTCAGGGACAACCAAAAATGGCGTTTAGTCAGTTGCGAATGTTGCGACTGTATTTATTTTAGTATTGATAAAAAAGAACAACATAACAGTAGTCCTATGTTTATAGACAAGCCACAAAGGCATGCGAGGACTAAATCGTTGTTGGCGATATGCTGTCTACCACACTCTGCAAAATTTCTTGCCCGAACAAAGTTAGTAACAGGATGGCACGAACCAAAAAGTCCAAGCAAAAAGTCTGGCCCGACAGGAGTCAGTATACAAGAAGGCGTGTTTGGTATAGAATTTCCATAGAGTTATTGATGACTTGGAGCGCAACGAGACATCTAGCTAGGAGAAAAAGGCTTTTGGGCCCATACCGCATTCACTCTATAAAACAGATGAATCTTCAGACCACGCAATTCGCGGCGCATGTGAGCACAGTATACGGTGATCTCCTCCTTTGTCCAGCCAAGCGAGTGCGCCATGTAGCCTATAAAGCCCTCGGGATCAGCTTCCCAGGCAGCTCGAGTAAACAGGCCAATCTCCTTCAGTTTCAGGTCTTCTGGCCATTCGGAAAAAGGGCACTACTTTGGAGTTAGATGAGTAAGACGAGAAGAAGGAGAGAAATAGACCTTGATTGGGTTCTCTTGGATGTTGACGAAACCCGCTTCTCTTAAGCTTTTCTGCTGCACCTTGTCACGAACTACTGTGAAGGAAGCGGTCGAGCCGTGTTTTTTGGTGGCCTCACTAAAGATGTGACCCCATTGGCTAGAGGCGTTCTTGTCGGTTAGAGTGCCGTCGTCGGACTCGAAGAATCCGTCACTCTCGAATGTTTCAATCCAGCCGCCTGGCTTCAGGGTTCGGTATGCCTCCTTGAACAGAGCTGTCCAGTTCGTCACGCAGCCGATTAGCCACCGTGCGTAGATGAAGTCGACTGATTCCTCCGCAAAAGTCCACGGCTGTGTAAAGTCATCGATCTGGCTATGCCATGTCAGGTTATACTTCGTACTCCTAATAGCTTAAATCTTACAATTTCACGTTAGGCGGCACCCACGCCGGCTGAATGGGGGATATGTCAGTGCCGATCACTGTAACGTTAGGGTGTAAGTCGGCAAAGTCACTAAGCCGGCGTATTAGCTGCTAGTCAGAAGTCGACGAAGGTGTCTACTACCTACATAGCCCAAGCTCCCGTTCCAGTCCCAATATCTATTACTTTCTAGTAACACGTAAGTCCCATAAACAAAACGCATGATGTACACATACGACTTACCTTGATATCGGCTGATAAGGGTGCAAGATGGAGCTTCCCGTCTAGCATTAATGTAAACGTATGGTGCCTAAACTGGTGTTATCACAAGTACTCAACCTTACAGGATCGTGTCTTTATTACTCGATGTCTAGCGCTTTGATTTGAGCTTCGTCATTTGCGCCCCTGCCATTTTTAGCTTGGGGTCTTTAACTTCGAGGTGGAAAAGTTCACGCTGTTAACCTACCAGTACTTCGTTTCTGTAACGGCATCGCTGTGATAAGTTCGTCCATTTACGGTCCGGTAGTGCAAGATTGACGAGGCGATGGACGCAGTAGATGTGGACGCGTCGTCGCCGCGAGTTGAGTCATCCTCCTTAGCGAATGGTTAGAGCAGCACATGTGGAACTGTCAGATTATACCTCACATCGCCCAGGGGCTGTGCAGTCCAGTAATGCCCCGGATGAACCTCGACTACGGATGTGGTCTCTGTCATTTTCAAGTACAGAGATAGCCGTCTTGAATTGACCAAGCGGCGTTTGACGTGAGGGTTGAAGTACGAGGGGAAACTAAGGCGTAAAACAGGGAATCTTGTAGGGTATGATTCTTTTGTATGATTGGAGAGGCGAGAGGGGGTGAGAAGAGAAACAGACGTGTTCGGAACCGAACGCATTCGGATTACGATATGGGTCTGCAATGATCATGCGAGAAGCACCTTGATCCACAAGTTGTTCTATAGCACACACGTCACAGCGCATACGCACGGTTTGCTATATATGTACGAACAAGTATCTTACATATCATATTGAGTCGGGGTGAAGTTCGCAAAAAGGCTCGCAATTTTTTGCAGGAACAGCTCTACTGAGTCTTAGGCTAGTAAACTAGGTGTACAACTTTCGGGATTCCCCTAAAAATAGATATCGGCCACAGCGGGGAATGTCAATAACCTCGCGGACGTGATATGCAGCTGAGACGAGGTTGACTACTCAGCCGAGGCAGTAACAAGAACAAGTACGAGTAGAAGAGATGAACCGGCTCGGCTGGTGCTTCAAAGAAGACTAGTGCATGTGCTCTGTCCGAGCCGACTGCATGAATGTTGGCCGGCGGTTATTAGAACAAGGGGAGGACGGGAAGACGAGTAAACGGCGACCCGTAGCCAACAAGTAGTTGTACTTCGTAAGGTCGTCCACTCGACAAGGCAGTTGGTCCGTTCAGCGAGTGGATCTCCTCTTACGCTAAAACTCGACCGGATCCCGGGTTTCCATTCCGAAGTATCATATTATCTTTCATCAGCTGTCAACCGATGCTGCCCTTTAGTAACAAGAATTGACGACTCTGCTACCTGCACGAACAGCTAACAATGTTCCACTTACATGACCCTGAAGTATCTTATATTGATGCAACCTGAATCAAAGGAACTCCGCGGATCAATGAAACATGACCCCCAATAGGCTTAGCCTGTCAGTCGATCGGGGTTGTTGGCTATGAGGTTGTGGATGTGTATGGTTATGGAGTAACTTGGTTCTTATGACGTGATTGCCTTTCCCAAATATGTTTCATTTTCGGTTGTTTATTCTGAGATCCGATCAGGGAATATACGAGACAGGTTTGTTAGGTGCGTTGAAGACAGACTCCTCGGATCTCGACGCGGAGACAATAGCTCAGGCACTCTTTTACACAATCTAACATGGCGCCTAGACAAATTGGGTTGCACGCCGACGCTTTCTTCTTGCGGAAAGAATTGCAGTGGCTCTCCTTCGGTTCATCAGGTCGTTGTCCTTGTTTTAAAAACACTAATGTGGAACACATAATACTCTGATGTGGCAGAAGCGGTAACAATTTTGAGCTTTTCGGATGGAGAAGACATTACTGCTTTAATATTCTGCGTCATAGTCTTTATATTACACCATAATCACAGTTGTTTGGTTTTCGGTTGTTGTAAGGTGAGTAAGTTGTACTTACATCCTTTTTCGCAGACAACTTTTTTTCAACTAGCTTTGATAGAGAATATGAGTTTGCAGAATAGCATACGTATTGACCTACCTAATATTATGTCTTACATACATCTGTCTGTATATCTTGGACTCCTAGCTTGAGACCCATGTATATCATCTACCACTGCCCCGTTCTCGAATATGAGAAAAAGCGTCTTTGAAGACGTGCTGTCGTTGCGATATATTAGTCATCTTGATCCAGTGGGGCATTCAGTGGCACAACCAGGTTGTAAAAGAGGCGGTGAAAAAAGTTACAAGCCCAGCGCACGGGCCACTACAGGACTGTATATAACTGTCGAAAATCCCCCTCCAATCTTGGAATTTCTTTTCTCTTTTTTTCCTTAGCTCTCTTTGCCTTTTGGCTTAGATCAAGTGTAGTATCTGTTCTTTTCAGTTTAATATCTGAAATTGCTCTACGGAGCATATTCGTTATTAATCTTATTTTTGAATCTCGGAGGAAGGCCCTCTGGGCTTGCCCATGACCTACCTTCACTGTGTCCTTGGTACCACACTGCCTCCAAGCGACGCGAACTCGAAGCTCAGCTTCAACATTTTTCATTACACTCCTGTATTCGGGATGTGAAGAAGAATGACTGGGGGATTCAACAAGCCTGTGGCTGGCTTAGCATTGAGGGAGTTTATTTAACTGAGACAAGATACTCTGCTGTACGCAGAAGTTGTCATGGTAGCGCCTTCCGCAATTGGAGAGCTCTAGGGATTGAATATTTTTCTGCAAGTGAATCCGACAATAAATATTAGTATATGTATGCAAAGAACATCTAATAAAAATTGTTCGCAGACATCTTCTCTCACCTTACATCCCTCAAACAGCCGTTTTTCTACACAATGATCAATCCGCGCGTATTCGAATCGCTGCGGGCTCGCGCCGAGCAGGAGACCAGTGCCCGGGCGGCGATTGATGGACTCGTGGAGGCACTGGAGCGCAGCGTGGCCTATGCCCAAGGCGTGTTGTCGCGGGTTCACGCAACGCCGCGAGCTCGATACGCCGACCTTTTGCTGCCGGCGGCCGAGGCGGCGGTGGCTGACGAGACGGCGAAGATCCGGCAGCTGGCCGAGGTGGCATCAGCGCACCCATACTACAAGTGAGAGGAAGCGGGTGTTTATGCAGTTTTTTGCAATTTTTGCAATTTTCCTTTTCTTTTCCGGATTCGTTTTCTGTTTCCTGTTCCCTTGTCCTCGCTGACAGCCAGATTTAACAACCGCTGGACACGACACCTGCAGGACGCCATCGCGACGGTGCTGTTGACGGCATGGCTGGGCGGCAGTGTGGGTGGCAGCAGCGGTGGCAGCACAGATCCTGGCGAGCTCGGCCGGCTGCTTACGCTGGAGGAAGTGGGCGAGGCGCTTGGTGTGCCGGTGGACGGGCCGGTCGATGCGGCGGCAGCACAGACGGATGTGGATGTCGGCGCGGAGGACCGGTTCCACGTGGCGCTCGACGAGTACCTGTCAGCGCTGACGATGCTGGCCGACGAGCTGGGCCGACTGGCGATGAACGCGGTCACGCTTGGCGACGGGGCGCTGGCCGTGCGCATCAGCCGGTTTGTCAAGGAGCTGCACGGCGGCTTCCAGCTGCTCAACCTGAAGAACGACTTTCTGCGGAAGCGCGTGGACGGGGTCAAGTACGCGGTGAAGCGCGTCGAGGGCGTCATCTACGACCTGGCGCTGCGGAACCTGCTGCCAGCTGAGGTGGGAGCGGAATCGGAGGACGGCGAGACCAAAACCGTAGCTGCTGCTACGGCTGCAGAGAAGGCTACGGACAGCAGGATGGGCGAGGCTTAAAGCTGCGTGCCGGCGTCTCGCAGAGAGGTGGGAATGCCACTGCTGTTTCACATTTTACGACTGAATATACAACTTCGTACGAAACCAGGCTGTCTTAACAAGCCCGTTCCTGTAGTCTCGTCATGCTCCGAGCTCTGCGATGCGATGTGTGGGGACAATATGCATATATCCGGACCATTTTGCGGTTACATGAATCTCCACAGCCTTCCAGGCACTCCGGTAGACGGGCTACTGCGCTGCGTTGATTGGTGGAGACGAGACCCACAATCGTACCTCTCGTCCTCTCTGTCTTTCTGTGATTTGGCCATTTGCTCTTCTCTTCCATCGTTTCTCCCCATCTCTCGTGAGCCGTCCCCCCCGCCATGCCTCTCGTCGACCCTGTCACGATGTCGTCTGCTACTGCAACGCCGAACCGTCGTCGACGAGGCGGCCCGTCGGCCAAGAGCAGCTCGCACGACGATTCTATCACCACCACCAAAAGCGCCACCAACAGCAGTCTCTCTGCATCGTCGCCATCTTCCACGCCTCCGGCCTATGCCACCTCGCTCGCCCTGGCTTCCCGACACGGCAGCCCGTTGCTGCTGCTGGCTGGCCTGGCCCTAAGCTTTGGCGGGTTGGTGGGCAGTGGCCCCACGCAAGACAGCAGTAACAGCACCAACACTACCACCAACACGACTGAAGACGGCTATGGCACTGGCATCGGCGCGCTGGCCGGCCTGCTGGTGGCCTCGACGGTCGTGCAGGTGGCTGCGGCTGTGATTGGGCTGCCGCCAGCAGGTTCAGACGCCGAGTCGCAGAAGAAGCGGCGGGCCCGCAAAGACCAGCGCAAGCCCAACGTCATTGTGGTATGTTCTCTCGTCGCTGTCCTTTCCGGCCGTTTCTCGGTGTCCTGACTTCCTTCCGCCATAGACGACCTTTCTCTCCCTCCTGCTCACCGTTCTCGCCGTGCCGCTCGTCCACGTCGTCCTCGTCCTCTTCGGCGCCCCCTTTCTCGTCCACGCCCCCAGCACTCTTCTCTGTGCCGGCCACATCGCCGTGCTCGGCCTCTTCCCCGTCGTCTTCACCCACGGTACCGACAGCCCCGGATGGCTGGCCCTCATTTCCGGCGATTTTTTTTCGGCGGCTGCCAAGGGCGGCCTCTCGGTCGCTGACGCTGCTTCTGCCGCCGGCCTCTGGGGCACCTGCATCGGTGCCTGGCTTGGCGCTGTGCCCATTCCACTCGATTGGGACCGGCCGTGGCAGCGCTGGCCCGTCACCATCGTTGTCGGCGCATATGTCGGCCACGCCGTCGGCCGCCTGCTGGGAGGTGCTCTGCAGCAGCAGCGGAGAAGCTGAGAGGTGCAGGGGGTAAAGGAGTGACGCCAAAAAAGCCAACATAGACCACACACCTTCAGCTGTACGATAGTGTACGTTCCAAAGCATAGGGAGGAAAATAGAAAACTAATGAGAGCAGTAGTCCTCATGTCTCTATAGTGAAATGCGTCCAAATGCAGCAATCTATCGAGCAAGAGACATTTTCCAAAATTTATGTCACCCAAAAAAAGCAGGTTTACGGTCATGCAAGCTCATAAATACCATCGGCCTACTGCCCCAACGTCTTCTGCAGATGCGTCTGCCACGACCCGTTGCGAACCCACATGATGCTGTTGAAGACGATTGCCACGCCTTTGACGAAGCCGGTCCATGCGTAGAGACGAGCCCAGCGGCGGATGAAGAAGCCCGTGAGGGTCGAGCTCGCCGGAGGGTGTGGGAAAGGGCCGACAGCGGTCTCGTTGCCGGCTGTCTGCAGCGGCGTGTTCTCATCTACCACCATGAGCAGCTTCTTCTGCGCGGCTTCGGACCGCCGCCGCCGCAGCACCTTGTCGTAGGCGGCCGGGTCGTCAGTGATGACGCCGTCGAGGCCGCGCCGGATGCTCCACTCCATCCACTCGGGATCGTTGACCGTCCAGGCCAGCACGCTGTGTCGGCCGGCCGGGCTGAGCTCGTCCTGGGCCGCGCGCACGAAGCGGGCGCCACGGCTGCCGACGAGCACGTGCTGCTCCATGTTGAACACCTGCACCACGTCGGGGTGGTGGGCCAGCAGGGCCTCGGCACAGGAGAGCGAGAAGCCGATGTAGGCAACCGGAAGGCTGGGCATGAGTTCGCGGCAGATCCGCATCGCCACGGCCTGCCAGCACCCGAGCACAATCCGTCCAGCCCAGTCGCCGGGAGCTGCCTCAACCGTCTCGGCCACGCGCTGCAGCAGCTCCTGTGGAGGGTCATCACGCTGGGTGTGTCAGTAAGCGAGAAAAGTACGAGCTTACAAGACAGAGAATAACACACCTTGATGTCCAGCAGCACCCAGGCTGTCTCGTTGGCCGGCTCGGCCAGCAGCTCCAGCACGTCGGCCAGCCGGGCCATGGGCTCGCCCGGCAGTCGCTCCGTGCGCAGCGTCGCCAGCATCGCCCAGTCGCAGTCACAGATGCGTTCAGGCCGGCCGAAACAGCGGCGCAGCGTCGGGTCGTGTGACAGCACCACGGCGCCGTCGCGCGAGAGGTGCACGTCCGTCTCGATGGCCTGGGCGCCGCCCTGCGTCGGGTCAAGCGCCGCCCGGAACGCCGCCAGCGAGTTCTCGGGCCAGCGCGCCTTGAAGCCGCGGTGGGCAATGTTGAGCGGAACCGTCGCTGTCGAGGACCCGTGCAGAGATGCGGGCGAGAAGGCCGCGAGCGACGCCGGAAGACGCGGCCGTCCGCCTGATAACAGCGGCGGCGATGGCGGTGGCGATGGCAGCGGCGACAGCCCATTGCCGTCGGGCGAGGGCATCTTCAGAGACATGGTGGACGATAGAATGAGAGAAAGAGGAAAAAGCGAAAGAGAGGCAGAATGGGGCAGACTCGAAGCTATAACACGTGTCCCAGCATATCAGACCACGACGTCTCCAGGAGGAAAGAGCGACGTGGAGAACAGGGCCACGTAGCCAGCAGGAAGGCACGCAGATGTAGACAGATACTCGTACACTGAGGACCGGCTGGCAAGCTGATGCGCTCTTGCCGGACTTTACAGCACTGCTAACCGCCGATGCCTCCGGATGTCGAGCTCATCGCTACTTGCTTCAGCCAGCTCTTGACTAATTGCCCTGGCCAATCGCTAGCTCATACGCACTCCTCCGATGTGACTATTGGCTGCGCGCCATTTTCCTTAGCCGTTTACGGAGACAGCAGCCCGGCCATCTTTCTGCTTTTCCCGTTTTGGCCAATCAAGGTTTCACTCCTTATTTATATTGCAGCAGATGAGACATCTGTAAAATGATTGCTTTAATATCCAACATACGCTCGAGAACCAACTGCTAACCAGGAAATTCAGTTCCCCTCGACATACTCGCATGATGTTGTCCAAAAGAATACACGCATGAACACCGTTCCTCAATGAGTCCTCCCGACAAGACGTGCCAAAAGTGCCTAAAACAGCTAGAAGTAACAGACGATCCCAAACCATGTCGGACTGCATGCGTCGAGAACACGAAATCGCAACATATCCCAAAACCAAGCCCCATTCATCAGTCCCTTTCCGGCACAAAATGAAAGAAATCCAGTCCTTGCGTAATGACGTCTGAAAAAAAAAACCCCTCCTGGGAAAAATACACCGGCCGTTTTGCTGCAAACCAGCGGGGCTTCCCGCGACCGAGAACTCAAAATCGACACGAATAAATGCGAAACGCTCGCGCACTGCCCTAAAGGGAGAAGAAAAATCACTACAACACAAAATCGGCCTCCATGCCGTCGATGACAAATGCTTCCGTCTGTGGTGCGCAGTTGTTGTTCAACATGTGGTTTCCGTTCCGGTAGTTGAGGTTGCCCAGATCCAGGCCGCTGAGACCAAGACTGGCTAGATCCGTCGACGCTAGATCATCACCACTCAGGCTCTCATCGCTAAAGCTCAGCACGCTCTGGGCCGGTGGCGGCACACTGCCCGGACCACTGCTGTGTGAACCGGGTCCCAAGTCGGCAAGCGTAAACCCAGACAGGTCCCAGGACTCAGGCGACCAGCCGTCGCCCGATTGTGACGTTGCAGATGCTGGTGCCTGCGCCTGCGCCTGCGCCTGCTCCGAGCCTTGCGCCAGCCCGATCGCTGGGCCGCCGTAGATGGCATCGTACACGTTCATGTGTCCGCCGTCCATCGAGCCCAATAACGCCTCCCAGTCTGCAGGGGTCACGCCGGCCATAGACGCTGGTTTGTGGCTTGCGTAATACATCTGCTGGTGTGGCTGGTGCTGAGCGTTCCTTGGCTGCGCTGGCGAGGACGGCGACTGGTCCCCATCATTTCCACTGCCATCCATGGCAAGATAGTCCAAGTTCTTCTTCTGCGCCATTCTCTGTTGTTGTTGTTGCTGCTGCTGCTGTTGCTGTTGTTGCTGTAGCTGGGAAAAGCGGCTGAGCATCTGTGCCTGAGACAGCGACAGCCGGTGCTGTGGGCGCTGGTCACGAGAGCCATCGAACGAGGACCGAGAGCGCGGGCTCGGCTCGGCCTTGATGCCCAGAGAACCCGCAGTCATAGTCGTGGATGTCGGCATCGTCATACGCCGAAGCTTTTCCTGCTGCAAAAGCAAGTCCGTCTCGCTTACACTGGCGCTGTTGTGTCTGCCAAGAATATGCTTCACTTTCCTCTGCTGACTTCCGGACTGAGACGCACGCCGTGTCGGGGCTGTCGCGGCCGACTCCGAGCTGGGGCGCGAAACGCTGGGAACGGGTGCTGGCAGGTCGTCCACGCTCACAATCATGGCAGCCACACGCTTGAAGTCATAGCAACCAGGGGCCTTTGTACGGTCCGCAATCTTGATCGCCGCGTTGATGAGCCGCTCGCTATCCTTCAAAATCTTGCTGTCCGGTTTCAGACTCATGCTCTGATACAGCAATGTCATGCCGCAAATGATGAGAATATCCGGCTCGTTCATGCACAGAGAAAAGGACATCTTTCGCTCCTCCAATAGCTCCACAATCTGTACTATGTGCTTGCTGGATTCACTGATTGCCATCAGAGCAGACCCTGCCTTTGAACCCAGAGAGGACCCGACGGCCGGGCGCCAGATCAGAGTGCGGATATAGTAGTAGGTAAGGGACTAAAAAAATTCCATGTTAGTATTATTGTACGGCACTAAGGATGGAGGGCAGATTGGGACTAAACCCAGCAACGGAGATCTGTTCCCTGTCACATCAGTAGAGGGTTTCTCTTGGCGGAAGGTAAGCGCCAGATGCTTTGGCAGAGCGTCACGCCACTCCATCAGCTCGGTCTCGAGAGCACTCATCTGCTGAAGCGACAGCTCATGCGTTGCAGCAGCCGGGTAATTTGTCTCCAATACCTTGGCAAGGATGCGAGAGACGCGGAAGAGAGCGAGGGCAGCCGACACGCGGGTGGACTCGCCGGGCAATGTCGGCTGGAAGCCCTTCTCCGTAACATACTCATCATCAGTGTCCGTGGGGTATTCCGTGTGGATATCGTCGTCCTTCAGCAGCTTCGGCAAGCCCAGGACGGCGGCCGAAAAGCAATCCAACGTGTACAGAGTCCAGAAGACCTTCTTGCGGGTCTCAATGGTCAGTGCGCCAAAAGAAAACCGCTTTTGGCTCTGGTGCAGGCCGAGACGATGAGACAGGCTGACAGCAATTCCTTTGTAGTACTGCAAGCGCTTGTAATCGGCGCGCGCAGTACAGTACAGAAGGGCAAGAACAAGGCACTGGAGGGTGATGATGGTGTTGTCCATAAGCACAGCCTCCAGCGACCGCTGCCATTGTCGCTCGCAAATCGCAACTTGTTCGAGATCAGGCTGATCACTGGAAAGGGCTGCAATGGCAAAAACGAGATAAAGCTGCGCCAGCTTGTGGTGGTTCTTGACCTTGTCGGGGTCGCTGACGAAGTCATCGTAGATGCGCAGAAAGGCAGGGCGGTGCAGAATGGGGAACAGTGGTGACCATTCTTGGAAGTAGACGTTGACACAACGGTCTGTGAACATGCGCGGTGGCACCCGTAATGGCAGGGATGCAGCATTTTCGACAAGGGGGTAACAGCCCTGAATGTGAAGGAATGCCTCAGAATGGAAGTCAGAACACGACTTCCCACTTTCCTGCAATTTTCGTTTGAATGTTTCTGTAAGGTGGTTAGTAAAAGAACACGGCGGAGCGGTAATGTGAAGAGGACACGCACCGATGAAAGAACGGCCGCTCGATGCACCCATAAAGTAGGAGTCTGAGTTTTCAACACCCAATAACAACGGCGACGCCTGCACGCGGAATGTGTCCTCTGCATATGGCGGAGCAGTGGGTGATCTCGAGTCTCTCTTTAATCTTTGTGCTGCCGACGTTGTCATTATTGTGTCACATGTAGATCTTCTTGCAGCCGTCCCCTTTTCAGGCTTTACAGTTGCTGCTGTTGACACCAAGGGTCCTGGCGATAAGGAAGAAGGAGAAGAAGAAGAAGCCGAGGACTGATTTGAACCATTGTCGGAGGCTGTGGTATTGGTAGCGGACGAGGCAGAGGGAGATGCCACCGAAGCAGTTGCGGGCGAAGGAGGCATCTGTGAAGCGAGTGAAGAATGGCGATGGTTGCTGTGCATTTTTGATAACATGTCGATCTTCTCGTCTTTTTCGTCAAGCAGGTCCTTGAGCTCGCGCACCTCACACTCGAGCTGGCGCACGCGTTCCTCTAGCGATTCGGTGTAGCCGCGAGGAAATGCGCGCCGACTCAGCTTGTCGCTGGTGCGGCACTCAAACCCGACGTTGGCGCATTGTGAGCAGCAAGGCCGGATGCCATCGCAGCGGATTTTCTTGCTGCGACAACGGTCACAGGCCTGGGCAATCCGGCTTTGTGAGCTGGTGCCCACCTTAATGACCTTCATAGGTAGTATGCCCGGCATTTTGATTTCTAGAAAAAGGGGTCGAGAGAATCGGAGTTGGTGAGGTTGACGCGGTAGGAATACGGAAAGCGTGGCGAACGTGCCGGTGTTAACGAAGTGGGCGTCTAGCGAACAGATAAAGAGATCGGCGGAAGTCTGATCGCGTTGATCGCTGTATGGTTGAAATTGTCTGAAAACCCAACGTCGCACTCAGGGTTGACTAACGGCGGCACCGGTCTGCATGAAGTCGCCGCAGGTGTGGTTGCAGTCGGATATTGTGGAATTGTGTTCGTATCTCCCCTGACCGTGTGCCCTTATCCTAGCAGCAAATCGAAGTAAAGCCAAATCGAGTCCAGACCAAAGCGCAAACTTGCAAGATGGGTGTACGGTTGGTGGATATGTCCAGTCAAGTCATGTACTGTGAAATAGGCACAAAAAACCCTGGTAAAATCCCCCCGAAGAGTATAACACAAATGGCAAGAGGATATCCAAAGAGAAGATGAGGGTGGACGGGACACGAAAAGATGGACGGAGGGGGGGATGAGAGAAAGAGAAAGGAAGAAGAGATTAGAGTTGTACGAAGAAAAGAGACCGGTCGAATAAGCTGTGGGGATGGGCGAGGGATAAAGGAAAGAGATCGCGGTGAGAGCAGCAATACCCAATTTTCGGGGACACTTGGAGAGGGGGCGTGTCAGTGGCAGTTTCCGTGTAGGTGGGCATAATATGTGGAGGGCCGAAGTGTGGGAGCGAACAGGGTGGCTGCTAATAGAAACCAACAAACATGTCGCACTGCCAGCATGTTTGCGGAGAAATTCGGCGGGGGAAGCCAGTAAATCTGGCGGCCAGTCACAGTGGGTTTCTCCCTTTTTTTTCTGGACTGAAAGAGGCAATTCCTACGGAGTACTCGTACGAGCCAGTTGGCGAGGAGGGCGCTATAACACAACCTGTGACACGCCGGTCTAGGCCTTGTTGCCCCTTCTCTCCTGCCTCGCTTCTTATAACGAACGGGCCAGCGTTCCTGCGAATATTTGCTCGCATGCAAGCCGCACGGCGAGCACGGGTATTCTCTGGACGTTCACGGCTGGCAGGTGCGTTCTGTACGAGTACATTACCGCATCACAGGCCTCATTTGCAGTCCGCTGTCGCATTGCGCTAAGGAAAGTGTTTCCCAATTCTGTATAGCGCGCACGTCTTGGATTGCGGTAATCCCAAAAAAGACCCTGTTGCGGAGAGCGCGGAACACTGGCTACTCGAGAGCGGATTACTCGTACGGAGTACTAGTACGGAGTACATAATCCACTAAAGTCAGCTCTACTTCGCCCATGTATCTTGTCGGATGCACGGCAGATACGCTAAGTATTTTTACAATGCGGAAGGAACGGAGTACGGAGCCCGTCCGTGTTAATGCTAGCATTAGGGCCACGTGAGCACTTACGCCGGAGTCCGAGGACGAATCCAATAGAGAACGAGTACGAGTGCGATGTGCGTGACAGTGGCCAGACGACGACGGTCGATCACAAAGGGAAAAAAGGGGGGGATAAAACAAGTGCACAACACATACGTCGTACACTCGTATGCAATAAGCGGGTAAAAAGGAACTGATAGCTGCAGTGTGCGGTAGTCTTGTTGGGATTCCCCGCGATGTTGCCCAATTTTGCCGTCGTGCTTCCTCACAATTGTAAACACCTCCGCGAAGTGGAGAAAGGTCGACGGGGTGGAGAAGCAAAATACATGCGAGTAGCGAGGTACAGGGTACTTCTGTCGCAAGTACTCTGATTAACCTCTGGTTAGGAGAGGGAAGAAGTCGGAGGCGCAGGAGAATGGGTACGAATAGAAGGCGAGAAGGTGGGGAAAGCACGTTGCTTTCAGAAAGCAGGATCAGAAGAATCGAACGATTCACAAAGGCCGACACACATCCGCACTTCTTAGCTCTGGGGAAGAGGCATGGGTAATTACGGAGAACGAGGCACGCAGTATGGGGAGGGGGGGCATCACGTCGCAATACGGGGAGGAAGTCTTACGATGTCCATGCACGCACAGCCGTCAAAAGAGAAGGATTTCATGGAACTGCAGGGGTGGCGAAGTCGGTCTCGATCGCAAGTCAGCAAGCCTTGGCTTCGAAGGTGATATTCCCCTCGTTTTTGGACAAGGAGGAGCTGATCGCCGCCGTTTCCTGCGGCTAGTCAACGTCAGAGCCGACAACGCCCGATCATGTTGACGGGAGACCGGGTTTGGTATCTGTGCTCGTACGAATGTAAACGAGAGCCTGCTCTGCTAAGAAGGCGGAGCTGATATGACCAAGAAAAGAGCCGGCAGCACTCTAATAGCAGCGTGTCTAGCGCTCGCGCCCAAACTGCAGGGCTCTAGGGCATCTACACTGTGAGAATACTCTTTGGTAGCAGCCTAGACACGCTAACGCGAAGATCAGAAATACGGGCCATCAGCGAAAAGTCTCCACCTACGGGCCCCCTAGTCCCATGGCGTCTGACTGCCCCAGCCCAGACTACGCCCCTCTCCAACAAAGCCAGCAAGTCAAAAGGTGCTGAAATTGGAGAAAAGCGGGGGTGTAAGATACGAGCGCTTCGCACAAGGCAAGGCAATCGTCAACGGCGTCCACTCGAGCACAGATCTGGTTCAGGGCAGGCGGAAACCACGCAATGCTCTCATATGATAGATGTCAGTCATTTCTTTGTCACTCCAAAAAAAAAAGGATCGGCTGCGAAATCCAAAAGGAACGCACCCTTGGCACCCGGAATTGCCGTTACCCCAGATCGTGACGACAGATACAAACTTGCGAGCAGACAAAGGAGGAACAAGAGTACGGAGTACGTTCGTGTGTCTAGGCTAAGAACAAGTGTCCTGGGGTGGGTCTCCTCTGGCGTGCGCTTCGCTACAGCTCAAATCCCGGATCGCAAGCGATGTTGATGAAGAACAAGCGCATTAAACCAAGATCGCTATTCAGGCAGGGATTGCGAAAATAGCGATTGTGTTCGCATCCAGGGCCAGAGTCAACGAAGACAATTCGGAGTAAGATTTGCCCTCCCCCCTCCCTATCAAGGGACAATTTGAAAGTTGCCGTCCCGCGCAATGCCTGCATTCCTGCATGCAATCCTGCATCGGTCATCTCTGTGCATATTATATCCCTGGCAAGCCTAGTCTGTTTAATCCTCACCGGCCGTTTGCGCTCTCGTTTCGCCCAGGTTTGGCTCAGCGGGCTGACGGGTTCGCTCCGCTATAACATCAACGCAGACGCCTGGGAACCGAAAAGTGACATACGGAGCCTAACGGCATATATTGGCCAATAATCGGTGGTAAATTGCGTCATCATGGCAAAGAATGGAAGTCAATCATGGTTTGAAATGGACAAGTAGGATGAAGGGTTTCATAAGACTAGAAAGAGGGACGAAACAAGTGGAAGAACAGGCCGGACAATAAGTGGAAGAACATTTACCCACACCACCCATTACTATCCGTAGAGTCCAACCCTTTGATCCGACAAGAACAACGACCGTAAGAATATAGGGCAGCGCGATAGACATTTGTCGCACGCCCGAGGCCCAGGACTGTCAAACGAGCTTAATGTTGTAAAGCATCTCAGACTGCTGCTCCAGCAAAGACGGGGAATTAAATTCCTTCCCGCTGGAAACTGGGGTCGGCTTATGGGGTGCGTTGGTCGAGCCAGCCTTAGAGTATTGTCCCGGTCCTTCAAGCCCGCTTTAGGCATCTGCTTTCTCCACCTGCTTGTTCTGAACAGGATAGCAGAGTTGAAGATGATGGACTATTATCGCCTTTCCAAAAGCCCCGTTCCCCCGAGACGGCTGACTAGCACGTGGCTGAGCAGCGGTGTACGGATGTACTTATGCCGAGCCAATCAAAAGCTTTGCTTGGGACCAGCGACCCGGTCACGGGACGTGATGGATTCCTCTTTCTTGTTGCCGTTGATCTCCTGCCGTCGCATTTTGCTGCATGACCAGTCGCTTTGCCGTTGTCCCATGTGATCTCAGCGAGTGTTGTCGGACTCTCAGCTCGAGCGCAACCTGCAGGCGGTGGCCGATACAGGCGCGGTAAGCGTCAGTCCTTTGTCGGCTTCGTATGCGTGTCTCGCTTTGTCGTCACAACAGGGGTAGATCTGCACGCCAGCTGAGTGCACCTGCCCTAGCTAGGCATGTTTTGTCCGGCCCTGAATCGTCTGTTTGTCTGTCCCTGCTTCGAAGCGAATATTTCGGTGCACCAAAAGTTGCGAGATTCTCGCAGCCGCGAAATTGTCTCGTAGTATTGAACGTAGCATTGAAGCATGGACCAACCTAGACCTGCAGAAGGTCGACGCGGCTTTATTTATCCCCACACCCCCCCGTGCTCGTCGTATCGGTTTTCGCAGCAGTTCAGCTTCTCGCGTGAAGGGGAGCCTCGTCTCAGCTAAAGTCATCGTCTGCATCCTCTCCATCCGCCATCTCATCCGACGGCTTCTGATTGGACGCCTCTTCATCGGCTAAGTCGTTTTCGGCAATATCCATCGACCCGAGGTAAGCTAGGACGCTAGTATCTGTGAGCAGCTTTGATCTCTGCAAATGCCGGTTAGTGGTCGTCATCCGTTTTGTCTCTGATATAGAGTAGTACGGAGTAAGAAGCGGTAGATTGGCCTCATGCACCCCAGCCTCGTTTCCACCAACCAACGAGCATCCATAATTCCCCGAGCAAGAGTGGCCATTGTAACCGAAACCCACACCCCGGGTACCAGACTTAGATGCAATGGGTTAAGGATGCTGCAACGCAAGGCGAGGGAAATCCCGGAACCATCGAGTATGGAGCATGGAGCAGAGACAATGGGGAAGATGGGGACAGGCATGGGGAAACGGGGCAATTCAGAAAGCAAATCAGTCCACTCACCTCAGTCTCAAGTGCTTCTAGAACACTACTGATCACGCGTGACTCAATGTCCCTCAGCAAGCCAGCCTGCTTGGCCACATCTGGCCGAGCTGTAAAGTTGTCGGAGAGCTGCTGTTGCTGTTGTTGCAGTGCTCGGATCGGGGTGTCGTCGGCTGCTGCGCTTTGCATTTCGTCTAGTTGAGCCTCCAGCACCTCTTCCAACATCGTCACAACGCGCAGCTGGAACACGGCGCTTAGAGGGTGAGCTTTCGTCAGAGACTCGAAATCGCGTCCCTTTTCAGTCACGTCTTCCTCTTGCCAAAACGCTCGGAGCTGTTGTGTACCATCTGTCTCTGCACGTAGCTGAAAAGCCAAGCCGTCCTCCTCGTTCACACAAGCTAGGTACGCAAAAGGACACGTCCAGCGGACGTTTGGTG
The DNA here is from genome assembly GCF_000143105.1 of Grosmannia clavigera kw1407. Classification (NCBI taxonomy): domain Eukaryota; kingdom Fungi; phylum Ascomycota; class Sordariomycetes; order Ophiostomatales; family Ophiostomataceae; genus Leptographium; species Leptographium clavigerum. The sequence continues at coordinate 951,374 of NW_014040797.1, read as the reverse complement.
TGACTTTCTTGCAGCCGTCATTGTCGTCGTCGTCGTCGTCGTCATCAGTGGCAGCACCAAATCGCTCTATCTCCAGGCGTGGACCAGGTGAGCCAAAGACATGCAGTTTGGCCTTGGCCAAGGGGTCGTCGGGTAGCGGTCGGTAGGGAAGGATGACACATTGGCGGATCGAATGAGGGTCGACAAATCCGTAGCTGAAAAGCATTTCGGATGCTGGCTTCCTTGTATCGCAATGGTCGTCGTCGCCGTCACCGTCTCCGTCTCCGCCACTGTAAGAGATGGTGATTTCGTCGGATGCCGCCACGCTTTGCTGCGGTCGTAGCAGAAGCGAAATCTCGCCACCATGCGCCCCGCCACCCATCTCGTTCTCTTCGTAGTATGCGTTCGGGGCGGAACCGTGGTTGACCAGATCGATGCAAGGCACCATGGCTGGACCAGATTGAGGCAGTTCGAGGCAGCGGGAGCGATACCATGCGTCGACGAGGAACCAGTGATGCAGCTGAGGGCCAGTACCAGCACGTTCGTCGTCCCAGAATGCTGCCTGCCAGTAGGGAATATCGGAAGACTTTTCGTGTAGCTGGTCAAACTCGTATTCCAGAGCGATCCTTTTGGCTTGTACAGCAGCCTGCCGAGTTAGAAAGAAGGAAGAGGCACCCGCAGCAAAGAGCCTACCTCGAGAGATGTCCCCTGCAGAAGGAGGCGCTCAGTGTCTGACCACATCGTTGGCAGTGGGATGTCAGCGGGCAGGAACTTGACGTATTCGGTCCAGATGGTCGGCAATGCTACAGAGTCGGTCCCGGGTGGCTTCAGTCCTAGGACCACCTGCACCAGAAGAAAGAGCAACACATCGCCTCTCTCGCTCTGGCGGCCGACAACTTCGAGTAGCTGACGAAAGTTCCGGTCCTGCTTGGCATATTGTTCGACGGTCTCTGCGTTCAGGATCAGGTTGTGCGGGACGGACACGAGCGAGGACCGGTGAAAGGTCGGTTTTGCAGTGGTAAGACTGCGATTGGCCACAAGGCCATAACCTTTCCCAGGGATTTCGGCGATGCGAGTGTCGACAAAAGAAACATCATTGAGGGTCTGCCAGACGGGAAGAGAAGATATGGGCAGGTGCGTAAAGGCGGCTGCCATGGCCAGAAAGGGAAAAAGAAGGGGAAAAGGGGGAAAAGTAGGTTACGACGGCCAATTGGCATACATATATGCCGAAGGAAAAAAAACTCGGATCTACCGGGGGGTATCGCTCTGAGGCTCCGGGAAATGCGGTTATTGCGGATTTCGGATAGCCATTATCTTCCGCGGGAAACGGCAGTCGGTGCAGTGCACCGTCTTACGGATTATAAGCAGGCCGAGCCGCATACGTGCATAAATGCTCCTATCAGACACAGGCTAACGGTTTTACTGGAGGGTCCCGCTTAAACTCCAGAAAAATCATAAGGCGGGGCATTTTATGCTTTAAAAAATGAGAACTTGCAACAGATCAACGATGTGCTCGATATCTTGAATCTCGTCGTGCGGTCCCTCCTCGCCGCCCCGCCGACTCTGGAAGCCGTCGTCTAACCGGCACCCTTCTTTTTCCTCTCTCGAGCCAGCGCCATGCCTCGTGACCCACTTATAGGACTCGTCGGCAAGCCGAGCGCTGGCAAGTCCAGCATGCTCAATTCGTTGACGGATGCATCATCCAAAGTCGGTTTGTACACGTCCTCAAGCTCCCCGCCGAAAGAGGAGCACTCGCTTACGCAACCTCTCGCCTGTAGGAAACTTTCCGTACGCTCACGCTCACTCTCCCACCCTCTCTTTCTCCGTTTCCTGTCCAGCCTTATCCGTCCTAACAGACGCTCAGATTCACCACCATCGATCCTCAACGCGCGGTCGGTTACCTCCAGGTAGACTGTGCTTGTGCCCGGTACGGAATCTCTGACCGCTGCAAACCGAACTACGGCTCCTGTCACGATGGGCGCCGCTCTGTGCCGATCGAGCTGCTTGACGTCGCCGGTCTTGTCCCAGGCGCACACCAAGGCCGCGGTCTCGGCAACAAGTTCCTAGACGATCTGCGCCACGCGGATGCACTGATACACGTAGTGGACGTCAGTGGAACCACGGACGCCGAAGGCAAGAATACGCGCGGCTACGATCCCTCCGTTGACATCGCATGGCTGCGGTCTGAGATCGTACAGTGGATCAAGGGCAATTTGATGGAGCGGTGGGGGAGCATCCGACGACGCCACGTGGCTACCAAAGCGGCAGCGGCCGACACGCTGCAGTCACAGCTGTCGGGCTACGGCAGCAGCCCAAAGTTGATAGCACGCACGCTGGACCGGCTGGCTCTGCGCGAACCGTTAGAGGAGTGGGACAACGCAACCATTGACCGCGTGGTCAACGCCTTTATCGACGAAAAATTTCCCACTGTAATTGCGCTCAACAAGATCGACCACCCCGATGCGGACCGCAACATTGCCAAGATCACCAAGCTAAACGACCCCAACACCGTGGTGCTCTGCTCTGCCGTGTCCGAGATCTTCCTCCGCAAGATGGCCAAACAGGGGTACATCCGCTACACCGAGGGCGGAGAATTTCTGGATACGCGCGAGGACTTGCTGGCCGATGGCGACACCGAGGGTGCAGAGCAGCTCAAGGAAATCGACGAGAAGAACTTGCGCCGTATCAACAACCTGCGCGACATGGTCATCTACCGCTTTGGATCTACGGGTGTCGTGCAAGCACTGACCAAAGCGGCTGAGGTGCTCGGACTCATTCCCATCTTCCCTGTGCGCAGTATATCGGCATTGAATACGGCCAGCGGGGCAGGATCCACGGCGCCGGCAGAGGCCGCTAAGCCGGTGTTCCGCGACTGCGTGCTAGTTAAAAGAGGCATCACGGTGGCCGATGTCGCGCGGAAGGTCATGGGCGACGCTCCGATCGCGTTCGTGGAGGGTGCAGCTGGCACGCGTGTCGCTGAGGACGACACGGTGGATGTGGGTAAAAACGACGTAAGCGTTACTATTTTAAGACAGCATACTTGGTTCAAATCTGTCTATCTTACTAACCTTTTCCTCTGCAGATTTTGTCTTTCAAGGTTGGGCGAGCATAATTTCACTGCAACTAGCTCTCGTAAATAGCTTCTTCTTCATCTCGCGGCCATTTAACAAAAGCTACGGCTGCCCACGACCAACAAACCAGATATGGCAACAGCGGATAGGCAGGCGCCGAACTGAGTAGTCCGGTCCGGATGGCTGGGCACTTGGACATTTGCCTGAGAAGTCCCTGAAGCGCGGAACGGCCAGGAACAGTGTATGGCCGCCACGTTCATCAGGTAGAGCCTCTGGCTATTCGCACAACGGGAAGGGAAACCCGATGTGCACTGTAAGCCTGTGTGTACAACACATCATTCGATGAAGGGATTGTGTGCACATCCGAGCAGGCCGAGCGGTGAAGGTCGTCGTGCCGGCACATTTCACCAAGTGGATACGGAGTGCATCTCGATGTAGCTTAGGTGAGGATGCAGGCTGGCCATACATTGCAATTAGTACATGAATCTATTGCATTTGTCACGGAGACGAGCCACCTTTTTTTTTTGCATAGACAGTTATAATAATTTAGTAAGTATCGCGGGTATATCGGGACTCTTGTAAGCATTATTTGCTTTCCTTCTTGCATGTCCCCTCAGAAACCACAAATGGACGAAATAGAGTTAAAATGGGTAGATGAAGAAACAGGGCCTGTCAGGTGGCCATGCAATGCCGAAATAGCGGGCCTGGAGAACAGGATCCCAGCCAATTGGTTTGGCTACGTCACGCAACCATTTGTCGCAGCGCAAACATGGGAGGTGTGGAAAAAGCAGGACACCGCTTTCAAAGGGCCGGCAACAGTGCCAAGACGACAAAAGTCGCCGATTCGTTTCCGCAGAGACAAGAGTCGGGGATGAACTGATTTGTCCGACCAAGCTTATCATGACTATCATGATCTGGCGCCCGTTTCGTCCCTATCGCGCGAGGTCCCGGTCATTCCGTCGTTTAATACTTGAGGATGATGTAAAGCGCATGGATGATACCGGGTAGGTAGCCTGTGTTTGTTGTTAGCTAATAACCCGTTTCATAAGGGAAAAAAGACGCCACGGTCGGGGAACACGCACCTAGAATGGTCAATAGAATGTTGATGAGTAAGTCGGCACCGCATCCACGCTCCAAGAAGACGCCCAGAGGTGGTAGGATGATGGCAAGGATGATCTTGCAGATGTCGCTGAGAAACAATCAGTATGGGTCTGTGTGAGAGCAATAAGCGGTGGAGAGAAAACGAACCTTCCGGTAACAGCCATGACGATGGTTGTGTGAATGTGAGGTGCTGATTGAAAATAGTAAAAGAACGGAACTGGCTGATGGTCACAGGTGGACAGAGACTGAGTTTTGGATTGTTTTGTTTAGCGATCTTCATTTAACAAAATTGGGGTCGTCTCTTCCTTAAATACATACGACAAAACATAAACATGCTCGGTGGGGTCACCTAGAGCAGTGGAATAGTGCAAATAGCACGTATGGAGTACAACGTAGCAAGGGGGCGCACGTCAGTGCCAAGGATGCGGAGGGAGCCTATAGGTTGCTGGAAAAGTCAGAAGAGCTCGCCGCCTCAACTACGTCACGTCACGCACAGCCCGCTCTCACCTGTACTATGTGCGAATAGTGCATTTTAGTATTAGGACCCATTCTTTCCATGTCATCGCTGAAGCCGGGAATGTGACTGTAGGCGCTGTGGGGACAATAGCATGAAAATATCGCAACCTGCATGTTCAGGACTGCGTACTCCGTAGAAGTCCTCCGTATATGGCTTGGTCTTGGATCCCTATACAAAGACATTATCGAAGCCACTCGTCTCTTTTGGCGAACACGAGAGCATAAAGCGACGCTGGCACAAGTCCCTTTGTCTGTGTCTCAGCCGAAGCCAACAGAAGGAACGATGTTTGTAATAGCAAGAGGAAATTGCTGCGCAGCTATAGCGCCCGCCAACGCCAACTACGTCACTTTGGGAACTGGCGCCCTGCAAAGAATCTGTGTAATAATGTGAAATAGTACAGAGTATGGAGTATGGCATATGAACGGAAAGTGTGGCTGGACATCGGCACAGCCCCAATCGGTCGAAAGTGGCGACACCCGGATTTAACAGCAATGCGAGTCTGAACGGTACGGAGTATGCTATCTTAATGACGAGCATTGCTTCTACGCGCAATATTCCAAGCTTGGCTACCTGCAGAGGACTTCCGGGGTCGTATGTTCGGAAGTAGGAGATCTTTCCTTCCTCTATAAGCGTAGTAAGATACGAACTACGGAGTACCGCGAGCAAGTTTGTAGTGCCAAGGCCATACTCCGTAAACATACATCGTGATCTGATTAGTCATACAATAAATTAGTCAGCATATTCCGCATAAACATTTTGCCGATAAGCCCTAGTTTTTCTCTCTCACACCCAATTAACCAATTTTTTGTGTTAGTGGGGCGCCGTGATGCTTTTTTCTGGGGCCTTTTTTTTCTCTGGCGCCTCGACCTCGCCTGTTAACAAAAGCACCAAATCTCGCAAACAGCACAACGGCGCAGGATTTAACTTCTTTGCGTCCACGAGGAATTCATACCTAAACCCGTCCGATTCAAAAAAAACACTTCAGTCTACAATGGCTCCTCAGGCAGTATGAATGACCCCTCCCCGTGAACACCAATGCTTTGCTGCTTGGCTTGGTTCCCCTCTTCTCGAAAGTCCATTATTGCTTCTCTCCTGGGAGAGGCAATAGGACTCCAATGCCATCATGCAGTAGGCTAAAGGTTGTTTCCTCTTTACAGAAGAAGTCCGGCAAGGCCGCCAAGGTGACGAAGAAGTTCATCATCAACGCTTCGCAGCCCGCCAGCGACAAGATCTTCGATGTGTCTGCCTTTGAGAAGTACCTCAACGAGCGCATCAAGGTTGAGGGCCGCGTTGGCAACCTGGGTGACACCATTGTCATCTCGCAGTCCGGCGACGGCAAGATCGAGATCGTTGCCCACAACGAGCTCTCTGGCCGCTACCTCAAGTACCTGTACGTGGAGCCTGTCTGTCATTGCTCCAATTCTGCTGCCTTTGCTGACTCTCCTCGCTCGCCAGGACCAAGAAGTTCCTCAAGAAGCAGCAGCTCCGTGACTGGCTGCGCGTCGTCTCGACCTCCAAGGGCGTGTACGAGCTCAAGTTCTTCAACGTCGTCAACGAGGAGGACAACGAGGACGACGAGTAGATGCTCAAAGAATAGGGAATCGGATGAGGTGGGCTCTGGGGACATTCCTCAAGTCCATGTGCTCCGGGGCTTACATAAACAAATGTGGGTTTCGCGCTGGCAGACGAAGCTTGGTTTCGGCCTGGTGCTTTGCCAGCGGGTACGAAATACACAGCAAAACTCCATAAAAATAGAAAAATCATCCAGATGTTGCACCTATCTATGTCGTATCCCGTTTTGTGCCAGTTTACTGATGGTCTCAGTCTTCTACATCACCGGCCTCCTGGTTGCTCTATACTGTGTTTATTGCTTAAATTATGTGTCCCAAAGGACAATTTCTGGCTTAAAGGTTGTACGCCCATAGTTCCTTATCCTTTCCGTACATGGTTCCGTATTCGTATATCGTCTGTGCAGTCTTCCGGCAGTCTCTCTCGTCATGGCAGTGTCCGCATGGCAGCCTCGAAAGCGACGAGCGCCATAGCGTTGGCCGGGAACGCGCGCAGGAAGCTGGGGACGAAGCCGCGGAAGAAGCCACGGACGCCGGACTCGCGATAGACGGCGCGGGCGGCGTCGCGCCAGCGGGGAAAGCGCGGGGAGCCGTCGTGGAGGCCGCCGCCAAGGGGATCAGTCATGATGCGTTGCTTGACGACGTCGCTGGGGTAGGCGACGATCCAGAAGACCTGAGCGCTCAGGCCGCCAGCCCAGAAATTGACGAGGGCAGCGGGCATGGCAGGCCAGTGCTGGCGCAGCTGGCGCGAGAAGACGTCGTAGCTGCCCCACCAGAAGAAGAAGTTGGAGCGGAAGAGCATGGTGGAGCCGAGGCCGCGATAGACGCCGCGAAGGCCGTGATGGCGATAGACCTTGGCGAGGCAGTCGACGGGGCCGTGGTAGAGCCGCTCAGCCTTGCTGGCGGCATATTGCACCTGCAGACGGGCCTTGATGTGCTCAAAGGGGGCGGCCACGAAGCTGACGGTGAGACCGGCGCCGATGCCGGCGATGCCGTGGCCATACGACGGCAGTGCCGGTCCACCAGCCGCAGCAGTGGCGCCACCGTGCGATGTCGCCTCATCCAGGCCGAACCAGTGCCGACCCAGCAGCTTCTTGTAGACGGTCAGGCTGCCGAGCATGACGCTGTCCATGAACATCCAGCCGACGAGCGGCGGCGTGGCACCCTTGTAGAGCGCTCGCACGCCCTCGTTGCGGACCGTGCTGACGAGACAGGCCAGCGGACCGGCGAAGCGGTCGGCCGAGGTTGTCTGCATGCGCACCTTGATCGTGTCGAACGGGTGGCCGACTGGGCGTGTCAGCGAGACCGGTGGCCGCCGAGGAAGGCTTCTCTCATGTCTTCTTACCCACAAGCTTGGTCACTCCGGAGAAGATGCCAGCTACGAAGCCCCTGTAGTGGCTGGAACTCTCAGAGGCAGCAGTCGGCGCAGTCGTCGATGCTGCCGCCGTCTTCACGGTCCCAAGCGTCGCGGCCATGGCGGGTTGGTAAAGGGGTCTGGGCGGCTGTCTGTCGGTATGGCGGCGTGCTATGCCATGAGGACACGGTCGGACTGACAAGACAAAAAGCCGCTTCCCCCGATATTCACCCCAAATACAGAAACTTGCAACAGTATGGAGAAAATACGGAAGGAGCAGTGAGAAGCGCACTTGCCGGTGCCGGTTGCCGTTTTCCTTATTTTCTCCAGTGTTAGTAGTGGTCCCGTGATTGCTGCAGTGGCTGGCCGGGGTTCCGCTAGAATCCCCGGGGCGAACGCTAATCCCAACGCGGGGGCTGCTTGCCACGGCTTTACTCGCAGCATCGAGCCGATCGATCGCTTCAAGACATATGTTTTACCGATTGACCGCTACATCTAGTCAAGACCTCTTCATCCGCTATTTTGTTTTGTTTCGCAGCGGGCATATCGCAGTAATGCAAGAAGCCAATTTCCGCGTCAGCCGACCTGTCTTGTCCTTTTGTCTACCAACCATACCATGCTTCCGTGCTGCCCTCAAAGCCATGCCATCCAGCTTACCACTGGTCAGCGATCCCCCGGGCCCGCTCGGCCTCCCTTCGCTCCCGGCAGGCATCAGCCCACCAGCTGTGGGTGATCTCGTTGCGGGGGTCGCGCTGGACGCCCTCGCGCAGGTTGCCCTCGGCGTCGAGCTCGTCCCACGGGTTTGGCGTCAGGATGTAGTGGACGTTCTTGACCTCGTCGTCGCGCCAGAGCGCGTCATGGACGCCGGGCCAGCGCAGCGTCTTGAGCGCGTTGTAGATGTAGGGCAGGGCCACCCAGCGGCCGCGGAACAGCTCCGACAGCACGCTCTGGTCGGCAAACGCGAGGTCGGCCGCATTGTCGTCCATATAGGCGACAATCTGCTCAAAGATGTCCCGCGACGGGTTGACCACCTGCAGTCCGCCGTTGACGAGGTGCACGCCGATAGAAGCCTCGGCCTCGGTCGGATCAGCGCCCTCGCGCTGCGCCCGGTCGGCGTCAGCATGTTGCAGCGTGAAGGCGCAATTGGCCGGCACCCAGTCGGCCGGATAGTGTGCCTTGGCCAGGGGATTGCATACACAGGCGTGGCCGGCCGCGAACACGCGCTTGCTGTCCGGGTGCGGCGGCACCTGCGCCGCCATGTCGGGCGCATCTAGCGGCAGCTCCATCAGCTCGTCCATGTTGCGCAGCATCAACATGTCGCTGTCCAGCTGAACCACGCGGCTGTACTGTGTCAGCCCAAAGGGCGTCAGCTTGCTCCAGCAGTCGTAGAAGCGCGGGTCTGCGCTGTAGTCGCGCGACGACTTGGTCGGCAGCAGGTACGCGATGCGCTGTGCCGCTATGCCGCGGGCCGCGAGCGCCGTCCGACCCTCTTCGGGAAACGTGTCCGTGTAGAGCGCTACCAGTGGGTATGCTGAGCCCACGCGCCGGAGAGTGTGGTCCAGCGTCAGCAGCCCGGGAAGATAGGCTAGGTTGGTGATGAGCGTCGTCCAGACTACACACAGGTGGAGGGGGGGTGCGTTAGTTCAGCCTCTTGCTCAACCATCTTCTGAATCTCCTCTTCCTATCACATAGGCTCTTCTGCGTGTTCTCTTTAGGTTTCCACACTTCGGCTCCCTGCTTGTTCGTCCCATACCTTTGTCTGAGTCGACTGCCCGCTTGCCGTCCGACATTGTTTCTGAGAAGAGCCTGGGGAGCTGGACAACGGAGGTATAGAGGGCCCGGGTTCTCGCCGACAAAACGTCTTGATTCCGACTGCGCTGTGGAAGGTGTAGAAAAGCATAACACGGTGAAAGCGGCGTAGGAGCCAATTAAAGACCACGGTAGTTGCGATACTCCGTTCCTGCCTAATGACGACTTGCTAGTGCGTAACCATAGCGCTACCAACCGACACGCTGGAGCTCGAAGCCAGCAGTTGCCCCGCGAACCCCTCATTCCTGACAGTGGCGCTTGCCGTCATCGCAGTCAGCTCGTTTAAGAGTCACACTATCGCCAGATCCGAACCGCTGCCATGTGCTGCGCGATTCATGCATCGATATGACATATCTCGACGTGTCGTGCGTAATTCTGATCAGTAAGATATGACATAGATTCCACCCTTCCATGAGGCAGGGTCATAATTATCTCAATCAAAATCGGGTATCAGCAAATCATACTTAATTGGACACTCTGAATTGCATCCTAAACAGTGTCACAATATTTTGAAATGAACCGTACGTTCCAGTGACGACTGACTGGTGTGTTGTTCTGTTGCCCCTGGCTCAAATTTATCTCTAGGACTTCTAAGTGTAGTCCTCTCGAAACGGACGATGTGGCTCTGAAACTGATACTGTACCTATAAATCGCAATTCGTCGGATCGTGGCCTTTACAATTAGTGTATTCTAAATATGAGGTGATTGAGATGATCGATAGACCCCGGGGAAGTCTATAATATGGCTTCTAGACCCGTTCCCTTGTGAAACACTACCAAACCACCCTTGCCACTTCCAAGCACTGCAGATTATTCTTTAGAGGTATGGAAACCATAAGGACTGTATCAAATATGAGTGAGGACAGCTTATAGAAAAGGCGTAGAAGCCAGCTCAAAACCACGGCTTTGCTGGAGCGGATGAGGGAGAGAGCAAAGCGGAACTTCACTTTAAACACTGTCATTAAAGTTGCTATCTTCCACCTAGAAAAAAATGAATATAACTGTTAGTTAATGAAGCAAATAGCGACAGGATCCGGATGCCCTAGTTAGCGACAATACACTCTAACTGGCTTGGTTTCTTTGCGCCCTGTTCTAACGTCGGGTCGTCTTCACAAAAGCTTCGACTAAATACCAACTCGTACATGGTTTGTTTCTGCACGCAACGGCTCATAATTTGCCTTCACCTATACCTCATTACATTCATTTCGATTTTTCGCCTTTACCCAACATCTTCATTGAAACAGAGTGCTATTTAAACACCAAAAATGATAGGCTGTAGAACATGTCCGGACACTTAGCTGTCTCAAATCACAACATGACCAAAACTTTCTTTCAATGTTGCAGGATTCTGCGGTTCCATGTTGCACACGAAACAAGGAGAATTTGGAACACGACAGGGAGAATTCAAGATCAAACTGAAGGCTGACACCACTCATGTCAATACCGAAATACCGAGGCAGGGCTTGCGAGTATTGAAGTTCAAACGCCGTGTAACAGAATCACCTGTCTACTAAGTCGTCTACTAATACGGAGTTTTTAGGATCGAAGAGAAAGATAGCTACGTAAGGGAACCACTGCCAAAGCTTCTACAAGAACGCTCCCAGACAATTTTGCTTCTGCCCAACCCTTTCCTTCAAGTCACCCACCAAGGGCTGAGCGCCGAAACCCGCATGGCGCGAGGGTGGCTGCATGAGGCATTTTCTTGATACTACATACATACGGAGTACACGGATTAGACAGCGCATCCACTTATTAGAACCTATCATCACGGAGGCCTGGCCGATCGTGGCCAGATCTGCCAGCACATCAAGATTGAAACCCACAGGTTTTCGTGGGATAAACTGTATAGCCTGTATGCAAGGGCGAAATAATAGTTCGACAATATCTGCTCATGTTCTGGACGTCTGGCCCAGGGAAAGTGGCCAATAAGAAGCCACAGAATGCAGCCAACACTAACACAAGAAGGTTAGCAAAACAATATCACATTTGGCATGGTACGAAGCCAGAAGCAGCTCCACCGATCGAGTAAGTGTTTGCGGCGGGTGAAGCTATAAAGTATCATATGCGAATAGAGGGGCAGCGAAGGCGACTTAGGTCTCGTTACGAAATCGTTGGACTGCCAACAAGAAGTGCTGCAAAAAAGGACGCCAAGAGATGACGACTAAAGAGGCCAATATCGAGCCTTTTCCCTTTCTCGTTACCCAATAGGCCTTTTTCCCTTTCCTCTTCTTTGAGCAGGGTTAGACACATGGGACAGTGTATCGATCATGGTAACAGATCTGACGGTCTGGCCACGAATCAGACAAGAAAAGAGGAGCAAAGGTTAAAGTGATGCGCCGGCGTATCCACTTGGTTTCTTTCTTCTTGTGTGGATTTTCCACTTCCCTTACTGTACTGTACGGAGTAAAGGGCTGCAAATCGAGGAGAATAATAGCAGGCGGTGGGCGTAGTACAAAGGTTTTGCCGGCAGCCGTCCCGGCGACCAAAGTGGTTGCATCTCAAGGGCACTTGGGGCCGAAACAGCTGCAGCCACCGGCACAAAGCAAGGTAAACAGCCGTAGTACCGTGCATAATGGTTGACTGCCTTATCGAGCAAAAGAATGGACGAGGTGGCAAGGACACCCGGACTTCAAGGCACAGGCTCGTGGCCAAGAAAATAATCGGCCGAGTTAGTTCCACACGTTTTGCCGGAAGACGGTCTTGCTACTCCGTATATTTGCACGTTTTAGATCTAGTAGAGAGATGTAGCTGGGGGCTAACTTGAATAAGATATCGGGAAGGTGACTTGAAAGATACAAACATTTTGGTACTCTTGGCAAGCTGTCGCTGAGTACTTTGCTCGGTAATTAGCCCAAATAGGAAATTTGCGAAAAGCCTCTTTATCTGAACCGCCTTTTCCGGATCACTTTAGTTATTTTTCTTTACAGAATTTTCCTCTGCTTAGTGCAGGCGCAAGCGCAAAGCATTAGGCTCCGACTAGGAAGGTGAGAACAAAGAAGAAAGAGACAGCTAGACAACTACGACCGCCTGATCCCGCATTCGGCCACGTGTATGAACGGTTTTCGGCAGCGAGAGCAGACGCCTGTGCTCGGACGAGCTTTTGGGCCCATATGAGTCAGTAGGCCGGGCCGAGCTGTGCAGCGGTGCAGCTTTGCGATGGCCTGCCGTCGTAAGCACTCTGAGAAGGATTGACCATGCGCGGGTAATCAGTCATCCTGCGGGAGGCATATTGTCGTGGTCGACTCTCAGTCGTCCGGACCTTGCAGGCGAAGGGGTTAGGCCGCATTCATGCTCGCCGATAACCATAAAGGTGGCCAGTCTTTTGCATCGCTTCACTATGCTTGCCACCTAACGCCATACCGGCTCGCCTTATCGTTCGCTGCAACGGCAAAGTCCTCGCCTGCAAGTATACGGTTGGCTTCACGGCGAAGACGGCCGGACATAGCACTCCGACTGCAGCCAACGAGAATTGGTCAGCAGTGATAGTGCGCCACATGGAGGTCGGAAGCCACAGGAGGACCCACTACACTGCATGAGTTGGGCTAAATAGAAAGAGAGAAAAAAGAAAAAAAGAAAAAAGGAAAAAGGAAAACGCCTCGGGCCAGTACGTATAGTTGCATTCACATTCTTTTTCGTGCAAATTCAGTGAAAGTGCGCCACTGTTGACCGGGGGAAAATCGGCTGCTAGGGCGTAGGATTCATGCACGCTCTGCATACGGAGTAGTATTCACAGTAGCGGCATACAACGCTGTCCTTTAGCGAGTAACGGGAACTTACTGGCGAATAGCGGTTGAACACACTGGAAGATAGTGCTTTGCCCTCCGTGTGAGACGCTAACAGAGCGCTACAGAAGAGTGGGGACAGGGTTTACTGTCGCTCGGCGTAACTCGTTGTGGCCTATTGCTAATAGTGGATACTGGGTCGTCTTTTTGGGCAGTGTCCTTGTTGTTCAATTGGCTACCGTCTAGATTGGTGAGTGGGGCCTGTGCCGGCTTTTTTCTTTTCTTCTCTCTGTTGACCCCTCTTTTTTGCCTCATTCGGTGCCAGGCACCAGGAACTGGTCTTGCGAATCCGTGGCCAGCCCTCCGGAGCTCCCCCACACGGGCTACAGCGCCGGCCAATGGATGCTTGAAGCGTGCGCTGGCACGGCACAAATGCGACCGGCACAAATGTGAACAGCACACAGTACATATGGATCAATGGGGAGCTCAGAGAAGGCCCTGCAAATCGGCCATCCACACCCCCTTCCTGTCGGCGTCTGGTCGTGTTTGAGGAAATACGTCAATGCCTATCTTGCACTCATTGGAGAGGCCAGATAATGTCGACCACTATTGCGAAAAGGCCCAAGCGCTCTTGAACATGCATGTCTGCCCCCTGTGCTTCCTTTCTGGCGATGTCAGCTTGCCCGCCTCCTTGACCGTTTCTCTGCCGCGCCCTTGGCCCTTTTCGCTATCGGCGTGGCTGTCTTTCAGGCGCCGATCCGTGCGGCCAAACTGGCCCGCTCTCGGATGGCTTTCCTCTTTCTCTCTAAGCGGATTAGTCTGGGCCTGCGAACAGCAAGAGCCCGAAGAGCGGCTTCGGCCCAGGTGAGCGAGATTTTCATTTCCCTTTTGTCCGCTGTGTACTTGCTTGTACAGAGTGACCGGGGTACCATGCTACGACTTGCCGGAGATGTCTTCGCCGCAGTATTTCCTATGTACTTGCTCACACCCTGACTGCGCCTTTGGCCAGCCCCAGATCCAGGGTAAGGTACCTCGCCTGCCGCGTTCTGGAACCTGTAGGGTTGCATCCGGGCCAGAAAAAACGCATCACAAGCGGAATGGTACTTACGAGCACAGACTTGTGAAAATCCTGCTTTGTCGGGCGAGGATTTGCGCTGTCCGGCGGGTCAACAAGCAGGGGTGGCAGACCCTTGCAGTAACCAATTCGTGATCTATACGGGCTGGCCGCGGGATACGAGTGCTCGGACGGAGTACTCATACTCGTATTCTACATAATAGTGACAATGCAGGCCAACAGTCCTCGGACTGGAGGTGTGCTTTGTTGCCGTTTGCATTAGGGTTCCAACAGGGGGGGTTCTCTCGGCACACCCCCTCGGCCGTCAGGCCTCTTTTTCGTTTCGTTTCGGTTTGTTTTGTTTCTTCTTTGCGACAGCCCTGTGTCGGTTTCAAATCGATGGACGAGACGAAAGGGAGACTCGATCGAGGGTGGCCAGGCGGTCTAGAATGATCAGGCCTTTCAGCACCTACGAAGTACGAGTACAGCCTGTCCTTGGGGGGGTTCATAGGTACACAGCTTAGCCCTAATAGTAGAGGGGCACTGTGGGCCCCACAAAGGCGGCGCTACAGTCGATTTGTGGCGAGTGGCAGCCAACGGGATAGCGGCACTGTGGGTTAAATCGCACACTTTCTTGTGCCGGGAGGACCATCCGTGGGCGGATTAGCGCCAGGGGTACTCACCCAAGGATGCAGGAACCGACATGTTTGTGCTCCACTAATTGTGTACCGATACACTTGTACCCGGCTCGAGTACTGTTTCTCTCGCAGAGCAGGCGGCTTCGCGCGGCGTACCGCCCTCTGCTGCCTTTGTCCCTCAGGTTCTTTTCAGGTGTAGAAACACACACAATGATGGAGAGGCGGGTACATGCCAAATGTGCGGTCCGCCTCTTTCTTCCTCCTCCTGGGAGTGTCATGGTGCACATCCGCATCCATATAAAGAGGGCATCTGTCCCCCGGCTATTCTCGCCCTTTTTTTCGTCCCCCTCAGCAACAACCAACATCACTCCTTTTTGCTTTGGCATTTGTCCTTCCCCAACTCGTATCATTCCTTCGAAGAGTCCGGAACACTTTATATCACTCCTTGAGAAGCAAGCACACTTACCACAAACACAATCCACAAACCCCCTAAAACAACACAGCAAACGTCTCAAACACCGTCTTTGAATAACTGCAAAAATGCACTCCTTCACGCTCTCCGCTGCTCTTTTCGCCGCCGTGTCGGCTGCCACCAACATCGTCACCTTCAAGTCGCTGGACAACGTTGACCGCACCGTCTACATCACCGCCAACGCCGGCATTCAGGGCCACGACCCCGTCACCGTCTCTGCTGGCACATCTGTCGACGTCGAGCTCGTCGACGGCTTCGTCGGCAACGCATATGCCATCCACAGCGGCTCCAGCAATAATGTCGGCATGCTCGCCGAGTTCAACTTCCAGGGCTGGAACGATCTGACCTACTTCGACGTCTCGGCTATCATCAACTCTGCCGATGTCGACAACGTGTCCGAGATGTACCCCTATGGCGAATCCAGCTCGCCCGTGTCTGGCTGCACTAGCTGGCCCTGCAACAACGCCTACTACCACGCAGACGACGTTCAGACCAAGTCCACCAGCCAGACCCATCTGATCGTCACGCTCAGCAAGAACAACTATGCTGCCATCTCCAAGCGCGAGACTGAGAGCGTTGGCCGTCGCTTCCTGGAGCGGATCTAAGCACAAACCTCTTTTGCTTTTATGCTTTTCTTATACTCTCCCCAAGCTGTTGACTAGCTGGAACCATCGCCGTGCGAGGGTATGATAACGAGGTTTATGACCAATGCCAAAAATGGATCCCTTCACTCTTGCCATCTGGACCGCTTCTCTTGTGCCTCTTGTTCGAAACAAGTATGGCTGGGCCCCTTCTTGCCCCTTCTTTATATATAGACTTTTTGCCCCGCTTGGCCAGGAGACTCACTTTTGTTCACTCATTTTACTCTTGGAAAAGGCCGGGGCGTTTTTACACTCTTCTAACCTTCGTTGGTTGATACCAAATATCTGTTCACCTTTTTTCTTGTATATATTCCGTCTCTTATGATACCGGCTCTTATTGTGGCTTGACAAAAAATCCATTTAGAGTTGCCATACTCCATCTTATGTTTTGTGTCTCACGACTTGTGCCGCTCCACTTGACACGAGGTGTACGAGTTCGTTAACTCGACGGTTAACTTAGAACAAAGCCTCCTTGTGAACAGGCCTAAGCCAAATAGGACAGGTGCCTCAAACAGATTGTCGATCGGAAGCCGGTCAGAACAGGAGACAAGTGAAAGCGGGCAAGTGCGATCGTGAGTTTACTCGTACTAAACCTTTCTGTCTACGATCTGCGTAGTGGGAAACGATGCATGCAGAACCACTACGACGTACAGAAAATTGCAATGGTGCGGAGAAATCTGTAACTATGCGTTCTTTGCAGCACTCCGCAGTGCTATCGATACCCGCTTGAGAGGCTTGTCGATGCGCCGTCGTTGCGCTCGCATCATTTTGGACACCAATAACACAGAATACTGTTAAGACCCTCAACAACGTTTTGCCAGCTGCGGAGTAGTTCCGGTTGCGCAAACCTTACTGACCTGCCTTTCTACGCGCTTCTATTTCGTCGCTCCGCAAGATACTTCTGGCCTCTCCCCGGTACCTCTGATGCCACGTATGTCATACTCGGATGCGGCACAACTAAAGATGAATGCCTACATCACTTGCGGGAGCTAAGCTCGTGGCAACTGAGGCTTCCCCATTCCCAAGTGGCTTAAATACAACACTGTGTACCAGGATATCACTGTGCCCGATCTGCACACCAACGGTACGGCGAAGGCAAATAACTCACCGTGCGATTCAGTGCGTTTTCTGGATTTTTGGAGATCGCGAAGGAAACATGACATCACACGAAAGCGGCTTGTGACTTATTTGTAATGCTGATTCGGATGTAGCAGCTTACCGCTCTGCCATCGCGACATCGATTCAAACTCTGATGCAATGTGCTGAGGTGATGGTGGACCATCGGATTAGAAGTGGACCACGTGACCCGCAATTCAATTAAAGAACCGCCACGTGATACGGAGTAGTCGTGGGCCGCGCCTCAAAATTTATGCTGACACGAAGGCCCGCAAACGGGGAAAGGGGAGACATGTTCCTTCCACGTGAATCAAGAACACGCGACGCGTCAAAGAAGAAAGCCTCAGGGCTGCGGGCAACAAACTGCGCTACCATGTACGACGTGAGAAAAGGACGTCTTGATGAGGGCCTTTGTCTATGCTGATATTAATATGCTCCACTTTCGGATAATAACAAAAGTGGACTGAAACAAAACGAGCGCAACAACAAAGGGGCAGCAAAAAGACAAAATGCCAGATGGAAACTATTCGCACACCAACAAAACGGACGCTTCTAACAATGTAGTACGAACAACTTTTGCACAAATGAGATACAAAAGGTCTGAATGCAAGAGGGGGGAGCCTCCCCTTCTTCTCTCACTTCTGCCTCCGAATCCGGACTTTCCACCCGCTATTTGTCCTCGCTCTTCCTCTGTTCCTCTGACATGCTTTCGCTTGTTTGACGGACCTCATCACCGTTATTATTATTGTTGGTTTCACCATTTGTGCTGTCTGCGGATGGCTCTTCCGCTGCCTTGGCCGCATCGCTCGTGGCAACCATGCCAACGGCCGTCTTAACGTCTTTCGGCGGAGCTGACGGAGGCTGAAGATATCCGTCCCGCGTCGAAGACGCCTTCGCTTGGGATCCGTCTTCTTTCTTCTCCTCTTCGAGCTCCTTGGGATCTCTGGGTTCCCCGGGCTCCTCTTTCTTCCCCTCTTTCACCTCGCTCGCTGCGACTGGCTTTGGCTCTGGCTCCTTCGCTGGTAGCTTTGGAGGTGGACTGGGAACCTTGATCTTCTTGCTTTCAATGATCTCTTTGAGGAAGCTGCCGACATCGCCAAACCCGTCAAGCTTGCCCAGGCGCGTCTGTAAGCTTTCTACATCATGTAGCATGCTGAGTTTGTAGGTTAGCTCTCTGAAAGTACTTCGCTGGGCTGTCTCTAGAGATCGTATCTTACCTGTCGCGGCCTGCTGCCGTCTTGACATCTGATCCCCGGAGCACACCACCCAGCTGCTCCTTATACTCGGCAAACACAGACGTCATGATGAATCGTACCGTTCCCTCAGGAAGCGTCTTGGCCAGGTTGCGGTGCAGAGTGGTGGTCTCCTTGACAAGCGTATCCATATATGCATGCACCGTTGTGCTATTGGGGGCAGATGCGTCCCAGTCAATGCTACGCATGGTCCTGGCATGCGCCTGCGCGCGTCCCCCCATGATCTCCACCAGCTTGTCGTATATGCTGTTCTGGTGCTCCTGGTAGAGCCGCCGCACCTTGTCAAACTCACCCATGACGTTTTGTGCAGTACTGCCGTTGCTGCTGCTGCTCGAGCCGGCACGGCGCCGCACAAACTCTCGGACGTAGGGTATGACCGTGGCAATGAAGGCCAGCGACTGCGATGCAACCGCCAGGTGTCGTGTGGTGATGTTCTTCAGACCCGCGGACCGTGTGGCTCCGGCGCCCAAGATCAGCTGCGTGCAACGCGAGTTGAACAGCTGTAGGTATTGCACCAGTGACAAGGCTACGTCGAGCGTCATGAAAGGAATGGCCACCATGAGATGCATATAGTGTGACATTCCCTCCAGGCAGAGCACGGCCGAGTTGGGCAGCAGGAAAGTCTCCTCATCAATCACCGCGCTATGCGTCTTTGCCTTGCCTCCTGCTGCCGTGGATGCTCCGTTGCTTGACGCCGCCTCGTCTCCCCGTCGTTCTCGTCGTCGGTCGGGTACGGCGTCCAGATCATGACGTCTTCTGTCCACTCCTCGACATCCTTGGTGCTGGCATCCAGGATCTGTTGCAGCAGCTTCGTGTCTTTCTCCGAAAAGTCTCGTGCTGCCCACTGGTCCTGGTCCATTCCCTGCGCCAGCTTCTGCATCTGTGAGTCGCCGTGGTACTGCACAAAGTCCTTGACGTGCCCGTTCACTTCAGTCTTGAGTGCAAGACCGCTACGTCCAGAGATGCCCTCGCACTCGTTGGCAAAGTGCAGGTTGAGCGCGAAGTAGCGGAGGAACCATTGGAACGACAGGTGCGAGCTCTGCTCTGCACGGACACGTAGAACCCGGATCACCTTGTCCTGTGCCGCGTCGATGGACTGGCCGAGCAGATTGCCCATGTCCAGAGTCCGGTGGAGTTCTGCCTGAGCCTCCATGCCAGCGTCCGACATGGGCGGCGGCATCTGGCGGCCTGAAGGGCTGAATGGCGGCGACTTGAGCGGTGCGTCGGGATCCAGGATGTCATCGCCAACAGAGCTGGCGACGTCAAGCAGCACTTTCAACTGCGTAGTCAGTCGTCTCAGTGTCTCTGCTACGCCGATGTATATCCTCATCAGCAGCTCTTCGGCATCTTCGGGACCAAGTGCCCGAAGGTTGCGAGCAAGAATAGACGATTTCTCCGCGTGAGATAAGCGCCTGCTGCTGCTTAGCGTTGAAGACGACATCATCGACTCGTTGTCGTCGTCGCTTGAGCTCGGCAGTGGCCTCCGGACCAGATTCTTAATCTCCCGTAAAACCGTCTCTCGGAACACAAGCGAAGCAGCGGCAATATGTTTGGCCCTGTAAAGGCCCGCGAGGATGGGGAGGAGCTCTGCCCGGAGATCATCGGTCGCTGCAAGATATGCAGGGAATGCGGACGGGTCACGTCTGTGTGCTCCCCGAGCGCGCATAGACGCACTGCTCCACCGCATAAGCACTTCTGGGCGCGGCACTGTCTCTGTGTGGTTCCGAAGATCTTTGAGCAGGACGGACACAAACTTGATCTCGTATGCCTTGCCAATCCGGAGTCGCAGAGCTGTGATGTCGTCATTGACGCCCTGCAAGGCTGTCGCACCCCGCAGGTCTCGAAGCGGATACGGCCGTTGTTGCTGCTTCTTTGGGTCCTGCTCACCAGCAATGAGCATCTCCAAGGCATCGATACTGTCTAGTGCTTTGTCCACCTCATTATCGTCAACAAGTGCTTCGCATGCTGCCACGTCATCTACGATGTCTTTTAGCTGCATCACAGCCGCGTGGAACTGTTGTATGTTCTGGCGCCGGTGCTGTTGCTGGACGATTTCCAGGCCGCGGGTCGCAATGTCATGGTCCAGAGCACCAAGCTCCTTCCGCAGCGCCTGTATCCTATCCACAGAGCCTGCAGCCTCGGTGTGCAGTTCTTTGAGAGCGCCGAGGGCCGTAAAGAAGGCAGTCGATGCCGTGGAGATGGATGAGATCAGGTGCAATTCGACCGTGTCCATGTACCATGATAGCTTCTCCTGCAATATTGCGTTCGTGGCCAGAGCCTTTCGAGGTACGGGTGCCACAATCGATGTGCTATTGCCATTCAGACCACTTCTCTCGTTGCCTGTCGTCGGAGCAGACGGCACAACCTCAGACCGTTCGCTAACGATGTCAAATGTCCGGGGATTCTCCAGGTGGAAGTCGTCGTCGAAGTAGACATTGGGAATGGTCGACAAGGGTGGTGGGCCTTGGACACCCCTTCTGCTGTTGCTCGGGTTTCTTTTAGAAGGACTGGGCGCTTCGGCCAACGTGACGGACGATATGGAAGAAACAGAGAGTCTTCTAGACGGCCGCTTTCCGCCCGGACGCAGATACCCATCACTCAATGTGTCGCGAAGGTCATCTTTGCTGTTGTTCCTCCGAGGTGTTCCACCAGAACTTGCCTGCTCTTCTTCGCTCTCTTTTACTCTTCGTAGTTGCTCGTGCAGTGCACCCACCTGGGTGAGGTACTCGGCAAACTCGGATGACTCGACGTGGGCAATGTTCGTGAGAGTCACAGGGGGTATGTCTCTGGCTGTCGGAGGCTTGTGAGTGCTATGCGCCGGGGCGGATGTGTGCGGCTGAAGGCCGGTCCGAACGATGGGTGGCTGGAGGAGTGTCGAGATGGCTGGTACTTGTCAGACAACCGATGAACTGTACAGGAAGCAGAAGGTAGAGGGCACGAGGCAGCAAACCATTTTGACCTAGCTCCGTCAACGGCTCCGGCCAACTGCCAATGGCCGTGTCTAAGGTGCCCCCGACAGAGTGGATGGAGCTTGAAACCGACTCCCGCCTTTGCTTCACATACGCGCTTGAGGAGTATGGCCTTGAACACATGTGTTAGCAAGACTGAGGGCAGACCATGAGGTCCGGGGATGACCACAGGATGGCCGGAGGCGCAAAGTACCTGTGGAAAGGGAAGTCTGCTTTGTGGGTTATGCTCGACAGCGACGACAGGCTGTCGACAGACTTCCGTCCCTCAGAACCCGAGAACATGGCTCGCAGCCTCTGGACCCGTATCCAGAAAGAGGGCTATGGCGGCAAATCGACGATGGCATATAGGCAATTTCGGATCGGGGGGAAGCTCGGAGGGGAATCCGCAAATGGCTCTATTGATCCGCAGCTGCGAGGTCGAAGAGCATTGCTCAGCGCACGGCAAAGACAGGCCGGAAAGCTGGGGATGCGGTCAAAAAGGAAGAGAATAAGAGACAAAAGACACGTCGGCTTGGCGATTTGGGAATGGAAATGGCCGCAAAGGCGTTGACAGAATTCGGTGTGGAAAGCAACGATGGCCAGGTCTGTCTGTGTTGTCTTGCATATCGGCGAACAATTGACAACGTGCACTACAGTCCGAATAACAGCTACACGTGACCATACTATTTCATAACTGTCTCGAGACTAGCGCGCGTGTTCCGGAAGGGACGTTTCCATGCGACCACTTTAATTAAGACGCGTGAGGGGCGCGACGCGTTTTTCTCGTGTCTCCCAAGTCTACCGCCCCTCTCTTTTGGTCAACTTTCACACATCTCCGACATCGATTACCACCACCGCACTCTATTCAGACCGGTCAAAGACTAAGCAACCCTGTTCTTCAGCGTGTACCTTCTTCGTTCAATCGACGTACCCGCGCTTCAAGATGGATCGTCAGTCGGTCTATTCTACCCATGTCTACGACTACAACGAGACAGGGGAGGAGACTCGAGTAAAGACCCGGAAGGATCTGGAGGATTTCATCCTCAAGTTCCGGCTCGACAATGACTTCGTTTACAGGTACGGTCATGTGAGATAACAAGATAGGGCGAATATGGTTGCTGACTGGGCCTTCCTGCAGAGAACAATTGAAGGAGAATGCCCTGCTGAAGAAATACTACTGCGACATTGACATTGGTGACTTGATCAAGTACAACGAGGAGTTGGCGCACCGACTGGTTACCGAACCGGCCGAAATTATTCCCTTGGTATGTTGGCTGCGTTCGGGCAGAGGAGAAAGACAGAAACGCTGACAATGCGTCTGATAGTTTGAGAATGCCCTCAAGCGATGCACCCACCGGATCGTGTTCCCACACCAGAAAACGGTAGACCTGCCAGAGCACCAACTTTTGCTGCACTCAAGTGCAGAGGAGGTGGCAATCCGCAACTTGGATTCGCTGACGATCTCGCGGTTGGTGCGGGTGCCGGGGATTGTGATCGGGGCGTCCGTGATGGCGTCGAAAGCGACAGACCTGGTAGTACAATGCCGCGGCTGCGGGTTTGAGCAGAGACTTCCAGTGACAGGAGGGTTCACGAGCGTGACGCTGCCGCGGCAGTGCGGTCGGCAACCAACGCAGGGCGAAGGCGAGAAGTGTCCGATGGACCCATACTATGTGCTGCATGAAAAGTGTGGGTTTGTGGACCAGCAGGTGATCAAGCTGCAGGAGGCGCCAGAGCAGGTGCCGGTGGGCGAGCTGCCGCGGCACGTGCTGATCTCGGCGGACCGGTACCTGACGAATCGAGTGGTGCCGGGGTCGCGGTGCACGGTGACGGGCATCTTCTCGATCTACCAGAGCAAGAACTCGTCACGGAGTGGAGGCAGCGGATCAGCAGGCGGCGCAGTGGCGATCCGGACACCATATCTGCGGGCGGTGGGGATCCAGACGGACCTGGACCAGACGGCAAAGGGCCAGGCGATGTACACGGAGGAGGAGGAGCAGGAGTTCCTGGAGCTGAGCCGGCGGCCAGACTTGTACAACATCATGACGGACTGCATCGCACCATCGATCTACGGCAACCGAGACATCAAGAAGGCGATCCTATGCCTGCTGATGGGTGGGTCGAAGAAGATCCTGCCCG
Organism: Grosmannia clavigera kw1407; assembly: GCF_000143105.1. Lineage (NCBI taxonomy): Eukaryota > Fungi > Ascomycota > Sordariomycetes > Ophiostomatales > Ophiostomataceae > Leptographium > Leptographium clavigerum. Next base: position 927,996 of record NW_014040797.1, on the reverse strand, counting down.
ACGGAATGAAGCTGCGTGGCGACATCAACGTGCTGCTGCTGGGTGACCCGGGAACGGCCAAGTCGCAGCTGCTCAAGTTCGTGGAGCGAGTTGCGCCCATTGCGATCTACACGTCGGGCAAGGGATCGTCGGCGGCGGGTCTGACGGCGTCGGTGCAGCGGGAGCACTCGACGCGGGAGTTCTACCTGGAGGGCGGCGCGATGGTCTTGGCCGACGGCGGGGTGGTGTGCATTGACGAGTTTGACAAGATGCGGGACGAGGACCGGGTGGCGATCCACGAGGCGATGGAGCAGCAGACGATCTCGATTGCCAAGGCGGGTATCACGACGATCCTCAACGCGCGGACATCAGTGCTGGCGGCAGCGAACCCGATCTTTGGGCGGTACGACGACATGAAGACGCCAGGCGAGAACATTGACTTCCAGACGACGATCCTGTCGCGGTTTGACATGATCTTCATCGTCAAGGACGAGCACGAGCGCGGCAAGGACGAGCGGATGGCGAGGCACGTCATGGGCATCCACATGGGTGGACGCGGCGTGGAGGATCAGGTAGAGTCGGAGATTCCGGTGGAGAAGCTCAAGCGGTACATCAACTACTGCAAGACGTGAGTATCCCCTTTGATGTTTCTGATTGCCAATGATTTCGAACCGGTGGCTAACAGCACAGACGTTGTGCCCCCCGGCTGAGCGCGGAGGCAGCAGAGAAGTTGTCGTCGCATTTTGTGTCGATCCGACGGCAGGTGCACGCGGCCGAGCTGGAGGCCAACGCGCGGTCGAGCATTCCGATCACGGTGCGGCAGCTAGAGGCTATTGTGCGGATCACAGAGGCGCTGGCCAAGCTGACGCTGTCACCGGTGGCGATGGAGCAGCACGTGGACGAAGCTATCCGGCTGTTCCTCTGCTCGACCATGGATGCGGTCAACCAGGGTAGCCAGATGGGCGCAGGCGCGGGAGCGGGTGCCGGTGGCGGCGCGGCGCGCGAGCTGTACCAGGAGGCGGCGCGCGTGGAGTCGGAGCTGAAGCGACGGCTGCCGATCGGTTGGAGCACGAGCCTGGCGACGCTTCGGCGAGAAATGGTGGAGGTGCGAGGATTCAGCGAGCAGGCGCTGAATAGGGCGCTGATGTTGCTGCAGCGACGAGACACCATCATCTTCCGGAACGGAGGTGCCCAGGTGTATCGGAATGGAGCATGAGAGGGGAAAGAGGGGGAGAGAAGGATAGGCTATGCATTCTGCGTATTCTTTGGTCACGATGCAAGATTTTGAGACGATTTCGCGACTACGTTATGAACATGGGACGAAGAGGGACGGGAAGCACTATGAATAGAAACAATATCAGGCAAACAAGCGGATATTTGGATGGTGAAAAGGAAATCGAGAGCGTCTGGATTGTAACGAGACAATGACTGTTTTCAGAAGAGTCGGACACGACAGCTATCCAATGATGTCTGGCTGGCTTATAAAAACATAGACTGCTGACTCATCCTGGCTAGTAACGACCACTGCGGCAGTTCCGCCAAACATTACCTATGAAGCACAACATTGGTACGCATATGCGCACATATATCTTTCATGCCAGCAGACGGTCTAAGCGTAGGCCAGGGTGTTGTCGTCCCGGATGACGCCGATGACGCCGAGTCCAGCCTCGTTGTTAGCCACCGAGGGGCCGCGGATAACGATCTGGATTAGTCAGCACATACCATAACTAAACATATCCGGTGTCTGTTCTGGGGAGCACTCACCTCGCCCTGGAGCTTGTGGTTGGCGACTTTGCAGGTGTCGGTGTCTTTGAGGAGGTACTCGGTGCTGGTGAGGGGGGGTCCGAAGGGAGCGTAGGGCCCGCCGGCGACGACGCGGTAATCGTAGAAGGCGGTTTGGGCGGCGACGCCGGCGACCTTGGCAGCGGCGAGACCGTAGAGAACGCGAGCCCCAGTGAAGACTCGGAGGTCAGAGAGCACAGTAGACGAGAGAGGGGGGGTGCCGGCAGCAGCGCGCTCGGCCGTGTAGACGAGGCGAAGCTTGCCGGGAGCAGTCCCAATGGCAGGACGAGCGCGATCGAGGAGGCGGCTAGCGAGCGAAACGACTTCGGAAAAGACGCCACCATCGGAGAGCGAGCGAGTTTCCCAACGGAGCAGAAGCGAGGCAAGCGGGACGGCAGCGAGGCGGGCGACGGTGTCGGCGTGTGTGCGCAGCAGGGCGGCCGGACCAGCGACGACGACGGTGGGCGCGATGCCGCGCGTGGCGGCCGTCAGGTCCAGAGCAGCCGGGGCCGAGCTGCTGAGCGCCACAGACGCGCCGGCATGCAGGGCAGCCAGGACCAGGACGAGCGTGTGGGTGTGCGTCAGCGAGTCGGCGACAAGCAGCAGATCCGACGGGCCCAAGCGCTGCGTGCCGGGAAGGGCCGACAGCTGGGCGGCCACGGCAGCACAGAGGTTTGCACTCGTGAAGCGGACCATGTCCGAGGGGAGGGTGGTGGTCTTGGTCGTCGTGGTCGTCGTGGTCGTCATGCTGTCTTTCTCATGCTCCCAGAAAATAGAAATGTCACGTGCTGCTGACTGTTCCTCCAAAGGCGGCAGGCTGAGGCCGGCGGAAGGGGCGGCATCGCCGACGACGTCCTGCCAGGTGGACACGTTGACGCGGCCGCCAACGCCCTCGGGCACCTCGTTCCAGTCCAGGTGCTTGCTGCCCTCGTCGACGACCCAGATCAGCTGGCGCAGGGCCGGGTAGCTCTTGGCCACGTTGGCAAAGGGGAAGCAGCCGGGAGCGGTGATGACGGTGTCGGCAGCCGAGCGGCGCAGCATGGAAACGAGCGCTTCGTCGGTCTGGTCAAAGGGCAGCAGGATGGCAGTCATGTTGTAGAAGCTGCAGGCGAAGAGGCCAGCCAGGAGCTCGACCGAGTTGGGTAGGTAGATGGCCACGCGGTTGCCGCCCTGGTCGAGCATGTGCTGGCCGATGAGGCTAATCTGTCGGGTCATGTCGTCTGAGGGGTGTCAGTAGGAGGATAAGTTGGAGGTATGAGTTGTAGGGATGAGAAGGGGATGAGGAAGGATGAGGGGATGAGGGGATGAGGAGAGATGAGGGTGAACCATCCACAACGAAGCCATTGGGCTTATGGACATTTCCATCAAACGGCTACAGACACGTACCTAGACTAGTCTCTTGCACGGTCTCGGTGCCGTAGACGGCCAGAACACGTCCACGGCTGTTCTTGTTGGTGCTCCCACCCGCAATGGCCTGTCGCCAGATGTCCCGCAGGTCGCCGTCACGGCCGCGCGCCCACTTGGACACGCCCGGATCACGCACGTCCAGGCCCGACTGGAGCGGGACCGAGTGCGGCGAGCTGCGCGACCGGTACACGGGCGACTCGCCTTCCTGGCGCACCGGCGAGCCCTGGGCCTGGCGCGCTAGCAGCAGCGGGTGGGTGTCGGGATCGCGGCGCACGTACAGAAAGACGCTGACGATGCCGATCAGCAGCGTCGCCAGCACGCTCGAGTAGACATTCCACTGGCCGAACAGGTCGGTGACACCCTCGTCGAGGTGCCACATGAGGTTATCGAAGCCCATGGGTAATGTGGATCCTGGTGGCTTTGAAGGGAAACGTCGAGCTGACAGAAAGACAGCAAGCCAAGAAGACAGAAGACAGACAGATCGGCCAAGAAGCCGACAAGAGAAATCTGTGCAGTGCCGGCACCGTGCTGTCGAGGCGGGCGTTCCGACGCTGGGTGGATCCGACGTCGTGCGGTTGCGGGATGCGGGAGAGAAGGCAAGGAAAGTCTCACGTCAGCGCTCTTTCCAGCTGGCGGCCGCTAGGGTGGGGCCTGACTGGTGCGGCCAGCTGTCGGCCAATCACCGGCCAGCGCTGGCGAGAGAAATTCATAACAAAACAGGCACGAACAGTCAACAATCGAGGAGAGCGACAGCGACGACGGCCAACCCGTGTCGACGGCAGCGAACAGCGACCATCAGCCGACAGCGAAGCTTCCGATTGCTCGTCTATCCGCCTCTCACGCGCAGCTTCTTGCCAGCCACCCGGCCCGAGCCCCTGTGAGTCCCGAGAAGCTGCTCGAGCTCCGTGCCGCCTCGCCATGGCGTCCAGATCCATGCACACGCCGCCGCGACAGACGCTTGCCGGCCTGGCTGCTGCTAGGGGCCGAGCGTCGTCGGCAAGGAGGGCGACCGCCGCAGACAGCCCGGGCAACTGGCGGCATCCTCGCATGGACGAGATCACGCGGCGGCGCTCGGCCAACGTGTTTACCGAGTCCAACCTTAAGACGGCCATCTACAACGGCCTGGCCCTGGGTGTCGTGTACGTTGCCCGGACGGCCAACGGGACTGTCTACCAGCAGATCTGTCGATTGTAGGTTTTACTTTAGGGCGTTCTTCCTCTTGTTTTCTCCTCTTCCGTTCTTCTCTCTTCCTTTCTTCTCCTTTCGTCCTCTTCTTCTCCTACTCACCGACCAGTGCACACAGTTTGGTTCCTGTTCGATACGCGCCCACGCTCTGGCTCCTCGTCCAGCTCGCCCTCGTCCTCAACATCGCCCGGGCCATCATGCCTCTTTTCCGCCAGCCCGACACCATGGCCGATATCCCGCTGACGCCCGGCCAGCGCAAGCTGCTCGGCCTGGTGCCTGTCCGCATGTCGGCCTCGGTCACCCCCGGAGGCGTTGCTGCCTTCACCACGCCGCCGCGCTACGCCCGCACGCCGTCCATGTCGAGCTCGCCAGCCGCCGCCGCCAGCGGCCTCACCGCCGCCAGCAATATGGCCACCGGGTCGCGCAGCAGCTACGCCAGCTACACGAGCTCGCCTATCTCCAGCAGCCCGCTCTTCAACAAGACCCGCGCCGTCTCAGGCACCAGCTCGTCCTTCTCGACTGCTGCCAGCCCCTTTCCCAAGGGACGGAGGTCGTCGTTTGGGTCGTTTGGGTCGCCTGGCGCGGTCTCGTCTGGAGCTGGCCCTGCGAGCGCCCCGTCGCCGTCGTTGTTCTCCGAATCAACCCTCTCTGTCTTCCCGGGAACGCCCAGCCCCAGCTCGGGAAAGCGCCTCAGCATGGGACTCAACAACAAGTGGCTATACGAGAAGGGCCGGCGAGGCTCCGGCAGTGCGGCCCGGATCTACTAATTACAGCGAGTGGGCAGGCGAACGGGCGAACAGGCGAACAAGGCGAACAAGGCGTATGCACTTCTTTCATTGCGAAATAGCAGACGGGCTGTGTAGGATAGACGAATCAAGTCCGAGTACATATATCGAACAGCTCAGAATACGGAGTACATAATTTGTATTTAGTGCTCTCTTTTTAGCGTCTTCAGTGGCTGTGCCCGCTAGCAGCCACTGAATGGCCCGTGCTCGTGACGTAGCATCCGCCAAAGGCGGTGTCAGGAAGGAGGAATAAGCCACAGGAAGATAAACGGGGGACCCCAACAGGAATGCCTGCAATTGCCTTCTGCCGGCCGTCGACCAGACCACACTCTCCACCAAGACGACGACCCCGAACGGATCTCTCGATTACCGCGTGGAAGAGGAATCTGTCTTGTGTCCCTGGCAAGTCCTCGCGCCTGCGCATCGGCCACGAAAATGGGTGCTAGTGACTCGAAGCTCGTCTTCAAAAAGGGCATCTTCCGGCTGTCGGAAGAGCGAAACATCCCTGCCGACGACCCATACTGGACATCGGTATGCGAACAAGAGGGGAGGGGGGAGAAGAGTGGGGGGAGCTTGGAGGAGATGAGGGTCTGCACGAAAGTGTGTCGAAAGCTGACTCTTGTTGGTGTAGTTCTGGGACCTGCCCGAATCGCCAGAGGACATCTTCAGCCTCTTCTCACCGGCCGACATTCGACGGACGCGCGACACGGCCCTGGAGAACTTGGAGACGCTACTGCTGGCGGTGACATCACGGCTCTTCAGTCTGCGCCACCACGCCGCCTTTCCCGACCCAGATGTAGCCCCAGAGCGGGATGCGCTCAACTGCATCCGCGTGCTGACCCGCGTGCTGCCGTACATCTACGAGCGCGCGTCGCTGAGCGGCTGGGAGGAGCGCTTCTTCTGGACGGCCCGACGACGACGGACGCACCGGCCGTCAGGCAGTAGCAGTGTGGCTGCCGACCGTGAGGTGCTCTTTGACCAGACCAACGTCGACGATGGCCCGAAAAACGAGGCCGCGTTTGAAGACGTCAAGCCGCTGGCCGAAGAGCTCATCGACACGCTGACAGACCTGCTCTTCTTCGCCGACTTCACCGTGACCCGGCCGCCGGCCGCCGTCGACCCCGGCAAGGTCACGTATGCCATCTGGCAGAGTGGCGTCGGCTGCAACGCGGCCATGCCGACGACGCGCGAGTTTGAGAGCAACCGCTGCGAGATCTTGCGCCTGCTATTGACTCTCGCCAGCCCCAGCATGTACTCACCTCCCGGTGCTCTGCCGCGCCAAGGCATTCGCGCCCTCACCTACATCTGTACCTGTCCGGACAAGCAGGTCGTGCTGTCGGTCCTCTGTTCGCTGCTGAACACGGTGAGTCTGTGTCTCATCGTTTGCTGTCGGCCACTGCTCGTTCGCTTCTGACGCTCGCAGACGCTCAAGTACAATCCCGCCAGCTGGCGCATGCCCTACAACAGCCTCGTGCTCAAGGACCAGAAACAAATCCTCGTCACCTACACGCTGCAGCTCCTGCTCGTGCTCGTCCTCTACCCTGTGCCCGAGCACGACGGCTTCGCGCCCAAGAACTACTATCGCCACTTCCTCGGGCGCCTGCACCGTCCCGCCGACTTTCAGTTCCTCGTCGATGGCATGACCCGTATCCTCCATCAGCCGCTCCAGGCCAACGCTTCCTACATTCCCGGCACTCAGTCGTCCGTCCGGTTCGCGCCTGAGATCATCATGCTCTTTTGGGAAATCACCCAGTGCAACCGGCGCTTCCGCTCCTTCCTCATCGACACCGAGAGGGTCCACGACTTTGTCATCCTCATCCTCTTCTACGCCCTCGAGTCCAGGAACGACGGCAGCAAGCAGGGCATCGTCCGCATGTGCGTCTTTCTGCTGCAGACGCTGAGCGTCGAGAAGAACTTTGGCATCAATCTGAACAGGCCCTTTGCCGCCCAGGAAACCCTGCCACCGGCCATCCGCATCCAGGGCTTCCGCGGCACCTACGCCGACTTTCTCGTCCAGTCCATCTACAGCCTCATCACCAGCAGCCAGAGCAGGCTGACGGCCATCTATCCCGCCCTCCTGGCCATCATCAACAACGTCGCCCCACATATCGCCGGTCTCAGCCTGCGGACATGTTCGCGCTTGATGCAGCTCTTCGGCTCCATGTCGTCTCCTTCCTTCCTTCTCGCCAACGATACGAACCACGACCTCCTCTCATCCCTCCTCGAGGCGTTCAACGCCACCATCGAGCACCAATACAAGAGTGAGTACCGCATTCCGTCGTGTCCCGTTGCAACAGGTCAGCCTTTTAACGAACTCGCAGAGAACCCACAGCTAGTATACACAATCGTCAAAAACAAGAGGCGGTTCGAGGCGCTGCGCAACTTCACGCTGGAAAGCGGCCGTGAAGAGATTGAGCGCCGCATGCAGCTCCGCAAGGACTCGGGCGTATCGGCCGAAGACCCGATGGAGATGGCTTCGATCCGGAGTTCAGTGGAGAGCCTGCGCAGCCCCAGCACGCCGCAACATCACGTCCAGCCGCCGGTGCTGAGCAATGTGCCAGAGAACGAGACGTTTGCGATTGGAGGCGATGAGAGCGACAGCGACGCAGAAGCCGACAGCGATTCCGAGACGCGCACTGCTGGTGCCGGTGCCGCCAACGACGACGACGACAATGAGGAGGATGAAGACGAAGACGAAGACGAAGACGAAGAGAATGAGCCACGACCAACGCCATCGCAGTCCAGCCTCAGCGAGAACCCGAGCGGTGCATCGTCGGTGATCTCAGTCGAGGACGCGGTGCCGATACAGCTACGGGGCATGTCGGAGAAGGCCCGCGGCAAGATGCCAGTCGGCACGCCCAGCTTCTCGCGGCAGAACAGCGCGCTGAGCATCGGGAGCACGTCCACGGGCGTCATCGCGAGTGGAGGCCACAGAGGCCACCATCGCTACAGCCTCAGCCACGGCCACGGCCACGGCCACGGCCATAGCCAGAGCGTTGGCAGCATTGGTAGCGTGGGCTGTGGTGGGGGATACTTTGAGCCGACAGCGCAGTGGATCGACAGCTGGCTGCCAGAGCTGCCACTGCACACAACGCTGACGCTGATCCAACAGCTGACGGCGCTGCTGCCGCGCGAGGAGCTGGCGGTCGACGTGCCGGCGACCGAGACGCTGCGGCGGATTCAGGACGTGCAGCTAGTGGGCATCGATCCATCACCGATTCGGGTGCACTCGTTTGAATGGTCGCCGCTGTCGCTGGGCTGGTACGAGTCGTTGATCTGGAGCTTTATCTTTAGTAGCGAGATGCAGGTGGCCCGGGGCACCGTCGGCGTCTGGAACGGCACCGCCATCAAGCTTTTTCGCGTCCAGGAGACCGCGCCGCAAGGCCCGTCACTGACGTCGCCGCGCGGTGCCGTCGATGCCGTGGGTAGCAACATTGTGTCGCGCATCGGGGCTATCAACCTGCGCGGGAGCGGAGGCGGCATCACGGGAACGGCCGGCGGGAACAGCGCGTCCTGAGGCAGGGGAGGACTGAGCGTGTGCTACTGTACTCTTAATAGCGATAGCGTGTTACTGCAGAGAAGGATAGAGTTTGCATTTCTTGAACAGAGACTTGATCTTGGATGGCCGGTGTCATTACGTAAGCTTTTGAACCAAAAAGAAAGGACGTATAAAAGTGGGCCTGGAGCTGTTATACAGAACGTTGTAGTCCGTAGATCTGGCCGCTTCAGGATCAAGACCGCAAAAGCGCAACAGCCGAGAAGACAGTCCCCGACGACGCGGCCACGATCCGAGACGCAACAGGCCGTCTCTCTGTGTCTTTCTCTGAACACTACCGCTCGCCCGCGCAATGTACTCTTCATTTGTCCGCCTGCAGAATGTCTTTGGCTTCTTCACCACCATCGTGACGATCCTCGGCAGCCTCATCGCAGCTACTGACCTGCTGCATGCACGCACGCCCAGCGCCACCGTGCGGCCGGCGGGTCTGCAGGTGTATGTGTAGGGAGACAAAGAAGGGTGACTGGCAGTGTGCTTGTGGCTAATGTTCTTTTTGTCCTTGTTTCGCAGAGTTCGTGGCCGCCCACACTACTACAGCAAGAAGAACGAAGAGTACGCCGTGGTACGCTTCCACCTGGACGCGGACCTGTCGTCGCTCTTCACGTGGAACACCAAAGAGGTGTTTGTCTACGTGACGGCCGAGTGGGAGGGCGCTAACAGCAGCGACACCAACACGGCCGTCATCTGGGACAGCATCATCACGAGCCCCAGCTCCGACTACCTCGCCAACATCGGGCCCGTGGCCATGCGGAAGCTGCGCAAGAGCGCCGCGGGAAAATCGATCGACCCGAGCCGGTGCGTCTCCCCGGCTCTCTCTCTCTCTCTCGTCTTCTTCTGTCTCCTAGCCTCTCCCGTCTCACACTTGCTAACATCCCCCAGCGGCATCATCCACCTCAAGAACCAGAAGCCCAAGTACCAGATCACCCACCCGAGCGGCAAGATCGCCGAGACGGAAAAGGTTCGCTTGCGCCTGCACTACAACGTCCAGCCGTGGGTCGGCATGCTGTCGTGGAACCAGGAGGCATCAGACGCAGACAGCAGCAGCAGCAGTGACGGTATCTGGGCATGGGTACCCCGTCATGGCACGGTCCAGTCGCCGCTGTGGGCATCGATAGATGGCGGCAAGAGCGAGTCGTTTGCGCTGCCCGCAATTGTGGGCAAGAAGAAGACTACCACAAACAGCTCTTAAGGCTAGCATGCTTTCCAAGTTTTAGGGTTTCGTACATAGATCTCGCCGTCCCTGTCTAAGCAGGCTACTAGCTGTGGATTGTAGGAATGAGTGTCTTTTAATGTCTGTTCATTACGTCGTTGTCATCAAACTGTGCTGTAAGAATGCCGTGAGTTGGCCACAATACGGAGTAGCTTGACCAGTCTTGCGATCGAGTATAGGCGGTCCATTGTTGTTCCGGGCCCGGCCTCGCCACGCTAGACTGCGCAGCAACAGGCCGCAAAGCGACCAGGGTGGGGCGATTTCGGGCGAACCTGGCAGCCTTTTGCTGTCCTGTCGCATTTCCCTTGCCTCTCGAACAACATTGCTACTGTTCTGGTACTTCATCCCACGGCGAACCCTGTCCTCACTTGCCCCTCTCTCCCCTTCCGCCCATATACGTGTCGTCGTGACTGCTGTCCGACGCCGAGGCCGACTCTTTTATCTTTTCTTCTCTTCTCTCTGGTCAGAGCCACAGCACAACAATGGGTGTGCCGAAATTCTTCAGATGGCTCTCGGAGCGGTATCCAGCCATCTCGCAGCTGATTGCAGAGAACCGGATCCCGGAGTTTGACTGCTTGTATCTCGACATGAACGGGATCATTCACAACTGCACACACAGCGACTCGGACGACGCCTTCACTCGCTTAGGCGAGGAGGAAATGTTCATACGTATATTCAACTATATAGAACACCTGTTTGGCAAGATCAAACCGAAACAGCTCTTTTTCATGGCGATCGATGGTGTGGCGCCGCGGGCCAAGATGAACCAGCAGCGGTCGCGGCGTTTCCGCACGGCCCTGGACGCCGAGGTGGCGCGCAAAAAGGCTATTGCCGAGGGGGCGCAGCTGCCGACGGACGATCCGTTTGACAGCAACTGCATCACGCCGGGTACGGAGTTTATGGCGAAGCTGTCGAAGCAGCTACAGTACTTTGTCAACAAAAAGGTCAGCGAGGACAAGGAGTGGCAGCAGTGTACGGTGGTACTGTCGGGCCACGACGTGCCGGGCGAGGGCGAGCACAAGATCATGGAGTACATCCGGAACGCGAAAGCGCAAAAGGACTACAGTGCGAACATGCGGCACTGCCTCTACGGGCTGGACGCCGACCTGATCATGCTGGGCCTGCTGAGCCACGACCCGCACTTCTGCCTGCTGCGCGAGGAGGTGACATTTGGGCGGCAGACCAAGACCAAGTCCAAGGAACTGGAGCACCAGAATTTTTACCTGTTGCACCTCTGCATCGTGCGCGAGTACCTGGAGCTGGAATTCCAGGAGCTCAAGACGGACAAGACCATGCCGTTCGCGTTCAACATGGAGCGGATCATTGACGACTTCATCCTCATGGCCTTTTTCGTCGGCAACGACTTTTTGCCCAATCTGCCACGGTTGCACATCAACGAGGGGGCGCTGGCAACCATGTTTTCGATCTACAAGCGGGTGCTACCCAAGTGTGAGGGCTACATCAACGAAGGCGGTGCGGTCAACCTGAAACGGCTGGGCCTGCTGCTGGAGGAGTTCTCGAAGGAGGAGTTCCGGTTCTTCGAGCACGAGATCGAGGGCGAAAAGTGGTTCCAGGCGAAGAAGATGAGCCACATACCGGAGGGCGAAGGCCTCACGATCAAGGTGGAGAAGAAGTACGGCAAGGGCAGCCGGAGCAGGAATGCGGCTGGCAAGGCTATCGGTAACGGAGTCAATGGCGGCAGCAGCAACAACAGCAGCAACAGCAATGGCGGTAACCAGTCGCAAAAAAACAAGCTGGTGCTGACGACATCTCAGAAAGAGCTCTGGAAGTCCAAGATGCGCAAGTTCGTGAGCAAGCCGACGAGCGAGCCGCTCGACCTGGGAACGGAGCTGAAGGCAGAAGACCGCAAGTTTGTGCAGGACGTGGCGGACAGTCTGAAAATTGACTGGAACACAAACGAGGACGAGGAGGGCAACCGCCATCTGGTGCTGGCGTTCCCGGCCGAACGGCTGGGCGGAGGCGACAAGGGGAACGGGGAGGACGAAGAGGACGAAGAGGACGAAGAAGGGCAGCTGGCGCTATTTCGGGTGATGAAGAAGTACGACACGGCAGAGGTGGCGGACGTGACGGCAGCGGAGAGTCAGGCGGCATTGGACCAGCTGTACATGCTCAAGTTCCAGCAGTGGAAAGACGGGTACTACAGGGAAAAGTTCGCCTGGACGGACGGACAGCTGAGCGAGGAGGTGCGCAAGCTGTGTGAGAACTACGTGCAGGGCCTGCAGTGGGTGCTGTACTACTACTACCGGGGTATCGCATCATGGCCGTGGTTCTACCACTACCACTACTCGCCGCTGATCTCGGACGTGATCAAGGGGCTGGGGGCGGACCTGAACTTCAAGCTGGGCCAGCCGTTTAAGCCGTTTGAGCAGCTGATGGGGGTGCTGCCAGACCGGAGCAAGAAGATTGTGCCGACGGTGTACTGGGGCCTGATGACGGAGGAGGACTCGCCGATTGTGGACTTTTACCCACGCGACTTTGAGCTGGACATGAACGGAAAGAAGATGGAGTGGGAGGCGGTGGTGAAGATCCCGTTCATCGACGAGCGGCGGCTGCTGACGGCGATGAAGCCGAAGAACGCGCTGCTGTCGGCGGATGAGCAGAGCCGCAACGAGTTTGGGGCGCCGATCGAGTTCACGTTCCATCCGGGGACAGACTTTATGTACCCGTCGTCGCTGACGGGGATCTTCCCGGACATCCCGCACTGTCGGTGCGTAATGAACATGTTTGAGCTGCCGGCGACGGAGGGGCTGGAGTTTCTGCACGACCTGACGGGCGGGGCGCTGCTGAACGCGTCAGCGCTGGCGGGATTTCCGAGCCTGGCGACGCTGCCGTACCGGGCGATGCTGACGTACCACGGGGTGAACGTGTTCCAGCAGGAGAGCCGGAACGCGAGCATGGTGGTGACGCTGTCGGAGTCGGCGAGACAGACAAAGGTGGAGGCAGCACGGCAGAAGCTGGGACAACGCTGCCATGTCGGGTACCCGTTCCTGCAGGAAGCCAAGGTGGTGCGGGTGTCGGACGAGCTGTTCGACTATACGCTGGACGAGCAGGGTGGAGTGGAGCAGCACCACCACGGCGGCAAGGAGATGGAGCGGTGGCAATCCAAGGCACGCAGCATCGAGGAGAACTACAGCCGGCGGCTGGGGATCGTAATCGGGACGGTGGAGTCGCTGGTGCACGTGCACATGCTCAAGGGCCTGGTCAAGACAGACGTAGGGGCGACGATCAAGGAGTACGGCGAGGTGGCGGTGATGGAGACAGACTTTGCGGCGCAGACGGTGGTGGACTCGGTGGTGAATGAGGACGCGCGATTCATTGAGCGGGAGGCGGTGGCGATCGAGGATGAGTTCCCGGTGGGCTCGCATGCGTTCTTCGTGGGCGACTTGGCGTACGGACGGCCATTGGAGATCGCCGAGCACCACGGCAACAAGATGGACGTATGTGTGTCGATGCTGAAGCAGCGAGAGCCCGAGTTTGCGCACCAGGTGGTGCTTCAGGCCGAGCGGGAGAACCGGTACCAGCCGTCGTTTGCGGTGGCCAAGTCGCTGGACCTGCACCCGCTGTCGCTCAGCAAGATCACGTCATCGTTCTACGTCTTCTCGGTGGGCGGGCTGAAGGTGAACCTGGGGCTGAACCTCAAGTTCGAGGGCAAGAAGCAAAAGGTGCTGGGGATGTCACGGAAGTCGGCGACAGGATGGGAGTTCAGCGCGGCGGCAATCGGGATGATTGCCAGGTACATGATGGCGTTTCCGGACTTTTTTGCTGGGCTGAAGCACCTGCCACACAACCGAGACATCAAGGACACGGACATCTGGTCGAGCCAAGAGGTAGCATCGCAGCGGGTCAAGGAGATCGGAGCATGGCTGAAGAAGCAGGAGACGGGGCAGCTGGAACGGGTGCCGTTGGACGCGGAGCAGCTGGACTCGGACGTGGTCGGACGGCTGGCACGAGAGGCAGACGAGGCACAGCTGGCGTCAGCGGCGATGGAGCCAAAGCTGATGCGCAATGTGCCGCGCAACGCGGTGCTGAAGCCGGCAGACGCAGAGCAGCGCCTCGGCAACCAGCGATTTACGCTAGGAGACCGGGTGGTCTACGTGCAGGACTCGGGCAAGGTGCCGATTGCGCTACGCGGCACCGTTGTCGGCATCGGGCGCACGACCACGACGAAGCTGCTGGACGTCGTCTTTGACACGACCTTTATGAGCGGCACGACACTGGGCGACCGGTGTCCGGCGTTTCGCGGCCAGACCGTGCCAGCGGCCTCGGTGCTCAACCTGACGGAGCGACAGGTGTTTCGACGGGCGACAGCAGCGGCCGCTGCGATTCCGTTGCAGGTGGGCCGAGGTGGCCATAGACACGGCCGTGGAGGTGGCGTGCGGCAGCTGCACGACGCGCCAGCACCACCACCACTGCAAAGCTCGTGGCGAGGAGCAGCAGCAGGCGGTCCCAGAGGTGGTGGCAGTAGCGGACAGCCGGGACCGAGACCGGGATCGCAGCTGCAGCACAGCAGTTTGGTGTACCGACTTCAACGCGGTGGTGGTGGTGGTGCTCGTGGAAATGCACAGGCGCAGCCAAAACAGCAGGCGCAATCGTTCAATGCTGTTCCGCCACCAGCCAACCTGGACAGTCAACGAGGAGGACGAGGGCGTGGTGGACGTGGTCGTGGTCGTGGTCGTGGACGGGGTGGAGGTGGGGGTGGAAGTGCAGCTGGAACTGGAACTGGAACTGGAAGTGGAACTGCAGCAGCTAAAACTATTGCAGCTGGCACTACAGTCGGAACTGCTGGAGCCGCTGGAGCTGGAGCTGCAACAGCTGCACCCACCACTGCAAAAGTCGGCATGACGGCTGCTTGAGGATCTATGCTATGAAGAAGACAAGAATAGGCCGTCCTGCTCTGCACCCGGCATTGTCAGATATACATACGAAGTGGTTGTGGTAAATAGCCTGTGAACTCCATACGTCGTACTGTTAATATGTGCTCACGTAATGGCACGTGCAATCGTGCGTGTAATCATTCTGCCGTCCTTCTCCGCCAACTTAAACGGCGCGCTTTCTCTCGCGTCGTGAAAACAGGTCCTGCATTTTGTATGTCATCGGACTGACCACACACGACTCCGGCCTGTGCAGCATCTCCCCAACTGCCAACCGACCCAGCCGCAGCTGCATTTCTCTCACGATGGGGCCACCCCAGGTTGTCGACGACGTGGACGGTAAGCCGAGACGGGAGCGACAGACGAAGACAACTGTGGCTGACAGGACGGCAGTGGACATGGAGCACGACGAGGACACGGAACAGGAGCAGCGGCTGATCAACGAGGGTGAGTGTGACGCGATGGTAGCTGTCGTCTGAGCACGAGCTGAATTGGAACAGAATACAAGACGTGGAAGAAGAACAGTCCGTTTCTCTACGACATGATCCTGAGGTGGGTAGTTTGTCTAGCTGTCTGTTTTCTGGTCTGTCTAACAAAGCAGCAACGCGCTCCCGTGGCCGACACTCACGACGCAGTGGTTTCCCGACGTCAAGGAGCTGCCCGACAAGAAGTGCCGGGTGTACCGGCTGCTGTTGGGCACGCACACGTCCGAGGGCCAGCCGAACTACGTGCAGATTGCCGAGGTGTCGATCCCAATGGCAGGCGAGCCGAGCGCACACGACTACGACGACGAGCGCGGTGATGTGGGCGGCTACACGGGCAAGGCGGGTGCAGCCGGCAACGGAAACACGGCGACGCCGGCCATCAGCTTCAGCATCGTGCAGAAGATCGACCACCCGCAGGAGGTCAACAAGGCGCGCTACCAGCCGCAGAACCCGGACATCATCGCGACCTTTGCCGTCGATGGCCGCGTCCTCATCTTTGACCGCACCAAGCACAGCCTGACGCCGGCTGGCGTCGTGAGCCCGCAGTTTGAGCTGGCCGGCCACCGCCAGGAGGGCTTCGGCCTCGCCTGGAACCCCCACGAGCCCGGCTGTCTGGCCTCGGGCAGCGAGGACGCCACCGTCTGTCTCTGGGACCTCCATGCGGCCGCTGCTGCTGCTGCTTCTGCTGGCGGCAGCCGCGTCGTCAAGCAGCCGGCTCGTCGTCTTACCCACCACAGCCAGATCGTCAACGACGTCCAGTATCATCCTGTCTCGCGCAGCTTCCTCGGCAGCGTCTCCGACGACCTCACGCTCCAGATCGTCGATGTTCGCCAGCCGGCCAATGACCGTGCCGCTCTCGTCGCCCGTGACGGCCACAGCGATGCCGTCAATGCCCTCGCCTTCAACCCGGCCAGCGAGTACATCGTTGCGACCGCGTCGGCCGACAAGACCATCGGCCTCTGGGACCTCCGCAACGTCCGCGAAAAGGTCCACACCCTCGAGGGCCACAGCGACGCCGTCACCTCCCTGGCCTGGCATCCTCACGAACCGGCCATCCTCGGCAGCGGCAGCTATGACCGCCGCATCATCTTCTGGGACCTCAGCCGCGTTGGCGAGGAGCAGCTGCCCGACGACCAGGAGGACGGACCTCCGGAACTGTACGTTTGTGGTAGCGTTGTGCTGTACTATTTTTTTCGTTTTTTCGTTTTTTGCCGTCTCCGTCACTAATTCCTATCACAGCCTCTTCATGCATGGCGGCCACACAAACCATCTGGCCGACTTCAGCTGGAACCCGAACCCCGCCGACTCCTGGCTCGTGTGCAGCGCCGCCGAGGACAACCTGCTGCAGATCTGGAAGGTGGCCGATTCCATCGTCGGCCGCGACGACGCCGACCTGCCCGTGGACGAGATGGACCGGTAGTGACAGAGCGACCTGTTTGAGCTTGCCTTTTCCACTTCTGTTTCCTGTTACTTCTTTCTTTCCTGCCTTCATTCTGTAAGTCTACGGCGTCGTCTCGGTCTGCCTCGCTCATCTCCAGCAAGGCCCGGGGAGGAGCAGGCGTTAAAAGGAATGTATCTCTTATTATGGACATGCGGATAATAGAAAGAGAGCCTGAAGAGAGAGTGAACCGGAGGACGCTTGACAGTCCCCAAGGTCCCGTGACAGGCAGTTGCAATCGGTGCGTCACTGCCGTCCCAGGTCGTTTCTGCGGCCTGACGCGTCTGTCAGTCTTGACGCGTTAGCCGGTTGCTATTGTCCTATTGAGGCCGGTCCAGTCTATTGACCAAACGGCCCTTCTTCCAGGCCCAAAAACAGGCCGTCTCACCCAACAGACAAAAGTGGAAGGTACTCGAGAATTCAATACAAGTCCAGGTCATCCGGCCTTTTTGTCTCCCTTTTCTTCTTTCTTCCTATCGTCTTTTCTCATCTTCTACTCTCATCTTCTACTCTCATCAGCTTCACTCACTAGCCATGATGCTGCCTGCCGATACCTCCGGCCTCAAGCGGTCACGGCCGTCGTATCTCGACGATGCTGTTGACGCGCTCCAACATCTCCCGCCACCCGACATCGATGCCAATCCGGACTCGCTCTCCTCGCTCTACGACCGCGCCGTCCGCCTCGCCGAGGCCACTCAGCAGCAGGCGTCTATCCCGGCCCTTGACGCTGCCCTCGCCGCTCGCAGTGCCCGTTCCGCCAGCGTCGTCGATGCTGTCGGCATCGCCATCGATGCTGCCTCTGTTGCCGTTCTCGTTCAGAGTATCACAGGTGGCAGCAGTACTGGTCATGGTCACGTTGGCCGACATCGCCAGCCGCCCCTGACGGCCTGTCCGCCAGGCACCTTCTGGCTGTGGACAAAATACTTCAAGCAGGTCACTGTGGCTGGCGTCGTTCCATCCGAAAGATCCAACAAGACTAGCCCGTTTGCCCACACCGTGAAGAGGCAGAAGATGCTTCCTTTCAGCCCTTGCTTGGCAACGTCATCCACCACCGCCTCATCGACCACCCTCTTCGATCTGCTCAGCTCCGTGGTCTCGTGTCCCGACCTCGTCTTTCACGTGTGCTCCTATCTGCAACCGGCCGACGTCTTCATGCTCTACAGCGTCAGTCGGGTCTTCAAGGCTACCGTCGACGCTGACTTGTCGTCCAACAATGCCCGTCTGGGCCGTCTCTTTGCGCCCGAGTCGACCGCCGTCTTCCCGTGGAATCTGTACCACGGCAAGGGAGAGCCCTCCCTCCGCCACCTCTCCATGCTGCTCAGCCGGGAACGCAAGGTCCGCGACATCATCGCCTGCCTCGCCCGTTCTGGCCAGCGCCTGCCGCAGCCTGGCGCCTCTGTCGCCCTCAAGAAGGTATGGCTGCTCATGGACGTGGCCACGAACCGCGGCCGTCACGCCCTGGTCCGGCGCCTGTTCACCGACAACGACCTGCTGGCCGTCCAGATCTTCTGCACGAAGCTGGCCATGCACCTGCACGAGCCGCTGTATGCCGTGCCGGGACGGGCTCTGGGTGGCGGTGGTGGCGGCGGCATCACCACGGCCGCGCCCTTCTCGCGCTCCCTCGCTGAGGTCCTACTGGGCCAACGTGGCGGTCTCCATTCGTTGTGGCTGATGCTGCGCGGAAAGGCCTTTGGCACGCCACGCGAGGCCCTTGAGCTCAAGGTCCGATACGACTACCTTCCGCCCGTCCTGCCCGAGCTGATGGTCGTCGAGGCTTTCGACGAGCACGACGACAGCTTGGTCGACAGCAGCGACGCCATCGCCGCAGAGTACAGTGCCTCCCACGGCCTGACCCTTGTCAATATCGGCGACAACCGTACCGACTTCCCTCACGCAGACATTTCGCCCTTTGCCGCCCTCATGGCTACCATCCATTCCGTCCCCCTCTGGGAGATGGGCGTTGGACACCTCGAGGGCTGGGGCCTGGGCACACAGCACCTGCTGCGGCCCGATGAGCTTATCCCGCTCGAAGCAGCGCGGCGTGGCCTCGACCTGCGCTCCCATCTGCCTTTCCTGACCATCTGGGGCAGCCGTGACTTTGAGACTGGCACAAACCTGGCACCGACGCTCGATGAGATCTACATGTCGGACGAGGATCAAGGAACCCCCGCCGTTGAGGACAAGGAATACACGGAAAAGCCGGTCAAGACCAAGGAAGCGGACGATGTGCTGGTGGTGACAGTGGACCGTTGCCATCATGATCTCAGAAGCGCGCAGGAACGCTTGCGTCGTCTTGGCGGTAATGTTCCCTGCATCAAGGGCGAGTGGCAGCCATGGCAGGTGCTCAAGGCGCGCTGGGGTGAGCTCTCGTCCCGCCAGAAGCTGGACATCTGGTGGGTGTGTCAGCAGGAGCGACTCAAATCACAGGCATGGCAGCACGATGCAGTACAGGGCAGAAATGAGGACGACGAAGGCGACGAGGCTCCACGGCCGGAAGACGCGGCTTCTGTCGCTTCTGACATCAACGCAGTGGGGGTCGCTGACAGCGACAGCGAGGAGGACAAGGAAGAGACTGCGATTGCAGTGCCCGACGACAACGGCGACAACGGCGAGCTTCGAATGAAGTATATGGACGACAGTGAGAGTGAAGTCGAGAGCGACAGCGACAACGAAAGCGACATGTTTGTCCTGGACAACCAAGACCATGAACTCGACAGCCCTGACGAGTCTGGAGGCATCCACTTCCGCCGTCGTCGTCGCCACGGCCGTCGTCGTCGAGCCTATCCGCCAAGTGGTGCCCAGGGCTCGCTGCGTGTCCCGAGCGGCGCGTCATCCCGGTCCTTTTCTCTGCACCACCGCCGCCTCATGGCTGCCTGTGTCGAGACCGCCCTGCAGCAGCAGGCCGCCGCCGATGCCGAGCTCGTCGCCCAGGCTGACGAGCCGTATGTGGAAGAAGAGCTCGAGTGGTGGGAGCAGGCGCTGGAGACGATGCTAGCTGCAGAGGACAGCGTGAACGCGGAAGATGGGAGCGAGAACGAAGGAGAAGATGAAGGCGAGACCGGGAACGGTGCCATCCAGAACAACGCCGACGAGAGCCCGGCTATGGTGGAACAGGAGCTGTCGACTCAGCCAGCAGTGAACGACGAGGAGGACGACGCCGCCGCCCAGAGCGACAATGCCACCCATCCCGATGTTGTGCAGGTCCGGCACTACGGCGGCGACGAAGACGTGCTCGAGCTGCTGGATGAGCTGGCTGCCGCAGAGGCTGCCGCCGCGATTGCCCCTCCCGCCATCGCCGCAGCCGTGGCCGCCGACGTGGACCGCCTGCGCGAGATCCTGGACGCGCGGATGAAGGCTGAGGTTTTTGCTCTGGATTTTGGTGAGATCTAGAGGGTCAATGTGCGGATGGGAAGGAGACACGGAGGCCGTTTTGTCAGCAGACTGATTGCTCCTGCCTTTTGTAAAGTAGTAGAGGTCTGACCTCATCTGATTTCAGTGCATCTCTCTTGGCTCTATCCTGCTCATCCGCAATCAGAAAGCACATTGACCGCCGCTGTGCAGAACTTGCTGAAGAATATAAGATATATTCAGGTCATGTAAGGGAACAAGAGGACTTGCCATCCTCCTCTCCGCCACCCCTCCCGAGAGACCTAGCAAAGTATATAGAAAAACGACAAAGCACAAGATACGATGAACGATAGTAAAAGATCTGAACCACCCGAGCTCCCACATCCTTGCCAACCCAGTTTCCACCTTCGTGCTTCCCTCCCTCCTTCCCCTTGTGCCAAATTTACATAGCTGCCCAGAACTGTCACGAACTGCCAAATCTGCCAGTGCTGTGGAAAAAGATATGAGCACAACGATAAATATAAATCCTCACGCCTCGCTCCCCCTCCCCAGCCAGCCCGAGTTTTTGCCCATCCCTTTTTGATCCCATTCTTTTTTAAACTTCCCGCCCTGCAAAATCTTCCGTCTTGCTCCATGACACAACGTTGTCGTTGCAAAAGCATGCCGGGGCACAACAACGGGGCACAGGTGGTGTCGCCGACAAACTGGCAAGAAAGCAAATATAAGCAAATGGAAAGCGACAAAGAAGAACCAGGAAAGCATGCAAGCAAACTCACAAGCACAAGAACAAATACAAAAAAAAACATTGGGACGATTGATGTGAAAAAAATAAACAGAGAAACAGAGAAACAGAGACGAAAAAGGGAAAAGGAAAATTGGAAATTGGAAAAAGAGAAAAAAGGGAAAAAAAGTCTCCGACACCACCCATCGCAGATCGCTGCCCTTCCTTTTTATGCCTTCCTGTAAAATCACCCACGCTCGATTATACCGTCCGCCAGTCCTTTGCCCAAGCCAGCCGAAAGTAAACCACACACCCTTGGGTGAAAAAGGGGCCGCAAGGTCGTCCCAGAACAGATTGCCAAGGTTCAACATTCAAATGCTCTATGTTCCAGAAAAAGAAAAAGAGGAAATCAAACAAAGGTAGAAAATGCGAAGTCATCAGAACTAGATATTGGGGAGGTAGAATCGGCTGCCAGTCTTCCGTGTCCGAGAGAGAGGGCAAGAAAACTAGATTTCATAGTGCAAGGTTGTCGAGGAACCCCCTTGTGATTGCGAGCCGACCATCAGCGCGACAGTGATCCCACATCCGGCCTAAGCGGGCGACTTGCTGGGCGGTGCCCCTGACCCGTTCTGACGAGCCTCGCCGGCTGTGCCCACCGAGAGACTGCCGATGCCCGACGAGAGGAAGGCGAACGGATCATTCTCCCCCTGCGAATAAAAGTTGTTGGACGGGCCGGCAGATGCAGGGCCGTTCGTCGCCGACTGGAAAGCCGCCTCGGCAGCCCGGCTGTCAAACGGGCCAGCCGAGTGCGCACCCGACACGGGGCCGAAGTGCGTGTTGAGCGGCGGATACGGCGCTGCGGCGCTGCCTCCCAGACCCGACGGCAGAGCGTACGTGCTCGGAGGACCGCCAAACTGCTGACCGTAGCCGCCAGCCCCGGCAGCCGAGCCAAACGGACCGCCACCGCCGCCAAAGGCCCCCGGACCCGGCGTGCCGCCCATCGAAGCCTGGCCCATGTTGTAGGAGGCTGACGTGTCCATCGAAGAGGCGTAGCCGGAGTCTGCCACGATAGCCGCGCTGGCACGGCTTGCACCACAGCGCAGGCAGCACACGTTCTTGGCGAAGTTGTGGTAGCCACAGACCTCGTTGCCGCACTTCCAGTCGCCCGCCCGGAAAGGTACTACGCCGCTGCCACCCATGCGGCCGCCGCCATGGCCGCCGCCTCCCATGTGGCCGTGGCCGTGACCGTGACCGTGGTTGTGGTGGCCGACGTGCTGCTGAGGAGGCAGCATGGCCGGGGGTCCGTAGCCGTAGCCGTAGCCACCACCACCACCCATGTCTCCAGTCGGTCCGGCGCTGACAGCGGGGAAGGAACACCGGAAGCAGGCAGTACGGCGCTGGAAGTTTGAGAAGCCACACGAAGGGCATGTCCAGTCACCCGGGCGCGGCCGGTTCTTGCTTGGCGGGAAAGGCGTCAGGATTTCGGCAGCCCGGTCCAACACCCGGCTTGACGACGGAGACACCTCAATGGCCTTCTCGTTCAGGGCACGTCCGTTCATGCACAGGCTCTCGGCCGCCTAGATCACACGAGTCAGATAAAGCTTGCAAATGCACGAAAACCGAGAACGCGGAAACACAGAAAGCAACCCACCTCCTCGTGCGACGAGAACACCGCAAAGCCGGTCCCGGTCGGCTTGTGCTGCTCGGGCGTGCGCAGCGTCCAGAAGGCGATGGGACGGCCGCCAAACTGTGTAAACCAGCTCTCAAGCTCCGACTGCGTGGTGTCGTGTGGGAGGCCAGACATGTGCAGGACCTTGCTGCGCTCCGACAAAAACGCCCGCACGTCGGCTCTAGCATCCATGGGACGGGCGAGCACGTCGGGGTGCTCATGGGCCGGCTGCGACTTGCGGATGAGTCCGCGGAGGACACGGGCAAGCGTGACGGCCTCCTCCATGGCGCGGCGTGGAGACGCCGGCGCCAGCGCCTGCAGGTGGAACGGCAGGTTGTGCTTGATGGGGGGCCTCTCGACTGGACCGCCTCGACCTCCAGGGCGGCACAGATGTTGCTCAGCGACGACGGTCCGAACGGCAACG
Organism: Grosmannia clavigera kw1407; assembly: GCF_000143105.1. Classification (NCBI taxonomy): domain Eukaryota; kingdom Fungi; phylum Ascomycota; class Sordariomycetes; order Ophiostomatales; family Ophiostomataceae; genus Leptographium; species Leptographium clavigerum. The sequence goes on along the minus strand of NW_014040797.1, from coordinate 905,115 downwards.
ACTCTGGGTGGTGTTGCTGCCATCTCTGGTATTCCTGTCGCAGGTCGAATGTCCGCGAGTGCTGCAGGTATGGCGGCAGCACCACGGCCTTGTCGCGGGCCTCCCGGGGCAGCTGGACACGAAGGTCCCAGGCATCGAGGGTGACAAAGACAAAGTCCAGGCTCTGCGAAGTGAGGTGTTCCGACGCAAAGGCATCGAAGCGGTTGATGGCATCACGGAACGTGCCCGCATTACGGACGTGCTCCCAGGTGAGGGTGGTCAGGCTCGCTGCAGGTTTGACAGTTAGAACTGGAGCCACAATGCAGGAGAGAAAATGTGGGTAGCAGCAGCAGGAGCTCCGGCGGAGCTCGGTGCCTGGACAGACAACCCCCCGGACGGGCTTGCGGCCTTTCTTCGCCTTCCCATCCCATTGGACAGCCCACGAGCACAAGCTCCGGGGTATCATCCTTCTTCTTCGGACAGACTGCCGAACAGGACTTACTGCAAAGTGGGGTTATGGGTGTGTTGATCGGCTTGACCAACACGCTCTCTCTGTACAGCTAGAGATCGGAGAAGACAGGTCAGCGGGCTGTCTCGAGCGGTAAACGGGAACGTGGCGGGCTCCTACTTCTTCGAGGTTCTTCGCGTCCAGCAGGATCCAGCCAATTTCGATGACCTCGGCCGAATCCTTCGTCACGTACACACCATGCTCGTCACAGGTTGTAGCCACGTGAATGACGACGTAGCGGTCAATAGATAGCGGCGATTGTTGCGTCGTTGCCATGGCGTCGAATGGACCAGATTGCAGCCGGTACTGTTGTGTCGTTGGGGAAGAGGGTATCAAGGATGCAAGAGCAGTCTAGCAGGCCGCAAGGTCGTGTCAGCAGGTCCGGTCGTGGCTTGGGAACGATGAGAAAACACGTTTGAGCACTAGAGGAAGAAAAGGCAGGAGGAGATAGGTGGCCAGGACGGCAGGACGAGAGTGGATGGACGGGTATAGGGGAGAAGAGGCAAACAAGTGGATATTGTGTAGGAGAGAAAGGAGAGGTGAAGCAGAGATGGAAAAGGGCAAAAGGCAGGACGGGCGGGCACGTACGGGAATCCAAATACGCCAGCTGGGAGCGATAGACGAAGCTCTTGCTGAAGCCAAGCTCTGGCTGGAGGAATTGAACAAGGTCGGGCCGAGAAGGGGCTGCTTGGTCCAAGTTGGCTGGCCAGTCGAGAAGAGAAAAAGGAGTTCTCGTCTTTTCTCCACTTTAAGTCGAATTTGCTGTCCGGTCCTCGAGAGTCGGAACGATAGGAGAAGGAGAGAGAGGACGCGAGGAGAAAAGCTGAGCGAGAAAAGACAACACGGGGAGCCAGAGAGATCCCGGACGGAGAACCAGAGCGGATGCGAGAAGGGGGAGGGCGGAAGGGGAGGAAGGGAAGAGGAGTCGTGGAGAGGCCAGCAGAGTAGCAGCACCAGCAACAGCAGCGAAAGGGTGCGAAAAAATAAATATCAAAAAATAAATTTATTAAAAAATAGGGAGATTGCTGCTTTTGGTGGTTCCTCTTTTTCTGGGGGGGGGGGGGGTTCCTCTTTTGGCGGGCTTTCTTTTGGTGGTGGGGGGGGGGGGGGGGGTTTATAAGTCTGCTCAACTTGGGCTTCCTACTCAACCGTTGCAGCATCTGACGTCTTTACAGGGTACCACGCTGGCCATTCTGGACGTGTTGCCGACGCTCGCAGAGGTTCTCATAAATGGTGCAGCTGGCGGTGCCCCTTGCCTTGGCCACGTTTGCATCTTGTTCAGAGTTTTCCCCTCCAAAAAAAAAAACGGCTATCGTTCTAAGCGATTTACACGACAACCTCTCGTAAGATGCGGTCTAGTGGACGCAACGGCTGACCAACGGAGAGTCGCTGGGTGGCAGAAAGTACCGATACTCAGGTTTATGAATCTATCGAGGAGCGGTCTTCTGGAGGTGGGGTAGGACGGCACTAAAAATCAGTCCCGCAGGCGGAGAGTTCTGGCAATTGGCACGGACCCCCCGCCAAAGGTTAGCGAGAAGGTACCGGTACCTTCCCGGAAAGAAGAAGAAAAAACGACGAGTATAGGTGCGACAGACTTGGCCGCCGCACGCGCTGCAGCAGACTATAGCAAGGCTACGGCAGACTACAGCAGACTACAGCAAGCTGCTCCCAAGATGTCTGCAGTCCCCAAGGTGTAGCACCACCGGCCTGTCACTTTTTTCCTCCTGAAGTGAGATATCTTACATCCTGCCGCTCGTTCTCCATCACATCTCCCCATCTTCTCCCAGACTCGTCACAAAGCTCCGGCAGCCCACCCACACGACCTGGCCGCCCACCCTGTTGCAAAGCTGTTGCTGTCATATCCTCTTTCCTGGTCTTCCCCGCCCGCGCCCGTTATCCCAGAGAATACCACTCCTCTTGCCAAGCCTGTCACGCCGCAGAAGACCATCCATGTGCCGGGAGCAGAGCGTGGGCCCCTCGGTGGTGAGCACGAGAAAGGTGTCAGAAGCTCGGCTGTCCCAATCCGTTGACCTCAAACCCCTGCCGTTGCCGGAACTGGCGCCTCTCGTGCCCACGCTATGATCAACTAGGCCGATCAGGCCGCCCCGAGAGCCCCCTTTTTCCTGGCCTGCTTTCCTCCCAACCGCTTCGGGGATCCTCAGATGTCGTCGCCTCCAGTCAACCGTCATCGTTACGTATGAGCAGACTGCTTCTTCTCAGACCGTCTCACCAAATCTCCTGTCGCTGGCACGGCGTACGGGCAGTCTGCGAAGCAGAATCATTCTCCCAAACGAGCAAGGTCAGCAAAGCGGGACTCTACGGGGCGCGATAAGATTGTCGTTGTTGTGCTCTGTAGAGGTTATTAATGATCATACAAGCCAAGCAGGTCGAGCACACAGCCGTGCCTCGCACCATATGCATACGTAAGCAGGCAATGAATACACAAACGCGTATCAGCGCAGATACACAAGTTCTGGCTGAGTGCCTATACGTCGTATCTACCAGTGGGTGTATGTAGGTGCCTTTGCGGTAGAAGCGGTGAATCGGTAGTATGGTACAGAGAGGATATGACGAGGTGAGCTGTTGTACGGGAGCATTACGATCTGCAGACTGCGCATCACGTGCATGTGAGTACAACAGACGCAGCAGGTGCAGAGACCGCACTTCCTATGCCTGTCCCTTTGCCTGCTTCTGTAACGCGAGTTCGCCAAGTGCACTGCGCAGTGCCGAGGCTCGTCGTCGCACTTGAAGGCTGCAATACCAGAACACGGGCGGGTACGAGTAGCAGGTGGGATTCCAAGCAGCAGACAATAGCTAGCGGATGCTATATGCTCGGTCAGCCTTGTCTCAAGCTAATTAAAAAGCCGAGATGGACCGAGGGCGTGCCGCTCTTACGACGGATATCTTACCTCATCAAAGGGCACGTGCTTTAAAGCACCAGCCACGAACTACGTCATTTAGGCATTTCTGGATGCTGAACAGGGCCTCGTCCAGTAAATCAGAGTAGCCGGTCTTTTAGAATGCTGCATTCGTTGGCAACAGGCCTGTATTCTTTTACGTTCCCGCCTGGCTCCTAAAAATCGGAAGTCCGAAACGCTCTTTCGCCCTGACTCTGTTGCCTGTCCTGCGATCGTCGCCATTTTGTTGCCTAGTGGAATTGACGCTGACGTAGTGTGATAAAATCTGATACTGAATAAATATGCACCCGCCGCCATCCTCAGTTTATCTGTTCAACTCTCTCTCTGCAATCACGACACGGAAACCCGGCCTTATCTACGACTACAATCAACAACTCGTATCCCACATTTCACAATGGGTGCCGTATCTGCTGTGTTTCTTGTTCTCATTACAATCATCTGTGCGTAAACACAATGTCCACCCGTCTTCCACCGGTTGTATTGCCGGCTAACTGGAATTAGTCCCCCCCCTGGGCGCCTTCGCCGTGGCTGGTTGCGGCGCCGATCTCCTAATCAATGTCTGCTTGACAATTCTGGGGTAAGTCGGATGTGAAGCTGGTCTACGAACAGCTCCTCACCATTCATGCTTTGTGTCGCCACCTCCTTTCACGGATAAGCTGACCTAGCCATAGTGTGATTCCCGGCCATCTCCACGCTTTCTATCTGGAATACGTCTACTATGATCGTCGCGAGCAGGCCCGCGAGGGTCATTTCACTGCCGGCCGGGCCCCTGGCATATACAGCGATCGCGTGCAGCAGGGCGGCGGCTACGGCACGATTGTGCACCAGACGTAGTTAACGGGCGAAAGGCAGCTGCAGTTGGCGCTGTCGCCTTGAAAATTCGGTGTGTCGCCTGGATTAGCAACAGGTATGGAGTTTACAGGAATAGGAGAAAGGTCTGCTCGTACGAGTAGGTGCCAGGACACACGGCTATCGTAAGAAGGCTGTCGATTCCAAGACGACGTTGTGTCGTGGAGGCAATAGGCTCGGGGTTCATACAACAAGCTCGCTTATGGAAGTGCCATTATATGCGTGATCTCCTAGCTACGGCATCGTGCTCATCGGGCTTGTAATGACCGATAATAGTGCTCTGTGGATTACGGCTAGCAGACGGCCAATGCGTGTCCAGAATGGTGAGACGATACAGCACCAATCGCGTAGATATGACACAGTTTCGTTGCATGAAGCAGGACTGGTACCGAGAAAAAGAGGTCAAAGAGCAGCAGGTGCCGAATCAAGCTACACATGCAAGTGTGTGTTTGCACAAGCATAGCCGCGCAGATAATCGCTGTCCCATGCGCACTGCCTACGAACACGTAAGTGACGACACTAAGGCGATGCCGGGGTCCGCCAGCACGACCTTGCGCGGACGTGAGAAGGTCTAAGCAGAGACCTGGGCTTTCCTGCCAGAGGAGGCCGTTCGTGCCCCGCCGAAGAAAGCAAGAGCAGTAGCTGCCTTGCTAGAGAAAACAGGGGTCGTAGTGGCCAGTGTGCTGGGAGTGAGAGTGAGCTGGTGCGCGGACAAGTGGATAGGCCTCTCTGTTCTTGCCTGATGGTTGCCCCCTCCTTTCGTCGGAACGACCTTTCAGCGGCAGCCACGACGGTCGTGCAGCACGCATTGTGGCCCGTGCAACTTTTTTCCATGCTAGGGCTTTCTGGACCTCCCGGCAAGAAAGACGAGACGTTTATACAGCCGGCAAGAACAGCTCGGTCGAGGACAGGAAGGGGCGGACGACGAGAGCGCTTGGAAGCAACAAGGAAGGAGCATCTGCAAGCTCTCGGGGCATTTTCCCAATCGGAACTGCAATCCCCCCAAGTTCTTTGTTTTGACTTTGCTCTGCCCATTGCACCTCATCTCCATCCTCGACCGTTGTCGCCCCGCCGCTTTGAGGCTCTTGCAACCGGCTCCCACGTAAGGCCCGCCAATTCATCTGCTTGCTGTCTGCTGTTGCGACTTCGCCAAATAGCGGGAACTAGCTCTCAACCTGGCGGAAGCCCGATCGAAAAAAGGACGAGACAACCACGAAAACGAGAGAGAGACGGGAAGAGGCAAAGAACAGGGGGAAAACGCACCTGCGGGCAATTAACGGCGTCCACGTCGTCTTTCTCTCACCCCCCTCCTCCGTCGCCGTCTTCCTTCCGGTCGTTTCTTTTTCTGGCCAGGGAAAAAAGAAGCGGCCCTTTTGCACCGTTGACACACGTTCCCCACCGCTCATACAACAACACGACTGCCGCTGCCAAGAAGAAACAGGCAACCCACCCGCAGCACGGCGCGTGCGAGGGCAGACGACGGCAGGCGAGCAGGGTTGACCATGTCCTCCTGGGCGAGCTGATGATTGCCTCTCGCACCTCTGTTCTTTGCTGTCGTGCCCTCACGCCTTCCGTCGGCCTCTACCGTCCGGCGGGACCCATTCTGTGCTGTCTAACACCCCCCTTCCAGTTTACCCTGCTACCGAGGCCACCCGTCTGCGACTCCGAGCTGGCCTTGCATTGGTACCACTTGACCGCGCGCTGCTCTCTGCATGATGGACGCCATGCATATAAATAGCAAACCGTGCGCCCTGCTTCCCGGCGACTGCACACGAGAAAGAGAAGGGGAAACGGCAGCTACAAAACGCCCAGACAGCCGACCATCAACTCCGGGCACTGGCCGCGTCTCGGGCTCTGCAGCATCTGCTCTTCCTGCTCAGAATTCCTCAAGCCCTCACCCTTCCTCTCGTGCCCCGTCGTCATCACAGCCCGTTCCTGCAGCCTTCCTACCGCTCCCTTGCCGACCGAAGAGTGCCGACATTCTTGTTGCCAACACCAGTGATAGCAAAGGCGACAACATCGCTTCTGTCGGGCTCCACACATCCTTCCCACCCCTCTTTTCCAGCCCCGGAAACAATACCACGCCAGAGACGTCACTCATCGGCGCCCGAGGCAAGTCGATCCCGCTCGGTGACGGCTCCGTGGCCGACCGCACGTCTGCCCTGCGCGAGCTGAACAGCAATTACCCCTCACCCGTGCTCCGCCACGGCTACGTCAAGTCTGCCGGTGCCAAGAACACCACCTACTCGCAGCCTGTCATTGTCCGCACCTATAGCGGCCCGTCGCCGTCGCCGTCCTCTTCCACCCACTACCGGCGCCCGTCGAGCGGCAACCGACTCGTCGGCCAGACTGCTGGCTCGGGTCTCGTTTCTCTCATACCGGCTCCCACCTCGGCAAGGGTGGGGATCTCTGCCGTGCAGAGCAGCAAACATGCGCACGGTCTAGGGGAAGGTTCAAATGAAAGCCCTTGTTTAGCATGGCGCGTTCCAAGGTCAAGAAGAGCTTGCTTCCATGGCAGTGGGTTACTGGTGGAGGTGAAGGCCTCCAAGACGACGAGGTAAAGCTTCCGCCGGTTGAGGCTTTTACCTACAAAGGCTTCCTGGCCGATCTGCAGGCCAAGACCAGCATTCGTGCTGATCTCGACCGCATCGCTGAGATATGCGCCAAGTCCAAGTACAGCCTCAGCGATCAGTACGATGCGCATGTTGCGCCTCATGGATCAGGTGCTGCTTTCATCAGCGGTGGGAGCCAACAGCCGCCCGGACGCCCGAAAGGACGGAAGAAAAGCAGCTCCAGTCCTGGCGGCCCGACTCTGCAGGCGGTACCATCTGATGATGACGAGAACAGTGCCCGGGGCTATCGGAGGCGACGGGGTGGCGTCGGAGGTGGCCGCAGGCGGAGCGCTGCATACGGGACGCTAGAGACCATCATGTCGTCCAGCCGGTCGTCTGAGGAGGACAAGTCAAAAAAGAAATCAGCCTCGGAGATCGCAGAGGAGGTTCGTGGACGTGCGGCACAGAAAGCCGAAAACACGGCAATTGCAATTACAGTTGAAAAGCCAAAGTCCAAGTCCCCCAGCAGCAGCAAGGAAAGAATAAAGTTGCGGCTACCAACAAAGACAGCATCAAAGGAAGACTTGATAGGCGACAAAGCGACCGGGCCACCTCTCCCGTCCTCGAGGCGTCATGGAAAACAAGTTCAGTGTCGGCCGAAGTCCACTTCGTTTGCTCATGCCATGATTGGCAGCAATCGACAGCATTCCAGCCGGTCTGACAAGCCGAAGAAGGGGGCGACGTTTGTCGAATCACCCTTTCCCGCTACCTCTCCTACCGTGGCCTTGCTTAGCGATCCTGCGGTTGCCCAGACGTCGAAGAATTTTCTTGAGATCCATCTGACTCCGAACGCGGCGTCTTCACACGATCGTACCACTGAGGGTAGCGTTCAAACCCAGCAGGCTGCCAGCTCTTCTACGCGCACCGATAGAACAGACAGTGCCGTGACTGAGCACCCCTTGAGTGATGCAGACTCTGCTGGCTTTCTCTCCGGCTTGAGCAGCTGGATACCGTGGGTAGCTGTCGATGAGACCCAAAACGGGCAGCCAGCCAACCACAGCCATCAAGTTGCAGTCCGTCCAGGCCCAAGCCATGCCGAAGGAAGCCTTCGAGAACTACTTAAATCGGTTGACGGGAAGAAGCCTAATAAAGGAAAGGAAGTTGAGCGTCAACGCGAACGACGGCAAGACGAAGCAGGACTCTCATCTTTTAACGATTTACGACTTTAATGACACTATTACGATACGATGCCTACTGTGCCAAGACGTTTATGATAGCTTTCACAAAAGCAAGGGACCAAAGCTGGAAAACAGGGAAGGAAATGGCCTATATATACCGCATGGCATACACAATTTATAAACGGGACTGTGCTGTAACTGATCTACTACTTGGACTATACATAAGACGGGTTTGGAGAGAGAGAGGCTACCCTAAAAAATGGACATGACCCAAAGATGTCTTCAATAGACAATATTCCAAAACTGCCAAAATATCAGAGGATGACCCCAGCATGTAAGCGCAATCGGGGAAGCTCAAGCTGGATGGCGCAGCTGTTCGTACAATTAGATTAACTGTCCCGTTTCTCTCTCTTATTTTTTTTTAATACACTGGCCAAGATGCGCCGGCAATTCATACAACGTGGCACTTCTGCCTTCCAGCCTTTCTCACAGTGGCGTACCGATAGACAGAGTCGAATCTCCTGTTCCTGCAGCAACCTCCGATTGTGATACTAGTGGTGGAGGTGGTGGTGGTAATGGTGGCAGCAGCTCATCTCCGATTTTGCGCACTGTCTCTGGTGCTGCTGCGTCGATGCTCTCTGCCGCTGTTTCAGATGCAGGAACGGCCGCAACAGCAGCAGATTTATCCGGGCGCAATGGCTCGTCTGCTGACTGCGGCAGAGGCTCTGCAGGCTTTTTCTCGTCCCCGTTTGCATCGCTCTCTGGGCGGATTTTGTGGCCCAAGTCTTCCCTCCCGTCATCTCTCTCGACGTGTTGTCGCTTCGTTTCCCGCTGTCCTTCTCCGGTCTCGCTTGATGTCATGGCCCCGGGCGGCCTTTTCTTGTCTTGACCGCTCTCAGCACACGCTGCAGATGGCACCACCACGGCAGTGCCTGCTGCTGCTGCTGCTGCTGCTCGCTTTGCTTCCTTGTCTCTGCGTTCGTTTTCGCGGCGCAGCGCCTTGGACTCGAATTCGTGCCAATCGCCATCGATAGTTGCGAGCCTATTGTGTTAGCGAGAGAGGAACATATATGAAAAGTCGGGAAAACTTACTCGACAGCTTGCCGTGGACGTGGCTCTTCAACGGCAAAGTACGGATGCGAAAGCACCTCGGCAGCCGTGGGCCGCTTCTTCGGGTCGTAGCGGAACATGGCTTCCAGCAGGTCAAATGCCGCCGGCGTCACGCGCTCCCGGTACTTGTCAGCAAATACGTTGGGCCGCCGGTAGCTAGGCCGCATCAGCTCGAACCAGGGCATGTCCACCAGGCCAGGCCATTCGGACTTGCTCGGTGTGCCCAGCACTGCGTAGACCTTGTCGAGCTGGCTGAGCTCGCTGCCGTCGCCGGGGAAGATGGCGCGCTTCGTAAAGATCTCGACCATGACACAGGCAGCGCTCCATATGTCGACAGCCGGGCCGTATTGCGTCTCACCCAGCAACAGCTCAGGCGACCGATACCAGATGGTGATCACGCGGTTGGTGTAGTCCAGCTGGTGGTGCTTGGCAAAGAAGCGGGCCAGGCCAAAGTCGGCCAGCTTGAGGACACCGTCGCTGCTGACGAGGATGTTGGCTGCCTTGATGTCGCGGTGCAGCACGCCGCGGCGGTGCAGGTAGTCCAGTCCCTGGAAGAGCTGCAGGGACAAGTGTTTCCGCTGGGCGTCGTCCAGCCTGAAGGTCGGGTGGTTCAGGAGGCCCGTCAAGTCATGAGATGCGTACTCAAACACCATGAAGCAGTCGTTCTTCTCCACCATGACCTCCTGCAGAACGACGACGTTGGTGTGCTTCAAGCTCTGCAGCAGCTTGATCTCACGAATAGCCGTGACCGGGAGGCCCTCGCGTTCGCCTTCCATGCGGATCCTCTTCAGCGCCACAAGCTTCTTGGTGTAGACATGCACAGCCTTGAACACCTTGCCGTACGTTCCTGACCCGACCACCGACCCGTTTCCTGGCTTCCGATAGTAGACCGAGTCCGACTCGGCGAGCTCAACTGGGAGCGTCGGCCGCGCCTTGGGCCGACTCAGAATCTTTTTCACTTTGTGGAAGCGAGGGGCATTGATGCTGCCGCCGCCGCCTCGTGACTGGTGTTGCTGTTGCTGGTGATGTTCCGACCTGGCACGCGACGAGGCTGGCTCCGTCGGAACGCCGTGAGGAAGATCTCTCCGGTTTCTATTATCATTATGTAAGGGTGGAGGTTGGTGGTTCTGGTGCTTTGGCGATGCCTGGTTTTGTTGGTGATGGTGCTGTTGTTGTTGCTCCCGCTGTTGATGGTGTTGTTGCTGTTGCTGTTGCTGTTGCTGCTGCTGCTGCTGCTGCTGCTGCTGCTGTCGTGGAGGGCCAGAATTGAACTTTTGTGCAATTTCAGCTTTCGGCAGTGCTGCCGCTGGCTTGGCTGCAGTTTTAAAAGCAAAACTAAACTTCGACTGTGGACCAGTTGGTATCTGTCGGTCTGGCGGAGGCATCCCCTCTTCGTTGCTACGACGCGGTACGTCCTCTGATTCCCTTTCAGATGCAACAGCTGCACTGGTCTTCAGTGGCATCTGGTCGCCGCCAGAAGCAGCCTGGTAAGGAGCAAATTGATGTGTTGACGGTGGGTGACGTTGCTCTGCTGCTTCCCGTTCTTGCATAGCCGAGTCTTCGTCAGCATAGGCCATCTGGTGTTGATGTTGGTAGCTACTACTGTGATGCGGACTAGTGCGAGAGTAATCGGCTTCCAGGGCTTGGTTTGAGCTCCACTGGTTGTTGAAGATCCCTCCGCTGCCGTCATTGGTAGCACCGAGTCTGTGCCCTCCCCTGCTTGAGGCAAAGGCATTCCCTCGGAAGCTGCCAGAACTGCCTCGGGATGGCCTGGATGGGGGGAATTGTTGGTAGTTTGCACCCGGACCTGCTGGCGGTCCATAGGATGGCGAATGGCTCTGATGGTGGTAAGAGGAGGATTCTTGGGAGGGGCCGTTGGGAGAATAACCGCCATGTGGGTACTGTGGAGGATATGGCCTGGAGTAAGATTAGTAAAGCGCAGAGACAGAAAATTGCCTGTTTTCTAGGATCATGGTGCAGAATGAGCGGGATCTCTTACCCTTGAGGAGAGTGTTGTTGCTGTTGCTGCTGCTGCGGCTGCAGCTGTCCGGGTCCCCATCCCTGGATGTCACCGTAAGGTGACTGTGGCGGTGGTGAGCCATGGAAGGGCGTGTTCGGTGTAGCATGGCCCGAGGAATGAGGCGGTGGGTGAGAAGACGGTGGGAGAGGAGGCGGTGCTTGGCGAGTAAATCGTCGAGACTGGCCATTTGCAGAGTAAGCACCATGGGACTGCGGCCCATAGCTGCCACTCCGGAAGCTGTCTCCTCCAGCAGACATGTCGCGGTCGATGGAATTGTTGGAGCCGGAGGCAATATCGGAACCTGCAGACGCGCGTGACGTGTTTCGCCTCGATCTGGAGGCCAGGGTGTCGTCTTGGTAGTCCCGAGGCGACAGAGACCGATCAGAGGTAGAGGACAATCGGCGACGCCGGTCGTGTAAAGAACGGCGTCTTGCGGGATCAGTAGGCTCGGGGGTTCGGCCCCTGCGCGGCACAGTATCAGAAGGAGGTGGAGGTGGAGGTGGCGGTGGATGGGGTGAATTGGGTGGATGGGAGGGCCGGCTGCGAGGCCGCCCACGAGGCTCGCCCAACGGATAGAGATTGGGATTGTCGTTCTGGTAGGATGAAGAAACAGGAGCAACAGGCTTAGCACTGGCTGGATCAAGCCAGCGAGGCGAGCCCGACCGGTCGCGTCGCGCGAGGGAAAGGGGGGGGTCAGAGCGGCGAGACGAAGAAGTTGCCGCGCCGGATCGAGACTTGTTTTTGTTTTTGGGACGCCGTTCGCGTCGAGACGGTGACCGGGACGGATAGCGGTGCGAAGAATGCGGCAGTGGGGGCGGTGGTGAGCGAGACCGCCGACGGCTGGAATAATACTGCTGCTGCTGCTGTTGCTGCTGCGAGTTCGAGTTCGAGTTGTGCCTGCCCGGCTGAAAGGGGCTAATACTGTGCCGCCTAGAGCGTTTGGGCTGGGCACCAGCACCGCTGCGGCTGGTGCTGTCACCGGCGCTGGGACCGTCACAAAAAGATGCACTGGGACTCCGTGGCCGCTTCGACGACTTTGATGACGACTGATGGGACGGATGCCGGTGCGAGGGTCCACGTGGCGGCGAGAAGGCGGGCACACCGCGACGGCTGCGCTCACCACTGTCGTCTGGGCCGTGGTTCTGGTCGTGTTGCCAGGCTAGATCGCCAGACTCTCGGCGAGAGTCGCGGTGTCGCCCTCGATCAGCCGGGTCCCGTCCTCGCTCTCCTTCGCCAGCACCCCTCGCTGCACGCGATGACGACGAGCCTGACGGTGCGTGATCCCTACTCCAGTCGCGCGACTCCTCGCGACGACGATGGCTGCTGCTGCTGCTGCCCTTTTGCGAGCTTTGCTGCTGCGGATGCTGCTGCTGATGCTGCTGCGGATGCCTCCTTGCGTGCCAGCCCTGTGATGACGCAGACTCTGGTCGCGTCGGTGATCCCGGCGGGTACGAGCCGGCTTCGTTGCCGTGCAAATGTCCCAGGCTGGATCTCGTTCTCGACGTGTGGCCGCGGTCTCTGCTGTCTTTGTTCTCTCTGTCGGTCTCACGAAGCCGATGAGCAACACCATGAGGCGATGACAATCCGTTCGACGTCATGCCTTGAGCATCTCCAGAGGTTGTGTCGGGGAGCGTGTCGCCAAGGATGCGGTCGTCAGTTAGCATTTCCGCATCTCGATGGCGATGGAAATGCAAAGTACCCATGGCTGCAGGTGGAGGTCCTGATTTGGCCTTTTTTTTTTTAGTGCCGGGCTTTGCTTTGGTAAGATAATAATCATGACCAAAGCGGTAGAGGACAGGCCAGGCCAAAATTGCCCTACTGTCCCACTGTAAGCCCAATTTTTACAGGCCTTATTTGTTCCTGTCCCGCCCACTGTACCGAAGATTTTGCGGGACAGGATTCCCGGCAAATGTTGGCGGTTGGTGTATAGCCCGCTACTTCTTTGCCTCAATTCCAGGCAACGGTCGCAATAAACAGCCACTCCCCGTCTCTTGAATGGGGGTTCCCCCCTATTTTTGATTTTCGCAACTCTCTTCCCTCTCTTCCGTTGCAGACTGATCTCTGAAATGATGGTTGCTCTCAGATGCAAATGGACATGCCTTCTCCTAGCCCGTAAGCACTTTTTTGACGCGTTCTGTCGGAGGAAGACGTCTCAGCATCGCATCTTGCCGTCAGTCCCCTTTCGAGATGTCTGTTGTCCGAGAAAGAGGAAGGCTTGGTAGAAACGGGGAGAAGAGAAACTCTGCCGGGGAATAAAATGGCCCGGTTAAAGTAAGTCGCAGCTGCAGCTGCCGACAAGGCAACTTCCAAAAGCGTTGTCAGCTCTTTCCCAGCCAGAGGAAACCAACAAAGACGTCACTACTGTCCATCTTCCAGAACAGAAGCTCGTTGCCCATGTTGTTACCCCGACGAGACGTATGCCCGAACCCTCTCATGGCATCCTCGTGTCCATGGATATCCTATGACACTTATGTCTACATATGGACACATATTGTGTGCATTTTACGGGGCGGGTGTGGTAGCATGGCCACCTATGAAACCGGTCTCTGCCTTGCTCTTCGGGTCCTCCGTTTGCGTTTTTCCGCTGAGTACCACTTCAGATCTTGGTTGTAGATTGGTCTTAACAGACACGAGGCTCGTGCCAAAACTTTATCCGTTGCCATTCAGCTGGCGACTGTGGGACCACAAGGTTGTACGCAGAGCATACGACATATGTGTATGCTTCCCAATCCGTAGCGGTAATAGCCATGGCACATTTTCTCCCGTTTCCCCCACTTTCTTCGGAATATTCGCAGAGTATATATCTGCGGCCTCATCCTCCAGCCGGGTCTTCATCAGTGACGTGGCGGCGGTCACGCTCACTGGTAAGGTCTGGTACAGCTCGTAGTCATGCCAATTAGGCTATGGCTTTTGTCGCAGGAAGGAACGTGAATGGCGTGTGGTGCAACGCATGACAAGGTCCTCTTCACACCTCGCTGCCGATCAAGCGTCGTGTCTCCTGTCCATTTGGGCGGCAGCCGTGCGAGCCATTTAACGCTGCATCTTGCCCGAAAAACGGTTCATCCTGCAGCATCTTCCTTGCCCCTTTGATCCACTTTCCATATATTGCAGTCGACGGGTAAAAATGCCAGGGTCCGATTGCCCAAATTCACTGCCAGTCGATGCAGTTATAGACGCATATCTGCAGGAAAAGCGGGAGAACAGTCGGCATGGTCAGACCAGAGTTTTCTGTGATATCAGTATCATAATGTGTAGTCAGGTTCAGGAAGGATAAGTATGTCAAAATATGTTGAAGTTGACGGATCGGACACTGTCTATCGTAGGTCGGACAGAAAGAAGGTGTGCATTTGGCGGAAGGCGGTGAGATCAGCAAACTGCCTTGGTAGCATTCACGTGCTCCTCACCAATGTGCATCGGTCACATGGATACAAAGATAAGTCAGCTTCTTATACGTCTGTCTTACTGCGAGCATGTTCCCGGAGCAGTAATAAGAAGTGGTACTGTTTCACTGATTTCGTACCAAGCGCAGTGAGGAACTGGATACTGAAAGTTGCCAAGCTAATCTGTCGCCGGACTGCTTGGTATATAGTCCGAGCTCCATTCGAGTTAACTCAAAATGGGGAATTACGGCTTTAACTTCCGCCGACTGGGCTTGACAGAGAAAGACAGATCTGAGTAATTACCCTACCTGCTTTCTTTGCTTCAAAGAAACAGGTAAGAAAAGCCGTCATGCCCAAGTCCTTGCCTGACTTCGGTGTTATAGCCATTATTTTCCAATATCGCTTTTACCATACTTGCCACGGCATTGTCGTGATTGTAAGCTATTTTGATCTTTATCATTCTTACCCGTAAAACTAGTATTGATTGAACTAACCAGGCGACTAGTGGTTGCATGATTCGACACCGCATGAGTAGTGCTCGTGGCATACGGCTAGAGAGTAGACTAATACCGCCATTTTCTTTGAGCTCTCGGGTGCTCGGAAGAGACGCACGATGACATTATGGCTGGAGAGATACACGACTAGAGGGATGCTCTCCCATTGTTGGCCAAGACCAAAAGCCAGACGCACAAGCGAACATATTGCTTCGACGAAGCAACCACTCTGCGACCCCATGAGTGTTTCAAATATATGTCTCTACGGAGTAGTGCTCGTATTTTGCTAGCCAAGGGGTTGCTAAATGTGAATGAATCAGCATCGAGATCAGCAGCATGCACCGGGTACTACCGCAGCCTGATAGAGTGGTGAGACACCTGGTCATACCAGAGACGTTTTTGTTTCTCCCAAAAACGGCGCCTGGAATTACCGGTACGAGGGATTGGCAGGACTCCTTCCTCTCCGCTCTTGTTCAAAGAGCTTGAACTCTCCCTACGTCTCTTTGTGCCGTCGAGTCTTGGTTTTGTAGTTCCGCCACCATCTCATCCATATCGGGCCAATCCCCGCACCCTAGGTAAATCTTTGCATGAAGTCCTCTCAGATGGGACAAGCTGCTCTTTCGCCTGCATATTGACACAACAGATGGCTATGATGACAGGTCACTGAACCGTTCGCGCTCGCTTTATACGTCGCTTCCTAGATCCATCCTAGTCGACGTTTTTGTTTTTGAACTGTTGTGGCGGAAAGTCCGGGGTTGGCTAGATACCCGGAGGATGTTCTTACATGCCATCGCAGCAGTTGTGCGAGTATGCTGACCGGCCAACAGCTGGGTCGGAGCTGGTAGTATGCGTCTTATTCGTCGTTCGCCGTTATTGGTCGCCATTTTCTCTGTACTCTGCAAAACTTCATCTTGTCGTAAACACAGAGAACGAAAGCCCGGGGCACGATGTCGTAGTAGAATACGAATACAAGCGATTGCTAGGGAGAGCAAGCTGATATGTTGGCCTTGTGACAGACATGCGCAGCCTTCTGTCGCAACTGGTAGAGAACTTGGAGCTAATAGCATCCGATTGCTCCACCCTCTTCGGTCTTTCCGCGCAGCAGCGCCAATTGCCCTAGCAGGGCCTCGGTCCCCCACAATTTCTGATGGAGAGAGATTGGCACTGGTGTCATGCGAATGCCTTCGCTTTCCTGTCTTACCTGCTCGTTCCGCGTATGCCGTCCATCGTCGCCTGTTCCGTCTTCGCGCTTATACATGCACAGCAGAGGACATGCCCTGATTTCCCGCCTCTCTTCTTATTGCTGGTGTCGCCATTTCTTGGCCCACACTTCAGCGTCGCTTTCTTTTTCACGCAAATCATCTGTAAGCATTCCAAGGATTCCCCTCGCTTACCTAATGAGGATAGCTTCCAAGTCCCCTGTCGCCCCGCTAGCCTGAATGCTGTTGTTTTCAGTCTCGCCACCATCTGTATGATATATGTGCTCGTACTCGTAGAAACTCCCTGTTAAAGCTTGGTCGTCACTTGTTGCTTTTTTTTGTTAGCTCCGAGTGCTGTCCCTCCCCTTTCCCTGCCGTGTGTAGGGTTACTTAAAGCCGGCCAAGCTGCGTGGAAAAAAAGACACGATAGGTAAACACCCGGAACTTCTTCCTGCGCACAACTTCCCGAGAACACATCGCAAAACAGCTTCGCCGCAGCCGCCCGTCAGACCTCGCCAGATCTCGGCGAACTACTCTTTGAAGCCCCCATACTCTTGTCACTTTCTCCCATTTCTTCTCTTCGTCCTCATACGATGGCGGATGCGCGCGCGCAGCGGGAGGTGAAGAATCACTTCCTCTTCGAGGTTGCCACGGAAGTGGCGCACCGTGGTACGTCTGTCTCAATCGTGGCATCGTCCTGAATAGCATTTCGTCTCTCCTGTTAAAACTGCACGGGCTGGTTTTCTAAACTGCTTTTTTGTTGCGCGGTTTTAGTGGGAGGCATCTACTCTGTCATCAAGTCCAAAGCTCCGGTGACGACAGCCGAATATGGAGACCGCTACACACTTATCGGGCCTCTCCACCGCGAGTCGGTATGTTGAAACAGTGCTGCTCGGTAGTCTTGCCCTGTGGTTTTTTTGCGGCCATGACTTGGCGAGGCATTGGGCGCATGTACCGGTTATGTTCGTTGGGCTGACTCTAGATTGGGCATTAGGCAGCTGTTGAGGTTGAGGAGCTTGAGCCGACAAACCCCGAGCTTGCTGCCACCATTACGTCCATGAGGGATCGTGGTATTGGCATGCTCTATGGCCGCTGGCTGATCGAGGGGGCTCCGAGAGTTCTGCTCATTGATACCAAGTCTGCCTATGGCTTTCTCGACGAGTGGAAGGCGGATCTCTGGAACGTCGCATCTATTCCCGCTCCCCCAAGCGACGACGAGACGAACGAAGCTATCGTTTTCGGCTACCTTGTTGCTTGGTTTCTCGGAGAGGTGAGCAAATTCTGCAAGACAGTGGGGTTATTTCTGGCTGCATTTCCATGCTGACGGTCGCCACCCCTCAGTTCGTATGCCATGAAAAGAAGAAGGCCGTTATTGCCCATTTCCACGAATGGTTGGCCGGCGTTGCCTTGCCATTGTGCAAGAAGCGTCAAATAGACGTCACGACCATCTTCACCACTCATGCCACGCTCCTGGGTCGTTACCTCTGCGCTGGTTCGGTTGATTTCTACAACAACCTCCAGTACTTCGACGTGGATGCGGAGGCAGGGAAGCGCGGCATTTACCACAGGTACTGCATCGAGCGTGCCGCCGCCCACTCTTCTGATGTGTTCACAACGGTCTCCCATATCACGGCTTATGAGAGCGAGCACCTGCTGAAGCGCAAACCCGATGGCGTGCTACCCAACGGCCTCAACGTGACCAAGTTCTCGGCCATGCATGAGTTCCAGAACCTGCACCAGCATAACAAGGAGAAGATCCACGACTTTGTGCGCGGCCACTTCTACGGTCACTACGATATCGAGCCGGAGAACACGCTCTATTTCTTCACAGCCGGCCGCTATGAGTACCGCAATAAGGGCGTAGACATGTTTATTGAGTCTCTGGCTCGTCTGAACCACCGCCTGAAGGTCTCCGGCAGCAAGATGACTGTTGTCGCTTTCATCATCATGCCAGCCCAGACGCACTCCCTCACGGTCGAGGCGCTCAAGGGACAGGCTGTGGTGAAGTCGCTGCGCGATACCGTCGACATCATTGAGAAGAGCATTGGCCGACGGATCTTTGAACGCTCGCTCAAGTGGCACGAAGGCGATTCCATGCCCGACGAAAAGGAGCTTATCACTAGCCAGGACCGCGTGCTTCTTCGTCGCCGGCTGTTTGCCATGAAGCGTCACGGCCTGCCCCCCATCGTGACGCACAACATGGTCAATGACCAGGAGGATCCGATTCTCAACCAGATCCGGCGGGTGCAGCTGTTCAACCACCCCACCGACCGCGTCAAGATTGTGTTCCACCCCGAGTTCCTGAGCTCGGCAAACCCGGTGCTGCCTATGGACTATGACGACTTTGTGCGTGGCACTCACTTGGGCGTATTTTCTTCCTACTATGAGCCGTGGGGCTACACGCCGGCCGAGTGTACAGTGATGGGTGTTCCTAGCATCACGACCAACCTCTCCGGCTTCGGTTGTTACATGGAGGAGCTGATTGAGAACTCGAGCGACTACGGCATCTACATTGTCGATCGGCGGACAAAGGGCGTCGATGAGTCGATCAACCAGCTAGCGTCTGTCATGTTTGAGTTCTGCCAGAAGAGCAAGCGACAGCGCATTAACCAGCGAAACCGAACGGAGCGGCTGAGCGACCTGCTGGACTGGAAGCGCATGGGGCTGGAGTATGTCAAGGCACGCCAACTGGCGCTGCGCCGCGCGTACCCTGCGTCTTTCACCGGAGAGGATGATGACGACTTCATTCCGGGCGTGGAGCAGAAGATTTCCCGGCCCTTCTCGGTGCCTGGCTCTCCTCGTGACCGCACCGGCATGATGACCCCAGGCGACTTTGCCAGCCTGCAAGAGGGTCGGGAAGGACTGAGCACGGAAGATTACGTTGCGTGGAAGCTACCGTGAGTTGCCCCATACACCTAACAAGCTGAGCGTCTTGACTGACAAACGATACCAGAGAGGAGGAAGATCCGGATGAGTACCCGTTCCCGTTGACGCTGAAGTCGAAGACTGTAGGCGCGAGCAGCCCGCTCGATGGAGTGCAGCTGAACGGTAGATGATTGGCGCGACGGAGTACGAAAAGCAGCGGGGATGATCGGAGGTGGAGTGAGGTCATGGTATCAGCCCGCGAGCGGTGCAGTATTTTTGATTTTGGGGTGGAACGACGGCCTGTTGCTAGAAGGGCGAGCCGCCGTTGAAAAGAAAAAAATATGCGAGGTGCAATGGATGTGAAGACAGCAGTGTTTCTATGTGTGTTCTATGTTCTGTGAGGTTTCGCTGCATTGGGAAATGTTTGTGTAAGAGGCCGAACCAGAGTGTGTACATCAGTGGTGCGTTTCGGTCTGTGCGTTGGTGTTGCAGTCAACCTATTATCTAGTGTGTGCTCCGTGCCGAGATCAAGTACGGAGTACGAGCTCTAGATCGTATACGAGTTGTGTAAGAGGTTTATTTAATTGGAAATCAACTTGACAACGGCATACGTGACGGATGACCGTTTAAGTTCGGGAGCCGGCAGGAAGTCGCAACCATGCCGACCGTTTGTGGTGACAGTCCATTACTATTGACCTGATGAGAGAACGGGCAGCTTGCCGTTGATGACGGAGAAGATGCGCGACCTTGTATCAGATTCGGAGGCAGGATATCCGACTTTGGTTGTTCAGCACCTCCATGCCAGCTACGTGGAATGGCCAAAACCCTCGTTCTCTGACATACTATGAGATAACCTGATTCAGCCTCCTTTTTCACCGAGGTAAGTGACCGGGAAGAAAGCATTCTCCATATAGGATGCACATAACGCCAATTTTTCAAACGGCGAGATACAAATGGTAGCGTCTCCCCCGCAAAACAAGAGCGTCTGTGTTCCTGGCCCGCTTTTTTAGCGTGCCAAAGCGCTATGGCGCCTGCTGACGAGGCCTGGATGAAACACCAAACAGAGGATGGGCTAATAGTGTTTGGCTGGAGTTGGACAAGAGGATGGGGCACATACTCCGTATTATTAGCTCGACGCGCTGCACGGCGCTTGAATCAGCCGTCCCTGTCGGACAATCTGCTCCAATCCTTGAATTTATTGCAATTTTATACTTTGAGCTCCGTACAGAGGACTCTTGTCTCCCCATCAGCAGCACAGCCGCCTCTTCCTACGGAGTATACGACGGGAAACGAGGAGCCCGTGGTGGATCGTCGGCACGTGTTTGCCCCTGCCACTCTTAATCACAGCTGGCAGCCAGGCCATCGCCAGACATCGCTTTTGCTCGCCTCGTCTCAGTTGTGTGTTTCTTTGGCTCCCTTAGGTCGGTCCCCTGGTGGAACCCTCCTTAATATGCTTTCTTCTTCCTTCGTCATGTTCTGCCCGTTAAGCGCTCCTTCTTGTCTACTGCTTACTCCCCCCCTGCCTCCTTTCTCTTCTCCCCCATCGCTCCTTCTGTCTTCCTCATCGCCTCCTCTCCCTGTCTCTTCTTTCCACCTAGCTTACGATGAAGCTTCATCTAAGCAAAATGAAGTTTTTCAGGCGAGACAAACAACGCAAGGCCAATGGCTCTAGCGACCAGCAGTACCTCACCTCGAACAGCCCCACCGTGCCACAGTTCCCCAGCTCCCAGTCCGGCGACGCATCACATCCTAATGGTGGTACCGGCAGCCGTAGCCGTGGCTTTGGAGGTCTCAAAGGCTTTCGTGGCCGCCACGGCAGTGCCAGCGCCAACAGCATCGCGCATCACCGGCACAAATCCTCTTCGTCTCCGGTCCCAATACCGCCACCACCAGGGGCGCCAGCTCGTGCGCTGCTCAAGCTGCCGGATCCCGTGCTTGAGCGCATCTTCTCCCTCGTCTGTCCTCACAGCCAGGACCGGTCCTATGACAAGTGCGAGGATTCAGGTTCTGATAGTGCGTGCATGCTCTGTGACATGCGCGACCTGGCCCACTGTGTTCAGGTGTGCCGGCGATGGCGTGTCGCCGCCGAACGCGTTCTGTATGCTATCCCCCCTGCTCTCCTTGATGCGCCGTCCATACGGCCTTGCGCACTGCCACTAACAGTTGCCTTTCTTTGCTAGCTACACCAGCGTCCGCATCGACGCGGTTCACTACTGCGAACGCGAAGATGACCTTGCGGAACGTCGAAAACGCCGGTCCTTTTTCGACCGCAACGCCGAACCCGATGAAGACACTGCCGACATCCGGCTCAAGCTCCTAAGTCGCACCCTTCGCGAACATCCAGACGGCCGGCTGGGTGCCACAGTCCACTTCCTCAAGATCCCCTACATGCTACGCGAGTCCAAACACGCCGACATTGCCCGCACGGTCTCGTTGCTGCCAAATCTGCGCTACGTCGACCTGCCTGAAGGCCTCTTCATGGACGACCCCACCTACGTGACTCTCAAGCACGAGATTCAGGCCAGGTGTCCCGAGCTTCGCAAGATGACCTACATGGGCGGCTCTGAGCGCAGTCTCGCGGCTCTTGGCTCCGGCACCATCTGGCCCAGCCTTGAGGTGCTGGAGCTGGTGCGAATCGGCATGGACCCGGCTACACTCCGACACGTCCTCAGTGCCCTACCGAACCTACGCGCTCTCAAGGTGACGGAGACGACGGCTGGCCCGCACACTTTCTCCGACGACGTCCTTGCATCATCGGCATCGGAATACTCCGCGGACGCGTCGGACTCGTCCGGCTTCTATCAAGAACAGAACGGATATTCCCCCGAAGTCCCGCCTCTGGAAGAGCTTGTCCTGACGGATACCCTTGGCCTCACAGCTGCTGGCTTGCAAGGGTATCTAAGTCGGCCGGATGCGCGCCAGGCGTTAAAGGTGCTCACTGTCAGCGGCACCGGAATCAAGCCATGGTCTCTGCAGGTGTTGCTCACCCAGATGCCATCGCTGCGCCACCTCACCATTGTCGAAAGGGTGACCGCAACCCTACCCGTGGCTGCGGGCACCA
The DNA here is from genome assembly GCF_000143105.1 of Grosmannia clavigera kw1407. Lineage (NCBI taxonomy): Eukaryota > Fungi > Ascomycota > Sordariomycetes > Ophiostomatales > Ophiostomataceae > Leptographium > Leptographium clavigerum. The sequence continues at coordinate 883,002 of NW_014040797.1, read as the reverse complement.
AGGAGATCCGTCCTCTGGTATCACAGTCACTGCGCACGCTGAATTACGAGATCAGAGCAGCCGACGGCGTCAGCCCGTACGCCGGTATCACCCGCTCCTACTACAACTATCTGTCGGGCTCCATCCTATCGGGTGGGTTGCCGAACCTGCGGGCTGTGTATGTGTGTGACGCACAGTTCCCAGATCTACTGCTGCTTGGGAGCGCCTTGCCTCCACCACCGGGTCTCTTCGGAGCCCCCAGCGCGCAGAACCGACCGTCCTCGGCCGGCTCCATCGGATCTGCGCCGCGCCTCTCGATGATGTCGGGTCGCAGCAGCAACAGCAATCTCGGGCTTCTGTACGCGTCGGCCAACATGCAGAGCCCCCCTCATTCGCCGGGCCTGCGCCAGCCGCCCGTCCTACAGCCGCAGCCACAACGACAGTCTCTCAACCCGTTTTTGGACCCACAATCACCGTTTAAAGCGGCAGCCAGGCCTTCTTCGCCGAACCCCGCGAAGCCATGGGCGACCGGCCAGAACCCACGGTTCAGCAGCAACAATCCGTTCGCGGCGATGATCTCACCGCAGCAGGTGCGGACGCTCGAGGTGTTTACTAAGGGTGATGACGACCTCGACTGGAGCTCGTTTGTGGTCGACGGCGGAGACGCAGGGGGCAGCGGCCTGGGCAATTCAGAGCGACCGACCAGCAGTTACGGACTTGGGGCGGATCTGGGCGCCGGAGCAGGAGCACGCAAGAGCGTTCTTCTGCATACAGGCGCGGGGGACTTTCTGGCAGTGCCGGACGGAGCATTTGCTGGCGGTGGCGTTGGTGGCAACGGAATGCCCGACAATCGACGGGACAGCCACATGGATCGCAACGGACAAGGGGGTGCTGACCTGTGGCCAAGGCCAAGGAGCAGTGCGGGTGACAAGAAGAACGAGAAGCGGGACCTGTGGCGGTGATCACCGTCGTCCGGGCACGCCTTCATCTAAGGCTCGTTCGTTTGCTCGTGATCGCTTATGACAAGGGTGTACGTGACGTCGGGGGCGGAGACAATGAGGGACAGTCGCTGTCTCGAAACATTTGAGCACTCGTAATGCTCCCGCTGCAAGGATTGCAGCAAGCAGGCACTCACGAGCAGTTGCTTTGGGCTTTGCGTTGTCATTTGGCTCTGGGGGAGATTCATGGCCAACGTATGGAGTAGCGATATAGATAGACTTGACCAGGAGTAATGAGACTACAATCTATGTAAGATACGAGTACGAGAGAGGAGCCGTGAGCACGTGACCTGGTCACTAAGATTGGAAGGGGAGAACGCGAGCCAGGGAGAGGGGTACTCGAGGCGAGATGATACAAGTACTTTGGGGTGGGTGACAGCATCGTAGGCGGTGGGGCAGAATCCGACTTTTTCATTGTCATCGACGATGCTGGCCTGGGTGATATCGGGCATACGAGATGCACCCAATGGCCCCGCATGTCTCTTTTGCTCCGCAGTCGAACAAGCGGACAACAAACAGCAGACAACAAGCAGACAAGGCAGGGGAGCTACGAATTTGCCAGCGGTATATACTCCGTACGAGACGAGCAGAAAAAAAGTGGTGGTACCCGCATGTGCAGACATGGGGGCCCTGAAGATGGGGAAAGAGGGCCGGATCGCTAGACCGCCCATCCAAGACAGCCAACAAAAAAACTCGCTTTGTGCGTCGCCGTGCACGGTTAAGCACAGAGTCGTTCATACATAGTACTTGTACTCGTAGTAGCACACGGGTATGTAAGAGGGGTTCCACTCTTCGATTTTCTTTTCCAGCTTTGATCATCTTGGATCAGATTACGGAGTCTGCTCTTGTAAGATACGGAGTACATACGGCCGCATGTCCGTGAGATGGTGTGGAATATTGCGTCTTTTGCGGTGTCAAAGAGTTCTTATGTTCTTAGTCCCGGCGGTGGACAATCCTTACCTGAGAACGCATCGAGTTTCTAAAAAAAGACCAGTTGGCAACTGGAGTCGAGACTTGACAGGCTGGCCGTATCTGACCTGGCTGTCTCTCTCCCTTACCAGCAGCATGGGCTTCTGTGGCAAAAAGGCGGCCAGAAGTCCCGGCCGATCAGTCCCCGGGAAGGTTGCAGCGCCTTTCACCGATTCTTCGTCGCTCGTCATCCTCGTGTCATATTTAACGACGTAGATATGCTCCCGCTAAAAAGGCGTGAAAATTTTCCCTCCGCCTATCGTAGCTCTTTCTTAATACGACGTGGGGAGGAGGGAGAGCCAATCGGGAGGCCGAACAGACCTGTTGGCTTTTTTTCACTTCTTCAAGGCACGGCGGACAGACGACCAGGATACAGGTCATTTTCGCTAGTTGCTGTTATGAAGGCGGTAAAGCTGTTTGGCAGCAGAAACTTACTCCGTAATCTCCAAATCGGGAGCAACGTCAGGGCAAAATTCATATAAAAAAACTGCTCGACTTGCTTTTTTCGGTCATGCGCGTCGTTTCTTAGCTGCATGACCAAGTTCCGACCCTGCATACATAGTAGAGAATGCTGCTGTTTCTCGTGAAGCAGACGATAGATATTGGGTCTGAGAAGGCTCCGTCATCCGTGATTGGTCCCTGCAGGTTCCGACAAAGGGGTTCGGTGGTCGCGATTGTGGTAGTGCGGCCATAGCATCTCCAAGGTGACTGGCTGTTTCAAAAAACAGGATGGACAAAAGGGCACCAGTCGAATCTACCTCTGAGGAATGATCGCACCCCTGATCTAAGACCGACGGCTCCGTGAGGGGAAGGGGGGAAACCGACAGGGAACAGGGGCGAGAGGCTGCTCGAAACAAGAGCCGGTGCAAAAAAAGACGGGTTTCTTTTTCCCTCTCATTTCTGGTAGCTAACATCAGATGACTCCATGGCGCGAGACCTGTTTCAACTGCCCTGTTCTAGTAAAGCGGCCGCATCTAAGCTGGCGGACTGTTCGTCATAATCACGACGAGAGGGAGAAACAAATCGAAAAAGAATGAGGCAGTCGAGTATCTTAATTTCTCCGTATTACTCCGCGCTCCGCCAAAAGTGAGTTGGCATTAGTGCTGTGTGCATCTGCAGATGGGCACCGAGCACGCTGCAGACGATCCAGTCGTTCTGGTTGGTCGGTGAAGGCTGACTGGCGTCGAGGCCCGTCCGTGCCCGATAAGAAGCACAGAGAGTGACGGCGGGTCGACGATCGGAAGGGGGGTTTGGACCAGTGTTTGAGAGCGCGACACGCCCTCTTTGATAGTTCAATTTTCCCTATATTTTCCCCTCTACATCTTTCCTCTTTCGGCTTGGGCTCTTGCTATGTGTTTTTCTGTTCGCGTCGGCACTAATCGCTAGCGACAAGGCAAACAAGGGACGATCGTTCGTTTGCGCCTACAACGTGTTAATGCTGATACGCTCGATGGCGAACAAGGACCGGGGAGGCTGGCGATACTATAGCACATTCCTCCCGTCCGCCTTCCAGGGACGCATGCGTCTAGCTATTGGCGAATCTCCAACCGTGTCTGGGTCTCTCCCTTTCCTTTCGTGAGACAGTACCAGCCATTGGCCAGATTTTGCTGCTTGCTTCCCTACGAGAGGGCGAATACTCCGTAGACATGGCGGGAATGCTGGATGAGTTATAGGCCCAGCCACCAGACCAGTTGTTGGCGAGGCCTTCCAACGCCGACGCCTTTTTCTTAGCTCTCAAGCCCATCAGCTGAGACGAGAAGAAGGTGTAATAAGATAGTCATCTGTTGTAAAGCCATGTGTCCGAAGTTAGACGCAGCTTGGAACAGGATTTGCCGCTCTACCAAAATAGTGGTGGCTGTGACAGCATTCTGTCACACGCCACTCGCGGGCATTTGGCGAGCATTATCTCTGACAGACTGTCTTAGTGGCAGACCGTCTCTCGTTGCCTTTCCCTTCATGCGCCGTCTTTTTAGACCCTGTGTCGTCGAGTCCAGCTTTGTCCTGCTTTGAGGCCATTTTTTTCCCGCTTTGCTTCTGCCGCTCGTGGAAAAAGCCAAAAAAATCAGGTCACGCCTATGCCGGAGAGGGATGCGCCCAGGCTATTATCTCTTTGCCGTCACAGTAGCGAACGACTAGTCGTGCATAGGCGCCGTAAACTCGGCATTGCTTCTTATTCGTATCTTGCCCATGGCAGGCTGCGTAAAGTCAAAGGCATAAGAGCTTCCTTGCGTCGTATGGCGTACCGCATATGAGATGGGCATCTTACCGTGCAGGCGCAACATCGCTGAGCCATCGGGATTGCTCCCGTCTGCAAGGTGTGGTTCAAAGAGGGGCCAGTGACCGCCTTGAGGATGATTTCAGAGCATCTCAATGGAAACAAGGGTCTGAGCCTTGACAGGGGGTGGCTTTAGGACTGTTAGAGGTGTGTGTGGGTGTGGCAGGAAGAGGAAGGAGCGCGGCATGGCGACCAGGATTTGGCCAGTCCCTTTCTTGGGGGGTCGTTGTACAATGTTGGCCCATTCGTGCTTTCCCTCTGTGGGTGTAATCCAGCCAGGTCGTTTTTAAAGACGAGCCTTCCTCCACCGCCTCTCTGACACGGCTGCCTCCTTTTTCTCTCTTCGCTCGTCTGTGTTCTTTCTCTTCTCATGGCCTCATCCTGAACTGCATTTGACCCTCGACCCTGTCTCGTTCTTCATCAACACCAGGACCGGGAGATTACTGTGGATCGGCGTCCCCTTACAACGCCCCCCCTATTTGCCCGTTCATTCTACCTTACCCACTTCCAAAGGAAGTTCGAAGCAACGGCAGAACAACACGAGAGGACAGCCGTTTAATGCCAAACGAGCAACCGAGAAGTCCCTACTCATTACAAGAAGGAGATCACTGCCACACACAAAGAGCCCTACCTTGCAAGCATACGGAGTACGTGCCCTGCTTGACGCGGCCCATATAAACAAAAACACCACCGCGCCCAATTACACCGCCGCCGTTATGTCTCTTTCACAGCCGATGTCTCTTGACGACGACATTGGCGTCTACCTTGCCAGAATGGGTCCCGACACGGTGAAAGCTCCAACCGGCGAGACGACAGTTGTGCACCACCAACCGCAACAACAACAACAACAACAACAGCAGCCAGAGAACAATTCGACTCTGCCTGCAGCATCAAATATGCAGCACGATATGAGCTGCCTCGGCATGGCACCACCGCTCCCTGAGCGCAATGCGCTCCGCCGCTCGCGATTCCTAGACGCCCTCGTCATGCAGGCCGCTGTGCCGTCAGAAACTGCCGAGGCTGCGTCTGTGGCCATGGCTCCGAACACCAGCAGGCCATCACTGCCTACGCCACACGACGTCTATCTCTCATCGGAAGAGGATGCTTCGTCTGCCGGCGATGTCTCCGAGGACGAAGATGTGGACGAGTACAGTGGCACAATGGAGGACGATGGCAGCACCTGCTACGGCTTCCGTGACCAAGGGGACGACGACATTGCCCGGCCGGACCGGCTGTCCTCCCCCGACAGCGTTCCTCGCCACGGCCCTGTTCCAGAGCCGTCTGCTCTCCCCCCTTCCACCGAAGCCACCGATCCTGTCAACGCTGCCACCACTTCCACCACTACCATAGCTACGGCTGTGGTTCAGCCTCGCCGCCTCCAGAACCGCGACACGGCTCGCGTCGTGTCCGTCATCTTTTCCGGCCGGCCCTCTCTGGTCGATCTTGCTCTGCTGCGGGAGGCTCGCCGCCGCAGTTGCATCGACACAACCACGCAGTCCGTGCTGTCGTCGTCTGCCTCGTCTAACTCTGCCACATCCTCTTCTTGCATCAATTCCACCTCGGCCTCCGAGGTCACACGCCCATCGACGGCGAGCGACTCGCTGACGTCCGACCACAACGCTAGCAACTGCGCCCTGTCCTCTTACCGCGACCGCAGATGTGCTATGGAGAACGTTAGGCCCACTGATATCAACCTCGGAGCTACACTCGAAGCCACAAAGCGAGCATCACAGGCTTTCCTTCTGACGGACCCTTTCGCCAACAACCACCACTCCCATTCGCACAAGAACTCTGCAAATGGTGCACAATCCGCACCTCAGAAGCGCTCTTTTTCATCCTCCCCCCCTACTAATACAGATTCGCCATCGGCTTCTCATTCAACGCCACCTTCTCATTCATCATCGTCTACTCCCTCTACGCCTAGCGCCATTCTGCGTGGTGTTACCCGTTCCCTGACCTTGAGTCGCCGCCGCAGTCGGCCAATGCTTCGTGTCGAGTCCTTGACACAACAATCTCTCAAATCGCCAGCCTTGGCTGTAACACCACCATTGCCTTCGGCGTTGTCGGCTTCGGCGCTGGCACCCTCTCCAGTCACATACAATGATATAGTACAATCGGCGCGGCGCAAGTCGACTGCCCCTTTGCTACCGTCTCGGCCTTGTCAGTGCCGGAGGACATGCCGGTTTCGCCTATGCCGCCAATGACGCCGGGAATGGCGAAGCGTGGCAACACTGGTGGCTTTTTGGGCAACCTGGCTGGAAGGCGGCGGAGTATGAAGGTCACTCGATAGGCCTGGAATGTATTATATATGGAGTACGGTTGTTTTTGATTGGGAATTACTGCATTGCTGCCGCACTGGGCCACAGACGGTTGGGATACGGTCCATAATAGGATTTGGACTTGGGATTTATGACCACAATGGTTTAATGATACCCCCCTTGGATGGGATGTAACTAAAGTAACGGCCGATGTGGACGCGCATTATCTTCAGATAATTCGATTTGTGTGCTCTCACTGCCCGCACTGAAACTCGATTGACGGCCATCGCCTTATTGGCTTGAGCTTGGGCCAGGCCGTCTGGCGGAGGAGGGGATAACGGCTCTCAGCCTTCTGCTTGCGCGCTTGCTTCAGGGCCTCTACTGCGTGCAGCCAGCCCTTATTGCAGCATTAATAAAGCAGCCCGTTACGCTTACTGTCCTTCCCGCTCATGCCCCGACCGTCCTTCGGAAGAGTGCTTAATCAATGCCATTTTCCTAGATTGATGTTTAGCAAGACGGACGTTGGAACCGGTATTTAAAAAGTAGCCGGAAATTAGAGTACAGGGATGGCATTTAGATGCCCCGCCCCCTTTCTTAATCAGATTTCGCCTACGGAGAAATACGACGTATTCTGTGGCTTGCTTCTTCCGCTTGTACGTAGCGCGTACAGAGTTGGCTCTGCATAAACGAAAGGCCGTGGCGCAGTGCCATCATGCATCGCGCGCTTCAAAAGTTTGTCACTGCTATGCACTTCCTGTACACTGCGCAGACAATGCATTCGGCCGGCGAGTGAATATTCTTGGCGTTCGGGAAAGTGCAACGATAGCGCGGTCGCGGCTGCCGTGACATAGATTCCCTCTGTCAAGCACGTATACGAGTACTCCGTACGGAGTACTCCGTACGAGTATACGTACGAGACCATTCTTATGGGTCTGTGGCTGATAGAAAACCGGGGCAGCCTTCCCCGCTGTCATCTGCCAAGAAATAAACAAGAGATCAAGAGACTCCATGAGTACAAGGCTGCTCGTACATTTTAAAGTCATCACGGCACTGTTGCACCACGAATCCACCTGTACCAGAGCGTAAGTGTGCCAATGACCTGGAGTCTTCATATTCCGTCGGAATATATATAACTAAAGAAATTAGAGCGTTTGGACTCATGTTTTGATACAAGATATTGAGGACAAGAAATTTGGAGGATTAAAAGTAAGGTAAAGGGGATAAGAAGCCGCGTTGCCATCAAGACGGAAGAAAAGACCGGTACACGCTTCTACTTTTTGAATCCCAAACATCGCGCCGCCCAGTTGCTGCCTCCAGTGTCGCGTCCATACCAAACCAGCTGTCACCCCCGTTCTCAATGGATGACCCTAAAAGCCCCCGATCCTGTCACGTCCATACACGCATTTACACCGATTACTGCCCACGTCCATTCGTAAAAAATATACCGTCGACTGTATCCATCGACGCAACATCAATCTATCGTACGTAACACCTTTTTATAGTCGTACCGTTCTGACCGAGGAAGCCAGTCGATGCAACATGCCGCGGTTGGCCCCCCATCGTATGCTGTCTTCGTTTGTGTTTTTGTCAATGCAATGGTCGTACATTGACAGACGTTTGTCGCCTCTGCTGTTTCCAACTTCGGCGAGTTTTGTCGATGTGAAAAAGGGCAAAACTGGGCGAATATCTGACCTACATCCCAAAAAGATAGCTTTGGGATAAGGGTTGTGGCGACATAGCCATTCCAGCAGCATGCTCATATCTGAAATGGCAAAGTCTCGGCTTGCGACCAAATTATGCCTTGCGAGAGCGAGTGACCATGCCGCTGGTCTTACCAGTCGGCCTGGCACTAGTGGTCGACGCAACAGAGCCTTGCGGCTTGCCACCGATCAGGAGATCGTGTGGGTCAGGCAGGGGCGCCTGGCTCATGCGGCGAACTGCTTTCCTAGAAGTCGTCTTCTTGCCATCCTTGCGGTAAGTGGCTAGGTAGAACGAGATGAACAGGACAAGGTACGAGCTGAGAATCCCAATGCCGGCAAAAGCGGCAAATTCCTCGCCAGCGCAGTAACCCATGTTGGGGAAGTCGGGGAAGTAGGTCGAGGTGAAGTAAGTGTACGAGGCGAAGTACACAAAGACTGGAAACGCTAGTTAGCAACCTGCTCGTACAATTGGAAAGCGTACAATATATGGAACGTACCGAGATCAATGACGAACTGGACGATCTGGAACTTGGTGACCCACTCCTTCCACCAGATGCGAATGCCACGGGCGGACTGGAAGTAGTACCAGTACATGACAACGTGAACACCAAGGTTCAGAGTGATGGGCACCCACGACACAGCGGTCGAACCGAGCAGCTGGGTATAGCACAGCAGCGCGGTCGCGCCGTGGTGGTAGCAGTGGAGGAAGGCTGTCCTCGTTAGTACTTAAAGCTCTCGAAAAGAGCGAAGCCGGAGGGTGACTAACTCAATGGCTTCTTCTTCAAGAACAGGAAAACGGTGTCAAGCAACTCGAGGTACTTGGTGAGGTAGGTGAGCTGGTATGGTTTGTTAGCCTTCCATCCCCCTCCGGCTGAGGGCTGTTGGGGTAATGGGCTAATCACTCACGTAGTAAAGTACCACGAGTGGCTGCGTCCAGCCACCGGACCTGTGGCAGATGGCATGAAAGATGCCCTCGCGCGTAACTGTGGGAATCATCTGCTCGGCGAAGAGAGCCAGCAGAAGGCCGCTGACAGCAGTGAGCACAAAGTTGTGGACAAGGAAGATAGCCTTGAGCTTGAAGGGCTCTCGCCCACGCATGGCCTCGCGGCCACCGAAGATGACGAAGTAGTAGACAACAATGAATATGCTTGTTTCGGTCAGGGTCGACATGGGTGTCTGGCCAGGCACAAATCTGAAGTCCTCAGCAGGATAGCCGAGAAAATGCTCCCAGACCTTGCTGAAGATGGGCCATATTTTCAGGCCGAAGGGTCGGTCCAGGGTGGGAATCCCAACCTGGAACAGGTCGGCGACTGAAGCCATCGTGTTGTGATCTCGCAGATGTGAAGGGCGGACAAGTAGACTGTTCGACGTGTGGCATGTCAGAAACAGACGGCTTGAGGTGACAGCAAAACAAATTGTGACGATCGATGATAGCAAAAAGGGAAATAGAAACGGGCATTAAAAGATCATAGCACGTAGCGGTCAAGATATGGACACATATGCAATGTTCAGGGAATTTGTGATGGTACAAAAGGTAGTGAAGTGGGTTATGCCGCAAAAAGGGGAACGCGAAAAGGGGAAGGATGCACGCGTACCAGAATAGCCCGTTTTATCTCGCGACGGATGCAATGACCGGTGGTAACGAGGCTCGCGGGGAAAAGGCGTATTAAAAGTGATTGAAAGTATATATGAAGTTGTGAGATAGTTGTGAAGTATGCAATTCGGCGAAGAAGCCGTAGAATGGATTCGTGTTGCTTCCTTGATGGAGATGGGACAAGAAAGATTAGAAAGTCTTTCTCGTGTGGCCGCGTCGCTTTGGAGGGATTTGCGCGACCATCCAGGTGATGGGTAGAAGGAGGACAGAAAAAGAGAAAGTTGGAGAAGAAATAAGAAGACAGCCGATGCCGAATGTAAAGGAATGACAAGAACAACAAACGGCAGAAGAAGATGTGGGGAGGAGGAGGAAGAAGAGGAGCAGGAGGATTATTTCATAAAGCAAAGGAAGAAGAAGGTTACGGGGTGCTTGGAGCCAGATCACTAAAGGGGGAGGTCCGAGGAATCCGAGGGGCAATTACGATTAGCTACCAGCGGCAGGAGTAAAGGAGCAGGGAGTGAGGACGAGGAAAGCGCGGCCAATGCAAGCCAGGTCTAGGTGTCCAGACCAATTGATTACTGAAAGTACAGTAAAAAAAAATTGCGATGCAATTCGCATTGAGGGGGTGAGCGTACCGTAGTACTCACTGTTGCTTGGGAAATGTGCGGCCACTCAGGTACCAGGATAACAAACTTGTCCCAATACGGCTACGCAGCGCCGGCGGCTTTAGCAATGCGCAATCTTATTTTCCATTGAAATACGGAGTACGGCGTACGACAAGCGCGTCTAGCCAACCAGCAGGCGTCGTTTGCAACGGTAGGCCGAGGCATTTCATACTGCCGCAGCAAACCGCCTTCGTCACGAGCAACTGCGACCGATGGGTAGTCCGATTCCTTGCTACAGCCTGGTCATGTTCGGGGAAGGATTAGGATAATTGTCCGACATGCCGTGTGGAGACTATTCCATGCCTGTCGCGAAGTGCGACACCCAAGAGGCGAGACCGGACGGACGTTTGCTTGCTTTTGTCGTATTTTGACGCTCAAGCTTGGGGGAAAGTCCCAACGAAAATACTAGACATGAGTTGAAGCAACACTCATCCTTGATATGATGTTGGAAGCTGACTTCTTCCCAGGGCACGTGACAGGCACGTGACACTAGTGGATGAGTCGGAGTCCCAGGGCACAAACACACGGAATATATAGTTTCTGGGGCTCGTTGACGTAATCGGCTTCGCTTGGGCCGTGCCGTCAATACGTATTCGTACTCGTACATGCTGCTCGTATATGCACACAAACAAACACAAGACTATCGAATTCTACAAATCTGTTTGGTGTGAGAGATCACATCGTACCGGGCGCAAGGACAGAGTCATGCTACGATGCAGGATAAGAAAGTCAAGTCAGTCCACCGGGGATTGAAAAAGAGCGAGGCTGATTGGCTGGTGGTGGGGAAGCTTGGGTGGTGTGGCAGCCTGAGGCCAAGCGGGCTGCTGGGGGGGGAAGGAATGGCCCAAACACAGGTGAGAAAAAAAAATGGGGGAGGGGAGGGCCCCAGCAAGGAACGCTGCGGCTACTAGACACCTAGTTGGGCAAGCACCGCCAGCAGAGACCACCTGTAGCCGAGCGTGAAAAAACATCATTCGATTTTCGCTCTTACTTCTTTCTTCGCTTCCGCCTTCTTCCTTTCCCTCGCTCCTCTCCCGAGAACTGTCCAACGACGTTTGCCCAATCCAACAATCGGTACGTATGAGGCAATGGCAGGCCGAGAAGACGAGCCAGCCGGGAGAAACAGGCGCTTTTGATTTTTTCGGGCTCAATTCCGCAGGCGCAGCGTCGAGGCAAAAAACCAAAAGTCCAATTGAACTGACAGTGAACCGACCCTAGCAGATTTGCCTATTTTCTTGCGCGCATCGACCGCCCGTCCACCCGATCCTCTCATCAGCTTTGCTTTTCCGGTTCCTGCCAACATGTCTGCCTCGATCCTCCGTGTGGCCGCCCGCGGCCCTGCCACGACGTTTTTCCGCGCAAACCCCATCCGCCCGACAGCATCGGCCGGCGCGGCCGTGGCCTCGGTTCTTCACGCCCGCACCACGGCTGTCGCGGCCGTCATGGTGCCCAGCGTCAGCTTCAGCGCAGCTGCACGTCTGCGGTCTGAGCACCACGAGGAGTCCTTTGAGGAGTTTACCGCCAGGTAAGATCCCTTCTGTCTCCATAGGAAGGCCCCTCCGGGCCTCCGGGAGAATCCGGTACCGCTCGGACAGGGGATGAGGGTGAGAGAAGAGACTGGACATTGTGGGCTGACTGCTGGGCCTGCCCCATACAGATTCGAGAAGGAGTTCGACACCGTCCAGGACGTCTTTGAGCTGCAGGTAAGCCCACACCTTTCCACCCCCAGTTTTCCCCCCCCGGTACCCCGGCCCCAATGCTGACTCATCAAACAGCGGAACCTGAACAACGCCTTCGCCTACGACCTGGTCCCTTCGCCGTCGGTGCTGGTTGCCGCCTTGAAAGCTGCCCGGAGGGTCAACGACTACCCGACTGCCGTGCGCGTCTTTGAGGGTGAGTGTTTCTTTCCGCTCCGGCTACCTACTTCCTCCTGCGCATGCCGTTACTGATTCATTATCCCCCACCAGGCATCAAGGCCAAGGTCGAGAACAAGGGCCAGTACGAGCAGTACCTGGAGGAGCTGAAGCCCCTGCGGGAGGAACTGGGCATTGTGCTCAAGGAGGAGCTGTTCCCCGAGGAGACGGCCTAATCGGGAGGAGGGGAGAGCTCGTGGCTTGCGGGCGCACGCCTGGAGGCATGATACGGGGATGCTTTGGAGGAAAGGGGAGAGAGACGAGATGGGAGTACGAAAAGAAAGCCGCAAGCAGCCCAGCGACGACGCCACCCTCTGTCCAATCCACCATACCCACCCCAATGAATATAACCTCTTTGTATATTTGAGCTAGATTTTCGGTTACCATTTTTTTACCCAGCTCTTCGTTCCTTCTTCTCTGGGCGATCACGGTCAGGTGACCAGCCTGAATGATGGGAAATGTAACGTATCTTCTGACAGTGCGGCCTATCTCCTGCTACTCTTCCGTCCGGAAGCCTCGCCGACCCCCTGCCCTATCGCCTGGCTTGAGCCGTGACAGAAAGAAAGAGAGGGAAAAGAAACAACAGAAAGAGAGACAGGCTTAAAGAATACATGAAGAAGCTCTGCCTTACACATTATCTTGACACGCCCGAATACAGAATACAGCGAGATTAGGGAGACCAGACAGCCAGACAGACAAGCGGGCAGAAACAATCAGTCGCGCAGATGGGTCCAGCGGCTGCCGCCCTGCTGCTGGTTGAGGTACGTGAGCCCGGCCACGGGGCCAATCGGAGCCGCCGGGTTGGAGCCGTCGACGCTGGCGGCGATGGGGCTGTTGCCACGGCTGACGGACGAGCTGTGGCCGTTGTTGTTGCTGCTGCTGCTGCGATCGGCACCGGCACCTCCAGGGGTAGTGGCCATGCGGCCGGCGACGGTGCGCGGGCTCATGACGCCGAGCCGAGGGCTCCGGGGCACGCTCTGGGCGCGCGTCTCGCGGCGACCATTCTTGAGCAGGCGCAGTTCTTCACGGGCCCATTCCAGCTCGCGGTCGCGCTCGCGCATGACGACCTGCATCTCGGCCCAGCGGCGACGGACCTCGTCGGTCTCGTTGTGCGCGTTGGTCTCGTGGATCTGCCGCAGGTTCTCGTCTGCCAGCCGGCCGAGCTCCTTGTTGCGTGTCGTCAAATCACGGTTCTCGGCGCTCAGGTCGGCCGCCGCGTTGGATGCGTCTTGGTACGCCCGTCGCGCGTGCGCCAGGTCCGTCTCGGTGCTGGCTACCTTGCGCTCTAGCGTCGCGATCGTGCGCCGCGCTGCTTCGGTCTCTGCCTCGGCCGTCGCCAGTCGGGCCACCTCTGGCACTACCGAGCCGGCCAGCAGCGTCGTCGCCTCGGCTAGCCGCTCCGTCAGCGACGTCTTTTCTGTCCGCAGCTCGGCCAAGACGCTGTCTCGCGATGCTAGGCGCTCCTTTGCTGCCTCGGCCTCCCGCGTCGCTCGGTCTCGCTCGGTCTCAAACACACCCCGGTCCTTGACTGCCTCCAGCAGCTTGCGCTCGCACGTCACGATCGTCGCCGTTGTGTCCTTGGTCTGTCGGTCGAGCGTCCGCACTCGCTCCAGCAGCATGGCCTCCTGGATCTCCTTTTCGCGTAGCTGACTTTCCAGTGCCACCGTCTGTCTGGTTAGTCTTTGTTCAGGAGGTAAAAAAGAGAGAGGAAAGAAAAAGAAAAAAGAGAAAAAAAAAAACCCACCCGAGCTGCGAGTGCCTCGAGCTGCGACAATGCAATCGTCACAGTCGTACCGCTCGTTGTCAGCGGTCCATGCAGCGCTTTCTTGATCGTGTCACTCAGTGCCAAGTCTTGGTTCAGCACGATCGGCGACGCAAAGCCGTTCAGGCGAGTTCGTTTCTGTGCGTCGTCATCGTCGATATCATCATCCTGTCCATTAGTCCATCAGTATTGGGAGGAGGAGAAACGACCAAGAAAAACGAGAGAAGCTCACCAGCTGGTGCTTCCGCGAGAAGCCACCGAGCACGTTTGCTAGCGACGAAGACTCTTCCTGGCTGAGCACCGGGTGTTCCGAGCCGGACGACGAGATGTAAGTGTCAAACACGTCGTCGGGCAGCGACAGCGGCTTCCACGCAACGTCGACGCGCGGGTCTGCAAACACCTTGGCAAACGCCGCCGCCGCCTCGTGCGGCCTGACCGGCTGGTCGTCGTAGGCTGCATCCTGCAGGTACGGCAGGCAGTCGAGTGTGCACAGCAGCAGCGCGTTCTTGCGCTCCTGGTCGCCGACGTTGCTGAGCGGCAGCCGCAAGTCGATGTGCTCGAGCGTGTAATTGGCGACCAGCAGCAGCACCACCGGCCGGGACGGCCGGCCGGCCACGTCCACGAGGTAGTTTGCCAGCAGGCCCGACGTGCGTGCCGTGTGGTCAAACCCAATGACAAAGTCGACGTCCTGAGGCAGGCTGGCTGGACTGGCCTCGGTGTCGGCCAGAATGACGGACAGCTGGTGTTGATGGCTTCTGTCGCTGCTGCCATGGCCGATGCGGACCAGCGGCACGTTCAGCTGGCCAACCAGCGCCTCCATGTAGTCCAACACGACGCCCTTGCGTGCCAGGATCAGGACCTTCTTGTCGACGGCACGGATCGGCGCCAGCAGCTCGTGCAGGAACGTGAACTTGCCGCTGGTGTTGGCCGCATACTTCATCATCGCCTCGCGCGTCAGTGCCGGCAAGCTGTCGGAAAAAGGCGGCAGGTCGGCGAGGTCCAGCAGCTTCTGCAGCAGTGCATCGACGCGGCCGGTGATTTCAGCGCCGGGCAGCTCGCGCGTGTCGCGCACAAACACGTCGCCGTACGCCTTGATCGTCTTCTGGTTCTCCTTGTCCATGACGACGTCAATGTAGCGCTGCCGCGAGTTGGCCGCCAGCGGCAGCGTCACCGTGTACTCGCGCGTGTAGGCAAAGACCGACGGCGAGAGTGACTCCCGCTCGCGGTCGGCCGCCTCCGTCGATGCCGGGCTGTCGGCCTTGTCGGTCATGTCTGAGCCTGACGTCGGCGACGGACTGTTGTGTTGCTGCTGTTGCTGCTGCTGCTGTTGCTGCTGCTGCTGTTGCTGCTGCTCGACCGGCTCGGCCGGCTCGGGTGATATCGACAGCACGGGCGCCGTCGGCGATAGGGCCATGGCCGTCTCGGGGCCGACGAGGAGCGCCGTGTCGATGGTAGGCGGGCGAGCAGCTCCCACTTCGAGAGCCACCTGTTCTGTAAAGAGCGGCAGCACCGGCGAGCGGGCATCGGCAACAGTGGCGGCATCACCGACTGCCGGTGACGAATGGACGTCTTGGCTCAAGAAACGGCTGATCGTGTCGGACGGCAGCTCGGTCATGGCCAGGCCTTCGGGGCCAAGCGCGTCGCGTTGGGCCTTTCGGAGCAGGGCGACCGGGTCCATGGAGGGATCGTCTCCGTCCATGTTGTCGAGGTAGCTGTCGTCACCGTCGATCTGAGAGGGCGTCGGCGGTCTGGGCGGTTCGGAAGACGGGTCCGAGAAGAGGGAGCGATGCGTGCTCTGGAGCAGACGCACGACGTGGGCCGAATGAGTATCCTGGTCGAGCTGGTCGAGCTGGTCGAACTGGTTACGTCGGGTAGAGTCGGGCACGACTGAGGGGTTCCAGCCGCGATGGTCGGGCGATGCTGGGGCCGGCTGAGAGTGCAACTCGGACAGAAGATCAAAGTCAGCCTCAGGTTGGGTCAAGAAGAGAGAGTTTTCGCTTCCGCTGCCGGCCCGGTCTTCCGACGGCTGGGTGGGATCCCACGGCAGGACAGCTGGCGAGAGACGAGGTCCGGAGAAGGGCAAAGATGCGGCAGCACTGGGTAGCGTCACGGCAGCAGAGCGAGGCTCAAGGGTGGAGATGGAGTTGCGCGAGGCAGTGTCTATCTCAGAGTCGGGGATAGTCCTTGGAGACGGTCGACTGGAGGGATTGGGCTGAAGAGAGTGGAACTGTGGGTGGGATGTTGAGTCAGATTGTAGGAGTGGCTGGGATTGCGACTGCGACTGCGACTGCGACTGCGATTGTGACTGCAGCTGAGAGAAGCGCAGGTAGTCGTCGGGATCGACGGGATTGAGCTCGATGGCAAGATCCTTGCCAGATCGAACGGGAGGCTGAGGTTGAAGCTGAAGCTGAAGCTGGGGCTGCTCGAGCTCAGGGCTCTCAGTGCTGGCGTCCCGGCTAAAGGGATCGGACGAGAAGAGGACTGGATGCAGGTCGGGAACCTCGCGGAGACCCTTTTGCTTCTTGGTGGGCGGGGTGGTGTCTTTCTCGGACGGCGAGCCAGATCGATCTCGTTTTCGCTTGGCCACAGGAGAAGACTCAGGCGTCTTTGCGTCCTCGAAGCTCTCGTGGACAAGCGAGTCGGCAGTGCTGCTGAGTGCGGCTCTCGACGCCTTCCAAGCCTTGACGGCGTCGCTGCTAGCGTCTCGGGCGGGTATCTGCACGGTCAGCCTCAATCTCGATCAGGGTCTCCAGCAAGCTGCCGTCTTGCCAACTCACCCAACTCGGGGGATAGGACACGCCGGTCTCGGGATGGTCGGCCCAGTCGACCAGGTATTCGAGACGGCGCTTTACTGTGCGCTGTCGAATGATGTCCTTGATGGCATACCAGGCGTCGTTGTCGGCCGCAGCGGCGGTGGTGCTGTCGTGGGCGCCGGAAGGGCTGATGGCGCTGCCGTTGTCACTGGACGAATCTGGCACAGCAGTCCTGGGCGGGCGTCGTTTCTTCTTCGAGGGCGGTGCAGGCCGTGGCCGGGGTGCGGCAGAGGTCGATCGGGGCGTGTGTCGGCGGGAGGCGCGGCCGGTCTCCGGCATTGACCAGGCGTCCGGGCTGTCGTTCCAGGACGAAGACGAAGACGAAGCAGTGATTTTCTTGTTTGCTGGCAACGGCATGCGTCCCGATCGGGGGGCCCGTTGCAAGAGGAGAGAGGCCGCAGAACGCGAGACCGCAGGTGCACACACTCTTCGACGGCCCGGGCCAATGCTGCTGCTGCTGCTGGCTGCGGGAGGGCAGGGGGACCGAGATGGCGGACGGTGCAGATGGCCTCGGACGACGCTGCGGGATGTTCGCGTTTATTAGACTGAGAGCCAAAAGGCCTAGGACGGGCTGCTGTCGCCCAAAAAGACGCGCTAATCCGGGACAGGCAAGGCGGCCAGATGGAGAATTAGGTAAGCGCTGTAACGAAGCAATCGTCCCTTCGGATAGAAGCAGCAGCAGGCAAGATGCGGCCGACTATTTGGTTCGTGAGATTGTGATTTGCAGAGGGCGAATGAGGAGACGCGGGCGAGATGGCTGTCCTGTTCATATCGGCTGCGAAAGTGGCAACCTGCTGGCCGTGAAGTGAATGGTATCGAGCCAGCAGGACTGTCGCCATTGAGTCGCACAACAATGACTGTGTTGTCACCTTGTCACTCACTGGCCTCTGGCCTTGAAGTCGGGCCGGCTCCAGACAATAGGCTTGTGCAACGATTGTCTCCAGTCCGCAGTCTGACATGAGCAGCATGCAAAGGCCGTCATAGTCTCCACCGAAGCAGTGAAGGGCAGACGTCAGGCGGAGAGTCTACTCGATAATCCATGAGCTGTTCTTGTTCTTCTCCTCCCTTCTGATCTCTCCTTCGCGAGCTACAGGCTACTGAACGCGTCTGGCTTGCCAACGTCTAGAACCCAGACACTGGCACACCAACCTTTGATTACGTAATCACTAATCTGTAATTGCCAAATGCGACGGAAGGAGCAGTGGACGCTGACTAGCTACTCCGTACTCCGTAGTTCTGAAATACAGGCAGGCCCTTTTATATTATTGCACTATTCAAATCCGGCCTTCTGAAGCGCTATGCCCCACTAAAATTTGCTACTGCCAGAACAAGCCGCATGGCTTTTCTGCTTTTTGCCATTTTCAACCTTCATCTTGGACCCTTTGGCTGATAGCATCCCCGCGACCTTGCCCCTTTGTGCTCCGGCCCCCCGCCTATCTACGGCAGAAGCGACAGATACTTGATACAGAAGAGCGTGTACGAGAAAGTCTCCTGCCCAGCTTCCCAGCTCCTTTGCGCCCCCGGCTCTCCTCTTTTCCACTCTCGAACCCGATCGGCCAGTCTGCACGTCCAAAACGCCCACCACCGGCTGGGCTGACGAAAACGCCAAGCACCGGCCGGTGCCGCTTCTACAAGCCCTCCGGACTGTACACCGACCATTCCTTGCCCTGCACGGCTGCTTCTATGCCGGACCTGCACCGTCAGCCCCCAGTACCATGATGTGGTAGTGCCCCGGAAGAAGCGCTTTCCCGTGGCTGTCAGTGGCTGGACCAAGAACCGGAGCTGGCGTCGGAGCCGTTCGTATGATGCCTAGACATGTGCGTCTTATCCCAACGACAGACTGTCCGTTCCGACCTGCTAACATTCACAGAAGAATTATGGCCAGTTTATGCCGGTCGATAGGATTAACAGCACCACCGAAACACCCAAAGTTCTCCAGAACTCGAGCTCCAAGCGGCGCGAACAGATCGAGCAGCCGCCACATTCGACACCACCTAAGAGAAGGAGAATAGAACTGTCTCCATCGATGACCCCGCGGTCCGCCCGCACCGCAGAGGCCGGCTGGACGCGTTCCCCCTCTCCCAAGGGACGGCCCTCGTCAAGCAACCTGTCGGCGACCAGCAACCGGATAGCAAGCAGCACCGTGGCCGAGTTGCGGCTGGTCGACACATCCACACGCATCCAATCGCGGCGGCGGCGGCGACGACACGGGCGCGGCGGCGAGGACGCTTTTTCGGCCATCACTCTGCCTCGTGGCATAATTGTTGACGATGTGGACAAGGATGAGAACGGGGACGAGGACGGGGAGAGTGCCGTGGAGGTGGTATCTTCCAGCAAAGCAGCGCCGAACCACCGGAACACAAACCTGACGATCGAGATTCGTGATTCTTACCCCCGGAATCGCATTCGCGATCGTATGATGGACCGGTTGCCTAAGAACGCCGCTTTGTCCAGGCCGTGGCAGCCGCCGGCTGAAGCACAGCCGGGCGGCGTAAAGAGGACCATACACAACAGTTCGAGGAGCGGCAACGAAAGTGCAGACGAGCTGTCCAAGGAGTATTTCTTCGACCGTCGGTCCCGGAAAACGAGCAAGTCGCCCGCTCAAGGCATCAGAGTTGCCGAAGAGAAGAGGGTGAACGCACCTGATTTGCCTGCAGCCAAGATGTCTGTGTCTTCGTTTGTTCAGAGCCTGATCGACGTGCCCCTGCAAGTATCTGCTGCCTTTTGCTACCCGTCTCATTCCTTCGTATCCAGTGCGATCTCGGAGGAGGGTAATCTTAGCATGACGGTCGATCCACAGCTGTCTTATGTTGTACGGCCGACGGATGCCTCTTCCGCGCGAAATGAGAAGCTGTCCTGGCTGAAATGTAGCTTGGTCCGAACCAACGCGCTCAAGTACAACAAGCTGTCGCCCGTGGTTCTCTTTGACATATCACAGCGAGGCCAGCTCAAAGATGGCCAGCTTGAAGACGGCCGGCTGGGACCACTGATGGGGATAAGATTCAAAAAAGTCAAGGATGCGGCAAGGCTGATCGCTTGGGCAGCCAATTGCTCAAACTATGTTCGACTCGTAGAGGTTCAGGCGTAAGTGCTTTTACTACCGAATCGGCTTATTCCGTGGCACCAAGACAGGATCATGCTGACAGCTTTCTTCTACCCTCGCTTCAGAGACAAGGTATGGCGAGCATTTGACAACGCGCTGAACACTGCCAAGGAAGCGGGCCAGAAGCCAGTTCCCAACGACAGTGTAGATGTCCTGTCCTTGGATGCCAACGACAAGCCGTTGACAGGACAAATATCGGGCGCCTTGAGCTCTCCTTTGGATGAAAGCCAAGAGAAAACGATCATCGCAACCGCTGTCATGTCATCGCCCACGCAGAAGAGTACGGAGGAGCCGGTGATCCGAGCTACCAGACAAAGGGCAAGTCTTGGGGCAGCAGAGACGGTCGATCTTGAGGATCCTGCTCTTGGGGGAGACTTAAACAGCTGTCTGGAAAATCGACGCAGCAGCAGAAACAAACTTTCGCAGTTTGGCACCGGCACAGCCGAGTTTGGGCTAGAACCTGTCAAGCGATGGACGGAGGAGAACCCTGACTGGGCCAAGGACTGGAGGATTCCGCTGACGTATTCTCGCACAACGGTCGACAAGGATGATGTGGCGCGGCTTGACGAAGGCGAGTTTCTCAACGACAACGTGATCAACTTCTACCTGCAGTTTCTGCAGAACACGCTGAAAAGGGGAGAGTCGAATCTTGCAAAGCGGGTGTACTTTCACAACACATTCTTCTACGAGAAGTTGAAGCCCAAGAAGGGCAGGGCGATCTCGTTTGACGGCGTCCGAAGGTGGACGGCCAAGATCGACCTGTTTTCATACGACTACATTGTGGTGCCGGTCAACGAGCATTCCCATTGGTGGGTGGCCATCATGAGCAATGTACCGAAACTTGTTGCCGAGTCAATGCCGAAGGACGAATCGGAGCCTGACGTGCCAGAGGATGCGGATGCGGCGGCCATTCCAGACGCGGGTGCTAAGAGCGACCCTCCGACAAGCGTGACCGTGGATGACGAGCAGGCCGAGTGCAGAGAAAAGGGCACCGAAACAGCGACTGGCGGCACCGAAGAGGGCGGGGCATCGGAAGACGTCATGCCCGAGTCAAAGGACAAGACAACGAATACGGTCCGGTTGGGTGATGGCAATGAGGCCGATGGCAACGGCAACGACGATGACGACAACAGCGATGACGACGAGGTGACGGAGATCAAGAGCGACATCATAGCAGTGCCGCCTCGACGGACAGCGTTCAAGAAGTTGAGCAAGGGACAAGTACGGAAGCTGTTTATGAAGAAGACCAAGAGCCAGGACCCGAAAGCGGCGCGAATTGTGACGCTGGACTCGCTCGGAAGCCCGCACAGCGTGTCGATCGACCACCTGAAGCAGTGGTTGCTAGCGGAGATGGAGGAGCGAAAGGGCATCAAGCCATCGCATGCGGCCGGGCTGGGCATGACGGCCAAGACGATCCCACAGCAGGAGAACTTTTGCGACTGCGGCGTGTACCTGCTGCTCTACGTGCAGGAGTTTGTCAAGGACCCAGACGGGTTCATGGAGGACATGGTGCTGCACAACGAGCGGCAGTGGGACACGTCGGCGCCAGAGATGCGGCGACAGCTGCGCGATCTGATCCTGCAGATGCAGAAGGAGTACCAGGCGGCCGAGGAACAGGCCAAGCAGGCGCGGAGGAGAAACGGCCAGAACGCGGCCACAGCAGCAGCACGGACGAAGGCGGCCGCGAAGGCGACGATGGACATGGCTGTCAACACGGCAGCAGCTGACGCGAATGCAATTGTGGGAGGCAGTCCTCCGGGGGAACAGTCCTCCTCGCCGTGCATATCGACATCGCCTCCACGGGCAGACATGACGACTGCGGCCAATCTGTCCGCTACGGCTGCTCCTGCGGACGGCAAGGAAGCAGGCTGGCTGTGCCAAAAGCCGGGCGACAGACCGGGATCGTCTGCCTCGTCGTCTATCGGCCCGGCCGAGGCAGGGGTCACATCTCCGTTCAAGGAGGGATCGCCCAACGAGTTTGCGCCGCAACGGTAGAAACGTGCTGCGGCGACCGAAGATCTGCCATCGCAGCTCAGCGAAGAGAGGCCTGAGTCTGAGGAGGTCGATTTGGTTCAGGAGAGCTTTGCTGAAGAGCCAGAACGCTTTCTAGGACAGGAAGCATGGAAGGACGACGATGTCGTGTTGATAGGGTCACGGCCGTGCAGCTTTGCGCGTCGGACTGATTTTGCAGCGGACACCACGACTGCTGAACAGCTGACGTCCACAGACGAGCAGCTGAGTTTTTTGCGAGACAAGTTTGACCTTCCGGTTGAGCGGTGTCTGGGCTTTGTCAGCAGCCGGCACGTGGTCCCGTCCGAAGCGGTGTACAACTATAAGAGGCTGGCCTGCGTGAACGGGTCGGAGGACTACGGCAGCGATTTGGACTTGGGGGGTCTGGACTGAGGAGCACCAGGATGGAGCTGCATGGGGTTACGAAGGGATCATGGGATAGTGGAATGTTGCGATGTAGTCGTTTCGTTTTCGTATTTATATTTAGATTCACGGCAACAATAAAGAGGGAGGTTAAGACGATGAGATGATTAAGAACTCGTGATATGCTCTAGTGGCTATGTATGCATGTCACCTGTGAATGACATTTGTGCCCTGTGGCGACTTTCTTTCTTTCTCTTCTACCGCGACTCGGCCTCGTCGACGATAGCCTTTTGCTTTGGCAGCGGTGCGACCTCGAAGACGACGGCGCCATTGCGGGCGCCAGCCGAGTGACCCCATCGACCGAGGCGGTGTTCGCGGCCGAGGGCGACAACGATGCTGAGGCCGTCGCGGCCGCGCTCACCGCGCTCAAAGACGGCAATGTCATTGACGACGCCGGGAGCCGCGAG
The DNA here is from genome assembly GCF_000143105.1 of Grosmannia clavigera kw1407. Classification (NCBI taxonomy): domain Eukaryota; kingdom Fungi; phylum Ascomycota; class Sordariomycetes; order Ophiostomatales; family Ophiostomataceae; genus Leptographium; species Leptographium clavigerum. The sequence continues at coordinate 860,133 of NW_014040797.1, read as the reverse complement.
GCCGGCCTTGTTGTTGGAGGTGGTAGCAGCGGCGAGACGGCCGAGCGGCTCGAGACGGCGCTTGTCGGCGCTGAGACGCCAGACGCGGACGCAGCCATCCCAGCTGCCGCTGAGGACGACGTCGGCGTAGGGAACGGTGCGCAGGGCCGTGATCCAGCGCGGTTGAGGGGGGGGGGGAGGGTTCATGTTGGCGGTTGAGGAGGCCGTTTGTGTTTTGCGTCCGTTTGTGGGTCCGTTTGTGGGTCCGTTTTTGACACCGTTTACAGCTGCCTCCGTTTCAGTTACCTCCGTTTCAGCCCCCCCCAGAGCCCGATCATACAGCTCGCGACCGGTCATCAGCGGCTCCAGCCCGTGGGCTCTCGGCACGACAAAGAGCGGCTTCTTCTTCTGGATGCTCCAGAGGGCGAGCGCACCGTTGTCGCTGCCGGTGACAAACAGCTCGTCGTCTAGCAGAGCGACGCAGTCCATGCTGCCCTCGTGCGCAGCCGAGCGCGGATCGATGCCGCTGGCGCGTGCGGTGGCCGGCCGCTCGCCTGAGCCGCCGCCACGAAACACCAGCTGGGTCTCCTCGACGACCTTCCACATGCGCGCGGTGCGGTCGCGCGTGCCGACGCTGATACAGCGCTCCTGGGCCAGCGCATCGATGGCCGCCACCTCGTCCTGGTGTCCAAAGAGCGTCTGCACGTAGGCCAGCTCGTCCAGGCTCCAGATCTTGATCGTGCGGTCGCGCGAGCACGAGTACAGCTGGTTCGTGCCGCGCCGGAACGCCAGCCCGGTCACCGCGTCGCGGTGGTGCGTAAACACCCGCAGCGGCTTCAGCGTCGCCGCATCATACACCACTAGCCGTCGGTCAGCACCGCCCGTTGCGACGAACCGGCCGTCTTGCGATGCCGCCACGGCCAGAATCGCTCCCACGTGGCCTTGATACTCCTTGTCGCGGCGTCGTCGCGGGTCTCCTCGCCGGTACAGCACCCGCTCCGGTCGCTTTCGCGCCGGTCGGCTGTTCTCCTGCTTGTCTTCCCCTTTTTCTTTTTCTTTTTCTTTTCCCTTTCCCTTTCCCTTTCCCTTCTTCTTCCCGGCTGCCGCTGCCTCCCGCTTCTGCTGCTGCTCGTCCGGCAGGTCCTGGATCCGCCACTTGGTCAGGTACGTGTCGCTCGAGCCCGTGTATGCATAAGGCGCACACACCGCCACTGCATTCACGTTCTTCGCGTTCCATCGCAGCAGACAGTGCGATGCCTGCTCAAAGTCCAGCTCGCCCGCCAGCCGCCGGTACACCTTGCCCTTGGACTCGGCCACGTCTTCCTCCAGCCGCTCCGCAATCAGGTCCCGGTCAATCTCCTCCGCGTCAAAGCCGTACGTGTCGTCTACTGCCGCCACATCCTGCCGCACATTTTCCAGGTATCTTTCCGCCAGCCGCAGCCGCCGCTCGGCTGCCGTCTCTGCCTCGTCGCCTTCGCCCTCGTCCACCTCCAGGTCCGAGTCGTCGTCTGACGACAGTCCGTCCTCAGATCCGTCCGCGCCCCGCCCGCCAAAGTCGTCGTCCGAGCCGCTGCCCGATATCGATTCGTCATCATCGTTCTTCTTGTCTCTGGGCCCTGCCCGCCCGCTCCCACTCTTATCTGCTTTTGCTGCTTTTGCTGCTTGTTGTGACTGGACCGCAGGAGCTTCTTTCCGTCTGCTCGCTGGCGCTTTTTTGACCGAGCTGCTGACCTTGCTGCCGGACTTGCCGCCCGCTTTGGACGCTGCTGCAACCCGTTTCTGTGGTATGTCGGGTGCTGCCGTTCGTTTTCTCTTCTTCTCACCGGGATTGGTGAAAAAGGAAGACATGGTGCTGAGCTGTGCAAATCTCTCCACCCCAAAATATCCAACCTGCCTTCGAGGCCTGCGAGAACAGACAAGCTCGACGGGATGGAGTACGGCGGTGAAACAACAGCACAGGATGTTCAATGGCAGTCGTGTCGATGGAACTTTTTTTTTCACAGTCTCCACTGAAAAAAAAGTTATAATGCCTTGCCGGCCCCTTGTCCACTCCTTATCGCCGATAAGTGAATCTGCATTGGCTGCGCTGTCGGTCTGGGATCTACTATTTCCCGGCTGCACCAGTTTCCGACTAGATAGGTATCCAGCTCAAAGGCGGTCAAGGCCCTCTGTACCTACCGGCCATTAAAACATGCCAATAGCACGTCTCATCTAAACAATTTTTCTGAGCCTGGTGCAGGCATTTGTCTGGTAAGAACCAATTGGGTACGTGCCAAAGTTGGCAAAGTCGATTATTCGTGAGACGTAGTATGGCTGCTAATGCAGTACGGAGTACTCCGTACGGAGTACTTGATGGCGCATATGTAGACTTAGTCAGCATCTGGGGGAGGGGCACTATTACCTGCCTCTCCTAAGGCAGCACTGAGCATACATAATACAAGCTCGTTTTTCCAGCTCTGCTTTCCATCGTCATTTCTCGTCCTGCCTCCACCACCGTCCACAACCCGTCTGCCGCCTCTTCTCAGTGCCAGCTGTAACTAAATAAAAGACACTCGAGCACTTGTCAAAATGTTTGTGCCGCTGCCGCCGCCTCTCCCAACCGAGGCGACCATCGCCGGTCCGGAGCTAATGCTACTTGTCTAGGGAGGTCTTGCTCGGCATCACGGGCAAGGACTTTACCTTGGTCGCCGCCTCCAAGGCGGTCATGCGAGGCCCGACCATCATTGCGGCGCGCGATAACAAGACTCGCCAGCCCAACAAGCATACCCTGCTCGCCTTCTCCGGCGAGCCTGGCGACACTGGTGCGCATTTCTGTGCTCACAATCTTTCTTTCTTTGACCCGAGCTGACCCTCTGCTCGTGCCTCTCGCTCCCCTCGCCTGCAGTCCAATTTGCCGAGTACATCCAGGCCAACATCCAGCTCTACACCATGCGCAACGCGGCCGAGCTGTCCCCCTCTGCCGTCGCGCACTTTGTCCGCGGCGAGCTGGCCTCCAGCCTGCGCTCAAGAAAGCCATACACCGTCAACCTCCTGCTGGGCGGCGTCGATCCCATCACACACAAGCCCAGCCTGTACTGGATCGACTATCTTGCTTCGCTTGCCCCCGTGCCCTATGCCGCTCACGGCTATGCGCAGTACGTCCATTCCCCGTTTGCACCCTGTGTATCTCTGCTATGCTGACCAGCGCCCAACCAGATATTACTGCCTGTCCATCCTCGACAAGCACCACCACCCCGACATCACGCTCGACCAGGGCATCAAGCTCCTCAGCATGTGCACCGACGAGCTCAAGCGAAGGATGCCCATCGATTTCAAGGGCATGATTGTCAAGGTCGTCACAAAGGACGGCGTCATCGAAATTGACACCGACGAGGTCAATGGAAAAGATGCAAAGCCCGTTGTAATCCCTTAGATCGTTACCTCTGGTGTTGAAACTTGTATAATACGCAACATGTTCTATTAAATATAGAACAGTTTTAAGGCCTATGCATCGTCTATAGGGAAAGATACCTTGGCTGGAAAGTTTACTTACACGACCACAAGTAAAAGCAAATTAGAAACCTACAACGTACTCGTATATCGACGTGTTCTTAGAGTTTCGTGCCGCGAAGCTCTGCTGCCTTCAGCATAACACAATCCTATCACCTGACCGCTGTTTTTATCCCCACTCGCTTACACAGACCCTACGGAGCACAAGATAAGCTGAAACTCACCAGTATTTCGCAATCTCTGTGGCGCATCCATACTGCCACACTAACCTAAAAAGAACTAAAACGGCCGAAAAGTATCGGCGGTGTGCTCGGCGTCTATCTTGCGACCGCCTAGCGACCAGCCTTGGCCAATGCTGTCCAGTATAAGCCTAGGGAAGTACCTTTGGCGAATAGAGGGATAATAACGTATCGGGCGGTAAGAACGGAGGGAAATAAAACATTTTCGCCTCTTGTGGCGAATACTATCTTACGAAAGCTGGGGGAGGAGTCCAAGCGGCGGAAAGTCTAACCAGTAAAATCAAGGCAAGATAGGAAATGCGTATGACGAGTACTCGTATGAACCTGCCTCGCGCCTCTCGAGCTTCTTATTTGCATCGCGCCTTCCCCCGTTCTCCACGGCGCTGTGCTCCCTTAAATCAAATATTTCCTCCTCTCCCCTATTGCCTACATACTATTACACTTGGGCGTCTCCGTTTGGCTGCAAGATAGTCCCTTAGTGGTTTCCGGTGGCTGCAACACACACTACCAGAGTCAAGATACATGTATACAGTATCCTAATACCATTCCGTACGGCTATTCACACTATAATCACGCAGGTGTCTACGGTGCGCAAGGCCCTTGCCCAACATTTTCGAAATTTACAATCTAACCCGATCGGGAACGCCACTGGTTTTCTTCCCTGACACAACTTAAAACTTATTTTTTCTTCTTCCTCGCCCACTCCTTTCTCACCCTCTTCCAAACTTTTTCACCCTCATCACACTCAACCACTCCGAGAGGATTTCCTAGTCCCCCCGTACACATCTTGCTTTTTGTCCGTCCGTTTTTCTCTCCTTTAGAAGATTTTGCCTTTTCTTTTTCTTCTAGAGGATACGGGAAATTACACTGTCTGTTTTCTTTCTTCACGAGCGAGAAGAGTAGACAATCGGCCGGCCAAACGACACCCTGCCCAACGAACCTTTTCGAATAATCACTTCCACCACTCGCTGGCTCTAGACTATATTACGTCTGTTCTCATCTTCTGCTCGGTCCTCATTGTAAAGCACGCTTTATTTGGATCGCATCTAGTCTTCTTCGTTCGCCACTTCGTCTCTCATTTGAACCCGACGTTCATTTCAGAGAAACTACGCGACTGTATCGATATTTCCGTTGTTCTTCGAATCAGAAAAGACAATTTCACCCATCACGGCTCTGATTCTATCCCAATCAAGACTTCGTCCGACGTCAACATGGCTGATCAACTCAACATGAACGGCCTTAACATCGGCCCCAATGGCGGAGCGCACACCCTGCAGCGGTCTTACATCCCACCTCATATGAGAGGAAAGGTGGCTGCTAATGGCAGTGCGCCCGCCCCTGTTGCTGCCGAGGCTGCCCCTCCTGTCAATGCGGCCGCTCCGGCTGCTGCAGGCCCTGCTGCCACTGGCCCGGCGCCCACACCTGCCGGTGCTGCTGCTGCTGGTCTCAACAACAGCGCCTGGTCTGGGTATGTTCTTCTGCGCGGACTGCGCTTGCCCTTTCTCTGTCTCCCTTTTTGTGGCCCAATCACTAATGCGCAGAAACAGAAACCAGAACGTGAATGCCCGCCCCGCAAATGGCTGGAGCGGTGGAGGACAGCAGCGTCAGGGCTGGGATCGGCCTCAGAGCTTCAACCCCAACGCATACGGCGGTGCTGGCGGTGCTGGCGGTGCCGGTGGTCCTGGTAGTGCTGGCGGTGGCCACGGCGGCCACGGTGGTGGTGGCCACGGTGGCGGCGGTGGTGGTGGCGGTTACGCCCGTGGGTCTGGTGATGGCCAGTGGCGCGATGGAAAGCACATTGCCGGTCCGGCCAACCCTCGCGTGGAGCGGGAGTTGTTTGGTCTGCCGGATGATCCGTCGAAGCAACACACCGGTATTAACTTTGAAAAGTACGACGATATTCCCGTCGAGGCATCGGGTCATGACGTTCCCGATCCCGTTCTCACATTTACCAACCCTCCTCTGGATGACCACCTGATTCACAACATTGAGCTTGCTCACTACAAGGTGCCCACTCCGGTTCAGAAGTACTCGATTCCCATCGTCATGGGTGGTCGCGACCTCATGGCCTGTGCTCAGACTGGTTCTGGCAAGACTGGCGGTTTCCTCTTCCCGATTCTGTCCCAGGCTTTCATCACCGGCCCTTCTGTTGTGCCCAACGGCCAGGCCGGTAACTTTGGCCGTCAGCGCAAGGCCTACCCCACGTCTCTGATTCTCGCCCCCACCCGTGAGCTGGTGTCTCAGATCTACGAGGAGTCCCGCAAGTTTGCCTACCGCTCGTGGGTCCGACCCTGCGTTGTGTACGGTGGTGCCGACATTGGCTCTCAGCTTCGCCAGATTGAGCGTGGTTGCGATCTCCTGGTGGCCACGCCTGGCCGACTTGTTGACCTCATAGAGCGAGGCCGCATCTCGCTGTGCAACATCAAGTACCTTGTGCTTGATGAGGCTGATCGCATGCTGGACATGGGTTTCGAGCCCCAGATTCGCCGCATTGTGGAGGGCGAGGATATGCCGGGTGTGAACGAACGTCAAACCCTGATGTTTTCCGCCACCTTCCCTCGCGACATTCAGATGCTGGCCCGTGATTTCCTCAAGGACTACGTCTTCCTTTCCGTCGGCCGTGTCGGTTCGACTTCGGAGAACATTACCCAGAAGGTGGAGTACGTGGAGGACAACGACAAGCGCTCCGTGCTGCTCGACATTCTTCACACCCACGGCGCCGGCTTGACGCTGATCTTCGTCGAGACGAAGCGCATGGCCGACTCGCTGTCGGACTTCCTCATTAACCAGAACTTCCCGGCCACATCCATTCACGGCGACCGTACGCAGCGCGAGCGTGAGCGGGCGCTGGAGATGTTCCGCAACGGTCGTTGTCCCATTCTCGTTGCCACTGCCGTTGCTGCTCGTGGTCTTGATATCCCGAACGTCACGCACGTTGTCAACTACGACCTGCCCACCGACATTGACGACTACGTCCACCGTATCGGTCGTACTGGTCGTGCGGGTAACACTGGTCTGTCGACGGCCTTTTTCAACCGTGGCAACCGTGGCGTTGTCCGCGAGCTGATTGACCTCCTGAAGGAGGCCAACCAGGAGGTCCCTGCCTTCCTTGAGACCATTGCTCGCGAGAGCTCCTTCGGTGGTGGTGGCCGTGGTGGCCGCTCTGGTGGTGGCCGTGGTCGCGGCCAGAGTGCCAACCGCGATTTCCGCAAGCTTGGAGGTGGTGGCTTCGGCGGCAACACCGGTGGCGGCGGCGGCGGCGGCTTCGGCGGCTCCAGCGGCGGCGGCGGCTATGGTGGCAGCAGCGGTGGTGGCTACGGCGGTCCGCCGCAGAACTCTGGCTATGGTGGTGGTGGTGGTGGCAGCTACGGCGGTGGTGGTGGCGGTGGCAGCTACGGCAACCCGGGCGGCCCTGGTGCCTCCTGGTGGTAGACCACTAAGGCGAAATCTGAGCTGTTCCACGGCTTAAGGAGCATCTTCAGACTCCTCGGCATTTTTGCGCTGGCCGTGGACAGCACCAATTTGCTTTTCGGTTTTCTTACACTATTTTCCCTGCTTTATCTGCATTTATTTCTGGCCGGTCGATGCTTCATCCGACTGGTATCTCCTTTTGTTCTGCAAGTTTTTCGGTTTCAGTTTCAGTTTCCGCATTGCACCATCAGCTTGCCTGGGCTGATTTTCGGAAACATATCTCGGCGGCGATCATGGCCCGCAGAAGGATCTATGCCAATTCACACTCGGAAAACGGCGGGTTTCAGATTTTGGGCACATCCAGGCTTACGATAGACCGCATTTCGCTTCTTTTCTTGTTTCTGCTTTCGTCCCCTGGTTTTTCCATGATACCCATAGAATCTGAAAGACGAGGGGGGCACATCTGTCCGAACAAACGGACATGGTCAGAAAGAAGAAAAGGCTGCAAATGGGACGCCAGGAGGCGTACATCGACGGTTATCGATTGAGGGAATCTAAAATACGACGGAAACGACATCGAAGCCCTGGATCTGGTTCGATACTTTTACGACGGTCATGTTTGTGCTTTAATCCGCGTTCCGACATGAAGGGCATTTTTCGGTCTGTTTTTACAGACCAAAAACACTATGGATGGGTCATGGCATCGCCGCATTACGTGTTTTCGATGGCATACACAGAGAAAAGTGGTTTCTCGGATCTCTGGTCGTGGGCAGGTCTCTTTGCTTCCTCGCTGACGAGGAGGACGCTCTGTTGTAAACAGAAGATGAGAGGGACCTTTAGACGATAGACCGGGAAATGGTTGAAAATGGGTTTCTTTACTATCCTCTACTATTCACGACGACATGACAATGAAGGAGAGGCAGGCCTGAGGAAAGATCGCATTCAGGCAGCCAGCATTACCTGCATTTCGGTAGTGCTTGCTTTGGGGGCTCTCCCGTTATTGACTCTGAGAAGCCATTATATAAAAAAAAGATGAGAAGAACCAATTGATTTTCATTGCTCTTTTTTTTTCTGATTTGCCTCGTACGTCCAGCCACACACGTGGCGTTGTAGTACTGCGCTAGACCCTCACGAGCGGTGGGAAGCTGCGGCCTGCCATTGAGAGGAGACGCTGATGCTGGAGCAGCCGTGCCCCATAATTTCTGTGATCAGCCAAGCTGTGGCTTTTTCTTCGAGCCCTCTCGTTTGCAAGGAAACGAGCTTCATCGCCCGAATCTGTACGCCCTTTCTCCACCGCGAGCCTGCACGTACCCGACTTCTCCTTGTGGTTTTCCATGACTGTTCGTTTCTTTCTTTCTTCCGCCCGGCCTTGACCGTGTATATAGTGCCTCGCCCTGTCCTGAATTGAGGTGGTGGAGGAGGGGAACGCTGTTCCTCGAGTTGTTTGCGCAGCTCGATTTACGCGCCACGAGGAATATCTGTGCCGACACCGCTACGACGCCGCCCTTCTTTTTCTGTCGACCTCAGTGTCTGTGTGCCTCCTGCCTGCGACTAGGGCTAGATTAGCGGGCATTGTCGCAAACGAACATACCACCGACCGCAAGACGAAGCTGCCTGCTGGGACTTCTCAATCCAAGCAGCCTGCACGCGAAGCACAGGGCTACAACACCCCACAAGGCTACCTTGAAGCTATCCTGCCGATCAACTTCATCATACACTAGCAAGAATGCCGGGTGAGTTGCTTCCTGGTTTGCCGAAACTCCCTTTTGGTCTCGTTGCTTGCAGAGCGTTGCCGTCTGAGGGAGTGGTGCACATGGCAGAGCTTCGCTACAGTCGACCTGCTCCTGTGATGGATAAGTGCTAATGCCATGGGAGCACAGGTGTGTTGCCGTCTGAAGACCCCTGGGTCGGACAGCAGATTGTGTAAGTGTATCTCGACCGGATGGCATCTGGTGGCTGCCTCGCTAACCTTCCTCTCCCTGTTCCAGCATGTCTGACCTGTCCGAGATCGAGGGGTGCTCCATTGCCGTCGATGCGACCTACTTTATCCAAATGATGCTCGATGCCGGGCCTGCGCGTGAGCCGCTCATGGCTGCCTTGGGGGGAATTACTGGATTCCAGAAGAACCTGGGACTCGAGCTCGACCAGTGGGCTGCCAACAACGTGATCCCGTTCTTCGTCTTTGATGGCCAGCCAGTGGTCGGCCAGGAAGACGTTGCCATTGAAGAGGGCCTCCGCGACATTGCCAAGACTGATATCGCATGGGAACTTTATTTCGGTAGCCGTGCTAGCGAGGCAGTGATCGCGTTTGGCGAAGGATGTAAGTCTGGGAGGATTGGGTCACCGTCTCTTTCTTCCTGCTTCTGACTTTTGCCAAGCCACCTTCCGCATCCAGACTCTCTATCCTGTTCTGCAGCGGACTCTCAAGGCGAGAAACTTGCACTTCATCACTCCGCCATACAGTGCAGCTGCCCAGGTGAGTTGCTGTCTGCAAGCTCGCCTCTCGCCACTCTGCTGACACTGGACGAAGCTTGCGTACTTTGATATGGTCGACTCGGAACAGTGCGCCGGAATTATGGGCCAGCAAGAGCTTCTCTTGTACCCCATCCACGACTGCATTATCCGGGCCATAGACTGGGAAACCAACAAGGTCACGTACATTTCGAAGAAACAGATTCTCAGGAACCTGAACGTGAGCGAGCCCATGTTCATTGACGCCTTTCTCATGACTGGCTCTTCATTCCTGCCCTCGTTTCCTCCTCTGCGGGACGGCACCACCTATCCTCGACAGCCCAGCGTGATGGATGCGTTAAACATGCTGCGTACTGCGGACAAGAATATTGCCAATTTGTGTGCGTCTTTCCACGACGTTCTTCAGGCCCAGGACCCAAACTGGTTGGACAAGTTCCGCAAGGCTCGCATGGTGGTAGACCACTTCATCTACGTGGCCGAGTCCGGTGAGATCCAGGTCTACGACTTTGAAAAGCTCACGAAAGACAACCACCTCTATCTGGGCCTCCAGCTCCCATCGGAGCTCTTCCATTACCTCAACACTGGGCTCGTTGGCCCGGAGGTGCTGAGCTGGATTTCGCATGGTCAAATCACCATCCTGCCGACATTGGAAGGCTATGCGAGCCCAGAGTACCGCGAGCTGGTGTCCAAACAGCTTGTTCCCTACTACGAGACCGCTCTGGGCTTAGTCATCCCCCGTCTGAACCGTGGCCTGCAGTTCCGAGACATTGTGCTGAAGGTGTGGTACGACAAAGGCTTCTCGCTGAGCATCAACCACCGGAATGAAGGCAACTCGCCGGCATCGCGGGTCGAAAAATGGAACGTGACGGGGGAATCTCTGAGCACCCATTTCCCCAAGGCCCAATCAGGCACCATTGCCTTTGAGCTGTCAGCCTTTGCCAACAAGGACTTTATCGCCAGCACACTGAATGCACGAAAGGCAAAGGGATTGGAGTCGGAGGACGCCATTGTCTCGCTCTCGATCTGGAAGCTGCTGACGCTGAACGGCTACATCAAGGAGAAGACGCTCGAGCTGACTGCGTGGGGTACAGCTCTGGCAAAGACGCTGTCTGCCCTGGAACCACTGGCAGCAAAGGCGCCCGATCCGCTGGCGCTCTTCCACGCCGCTCTTCTTTCGTATGAGCTGATCAGGTTGGGACTACTGACGACCGGCCACAGACAGGCCGAGCTGCAAGGCTGGCCGGTAAACGGGAGCGAGGAAGACAAGAGCTGTGTTGTCCTGATCAGCCGGGTGGCCACACTGCTGCAGCTGAGGCAGGATGTCTCTGGCTACACAGGGCCTCTTAGCAAGAATCTTCTGGCCTTTCACAGCATGACCGTGGCGGTGGGCTCGGCGAATCGGAACGTGATCGAGGCGTTGCTCGCCAACACGTTCATGTCGGGCCAGGCTAAACGGAGCAAGCTGGACAATTGGAAGATCAGCCATCGGTACGTGAGAGTCCAAGAGTCCCCCTTTACAGCTGTTTGTTCTGCCCCTAACGGTCCTTCCGACTCTAGCCTCCCGTTCTACGAGTTCCCCGATGCTGCACTGTCGATCGCCGTCAAGACATTCCTAGACGAAAGCACGTTTGACACGACTCCGGAGCAACGACAGCAGCGTCAGAAGGAGTTCCCGGAGAACTTTATACCGCGCGCGCTGAAGCCGTTTGAGGATTTCGACATGGTCTTCGGTCTCGTAGACGCTCTGCATGCCGGCGTGGGGACGCTGGGCGACAGCGAGATGAAGGCGGATGTCAAGGCGGACTGGGACAAGGCCAAGAAGTATTTGGACCGCAGACGCTGATGGAGCTGTGGTTGAAAGTGGAGAGAGAAGCGCTCGGCCACCGGCAAACAGCCCTATATACAATGAACATGTGAAAAAAAACATGCAATTCAACGGCACAGTGGGCTGCTATGTACTCTGTATCTATGTCGTGATAGCAGAACACGAAGCGGCACAAAAGCGACACGGTCGAGGTGCTGAAACAGATGAAAATGGTACTTGTTTCTTTTCCGTACACGGCACTGAATATCGAACAATATCCTGTAGAGCTTCTTTCCCTTTCCATAGCTCTCTTCGTACACTCGTATCCTTCACAATCCAGCGGTGGCCGGCAGAACCTGATATATGCCCGTCTTTCCCAACCTGTCACAATCCTGGTCACTTCCCTGAACCAAACCAAACAAAAAGGAGTAAGCACACGAGCGGCACAGCCTACACGAGGAAATGCCGTACAATCGGACTCGGTGCCACGACGCCATCCATAGCCGGTCCACCGCTGCTCGTATCGCCCATGTTGCGAATCTTGTCCAACAGGTGACTGGACGGATGTGAGCGCTCGGCTCGACAACGGGCAAGAGACGAGGAATGGACGTGAGGAACATACCTGACGGAAACGTGGCGCCGCGAGCCTTCGGTGATGGCCAGGTCGACCTTGTTCAGCGTCTCCTGCTCGTGGGCGCGGATGTGCTGGCGCACAAGCTCCTGAGCGATCTTGACATGGTCGTGGCTCTCATCGTCATCGTCGCTGCTGTCGTCGTCGAGATCACCTCCTGTGCCAAAGTTGGGGCCGGCATCACGGACGAAGAAGCCGCAGGCCGGCCGGGCGCAACGCCAGGTCCGGTTGGGTCCGGTCGGCGCAGTGGACTGGGCTAGCGGCTGCGATCGGACGACGAGCATGGTCTCGTTGTCGTTGCCGATTTCGTTTTCGTTTTTGTTTGCGAGCTTTCGCCGACGCGCGTCATGACCCCGAGCGTCGGCACTGCTGCTGGTGCCGGCATCGTCGCCGTCGTCTATCGAGTCGTTGTCCGAGTTGTCGTTGGAGAAGGCGCTGCCGTGCGGGCGCTTCTTGGAGGCCAGCGGCAGACGCAGAGCGGCGTGCTTGCCGCCACGGCGAGCACTCAGGGCAGACGGCAGGGCCTTGCCGGCCGATCGCTGCTGGTCACGGCGCAGTGGTGTAGAAGACGCTGTCGGGGTTGCGGAACCCTGTCTCTGGCGCTGGTTGATATGGCCGGCGCGACGGACAAGCTGGTTGGGCATGTCACGAACAGTAAAGTCGGGCGAGACGGGGACAAAGGGCTGCGAGCTGGCAGTGCGAAGCCAGAGGCCGTACGGAGACTCAGCCCATTCGTGGTCCAGTGCGGCCAAGAGTTCCGTAGCAAAGTATGCCGACAGATCCTTAGCGACGGTATAAAACTTGAGCCGGAACTTGTTGTAGAGCTTTCCGTGGATGTGAGACTGGCTGATGCGCGACACGTCGCCATGAAAGTCTCGGCCGATCTCCAGGATGCCGTCGAGGAGCATTCGGAGGGCAGCCGCATGACGGCCATCGGCTTCGTCCATTGTCTGCGCGTCGGATGTGGCTGCAGCGGGTTGTGCTGTTGTCGATGGTGGATCGGGAGGCGGGTTCGAGTTGAGCGAAGATCGTGGTGGGGTTCGGAGCGGCAGCTCGTGGGAGAGCGAAGAAGGCGGACGTGCTGTGGAAGAGGAGGAGGAGGAGGGCTGAGGTGCGGATGACGACGGCACTGCAGTTGGCGCGGGAGATGATTGTGAGCGGTTGTCTGTGACGGAAATGGCGCGGCTTGATCTCCGGTCAGTACGGCCTCGATCTTGTATCTCCCGTGTCAACCACTTGACGAAGCCGGTTGTCTTCCAGTTGAACGTCTTTATGCTCGCGAAGTGGGCGAGCAGCAAGGGGGCCAAGCGGACGCATTTGTCGACCAGCTCGTCGTAGGTGATGCCGTCACCGACTGCTACGGCATACTACAGGTGAAGAGGGGTTAGGAAACGGATTTTGGCAGACGATGGGAGACAGACGAACCTCGAACAGGATGTGTTTGGTGGAGAGGTTGGCGTAGACGTTTTTCTTCTCAACCTTGGCAGCGTTTTCGACGGCTGTGTTGTAGATCTCGGATATGTGGTGGTACAGGACGGAGACGTCGCAGATGTCATTGTAGAAGGGAATGTAGGTGGGACTGGGGTTGATCATGAACCAGCCGGCATGACCAGAGACCCAGACGAGCGGCAGGGGATCAAAGCCGAGAGAGTAGAGGGTACAGTCGTTGATCTCGATGTTGGCCGAGCGGACGTCGGGGCGGACAACTGGTGGTGTCAGGGGGGGGGTGTGAAGAAGAAAGACGAGAAACATTCACTCACATTGCGACCCGTCTTCCTCTTCGCCTTCGAGCTTGCCACGGACGACAAAGGGGCCTTCGGTGCCGACGAGCAGCGCATTGGCAAGTGAGGTACCGTCCTTGCTGTAGATTGCAGCGTCGGTCAGATAAAAGGACGGCCATTCGTCAGAATTGACTGTCGCGTCGATTGGCTTCAAGATGCTGGCCTCGGGGGTCCATTTGACCTGCGCCGACGGTCCAGCCATTGCGAAGGAGAATGGCGGTCATGCAGAGCAGGCGACGCAACGTGAGAGGAGGGGTGCACGAGCTGAGCGGAATCACAGCTGAGGAAGAGACGGGGAAATGGTGCGAACGTGTCGTCGGCGCGCGTGAACTGTAGGAGCAGCTTCGGATGTGCATGCATCTCGTTACAGTGGGATCCCATGTACGGAGTAATACAGAGTATAAAGTACCCTACGGAGAATATAGCGGACCACTAGGTGGGGATGTGCTGACCGCCTTTGGATACTGCCGCGATTTGGCAGAGCTCTTTCCAATCGATAAGCGACAAAATTGAGGCAGGAGCCAGACAGAGTTTTAACGAGTGCGAGGGAGCATTCCAGCATCCAGCGTGACACATCCGTCGAGAAGCGATCGTGAGCGTGGAAGAATTGTTTTCAGAGACCGGTAGACGAGGAGGATTGCGTGCGTGACTGCACTACGGCAACCGGCTTTACCGCTGGCTTACTCTGACAACACGCACTCAGGCGGATGCGACCAGGAGGACTGTTGAAGATGGCGCGGGAAAACGTGCTCGAGGGGGTGTTTGGTTGGTCTCTCTCTTTCTTTTTTTTTCTCCTCGCTTCGCTCGTTGGCCTGCGCTCTTGGGTTCGGGAGGTTTTGCTGATAGGACAGCAATCAACAAGCCGATGGGAATGAGCTCGGCGCAGGTGATCCGCGACTGTCAGACGTACTTTAACCCGTCGACGCTCTTCCGGCCGCTGTTGGAGCAGGAGGCGGCAGCAAGGGCACGCGAGTCCAACACGGCACAGCGGCGGCGCAGCCGGGCAAAGCGCGACATGCGAGTGAAGATGGGACACGGCGGCACGCTGGATCCGCTAGCGACGGGCGTGCTGATCTTGGGGATCGGCCGCGGCACCAAGGAGCTGCCGCGCTTCCTGCACTGCACCAAGACGTACGAGACGGTCGTGTTGTTTGGCGCGAGCACCGACACGTATGACCGCGTCGGCCGGATCCTGCGGCGGCGGGCCTACGGCGACATCACGCGGGCCCGCGTCGAGGAGGCGCTCGAGGCCTTCCGCGGCCGTTTTCGCCAGATGCCGCCTCTCTACTCGGCCCTCAAGATGAATGGCAAACCGTTGTACGAGTACGCGCGCGAGGGCCGTCCGATTCCCCGCGAGGTTGAGACCCGCGAGGTCGACGTGTCCGCCCTCGAGCTGCTCGACTGGTACGAGCCCGGTCAACACCCCCACCGCTGGCCGGCCGACGAGGCCGGCATGGCCGAGCAGTCGCTCGCTGAGCGTGTCTGGCGTCTCGAGCGCGATCAGGCCGCTGGCAAGACACCGCACCCACGCAGCGCCGAGGAGGAGCGCCACGACCGCGACGCCCTCGCCGCCCACGAGGACTTTAAGCGCCGTGCCGAGGAGAAGCAGGACGAGCTCGTCTTTGACCGCCCCTCCAAGCGGAGGCGTGGCGCTGCCTCCACCGCTGGCCCGGCCTCAGACACTGCTGCTGCTGCTGCCATCAACGGCCGCCGTGGTGGTCCTGCCGGCCAGTTCCTCGAGATGTCCGGTGCTCTCGGCGAACTGCCCCGATCTCCCTATCACGACAATGCGGCCAGTGCTGCTGCTGCTGCCGAGAAGGAGGATCCGGCCGAGAACCTGTCGCTGCCCGATAGCACTGAGGCTGTCTCCTCGGACCCTGCTGCTGCCCCGATTTCGCCGAAGCCGCGTCCTGGTCGTGGCTCCAACCTCATCCCACCACCACCTTCCGCCGATACGCCACCGCCTTGGGAAGGCCTCGGTCCCCCGGCTGCGCGCATCCGTCTCACCGTCAGCTCCGGCTTCTACGTCCGCAGCTTCTGCCACGACCTCGGCGAAAAGGTCGGCTCGGCCGCCATGATGGCTGAGCTGGCTCGCACTCGCCAGAGCGACTTCTGCGCCGGATCGGCCAACTGCCTCGAGTATGACGACATCAGCCGCGGCGAGGCTGTCTGGGCGCCCAAGGTCGAGCGGCTGCTGCGCCTGTGGAAGGACGGCACCGTGGCCGAGGGGGCGGAGGAGACCGAAAAAACTGAGGAGGATGCTGTTGACCGTGAATCACCGGCTGCTGCCGTCGCTGCTGCTGATACTACTGCTGATTCATCAGCTGACTCAGCGACATTGCCGCCCAGCGACATCGTCAACGAGGCTGCATCGCCTGCTATCGAACCAAAGCAGTAGTGATCGTATCGCTACACCCGATGACATAGCCCGGCGTCTGTGATTACAACTGACTTGGAACATACACACTGCTGTTCGCTGAGATGTGCTCATGATTCATCCATATGTGACTACACCTCTATGCTGCCGAAGCCCGTCTATCCGTCCTGTATGTATGCTTGCTTGCCGTGCTGTCCCGCCAATAGTACGCCTGACCCGATTGCCTGAACCCCTGGCTGAATGCATCTGTATCCCGGACTGAAATGCAATGCGCCTGCTCTCGTTGTGCACGTGTTGTTCTGTCATGGTGCTTCATGCCACCAAGACACGAGTGTCACGTGCGACTTCTAGTGTTTCGGCAAGTTCGGTGATTTCGGTGATTTCAGTGAGCTCGGTAGACTGGGCCTCTTGGGTGAAGCTGGCATCGCCATAGTCGCTGGCCGTGTCTGTGGCCTCTGTCCTCGTCTCTTCCATCATCTCTTCGGCCGTCCGTCCTTCCTCGTCCAGCATGTCCTCACCGGCAGCGATCTCGGCCGCCCTCTGGGCCGCCTTCTCCTCTGCCTGTGCCAACAAGGCCCGCACGCGGTCGATGCGTCCGACCGCCTGTTCCAGGCGGTCCAGCCGCTTGCGCTTGTCGGCATCCCGCTGCTCCAGCACGGCCACGCGCTCTTCCAGCCGAGCCCGCTGCCGCCGCTCCTCGGCCACCATCTCGTTGGCCTGCTCGAACAGCGACACGCTCAGCTCCTCCACCTCGCGGCTCGTGTTCTGCAGCCGGCTTTCGGCCTGTCGTCGGAGCGTCTTCTCGTGCGAGAGCGATGCCAGGAGCGCCTGCATCGACGATGCTGCCGCTGCCGACGCTGCTGCTGCTGCTGCTGCTGCCGCCGCTGCGGTCGTCTGCACGCTCGGCGACGACGACGCGGCCGTCGAGAAGGACGACTTGTACGAGTGCGAGTAGGCCGTGGCCGTGGCCGACGGTGGCGGCGTCCCGGGTGCCGTCGGTCGCCGCGGTGGTGGTGGCGGCGTCGTCGCGGCCGCTGCTGCAATGTCGGCTGCCTTTTTCAGGTTCGGCGTCGACTTGGCCGTTCGCGGCGACAGCAGCGCGGAGAGCCGGCTGGCCGCACCGGCTGGCAGAAAGGATGAGCGCACTGTCGGTGGCGGTGGCACGGCAGCTCCTGCTGCTGGCACGCTCGGCCGTCGTCGCAGTCTCGCCAGCTCCTCCTCGCCGTCGGCCCAGCGGCCGGTTACCTCTGCCGTCCTCTCGTTCAGCAGCCGCAATTGAGCCTCTAGGTCTCGGATCTGGAGGCGTGCCTGCTTCAGCTCGTCTGCCAGCTGCTGCTTGCTGTCCATGCTGTCGTGGTCGTGGCCGTGGTCGTGGCCGCTGCCCAGTCGCGCGACGTGCACGAAGGAGCCGCACTGGGAGCACTGCCCCGTCGAGGCAACGGCTCCCGTCTCGTCCGCCACGTCGACCACTTCGGCCACCGCCGTCAGCGTCATGCTTGCTCTGGTCTCGGGCGCGGTCGACATTGCTCTGGTCGAAAGGATGGTCGTCGACATCGCTGCCGACAGTGCTTTTAAACTCATCCTCTCCCTGCTCACTTGCCTTGTTTTGTTTTAGGGGAGAGCCAGATTTGCGGAGCCCGGACTGTGTGAAATTGCGAGTTGCAGAAGAAGTGGCGGCATGTCTCCGATTTGGGAGACAGATTTAGTGCATTAGTGTAAGCTTTCGCAGCGGACGGAGCGGGAGACCGCACCCTAATAATAAAGAAATACAGGGGTCCTTCGCGCTAACATCGCGGTCCCACTCTCCCTGCGAAACAGGGGCTGTGTTGATGGCATTCTGCGCGGCTACATTCCTCGCGCACTGCCGACATCTTACGAGGACGGCTCTCTGGATCACAAGGCTTCCGACGTTGCTATTGCTTTCATCTATCCGACCAAGAGACGCCTGCCAGCCCTGCCAGACCTGTGATACACCGTCATCAAACCAACACGTCGTCTCCATACATTAGAAAGAGCGCTATGCTATGGAGTAAAGGCTAAAAAAGGACGCGGAAGCGAAGCCGGAAACAAACCGATGAGTGGAATTGCAGGGCTATGAGTTCCAGATGCTGTCAGCCCCGCCGGCCCGTCCCATAGCGACAGTGATGGCATGAAAAACTCCCAACCAGCGATTCATGCGTGGCCCAGCCGGAAAAAAAAGGTACCGTGTAGCAGAATCCCGGTCCCGAGAGCTCTTGTCCCGGTCTTCTCGATACCATACGGCCACATGGCTCTGCCTGCAGTCGGGCGACGCTGCAGAGAGAGCGCACCGATGATAGGTGCACTGACCTCGCGAGCTGCCTTCCCAAGAAAGGGGTATTGTGGCCCTCAGTCTGTCCAGAGGTGGAATCGATACATAGTAGAGGCCGTCCTCAAAAGGGGCGGGCAACCTTGCGGGGCTCGCTTAGGCCGGTCTCGGGGTCGACATATTCCTTCCAGCTGACCGGGTACATTGGGTTTCCGGCCTCGCTCGTCGCCATAACCACGCCCAGCGAGTTGCTCGCCGTCGAGAGGTAGTAGTTTGCCTGGTCACCGAGAGAGATCTGGATGGGTTAGTGGGAGGATAGAGATAGAGATGGGAATGGAGGTAAAGATGCAGAGGACGAGGATGGACGTAGACATGTTGCCCACACACACCACAGACGACTTACCACCTGCGCGCGCACAATGTCGCCCGGCCGGAACGACTCGTAGATCTTGACGCGGTCTTTCTCGGTCGCCCGCACGTCCTGTGCCCGGATCACGCCCTGCCACTCGGCCTCCAGCACCACGTCGCCCACCACCAGGATCGCCACCACTGCCTGCCGCTGTGCGATCCGCACCACCCGGCATAGCGCCGTGTTGCCCACGTCCGGCAGCACCTCGCCGCCTTGCGCGATTCGCGCCCGCGACACCGACACCGTCGCCTTGTTCACGTCGGCCAGCGACGAGCCCTGAGCCGCCCCGTCCGGCCCCTTTGTCGCTACCGACGGCACCATGATCCGGGTCAGCCGCTTTGGCAGCATCGCCGTCTTCTTGCCCGCCTCGGCCGGCTGCCGCACCGAGACGTGGCCCAGCAGCGATGCGTACACCTGGCCGTCGGCGAGATGCGTGCCCGCGCCCGGCACAAAGCGCGAGGCCGGGCCCAGTAGCTGGCCCGGAACCGCAATCTGGTCCTGCACGGTCGCCATTTTGTCGCAGCGGGAGAGTGTGGCGTGTGGGTGGCGGTAGAGCGGTGCGGAAAAAGAGCTGGTTGTATGCTGTTTGGAGACTTGCCTCAAGTTTTTTTTCTTATCGAGTCTCTATTTTTTGGCTTCACTCCTTCATCGGCGCTAGTCTTCTTTAGGAAACCACCTCTCACTTACACAGTCATCTGGGCTGTCCGCTTCATGTTGCAGTAATACATGCTCTTCAACGAGTGGGGAGCATATTCAAAGCAATGATAGAACATGAACAGCCATCAGCAAGTCTCAGATCAGACTGGCTGCAGATGTCTCGACTGTCTTGTCTGTCTACGATCGTACGTAGTCACTTTGCATATTGCTTATAAGCTTGTTAACTCTGTCTTCCTTCCACGTACGGCCATAGATACTGGAAAGCACGGGATCCCGTCCGCTCTCCCCTAGTTAAACCAGTAATCGGCGGATTAGTAGTTGGGTCGGTGACGACCAGCGAATACCCGCTGCTGTACGTTTTTTTTGGCTTTTTGTGGATTTTGGGACCTAGCATTGATGACTTCTCCCATTTACGGATTAAAATACAAAATACAATATTATGGTAAGATACGTTTTTCACAGACACTCACTGCTGTTATACAAAGTCTTTCATGTTTACAGGCTAGAATTTATTATACCAGATTCATTGCATATGGCTTCGCTTCTGGATATTATTGGCAGGCTACCAGAAACAAAATCCAATCGAAGACCGACACGTGCTGACTAATCTGCTTCATCGTGGCTTCCGTTTCTGACCGAGTACGTCGCCCAAGATGGGTTCTCTGATTTCTGCATCATAAATGAGACAAAGAAAGAAAAGACAAAGAGAGAAAATAGTTTATCCATCTGTTTCGCGCGCCGTTCCCTCCAAATTTATTCCCCGTTCCTGATAATAACCTTGATCTCTTTCCCGCCAGCCACCGCTTCGAAGGCCTCTTGGGCGCGTGAGAGCGGAAAGGTCGCGGTGATGAGAGGCTTTAGGTCAACCACACCGCGTTCCAACATGTCTATGGCAGATGGAAAACAGGACGCAGTGTACCGGGTGAGTCCTGGGAGTTGTCAGCTGCTGGCAGTTCCAGCACGCCAGTCAGAGCAGCAACAACACTTACCTCGAAAGTCGAGCTCCTTGTTTGTTATAGCAACAGTGGGTACGAGATGTGTCTGGACATGACCGAGGCCAACCTGGAGAACTGGGCGAGAATAAAGGTCAGTACGACTGCCAGTTGAATAATGATCGGTGGAAGAGAAAAGTACGCACAGACACCGCCTTGCTTGCAGATGGCCACGCCATGCAGAATGGCGTCTTGCGCTCCGCTGGCCTCAACCACTCGGTCAACACCCTCCTCGGACTTCAGACCGCACTGGGCGATGATCTCTCGCATGCGGCCCTGCGCGCATAACCACATCTTGTCACCGACTGTCTCTTCTGCGTCCTCTTCGTCCTGGGAAGCTGCGGCTGTCCCGTTGCCGTTACTGTTGCCAGATGACGACGATTTGCTCGAGAAATCCGGGATGGCGTCGATGTGGAAGACGTGGTCGATGATGGGACGACCTGTCAGTGGTGACAGGTACTTTCGTGCAAAGTCCACACGAGATGGCCGCACGTCAAAGGCAATGATTTTCCTGGCCGAGTAGGCGTGGGCCACGGCAGCAGTTATGAGGCCGATGGGGCCGCATCCGCTGGGGTTGGCAGATTAGCGAGGGCTCCTGTTCTCTATCCATCTCGTCGGGTGCTTACAAGATGGCGATGGTCTGATGAGGACGGATGTCGGCCCGCTTGCCTATTTGCACGCCAATCTAACAGCAGGTCAGACGGTTGCGAACACGACAAGAAATGTCGAGAAGAAAAGAAGCAAACAAACGCACGGCCAGAGGCTGGATGCTGCCGGCCTCATCCCAGCCCACTGTCGGGGGGATGTGTGGTGCCCGGTCTGCTGCAAGAGCAAAGTAGCACGACAGGGAGCCGTGGGTGCCGGGCGAGCTGCAGTAGCGCATGTGGAGGCAGATGTTGGAGCGGCCGTTCTTGCAGTTGACGCAACGACGGCACGGCATTCCAGGTTCGACTGAACGAGCTAATGTGAGCGACAAAGACAGCTCTCCATGGTTTGATGAGACGCACTGGCTACCCGGTCGCCCGGCTTATGCGTGGTCACATCGGCACCTACAGCCTCGACCACACCGGCGGCCTCGTGGCCCATGACCAACGGCTCGAGCACCGGTCGTCCGGCCACGCCACCGGCCATGTAAGAGTGCATGTCGGAGCCACATATGCCGTTGGCCATGACGCGGACCAGCACGCCATCGCGTTCGAGCACGGGCTGTGGCATGGGCTCGATTCGGATGGTACGCTTGCGCACGAGCAGGACGGATAGGTTTGGCGACAGGGCGGCAGGCTGTGAGCCATGGTCTGACCGTGTAGCCATCCCATTTAGCCCGTTGGCGGCGGGCTCGCAGCTGTGGTGGTGTTCGAGAGTCATGGCCAATCCCGAGACAAGAGAGAGGACGGGATGCGTATACAATGATTGGCCAACCCAATATCAGAGAGTGAAGGAGCTGAACAGGCCAAATGAGGGGAACAACAGAAGTCGGAGATGGAAGCAGCCAGAGAAGAAAATCAGGAAACTAAAGAGACAGCTGTCGACTGCGAGATATAAAAGCCTCCACAGGTCCTCGGCTCCACCAGACGGATATCTCTCAGCTTCTGCAGATCCCCCAGCAAGGCCGTTTTCCGATCGAGATGATTTGCGTCCTTATGGACTCCGGTTACGGGTGTCTAGAAGGGGGGAAGTGGATGTCTGCGAGAAGACTGGAGACGGAAGAGGGAGACGAGGGGCCTTGCCGATGGTTCCAGTTTTTGCTATTGTACGTCATTTCATAGGCTGGCTGGCCAGCACACCCTCACATGGTTCGATAACTTGGGCTAACGTATATCCGTCTTCAGGCAGGCAGACGGACGAGGGCCGTTGGCGGATTGGTGGTGAATTTACGGATTGGTGCCCCGGCTCCGGAGGCTGCACGAATATGGAGACGTTGAGAGGGGGCACTTGAGCCCTGAGCGGAGAGGAAAGAGAGGCGGAACCCCCACATGGCCAGGCCGAGTCGAGGGTGGGATAATAAGAGACTCGAGGCGCTAGGCGATGGTGTTTTGTCAGCCTGGGTCTTGCTGGAAGGCCCGATACAGAAGGTCGAAGCAAGGGTATTATTGCAAGACGAATATTCCCCTGTCTGGTGCAGCCGCATCTGAAAGCGGCTAGAGTCGGCAGAGCTTGCGCAATGAAATTCGCGGGTGGCAGACCATCAGCTGATATCAACGTGGTGATTTAGCGGCGGGCTCAGAGCTATTTATCGATCTGTCTGTGCCGTGATTCAGTCGGCCCGGCCGGCCAAAAGAGACACGGCACGGCCGGTATTCCGCTGGCCTGCTGAGGAGCGGGAAAGACGATGCGGCCGGATTTCGTCGGCTAAAGTTTGAGTGCACAGACGCGCCATTCAAGCTAACAAAGCCGCCATCGAAAGCAGCCAACAGCAGCGCTTCGCAATATCAGAGCCCGAGCTAGATTGCATACAACCGGGGCTGGACATGGGCTTACAACTGGAAAAGGTAGCCGCAGCAGCTGTATGTAGCAGCCGCTGTTGCATGTTGCAAACGTGCTTAAATAGCGCAACCGCCCCCAAACACTCCCGTTTCAGAGGCTTCCATCCCGACGCCCGGCGCTGCACGCAATGGATCAACCCACATCTACGGCAACGGCTCTTGCCAGCCACAAGCTGATCCTCCTCAGCCCGTTTGCGCTTCCGGATGACTGCGTCCCCACGCTGACAAAGACTTTCCCGGGACTCGAGGTGGTCGCGCGCTATCAGCCATGGGATAGACAGACGACAGACCTGCCAGAGGAGGAATGGCGGGATGCGACGATCCTGGCCACGGGCAGCATGCTGCCTGATGCTGAGCTGGCACCCAAGTTGCAGTATGTTCAGCTATTCAGCGCCGGGGCCAACCACCTGGCCGAGCACGCCGTGTTCAAGGACCACAAGGTCGTCTTTTGCGGCGCCAACGGCGTTCACGGGCCGCAGATTGCAGAATGGGTCATTGCGACCTATCTGAGCGCCAAGCACAGATGTACGTGTGCTGTTCTGTGCTGGTTGTCTGTGCTGATGTGCCTTGCTGACTCATCTTCAGTGGCAGAGTATCGCCAGCTGCAGGAGCAGAACGAATGGCGCCATAACAGCAACAACCTGGACGAGGCTGTGGAAGACTCTGTTGGGCGCTGCGTGTGAGTGCTATTGGAAGAGACGGGCAGCCTCTTGCATGGTCGCTGTGCTGATGCTCGTTTCTCCCCCTTCCCCCCCTTTCCACAGAGGCATCCTCGGCTACGGAGCCATCGGACGACAGGTAGCCCGGCTGGCCCGGGCTCTGGGCATGAAGGTGCACGCCTACACGCTGAATGCACGAACGACAGCAGAGTCGCGGCGGAGAACGACGCGTACCAGCCGCACGGGCTGGGCGACCCGGCCGGCGACCTTCCGGACCGCTGGTTTGCCGGCACGACCAAGGCCGATGTGCACGCCTTTCTCGGCTCTGGTCTGGATCTGCTCGTCGTCGCGCTGCCGCTGACAGATCGCACGCGCGGGCTCATTGGCGCCGACGAGCTCGACCTCCTCGCCCGCCATCGGCCTGCTGGCACTAGCTCTGGCTCCGGCTTCTTCCTCTCCAACATTGCGCGCGGCGCCGTCGTCGACACGGACGCGCTCATCGCAGCCCTCAACGACGGCCGCATCGCCGGCGCCGCCCTCGACGTCACCGACCCCGAGCCGCTCCCCCCCGGACACCCGCTCTGGTCGGCCAGAAACGTCACCATCACGCCGCACGTCAGCGGCAGCTCGACGCGCTACCTCGCTCGCGTCCTGGACATCCTTACGATCAACCTGGGCCGACTCCGGGCAGGACAGGCGCTGCTGCTGAACCAGCTGGACAAGAAGGCCGGATACTAAGAACAGCCAGGGATACGAGAGGGCCGGCATAGCAGCAGGCTGGCCTCAAGAGCCGGGCCACTGAACTTGGCGACACAATAGAGAGCACAGACACATGGAGGTCCCTCGACACATTGCAACCGTATTCTTGCAGAGAAAGCAGTGTCTTACGAACCAACAGCTCAATAGAACAAAGAAGAACAACAGAAGATAGAGTAAAGGTTAAGGATCCAGAAAACCAGACATATTTGCAGATTGTGAACCGATGCCACTACAAAGGCTACGCCCACTGGCTTGGAGTACTAGAGATTCTGATTCATTGAAGAACTATGAGAAGCCCCGGAAATGCAAGAAACGGGACTAGGTGAGCAGCGTTGAAAATACCTGCAGCTAAACTAACGACTTAATGTACCTTTTATTTTCATCATGAAACGACCAGACGTCTAGAAACCAGCTTCAGTTGCTGGCAGCTGGCAGCCTAATGACAGTGCTAATTACGCGACTGCTTCTCACACTGTCTGCGCGCACGCTGCTCTGTGGCGAATAAACGTCGTCGCGGGGTTACCTCGAATCAGGCAACAGCTTTTGCGGTTGCCTCCCAGCAAATCGCCGCCGGTAGTCTGGCCAAGGCAGCCGAATAAACCCAAAATAAAGCAACCCCTGCGTCCTGGACACAAAGACATGCATGCGCTGGTGTCTGGAGCACACTTTTCTTTTTCTTGCATGCATGTGACAGAAGCTGCAATGCTTCGGTAACCTGCTACCTACTCCCCTGCTGCAGGTATTCTTGGTCCTGCACCTTCCAGCTCTCTCGTCAGCCTCACTCTTATCTTTGCTGCACCTCGATCCTGCATACGTCCCACGACGACGCTCAAGTGCAATCCGACAATCTCTTGGCTGGCCTCGACGGATTTTCCCGCTTTTCTCTTCGCCGGGCCGCAGCAGCCGCATCGTTTTCCAACATGGAGTCTTATCGAATGACCGGGCTGCCGTTGATGTCGTTCCAGCAGCATCTCAGCCGGCTCTACAACGACACCAAGAAGTCGTCTGACTTTGTCAAGGAGCCCGTCCAGAATGCCGAGGACCCGGAAATCAAGGCGCTGCACCGCAAGCTGCGCATCCAAAAGGACCGCCTCGTCAGCTGGGGCCTCGAGTGGTCCGATCCCAGCCAGTCCAGCGAAGTGCTCATCGACTCGTCCATCTCCAGGGCCGGCCTCAGCGAGATTGTCAGCAGCATCATGTCAACAATAAAGGAGACCCTGGCCGAGGTGGAGCCCCTGTGGCTCAGCTCCAAGCGCCTCGTCGGCGAGGACACCCCGTCGTTGGATCGCGACCGCGACCGAAAGTTGTCGTCTGTCACCTGGGACAAGGCTCGCTTTGTCGATCTAGTCCGAGACCTGACGGTGTCCATCGATACTTTATATGATTTGTCCAGGAACCGGTTGTCCGAATCGGGAGAAGGAGGAAAAGGAGGAGGAAGAGGAGGACCGTCCAAGCCTACCCCATCATGGCTGGAGAGGGGTCCACCAGCCGAGGACCTCCGCCCTTTCGAGTCAACGAGGATGCAGGTCCCTCAGCAGATCAATTCGGCCACCCTTACCTGCATCGAGTCGCCACATCTTGCCGACTCTCCTCCCGGGACAGAAACCCGACAAGTGGTCTTCATGAGCAAGCAGGTCTATGCGGATTTCGCCCGCGTCCGGGGCCTTCGGCAAGGCTATTCTCCACTGCTGCTGGAGTACTCCTATTTCGACCCTGTGTATTCGAGCACCGGCATCATGCCGTCTATGGCCCGGTTCGAGAAGCTCGCGTCTGGCCTGCAGGCCAATATGCAGCGCCCATCCAACGCCTGGATCGGCATTCCCCAGCTGCTCGGCTATTTCGAAGACATGGATCACTCTCGCCTCGGCCTGGTTTACCACTTCCCTCCGGGCTGCAACGCTGTCGTGCCGTCCGATGTTGCGGCGCATCAGCCCCGATCCTGCCTGCTGACACTGAGCGATATGCTCTCCAGTCCCAGCGTGGAGCCGCGATTGGAGGCTAAGTTCCGGCTTGCCTCCAATCTTGCCAACACTGTCTTCGAGATGCACGCCCGAGGCATTGCACACGGACGGCTAGGCGATCAGAGTGTTCTCTTCGGTCGTGATGCTGCACCCGGGACGGCGGCAACAGACATCTCGAGAGCCGACGTGCGGAAGCCGCTCATTTCCGGTTTCGACCTCTTCCCCTCTACTCCTTCGCCAGACAGGGAGCAGCAGTCGCTTCTGTTCAGACACCCTCTCAATCCGCAGTCATTCTCACCCGAATCCCCTCCGATTGTGGATGCCGACCCTCGGGCATTCGACCTGTATTCTGTGGCGATGCTCCTTCTGTCCATCGGCATGTGGACAAAGGTGGAGAACCTCGTTCCGCATCGTGAGTCGGCATCTGTGTCTGAAACGGTACTTGACCAGCTAGCCGTGCAATGCGGTACTCTATATATGAAAGCAGTGCAAACGTGCTGGAATGCCATGGAGACAGTGGTGTCTGCCAAGACGCCCAGTGAGTCGCATCTGGCTCGGGTGGAACTCAAGGTCAGCCGCTATCTGGAAGCATGTTGTGTCTTGGACACGGTGAGCGCCTTTGAAGAGCCCACAAGAGAGGGACTGCGACGTGAGGACACTTTCGGGGCGACGACGATAACGGCGACGCCGGCGCCGACACCGACCTTGACGCCTGCAGCGAGCTTCTACCAGAAGCAGAGCACCGACGTCAAGTCACCTTTGGATCGGGGACTGGATAGAGGACGGCCCACCGATGACTTCCCCATGCGCGCAGCGCCTGTAGATGCGAGACCGCCGATTCCGCCCCGGGTTCCCGCTGCGAGGACAACAACGTTTGGAAAATCAGAAGCTGGTCTCTCCATGTCCTCCAAGCCCGAGCCTGTGCGCTTGAAACTCTTCCCACAGGTTGCCCTGCCCCCGGATGTCATTGAGCAGTGGCACACGTTCCTGATGCCGCAGATAAACTTCGCCCTGCGCAATTTCTATCGTAACCATCCGGAATCTGTGGAAATCTCGCTCGAGTCTGTGGGCGAGTCACCACGAAACACGAAGCCAACTGTCATGGTGGTGTGTACCTCGGTCAGCAAGGTTCGGCACATCCTGAAGAGAAAGCTGGGCGCGGTGTTTGATGGATCGTCTGGGTTCTCCCTAAAAGTCTGCAGCGGCCGCGTGCTTCGATCACGCAAGGACGGCGCAGCGCAAGGTGCCAGGCCCAAGCGAAACCAAGACGACGGTGGCAGGAAACAGATCCTTGCTGCGAACAACCAATTCCAGGAACGACCTCAAAACGGGGCCAGCATCGGTGCTTGGATTGGCGATCGGCATCTCCCTCCTGTCAGCTTCGGCGGGCTAGTGCTTGTCGATGGCAAGCCGTTTGGCATGACGGTGCACCACATGCTCGACGACCCAGACGCGATCGAGGCGGCAGCAGCCCGGGAAGGTCAGAAGACAGTTCGCAGCAGCAGCTCAGCAGCCGCCACACAGGAGATCGAAGCACTTGGACAGTCTCTACTGGACTGGTATGAAGAGCTCCAGGCCGATTCGTCCACGGCGAGCTCCAATGGCGGCGATTTCGCCTGCGAGTTCTCCGACACGAACTCGGCGGTATCCGATTCCGATCTCACCAGCGAGTGGTCCGACAACAGCGATGAGGAAGAAAACGACGAGTCTGGCGCCAGCAGCGGCGAGCCGGGCGATCTGCCTGGCGTGGAGCCCGGCTTTGGCGACGGCTATGTTGTGACTCAACCTGCGCTTGATGATGTCGAGAAGGACTTCTATCCCGACCAGGAGACTCAAGATGACGACCACCTAGACTCTTGCGGCCTGGGCGATATCTTTGCTTCTAGCGGCGTCCGCAGACGCGTGGACGAACAGGGACTGGTGCATGAGATCGATTGGGCGCTTTTTGAGTTCAAGGAAGAGCGACGACCGGCAGACAACTCGATTCCTCACCTTCCTCTAGAACGCCGAGGCTCGCCGTCTTTCACGGCATCGGCAGCGGTCAAGCCGTCGGTTCTTCACCCGACCACAGTGGCCCCGTCTTCTGCGCTCCCCGGGCTCGAGGTGCAATGCATAGCTCGCACGTCAGGCCTGCAGACGGGCCAGATTCTGCCGACGATCACGTCAGTCAAGATCTACGGACGGCTGTCACCGTCGCACACGTACCAGATCAGTGGGAGCAGTTCTGCAGCAGCTGCAACCGCTGCAATGGCATCTCGTGCGGCTGGGCGCCGTCCAAATATGCCTATTGGTATCCCGGGAGACAGTGGGGCGTGGATTGTCGAGCGCGAGCACGGTCGGCTATGCGGGCATGTGCTGGCTTGGAGCGAGCGCAAGAAGGTGGCGTATCTGTGTCCGATGGACGTGATGTTGTTGGACATTGCCGAGACGCTGGAGGCAGGCGAGGTGCGACTGCCCGGAGGCGATGCAGTGGTCAAGATCATGGATGGAGAAGCGAGAAAAAAGAAGGAAGCGTGGCGTGGGCTCGGCAAGGGGACAGAGCCAGACGGAGAAGAAGGTGATCTGGGCAAGGACAAGGGCGAGGAGGAAGAGGACGAAGGATACCACGACGAGCACAACGCGGCCGAAAGCGGCGCTGGGACGTCATTTGGGCCGACGGTGGAGAAGTTTGAGGGAGGAGACATGTGTCCGCAGCCGACGAAGATGATGGAGCTTGCGGGGAGCCTGGGAAAGATGCATTTGGGTGGCGGCAATGTGGAGACGGCGTGTTGATGTGCAAAGAATGGATTATGGTTTTGAGCTTTGGGATTTGGGAATTTATGACTTGACGATTCGGGAAGTCGAACAAACTTCTCCCGCTCTTTCCCTTTTTGAGATACCACTTGTTGCATTTTTTCGAGCATTTGGGACCGGTTTTTATTCAATCATAGACACAAGGTACATTTTTATCATCCCTAATCATAATATATGCCCTTCGGAAGGACAACCGAAGCCATACATTATATACATATTACGCAACCGTTGAGATTGCCACATCCACAAGCACGAGTACGTCTTATAGCAGCATGTAGGCACTGCCGAGAAGGGTCAGGCCGACGGCGAAGGCACTGCTGAGGGACGGAGAGCTGCCTACACGGCTAGCAGCGGCGCTCTTGGCAGAGCTGGAGGCGCTGGCACTGGTGGTGGTGGCAGCGGTGCTGGAGGCGGTGCTGGAGGCGGTGCTGGAGGCGGTGCTGGAGGCGGTGCTGGAGGCGGTGCCGGAGGCGGTGCTGGAGGCGGTGCTGGTAGAGGTGCTGCTGTCGGTGGAGTTGAGGAGCGATGCCAGGTTGGCGTCATCCTTGAAGACGACCGAGACGCTGGACGAGTTGCTGCAGGAGGACTGCTTCGTGGTGGCAGCACCACTGACGAATTTGACTGCAGCACACTGGGGGGGTTAGCCAGAGGAGAGGAATGGAAGAAATGGAAGGAAAGAAAAGCCTACCTGGTACAAAATGCCGTCCGGGGCGTTGACGGCGACGCTGATCACGCCGTTGGAGCCGGCCCAGCTGGAGGGCACCGTGACGGACGGCTCACAGAGCTTGCCGAGGCCGCTCTGCTCGTACTCGGGGAGGAGCTGGGTCCAATTGCTGCTGGCGGACTCGTCGAGCGTGGCGCGCAGCAACCATGTGCCCTGGGAGTGGTACAGGTGGGTGACAATGTTGTCACCATCGACATGGAAGTCGGTGATGTTGTCAGAGGAGAAGTTGGGCGTGAAGTGGCCGCACGGCGCTATGTCTTCGTTGTCATCGCTAAAACCAATGGTCAGGGGGTAGTCGAGCGTGAAGTGGGCGTTGGCAGCGGCGGCCAGCAGGAGGGCCGCAGTGGCGACAGACGAGACAGGAGACATATTGAGAAGGAGGGTGGATGTGAAGTTGTAGAAGTGAGAGTCTGTATATGTGTAGCAGTAGAGGATGCGAGGATGTGAGGCGTGGGAGAAGGGACGACGTTGTGGGCCAAGAAAGCAGGAGCTGCACAAAGCTATAAGTAATACTTGGGGGCCAAGAGCGGCCGTGCCTTCCTGGGCTAGACTAAGCTCAGTCGGCCTGTCAGGCCGGAAGAGGCTGGCACTACGGAGAGTATGGCCAAGGATGTGACCACCGGGGTCTCCATACTACGGAGGGGCTGTCTCCTCCGTGCTTTATGTTCTTACAGCTCCGTACGAGATAAGCTTAGTTGCAGAACTTGGCGAGCGGCAGTTCGATCTTGGGTTCTCACGAGGCTCAACTTGTAGCAGAGTTTAACCGTGCTCGAGCAAGAAGCGTGCGCTCATGTCCGCTCGGGATCTCTGCAGTCAAGCATTCAGAGGTTCCAATCACTCGTGATGGGCATAAGACTCTAGAGCATGGAAACGTGCTCACTGCTCGTGCAGGTAAACCAGCTTTTACAGAGTTGTTGGCGTGAGCAGATTCCCCCAAACGAGACACAGGCTAGTCCGCATTGGGCGTAGCGCCTGCGCGACAGTTGCAGCCGATGCGCAGCTTTGAGCAAGTTTGCTCGCTCTTTTTCTTAGCGTCCGTGCTCTGGACAGGGAGACCCCTCCGTCCCGGTGATCCACAGGGCCCCCAAACGTGCTCACCTTTAACTGCATTCGGAGGCCCAACGCCGGATTCTGGCCTTTGGCCGTCCCCTACTTCTCTGCACCACTCCGGCTGCAACGGCGGCCCTGTGAGCGGTCGTTCCTGCCAACCTCCACATTCCTCTTTCCTCGTCGGCTTGCTTTTTCCTTCTCTGCATCGAATCGTCCTTGGTTTCCACGCATTGGCGTCTTGGCTTTCCAGAACACTCGTCTCCTGCATCGTGTATTCTGCCATCATCGCACTTCCTTTTCCGTCTTTGCTTCTCGGTAGCTTGCGCCGGTCGCGCCACCAACGGCCGCCATGATGGACGACATGAACATGTCGATGAGCTCGTGGCAGCCGACAAACATGAGTCTGGCCCGGATATATTGGTACATCATCGCCGGCATCGTGGGAATGCTAATGGTTGTCCGTGGAGTCAACTACTACCAGAACTCTTTGAGGTACGATGATTTTTGCTTTATTCTGTGACCTTTTCCTTTTGTCTGTCTCTGTCTAACCCTCCAGACTACGCACGCTTGCATCCAGCTCCCAGCAGTTCCCGACAAAGCCTGCCAATGGCTTCCTGCAGGCGTGGGCAACTCTCACGGCAGTCGGCCGTGAGGTCAGCTACCCGCAGCTGTACGTCCCTGTGCGCTACCTTGGCTGGCTGACCCCCCCGCCAGCTGGCCGGGTCCTCATCCTGCTCGTCTACTGGTCCGTCATCATCGGCTTCATGACGGCCGGCTCCATCGTCAAAGACGTCAACTTCTGGGAACGCATCGGCTTCCGCAACGCCTGGGTCACGGTGACGCAGCTGCCACTCCTCTACCTGCTCGCCGGCAAGTCGTCTGTCATCGGCACGCTGACCGGCTCGTCGCACGAGCGCCTCAACTGGCTGCATCGCTGGGTCGCCCGGACGATGTTCGTTACCGCCTCCGTCCACGGCTGGCACTTTTACTCGGAGTATGCCATCGCCGACATGACCAACCTCTTCTTCGAGACCATGCCCATGGGCAAGTACGGCGTCGCCGCTTGGGCCCTGCTGCTCTGGGCTTTCATCTCTGGTATCGCACCGCTGCGCCACCTCTGCTACGAGTTTTTTGTCGTCCAGCACATCGCCACCGCCGCCTTGCTTTTGTGGGTCGTCTATGTCCACGTGCCCTCGTACGCCCGCTACAACGTCTGGTTTGCCATCGCCGCCCTGTGCCTCGACCGGCTCGTCCGGCTCATCCTGCTCGTGTGGCAGAACGTCAAGGCTCGGCCGAACCCGTCTCGCTGCAAGGGCGGACAGCGCATCGGCCACCAGGCCCAGATCCGTGCCGTCGGCGACGACATCACCGTTGTCACCATCAAAGATGTCCACTTTCGCTGGGCCGCCGGCCAGCACGTCTATCTTTGGATGCCTACTCTCGCTCCCCTGGAGCAGCACCCTTACACCGTCGCCTGTGCCCACCAGCTACCCGGCACCTGCATCTGCAACAGCATCCAGCTCGTCGTCCGCAAGCACGCCGGCTTTTCCAAGCGGCTACACGACCGTGCTGCAGCGCTGCAGGCATCCGAGAAGAAGACCACCTTCACCGCCTTTCTCACCGGCCCCTACGGCGCTCCGCCTCGGTCGGACATCTACGAGACGCTCATCTTGATCTCCGCCTCGACCGGCGCATCCTTCACCCTGCCCATCCTCGAGAGCGTCCTGCAGGCAAGACAGGCCGTCTGCACCAAGCGCGTCGACTTTCTTCTGTCGGCCAAGAAGGGTGACGAGATCGACTATTACGTCCGCCGGCTGCACGAGCTGATCGAGATCGCAACGGGCGTGGGCATCGAGCTCAGCGTGTACATTGCCGTGACCAGCGACCCCAATCACAAGTCGCGGCTGGCTGCTGATGCTACACCCCAGGAGAGAGACCAACCCGTTGCTTACAGCAGTTCGGCATCCTCAAGGGAAACAAGTCCGGGGTCGGATGGAAACAGAAGCACCCCCGCAAAAGCAAAGCTGCTGCAGTCAACCGACATTGAGAAGACAGCTATGCAGTGCTGCACGAAACGGCAGCGCAACGTCAGAACGATCAGCGCCGAATCGCGTGTGTACCAGCTGGACAGCCGTCCTGACATCGACGCCTTCATCCGAGACGCAGTGGTGTCTACGGGCGGAGAAACGTCGGTGGTTGTGTGCGGCGGTAAGTCTCTGGTCGCAAAGACAAGAAACAGCGTTGCCCGGCTCTCGGACGAGCGCGCTGTGCACAAGGGAACGGGCGCCCAGGGGATTCATCTGCATGTCGAGGAGTACGGGTTTTGAAGCAGTAATACGTATGGGACGAAGTTATGTACATATGAACGAAATTAATGACAAACGCACTTTCCTCTTGCAGAAGCACGACTCTCCCCGCCGTAGCCTACCTTATCTCTCTTATCGGTGCCAGGCTCGGCAACACCCCGCGCCGTGATGGCCGGCGACAATATTTTCCGAGACCGGCCCTGATTTTTTTTGCCATTGAGGACGTCCTGCCTGACTCTTTTACGGTGGTCTAAGCCGGCAGCTGTCTGTGAATCTGACTCATTTGCGTGTATTGTCTTTGTTCATGCCCTCTCCCTCCATTCTTGCCGCTGCTGCTGCCACCACCCTCTCGTTCTGCACCCGACGCTCCCCCCGACTCATTACCCGCACCACAGCCGCCAGCACATTTCGGCAGCTTCAGCACCGAGCCGTCGTTCCGCTCTCTCCAGGCCCCCCAGTCTCTCCCGTCTCTCCCGTCTCTCGCACCTTTCCTGCGTGGAAGTACCGCAGCCGCGCCTTCACCATGTCCGCGCCGTCAGCTGCGGCCGAGCAGCTGACCAAGCTGGTTGCCGGGCTAAATCTGGGCGATGCCACCGACAAGTACCCCAACTGCCATCCGACGACGAATCCGTTTGATCTCTACCGGGCCCACCTGGCCAACACGCTGGCCACGGTGACGGGTGTGGCGCCGGCCATTGTCTACCCGGCCTTGCAGTGGACGACCGGTCTCGACAAGGGCGACCTCATCCTGGCGGTGCCAGCGCTGCGGGTCAAGGGGCGCAAGCCGGACGAGCTGGCCAAGGAGTGGGTGGAAGCGTTCCCGACCGAAGATGCGCTCGTCGAGCCACCGACGGTGACGGGCTACTTTATCCAGTTCTACTTCAAGCCTGGCCCGCTCGCCAAGCTCACGCTGCCGACGATCTTGCGGGAGGGCAAGGCGTTTGGCAACGACAAGACCAACGGCCTGCAGGACCCCAAGGACGCCAGCAAGGGCCGCAAGCGGCTCGTCGTCGAGTTCTCCAGTCCCAACATCGCCAAGCCCTTCCATGCCGGCCATCTGCGCAGCACGATCAGTGAGTAGCGTTCCCCGACCAGCGCGTTCAGCTCTGCTGGCGCACCTGCTGACGAGATGGACTTCAGTTGGCGGCTTCCTCGCAAACCTGCACGAGGGCGTCGGCTGGGATGTTGTGCGGATCAACTACCTGGGCGACTGGGGCAAGCAGTATGGCCTCCTGGCGCTGGCGTACGAGCGCTTCGGCGACGAAGAGGCGCTCAGCAAGAACCCCATTGCCCACCTGTTTGACATTTACGTCAAGATTGTCTGTCTTCCCCTGTCTGCTGTCTATTCTTTGCTTTTTGCCTTCGTTGCCATGGCTAACCAGCACAGAATGCTGCTATGTCGGAAGAGAAGGACAAGATCGACGCGCTGAAGAAGGAGGGCAAGACGGACGAGGCACAGAAGCTGCTGGATGCCAGCCTGGACGAGCAGGCGCGCCAGTACTTCAAAAAGATGACGGACGGCGACGCGACGGCCGTGGCGCTCTGGCGGCGCTTCCGCGACCTGTCGATCGTGCGGTACAAGGAGACGTACGCGCGGCTCAACATCCGCTTTGACGACTACAGCGGCGAGTCACAGGTGCCGCAGGCGTCCATGGACCGATCGGCTGCCCGCATGGCCGAGCTGAACATCACCGAGGAGTCTGAGGGCGCGCTGATTGTCAACTTTTCCAAGCACGTTCCCGGGAAAGAGGGCAAGCGACTGGAGCGGCCGCTGGTGCGCAAGCGCGACGGCACGGCGCTGTACCTGACGCGCGATATCAGCGAGCTCCTTAACCGGGTGGGTTTTATTTTCTTTCTTTCTTTTTTATTTTCTTTCCCTTTCTTCTTTCTTCTCTCTCCTTCACCCTGCTGACCGAAACAGGAGGAGAAATACCATTTTGACAAGATGATCTACGTCGTGGCCTCGGCCCAGGACCTGCATCTCAAGCAGCTCTTCAAGATTGTCGAGCTGATGGGTTACAAGGAGATTGCCGACAAGTGCTCGCACGTCAACTTTGGTCTGGTGCTGGGCATGAGCACGCGCCGCGGTACCGTCAAGTTCCTCGACGACATCCTCCGCGACGTGGCCGACAAGATGCACGAGGTCATGAAGACCAACGAGGTCAAGTACTCGCAGGTCGAGAACCCCGAGGCCGTGGCCGACGTGCTGGGCATCTCGGCCGTCATGGTCCAGGACATGACTGGAAAGCGGTGGGTCATCCATCCACCTGGACACTTATGCGCTGAGAAGCTGACTAATCATATCCCTTTTCAGCATCAACAACTACACCTTTGACATTGCCAAGATGACCTCCTTCGAGGGCGACACCGGCCCGTACCTGCAGTACGCCCACGCGCGCGTCTGCTCGATCGAGCGCCGGTCTGGCCTCTCGCACAGCGATCTCGAGACGGCCGACACGACGCTGCTGGCCGAAGCCCATGCCACCAACATCATCCGCCTGCTGGCCCAGTGGCCCGACGTCGTGCAGAACACGCTCAAGACACTCGAACCCACCACCGTGCTGACGTACCTCTTCAAGATGACCCACGCCCTCAGCTCGTCCTACGACCATCTGCAGGTCATCGGCAGCGAACCCGAGCTGCTCAAGGCCCGCATGGCTCTCTACGGCGCCGCCCGCATCGTTCTCGGAAACGGCATGCGCATCCTCGGCCTCAGCCCGGTCGATCGGATGTGAGCCGTTTGTGGGGAAGATTTGGGAAACAACATAGGTAAAAAAGCATGGGAAAAGGGAAACGGAGCACAGCCGGAAAAGGGCATCTTTCCCGTCAGAATAGCTCGGGTAGCAAAATGAAGTAATTGATAACGCCAGATTCCTGATCTTCGATCTGTCTCTCATGCTTTCTGCTTGCGCTTCACGACTTTGATACGCAGCCTCTTGCCTGCTGCAGCACCGTCACCACCGCCATCACCATCACCACCATCACCTCCGCCTCCTGGTGCAGCTCCGTTTCCTGGTGCAGCTCCAGCCCCTTGCGCTGCTCCATCTCCGCCGGCCTGTGCAACGCCACCACCTCCGTCACCATCGCCATCATCTCCGTCGCTGCCGTCGTCATCGTCATCGTCATCGTCATCGTCATCGTCATCATCATCATCATCTTCATCTTCGCTCGAAGACGAGTCGAGCTCTGGTACCTACAAGAGTCGGTTAGCTTCTATAGCAACGTCAAATGTTTTAATGTCAATCATCAAGGCGACTTACAGCTCCGTCGGCATCGTTGTATGGATCGGTCGGATCCTTCTCATCCGGATAATTTAAGGCCGAGAACATCATCGGCGCCCAATGGGGGTTTGCATTGGGGAAGTCAGCATGGAGCCTCGCATCGCAGATGTCCAGAAGATCTTCCAGCAGCGGCCGTTGTTCCGGCTTGTAGGCCAGGCAGGCCATGACAACTTCGCGCAGCTCGCGCTCTACAACCCGCAATTTGGCGTCGTTCAACATGTACCCATGTGTCAGCACAACGCGGTTTTGGATCCGATAGCCGCGATGCAACACGTCGTTAGGTCCGTTCCGGTGCAGCCGCACGTTGCGCGCGTATGGAGGAGTCTCTGGCCCCAAGCAGGTGATGAGGTTAAGCATGACCATGCCAATCTGCCAGATGTTGGACCTCTCGTCGAAGGAGCCGGCGATGCGGCAAGCTTCTGGCTCGTTTCGAAGTGGGTTGCCCTCCACCAGTTCCCACTCTGCCGTCCACTGCTCCGGCATCAAGTAGCCTTGCTTGCCGATGAATCGCTGGCTCCAGAGCCTCTGCTTGTTGTTCATGAAATTGAGATCGGCCTTGAGGGTGGTGCCGAAGTCGGCAATCTTGATGCGCGGCACCATGTTGTGTTCGCCATTGTCGAAGCCGTCTACCAAGACATTGGATGGGTCGAGGTCGAAATGCACGTAGTTGCATACCTTCTGGTTGCGCCTGTTTCGCCGGAGCTCATCCTCTGCCGGGACATACTCTAGCATCGAGTTCTTGCCCACATTCTGCTCCTGGTACCGCGGAGGATAAGCCATGGCAATGCAGCCGTCAACCAGGCACGCGAACATTTGCCACAACACGTCGTCTGGAGGCGTAGAGTTCAAGCTGTCGACTTTCTCAATCCAGTGTCCCAGCGTTCCCATACGCAGGTACTCCATCATGAGAATGGACGGGTCGCGATCCACTTCGTTCATATCGGTAGCCCGAACGGAGACCGGGGGTTCTTGTGGCATCGCTCCGTTCACAGCTTGCGAGGCGTAGCCACCGGGCAGCCCCCGAAGCTCGCGTGCCGTCTTGATCTGGACAATGTGAGGTGCCCCTTTGAGTGTCTGGACGATTGGACCCTGTCAGCTCCCGGATAATCGCTTTCTTGATGTGTCAATGCTGTGCATCGGACTTACATTCATGATTGTCTTTTCACAGTATAGCTCTTCCTCGCAGTCTGGCTTTGCTATCTTGACGACGCATTTGTTGTACATACCCTGCATGTTCTTGACCTCGAACAGACAGGTGACACCCATGCCGCCAAAGGACAACAGACGCCGGTAGCGTATGCCGGCACGCAGTGCGCGCTTTGCGATGCGGTTTATGCAGAGGCGCGTGTGCCTCGCTCGCTCGTCGTTGCCCAGGTCACGCACGGTTGCGGCCTTCCGCACAATCATGGCGGCGGGGTTGTAAATACGTATGTCCCTGGGCGGTATGAAGCCGTGTACTAGCTGCGCGCGATCCTGCAGCGGGGGGAAGGGGTCGGCTTCGTCGATTTGTAGGTTCGCAGGGTTGAACATGTCTCCGCCTGATCGGTACACGGACGCCAACCTGTTGCGCAGCCTTTGGCGTATGCGGAATTGGGCTCCCATGCGTGTAAGGACCATCTTGAATGATAGGAAGCGACGGTGCTTCTGGCTGAAATTGTGGGAGTAGTTGTCGGGGAGGGTTTGCAAAGAATTGTATCTTCTGGTCGATAAGTCGGAATAACAGTGGTGAACATCGACGGGTTTTAAGCTTTTACGGTACAAGAGGCCGTGTTGGTAGTTCACACCAGGTCCTTTCAGTGCAGTGCATAGAGGCTTCTAAGATCTCCTGCTGTTTTGAGAGCCAAATGGCGTCGAGTCTTTGAAGACATGCCGGATTTGGACGTGAGCTATCGTTATTGCCCGCGTTTGATTGTTATATTTCTTTGCGTTTCCGAGGACCAAAGGCCGAGTCTCTTCTAGCAAGTGAGATGCACAAAGATGTGAGGGTGGTGATCAGTCCTTTGTTGCTGTGGCACAACCAGTGCTTCTTTGTGTGGAGAAAGAGGAACAACGACCACGGAAAATCGAACAAAAGAACAAGGAAGGCACGGCTATGCTCCTTCCCAACTGATCTAATAGTACTCCCCTTGATGATGTATCCTTTCACGATACATTTTATCGAGGATGCAGGATTGACCGACCCAAGGAAAGGATTCACGCAGTGACCTTTGCAACACGAGCAGTGAAATTAAGATTATCTGTTGAAGAAAGCACTGCTGTCCTATGTACATGCCACACTCTTGGACTGTCCTCATTTTGCCTCGACGTCGCCGGCTTCTTCGGCGACATACTGGCCATCCTTAGTGTCGGATGGCAGAAAGCCGGCCTCCTGCTCGATGCTGGTGTGCGTCTTGACCGTCAACACGGTTGGCAGGACGATGACCAGGCTGCCCATGCACAAGCCCCAGTCGATGGCCAGCTGGGTCATGCCGCTGCGGTGCAAGGCGTTGATGCGCCAGGCAAAGGCACCACCAGCACTCTGGAAGGTCTTGTAGGCGCCGACAAGGACGGCAGCGCGGCCGGTGCTGTTGGACTCTGTGCCGATAAGCCAGTAGCAGAAGCCCTGCCAGAGGGCGTCGTACAAGCCGTAGAATATGTAGAGGAAGATAGGGCCTGTGGCGACCTTGCCATCGGTGTAGTCGAGGTCCTGCTTGTGGCCGGCGGCCAGACGAACGTTGTCCCATTTCTGGAAGGCATAACCGCCGCCCCAGATGGCCATGCCGGTGACGAAGAGTACGACCCAGCCGCAGCGGGCGCGCACCGGACGGCCGAACCAGGGCATGTCGAGCAGCATGCCGATGACGAGGCCGCCGACCATCTGGGCCATCCAGTAGAGGGCGCCGTTGAGCGAGCGGCTGCGGATGTTGAACGTGAGCCCGTTCACGTCATTCTGCTGGTACGAGTAAAAGATGTTGGCACAGAAGAAGAGCGGCAGCATGCAGAGAACGCGCCAGCTGGCAATGGTCTGGACGGCGATACGGACGGTGTCGAGGACGGAAGTGCGCTCGGTCTCGCTGGCAGCATGCAGCTGAGCCAGGCGGACACGCTTCGGGTCGCAGATGAAGACGCCCAGCAGCCAGCCGAAGAGCATGATGACCATGAGGGCAATGTACGTCGAGTCTGACACGGTGCCCTTCTTCGAGTGAAAGTTGAGGCCGAACGAGGCCAGCGAGCCGATGCCACCGCCGAGGTTGAAGACGATCCAGAAGACGGCAATGGCGCGGCCCTTTTGTGCCTCGGGCACGTACGTCGTCATGATGGCACCCTGCACGATCCACACAAAAGAGGCGCCGATGCCGAGAAGCGCACCGGCTGCAATGACAAACGATCCGTTGGCCCGGTGGTTGAAGCAGAGCAGCGAGCCGCTGTACAGCGCATACGTCCAGCCGCCGACCAGGAAGCAGATGCGCGGGCCCACAAACGTGAAGATGGGCCCGACAAAGAAGAGCGCAGTGGCTGCGGTGGCCGAGAGCAGCGCCACCGTTGCGTTGGCCGATACGGTCGAGTCGACCTGGCCGGAGCCGCCGAGACCGCCGAGCGCATTGTACATCTGCCGAGAGTCAGCACAAGAGCGAGCGGGCGAGACGGACGGCCGTCAGACACGCACCCCGGGAAGACAGAAGAAGATGAAGCTGATGAGGCCGATCTGCGTCCATGGATGGGAGTAGAACCGCATGAGGCGCGAAGAGCTGGGCTGCCAGGACTCATCAGCGGTCTCTGCAGGCACAGACGCGGCAGGCGCCTCGACAGACGCCGACGGCACGGTCTTGTCATCCATTGGGTGGGCAGGGCAGAGAAGATCGTGAACGGAGAGGCTGGTGAGGATGGATCCAAACACGGAAAAGAAGGGGGGACATGCATGGGGATATTATAGGGCAGAAAGGCAGCCGCATGCCTCTCTGCGCCTGCCCTTCTGATAAGAGCTGGTCGCAGCGGGGAAGCGCGCACGATCGCTGCTTCCCACTGCAGCGTGCCGTGGAGACCACAGAGCTCCCCCCTGTTTCCTTGACTTATCGCTATTGGTGCATAGTGCCTGGTGGTAAAGTGGGATCAGCTTGCTATCTTGCACCGGGTTATCCGTCAGATAGGCACAAGTCGAATTGCCCTTTTTAGCATCACTGTCTTCTGGTCCCCTCTGCGTTCTGGGTCCTGCTGATAAGGAGGGTGAAGGCCGGATCTCTCAGACGGCCGCCTGGCCAACGGGCCATATGCCAACAGCCCATCTGACAAGTCTCACACAACCAACAATGGTCTTGGGGGGACTGCAGGGCACGGCTTCAGCCAACGCCCTGTCGACAAAGTACTTTCTGGCCGTCGATGGCGGCGGCTCGTCCTGTACCGTCGTTCTGCTGAGCTCGGCCGGGGTCGTCTCGGTCGGCGAGGCTGGGCCATGCAACGTGTGCGTTTCCGGGAAAAATCGAGGTGTCCACCCGTCTCGCGTTCTGCCCTTCTGACCTTGCAGCACGACCATGGGCATGGAAGCTGCTCTGGCGGTCATCTCCGCAGCCATTCGGTCTGCCGTCTCAACACACCCAGACGTCGTCGCCGGCCACGTCCAGGACGTGCCCATCGCGTCCGCATGGGTCGGCATGGCAGGCTACGATCGCCCACACCTTGCTGCAGTCCTGGACGCGGCCGTGTCCGAGCTGCTCGGCATCCCGGCCGGAAACCTCCGTCTGACCGTCTCCTCCGACATTGATCTGTTGTCCGTCAAGGCGGCGTCCGAGCGCTCGGCTCAGACTGCCGTCGTCCTCGTGGCCGGAACCGGATCCGTGGCCATGAGCTTCCAGCGCAGCGGTGACCGGTTCACGCGAACGGCCAGGGCTGGCGGCTGGGGTTCGCTGCTCGGCGACGACGGATCCGGCTTCGCCATTGGCAAGGCTGCTCTGCGACTTGCCCTGCGGACCAGCGACACGCTCCGGAATAGGGCAGCAAAGGCGGAAGCCGACGGCATGGACAGCCTGCCCAGCATACCACCGCTCAGCGCGGCCGTCTACAGTCATTTCGAAGCCGCGCAAGAAGGTTTCGATCGCCGTGATCTGCTGTCCGGCATCCTTGCCCCCCCGGCGACCACCGCATCCTCTGACAGCACGACTGCACCCCAGCGCATCGCTCGCGCTGCTCAGGTGGTCCTCGCACTCGCCGAGTCTGACGACGAGGCAAGGGCCATCCTCCAGGAAGCAGCCGCAAGCCTGGCCGATATGGTGACGGATCTGGTCAGGGACCAGGGCGCTGACCCGGCCAATATCGCTCTCATCACGGCAGGCGGCGTCCTGAAGAACAGGCTCTACAACAGCATGGTGCAGCAGGAATTGTCAAGAAGAGGGTCGGACTTCAAGTGGACCATGAATGTACAAGTCCCGGCCTTGGAAGGGGCTCGCTGGCTCGCTGCCAACTATCGAGAACAGCACAGAGAGAATATACATTAGACCGAACAGGACACTATGGTTACAACTAGAAGAACATGTGGAACGGGTCAACACGATGCCCCCATTGAGGGCTAGAGCTCTGGCTGCGTCCCACCGTCGAGAACGGAAAACTGGTTCAAGTCTTGGACAGTCGCATCTGCCATGTTGCCCAGCTCAAAGTCGCCGTACGGCCAGCCGCCGCATAGCTGCAGCCAGATGGACTGCACGCTGATGGCCTTTGCCGACGTGTCGGACGTGGCAAACTTGACCGACGATTGCAGAGTTGGCAGCGAGATGGCACAGGGATAGCCGTCGCCGGGCTGCGGCCGGAAGTCATCGGCCGAGTTGTCGTCCGAGTGGCCGTCCTCGCGCCCGAGAATGCCCTCGTCAATGTCGCCGAGGTAGGCGGCCTTGTACAGGCCATGCATGACGTTAAGGGCCACGAGCCAGCGGCGCGCCGCCTTCCAGTGCGACGTCCACGACGTCACCAACTGGTGTATCAGAACCG
Source organism: Grosmannia clavigera kw1407 (assembly GCF_000143105.1). NCBI lineage: Eukaryota > Fungi > Ascomycota > Sordariomycetes > Ophiostomatales > Ophiostomataceae > Leptographium > Leptographium clavigerum. The sequence continues at coordinate 817,634 of NW_014040797.1, read as the reverse complement.
TGCACTTCTTGGCCTTGTCCCGGACACCAGGTGCTTGGCAGGCCTCGTCTTCGGCATACTGCAGCCAGAGAAAGGTGTTGGCGACGATGACGAGGGAGGAGGCCACCCAGACCGACTGCAGCGGCGACGAGTTTTCGATGTGCGCGGGGTCCATCAGGAATTGCAGCATCTCGCCGACCTTGAGCGCACTGGCCACACATGTCTCGATCAGAATCGGCTCCCGGTGCAAGTACGAGAGGCCGGCCGCATCCACGAGGTCCACGAGCTTGGTGTACAGCGTCAGATGGGGCAGATAGCACTGGTGGGCGACACAAGAGGCGCTGCACAGCAGAAACTGCATCGCAACAAACGAGTGTGCCTGGCCCAAGGCCGCCTGGCCCTCGTAGTTGTGCTCGCTCCAGGTCAGGCTAGGTGGCAGCGAGCCGATCCAGTCGAGCAGCGACGCACTCCGCATGTAGAAGATGCCCCTCGGATCCGTCGGCGGAAAGGCGTCCTGATGTCGCCGCGATTTGAGCGCAAAGTCGGCCAGATCGCTCCAGATGCAGACCGTCTTGACAAAGTACGGACTGATACCCAGTTCCGACGGCCGCCTATAGCTGGCCAGACTGGCGAGTGACACGCCCCGGGTCGGCTCCTGATACACCAGCGATGAGTCTGTGCCGGGGACGGCGATGGCCACATTCTCCATGTTGACCGTCCGGTGCTTCGCGAGGAGGTAGGCCAGCACCCGGTCAAACAAGAGACAGGCCCAAAAGGTCCGCCGGCGGATCTCCTGCTCCTTGAGACTGTGCTTTTCGTGAAAGTCCTTGTTCAACCGCATGATCTCGGCCATGCGGATAGCCGTGCCCAGGAAGAGCCAATGGCGTGAGCCGGCATTGGAGAGCAGCTCGGCCATGGCCAAGATCAGATGTGCCTGGATGTGTGAGACTGCACGCATGTCAGCTGGTCGTATTCGGCTTGGGGGCTGCAGGGCTCGCCCGTACCGGAGGGCTCATCTGACGCCATCTTGGCCAGGTACCTGGCCTTGTGCAGATACAGCCGAGTGATCTCGAGCGAGGACGAGGCCAGGCCGAAAAGCGTCTGGACATCGGCAACCTCGACATAGCGGCCGCACAGAGCGACGACCGAGCAGGCGAGCAGCTGGTCCTGCTTGCACTTTTGCTCAAAGTCGGGCCGGTGGTCGAACGAGCAAAAGTCGCTGCAAAAGTGCCGCTCAAAGAAGATGGTCAGGCAGTGCTGCAGTCCACGCGGGTCGACTTCGCTCGGGAGCAGCGACGACGACGGCGTCGGCGAGATCGCGCTGTCGGCCACGGCCGGCACGCCGGGGCTGTGGCCAGAGGGGGCATCTGGAGTGGGCCATGCACAGGTCAGGTTCTTGACTCGGCAGTGCGTGCACCGAGGGCGGACGCCATCGCACTTGGTCTTCCGGCGGCGGCTGCAGCAGGCATTAGCGGACGAGAAACGAGGCAGCAGCAGCTCGAGCGAGCAGACGAACCAGAAATTGCAGGCCAGTGGAGTTCTGGAGAACGTTCGAGCCATCGGGATCGCACGACAGCGTATCGAGAGATCGGAAGGCTTTCGTGTGCATGCCGACAGTCTGGGCATCGCGGATGAGTCGACGGCTTCGGGTTAAGAACTCTTATCGCCCTGCTTCCAGCTTTCGGCACTAACCCAGAGCGTGTCTAGGCCATCCGCCAGGCCATCGGCTTTTCCGTCATTCTGCGGACCGCCGACGGGTTACTCCCCCAAAGACAGGGATCCTGGTGTTGCAGCTATGGTTTAAGAATCACTCAAGCAGTCTTATCTCTCTGAAAGATGTTCCACGCATGTTTGTCGAACGATGGCCAGAAGGAAAAGAAACGGGCGGATGGAATATGACACGTGACGAGTCGATATTGCAGCCAGGCCCAGCTTCAACTGCCGAATTTGATCAAGCCAACATGTCCGCAAAATGGATCTGACGTGCAGAGCACTCCGTATTACGCCCTGCTTGCGAGCATCCAGTGACACCGCAGGATGCAGACCAGACGAAGAGGCGGCGAGCCAAGAAATTTTACTGCATTGGGGCAGAGAGGCAGTGTAAACCCAGATGGGAACCTGGCCAGTCGTTCCTTCCCGCATAGCGCCGTCGGCACGACGTCACCAAACAGAGCCTGCGTTGCTCCTTCCCCACTCCCATGTGTCCCCTGCATATTGCGACATGCAGACCGTCGGTACTACTCGTACATAACTTACGTCGTAGTAGCAACTCGTCGTGACGATCGGCACTCGAGTTACGAGACAGAACAGCACATGTATTAAAAGTGATCATCGCTCGTTTGGCTTCCGCTTTCATGAGCACCTGTGGGCCTCTCCTCGTTAATGCATAAAACCACCTCAGAATCTGGCCTTGTGCCTAAGCGACCGGGCAAACATGCGCGTCTTCGGCCCCCCAGATCGACAATTTGATTGTGCAGGTTCCAGGCATCGGTTGAACACGCGGATTGGGCTTGGAAGCGTGCATTTGCTCTCATACCACCGTTCCCTTTCCCAAAGATAAACACTGCTGGTCGCACCGTTCACTTTCGTCATACCTACGGAGTACAGAGTATGGGTTCGCAGTCTTCAAAGTCGGTCCTTTCTCCTGCACCGGAGTTACGGCAGGTTGCCCCTAGGTTTCCCCCACAAAAAAAAGATAAGATACACGGCCAGACCAATCTCGCTCAGCTCACCGCGTCCAAGCTCGTCCCAGCTTCGACATCTGCCTCCAAGCCCATCGCAAGCGTCTCCTGTCCCATCGAATCGGGCCATCCAGGACAATACGCAGCTCGATGGACGATAGCAGCTGGGCGCTGCTGCACCCCATCACTGGGACCGGCACGCTCGGCTTTGTCTTTCTCTCCAGTCTTCCGGCCCTGCACCAGCTTTGGCTGAGGGCCAGCTTCGCTCGCCGCAATCGTGGTGCCGAAGGCGATGGAGGTCACGAGGCCGTCCCGCAGCTCTTCGAGAGCCCGGATGGCCAAGCCACGGCTGAGTCTGTCGCCGCTTTCTCTGACCATCAACCGCGTCTTGCTGTATGGACCAGCTTGTTGCTCGGCCTCGCGGCCTCACTCATCGGCGCGGTCTTGTCGAGTATCGGCCCAGACGGTGGCCATTTCTCGCCGACATCGACTTCTTGGCTGCGAGTCTTGGACAATTGGATAGATGTACCAACTTGGGGCCTCGGCCTTTTGCAGTGCGCCAGCATCCCTACAAAATCCCAGTATGACTGCCGCTTTCTGCTTGCCACCATCGGCTTCTGGTCTGGCGCCGCCTTGACCACCTCTGTCCTCGTTCGCCACGGCTTCGGGATCGTTCTCGCTCTGAGCGGCAAGAGTGAGGGCGGCTACAATGGCGTTGTCGTCGGCGCGGCCGTTTGTTGGCTCGTCGAAGTCCTTTGCGCTCTGGCCGCTTCGCTGGCTTTCGCCTCTTTCCCGCACCGCCCCGACGTATACTATCGCGGAGGCCTCGTCGACCAGCAGCACGCCGTGTCGAGATTGCAGCTGTTTGGCTTCACCTGGAACCGTGTCATCTTCGACATTGCCCACGAGCGAAAGCTCGAGCTGGAGGACTTGCCCAACCTCGATGGCGAGACACGATCGTCCAGCATCCTCGAAACCTACCTCGCCGATGGTGGCAGCGCCGGTGGCGAAAAGGGCCGTCTCTGGTGGCAGCTTGCAAAGGCGTACCGCTGGCCTCTGTTCCAGCAGTGGACGTTGACCTTTGTGCGCTCGATTCTCGCCCTGTTCCCGCAGTACGTGCTCTACCAGTTTCTCGAGGGCCTCGACAAACACAAGGACGGAAACAAGGCCGCCAATCCGCAGCTTTGGGGATGGGTCATCTCCCTCGGCGTCAGCCTGGTGCTGCAGGTCTGGGTCAACAGCATTCAGCGCTGGCTCACTGCTAGCCGTCTTGAAGCGCCAGTCAGCTCGCTTATCCAGGCGCTCATCTTCCAGAAGGCGCTGCATCTTGATGAAGCTGCCGAACCCGGCCAGGCTACGGTAGGCGGCCATACAAAGGTGGCCGGCCTGGACAAAAAGGACCCAAAGAAGAAGAACAGCGGGGACATTCGTCAGTCCGTGGTCAACCACATGAAACTAGACAGGTCAGAAAACATGCTTTCCTTTGCATCTTCCCTTTGTACCTACTGACAGCTGCAGTGGCCGCATGACGATTTTCTGCACATACAACTACTGGATTCCCCTGGCTGTGTTCAAGTTGATTTTGGCCGGCACCGCCCTGGGCCGTCTACTCGGCTGGACCGCCTTCTTGTCCGGCCTGGGCTGCTCTCTGCTGGTCTACCCGATCAGTCAAGTCATGTCCAAGAAATACGCCACAATCCAGTTCGGCCTGATGAAGTACCGAGACGCCAAATCGCATGTCCTGACTGAAGCCCTTCAAGGCATGCGCCAGATCAAGTACTCGGCGCTTGAACAGATCTACGAAAAGAAAATCCTCGACAGCCGAAATGAGGAGCTTCGTCAGTTCTGGCGTGTCGCCAAGTGGATGTTCGGTCTCTCGCTCGTCATCGCTACCGGACCTATCCTGCTCTCCTGCGTCTCCCTGGCCATCTACACCCTCACCACCCAAACACACGTCCGTGCCTCTGTCATTTTTGCCTCCCTCGGCCTCTTCGACCAGCTCGACGAGGCAATTGGATATTTGCCTTTGATCCAAGTTTATTTGATGGAGGCCTGGACGAGCTGTGTCCGCGTGGAGAAGTACCTGAACCAGCCCGACCGGCCTCCTGTTTCTGTGCCTGGTGAAGCTATCGTCTTTGAAGATGCTACGGTGCGCTGGCCCAGAGCCGAAGATGCAATTCTAGAGACCGCCTCAGAGACTTCGTTGTCACCCTCGTCTTCTTCAGCACCAGACGTCCAGTCTTCGCTTGTCACCCCTTCCGACGACCAGCAAACTCGATCTATTCTGCGCAACGTCAATCTTTCTTTCCCCGCCGGAGAGCTCAGTCTCATCACCGGCAAAACCGGCTCGGGAAAGAGTCTTCTCCTGGCCGCCATTCTCGGGGAGGTAAGGCTTCTGTCAGGTACCGTCAGAGTGCCCGAGGCGCCCCCCGTGTCCACAATCGAGAGCGACAAGGCGACTGATGCTGACTGGGTCCTCCCCTCGCTGACGGCCTTTGTGTCTCAAACACCCTGGATTGAAAGCGGCACGTTCAAGGACAACATTCTGTTCGGCATGCCCTTCCGCGAGTCCCGGTACAAGAAGGTCTTGCAGGCTTGCGCTCTGGAAAAGGACATCGAGCTTCTTGCAAACGGTGATGCCACCGAAGTTGGGCCCAAGGGCGTGACACTGTCCGGAGGCCAGCGTTGGCGTGTGGCTCTGGCACGTGCTTTGTATTCCCGTGCTGGAATTCTCATTCTTGACGATGTTCTCAGTGCTGTCGATGCCCATGTCGGCCACATCATTGTCGAACAGGCCTTGTCGGGCGACTTGGCCAGAGGCCGTACGCGCATCCTTGCCACCCACCACCACGAGATGTGTCTCGCGCATGCGTCCTATCTGGTCAGGCTCGAAAGCGGCAGGGTCCAGAACGTTGAGAATATTGAGCATGTCGAGGAGCCGTTGTTGTCAGCAGGCGTTGAAGCTTCCGCAGAAGAGGAGGCACAGGATGCTGACTCATCATCATCTGCAGCCCAGATCGCCGCCAGCAAGAAGAAAGATGAAGAGGGACGAGAGACCGGTCGCGTCAAGTCTAGGGTATACCAGGAGTACATAAAGGCTAGCAACTCGATATTCCTCTGGGTTGCTATCATGGCCTTTGTTGTTGTAGGCCGTTTATGTGGCGTGGCCACAACCTGGTCGCTCAAGGAACTCGCCGGAAGCTACCAGTCCAACGATACCTACGACAGCCTCAGCAGCCACAAATTCATCTCTCAGTCTGCTGAGCCGGAGCTAGTCTGGCATGCCGCCAATCTTCCGCACACGACTACATCCACATTACAGACCTCCGGCGATGACTCGGCCTACCGACGGACGGCATTGTTTTGGATTTCGGCCTACATTGTCTTTGAGCTATGCAGCCTTCTTGTGGGAGCGAACACCCAGCTGCTGATCATGTTTACCGGCCTGCGCGCTTCGCGTGTTCTTTTTGAGCGCATGACACACTCTATCCTGCACGCGCCACTTCGCTGGATCGACACCATTCCCAGCGGCCGGATCCTGAACCGGTTCACATCTGACACCTTTATTGTCGACCGGCGCCTTGCTAGCGATCTGGGAACCTTCCTTTCGAGCTCGTTCGTCCTCGTTGTCATCATCGCCACCAGGTTCGTTTTTGTCTTTTTTGCTGCCCAGGCATATCCTCCCTGCCCTATGTCTGACCTTCAAACAGTATCTCCGTCTCGCCATATATCATCATCTTCGGCCTGCTCCTTCTCGTTGTTTACGGCCGTATTGCGGTATTTTACATTGCCGCGGCACGTGAAGTGAAGCGCATCAACTCAGTGGCGTATTCCCCTGTGTACGACCAGTTCAGCTCAGTTTTGACGGGGCTCTCGACCATTCGAGCGTTCCAGCGGCCGGAGTTTTACATGGACCGCATGTTTGGCCTGATCGACAACGGTACCAAGGCCAGCTGGGCCATGCAACTGCTGGCTCGCTGGATGAACTTCCGGATGGGCATGTTTGGCGCCACCTTTGTCACTGTGGTGGCAACCTGCATCATCTTTGGCAACATCAACGCGTCGCTTGCTGGCTTTGGCCTGATCTTTGCTCTTCGATACACCAGTGCGCTCAGTCGTCTCCTTGCCAACGTTACCAGTGTTGAGCTTGGATTCAACGCAGCCGAGCGGATTCTCGAGTACATTGAAATCGACACAGAGCCTGAGACCGGCAGGGATGCTCCTGCTGCGTGGCCAACCAAGGGTCATGTCGAGGTGGAAGACCTGACGGTTAGCTATGCCCCCGAACTGCCGCCTGTCCTGAAAAGCCTCAACTTCGAGGCTCGACCTGGCGAGCGTATTGGCGTTGTTGGCCGCACCGGTGCCGGCAAGTCGACGTTGGCTGCTGTGTTCTTCCGGCTGCTGGAACCGAGACAGGGATGTATTCGCATTGATGGAATCGATATCGCCACACTCAAATTGGAGCAGCTTCGCAGCCGTCTTGCCATCATCCCCCAGGACCCATTTCTTTTTGCCGGAACGCTGCGCTCCAACCTGGACCTTGACGGCTCGATAGATGATTATGATCTGCACCAAGTGCTCAGGAGAGTCCATCTTGTCGAAGCGGACGATGAGGATACAGGCCCGCCTGTGACGATTTCTGCCGTTGACCGAGGCACAGATTTGCAAATTGTCGAGGATCAAACACAGGAAGAAGTTGCCCTGCTGATAGAATCAACTTTGACCGACTCAGCGACTGCAGACGATGTACCGGAGAACAACACAGTCACAGTTGTGTCAGAATCACCAACAGAGGTTGCCTCGTCGGTGCCTGAAGGTGAGGAAAGCGATCATACTGCCAACAATGATACCAGCATTGCGGATGAAGCCGATAACAACAATCGCGATGTCGATGACAGCAACAGCCCGAGACACACATTCAAGGATCTGGATATGCCCGTCTCAACTGGTGGTGGAAACCTGTCCCAGGGTCAGCGGCAGCTTGTTTGTCTAGCCCGAGCTTTGCTGACGCGGCCGAAGATTGTCGTGCTGGATGAAGCTACTTCGGCGGTTGACCGCGGCACAGACAGTGCCATTCAGGAGTCTTTGCGTCGCGAATTTGCATCTGGTGGTTGTACAGTTCTCGTCATCGCGCATCGACTGAGCACAGTGGTGGACTTTGATCGTATTCTCGTCCTGAAGGAGGGTCGTGTCGCTGAGATCGGGACGCCGAAAGAGCTGATGGAAAAGGGTATGGCTCTCGATGCGTCTCAAAAGGAGGTCACGTCGGCTGCAGGAGAAGGGGGACTGAGCCAGACGTCTGAAGGAGACGTTGCAGAGGAGGAACGGGACGACAGCGGTGCCTTTTGGGAGCTGGTTAAGCGAAGTGCAGAAAAGGACAAGCTGGTTGGGATGGTCTTTGGAGAGAAGGCGAAGACGGAATGAAGACCAGGTGGGGTCTCGATGATAGAGAACTCTGAATAAAGGATGGCTCAGACCAACGTCGTCTGTTTTTGGTTTTGTTTCTATTCTTGCTACAAATAGCACCACTCGGAGACAAAGAAAAAAAGAGCATGGGCAAGTCAGCCAACAAAGCTTTGTGCAATTTGTTCACCGACGACCCCGAACACAACGCCTGCAGTGAGCTTCTCCATCACCTGCTTGCGACCTTGCACATGTGCACTGTTTTTGTTTATGATAGCTAACTCTACTTACTTCGTACTGCCCTCCCGTTTTTTTGCTGTGGACCCCGTGGTATTCGAATTCGCAGTTCCTCCTACTAAAGTTCAGCAGCTATTTACTGTCTCTCCGTGTGTCTACAAGCAGCTTTTACAAAATCCCAGACTCACTGACAATAATCATTTACAGACTTACGCGCCTTTTCTTCAACGATAGCTAACCGAGTTGACCGCGTGATCCTAGCATGCAGCGATCACTTTCGACCGGCTACTTGCATCTCCGAGTCTGCCAGTTACAGGGAAGAAGGAGTATCGCCGTTCCATCAAGCTCTGAAAGTGTCATCAATGCCATTCAGACTTGAATCTACCAAGCTGCAGTTCTGCATAAGGATACTGCAAATCCAGCAAGAATAGAGGCGGCAGGTACTCACACGAGCAGGATCGTGAGCACTGATTCGCGAGATCTGCCTCAAACGATCTCCATTGATCCCATTGCATTTCGTAGACGGCTGTAAAATAGAAGGCTGCAAACTGCCCAGGAAGACTTGAGGTTATCATGGTTAGAAGGAGTAGCAAACATTCGAGTCTGCGAGAATGATACCTGCCATCAAGACGAGTCGCACGTACTTTGTTTCGCACACTACAATATGTCCCAATGGAAAACACGTAATTTTGTATCTAGAAGCGAACAAAGCGTCTAGCCGTTCCGACTACGTTGGCAATGAAGGGGTAGCAGGTGAATTGGCATCCCTTGCTAGAGACGCCCTTTGCTGGAGGAATCTTTGTCACACCTTGGCAACACAATCGTTTACGAGCTCCTTCTTTTATCTCTGACATCCAGAAAGACCAGCTTTCATGCATCGTACAAGGTCTCCATCCAATCTCCATCGTGTCATCAGCCCGTACTGCATGTTCTCCTTGTCAGAGCTACACGTCCCCTCCATTACGTAGCTGCAGTAGCGCTTCTCACAGCTTCTTTGACCTGCCATGGCATTTCAGTGAATCTATTCGTGCCGCTGTCCATCTAAGCAAGTCCTGCTTTAGCTTCCAATGACGCAGCTCTTTGGGCTCACGTATTTCTTCCCAGGCCTTTACCTATTAAGGGCCTGCCTGCAAGGACTGCCTTTCATTCAGTCTCGCTCTTCCCTGACCTCTTACCCTCCCTCTACATGACAATACCTGTTGTCCTCAGCTTCCTATCCCTCTGCCTACCTTCTCTACCTCAGCTTCGACTTGCTTCCTTCACCTTCCTCGCTGTTCTGGCTCCACTCTCTCTCTCTCTCTCTGTCAGCAGGATCCTACGACTATATAAAGCCTCCTCTCCTCCTCTCTCCTTCAACCCTCTCCTTCTCTCTCTTTCATTCTTTCAACAAAAAAGCAGAAAATAACTTCCTCCTCTTCAAGAAGCATCAGCCCTCTCCGAAGAGTGAGTCCAATCAACACCTACTCTACTTTGAATCCTTACTTCTTGCCCTCTACCTCTCCTCTCGCTGATTGCTAATGATCAATTCAGTCTACGCTCATCAAACAGCATTGGGTTTTCCTCAGCCAAGCCGCTGTCATCTCAGCATCTTTCCGCCTCTTCCTACTGTCTGCCCAATAGCTTCTCTTGACAAACCGTCAGATTGTGATTATTTTGCTATCATAGCACTTGACACTGATCTCAGAATATTAACGACGTCAGCATAATGGTCTCTGTTGTGGGCTACATCTTCATGATCCCCTCAGATTGTATCTTGCATAGAGACTTTTGAGCTCTCTCCCTCTCTCTCTTCCACTCTCTCTCTTCCACTCTCTCTCTTCCACTCTCCATCTTCTTCACTATTGCCCTCTCTGTTCTCCCTCCCCATTTTACTTTACGGATTTATCTTACTGTCCTCTCCATATTTTGTCTTGTTTCTCTTCTTTGCTTCTCCTTCTTCCTCTCCATTCTCTCCCTCTTCCCCTCCTTATTGTCTTCCCATTCCTCGTCTTCCTCTTCATAGTTGCAGCACTGCTGGCATGATGCGATGCTGCGTCAAGATCGACAAAATACGGACATATTCTCCTCTCATGCAGACTATGCTGAGTTGTTTGGGGATGCTCTCATGCACCCTTACTTCAGCCGTCCGACGACGACGGGCGGATCTAGACCGGTTTCGATTGAAAACAAAACGAGGCGGATTCTAGGACAGGTGAGCACTCTTGTTCTCCTAAGCCACTGTGGTCCTTCTGAGAAGTACTTTGTGCTGTCTCTACAGATATCGCTGCCAGACAATCATATATTGGCCATCAACGTCTCTCGGCTCAGTCTAGCAGCCGCAGCTGAACATGATCTCACCTACTTGGTGCAGCTAGCTTTACCGGCATTGCAAGCCACCCATGTGTTGGACGAGATCGTGGAAAATGAAGTACACCCCGGAACAGCTTCAAAAGAGGCTGCCACGCCGTTTGTGGCTCCGGATGGACGAGACATTTTGCAGCAATCCGTCTTGTGCTCGCCTCCAAAGTCCTTCGAGTTAGTGTTGGAAGCACCGGAACGAATTGCGATTGTTAGTACCAACAAATGTGCGAATGCACTGGGTTTGCCGACGATGGCAACAAGCCGCCAGCACCAGCAGCACCAGCAACGACGCCCTAACGAAGGGTAGTAATGGCTCAGACCACACCGAGTCCAGGAGCCGACTCAGGATATATATCCTGAGAAATTGCAGCCTCAATACCATCAGCACCGCCAGCGGCAGAGACATGAGCCCACGAACAGGCTTCAGCAACGGCACGAGGAGCGGCGGTGTGAGCAGCGGAATTATTTACGGCTCACATTACGCCGAATCCGGGAGAATCCTGAGGGTGGCTGTACCAAAGTACAGCCTCAACAGCAGCAGCTTCAGCAATACGAGCGACATCGGCATCACATCTGGGGTGGAGGTGACAGACGAGTCCATACCACCTGGAATGCAATATTTGCGCATACCGCAGTCTGCGACATGTGTGATCGCCGCGGACATCCAGTGCTTCAGCGCTGCATCGTGTCTGGCTGTAGGCTTCAAGTTTGTCAAGAATGCGCAGCGCAAGGCCGTCTCGACAGCAGAACGCATAATCTCGACAAGAATTCTGCTTCATGGGATCGTGTCAGATGAGCGGACAGAGCCGGCTGAGGCAGTGCTTACAAAACTTGGCACTCTATACCCCCTTCTGAACATTTCTGCTGGGGAGGATGTGTATACTTGGAGCACAGCCAAGAGGTATGCTGCAGCAGCTGAAGGCGTTGCAAATACTGTAATGTTTTAAGGACCTGGGCGACGACAATATGCTGGCAAGAGTGACGGTAAGCAGCACTTCTTCGAATGGTCCGAGATCTAAGACCCGAGAAACTGACAAACTCAGAGCTCGGCCTCTATTGGGGCAGTTCCTGGCCGACAGGTCGAAGCACCGGTCGTCGACCAACGTTCGCGCCGCGAACGGTTTGGGACTGTCCAGTGAGTCGTGCTGCAGCTTAGGTTTAGTACCAGTACCGGCGGGAGCCGGAGATGACCCTGACGCCAGCCCAAAGACCTATTCATCTGATTCGTCAGATGGAGACGCAGGACGCCCTGACAAGTCCGGATTCAGATTTCCGAAAAAAAGAAGAGCTTGCCAGAGTGAAGCGGCCATCAGGCTCTGGAAAAAATACCTGCTTGACCGCTTCTGGCCAGCTGCCTGAGGTAAGACTGCCAATACCAAGCTTTTTTTTCGTATACTGACATGGACGCTGATCAGACAGAGTACGTCTTTGGTCGTGGTCTCAATTTGCGACCCTGAGCGATTTCGTGGACAGGTTTGGTGGCTTCCCTCGATACACGGATGGCACTTCTGGCAAGGCAGAGATACGATTTTTCCGCCACGCTATGCCAGCACGAGCAGATTTCCTTGGTACGTGTTACATCGTATTCATTGTCATCCTATGTCTGGTAGACAGCCGTTTTCTTCGTTATTAGACGGGGATTATCTGTATATAAGAGGAACTTGGCCACGCCGATTTCTCGGGTGGTTCGAAGCTTGATTTGGTACTTGTTGCCTGTGGCGCTTACCAGCACCAGATTTAGACACGCGTGTTCTTACTTTACAAAGTTTCGTGCTTGTTGTATGTGCTTTCTATAAGTCTAAGAAGGGCTACGGTGCAAGTTTCGAAGCTACACCTTCCCCAGTGTCATTTCATTGATAGAAGTACTGCGATCCGATGCGAATACATTGCCTTCCACATTGAAATATGCCATACTCTTCTATTGATTTGCACATCTACAATTACCTTTTAGTAGAGTTTGATATCCCAAATTACTCTCTCCAGGATCTATGATCCAATGAGCGACCTCGAAATGTCCGGGGTTTCCATCTGCACGTCGTTGACTGAATCTGTGCGGTTTTCGTAGAGCACGACCAAGTCACATGACCTAACAGGCACATCTTTACCATTTGGTTCAGCAAATCCTACCTATCGCAGAGGAACTCGATTCGGTGCACAACGATGATCAGCGCAGAGCCGTGGTGAAATTAAACGGCTATTTGGCCTCTCTTTTTCTCTCGGCGTTGCCGGCAAAATTATGCATTCAGTCAAGAGAGCCTCACTGCAACCAGGAGGCCTCACTGCCGTTTCGAGCCGTTTCAAGGCACTCGGTTTTGGTAAAGCGCAAAGCAGGTTACTCGGTGTCGCCGTGGGGACGGCTCTTTCCTTTGACTTACTTTGAGACATGAGGCAGAAAAAATACGGCAAAAAGGAGGGGGCTGGATGGAGCGAAAAAGAAAGAAAAAAAAAAAGAAAAAAGAAAAAGACGAAGGCGCCAAAGGTATCTGCCGAAACTGTGGGAAACCGGCTACGACAGTCTTTCACCGGGAACCTGCTGCTTTTTCAAGCACCCGGAACGTATTACCGTGCCAAAACCTCACCGGTTTTCTTTTCATCTTTGTAAGATTACTTGTACGCAGAAGCCTGGCAGTACACGGTGTCGCTATAACCGGTGTAGGCTGTACGGCTATCCGGTGCAATTTGCTTCTTCACGAATCTGACACCTCGATTGCAGCCACGACCCACAACAGTGATGTTCTTGCAGGTGAGATGTGTGCGTGCAGCATGTTTCTGGGCGGGATTGTGTCAACGTGTGGTGATCTGGTTTCAGGGCATTATATTCTGGTGCTCTGTCCCTGTACGAGCCTATGTAATAGATGGTGCAGCAAAGAAAGCAAAGAAAGCACGCAAAGCACAAAACACCCAACAAAGGACATGCGGTGCTGATTATAAGCAGCAGAGTCCCCAAACCTGTGTATCGTCCGTCGTAGTAAGATAGTAGCCCCTGACCTTCCCGGTGGTATTACAAGAAAAAGCAGTCGTGGTATAGTACAAGAAATAGGGTTGAAGAAGAGTAAAAGCAAGATGATAATGAGAGACACGGGGAAGCACAAGACGACCTGTCTTAGCGCCACGTCGCGTGAATCCGACCCCGTCGATTGCTTCGGGCGCCCGGTCGCAGGCCGATGTCGCCGCCAAGCATGAGGCTCTTCCACCGGCGACCGACGCTTTGGCGGTCCTTCTTGCCCAGACTGCGCGCGCAGTCTTGCCAGTCCGTCTTGCTGAGCTGCAATTTATCCAACACCAGCTCTACTAGCATGCGGTCGTCTTCGGAGCTCCAGCTCTCGCCGTCGACCTCGACCTCGACCGGCGCCGCGCTTCGGCTGCTATCGTCCGGGACGCCGTCCGCGTGCAGAGTGTGGAAGTCGCTTCGGGCCAGTCCCAGCGGAAGCGCTTCGGGGGCAATGCGCGAGCGTCGCGGTGTCTGTGGCCGGGGAGGCGTTGTCGGGTCGGTGACAGTAGGGACGGGAGCAGCAACCGCAAAGATGTCCTCGTGGGATGATCGGCGAAAGAGTTGTAGAGATGGTGCCGGCAGCAGAGCTGGAGCCTGTGCAAGCGACGGAGAGGGGCTGCCGAAGGGGTACGATGCGAGAGACGGCTGCGGGAAGATGTCGTCGTCCCTGATCTCGAAGCCGTCATGGTCTTGGTCTACGGACCGCAGCCTCTTGTTGGGGTTGCGCGTCAGCGGCATCCGCTTGATGATTCGTTTGCGCGCAGCAGTAGAGTATGCATCGATGGTGGTGGTGTCGGCGGCAGCGGAGTCGTCTGTACTCGTTGAATCAGCACTGACCGTGGCTGCAGCCTTGCGCGGCCGCAGACGCAGCTTGAAAGGCGGCGGTGCATGTGTGAAGGGAGGCGTGAGCTGTTCGTGGTGCCGGTGTTGCTGCTGAGGTGGCGTCAGCGGAAAAGAAGGCACAGCGGATGGCGTCGATATCGGTGCTGACGCTGGTGCTGTCGACTGGAGGGCGGTTTGCAGGCTGCGGCAGGTGGTGAAGATGTCACCAGCAGCGTCGTGGAGCGAGGAGGCATGTGTTGGGCTGGCTGGCGGCGAGGCGAAGAGGCCGGTAGGCAGGCCGCGGGTGAATGGATGTGCAGCTGCAGAAGACGGAGAAGGGAATGGAGCCGAAGCAGTTGTAGCAGCGGCAGCTAGAGAGGAATGCGCCTGGTCGCAGGCGAAGCCGTGGAGAAACATGACGGGGAGGCAGGAAGGGTTGACGTGCAAGGAATGCGCGAGGTTGGAAAGACGGGAAGCTTAGGAATGCTGAATGACGAGATGGGAGAAACTGGGAGACTGGCTGGGGAAACAGAGAGGCAGAAACCGAGAGGAGGGAGAAGGGTGGCAGGAGACTGATATTCAAGGGCGAGCGGCGAGGAATGGAGGGCAGCTGGTCGCGAGGGAGAGAGAGTTGGAAAAGATCGTGCCCTTGGCGAGGGCTGCTGGCGTCCGGGAGAGAAGAAGAGAGCGAAAGCGAAAGGGAGGAAGACGGGAACGAGATGGCGATTTGCGCCTCTAATAGGCAGGGCCACCCTTTTTCGTTTCCTGCTCCCGCACGTTTTCTCGGGGCACACAAGCAGGGAGGACGGACGTCGGAGATCCACCGTCGAAGAGGACTGGGGGGACGGGCACTCGTCGTTGCGCGGCGCAAAGAAGAAAAAGATTGTGGTTGTCGCAAAATCTGGGCAAAAAGGTGACAGGAGTGGTAAAAAAAGCAGAGGGGGGTGTCCACCTGATTCACCACTAGCCGGCCTTGGGGGCCAATGGGCAGGCACGCTGGGCAGCAACTGACCGCTATGGCCGGCGCCCGTGCAGAATGCCGCTTGTACCGTTGCAGCGCTAGGACCGCGGGCTAGCAGAGGCCTGGCGCTGCTGCAGACCATCAAACCACCCGCTAGACCCGCCGCTGTAGCGAGCAACCCATGGGTCCTCGGAAGAATCACCTAGTTCTCCTCCTTCTCGTCTGCGCAGCCATGGCAAGCACGGCGACCCCACCGTTCCATCGCGCCCTAATCATCAGCGCTTGCCCGTCGCAGCTCTTGCCGACTCGCCTCTCTTTGCTGCTTCTTTCGTTCTTTTTCCCCTCTGCCTCGTCTCGCTCCCTCCTTCCGCCTGTCCTCTTTTCCTTTTTCCTTTTCCCTCCCCGGAGTACAGCTGGTAAGGGATACCGAGAGTGACAAGAGAGACAGCAGGTGCCAAGAAAGGCAAGGGTTCCCAGGCCCGATAGTCCCTGCAGACGGACGAACAGGCATTGAGACCTGCATATGCACCTCACCGTTAGGCTGGCAGTATCAGTACTCGTATCCTATGATGCCTTTGCCTCTCCCTGTGCACAATGTTCCCCGTTTTCACTGCGCCTGACGAACTGTCTTCACTCCGGCTCCCTCTCCATCCCTGTCCTCCTTTCCGCTTCTCATTGCCGTCGTCGGTTTCATCATACCTATCACCTCATCCATCTTGCCCACAAGCTGCTCTTGCTTCTGCCGTATGGCTCGCCCGCCCAAAATGCGCCGTTGGCAACAGGAACGGTATGGCCCGGTGGCTCCCGTCCTCCTTAGTGCTGCCAGTTGGCCCTGCCGACTCACTCGTACTGTGTGAATGTGCATACGAAGTGGCCCCATCCTCGTTGTCTTCGTATCCCTGGTTCCCTGGTAACCTGGCCTCCCTTGCTCGCTTCCCTCGTCCCTTTGGTCTACTGAGACAGCCCTCTCCCTTTTGCAGCCGGCTCTCTCTCTTTCGGTCTGTTCTCATTTCCCTTTTCAGCTCTGTTGGGCTCAAGCAAGCACGTCGGCTCCGGGTATTACTTCTGCATTTACGAACACTTCATGCTTTCCAGCCATCCCTTTCCTTACGATCCTCCCCCAGATCCGTGTCTCGTTGCCCCTTCGACAGCTCTCTGCAAGCCGGGAATTACTGGCCCTCCCCATTTAGTACGAGTACCTGTACGGAGTAGTCCATGTCGCTTTGGCTGCAAGGGACACCCGACATGGGTTTTCGTTCACATGACGCTTCTGCTGCGCGCTCCTTATACGCCTGCACACCATCTTTATATCTGTGCTTTTTCTATTTCGCTCTACTGGCTCGAAGTACAGGCAGGCTAGCAGATCCGAACTGGAATCCAAGAGGACCTGGTGTCTTGCTTGCAGTCCTCCCACCAGCAACCATCACTACTTGCAATAAGACGAGTGCGCCCCTTTCGGAAGCTGCAAAGAGCGGCGACGATGAAAAAAGTAAAGATCCGTACTCTCTGTCTGCTTGCCAGTCGCGTGAGTGCTTACTATCGGTAGGGACGAGACGGGAAGTCTGCGGAACTTGAGACCCCATCCGCCCGTCCGTAAATTTCGTATTCTCAAGTCGTATTCAACCCCTTTCTACCGAGTTTTCGTACTTTAGTTCCTTTATATTTGTATCGTTGAAAGGAGGGATGTCTGACGGCATCCATCTTGTTCTGCCTTTCATTTCTATACCAACCGTTTCGCCATCTTGCTTTTATTTTGACTGATAAGCCTATCTGAAGATGGGACCATAGGCTTTGAGACGGGTTAGCCGCTGATAGTGCACACGTATGCTGCATTTGTTCATGCAGGTTGTCCGCATTTCTGCTTATCTGGACCGTTGGGCTGTGTCCTGATTTTATGTGGGATGGGAATCCATTCAACTTGACTTTTTGCTGTTGTCTTTGTAATCTTAGTTACGCTTTCCTTCTCTGGGCTTTTATGGCTATGAGGCCACCTATGAGGCTCCCTTCCAGTGATTTTCGAGTCACGAGCTTGTCAGTACGAGCTGAGACGATTGCGTGCTGAATGCAAAACTCGACCAGAATCGGGGAATCAAAGAACCTGACCACCCGTCAGAAATACGCGTGAGGAACGTGAGGGGAACGCGAGGGGGAACGCGAGGGGGAACGCGTAAACGACACGTCAAAGCCCACTTCTGCAACGGTTTAATTTAAAAAGGCCGGTGTACCCCACTATTTAGCCCAATCACATAATACCAAAGAGTCCCAAAGCGACACGCCGACGCGCTTTCTTCACCACCTCGTGCTGACTCTTACGTACGGAGTATTTTGTATGGAGAACAACTTTCCGGCTTCGCAACACGGGAATTAATAACAAAAAGCCCCGTGGTGAGGGATTTATCAAACGATTTAATGTGCTTCAAAAAGACAAAAACTCGCAACAATTAGATTTGAAGTGGACAAGCTACCCAGACGTAAGGTGGTCAGCATAGCAATCCAACAAGTAAAATCAAACAGTGATGACCGAATCTCCGTGGACAGAAGGTTTGGGACTAAAGACCGACATCCGCATTGAGCCGTGACGACCCTGGCTGGCAATGTTGCAGTCGAGAATAATCAAGCGACATTGTTTTTACAGTGTCGAGTTGCGCACCATGGAATATAGCATTGCTAGCGTCAGTGATTGACTGCCTTTAATACTCCGTACTCCGTCAATATTATCCCGGATCCTGGGCCCATTTGCCAAAGGCTTCTCTTTGAACTCGTACCCAACCAGCTGCATACAATTTTCAATGCCAAAAGTAAGGATCGTGCAACGTAGAGGAGCTTGGACTCTGAAAATTGCTCTGATTGCCTTCGTTACACATGGGCAAACCGAAGTCGGAAGTCGGATGGGGATATGTGTCAGGGTCCCTGGCGTGAAGCCAATCGTGTGCAATCGATTCCTCACAGTCCATTTTCTTGTACGGAGTGGACCCCACCATTCTGGTGAAGGCGTTAAGTAGACCCAGCTGGAAGTTACGAACCTGCAAAGTGTAAGCCTGATATAAAAACCTTGATGACTACGACGGTAAACGGCTCTTCTCTTTACCAGTACAGTGGTGTTTGGAAGCAATCTACAGTTGTAAGCGCATACTATCCTCCACTTAATTTCCCCGCCCACAGCAAGCCATGCGGTTCTTTTTTCAGCATTTCCTTTAAGCTTAAATAGACAGAAACTGTGTGAAGATTACTACCATTGGATCAAAAACATAATATAGCTTACAGTGGCCATGACAAAGTTACGAAGAATGTTCACTAACCGTTGCCGGTTGGCTTTTACGGCGCCGTATCCATCGTGGCGGCAGTGGTGGATCGAGAGTGGCACTGAAGACAGACAGGGTCTTTGTTGAAGCACAGCACCTAGTTTATAAATAGAATTACGGCGCCTTTTTGGCTGCTTGGTCCAAACAGGGCACTAAAGGGTTGGCTGTCGCCGAAGCAGCTCTATTCTTGTTCAGAAACATTCGAATTGATTTTTGTTGTTGATTGCGACTGTGCTTCTCGAACTTAGTAAGTAATGGGGTATGAAATCAAAACATCAAGTATTGAAATTTATTAGAGGGGCTGGGCTGTCTGCGATGCAACCTGTGCGGTCGGCCACGTCGCCTTCGTCATCTTCGAAATCTCATTTTTGGACGTCTGACGGATTCACTGAGGGGTAAAGCTGACGAAACTCTGCCCCACTATACTTTGGTTGGGCATGAATGCGAGTTCGGACACCAAAGTCCAATTGTTGACACTCGGGAAAGGCTTGAAGCAGAGGAGTTTTGGTGTTGAGTACGTCAGAGTGTTACATACGTAGGGAAGTGTTTCGCTGTAACCCAAGCTTATGTACTTGGTACGGGTTACATGAGACAGATACAAGTAATTGGATAGGAAAAGAATTTGGCGTGAAGCGTCTGTCGCTGTGGCCTGACAATCAGACTTACAAGTTACATCACATCTGCCAATCAATATCATTGGCAGAGACCGCGAAAATGACAGGATCCCGAGTCTGACCCATCCGCAGCAGTTTTTCCTGTCTTTTAATCCTCTCATTCTTCGTCCTTATCTATCTCATTTGTGATTCCATGCAAGTGCTTTTTATCATGACAGACGTGCATCGCCACGGCTTTACACAGCTTTCAGGGGCCAGAAGGAGGGACTGCTACCAGTTGAAGTAAGCGCAATGTCCATTGTTTTACGAGAGGCAACGTGCGCATTTATAGCTGCCAGTGTTTCTCTTCCGCCAGGCGGGGTCCTTTTTGTGTCACAATAGACCAATTCACGGCTGGTGGCACCATTGCTTGCTTGTAACCACCGGAAAGAGTCGAATTACCTTGCAAGTGATTAACGCCTCGTACGCCCTGGTTTAATGTCTGGTATGTTGTGTATAAATAAAAATTTAATTCCGGCCTGCCATACGTTGTCATGTCCTCTGTGTCCTTTTGTCTTCCTTCACCCTCGGTGCTCGGCTATTATTATCACTTTGGTGTCTCTCACCTTTAAGACGCTTTTAAAAAAGGGGACCAGCAACCTTCTAGCATGATCTGACTTGATGTCCTTGTCGGCGTACGCAATCGGCCTTGTCTCCAGATAACGTAGCTTACACATCTTCCAGCCTGGTTCTGTCTCCGCAGACTTTGGCGCAACCTTGATTCAAGGACGGCAGTGTCTGTGCAGAGCCAACTTCCATAACTATGGATATTTCTTGCCAGGAAGAGGCTTCTATGAAGAGTAGAAAACAGAGTAAGACTCTTCGCTTGTTAAAGGGATTGATATACTCCGTACTAAATGGGATGCGTTTGAATCGACGGCAACTTTTTAGATAGAAAGCAGATAGTACTTATAGCCCACCCTCTGATTACACTTAATAGATCTCAGATCTATGACATACAAACAGTCTCTGATATCCCCTTCCGATTGATGCACGAAGAACAAGCTGATGAGGACGGGCTATTGCGTCTCATATCACCTGAACCGAGATAGTAGCCAAGGCATAACCTGTCTTCCAAAGGATTGTGCACTTCCACCCCCTACATATTCCTGGTAGCCAACGTTGCGTCTGGTAATGTGATCCCCACTCCTGTAATCATAGGAGGGCTCTGCGGCAACTTCAGACCAGGTTCGGCCATGCTGGGTAAAGCTGGCCGGCGGCGGTTGCCTCTGCAGATTTGTGCGGCTAGCAGAGGCTCGACCTCGAACCTTGTGCGGCCGCTCGCGATTGATAGCCTGATGAGCATCAACGACACCGTTCTTGACATCGCGCAGCATTCGGCCAAAGTGCGGAAGGTCATACAGTTCGTGTACGACGGCTTCAACATCCATGTCGTCCAGCTGGACACTGCCACTGGTACCTTCAGCCATACTGTTCTCGAGAGTCTTGACGAGCTCGATGTGGGCTGCATAATCCTTGCGCAGATCCCCCACCTTGGTATTGTCGCGCGACACGCGTGCCTTCTGCTCCTCCTCCTGGATCAACATGTCAAGGTACTCCAACGTTGCGTCGTTGTAGGGCGTGATGGAATGCTTCTTCAAGAAGATGCCAAACCGCGCAGCAGACTGCTGGATCTTTGCATGCTCCTCCTTGTACTCAGCTATGCGGCTCACGAGGTCCTGAATAGCGGCCTGCTTCACTGTGACGTCGCTCTCGTTTTGCTCAAAAAGTCGTCGTGCCTCCGTGTCCGTCACGAGGGCCGTATATTCCTGTGTGTTTGAAGAAGTTAGCATACCGTACGTACCTAATGGGAAATAGGGACCATCTAGAGAAATCGGGGAAGACCATACTTCTAGTTCAAAGTAGACATGCAGATGCTCTTGCCAACTATGCCCACATTCGACCTGACAACAGAAACCAGTCCCATCACCGAAGGCGGCGCAGCTCATCAGCTCAGGGCAGTTGACACGATCGACCTCGACATTGTTGAGATAACACGGACTGTGGCAAGGGTTCTTGTACACACATACGACAGCACCGGTGCCATTGTCCCGAAACTCGATACAATCCTTATTCCGACAAACGGTGCGCGGGCGGTCCAGCTTGACTGACTTCAAGTGGACTTTTGGCACCTGTAGTCGTTCAAATAACTTTCCGCCAGACAGCCGCGTGTCACGCAGCTCCTCCATCTGGTCGC
Source organism: Grosmannia clavigera kw1407 (assembly GCF_000143105.1). NCBI lineage: Eukaryota > Fungi > Ascomycota > Sordariomycetes > Ophiostomatales > Ophiostomataceae > Leptographium > Leptographium clavigerum. Next base: position 796,067 of record NW_014040797.1, on the reverse strand, counting down.
TGCATACCTTGATGTTCGTGTTGATGGTCTGCGAGATGTTGGTCATCGGTTTCGTGAGCTCGGCAATCAGCTGCCGTGTTCCATTTAGGCTCATGGTACTTTTCACCTCGTGGGGGACCTTCGACTCGAAAAACTTAACCAGACGCACGGCCTCTTCTCGCGAATGATTCCAGCTTCGCTGGAAGTCCTCTTCGTTCTCCATGAAGATGTTTTTCTTGTATGCTGCAAGGAAGCGGAAGCTCTCCGAGTCAAAACAGAACGTATTTTGGTTTTCGAGAGCCATGCCGATATCCTTGTGCTTTCCCAACAGAGACGTCAGCGGACCGAACGTGTCGCCGGGGCTGTAGTTAGAAATGCGCGTGTTTGTAAAACCAAAGGCCATGTTGCGCGATGCACTGCGATGGAGGTGAGTCAACAGCTCCTGCATGCAGAAATTGAACGTAACCGTCAATCGTGAGTTGTTGCTCTTGAGCAGAATCAGAACGCCATGCAGCTGTTCGTAGCTGCTGAGAGTGCGCAATATGTCGGCCATGTTCTTCTTGTCAAAGGCCAGGCCGCGCGTGTCACCAATCCCGGGAGTGTCGATCAACCGAATTGTCTTGGAGCCGACGTTGATTGGGTAGACGGCTGTTTGCTGCGTTGCCGACGCCCCTTTGCTGCCGTCCTTCTCATCGTCACGCACACCAACCTGGATCTTGCGCTCCTTGATGGCCCCGTTCGGCTGCGAACGATCCATGGTCTGAATAGAAAAAGATGACGGTATCACCCAGTTCAGTTCCTCGGCCCGCTTGGCCTCTTCGAGCGTCTCGAACGTGAGGTAGTTGACGAGCGAGTTGATAAAGGTCGACTTTCCTACGCCTGTTTCGCCCAGTATGAGGATGTTGATATAGTCAGACTGCTCGAGGTTCTTGAGACTCGACAGTAGCTTAGCTCGGTTTTGGGGAGCCACATAGCCATCTGAACTGTTAACCGGCTTCTTCTTCTTGGACTTTCGCCCTTTGGCTGTTTTTCCATGGATTGCACTGTTGCACTTGAACTGCCATGCATCGAACTTTGCTCGACCACAGTCGCAGTAGAAATAATCGTCAGAGTAACCAAACTCGATCTGGGCGTTACAATTCGAACAGATCCAATGGCACAATGTAAAATTGCTGCATCCGGTCCTAGGGCATGGAATCTTGACCATGCGTCGCTGCACGGGTTTTCTAATGTCATCGTCCGATTCGAGTGCCCCAGGGGTCCAGCGTGCAAAGGACTGACTAGCCTCAAACAGCCGCTGTTCAAGCAGATCTTGAGTCACTTTCGTTCTCTTTCCTTCATAGTGTGCAATCTGTACCCTATCCAATTGTTGTCCCAGCGCATCGCAGTCTAAAATGACGATCGCCGCTTCGGTGAGCGGTTTCGTGTGCCGCTCAAGAAGCTCTTCAAGCAAGACACGATTTGCATCCCAGGCCGGCCTATCGGCTGTTATTGCTGCTTGGCTGAATTTGAACACGTACACGTCGCGTTGTGAGGCAGCACAAGCGCCGAGGACCTTGTCTAAATCGACATCATTGTGTCCGATGTAGACTGCCCCGTGGTTCACAGCTGCACTGGAAAAATTGATATTGTCGTTTTGGTCCACCGCCAGATCTAGTAACTGCACACAGGACGACTTGAGCTTCTGGAGGTCATCTAAAAGACTCTCTGTTGCCAACCGGTCTAGCCCATGCAGCCGTGCATGCATAAGAAATGGGGCATATGTCTGCTTCAGCTTCTCTGCCTTCATCTTGACTATCGAGATGGTGCCGTCCACGTCCTGGACTTGGTCCAGTGATACGTACGGTCTGTGCTTAGCTAAATAGCTTGCATAGTCGACCAGCCGACACCAGACAGTCTCGACTTCTCCAAATTGCTCCATCACGGTATCGAGAAGCTCGTGCGAAACGGAAAATAGGTTTCTATCATGGCCTTGGAGGTGAGTGTCGCGAAGTCCAAAAATGGAACCAAGAGACTGGATAGGGAGTAGGGCGTATTGAACTGGCTCGCCTTTTCCATCGTTTGTGTCGTTGTGTTGGAGGAGTGACGGCAGCAACTTGACTAGATTGAAAGCCTCCCTGAAATCTTGCAGGACCATACCACCGTTGTCGAAGACTTCGCTGTACGCAGAAATGTCGCATTTCAGCCCCTGTCCTTGAAAACCGCGTAGATCTGGATCGGGGATAAATTGTAGCTCATCCACAGCTTTTCTAAACATGGCCATAACTTGAACGAGTGACTCGTCGTTGACCACCTGAGATGTATCGTCTTTTTCAGCGACCGGATTTTTGCGTGCACTGACGCATCGAGCAATAATAACTGTCTGGCATCCCCATACAATCCCGACGACAACGTGTGTGGCATCAGCAAACAAGGGGACAGTTGCAGCGATGCGCTCTTGCAGAGTTGCATTGTTGGTCTGTAATCGATCCTCAACCGTGGTCACCCGATGATGGAAGGCGCCGTAATGTTCTATGCTGGAAAATCTGCCTATGGCTTTGCGCTGTTCGTGGAGACAGTCCCCTGATCCCCTAGCAGGAGCCAAACCACTGAATATACTCGCTCCGAATTTAGGATCAACTCCCAGGAGATCAAGCCGTCCCTTTTGAGAATCGATATAGCTCAGGCCTGTAGACGTATTCTTGCGACGTGTTGAATCTACCGAGCCGGGGGGCAGGACTCCAGAGAATAACGACGCTCTCTGGAACGTGTCGTTATAGGCATTGTAAAAAGTTCCAATCTCAACCTTCTGCCCCAAGGCAGGCCTCTCTAAAAGGTAGCTCATCGAAGCTGAGAGGAAGTCTGATTGGGCCACCAACAGATGTTTCCAGTGTTGCCTTTGCTTTGAAAAACAAGTATTTGATAATTGGTGACCTTTTGGCTTTCAAATTTGTGGTAGAGCAACTAATTTGTAGTAGAGCAGCTTGTGAAGGGAGAGCGGACGGGATGAAACCAAAATTCCAGGGCATTTAAGGACGAGAGGATACGAGAGCAGAGAGCCAGAAGATTGAAAAGTGAAGAACAGGCAAGCAGACGGGCAGAGAAGCTGCAATACGAAATTATATAAGGCCCCTCTCGTGCCAAACAAGCAAGCGAAGTACAGAAGGAGCGGGTAGCCTACTAATCGCCCATTGCCTGGGCAGCGTTTGCAGTTGTAGCCTGCACGGCTGGGGTGACGTTAGCTAACGCCATCATGTGCGGGTCTTTTTTAACGGCTGGCTGTTGGAGCGACCCAGACAGTGCATAACACGGTCCGTTGTTTTTACAGGACTGTGCTTCAAGTGTACATGGATCTGCGTCTTCAGGATCATATGCCATCTAGGCATCAAGTCTTACTGTCTAGGTGATGCTGTCAGCTATCGTATTTAAGGTATGTCGTAGAGCAAAAGAAACAAGCAGAATATTGTAACCCTATAGTATCCCATTCTCTACTCAACCCACTGCTCGGTCGCCTGTTTGCGAACCACAATTTCGTCTGCCCTGACGTCGACGATGAAGTCGGTCTTACTAGTGCCGTCTCCCTCCTCAATCTCCTCATCGTCTTCAAGGTAGCTCTCGACGAGACCGTCCTGCACGTGCTCGACGGCCTTGCGAAGGCTCCGTGCACCGAGCTCTTCGCTGTACTCAGCCTCTGCGAGTCGGGCGCACACGCTGGCATCATGCCGCACATGTAGTCTCACGTTGCCCAGCAGCTGCGCCCGCTCCGCTCCCTGACGAATCAAGACCGGTTGCGCGACGTTCTCGGCGAGCTCCAGCAGGAACTTGTGTGCCACTACAGCCTGCTCGCCCTTAGAGAAGGGCACAAAGGGGATAAAATCGGACACGCGGCCTGTGATGGGCGCACCGAAATGGTCGAGAAACGCACTGCGCAGCTCTTTCGACAGCTTCTTGGTCAGGTGCTTTGTCGTGGCGTTGTTCACGTCCGCAGAGTCCTGCTGAAGGATGGCCGGATGGGCGCTGCAGAACTGGAGGATGGTCTCGTCCAGCGCATTGGTCGCCAAGATCCAGATCGTGCGCGAACAGTCGACTTTTCCTAGCGAGCGGCGGTCCTGGTAGTCGCCACTGTCAAAGGGCAGAAGAAGCGCCTGGTGGATTTTCTTGGACGCCTTCTCGAATTCGTCGAGGAAGACGACAGACCGTTGGCCGGCGTTGTGCGCTATGAAATTGTTCAGCGGACTGCCCCGTTCACAACCGACATACGGAGCCCGTGGCCCGAACATCTCTCTCTCCTCGTTGAAGATGGTGCAGTCGACCACCTGCAGTGCCAGTCCGAGAAGGTTGCCCAGCTGCCTCGCCAGCTCCGTCTTCCCATGGCCGCTGGGACCGGCAAAGACAAGGACGAGCGGCCGCTTGCTCGGCACCGTGATGTAGGTCATCAGCTTGCGCAACAGGTGATTGGCTGCGACCGTCTGTCCGATCAGGTGGTACTGTATACCGAGGATGGCCTCGGCGTTGCGCAAGACAGCAACCTGGCGGTGGCGGACGCCGGCACGTTTGAGCTTGGTCGCCCGGTCGAGATAGTATCGCTGCGTCAGATCTGTGGTGCGTGCCATCTTTTTGCGCACACTAGGAGATTTACACCACTTCCACACATCGATTATCTTTGCGCTGCCGCCATCGAGACCATCAACATTCTGAAGCAGCTCGTCTTCAGACAGATCACGGTTGTACTTCACATAGAAGGCGTCTGGAATCGATTTGGGCGATGCCCCCAGACTGAGCAACGTGGCTACCACAGGCGAAGTATCACGTCCGTCCAGAAGCTCGCTGAGTATGACAGCATAGGCTAGCAAGGGCGTCCCAGAGGTAGGGTGGATGACCGAGACGTCAGCACCATAACTGGCCCAAAGCCTCAGCATGGCGGGGTCGTTGGACTCGACCGCATAGAAGACGGACGGAATGCCCTCGATGGTGCCGTTGATACGTGCTTCGATGTTGGCATTGGGGAAGCCTTGAAGATATGTCCGAATGGCTAGGATGCTAGCACCTTGCTGCACACCCGCACAGAGCTCCCCAAGGTCAAAAGCTGCTGTTTCTCCTTCTTCCAATCCTTGTGAGTTTCGTGTTCCGCCGCCGTATTCAGACATGCTCAGGATTTGAGCGGCATCCTCCTCTGGCAGTCGGGGTAACTGAAAGTTCCATTCTGGTGTCTTCGTTGCCTCTATTGACTGCATCGGCTTCTTCTCGAACGAGGACTCAGCCGCGATTGTGGCTGTTGGTATTGGAGTAGCATCTACCACAGTCCTATCCTGAACAGACGCAGCAACATTGTCGTCATCCGAATTGCCTAGCTCTTCTCCCTCAAAAGGAGGGGTAGGAGGTGTTGGAGGAGTGATAGGAAATGGCACAGGCTCTTTCTGGCTCTCCGGCGCCACATTTGTAGGTAAGGCTTGAGAGTGGCCTTGGCGAGCCAGCACGGCTAGTAACTTTTTCTGGTGGCTGACTGCTTTCAAAGGGTCTTGTTTGCTCATCTGTTCAAATCGTCAGCTCAGGGTTCAGTGAAATTTGTGGAATTGAACGTACTGCAAGAAGCATTTTCGCTCGTTTTTCGTCGCACCCACACTCTTTCATGATGTACGCCAACTGTGAGTCCATCGTAGGAGCTGGAATCAAAGCGTTTCGGTTTTCTGCCATGATGCTGATCTCAAGTTGCTGTACACTACCACCAGACAATGTGTACACAATGTGCAAATATTGGGAAAGCAAACAGAAATGAGCCAGCTGCAGCCAAAGACAGATATAAGGCGACCCACCTTTGTCTAGGCATCCCAAGGGGGGTGCATTGTAAACTTGCACCCCTTCAAGTGAACCAAAAATCTTACGGAGTAATACTCTGAAAGGTTCCGCCAACTGACCAACAGGTGCAACCATGGGTTGCTATTGGTCACGATAACCAGCCGCTCCTGTAGTGGGCAATGGCTGGTACTATGTAGCCTTGTTGTTGGTTGACCTGGGCCATGTATCATCTGTAGATTTGTTCGAAAGAAATGATTCGTTCAGGTGTATTCAAGTTGAGCAGTCACAGGCGCCCTCATGCATTGCATTTGCAGCTGCTTTATTTAGAAGCAGTGAAATTGAGCAACGGGCCCACTTTTCGGGTCCCTTCACGGGCCTTTTTCAGGCTACCGTCAGGCCTTTCTTGAGCCACGCCTTGTTTGCTGCCCTCTTTACTGCTTGGTACTTTATTTATCTCCAAGGATCGTCACCAGAGGCACATGTTTCTATTACGACATTGAGCACTCAAGAAACCTGCCTGGTCAAGCATTCGTGACTATCAAACTAGGTCAAGCCAAATACTGGTAATTTTGGGCGTAGCAAGAGTCGTCTGAACAGTTTTTAGATGTCTACTGTGTCGATGCTAATCACATTCACGCAAAAGTAGATAAAGCATGTCCCCATCAACGACGCTTCCATTCTCAAGCGACAAGATTAGTGGCCCTCTCTCCCCTCTCTCTGCTATGGCCTACGTCGCCGGTCACGGTAGAGGTGCACCCCGTGCCCAAAGGCACCAGCAACACTCGCCACTCAACGTCGGCTATACAATGGCCGTAGGAGGTCTCTACGATCAGATGCTGAACATTGGGGAAAAAAAGGATGACGACGAGCAGGAAAGTCAACAATTGCAAAGCCAACGCCACAGCTACACAGTTGACGAGGAAGATGTCAGCCTCGAGGTCCAGAACGCAGACCTCAGGGCTCAGATTTTTATACTGGAATCCGATGCCGAGGCCGAGCAGCGCGCACTGGATGACATGCTGACGGAGCTTACCAGCGCCCAGGAGGAGCTTTACAACGCTGAGGCCCGACTCGCAGCCAAGGAGTCTGAGTGTGCCGACCTCCAGGCCCGTCTTGCTCAATCCGGCGACAGTGGCAAGAATGGCACCACCCTTCCAGTAGGGGGAGGACATGCTCAGCCTGAGCTCCACGGCAGCACGGCTGAGATGCAGCGGCAGATTGACGACCTGTTGGACACCCTGAGAAGCAAAGACATGCTGCTGAGCAAGCAGGAGGCTGAGCTGGCTACCACTTGCGAGAAGTTGGCAGCTACACAGACTCAGGCACAACAATCTGTTGCATCGAGCCAGGATAATGCCTTAATCAGCGAGCACCGACGCACAGTTGAAAAGCTGAAGGAAGAAGTGCGCTTCTTCAAGGCCAATAGTGAGCAGCTCGGACAGGAAATACGCGAGCTGAAGGACGAGAACCTGCGGCTAGTCGAGGACTTGGAAGTCAAACAGAGAGAGTTGGATGACGAGAGGTCGTTGAATGTAGCGATAATGATACAAGTAGCAACGATACCAGCCGGACCGGAATAGTGGATTCTTACGTGTTCAATATTGTGTGTTTGTTCGCTTTTTCTTGGCCCTCCTTGTTCTGTCTATTGCTGCTTTGTATTTCAAGAAAATGAGCAGAGTTGATTTCTGTGTAAGAAATATCGTGGTTTCAATCTGATATACTTTATACAGTAGCCTCACCTCATCACTCACCTTACTTGCTTGTCTCTGTTGTTCTTATAACTTTTGAGAATGCGCAGGACCATGTGAGGTGGTTCATACCAGTGTGATACCGCATCAAGCCTGGATCTCTCACCGAGATCCGAGTCCTTATTGGATGAACGTCTTCAAGGTAACTTTCATGACTTTTACGAGCTTCACTGCGCTGCTCCTTTTAGATAATGCGAAGATCGCAGCACTTAGCTAGCCAGATATTGTTTCTTTTTTCATGCCCAGTCCATTGCAATTATCTCCTATCTAGTCGGTCACTTTCTCTGAAGACGTGGCACGTGGGATCACGAGAGCTATGAAAGATTCAGCAAAGTAGTTCCTAGGCGATAAATTACTTGGCTTTGGCACAGGTAGGTGGTGCAAGTACATATCTGTATCATGATATTCAATCATCGCCGGCAGTACCATTGTCCGTGCTTTCCTAGATACATCTGGATATCTTCCTTTACTTGAACCCGTGCCTGACTTTACCCAAGGCGAGCACCGATTGGGCCTCACGGTGCCTAGATTGGGGTCATGATACGGACGATTCAGCGTTTCATTTACTACAAAAATGAACCTGTGTGTTGCTTCTTATAAGACGACGTAAACGTAAAGCCACAATTTCCCCAACGCCACGCTGCTAAACCATTTAGGACGATGGTGACTGACTATCACCAGGTCCTATGCATATCGGCGCTTGCCCATCTGCAGAAATCCAGCTGCTGCTCTCCTGTTCCATGCAAATTTTCCCAAAATGATAGCAGAGCTAATACAAAGACAAAGGAACAAACAAAAGAAACAGTGCTTTAGTCCTCGATCGGGAGCACTGTCCGTACGCCATCTTTGATTTGGTCTAAAGACATGTTAGGGAAGGGTGTTTCGGGTGGGAAATTGAGAGATGCTGCTTACACTCCAAATAATGGACGACCTCGCCGTAGTCTTTGCACACGTGGTGTCCGCTCCAGCCACCGTCTGTGGGGCCGTTGTCACTTCCGTCCATTGGCGTGTGCGCCTCAAGAGTAAGATCTGCAGCACACATGGCGCCTTGCCGCATGTAGTCGAGGCAGTGGAGCACATGGGTCTGGTAGTCTTCTGGAAGGCTGGAGCCGTTGTTAGACTCCAGGGCGTTGAAAATGCGACCAAGAACAAACTAGGCTGTGTTAGTAACCCGACAACAAGGTGAGGTGTGTGATAGGGAAGATTCGGCACGTACAACGCAATGTAGCTGGTGAGTCATTGTGGTAGTGAAAAAGGTGGTCTTGTTCGGTGAGGCATAGCCAGCGCCAACTATTCGGAGAGTTAGCAAAAGCTAGAGAGACAGGTTTGGGGGGAGATAAATATAGACATACCCGGCATCAGAGTGTTCCAACGAGCCAGCGTCTTTTCTGAATAGAAGCCGTTCGGCTCAGAGGGCGTAAAGGACTCGTCCGACTCCCACTTAACGACTCTAGTGGTGACTGGTTCTGTCAGTTTGGCACATTCAGCTCTTGGGATTCGACTGCCACTTACAGTGTGGCCCTTCCCCTGTATAATCGCCACCGACCTGCCATGAGGCTTGCGGCCGGCCGCGCGCGTGGAGCAGCAGCAGCAAGCACAGAATGACGATCAGAAGCACCGTGTCAATGAGCCAGCGGTGACAGTGTGCTGTATCCAAGGCTGCAGCCACGCGAATCCCTACCATGCGGTAGCCCCGAATGCGCGCATCCTCGAGGTCGATGTCGTCCCACCGCTTCTCGTCCTCGCCCATGAGGGAGCCGACCTCAGTGCTGGACTCATGGTCGCTGATGTGGTCGCGGTCGTGCTCGTCTAACGTGTCGACGTTCTTGTAAGTCCGTGTGCTACTGTCCATTATTGTTTGGCTGGGAGGAGACCTAAAAATCGATAAGGATGGCGCGTGATTTGTGTTTGCGTCTTTGTTCGGGCAGTTGCTTGGAGGTTTTCTTGTGGACAAGACAAACGGCCATCGGCATATCCAGGGGCCTATATAAAGGCGTCACTAAAGCGTCGCCATTCTGTACCCCTCTTCTCTTCTTACTCTCCCCTTGTTTTATGTGAGGAAGACGGTGTTCCATGTTGGGATATTCGAGACGAAATGTAGGGTGACGCGACATCAACTTTCCACTACTCCGTGCACCAACCCAAAACATGAGTGTGCACGGGGGGGCCAATCTCAAACAATTATGAACACTTGGCCCGTGCACATCGCCAGCAAACAAGATCACCGACGAAACTGATTACCTCAGCAATCAGAACCGTCACCTTTCTGCGCCATTATATTTTTTTAACGGCGTACGGGGTGCTTTTCGAAACATCATCTCACCACCTTCTCTGATACCGTTTAAGGCGTTCCACAAATTCTAGAACTGGCTTGGAAAATAAAAGCGTGATACGAATCGGTAAGCCTGAGGGTGAATTCAGGTCTACAATCTTATGTGAAGCACTTTTGATTATTTACACATCCCTAGGAAACACAGGAACTATGATCGCCCAGCTGCAACTTGCACGAGGGGCACATCTTTTGAGTATTAAAAATTATAACATATGTTTTTCATAGTGCAGACAAGTCCAACATGTCCCCTCAAAAGCTGTCTCGCCAGAGTCATTAGTCGGCGAAGTTTCTAGTCCTTGTACGGAGTACGGAGTACTTGTCAAGCATGGGAATCCGCCACACTGTAGGACTTCCGCCCCACTTGGCCGTACGGGCCTGTTATTGGCCAGAAGGCACAAAAGCGGGACACGGCACTAGTATTAATACGGACCCCCAGAAGGGTCGCGATGTATCTATTTCTTCCTTAGTACGGAGTACGACGTACACAACACACATCTGCTCACGCTACACCAAATTCAGCCTCCTGCTCCTCACAGTGCATATCACCTTCATGAACCCTGCGCATACTCGTAAGCTCTAAGCCTCCACAGTACTCCATACTCTGTTGTTATGCACAACATCACTGTTTTGTGCAGCGGGACTCGTGAGTCGAATGAACTAGGCCAAACTGGGTCAACTGTGCCGTGTGATGAAGAAATTAATGTACTGTGTGGCTCGCTATCTAGCAGGGGAATTTATGCACGTGCATAGCTCGGAAATACTCCGTACCCAACCACAACAATGACAGATGCTCACTAGACTACTTCACATACACACTGTTATCCAATATTTATTAAAGTATTAGAAGTCAGTGACTGATCTCTCGTTGGTGACAGGCTTCGGACCTACGACGTATGTACAGAGTACGGAGTACTAGTTTATTGATTAGCAACGGATCGTTATCCCTCTTAGTCTTCCCGCCTCAGTCACTTTCCTAATTGGGCTTTCTAACCGCTGTCGCATTGTATCTTACTCTCCACTTTCTGGCGTGATATACTACGCACTGAGTATAAGTATCATGCAGGATACCTGTAGGCTTCTCATCACGCGGCCTTTTTCTCGCTCCTTCTCCCTTCTCATTTTTCGAACTTGTAGCCGTAAGAATGACCGAGAAAGGGACTACGAGTGTGACTCAACAACCGGTCGTGACTTTGGTCACGACTCAAGGCACTATCGGCCAGGACCGGGTACAGGTAGATGATGTGAGTACTTTCTTAGGGGCGGGTACTTCCGTGCAAGGTGTTTTTTTTGGCTTTGCACTATTCGATTACTAGTCGCTGGCACTAACGCATTCGCTTTAGGATCGCGACGATGACCTAGGCTACTGCGATGGGGATTCGTAAGTCTCATGTCTGGCAGAGTCTATGTATGATTGGGTTTGACAGTTTCTTTTAGCGAAGCATCTGCCAGCTTTCTATCATCATTAAACTCGAGCATTCTACAATACAAGTAAGTACTTACGTCTCTATGGCTGCCTTCTAGCACCCTTGGACGACCGTGTTAGACAGCTAAGGTTAACTATGTTACAGATATGCGGTTCGTATTTTTAAGTCGATACGTGTGGCTACCTCATCAACCACAAGCCGCGTTGTTTAGTGTGCTAATAAAAGTCATAGAATGGCCGCCGCTATCATGCATTTCGAGAGGGTGCCTATCTGGTAGTAAGTTACGAAAGTATAGTCCTTTATGACCAATATTATTGACACGCGACAAATAGCCAAACGATCACGAAGAGCAAGAGCGGATGGACCTGGGACATCACATTTATCGCCTGCTCTTGAACGGAGAGCTCTTTCTCGCCCCTATTAGCAGCAACCCCCAAAGGGTCCTTGACCTGGGCACCGGCACCGGCATTTGGGCAATGGACTTTGCTGAGTTAGGCACGCCTCCCAAAATTTCCGAACAAGCTGCTATTAACGCTCTAATTTGTAGCCAGTATCCCTCTGCAGAAGTCCTAGGCACGGACCTAAGTCCTATTCAGCCAAAGTGGTATGCTAAAGTGCTACACTCTCCATTACTTGTTTCTAGTATACAACGACGCTTACTCTTGAATAGGACTCCCCCGAACTGCGCCTTTGAAGTGGATGACTTTGAGGAGGAGTGGATGTTCCGTAAAAAGTTTGACTACATTCACGCCCGCGAACTGGAGGGCTGCGTTAGCAACCCCGACCAGCTCTTCCGTCGCGCTTATGAGCACCTGGCTCCAGGCGGGTGGTTTGAGATGCAGGCCGTTTGCTCTAGTCTTCGCTCCGACGACGGCACGGGTGACAGCGCGGAAAGTGCACAGATGTGGATGAAATCTATTTGCGACGGCGCGAGAAAGTTTGGTAAACCTCTTGACTCGGCTCCGGAGTGGAAAGAGAAAATGAAGGTGGCTGGGTTCATCGATGTCCAGCAAGATATTCGCAAGGTCCGTCTAACTGTTTACCTAAATATGTACAGATAAACTAACACCTTCCTAGGCTGTAATTGGGACTTGGCCAAGTGACCCTACACTAAAGGAAATCGGCAAATTTCAGTATATCCAAGAACAGCAGGCAATTGACTCATACACACCGGGAATCTTTTCTAGTGTTCTTGGCTGGAAGGATGAGGAAATCAAGGTGCTTATTACCAAAGTGAAGAAGGACATCAAGAACCCAGAGTACCATCTCTATATTCCCGTCTATTTTATTTGGGGCCGGAAACCGTAACACTGCGGCTAGTTTTACGAAACCTGACGGAATAAACTTGAGAATTTGATTCCTAATGCCAAGACAATTTCCCTAGTCAACTTCCTTTGCTCTGAATATTTACAAAAAAACCCATGATTGTTTTCTTTGCCCTCTTGATTGGATTCTCCCGAAAACCAGGACACTGTCATCCAGAACTTGATTTTTAGAAAATACCGAGCGCCTTAGAGGACTTCTGACGACCCGGTTTGCACCGAAATAGTCGTTGCGTTTCTTTGATTACACTTATAAAAAAATGTACATGTCCTCGGCAACCCAGTCATTTCGACCAACCAATCTCCCAGGTACACCTTCGCACATACTGACTTCCTGCAGGAGGCTCCGAATCTGGCGTGAGAATGTTGTTGAAATCTGAATTAGTCATATATAACCCTGCCTACCACGATGAAAGGTATGGGATCCCTACTTTTGCACATGGTGCAGGTGGTATGACAATTCAACAAACGTCCCCACTGCCTTCCTTCTGGTCCAACTCTTGAATATCAGTGACTGGGTCTAAGAGCTTTTGGGCGTAAGTTGACCGTAAATCCTCCTCTGCGTAAGCATTCGGCCATCGTTCCAGAAGCCGTGCGAGCAAGGCACACAGCTCCTCTAATTCGCGCGGTTCTCTCTCTTCGCCATCGACCATCTGGATCACCGATGTATTTGGAGCCTTCATGCACGGGTAAACAGACGTGTGAAGACCAAAAACGATACCTAATAGCTGTGCTGACATAGAAGCCGTTGCCTTTCCTTTCTTTATCGCCACTCTCTTTCTTTGGGCCAGTGGCGACGGCGGCACAGAGCTTGCAACTTTTCCTAAATGTAAAGCCTTGCGTTTGGCTATTCTCCTCGTCTCACGAGCCGTCTGGCGGACTGGCGGCATAATGGCGGCAAAATGGGGGTCGCCGGACGTTCGCAAACACATGACTATACTAACGATTCCGTACAACGTATCAGAGAGTCCTAAAGCTTTCTCGGCATTCTGGAGGGCCTCTTTTATGTAAAACGTCAGACCCGGCGTGAGGCTGTCATTCTGACGGTTCTGGACTCGGAAAAAAAGAAGGGACATGTGGCCATTGGCAACTTGGACTGGAACAGCCATGTCCATCCCTGGGAAGTTCCCAGGAAGAAACAGGGCTGCGCCACGTTTGTATGCCGCTTCCAGGACGTCTATTGTTGGGCTTGCGGACAGGCGAATGAAATGATTGAAAAACACCAGTCCTGAGTCGAGGATATGTTGAGTTTCGGGATCATGATCAAGGGACAGCACTTTTCCCCATGCATCTTTACCCAAGAGAGCGATCAAAACGCTTTGAAGCGCTACCGCTCTAGGAGGAACGGCGTCTTGAGCCACGTCGACGTCTTCGTCTGGGAGAGAGCGAAACGGCTCTGAGGCGTAGTCTGATGCAAAAAGAAGAAGTAGGGAGGCTACCTGTTCACCTATATCCCCTGGGTTGACGGCGCCAGAATGTAAGCCGCAGATCCAGGACCGGACGCAAGAAAGACGGACAGACGGGTCCTGTAAGAGGCAAGAGGCTGCCAGTGCCAAGACAGGTTCACTTGGCTGCGTCGTCACCAGGCTGTTCCTGTCTGGTGAAATTGAGATCAAGTATCGCATCGATGATGCCACCATAGCCTCGGCTAGGATAGGAGAGCAAATGTAAAAGTTCATCCTGTAAGTCAACAAGGAGAGGTCATATGCTAGACGATCCTTTTGTGCAGAGATTTTCTCGATGGCGAACCTGAGCAGCAGGGGCCATGACATTCCAGCTTCTAGATAGGCGCCCCAGAGCGGTCGACCGTGAGAAAAGAGTTGCTTCATCGCATTGGTGGTACCCATAGGCTCTTCTAGACTGGCTGCGGACGGAGTGAAGAGATTGAAGGTGTTGATTTTATAAATAGGGTGGAAAACACCTACCTTTAGAACCTTCGCACTTTGGTCGTATCGGTCTAAGGGCGTGAAATTGCTTATTCTAGAAGTCGTGTCGAGCAAAACAATGAAGAAGGGTGCCTTTGCTTCCTTTGTCTCCTTCTCGTCGTTGCCTTCAACAATGGTTTTTGCAGCCCTCCGCAAGCTCCGAAAAGCAGAGTTTGTGCCGTCGTCCAGAAGTGCCCTAGCTTCGTCAAAGCAGATAATGACAGGCTGCGTCTTGTCCTCAAGCGGCGAGATCGGAGGCGAGTTTAGCCCCAACGCTTCGAGGCTGGCCTTTAACTGGTCAAGCATGTTGTGAACAGTCGAAACGTCGACTAAAGTAGTATTGAACAACCCTTCTAGCTTCTGGCGCAGAGCAGCGACTTCCTTTGTGCTTCCTGTCAGCAGTTCGAAGAGGCCTGCGGCCGTTATGCCAACCTCTTTGCAGCACTTTGCGATCGTGATCTGGTTTGCAAGATATATTTCCCAAAATTACTCCTCGTGCCCCCGAAAAGCGCCGATTGGTGTTTCTCCCATCGTGATAGGACGCGGAAACCCCAAGCTGTTTCTTGGTGCCAGATTCGAATAGGCGACGTAGACGCCGTATCGAACAGCCATCTGCCTCACGGAAAACGACTTCCCTATTCCCGATGGCCCCACAATTGTCGAGTATGGCGCAAGATACTTGCCGTTCATCGCAGAAAACCTGGCGTGTTGACCGAGCAAGGTAGACAAGACGCCTTGGCTAGCGTGGCCTCCTTTTGCGTCCGACTTCTCTATGCGTCCGAAGGCCGCTGCAGCAGTTGAATATTGATGAGGGTCTTTGTCTTGGACGGTAAACAGGGATTTAACCAGATCTCTGGCTTCACGCTGCGAGGAAGTCGTCGGGAACCTCTCATCGTACTTGCAGCGCAAGACGCGCCAAGCATTCACAAAGTCGTCTGGTTTCTCGTGACGTGCCGTCGTCAAGGCTCTTGGTATTTCGGTGTCAAAAAACATTTCGGTGAGGCTGAGAATTGCACAATTTAGGATAGCCTTCTCATTCGTACTACCCCCTAGAGAGGCAATATTATTTGTGACGAAGCTCGCGGTAGTTGGGCCAAAGCCCGCCTTGTTGCACAAATCGGCAGCTGAGGAAACATGGCGCCACCAAGTGAGATCTCCAGGGAGGTTGTCCATTTCTTTTGCGCTGCTGCGTTAAGCTGGTCCGGTATTGTAAAATAGGGATGCGGAGATGTTAAACTTTGGAGACAAGTTCGGGGCCATAAACGCAAGACAATCGTTTGAGTGTCTCTAGCAAGCTGGAAAATAATATCACAAAAAGAGTACGGACTACTACTACCTCAAAACAGGCAGGATAAAAATTATCAAGCTTGTGCGGTTGCACAAGGGTGATGTAGACTGACACGTGACATGTGTCTGACACATGAGGACACGGGTAGTAAGACAGCTTGCTTTGATAATCGTTGGAAAAAAGATAAAATGAGGCTCTAATTGCATATATCTTAGTGATACGTTTCGCCGAAAGGAAGTAAGGCCATATGAACACTCAATATGAAACCCGAAATACTTCACCCACACCTCCATGCATTGGCTTTATGGATGTGCTAAATAGGTAGCCTGCGCCACACAGTACAGGCTTTTACTCATACATATCTTGCAAGAACAATATACAAGTCATTTTCGACGGGTTCTCAACAGTTCCTAGATGATGTTGATTAGACGATACGCTTGGCCTTTTGGCAGAATAATTTCAGTGAAAATTGATATGCTATTGCGCTATATGAGTTTTTCAGCTTAAACGTTTGCACTCGACAGCGTTTCGGAAAAATGTAGAGGCTCAAAGAAACCCCAGTCTGTGATATTTTGCATTTTTATCCTTTGTATGCTTTAACTTCTCTAACAGTCGTCATGAAAGATGCCTTCGGCTCTGGAGAGTTTGTTGGTAGGAGGAGTAGGAGGGTATCAAAACAGAGTGTGCCATCGTGCAGCCAGTGGAAAATGTACCAGTAAGGTTGGCAAGCGCGGTATTTCTTCACTCCAAGAGCGTCAATTTCTTCCATAATGTCGTCTCCCAAGACGTGAATGTCCAAATTGGCTTTTGTCCTATCCGGGGAAGACTGGATTGGAGTCAGACCAAAAGCGATGGGCACGCGGCCGCAAAAAATGGACACAGTTGACTTACCGCTTTAGGAAGTACTCCTCATCCTTTCTGCACGCCCCACGACAGTATCGACTGGGCAAGTGATAGCGAGGCCCGCTGTCTAAGGGCTTGAATTCGAGCATCCGTCAATATGTAGGCTTTTTCGGCGTTTCCAGATCCGCCCAGGGGCGAATAGGCGGCAAGTTGGATGCCCTTCTCGCGGCAAAAAGCAGCGAGCTTCGGCTGCGCACAGAAAGGGTGCAGCTCTACCTGACTCACTGCAGGTACGATACGGCACACTGCTGCAATTGCTAACGCCAGTAGCCTTGAGCCATTAGGAGGAGAGGTTGCATTCTGCCGTAGAAAAACATCCTCCATGGCTTTACACGTCCGCACAAAATCCCAATCGGCCTGCGCGTCTGTCGAGCCGTCTTCGCGTCTAGGGTATACGGCATGGTTTCCGTTTGGGTTCAGGGGTACCGGCCCTACAGAGGGTCGCCGTTAGGGCACCAAAGGAGCGTGCAAACGCAACAAGAAGCGCGGGGTGTCTTGGCTCACAGTGCAACAGCTAAAGGTCGAGGTACTCTGTTAGTGCGGCCTGGCCGTTGGCCAGGGCCATTCGGCCCGGGTATTTCATGCCTGCCACAGTTTATCAGTAATGAACAGCTTATGGCGGGGTATTTCGCTTTCATGAATCATTTGGCCAATGGACCCCTCGTTTTTAGATCGGCAGACAGTGTTTTGTACTCCGTAAAGGTTCGGCAAACATAGAATGGCAAAGTCACAGACCCGTAGGACCATGCCGTATCAATTCTGTATCCACGTTCGATAGCGCTTTTCACAACTATAAATTCCGCCGGCCAATCCTGGAAGACTACTTGTTGCACGGTGATGCACGGACACCGCACATAAAAATCAGTGGAATGATATTATGCAGAAAATAACCAACGATCCGGCAATTGTACGTCATATCGAGCCCAGGCCGGTTTTGCTAAGGGTGCTGCGCAGATCTTTAGATCCGTGCTAATACACGTGCATACGAGGTGGATATTATTCGGACTCGCCACAGGTGCACTCACCAGATCTGAATGGTGGCAAAATCTCGCTCGAATTTGGCAGCCTTACTTGACGAGGAATTTCAGGCGTGCGAAAACGACCGTTTCCACCGTAAGAAGTGCTGCTCGATTGTTTACAGTGGCAAAGATCGGAAGACAAGCCTGAAAATACCTGATAAGGGGCGCGAATAATACCCCATCCACCTCGTACACGAAAGTAGGTGTTATTATGCACGATCTACGGAGTACGGACATTACATATATCCAGCTCCACATCCTGCTCGATTGGCTCTTTAGTGACGTTTTTGCGCCAACCAAAAGCGATCACCGAAGGCTGTGGCAAAGTGTACACCGTATTTTAGACTTTAATACCTATACCGACTTCGGGGTTTACTCGTAGAGCTTCTGAGTGCGCCTTCTTGTACTTTGCGTAGGTACTAATCCAGATATACAAGCAACACTTTGTGTTTCTATTGTGTAGCAACTCCTATCACTATGTCTTGCTTTATTTCCAGATCTCGCCCAATCCATCTTACAGCCTTGTATTTCACAGATATCAGATCAATACCATATCTACACCAGAGAAGGTCTCGCTCTTTTCCCGTAACTACTAGATATCCGCTCCTTTTCATTCTCCTGCTTCCGGGGCACCTAACCGAGTGTGTGTTATGATAGTGATCGCCCATCCGTGGACCTCGATAAAGGAGCAGCACCGGCAAACTACGCCCGTTAGCTTGTCAAAATTGGGTTTGTTTGCCTGACATACGATGCCGCCCATAAGGGCGAATCAGGAGGCGAGCCACGCGATCTGGAGGATTCGTACCAGTGTGTGGAGGACATCAAGTCCGACGTCACTTATCTGCACAGCTGCAAGGACGTCGAAACGAACAAAGATTGGCGCTCTCGGCATCTGTGCCTCGGGCGGCTATGCACCCTTTGAGGCACAGACAGATATTCGCATCAAGGCTGTCGACACCTCGGCCGCAGTATGTGCCGGAACCATGACCCGACGTGGTCACGACAAAGATTCTACCACTCCTGATACCTTCAAGAGTCAGTTAGAAGCGGCTGGAAACGATCGCAAGTCCGACGTCACAGGAAAAAAGGTGCCAACTGTGCATTTGCTGCTGGAAAGGTTCGAAGACGCGGGAACTCTGCCAGAATCAATCCGGGGTCTCGCATCGTATTACCGCACACCAAGGGGAAATCATCCGCGTGCGACCAACACCACCATTCCACGCAGCTGGGATATCATGGAAAACTTTGATGCCTATGCGTACAACCACTTGATCAGCCCGCCGAAGGAACTGGTCGTGCTTGATGGACTTACGCATGCAAACCTGTATGATGACGTCGATGAGGCAGCATCGAATTGTACCGAGTTCTTTGGGAAGTATCTCATTCAGAACAGCAGGAGTTTCTGTTTTGAACTCGTTCAATACGAACCATTTGTGGCCTTCTAACAGACTGTTCATAGGGCGTTGACCACTTCACAAGCTTGAATGGAAAGGAAATTCTTCAGCTTCATACACGCTCTCTTAGTACCTGATGATGTATCTGGTCTTGAGTCCAACGAAAATATATAGGAGAACGACAATGAGCTCGGGTGAGAACTCTAGAACGACGCGAATAGGAAGAGCACCGGTAACTGGATTTAGGCTTGTCTCCCAGGTGGTTAGGCCAACGAGGGCATAAAGCACACGCACCCCGACGAAAATGAGGGCTATACAGACGGCGTAGAGAAGCTAGCAGTTCGACACATCAGAAATCAGGATCAGCATAGACACAATAATCATAGAGACATATAATATACGTACAGCGGTTCCAGTGGCGAAGGTAGATGCTATCGTAGCCTTGCTTCGTCGGCACTTCAAAACAGAGGACACGGCCCAGATGGCCAGAATACCCCAAGACAAGGTAAGCAGAGCGCTGCCAGCAGATGCATATTGCAGGTCGCTCAAACTCTGCTCGTCTTCTGACAGAGACGACGACCCAACACCGGCCAAGGCCCCGCCAGTGGCCACGAGGACATGGAAGAAGCAAATGCGCGTCCACCCAGAGCCAGTACTGCTATCTGGGTAGCAGAGGAGGTTCCTAATAACACGTAAGAACGAAAAATCCTGCGGAATGGTGTCAGGTGCGGTTCTTACACTTCGTGGAGAATCCCAGCGGTGGCCAGGAGAAGGAGTGCTAGGCCCACAATCGCAACACTGTTTCCAGCGTGCGATGTGGCATAAAGGGACAAGGCAGTATCAACGAT
This sequence comes from Grosmannia clavigera kw1407, assembly GCF_000143105.1. NCBI lineage: Eukaryota > Fungi > Ascomycota > Sordariomycetes > Ophiostomatales > Ophiostomataceae > Leptographium > Leptographium clavigerum. The sequence goes on along the minus strand of NW_014040797.1, from coordinate 776,110 downwards.
GCGAAGTGTGCAAAAGGCAAATAGATGTAGCCAGCCCAGCAGACCAACGCGGAAGTGGTGATAAGCAAGGTAAAGAACGAGCAGCGACAGGACAGCATAAAAGACCAGTTCAATCGTGGATAGTGCGTCTGTCATACTTTGACTCGGTACGGAGGTAGAGGCTCGATTGGCGTTATGGGTTATATTGTTGGTATCCTTTTTGAAGCTTCTCGTTATGTGTTTCCGAATATTCGTTTTCAGGACAACTAGAACGACAGAGACAAGAAGAGTCACAAATTTGGCATGTATAAACCGTCGAGTCTTTCTGTACTATGAAGCTGAGAGTAGGGCTGATGCGAAGCAGGGTTACAAATATACATGGGTAGTTAGGCGTACGCAGGGATGTATGCAACAAGCGCTTCGTCAGCCCGCTGCCCTTCAATCCTTCCAAATCCTTCCAGCCATTATTTTGCACATAGTACTCTGTAGGATTGGGAACTACGACGTATGGGAACAGCATGGGGCTGAACGATACCAGGCATCCGTATCATTCATTATCCTAGACCTCGGAACGGCCGTCATTGGCTACTTGAGCCGCGTTTGACGGAACCGGTTAGCCTATCCCATACTCCCCCCTGTCTCTGTCAGACGCAGCTGCTCGGCATTCCGTCTCAGGACTAGGCAGAAAAACCAGTAAAGGTCCGGAGCCGCAGCAAGAAACGCGGAATTAGGACGTCCTATCCCTTTCGTCTAGAGGTAAACCGCAGCCGCAGGTGGTCTCCGAACTTCGTCCGAGAAACCTTTGCCACACCAAGTTGAGGATTGGATCAGCCCAGATAAGGAACTGTGGCCTGCAACACCTTATTGGGGTAAGCTGCAGTGACACGTAGTACGACAGATCGCATCCAGTCTGTGTCAGTTTCGTTGTGTTGTCTTGCAGACGTCCATTTATGACGAGCGCCAAATTTTGACTACGCCACGAAGCGCTGCTTACGGCTATGATCAGCACTCAATTGTGCAGATCCCGGATGCATGCTCCCACGCCGAGTAGCCGTGCCAGACCTCTGCTCGGCGCCGAAACCCACAACATCTTGAGGTGTAATGCATCGGCATATACCCATGCTCACGATGGTTGGAGTATCCATATATACTCCGGTCTGAACAACCCCAACTGTAAGAATACCTCGCCTGTACATTCCTAAAGCGTATCACCTTCACGGTTTGCGTGCTGCGTATGTGCCAGCTTTGGCTCGGCTCGCACATCGGAAAGAGCGACAAGCCCTCGGGCTACAATACAGCTGGTATACCCAGAATAGTATGGCAAGCGGTAGGTATACAACAGGAAAACGCTTGCTGCTCATGTATATGTTATATGCTTGTAAAAGACACGCGACAAGTATGCAACAAACGTAGCTGGTCTCTTACGCCAACGGCCTCTGCCCGTACATGACCTGGGTCATGAAGTAGGCGTGAATCTTGAGGTTCCGCATCTCCTTGCGCATGCGGGCACAGTAGACCGTGATCTCCTCCTTGCTCCAGCCGAGCTGGGTGGCAGGCATGTTGACAGCGCCATTCATGTCACCCTCAAAGGCGGCACGCGTGTAGAGGCCGATCTCGCGCATCGCAGGGTCAGCGGCCCATTCGGAGATGGGGATCTAGAGAAGGTTCGGTCAGTCATGTATTGGAAAACAAAGACCGCAAAGGGACAAAACGGCATCTACGAACCTTGATGGGCACCTCGACAATGTTGACGAAACCGGCAGCTTCCATGCCGCGGCGGATGAGTTTGTCGGCAATGGGGCTGAAAGAGGCGCCGATGCCAAGCTTGTCGCAGCCCTGCTGGAAGATGTCGCCCCATTTGGACAAGGCCATTTCGTTTGTTACTGTGTTGTCATCGGAGAAGGCGCTGCCGTCAAAATCGTAGCTCTCGACCCATCCGCCGGGCTTGAGCGTCTTGTACGCGTCCTTGAAGAGTTTCGTCCAGTCGCGGACGCCACCGACGAGGTAGCGCAGGTGGATGTAGTCGACCGACTGCTCGCTGAACGACCACTCTTCGAAGTTCTCGATCTCGCTACGAGGGTCAGCCGAGGTCTACATGCAAAAGGAAAGGAAAAAGAGAGAAAGAGAAAGCACTTACAAGAACAGGTTGGGCGGCACCCATCCCGGCTGGATGGGCGACAGATCGGTGCCGATCACGGTAGCCTCGGGATGTGCATCAGCGAAATCACTGTTCTAGGTAAGCGATGGTACATCGTTGCGGAGAGTCAGGGCCACACACATAGCCCAGATGCCAGTTCCAGTGCCTATATCGAGGACTTTCTGCGGAAAATGTCAGCGGCAGAATGCGTATGCGCAGTGCGTCCTACTCACTTGGATGTTATCCGGCAGCGGCGCATAGTACAGCTTGCCGTTCATGGCCAACGTCAGGGCATGGTATCTGAATGGGGTTAGCAGAGGGAGGCGAGGAGGCGGAAAGCGGGTAGTATTACATAATCTCGAGAAAATTATTGGCTTCGTCGTCGTTGGGGGCCCAGTAGCCTTCAGATCCGACACGATCGCTGTGGTAGGTGCGGCCGTTGACCGTGCGATAGTGCAAGATGCTGGAGGCGATGGAAGCCGTCGAGCTGGCGGCATCCTCCTCAAGGGTCGAGTCGGCGTCGTCCTGGACGACTAGTCAGCCAACAAGCGGTGAGTGGAAGACGAGCACATGAGGCGTACATCAGACAGAGGCTCAAACGGCTGCACCAGTTCGGCAGGCACCGCAGGAATAATAGTGCCGGGAGAAGCAGCAGCGAGCAAGGGAGAAGCCGCAATGAGAGGAGCGATAGGCGGTGCGGAAGGGCTGGCGCCCGACGAAGTGGCAATGAGCAATGGAGACGCAGCGGCAGGAGGAGCAGCCGGTGCAGCCGAAGGACTGGCGCCCAGCGAAGAGGCAACGACCGTAGGAGAAGCCGCGGTACGAGGAGCAGCAGGCGAAGCGGAAGGGCTGGCACCCGACTTGGGTGACGACGGCTGTTGGGTCATGTTGGGGGCGAAATGTAATTATGCAAACAGGCGTACGACACGGAGACAATGTTTGAATTGGGAGGGGGAAATGGGCGTACGGGCCGAGCCTTAAGTATCACAAACGACGAGACGACGGCGCAACGGCTGCAGCTCTACCTAGCAGAAAAAGTCGGCGGGCAGCGGACGTAAGGCGGCATCTTGTACATTGGGAAAGGTCCGTTTCCGGTGCACACGTGTACAGATTGGCTGCCCACAAATATGTAATGTGATTTGTAGGAGACAGGTCATCTTTCGCAACGCTACGAGTGGCAGATGGGAGCCCGGTCCAGTCTTTCGCTGCTGCTAATTCGTGGCGCGTCCTGGCTGATTCTCTAGCGCTGCAACACAACCCAGCAGATGGGTCACCGAGCGTCTTCGGTCGGCATCCTGATACGACGTATCTTACTACGGAATTGTGGCTCGACATCGACGCGCTCTTGCGTCTGCTGCGATGCGCTCCTTCTTCGTCGGTCTACTGTGTCTTTGTTCAACCTACTCGTACAAAGTATTTCATCTTCCGACTGGCTTCGAGCAGCGGTCAATAGCGTTGTCTCGTTCTTTGTCCGTGTGTGGAGACCACATCTTCGCTATGTCTATACCCGGGTGAGGCCTGTCTTTCGTCTAGGATTTCCCCCGTCGCCTAGCGCGGGTCCTCTCCTACTAAATTACACTACGGAGTACGTTGTACATACGGAGTAGGACTGGTGTAAAGTACAAGTGCACGACCTGTCACTCCGTATGTGGGCCACACATGCAACGTAGAGCACAAGTACGAGTGTTCCGGCCCTCCGTACTCATACGGGGCTTGAGCAGGCCTAGTAGGGAGTATGACAGGCCATCTTGCAGTAGCCTTCAACGAATCGGGTCTAGTACATACACTACGACTTCAAGCTACATGGTACTTGCAGAGGGTCTTACATACGACTAGTATTCCGTACGTCGTGGGCAGAAGCCGTGGAATACTTAGTTAGGAGCAGCTCGGATAATTGCGGAGGTGTTGCGCTATAGGGCTGAAAGGCAGGGGCGTCTAGATAATGGAGGAGGTCGTCACGGCATTGCACAAGGCTCTCTGGTCTTTTTGCGCATTTCAGTTCGAAGCTAATGCTTGTGGGAATAGGTGCACGAGTAGTCACGTGCTAGGAATTTGGGTGCGTATCGCGCAACGCGCTGTATTTCAAAAAAGCGAATAGGAGGAGTTGTGTTTCAACATGCCGTATACTACAGAGTAGAGAAAACTGATTCTCATCTAAGAGTACGATCGCAAAGCCGTCGAGCACAGCGTTGTCTGGAAAACGCCCTGTATAAAAGACAATCCTACATAGTAAAGCCTCCCACTTCCTACCGTTGCCTTGTATCGACCTTTCCTGAATATCAATCATGTTACAGAGACTGGTATATGCATACGGCGCAGCTTACATAAAAAGACACACGTTTTGCTAATATACAGCTCCCCTCGGTTGTTAAATGCTGTTTTTTCCCCCAATAGCCGATGGCTTGACCTGCCTCGTCACTTCCCAAAATGTCCCAGGAATGGCCTCCGAATGCAGCCCTTCCTCCCCTCTTCTCACTTCTAGTCTCTGCATATTCTAAATCAAATGCTCTCAAACTCCCAATATGTTATCCCTTACAAGCACAGCCAGCTCTTCGGTCCCGCGCCTGACCGGTTTTTTACCGGGCATTTCTTTGTCATGTCCGGCTTATATCCCTGGGATGCCACACCGCAGATTCCAGTCGAGCTCGTCTTGCACCTAACTGGGGGCCGGTGAACTTGTATCGGATGCCATCTTGGGCCCGATCCACCGTTGTCCCGTTCATGCTAATCGCTCACCACCGTCCTGTCTACGCGCTTCCAAACGGCCGATCTAACAGCAATACATTCCTGGACGATCCGTGGAGGGGGCAGTACAGCCACAGCAATATGGTGGCACTGGGACCGTTCGTTTCTGACGCAGATATATGCAGATCCGTTGTCCTATTTTTTCACGGTCATCGATCGAGCACTGTGCTGGGCTGGCGGGCTGTGGTTTAGTCCGCTGCGCTGACTGGCGTCGGCGGTGCGTGTAATGTATAATTTCGCACCAAGAGCCGACTGGCAAATTAGCGGAAATGATTCCATCTACGCATGCGTGTGTTTATGCGCTTCTGCTGGAGGGTTACAGCTACATCTACTACAGCACTAGCAATGTCCTAAGTGGGCTAGCATACTTTGTCAATGGTCTGGGGGACAGTTGTCAAATTATCCAAAAAGAGGATGGGACCCCACTGTTATTATTCTTGTCTTATTTGCAGTTTATATACCATTCGACAACAGTGCTGCGGGCGCAGAAACCGTTCAAGCCATAATGACGGCTGGCGCCGACTGGCTGCAGTCAATCCAGAACGACGATGGTGGCTGGGGCGAGTCCCTGCAGTCATACTGCCACACAAGCTGCGCTGCGTGCAGTCCGTCCACGCCATCACAGACGGCATGGGACTTGATGGACCTTTTGACGGTGTTCCCTTCCGACGACGAAGTCGTTTTAGCCGGCATCACGTATCTCTTGCACGCATAGAAGAATCGGACACATGGTTCCGACAGAGGCGCATCTTCGTCCAGAGAAACGCTGCACGGGGACAGGCTTTCCTAACTTGTTTTACCTCAGTCACACAATGTACCGGCACTGCTTTCCCATGATGACACTGGGGCGGTTTATGTATACTCTTGAGGCTGCCGGGAAGAAGACAATGGAGTAATCTTAAATGCGTGGATAAGTCAAGCCACGTCAACTAGGCTAAACAGCGCTATTTCAGTGTTTCTGTTTCATTTGATGCCTACTACTTTTTGGAGTGAACAATAACGTGAGTCGCATGATTTGCCGTATTTAAGAACGGCTATACCATCATTCATGTGGTGATATCTTGCTGTGTATGCTGCGAAATACTCATCAGGCCTACTCTGCCAGTTTTACTTTGCGAATATTGGAATTGCTATGCGAAACAAGTGGGCGAGAAAGACTCTAATCACAAGCTAGATATGGGATTCTCAACAGATCACAACGATGTCCCTAACAGGTGAACACCCGCCAAACACATTCCAATTTTAAACCTGCATACGGCCTTCTACGAGAATCCTGTGTCATGGTTCCCTTAAGAAGCCTCATATGTATCGGCTACTGCTGGGGACTGCCAGAAGACATGCGCCGATACGTCTTTGTTCCAAAAATAGACGAAGGTCTCGGTACCGTATCTGCATATGCCGAGGAGACTATCTGACCAAAATCTGGTCCGTGGATAAGGGTCGCCTAGACTGTCATCGGTGCTTAAATACAACTCTTGAAGAGAGGCTCCTATACGCTTCCTTATTAGTAGGTAGGGGTCTGTGCAACTAATTTTTGAAACGATAGTAATCTATACGTAATGTAGCTTGAATCCGAACAAGGTTAGGTCACAAGGACCTCTCGCCCCCCGAGGCTGACCTGCAGTTACGACAAGGCGCCAAGCTCCTGTCGCCATGGTTAGTCCCAGCTAGCAGAGGCAACGATCACGTTTAAGACATAGATCATTGAAGAAGCCGGGCCTATGTATCTTGCATGTACGCAGACTAATTGCCCCGGGGAGAACAGACCCCCGTTCCATGCGCCGAAGGTCCCGCCGGCAAGAGACAGCCAACCAACAAACCTTGGTCAGACTGCGGGCGAGGACAACTTCGAATCCGATGATGACGACGGGGCTTTTGGACATATAGTGCTGCTGTCTCGCTTGGAATAGAGGTAAGTAAATTACTGTCTTGCATCGCAGTGAAACATGGAAAAAAGCAAGAAACCCCAAGAGTCTCAGAGGGACGAACGGAAGAAAAACAAATTCATTACTCCGTATGACAATACTACTCGTACAGCCCTTGCATCCGAACCCTCTGCACTGTGTCGGTGAGCTGGGTGGACATTGTTGTTCTTGCAAATAACTGGGCCGCGACATCTGTCAGCGAGTCAGCGCCTCGCTGGATTGGGCCGCAACAGGTTCCCAGGCAGCATTAGCCTTGGCGCTTGGCAGAGAAAGTTGCAGTGGCGGTCATCCATCAACAATTGTCCGGTGGTCCAGCAGTCCGGATGAAAATCAGGCCACGGCCAATGCTACTGTACCACGGATGCAGGGTAAATCTGCATGATACGAATCCTATTCCTACGCCCAACACTGCGAGTTGTCTTACCCCGCAACTGGTCTCAATCTCGTCTGGCCATAGTGCCGCTTGTGTGCCGGTAGCTGCATGAATATAGGCAGCCGAAGCCACTCAACCGATCCGTCAGCCACCTGCCCGCCAATGAGGTTGACTGACGAAGTGCGGCGCGAGGCCAAGCAGAGAACGGCTCGCAAGCTCGTAAATAAGCTCGTATTGCCCCTTACCTGCTGATCGTATGCGGATGACCCCAATCTTGGAAAGGTTGGGCGAAGACGAGAGAGGATGGCCCGATGCGTTTGTTGTAGTCATGAGACCAGTCTGGACAGCTCTCAAGCCAGACACGAGCGATAGTCCGAACGTGTATATATACGTTGATGCATTTCGTCTTGCAGTTTCGCAGTTCTGTGGTTCTTCTGTATTCTCACCAGCACCAGTCATTCACTCTGCAACCTCCCATACAAGCGCTTATTCCACTCGCTTGCCACCATGCTCTCGTCTTTGCTTTTTGCTGTGGCATCTAACCTTGCCGGCATTGTGGCCGCCTATCCCGGCGAGCTGCTCTCGAAGAGGGCGCTGACACCACGCGACATTGACCCGCGCACCGACTGTCCCAGTTACCTGACGGAGGGCGAGTTTGAGTTCCCTCACTACATCACGCAGATCTCCAAATCAGACCCCGATCGGGCCTTCGGGCCGCAGTACTTTGGCGTCTTCACGCCCAATGACGTGGGCAGCATCTTCAGCTTCGACATTCCGGCCTCGCGGTCCGATGCCAACTGCACGCTCGAGTTCCTCTTCCCCGAGCAGTCGCAGCTTAAGACAAGCTCCTATTCCATTTCTGGCGGCGGCAGCTTCTTCTTTACCGGCTACGCTCCGGGCAGCTGCCCCAGCGACGCAACCACATGGAACAACCAGCCAAAACCGGGCCCGTTCCCAGCATTCCCACCAGTCCACATGGAGCCTGGTCATGCTTATGTGATCGACATCGGGCCATGCTTTGTCGGCGCTGGCTCGTGCGTCGCTGGCCTCACGACCACAAATGACACATCCTTCAGCTTCTTCCAAGACTACGACGAGTGTCCCATTGGCATCTACACGACGTACTCATATCTGTGAGCTCTAAAGGCTACAACCGGTTGCAAGCGACAGGGCCTTTTCGGATCTGTTCAGTATATGCTGTTCCTGCCTGATTGGCTTAGTACAATGATAGGTCTATTAATCCATCCTTTTATACGCCTTGATTGTACGCCTTGAAGCTCCATTGCTTTAATCGTTTCTGCGTACCTTGCGATTGTGAAAATATACGTAAGAGGCCAGATCATTTAGTTGGTCTCCATAACAACAACCAGGCAGCTTCATTGTATTAGTAGGTAGGCAATAAGAAGGGAAGGGGCTTTAACGACTGACTTGGCCCAGCTGCCTCTTTCAACAAAGACTCGCCATTGTGGTCCCGCGTGCTCTGTTAGGCGCAAACTCCCGTGCAACGCTGCTCCCAGAGCGCTTCCGCTTCCGCATAGGCACCAAGTTCAGTTTGCAGTCGCGGCCAGTCCACCGTCTGCACGCCCTTGGCCGCCTCGCAGTAGCCAAATGGCTGGAGCGTCAGCCGGAAGAGAAGGCCGATGGCGTCAAGCTTGCCGTACTTGTCGAGGTCGTCAGCTAGCTGCTGCCGCAAGAGCCGCATGAAGTCAGCGTAACCAATAGGATGATGTTGTTGGTGCCATTTTTGCGTGCCGATTGATGCCGACTTCGTAAGCTGCCGGACGTTGGGGCAGCGCCAGTCAAGAGGGCCACCGTCACGCAGGCCGAGCAGACATGCATGTGTGCAGTACCGCTCAGCTCCGCAGTCAACGGCACGCACTTCTCCGCTGTGGTTGTCGCTTGTCGGTCCCGTTGCCTTGGTGCCGCTGGTACGGTTGCTTTTCGACAAAGGCCGTGTGTCGCGTCCCGAATTCGCTGCGTTTGCCGCTGACGTCCTCGTGGGCCGATACCTGGTGTGATTTTGTCGTCGAAGTCGTCGAAATCGTCGTCGGGCCTACCCTTCATCAGGTCTTTTCATACATCCTTGCCCTTCTGGCGCCGAGGGCGTAATGAGGGCGGATTCCTCAAGTCAAAGCCTCGACTGTTATGGCCATCAGGTGTCGTCGTCTCCACTGCTGCTACATGCACCCGCTTCAGAATATGAATAAGGCCACCGCTTGAGTAGCCTGCTCGTGTTCTGCTTCCATCGTTAGGAAAGAGGCCGTGTCTCCAATGCAAGCAGCACCATTGTCGACATAAGTGCCACCGCCGTTTTTCAAAGGTCCAGATTGGCGCTGACGCCTTCAGCCGGCTGTACATCGTTGCGAGGCACAGAAAATTGATTATTAGTGTCAGGGGATAGTCCGGGTCCAGATATAGTAGATTCAGAGCCTCCCCTAGTGTGACGTATCAATACTGTAAGCCAAAATAGATCGTATAGTGAAACGCCTGAACAAACACCTGTGCCGTCTTTCGCTTGAACTGCACAATGACTTTTTCTCCGTCGTCTTCAGACACTATGGGATTGCCCAGCTCCTGGACCACGTCTTGGAAAAGGGTCGTGTGGATGTGAGAGACTCGCAACTTATGCTCGGCTTTGTACTCCACAACAAAAACGGGCTTTTGAGCCTCGCCTTCAACACGAAAGCACCATTGGCCGGTGGAGGTCCGTCGTCGTCCGGGTTACGGTCTCGCTTCTGTGTGTCGTCTGCACAGGCCGTTTGAACTGCCAGAACATAGACAGGTCCATTCATAGTGTCGTTGTCTATAGCATTTGCGGGAAGAGTGCCGTAGGGGCTGTTGATAAACTTGATGCAGTCGGGGATGGGCTCTAATAGCTCGCTGGTTTCGCTGGCCACGTTTCGAGCAGCTTGAATGCGAAAAAACCCTTGAAACACCCTCTTTGAGCAGCCCTCAACAGAAAGGAACTGAAAATTGCGAATGTTCTGCTTATTAGCCGCCGGATCTTCCCGTAGAAAGTCGCGGATGACGGAAAGTGTGTCTCGTCGTGGAAGGTAGCCTCAAGACGGCGCTGGCAGTTTTCGTATAGCATCGGAAAGTCTGTTCAAGACACAAGCTCTAGTGGGTAGAACATATCGCTGACTTTGGTATAGAGTCCTTTGGACGAAAGTGACACGTCCATCTGCACGGACATTTTGAGAGAAAGCTCCTGATGGCATACCGAAAGGTACGTAGGGAAGTCTGCCGGCTTGTTGTTTATAATAGATACTTCGTACTTTCGTTGCAGTTCGAAATTCAACTGCTCGCGTTACTATGCTTGTTGTTTTAGTTCCTCGATTCTCCAGACATGCGCTTCCGAATCTTCGTCTCTGACGCTTCTGCGCATGGGCGAAATCAACGAACTACATAAGGATAAAAGTTACCGATGGGACTAATTTCATGTCAAAGATAGCAAGGTACTCTGTACTCCGTACATTGGGTGAAGTTCTCGTCTTTATCGCATCTAATAAATCTTTAGAAGATAATTGCCACCTTATTATTATAACCACCGTCCAGGCGTGTGTAGCAGAGGTAAAAAGCCCCCTCATTTATCCTGGCCTTAATAGCTACCTTCTAAAGAACTGAAGAATATAAGCTGCTCACATCTTCAAAGGCCTCGCCCATCCGCACAAACGTCTACTTGGCTTATTAGCCGTAGTGTCAGAGGACCACCCAGAGAAAATGCCGACGCCAGGGTCTAAACGGATGTGCCTACGTTCTACAACAGCCGCTGTCTTTTTACTGATGCGATGAAGCAAGGTTCACACATCATCCCTATTTTATCAAAGCAGAGGCTGGGGTACGGCTCTGTGATTGCTCTACTGAGCAAGGAGCACCTATGAAAATTCTGTCAAGAAGGTGACTTTGTCGGGGCGCCGATTAACCTGTAAATTGTGGCAGGACGTAACAATGACAATGACTAGTCCGGTGCTATACAGATCTTAGAGGAGTATCTGTCAGTGAAACCATTCTCAAGAGTTTGTGAGGAGGAATATTATCTTTATTGCAAGGACAAAACAAGGACAAGGCGCGCCTTGTCTCTATATACAACTTGTATGCCTTAAGAGCCCGAATAGTCTAAGAAAATAATGTCAATGTATGCGTAATTTTGTCCGTATTTCTCCTCCGTGACCAAAGGAAAATTTACGATGCTGTTTTATCTTGAAGAGCAGTATCTATGACATCTGTCACCAACAAGTTTTCTATCGGCTCAGCTGTTTGTACGCTGTTTTCCTTATCAGCACTCGGCTTATATATCCTCTTCCAGTCCAAGGCCCACGAAACAATGAATGCGCAACCAGCTGCTGCTGTGCTAATGTAGTAGCTATTGCGTAAACCTAAGACGTAAGCACCGAGGACTGCATCAATAGCATCCGCACGTCCCATATTGATGAGTAATTGACGGATCTGAGAGGCGCCGCTGTTAACGATGAGCGAGCTGTCAATGTCGGGAACGTCATGCACAAGGTGCTGGACGAGGCCGTTTTCGAATACTGTCTGGGACACAGCAATAAATACCGAACCACCGAGCGATTGGAAGAACTGGACGCAGGCAGTGGCCTGTGGAATAAGTTCTTGGGCAAGTATGTTCTGCACGATTATGATTGGTGCCTGGAAGCAGACGCCAGTACCAAGACCCATGACGACTTGGTAGCCGAGCCACTCATGCATTGGCGTGTCGATCCAGAAAGATGCAATAAGACCGGCGCCCGCCGTGAGAAGAGCCGTCTCGCAGATCATAACAGGGTTGTAATAGCCGAAGTTCGTGACGAGAACGCCGCTCAGCATGGAGCTAATAACCATAGCAATTAAAAATGGCAAAATTTTAATGCCTGCATGGACGGCGCTATCGCCTTGGACAGCCTGGAAATACAGTGCTACTTAACATTAGCATAGATATAACAAATCCCTGAGATTCTAGGGACTCATGAAAACAGCACAACAAGATCTCAGACTTACACAGGTAGTATACCATTGGGAAGAAAGAGGCACCGAAGAACATGGCAAATAGCATGGCGCATAAGACGCTGCGATTCCTGAAGAAGCGAGGTGGTAGAAGACCTTTGTCCTGTTGCCAAATCTCGATGCCAACGAAGACGACGGCGCCAACGCCAGCACCAACGAAGAGGCCTATGACACGAGAGTTGTGCCATGGGTACTTAGTGCCACCCCACTGAAGAGCGATAAGAAGCATAATGATCGATGGGATTAGGGTGAAGGCACCCGGTAGGTCCAGCTGCAACACTCGAGACAGTATAGATTTGAGCCCGCCCCCAGTCTTGTCATCTCGGGGAAGATGCAGCATGAAAATAACGGCTGTCATGGCCACGCCTCCAATAGACAGGTTTATGTAGAAGCACCAACGCCATGTGACGTGATCAGCAAAGGCGCCACCGAGTAATGGCCCGACGACAGAAGAGATACCCCAGAGAGCGCCGAACAGGCCAAAAGTAGCGGGTCGCTTGCGGAGTGGCAGCATAAAGCCAAGGATAACAAATGTTCCAGAGAAGATGCCAGCAGTACCCAGGCCGGCGATGGCTCGTCCGACGATGAAGGCGATAGACGTTGGCGCCACGGCTGACACGAGACTGCCTAGCTCGAAGACGATGACGGCGGCGAGGAAGGTGGCTTTGACGTTGAACAAGCGGTAAACCGTGCCAAAGATGGGCTGCATGGCCGTCGACGTGAGTAGGTACGAGGCACCGTACCAGCCGATGTCTGTAATTGAGTCGAACTGGTCCGTGATAGTGCCTAGAGCTGGGGCAATGATCGTTTGGTCTAGTGCTACCAGGAAGACGGACATGCATAGAGAGAAGACAACAAGCCATAGCTTTAGGCCCGTTGGGTATTGCGACTCGTCCTCGGAACTATTCATGGTGTTGGTCACGTATTTATCGATGTTATCTGCCGAGCTTGCTTTTGAGACATCCTTGTCTGCTTCGCCTTGCTTGTTGTTGTTGTTCAAACTTTTGACATCCACAACGGCTGTCTCTGTTTGTATTTACGCATTTTCTTGATGTGGGAGTGTCGCCATGTTGACTATGTTTTGGCATTAGCCCAGTAAGAGGCGAAGGAGCGTTGCTGATTTGCAGAACGTGAAGAAGTCGGACTATGCTTGTGAGGCACCCACGAGATATTATACCATATAGAAACGACTAATGAGGCCCCTAGGACGTTTAACTACTTCTTAGAAGCTTATGCTGAAGTGTCTAAGGGATGGCAAAGACTTGGTATCCAATAAGCCCCCAACGGACATCTGTGGCACAACGCTTTCGGAGTAGTGGCATCGGTACATGTGTTCTTTGACTTCTTGTATTTGTAATCTATTTGTTTGTAATCTACATTTTTGTAATCGCTGCATTGTTGTGGTTCAAGAGAGACATGAAAGGCGGGAAAGTGGGTGCCTACCAGCGCAAGACTATTTGTCGTGCCAGAATACGAAATTAGCTTTACATACGTTCATTGACGAATACGGTTAGTACATATTCGGCCGTCGGTTTTACTTCAACCGTGGCTACTTGTTTCATTAATTTACGGCCGACGAGGGCCGAAAAAGACGTAGTTCGGCCGACGAGAATCAAGACTGCCACGGACCACACAGAAGACACGAAACTGAGCGCCGGGTTGTCAAACGTTTTACGGAGTATGCATATGAATAACAAGCAGGGTGCTGACAACCGCCGACTCTGTCGGCTTCCTAGCCGATGTCTATTTGAGCATAATTTGTAGTACTAGCCGTAGAATATGGATTGGAACGTAAGGCAGCTGAGATACCAGGCATTGTAAAACTTGTAAGTTGGTACGCAGTATCTCGGGCCTGTTCACTTTCGAAGTGCGCGAAAGTCATTTTATACCTGGCCTCTCGTGACACGAGTCTATAAAGACTGCGGTGAATGGTGATGAAGTGTCAGACAATTCCAAAAACGATTTCTCAGGCATACAATTTCGCGCAGAGCAGACACGCCCACCCTGAGAATTAGCAAGGTGATCTAAGTTATCAAAGAAGGGATTGATAGATCCATTTATTTGAAGCGGGAAATCTCAAGATGTTCAAGCAATACAGTGCTAAAGAATCGAAACCTGCCGAAGTCGTGGTAACCGGCCTTAGGATCCTCGACAGCTCAACCAGGGATGAGCTAAGGCCAACAGATACTCTACCTCGTGACATTGATATCGTTCGCAAATTTGGATGCCTGTGGGTTACATTCTTTGTCCTTTTCTTCTATTCCAGGTTAATGCACAAGAAGTGACTTACCGGGCTAACTGTGCGAAGGGAAACCTACCAGCTCGCCCTCCAAACTTTGGATTACATGCGTGTGAACATTGTAGGCTACAGATACAAGCTTCCGGTACGATGGAGATTGCCCGGACTGCGCAACGACCTAATGGCCACCTGCGAGGAGGCCGTGGCGCGCGTGGTCCTTCGGCATCCCCATATGCATGTCGGCATCACGGGAGAGCACACCAGGAACCCACACTGGGTGCGTCTCCGTGAACTAGATCTGAACAATCACATAAACTGGACTTTAATCACTCCGAGAGCAATTGATTATCAGAAAGCTTTAGGCAGCGTGGTAGGCCAAGAGCTAGACACCAGGTTTGCCGACTACCAGAACGTGCCGCGCTGGAGGCTCAGGATTTTGCACCAGGAGGGTGAAGATTCGATCGACATTCTCTTTTCTTTCTGCCACATTGCAGTAGACGGTTCCAGCGTCAAAATGTTCCACAGAGAGCTGCTCCAGAGCCTTCGCGGTGGTTCAGAGGCCGCCGGCGAAATCAATGTTAAAGATCATATCCTAGTACTTCCAGAGGATTCCACCACAACTTTCAGTCCCCCCGCAGAGAATCTCGTGCAGTTTCCCGTTGACCTAAAAGCATTGGTCTACTACTGGCAGAACGAGGTCGAGATTTCGACAGCAGCATATCCGAAGAAGCCAAGACAAGCCCATTGGGCCCCCATCCAGACAACACCGTACAAAACGCAGATCCGGTCCATCTACATCCCTGGCGATGCTTTATCCAGGCTCATCGCTGCCTGTCACCACCAGAAGACTACGATGACGGGCCTGCTACATGCGCTCGCTGCTGTTTCCCTTGCGCGCCTCTCCTAGATCCAGCTGAGGCGCTGGAATTCGAATTTCTTACGGCCATGGATCTTCGCCGCTTTCTACCAAGGAAGCCGACCGCGTACCCATGGTTTGAGCCGGAGAAAGCCATGTCAAATTATGTGACGTGTCTTAGCCACGTCTTTGACGAAGCACTAGTCGCCCAAATGCGTGCCGACTCCTCCCTGTCGGTTGCTGTTGGTGATGAAGGTCTCTTTCCCCCAACCGCCCTTGTGGAAACAATCTGGGAGGCTGCGCGAAAGATCCGCCATGAAATTGCCAACAAGGTGGACATGGGGCTCCACAATGATATGAACGGTTTCGCACAAGCTGTCACCAACTGGCGCACTCAGCTTTTAGAGGAATCTCAGCGTCCGCGGCGTTCCTCGTGGGTCATTACGAATTTGGGTGCGTTCGACGACCAGCCAGCCCTTGATGCTACTACTGCCTCCACCCGCTACCAGACAGACCGCGATTCGTGGTCAATCACCCGCTCTTCCTTCTATTTGTGCGCAAACGTTGTCTCCTCCGCTTTTGGAATTGCCGCCTCATCCGTAAAAGGAGGAGGCCTTTCGATTTAATTTTTCCTGGCAAGAATCCGCTGTTAAATCCTCCGTAGGAGACAGCTTTGTAAAAAATATAGAGGACTGGCTGCTATATACGTCGCAGCCTTAAGATGGATGGCCCGGTCTAGCACTCAATTCTTCAAGATTTAGGTAGCCTAGCAGACTCGCTTATGTAAACGGAGTTTTAAGATATTATCAAGATAGAATTGTGAAGAAGAATAGATAGGCACAAGTATAGCATTTGGCTAGGCAAAAATACTATTTCTGGCGTACCCCTCCTACAGCCACAGGGCTAACGAAGATGGCCGCAGACCGCATGGGCTCAGCAGCAGCGCAGCGGGTTACCATCGGCCGACCGAATCAAACGAATATTCGGCCGATGGATGAGCTGACTGCATCGTTGAAAACCCGCAGATCTATGCCTTTACCGGAAACTCGTGTCAATAGCGTGGCTCTGATTGGTTGATATTCCCAGGTTACTTACCATCGGAATACGTTTTTGCGATGCGGCTCATGTGTGGAAGGACTTACTGATGTGCTATCCATCTCACCTAGAGCCTATAAGATTATCTATTCTTGCTTTTGAAACCTTCGACATTTCACAACACGACCGTGCAGGCTGTTCTTTGCCAAAATGTTGATACCTTTGAACGATGCCAGTTATGAGTTAGCACTCAAAATTTGCAAACAAAGCCTAATATCTGTAGCAGGAATTGTAGGTTTTTACCAAACCGCCAGAATAATTTACAACCTGTTTATTCACCCACTACGCCACATCCCTGGGCCATGGCTTTCTGCTGCCTCTTACCTCCCGGAATTCTACTACGACGTTTTCAGGTCTGGACGCTATACGAGACAGATCCAAAATATGCATGAAAAATATGGTAAGCTTTTTGCACTATTGGTAGATATACATAGTATACCGCAGCATCTGACTGCTCGCCCAGGCCCAATTGTCCGAATCAACCCCGATGAAGTACACTGCAGTGATCATCGTTTCATAGACGAAATATATGCTGGGGGAGGTAGAAAACGCGACAAGCCCACGCACCAAGTTCGGGGCAGTGGAGTGTAAGTGTGTAAACATAATATATATTAATCTAGCACCGGGTATCATGCTAATTATTCAGGGCCGAAAACGCAACATTTTCGACAATTAACCATGATCTCCACCGAATGCGCCGAGGCGCCTTGTCCAAATTCTTTTCTCGCGCTCAAGTTTCGCGCCTTGAGCCCACCGTTCGGAACTTGGCTGAAGGAATATGCGACAAGATGTTGCGCGTTAAACAGCAGGGACCATTTGATGTGACAACGGCCCTGAGCCTCTTCACGACTGATGTCATCACTGGTTATTGCCTTGGCGAGAACTTGGGTCTCATAGCCCAAAAGGGCTGGGAGCCAAACTTCCGCGAGCCGCTTTTTGCTCAACTAAAGCTTGTCTACTGGTTCCGCTTTATTCCATGGCTAAAACATGCTGGCTTTGCAATGGCTATGTAGGCACTCGGAATCTTGACATTGGCGTGGAAGCGTATGCATTGCTAACATTAACAAACAGGTTCACGAGGAAGCTATCGGAAGATATGGAAACGCTATTTAGTGTTCTGATCGTGAGTCAGAATCGCCTGGGGGGGAACCGAAAGCTTTAGCTGAAATTCTAATGCGATAGTCGAATAGGTGGACATGCCTGGCTATGTCAAAAAAGCACAGACTCGAGTCGATAAAGGAATCGATGACGGCACAACGGTGTTTGGATCTGTCCTTCAATCGGATCTCCCCCAAGCAGAGAAAACGACCCAGAGACTCGTCGAGGAGGGGTTCTCCCTGTTTGTAGCTGGTACAGAAACAGTCAGCTGGACTTTGACTGTGATTGCGTATCATCTTCTCACCAAGCCGGCTATTTTAAGTAAGATTACTGCTGAGGTGCGTGAGGCGACAGGCAACTCAGGGAAAGTGCCTCAATGGGCGGCTCTTGAAAAGCTGCCGTATTTAAGCTCCGTCATATATGAAGGTCTGAGGCTCTCGTATGGCCTAGCTAGTCGCACCTCCCGTGTTGCAACTAGCGAAGATCTAGTCTACCGTGGTGATTGGACCCCGAAGAAGTCAAACAGCACCAAGAAAGTGGACCTTGTCATTCCTCGGGGATACGCCATCGGCATGTCCGCTGTCATCACACATCATGACGAGAGTATATTCCCAGATTCGCACTCGTTTATCCCTGAGAGGTGGCTGGATGAGAACCAACAGCACAGAAAAGAGCTAGACCGCTCTCTCCTCTCCTTCTCAAAGGGGAGCCGTGGGTGCATTGGTATCAAGTACGTGGATATATCCTGCCTTTTATTAGAAGAATGCTTTGTTGACCATTTTAGCCTTGCCTACTGTGAGTTATATGTTCTACTAGGTCTTTTAGTCGACCGAGTATTTCCGCACATGAAATTATATAAGACTACAGAGGCGGATATTGCATGGGACCACGATTTCTTCAACCCTTTTCCTGTGTGGGGCAGCCAAGGTGTAAGAGCAGTGATTGTTTAATGCATCTAAGTCGTACAAACACGGGCAGTAGATCGATCGAATCCAATATAAGAGGAGCTCTCTAACCGGATTCTGTTATGGCCCTCGGCGTCATAAGTTCAATATAGCTGTATGGCTGGGTGTTAAATATGAAACGTCACACTGCTGCAAGTAGATTACAACGGCCTGTAGATAATTTATACGATATGCGATTATCGTCTTAGGCGGTAAAGGAACAGATTCCGGATTTATTTATTTTGTCCATAGTACTTAGTAGTGATTTAAAAACCAACTAGGCTTATTGTAAAGAGTAGTTGACGTAGTTATACATGATTGGTACAATTTACGGAGTACGACCGCTGCATTTGGCACTAAAGTACTGTCGGGGCGGCTGTAAAAGACAGGCTGCTATAATTTTAACGTCATTCTTCACGATCAATTCGATCCTTTCTCGTGAAGTTCAAATTCCTGCCTACTGTGCAACTCGCTATAATATCTCACGCTGCTTCTTATATTCAGAGGTACGCAAGACTGAGGAAGTACGGCTACAACCTTACTTACTCATAGAATAATGTATATGTGCGTCACACGGCAACATTCTGTAAGTGAATCTAGTCGCATTGGGGTTGACAGAATATAAGAGTCGCTAAAATGTCGTGTTCTAAGGCACCGACGGACGGAAGTTTGGATTGCTCGTATAGCGCCGAGGAGAATGGGTTACTCCTTTAGGAAATCAAACCGAAATTAAGCTCTTGCGTGTTGAAAGACAGGTTTACCTCGTTAGGGAGCCAAGCCGAACTCGAACTGTTACTCAAGGCAGTAGAACACGAGCGCTTCGTAAATGTACGTGGTACGTATACGTACTTGTACTTGTGCATGGCGTAAGTGAACAAATCATAGGACAGTTATAGGACGCGCTCTGCAAAATCCATCTTGCAGGCATGTTGTATGTAAATCGTACCCGTTTGTGTACGTGTATATTTAGTATCTTACATCATACGGAGTAGGAGATGAAGAGGGTGGGCCCTGTTAAAAATTACCCTTGCATGATAAGCTACGTATGTATGCTTCGTAGGATCACCAAGTGGGCACTTCGGCTTCAGCGATCTTCTTACTAATAAGGCTAAATGACGCACTTGCGCATACGTCGTACACTAGTTAGGAGCCGAATATGGTGTGGCTATTAGAACTGCGTGCTGGCTACTCCGTACCGAAAGTAGCAATTGCGAAATCGATGTCGGTTCCGCTCGTAATTCGCAAGCGTCGGCTCCGCTAGCTCCCAGTTAGTGTGCGGGTACAGTCTCCTCTTTTCTCGGCCCACCGTCTTATTGTCGAATGAACCAGACCAGAATGGGAGGGGCGTGCACGATTATGCAGTGTGATGAAAGAATACATGTACTGTGTGGCGCATGGGGCTATTTAGTACGTGTTTTGATGCACGTCGGCATACCTCGGAAGTACCTAACCACAACAATACATTCACGCTCACTGGGCACCCATTATTTGACACTTAAAGTGACCCATACGAAACGTGGCAGAGCCACTTAAATAGGCACAGACTTCTAGTGCTTAGCAGATTTCAATAGTGAACTTAGGTCGACTCGGTAAGATACATTAACACTAAAGCCACTGGTGCTTACAAGTGCACAGCCTCTTATTTAGCTTGCTATGTAAACGTCCTGAAAGCAGGTAACCCCGTTTTATGTCGCGTCACATTAGCTCAACGGCTGTCCTACTTGATAGTCACCCACCTGCCGCTTTAGGAGGCATTGAAGGAGCCATGCAAGGACGTAACCACGGAACGCTTCTGCAAGATTACATTACCTGTAATATTACGTATACTGCGTACATTCTCACATAAGCGCGTTTTCGGCTGTCCTGCGAACCGGCCTGATACGTGCACCAGTACGTAACACGATTACAGTACGAAGCTATACTCCGTACTCCGTACTATATACATATCTTGTTCTAGAAGCGGGTTGTGCAGTGGAGCATAACACGTAAATCTTGAGTGCGACCCCTGGCTGCACTAAAACTAGTTCTCGTACTTATACAACTCCACAGGGTATCATATCTACTTGTAAGCACTCCGTAAGAATAGAAAAATATGGAGTAGAGAGTATGCATAACAGGGAAACTAGCTAGATCAGAGCGGACACGGCTGCGCTACTTTCCTGTCAGACAAAACTGTATCTCTGCGTGAGTCTCGAGAAAAGAAGTAGGTGGGTGATCCCATAGACCCTGAAAATCCACCAACGTCGATAAGGTACAGTCTAATAGTCGTAAGCTAGTACTAGACTGATACACGGGTCTCGGAGATTTAGCGTCCGGTCAGACTAAAGTCAAGTCTATCCCCACAGGATTTGTCAGCACTTACAAAGTAGACCACATTTCATGAGGGAAAGTAGACTAAACTTAGGTTCCTTTTCGACACCGGTACATCTATGTGAGATACCACCGACAGGTAGTCTCACCGCCGACTATCAATGCACATAATGTTCCGATGGCTCTGATACGTTAATTCTGTACTCCGTAGTCGCATTGAATGTTCGGATATCATTAATTGTTGTTTTACCTTCTCTCTTCGTTTCCTCGCCTATCACTGACCTTCTTTACTCAGTTGCGATAGATTTTCACCTGTGAAGTGAATGTACATTGCCAGCGAGCTCTACGGAGAAAATCTGTTGATTCAGCGCCGTCGCATCGAACTTTCCACACCAGCCAAAATATAAGAGAAGCTTTAGTCGAATAAGCCGCGAGCACATTCTAGAACTGTGTAGCCTTTCTATTGCGAAAGGAACTTGATCCTTAGACGACACAAAGACCCTAAGATGGGTGCATTCAAAGCTCCAATACAACCAATAAGAATAGTAAAGCTAAGCGCTAAGCTCAATACATCGTATGTTCGTCCAAGAACAAGGCCCGAGCAGGTGTACTAAGTGTTCGTTGAGACTGTCCAAAAAGGAAAGAAATGGCTTTACCACTCTGCTTGCCATTCTTTGGCCTATATGGAACATAAAGCAGCTGAGAATTGAGAGCCACCATGGCCAAGGGCCCCAACTAGTACAAAAACTTGTCCATTTACTAGGGAAAGTTGGTGCTCAAAATTCAGATCTTGAATGCGTGCGAAATTATTGTCGATGTACAGCCAGTTTGTAAGGCCGACGAAGATCTCTCTTTTCAGCCGCAATAGATCCTGTACTTCTCCTCACCCAGCCTCGTAACAATGTCCACAACACCCACAAAGGAGCATCAATAGAAAACGCCAAGCAGTCGTAATTAGAATCATCAAAAATTAAGCTCTTTTGCGTCTACAGCCACCGCTTCCGCTGCTTCGTCTGGCCCTGACATACTAAAGAAAAAGCTTAAAGCTATTATAGCAGAATATACAGTGTTCATTCAGCGTGGCAATCATGCAATAACAAAAAAAGGGACGGTAATAGCAATGGCTAAATTAAAGTTTATACAAACTTAAACAGTTTTTTTTACAGTAGGCTTCTTCTCAGAGTCGCTAAAATTGGTTCATTGGCTAATACGAGTGACCGGCAGTATTTCAAAATGTAGTCAATTGGTACCTCGGCACAAAGATACAAAGAACAAATCAATTCTTTTGGCAGGTAATTACTCCGTATTACTTCGTACGGAGTATATTCTTGATAAAATACGGTTAGATCCTTGAAGACGGAGCTAAGCTAAATTAAGCTACATTTTGGTCTGTGCAGAGTCTTACCTGCTTCGCAGTTCTAGCCTGCATAACATATGCATGCTTTTCGACCTCACACTAATATAGCCTAACCAAAGTACGAAAACAAACCTAAAGCGACCGGTCAATCGACGAGCGGGATATAAAGCCTAACTGTACCAATCTATCAGCGTACTAAAAGTTGGTCTTAAAATAAAAAATATACGATCGCCGGCGACTCTCCAAGCGACCGTTCCCCAATATGTGCGCTATGACATGATTTCCACACGTAGTGTGAGGTTGTCCAAGTCCTGGTTGTACAACGATAGTCTGGCAGCGGTGTAAGAGTCGTGTCACCCGTCGTATAGCAACCGGAGCCAGTTCTTGGACCAGGAGACGCGCTTTCAAGCCTACAACATGAATGCCCCCCGCAAACGGGTTATTTCCTCGTGCGTGCCATGCTACACGCGGAAGCAAAAAGTTAGTATACTCTCACGACCCGATTCGGCTTGTGTCAGGTTTCTACAGGATGGAATATATGTTCCTGACAGTCGCAGTGCAACCGGGAATATCCGTGCAACCACTGTTCACGACGACGATGTACAGAAGACTGTATCTACTACTCTACTGCACCGAGCCAGACTTCCAGCCCGGCAGCGACGTCCGAGGTTCGCTTTGAAGAGAGGAGTCGTGAGAAGAGACAAGCGGCAAGCGGCCGTGCGCTCAAGGCACAGAGTGAGTGGAATAGCCAGCCGAAGTCGACTACTCCAGCTTCGCACTGGGCGGGCTCATCCATTGCAGAGTCCTTTGGATACTTTGAGGACAGCGGCAGCAACACGCTGGCTGTTATTCAGAAGGTGAGCTGTCCAATATAGGAGCAAGCAGAAGGTTGGAGTTGACATGTTAGCAGGTATTTCCGCGGCCGGAGAGCCTGAAGAGCTCACCCGTTCTCCTCCCCGAAGCAAGCGAGGAGGTACAGCGCCATATTCGACGCATGCCTGACCGGCAGATCATAGACTTCTTGATGCAATTTTATGTAGCCGAAGTCCATTGGTTCGTGAGCTTATGTTTGGCTTTTGGATTGGTCACAGTTTTGCTGTTCTATTTTATGAGCACAACTAACGATTTGGCGCGTCAGGATGGACCAGCTTGTGCATGTGCCGTGGCTGTTGGCCAAATACCAGACGTGGGCATCGGAGGGGGTGACAGCAGCATCAGGAGTCGATTTTGTGGTGCTTATTCTACGAATCTGCGCGTACGCAACCCAGTTCCTACCGGCACCTGGCTACATTATGGACAAGGTCCGTGGCGTGCCTTTGACAGATGTGCGCAGCATGTGTGAGGAGACAGCCGACAACCTGGATGCGATTGCAATGGCGGCAGACGGGCGCGGGTCGCTCATCCGCGTGCAGCACCAGGCTTATCACGGGCTGCATTGCCAGATTGACGGAAAGATGGGCCTCTTCTGGGACGCGGTGAGCCAGGCCATACGAACGGCACAGAGCGTCGGCATTCACTGTGATGCCGTGGCGGTGCGCCGGGGCGTCGATGGGCCTACACGAGAGATGGAACGGCGGACGTTCTGCATCCTGTATATCTGGGACAGCCTGCTCTCGCGGAAGCTAGACCGTGTGCCGGTTTCCCCTGGCCGCCTTCGTGCAGGCAGCTGGCCACAGCTGCAGGCTCTTCGAAGCGGTGCCGAAGGCGACACCAGTGGCTCCAGCAAGACAGGCGGTGCGGAGGTGGAAGGACCAGTGCCCGACCTGTTTACGGAGCGGCTTCTACAAGCGCGATTGGCGGACTTTTGGCGAAGTGCCAGTCCGTGGCCAGCCGGGGAGTACGATGCAGTGGAGGCTGAAGAGCGGTACGAGCGGTTTTTCCGAGAGTACGTGGAGCAGCTGCCGCCGGTGTTTGCGCTCACCGAGCCGGACCAGCGCTGGGATGAGCGGCGGGCGAAGCTGGCGCTACAGCGGTTGGCGCTGCACATCTCGGTGTACGAGATGATCTGCTGGAACTTCCGGCCGCTGCTGCTTCAGCAGTCGGCGACACTGCCGATGCACAAGTTGGTGATGGTCAGCGTGCAGAAGCGGAAGCTGGCGGCGGCGGCGCTGTGCACTCTGCGGTCGGTGAAGCAGCTGCATGCGCTTCTGGGGGGGTGCCACACGCGGCTGGCCTGCATCGTGTTCTCGGCGTTTGAGGCGGGGGTGCTGCTCGCGTGTCTCTGCGCCGAGCCACAGTTCCCGGAGGACTACCCGGTGCATCATATTCCGCCACCCGGAGCCCTCCGGACGGATCCGCTGCAAGGCGACATCTTTGCGGTGACGCAGGATAGCTGCCTGCAGGCGGCGCGCGGGGCATTGCGGCTGCTCGAGATGCTGGCAGAGGTGAGCCACATGGCGGAGGTCGGGGCGACGACGCTGGCCAAGGTGCTCGCCCGGGCCACAGAAGGCGGCACGGCTGCCAAGGCCGGGGTAGAGGGAGCGGCAGTCGTGTCTAGCCGCGAGCCAGAGGTTCCGACTCTGGTGACGAGCATGGGTCCGTCGTCGGTAGCGTCATCGCAGCTCAGGGGGTCAACAGCCGCGGCCGAAGTGCCGCTCTGGCTTCACAACGATATTGTGGACTTGCGCCCCCTTGATATGATGGGCGCGGATCTGACTGTGGGGGATTTTTCTGTCTGGCCGCCACTGGATGCCTCCCATATGTATTCGCAAGACGCCGAGTACTGAGCGGTGGTACTCACGGGGCGATAGAAAATGAACCTGATCGGCGCGCAGTTTGGCGTCAATCCACCAATATACGGGCCCTACGCTCGATTAGACTAGCGGTGCACTAAGAAGGCACAGGGGTAGCTGCTTGCAGGACTAGTGTAAGTGGGCAAGCTAAATTGGATGCTTGTACTTACTCCGTATGGAGGCCAGAGAGGAATGCATAAAGCGATGTAACGACGTGCCTTTCTAGCAAGGATCGTGTACATGTATCGAGACAAGATACAAGCTGCATGCTGGTAGAAACTGACTTATAAATTCATGGTTGTGCGCAACGGGATTCATTCTTCTGTGGACGGCTATCTAGGCTACGCTGTGCGATGATGCAACTACCACGGGGCGTTCGTGCCGTCGTAGACGTTGCGGCCACCGGGCTTCTCCCACCCCTTGACGAAGACCTTGGGCAGCTGGCCGTTGATCTCAGCCTGGGTCTTATTGAAGATGATATCGATCGAGGCCTTGGCGCCCTGCTCGGGAGTAAGATCGGCCATGTCGCCACCACCGAGCTCAGTCTTGAGCCACTATAGTTGGTACAGTTAGCAGCAGTCTTCAGGTGAACTCTGACCTATCCGCAGTTCTTTCTTCTTTCCAAGTACGTACCCCAGGACAGAGAGCCGCGAAGGTGAATCCCTCCTTTTCATACTCAAGGGCATACTGGACGGTCAGGGCGTTCAGGGCAGCCTTGGAGATCTTGTAGGAGGGGGCGGGGAGGAGGGCGGCGTCGCGGGCGAGGGCGATAGAGCCGATGGTCGTGGAGCTATGAGGGATTAGCTGGACATTGCAGCAGTAAGACAGGACTGACGGCAGTGCGTAGCGCTTACATGTTGATGACCTTCTTGAGCGTACCCTTCTGCAGAAGGGGAAGAAAGGTGCGGGTGACCCAGTGAACGCCCAGAACGTTTATGCCAAAGCTCTCCTCGAGGTTGTCCCTACATCGATTAGCGTTGCTGGCAAAAGAAACAGAGCAGCGGATACGGCCTACATGGACGTGATACCGTTGAAGGCGTATTGGCAGACACCGGCGTTGTTGATCAGCACGTCCAGGCCCTTGCCGCCTAGAGCAGTCTCGACCTGGGAAGCAGCCGTCTTGATGGAGGCCTGGTCGGTGACATCTAGCTTGATGACAACGACGCGGCCGTGGGACGCCTTGGCGATATCGTGTAGAGGAGGGGCGTCACCGCGGGCGCAGGCAAAGATCATACTGACCTGGGCAGCTGGCAGGGAGACGAGCTCCTTGGTGAGGGCGAGGCCCAGGCCGCGAGAAGCTCCTGTGACGAGGAAGGAGGCCATAGTGATCGAGAGAGTTGAAGGGGAATAGAGCTAGGACAGGACAGACGAGAGATCAAACAGAGGTTGAAGAGAAGCAAGGTAGGCAGGGTAGTTGGGTAGGCAGTGGCGTGCTGACGGAGGCGGGGACGTCCGGTTTTCTTTATAGGACATCCGGACCACGACTGTAAGTACAAACATAAGTGCCCGAGCCAAGCCAAGCCGTGTCTACACACAACCCGACCATTCCCACAAAAGCTAAGCCGACCATTGTGGGTCTATTTTCACTTAATAATCATCCTAGAAATTTTTGTCTTAGGCTCGTCAATGTACTCTGTTAGAGGTCGTACAAAGGAAATTTTTTCTGCTAGGCGGGGGAAAAAACCGCTGGCACATAAAAATGCAAGTACCGTAGAAAAAAGTAAACAAACAAACAATTTACGTTGTTATACTCTATAGTTAGGTACTTCTTCGCTATGCTAACGTGCATACAGGCCTCTACCAAATAAGAACTAAACGCTATAGGTCGCATGTATCTTTCCACCTTACGCCTACGCCCCACCGAACACACCGCTTTTGCAGTACTTGTACCACCCTTTAGTACAGTACAAGATGTGGAAGACGAGCCTAAGGCAGTTATTTTTTTTTGGCACTGATTACTAATTGAATAGACCCACAAATAGACCCACAATGGTCAGCTCAGCTTTTGTAGGAATGGTCGGGTTGTGTGTAGACACAGCCAAGCCTCGGGCAGAGATTACGTAATCGAGTTCAGGGTAGTGCTGGTCGGCCCACAGTGCAAGTAAGATCTGATAATCGGCCGACAGTAGAGTCTCGGCCGACGCACGCAGGCCCGTTGGTGCTGATCGCTATTCAGATCTGGCCGGGGGCTACCATCCCCGTACATATGGCTTAGCTTGGGCGCAGATGGAGGTTTCAGCGGTGGACAGGCCAGACGCTGCTTAGTAAGCAAGAAATCAACGCCAGCACAGACAGATCCCCCCTACGGCCTGCGCTGCTTCCTGACAATGGGCGAGAGCACGGAGACGACGGACTGGAGCTTGACGAACGGACATGGATATATCCTGAACCGTGACCGGGCGCATGCGGCGGCCAGCCGGCTGAACCTGCAGTTCTATCTCTGGAAGGACGCGCTCGGCTTCAACATCCACCCGGTGGTGGCGGCAGAGCTGCGGCCAGACGCGCGCATTGCCGAGGTAGCAGCCGGCACAGGCGCCTGGCTGGTGGACGTGGCACGCGAGAGACCGGACGCAGCGGTGGTCGGCCTCGACTACAACTGGAGCAGGCGCCGCCAACAGCGTGGCTTCCGGCGGGCACGTCGCTGCGGCGGTGGAACGTGTTGGAAGACGTGCCAGACGACCTCGTGGGCACCTTTGATTACGTGCACACGCGGCTGCTCGTGCTCGTGGTGGAGAACAAGGACCCGCGGCCGATCCTGCGCAACCTGCTCCGTCTGCTGAAGCCGGGCGGCTACCTGCAGTGGGACGAGCTCGATACCGTGCACATGGCCGTGCACAAGATAGACACGGCACTGGCGACGCCGGCACTCGACCAGCTGCGTGCGTGGTCCTGGGCCGGTGGCCGGCGCGACTGGACCGTGCGACTGGCCGAGTTTATGGCGGACGTGGGCTTCAGCGCAGCCAAGACTGACTTTTACGGCGACCCGCTGCCGCTCGTGCGCGCTTTCAACGAGCAGCACCTGCTTACGGCGGATGAGTTCGCCCTTGGTCTGGCCAAGCTCGGCCAGGCCGACGCTGCCAACAAGTACTTTAAGCTGGTCGAAGATGCGTACGTGGAGTCGGTGGTTGGCGCCTCGCTCAGCGTTCCTCGTGTGGTGTGCACGGCACAGAAGCCAGTGGAAAGGTAGATATGTGGCACGATGTCAATGAACGTTTGTATCAGTCTAGCCGTGCCAGAAAACGAACGTAACTATTCTACCACAAGAATAACTGCCACTTGTAAAGTATATACACATGAAGAAGCACGCGTAGAGGAGAACAGGGTAAGAACAGTAACATGTTAGAAAAGCCAAAGACCCATAACAATTAGCTGGGAAAGCAGCTGGCAAGTGTTTTAGCGTCCCTTAACAGATTTATAAGATTTCAGCCTTTTTGTGTACACATCAGTCTATATTGCATAGCAAATACGAATGAACAGCTAACAACCGACTATCTATACTGTCGCCGACTGGGGCTGCAGTGCGGCGTCTGTGATGGCAGCGGCGCGTGCGGCAATGCTGACAGCGGGATCCAAGAGATCCAGCATGCTAATGCTAGTGGCAAGGGCCTGTAGGAACCATGTGCGCAGCTCAGCAGCGATAAGGCTGTCGACGCCAAGGTCGGCGACGGAGCGGGTGGGATCGACGCCGTCAGGGTCGACGAAGAGCATGGCGGCGACGGCGGTAGAAATTGCCGTCTGCACGAGCGAGAGCACACCGGCACGGCCATCGGGTCCGGCACACACAGCAGCATCGAGCTGGTTGCGCACGAGGGCAGGTGCGTGGGCCACAGCAGGGCCCTCAGGGCTGTGTGCGGCAGCTGTGGCGCTCGCCTCGGCAGAACGGGCATCACGCAAGGCACGCAGCATGAGGGCAACGCGGCCATCAGCGTGCCAGGAAGGCGCAGTAGCCGTGGCAGTAGCAGCAGCAAGCTTGTGGGGGTCGAGGTACGCGTGCAGATTGGCGGCCGAGAGTGGGTCGTCGTCTTGGCCGCGCCACTGGTCTGAGGCAGCCGAGTGGGCAGTCTGATTGCCGAGAAAAGCAGGCTCGAGCAGGGCGATGATGTCGTCGGGGCCGTGAGTCTGGGCCTGGTTGCGGGCAAAGAGATGAATGGTGCGATCGGTGGAGCCGACGGTGGTGAGCTCGGCGACGAGGCCAAGCGAGACGGCAGAGGCAGGCAGGCCGAGACCGCGGCGGTAGCGGGCAAAGGCATCCTGGAAGCGGTTGGCAGCCGTATAGGCGGCCTGGGTGGCGAAGCCGTAGAGGGAAAGAGCGGACGTGGTCATGACGAAGAAGTCAAGCGGAAGATGGCGGGTGGCATCATGCAAGATGCGTGTGCCAGCGACCTTGGCAGCGAGGCCGGCTTGCCAGGTGTGGACAGACAGGCCGTCAAACGAGTAGTCGCAGTAGGAGACGGCAGCATGAACAAGGCCACGGAGGGGACGTTGGGCAGTGACGATGCTCACAGCGTGGGCTACCTGAGCAGCGTCGGCGACATCGCAAGCCTGCCAGAGGATGTCGACACCAGCGGCAGTGCAGTCAGAGAGGAGAGCAGAGGCACCGGGCACGGCGATGGGGTCGCGACGGGCAAGGACAGTAATGTGGCGAGCGCCAGCAGAAGCCATCCAGCGGACAAGAGTCTGACCAAGGCCGCCAAGACCGCCGGTAACAATGTAGGCGGCATTGGGGTCGAAGCGAGCTGCTGGTGCGGTAGGCACGAGACGCACGATATCAGTGGGATGGAAGTGAACGACGAGACGGCCGACAGGGGCGTCTGTGGCGCTGGCGAGGGTAGTGGCGGCGACGGCGCACTGAGACACCGGGACGATGGTGACGGCCGGAGCAGGAACGAGAAGATCTGCGCGAAAAGCGTCGTGGGCCATAGCCAAAAGGTTGGCGGCATGGTCGGGATGCTCACGCAGGAGGAAGAGCAGATCGACGGCAGAGTAAGAGGCATGACGCGGCAGCAGCTCGGGGCCTATGGTCGAGATAGAGGTAACTGGCGCATCGGCGCGGCTAAGGTCGACGAGGTGACCGAGGGGGGCGAGAACCTGCAGGGTGTCGAGGAGGCTGTTACGCACGGCAGCCGTTGTGGCTGTGGTGCCAGTGGAGTGGACGATGACGTCAAAGGCGCACTTGGGAGTGAGCTGGGCGAGTTGGTGAAGGGCCGAAGGCGAGGAGATGGCGATGTGTTCGAGCGGGAGATGCAGCTGTTCGGAGACGTAGCGAGCCTGCTGGTCGGTGTGGACGGTGGCGAAGACGAGGGCGCCACGAGCGACAGCGAGACGGACGAGAGCCGGACCGGCGTCGTGGGTGGCCGACTGGACGAGGACGGCATGGTGACGACGAAGGCGAGCGACATGATCGAGGGCGTAGACAGCGGTAGTGGCGGAAAAAGCCAGAGCCGCAGCAGAGAGCAGGTCGGCGGTTGGGGGGAGAGGACGGGCGAGAGCGGCGGGAACGCGGGCAGCAGTGCCAAAGTGGGCGAGGCCGAGGCCGTAGACGAGGCAGCCGACAGACAGATCGGGGCGATTGGTGACGACGTCAGGCGCGAGGGCGAGGACGGTGCCGGCATACTCGCACGAGAGAAAGTGGCTGTCGGCGCGGCCAGTCCAGCGGTCGAGGTCGCGGGGACCAAGACCGGCAGCGGCGACGGCGACGGTGATCTGGCCGGGGCGCAGAGGTGGACGGAGAGCGTCGTCGTAGGGGGCAAAAGACAGCGAGGCGACCAAGCCGGGCGTGGCCAAGGTGGCGCGACGCGGGCCGGTGGTAGCGACAGAGCCGATCGGGCCGAAGACGGGAGGTGGGGCACGGCTAGCCTGCTCGCCGTGGAAGCCGCCGTCAGGTACGTAGCGGCTGACCCAGAGGCAGCCGTCCTGCCAGACGAACTCGCGGTCGTCTGCGCCTGGGTTCTGGAGACGGGCCTCGTGCGCAGCCAGGACGCGGGCCAGGTCGAGAGCAGCGGCACCGACATCAAACTCGACTGCGTCCACATCCACACACAGATACTCTGCCGTTGGGTTTTCTGTCTGCAGCACGCGCAACAGACCGGCCAAAAGAGCACCGTCGGGGTTGCGGCCACGGGCAGTGCCGCAGCTGGTGAGGACAACGAGGCTCGAGGCGGTGCGGGCGAGGTGCTGCCAGACCAGGAGGTCGGATGGGTCGTTGCTGTCTGCCAGTCGACGAAGGGCAGAGTCGTCGAGGAGAACGACGGCGCGGAGGGTGGCACCTTTGTCAGCGAGTGCGTCGGCAAGAGGTGCGACAGCAACGGTAGCACCTTTGTCAGCGAGAGCATCGACAAGGGGTGCGACGAGCATTGGCACTACCTCGCTACTGTAGAAGAGTTGGACAGACGCGGGAGCCTCAGCCACATTCTCAGCCACAGCCACATTCTCAGCCACAACCTCGACGGTGGACAAGATCACGGCCGTAGTCCTGTGTGGTTCCGGAAAGTCGTCCAGGACAATATCGAGGCCAGAGAAACCGGCAGCCCGGAGAGCGCTGTCCCAGGCAGCAAGATCTTGGAAAGGAGCGTCGACGCGACCATCGGGAATGCCGGCCCAGTAGCCGGTAAAGGTGCCGACAACGACGCCAGGCACGATAAAGTTGGCGATGGTCTCGACGAGCACGAGCTGTCCGCCGGGGCGCAGGAGGCGTCGGCAGTGCGTGAGAGTTCGATGCATGTCCGCAGTGGCATGGAGGACCTGACAAGCAAGGACGAGGTCGTATTGGCCCTCATCGAAGCCCTGGTCAGCCGGAGGGGTCTCTACATCAAAGACGGCAAAGTGCATGTCGCGACAGGCGACAAACGACGTGCGCGCCGCGGCGAGGAAACCAGCCGAGATATCGGTAAAGGTATAGTCGTGGTAGGCCTTGATGCCGCCGGTGGCACCAAACGCCTGCATGGCGACGCGCGTGGCGCCACCAGTGCCACCACCGATCTCGAGCACGCGACGATTCGGGTGAGCATGCGCGAGACTCGCCAACAGTCGGCGCAGCTGTGGGTAGATGCCGGTCATGAGCAGGCCCTCCGCATAGAGCGGCGTCAGCAGGTCGGCGGCCACGAGCACGTCGACGCCGGACCGGCGCCCGCGCAGGATCTCGTCCATGCTGTCGTGCAGCAGCAGTGCACTCTGTACTTCGCGCACATGCGGTGCCGCGGCTGCGAGCTCGTCCATGGCTTCGCGTAGCCGGCCTTGGGCAGCACATTGACGTGCCTCTGCCATCAGCGGCGAGCGATCGGTGCGGGCGCGGCGCTGGATCCAGGCGAGAAAGTGGCTGCGCTCGCCGTCGAGTTGGAGGTCGAGCTTGACGTCGACAAACTGCTCGGCCAGCGAGAGAACGACCAAGTGCGCTAGCTTGTTGGTCACGCCCCAGACGGCCGCCTGGTCGACATTGGCAGCCGGTGGCGGCCACAGCTTGCGTGCCTGGTCTATCCCGAGTGTTCGCACGTCTGGCTGCCACACGAGCCTCGTAAACGGGCTGGCAAAAGCAGCTGCCGGATCGGCTTTGGCTGCCGGTCGCGCGTAACTCACACAGCGCAGCCCATCCACACGCATCAGCATGCTGCCATCGGCACGGCGCAACAAAAGACGCAGCTCCGCACTGCGGACGCCGTTCCGGGCGCCTTGAGCAAAAACCGACCCAGTTCCAGACCCAGAAGTCCCAGTCGACACGTATGCGCGTGCCAGCCACACAGGCACCAGCGCTGTGTCGGCCGCAGCCGTGCGACCGCCATGTGCAGCCACCAAGCCGAGCTGGATGGCACCGTCCAGCGCTGCTGGATGCACGGCATAGCTCGACTCGTCCGGCTGCTCGACCGGCTCCAGGTTCAGATCCGCCATCGCCACACCCGTTGCAGCATCCACGCGCAGTGCCGACAGCGACCGAAAAGTCGGCCCGTAGCCGAGGCCCAGCTCCTCAAAGCGCTCGTACCAAGCGGCCGCGCTGACGGGTTTTGTCGCGCTGTTGCTCGCGGCCATGTCGTCCAGACTCGTCTCGTCTGCTGCTGCTGTTTCGACCCGCACGCTGCCGGTGCAGTGCTCCGTCCAGATGTCCGTGTCACGCCGCACCGAGCTGACCGAGAACGTCGCCCACGTCGTGGTAGTGTCGGAGACCGGGCCTGCCAGCTCCAGCGTCGTCAGGATCTCGACACCGTAGTCGTCTTCGGGCAGCACCAGGCTCGCGGAAATGGCCACGTCACGCAGCGAGAAGCCGGCAATGGTCGAGCTCGTCGCCATCCGCGCGGCAGCCTCCAGTGCCAGCGCCACGTAGCCAGCACCAGGAAGCACGGCATCCGGCAGAAGTCGATGGTCGCCGAGCCAGGGCAAGTCCCGGAGCCGCAGGATGTTGCGCCACTGTGGCCGCAGCAGGGCCGTGCCGACGACCTGGGATCCCAAGAGGTCGTGACGCAGCGTTGGCCGCATCCGGTACTCGCGGCTGGCCCGGCTCTCGTGGTAGTTGGGGCCCGTGTATGTGTAGCGGTACGGCGGCAGCTCTGTGCTCGTGCAGCCGTGCACCCGACCATCGTCCACATCCACCGCATTCACGGCAGCCAGGTCGATCGCTGTGTTGAGCGTAAACAGTGTGCCTGCCAGCTGGAGCAGCGACCGCAGACCAGCCTCACCGCGTCGCAGCGTGCCCGCATATGGCATCGTACGTCCGGCCGTCTGCAGGATCTGGCCCACAGGACTCTTCATCGCTGGATGCGGCCCGATTTCAACCAGGACGTCGACCGTGTCCGTCACCATGCGCTGTGCCGCCTCGGCAAACTGCACCGGCGACTCCAGGTTGGACCGCCAGTACGCCGAGAAGTCACCAATCGTCTCTGTTGCCCTTTCTGGTGTCACGGACGAGAACCAGACTGCCTGCTGATCACCAGACCGCGCTGCGGTCTTGCTTTCGCATAGAAGCTTGTCGCCCGTCGCCAGCAGCGCCGCGTACGTCTGCCCGATCGTCCGCATGTGGTGCGAGTGGTACGCGTTGCCGCCGGTCTGTAGCCGTCGCTGGAAGATGCCGTCTGCTGCCAGCGCTGTTGCCACTGTCTCGATGGCTTCTGTGTCGCCCGAGAGCGTCACGTTGCCGGGCCCGTTGATGGCCGCCACCTGCACGCTGCCCTCCGGCACCTGGTCGAGGTATGGTTTCGTTGCCTCTGGCCCTAAGCCAACAGCCAACATCATGCCACTTTGCCGGTTCTCCGAAACTGCTTGGCCGCGCATATAGGCCGCCACAATCGCTTCAGCCGCTGAGACCCGACCGGCCGCGTATGCCGCCGCCATCTCGCCTGACGAGTGCCCGACCACGGCTGCCGGCTGCACCGACCACGACGCCAGCAGGTCCACGAGTCCGATCTGCAGTGCCGTGCACGCTGCCTGTGCCACGGCTGCCGTCTGCACCAGCGTCTCATCGCAGTCGCCTGCCAGCACGGCCGCCAGCGTCCACTTGGGCGGTTGCGGTAGTCGTTTCAGGATCGCGTCCAGGTGCGCCACCGTGCGTCGGAACACGGCGTGCTCAGACAGGCCTGCTGCCATTCCATGCCACTGTGCTCCCTGGCCCGTAAATACGAACCCGAGCCGCGTCGGCTGCCGTGGCGCCCGCACCGGCTTGCCCCCGGCCCGGAGTGCGGCTAGCGCTGTCTGGAGACCCACTGTCGGCCCGTCCCGCTCCACCACGCAAAATGTCCGCTGCGCCAGCCGCGATCGCCGCACGTTGAACGTGTACGCCACGTCCGCCAGCGACAGCCCTCCCACCACCGCCACCAACGCCTCCATGTTGCTCTGCAGCGACTGCTCGTTGTGCGCCGACAGCGCTAGAAGCACCAGCTGCCGCGTCGTCGCCGTCGTCGACGCCCGCAGCGCCCGACATGCGTCATCGCCCCGCCCATCGCGCCCAAACACACCCGGCGCCACGTAGTCTGCCAACACGTTGTTTACGTGATCCACGATGCAGTGCGCGTTCGCGCCGCCGTAGCCAAACGAGTTGATGCTCGCCCGTCGCAGCTGCCCAGCTGGCCACGCCGTCACCTCCGTCACCGGCTGCACGCCTGCCCCCACAAAATCAATGTTCGGATTGCGCGTTGCCAGGTCGAATACCGGTGGAATCACGCCATGCTCCAACACCAGGACCACCTTCATGATTGCCGCCAGCGCGCTCGCACCCTCGCCGTGTCCCACGTTGCTCTTGACCGAGCCCACCAGCAGTGGCGCCGCTTTCGCCACACCCATCGACCCAAACACCCGGCCCACTGCCGCCACCTCGATCGGGTCACCCACATACGTTCCCGTGCCGTGACACTCAAAGTAGCCTGTCTCGTCCGGCTCCAGTCCTGCGTTCTCGTATGCCGCCCGGATCACTGCCTCTTGGCCCGCTGCGCTCGGTCGCGTGATCCCGCCTGTTCGTCCGTTCGAGTTCATCGCTGAGCCCCGGATCATCGCCCGGATCGGCGATCTGTCTGCCATCGCTCGTGCCGTCGTCTTCAGATAGATCGCCCCGAATCCTTCGCCGCGCGCATACCCGTCCGCCCGCGCGTCAAACGTGTGGCACCGCGAAGACCCCGACAGCGCTCCCAGCTTGTCCAGCGCAATCTGCACCCCCGGATCGGCAATCCAGTTCGCCGATGCCACAATCGCAGAGTCGCAGTCGCCTGCCCGCATCGCGTTCACTGCCACGTGCAGCGCGTACATCGATGACGAGCACGCCGTGTCGATCGTGAGACTATCTCGCGTTAGCTTTGCAGCTCGCCACTTCCACCTCATATCTCTCATTTCCCGGCAGACATACCTTGGCCCTTGCAGGTTGAAAATGTAGCTGATCCGGTTCGCGAGGATGCTCGTGCCCGCTCCCACAAATGCGTACGGTCGTGGGTTATCCCAGTCCCGCGACTGAATCATCCAGTGGTCCAGGCAGAAGTTGCCTACAAACACTCCAGTCCGCGTCCCCGAGATGCTCTCCCATGTCTCGCCCGCACTCTCAATCGCCTCGTACGCGACCTCCAGCAGCTTCCGCTGCGATGGGTCCATCGTCTCTACCTCCAGCTTCGTCATTCCAAAGAAGGCATGGTCGAACAACCGCGCGTCGCCGCCGGTGGGAAACGCCCCCTTCATCGAGAATCCACCCGGCCGGTCCGCATTTGGGTGGTAAAAGCCCTTGGCTGAGAATCTTGGCGCTGAGAACTCACGCCATCCGTCTTCCTTGTTGCACAGAAACTCCCAGAACTGCGCCGGACTCTCGACCCCTCCGGGCCACCGGCATCCTACACATAGTCAGCTTGGTCCTCAAAACACACAACATCGCATAAACTTCACAACCCATCCGACGTACCCATTCCTACAATCGCCACCGGTTCGTGTTCATCTGCTTTGCTCATCGTAGATACGTTGTTAGGCCCTGTCTGTAAACTGTATTTTTGCTCCGTAATTTTAGTTGCGAATATGAGACGCAATGTTGAATTGATATCAAAGTGTCTTAGAAAGCCAACTCTTCGATCTATTCAAAGCCTTATAAACACACGCCCAAGCTCAATCGTGATATCCTACGTTCTGTAATGCCACCATGATAACCATAGCCTGAGGCTCCATTTCTCGCCTATCTGATTACCTACTTTGAACACTGTCTGCCAGCGCCACAACATCAGTACGGCGCTCTGCTGCACGGTCTCGGCTTCCTGCCACAAAGACCGACCCGTCGGCCGAATTGGCCATCTCGCTCTTGCGCGACGGTGCACGGACCATCTATAAGGCCGACTTTCAGCCGTTTCCTTTCAATCACTCCTGCCATCCGTCAGCCCGATGCAGCCTCCACATGTGTTGCACTGGTGTTCAATTACGCACAAACGTCCCCCGGCCGCAGCCGTTCCTGTTCGTCTCGGCGATCGGACGTATCTGCTGAAATCTCTTGAGGTCTTAGTATACGCAATCATGATACTACCATTGGCCACTTGAACGACATCTACCATCTTCTATCTCATTTCACTCTAAATTAAAAAGAAATCGGACTTTCCAACTTCTCGACTTTTTCACACGGGCAGTTCGGCTCTGAATTATTTGTCCTCAATATCGTCCTACCAACTAACACTGATCCCACAGTACGCCAGAATGACAGACACCAAGATATCCATCCTAGGCCTAGCCCAAGACATCCTCACCCAGACACAGGAATTGACAAAGTACCTCCAGGCCAACAGTCTCGCTGCCCCCACCTTTGCCCCAGACTCCCCCGACCCCCCGTCCACCAAGGAATATCGCCGCCTTCATGCCTTGCTCAAGACGTCTCTGGAAGATCTTCAGCGCCTAATTGATGGCCCCCGCAAGTGGCTCAGAGAGTTCTGCTGTACCGGATACGACCTGGGCGCCCTCCAGGTAGCCCTGGACTTTGACTTCTTCCTCCTTGTTCCTGCCAGCGGCGGCATCCCCCTCCAGCACCTCGCGGACAAGGCCGGCCTCGATGCCGATCGCACGGGTCGCGTTATCCGCCAGCTGATGACCTACCGCATCTTCGATGAGCCTGAGCCACGCGTCATCGCACACAGCTCAACCTCCCTGCTGGTGCAGCAGGACGAGCAGCTCCGCTCCGTCATCCACTACTCCCTCGACGAGATGCTCAAGGCTGCTGCCGACAGCAACATATGTTTCAAGGCCAGCCCGTATGAGGCACACCAGAACCTCAACCCCTTTGTCACCCGCCACGGCGTCGGCATCTTCGAATACTACAAGAACAACCCCGACAAGGCCCGCCGTTTTGCCAAGGCCATGGCCGGCCTACGTAGAATGGACAGCCACCTCGACAATCTTCTGAAAGACGGCTTCAACTGGTCCGCCATCCAAGGCACAGTCGTCGACTGCGGCGGTGGTAATGGCCACATTTCCAAGACTCTAGCCCAAGCAAGTCCTCCCAACCAACGGCCTAACAAATTCCCCAGACTCTACCGTCTTCTCTTCTAACTGTTGAACAGCTGTACCCCAACCTGAACTTTGTCGTACAGGATTCCAACGCAGATATGCTAGCAGAGGGAGAAGAAGCTCTCTCCGAGGATCTCAAGAGCCGTGTAAAGTACACGCACCATAGCTTCTTCGACGCGCAGCCGGTTCACAATGCTGCCGCT
The DNA here is from genome assembly GCF_000143105.1 of Grosmannia clavigera kw1407. Classification (NCBI taxonomy): domain Eukaryota; kingdom Fungi; phylum Ascomycota; class Sordariomycetes; order Ophiostomatales; family Ophiostomataceae; genus Leptographium; species Leptographium clavigerum. The sequence continues at coordinate 738,180 of NW_014040797.1, read as the reverse complement.
TTCCTTATTCGTCAGTGCACGCACAACTGGGCAGATAAAGACGTCGTTACCATCTTCAAGTCATTTGTTCCCGGACTTGAAAACTCCAGCCCTAATACGCCACTGCTCATCAACGACATCATCATCCCGGAGCCGGGTGCTTGGCCTCGCCATCAAGAACGTCTTGTCCGTCAGGTGGATATGGTCATGCTGGTCAACTGTGGCGCCAAGCAACGCACCAGGGCTGAGTTTGACGAGCTACTAAAGCAGGCTGATCCCCGATACGAAATTCGGAACGTCTTTGACAACGGGCCTCTCGGTCTTCTTGAGGTGTACCTAATGCGTTAACTATCGGAGCCTACAGTAGAGGCCGGACTTGAACAAATAGTCACAAAACGAATTAGTTCAGAACAGGCTCTTTTCCAACACTCTTTTACATTAAGATATTCGCGTGCTATGTTAGATGCTCTCCATCGCGCCAGCAAACGCCTTTCCTGTAGATACATGTTATTTCTTCCCCTTCGAGCAACAGATCCACCAGAGTCGTAATGCGCGTTGCCCGGTATTCGAAGCTGGCCCGAGTGGGGCTACGCTGTTGCAATGTTGTTTCGGCCGATGGCTTGTTGTCTAGGATTCGGGGCCGATAGCCGCCAGAATCCTTGAATAAGCCGCCGCTGTAAGCATGAGATTCTGGCATTTCCGTAGTCCTTTTAATACGGACTTGACATCCATACGATCCCGTTCCACCCCGTATTACCATTCCTCCCCATCCATAGAACAATGTCTGCTCGCATCAATACTATTCTCATACTAGGGGCTGCCGGTGGCATCGGTGAGGCCCTGGCCCGTCGTTTTCACGCATTGGGCAAGAAAGTCATCGTTACAGGTCGAGAGCAGAACAAACAGAAACTAGCCAACTTGGCTGCAGACTTGCCAGGACTAGATACTCGTGTGGTACGTTTATCCAAGTTTACTGTTGGCTTTAGGCCGCACAGCTGACCTGTCGCAGTGGGATTTAATGGATCTTGCGAAAATACACCGCGAGATCCACACCATTCTTGCAGAGTACCCACTGCTGGATTCAGTTTATATCAATGCTGGAATCCAAAACTATTATGAGATTTTCAAACAGCCTCCCGCCGATGCAGACGTGGTCCAGGAGCTGACGACAAATCTGACCGCTCCCATTCTTGTCGCGCAAGCCTTTGCCTCCCATCTGCTAGGACTCGCTCAGTCCGGCGTAAAAACCAGCCTCTTCCTGACAAGCTCGTCTTTGGCCTACTTCCCGGTTCCCTTTTATCCAACGTACAGCTCCACCAAGGCAGGCATTTCTGCCTTTACAAAGATCATGCGCATGCAACTCGACGCAACTGGCTGCACGAATATGAACATCGTTGAGGTTGTTCCACCTTATGTCGACACCCCTCTGAATGCAGCACATCGGGATCAGACCGATGCTCTGCAAGGCGGCAAGGACAAGGCCGTCCAACCAATGCCTCTGGAGGATTATATCGCCAAGTGGTTTGCTGCTCTGGAAGAGACAAACCCGGACGGCTCTCTTAAACACGAGATCGGCATTGGATTTGGGTCCCAAGGCGCTGCAGTTTGGTATGAAGGATATCAAAAATTACTGAGATTATCCGGAATGGTTTGATCAGTTTCCGTGATGCAGCAGATCTACCTACATGTGATCGAATAGCAAATTCAGTCTTCTAGCATCTATTTCAGGCACTCTGATTCAATTGAAAAGTACATCTCTAGCACTAGTTAGAGAACCAGGGGAAAATGCAACTAATACTCGACCTTCTTAACGCGAAGGTAACACTGTTGTGGAACCCGGGCAATGCCTTCTATCCCAGCATACGTAGATAGTGACTCGGGAGCCTTTTGCAGCTCAAACTTCCACACGAGCATAGCTGTAATGATCCTCATTTCCATATTCGCCAGCCGCCGACCCCAACAGGAGCGCTGTCCCAGTCCGAATACCAGCTGGGGACCTGCAGCTCCATTAAAGTCTACCTCATCTGGAGAAACGCCGGTCCCCGCTTTCTTTCGAATGAGCCAGCGCTCCGGTTCAAAAACGGCCAGATTCTGCGACTCGTCCCACTTGGCATTTAGCTTGGCTGATCGCGACGTCTCACTCCGCCGCCCATCGTCGACTGCTAGAGACGGCGACAGGAACCCTGGCCCATTCGACATGAAGAAAATCTGCGTTCCTTTTTTGATCGGGTATCCGAGCACCGTTGTGTCGCACAAGGCCTCTCGGGTTACGGGGACAGCGTTGATACGCAGCATCTCCTCGACCACAGCATCCAGATAAGGCAGCCGTGCCTGCCTTATTTCTTCAAACGTGAAAAAGCGATTCTCTGATTTTGCCACGGCCAAAGCATCGTACAGTGTTGAGCGCAGCTTCACCTGTACAAGAGGCAAGTCGCTAAGATACTTGGCCAACCACATCATTCCTCCACTCGTTGTGTGGTGGCCACCGACGATATCGCCAAACAACTAGGAAATCAGCGTTCAGTCTACCATTTTCGATACCTGCGTGGTCACTAACCTCGTCACGGAAGATAGCGCTGTTAAAATCAGGCTCACGGCCCTCCTTCGCAGCCCGAGAGGCCTCGCGCATCAGCATGTGCTCAACGCCCGTTTCAATCCGGCCGGCTTGAACGTTCTTTACGCCAATGGAAACCTGCTCCTTCATTGCCCGGTCTTTGTCTTCAAATATCTTTTTGTACCATGCCTGCTTAGACCACCACCATGTCTGTAGCTTCGGCATCAGAGCGTTGATCGTCCTCTCCACAATTTCCGGGGCCTCGTATACAGATTTGAGAAAGTCGGCAATGGGGCTCAACGGAAATCGGACTGGCTCATCTACAGTTCCGGCTTTCACGTCGAAAGCGCTTAGCCTGCCGATCAGCTCGGTTTGTTGTCCCAGTGATGTATCAGTCCAGTTCCTGCCAAATGCAAACTCCAGCATGACATCCAGTGACGCATACTCGAAGTCCTTCTTGGCGCTAAATGGTCTTCCATTTGCCAAGTCCATTTTCATCTCTGTCAACCTTACAAGCTCAGCGCCCTTTCTGTATATTGCCGGTCCCACCTGATTATTTAGAAAGCTTGAAGTCATAAGGTCCTGGATAAGCTGTCGGTTGACCTTGAATTTGTCGCCCGTCTTGTATATTCCATGGAATGCGCCCATGCATGCCATTCCATCCGATAAAAAAGACGATTTGTCGAACTCCTTGCGGCGCATCAAGATATCCTTGGACTCACGAAAGTCCGCAAGTAGGATCCAGGGCTTTGAAAACGGCCGAATGAAAATTTGGCATATAGGCGAGTTTAACTTCGTCATCTGCTTTGCGCACCAGACACGAAACTCGCCCGTGACTCTGACTTCTTTCACCATGCTCGGGGCGTCACCAAGCAAAGATTGTGTTGCCTCCAAATTGTATGCGATACCAGGAATAGGCTTTGGCAAAAGCCATTGGTATAGAAGATACAAAGCGACCGCAACGGCTGCGATTGCAGTAAGAAGCCGGCGCACCACAGAGTCGATGTCCAAGGACAGATCCGGTAGCACAATCCTTTGTTCCATGATCTTACTCGTAAATAGAGTCTCAAAACGTTCGTCGTTTCTTGGATGCTAAGCTTTTCGCCTGAAGCTTTTAAAGGAATAAGAATCAGCTTCCTAAGCAACGTGCTCAACACTGTTCTAGCCAATTAGGTTTCAAATGGTGTACTTCTTTCTATTCTCTTCAGGATCTGTCCACAGACAGCTAAGCATACAAATGTCTAACTGTGTTCCAGTACTTACCTTTCTAGGTTAGTAGGTTTGTCTATCGGAATACCAGCGTCGGCCGAAAGCATCGGCCGGTTTGAGGACATCGTATTACCGTAATCAGGGTGAGCTTTTGGGCCGACAGTTTAATGACTGTGCCACAATATTGTCAGACATGCCGCCATCTATTCCTGTTGGTTTCCATTTTTGGAGATTATCTTGTACAGCTGTGCCATTGTGGGATGGGCTGTCAGAAAATTAACACCGTTGTGCCGTGCGCCTGTAAGGCTTATCAAATCTTTGTACCTGTCTTCTAGTAGTCTTGAGTCAATCTCACGCTCTTTTGAGCTGAGCTTCTGCCAGAAGAATTGATATTTAAGTAGAGAATCATATCGCGTAATACAGGCACTCTATAATCTACGTCCCACCCGCTTCCTGAGTAGATCATATGCACGCCGTGCTTGGCAAAATTGCAGATCAACAGGTTAGTTTATTCGTCCTGCACCATGAAGAGTGTAACCACACTTCTGTACGGCCTTATCGTACAGGGAACCTTGGTTATTGGTTCCAGTATACCGCGGTTTTTCGAAACGAACCAATACACGCGCAGCAGTTTGAACAGCAAGGAAGTCCAGCTAGAACTTTCGACGCAGGTCTCAAACACCACCGTCATTTTTGGCCCTAACAATAGCCGCTTTCCCGGCGCTACAGCTAGATGGAACATGTATGCAGTGCCCCAGGTTCAGGTGGTGATTGAGCCAGGCCAGGAATCCGATGTGGCCATAATTGTAGGTATGCGTGTACAATGTCAATTTCCGTGAGCCTGACAGACATTTAGGTGAGATACTGCAATGAAAATAGCATCGAGTTCTTGGCCACCAACCGTGGCCACGGCAACCCTGTCAGCCTCGCAAGTTTCAATGGAATTGCGATCAACTTGGTCAACCTGCAAAGCATCTCAATTCAGCCCGATGGCGCCTCTGCCTGGTTTGGCGGTGGCACCTACGACGGCCAGGTAAACGAGTACCTCTGGGATGAAGGCTATATGGCTACCACTGGCTCATGTGACTGTGTCGGTCTTCTAGGCGCCGGCCTAGGTGGTGGTCATGGGCGTCTTGAGGGTCTGTACGGCATGGTTAGCGACAATTTTCTGCAGCTTAACGTTGTTCTCGGCAGCGGCGACGCCATCGTTGTCAACTCGACACAGCACAGTCATCTTCTCTGGGGGATGAAAGGTGCGGGCCACAACTTTGGCATCGTCACGAGTTTCGAGATGAAAATATATCCCCGCGGCCCCGACTTGTGGCACTATCACAACTACGTCTGGCGAGGAGAAAAGCTCGAAGACGTATTCAATGCTTTGAACAATCTACAGGGCAATGGCACAACTCCCGTGAACATGACGGTTAACTTTGGCAACTTTTTTATGAATACGAGTATTACTACAGAGGAGCCCATCATCTTCTGGACTTTTGCCTATCGAGGGACGGCTGAGGAAGCGAACCAGTACCTGGATGCATTTACGGCAATCGACTATGTTTTCGATGAATACGGCGATGTTCCCTACAAGGAAATTGCCTCGAAACAGCAAACTGGTGTCAATGATGTCATCTGCCAACATGGAAACACCCGCATCACTTCCACGGCCGGTCTACAAGTGTACAACTTGACAGCTGAGCGCCAGATATTCGATGGGTTCACGCGGCGTCTCACTACCCATCCCGATTTGGCGGCAGGCTGTGGTATTCTGCACGAAGGCTACGCGACTGCGGCAGTCGATGCTCAGAACCCAGACGACTCTGCCTACCCGTTCCGCTCGGACCATCATCTTATGCTCTTCGATCTTGTCCTGCCATCCGGAAGCAATATCTATACAGAGCAGGCTGCGTGGGATTGGGCCTTTGAAGTTAGGGACCAGTGGAACAACGGCCAGCCGGAGCGTCCAGTCAATGCATATGTCAACTATGCCAACGGAATGGAATCTCTCGGAGAGAAGTACGGGCACGAAGCCTGGCGGCTGAAAAAACTTTGGGAACTAAAGATAAAGTATGATCCGTTCAATCGGTTCCGCTTTTACAATCCTATCGTCGGGGTATAATATTAGCTAGAATCGGTTCTTTTTGTACTGCAATAGTGTCATGGCATGCACTTTCTAGCCACGAGGGGCGATTTATACTCACCCACGCATGGATTGCCCTCAACCATGTGAAGCGTGGTCATAAGCTAGCACTGACTGTTTGTCTAATACGATGCCAGCCTTCTGTGACTAGTCTTGAGTCGGCAAATCGCCTTGTCAGCCGGCCAAAAAACCGGACCTACCCCACGACTAATAAGAGGGATGTCCTCCTCGACCCCGTGTCTTCAACGCTTCTCAGCCCCATATTTCTCATACATAAGACGTAGACCGACATCTGACGCTTGTCTGTTACACCAACATGTCACGCCCCTGTATATAGAACAGAGGGGAACCGGAATGTGACGAAGCTGTATCGCCCAGTACTCACGGGGATGCCGTATGAAGATCTCGGTCGGGAAGGTGTCAATGACTGCGTTTCATCTCTATGGAGAGCTACTCTGTAGTTCTTGCAGCCCCTACATCGTACTCCGTAGTACGGAGTAATTGCTCGTATGTCAGCCATAGTCTCAGCCCCAGTTGGGGGCCAATATTGTCATTTTAGCTGCAGGACCGTCGCATTCTCAGCCATTTGTTTGGACCTAGTCCAATTTGGTCCTGGACCAAAGGAAAGGAAACGGCTTTCCGTCAAGGACGAGACAGACTGCTAAAAAAACGACAGAGCTAGACATCCTGCAGGATTGCGAGCCGCAAAACATTTCCACTTTGGCAACGAGAGAGCACAGACAGGGGCCCTAGCACAACACACCTCAAACCCAACAGCCATGACAGACGGTTCAGTCACCCTGAAATGTCGCCAGCCTTGTCTGACTCCCCACCTCGAATGCAGTGTCCAAGCCCCGTCGAGGTTGCAACTGGACCGTGGTGTGTTGATCGTGAGTCCGGGGTGGCTTGAACTACGCAAGCCTCTTTTGTCTTGTGGCCCGCAAATGCGTGCAGTATTACCTGAACCGAGAGGTATGACTGCCAGCATCGGTCGCAGAGACGGTACATTGCCAATAATTCAGGAGTCAGCCGCACTACGTGCGTCCTTGTGTTTTCGTGCAGAAACGGCAGGCGAGCAGGACTGTGAGCCGAATTGTCGCAAGCCGGTGCGCATATATAGTACCGAAGAATGTATAAGAGGGTAGTCGAATCCATGTGCACTCGGGATTCGCCAGGAGCCTCGCTCTGCAGATTTCCACGCACTTTACTGACCACCCTCCCCCATCCTACCATACTGCTGGACAATGCATCTCCCAAGAGAGCTTGCCATCGTCGGCGCTGTTGCCAGCTGGTTTCTGGCAACGGTCGCAACCGACGTGCAGGAACAGGCCTTCCGCCGTGCTTTGCAAGAGATTTCCACATCCAAGAGAGACACCGTGTTCCGGAACTCGACGTCGATCAGCAAGAGCTTTGACGGAGCGACACTGTTTGATGCGTGAGTCCCCCCTCGAGAGCGAAAAGCGAGAAAGACAAAGCACTAACACCAGCAGGGCCATTGACGTGGGCACCAACACAGTCAACGCCGAAGTGGACGTCTCGGTGGTGTGCACGACCTGCTACGTCCGCGGGTCGGCAACAGCCGAGCTGCTCGTGGACGGGACGTTCAACGCGACGGAGGCAATCCTGTCGGTGGCGCAGTCGGTGCGCGACGACGTGGTCAACCTGACACTGCAGATCGAGAATGACGTGAAGGCGACGCTGGTCAATGACACGGCGCACGTTGCGAACTTGCAATTTGACGAGGTGCAGATGCCGATGATCGACGTCGACTTGAATCTCGACGTCGAAGGCATCCCCGAGTGCCAGCTCGCCTTCTCATTCGACCATCTCGAGCTGTTTGTGCAGACACAGACGCGAGTTGGTGGTGCGGCCACGTACTCGCTCAACCTCTACACGTCCGAGACGGAGGTAGGGATCCGTGTCAGCGACGAACTCGAAATTGGCGTCGTCCTGACCGTCGACCTGATCATGAGTATCGACGGTGCCGTCGAAGTCGACAGCGGCTTCCACGTCAAGCTAGACGACGGCCTGGTCCTGACGCTCGACTTTTTTGGCAAAAATGTGTCCAAGATGGAGTTGTAAGTTTTGGCTGTTCCTTTCTCGTTCTCGTTTCTTGCCTTCTTTCTCTCTCCTCTCCTCTCCCCCACTCTCTCCTAACATATAACAGCAATGGCGGCTCCTTCGAGTTCCTCCCCATCAGCACCAACGCCGAGGCCACCATCAATGCCGTCCTTCGCGTCGGCGTCCACGCAGGCCTTTTTCTTGACATCGATCCCATCAAAAGCCTCGATCTCTTCCACTTTGCCGCCGGCGTCGACTCTGTCCTCTTTGCCGACGTCGCCAACATCACCACCAGCATCGCCGCCAGTAGCAACCATTCAGCCGCCGACGACCTCGGCGTTGATCTCGTTGACTGCGTCCTGACCGCCGAGGAGATCTACGAGTTTGCCATTGGCGCCGGCGCCGGTGCCTCTCTAGTCATCGCTGACAACTCCTGGGGCATCGGTCCAACCACCGTGCTGCCCGTGTGGTACACCACTGTCGCCCAGTGTGCCACCAGCACGTCCAACGGAACAGCCCTTACCTCAGCCTCAGCCACGGCTACGCCTGCTCCCGCTGTTCGTCGTGCCGATGATTCCTCCGTCACCTCCACCATCAGAACCACCTTTACCTTCTCCGCTGTCGGCTGCCGCTCGGCTGGCATCATCAATTGCCCGGCATCGCTGCAGACGACCACTGTGACGAAATCTGAGAGCACCATGGTTACGGTCGTGTCCTCGGGTGCCGAAGCCTCCTGGCCCCCGCTGACTGCCACCACCGTCAAGGCTGTCTCCTTCGGCCATGGCGCCAAGTCCATCCAGCTCTCCGCCTCCGGCACGCCGTCGTCCTTCGTGCCCACCACCACCGCCAAAGCCACAGCCACCGGTTCGTCCGGCAGCGACGGCGACACCCTTTCAAACGACCACCACGGCGGCCTAACGACAACGCAGAAGAATATCGTCATTGGTGTCACCGTCGGCGTGGGCGTGCCGCTGCTGGCAGGCATCTTGGTGGGGATCATGTATGTGACTTTTTACATTGCTTATTCAGCAAAGCACTTGCTAACAGGACACAGCATCTTGACCAAGCACAAGAAAAGGCAACAACAGTTGGGCCAACCGAACAGCTCGTCCAAGGTGCCTTCAGAACAGGTGGTGGAGGTCGGCAGCAGGGACTAGATAATTTCTCCTAAATCCTTCTAAGTCTCGTCTGGTGTAACAGTTAGCTACGTATAGTAATGGGTTCATGACATCGCAATCCACGTGCAACGTATAACCTGTCGAGACGCAAACTGTACCTAAACACCGCCAACTATCTGACTACCTCCTTGCCTTCATACCACGCAACCATAAAATCCGATTGAAGATGTTTTTCTCTTTCTTAGATTCAATGCCCTCTTTCCCCCCGCCCTCCAGGATCTTTCTTATATGTCTAGTCGTCCGCATCAAGGCCAATAGCTTCTAAATATCGTTCATAGCGTTTTGTCCGTCGATGATCGGCTCCAAGGACGCGTCGCGCCGACTCAACACAGCTCTTTCGCAATCCAACCGCATCCGCGCGCCGCCCTTGTTTTCCCCATGTAGTAGCGAGGTTGTTCATGCTACTTAGCGTGTCAGGGTGGTCGGCCCCAAGCACAGCATTCCTCTTCTTTAAGACCTGCTCCTGTAGCTCTTCCGCCTCTACCCACCGACCTTGCTGATAATAAGTCAATGCTAGGTTGTTCATGATCTTTAGCGTGTCAGGGTGGTCGGTCCCAAGCACGGCCTTCCTCTTCTCTAAGACCTGCTCCTGTAGCTCTTCCGCCTCTACCCACTGACCTTGCTGAAGATAAGTCAATGCTAGGTTGTTCATGATCTTTAGCGTGTCAGGGTGGTCGGTCCCAAGCACGGCCTTTGTCTTCTCTAAGGCCTGCACATGCAGCTCTTCCGCCTCTGCTAACCGACCTTGCCTGTAATACGTTAATGCTAGGCTGTTCATGCTAGCCAGTGTGTCAGGGTGGTCGGTCCCAAGCACAGCCTTCTCAGTCTTTAAGACCTGCACCAGTAGCGTTTCTGCTTCTGCCCAATCTCCCATTTCAAAGATGTTGACAGCTCGCAAACGAGTAATATGCGTGGTTGCAGGGTCATCATTTCCTCGTCGAGCCTCTGAAGTCCTTTGAGCTTCGCGAAGCATTTGTTCTGCCACGAGGAATCTGCCTTGATCTGTGGCGTATTCTCCGCAATTTCGCAATAGCAGTTCCCACATCTCTTGCACATCGCCTTTAGCCGGCTCGTATTCAAGTGCCAGAATAGCATGCGGAAACAACACTCGGCATGTTTCCCATTTCTCGTACTCTGGGTCTGGGAACACCGCCGCCATCCTTGATACAAACTGTTGTTTGAACTTCTCGTCTTCTTTGTGTGTGCTCAGCCACCTCTTGGTCGATAATTGCACAAGTCTATGCATTTCAAATGCATGTCCGCTGCTGTCAGTGGTCACAAGGCTGAAGTTTCTCAGCATATGGATATCGTCCTCGAAGGTGTCATCCAGGCCTCCGCGAGGTCCTGGGCCGCTCTGTTCTCCTGTCTGTCCTGCTTGGTCTTCCTCCTTTCTCGCCTTTTGTATCCTGAGGACAGACTCTGGGATCCCTTGCCGATCAAAAAAGCACATAAGCGAGAGCAGATCTGCTGCGGAAGGCCGTTTTGTTTTAATATGTTCGAAAGACGTCAGCCAGGTTGTAAGGATGGCATTCGACGCGCTTCCGTCCCTCTGAAGATCACCCTGGTCAAACTGCAACAACTTGACCCTCTTGGGTTCGCTTTCTCGAAAGTCACGCAGATACTTTTCGATTGACATTCTGGGCATTCGTTCTTGTATAAATGCGCCTGCTTGGCTTATTGCGAGTGGAACAAGGTCAAGAGCATTCACCAGCTCCAATTCCGCATCCGCGTCCCTCTCTGAGAGGTAACTCGTTTCGTTTCTCAGGAGCGAACAAGCCTCTACTTCTGTCATCGGGTTTATGTCGAGGACGTTTTGATGTCTGCCGGTCATACGTCTGGCCAAGTCCTTGTCCCGGGTCGTGATGATGATGTTGCCGTTGCGGCTCTGGGGTATGTAGGTGTGAAGCTGTTTTCCCTCCTTTGTTCCCTTGTCCGAGCTGAAAAACACATCTCTATCGTCGGCACTGTCAAGGATCAAGGTCCATCTTCCATTTCGCTCATCAGAAAGCCAATTGAGGACAAGCTGTAGTACGTTTACTGTGAGGTCCTCCCGTCCTGGTAATCTGACAACGTTTGCAATCGCATTAAAATCTTCGATTACGCGCGCCTGTGTGGCGGCATGGACCCAGAAGATCCATCGCGTTATGTCATCGAGTGCAAGACGATGCGCATATTCGATAGCAATGTGCGATTTTCTAAGCACGTCAGCTCAGCCCCAACAGCAGCTGAAAACTCATCGAGACATATGGCGCCTACCCGATACCGCCGAGACCCACGAGGGCCACGCGAGCAGCCGGCTTGGAACATATATCCTCGATTCTGCCCAGTGTATCCCCGCGGTCAACAAAGTCGGGGTTGCGGCTAAATGGTATCGACAGAACCGGCCTTGGTGGTTTTTCTGAGACTGTTAGCGGGTTGGGAACCGAAGCATAGAGCCCGGAACGACAGTCGTGCCTGTGCTTGCGCTCGCCGCGACGTGGACTTCGAGCTTTTGAATAAGCCCTGCCTGGATGCCCTCGTTGAGGGCTCGGAACTCGTTGGTAGTGGAAGTCATTTTCTGCTGGCGTGTCCGTTGTTGCGCTGATAATTTTTCATCAGAAAAATGAATTTGTTAAGCCGTGAGAAGGAAGCAAAAAGGGCAAGCCTGCTATTCGTGGGGTTGGGCAACAATTTCCGCATTCTCACTAGGCCTGCTTCAGTCCACGAATGACAGTCCTGCAGCCTGATGCACCGCCTATCTCAAGCCTCACTATCGTACCCCTCTTTTGATTACCTGCCACTTATACCTCGACATCTGGGATTTCTTTCGTCGGTGGTTTCATATTTCCTTTCTTTGTCAGTCTTGTCCCTTTGTTTTCGAAAAGCTTGACTCAGTTCAATGTCTGACCACGGCACAAACCCCTGCGACGACGAGACCCAGATTGCGTTGGTTTGTGCTTTGGGGGAGTCTGATGCCGTTTCCCTTCTTTTTGATGAACCCTGGAACGACATCAACGACAAATATGGTCGCATCGGCCAGCACAACGTTGCAGTTTCCTTTTCGAGTATTAGCTCCGACACTACCACTGCTGAAGATCTGGACCTGCTCTCACGCTATCCTGCCCTGAAACTTGCCCTCTTCATTGACGTAGGCAGAAGCATGCGCACTGTCGGCAAACGTGAAGTGAAGTTGGGCGACGTGCTCATTAGCAACATCGTGATCCAGCACGGCAAGTTGAGGCTCCGAGGTACCGCCGCGAGCAGACAAAGCAACGGCCCGTCCAGCCTTATTCAAGAGGTAAAAACCGAATGGGGTAGGAAACGCCTGATGGACAACACCGCAAAACATCTGCACACCCTACAGGAGAAGGCATCGAAGGCGGACTGTGATCAGAACTACCTACCACCTCAAGTCGACCATGACCATGACCAGATGTTCGTAGACTCCAACGAACATAAGCAGCCATGGCGGAGCTCCGACAGAGACGGGGTTGAAGCCAGATCCTACAGACCTGTCCAAGATCCAACAATTGTCAAGAAGCAAAAGAAAGAAGACAGAATCAGCCCTCGTATCTTCTTCGTACCCTTTGAACAGTTGGGTCTCACGCTTCCATCATTTGAAGATAGCATTCCTGGCGATGAGTTTCCCGGTCTCTTCATCCGGGGTGTCTCTGGCTTCGTCGACGGTCAGGACAAGGATGGCGATGAATGGCAGCCATTTTCGGCTGCGGCTGCTGCTGCCACCACAAAGGCGCTTCTTGAGCGATGCGTCCTAACTGCATCGAGTGCACAACCGGCAGCCACCACGGATGCCTATCGGATGATCAACCACTTTGGAGCCCAGAACCACGGTGTACAGGCAGGTTCTATCGGCACGATCTCAGGGTTTACCTTTGGCCGAGGAGGAAGCAGCTAAAGTGGCTTGAGCATACAGTTACCGAGACTACAGGTCAGAGTGCGTAGGTCTGACTCTCATCATTTCGGAGATTGCGAATGGTTGCTTCTGTGATCCTGACTTACTCGTCGGTTTCTTATTTGCGTGTGGTGAGATTGTCGTTTGTGCAGTCTGATCTTATTGCTAAACTATGACTATTTTCATGTGATGCTGTCCTTCTGTAAGCTGCATCCGTTGTACTTTGGAGTTAGCCCCGTTTCTTAGCTCAAGTCTTCTCCTCATGGCCAACGGCAGCAAAACGGCCGAGCTCCGGGGAGATGGAGGACTTGATTCTGTGCCTCGGTGCAGGTCGTCTCAGCGGATCAGCAAAACAACATATTGTCTTTCTGCTATAGCCACTAAGACGATACTCCAAGAACATCGTCACACAGCTCGCCAGTATGTCTAGCATTGTGCTTTCCAAGACGGCCGTGCTGCTGTCCTCGATTTTTGTTCTGCTTGCCTACTTTGTCGGACAACCAGCCAGCCATACACTGACGGCGCTGGGCTTCTGGCGCCAGCCATCGCGCTCGCTGCTGGCCGACGACCAGACAGACCTGATCGTGATCGCCGACACGGTCAACTGCGAGGACCTGCACTACCATGCGGCCAGCCAATCGCTCTTCACGGCCTGCGAGGACACGGTCGAGACGCGCTTCAGCTGGTTTCCACCGCTGGCCATCTTTGACGACCCGAGCGTGCTCGAGACGACTCGAGGCTCTCTGCATGTCATTGATCCGGAGGTGGGTGAAAGTCCTCTCTTCTCCTCTTCCACTCTCTCACACGCACCAGACAGCCACGTCCAGACGTCTGGCCATGCATGGCTTCACCGGTCCCTTCTGCACGCATGGCATCGACATCCTTGACGATCCGGACCGCCCTGACGGCGAGGCCGTCTACATCTACGCGATCAACCACCTTCCCAACCCCGACTTCCCTTGGAATGGCACGCCAGCCGAGAAGGATGCAGCCTCGGCGGCAGTTCCCAAGGCGCGCTCGCGCATCGAAGTCTTCCACCACGTCATCGGCTCGTCGACAGCCACGCATCTCCGGTCCGTCCAGCACCCGCTGATCCGCACACCCAACGACATCTTTGCCGCCAGCCCGCGCTCGTTTTACGTCACCAACGACCACTACTACTGCGACGGCCTCTTGCGCGCGGTAGAAACCGTCGTGGCTGCGGCCCGGTGGTCCGACATTGTGCGCGTGGACATGGACGAGTCTGCGGACGCGGCAGTCGACCCGACTCAAGGCATCACGGTATCTGCAGCGCTCGAAAGGCTGCACAATCCCAATGGCCTTGGCCACGGGCGCACGCCAGACGAGGTGCTGGTCAGCGACTGCAGCAGCGGCGTGCTCAACGTCTTTCGACTGTCACCTCCTCCGTCCAAGCTGCCCCTCGAGCTCGAAAGCTCTGTCCGTGCAGACTCGGTCATCGACAATCCCAGCTATTTTGCTGACCCTTATTCTTCCGCTGGCTCTGCCGGCTTGCCGCCCGACGATCGCAGCGGCTATGTCCTGCCTGGCATCTCTCACGGGTTCAACCTCACCCATACCAGCCACGATCCAGCCGCCAGCGAGGGCGTCATTGTCATGTTCGCCCACCACGCGTCTCTGTCGTTGGACAACTCTGAGGCCATCGAGGCCCCGCGGCTGCTGTTCCAGGATGATGGCAGCCGCATCCGTTCAGCCAGCGCTGCCGTGCTGCTGGCCATCGATCCAAAACTCGAAGGTGGCCGGCGCAGGGCCTGGCTGTTCGTCACAGGGTTTCAGTCGGTGAGCGCCATTGCCGTCAAGGTGGACTTGTAAGCGACAAAGAGAGGCGAGCAACAAAGAAAACGAGGGGAAGACAGACGGATTGTTGTGCCTATGCATAATTGTGTTGCATGTGATGGGCCGCCGTGCTGAGTTTAGCTGCCGCAGTATTAGCTGCTATGGCAGATTAGTCATCGCACAGGGGCACCAATTCAATGCCTGCGCTAGTCTGGTCCGCTCTACGGAGTACTTCATGCTTTTCCCATAGATTACCCGATTATGTAATTTTTAGTCATCCATTAACATCGGCGAACAATCCTTCTAGGGAAAGTATCAGGTCATAAGGAAAAACGCCCCCTAGTATATAAACTATCGGTCGACATCCCTTCTTACGTCTCCCCCTCTACCATCCGTCTAGCGAGGTAGCGTGCACGAACAGCCCATTAGATGGACGAGCAGTGATGCCGCCGCGGATCTTGATGTTGGCCTCGTCCAGGTCGGCGGCATCGCGCAGCCGGAACGAGAACCGGCCGACCCAGGCAGCTAGCAGGCAGGCGAACTCGGCGCGGGCAAAAGCCATGCCGATGCAGCTGCGCGGGCCGTGGAGAAAGCTCATGAAGGCGTAGTTGGAGGGCGCACCGGCCGTCGTTCCGTCAACGGCCTTGTGCAGCCAGCGGTCCGGGTTGAACTGGGCAGCGTCACGGCCCCATAGCTCCTCGCTCTTGTTGACGGCCCAGGGCGCCAGGATGATGGGCGTGCCGCGGGGGACGAACTGGCCGGCGATGGTGGTGTCGACGGCAGCCTCGCGCAGAGTCATGGGCACGGGCGCATAGTAGCGCAACACCTCGCTGCACACGGCCCCGAGGTATGGCAGCTGGTCGATGTCGACCGAAGTGGCATCGACGGCCGGCGGCGCACCCGCGCGGTCGCCCAGCGGCGGCAGATGGGCGCGCACCTCCGCCCGCAGCCGGTCCTGGACGTCGGGGTGGAGGCACAAGAGGTAGACGGCCCAGGTCATGGCTGAGGCCGTGGTCTCGTGGCCGGCCGCCAGAAAGGTCATCAGCTGGTCGGCCAGATTGGCGTCCGTAAAGCCGCCCGACTCGAGGGCCACCGAGAGGATGTCAATGTCGGCAGAAGCAGAGGCAGCAGAGTCCCCTTCAGCGGCAGCCACAGCCACCCTCCGGGCCAGCTTGGCCTTCTTCTCCTGCACGAGGTCGGCACACGTCTGGCGCAGGAACCGGCCGGCCTCGATCATTTCGCGGTTGCGCCTCAGCGGCAGCCGGACGAGAAGGGGACGCGGCAGCACCAGGGCCAGCAGCCCCAGCAGACGAGCCTGGCCGCTGGGCTGTAGCACCGTGCGATACGTCGTCGCCAGCTCGTTGTCTGGGTTCTGCAGCGCGCCAAAGTCGCGGCCTAGACCCGCCAGGCCGATGATGTCAAGCGTCGTCCGCGAGGCCAGGCCACCGATCGAGATAGCCGCATCGTGAGGCTCACGCGATCCGGCTTCTGTCTGTTTTGTCTGTTTTGTCTGCGCCTCTGCCGTCGCCCGCCGGATCGCCTCCGCGCTCTCTCGCGCCTTGCGCCAGAACACCGGGTACAGGTTCTTGATGTGGCGGAAGGCAAAGGCTGGCGTCAGCAGCTTGCGCTGGTACCGGTGCTCGTCGCCCTCGGCCAGCAGGATGCCGACGCCCAGCACGCGCGACAGCGCCTGACGCATCAGCCGCGGCTTGCAAAAGTCGTAGTTCTTAGACACTAGCACCTCGGACAGCGCCTTGGGCTTGGTCACCAGCAGCCGCTCCTGGTTGAAGATGGTCATGTATCGGATCAGGCCGTCATTGGGAATCGAGTTGATCCTATAGATCAGATTCAAAAAGCAAAGAGCAAAGAGCAAGTATTAGCGCCGAGCTCCAATGCATCTGAGGCAAGAACCTACCAATCGGCTGCCGGGGCACCGGTCGGCTCGCGCAAGATGCGCCGGTGGTGGCCCAGCATAAACTCGTTGCCGCCAGGCTGTGGGAGATGGCGCAGAGGCGACAAGACAAACGGGTACAGGAAGACGGCATACACCAGCCAGCCAGTTGCCAGAAGCGCCCAGACCCCGGAGAAGGCGTATAGGAAGAGCGACAAGGCAAAGGCCGGCACCTGGCCGCCGTCTTCGACACGTCGCCACCATGTCGTCGCACCATAGCCGGCGATGAGCGAGGCCAGAGTGATGTTGCGAGTAGGAAACGGCATCGCAGGAGCAATCGCTGATGTGCCGCTGTAAAGCTTCAGTTCAGAAGATTGGGAATTGCGATTTGGAGGAATGAGGAGCACCGATGAAGTTGGCAGCAGACGTTTCATATACGTTCCACAGGAATCGGCTGCTGTTGCTGCGCCGTTGTTGCCCTGTCAAGGCCAGAGCTTTATGGACGAACTATTTGGGCCGGAGCAGGGAAGCAAAAATGGCCCTGTGAGATCCCGTTCCAATCCACCCCAAGTGCACTAGACAAGTGCGGTATCTAACCGCTATCCGGGGCTGATCGTCTGGGTTCAACTAGTGTAGAGGCCCATACTAATACAAGGCACATTGCGAATCTTGTCATTGGCTGCTAACAGTGGTAGAAGATCCTTATACATAGTCTGGCTGTGCCCTAAACCCCCCTAAATCGCCTGGCCCGTCGCCCTGGCCACAGCAGCCGTTACAGGCGACGGGTCAAGGTAGACTTCAAACTGCTTCGCCTTGCCGACGTCCTCGCCCGCCGTCTCCAGATGCCAGACGCCAATTGCCGGGATCTTGATCGCCTCCTTCTCCGGGTCATTCTTCACGCGGTATGTGATGTGGCATGGCTGGTAGAAGCGGCTGCCATCGCCAACGAGATCTGTCATCAGACCCGTCAGCACTCCCAGACGTTCTCATTTAACAACATACAACACAGCAAAGAAGCCCAACCAAAATATGCAATCTTGTGGTGCATCGAATCCAGCATCTTGTAGGTCGGCTCAAAGAAAGCAATTAGGTTGTTCAGCCCGTGCACCGGTGGCCTGTTGCCGTACTGCAGCGTGATGTCCTTGGCGTAGACCTCGTGCAGCCTCGTAGTGTCGAGGGCATCGTTGACGCTATGGAACTGCAGAAGCATATGGCAGTTTTTCAGTAAGTACCGTCCCCGGGGACGGTCAACAGCATCTCACCCTGTGCAGCCACCGCTCCAACTCCTCCTTGTTTGTCGGTACGAATGCCATTTTCAATGAGACAGGTGGATGTCCAACTACAACTGTGCTCTCGTTCACTGCCACCATCTCCTTAAGTTCACTCGTAGAGGGCTTCTACGTTGCTCGGTAATCATGCTGCTGACAAATTGTTACAAACCCACAACGATTATGCCACTCTACACTCTGTAAAATAAAGCAGTCGTGCCCGAAATGCACGCTCTCGTACATATCTCTGCAGGCCACTGCCAGAACATTAATGGCCCGTATCCAATACTTGTACTCTGTACTCCGTACGAAGTAGACTAGGCAGCATAATAACCAGTCCAAGCGCAACTTAGATACATCTGGATGCATTTACCAGCGGAGGCCCAGAGCAGAAGTAAGCCCGGCCCTTCCGGGACGGAGTCGGGGGGATTTCGTGTCCGTTGCCATAGTGCATCTGACAATTTGCCACGAGCGAGAGAGGAAACGCTGCACGTGATGTGCGTCGTACTCAATCTCTATCTCAAGCGTACTCCGTACTTCTTGTCGGATCGATGCCAGCATGCCAGAGTCTGCCAAGCTCTGCTTGTTAATTAGAGGATCCTGGTCTTCTCCTGGTGAGCCGTCCGTCTGGCCTCTCTGCTGGGGTGACGCCTGGTGACTGTCTCGACCAATGTAGGTGTTCGTGTCTGCTCGGGTAATCTCCCGAGACGCACGCCTGTTCAGCCTGTCACGCAGTGCCACAGCCACGCGGCTGTCCACCATGCCAGCCGTGCCGCTGTCCAAGTCATGCCGGCCAGCACTAGCCCCAACACGCACAGCACCGTCGTGCGGATGTGGAACGCCTCGGCCGCCTCCATCTTGAGCAGCTTGCGCTGCATGCTGTGGTAGTGGAAGTTGTCGTTGGCCGTGGCGCCGCCGCCGGTAGGCTCTTGAACCTCGTACTGATACTCCTGCTGCCGGTACACGATGCGATGCAGCCACGGTGGCAGCCGCTGCTGGCGTGCTGGCGGTCTTCGCGTAGGACGTCCGTCGATGCCGACATGCGTGTGGCTGCGGAGCAGCGTGTACCGAAACTCGACCCAAGCAAGGGAGAAGAGGAAGGATATGAAGATGATGGGCGTCATGACAAGCTGCAGGGAGACGAAGGTGAGCTGCCACTGCCTTTCTCCGTCTCTCCCAATCTTCTCGGGCATCCACTCACCCTGTAGATCTTGGGTTGGCCCTTCACGCCTTCCGCTTGAGCAGCCATACTGGCCGGAGGAGGCGCCGACATGGCAAAGTCAATTGATGCTTGAGCTTGTTCTCTTTTTCCCCTTTTTCTTTTTGGACAGCGGGACGATGTGAGGGGCTGCGGGGCCGAAGAACTGAGGATCCCAAGCCTGCACAAGGATATTTGACAAGGAAACAACTGCTCGGACGTGGTGAGGTCTACTCTCTACCACTTTTCGTCATAGAACGTGACAGAAGGGCAAATTCGTTCCACTTGCTACGATACTCCGACCATCCGAAAGAAGGAATGGGCCGAAAGAAGTTACGTAGATTTTACAGCGCACCGGCACGCTGAATGGATGAGATCGTCAGCGGGGTTAGGGACCCCTCGCTGACATCACGCGAGAAGCTAGCAGAGCTGCGCCGATAAGGAAAAAAGAGTCATCCGGAATGCAAGGCACAAGAAAGACATGGACGGGCGCAACAGTTGCAATTGGATCATTTTTTGTTTTGTTTCTATTTCTCGACTGTTCGAGTACTCGACCTGGCTCTCGTAGACGCCAGAACGGGTCCGACCGATTACGGGAGCGCAATGCACTCGATCTCGATGTCGACGTTCTTGGGCAGCGTCTTGACGGCGACGCAGCTGCGAGCCGGCTTGTTCGTGAACCACTTGCCGTACTCTTCGTTGACGCTCTGACCAGTCAGCATGTACACGTGGGTCCGTCTGTCCGTGTGTCTGTAGACCTACCGCGAACTGGCCCATGTCGACCAGGAAGACGTTGACCTTGACCACCTTGTCCAGCGACGAGCCGGCCGCAGTCAGCACGGCCTGGAGAGACTTGATGCAGGCAGCAGTCTTCTCCTGGATGGTGCCCTCGATCAGGTTGCCGTCCTTGTCGGCTGGGATCTGACCGGAGCAGAAGATGGCAAACGGCGTCTTGATCGCCTGGGACTGTAGTGGGGGTCAGGTTAATGGGTGGAGGACAGGCGGGGAGACAGGGCAAGAAGCTCATACGTAGGGGCCGGCGGCTGCGATGAAGAACTCGGTTAGTGACAAAAGGCCGGGCCAGCACCAAAAAAACTCTGTCCCTCGGGTGCGACTTACGGGGAGCCGCGTCCTGGGAGAGAACGATGGAAGACATGGCGGATGAGTGTCGACGGGAGACGAAGGACGTGGTGGTGGCAGGGAATGCGCTGACGGTCAACGGGCGGACAGAGAAGCGAGAGACGGTAGGCAGAAGGCGGGCGGCAGTCTGCTTCAACATGAGAGAAGCGGGCGGAGAGAGCAGAGGGCGAAAGGCAGCGGTTTTATGGGACAATCGAGCAAGATTTTACGAAGCACATTAACAAATCACGAATAGCGCTATTTTGCGGCTCCTACGATTGAAAGCCGACCTCCGCTCATCGGACGCGACGGCCTTTGCTGGTGGAGTCACAACGCCCTTGCCGTTGACATGTGTGTCACGTGCAAAGAGGGCGTTCGTATCGAGATAAGGGAGCTTGGACCACTTTACCGTGTACCCCTGTAGCCCTGAAGCCAAGTGTCCTTCCCAGCTTTTCAGGGAGGTCGATGTCAGGGAGAGGCCAGAAATCTTACGATAGACGCAGGGATACCTTTCGGTATATTACAAGGCACCGTATTCCTTTTTCTTTAGCGTACATTGGCCCCTAGACGCCCCACGTTCCACGCTGTGAGAACACGTAGGCAGAATTGCAGCACTCCGCATTACGCGTCTAGTGCGCATTTTCAACGACGAAAGCTCGGCCGTTAGACACCTCGCAAGACGAAGCTACCCATCTCAACAGCTTTTTTCTTTCGTTCTTGTTCCCCCTTTACAGCTATACTCCTTTTTGGTTTCTCCCGCTCCTTCCTTTTTAATTCTTTGTTGGAAGCCAAAAGCTTTACCATCTCCACCACCGCCACTATATTCTTTCAATTCTTCCCCTCACCACCAATCGAGGAATTCTCGTTCTTCTGGTAGTCTTTCTCAGCCCTCCATAGCAGAGGGCGTGTCTTCCACCATGGCGGCCACATCCACGCCGCAAGGCACGCTACGCCATCGTAACGTGCCCGGCAGCAGCAGCAAGAAAAAGGATGGCGCCTCATCTGATACAGATGTCGACAGCATCCTCCAGGTCACTGCTGCAACTTCCAAGCCGGCCGGTTCGGGATGGGACTACAAGCTGGCACTCGTCGTTATCACGGCCCTCGCCTTCTTGACTAGATTCTGGGGCATCAGCCACCCCGACGAAGTCGTCTTTGACGAAGTCCACTTTGGAAAGGTGCGTCGTACTTTCAGCTCCGGTTCTGCTTTCGTTTCCTGCTGACATCTCCTAGTTTGCCTCGTACTACCTGGAGCGAACATACTTCTTCGACGTGCACCCGCCGTTTGGCAAGCTCCTGTTTGCCTTTGTCGGCTGGCTCGTCGGCTACGACGGACACTTCCACTTTGAGAACATTGGCGACTCGTACATTGCAAACAAGGTGCCGTACCTGGCGTTCCGGTCGCTGCCGGCACTCCTGGGGGCGCTGACAGTGACGGTGACGTACATGATCATGTGGGAGTCGGGCTACAGCCTGCCGGCGTGCATCCTCGCGGCTGGACTGGTGCTGTTGGACAATGCACACATTGGGCAGACGCGGTTGATCCTGTTGGACGCCACGCTGGTGTTTGCCATGGCGTGCAGCATCCTCTGCTACATCCGGTTCTACAAGCTGCGGCACGAGCCGTTCTCGCGCAAGTGGTGGAAGTGGCTGATCCTGACGGGCTTTGCGCTGTCGGCGGACATGTCGACCAAGTACGTGGGGCTCTTCGCGTTCGTGTCGATCGGGTCGGCGGTGGTGATCGACCTATGGGACCTGCTGGACATCCGGCGGGCCGGAGGCGCACTGACGCTGCCGGACTTCTCGAAGCACTTTTTGGCGCGGGCGTTTGGACTCATCCTGATGCCCTTCCTCTTCTACCTATTCTGGTTCCAGGTGCACTTTGCGGTGCTGACGCGGTCGGGCCCCGGCGATGAGTTCATGTCGCCGGAGTTCCAGGAGACGCTGAGCGACAACGTGATGCTTGCGAACGCGGTGACGATCCAGTACGGCGACACGATCAATCTGATGCACAAGGAGACGAAGGCGTATCTGCACAGCCACCCGGAGAACTACCCGCTCCGGTACGACGACGGCCGGGTGTCGAGCCAGGGTCAGCAGGTGACGGGCTACCCGTACAACGACACGAACAACCTGTGGCAGATCCTGCCGGGAGACGGCAGCAGCCTGGACCCGGGGCGGACGGTGCTGAACCACGAACTGGTGCGGCTGCGGCACCTGGGCACGGACATGATCCTGCTGTCGCACGACGTGGCGTCGCCGTACTACCCGACCAACCAGGAGTTCACGGCGGTGCCGCCGGCCGATGCGTATGGTGAGCGGGCGGCCGACACGCTGTTTGAGATTCGGGTCGAGAGCGGCAAGCCGGGACAGGAGTTCAAGAGCGTGTCAAGCCACTTCAAGCTGATCCACAACCCGAGCAAGGTGGCGATGTGGACGCACACGACGCCGCTGCCCGAATGGGGCCACAAGCAGCAAGAGATCAACGGCAACAAGCAGCTGGCACAGAGCTCCAACGTGTGGCTGGTCGAGGACATTGTATCGTTGGCGGCCGACGACGTGCGGCGGGCACGGCCAGAGAAGCTGGTCAAGACGCTGCCATTCCTGCAGAAGTGGTTTGAGCTGCAGCGGTCCATGTTCTGGCACAACAACCAGCTGACGAGCAGCCATCCGTACTCGTCGCTGCCGTACCAGTGGCCGTTCTTGCTGCGCGGCGTCAGCTTCTGGACCCAGAACGACACGCGCGAGCAGATCTACTTTCTCGGCAACCCGCTCGGCTGGTGGATCGCGAGCAGCCTTCTGGCTGTGTACGCCGGCATCATCGCGGCCGACCAGTTCTCGCTGCGACGCGGCATGGACGCGTTGGATCACCGTGAGTACTAGTGTCTTGGATAGCCTGACAACTTGGACAAAAACTAACCGGATAGGCACACGCTCGCGGCTGTACAACTCGACCGGTTTCTTCTTCCTCGTCTGGGCGATGCACTACTTCCCCTTCTTCGTCATGGGCCGACAGCTGTTCCTGCACCACTACCTGCCGGCACACCTGGCGTCGACGCTGGTGGCGGGCGCGCTGATCGAGTTCATATTCACCAACGACGCGCCTGAGCCAGAGCAACCGACGTGCCAGCAGGTCAAGTCAGGCAAGAAGGCGGCGCCAGAGCCGAAGCGACACATCTCTGCGCGTGAGCGGCTGGCCGGCCAGAGCCTTCTGGGCGCGTGGATCGCGACGGCTGTCATTCTGGCCATTGTGGCGGTGGCCTGGTGGTTCTTCCTGCCTCTAACGTACGGCTACCCCGGCCTGTCGATCGAGCAGGTCATGCGGCGCAAGTGGCTGGGCTATGATCTGCACTTTGCCAAATAGAGAGAGATGCGACCTGAATTGGCATTTCCGAGCAGAGCTGTCTGCTCCTGTTGTAAGACTAGGAACGAGAGAAAAAGGGAAAGGAGATGCGACAACTCTAGGAAGGCTGGAATATTATTTTGGCTGGAGCGGTGTTTTCAATTGAGATTACCTTTGACATCCTTGGCAGTGGTCTGTTTTAGGTCTGTGTGGCACACCGAACCTACTTTATCTTGCTCGCTTCTGTAAAGTCGAACCCAGCCGTATATTTTTTGTCATTGTAAAACAGGATTTTGGTCACGAGGTATATTGCGGTGATCTTTGATGTGCTAGCATTTATAGATAAAGAGGGAGAGTAAGTCTAGAGGTAAAGGAACAGAAATGGGCATGAAAGGACACAGAGGGGACAGACAAGAGCAAAAAGAGCAAAGAGCAAAAACAACTCACAACCAAAAGAAGGGCGTCTCCTCTTTCCTTCCCCCACTCACTCGTCGTCCTCTGCTTCCCAGTCGATATTTGCCAGCCGGCTAGGCCCCGGCTGCCTCCACTGGACGATTTGACGGGCGGAACGGCGACCGGCGCCGTGAACGCTAGGAATCCGCGGCAACGGCAGCGGCAGGTCATCGAGGGGAGGAGGGCAGGCAGCCTGGGCCATGGCTAGAGACGCCCGCTGGGCAAAAGAGAGGTATCGCGTAGACGGCAGGACGAGCCGGCCGTCAGCGAGGGGGGGGTTGGACCGAAGGGGGTCAGGAGAGGCGGACTGGGCCATCTGCTGCAGCGTCTGTGCTGGCGACTGCGAGCGCGAGGAGACAAGGGCCGGTGGCCGGACATCTGAAGCTAGGGGTTGCCGTCGCTGGCGACGGTCCATGACCATGTCGCAGACGGCTCTGGTGCTTGTGGTGCTATTACAGGAGGAGGAGGTTGAGGTTGAGGAGGACAAAGATGAGAAGGAGGAAGATGAGGAGGACGAGGACAAGGAGGATGAGGAGTTGCTTCTGCTTCGTCCACTCACACTGCTTCCACTGCCGTCAGGCCGATAAAAGCGGTCGTTGAGACCGGCACCTACCCGATCGTGTCTGAGAGACGGTGGCGTCTTGGAGACAGCCGTTCGGCGATCTCTTGGCCGATGCGTCGATGGGATCCCGGCAACACCGCATTCGATCTCGCCTACCATATTGCGGAGGTTGTCGTAGGCCGGCATGCGATCCAGACGGGGCACGCGGGCAGCAGCAGGAGCACGACGGGAACTCACCGAATAGCTCAGCTGGGATCTCACTACTGCTGTGATTGGCTGTGTGGGGGGGAAGCAAGGAAGGGGAGTAGGAAGGAGATACGAACGGTTGAGCCAGAGGGCTTGGTCGCGTGTGTGCTCGTGGGACGGATAGGAATAGCCGACATTTGGTCGATAGGGGAGGTAGTTGCGGTTGTTCTGAACGCTGTAGCTGTAATTGCAAGCGGGAGTGTGGTTATATCTGTAACTAGCATTCGGATGCCATTGCTGCCGAGTCTGCAGCTCTGGGTTCCCGTGACTCGGTCTTGCATTTGTAGGAGTGGTCTCCTCGTTGCGGGTAGGCTTGTTTCCAGACACACAGCCGAAGAGGAAGGAAAGAAGAGTCATATTCGATAGAAGGACGTGTGCGTGGGTGTAAGTGGGAGCAGAAGTTTGGACGAGTGTCGTGTGAGTAAATGTGAGGAAAACTATTTGGATCACAGATGCAAGTTATGGCACAGTTAGCAGGAGACAGTTACAGTTAAATGAAAAGTCTGCAACAATGAGATGATTGTTTTGTTTGTTCTTTTTGTTTTTTTCTTGATGAAGAGAAGAAAGGAAAGAGAAAAGGGCAAAGGGATTGGATGTTTATACACGATCGGGAAGAAAGCCGGCACGACGCCAAAGAAAGGATGCTCTGCAAGGACAAAGGACAGAGAGGGAAGATGTGGACAAGACCGAGCAGACAAAGCATCATGTTCAGTCAATGAACAATCCGTGTAATGGGCAAAGCCACCATGGACAAGGATGTTCTGTTCAGCCTGTTCGCCATGTTCATCATGTTCAGTATTTCTTTGTTCATTCCCCAGCGCCTTTCACCCTCACGTCCTCGGGGCCTCGAGTCTCGAATACATAATCTCGTCGTCTGCCGTTCCGGCTCACCGTCTCGTCGCCATGACCAGACCCGACCGAAGAAGCAAACGGACAAGTGATTTGCCCCGAACACATCGACATGTGCCACATCCGACTGTCACTCTACAACGGCTGCTACCACAACGAGCGCATCCTGACGCTCTGCGACAAGCAGCAGCAGAAGCGGCTCCAGAAGTACCGCGAGCACCAGCGCCGCGCACAGAAGAGCCGCGGCTTCTTCGCCCGCCTCTTCTCGTCGTCGCCTCCGCGTCCGCTGCTCCAGCCGGCCACCACCTTCTCTTACACCAGCTTCGACATCCCCAAAGACGTCCTCCGCCACAGCTGTCGCCCCAGCATGATTTCCGTCCAGTCCACCAAATATCCCGACGCCTGTCCGGACTGCCAGTCCTCCTTCACCTCGTCCAAGCCAGCGACCTCGTCCAGGCCGACGACCTCGAACAACAGGCCAACCACCTCAGGGTCCAAGCCGGCCAGACTCCCCTCTCCTCCTCGCACTGCTGGCTCGTTTCCCGGCTCGTCTTTGCCCAATGGCCGTCCTCCTACCCGCAGAGGTGTCTTGCCCTCGGCTCCGGCTGGCCGTCCTGTTCGTCCTGCTCCATCTCCTGCTCCTCCTCGGCTGCCACCTCAGCAGCGGCTTCCGTCTCAGCGCTGGCCTCAACGGCAGCTGCAGCCCGCCATGACCTCGTCGCAGAGTAGACGTCCGGCCATGCATCCCAGAAGCAGAGACTCCATCGTCGATACCGCCATCGCCCTGCCGCCTTCTTACCCCGTTGGTCCGACTGGGTCGGTATGCTATCCCGCCCCAGTGCGTGCCAGCGTCACCCCCGGCGCTGCTGCCCGTGGGAGCGTGGACCGTTATGTCAGCCCCCTGGACCAGAGCCGCTACGAGCGCATGGTGTCTTCGTCGACGCGTCGGGTGAACTATCGCCTGGACGTCCGCAGACAGCAGCCATATCAGACACCAAGGTAAGCCAGCAAGAGCACTCTTGGTGAAGGGACATACGTGTCCATGTCTATTTCATTGGGATACATATTCACTCTTTTGTCTTTCTCGGTTATATCCTATTTGTTTCAGCACAGACAGTAGCGAATCCATTGAATTAATTGAAGTCTTACGGAGTACCATCTCCACGTGACTCCCTCGTATATGCGCGTGCACTTGCCAGAGGTCGATCTGTCCGAAATTCCGTCAGCTCGACCACACCGCAGAAGAGGAGAACAGCCGGTCCAGGCACCCTCCACTCCATCTCCTCAGGCTGCACGATTCTCCCCGGTCCTACTGGACAGTAACAGCCTACTGAGATCCGGGCATAGCGTCTGCGCAATAGGGCTGATGACCATTCTCTGTCCAAGATAAGAAGACACTGCAATGCGTCGGATGGCTACGTGGCCTTCTTTCTGCTGCTCCGTTCGACTCTCAACCCGGATCGCCAGTAGGGTCGACAGTCAAGGGCATGATCCCCGGGCCACGCCTGCCATGGTGGCATGTTTGAATGGAGCCAGTCGACCACAAAAGAAAAAGCCTATTTTACGTTTGCCTCATATGCAGGGGTCTCCCGGAAGGTGACTGGGTTTACGGGTGGAGACAGCATTCTAAAACGGGATAGCTTCGCGAGAGAGCCCAGAAAGGTTAAATTGGGCATATATTAATCAACATGGCCACACATTTATGTGCGGAAAAATGCAGCCGCCAGGTCAATATGGCAATCTTCAAAGCAAGGAGGCCGTCGAATGTACGGACATACGTAGTTTAGTTGAGCCCCCACGAACCGAGTAATCACTCTCCCAGATGACTGCTCACCAGAAGTGAGTCAGAGCCATGCACGTCCAGTCATTCAGCTGCCAGAATGGAAGGCCGCATGCACGAAATGCAAACGGAGTCGGGCATACGTGTTGGTCACGGGGAGAGATTAACTACAAAAAAAAATAGAAAAAATAGAAAAACTAAAAAACATTATGCAAAGATGCAAAGAGGAAAAGAAATCGGTGCGAGATAGGAACAAGCAGGGCCAGAACAAATATGTTGGCAGATGACCGCTCGGGCGACGGCTATTGAGGAACATGCTACACAAGACGTTTCCGACAAATAGTTTGCCTTTGTCAGACAGCAGTATGGTGCGTTTGTGGAAAGCCGCCGAAAAGTAGAGAATCAGGGCCAGCAAGGGATCGCCTGTAGGGCACTGGCGGCAACAGTAGCGTTGGACGCGAACACTGGGCAGTCAGCGATTGGAAAATGTTGGTGCCTCGCTGGAAAATAGTGGGTCTGTTGCAGCTGAATCGTTTTCCAACCCGCCGGACGTAAATCTTGGTGTCCGCCTCCGATAGGGCCAACATGTGTAGTCAGCCTAGCCCCTCTGCTTCCTGAGATAGCTCCTGTTAGCGAGTACGTCCAGATGGGCAGCCGGTCCGACGCAGCGACGAGAAGTGCGAAAATCCAAGACACACAGCGACTCGGCAAGCACAGCAGCGGCCAGTCTGCCTTTTCATCTCCTTATACGTCTGCCTGGAACCTACGACGAAGCCGCTAGCTCCTTTCTCCCCTAACACGGAATAGCAGAAGGCTGTGCGGCCAGGACTTTTGTGCACAGGGAGACAGGTATGGACCCACCCGAGTCCTAAGGAGGCGAAGCCAGAACGCTTACCCTCTTTGGGAAATTCTAGGCAACAGCGCTCAACCGCCCCATATGATGGCCAAACGTCCTCTCTCTTCTCGTTGTGGCCTGGTTTCCTCCCTCTCTCTCATCCACGTCAGGCAAAGCTGTCCACCCACACCGACCCCGTTTTGAATGAGGCCGACCCTCGCCACCACCTGCGACTCTCTTCTCTCTCTCTCTCTTTCTTCACCCTCGCCCGCGCCCTCTCTTTCGCTCTCTCTCTCCCCTTTCTCCCTCGCATCTGTCCCATCCCATTTCCGTGCCGCCTTCTCCGTCGTCCCTATCCTGTCGGACTGACGAGAGAGCCAGCAGCCGTGAACACCGCTTCATCCTCGCCACTGGCCGCTCTTCACCCTCAACCCCACGTCCGCTCGTCGGAAACGAGCCCGCAAAGTCCCGGGTCCTATCGCGGGCAGCCCTGTTTTGCTCTCACAACAAAGCCTGCCCACCTATCTTGATTGAGGCCAGCCAGACGGTTCCTTCGGAAGAAGCAGTAAGAAACTACTACCTATTTGTCTTCTTCCCCCGTCCCTGCTCGTACTGCCTCGTCTTCCCGCCTATTTTTTTCCATCAGTGCCGTCATACCCCGGGCCTGTGACTCACATCCGCATATCCGTACCCCAAACCCTGCCCTGCCAAGGTGACCCAGGACCCCCGTGATGCTAACTCGACACCGAAGCCGTAGGTTCTAGTTTCTGTTCCGTCTAGGACAGCTGTCGAGCCGTACCCGTACTCGCTTTTGTGTCCTATCTCATAAAGATCGGTCCTATTCTCCACACCTACCCGCAGCCATGACTTCTTCAACCAACCCTCGTCGTACTCCGGTGACTCCTTGTCTTGGGTCCTCTTCGTCCCCCAACGGACTTAGCCTTAAGACAAACATGGTCCTTCACAAGGGTGCAACTTTCCACTCTCCAAGCAGCCCGGCCTCGCAGTCTTCCACCTTCGGCCCTCCATCGCTGCCCCGTGCTCAGTCCGACCTCGACGACGTCCTGGACGCCCATCGCCGCCGTGTCGCCCTGGAACTCGACTCCATCGACAAGACTCTGGCATCCATCCACATCTCTACCAAGACCACCAAGAACAAGGCCGCCCTGTCGTCCTCTAACGTCGCTCTGAACAGCACTTTCTACATCCCCAAGGCCGTTCTCGACCACGCACTCTCGTCCAAAGCACACTCTGTCGACCAGCGTTGGGTTCTGCAACCCCGCTCCGTCAACCGTCGCCCCTCCAATCATCACCACGGCTCCGACAGCGGGCTCGGCTCTTCCGTTGCCTCAACCAGCAACAAAACCGCCGGAAAGTCTGCCAAGCGGACGTCGTCTGTCCAGGCCGCCGCCGTCACTCGCTCTGTCGCTTCTGTCTCGTCCACCACCGAGTTTCAGACAAGTCTGAGTCCTCGTGCCACCAACCGCATTTACGAGCACACCGTGAAGCCACTTCTGGCCAAGCCGGCCTATAAAGTCTTCCACCCACTCCTCCTTGAGTGCACCACCAAGATCAACAAGAGGGACATCGTCTGCCTTCGGGACGTTGAGAAGACCGTTCTGCTTCTTGCACCGGTAAGTCAACTGTCTTCTGATTCGGGGTTGCGGGGAAATACTTATCGTGCCTTGGTAAAGGAACGGACCAAAGTCGCCGAACTCTACCTTCGATTTTGTCTAGAGTCTGTCCGCTGTCTCCAGGCGACTGTCGAGTACCTGAGTGACCGCGAGCAAACTCGTCCGTCTGACCCGCCCTACACTTCCGGCTACTTTATCGACCTCGTCGACCAGATTCGCCATTACGCCCGACAACTCGCTGACGCAAAGGAAAAGGAGGCATCTGGAACAGCAGACTCCATGGAGCTCAATAGGTACGGCGCACTGTCTGCTTCAAACATTTTGCACTCGCGTCCTAACATGTCCCTTTGCAGTTCTGACCCGATCAAACTCCACGGCGGCTTCGCCGTGAACGGCCGTCCAATGGAGCTGGTCCGCATAAGCCGGGACGGCCGTGCCGTCTCCATCGCGACCGGTCTTCCTGTCGAGCTTGAGGAGGACATCAAGGACAACATCCGCATCAAGCGGTCTGCCAGCCAGGAACTCGAAGACGAGGAGGAGATCATGCGTTCCATGGCACGCCGGAAGAAGAACGCCCCCCCGGAGGAATACGCCCCGAAGACGTGCAGCGTCGACGGCTGCAAGAAAATGTTCAAGCGCCCGTGCGACTTGACTAAGCACGAGAAGACGCACTCGCGTCCGTGGAAGTGCCCCATCCCTTCTTGCAAGTACCACGACTACGGCTGGCCGACGGAGAAGGAAAAGGACCGTCATCTGAACGACAAGCACTCGGACAACCCACCAATGTACGAGTGCCTGTTCAAGCCTTGCACGTACAAGTCCAAACGTGACTCCAACCGCAAGCAACACATGGAGAAGACGCACGGCTGGACATATGTCCGCACCAAGACAAACGGCTCGGGCATGAGCGTCAGCGGCAAGCCCGGGAAGACAGGCCTAATCACCGATGAGGAGGGCCGTGCCAGCCACGATTCCGACAGCATGGCAAATACAACGCCGCCCCTGGTCAATATGCCCACGCCTGTCAGCGCACAGAGCCCGGCTGTGGCCACGCCGCCCTTGGACGAGTTTGCTGCTCCTCTGTATTCCCACAATATGGCCAGCTATGAGTTTCCCACCTGCACACTGAGCGATGTGCTCGCCACAGAAATGGACCTGCCTGCTGAGATTGACGATCTCGACTTCTCTCCCATCGACAACAACTCGCCTTCCACCATCTCTAGCCTCGACAACAACTCTGCGTACCAGGACCTCGGACAGGATGCAATGATGTTTGACGACATCTACAGCGCCACAGTACAGCTCCCCACCCCGGAGCTAAACCTCTACAGCAACGATAAGAACATGCTCGACCGGTTTATGGCACTGTCGGGCCCCGATCTGTGTGCCCCGTTGGTCACGCCGGAGCAGCAGCAGCAGCTTATGCATCTGCAGCATATGCACCAGCAGAGACAGCAGTTTGAGCAACAGTTGCAGAAGGAGCAGTATCTGCCACACATCTCGCCACTTGGTGAGGGCAACACTATGCTCTACACGCCAGACTCGCAGATCGAATACGATGAGGGCTTTGTCGACTTCCCAAATGATCAGATGACCAAGGGCGACTTCATCCTATTTCCGCCTGCGGCTTTGAACATGCGGCCGACGACGACGGCGAGCAACAACCTGTTTGACGACCTGACTCCAAGTCTAGCAGCCGGTTATTCGCAGCCGAATTCCCAGATCTTTATGGACTGGTAATCGACGGGGCGCCTTCCATTTTTGCTGCCTGCCATCGAAACTGAGGACAGACACGCATAGATGGAACAAAGCACAATGGGTAGTAAAGTGCGATTTTCCCCTCCGTCTCCATGTGTTTTACTATTGGAATATTTTACGGCTGGGCAAGCGATAAGCAGGGCTAGCCTGTCAGGACCAGGATCCCTTTTGCTGTTATTTTTTTGTCACGACTTACTTTACGAATTGCCGGGGGAAGAAGAAGAAGATGCCGAGTTGGTTTCTCCATCTTAGACGATGTGGAAGTGGAAGAAAAAGACATTGGCCAAGATGCGGCGGCCAGATTGTCGGCTTTTTTCTCACTACTCATCCATTCACTGTGTATCAGCTAGTTTAATCACAGTCACATCACAGTTCTCATGAAATATTTCTTCATATCCCACTCCAAAGAATAGGAGGTCATAGCAGAGATTTTTTCTTTTAATCTATTCTACACCATAACATTAGTCAGAACTTGTTTGGGTAGACACTTTAATTGCCACATGAATTACTTTCGATTGATGGGCACAACCCGCATGATCTGTATATACATCGTATTACGGAGTAATCACATTGTTCGTAGTCGCTTGTGCGATGCCCACATGATGACAAATCACCATGCCTTAAATCACGTGGCTCCCCTCATTTGCTACAAAACCAAGCGATCAATTTTTTTTGTTGGAAAGCTGCCTAAAAATATGTTTGCAGATTCGACTTCACCCTCCCAGAGAAGTCGAACGGAGCACCCCGCGGCCAAGCAATCAAGGCTCAACAGATATCGAATTCGATTCTATCGATACTGCTATAGTTTTGGGTCAGTTGGATTGCGACAGGCGTACGGTGCTTGTTGCCCTCGCCAATGTGACGCAAAGGTAAGCCTTGCCCGGATTTCATTTTTTTTTTTTTGCTGCATCACGAGCAGGCCGCCCTCTCTCCTCATATCACATGATGAAGTGCCGATAAAGTAGGCACATACCCCTTCAATACTTACAGGAAGAGCCGTCTGAGACTGTCCCTTGTGCTCGAGCGCGTTTCTTAACGTCGCTCGAGCGCCTGGAGTTTTCGAGCTCTTGGCCGATGCTTTCTGCCTTTCTCTCTCTCTTTCCCAATTAGCCCTCTTTGTCTTCTCTTCGGATCCCTCTCTTTCTCCAGCACGCCTCTTCGTGCCTCGATTCCTCCGACGCTCTCGGGCTGACGGGTTGAGTCGAGTCGTGGGGGGGAATGTGCTGGATCGAGAGAGAGGTGAGCCAGGGCGAAGCGAAGAGGGCCGGGTCAGAGGAAAGGTCGAGGCAGGAGGCAGAGGTAAGGGAGGGTAGTGCTTTAAACTGGGGTCCTGACAAAAGGAGAGAGCCGGCCAAAGATGTCTCTCTGTTTGACTTACTCGCGAGAAACTTGACGCTGACCTGGGCTTTCCGTCAAATAGAAGCACACATCCATTGCGTCCGGCACAAGACTTCGTTAAACGATAGCAGACAAGGTAGGGTTTAGTCAGCAAGCGTAACACTGCTTGAATATTTCGTGTATTGTGCAATAAATTTCTTGGCCTATATCTGCCTATATCTTCAACTCGTCGCGCCTTGTTCAATGGCTCCTCGTGACCAAGCCTATATGTCGCCTTGTAAGCGATCGCATGTTATCTTCCCTAACAAAAAGAGAACAAGACATGACAGAATACCTAGTTAGTCGTCGCTGTCGCTGTCGTTCATCAGCCGACGGCTCCTCTGTGCCCCAAGAGGCCGCCGTGCAAAAATGCCCCTCTCGTCATCATCATCATCATCGCCGCCTTCTATATTATGCAACGTTCCAGTCCGCCCACGTCTTGCTGCAGCTGCCGGCTGTTTCTCTCGACCCAGTGGTCGTGTCTTCTCGCCAAACACAGGAGCCGCACCATCCTCGTCGATGCCGTCGTTCTCCAGCGTCTGCGAGAGGTGCATGGGCTCATAAAATTTAGGCTTCTTCGTGGTCCGGCCGGGAGCCTCGTCTTCGCTGTCAAATTCGTTGATCGTCTGCATTGGTGGCGAGCTGGGCATCGATGGAGATATAAAGGGGCCTGTCCGTCGTTTCTTTGGTCCTTTGCTCCGGCTTTCGTCAAAGTCGTCATCATCGTCAACTCTGGCCATCGAGCTCGATGTCGCCATTTCCACCTCGTCGTCGTCGGCAATGAAATCCACAAGATCGCCGCCGCTGTCAGACCCATCGCTCTCGTACATGTCGCTCGTTCGCATGCAGTCGTCCCCCTTGTCTTCCAGACGTCCATACGAGACCTGTGCAGCCCCACGGCCTCTTCCACCTCTACCGCCCCTCCCGCCCCTCCCACCTCCGCCTCTAGCACCTCCACGATCCCGTCGAGTCCTGGTGGGCAAGATCTGAATGATTTCCATCTCCTCATCAAGCTCTTCTTCCTCCATTTCTTCTTCCATTTCGGGTGCTTTTAGTTTATCCCGGGTCTCCTGCTCTTTCAGGCGCTCCTCCACTTTGTCACCGTCCTTTTCCTTGGCCTCGTCCTCATCCTCGAGCTCATCCCCGTCTCCCCTGTCCTTTTCTTTCATCTCTTGCACATCTTGTTCGTCGTCATCTTCTTCCTCTCGGTCCTCCTCCCGCTCCTCCTCCTGCTCTTCCTGTAACTCATCGTCCTCGTCCTCATCGTCTGAGAAGATATGCGCTTTGCGTCGCATACTTGGCCTTGATATTGGTGGAGGCCTGTTGTTGGACCCTGACAAGGCGTACGATTGCCATTGAGAGCTCCTCTGCTTCGTCAAGCCCTTGACGGCTGGCCTAAAGCTCTTTTTTGGCTGACGTTCGCTCTCTTCTTCTGCCCCGATGTCTTTGTCCACGTCCTTGTCGAGGGTTGCATACGCCACAAATTGAGAGCTCCTTTGTTTCGTCAACCCCTTGATGGCGGGCTTGAAACTCTTTCTTGGCCAACGCTCGTTCTCTTCTTCTTCCTCGGCATCTTCATCAAATTTTTTATCAAGGGTTGCATACGTCACAAACTGAGAACTCCTCTGTTTCGTCAAGCCCTTAACTGCCGGTTTGAACTTTCTCGGCCGTCGCTCACTCTCTTCTTCGCCGATATCTTTCTCGGCCTCTTCATCAAGAGTCCCGTATGTCACCACTCGTTGTCTTTGTGTTGCTTT
This sequence comes from Grosmannia clavigera kw1407, assembly GCF_000143105.1. Classification (NCBI taxonomy): domain Eukaryota; kingdom Fungi; phylum Ascomycota; class Sordariomycetes; order Ophiostomatales; family Ophiostomataceae; genus Leptographium; species Leptographium clavigerum. The sequence continues at coordinate 703,306 of NW_014040797.1, read as the reverse complement.
TGTAGCAGGGGCGATAACGCGACGTCGTTTGGGCAGTGGTTCGACGGTCATTGTCTGCGATACCACTTCGTCGGGCCCAGACTCCTCGGGGGCATCTGAGTTGGCAGCGAACGCGGGTACCGGGATCCGCATATACTTCCTGGCATTCTTGGTCGGTTGACTATACGCCTGCTCTGCCATCCTTCCCATCAGCCGGACATTGCGCCGAGTATATTGGCCATGGCCAAGATACTTCGTAGGTCGTAGATTCTGCAGGAACTCAAATTGTGCCGTGCCGACATCCACTTCCTCTAGGTGTCCCAAGTTGAAAACCGTACCATTCTCGAACCCGTTCTTAATAGGAAAGGCTTTGAAGGCGCTGCATGTCGCCATGATGGCCTTGAGATCGGAAGTATCAGCCAAAAAGTCCGTCTCTACCGGACCACGGTCCAAAGTTGGCTGATTGCGTTTCTTTGGTCCGCCCAAAACCGCAGACGCTTTAACAAATCCGGTCTCGACATTGTCCGGCATGTGAAATATCTTCTTGGGTGCCTTCTTAGTCCTTGCCGCGTTTTTTTTCTTCGGCTCTGGGAGAGACAAATCTTGAGTATTTTCGACAGGAATATCAATAAATCGCCTTTCCACCTCCGGTTTGACGTCTCGAGGGAGAATTCTTTCGGACATGTCAAAGCGAAATTCGAATTGAGACCCGTCGCTGATCAGCTTTTGCATGTGAGTGTAGTTGTTCTGTGCGTCCGTGAACTTCTCTTCTTCCTTTCCCCTCATCAGCAACAGAATGACATGACCGGCACGTTTCCGCCCTGTACGGCCCATGCGCTGGAGCATGCGGATAGGAGAAGAAGAGGCATCGTAGCAAATAATCAAGTCGACCTGACCAATGTCCAGACCCTCCTCGCCAATCGACGTTGCCACAAGAACGTTAAAAGCCCCCGCCTTGAACTTTTCAATCGCCTCAATCTGTTGTTTCTGCTTCATGCCGGAGCTGCGCTTTGAATCTGCCTGGCCCACAAAGATCGCAGCTTTGATGTTCGGGCTGCACCGATTTAGTGTGCGCACAATCTCCTCCGCACTGTCACGATACTCGCTGAAAACAATTGCCCGTGTATTGGAACCAAGATTGTCCTGGAAGTGGGTGTTCAGCCTCTCCTTTAAAAATCCAATTTTGGGGTGGCTTTCAAAGCTGTCCTCTTGCAGCCACCGTTCGACAGTCAACATCATTTCCTGGAAATCAGGATCCCCAACAAGCTGTTTCCGGTACTTGGGTCCCTTCTCGTCCTTCTCAGTCGTACTTCTGAGTTCGGCCATGCTGTCGTGAAACGGTTTGATACCATGGAAGTTTAGCAATTTTATCGCATGAGCGACGCTCTGAAGCACTGCAAATACTGCCATGGTCATATATTTTGTTCCCTGATTCAAGTGCCGTGCTGGGCCAGCCATCCACTCTTGCCGGGCTTTCATCAAACCAAACATTGTCAGCGACATAGGGTCTCGACCATACCATATTTTCTGTTGGTCGAGCTTCTCGCAGAACGGTTTCAGAGCCTTGGAAAGATGCTCCTGGACAAATTTGATCTCTACCGACGGATCGAGCACAAATCGCTCAACATCTCGGCCATGGACGTACTGGCGTATGTCGAGAGATTCCTCTGTCCGAATTTCAACGTGCGAAACGCCCAGATTGTTGATGACGTCCTGGACGCCTTCCACCGTGGATCCAGGCGTTGCCGTTAAGGCCAAAACACGGAAACTCTTAGTGAATCTGCGAATGAAGCCAATAACTTTGACATAGGCGTAGTCCCCCGTTGCACGGTGAGCCTCATCGATGACGAGAAGCACAATCGATTTGGGGTCTGCATACCCTTTCGAGAGGTCGTTTTGCAGCGTTTGTGGTGTCATGAAAAAGAGGCGTTTGCTTGCCCATTCAGCAGCCCGCAGAGCCGGAGCAGTGTCACCCGTTAGGAGTGTTGTCTCTGATCTAGGAATACCCGCAATGGTGAAGCAAGCCTCGACCTGTTGAGAGACAAGAGGTTTCGTCGGTGCCACAAACACCATCTTGGCATCCTTTGTCCAGCGGTAAAAGTTGAGAATCACAGTAGCCGCAATGAACGTCTTTCCCAAGCCTGTAGGAAGAGCCACCAGCGTGTTGTGGAAAAGTCCATTTTTGACAATATTAAATTGGTAATCTCGAATGGGACCGAGGTTGGTTGGGTACACCCAGGTCTTCAGTTGTTCTTGGTCCAATTTGTGGTGTGTTGGTGTCTCTGGTGGGAAGTCGCCCCGATACAGTCGGTTAGACGGCGGCGGCTGTGTAGGTTCGGTCTGTAGTCTGTCACCGAACAGAGTTGTTTGTCGAAGAGAAGTCTGTCCGGACAGGCGCAATGGCTGTCTGCAGCTCGCCAGCAATGATCTTTGTGATTGCCCCACGTTGGTTTGCGAACTATCGAAGGCGTCCGAAGGCAAGCCGTCGAGCTCTGCAGCGGCATCGGTGAATCCAGTTCTACTTTCCTCTACCTGCAATGGCAAAGCTTGATCAGACGTCGCAGTATTCGGAGCAAGTGTATGCAATAAGCCTTACCTGTGCTATGATGTTTTTTAACGAGTTGTTTGACTTCGCTGGCGGGCGCGGTGCTCCCATTTGCCGGCCAACACTCGAAATTTGCCTAGATGAGACAGGTTGAGGTTGATTTATGACGGCTGCAGCATTCGAAGGACGAGAAACAACTGGTAAAGCCGAGAGGGTCGGTGCAGATGCTGCCTCATAAGCAAGCATCAGGTCTTCATCGGCGATGTCATCGCCAAACTCGTCGTCGTCCGTCATTATTATCTAAGCCCGCTCAATAGCAAGCCAAGGTATATTTGGCCTTTGGGAATATGCCGTAAGGCCGTCCTTGGATTTACTCGGGGTATATTTAAGAGGCAAGCGACGCGTGCAGTCAACTTGCTACGATTGACGCGAGATCGAATTGACGCCAAGTCACGTGATTAGGACGCTCTCAAGAAAGAGGGGCACCCGGTAAGTGACCAAACTATCAGATCCTCTTTGCCTGCCTAACAGGACGCCACACAAGCGGGTCGATTCACGTATCCAATCATATTTTGCCTGCTTTCCGCAAGCGGCCATCAAAAACCTTCCGTCTTTCAAGAAAACAAAGCAGCTTTCAACCTGCAGTTTCGCACTCTGCGCTCAGCCTGCGATCACACCGAGTACGAATTTTGTGCCCTACATTATTTTGGACTCTTTACCCTTACCGGCACCTACCAAAGAAGCTTTGTATGCGCGCTTTGCTACCGGTTTAGTTCCTCTTTCACCAGCCATCATATTCAGCCAGCAAAATCTGAGGCGAAATCGAAAAGCAGACATTTATCGAGAGCTCTATCGAAGGCCTTTCTCCGCCTTCCCCGAGTCCTCCCTACGTTGTCAATAAAAAGCTCCAACCTCTGCGCCTATCTCTCATTTTCCCGCGATCGCATCGGATCTGGCCCGAATCCTTTCCTGCTCTGCCCTCCACGCACCCGACAGACCAGATTTTCCGACTTCCGACATGGCTCCGCCTACCAACACTCGCGGTGGCTCAAATGCGCGCACCCCAAGAGGCTCTGGGCGGGGAGGCGGACCTCGGAATAGGGGCAGTGGCGCCAAGGTTGATCGCAACGGTGACGTGATCATGGGCAACAGTCCCGTCGCAAAGGGAGATGGAATAAGGAAGAGCAGCAACTCATCACGAGGCCGTGGTGGATCGCGCTCAAACGCTACAGCAGAGCAAAAGATTCGAAGGCATCTGGGCGTTACCGACGGCGGCAGTCTGGCAAAGCGAGTGTCGGAGCTTCCGCGCAAGAAGTTCAGCAGTCATGCAAATCGCAAAGTTTTCAGGATTGTGGGCTTGGAGCAGAGTAAGGCAGCCTCAAATGCCGATCGAGGAGAAAAAGGAATGCTTGAGTTTTTGGAACGGAAGTCGTCGAATATGGGTCGCGGTGTCAAGATCATCAAGGTATGTATTAGATGAGGAGATCGGTTTGGGAAGCTCACGGCGTTTTCGACAGTGGCCCCCTCTTTCCCGTTGTCTTTTCCTGCTTAGCAGTTATTCGGTTGAGGTCAGAGCCGGCGCGATGCGAAACTTGGACAGCCCTGTTATTGCTTTTGGCCACCAAGACTGCTCGAGGACCTCACGGGCTCCCAACCCATCACCACTTCTTCACCCGTCTTGGGTGATTTATTTCCCCGCCTAGCTAACGGCAAAACAACAGTCACGGCTCGACAGTGACTTTGTTCTTCATGTCATGGTGTCTCAGGAAGATGCTGAAGAGCTTGCGAAGCTGAACGGTTTCTCATTCGCCGGCGCAAAGCTTATCGTCTCCGAGGACCCACAAGGATGGCCTTCGCAGACGGACGCCAAGCCCAAACTATCCCAAGAGTCGTTGGAGCGAAAGAGCCAGCTGCAGCAGGTTCTGAGCAACCGGTACGACCCTACGACCAAGCTGCTCAACCTATCTGCCCTGGGCGAGGATCCCGTTCTTATCGGCATGGGCTACTTGAGCGAGAAAGATCGTGCGGAAAAGACCTTTAAGGTTCTCATGGCAATTTGTGATGAGACATTTCCCACAGCAGAAGCAAAGCGAGAGGCAGTTCTCAGCGTGTCACTGGCCAACAACAATATCGATTATGTCGGACAAGTCTTTGACTTGGCCGAAACATTTCCGGAACTAAAACATCTGGACTTGAGCGGCAACCAATTTAAATTCTTGAAAAGTCTCAATAGGTGGAGAGGACGTTTTCGCAACTTGGAGACACTCCTCATGACAGGGAACCCTGTTGAGAAGGAAGACCCGAACATGGTAGCAGAGCTCCTACAGTGGTTCCCAAAGCTCATGAACCTGAGCGGCATTCAGGTCCGAACCCCGGAGCAGATCGCTGCTGCCGAAGCTGCAAAGGCTGCAGAAAGACCTACGCCAATTCCGCAATTCGGCCCAGACTTCCGTGACAGCAGTGGGATCGGCGAAGCATTTCTGACACAGTTTCTTCAACTCTACGACACCGACAGAGCACAGCTTGTGAACACCTTTTATGACAGCTCCAGCCAGTTCTCTCTTTCTGTCACCACAGCTTCACCACGAGATCACGGTGACACCCCAGTGCTTCCATGGGCCGCGTACCTACGGTATTCTCGGAACCTCACCAAAATCACAACGAGAAGTGCACGCATACAGCGGCTGGTCAAGGGTGCTGCCGTGATCAGGGAACTCTGGAACACACTACCACAAACAAAACACCCAGATCTGAAAACGGGGCTACAAAAATACATTGTCGACTGTCATCCGCTTCCCGGTATTTCGGATCCCTCTGGCCAGAGTCCGGTTGGCGTGGATGGTCTCCTGATTTCTGTGCACGGCGAATTCGACGAGCTCGACTCAGCCACCGGGAAGTCTGGCAAGCGTAGCTTCACACGCACATTTGTCCTTGGTCCGGCTTTGCCTGGCGCTGCGACTGCGTTCCGCGTTGTCAACGACATGCTGTCCTTGAGAGCACATCAAGACATTCCCGAACAAACCACCAACACGGTATCGGAACAAGGCCAGAAGCAAGAACTCATAGCCGAGCTCTCTAAAGTCACCAACATGAATCCGCAGTACTCAGAGATGTGTTTGGCGGAGGCTGGGTGGAATTTCAGTGCGGCTATTGCAAAGTTCAATGAAAGTCAGGTATGTAACTTGCAAATACTCCCTCAGGAAGTTAAGAATGTGAGCTAACTTTTGCTGCACCAGCCAAACCTTGGCCCTGAAGTCTTCATGGCTCCTATGTAGCGGCAGAGCTGTAACATCAATCACAACAGTCTCCTTTCTCTCGTGTGTCTGTCTGGATAATGCAGTATGGCAGATTGCCAGCCGTTCAGCCTTACGAGTTGGCCACATTGTGCTTCACTGAAAGGAGTTATCTGCTTGGCGATGATCGATTGGTGGAATTTGAGAAGGGGGTAAGCATACATCATTGTGATGCCTACAATTGAATCGGGTTGGGTTGTACTTGCATATCGGAAGGATGGCAGGGAAAGGGAAATAGGTTTTTGAAAAAATTCAATACCATGACAACCGCAGTTGAGAGTATGCAGAAGGCCCGTACTTGGGAAAGGGTGTTGCTAGACGGTTGTTCTTTGTGGGCTAAGCTTATTTTAACAATGCAGCATTAAGGCGTCATGCTTTTTTTTTTATCCAAAACACTTAAATATCACAAATTGATATCCTAGCTCAACATCACAATGCACATACCGATAATCAATCTTGACGGCACCAAAATCTGACGAGGGCGGGTGCAGATTATCAATTCAATTTTCACAAATTGGTTACCACGTCTTTCCCGTGATGAGAACAAATAAGCGTTATCGTTAACAGCTTACTGCCTCTCCAAATCGTAGGGCTGACCAGTCGTCACCGTCACTCAGGCCAGAGGACGAATAGGAACGCAGAGGGAACAACCGACGATGGAAGAGATAGATGGGCCAAATTGGCCTATGTGCAGCCAATTAGGTGTTGTAGATGACTGTCTGCGATTTGGTTCGCCCAAAGCCGCGCGCGAAAAACTGGAGATTTGCAGGATGGGACGAGAACGTGATAGAATGGGGTACCGCCGATCTTGAGTGATACGCATACCGCAGACTCCGTAGTGAAAAGCAGAAGCAGTTACGCAACTCAGCGCTTAGCCAGGAGCACGATCATATGACTGCGTGGTCGATTAAAAAACGTGAGCGCCACAAATATAGAAGCACATGGCTACAATACGACGTATCTTACTCCATTCTCGTACGCTTTTGCAGGAAAGTACTCCGTACATACATACTCCGTAGTGTACTCGGCCACGCCTTTCTGCCTTCGTCTTAGACGGCGTTCGAAGGCTAGAGCTGCTACATAAGACACAGAAACACGATTCCCGTAAATTGACAAAAGGGAACGAAAATAAACCACAACAGACGGCATGCTTCCAATTGCCCCAACCGGTATGGCTCAGCCGTACTCTGTAGGATTTTCTTCTTCGCTTTTCTTCAGCACAAGTCGGGAATAATTAGAGCAGATCAAACATCACCCTATGTTTGTACAGTACCTACTGTGTACTCCGTACGGAGTATGTAGATCCTCTGCAGAGTATGTGAGATACGAGGAGTACTCGTATGTATCTTACTTGTAATGAGGAAGGGGAAACGCATATATCACATGTTCCGTCATCACAGCCGTTAGTGGCTTTCTTCGAGATTGCTCCGGTCTTCCGACTTGATCGTGACGCGCCGATGGCAAATGCTGGAACACGTTAACGAAAACGTTACGAGCATTAGCACAACCCGATATACGGAGTAATGATCTCGTATGGAGGAAGGCCCGCGGTACGGGGTACTCGCAACAGGATGATCTGGATCCCAAGCCCGCTCCTAAAATGAGACTCCCCGGACCCGTGGCTTGTCGTAATGTGACAAATCCGGTTACAAGGAGTAGTATCATGCCCATCAATCCGGGTCGCCTTTCCCTTGCGGCTCAATACGGAGTACTACTTTGCTTTTCTATCACGTCGTACGGAGTACATGCGTACGGAACACGCCGTACATACGAGGACGGAAGAACCATCTCTACATGTGGCAATGAAAAAGGTGAACGAAGGCGGAGGCAATGAAAGGAGCTGCAGCATGGCCCTCTCGTAAAAACAACATAGCCCCGCTTGTAGTGCAACCAGAACAGGGCAGGCCAGTGGGTCAAGACAGTACCCACTCCTATGGGTCCTGTTAGCTCAGGGGGCAGGGCTACTGCTCAGAACGGCGCGTTTCAGCCAGGTGCCGCTCCAGATACAGCACGTCGTATACGGATGGGAAGCGACGTTTTACCTGTATCTTACGAGTACTGCTTGTCACTCCAGCGCTTCTGGCATTGAGTCAGAGTCCTGAAGCGAATCGACTGCAATGGACTGTGTATACACGGGGCTCAGAGGGTCAAGCTTCGGGAAACACATCACGTATCGTGTGCAGAGCGCCTGAGCTAACAGTCAGTCGTCCGTGAGCTAGTATGGAGTGGTGTGTATCTTAAAATACGTGTACTCTGTAAGGCCTAGCAGCCCTACTTTTACGCGTATACGGAGTCCGTATGTACCTGAATGTCACTGATGTGATGTTCACTCTGACCCCTTTTTCGTGAAATGGATCGACAGGGCACCGTGGACTACATAGTACGAGCACAAGTACCGTGCTCAGATCACCAGTAGGAGTACTTTAAAGTATCACTTCATGCGTGCTACCCCCTTTGCGTAGCTCGCACCTAGTCCTGACCGCTGATTGGCCACATCTTTCTGTACCCCTGCGCTACTCCATTTCTCTTGTGAGTCGCTCCTCCCAGCTCTGACTGAGGCTGCTTCCCGTTGTGCAAACTGCCATTGCGTTCGTGCTCGGGCGAGTATCCCTTCGTTATTATACGTTGTCCGACGTAGAAAGTGCAGCGATTTCTAGGCACCTGTCTGCACTTCTTTTGTGCGCATCCCGTCTAGAATCTGCATAGCAGAATCAATTCGTCCCTTGCGCCAGGATCGCGCCGTTTTGCTCCCCTTTAATTCCTACTACTCTAAGACATAACACAGATTTTCCATCGCGCATGAGAACCTCGTGCAACTGGTCACCCGTCCCGCGTTCACCTCGGGAAAACGTTTTTTGGACGGCACAACAACGGTCATCGCTCAGGAACAGGACGGCGCCGAGAGCCAATTTGTGCATGGGGACCAGGGAGCCGCCCACAGCCTTCACCAAGCCTGGCTCTTACCAGACTCATTAACACCCCAACCAAGTTCCTGTTGCGCTTGGTCACCGCACCATCAGTACGGATCCCCTGCGCTGTGCCACACCCTCCGCAGTTTAGCCTAGCCCCCCCAGTCGTGCGACGAAAGAGAGAGAGACAAGAAGTACGGAGAGAGGGATAGCAAATCCACCTGTCCGTTCCCTTCCACGTTTGCCCCAAGCACCTTGTCCACACACCTGCTGGAAACACTCAACCTCTTGGGAGACATCCTGCATACGGAGAGTTTTGTTCTGTCGATCGCCAAGCTCGTTCGACCAGGGGCCGGTCCTCCTGCTATCTCATTCTCCCCTTTCCGCCTGTACATCCCGGCGCTCAAACAAAACCCTTTCAAACCCCCTCAGCGTGTGTTCAGTTTCTTCACCTCCTGCCTCTTACGACACTTGCTTGTCGCCGTTACGGGTGCCGGTTTGAATCCCAACAGAGGAACTAGAAGCCTCTTGCGTGCCTCAGCGGCCTGTCATTGCTGTCATTCGTTTTCCCACTCATCGGGTTTTTTCTTCTTCATCCCTTTTACTAGCCCCTCTCGCGGCTGCCTCCCTTCGCATTCTTTACGAGGCTCCGCTACGTTTTCGAATAACAAGCTGCTTCGACGAGCTTTTTCAATCCTTCGAACGCGTCGAGCGAGACACAGCTTCTCCAGAACACTGCTCTTCTCCGACCGACTCGAATCGATCCGTCTGCGGTAGGCCCGATATGCCGGGTTCGCAGTGATTGTGGCTGCGTAATACAGGTGGCATATCCGAACGCATTCGGACTCGCTTGACGAGTCGTCGGGGACAGGTTTCCCTCGCGTGGCATACGACCACTGTTCACCTTTGCAGGCATCACCAAATCTCGACAGGCATCGGGAAGCAAGCTAGGAACCATGGCGCTTCCTCAGCCGACCGTCGCCTTGACGGACGTCTGTGCCGTCATGTTCAACAACACATTATACACATACTCGGCCGATGCCTTCCAGTCTTTGGCCTTTACAGAGGGCGCCGACTGGAAGAAGCTCCCATCGGGTGAGTCTGTAACCGGAGGTGTCTGTCTCGGCACGACGCCAGCAGATGCGGCACAGGCAGGTTTCTACGTGATTGGCGGATCGAGCAGCACCAGCAACTACACCGGGCTGCAGAAGTTTACATATGCAACCGGCAAATGGGAGGCAATCACGCCCGGATCCCTGGTCACACAGGACCGACTATATCACGCAGCGGTCTACATCAGCGATTCAGACACGATTCTCATGTACGCTGGATCTCAGGATGGCCTGACAGGAGATTCGACCCAGACTTTTACCATTGGGGCTTCTGCCCCTTACAGTGTGCTCGCATACGAATCTATCGCGCCGCCGACAAAAAACCCGATCCTTCTCCAATGGTCGTCGTCCGAGGCTGTCCTGATAGGCGGCAGCACGTCGAACAACCAGGTGATGCTGTTCAACCCGACAAGCGGCGGATGGAAAAACTCGGGAGCCACGCTCGCAACGGCGCTGTCAAAGGACACCTCGTGCATCCAGGCAGCGATCGTGACTGGCGACGACAGCAGCAAGAACCTCTACACCCTTGACATGAGCGTGTCGCCCAACGAGGTCAGCCGTATGGTTCTGATGGACGCCAGCGGCCAGCCGGTGACGAGCTCTGCCCCCGTCAAGCGGGCGCTTCCAGGCGATTATTCGGCGGCCGGGCAGCAATGGAACGACATGAGAGCACGGGCAGACACCCAGTCTCTCACGCTTAACAGCTGGCCTACGTACAACTCATCGCTGGCGCCCACGGTCACCCGCACCGGGTTTTCCGTCGCAGAAGGCTCGAACGGCACGATTGTGGCAGCGGGAGGTGGCGGTAGCGAAATACTCTGCGTGTTCAACGGCAGAGAAAATACGTGGCAGAACGCCACGCAGATTTTCAGCGTTGCGCAAAAGAACCACGCCAAGGTGTCCCCGTCGGCATCGGCATCGGCATCGTCAACACCGACGACTTCGGAAGTGGCAGCGTCGTCGGCAGCGACGTCTTCGGCAGCGGCGACCTCATCGGCGGCGGTTGTGGCCACATCACATGGCCCGTCGTCTGGAACAATTGCAGGCGCCGTGGTAGGCTCAATTGCCGGGCTGGTCATCATTCTGCTCGTCGCCTTTTTCCTGATCTTGCGCCGGCGTAAGCAGAAGAGCCCGAAGGACGCAGCTGCTCACAACCGCCAAATCAGCGAGGGTGGGTCGTCAGAGAAGGATGCATATGACTTTATCAACGGGAACTCGATGCCGCGGCCGATCGGTGGCGGGGCTGTATTCCGGGGCAACCACCAGGCGCAGGACTCTCAAGGCTCCTTCTCGTCCGTTGCAATTCTGATGGGCCGTGTCAACCAACCGCGGCCGGTGTTGACGATGCAGCGCAACAACGGCGGAGACGCGAAGCGAGACTCGGCGGACAGCGTGTTCAAGGCATTCAAGAGCACGATCAGCAAGCCGATTCCGCGGACAGTGGAAGAGCAGAGCGTGGGAGTCGTGGCAGTCCCACAGCAGGCGCAGTTTGAGCGAGCCGGCTCCAGTCCGTACGGCGGCAGCGTGCCGCAGGCAAGACCAATAACGGAGCAGTCGCTGCAGCCGGACAACACACGTCGGTCTTCGGGCTGGAACCGGTACTGGTCGGGGGGCAGTGCGCTAAACATTATTGGATTCGGAAGCGGAAATGGGAACGCAGCGGGCAGTGGAACAGGCAACGCGACCCTGCTGAACGCCGACTCGAACCGGACGACGGTTCTCAGCGACGCGAGCAGCCGGTACTCGGCGGGCGACCAGAGCCAGATGATTCAGGAGTCGGCCAGAGTAGCGCCGCTAGCGATACCCGTGATGCCGGAGGCTCGGCCTCATTTCCAGCGGGTCAACTCGGGCTCGCCGACGGTGGCAACGTTTAATAGCTTCCTGGCCAACGGGATGCAGGGCAAGATTGAGCGGTCGACCAGCCAGTCGTCGTCGCGGTCGGGATACTCGAGCGGGATTCCGGGCAGCGTGCACGAGGCGTGGGACCCGACAGGCTACAATGAGAAGCCATGGGGGACGGACAGGGCGCCAAGCAGCGCATATAGCACGCCTCTGACACCGTCAACCGGTCCTGGAAGCAAGAAGTACGTTCCGACAGGGATGAGTCAGCAGCCACAGCTCGCCAGTGCCAACACGTCGTCGGACATGAGCTGGCTGAATCTGGGAGATGTTTCCCGGGTATGATGGAGCCCAAACGAACGCGATGATGTTGACTCTCTTACACACACACACGCTCTCTCTCTCTCACACATACACACACACACAGCCAGCTTTCTACATTCTTTCGCTCATCGGCTGGGCGCTCTATTTCTCATGTCAAGCGGATGTCAAACTCCGTGCCAGCAGATTTCTGTTTTATGTCTCTCGCTTATACCCAAGCATGTTCCCTGTCTTCTTAGCCATCACCTAGTAGCTCGCACGCCATCATAAGACCGCTGAAGGAAGCAGGGTCGGGAAGTTTCGCATACACTTGTATTTCTTTTTGTATTTCTAGGATTTTGCCGCATAAAAGTAATAAGTTAAGCACACGGTGCTCCGGACCTTTCGGAACAAGCAAACGGCAGACAAAGGGGCACGCAAGCGGTCCACAACAGCGATAATTGCAGGTGTTTGTAGGGACTAGTGGGAGTTCCCGATATTTTGGCAGGTGTTGTGTGGGCGGAAATGGCGCGCTCCTACCACTGTTGCTGCCCAACGTGGCAGGAGGTCGGGGAGCTTAGATCTGCAGGTGCTCCGTGTGCGGGAAAGCCGGGAAAACATGCGACCCCCTATTTTTAACTTGAGGCCGGGGACAAACGACATATGCAGGGAGCAGTTGAGCAAATAGTACGACGACGTACGAAGTATTTATTGACTCTGGCGTGCTGGGCATCTGGCTCCGATTGTTTTTACAGGTCCCACAGGTCTAACATTCTGCTTTCCATCTGACATTCGATTTCAGCCTATATCTGTCCTCATATCGACGATGCCTTCTTACTCGGCGTCTCCGATCGGGCTGCTGACGGCGGGCACGTCAAGCAGCGCGGCGCCGGCCGGCCAGCTGACGTTGGCGGTGCTAGGCTGTGGCGCGATGGGGATAGCGATCCTGTCGGGGATGCTGGCGTCGATCGCGGAGATGGACGCACCACGTCCGCTGCAGGTGGTGGCGTCGGGGCCGAGCAGCGGGCACAGCAGCGGGCACGGGGGCAGCAGTGCCTCAGGGACGTCGACGCCGGTGTCATCGGCCACGGATGAGGTACCAGAGCGACTGCCAGGACGATTTATCGCGTGCGTGCGGCGAACGGAGTCGGCGAAGAAGGTCAAGGCAGCCCTGTGGGCGCACTCGTCGGCGGTGAAGGTGGTGCAGAACGACAACGTGCACGCGGCCCAGCTGGCCGACGTGGTGCTGCTGGCGTGCAAGGCAGACGCGGTGCCGACACTGCTGGCCGAGCCAGGCATGGTGCTGGCACTGCACGGCAAGCTGCTGATCAGCATCTGTGCGGGCGTGACGGTCGAGCAGATCGAGGCCGACCTGCACGGTGGCATGGTGCCGACGCTGGATCCGGCCGTCGATGGGCGCTGCCGCGTCGTGCGGGCGATGCCCAACGCGGCCGCGCTCGTGCGTGAGAGCATGACCGTCATCGCCGCCTCGCAGCCGCCACTGCCCCCTTCCCAAGCTGCTCTGGTCACGTGGATTTTCCGTCGCATCGGCGATGTGGCCTATCTGCCGCGCGAAGCCATGGACGCCAGCACCGCCCTCTGCGGCTCCGGACCGGCCTTCTTTTCCCTCCTGCTCGAGGCTGCCATCGACGGTGCCGTCGCCATGGGCCTGCCGCGCGCTGAGGCCATCCGCATGGCCGCTCAGTCGATGCGTGGCACCGCTAGCCTCGTCCTCCACGGCGACCATCCCGCCTTGCTGCGCGACCGCATCACAACCCCCGGCGGCTGCACCATCGGTGGCCTCATGGTGCTCGAGGAGGGCGGCGTGCGCGGCACCGTGGCCCGCGCCGTTCGCGAATCCACCACCGTCGCCAGCCAGCTCGGAAAGGGCGTCGAGGGCGTCAATCGGACGCGGTTTTAAGGAGAGCAGGAAAGGGAGTTGTCTGTCTTTGTCCACGTACTCTTTCTTCATCCTCTCATCCATACTCGATACTCTCTTCACTACCCTCCACATCTTTTCGGTCCATAGATCAATTGCATCCCATCTACACAATGTAGCATGTTTTCTCTATTCAGCTTCCGTCATACGCTGCTATTTACACGAGACAGCCCTGCATCAGCTCTACCAACGCCACTCTAGTTGCGGCCCTGTTGTCGTCAGCATCCCTCTAGACAGCTTACAGGCACGAAAACGGGACGTACCTCGAGAAAGCCCTGCATGAAACTGGACGGCAGCTTCTTCTCGCCCCGGATCGTCTCCTCCTTGAAGAAGGCCATGACGTGCGGCGTCTGCCGCCAGAAGTTGCGCGTCTCCTGGTAGTCGGCCGAGCTCTGGAACAGGAGCACGTCCACCACCGGCAGCTTGTTGACAAACCGGTGTCGCTCAAACTCCTGTCGGATCCGTGTCCGCACTACTGCCACCGGCAGCGGTACCTGATACATCGTCTGGATCTCCGGAGCCTGCGAGCGAGGTCAGCTTCCTGCCAATCCCACCTGGATGCCTCTCCGGGACGTACAGCTCGGATCCATTCGCGGTATGCCGACAGCACTCTCCGCCTCGCCTCGGCCCAGCTCGTAGCTGTGAACAGGCCTCTCGTCAGCGCTCGTCCGGAACAGTCCGGCAGGAAGGGAAAGGAAGAGGGGAAAGGCAGAGACAGCCTGTTCCGACGTACACTGCCGCGTCACGCGCGCAAATTCGGAAGGGGAGATGGCCATTGGTAATCGTTCGATCGCTCTCGCAAGGTCGCAAGGTCGCAAGGTCGCAGGAGATCAAGAGTATCGCTCGTCAATGTCGCGCGGCCGTTTGATCTCGACGAGAGGAAGACGGCCGGACACTGAAGATTATCCGCTAGTTCGGCATCCAAAAGTCACGTGACCATACGACCGCCTTTTTTTCGTGCACCGCCACCCAGATTCGACCTTTTTGTCAGCCTTGTCCGTCGAGCTCTCTCGACGTGGTCCAGCCGAACGTGTCGCTGCCTTGTCCGCCCACCATGCCTGCCATCCGCCACGCGTCCAAGCGCAAGCCGCCGCCGGACGGCTTCACCGACATCGAAGATGACCTGTTGGTGTTTGCCAACAAGATGAAGGACGCGCAGAACGCGCCGTCTGACAACATGCCGAAGCACCAGGCGCAGTGGCCCATCTTCCAGATCTCCCACCAGCGGAGCCGCTACATCTACGAGCTCTACTACGACAAGGAGGCCATCAGCAAGCAGCTGTACGACTGGCTGCTCAAGAACGGATACGCCGACGCGATGCTCATCGCCAAGTGGAAGAAGCAGGGCTACGAAAAGGTAAGCGCCATCGACGAGAACGTGCGTGTGGCCGCAGCCCGGACTGACAGACGACAGCTGTGCTGCTTGCGGTGCGTCCAGACCAAGGAGACCAACTTCAACTCCACCTGCATCTGCCGGGTGCCCAAGGCACAGCTCAAGGAGGACCAGGAGATCCAGTGCGTCAGCTGCGGGTGCAGAGGCTGTGCGTCTAGCGACTAGGCCAATGACCGGTATGTTGCTCTGGTTGGAGGGAACGCGGTCGGCCAGGCGACTCGGGAACATCCGGTCTTTCTTTTTCTATTTTTCTTTCGTCACGGACAGTACAGACGCAAGTAGCAGGCGAGGGCTAATGGTATTCATTTGTTTCAGTGACTCGTTATTCATTTCCCATCCTCTGTCTCTGTCCACAGTCTACTGTCGTTGCATCATGAGCGTCGGGCGAAGCCGACTCGGCCTCCGCGGCCAAACCGCACGCCGCGGGGCGCAAACGTCATGGCCGAGAGCGCGCCGGTGAGATCGTCCATCTCGACGTCGGATTGTCTGTCCGAGTCCGATTCGCTGTTCTCCCGGCGACGGTGGTGGTGTTGCTGCTGCTGCTGCCGCCACCGGCCGTCGTCCAGGAGAGACTGCCGGCCGTCGACGCCATGCTGCGTGATGGCGTAGAAGAAGTTCTTGGGGAAGTGGTGCTTGTCGATCAGGTGGCGCCGTCGCTTGTCGGCCGACCCGCACTTGCGCTCGCAGCCCTCGACAAAGCAGGCATACTGAGAGTGTTAGGGAGGAGAAGAGGAGAGGAAGAGAAGAGGAAGAGAAGAGGAGAAGAAAAAAGAAGAAGAAGAAAAAGAAAAGAGCAACCAACGCACCGTGTGTTCGCCCTTGTCTCGCCTGACGGCAACAAAAGGGTCGTGCCACTCGTCCGTATGGAGGCCGAGGTAAAAGGGCGACGGGAAGTTGCGGTGGCACTCGAGACAACGGTTGAGATGCTCTCGGTTGTAGTGCGACTCATATGCGCCGTAGGACGAGAAGTCGACGCTCTCGCGGTGCAAGAGGCAAATCATGGCTGGCTCTGCGGCAGCGTCAGCGTGGCCGTCGTCCAGAGTGGCAATCTTGGCGCTGGGCAGTTCTACGTCTGCCTCGGTCGAGGGCTGCTGGCCCTGCTCTTCGTCAGCGGAAACGGGCGACGATGATGACGGCAGATGCTCCTCGGGCGAGCGTGAGCGCTTCATGTGCCACAGGAGGGGGCCTGCGATCTCGGTGGTCGGCAACGCAAAGGTGGGATGAAGAGGACCGGGTCCAGACGTCGCTCGAGTCACCGCCTTTTTGTGCATGCAGCCGTGCAATGCTGCCCGAGTGGCAGATACTATGTACTATGACTACACATAATAGGATGAATTCCAAAACGTCACGTGGCACACACTCGTCGGCTCCTACCGACCGTGAGTGGCGCCCGCTTAGACCGGTCCTTGACTCTGGCACGGACAGCGCTCCACTCCAGGCAGCCTGGGCAGGCATGGCCATCTCACCGGCGGACGAGGGACGACGGTGAAGGAGAGGATAAAGGCGAGGCATCGAGACAATACAGTCACGTGAATGGCGGCCAAGGGCGACGTAAGAGCATACCACGATGACTGTCGCCACCGTCTACTGGACCTTCCCAACTAAGACACTACGAACGCCCAGACCCATTTCTTTCTTATTAATCAGATCGGAGGGGCAACTGCGCCGCTGGTCACATGCGGCTGAAGAGGCTTCCTTCCGTTGTAGGTCTCGTGAGCGCTAGCGACCCGGTCACGATTGCCGTTTTTGAGGTGGGATGCGATAAAGCTTTCGAGAGAGTATTCCTATCGTGCAGTCGACAAGATTCGCTGGACATCGGCCTCTGTCCGGCCTTGCTGCTGCGCATCGTCTTCTATTTCTGGTCCATCGGCTTTGGCATCCAGACGCTTTTTTGCCAACAGGAAGCGTCCCTCTGATCTCTCTCTCATTCCTTCTTGCATCCACCCGCGCTCTTTCGGCTTCGCATCCATCACGCCTCTCCCATCTCGGTGCTCTCACTGCTCGGATGAGATCACGCTCACCTTTGGCCTCTTCACCAAGTCGTGTCTTTTAGCAGCGTCGCGCCATTCATGATCCTGCTCTCTCATCACCACCGTACCTGAACGCATGAGAAGCTGCCGCGACACAACGTCAGGCGGGTCTGACTGAACTCGGAGGCATTCAGTCGCCGATATCCGCATCATGGCGCCCCCGGCCCATCAACCAAACGGTAGCCAGGCCCCCCCGTCTCCACCTGTGCCCTGTGAGGACATGCAGCTGGGCATATACGCGCCTCCGGCAGCCTTTCCCCTCTCTTTCGTCCACGTACCCCATTTATCCCAGTTTCCTGCCAGACAACTTCACGATCCCTCGAGCACTAACCAAGACTGCCCTCAAGGCCGACAAGACCTCCACTACGGCAGCAGCAGCACGCCGTCCAACGACCTGGCTTCCTGGAATGCCGCGGTGCTGCTCGATCCCAGGAGCCATGCCTTCCCCCCCGAGTCTCGGCCGCAGACGCCCGACAGCATCCACTCGTCAGCCACCAACACCATGGCCGGGCTGGAGAGTGCTGCCGGCTCCGTGTCGGGTCTCTTTCTCGGCGACGGCCACGGGGCTGCGCTCGACCCCGGATCGTCCCACTCGAGCGAAGTGACGTTCCGCTTCATGACGCCATCTGCCGGCGGCGTTGGGACTGGGACGCCACCGACGTCTTTCCTTGGCGGCCCCGACTTTGGCGGCATGGCATCCCTGATCGAGCAGGGCTACCATTTGAAAGACCGCAGCGACGTGCCGGAGCCAAAGCGTCGCAAGGTCGACCTGTTTAGCGGCGGCAGCAGCAGCGGCATCCTGGCGGACAGCCTGCATTCAGATGACAGCAAGGAAGACGTCAAGGTATCGTCCGAGGCACTTGCACCGGCAAAGAACCCGGTGACGGTCGACCTGACCGGTAGTGCTGACAGTAAGAGGATCTGCGCGGCGTGACCTTGTGCTGTGCTACCGCTGACATGACAGACAACCCTGTCGGCACCGACGCCAAGGACGCGTACCACGAAGTGTGCTACGGCATGCTGACCGGAGTCTCGGTGGACTGCCACAAGCTCCCGGTCCCGAAGCCCGGGATCCAAGCGATCGGGGGACCGGCCTACTGGCCGGCCGTCAAGATCGTGCTGCGGCGAATCGACAACGACCGGACAAACACGATACAGGTGTACGACCACACGCGCGAGGTGTTTGGCAGCCTGGACAAGCGGTCGGCCAATTGTTTGACGCCGCTGATGGACATCTCCAAGGTGCACCTTCGCACTGACGCGCGCATCCCGTCCCGGCGAAAGAGCGAGGACGAAGAAGCGGGCCAGCCGATCTCCAAGTCTTATAGAATAGAGCTTGTCCTGTACGGGGCGTCGACCTTTGCCAAGCCGGTGTGGAAGCGGGTGGCAGGCTTCGGCTTTGGGCTGGTGACGCCGCATCGCGTGCAGCCGGGCATCCGGCTGATGCTCCCGCAGGAGCCGCTGGTGCTCTCGCCGAAGCCGAGTGACGGTCAGCTGTCGTCGTCGTCGTCGTCGACGGCAGCCACACGCCCACCGCTCATCCTGCCGCCGACCTTCCAGACTAGGACGATGGAGGACATCCGGTCGGAGGTGATGGCGGTGTTCGACTCTCTGGCCCACACGGATGACCTGCCAGAGATGGAACCGGACTCGTGCGTGCTGACGCCGCTGCTACGGCACCAGAAACAGGGTCTCTACTTCATGACGACGCGCGAGACGCCACTGGCTCAACAGCATGGCAACAAGTATATGTCTTCGATCTGGACGAAGAAGCCGGATCGGTCGGGCTGTCCGATGTACCACAATGTGATCACGGACCAGCTGCTGTCCCAGCCACCGCCCGAGTCGCTGGGCGGGATCCTGGCCGACATGATGGGACTGGGCAAGACGCTGAGCATCCTGTCGCTGATCGCGACGTCTCGGCAAGCGGCAGAGCAGTGGAGCCGGCTGGCACCGGAGCAGCCGACAGAGGTGGTGCGGAAGAAGAAGGCGGCCATGTCACGCAACTTTGAGCTGCCGGTGCCACAGGAGCTGGGCCTGACGCAACTCCGACGCAATGGACGCGGCACGCTGCTGGTGTGTCCGCTCAGCACGATCACAAACTGGGAGGAGCAAGTGAAGCAGCACCTAGCAGCCGACGCGCTGAGCTTCCACGTGTACCACGGACAGAATCGGATCAAGGATGTGGCGCAGCTGAGCGAGTTCGACCTGGTCATCACGACGTACGGCTCGGTGTCAAGCGAGCTGACGGCGCGAAATCGCGGCAAAGCAGGACCGTTTCCGCTCGAGGAGATCGGCTGGTTCCGCATCGTGTTGGACGAGGCACACATGATCCGTGAGCCGAGCACGCTGCAGTTCAAGGCCATCACACGGCTGCAGGCCAGCCGGCGCTGGGCGGTGACGGGAACACCGGTGCAGAACCGGCTTGAGGACCTGGGCTCGCTGCTGTCCTTTCTACGGCTGCAGCCCTTCCACGACCGAGCCAAATTTGCCCATCACATCGTCAACCGGTTCCGGGCATGCGACCCGGACGTGCTGCCGCAGTTGCGCATCCTCGTCGACACGATCACGCTGCGCCGGCTCAAGGACAAGATCGACCTGCCGCCACGCACCGACGTGACGATGCGGCTCGACTTCGCGGCCGATGAGAAGGAGATTTATGATTTCTTTGAGCGCGATGCCAACGACCGGGTCAAGGCGCTGACCAGCCAGAGCGAGCGGTTGCTGGGCGGTAAGACGTACATCCACATCCTGCAAGCGATCCTGCGACTGCGCCTGATCTGTGCCCACGGAAAAGACCTGCTGGGCGACGACGACCTGCAGCGAATGCAGACGGTCCAGCGCGAGACAGAGCTGATGCTGACACTGGGCACGAGCCCGGAGTCGGCCATCAACCTGGACGACGACGAGGACGAGGAGAAGAACGGCCGGGTCAAGGGTCCGCCCTCCGAATCGAAGCTGTATGAGATTTACGACCTGCTGGTGAATTCCAACTCGGACAACTGTGTCATCTGCAAGCGCAAGCTCAGCTCGCTCGAAGACATGTCGGCCAACATCCGGTCCGAGAAGCAGGAGGACGTGGTCGGCTACATGACGCCCTGCTACCATCTCTACTGCCCGGACTGCATCACCCACTTCTGCGACGAGGAGCGTGGCGCCACCTGCAACAGCGGCCAGCCCGGTCGCTGTCCCTACTGCCGCGATCCTGTCCTGTTTGCCTGTCCGGAAATCCGCCGAGACCGTGCCGACGGCGAGCACGACGCTCCAGGTCACAGCCGCGACCTGGACGAGGGCAGTGATCGTGCAGCGAGGCCGCCGCTCGTCCACGGATCACCTGCTGCCAGTCGGAAACCCGTCGATCTCAAGGCCTATTCGGGACCTCACACAAAGACGCGGGCTCTACTGGCAGACCTGCTGGACCACGAGCGCGAGAGCGGGACGATGCCGGACGAGCAGCCCATCAAGTCCGTCGTCTTCTCCGGCTGGACCTCGCACCTCGACCTGATCGAGCGGGCTCTCCGCGACAACGGCATCGCCTTCTGTCGCCTCGACGGCAAGATGTCGCGAACGGCCCGGACACAGGCCATGGATACCTTCCGCGACGATCCATCTGTGCACGTGATCCTCGTCTCCATCATGGCCGGGGGCCTGGGACTCAACCTGACGGCCGGCAACTACGTCTACGTCATGGAACCACAGTACAATCCCGCAGCCGAGGCCCAGGCCATTGACCGGGTCCATCGGCTAGGCCAGAAGCGGCCTGTTCACACCGTTCGCTTCATCATGAATCGGAGCTTCGAGGAGCGCATGCTCGAGATCCAGGCCGACAAGATCAAGCTGGCCAACCTGTCGCTCAACCGCGACCGCATGGGCGTTGCCGATGCCGCCCGCCAGCGTCTGCACGACCTCCGGCGACTCTTCCGCTGATCTTCCTCTGTTCTTATCCCGCTCTCGAATGGACGGCGCGACTTTATATCCTCGATGCTGGGATTGGCTGGCCCTGCTTTTCTCTTTGCTGCTTTGGTTTCGTTCTGCCTTCCGATCGGAGCTGCAGTTGTGCTCACACTTTATCTGGGACAAGGAATCCTTTCTGCCTTGCAAGCCGTGCCACGTTGCGTTGCTTTATACTAATGTGTGCATTTTTTTTTTTCGGAATACAGAACCCATTATTGCTGCTCTGGAAGTGCTTCGTAGCTGACTCATCGTCGTACATCATTTTCACGCTCTCTCTCCGCCATAGTGAAATAATGTTATTGTAGAATCATTCGCTATAGGAGTGAGTGTGCCAGAAATAGCAATCGAAAACCACCGGTCAAAACTCCTTCCTCCTTTCCTCCTTGGACAAACGCCACTTGAAATGCATAGAGGAACGGCGTGGAAGCAGGTCCTTTCCGAAGAAGCGCCTACAAGCCGCCGTCACGCAGTGTGGACTGACTCGTGGCACCTTCCACCGTCTGGCCTGCCTCCATCTGCAACAACCGTCCTCTTGTAGAGACAAACCACAGAGTTTCATTCTTCGTTTTTCGGGGAAATGACCGCCAAAATGGCCAATTCGAATAAAGGTTTTTTTTGCCGCAGTACTGAAACCACGGTAGTCGACGAAAAGAGGCGCGCTCATGCGGCGCTCGCCGTTGCAATGGGCACAGATGCTCGAGTCACCTGCTCGCCGGCACGGACAATACGGCGTCCGGCAGAGTCGGTGGCATAAGATATGTCCTTGCTCTCGTAGTGGGCGCGCTTCCAGATCTCCACCTCGCAGCCGCCACGAAGGACACCCACGCGCATAGTCGACAGCAAGTTGTGTGCGGCGTTGGAGTGGTTATATACGCCGCCATTGAAAATTGCTGTAGCGTCCTTGCCGATTGCAGACTTGATCAGTGCCTTGCCGCCCGGGTGGTCCTGCACAAACGCCGTCACATCGTGGACGACACCCGCAATAGCCACCAGCGCCTTGCCGTTCTTGGTCTGCTCAACAAAGTCGTCCCAGTCCACGACAGGCAGCTGCTCCAAGGGAGTACCCCAGTCCAGCGTCGCGCGCTTCTGGTCGAGCTTCTTCTGCTGCTGCTGCAGCCGGCCCTTGTCGATCTCGTTCTGGCGGAACTCCTTCAGGTCGTAGGCCAGGCCCATCTGCTTCCAGAGCCAGATGGACCACTTGGTCGGGTCGTACTGCCACCACTCAATCGCGTTCCGGTAGTCGGACGGGAACTCGTGGTGGAAGTTGTGGTAGCCCTCACCAAGAGTAACGAGAGCAGTGATGACATGGTCACGTGGCGAGTTGCGGTCGTCAAACGGCTGGTCTCCGAGCCAGTGAGCGAGAGAGTTGACGCAAAAGGTGGCCTGCTGCACAACAAAGATGCGGATGATGCCGGCGTACACAAAGCCGCCGAGCCAGTCGCCCCAGCCCAGACCGCAGACGAGCATAGGGAAGAAGATGCCCATGGTCAGAACTGTCTTGATGTAGTGCTTGTGCTGCCAGACGACAACGGGGTCCTCGTTCAGGTCAGTGATATCGGTGCGGCCGATACGCTTGGGGTTCTGCTTCATCACCATCCAGCCAATGTGCGAGTAGAGCAGGCCCTTGCGGACGGAGTAAGGGTCCTTGTCGGTGTCGGTGTACCGGTGGTGGGCACGGTGGCCGCGAGACCACCAGCGGATCGAGCCTTCCACAGCACCGGCACCAACAGCAGCGAGGTAGATCTGTAGCGGGAGCGATGCCTTGTACGAAGTGTGTGCCCAGAGGCGGTGGTAGCCTGGAAGTCCCCATGTTAGCCTCTCGACCCTGCACGCTGCGGGATGCAGGAGGGCGGCTTACCTGCTGTAATACCCAGGCCAGTGTTGAAGTAGTACACGATGGCGAAAATGAAAGTATAGAAATGCAAGGGTACCCAGTATGCGTAGATAAACCCGGCCAGAGGAATAAGGAGAATAAACGTGACATTCAGCCAGTCAATGTGCTTGTACCAGTTGCTAAGCGTGATAGGAAGCTCTGAGATGTGTTGTTTCCGGATGTCATACTGCTTGGACCGCAGAGGCTTGAAGTCCGTAGTGCCATCGACGGTAGCATCGGCTACCTCGATTTTGGCCGCCATGTTGGGAGGTCGATGGGGGTGTAGTTCGACGTAGAGGCAAGCGAATCTAGGTTGACGGGGAATAAGATGAGGTGAAGAGGGAGAGAAGCCAGGAGAGAAAATTATATTCCGGTCCTTCTTCTTGGCTGTTGACAAAGCCGATCACAAGCCCCAACCAGTGGAAGCTATCGGATGGGCGGACTGTTGTGTTAGGGGAGGAAGAGGTCGATGCCCTGGATGGAAGTGAAGGAAGAGAGGGAAGAAGCACGGGCGAGACAGGAAGGTGGGTATAAAAGAAAAAAAAGCCAAAAGCGAGACAGCCCGGATGGGGCAGGGAAGTCGCCAAGGGGTTGGGGTTGGGAAGGCAGGAGCGAAGGAGGCAAACATCGGGAAGTTTGGGGAGTGAAAAGGCGGAGTGGGCTAACTAGGACTGTACGGAGTACCTGGCCTCCGAAGCCTATGGGCTGTTTTCACAAACCTGGGAGCCGGTTGGGATTGCCGGACGTGCTTTGTAGCACCTGCGAGTACGAGCAGAAGGGCGGGGGAACGGAGACAGGAGAAAGGACGAGCGAGCGGCGGCGAGACGCTCCGTGCTCTATGATCGATCCATTGTACGATGTAGTTACAGAGTAGACCCTTTCACCATTGGGCAGGAGCACCCGGCTTTACTGAGCACGTTGCCAACGGCCTGTGACCTTCCTGTTTCAACCGTCGCACAGGGCCAGCTAGGAAAGGCCGAAACCGCCTCGTCAGGGCAGAGCAGGCAAGCTCTCGCCAGCACGGCGCATCGCCTCCAGATGCCAATGGCCAGCCTACAGCATCTGACCACTCCGGCCAGCCGGTCCTGCTGGTCCATGTCCACTCGCCGTACGGAGTACTCCGTACATATTCTGCGTCTCGTATGAGCACGCACAACGCCTCGGCGCGTTGTCTCGTTTTTTTGTTGGGCCACATGGAGAGGCACGAAAGAAATGTTGGGGACGGACTAGATCAAAGCGGGGTCGCTGATTGGTGCACAGCTGCTGCCAGGCACCCCGGCAGCCCGTCGGAACGCCAGGTACAGTACGTAACCCCATCCAGTCTACCTGGATGCTAAGGCTGTGCAGGCAAACAATTGTCCCAAGTCGCGCACTCTTCGCCACCTCTGCTGCTCGTACGACGTATGTATCGCAAATTTGCTCGGACGCGCCCATACTGTCTGCTTCTCTGACAGGCATGTGCAATTCCCATCATTAGTAAAGCCTGACTAGACTGCTTTTTACTGGATGCCGACCCGGAGAGCCATTGGACCTCCACACGGCCGTCTCCGCCGATTTTTCCACTACTATGCCGAGTCCCACGTACGGCTGCTGTCCTCGGCCCTGCTCCCCAACGTCCCACTTCTTGTTTCTGCCAGCGAGCAATGGCAGAACGGAATGTCGGCGCCGACACAACGTATGATGTCATAAACGCCGCTGGCAATGGCTGGAATCCGACCTCGTCTCAAACATGTGATATCAACCGCCGCCGACGCTCAACACAAATGTACGGTTCAACAGTTCATCCCTGTTTTCCAGTCATGACAGGACACCACTTCAAACACTGCCCGACCTTGTCCAGATTACTGATTCCTGGCAAGTGAGACACAGGCCTTGCTGAACGTGTGTCTAGTACGAAGTACCGCTATTATGTGGGGAGGATGAGAACAACGCTAGTCTATATCAGGAAACAAGCTGTTTGTATGTTGTGCAGCTGTTTCAAGCATTGGCCGCCTCTTGCAATGTCGTATCAGAGCATCTTTGCCTTACAGTTCTGCTGTGGTGGTTCGCAAATTATACAGACTTGTATACTTGTACAGCTGCAACAAGAAACTGTCGATTTTAAACTTTTGCTCCGTACGTCGACAACGACGACAAAACCTCCAACTTACTAATACGAAACTCCTTTTCATTCAAATTTTCCCCAGTTACCTGCGCCGACAGTCTTGAGACGTTGTGAAATAAACAATAGAAGATGATAACCAAAATGAAATAACGCAAAAATCAATAAAGTATCTTTCGCACTCGCATTCGCCTAAACCCGCCAAAAACAAAAACAAAACCAAGCATTACCTAAGCAACACTAATGTCGTTCGGCTCATCACCGGCCAAAGCACGTTTATCATTGCCGTGCTCTGCCCTTTGCGTTTTCCAGTGCTGTACCCCCGTCGGAAGATTCGCTTGAAGAATTGTTTCCAGAGTCTAACTCCTCCGCAGCCTTTGAATTCGAGGATTCTTGGTCAGGCTGGTTTGAGGCTGCCAAAGATGTTTCGGCCTGACTTTCATTGTGCTGTGGCCCTTCAGTCGGCAGAAAATCCATATGGCTTTCCTCAGTAGAGTCACCTGTTGGGGGGGGAGTTGGACGTCCCGCTGTGGTCACAGAAGCCCCGTCATCTTCTGGATCAAACTCGTCGATGTTGCCGCCGACGTCCGCGACCGCGGATTCAGGCTCCAGTACGCCGCTAGCGGCTGCGCCTTCGACCATCCTGCCTGTTCGACGCAAAGCACTCTCCTTGGGGGTGGAAGGATCGGCACCTGGACTGAAAGTGGGAGTCGTTGGCCGCCTCCCCCCATCACCAATCGGTCTTCTGTGCTGCTGCCTCTCCACGTCTGGCGAGTCATGCTTGTCGTCGGAAAAGCTGTTTTGGGAGTTGTGGTTGTAGCTTCTCCGACGAGCGTTGGGCGGCGACCGACCCCTTGCCGGGTAGGAGTACTTCTCGTTGGTGACACGTGGCACCGAATCGGTGGGAGCAGTCTCGATGTGCACGTAGGACCAGTCGCTCGATGATGCCGTCACGCCATCGGCCGGGTAGCTGTCCAAGCCCGTGTCGGCATCATCCGAATAGCCCACGGGGCCTCTGAGAACTGCGGTGTCGTTCCGCAAGAAGACAGAGTCGTCACCAACACGTAAAGGAGGATTGTGCTCAAAGAGACCAGGAGGGCGGCGATCTCCCACCCAGTCAACTTCGTCGTAATCACTGATGTCCGAGTGATCGGACCGGCCTTCTGGAACAGGGAAGAGGCGGACCAGCTGGCTGGCTTGAGCACGAGCCCTCGGGTCTTCCTCTAGACAAGTCTCGACGATGGTCCGGAACCAGGACGGTACGGTGACATCTCCAGGCAGATGCAATGGCCGATGATGGGCTTCAGGCTCGTCGTCTTGCATGGTGAGAGCCCACAGCACCATGCCAAGCTGGTAGAGATCCGACTTGACGCCAATGTACATCGATATGCGCTGCTTGTTCTCGATGAGCGGCGTTGCCTCGGGCGGCTCCCAGCCCACTGGACAGCCGCGTCTGTTGATGTCGATGATCTTGGCATTGCCATTGTCGTCAATGACAATGTTCGAGAGGGTGAAGTCGCCCTGCACATAGCCGGCCTCGTGGATCTCCGAGAGGCCCTGGACAATCTGACGTGCCCATTTGGCGCGTGTGGGCCAAGGAATGCCGTGGTCGCTGTCGTAGATTATATCGATCAAAGCCCCCTGCTCGGCGAAGTCGATGAGAAGGCCTGTGACGCAGTCGTGCTCGTTCACAATGACCCCGTAGAACTCAATGACATTGCGAGAGTGGGAAAGGAAGTTCAGCGCATTGACCTCATACAAGAACTCATCCACAGAATCAGGACCAGGTATTTCCTTTTTGATGAGCATCCGTCCGTCCACGCGCACTTTGTAAACAAATCCGGACATGTGTGAGTCGAACTCAATTGCACGCTCTCTGATTATTCGGCAGCTCAGATGTTGTACCATGCGACTGGTGGGATATTTGATGATTTCCTGCGCGTGTCAGAGCTGAACCTAGCGAATGCTACTTGGGAGAAGGAGGAGGGCGAGGAGGACAAACCGTGACGTCTTCGACAACATGAACATGCAAACGACCGTCTGTCGTTTGCAACTTGAGGTTTGTTACGGTCTCGTAGAACTGTATGCTGGAAAGGCTTTCGCGGATGGCCTCGTAGATCTTTTCGTTCTTGTCACGCTGGAACTTGGTATGCAACAGATCCATCTCCAGCGAGTTTTCAGGCGCATTGCGGTAGTCGAGCGAGACAGTCACTCTCCGCCATAGGTCGGGACGTTGACGGTAGGTGACGAAAAACTTCTCCCGCCTCGACTTGTCGCGGAAGTGCATTGACAGATTCAGAATCCAGATGTGCTCCAGCTCGTAAAGAAGGGTCTGTTCGTACTGGGACGACGTCATGGAAGCAGTGTCGATGAGAGACGCTCTCTCTACCAAATGGAACGTGTCGTCCTGGTGGTGCTGCTGCAGTTTGTTCAAAGAGCCATGGAGGTCGCTGTAGGTGGCACTAGGAGCAGCATCACCGGCATTCCGGTTGGTGGAAGCCACTGTGCCGTCGTTTCCGGTGCCTTCACTGGTCAGAGCACCGGCTGATGGCTCTGACTTGAGGGATGGCGCCAGTGGGACATGTGGTGCAACGTGAGATGTGCCAGGGCTGTCCAACGTCACAAAGTCAGGGGCACTTTTCCGGGGACCGTGTCCGAAATTGGGCGCACTTGCTCGCGGATTCGCTGTGGTCTGCGAAGTAGACAGAGACTTGGCTGAGTGCAATAGACGCCGGTCCATGGAAGTTGCTCGTCGTTCATCTGGCGAGGGTTTCACGGCCAGAAGATTCTCACGGAGTTCCGACTGCTGCCGGGCAAACGTCTGAGCACGGGGCAGGCCGGGGACAACCTCTCGATGCGGTCGGCGACTGCTTCCACTCGGTTTCGAGGCTGCAGCATTGAAAACTGGAGGACTGGCAGGGTTCGCAGGGCTCAAAGAGCTCACCGGGCTCACCGGGCTCGCCGGGCTCACAGGTTTGACAGCAACGGTTGTAACGGGCTGGCGAGGTACATCATGGCTGGCGGTCCGTTTGCCTGGCAAGGCAGCCGGAGGAGCTTTCGCCGAAGGTGTTGGTGATACGCCATGCCTGGTGGAGTGCACGCCCCTGGACAGAAATCTCCTCCAGAGACTTCTGACCGGCGAAGGTGGAACAGCCGGCGGTGGTGGCCGTGATGTTGGCGAAGTTTGGGGCCCTCCGGCCCGTGAGTCCTCAGGCGCCAAACCAGGCTGAGCCATGGAATTGCCGCGAGAGGGCGCAGGTGCAGACGAGGCTGCCTCTGCCAGAGTAGCACCGTTGGCCCTATGCAGTGAAGGTTTCTTTGTGGGTAACCAGCTTGAAGGTTTGATGGAGCAGTGGAAACACGCAAAGTCAGTGAGTGGACGCGTTTTTGTGGTGTGGGCCCGCAGAGTGCAGGCAGGAAGGTGAACGGTGAAGGGTAGGCGGTGCCGAAAGAGTTGCGAACAGCTGTAAGCAGAGAGTTGAGTCCGTGATGGTGCAGTGAGCCTATCTGGGAAGGATGTTGAGAATTCCTTGGGCAAAGCCGCACGCCAAGTAGACGCCCGGATACGAGCAGGTCCGCGGAGGTGGCAGTTTGGGCTGAAGTGTGGATGTAGAGACGGCGGTGAGGATGTCAGTCAGGTGCGAGGACTCTTTTTTGCTTGGAGAGCGGCGATGTTTTTCTGTTTATGGATTGGGTTGCGGTGGACCCGGACTTGACGATGGCTTTTTCTTCCCGGCGGTTGCTGGGCTGTTCGGTCCTGTTGCTACGTATTGCTTCTCCATCCAGGGGACGTTGTCGTCCTGTCTCGTGTGGTCTCCTCTCCGACGTAGCAAAAGGCACCAGGGCAAAAGGACAGAAGGGCAACAGATCAGCAGGGGCAAAGAGGTCCAAGGTCGTCAGCTGCGCGGCGTCAGGGCGCAATGCCGTGCAGACAGACAGGCGACGGAGACTCCGGCCGCCTTTCACGCCTTTTCTCCTTCAGGCTCGCTCGACCGGTTCGGTCAAGAAGACGATGGCAGCAGTTGACTGGCGCTCGTTGTGGCTCTGCTTCATTGGCCGTCTGCGATGGGGGGTACCCCGTGGCCTGATCCGCTTTGGCAGCAGCGCTAGCTGCTGAATGGGCAGCAATGGATTCTTTTTCCACCTCCTTGCCCTGCTGTCGTTGGTCCGGTCTGCTGGCCTCTTGCGATTTTGGGTCGGACTGCGTGCAGAGACTCTGGGGTGGGCACTTGATACGGTTTTAATGCAGCTACACGCCAGGGCACCGGCGCCAGTAGCAATGTGAGCAAATGTGAAAAAAAAGTGCCTCGTCACAGTGACGTCCGACCGGCAGGGGAGAGAGGGGGAGGCATGGGGGCAGGGGGGGGAGAAGGCGGGACGGCCAGGAAGCGCATGCTAGGTAAGATGGTTGGAAGTGTGACGAAGACGTCGAGAAAAGACGCAGATGCCTGTTTTGTGGGCGAGACGTCATTTCCCCTTCCTTCCTTTTGGGGGTGGCAGGATGGCCGAAAAGGAGGTTGGTACATAGTAGGAGCAGCTAGCGAGGAAAGTGCGATGGATCGACACAACACGCGCCTCTGAGCAGTTTGTCCTGAAGACTTTCTGCTGTTGTTGTTGGTGTTGCTGCCACCATCTAGCTCGTTGTTCTTTCTGAGCTCGTGTCTCTGGCTCGGGGACAGTGATGCTGTATTTTCTGCGTGTGATGCCGGTGGTGGTGCGTCGCACCGAGAGAGGGTCGACGGCGTGACTGATGCAGAGATGCATCTGGTTGAGGGGAGGCTGGGCTCCGGAGTTTTAGCGCGCAGCGCAGCAGGGGGCTTACACTGAGCGCAAAGCGAGCGGCAAGAGTGGATTAGCGGAGCACACGTGTAGAGGCACCACTGGGACAGGGAACCGGCCTGGTGGCAGGCAAGGACGAGGTTGGCACCGGCCGGGTGGCCGTATACAGTAAATCACAGCGCCATGCCGATCTGTTCTAGCGCCAACGGCCCCAGTCTTTGGCGGCCGTTAGTAGTGAGAGCGCGCTAACTGCCCGACCCAGACTGGCAGATACGCACGGATACTCTGTTCGCTGCCAGCCGGCAACTTGTGGCGACGTATCTCGAATGTATCTGTCGCTCCGTCTTCCCGGGACGCTCCCGAACCTCAGCAGGGCCCAACCAGCACAGCAGAGCCTACGACGTACGAACATCGTGCCCTCTCGGTGCTGTGTTGCTGTGCCACCATGGGAGAAGGTCCGACTGCATGCTATCGGACTGTCGGGAGATTGAATGGAGCGGCTCTACGGCCCCTTGCTATAAGATAGGCGTAAGATTTACAGTTTCAGGCGACGTTTCTTTTTTCTTCTTTCCCCCTATTTCTTATCCTTTCTCTCTTTCTTTTCTTGACCTTCCCACGGACCGGGTGCAGAGCGTTGAACAAAACATGGGGAAAGGAAAGGAGGGTAGGACGACATATCCTAAGCTGTCCTTCTTTTCTATCTCTCACAAGGTGGATCGCAGAGTCCTCCAGATGCATAAACTATGACGTAGTCTTCGCTTGCGCACTGCCAGAAAGGCCAAGGTTGTACCGCAGCACTTCGTACAGCAGTCCTTGGCCTTTCGCATTGGCGGCTCTCCATCTCGGCTCTCTCCGGCCTTCGGGCCTCCTTGGGCTCGGCACTGGAGCAGGAGACGCACATGTGCGATACTGTGATATGTGATGTGCTTGCAGATAAACAGGCGCATGTCGCGACCCGGTCTATGCCCCTATGCCCCCTTGGGGGACGGGCTGCCAGCTGGCAACGTTGCCTGCTAGTGCCTACTCATAGTGCATCTTTGCGCATGGACTGTGGTGTGAGGTGGTCCAAGTGCGAACTCTTACGGGGGGGGGAGTCTGCTGGCGTCCCGTCCCTCTGGCTCTGACTTCTGCACATCCCCTCTACCCCGGCCGCTGTCTGCCAGTCATGCCGTGTGCCGTGTTCCGCTGTCCCTGCCTAAGCTCCATAGTATCTTCCCTTGCTCACGTTCGCAGTATTGCCCCCTCCCTCGCTTCTGCTTCCTTGGGCAGCAAGACGCAGAGGGCGAATCTGACAGCCACCCTGCCTTGCCGAATTACATCAGCATCGCCGATGTGGGTGGTGGAACAACAGATTCGGCATGCCGTCCGAAAGGGGGAGGCTGTGCTGTGCAGTATGCTGTTATGTACTCGTAGACGGCCTGGCTCCAGCGAATGTCGTTTGGCCACGTTGGGGCCGTTACTTCTTGCTGCCGCATTCGCCTCGCACAATTCATCGCGCCAAGAATCTTACGAGCATTTGTCGATTGCACCCAATATCGCATCATTGACAACGCTGTCCTTCCGCGCTCTCTTCTGCCGTTGTATGCGCCAGACGGAACAGATGTCAGTCATCAGAGCCGCAGATCCTCGCGACTTTCCGACCACGGAGCACACAGCACAGAGTAGATGACGCACACGGGTGGTATTACATATAGATTTTGTCATGTACATGGTCTTTATTGCTGTAAGGGGGGAGTGTGTTCTTAGGAAAGGGATGAGCGCGGGAACGGGGGCTCCATTGCACCCAACACCCGGCTTGAAAAGCAAGGCTGACCTGACCTGGCTTTCCATTATCCAAGCCGTCATCTGCGGCTGCCAATAGGGCAATGCCGCGCAGAACGTTGCAGGCGATAAGAGGGACAGGCAGAGATGCATGTTCCCGCTTGGCTGTCGCTCCTCGCCTTCTTCCGCTTTTGTTATGCATGCATGATGTGGTGCGGATGTTCGTTTCCATCCGCCCCGTCCAAGTGCTGCCGATCAATCATCCTTGTCCTCCTTCTCTTTCTCGTCGGCGTCGTGCTGCTTCTTCCACTCGCAGATCTTGCACTTGCTGGCCTGGTCGCGGTCCAAGCCAGCAAAGATGATCTCAAACACGTCCTTGTACCAGCCGACAGGCCGTCCTTCGATCCCTTCCTTGATGTTCTGCGTCGATGTTAGCCTCGGGACCAAGAGCATCTGCTCCCGCCGCTCGCTCGCAAACTCACCTCTGGCAACTCCAGCCAGTCAGACAGGTTGTCCTCTGGAAATACCACCAGCTTGCACCCGGCCCGCCGCGCTGCGATAGTCTTCTCCCGCAGACCGCCAATCCGCAGCACCTTGCCCGTCAGCGTCAGCTCGCCCGTCATCGCCACCGTCGGGTCGATCGGGTAGTCCAGCGCCAGCGACAGCAGCGACGTCGCCATCGTGATGCCCGCCGACGGCCCGTCCTTTTGTACCGCGCCTTCGGGCACGTGGACGTGCAGCTTGGCTTTGTCGAAAAAGTGGTTGTCCGGGAACTCCTTGACCATCATGGCCTTGGCAAACGAGTACGCGATCGTCGACGACTCCTTCATCACCGCCTTGATGTTGCCCGTGATCTCGAGCGACGGCCGCGTGCTCGGTCGCAGCGCTGCCTGCAGGATCGTCTCCACATACATGGCTGCACCGCCCATCTGTGTCCACGCCAGGCCCATCGTCACGCCCGGCGGCGTCACGTCGTAGAGCCGGTCCGACGTGAACACCGGCGGTCCGACGTAGTCCTTGAGGTTCTCAGCGTCAATCACTACGTGCACAGACTCCGGTACCTGCAGTGCCTTCCGTGGCTTCTCCGGACCGGTCGTCGAGGTTGTAGTTGAAGTGGCCGTCGTGCTCGTCGTCGAGCTTGTCTCGTCTCCAAGAACCGAATCCAGCTCGGACGTGCTGTCCTCCGTGGACGCCGTCGATTCTGTCTCCTTGCTCTCCCCGGCGGAGCTGTCTGCTTTCGCTGCTGCCTCCGGAAGGCCTTCCTCGCCGAGCTCTTGCACGATCTTGAGGGCAGACTTGCGGTACACCTTCTCGATCTGCTTCTTCAAGTTGCGCACGCCGGACTCGCGGCAATACGATTTGATCAACTCCTCGAT
The DNA here is from genome assembly GCF_000143105.1 of Grosmannia clavigera kw1407. Taxonomy (NCBI): domain Eukaryota; kingdom Fungi; phylum Ascomycota; class Sordariomycetes; order Ophiostomatales; family Ophiostomataceae; genus Leptographium; species Leptographium clavigerum. Next base: position 670,123 of record NW_014040797.1, on the reverse strand, counting down.
GGCCGAGTCGCTCAACGTCACATCCGCATTCTTCAGCCCGGCCATCTCTTTGGCTGCCGGCGCGAGATACCGCTCGGCAATGGCCCTCTTCTCGTCCGACACGTATCCCGACAGCCGGATGACCTCCATGCGGTCGAGCAGCGGCCGCGGGATAGTGTCGGTCATGTTCGCCGTGCAGACGAACAGAACCTTGGACAGGTCGACCGGCACGTCCATGTAGTGGTCCAGGAACGAGCTGTTCTGCTCGGGATCTAGCAGCTCCAGAAGAGCCGACGACGGGTCGCCTTGGTAACCCTTGCCGATCTTGTCAATCTCGTCGATGAGGATCAGCGGGTTCTCCGTCTGGCACTTCTTCAGTGCCTGGATCACCCGGCCGGGGAGCGCCCCCACGTATGTGCGCCGGTGTCCCTTGATCTCGGCCACGTCCGTCAGACCGCCAACGCTGAAGCGGTAGTACTGCCGGTTGAGCGCGCGCGCAATGGACTTTCCTATGCTCGTCTTGCCCACGCCCGGCGGCCCTACGAAGCAGAGAATCTTGCCCTCCACCGTGCCCCGGAGCTTGCCGACAGCAATAAACTCCAGAATCCGGTCTTTGACATCCTTCAGCCCGTAGTGGTCCTCGTTCAGCACGCCGACTGCGTTTTGGATCTCAAAGTTCTCCGCACTCCGCAAGCCCCACGGAATCTGTGTCAGCCAGTCCAGGTAGTTCCGGGTCACGTTGAACTCCGATGCCGCCGGCTCCAGGTGGGCGAGCTTGTTGATCTCGTCATCAAACACCTTCCGCACCGCCTCTGGCATCGCCAGCTTGTCGGCCCTCTCTTTGAACTTCTCGACCAGCTTGTCTTTGCCGTCAGACTCTATTCCCAGCTCCCGCCGGATGCCCTTCATCTGCTCCATGAGCCAATACTCGCGCTGGCGCTTGGTGATCTTGCTCTCGACTTCCCGCGTGATCTTGGACTGGAGCTGGGCATTCATCAGCTCGTTCTTGAGCACCACAAGTGCCTTCTGCATCCGCTCCTCCACGTTCAGGCTTGACAGCACCTCCTGCAGCTCTGCCGGGTCACCTGCTGACACAGCAGCCGCAAAATCCGCAAGCTTTGCTGGCTCTGCTGTCACGTGACCCGCCGACTGACTCATCGAGAACGTCGAAATCTGGTCCCGGAAGAGGCTGTTCATCTGCGCAACCTCCTTGAACACGTTGACAATCTCGTTGGTGACTGCACGGATCACGGGGCTCCTGGCGTCGAATGGTTCCTCCGTCAGGTTCTCCACGTTGACGAGGCTGACGTCGAACTTGCGGAGGAAAGAAGTCGGCTCGTACGGCGTGGCTTGCTTCTGGACAGGTGCAGGCGTCTCGCTCTTCGCAGGCACAACCACCGCGCTCTCCTCAAAGCTTGCCACAACGTCACCCTTCTTTTCCTCGGGTTGTGGCTCCTCTGCCTCCGTCGCCTTCGCTGGTATTGGCTCCGGGACAGCTTCGATGCTAGCCTGGTCGTCGCTTGCGGGTTTATCAGCCTCGACTACAATATCAGCAGTGCTGGTGTCGGCACCAGATCCAGGAGGGATGAGAGTCGAAAGGCGAATGCGCCGGTGTGGGTAGAGAATAGCTGTAAGGCCCGTCGCACCCTCGCCATGAAGGGGAAAGGCGCTGGTGATTTGGGCAAAGACACCAACATCGTAGACCTCGTCCGCACTTTGTATCACGTCGGCATCTGCGTTCTCGTCCTTGAAAAGAAAAGCACCGACATAAGGCTGTCCTCGCTTGATCATCTCGGTAATGGCGCTCGCAACGTTCGGGTCCTTGATCGTGATCGCCTTGTAGAAGCCGGGGAACAGGGGGCGCTTCGCGATCGGAATTGCCATCACCTGAGGATACACGTCCGGGACAATGGGCTTTTGAAGAGCTCGGTCGGCCGACTTCCTTCCTCTCCGGCCACCATCACCCGATCCGCCATCGCTTCCCGCGCCACTCGATCCTCCACCGCTTGACGCACCGCTGCTAGCCTTCCCGTCAGAAGGCTCCGAGTTTCCTTGATTGGCCGCCGCCGGGGGTTCAGACCCGGACTTGGCAGCCTCTGACTCTTCCTTTGGCTTTTCCAACTCCGTCTTGGATGCGTCAGGCTGTGTTCCGTCCTCCTGGGCTCCGGCAGTAGGCTTGGTCTCGCCCTCTGCGCCTGACGAGCCATCAAAAAATCCGCGCGGACTCTTTTTCTGTAAAGAGGAGGCCGTCGAGAAAAGTGCCAAGGTCGGAAGCTGTGTTGTGGCCTGGGGATGAAGGCATTGCGCAGGACTGCGTGGCGTTGAGACCAGAGCAAGTCTTGGTCTTGCAGAAGCTGTAGCTGTCGTCAACAAGGAGAAATGAGCTGGTCTAGGGTATCGAATGGCGCCCCTGGCTGCGAGTCGCCGCACTGCATGTTGTCTCAGCATGCTGGGCAGCCGGAGGGAAGCTTTCGGCGGGCCGAGAAAGGACGAGAGGAGACGACTCGATCCCTAGTTTGCTGACAATAGAGGCTCACAGTGCCGGCAGGAATTAGAGGATTGTCGCAGAATGAGCCCACCTAGAAGCCTCGGGGTGAGACAGAGACGACGAGGAAGAAGAAGGATTGTGTGCAGGAGACTCGCAACAAGGTCACAGCCGAGATGTCGCGAGGCGTTCGTGGCAGGTCCACGACCCGTTTTTTGGCCCTAATATTTTCCTGGTTCGTGGCGACATTCAAGCCGATGTGGCTCCGCAATCGCCGTCTTACAGCGCAAAATCTTAATAATGCACGGTCGAGGTGCCACTACATCCCGCTAAGCTCCGAAAAATAGGCGCTGAAAGGGCCCAAGGCAACAGCTTGCACACGCATTAATTTGCGACGAGGCTGTATTTCTAATGTATAGAAACTCGTAGAAAGTGCCGCTGTGCGCCACAAAGACGCTTTAATCCCTGCGATTTACTTTCGTCTTAGGTGCCTCCACACGTGACCCAATTCTTCTCTACGCACCCATGGCCAATGTTTTGAGCAGGTGCAATTGGGGTTTGGGCTGTTGCACAGAGCGTGATACGTGTTGCAATCTATTGAAGTTGTAGAATGACTGGATGCGAAAAGCTAACTGAGGTCGAGCGCATTCAAAATCAGTCAGATCGCGGGGAAGCTGTAGCATGCGCCAGCTCATGCCCCGCTAGATGTGGTGTTGCCTGCCTTTTTAGCTCAAAGCGAACCTGATCTTTAAATGTCTACAACCTTAGGGACTATTAAGCCTCTACTGACTCCCGACACGGCTTGTTTCATGCCTCCTTGTGTCAATTGGACATAGTGAGCTAAAGTGCAGTGTTGAGAGGTCTCTTGTTTTCGTTTTCTCTTTATCGCTCGCTGTCTTGGACTAGATATTCTGATTTTCGCAGATATATCGTTTCACAAAGTCTTTTTTTTTCATCTGCTCCCAGTGCACAATTTACATTGTTACATTCCCTCGGGTACCTTCTGCCCTTTTTTGCATCTCTCGTGCTGCCGCTTTCCGCCACACCTATTCCCATCATACAGGCATAATGGCATCCGCGACAGACACTTCAGAAGTAACTGAGTCCGTCTCAAAGCTCACCATTGACCCGAGCAAGGCGGATTCAGCCGCAGCAGCCGAGTCTCAGAAGACAAAGCTCAAGAAGAAGAAGGCTGTAGCAGACTCGTGGGAAGACGAAGAGACATCGTCAGATGATGACAGTACTTTGACATCGCCTCCCCCGCCAAATCATGAGACTAAGGACAAGTCAGCACCACCTCCGAAACCCAGCACTTCTAGTCACAAGTTTGCTGCAGCGCAATCACAGCCCCCTCTGGTTGCTTCCTGGTCAGAAAAGGACGCAGGCGGGGCTGCACATGCACGCCGTCCTGAGAAGACAGATGCTGTGGCCCGCCGAATGATTGCGAGCGCACTGGGTGTTCGTATTCCTAGGCAAACTGAGGAACAGAGGGCGTACGAAAAGTCGCTCCGCGAGGCTGAACGGAAACGGAGAGACGATGAGCGGGCTGCTCTGAAACGGCAGGAGGAAGAAAAAGAAAAAGCAAAGAAAGCCATATGGGAGGACTAAGAGCAAGCATGAGCATGGACAGGAACCCATCTCGATTTTCCACGGCATTGATCAGCAGTGTCCGACAGATCACCCTATTGTAGGCTAAGCCTCTCCTCTGATCTCACTCCTATCCATTTTCCCTCTAAATATACTTAATGGCGAACAAGTGGCGTTTCCAGGATTTTTTCGTAAAGTGAGATGAGCGTGTCTCGGTCATGGTAATTCAGTCAAGCTGCAGTGTTCGGGGAGGGAAGGAGAGGCCGGCCTTCCCAATTGAGGATGAGATGTGATGCTCCAGCTCCTTCATCCGAGTAGCAAGGCGTAACGCCAAGGCTAGAAAACCCACCCTCCTGTTCTGCTCGCTGGTTCCAAAGCATTTGCTTCAGATGGCCTGTGCTGGAGATGCACATAAAGGCCATGGGCCACCGGCTGCGGGTGAGGGCCTCGCGAATGCCCTTTGTGGCCGGTCTTTCAGCTACCAGCAGGCCGATGACCGCCGCCTCTAGAACATCGGTTGCGGGACGTGATCGCCAGCCAGCGGGCGCCCCAATAAACGCGCCCTCCAGTTCCCGTACAAGGTGAGGGCCAATGCGCTGGCCTGCGCCAGCCTTGCACTGCAGTAACACGCGGATGGGAGCATGACTCGCACGCCAGGAGTCACACGGGATCGACCAGACACCAAGCAGATCGATTCCGCGATCGGAAGCACCACCTACGCGCCTCAGATCAAAGCCGAGAGGAGCAAGATGTGTAGCAACAGTGTACTCGAAATGAGTGCCGACATAAACGGTAGACTTCGGGTCAAGGCTGGCCGTTTCAGCATGCTGGAGGAAAGAAGCCAGATCACAATGCTTGGCAGAGCGCGGAGGATCTGGGTAGATCAGCGGCTGCTCTGTTGGTGCTATTTCTGTTGATGCTGATGAGTGCTCTTCCGGGGCCACATTCCCGTCTGCTTCTTGGATGCCAGTGTGGAGGAGGCGATTGAACCGTGGTGCCGTGGACCTGCTACTCAGTATAGATGTAGCAGCCGGGCCGAAGTACAGCTGCCATAACCGGCCTGTCAATCCATGTCTTGAAGCAGCCTGCATGCCATAAACTTCCCTGTGGGTTAAACCGGACAGTGGACGGCGGAAAGGCTTGACCTCTTGCTCTTTTGGGGTCCAACGTGTTGAAAGATGTCTGGCGAAATCTGGACTACTCCCAGCCAATCATCTGTGCAGCGCAACTGGTCCGGAAACAAGTGGCTTTGGCCTGGTTCCCCACCTTTCAGAAGGCTATTTATGTACGATATAGCTCTGTGCTTCGCCGCGCAAATCGGACTGCAGACTCAAACTCCGCTTCTCCCACTTCCTTGAAGGACTGCTTGGAGGACTAGGCACCGCAAATGCCACCCGCGTTGCACTGATGGCAGACAAGAATACGGCAGATAGGTTGTCACAGGTTCAAGACGCGGTTGACCAGGTACGTGAACGCGTTATCGATTTGGCAGGGATGAACCTTTAAGAGATGTTGAGAACCACGAAACTGACAGCGTTGCTTGCCTCTCTAGCTGGCCCACCAGTTCCTTACCTGCCTCTTCTTCCTCGATCGCCACCATAGTCTCCAGAAGCTGAGCCCCAACGATGTCGTCCAGGAGCAGAAGAGCGACAGCAGCCAGCCACGCGCATTGACCGGTGAGACCGCATCATCCCATGCAGCCTCTAAAGCCACAATAGCTGACGATCCTGAATACAGTTGAGCCGATACCGCCAGATGACTTCAAGCAAGGCCAGGAAGAGCTAGCCCGTGACCTCGTCTACAAGGAGCAGCAGATCGAGTTTCTAATCGGCAATCTCCCTGGCCTCGAAAATACCGAGCAAGACCAGGAACGTCTCATCCGAGAACTGGAGGAGGAACTGAAGGTTGCCGAGGCGCAACGAAAGGAGGCCGTGAAAGAGAAGGATGAGATGCTCGCTAAGCTGGACAGGGTGATCCGAAGCATCAAACGACCATGAGCACGCGATGAAGAAACTCGATACCCCTGTAGTGATTGTTTCTAATAAAAAAAATGCCTTGACGGAACTATCTACATGTACGATGGGAAAATCGGTCTTGCAAGACGGGTATGGCTATCCGAATGCAGGTCTATGCTCCTCTCGACAGATCGAGAAACGAGTCACCTTCTCGCCAGCCACCTGTACCCAAAATCAGATGGGCACTGGCTTGAAAAGCTGCGGGAACACTGTTCGCAGATCTTCCAAGTGGCGGATCTGAAACTTTGACGCTTGAGTCTTTGGCGGCGTGACATCGTCTTCAACAAGATGTGCGGCCGTCCATCCTAGCGCCTGTGCGCTCTGGCAGTTCGAATAGGAGTCGTCTGAAAAGGTCAGTGGAGACAAGATAAACGAAAGAACCTACGGCTATGATATCGTGGAGAAGAGGAGAAAGGGGGGTCACGCACCGACAAAATAGCAGTCTTCTGCATTCTGGATCCCTGCCTCCTTCATAGCCCTGTCAAAAGCCGCCTCGTGCGGCTTGCAGACAAGTGGCGTCTTGGAATAATCACAGTACGTAATGCCTTCAAATTGGTCCTCGATTTCGAGCAGTCGCACAACACGCCGCCCATGCGTGACATAAGCGTTAGTGAACAGCCACAGCCGTACCTGACTGCGGTCGATGTCCTGCAGCAGCCTTCTAAGCTGGGGGTTAGGATTGATTATGCCTTCGAGTGGCAGCGCATCGTCGACCTTTGCGTTGTACTCAAGCGGGTCGATCTGATGGTGGCGCACTAGGCCCTCGATAGCCAAGCCGTAGTTCTGATAGTACTCCTTGTGCAGGCGTACGGCATCATCCCAGGGCAGGGACAAGTGTTTGGCAAAGTACTGGTCGATGAGCTGGGCCATGCGGTCATGTACCTTGGCACCTAGGTCCGTCAATAAAGGCGACCGAAGATATGGGACTGAACAGGAGCACGACTGACTCTTTGGGTAAAGACAGTTGTCAATATCACTATAGGTAGACGCTTGTCAGCCGTAGAGTTCACGCAAGTAGCGATCGACGAAGAGGGGCTTCAATCTTACAAGAAGAACACCTTTTTCGCCGACTGAGGCTGCGCCTCTCCAGAGGGAATCGCCGTGTCTCCCATTGCTGAATACAGGCTTTGGCTTGTATACGCGATGCATGAGCGGTGAAAAGGATGTTTGTAAAAGGTGCGCTTTTAGTATGACAAACCTGGGTTTGTAATTGCCTCGTCCAGTTCTCAGATATATGTCACGTGTTTCTAGAGAGACATTTAGTTCGATGGTGCTCCGTATATTCAGGTATTATATACATATCTGTCTGCTAATAACTCGATCGCAAAGGTGTAGCTCTCGCAGTTTTGGTGAATAACGGACCCGAGCCAAATATTGGGGAAAGACGGGCTGCTCTAATAAGCTCATGCTCTCGCCATGCAGCTCAAAAAGATTGACTCCCATCTTCATATGCCTGCAGGCTGCGTAAGAAATACCCACTTCTTCAATTGGTCAGTGCGGAAGCTGCAGAAAGGACGCTAGTGCGGCCTGGTCGCGACCTTCCAAAACCAGGCTACTTTTTTTTTTGCCCAATTTATTTCGACCACCATTGCAGAAACAACAGAGAGAGCCAGAACGACAACTCTGTCGCGCAAGTTTTCATGAGAGCGGGAAATGAAGCCTGGAACATGCGTCCGATAGTATTACTTGTCGAAGTTGAATGGTAAATGCTCGTCTGGACAATAAGCACATTTCGTCCTAGAACACCCAGATTTTGGTGTTTTTGTGCCCCTAAACATCTGCTTTCTGCTTTATACATTTTTCTTTCTTCCTCTCGCTCCTTTTCATCCTCGAGTGAAAGCGCTTAGAGCAGAAGTATTGACGAGGCTGCATAACGACAGAGAGGGCAAGATGACGGCGCAAGTAGAGACCATGACGGCCACCGACGAAGGGCAGGAGACGTTTGCCAAAGGGGAGCAAGAGCGCATGCTTGAGTTCGAGAAGATCATCAAGTTTCGCGATACCATCACCTCTGGGAAGCACCCCAGAATCAAGGTTCCTACACACCTACTGCCCGCGAATCCTGCCGCCGTGACCTCGAGCACCCGACCGTCTGCCTCCCGTTCAAACGTCGACCACGACGCGTCTGTGACCCAGCCGACAGAACCTGACACATCGTTGAGCAAGCCGCTGTCAAGGAATGCTATGGCACATCAGGAAAACGGTCAGAAGTCGGCTGGGATGGCGATATTTCCAGGCTTGGGCCTCGTTCCCACAGCGCCTGCCGCCATGACTGCTAGGTCGATCGCTGGAGGCAATGGCCGGGAGCTCGCAGGCACAGAGAGATCTCGTATTGGCGAGGCACTTGTGGGAGAGCCTGTGGTTTCTGTTCCCACACATTTCTCTCTACGGCGAGCAGATCTGGAAAAAGCTCTGCTTGAACAGGGAAAGCTGCAGGCCAGTAAAGATGTCCAGCTCAAAGAAGCGCTGCCGGACTTCGACATCAATGATGTCTGGCAAAAGGGCCTTGCCTGCGAACGGACTTTTACACCGGTGCCAGTGGTGACTCTGGGGAGTTTAGCTAACTCGAAGGGCACAGCTACAGCTGCATCGGCAGCAGTGACTGTTGGTTCTGACAGAAACGATTTGTCCGATAATAAGACGTTCTACTCGTCTAATTTTAGCACACCAGAGTTCGGCTTGACGGCCCGCATCCCTGTCGAATCCGTCAACGAAGACGTGTCTATGCAAGACAGTTCGGATTATGAGCCGGAATTGGATGTTGTGCCCTCGCCTGTCGCATTTGCCCAGGCCTTGCCGGCGAGCAGGCCGGACCAACTGCAGCAGTTACGGCAGTCTCAGCAGCCGCCACACATATTGGCAGGACGGCCCTTGCAGGCGCCTACAGCGTACGGCTCAGGCTATCCGGCGCTGTTGCCTGCAATCCCTTCTCAAGGTAACAGTGGCGCCTCAAATCCTGCCGTCTTGCAACAGCAGTGGAATGCTACCCAGCTTGGACAGACTGGGAATGACATGCCTAGGGTGAGCGGGCAGACAAGCACAGGTTCCGGCGAGGCAGTCTTTCGGCAAGCTGGTGAGGAACCGCAGCAGCCCCCGTCGCCCTTTGTACGCGCCCATGACCTGTCACCCTTAGCTCCTCAGCCAACCCACGCTGCGGCGCTGGCTGTCGAGCAGCTATCGTCGGTGCTACAGCGTGGACAGCTGGAAAACCGGGGCACCCCTGCCCAGATTGCGGTGTTGAGAAGGGAGCAGGCCGGTCAATCTAGCCCAGATAGCTCACCGCAGACAGCAGGAAGTCGGGCAACAGACAAAAAGAGAGGGAACAAGAGGAACAACAAGCGGAAGGCAGATCAGGCTGCGACGTTGCCAAACATCAAGCAAGAGCCCAAGTCTCCATCACCAATAGTGGTACCGCCTGTGCAACGGGCACCCAAACGGCAAAGACATGCTACCCGGCACGGACATGACGGCGTTCGGGCTCAGATTGGACAAGAACACGGCGTCCGCGGTAGCTACGCAATGCCGGGGCCACCGCTTCAAGACGACCGAGTACCTGTGGTCTATGAGCGTGCTGCTGCCGAGCGCTATATGCGGCCGGGAGGTGTCGCGTCTCGCCCTGCTGACTTGCAACCGGAGCCGCAGCGACAACTGCAGCGAGACTGGGAAGTGTACGATAGCCGGCAGCCCAACCCCGCTGCGCAATATGCCCCAATTGTCCGTCCGCCTTCCGGCTCGCTAGTCTATGCGCCAGAGCAGTCGAGAACGGACATGCGCCCTGTCAGGGCAGCCTCCCACGCGCTTGTCGAGGTGGCATCGGGGTATTCGCGCCCTACACATGGTAGCTATGCGAGTGTGTACGAACCTGGGCACATGAGTGTGCGGCCAGAGCCTATCATTCTTACGCGGTCCGGATCACCAATATCTGCTATGGCACCGCCGGCGGCACGGATTCAGTACCAGCATCCCCAAGAGCTGCTGCCGTCACCAGCGCGCGTTGTCGTGGATGAGTACGGCCGTGAGTACATTGAGCCACCCAAATACGCGGTTCGCCAGTCGGCTGGGTCTCGATATGAGCCAGAGCTCATCTATGAGCGAGCTGTTCCTGCTGCGCTGCAGCAGCCGCTCCGTGCAGGATCACATATGTCCCTAGCCTACGAAGATGATAGGAGTATCTACCGAAGAGCTTCGCCAACATTCATACAGCCCAGAAGAGTGATCACACAGCCGGAATACGCGACGTACGAACAAAGGGAATACTCAGTGCTTCCTGGCGGGCGTCCAGGCGAAGAATATGCGAATCCACGGTCGCCTCCTCCGGCACTGCTGCCCCCGCAGTATGAGAGGAGGCATGTGGTAGAAGAGCCTCAGCGGGAGTATATGATCAGGGCCCCTACTACGCGGCCGCCGGAACCGTTACGATACGAGGTGGCGCAACCTGGCGGATATATGGAGAGAGTGGGCAGCGTCCGGCCACCTGATGCAGTCCCGCTGGGACCGCTGGGACATGATTTCGGTAGAGCAGGCTTCGACAGCCGTCCTCGGGAACAGCCGACTATCAGCGCATATGTTGGAGGTAATGAGCCGGTGGCGAGAGAGTACAGCGTTCGGCCCGAACAACAGCAACAGCAGCAGCAGCAGCAACAACAACAACAACAACAACAGGCAGCTCTACAGAGAGCATACAGCGTTCGGCCGGGCCAAACACCGTACTATGTGGAACAGCCGGAAGGAGGGTCCATGCCAGGCTACATCTACCCGAACGGAGCTCGGCGAGACGTGTATCAGTGAGATTGTGGTCTGTGGCGTGAAAGGCGGTCGGGTTTTTGTGGGTCATAGGAGCATCGCATTAGTACGGAGTAGACGTGTGTGGCATATTACAATATTACTATTTGGGCGGTTTTGGAAGCGTTTTGTTATCGAAGGCATAATGTCACAAGAACAGGAATTTAAAAAAGTCACGAACTAATCTCACAGTTTCCATATTGGACAAAGCATGCTGCCCCCCCTTTCCGTCTTCTCGCTCTCTCGTTGTTCGTTTCGGCAATGTACTCCGTACTTGGTACTAGCAAGCAGTATTACGGGTCGGATGCGAAATAGTCTAAAAGGATGCTCCGGAGCACAGAAGTAGAGCAACAGATCGACTGTATGAAATACGAACTCGTGCCTAGAGGTGGAAAGCGACTCAGTTTGCATTCAATGAAGCCTTTATTTATTTATTTTATTTATTTTGCTCTGATCGTTTCCTGTCAGACTTTGTCTAGCTGTCGTGCATCTCGACTTGCATGGGGGACCTATCGGGCGGGTACGCCGGTACTGCTCGGAACAGAATCGTCTAGCTTCCCGAGCTGCACGCTGTATGGGTTGCTCGAGTCGGAAGACAATCCAGGCACGAGTCTGTCAGCCATTTCCTACGTCACAAAGGCATGGCAACTGATTATGCAGGAGCTGTACATGTTTTTTGGCGTATCAGGTTTTGCTCTGATTCATATGCAAGACCGTTTATTTTAAGAACGGCGGATATGCCTGACTGGCACTGTAAAGTACTTCTGTCATCTGAAAGCTGATACGTCTCTCTGAATGGACCAGCCCATTTCGCGAAGTGGAGAAGGCAGCGAGGCAGTGCAAGGGGAAACGTATATTGGGACCAGGCAGCCTTGATGCGAGTACTCGTAAATGAGAGACAAGAGCTGACTGGCAAAAAGGAAACGCGTGGGAATTGGAAGGGGGCCCGGCAAGCGATCCCCGGTCTGGCGTTTCCACGGGAGGTAACGCAACGAGCAATATTGTGAACAGACACATCGTTCGAGCTTCTCGGCACTTGCGAGAGGCAAGACAGGCGTACGGGCGCAGCGTCTGTGCCTGATCGCTCTGGCTCCGTGCGTTCTCTGCCGCAGGCCCACGAGCTTGACCTTACTATGCCAGATACGTCATTGCTTTTTTGCATCTGGGAGAGAACGAAGGATGGGTCCGGCATGGAAGTCCTACGTCGTAGGCCCTTAGTTGGCGTCGGAGCGTCGCTGCGTGTCGGGATTACGGAGACGAGCTAACAACGAGCTCGAAAGGACCCCGGACACATTTTCAGCGTGATCAGTCAGGGGTTGGTCCCAACGCGGCCGAGCCGCGAGCTGTCCGGCTGAAAGACGATATACGACGTACATACGAGTATATGGGTGGATTGTATCTCGTCAAGAGTTTTGATAGTGCGAGCACGGGCATGTGGCCCCCGAGTCCGGGAATGCTTGGTTGTTTCCATAGTACCTTGTGTACTCCGTACTCGTACATACGTCGTAGTATCCTGCGCATACGAGTAGAGACAACGTGTTTGTGTGTGTGGGCTGGTCCTCCAATGTCGTTCCGGCTTGATAACGTGACTTCCAGATAGGCTGCCCTAGCGTGGCTTTCCGTAGGGTTAGTGGGCCTGGCAGCGCCTGCGGGAGCTCGTCTAGCTAGGCTGTCTCTCGTATTGCACGCGCCGAGCAGAGAATGACGGGTGCGCCTTGCTGGCATCTTCTCCACCGGCAGCCATCTTATCGCTGAACGCCACGGTGTGAGTGGGCGTGTGCTGTGTGCTTTACGGAGCGCTCGCCGATAAGATACATGCTGCATAGCACATACGTATGTACATACATACGTACACACAAATTCAGGTAAATGCACTCCTTCTGTATATGTATATGTGTGTGTGTGGGACCAGATCGTGAGGCCACGATTCCGTCAAAGGCGCGGAACTCAGCTAAAAAGCGGCTCAGCCAAACAAATCGGCAGGCCTGGCCGCCAGTTTTTTTTCGGGGCTGTCTTGGCCACTTTCTGCTGCGCACGCACACTATCAATGCCCATAATGATTTTCGCTCTTAGCGGCAAGCTCCCCCCCTCCCTGCCCTGTTCCTGCGGGCTGCCCCCCAATCCCCTCTCTACTATGTGAGCTTCCCCGACGTTTCCGCCGGCGCAGCGACTCAGGCCCGCAGCCCGCCGGCTGCTGCACCCACTGCTCTCTATCTATCTGGTTGCTACCCTTCACACTATCGTGCAGGCGAGTACACAAGATACCGGTATCGACGATTATTACGCGTGCCATGTATCGGTCGCTCCACACTCCTCTGAAGCTCTCTTCCCACTGGCTCGAAACCCCACCAGGTCATGGGCTCCGGGTGCGACATATACAGGGTATCTTGCTGCCACTGGCTGAACCGCCCGTCTGTGGCCCACGGCCCATTCATTCCCACCAGCGACCAGCGCCAAAGGCTCGCCGGCCCTTCTCGACTTTTCCCTTCTAGCGCCTTCCCCCTCGCTGCTTTTTGTCGCCCGCTCCTCCTGCTCCTGCTCTCGCGCTTTTCCTCTCGCTCGCTGCTTTATTTTGCTCCCCCGGCTTCCCGGAACCGAGCGAGACAGAGAGACGAGTGCGTCCCCCCCAAACGACCAGTAAACATCCCAGACGGTGTTTCTCTCCCGCCTCCTACTTCTTGCCCTCCCGATTCTTGCTCCTCCATACTTGCTTTCCATACTTGCTTTCCATACTTGCTTTCCACAACCCCCTCCCTTCGTAGCCCCTTCATTTTCGCCTACAACTGCTCGTCCTTACCCCATTCGGGCTCCATTTCCTCGCTCCCTCAAACTGCTTTCTCGGCTAGTCATCCCTCTCCACTCTTCTCGCCTCATTCTTCTCCTCATTCTATCTCTTCTCTCTCTCTCTTCCTCTCCGTCGGCCGTCTCTCTGACTTGAATGAGGGCATGATCGGGCCCTTTCCTTCTTACCCCATATATCTTTCTCTGCAACCTTACCTCTCTTGTCCAGTTGTGCCGGGTGTCCTTTGTCGAGCGTTTCTTTTGGCATAATTCTCCCTCCCGCATTTCCCTCATTCTTTCTGGCTTACTCGTCATTCCTGCTTGTCGGACAGGACCTTTCCTTCTCTCGCGTCTCTTTCTCTCGTTCTTCTTTGCCGGGCCTGCTGCTTGTTTCTTCAATATACCGACGACCTCTCCCGAGCTTCCCCGCCTGACTCTCGACCTCTTTCGGTTCTTTTCGAGATACCCATAGCCATTCCTACCCACCGAACGCATCCTCCATCCACCCAACATGAATAAACTGGCAAACCTAAACATGCGTCACTGGTCCGAGAGGATGAGCCCCAACTTTGGCATGAGTCGCCCTCCGAATATGCCCATACCTGGCATCGGCCCACACCAGAAGCTCCCCCCTCAGGGTGCCGCCACCAATGCTATTTCCGCCACGGGGCCTGTCATGGTCACCCCCATCTTCTACTCGTTCAACGTCCCCTTCGCCTCTGACCTGGCTGGCCCTGACACTGAGGACATCCTTCACGCCACCACCGATGCCGTTCTTCGCTGGACCCATCCCGAAGATGCCCCGGATGACGTTCCTGTTCACGAGCTGCCTATTCACGCCCAAAACCTGTCCAACCTGGGAAAGTTATGCAGCGACATCTCTGTCAGCCCGCTGGAGATTGAGGCCCATGTCCTGACCGCCATGCCCAAGAACACAAGAGGCCAGGTGACCACTGTTTGCCTTGTCGGCACCCCGGATCTTGTCTACCGCACTCGCGAGACCATCTTGAACGAAACGCCCCTCTCCCTGGTTCGTGCCTATACTTTTTCCCTCTCCTGACGCTCTCTCCTGCCGGCCCCGGAATCTTCCAGTATGACCTGTGTTGGGCCAATCACATAAGTTTTGCTAACAATACATCTGGCTCAGCGTTGCACAACTGTTGACATCAATGGCGATATGGTCGCGGACCTCACGGCAGGAACCCTAAACAAGGCTGTTACCGATACACTCGACAGTATATCGGCCTACTGCGGTGTCGATATCTTCCTCCTGGGCCCAAAGTTGACGCCCATCCTCGATGGCTTGAACGGGGACACCGAGCTGCGCCGTGACCAACGATGGAGAGTGGCTATCTATGGCGATATATTGTCTTCGGAACACGCCAAGACACGGGTGCTCATCCACATTGATCAAATGGTACGATAAATCGGCTCAACATCCGGAGACGGACACAGACGTGTTGGGAACAAGCGTGCCGAACCGACGAGTCTGCAGTGGCACTTGGCGAAGTTGGGAAGCTGCTGGTGTGTACGAGAAAGCTAACATCTTTCGTGTAGCTAAAGCGAGCTATCGATATATTGCGCCTAGACTCCGCCTTCCACCAACCTCTGTGTGGTCGCAACAGAAAAAACATCAAGATCATCGAGTCGTCCACAGGCACTGCCATATACATGCCCCCTCCATTCTCGACCGTCTTTCGCTACTGTCCGCCGAACGCTCGTGTGCGTGACCCCAACGAGATATTTATCACGGGTGACAGCCCGGAAAGCATAAATGCGGCCAAGAAAAAAATTCACGAGGTTCTATCGCGGACTCGTCTTTTTCTAAAGGACATTGCCATGCCGTGCGAAAAAATAGACAACATCCTGCTCAGCCGCATGACGAAGGTGCGCAAGATCATTGAGGCAAACGGCGCCAACATCATATTCCCTGTCCTCGGCTCCAAGCAGAGCACCGTACGCATTCAGGCTACTGAAAACTTGCACACGGAACGGACTGCCCGTGAATTGATGGCTCTTGCCGGCCAGTTCTACAGCGGCTACTGGGCTATCTCCCAATCGGACGCTAGACAAGCCCCCAGCCCGGTCGAAATCCAGTCCATTCTCGGAGAGGTCTGCGCCAATTCCGAAGCCGATGTCTCTTTCCAGGCTTGGGCTTTCAGTATCACTGGCTCCGACGATGCCGTCAAGGATGCTCTGAGTGTCTTGTCGCAGGTCAAGCTTGCCGTCCAGCTTCCTTACCAGATCAAGGTGAAGATCGAGCTGGCGAATGAGCATAAGGAGTTTGTCAGTGGAAAGAAGAACGGCAAGATCAACAAAATCATGGGGCAAAGTAAGATTTTTTTCCCTTTTTGTTGTGGTTATGCTTGGTTCTTCCGCTAACCTGTCCTAGGCAACGTGCAGATTTTGTTCGAAAGCTTCGGCGAGTACAATTTCAATATTGACGTCAACGCCCAGTCGTATGAGTCCATGAAACAAGGTTTGCTGCTGGTGGAGCAAGAAATGCCAGCATCAATCTCCTTCCATGTTCCTGATCAGTACCACAAGCGCATCATCGGAATTGGAGGGCAGCACATCCAACGCATCATGAAGAAGCATTCTGTGTTTGTCAAGTTTAGCAATGCGATGGACCGAGGTACGCGCCCAGCCTTTGCTCTTTCGTCGGTATATCGGTCAGAGCTAATATCGATTGTTGTGCAGGTGGCATTGGCCGAGAAGATGATGATATTCGTGTGGATAACGTTATCTGCCGCACTCCTGCTCGTAACGCCCAAAACCTCGAGCTGGTCAAGTCTGAGATTCTGGAGATGGTTGATCGTGTGGTAAGCCGCCCTGCCAGTTTGTTTGCCTTTTGCTTTAATAAGAATTTCATGCTCACCATTGATAGGACTCCGAGTTCACGTCGCAGATCGTGAATGTAGACCGGCTGTACCATCGCCAGCTGCTGGCTCGGCTTCCTGACTTGGAGACGCTTGAGAAAAAGTGGAACTGCAAGATCAGTTTCCCCAGCACTGAGCAGGCTAGCGACGAGGTCACCGTCACCGGTCCTCAGTGGCAAGTCCCTCAGTGTGTGGACGAATTTCTTGTAAGTGGCTTCCTCTTGCGAGTGGCCTCGCCGTTACGTGTGTGGATCATAACTAACCCCGAAATAGGGCATGGTGCCGGACAACCACGAGCTTGTTTTCTTGCGAACACCTGCTCTGAGCAAGTATCTCGATTCGCAAGAGTTCGGCGACCTGCTCGTGAAGCTCAAGACGCAGCATGAAGTGGACGTCTCTGTGCACCAGACCATCGGCGAGACGGCCGAAGAGAGCAGCCCGACGATTGCTCTTCTCTGGACGTTCACTCGCAACAATGCCGGAGGGCTCCGCGATGCCATTGAATTTCTCCAGTCGGAACTGGCCACGGCCGGCGTCGAAGTCACTGTCCTCAAGGGCTCGATCCCCCGTCCCAAGTCAGACACGTTCGAGGAGTCGCTTCAGTATTTCGACTCGAAGCTCCTACAGCACGCTCCAGCGGCCGTCTCGACGGACTCGCCGACGAAGTCCGCTTTTGGTGACGAGGTGGCCCGCGAGCGCAGCACGATTTTCGATAGGCTTCGCAAGCCGGGAAGCATGTCGTCCATCTCATCCTTCCTCGATCGCCGCAAGAACAGCTCGCAGTCGACGCACTCGCTTTTTAAGAACTCCAACAACGTTTCCAAATCGTCTCTCATCTCGATCGAATCGACGCGAAGCTTCAATGCCGACCGCAACCCCTGGAACGACAGCGGCGTCAATCTCCCAGACGAAGACCATCCTTGGGTTGTCCGTCCGTTCAGCAACGGCATGGACCACCAGAATCTGGCCATTCCCCAACCCGGCGACTCGACGCCACGTCACAACCCCCGACAGTCCGCGGACAGCGGACGTCCTTCCACTTCTCATTCTACCAATTCAGGATACCCCGGTCACATCGGACCATTCCGTTAGAAAAGCATTATTTGTTTTGAGGTCTGCTTAAACTTGGTTTTTTTTTCATCAGTTAGACACTGCGGGAGACGAAAAAAAATCGAAAATACCCCCTCTTTTGGCTGGATATACCCTGGCGCGCAAATACCCACTTCCGCCGGTCATGGATTTTGTGATGGACGATGGATGCTTTTTATGTTGGTTTTGATTTTTCTGTTTTATACTCCAATGTTGACGCTGATGCTTTATATGTCTTTAAATTGTTGTTCGCGCGTGTTGTCTTATACGGACTCTTTGCGGCAAACGATGCAACGCGATTGATATCCCATCTATACAAAAGAATAGTTGCAGGTGCAATTTGATTGGCATTTTCCAGAAATCGTGTTGGCGCGACAAACATCTATGAGGTGGTTTTGCTGTATAACGATTGGTATGGATCTGAGGAAGTAGATAAAATTGGTTGCATGCTCACTCCTAAGCTACAATTTGCTTGTCCTGTCTGCTTGTGTGTCTGCTCTTTGTATGCAGGGTGTAAAGAGCAGTTGGTGACATGGTGCATCCCGCTTAGGATAACAGCGCCAAATTGTCAGTGGAGAGGCTTTTTCCCGCTATTGAATCATAATTGTATTGGATCTTCACGTATATGGCTGTAACGTATGAAGAAAATCAGAATCACCCATTTACTCCCCTGCTCGCATCCTCCCGTCACATTTCTGCTTGTTACACCTTAATCGGCTAAATCACGGCCTATGTATGTCCCAAGCGAGGAAGTGTTTCTGCCGTTGCATCGGCTCAACTGCCCGAATCATATATTGGGGCCAGTATGGTCTGTGTAGAGTGCCTCAGATCTGCGCTTTTATACACCAGGAAGGCATACAGGTCGTCGAGATTCCCCTGAATGACAATGGACTCGAGCCGGCTCTTTGACATGCGTCAACCCTTGCGTTTCTCAGTAGCCTGGTGACATCATGCAGAGGAAGGCGTTGTCGACTTCCCAAATCTGTTTTTCCTAACGCCCACTTCTACCGCCTTACTTTCCATTTCATTCAGGATCCGCATAATGCTGCAGCAGCCGGCCTCGGTTCCACCGAGAGTGCTGTCAAGCTCGTAGTTTCACCGAACGCATATCAGATCATTTTGTTCCGCCGTCTCAAAGGATGAATTTGAGATGGACCCTAGAAGTCCAAGAGTCGTCTGCAAGGCAGTCGGCTATTCACTCAAGCAAGGCGCCTACACGTCTGTGCGCACTGGTCCAGACCGTCTGAGAACCAAATTGCATCCTACATGGCCGGATCCGACACGATCTCCATCAGAATCGACCATAAAGACTGGAGGCATTTGAACACGCGCTCTGCGCGCTTGCTCAGCACCGCTTCAATATGTCTGATGAGCCGCGGCTGAGAGGCGCAGAGCTATTATAGGAGGATACGGCCGTTGATATGCTGTCCTCGTATTCAGAACCACCCAAGAAGGAGTAGTAGCATACTCTTGGCGATCCAGCAACAGGCTGCTGTAGAACAATTTGACAAGGACCGGTTTCATACATCCGAGCGAGGCTGTGATACACAAGAATGCCGGACGACGTTTCAAGCTCCAGCAATCTCAATCGCTAAACCCGATACGGCTTAATCGACTTTTTCTAAATGCTCGAGTAAGTCTTGGTTGAGCTTCTTGAAAATGTCTTTACTCTAGATATTCATCAGCTCGTTTGAGGCAGTCCAAGTTGCAGCGGATTGCCACTTTGAAATTGGCACATACAAAAGTCGAACTCGATCTCCGTATCATTGACCAACTGAGCCGTTTGAGCCGCAGGCCTCTCATAACTTGGCTCGGCGGATTGACAGGCCGTACTCCGTACTCGTACAACCTTTTGGCAGTATCATGTGGCTGTGTAAGCAAGGCAGATGCTCTTGCGCTTGAAACGGAGAAGGCTGAATCACGTGACGCAATGTCTGCTGCTTGCAGCCGATAATGAGCTCATTATTGGCGGGCTCTCGCCAGTTGTAGGTGGCACAGCCTGTGTGCAACTTGTTGATTGGCTGCGGATCTTCACCGAGCGCAAGAATGTCGATCACAAAAGCTTGGTCAGTTACTCGGCCTCGCTAAGACCTCGCATGACAGGGAACAGCGTGATGGGGGAAATTCCCGCGGATTGGATAGAGCGGTGTGGCTGTGAAGCTGTGGTTGAACTAGCCCCAATACGGAGTACAGACAGCAGGTCTGCTAGGGATGCGAGATCCAATTTAACGGGTGCCTACTGCGTGCAGATGTAAGATACCGCAGTTGGGTAATACGCTGTAGCTTGCGTGGCGGCTTGAAGCCCAGTCAGGCAACAGGCATTCCCTGCTAGAGGGCTGCTGCGCCTCACTAGCAACTTACTAAAGCAGCAGGGCTGGTATCTTACGACCACAGGTCGTTCCTTCCCAAACAATCTTCCGCGTCGTGCTGATTGAAGGGCGATCGACCTTTGCAGCAGCTTTAATTTCCAGTCGAACTTTAGCCTGTTTAGAAGAGAGCGAAAGGTGAAAGGAAGGTGTATAGAGCAAATGCTGCGAGGCAGACACCCAGTGCATAGACAACAATAGAGACACGACGAAGAATGGCGTCGGCGTCGGCAGAAAAGAGCCTGGTGCAGGCGCACTACGACAGCCTGGCGATGGAAGCAGAGCGCGAGGAAAGTCAGGGGTCAAGCAGCGCGACAGTGTTCGGAAAGCAGGAGGTGGTGGCGGAGGACAGCGGCTTTGTGGCAGGGCCGGCATCGCCAGGCCGACTGGCAGCAAGGAACGGAGCAGCAACAGCGGTAATAACACAGCCATTGCCGGCAACACCACTGCTGCCAAGTCGACCGGCACTGCCACCATACTCGGGGCCAGCTTCAAGCGCGCACGAGGCAGCGTTGGAGCAGCAGCAGCAACAGCAGGCACACCAACCGGGCAGCGGACGCAAGAAGATGGTGCAGCGATATCCGGGGCTGCCGGCACTGGACTACCGGCTGTATCAGCCGCCGCTGTTTGTGCTTTCATCAGACAAGACGACGATCAAGTCGTCGGCACCGTACCTGTCGGCGACGGCAACGGCGCTGGCAGGATTGGTGCGGGCACAGGCGACGGTGCCGCCGAAGCCGATGATTGAGATCACGGGCAGCCGGGGAAACCACCGGCCGGACTTTGCGGTGAAGCTGAACCTGATGTCGCTGCTGGTGGCAGAGGAGCCGCGGCGGCGGCTGAACTACGTACGGTGCGTGGGCCGGGGCGAGCTGGCGCTGCGAGGAGGCAGCAGGGCGGCGATGATGCCGACGGTCGAGACGAACAGCAGCGCCGGGGCGGAAGAGGAGGTCGAGGCGTGGTGCCGGCGATTCTGCGAAGACACGGCGGCGGCCAAGGTGTTTGTGCTGGAGCGACAGGTGGCCAACCTCGACCTCAGCTGGCTGGAAGGCCAGATCCGCAGCCTGGTGGCGGCGACGGGATACCGGGGCGCGGTGTCGGTGACTTTTCCGGTGGCCCACGCGCGCGTGGTGGTGCAGAGCCCGGACCGGGTCAACAAGTTCTTCACGACCGTCACTACGCTCTTCACGGGCAAGAGCACATACGAGGTCGTCAAGGCGGTCTGGCCGTTTGCCACGCACAAGAACGGCGAGATCGGGCGGCAGTGCGCCGTGCAGAGCGAGGAGACCTGGTGGAAGGAGTGGCGCGACCCGCTGCGCCATGCCATCAGCACTAAGCGTCACGGCTGGGTCACCAACGAGGACAAGCTCGAGGCCCTGATGGAGGACGTCGGCAAGACCGTCGGGGCCGTCGACTGGGGCCCGAACCTGAGCACGTGACCATGAGCAAGCGACCAGCCATCCTCAGACAGCACGGAGTTGGGGTCCTGACATCTGCTTTTTGCCTTTTTACCATTTACCATTAGCCGGGCTAATTGCACTAATGATTGGCGTCTGGGTCGTGTTGCTCTGCACCTGAATCCACTGATCCTTCCGTGAGGCTAAGTACGCTCAGCCTTGGGAGGAAAAGTGAGTCATCGGGACTGACAGCCGTCAGGGCTATATAGACAGATGTGCCTGCCGGTTGAGAACAGCACGGTGCAGTACAGCACAAAGCATCAAGAGCCTGGGCAGATTTGTTTTTTCTGCATTTTCCCATTCATCCCATTTCAATAATCCATTTCTTTCTGTTTTCCCCGACACATCACAGCTCATGGCGACGCCCCAAGCCGAAGCGGAGCCTGGAGCTTTTGCCCTCGGCTCCTTCAACACGGCGCTCTGCCTGGTGCCGCCAGAGGACAGCTGGGCGGCGGTGGACAGCCTGCGTGTGCTCTACGACAAGGCATACGGCAAGTGGCCGCCACACGTGAATATGGTGTACCCGTTTGTGCAGCCGGAACAGCTCGAAGGTGCGGTGCGACGGATGCAGATGGCGCTGCAGCAGTCGGCCGGCGAGCCTGTCGCGACGACCATTGACGTGCAGCTGGACTCGACGGGCGTGTTTCAACAGCGGCGCGAGAATACGGTCTTTCTGCACGATGGCCGCGAAGTCAACGGGCTGGAGAAGCTGCGAGCACGGCTGCTGGCCGCACTCGGCACCAGCAGTCAAAGCCAGAGTCAGAGTCAGGACAAGGACGACAGCCACCAACTGCGAGGACGGCGATGAGCCGAGCGAGACACTGGGCCACGCACACCGGTTTCTGCGGCACAAGGTGGAGCTATTACCGGCAGTGGCCTGGCGAGCGGACCGGCTGCACATTTTGGTGCGCGAGAGGACAGAGCAGGGCGGTATTGTGTCAAGCCGGATGCGGCTGTGGGGAGAGGTGCATCTGGAGGATGGCCGGCTGGAGAGGCTGAGCCGGGAACCATTTTATGAGCAGGTGGGAGCTGACGCCCGCAATGAGGATCAGAATGAGGATCAGGGGGAGGAAGACGACGATCTCGACAATACACCCCTTCCGTCCTGTCACCCGGTCACGTTTGTTCCTGAAGATCGCTACCGGATGGCGTGTCCGCGCGAAGACTGGGGGCTCTTTGAACCGGCAGCAGGGCGTGCAACCGGCGGTCTGAACACGCTGACGGTGGCAACGTACAACGTGCTGGGCGCATCAGCATGGCCATCGTCGAGGGCACGAGTGCCGCTGCTGGTGGACAGCATCCTGGAGGCGGGCGCGATGGCTGACGTGCTGGTCCTGGCCGAGGTCACGGACGACGTGCTGAGTGAACTGTTGGCTGACGATGGCGTGCGCACGGCCTTTCCGTTTGCCTCACATGGTCCACCCGACCAGGAGGACATGCCGCCGCTGCCGAGGCTGTTCAACTCTGTCGTGCTGAGCCGACGTCCGTTTGTCTGGTCGTGGGTGGCCTTTGCGCAGGCACACAAAGGAGCCCTGGTGGCGCGATGGGGGGAGATGAGCGAGGACGAGGAGGACGAAGACGAAGTCGAGGACAAAAAGCCCAAGCTTGTCGTGGCTGCCGTCCACCTGACACATGGGCTCATCGGTGACGCCGTGACCTGCAAGCGTGCTGAGGCACTGCGGCTGCTGCGGCATCTGCGGCGGTACCACTCGTCGGCAGACGTGTTTGTCGCCGGCAACGTCAACGTGCAGGCGGTCGGTCATGGCTTTGACGACCTGTTTGCCCGTGAGGGCTTCGTGGATCTGTGGCGGCGACAGTCGGACAAGGCCGAGCTTGACGGCGAGCAGGGCGCCACGTACGACCTGCTGCACAACAACCGGCCGCAGTGGCTCGTCCGAATTTTTGTGCGGCAGGCGAGCGAAGAGGCGCAAAACGCAGACAGCCGGCGGCTGCGGATTGTCGACGCCAAGCTGTTCGGCCTCTCGGCTGCTGGGAGCGACACCACAGCGAGCGAGAGTTTCGCTAGCGACTATTGGGATCTGAGGTGTGTTGTGGAGCGGGTGGAGGGGGAAGGATGTGACGATGGAGAGGATAAGGGGAGTAAGAAGGAAACCGAAACCGAAACCGAAACCGAAACCGAAATCGAACTCACCAACAAGCAGCTGGCCATCTCGAACGAGGTCAAGCTGGTACCTGTGCAGGTGCCGGCCGGGCTGCTCGCCGATGCGACTGCTCTGGACAGGGCGCTCGTCGTCCTGGAAGCAATGCCGTCGGACGAAGAGGTCGAACAGCGCAGAGAAGCGCTGGCGCTGCTGCAGCGGATTCTGATGGCCGAGAAGAGCAATGGTGGTGCTGAGTCAGCAAGTTCACCCCCAAGGCTGCCGCGCCAGCTGGTGGTCGTGCCGGTGGGCTCGTACGGGCTGGGCGTATGGACTCTGACGTCGGAAATGGACTGCCTGTGCATCGGGGTGTATGCAGCGACGACCTTCTTCGCCATAGCGACGCAGCGGCTCCGAGCAGCCGGTCAGGGCAGCTAGGCCGAGGACGTGCAGATTGTGCGGCGAGTGCGAGCGCACGCGGGCACGATGCTGGAGGTTTCAGTCAACGGACTGCACGTGAACCTGCAGTACTGTCAGGCGGCAGTGGTGGCCGAGACCTGGCCGGCCGTGCTCGTCGTGGCGGCCGATCACGCGCTCATCACGACGCTGTCGCCGCAGACGCTGTCGAGGCTCAAAGCCGTGCGGGATCTGCACGCCTTGCGCGCACCCTTCTCGAAGGGTGAGGGCCGGTGCACAGCCGAGCACTTCTAGACGGCCTATCGCTCCATCAAGACGTGGGCCCGCTCTCGTGGCCTCTATGCGGCGCGCTTCGGCTACCTCGGCGGCATACAGATCGCCGTGCTGTTGGCGCGAGTAATGAAGCTGATGGCAGCTGCAACAGACGACGACGACGACGACGACAGCAGTGCGGTGCCCGACATCCTGGCAACCTTCTTCCGCGACTATGCCGGTTTTGACTGGGCGACGCAGATGGCCTTTGACCCGTTCTTCCACGGCCACAAGGCTCCGCATGTTCGGACGGCCGGCGAGCCGCTCGTGATTCTGGGCTACCACCGGCCGCAGCTCAATACGAGCATGTCAGCGTCGGTGTCGTCGGTGCGTGTGCTCGCGGCCGAGCTCCGGCGTGCCGACCGCTTGCTGAGCGCCGGCCGAATCAGCTGGGATGCTTTTCTGGGCGGTGGAGGTGACGAAGGAGATAGCAGCACAATCGTTGCTGGCAGGCTTCTGTCTGGCGCTGCCACATTTGTGTGTGCCTACCGGACGTACGTCAAGATCGACCTGCAGTATTGGGGCCTGTCGCTGCAGCGAGGCGCCTCGTTTGTCGGCTGGCTCGAGTCACGCTGTGCGATGCTGCTGGTCGACGTGGCGCGACGACTGCCGCAGCTCAACACGCACATCTGGCCAGGGCGGTTTGTGGAAGGGGATGAGGGGGATGGAGAGGGTGACGATGCAGAAATTGGTACAGAGACCACGCAGTATCAGGGCTGCTACCTGATCGGGCTCGATCTGGCGGCGTCGCTCTCGCGGGACGACCGACGCATTGCGCTGGACACGCTGCAGTCGGTGCTTTCGACGTTTGAGCGACAGATGCGGCGATCAGGTGGCGAGTACGATGCGCAGTGGATGTGGCTGGGCGTGAGCATTGCGAGCCGGACGGATCTGGGCGATGTCGGCCGTCTGCGGCTGGACGAGCGAGCCTGGTACACGTCGGAGGAGGAGGAAGAGGAGGAAGAGGAAATTGAAGAGGAAGAAGCACGGCCCAAGAAGAAGGACAAAAAAGACAAAAAGAACAAGGACAAGGACAGATTCAAGGCAGCGTCCCAAGTGGGCACAGGCAAGAAGTTCCGGTCGGCGCAGGATGTGATCAAGCGGCTACGCTGGGATCCGCAGCTAGACCGTGCTGACTACGTTGTCAGATACGAAGACCGTTTCGTCGGCGCGCAGGAGCGGCCGCTCAGCGCGTGGAAGTCGGAGCAGACGGACGAGGAGTTCATCCCGCAACACCGCGTGCTGTATTTTCGGCGGCGCAGCGACGGTGCCGTGATCTGGGACCGGCGAGCGCGCAAGGACGAAGTGTTTGGGAGCGGGATGTAGGGTCGAGGTGTGGGAGGTGTGGAGGAGGTGTGGAGGAGGGTGTAGAGGTTGTAAGGTGGTTGTGAAGATGTCCTGGTGTAATTGTTAAAAATACAGTACGGAGGTCCCTAAAAGTTCATATTTCTCAATTATAGTGGCTACAGGGAATTTCTGCTACATAGTGCATTCCGTAGGCGGGACCTCCACTGTACTCCGTAGCCCATCAGTCGGTGCAGCGTCGTCCCGTGACTTGCAGCACCGCCTCGGCGCTTTCTGCTGTGGCTTCCCATTCGCTCTGATAGGCCAGCTTCTCTCGCCAGCCACCAGCGCAGCCGCTGCGGTCTGCAAAGACCTCCTCGAGTGGATACCGTCGTCCCTCGGGCAGGGTCGCAGCCATGGCCTCGAGATCGGCCGTCGTCGGCGGCGGCGGGCCAGCCTCTTCGCCGTCCGACAAAGAAGGCGGCTCCCGTTCCAGAAAGGCCCACAACCGCTGCTCCTCGAGGCCGCCCTCGTGCGCGTCGACAGCGTCGGCATAGTCCTCGGCACGCAGATCGGCGGCGATGCGGGCACGCAGGCCACGACGCAAGCTCGTGGACCAGCGCGAACGCGTGCAGCCGAGGACGGAGAAGCGGATGGCCTCGTCCAGCTCGACATCGACGCGGGCGTCCAGGTGTGCGGAGACGGTCTCGTCCTCGGACGCTTCTTCGTCCTCGATCCGGTTCTCGTCCTCGTCCTCGTCCTCGTCCTCGTCTGCTTCTTCCTCTTCGTCCTCCTCCTCGTCCTCCTCTCCCCAAACCGGCCATGGCTGCCACTCGGTTTCCATCCCGACGGGCAGAAGCTCCTTCTCGACCTCGTCAAAGGTCATCGGCCTCACCGGCCCCTCGGTCACCTCCTTGTAGTCCTCCTCGTCGTCCCTGGTCACCACCACTTTGCGTCTCCGCTTCTTGCTCTTCCTCTTCCTCGGCTTCGCCCGCGGCATCGTCTTCTTACTCCGATACACTCGCAAGTCTAACCGCCGCGCACAGCGCGCCCAAAAGACATTCGAGTCGTGCTGTAGCCCGAGCGAGGCCACAGCCGCTGCCACGTCGCGTCGCTGCACCAGCTGCTGCAGGCGCGGTAGGCTGCCGCCCTCGTTGCCGCCGCCGATGCGTGCCCGCAGGCGTGCCGCGCAAAAGTACAGCGCCGCCGCCGTCAGCCGCTGGGCGGCCGCACTCACGAGCGCCTGCAGGTCCTGGAGCGCCTCCAGGCGCAGAGCCGGCATCTTGCCGACGGTCCGCCAGTTGCCTGACCTGGTCACTCCGTTCATGAACAGTCGCGCCGACAGCTTCAGCATCGAGGCCGTGTTGAAGAGGACGAGAGGCGACGGCAGGCCAGGGACCTCGGATTCTGCTTCGGCTGCCATCGTCAGCGCCTGGCAGTTCTCTGGGGTCACCAACCACTGGTCGCCGTGCTGCTGCACCGCCTCGTCCTCCTCCCTCGTCTCCTCCTGCAGTGCCAGCCCGTCGGCTGCCTCCTCCAGCGCCCGGCAGCACGCCTCGCCGACCTCCAGCGCTGCCGGCATTTCGGTCGGCTGCAGCTTCCGCACCAGCCGTGGCGACCGGCCTTGTCCAAAGCCGGCCTTTGCTGCTGTCGCGTGCTCCTCGCCCAGCAGCCAGAGGTACTGTCGCACCTCCAGCTCGCCCTTGGTGCCGACGCGCTGCGCGATCCCCACCAGGTCGTCGCGTCCCAGCCTTGCCAGCGCGTCAAAGAATCGCTCCTTCTCGGCCTTTTCCCAGACCGTCAGCCCGATCTGCGACCGCGGCATCTCCGGCCCTCCGTCCGTCGACCTGCCCTCTTCCACGTCCTGTCGGTACTCCGCCAGCAGCCCGGAATACCGCACGTTCGCCTGCCGCTGCGCCCGCTTCAGTGGTGGTCTGCACACGTCGCGACGCGTGTCCGCTGGCGATGCGCTCCGTCGACGCTTTCGCCCCGGATGGAGGCCTTCCTGCATCGCCACAGGGCTGATCGGCTCGGCTTCCTGGTCTACATCGGGCGTCGACAACTTGGTCAGGCCGCCATTCTCATCCGGGACAGCTTCCGCCTTCGGCTCCTCTTCGTCCTCGCTGTCGTCTTCGTCTTCATCGCCATCTGAGCTGCTCGAAGACGTCTCTGATCGGTCATCTGACTGATCTTCACGCTGGTCTTCTGACTCTTCTGACTCTTCTAACTCATCCTCTTCAGCCTTGATGTCATCCTCCTCCACGTCTTCTTCCGGTCGCAACGAGAGCGGGGAGTGGTCTGTCATTATGTCCTCGCTCACAGCTGTTTTACGCCTTCTCTTTCAAGGATTTATGAGAGTTAGTGCTGCCGTTTGCTTACGCAGCATTGATTGGGTCCGTGCGTTTAGATCACGTGACTTGGACTTGTAATCTTTTCGCCGTACCTTCCCAACTGTCGAGCAGAGGACAAGGACGAGAAGCAAGACAGCATAGACGATGCGATGCATGCACTATCCTCGTGGAGGCGAACATGGGGTACCATACGCGTGGCAGCACGCCTAGGACGTCGTGGAGCGGTCACAGCAACGCCTGCCAGCCTGCCAGCTGTCCTCCTCCGCGACTACCAGGAGGAATGCATCCAATCGGTGCTGGCGTCGCTGGACCGGGGCCAGAAGCGAGTGGGCATCTCTCTGGCGACAGGTGCGGGGAAGACGGTGGTGTTCACGCAACTGCTGGATCGGATCCGGCCGACGGCGCTGGGCGGCGATCGGACGCTGATTCTGGCGCATCGCCGCGAGCTGGTCGAGCAGGCAGCTCGGCACTGCTCGACGGCGTATCCGAGCAAGACGGTGGAGATCGAGATGGGCTCACTGCACGCGAGCGGGACGGCAGACATCACGGTGGCGAGCGTGCAGTCGATCACGTCGGGCACGCGCATCGCCAAGTTCAGCCCGGGCGCCTTCAAGCTGGTGCTGGTGGACGAGGCCCATCACATCGTGGCCTCGGGCTACATGCAGGTGCTGGAGCACTTTGGCCTGCACTGCAAGCCGGAGGGGAATGAAGGGCCAGCGCTGGTGGGCGTGTCCGCGACGTTTTCGCGGTTCGACGGGCTGGCGCTGGGCGCAGCCATTGACGAGATCGTGTACCACAAAGACTACATCGACATGATCGGCGACGGCTGGCTGGCGGACGTGGTGTTCACGACCGTGAAATCGACGGCGGACCTGTCGAGCGTCCGCAGCAGCAGCGGGCGCGACTTTGCGGTCAGCGAGCTGTCACGAGCCGTCAACACGGCGCAGGCGAACGAGGTCACCGTACGGACGTGGCTGGCCAAGGCGGCTGCAGCTGGCCGCCGATCGACACTGGTGTTCTGTGTCGATCTAAGTCACGTGGCCGATCTGACGACGGCCTTTTGTCGCCACGGCGTAGACGCGCAGGCGGTCACGGGCGAGACAGACCGCCTGACGCGCAGTCGCCGCCTCGAAGCTTTCCGTCGCGGCGACTTTCCCGTGCTGCTCAACTGCGGCGTCTTTACCGAGGGCACCGATATCCCGGGCGTCGACTGCGTCGTGCTGGCCCGTCCGACCCGGTCGCGCAACCTGCTCGTTCAGATGATCGGCCGTGGAATGCGGCTGCACGATCGCAAGACCAACTGCCACGTCATCGACATGGTCGCCACGCTTGCTACCGGCGTCGTCAGCAGTCCGACCTTGTTTGGGCTCGCGCCCGATGAACTGGTCGAAGGCGCCTCAGTGGCCGACCTGCAGGCTCTGCGTGAGAGGAGAATGGCCGAGTCCGGCCGCATGGCCGCTCCGTCCAGCTCCAGCTCCAGCTCGAGCCAGCCGCCCATCGACAGCGTCCGCTTCACCGACTACGACTCCGTGCTCGACCTGATCGCTGACACGTCGGGCGAGCACCACATCCGCACCGTCAGCCGCTACTCCTGGGTGCAGGTCGGCCAGCATCGCTACGTGCTCTCGGGACCGACCGGGACGTATCTACGGCTGGAGAGCTTGGACGAGAGTGAGGGCAAGGAAAAGAACAAGACCAGCACCAGGAAGACGAAAGCAAAGTTGCCAGAAGCGGAATCCCCAGACAACTGCCGCTTTCGCGTCGTCGAGGTCCGCGCCCTGCCGCCCGGTATCTCCAAATCGCCCTTTGCACCACCTCGCGAACTCTGTCGCGTCCTGTCCCTCGACGACGCCGTTCATGCTGCCGACAGCTACGCCGCCAAGATCTTTCCCGTTCCCTTCATCCTCCGACATCTGCCCTGGCGCAAAGGTCCGCCTACCCCCGGCCAACTCGCCTTCCTCAACAAGATCCGCGACAAGTCCGATGACCGTCTGCTGACCGCCGACAACGTCACCCGTGGCGCTGCCTCTGACATGATCACCAAGATCAGGCACGGTGCCCGCGGCTGGTTTGCCGACATTGATGCCCTCCGTCGTCGCCGTGACCGCCGCCAGGCTGCCCAGGACGCCCAGAAGCGTCGCGAGACCGTCACCATCGGCCCCCTGGCGCCATGATCACACGCGCGCCCGTCCTCTGGCTCGTCACACATTCGGCCAAATTACTGCGGAAAATCGAAAAGTCGAAAACTCTGTCCGAGACCGGGCGCTTTCATCCCTCTGCACGCCCTTCCTCTGCACAACACGCGCTCAGACCGGCCGTCGTCGGACGCTCTCGGACGCTCTCAGACGCTCTCAGACGCGCGTGATCTCATTCTGGTCTCATCCGTCCACACAAGCGGCCATCAAGGTCCTCTGCCTGCTCCTTGGCCTCATCGCTGCCTGCTCTGTGACCATGGCGTTGTGAACCCCACCTCGGTCGCGCCTGCCCCATGTCCTCCTCTCACCCAACGCCGCCCGTTTGGCTCTCCGGCCTGGACGGCTCCTTCCCAATTCACTGTTTCGGTACCGCCTAATCGGCCTGCACAATCGGCCAACGTCGTCATCGCCTGTGCCTAATGCGTTGCCTTAACTCGATTTTTCACTTTATAGCCTACATCTTCGCTGTCATTGCTTTCTTGGTCCACCTCGTCTGTTCGTCTGCCTCGTCTACATGTTCAACATCTTCTCTCTTCTCCAGCACACATTCATTTTCTACAAACAACCGGCAGTCTACCACTCACTCTTTCTACCCTTCCACTGAAATTCTTCCTTTGAAGTCCTTTATCCATCTATGCCATCGGCAACAATGACATACACTGGCCAAGAGCTGCCCGCGGCTGCCTTCCACGCCTGCGGTAGTTGCTCCGGGAGCAAGTCGCGCATCACCCCCCGACGCTCCAAGAGCTGCGTCCGATCTTTCCCGAGGGCGTGTCAGCGGACCCGTGATGGCCTTTTCATCGACACGCCTGCGTTCTTGGACACTCGCGGCAAGACGCAGAAATCTGTACCGGGCGAAACACCCATTGCAGTACCGGAGATCACCAACGCCTTTCACGAGCAAACCCTGAAGCTGAACGACATTGTCCTCCGTAAGAACGAGCAGCGTCGCAGATCCCAGGCCATTGCCGCGAGGAAATGGCAGCAACTCATAGCGGTCAGACGCCAGGCGGTCGTGCTGAACAACGTCCGCGACAATAAATTGGGCTCTTCCGGAAACATTCAGGATCTGAGGCGGACACTGAAATGGCAAGCCAATATTCTGGACGAGCAGCTGACGGAAGAAACTCGCCGCTTGGCTGCCCAGGACAAAAAAATGCAAAAGCTGTTCATCGGCATGTTGGATGCAACCCAGTATATGTCGTGGGACGCTGAGATTTCCCGCTATGGAGAGCCCTGCTCCAACAACACAGACAGTGGCATGGAGGCTCTCTCCTCGACAGAAGTGGACTCCTTTGATGGGGATATCATGTCTATCTTGGACGAGGATCTGACAGGAACCACCCTCGATAACGAAGAATTTGATGCTGATGAGAAAATCGGCCCATTGGACGGGACGCAACTCGACATTCAAGACTTCTGCAAGTCCATCGACACGTTTGGACCCATTGGCAACAATAGCGTGCTTGTCCCCGACTGGTTTACTGCTCTAGAATCGGGCAACTCCGTCCCGCTTCTCAGCAAGGGCACCACCAGCCGCTATGTTGAGCTGGTCAACAAGATTTACAGGCTCGAGAAGGAAATGCGAGACGAAAAGGCCGGCAACAGCGCTAGAGAACAGTATGAATTGCTTCTGGCTCACATCAACGCATCTATGGCTCTCGTGGCCGATCGCGATCGGAAGGTGGTGAAAGCACTGCAGGCGGCTGAAAATATACAGGCCGATTGGGAAGGCCTGGCGGCAGCAGATGATTGAAGAGTTCTACGACTGGTGGTGTCTTCGCTTTCCGATGCGCCTTTTTAGCGCTAGTTTTTTTCAGGATGATGCCCGACGATTGGAAGAAGAGTCACCAGGGTAGATAGCTGGCCGGGTCGAGTCATGATACAAGAGAAATATTACAGTGCTTTGTGAATGCAACGCATATAATTACAAAACAGATACAAAACAGATACAAAGCCCAATCTCAAATTCAGAAAGCCTATAAATAAATATATCACAAAGAGCACCCAACTTTGTTTTGTTTACTTTGTTTACTATGTTTTCTCTATCGTATATGGCGGCCGGCATGAATCGTATGAGAATTCAAGCAGAAACAATGAAAATCTATATATATAACAACGAAAAAGCCATCGCCCTCTTGTAGTAAATCCAGGGTGCTAATCGCACTGTATAAGTAGAGCATTGTTGGAAGGAGAGTAGGCCCAGATCGTCGTCAACATAGCAGCGGACAACACATTTCTGCCTGGGACTTCGTCTCTGCCGCACACAAGGACTTCTGGTGCTTCCCCAGACACAAACAGTCTTTGGGGACTCGGCAGTCTCGAGCAGGTTCGGCGTCTGCCGTTGCAGATCGATCCCTATTTGCGGAGAAGAGGAATAAGAAGATGTCTACCTCTAAGCAAGATTTTGAGTAAGCATTTTTTTTTGAGAGCGGAGAAAAGTCAATGTTCCTTCTCTGCGTAATATTCTGTTAGTATTGTGAGACCGAATAAAATTAATACAGACTCTGAAATGTTTCTGTTGATAGGAGCTCTGCCATCCGACGAGTCTGAGATGTGCTAATGAGTTACTACTTCCGTGAAACACGGCAAGGCTTCTAAGCTCCTGCCCAGACCACGGCACAAGCTGCGATTTCTATCTCTATAGAACCACGACTTGGTTCTGAAGCCGTGAACTAATAGCTTTCTTTAGGCCACCACTGATCCTAGCCTTGGAAGAGCCACTTGATTAGACCAAGGCAGCTGTCAACGCTGCCACCTATGCGGTTGAATGTATGGCCTGGGCTTTAACGGGTTTGATGATTACCCCTTGATACTCAGAGGAAGGGAGAATACACAAGACCCTCAAATTCTTTTAAGACTGCCTTGAGCCAAATGCGCCAAGAAATCAGTCACCAGACCGTCGCTCTCTTAGAGCATCCGACCTACGGCATACGTGGACAAGAAGGTGCATACTGAATCTAAACAATCATGGCTCAACAATCACAGTTTCAATAATCACCCAACAGTCGAAATGTTTTTAAGCAAAGTAGTTTGTTCTGTTAACAGAGCGTTGGTTTACAAAGGCTTTGTTATGCCTACTTCGCGTTAATTACCCGCGACTGCAAACATCCAAATTGAAATCGGAAGCACGAGGAAGGACGGTAAGATGGGTGAACCCCAGGAGAAAAGTAAGGTTCTCAATGTCATACAGCCACAAAGGAGGCTGTTACTGTCTGAAGTTATATGATCACGTGGCAGAGTCACTTGCCTTGTGAGCGACCCCTTCACGTGATACGGCTTTATTGTCGTGGAAGTATCTCTCGACAATCCCGACCAAATGAGAGAGCCTTAATAATCTACCTCGGCCAGTTCGCCGGCAAGCAATTCTTTAGTCAGAATAATAATACAGCCACGATCCTTTCGGCTTCACAAAATAGGGCCTGAGTAATCCTTTCATACGCGCTATGTACTCGCAGCTGAACGAAGTACGGCGTACTTCGTACTACTTCGTACATATCCTATTATAGACGCGTTCTCTTAGTGTTCTTCCAGCTGCATCGACGATCGGCCCCCTAAACTCCCTGTCATCCGAACGGCCGTCCCCTAATGCACCACTAACGTTATAGAAGGACCCATTGTTCTCTCTTCCTCCTATACTCCTTCCGTCCTCCGCCGATCAGCACTAAGCATCTTAGTCTCATTACCAAGATATTCTTACCCGTTACGCTCTTTGATATATCCCAAGGCTATTTGCTGGCATTTCGGCTGCCCATTTCTGCCGATTCTCTTCCACGCTCATCCAACAACAAAAGGAATTGACCCCTTCACGCCGCGTTTAGCGCCCACCCAGCTACATCCGATAGCAAGTTGGCGACAACGGCGCATACGAGCCAAGCCCAACCCAGTTGAGTCGAGGACTCACTGTCGCCACCAGGATGCGTCTTGCATTGCAAAAGACGCTCGCTCAGCGCGCGCTCTTGCTCTTGCAGACCTTGGCTATCTTGAGTCCTGTCGTAAAAGCCTTTTACATTCCAGGTTCGTTCTTGGCGCAATGCGAAGACGGCCTCTCCCTCAAGCTGACTGTGCTGCTTCTGCTTCTCCAGGCTGGTCGATCAGGAGCTATGCCGACAAGGAACAGATCCCACTACTCGTCAACAAGGTATATTCGGACAACACGCAGCTGCAGTATGCCTACTTCGACCTCCCCTTTGTTTGCCCGCCGACGGGGCAGAATCGCCACGGCGGTCTTCTCAGCGGACAAAGCCTTCCGCTCAACCTGGGCGAAGTGCTGCGGGGCGACCGAATTACAGCTTCCGACGTAGATCTCACCATGGGCCAGAACACCGAGTGCAAGTATCTCTGCACCCGGGACATGTCCCGGAAGGAGCTGAACCGTGCCAAGCAGATGGTCCGCGAGGGCTACGTGGTTGAGTGGATCGTCGATAATCTCCCTGGAGCCACCAGCTTCGTCACCGTCGACAAGACACGCAAGTACTACGCCGCTGGCTTCAAGCTTGGCTTTACCGACTCATCTTCGGGCAAGCCCCGCTACTTTCTCAACAACCACCACACTATCGTCATCCGCTACCGCAAGGCTGCCGGACACGCCGGCGAGCGTGGGAAGAAGATCGTTGTCGGCTTCGAGGTCTACAGCAAGAGCATCGGCCCTACCAACAAACGGCTGGAGGACGGCTGTCCTGCCGACCTGCGCACAATCGACCAGAACTTTGAGCTCTATCTCGCCCCCAACCGCTCCTCCACCCCGGAAGACAAAGCTCGATACGAGCACTCGTCGTACCACCCGGACCCCTCTGAGGATTACGGTGCCGAAGACGACGGCTCGCGCCTCTCGATCCCGTACTCCTACTCTGTCTACTTCCAGGAGGACAATTCGGTCGAATGGGGACACCGTTGGGACCTCTACTTTGTCAACCAGGAGGAGGGCTCCAAGATCCACTGGCTGGCCATCATCAACTCGCTCATCATCTGCGGCCTGCTCACCGGCATCGTGCTGATTATTCTTGCCAAGACCATACGCACTGACATTAAGAGTTACAAGGATGCCCTGGTCGAGGAGGGCAAATCGCGCACAAAGCGACGCAGCCGGAGGGCTGTTGGCCAGAGCGGCGCTGGGTCTGGGACTGGAAGCGCGACCCCGACGGTGGGCGAGAAGGTGCCGGTCTCAAGCGTGGGCGTTGGAGTCGGTCTCGGCCTGCTCGACCAGGAGGCTGATGCGGCGCTGTCCGGTGGCGACGATGAGGCCCTGTCCTCGGGCGACGAGGCCTTGGAAGATGTGACAGGCTGGAAGATGCTGCACGGCGACGTATTTCGAACTCCGGTCCACGGGTCGCTGCTCGCCCCTCTTGTCGGCTCGGGCATGCAGCTGCTCTTCATGGCCTTCAGCCTGGTCTTTCTAAGTGCGGTCGGTATCCTAAACCCCAGCTTCCGGGGCGGCTTCGTCAGCTTTGCCATCGGCCTGTTTGTCTTTGCCGGAGTCTTTTCCGGCTACTTCTCGGCTCGGGTCTACCGCACCTTTGACGGCCAAAACTGGCGCCGGAACACGCTCGTTACCGCCATCCTGTTTCCGGGGCTGCTCTTCAGCGCCGTCTTTGTCCTGAACCTGTTCGTCTGGGCACAGGCTTCGAGCACGGCCATCCCGTTTGGGACACTCATCGGCATCCTCCTCCTCTGGGTCGGCATACAGGTGCCTCTGGTGTATGTCGGTTCTTGGTACGGCTACGTGCGAATCGGTGCTTGGGAGCATCCTACCAAGATCCATGCTGTGCCACGCCAGATCCCTCAACAGGCATGGTATATTCGCGACGTTCGGACGATATTGCTGGCGGGGCTTATTCCGTTCGCGGTAATCTTCATCGAGCTTCTGTTTGTCTTTCAGTCGGTATGGCAGGACAAGAGTGGCTACTACTACGTGTTTGGTTTTCTGTCTGTCGTATCGACAATTCTCATTGTCACCATCGCCGAGGTGACCGTTGTGACGATCTACATTCAGCTGTGCTCGGAGAATTACAACTGGTGGTGGCAGTCGTTCCTCGTCGGCGGCGGCAGCTCTGTCTGGGTCTTCCTGTACTGCATCTGGTACTACTTTGCAAAGCTGCACATTACGGGCTTTGTGAGCAGCCTGCTGTTCTTCAGCCACAGCTTCATTGCCTGCTGTGTGTACGCCCTGCTCACCGGAACGGTCGGTTTCCTGAGCGCCTACGCGTTTGTTCGTAGGTTATACGGGTAAGTTGGACCAGACAAACTCTCTTCTGTACGAGTCTCCATTCTAACCGAACCAGTGCCATCAAGGCGGATTAATTTATAATGAAAAATGGGAAGTACAACATCTACACCGAAACGGCATCTAATCCGAAGCGTTTCTTTTTGATAGATTTAGCGTGGGTATATGGCGTTGTGCTTTTGGTATAACGAGCTAGATGTATCGTAGGATGCAGTCAAGTTCTGGACGGGGAGCGGAGGCCACCGCCAACCCCTGGCATTGGGCCACATATTTGGGTCAACAGTCATTTTTAGTGCACATGAAGTAGACTTGGAAAAGGTGTATACATCAAAATTTACACAGGCTCAGCACTCAGTCAGGACGAAGGAAGTGTGGTTTGTCGAAAGACAAAAGTAGTCTGCGGCATACAGTCACGTGACACAAAGCGTGACGCAGCTAAAGCTAGAGCACGTGATCCAGATCGCGTTCGCGCCTCGCGAGTGTCGCAAAAAAGCCAAGCAACAAATATACAGGGTCAACGGCACGACGACCGCAATAACAGCTAGAAGCTAAGAACGTAGGCGCTGGGCATAGCTCTGCCGTGCGCATTTCTCCGTCTCGACGCGTCTGCTTGATATCTGATTGTCGGTCTTGGCCCTGTACAGCTCCTGTATCTCAATAGCCCCCCGTTTTTTCTCTTTTCTCAATTATCTTTTTCCCTTCTTCACCATGTCCGCCCAATCGAGCAAATGGCGCGAAGAGCAGATTCTCATCCTCTGTCCTGGCAGCCGCACGACAATGGCCCAGCTCGGCTGCCACGAGCTGACGCCGCCGGCATACCGGATTCCGACACGCATGTTCCGGGACGAAGACTCGGACGAGTGGCGGCCGTACCGCACGTGGAAGCGCAGGAAGATGACGGTGGCAGCTGAGGACAACGGCGCTGCAACCGACAAGGACGAGTGGGAGTACGTGGAGGACCCGGACTCGGACGAGGGTGCTGTGCATCCAATGGAGGGTAAGGCTTTGTGGCGGGGGCTCGCAAGGACTGCAGAGTGCTAACACGGGTAATCAGGCGGCTACATCACCAACATGGAGGCCTTTCTCGCCTTTCTCGAGCACGTGCACGGCCTCCTGACGACGACGTACCACAACACGCCGATCGTGCTGATGGCGTCGCCGCAGTGGACGCGACCGGACTGTGAGGCCATCGCGCTATACATCTTTGAGAAGACGCGGACGCCGGCCTTGTGCATGATCAACAGCGCGCTAGCTACACAGTACGGCCTCAAGTGGCCACACATGACGGTGGTGGACATTGGGTTCGAAAAGGTCGACGTAACGTGTATCTACGACAGCCGGATTGTCAACCACATGGACATTGGCTACCCGGCCGAGCCGGGCGAGGACCGGGTGATCTCGGGCGGCGAGGTGTTTACGCAGCGGCTGGTGGAGCTGCTGCGGCGAAAGGACTTCACGTACGAGATGGCAGAGCAGCTGAAGAAGAGCGCGATCTGCGAGGTGTTGCCGTACGCGCCTGACTGTCCACAGCTGATGGAGCTGCCGGAGGACGAGCCGGGGGCAGCGCTGGTTATGGCGCCAGTGGTGACGATCGAGCCGGTGGTGGTCGGCGACGGGTCGCTAGCAGTTGCAGCGGACGTGGACGCCGATCTAGCGATGGAAGACGGGGTGGTGGCGGCTGACAACGACGGAGTGCTGGACGTGGCGGCCATTGTGACGACGGGACAGACAAAGGAGTTTCTGGCCAAGAAGGAGAAGGAGAAGACGGAGCGAGGCCGCTTTGGACGGCGGGCAAAGGAGAAGGAGGCCGAGGCGGCCAAACCGGTGCGGCTGCCCAACGCGAAGCGGGCGCGCACGATATTCCACTTTGAGGAGCTGATCGAGGACGACGAGCCGCCGCAGCAGGCGAGCCATCGGGGCAGCGGAGCTGGCGATGGTGGCGCTGGCGGAAGTGGCGGTGCAGGTGGTGCAGCAGGTTCGACGAACGGCAAGGCTCGTGACGAAGACGCAGAGGGCAGCGAGGATGGCTCGGACGCGGAAGGATCCGAGATGGACGAGGACGAGGACGAGGACGGCGAGGGTGAGGGCGAAGGTGAAGGCGAAGAGGGCGATGGAGGGGCAGAATCCAGAGAGGCAGCAGAAACCAAGACGGAAGAGAAGACTGCGTTCGTGAAGCCCGAAGACGGTGTCGAGGCGGCTGATAAGACGACGGAAGCAGAAGCAGCAGGAGCAGCTGCCATCACAGGCGAAGACGCGACGATGGCGGATGTGGCAGCAGCCTCGGAGACCACGGAGACCAAGGAGACAAAAGAGGTGCCAGCAGGCGAGACGGCCGAAACGACGCAGCAGGCCACAGCAGTCCCGTCAACGCTATCGACAGCGGCCATGGCAGCCGTGGCGGCCGAACAGCAGGGACGCCGGTTCAAGCGACTGCGACGGGACCTGGAGATCGGGCTGGAGCGGTTCACGTTTGCGGACCGGACGGAGATTGACCGGATCGTCGCGACGATTTACCGGACAGTGCAGGGAATCCAGGACATGTACATGCGGCCGTCGTGCTGGGAGAATCTGGTATTTGTCGGCAACGGCAGTCGGCTGCGCGGATTGCGTGAGAACATCTTGCAGACGCTGCAGAGCCGCCACCTGATCTCGCCCTCGACCGCGACCATCTTCACGTCCGAGCTGCCAAGTCATCTGGGCACACCCACGGGCACCGGTGCCCAGACGCCGACCGGCAGCGGCTTCTTGGCACCGGCAGCTGTGTCGACCTCGGTCAACCCACTCCTGCAGGCTGCCACCACGGCGTCGCTCGGTGGACCTGGTTCGGTCACCGGCGCCGACGGCTCTTCGCACGTGCACCACTTCCACGCCCAGACTCCCACGGCTATCAAGACGGCCGTCTTGCCGTCATACCTCAGCGAGTGGACCAAGAACGGCTTCGAGGAGGCCATGTTCCTCGGCGCTCAGGTCGCCGCCCGTCTCGCCTTCTGCGTCCACAACCTGGACGCACAGGGACTCGAGAGCCAGCGGCTGATGTACCTTAGCCGCATCGACTACAAGTGAGTGTGCACTGTCTCTTTGTCTCGTTGTTTGTTGTCCAACCTATATGCTGACGTAATCACAGCGAGCTCGGCCCCAAAGGCATCCGGACACACTCCCTCCTGGGGTAGCTGGGCTATTACATCAGATATTAGTAAGGAGATCTTTGAAGACAACTGAATTAGGCCCAAGTCTCGACATTATGTATTATTATCCAACCCTCCAGCCGACGTTCTATTTTTACTATGTTCATGATCTCGTGTATGCCTTTTATCCAAATCAATACGCCAGCCTAGTGGCTGCCATACCCCGGCAGCACACTCGTCTCCTGGAAGCGAGCATCTGGCATCTCAAGCATGCGTGGCATCAGGAAAGCATCAGCCTCGGCCTCCTCCATGGCGGCATCGAAACTCGGAAGGCCGTGTTCGTCAGGCTGGCCGACAGCTCTATCGCTGCTACCGACGATGATGCGTATTGGCATCGTCAGCGTGATTGTGGTCGTACCCACTATGCTGCTGCTGCTGCTTCTGCTGCTGCTGCTACTGCCGTTGCCCCGCCCGCTCTTCTTGCTGTATCGGCTGGACGAGGTGGTCGAGCTGGGCGCGACAGACACGCTGAGCTGCAGAGAGTACGTCCGGGAGACGATGCACGAGTGAAACGTGGGCAGGAACGTCTTGCGGTCAGCCGGCAGCTGCAGGGGCACGAGCAGGTCGGTTGTGTAGGAGATCCCGACGGCGTCTTTGCTGGCCTGGCCGTCGAGGCCGTTCTGCACAGCGACGTCGTCGTCATTTGGGCTTCCGTCGCTGCAGTAGCCTGAGTCACGCCGGCTGGTCGTCACCTGCGGCTCCCACGCGTTCTCGCTGCTGCCAAAGTTGCGCGAGAGCAGCGACACGGACGTGTCGTAGTAGCAGGCCCGCTCCAAGAGCACGCCACCAGACGACCAGGTCCCGGGATTCGGCAGGGCGACAATGGGGCCCAAACTAAAGTAGGTGTGTGCCAGCAGCTTAGCCGAGACGGCAGTGATGCGCGGTGGCGGCACGTCGACAGCTGTGGGGTCGAAGCGCAGGCTGACACGCGCAGCCGTGGGCGAGGCAGTCTGTCCGTCTGTCGAGAGGATGACGGGCGTGGCAGGTTCGGTCACGGTGGCGTGAACGCAGCCCAGCTTGCTGCTGGCCGTGCGCAGAAGCGGCATCAGCAGGCCCTTGCGCAGGGACTTGGATTTCGACAGAGTGTAGTAGCCACGGCTTCTGCTGTTGTTGTTGTTATCGTCTGTGCTCGTAAACAATTCGTCGTCATCGGGGGCGATGCCAGCTGGCAGGATGCGGACGGACTGCGTGGCCTCGGCGACAACGGTGGGATGGCCATGCTTGGCCGAGTCGGCATCGCGGAAGATGCGAGCACGGACGACGTACTTGACACGGGCCATATCCGGCGTCATGTCGTCACGCTCCCAGGCACCATCACCCATAGTCGGCGGCAGGCAGACGTGGTGGTCGCGCACCCGATCGGACTTGGCCACGTGGTTGCAGGCGCCGAGTGTCAGATGTGCCGGCACGACAAAGCGGAAGGGCAGCACGTATTCCTGGCCGGTTTCGAGCACTCGCGGCACCGGATAGGCCGATGGCGCAATGGGCATGGCCATCTTGAGCAGGATGTGACTCGACTCGCGCACGCCGCTGACGGCATCGATCTGTGTGCGCGAGGCGCCCAGCAGCACGATCTCAAAGGCGTCAAAGGGCACGTCTCGCTGCGTGACGATCCGCACGCTGCCCGTGATCGAGTCGCCCGTCGTGTATACCCGTGACTGAAAATGGTTGTCCAGCAACACCTCCATGTTGGTCTTGGGGAATGCCGATCGTCGGCTGGTGCTGGCTCCAAACGAGAACGTGCTACTGCTGCTGCTGCCGCCGTCGTAGAGGCTGCCAGTCAGGTTGGCAAACATGTTGTTGCCTAGAAGATATTGATGGGATTATGGTATACGGGGATACAACGACGTGAAAGTCCGGTGTCTGTTAATATCTTGGATCTCTGTACATTGTCATCACAACAATGCAGGGAGAAGTACCAAGGAGCCAGGTCTTTATACATGTCGCCAAGACCGCAACATCCAAGAACAAGCCATGCCAGCAAGGGCGCAGCTTGTAGATGTATCTGGTCAGGCTCGGCTGCAAGATCAGCTAGCTCGAACTTTGAGTCATGCTGCCTGGCTTCCGAGAGCACGTTCCCACCCTCCACGAGTCCGGACCGGTCTGCCAAGCGTTCCTCAAAGGGCGAAAACATGTCGTTTTGTGGGTGTCATAAGCGGGGATCAGAAGGCTGAGAGAGAGAAGGACTAGCGTTCGATGCTACTCTCTTGGCCGTGCTTTAAACGGCCTGCCTGCTGAGGGTGTAATAAGCCATTGCACCTTCCTCGTCTCTGTTCACTGGCCCGTCTGACGTACTGCCTCCTTCCCTGTCTTCTTTGCTTTCTTTCCTCTGAACTGCTTGGGAAGGCACGTC
The DNA here is from genome assembly GCF_000143105.1 of Grosmannia clavigera kw1407. Classification (NCBI taxonomy): domain Eukaryota; kingdom Fungi; phylum Ascomycota; class Sordariomycetes; order Ophiostomatales; family Ophiostomataceae; genus Leptographium; species Leptographium clavigerum. The sequence goes on along the minus strand of NW_014040797.1, from coordinate 628,284 downwards.
TAGGCAATCAGGCCGCTTGCCGGCCAACGTTGCCGATTTCTTGCGCCAAGGAAACGCATGTCAATGAATGGGCGCTGGCTAGTCCCGTTGCGGAAATAGTAGACACTAGACTGGCAAAGTAAGACGGACATGAAAGCCACCGCCTTGACTTCGGCGTTCTGGGTTTTCACTACTCCCATCCTTCACACAGGTTGCACCCATCACATAGACGGTTACGTAAAGAACCTGCAGCCGCTAGCTTAACTGCTACCTCCAGACACGTGAGTTCATAAGGGTGTTTGTACTTTGTACGAGTTGTCTATATTGCTTTATGTTTGGCTCTCCATCCATTTTTTCGTCATACCTCCATTTGTAATCCAACACTGCTAAAGACGCGCGCCACTCGAAGAGCATATTGTAATTTAAATTACTTGTTAGCATCTTCGTGTCATCCGTCTACTGCCACGAAATGTAGAGCATGATGCCAGCGCCGGCAGCAATGGCGCCAAACTGCACCAGCGTCTTGCGCAGCTCGCCCAGCTTGCTGCTGCCCTTCTTCTCCAGGTCCGTCTCGAGCAGCTCCGGGATGACGGCCACCGTGCCGACGTAGAGAAACGTGCCCGCCGTGAAAGGCAGCAGCAGGTCCCCCCACGTCAGACTGGTGCCCATGAGGCCGCCTCGGCCAGCGCTGGCCGACCAGGGAGCAGCGGCCGAGTTTGTCATGGTGCTGCCGCTGGTGCTGCCGCCAAGCTCCTGCACTAGGATACCGATGACCGTGCCCAGCAGCGCGCCGAGAGCCGTGATGAACTGGGCGCCCAGGGCTGCTCGCTTCGAGAAGCCAGACTGCACCAGCAGGGCAAAATCGCCGACCTCGTGGGGGATCTCATGGAAGAACACGGCCACCGTAGTGGTTGCACCGATCGTCGGCGACGCATAGAAGGAGGCCGACATGGCCAGACCGTCGGTGATGTTGTGTGTAAAGTCGGCGCTAGGCTGTTAGAGAAGGGGAGAATGACAAGAAGAAGCCGAAAAGGGGAAACGAAAGAAACGTACACCATGTTCAGGTAGCCGGAAAGCTTGATGCTGGCGCTGGCTTCATGCGTCGACTCGACAGCGACGACAGCAGCCTTGTCGTCCTTCTTGCCGGAGCTCTTCTTGCGGGACGTGACCGATGCAGACGTCGTGTCGGCCGACGAGGTCACGGCCGAGGCTGGGACATTGTGACTGTGGCTGTGGCCGTGCTCGTGACCACCGCCGCCGCCAGTGGCGATGCGCAGGCCCTTGTCCATGGCGACAAAGGTCATGAAGCCGACCATGATGGCGACGCCAAGGAGCAGGTTGCGGTTGGGCTCGACCAGCACGAGCCGAGCGCGATCAGCCCGCTCGTCGTCCTCGCCCACAAAGATCTCGGGCAGCAGGTGGAAGAGCGTGTCGCCGAGAAGGCCGCCAACAGCAAAGGCCACCATGACCGAGAGCGAGCTTGGGTCGATGTCGGTCGGACAGAGCGCCAGCAGAAAGTTGGGCGGTCCCGAGATGTAGAGCGTCGCCAGAAGTGCGTTCACAGCCGGACTGCCCGGAAACAACAACGAGAAGAGGCGCGACTTGGTCGACGACGTCTCCTCGCCATCCTCGTCGCCACCCTGCAGCAGCAGCTGCCGCTTCTGCTCGCCCAGCGCCCGCACCACCCCGCATTCGGCCCGCAACTTCTCGTTGAGCTCGAGCGAGCCCAGCGGCGGCAGCCGTGCCACGTTCGACACGGTCGCCGACCCAGCCGCCACCTGGGATGTTGCCACCTCCGCCGAGACGGTCACGATTCCGCTGGAGGCCACAAGCACGCCGAGGGCCAGGGCCAGGGCCATCAAGGGCCGGCCGCGCCGTCCGAGAGCGAATGGGACCATGGTGACAGAAAACGGTGTCAAAGGAGAGAAGGGCCTGTGGCAATGGGCACGCGACACAAACCCAATGGACAGTTGGCGCGTCTTGGGGGAAGCTCCAGAGATCGGAGATTGGGCCCAAGAGACAGATTTTGGAAAGTTGCTGCTGGAAGGGCACGTGATGCTTCCGGCTAGTGGGCTTGCCCCAGCAAAAGGCATGGCAGTGCCAAGAGCATCGTCGCTTCCCGACGCTTGGCTCTTTCCGTGTCAGGAACCGTTGGCTGATAGGCTGCGCGATAAACTGTACGTAGCAGACATAACCTTGTTGTATTTGCGCTGCAGCTGTCGTGCTCAAATCATCACAGATATAATCAACCTGCGAATAAACATCCGAAATGGCCACGTCGCCTACCCTTCACAACGGACCACGGCGTCGAGCAGATTGTTATCTAGCCAGCTTCCTACCATCCAAAATAACTTGATGGGAGCTTGTGAGATCTGCAGATGATAGCTTGAAACTCCATGGGGCTAAAAGTTGGGGGGGAGGGCAGGATTGGACAAGACAGTGTCATACGTCGCAATTAGGACGGAGCCCAGCTAGAGAAGAGGTCAGAAGATACGTGTCGACCTCGGTGTTCCCCTCCTTTTTCGATCAAGACACGGTTCAAAGTACTTCTGTCGTTCTGAGTGAGAATTTCTCTCACCCTTACTTCTGCCTTCGTCCGCAACTCTCAAAACAAAGCCACCTCCGACACTTGTGTCCTCACACCTATCTCAGCCCCGCCTTCACCATCACCCCACCGATCTAACTTGATGGCGTGGCTTCCGCACGGATGCTCGAGCTCCGGCCATCTCTTTGGCGATGGCCTGGGCGAGTCGGCCACGGTGCCGGCCGTGGCCACGTACCGCGGACGGCTCTGGTGTCTCTGGACAGATCTCAAGGGCCAGCTGTGGTATGCGCACACGGGCGGCAGCGGCAACGACGAGCAGTTTAGCGAGCGACGGCCGCTACCACTGAACGGGCTGCCAGTACTGGCCAACCTGAATGGGGTGCTGCATGTACTTATCGTGCAGGCGGGCAGCGGCGAGATGGCGCACTTTGTGCGCGACGACGACGACACGGCGATGGAGTGGGCATCGCTGGGTACGCTGGACACGACCGCAGGCTTCGTGGCCCATTCGACGCCGGCCGTGGTAGCGTTCCACAACAAGCTCTTCCTAGCCTTTCTGCGGGACGGACAGCTCTACTTCGCCGTGTGGGCAGCGCTGGGAGCGGACGCAAAGACGTGGACGGCGCCGCAGGAGGTGGACGACAGCGGGGCGGCCACCAAGTTCCGTGGGATCCCGGCGCTGTGCGTGATCGACGGAGTGCTGCACCTGCTCTGCGGAGCAGACACGGAAGAGCGGCACATCATCGGCTACCGCTACGACTACATTGCGCAGACGTGGGCGCAGAGCGACGACGTGTCGGAGGGCCGGGCAGCATCGGGCGTGAGCGCGGTGTCGTTTGGGCGCAGCGCGTACCTGGGAATCATCGAGGCCGGGCCGGGCGACGAGTCGCACGCGGTGTACGTGGCAGCCTTCAACGAGGGCGTGTGGGAGGCGCACGAACAGGTGGCGGGCGCGTCGGCAGCCGATCCGCCACAGATTGCCATCCTCAACGGGCGGGTACACTGCATCTTCAACGACAACACAGCGACACGTGATCTGCGGTGGTACTCGCGGCCGGTGCTCAAGTACGGGCTGTCATCGTGGATGGCGGGCGTGGACGACGACCGGGCACTGTCGGACCTGACGATCCCAGGCACACACGACAGCTGCGCGCGCAGCAACATCCCGTTTGTGCGCACGCAGTACCTGTCGGTGGCCCAGCAGCTGGCGTTGGGGATCCGCTTTCTGGACCTGCGGCTGCGGCGACACAAGAACGGCAAGCTGTACTGCTACCACGGCGGGATTCCGATCGACTACCCGCGCTACCTGTCGTTTGAGACGGTGATGGACGAGATCTGGAAGTTCCTGTGGCCGGCCGGCCAGGACGAGCCGACCGAGACGGTGCTGGTGTCGATCAACAACGACGACACGTCAGACGAGCAGAAGGCCAATCCGGATGTGTTCTACGGTGCTGTGGCTGACGCCGTGGCTGCGACGCCGCCGTGGCCGGGCAACGGACAGCACCGCTGGCATGTGGAGCCACTGACGCCGCGGCTGGGCGACGTGCGCGGCCGGGCGGTGCTACTGCGGCGCTATGCCGGTGACCCGACGGTGGCGGCGACGGGACGACACGGGCTCGACCTGTCGACTTGGAAAGACGACAACCCGGACTTTACGATTGTGACACCGACACGAGTGCGGGTGCGCCTGCAGGACAAGTGGAAGTACGCAGAGCGGATCGCGCTGCACGACCTGGTCGGATCCAAGGCGTCGTTTGTACAGCAGATGATGGCCAACGCGGCCGGCCAGCTGGAGGCCACACCGGAGGAGCAGCACGACTGGTACGTCAACTTCTGTTCGGCCGTGGGCGACCCGGTCGAGCACGGCGAGATCGCCGAGTCCAAGTGGATTGCGGTGGGCGCGCACAGCGACTTTGTGGGCAAGTGGGTGCCGGGAATGAATGTGCAGACGAGCGCACATCTGCAAGAGAAGTACGGCGCCGGTGTGCGAGCTCGGCTGGGCATTGTCAACCTCGACTACCCGGAGCTGCCAGAGGACAATGACCTGGTGGCGCGGCTGATTGAGACGAACCTGGGGACAGACAACGAGTAGAGTACTCGTGCATACATAGCTCATACACATACTTTGTGCTGAGCTGGCACGTTGTGACGTGTGCAGTCAAAGAGTTTTATTGTTTGTTGGCACGAGGATCGAGCCACAGTATCGCACCGTATGGAACACACAGTCTGCTAATCAACTCATTCCGATGGTGTCTTTTCGGCCGCGCATGACGTGGACACGGCCAATGCTACTGTGTGTTATTGTTGGCAGGACTTGCGAGAAACGTTACTTATGCTGGGGCTTACTCCGTACTGGACCATGGCTCAAATTGAATGCCACTGCGCCATGTCCGCTATAGCCGAGAGGCAGTTCTAGGCCCGGCAGGCCCCTGCGCGGACTGTCCATAAAAAGACACGGCACAGCTGTGTGGATGCTCGGGAATTGCGGTTGATCTATACGGGGGTTGCACTTCATTCCTTTGTTATTGATGCTATAATTATACACGAGAGAAGCCGGACGGCCGTTCCGGCGTTCCATCCAGGCTCCAAGAAAACTCTTCACGGCTAGTGGCGTTCTGAGCCAATACTATGTAGACATGCGGTGGACCAGGACTCGGTCGGAGCACGAGCACGGTGTCGTTAGCGAGCGTCCGTACAGTAAGCACAGCAGCTCAATACGAGCGCTGCTGGACTCGCTCTCGAGCCGACAGTGGGGCCTGCTTCAGGGCGTCAGCAGACGACGACAGCTGTGGATGCGACGATGCGGCCGCCAGGGGAAGAGTGTCGGTGGACGGCCGCTTCCCCTTTCGCCTTCGCTCTTTCAACCTCCCTGTCTTCCCTGTCTTCCCTGTCTTTCCCTTCTGTTCTGTGCCTCCTTCCCCCTCTCGGCTCGCCCTCCCAACGCCACTAGCGCAAGGTACCGGCTGATACAGGGGTGACAGGCCCACATTGCCCCACCGTTTTCTTTTTTGGTGCGTTCTTTCCTTGTTCTGCTTCCCTCTCGTAGACTTTGGGTGTGGCCGGCCGGATGTCCCGACGAGGTACCTCCATCAGTGGTAGGCTATGTAAGAGGTACTGATACAGTACTTAAGCAGAAAGGATTCGTGTCGCCGAGCTCGTAGATGCAGATGGGGCCATGAAATCGGGGCACATCTCTGGTTGCGGTAGTGTCACGCACTGTCCCCATCGTTTTTCTCAATATGTCGAGTGCAGTCCTACGGAGTGCGAGTACGTAAGATACGTTCGAGTACGGAGTACCTCGCATTCATTGATATAGTCAAGCATCCCGCACTTGGAGTTTTCTTTCTCCTCCTTCCCTCTTTCTACTTGATCATTCTCTATCCATTGACGACTGTTCCTTGTTGTCTTTGTCATCCTTTTCTTTAAAGACATTCGTTTGTCCCGCCTTTGGACCTTTATTGATATCAAGCAGTACAAGAGCTCCTTCTCTCGCTCTTTCTGCGTTTTTTGCGCATTCACTACTGAAACATCTTGCTTTCTGTTAATTCCTTTGCAACCATGCACTCCGTCACCAGTCTCGCAGCTCTTGCTGCTGCACTCCCCAGCGCCCTTGCTGCTTACCAGGGCTTCAACTATGGATCGACGTTTAACGACGGATCGATTCGGACACAGAGTGACTTTGAGTCCGACTTCAAGACTGCCGCCGGTCTTGTCGGCACGGATGGTGCCTTTACCAGCGCCCGTCTGTACACGATGATTGTAAGATATGGGACGATGACGGCCATCTGGTTGCGATGATGCTAACAACTCGACAGCAAGGTGCCACGACCAGCGACCCGATCTCGGCCATTCCAGCGGCCATCAGCACCAAGACGACGCTGCTGCTGGGTATCTGGTGCTCAGCTGGCGACGCCACTTTCGCCAACGAGCTGACGGCCCTGAAGAGTGCCATCTCCACGTACGGCTCGGAGCTGAGCAGCATCGTTGCCGGCATTTCGGTCGGCAGCGAGGACCTGTACCGCATCTCGGTGACCGGCCTCAAGACGAGCGGCGGCAACCCGGGCATAGGCCCGGATGTGCTAGTGAACTACATCAAGCAAGTGCGCGAGGCCATCGCGGGTACGGCGCTCGCCAACGCGGCCATCGGCCACGTCGACACGTGGAACGACTGGGTCAACGGCAGCAACAGCGCCGTGATCGAGAACGTGGACTGGCTCGGCGTGGACGCATACCCGTACTACCAGACGACCGACGGCAACGACGTCAGCGAGGGCAAGTCGCTCCTGGACAAGGCCCTGACCGAGACGGCCGGTGTGTCCGGCGGCAAGGAGGTCTGGATCACTGAGACCGGCTGGCCCGTCAGCGGCGATGCCAGCGGCCAGGCCGTCGCCTCGCTCGCCAACGCCAAGACGTACTGGGATGAGGCCGGCTGCCCGCTGTTCGGCAACACCAACGTCTGGTGGTACACCCTGCAGGACTCGGCCCCGACCACGCCCAACCCCAGCTTCGGCGTCGTCGGCTCAACCCTGTCCACCACTCCCCTGTACGATCTGTCCTGCTCCAACACCACGTCGTCGACCTCGTCCAGCGCATCTGCGTCTGCGTCTGCCTCCACCAGCGCCTCTGCCTCCACTAAGGTGTCTTCCGGCAGCGCATCTGCCACTGCCACCAGCACTTCTGGCTCCAGCTCTGGTTCCGGCTCTGGTTCGTCCGGCGGGTCCAACAGCTCCAGCAGCTCTGGCGCATCTGCTTCCGGCTCGAGCTCCGACTCCAGCTCTGCCTCGCTGTGCTCTGACTCTTACGTCCGCCCCACCCCCAGCTCTTCCGGCTCTGCCGGCTCTGGCAGCTCTGGCAGTTCTGCCGGTAACACTACTGCCAGCAGTGGCTTCCCTGCCTACACTGCCAGCTCTGGCGCCGGCTACAACAGCACCCTGACCTACAAGGTCTCTGCTGCTGGCTCCAGTGCCACCAAGACTGCCAGCGCTGGCTCTGGATCGGGCTCTGGCTCTGGCTCTGGCTCCGGCTCGAGCACCACCCTCACTGCGAAGGTGGGTTCCTCGGCCACGGCCTCTGGAGCTGCCGGCTCTTCGTCGACCGGCTCGGCCTCGTCGACGCCGTCGACTGTCATCTCTGGCAGCAGCGCGGTGTCCGGCTCGATTGGCGCCGCGTTTGCCGCCATCATGGTGGCCATGCTGGCTCTGTAACGGGTTGAAGGCAGTCAATGTATTGATGGCGTTTGGCAATAAATTTTCTTTCTCGCACTTTCAATCTATATGAACTTTAATGCCCTGTGGATAGTATGGGTGGAACACAATCAACCAGGATACAGGTATATGATTACATTTGTATTCGAGCAGATATAGACAGGGTATTGGATCAACGGACAATGAACAAAACTGGGATTGGTTTCACGTGCATACGTGGATGTAAGACATCTTGTGCTACCAGAGCTAACTGGAATAAACAAGCCAAATAGAGTTACAATGTGACCAAGACCAAATGAACAATTTCTTTTCAACCAAGCTTGCAGGCCGCCAATTCGTTTACGACGACGGCGCGTCCTCTGCGTCGTAGTCGTTCAGCTGGGCGTCGCTGACAGCGACGGGCTCACCGGCGGCTTTGTCAGCCTCGGGGATAGCAGGGGCCAGGGGTTGGTGCTGCTGCTTGTTTCGCTCGAGCGTGTTGTTGACCAGCGGCGTGGTGTCGTTGAAGATGCGCAGCAGCATGGCGGCGCGGTCCTCCTTGGGCAGCATCAGGTTGAGCGAGTGGAAGCTCTTCCAGAGGGGAAGGGCCATGGGCTCGAGCGGGACGCTGTCATCGAGGACGGGAGTTTCGGGGATTTCGGGGATTTCGGCGTTTTCAGCGTTTTCCGCATTTTCCGCATTTCCGTCTTCGGCCACCTCCTCTGTATCCTCCATCCCCGGCACCACCTTGAGCACAAAGCAGCCCATGCCGATGTCGGGCAGCCGGCGGCCGACCTCGCCCAGCCGCTTCCATCCGCCGTCGGCAAACTTGGGAAACATCTCGACCAGCAGCGACCGCAGCGTGGTCTTGCGGTACAGCCGCACCACGCGCTCCTCGCCGACGTATCCCTGCAGCAGCGGCATGCCTTCGGACTGGATCCGCCACCGGCACACGCCAGACGACGGTGACTCCTGCTTGACAAACATGCGCACGCCACCGTGCACAAACTTGACGCGCACCTGCTGTTGTTGCTGCTGCTGCTGCTGCTTTTTGTGCTGCTGTGACCCGTCTGAGGTGTTGCTGACTAAGATATCCCGCACCAGCTGGCTGGTGTAGTAGATGCCCTTGGCCGGCTCGCCGTAGGCGTTGCGCACCAGGAAGCGGTCGGCCGGGAAGCGCGGCGAGAGGTTGTAAAAGGCACGGATCTCCTGGACGACCGGGTGGTCCGCGGCCAGGTACTTGAACGGCTCCTCGTAGGGGCCGCTATGACGAGGACGTCCGGGCAAGGCTTTGTCGACAGGGGCTGGCGTGTCGGTCTTGGTCTTGCTGGCCTCCTCGGTCTTTTCAGCATCAGTCCTCTCGGTGTCCCCGACGACAGCGGCCTCTTCCGGAGCATCCTCCTCCTGCTTCAACTTCTTGGTCGAGGGCAGATGGCCGTCCAGGCTGTCAGGGTCAACCGTACCGTCGACGTCGTCTTCGGCCGGCCGTTTTGCTGCAGTCCGGTCGCCGTTCTCGGTCTCGGTCTCGGTCTCGGCGACATCGGCCGTCTTCGGCTGGACCACCGGCGTGCTGTTGCCGCCAGGGTGCAGCGGCTTGAGCTTGAACTCGGCCTTCTTCTCGAGCGCGACGATGAAGAAGCCGCCGGTGTCCTGCAGATGGGGATAGACGCGGATGCAGCGCTCGAGCGGCAGGGCATCCGACGCCTCGCTGGCAAACATGGAGGGCACAACGCGGCTGGGGGCGAGGCCACCGCTCTCGTCCGAGGCCACGTAAGCCTCGACCTCAGGCCAGCTGCTCCACTGGCGGCCGGTGCGGTCCATGATGCTCCAACGCTTGAGGCCGGGTCGACGCTGGAGCAGCGGCAGCTTGTCGCTGCTGTCGAGGATGGCGACGCGATCAGGCCCGCCGCAGAGGTCGATGGCCGTCGCCACCACGGCCTCGTTCTCAACCGGGTTGAGGCTGCAGGTCGAGTAGACGACGCGGCCACCAGGCCGAAGCATCTGCAGGGCGCGCACGAGGATGCGGACCTGGACGAGATGCAGTCCCAGGGCACCGGCCGGCGTCCAGTCCTTCCACATGGTGACGTTCTTGCGCAGGGTCCCGTCGCCCGAGCACGGCACATCGGCCAGGATGCGGTCGAACTTGAGGTAGCGCACGGGCGGCGGCCGCTTGGACTCGCTGCTGGTCGCGAGAGGTGGCAGTCGGAGCGACGGATACACGGTGGCATCGTGATTGGTGACGATGATGTTGGGCGACGACAGGCGCTTCAGCTGGTGGATCAGCAGCTGGCTGCGCTTGTAGTCGGAGTCGTTGGCAATCAGCACGCCGGTGGCCCGGCCATCATCGCTGGGATCGGCCGAGAGTTTCGCGGTCGGGTCGTCGTCGTCGTCGTTGTCGTCGTCGACTTCGGCCGTCTCGTTCTCTCCCTTGTCGGCCCGCTCGATGGACCGCAGCACCTTGCGGACGCGGGCTTCCTCGCCCTGGTGCAGCATCTCCAGCAGCTGGGCGGCCTTGCTGCCGGGAGCGGCACAGAGATCCAGAACAGCCATGCCCGGACGGACGTCTAGCAGCAGGGGTGGGATCATGCTAACGACCTCCTGGCGGCTGATGTTGCCGACGGTCGTCTCGGACACGAGGAACTTCTGGAAGGCGGCAAAGGGAGGGAACTTGCGGATGACCGTCTTGGGCGTGGTCATCCACCAGGCCAGGCTGTCTGGATACCAGGGCACCGGCTGAGGCGGCGAGACCGGCAGGCCGTCGTAGTGCGAGATCTTGGCCAGCTCCGGGATATAGCGCGTCTGCAACAGCTTCTGCACGGCCAGCGCGTGACCCTTGGACCCGCAGAACCGGAAGCTGTGCGGCAGCTCGCGCCGGAAAGCCGCCCAGAACGCTTCACGCTCCTCATCCTTGTCGTTCAGCTCCAGCAGCCCGTTGTAGTACTGCTGCAGCCGCTCGTTCTCCTTGACAATGTCCGGGTACGTCTTCTGGAAGCCCCCGCTGTTTGGTGCCCGCGCGTTGTCGCGCCGCCGGCCGCCACGGTTTCTCTGAGGCGGTGTCAGTCGGTCTTTTGTTTCTCTTCTCTTTCCTCTTGACATGCATTCTCACCTTGTACCCCCCTCGACCCATTGTGCTGCTGGTAGTCTGCCCGGTGGAGAAAGTAAGCCGTCGACCGATGTATTCAAGTTGCCTTGAATTCGGGCTCATACAAGCAAGCCAGATCCTTTGAGCCTCAATTGAGAGACGGAAGAGCAGACCGAAAAGAGGCTGTCAGAAAATAAAAATTAAGACACTGAACGTGCCCCACTTGTTATCGTCTTATCGGCTGTAGTCTTATCTTATCTTGCAGTAGCATGAGAATGCGTACCCAGTACATCATTTTTCGAGCAAGTCACATGCCTGCACCCGTACTCTATACCTCCCAGCGTATATTCCACATCGTACATGGTACAGTTACATATTTACTGGTCCAGCAAGCCGACGGTCCAGTGGACAATGTGGTCGATGCCATGGCCCTTGATTGCACTGACGGGCACGGCAGCAAGCTTCTCGGTCCAGCCGCCGCGGATGCCGCTGGGATGCAACTCCTGGCCGCTGGTAATGCGGTCGAGATAGTTCTGCAGGCGCTGGAAGTTGTCCTGGGCGCCGGGAAGATCGCCTTTTGTGCCGACGACGAACCACGGCTTCCCCGCAATGGCCAGCTCGGGCGTCTGGGCAGCAACGTCGCTGCCAGACGTCCAAGACAGGGCCGAAAGGTCGTCGTCGTCGTGGCCGGCCGGCCGGTCACCCCACTCGATCCTGGCCTCGCGTTCGCGCTGCAGCTCCTCCTCATCGCGCATGCGGGCATACAGGCCGACTTCGGTCCAGAGGGCTTTGACAGCCTTGACGGCATCGCCAGCGCCGAGGTCGACGACGAAGGCGAGGACGCCGGCACGCTCGACGTGGCGCAGAAACGCGATGCCGAGACCCTTGTCGAGGTGGGCGCCCTCGATGAGGCCGGGGATGTCGGCAACGGTGAAGCGAGTGCGGGGAGGCAGTGTGTCGGTAGACTCGCCGGTATCGGATGAGCCGTGGCTGCTTGCCGGCCGCACTGCCACAAGCGGACGGCCACGGTTGCTGTCAAGCACGACGGTGCCAATGTTGGGCTGCAAGGTGGTAAAGGCCCAGGAGCCAACACGGGCACGGCTGTTGCTGAGAGCCCGCAGCAGCGTACTCTTGCCAGCATTGGGCAGGCCGACAAGGCCGACATCGGCGAGCAGGCGCAGTTCCAGGTTGATGGTCATGGACACGGCAGCCTCGCCCTTGGTGGCGACGACCGGCCGCGGCATCTTGCGCGACAGAAAGTGCGGATTGCCGAGCCCGCCGACGCCGCCAGACGCCAGCAGGATCGGCTGGGCCGTCGGCCGGGCGAGATCGAGGTAGACGGGTGGCGGTGGTTGGGCCAAGGTGCGATCGCGTCTAGGCAACCGCGGAAACTCAATGTTCTTCACCTCGGACGACGACAGTCCGGGGTAGACAACCCAGCGACGCCGCAGCCAGGCGGCCTCGGCCTCCTCGTCGTCCTCCTGCTCCTGGCGCAGCCGTTGTTCGAGCCGCAGCCGCTCGTCCGTCTTCAATCTCTGCTCTTCCGCGTCGTCTGCCGCAATCTCTTCGGCGTGTGCTGCCGCCACGACCGCTGCCGCCAGCTGCCGCTTGCGCTTGCGGGCTGCGTGGCGCGCCTTTCCCACGATGATCCCGTCGGCCACCGGATCGATTCGGCTGACCTCGGTCACGATTGTGCCCACCGGCACCGTCACGATCACGTCGTCGCCACGCTGTCCGTTGCGCGCACTGCCCTGTCCATGCTTGCCGCGGCCGGCCCGCATCACCCGCCGCCGCGCAATCTTGTGCAGCGATGTCTCGCCTGGCACCGCTTGGATGTACACGTTGCCGCCGTGGCCACCGTCACCACCGTTGGGCGGCCCGTCTGGCAGAAAGAGGTCGCGTAAAAACGAGATGCAGCCCTGGCCACCCACGCCTGCGTGCACCGTCAGCGTCGCCTTGTCCGCAAAGCTGGCCATCGCATAGTCGTCCGGCGCTGGGTTCAGTCGTGACGGCGGGTACGCCACCGTCGGCGCCTCTTCGTCCGCTGTGGCTGCATCGTCTGTTCGCTCGGTCTGGTATCTGCGCCACGGCGGCAGAGCGACGGCTGGCCGCCGGCAGACGGCCGTCCCTGTCCCCCGCAAAAGCACACATGGATGTAGAATTGGCAGCAAAAGCGGCGTGCCGCCTAAACTCCAGGGCGCCATGTCCTTGATCTGCTCTTGCTTGCTGCAAATGGCACTTTTCTTTTTTTCCTCATAAATGCACAAAACCGAGCTTGACGTCCGTTCTAGCAGCTAAGAGAGCAAAAGGAGAGACATGCATCTATCCGGGCTTCGCCCCGGTTACCCTCCCTATTCGCGCTGCAATCTTGCGGTGTGGCATCGGCGGCTCTCGTGCCTGCCGCACGTTGGGCGGCGCCAAAAGGAAGGTGCACATCTCCGCGCGCCTTCCGGCTGAACCAACCGCTCAGCAAGTATCGTGAAACAGTCAAAATACGGAGTACACGTTCACACCCGCACTTCGCCTTCACATCCCCATCCTTTCACCAACTCGCCCACTCAACAGTCACGTCCCACAAACCACCGCCGTGCTACCCCGTATCTCACAATGCACAATGCAACCATGACAAGCTGCCGCTCTGCTTGTTCGCCGGCTTTTATAGCGCTCCTCTCGCTGGCTTTCTGGCCGACCCGCCACATGCAGGAGAATATGCAAACCTCCTGGACAACAAATCATCACCGCTCCCTGTCTTAGCCCTAACCCACTTTCTACTCCCCTCCTCCCTCCCCCCCCTCTCTTGCCTCTAACCTCGTCGGTCTCTACCGTTCGTGGTTCCGCCGTTCTGCTCTCCCTGCCCATCTTGTCTTTCCTCTCTCTCTACTCCGTACATCCATCCTATCGCCACTGTCTCGCCAAAGCTAGCCCCCCTGTCCTTATAATACGAAGGGAAGCTCTGTTGCCCTGCTGCTCTGCTGCTCTCTGACCTCACCTTTTCGCCAATCCCCTCATCCTTGACCGCTCCGTCAGTCCGGCCGCAAACCACTCGACCCATCCCACCCGCTCTTGACTCTCGGTACGTTCTCGAATCATCCCCATCTCTTCTTTCGCTTCCTAGACTCCTTTCCTGCCCGCTCTCGGTCCTCCTCTCTAGCCCAGCTCCCACAAAAGCACATACCAACATCACCCCCTCCTCTCCACCCGACCAAACATCGTGTATGGTTCGACAGCTGTCCTACGACGTATGCCTGACGGTGTTGTCGGGTCCGTCATCTGCTAGCCTCATACATTGGGCAGCCGCAGCCAAGTTATCTCACCACCGCCAGCACCAAACCAACCCCCCCTTGTATTCGGGCCACGACAGCATACATGACTACGCTAGTCTTCTAAACCTCTCTTCTGGCTCTCGACTGTCCAATCAGCGCTTGGCCGCCTCTTTCCGTTTCCTTCTCTCGTCCTCTCGTCCTCTCTCTGCTCGCCTTGCTCGCCATACCTACCTCTACGCTGCATATTCTTCCACATCCTCAACCTGCAAGCTCATCAGGCTGCCACCATTCCACTTCTCCCACGTCGCCGTGTCCGCTTCCGACATCCGTGGACGTGCACATCTACAGAGGCCCTGCTCCCATCGAACCTATCGTACTATCTCTCTCTCCCTCCTCCACGTCTCCACCGTCCACTTTCCACCTTCTGCATCATACGGCACTCTTTGTCTAGGGGCACAAGGACCCGGTTGCAACTCTCGATCCGTCCTTCACTGCACGTCTCGTCCTCTGCTACGTGCGGCTGCTTGCAGAGTCCCATCTGGTCGCACCAAGCTTTCCTCTCTTCCTTTATTTCGCTCACACATTGACTCCTCAGCCACCAGTCAAGTCGGTCTCCAGCACACCAACGCCTTAGCCACAGGCTCACGCAACAGGCACCTGAGCCATACACAGGTCTAGCGCTGTCCCTTGGCCGCCTCTCTTGCTCTTCCCTGCTCCTCCTTCTCTCCGCGTCCTTCTTTGTTCTAGCCTCCCGTGGGGGGGAGTGTTATATCGCCTTTTTTTCTCACCCAAAGGTTAGTCGACGTCTCCATGTTTCCTCCACAACAGCCAGACAGCTTGCCAGAGTACTCCTTGATCTTCACCTGCTTCCTCTTCCGCCGTCCTCTGCCCGCCTGCTCTCCCTTCTGCTTCTGCTTCTGTTCGCCCTTCCCTGACCTGTCCTCTTTCGTTGTGAGCTGCTTCCTCGCATGCCTGGCTGGTCCGGTTGTAGGTTAGCAGAGGCCTGGAAGAGACCATCGCGATCACTCCTGTTGTATTGCCGCTGTTCCTGTTATGCTGCGTGTGTTGCTACCTCCCCGGTCCACCGTCTCCACCTCCACCTCCCCGTCTCGTCTCTATCACCTTGATTACCTTGACTGCCTTGACATCCTTGATCTCCCTGACCCTCACTCTCGTGAACCGTACCACCAGCCCCCAACTTCCTTCCCCGTCCGTCTGCTAAACCATGTATGCCAAAGAATACCGCGACCGCAAGCCGGCTCGCAAGATCATCAGGATGGATCCTGACTGCGCCATATGTCACGCACCAGCGACCGCTGGCTGCGACTGCGAAGCCCAGGGGCTAGAAGTGGCCATCCGTCAGGCGGAAACCCGAATGATGACGTCCATCTACGATGACATCCGGTATGTTTGTCCCTGCCTTGAAAACTCCCTCCTTTCCACTTCTTCTGACAGGATTGTACGGTCAGCAACTGGGTACGATCACACGCACGGGACTATATCCTCTCGTACTTTGAGCTCCTCAAAGACCGCCGCATGCAAGCCCACGAGCAGCACATCGAGCGCGTCACAGCACAGGCATTTCACTATTATCATGCTCCACCGCATCCAAGCGACGTGGCTGCCGCCCAGGCCACGTTGAAGCGCGGCATTGACGAGGACTGGCAGTCGTCTGTCCAGCGCTATCCAGAGGTCCTCGAGTACTACTTCAGCCTCGTCGAGCTAATGCTGCCAAACGACAACGACCCCATGGTCCGGGACCCGCCTCTCAGCGCCCTCTCGGGCTCTCGCAAGGCCAGTCGCCGGGGCCCCTTCACTGCCCCTGCAGCAATACCAAACGGAACCGCCACTCCTGGCCCCAGCAGCGCCCAGGGAGTCACTGGCCCCATCTACCAGCACTACCCAAGAGAGGCGCTTCCACGTGGACGGACACCCCCCCCGTCCCTGTGCCGCCCGAGAGCAGCCGGAGAACACCGGTTGCTCGAGAACGCCGTCCGACCTTCCGCCAGAATCCACCACCACCAGCTCCTGCATCCTCCTACTATCCTCCCTACTGAGAGCTGAGGAAGCTACCTCTGGGCATGTCTGCCGTCTCTCCCCTCTCCAAATTCTCTTTCACGAGCATGCATTACAGGCGAAAGATAGGTTGCATTTTCACGGCTTATGACGAGCATTTTTCATTTGTTTATTATGGCATACCAACCGGGACATGGCATTGATAGAAAGGAAGAATGTCCGCCCCCAAAAGAAAAGCGATTTTGGACTTTGTGCTAGCTCTATTTCTGCCTCTTTGGGTTGGTTGTGTTAAGGCTGATTGGTTGGCTGATGTGTTGTTCGTGTCTTCACTTATTTTAAAGGGTTCTCGGCGTCAGGGCGGAACATTGGGAGGCTGATCTGAGATTTTACCGTATCTGATGTTGATATCATTAACTGGCAGCCTTGTTGTACTATAAAAGCAAGGGTTTCGCAGCCTATCTCTTTTTAACCTCTTGCAAAGGGAACCGGTGTCCGGCTTCGGCCTTCCTGCATACGTAGCACAGTTTAGCTCGCTCAGAATTATGCAGTTTGCAAGCAAATGCAGTGAGGGCGTGCGTGTATGCGAGTTTACATGTCGCAGGAGGTCCAGCACAGTAGAAATTACTAATTTGAAAAAACAGTGTTATTAACACAGTATACACGGCTAGTTAAGCTATTGCTGAAGTAAATTCAGCGCATTTGGTACGCCTAGCGTATCCAGCAATTCAGCGCATTTAGTGTGTGTGATATTTCTATGCTTTTCTATACGCTGAATGCAGTAAGCTGCTTAGTCAATGTACCTTACAGTGCGCCCCTTTCTTCGAAATCGATTTTGTATGCTAGACCCCCCTGCGAACTTTCTTCTACCCCCCTACGACCTGCGCAGCTCATGTATGCCCAACGTAGCCCAATACAACACATTACTCACCGACGCCTGTCTTGTTGATCAACAAGATGCTAGTGCTTGATTTATGCAGTATACCCTCATCACATTGATGCCCAACATTATCGAGTACGTCAACACTGATATACAGGAATGCTTTGTCTCGCATATGGAAGCCGAGATCTCTGCCGATGCTATCTTGTGCCACGAACCAAGCCGCTTCAGGGAAGATGGCTAGACGATGTAGCAGCTATCTTCAGCACGCCCATTGGTCGCATGCAAGAGGCCACCTCCAGCATGTTGCTGTCTGTTGTGGCAGCAGGAAATAAGACGCCGAGACGGAGGGCACAGAACCCTTGCTTTCGCACTCGCCTCCATGTTTGGGCGACTTGCCGACGGGAGATGTACAAGGGAGTAAAAAAACGTAAAAAAAACAAAACAAGATCCAGCCTCGAGCGCCAAAAACGACAAGTACCTGAAAACCAGCATGGCTCCTCTTTCTGGTCCGCGCCTAAGGTTCAGACACACAGGCGGTAGCTCGCATACCGGCCGGCGGTCTCGCTCGTGCGGATGATCTTGACGACCTGTCCCCGCTTCAGGCCGAGATAGCGGGCGACGGGATCCTTCTGCTGGATGCGGGGCAGCTGGGTCTCCTTGAGACGGTAGCGCGACAGCAGGGCGGTCTTCTCTTCCTTGCTCAGCAGGACGTGTGTCGGGACGAGCTCGTGATGGGTGATGTTGACTAGCAGGTCGTCCTGCATGAAGCACTCGATTTGCGTGTACATCATGGTGGCGTTGATGACCTTGCGCGCCTGCGCGCTCAGCGCTCCCTGCGTCACCATGATGCCGGCCCGGAAGCTGTTCTCGCTGCAGTGCTGCAGGAACCGCTTGATCTCCTTGACGCCGATCTGCTGCTCCGTCATGAACTCCACCCAGATCGTGCCGCACTCGGTCGGCGGATCGGGGCGGGCTGCCGTCGGCGGCGGCGTGAACTTCTTGATCATGCTCTCTGACGGCCGCGCCGAGAACTGCATCTTGCCGCGACTGTTATCTCCCCGTTAGCAGGTGTTCGTTCCCCTGGCTCGATGGCCACTCGTCTGTCTCTTAGAGGGCTTTCTCTCTCTACACACGTACTCGGCTGTTCCGTCCGGCAACGAGAACTGTCTGACAAAGTCGTCGAAGCTGATCTTAACCTCGTCCTCGGCCAGCTCATACCCCTGTAGCCTCTCAGTCAGCAGGGCCGGAAAGAAAAGAGAGCCGGGCCGGCTGTGTGGCCACACGGAGAGCCTACCCGATCCTGGCACATCTCGTGCACAGTTCTCCACGCCCGCCATAGCTTGCGAAGCTCCCGCTGCTTCACCGGGTCCTCTCCGTCTCCCGAGTGTGCCAATGACATCGCTTTGTGGTATGCGTGACGCGATCGCGTGACGCGCTGTCAGCCGTGCTTGTTCTGGTATAGACAACTGTCTCGGGGCAGACTGCTCGTGCTTTCTTCCTGGAGGGAGCTGATCAGAGGTGGGGTGGTCTGGGTCCGAAAGGACGAGTTCGTTTGCGCGTTGACGACCTTTGACAAAGAGAGGCTTTCGCTGCATTTCAGGTATCTGACGCCCCCGATAAAAAAAAAGAGGCAGAGCCCACTTTTCATGTGACCAATCAGACACCTCTGCTAAAGCGATCAGCATGACATGTCACGTGCTCTTTGTCAGTGACCTCCAGTCTGCAAATCTAGTCCAAGTTACACAACGGCGAGACTCGAGGATTCGCCGTAATAGATCTCACCCATGTCCAACTTCTTGCGTAAGTCAGCCTGTCTATCGCCACTCGACACAAATCTGCCAGGTACCAGCGTGTTCGACTGCACCAAGAGGCTCGTGCCTCCTGCTAGCTCTCAGCTGAAGCGAAAGCGAAAATAGGCTCCTGCCACAATCACGATGCTATGGATATGTGTCCCTAACAATTGCAGAAGGTGAGAGGGGGGCTACAGAGCGGCAGCACTGTGGCAGGTGCTATTGCGAGTACGAGGATTGGCGAGCCAGCACAGCACGAATGGCCAACAGAGGCCCCCGGAGACTGGTATTGGCTCCGGTCAAAGCCCTAGTGGTGCCCCTGTCGCGTGCTGTAGCACTGAGGCTCACCAGGGACGAGGAGTCTTAGTAAATATTAGTCGAATCAAAAATCGCACGGCCCACATTTTAGTTTTTACTCTGTATGAGAGTAGTGTTCTTTTTGTCGTTTATTTCCTGGCCACTTTTCCTCAACGTATCATCACCACCCCTTTTGCCTCGTTGTCCTATTTGTTCCGGGACAAAGCTCCTTTTCATTGTGTGCGTTGTCTCTGAAGCAGTCATGGCAGACAGCACAGCACCGGTTGTCGAGGGCGCAGCAGCAGCGGGGAGCAGCCGGCCGGTCAAGCCCGATGAGGCAGTTTTCCAGAAGGCGCTGGACAAGGCCGAGAAGGAGCACAAGGATGTGATGACGCGGTTTGTAAGTAGCTCAATCGACGGCCGGGCGGCCCAATGGGCGGGTGGGAGGGAAGAAGAGAGGAGTGCTGTCCCGACAGCCTGCTAACGCGGCCGCTTCAGAACGCCATCAAGGCCAAGATCGAGCTGGCGCAGCCGAACAAGAGCAAGGACGGGCCGCAGTCGGCGACGCAGAAGCGCCGACAGGAGCTGATTGAGCAGCTGACGGAGATCCGGAAGAAGCAGGCGGGCGGCAAGTCGGCGCGGACGTCGAAGCAGGAGCAGATCAAGCGGCTGGACGAGCAGCTGCGGAGCCGGATCGCCGAGCAGAAGACGGCCAAGAGCAAGGTAGCCTTCAAGTCGACCGAGGACCTGGACCGGCACATCCAGCGGCTGGAGGACCAGGTGAACGGCGGGATGATGAAGCTGGTGGACGAGAAGAAGGCCCTGTCCGAGATCACGAGCCTGAAGAAGACGCGCAAGAACTTTGCCCAGTTCGACGTGCAGGAGAAGCAGATTGCCGATCTGCGCGCCAACATCAAGCAGATCAAGGACAGCATGGACGACCCGGAGGCCAAAGCCATGGGCGAAAAGTACAACGCCATCCAGGCCGAGCTCGACGGCATCAAGGCCGAGCAGGACGTGGCCTACAAGAGCCTCTCAGCCCTGCGCGACGAGCGCAGCAAGCTGCACGCCGAGCAGCGCGACAAGTTCGACGCCATCCGCAAGCTCAAGGACGACTACTACGGCCAGAAAAAGGCCTTTGCCGCCTACGAGCGTGAGGCCCGCCAGAAGGCCTGGGAGCGCAAGCAGGCCGAGCGCGAGCGCTTCGAGCGCGAACGCAAAAAGGAGCGTGCACAGCGCCTCTTGGCCGAAGCCAGCGACCCGGCCTACATTGACGAGATCCGCCGCGCCCGCAGCCTGCTGCACTTCTTCGACCCCACGTCCACGCCCGCGCCCGCGCCTGCTGCCGTCGCTACCGCTGCCGCCAGCCTCGGCGCCCAGGCCACCCGCAAGGTCGACGACTCCGGCCTCAAGGGCACCCGCCTCGTCCGCAAGGAGGACCGCGACGACACCTACCTGCCCGCTGCCAAGAAGGGCGCCAAGAAGTCCGCCAAGAAGTCTGCTGCCGACTCTGCCTCCAAGGGCTACAACGTGCCCCCGTCCGTCATCGAGGACTGCGCCTCCATGGGCCTCGACCCGCCTGCCAGCCAGGCTGATGTCGCCGTCGTCATGGAGAAGGTCAAGGCCAAGCTGGCCCACTGGGAGGCTGACCAGGAGACCCAGACCCAGCGGGTGAGTTTCTTTTATCATCTTTCCTTCTTCCTTCTTGCCCGTCCTCCGCACCCTGCTGACCGGATCAGAACATCGAGAAGGCCAAGAAGGAGATTGAGCGGATCGAGAAGGAGGAGGCCCAGGAGATCGCCAAGGCCAACGGGAAGCAGGCCGATGAGCCCAAGGCCGTTGCCGAGGTCACAGCCGAGCTGAAGAACGCCTCCATCGAGGACAAGGCCGAGGAGAAGAAGGACGAGGCCGACAAGGAGGAGACAAAGGCGTAAGCGTTTCCTGACCTCGGAAACCCCTCTCTTGTCGCGCCCTCTTTGCCTGCCTCTCCTCTCTTGTATTTATTGTATCTTCACCCCTCATCCTCTCCCATATCCTCCTCCTTTTATCTATGGCTTTCTCGGCTTTTCCTATGCATATATGTATCTTTGTTTCCGGGGGTTTAGCAGGCAGGCAAACAATGGTTTCTGTTTCCTTTCTACATAGGCGGCACGGTGGAACAGGAAGGGGGACGTTCGAGGACAGCACTCTGCTGTGGCGAGTTTTCCTCCCTAAAATCCCCTTGCATCCATCAAACACGCCAGTTTTGTCTTGATTTCAGCCTCGAGAACTTCTGCGCTCCCTCTGTTGCCTGATTGAGAGAGGGAGAGGAAGAGCGGTCGGAGGAATATGAGAAAAAAGTATATCTTGGTTATTACCGCTCTATTTCTGCTCTTTGTTTTTGGCTTCGAATTCGTTAGGCGGGGAGCGAATCTAGAAAAAAGGGGCATAACAATAAAACGACAAATGTCAATGAATAGGTGTCCAATATTATGACAAAGGCACCAAACTGCAACCAATTAAAAGGCGAGACGATATTTTCCCGAATGAATAGTCTCCAGTCTGACTGGTATTGACTGGTATGTTCAACATGATCCTCAACAACAACCAACGCGGACTCAGCCTTTATTGAATGCGTATTCTTTCAGATTTCTATCCAACTGTTACACCACGTCTAAATTATTGCCTTACGCATATCGAGGGCTGTCCCTCACATAACCGTTATCCCCGTCCCGACTGATAGATCGCTTTCAAAGCGTCGACGATATCACCCACACCGGCATTACTATGCCAGTGGCTGACTATTCGAAACAACCACAAGCCAAGAAAAAAGGCAAATTATCACAGCGCAGGGCACTGGAATAGCCAGGGTATAATGGTTGCCACACGCAAACCCCCAAAGGAAAGAAAAAAAAAAACAGAAGCCACCAAATTCAAACAACGCCCGCATTGCTCAAGCCTTTCAGAGATAGCCAAGCATCAAACAACATACCATCCGCCCACTCGCCGAGCCGATATAGTCGTCTTCACGTAATAAGATGTACTGTAGGCCCCTGCGTGATGGTTCCAGGAATCGACATCAGCTCAGGCAGTGCTTCCCGCCATATCTACCATGAACTCCTGCGCAGATGTATCATCAAAGCACTTCCTGTCCTCCCGAATACCGTGTCGTCATCATTGAACAAAGGGAAGAAATCAAAGAAAAAGACATAAAAAGACATAATAGCACAATGATCGCAGAATTATGACTATTACCGCTTCGTACTTTGGCTAAGCAGGCCACCCGGATCCATTAATACAATGTCGTCGAAATTGCCGTGGGAAGAAACGGGAATAGGAGACGATGTCAATAGCGGCAACGGCGTCGCTGGAGACGGTGACTCTAGGGGAGACTCCTGGGGCACCGGGTGCAATTCTGCCGGAATTCTGCCGCCGGGAATTTGACGTGGGTGTGAGCTTAGCAGGCCGCCCAGATCTTGCAAGAGAGCTGAGGATCCACGTCTGAAGCCGTGGCTGCCAGCTGTATATGCCGGCGAAGGCGGCACACTTTGACTTGTTGACAGGCTCCCAGATATGCTCCCAGACCGAGTTCTGGTAAGGCTCGGCTGAGCGGTGTTATCGTCTGCGGCCGTGTCACTGCTGAGAAGGCCGCCCACATCGTAGAATGAGACTTTTCGCGCTGCCGAGGTGGGGTTGGCCCGGGGGGACGTGCCGAGAGGATCTTTCAGCAGATTGTCGTCCTCGCTCTGTCCGCTGTGGGCGCTCTGGGCACTTTGAGTGCGGGTACCGCCACTCGTCTTGCGCTCGGGAAATTGCCACGAATGCAGGTCCGCGATCCCAGTCTCGCTGCTACCACGGTTGTTGCTACTGGTCTGCTGGCTGTCATCCTCCTGCTCGTCGTCGGCTCTGACAGTCGGCGTAGGACGCGAATTTCGCACCGAGGTATTGCTGAAGATGACATCGTCTCCCTGGGGCATCTCAGGCGAATTGCGTAAAGTGGGATGAACGCCCAGGCCAAGGCCACGAACCAAGTCCTCGTCACTCCCCCAATGGCGATTCACAGTTGGGCGACGTGATCGTGCAATGCTGGGGCGGTCCATAGAGTCGACAAGAGAGCCACCCCTGAACTTGTTTTTCTTGACACCGCGGTCACGGACAAACGAGCCAAGCACTAGAGCGTTGGCAGCGGTGGTGGCGAACAGGAGTTCAACCGAGGCCAAGAGAGACCGAAGCTGTTGACTTCCATGAGTATCGAGGACACCGACGACGCGGTAAAACGTGACACCGACGACGCCCAGACTCATGGAAAAGAGAAGGGCGAGTTGTAGTCTTCGCTTTAGAGCCTGGTGGCTGAACATGATAATAGGAATAGGGAAGAAGACGAGCAGTAGGTCGGTGAAGATGTTGCAGGCTGAGGCGGTGATCAGCTGTGCGTAAGCCTGCCGACATTGGCCCCCCGGATCAGGAAGGACCTGCCAGTAGTGAGAGAAAGGGTGACATTCAGCGAGGCTGCTAATGACGACCGCAATGAATGTGGTCACAAGGGAAACGCGGATAATTATGACGGAAACGTGGGAGAAGCGCTCAGAAATGGCGTCATTGATGCGCTTGAAGAACTCAAGAATGGTGATCTTGAGAATCCAGAGGCTAAAGAGGGGCGTGTTAGTTCACAACGCACTGGCAACATACCAAGCCGGGGAGATGTTCACATACGTAGCGGCGTGGAAAATGCGACTCGCAATCACTAGACCACTAGCGATTCGCTTCTGACGGAGGTGGGTTTCAGACAGCGTGACGCCACTGAAATCGGCGTTGTTGGTGCCGTACTTGAGAATGATATGCACACAGCCCATGCGAAGGAAGAGAGGGATGATGGCGTAGGCAACGAATCTGTCCTCGACGAAAAGGCGCTCTGATCGAATGTACCGGCCAGCAATGCGAAGCACAATGACGGTGCAGCAGAAAAAGGTAATCCACCAGCAGACAAGCAGGGTCGGCTTATCCTCAGAGAAGAGATGGAGTGACGGCGGACTTGAGTAGAGAACCATGGCTGCGGGGGGGGTTGGAGGTGGGAAAGCCTCTCGCGGTTTATGCAGACAAAATGTTGTATGGCGAGGTGTGCGGTGATGAGTAGAGGACCGAGTCACAGCCTAGTCCAGTACCAGGCCAGGGCCAGGCGCAGAGTGACGCCCGTCCCGTCCGCATCCAGCGGAGAGGGGTGAGGCGGGAAGACGAGGGGACCAGCGGCGATGCGACAATTAGATGCGAAGATTCCAGACAACAGCTCCGGGCTGTTCCCATACTCCTTTTTCGTGCCAGGAACCCGTGGTAGATGGTCGGCTGCGCAGCTTGAAGAAGTGCACGCGTCGGCGATCACTTCTCTTCCAGACGTTTGATTTTCCGGTTGCTGCTTGTGCTCAATATACCGAATTCCCGGGCCAGGAAGAGTGTGGTTCCGTCTCTCGTTGTTTCGTGGGTTGGCGCCTATTTTTTTTGTGCGAGCCGACTTGTACCGGCAAAGTCTGCAGGCGATTGCAGCAGGTGTTATTTTAACCTTTCGAAAGGTTTGAGAATCCTGGATGGGTCGCAGATAAGGCTGCAGGAAGCAGATCTGGCCGCTGAGGAGAAGAAAAGAAAGAAAAGCAAGACAGCAGAAAACAGCTAGGGACGATATGGGTAGACAGATGAAGGATCTGAATATAGCAAGATCGTCGGCCGCTAGTGGGGGTGAGCGTCGCTTAGAGAGGGTACGAAGCTGGACGATGCATGGGCACGCGAGTGTGCAGGTGGGAGCTCGCGAAAGGAGGCAAGCAATCGGCCAGGCTCAGTTGTCGTGATGAAGGGGGGAGGATTGGGGGTGAGAGAAGAGAGAGGGCCGAGAGGAGAGGAGAGGAGGAGGCGAGGAAGGTGAGAGAGATAGCGGCCGGCGGACGAGGGCAGGAGCCGCGGACAAGGACATGGGGAGCAAATCAGAAATGAGAAGACGCTTTTTTAGCAAGAGCGATTGGGCAAGTAACCGCACCAGGCAAGAGCCAACGACAAGGCCAGGCCAGGTGCGGCGCGGGCGAGGGCGAGGGCGAAGAAAAGAGGCAGCGGGACCGATGGCCGAAAGAAGCAAGGGCGGTCCAGTGCAGAGATGGGCGTGGGAGGCAAGAGCGATCGCAGCAGCAGAGGCGGTGGCTGGCAAGCAACTATTTGCAAGGCGGACGCTCCAACAAGCGGACAGGAAGACGGGGGAGGTGCGCATCAACAGGGGGTGGGCGTAGTGAAGACGTGCAAGATAAAGTACGAATATCTTGCATGGTTGAGAGGGGAGAGGGGAGACCTCAGACACGAAGAACCAGTCATGCTTGCATTGCTTGGGGCGCTAGGACACTAATGCGGGCATGTGCGAGAGCGAGAGAGGAGGTGTGAGAAGAGGGTGATGTGGGTGGGGGGAAAGAGGAAAGAGCGCCTGGGAGGGAGCGAGAGAGAGGGCGGTGCATCACAGCTAACGCATTTCTTGCTCGGCTGTGGCAAAGCGCAGAGCCGTCTGAAAAATGCAAGTACTCGTATGAGCCGGCAAAAGATAAGATTCTCCGTACATACCCATTGTAGGATGCACGAATGTAAGATACTTCCGTACTTACTATGTACAGTGCTCCGTACTCCGTGCAGTGATAAATGACAATGGCACCTGGCCGGGGAGCGTTCGCATTGTCGATGGACCGACCCACTCCAGCTACCAAACCTGCGGCACAATAGCCAAAGAGGAAAGGCTAGACCCAGCAGGAATGGCGGCATCGGTGACCAGAGCGGTGGAAAGAGGCTATAACTTGTACATACGACACGATGACGCAGTCGCATGCAGACATGGAACGCTCAAAAACCACAGGCCGCCGGGCGTCCGCAGCGACTGGACGAGGCGAGGACTCTGGAAGGATGCAGACACATCCCGTTAGGTAAGGGAGGGTAACGAGCGCAGCGAGATAAGAACGTTTCGTCCAGTGGCTTGGCCAATTTTGCCGGCTCTGTTGGCGCTCGCCGTTGGGCGACATGACAGGGGCTCCACATGGCCAATGAGTGCTATAGTTGGACGCAGAGCCATCACACTCGCCGTAACTCGTACTCCGTACCAATAGTTCGTTTGGGCGTCTGTGCGAGCCGCTGGACCAATCCGATCCAGGACCTGACAGCGGACAGAAAACGCTCAATGCTCTGCATGTCTCCTCAGAAATGCGACGTGCTGCCCCATACGGAGTACTCCGTACTATGTAAGATATCTTACTACTCCGTAAGACCATACGACGTATCTTACATCGTACATAGTCGTAATCCGTACTCCGTCTCGTCGTGCCCCCTTCCGCTTTGTCGTCACCGCTACCGGGTCCCTGCAGCAGTAGTCTGCGCAAGCTCAAACATCCCGGCTGGGCGGTAAAGATAGCAAAAACACCAAGTCCAGTGCAGGCCGAGTCGCCGTCGGACACTATGCGCGAGTACGAGTGCAGTACGAGTGCTCGTACAATCCGGACTCGGGGCTGTCCTACCTTGCCCTCGTATCTTAAAATGTATCTCACACAATCGAGACAGGATCGGCTGGACAAGGGAAAATAAATCACGCGACTTGGCTGCGCTTTTGTGGAGGTGCCGCCAAGGCGTAAGATCCCTGTACCCGTTTTTTCCCTCTCAGAAGCGAGTGCGACGGCTGGCAGGAATTGGGAAAAATTGATAAATAAGACGATAAAATAATATGCTAAAACGAGATACGGCCTAGTGCTGCTAGCCACTTGCGAGTAGCAGCCCCTTCCACCGACAGCAGCGCCGGCCCTGTGCTTAACCCTGGAATAGGCAGGTGTTGTGGCTGCTGCTCTGTATCTCACATATCTTAGCACTCGTATCGCTCTCTGTCCTGCAGCCAAGGCCATTTATGCAATACGAAAGCATGCCGATGAGTACCGGCCGCTCGCCAGAAACGGACTGCCTATTACAGCCCGCCCCTACAACCAGCCTTTCTGACAGCTCTGAGATACGAGTACGAGCAGCGTACGATCCTTCGCGCCAAACACGGGGCATCGACTGGGACGTGCCCGTTGATGTACGAGTATACTCCATACCTTCTCTACGACTAGTATCAGGGGGCAGGCGGCCAACTCACATGGCGGCCGTCAGTCGTATGAGCAGGCCACACAGCCCGTACTCCATGCTCCGTCTCATAATTACAGTCTCGGCGGCCAAGATAAGCTATCTCGGGCTGATGCTTCATGCCCAGCGGACACGGATACTATGCATCTTACGATACGGGTACAAGTTCGAGTTGCTTGGCTTGTCTTGCATGTGACAATGCTTTGCTTACCGGCTTTCCCCTAAACAAGGGACAGTCCCCTTTGAGTCACAGGGCTGAGAGGTGAGTTTCACGAGCTGTCCGAGTGAACTCCTGTTTGACCTCTTCTTTATCGATCGCCATCATCTACGACCCCTGAGAGCTCCTCTCACGACCACTTTCAGCCTTCCTTCTTCCCTCACGGCCATACCTCCAGCTTCTCCCACGCCCCCTCCACCACGCCGCCCTTGTGCACCGCCTGACCCCCCGCTCCCACGTACGTATACAGCCATCGCCGTGGATCGTCTCCGCGCGACAGGTCCGTCTGGTCCACCTCCTCCGGCACGATCACGCACACCCGGAAGTTGGCCCGCGCCTCTGCGTTTTCCAGGTCGTCATCGTCCACCGGCTTGCCCAGTCCCCTGTCCTCGTCCAATCGTGCCGTGCCCGGAGCCGGATTCCGGAAGCTGCCTCGCATACCGGGACTCATGTTGCCAAAATGCCCTGTCACCTCTCGCGCCCAGCTCCAGTCGTCTTCTCCTCCCTCTCCTGCCACACGACGCATCCGCTGGCTGATGGCCGCTCGTGCCACAGCTCCGCCTGCATCCTCCGCGTCCGGCCCCAGCAGCCAGGCCCGTCCGCGCACCCGCCACTGCGTCCCGGCTGCCCCAGACCACCACACCGCCTCGACCGGCCCGCCACCGTGGCCGCTTCCTGCTGGCACTGATGTGGACGCTGGCGCTGATGCGGACAGCTCCCATGCTTTGGCCATGCGCGCGTCCGTCGTGAACACGGGCAGGTCGCTCTCGTAGACGCCCGCAGGGTTGCGTCGCGCCGGGTTGCGCGCATTGTCCGGCAGAGACGCCCACAGCCCACGACACACACAGTGGCGAACCCGCGGCGTCACTGTCGCCTCGCCGGGGTGTAGAGTGCTGACGGCACCCAACGGTGCTGGCATCTGCGCCAGGTGTTCCAGAAAGAGCGCGCGCCACGGTGCAGCTGTGGCGATCCCAGCTGACGCCGCCGCTGCCGACGGAACCGGCGTCCGAATAATCATCTGCTTGTATTCTCTTGCGTACATGTGCCTGTGCGCGTTTTTGTCTACTCCGTAGGTGGGCTGCCGGTGGGCTGCTTGCTGGTGGACTGCTGCCGGACTGCCGGGCCTTTTGGCTGTGACGTGGGCCTAGAGCGTGATGACGAATCCAAATCGGGAAACCCCCCACCTATCAGCCGTTGTCTAGGGCTTTCTTCGGTCGCTCTTCAAAGTACCGCTTTCTACCCCCCATAGCATCGCTGCATATATCGTTGTATCTTATTGGCGCGTTTTCTATTGACCGGTTCTTGGTCATGTGTATGTATGTGCTTGCTTCCTGCATGTGCTGTCTAGATCCTGGAGCCCTCATATATGACCATACGCCTGTACGCCAGTTCGTCCCAAGTAAGATCCTATAAAAACTCGCTCAGAACCTTGACTCTTGTTCTTGCTATATCGACTCCTTGATCCCCTTCGCCCATTATGCGCATTATCTCAACCATTTTTTCTGCAGCTGTTAGTACCACATCCTTCTCAAGATAGGGCAATGAGCTACGTACCGATGTCCGCTCTGGCGCGTGCGTATAACGGGTCCTTTGCAACACCTGCAGTCCCATTTTCGTTCTTGTAAACGGCCTCTTTCAAGACACCGCCTATGCACAAGGCCTCCAAAAAGGCACGGTGGTTGAACACCCACCAGACTCTGGCCTCGTCTCGAAAGAGCTTGAAGAGCACGAAAAATGACGTGATGGCGTCGTGTGCCGCCTCGAGAGTACCGCGCACGTTGACAGGCACGTCGGGAGACTCAGATGCATGCACCAACATCAGGTTGTGGAAGTAGTTGCTGCTCAGAAACAACGTCTGGCGCACAACCCGCTTGTTGGTTCGAGAAAGTTGGGTCAGCGATTCTGGATCCCAGCTGCGGAAAATGTCCGGAAAGCTGCGGTATATCGCTCGAAAGTCCGCGACCAGCTTAGACTTGTGGCGTGTCGTGGTGCAGATCGGAACGTCAAGCGACCGTGGGCTACTTATGACTTCTTGGACCAAGTTTGCCAGAGTCCAGGAGCCTCTAATATAGGCCGTATCAGTCACGCTGGTATCGTAATTCGGATCCACGCTCTCTTCCTCCTCTAGCTCTTCCACATTGACGTCCGTGTGTGTTGCTGTTGGTGGAAGCGACAGAAGAATAGTCAGGAAGGTGTCTTGCAACAGAACTGCCTGCCACAGCTTCCGGCGTTGCTGCTTCTCATATGGACTTGCATTTGGGGCCACTTCAAAAAGGGAGTCAAAACGGCATTCGTGGTAACCGGACAAGTATGAAAACACTGACCTATATTCGGATCCCGGTGCAGGCCCATGGCACAAGCCTGTCGCATAAGAATGCCGGCAAATGCCCAGCCATCAGAAGCATGGTTGTCGTTGATGAGAAAGTAGGTAACCAAGACCATAGCCTGAATAGAGCGGATAGAGGCAGAACTGAGGTAGCAGCTAATACGTAACGCCTGGTTGCTTGCTGACGCGTAAAACTCCGAAGTTTGCTTTCGTTCGCTATATGTAGTAGCGGTGACAAATTGAGTGCCTATGGCGAGCATAGCGAAGAGCACGCCAACGAAGGCAGGATCAACACGAGCTCTGTCGTCCGGTCCTAGCGCCCAGAACTGCTCTAGGTCGTGGTAGAAATATCGCCTGTCAATCATGGGATAGACGGGGTCCACACATTCAAGGTAGCGAACGAGAAGCATGTCGCACTGCCCTTTGTCAGGCAAGACGGAGATGACCTCGGGCAACCCGCCCTCGCAGGTCCAATAGTTGGCAAAGGGATGCTCAGACCCAATTCCAAAGACGTTTGATGCAGTGGATCCGGAGTAAGGAGCATTGGCAAGCAGTCCCGTGGAGAGGGCGACGGAGCCTTGAGATTCGTTTTTCGCATTGAGGATGCCGCGATCGGCAATGTTCGGGATCGACATCAGGGACGAAGATCCGGTGTTCTTCTTGGACAATAGCGGCCGCGTCACCCTGCGACCACCAGCTGCTGCGGCAGTTCTGTTAGTTTCCCTACAGAGAATTAGCATCGCGCACGGCGTAACGACTTTGAGGGACATGCCATACTCGAGCAAATTCGCCACATGAGCATACACGCATTCGGTCTGACGTTTGATGCCTTTCTATGTCAGCAATTCGGCTTGATAGGACAGACGGGACTCTGTTGTTTACAAATGGGAGACTATCTTCCGGGAAGAACTCACAAGAAAGGCAGTGAGGTCGACCACGGTCACACTGATAACGCTCGAGTCAGTGGTGGGCAAATATGCAGTGGAACGAACTGCATACCTTTGTTTTCCGTTCCACACATTCAGAACAAGACAATGTTGGCTTGTTGCGCTTTTGCTTCTTCTTAGACGGCTCCGTAGGCGAGCTGTCGTCGTTGGCATTGGTGTCTGGAAGTTCAGAACTGCCATTTCTATAGCCGTTTTCTGTACTGCTTCCGTTGTAGCTAAAAGAATTGCCACCACCGGGCGTCGCAGAAACATACCCATTACTGCTACTGACACTGCTGACGCTTTGGGTCGCAGAATTGTTGTCGTTGCTGTTGCTGCTGTTACTGGGGTGGCTTATGCGAGGCAGCTGCTCCCCTTGTCCGGGTTTGCTTCTGCCCCTAGCTGACATGTTCGCCGAATCGCCTTCGGCATAGTTGCCACCATTGGTGCCGTAGCTCGCAACGCCATAATCGTACTCGCCATCACCATCGGCATCGTCCCTCCTTTGCGTGTTCAGGTTCATACTATGTCCGGAGTAATTGTGGCCGATGAAGCCATGACCCCCGGCGCTGGCTTCGACTTCAACTCTCCCACTTCTGCTTCCAGCCGTGTGACTGATGGTAGTAGCTGTATTTAATCCATCCTGGCCGGATGCAGCATATATACTATCATGGGCCGGAAAGTCTTCATAGTACACCGGCGAGCGTTTTATATCCATAGTCTCTGTATGATTGGTGGTAACAACGACGACATGGACTAGGGCAGCAGCTGGAAATAATAAAGATAGGAACGTGATTGCTCACGATGGGTGACCTAGCCGGGAAATAACAGTGCTCGTAGCACACGGCAATAACAATATGTTGCTTTGAGTGTGGGGCGGACTGAACAACAGGGAGCCCAGTACGGAGGTACCAGTAACGGTAGACTAGGAATGGGGTTGTCGGTGGAGAGGACGGTGAGCTGGTGTGTGGGATGTAGTTGGATTAAGGTGACGACCAAGTTCGGAAGCTATGGGGGGCTTGGGGCTGAGCTTGTCTTTCCCGTGATATATCCCGGGAGTAAGGAATACAATATTTCAAAAGAGATCGCCTTGAAAAAAGAGACTTAAGCAATCCGCTGGTCGGTAGAGAATCGAGAGTAGAGGTGTGCAGGCGAGCATAATTTGCTGAGGTTCGACGAGCCTATGGGTGAAAAGCGGGGGATAGGGGGGCTGAATGGCAAGAATTGCTTCCAAAAGCCGACTTGACGATGTTGGTTCGGGAGAAGGTGTGCCCAGGGCAAGTAATGGTGGGGAGAAGGGTGGCAGAAGCAGCCAGTTCAGGGCAAGCAAAAGAGCCTAAGTAGGATAGTGACAGACGGAAACATAGCTTGCCGTCCCAACCCAAAGCCCAAAAGTGACAGCCTTACAGGGTAAGACTTGTAAGCCGTCACGCCCAAAACGACAGCCGTGCGAGAAGGTTGGGTGGACGGGAAGGCTGTGAACGGGACCAAGCTGTGCTCGAGTGGAAAGCCTGCCGGTTCACATGTAGGAAAAGGCGCTTGGGAACCGGGCTGGAAGAGCGGCGGCACTGTTGGCGGGCAATGTTTCTGCTTGCCGCGTGGTTTCGGAAACCCGGAGTAAGCAGTGGGAATAAGGCTGGGCAGAAAACTCGTATGGGCAGTGGGAGTAGCCGTGCACGGGGAGGGAGCTTTGCAGAGGAAATACTTCTGGGAAGGATCAGGAAGAGGTAAGGAAATAAGATAAGGGGAATTACTGATGGGAATAAAAATGCCAGATAGAGGGTCTGGGGGAGACGAGGGGGGGTGAAGTAGGGGCAGAGTAACAACGGGTCGAAATGTGAAAGAAGAAAGCCGAGAGGATGGAGACGATGGAGACGATGGAGACGATGGAGAATCTAGAGAGACGGACACAAAGATAGCTTACATTGGACAAGTGACCAGAGACGGGATGCAGGAAGAGAGGGGGGAGAGGGAGAATGAAATAGAGGACAAAAGAAGCTGTCCGAAGGGCGATAGACGGACGGAGAATTGGAGGAGCAAGCGCCAGAGGGGGCAACCAGAGCAGAGGCACCCTTCGACACATAGAAAACAGGAAAGCACCTTCCTCGCAGGCTTGACGCACACATACGCAATACGCAGAAGAAGGCGAGAGGCACGCGCAGACACGAGCGCGCGCAGGAAGGCACGGGAGGGCACGAATGGTCCCCCGGCAGGCGGCAGCAGAGACAGCAGAAGCCATCAGGGGGTGGGTGCCGGCCGAAAAAGTGGGCAGGAGCGAGCGAGTCCACTCCCTCTCGGGGCGGTGGAGACGGGACATGTTCGTATGTAGTCGAGAGCAACACGCTCGCAGTAAGCGTACATATCACATGCAGCTGGGCAACAAAGAAAACGAACGGCAGCTACGATACGATAGTTGTAAAAATAAAACCGGAGCAGAACGACTGTCTGTCCGGGCGCCCTGACGGGCCTGGGCCTGTGGCTGGCTGGCTGGCTGGTCTGCTGGGCTGCTACATACGACATAATACATAGTATGGCCACGGAGGCAGGAAGCAAACTCTGTGCGGGCATGAGGAAGGAGCAGCAGCGAGTCCATGGCCTGTCAGGGCGCCCCCACATGCCCGACTGACGGAGCCGCTCTGGGCGGAGCCCATCCCATCAGCCCTTCCCTCGCGCCTTCGCGCTTTTCCCCCTCCCCAATGCACGGCCTCCCATTGGCACACTGGACAATTTGCCGGGGCTGCTCCGGTGGCCGGACGGTTTCCTAGCCTGTAGTGGAGCCCTCGCATTTCCTCTGCTTGTCGGAGCTTGCCTGCAAAGCCAGATCGGGGATGTCTGCAGCACTATTCGTACGGAGCACGTCTAGAGCATTACTCCGTCCACACACCACTCTGTACTCAACGTAATCGTGCATGCTCTGCCGTATGCAGTCATTATCGTGCGCTGCGTTGCATCGGAAGGCCCATTGCCCGCAGCGGCACCTTCGATTACACATTGTGCTTTTCGTTTTCTTGTTCATTTATTTGTACCGCCTGAATCGGCTTCGCGGTCTAGAATGGAAACGGCAGTTGATGCTGTCTGCACAGCTACTCCGTAAGGGGCCATGCCGAGGCTTGCTGCGAGGCTACCTGAAGATTCCACAGCCGTCCGGAAGATTGATTTCCCTCTTCAAAAACACATTATTAAGCTCGTTTTTACGGAGTATCCTCGCTTGTTTGCGGGGCCTTCCACCCGCGAGCTAGTCGCCCCCTTTGAGACATGCAAAGTGTCGGCTCCTCATGCAAATTGCAGAAATCCCCTATTGCAAGGCTGAGAAGCAGGGGCTGCCGGCCTTCCTTCGTTTCACCACGACGGCATGTGTACGTATATAGGCATTCTCCCGCTTTACACGCACGGCATCAAACGTTTTTCCTTTCATTACGAGAAACATATTGTAGGGACTGTAAGCCTCTAATTGAGAGGGGAACAAAACTGGGCGGGACATGAGATTGTTAGGAGATAATGAAATAACGTCAACGACATTGGGAACCCTACCGTTGCATTGTACTGTAGGCTAAAGAAAGAAGCAGACAGAGACACAGGAAGATGAAACACAGGCAACTGGAAACCAAGATGGAAACAAAGCTGGGTCATGCAAAGAGCCTGGTCTTATTGGGATTCAAATAAATTCTTTTCCTGCCTTCTTTTCATCTGCTTCGCAAGCAGATCTTTTAAGATCGCCTCCTGGAACTGGACGACGACTGGTTGTTGCCGGAATCCCTGAATCTACTCAGGAAGCTGAAAATCCCCCCTGATGAGCTCGTGTGGCCGCCGTTTCCAGCTGCGCCTTCGCTTCCCGTGTTGTTGCCAGCAGCAGGACCCGTAACAGGGCCACTGCCGATGCTTGAGCTACTTCCGTTGTCGTGGCAGATACGACTGCTACTGCTGTTGCCGCCACTCGGGCCTGTGCCTGTGTTGCCCCTGTCGTAGACACCGTCACCCCCGAAATTCATATACCGACCCGGCAACCATGACGTCGGCCGGACCGGTGGAACAGCACCGGGGAGCTGGTCTGCAATCATGGAGTTGCGGTTCCGATCGCGGAGCGACGTCGTTGACCATATGCGCTCATGGTGCCGCTCACGCTGGCGTTCGCGAGGTTGGCCTAGGTCCGGGTTCCGGTCCCGAGACCTGCGCTGTGCTTCGCCGCCTAGCCACGCATTCTGGCCACCGCTACCGCTGTTGTGGGAAGTCGTGCTCCATCGGCTGTGCGACGAAGATGCCGAGTCTTCACGGGTCACACCAAACACACCATAAAATTCCTCCATGTCCTGTTCAAGGTTGAAGCGTCGACCAGGGAGATAGGGCGGCCCAGGAATCGGCGAGTGTGAATCGCGTCGTCTCCTATCCGACGACGACGTTCTCTCCGAGTCCCGTGGGCTGCGGTAGCGGTTGGAAGGCACACCCGCACTCCTTCGTATAGCTTCGAGCCGCTCTGTCTGCTGTGCATTGGACATCGCCATCGGCACGCGAGAGCCGCTCGAAAATAGCACCCCCGGGATGCCTCCCAACCCGGACTGGCTGTTGCCACCGCCACGGTCACCACCTAGACTAGAGCTTGCCGTGCCGAAAGAGGCACTGCCAGGAGTGCTAGCCGGAGTGTCGTTGTAGGCGCCAGGCATAGGCATTGCAAAGATGCTGCTGCCCGCACTGTTGTTACCGCTGTTGCCGCCGTTGCCGCTATTACCGTTGTTACCGTTGTTACCGTTGTTACCGTTGTTACCGTTGTTACCGTTGTTGTTATTGCTGCTGCCGTTTGCAGCCGCGCCCTCAGCTCCGGCACCACCGCTCTCCACTGGATTGCGGCAAACAGGGCAGGTATTGTGCTGCTTCAGCCACATGACAACGCACTCCTCGTGGAACCAGTGCTTGCAGGGAAGCGTGACAACGTCTTCCCCCAGCTCAACACTCGATATGCAGATTGTGCATTCAGCGTGACCCTCCGGGCCAAGCAGCTTGTCGTCCACCTTTTTGTGCTCCAGTCGCTCGATGGCCGTCTGTGTCGCGGGTGGCGCACCGTTCGAAGGCGGGTTGGTCTCCATCAGCATAGTGATAATGCGATCCAAGGCCTCATCCGAATGCACCGCATCGCCAAAGACGTGGCCCTCCCTGCTGCTCAGAAGTGTTGCGAGCAGACCGCGAAGTGCGTCCGGGAACGCCGGCGGTATGCCGGTCGCCCTCTCCTGTTCCTCTCCAAAAGTAGGAGGCCCCATGTTGCTAGTGATATTTGTGAAGTGTCTGTCCATAGAGACATGTCTGGTCAGCATATGTCTACATAGTCGCAGAACAAAGTGCTCGATAGCAATATACATACGTGTTAAAATCACTCGATGGTCTACCTCCCATTCGTACCGGGCCTGTGGCGATGGTGACGTTTGTTACGCCGTTGCGGAGGCGTGGACCTCTAAACGTCGGTTGTTGTACCCGCCTGACCGAACTGTCTGCAAAAGTTGGGCTTGAACCACCAAACGTTTCGCGGCTGCCGCGACCGTTGTTCTGACCGCCAAACAGAATCTCCGAGCCTGACCGCCCTGCCTGTACTGTCCTAAAGCTGTTCAAAAACTCGCCCAATGTGGCTATGATATGCGTTGGTTCGCTTGGATCGATACCCCCGACCGGCCTGCCCGACGGTGTCCTTCTTGTGCCACCGTTGCTTGACCGGCCGTTCGGGAAGGACGAGACGGTGCGGTACATGTATATTCCGTTGGGCCCATACGTCTCGTGTTCCTCCACCTCGCCTATGTCGGCCTCTTCTGGGTCGGAGTCATTTGCTGAGCCGTGACGGTCGGCACCATGACGGTGGCTGTGACGACGGGAGCGGTGGTCGGGGCTGCCAGGAAAAGGAGAGTCGCCATCGTCGTCATCGTGTAGATGGCCGGGGCCGCTGGGTTGTAGGAGGTCATGGAGCCGAAATTGATCGTTGCCAGAGCCGGCGAAGCCCATCAGCGCTTCAAAAGGGTTTATGCCTCCCGCGTGAAACTCTCGCGGGTCGCTATCCTCGGAGACCTGTTGGGGGGACGGAAATAGCTAGTCAGTAAAGACAGCGATCATCAAGAAACGGGATCGCTAGTACTGACAGTTTCTATGGCATCGCTGCCACATCTCGGACATGGTGGCGGTGGCGACGAGTCACGGCTAGAACGGTACCATTCATGCTCGCATCTGTGGCAGTAGATGATATCTTGACCATCGCGGCGATCGAGCTGTTGGCGCGACTGTGGATAATTTGCAGACATATTGGTGGCGCTGGGATTAAGCCCAACTCTCGGTTTTGCTTGTCTGTGGTAAGACCAGCGATGCCCATCCAGCAGCGATGCTGACGGCACGGCGGACTGCGTGAGATGACTGGGAATATGTCGGTAAGGCAGACGGCAGCCTGAAAGCGATGTTGGTATCTTACAGCGTTGGGTACGTCAGCAACCCGTTGAGACGGTTGGGCAAGCGGGCAGCTTTGATTTGTGATGGATATGGGTGTAGTGCGAAACTGAGGGGTCTCCGGTAGGCCACACTGTATTGGGATACAAGTTAGGCTGAGATGGGAGCACTGACCAAGCAGCCGATTAGACTAGCAAGGGGACGGACGACCCAAAACGACGATGAAGACGCGAATGTTGAAAAGGAGGCCTGAGGAGGAGGAGGGAAGTAAAACATGCAGAGGAGAGGAAAGCGATGCCGCGAAGCAGATGGAAAGATTAGAAAAGTAGCAGTGTGAGAAGCGGGAGGGTGCAGGCGAGACCAAGGAGGATGTATCTTTTGTATGCGCAACGGCCAGCCGCATTCGTTATTTCGGGCGGAGAAAAGGTGTGCTTCTGTAGAGGGCAAATTCGGTTAATGGCTCTGTTTGTGCTTGTCTGCGCTTCAGATTAGCTGCGTCACAAGCTGCCATCACTATTGTCACTGCTGTCAGAGTCCTTGCTCGACAAGCACGGCATGCCTACCGTTCACTTTATCGGGAACGTCGGACCGTGCGGGGAGGCTG
This sequence comes from Grosmannia clavigera kw1407, assembly GCF_000143105.1. NCBI lineage: Eukaryota > Fungi > Ascomycota > Sordariomycetes > Ophiostomatales > Ophiostomataceae > Leptographium > Leptographium clavigerum. The sequence goes on along the minus strand of NW_014040797.1, from coordinate 590,665 downwards.
AGAGTAATTAGGGTGCTGCAGCGAAGCAGCGAAACTAGAGGAGGCAGATTAAAAATAAGAAATGATGATATGTGAGGACAGGGGCGAGCAAATGTGCAGGCGGGATGAGATGTAAGTGGCTGTCTAGAAACGGCAGCAGGCAGCGGTGGGTGGCGACTGCCCTGTATCCGGAGTACAAGTATCTTGCCTTTTTTATTTGTTTCATTATCAACAGAAAGCAGCCAACTGAGCACGGCTACATGACATCTGACAAAGTGAGCATCAAATCACCATAGAATGAGTTCATCTGGCCCGGTACAAAATAGGCGGATCTTGCAGAACGTTCCAGCCCTGCTGGGAATGGCTTGTCCTCGTCTTGGCCTAGTCCTGGGCTCGCCTTTCTGGCGGCAGACAGGTGCAGAGCATGCGCTTTGCATTCGAAAACGCCTACAGAGTATTATCAGCTGGATGACATAGCAGGTGAACAGCAGCAAAGACGGGCATATTTCTACTCGTACGGAGTGAGATACAAGTATCTTACGTCTTACGGCTCCACACGGAATGCGCTGTCAGATCGCTGCAAATAGATAGATGGCAGCTCCGTTCTCGTGCACTTTACTCGTAGGTGCAAACACCCCTCCTCATGCCCCCTCCACACTCTCGCACTCGCCCCTCCGCCCCAGCCACAAGAATGCAAGCCCACTATTCGTACAGCAGAGGCAGCGTTGAAACCTTGATTCATGTGATATATACTGAGTGGCGTTTGGTTTGTGCAGCGTTGTGCCTGGCCTGGCTGTGCGGATGGTCATGGTCATAACAAAGGCGGCAAAACAGCCATGGCAAAAAGGCAGATGCAAAATCAAACTTGAACTCCTCTCCAGACTCCCCCGAAACCTCTCCCCCAAAACACCGGCGTCTATTAGAACAGCATACGGGAATCACCTCCGGCGGCCCATGTTGCGCAGCAGCACGCCGCCGACGACGCCAGCCACGACGGCGATGCCGCTGACAATGGCAACGCCCACCAGACCCTCCTTCTGCACCCTGTCGTCGATCAGCGTGTTGAGATTGGATGCCTGCTGGTTGGTAGGCTCCTTGTCGAGCAAGAGGTCGTTGTAGCGACGGGCCTCGGCGTAGTTGCCCAGCTTGTAGTTGCCGAGGGCGAGGTAGTAGAGGCACTCACGGCGTCGTTCCGGAGACGTGCGGAAGATTTCGGTCAGCAGCATGACGCCCTGCTGCTGGTCGCCGCGTACATTCGACTTGACGAGGCCCTAGAGAGTGTGGGTGTCAGGAAGAGTCTGCTACCACGGACCGGCGCACGGCTGCCAAGGGGGAGATGCCTACCCATGCAAAGTTGAACTTTGTCTGCACGCCCACCATGTCGCCCTCCTTCTCGTATTGCGCACGCAGCACTTGGAGCTCGGCCGCGTTCAGCGGCCTGTGTCTACCGTGTCAGCCAGGGGGAAGGAGAGGGAGTGTTGTAATCCGGCACGTACGTCTCGGCGTCTACTGCATCTGTGAGGGTCAATTAGCATTGTCAGTCACGGCCACCCGGTCCCATTCCGGCCCTCGGCAGGCGGGAGGCGGGAGGCGAGAGGGAGTAAATGTAGATGTAGATGTTGCATACAAGGGAGAGCGACGCCCATTTTCGCAATGGTTCGGCCGAAGTTGCTTTTGGGAGGGGGGATTGGGACGAGGTCGAGCGAGGAGCGAGGGCGCGGAGCAGTGTCAGAACGGGTATGGCAGATGAGAGGCCGACGAGGACGGAAGGACGATGACGTTTGTGGGTTGAGAAAAAGAGAAAATGGTTTACGAGTAGTCGTGGTTGTTCGCAAATGTGCTGCCGCCTCTCCACCTTCCCGCCACCTCCGCAGGCTGGCCCTCTTCCCACCAAAGTACCGGGCAATTACAGCACTGCGGCGCTACGGACGCTGCGAAGCTTGGGCGCGCTGGCAGGCAGCCAGATCTTAGCGGCTGGCTGATGCTGTAAGGCACCTGATGGCAGCTAAACCCGCTACAGCTCTAGCGGCCGGCGTCTCTGGGTGGTCATGCGCCTGACGAGCGAGGCCTACTGTCTTTGCTCGTACGATGGTCCGTGCTCGGCGTGCAACCCCCCCTCACTTGGCGCGATAAGATAGTCGCTGGAGCGACGCGTCTGCCTGGCGCAGATTCGACAACACACGCTTTACACGCTGTCTCAAGACATCCGAAAATTCGATACAACACGTTCCAGCTACTCGATCCAATCCTCACGCTCACGATGCTGTTCGAAGAGGACCCGTCGGTCGTAAGTGTCTTGGTGCTGGTTGCCGAGGCGGATTGCGGGATGCTGACACGTGCTCTTGTCCGCAGCTGATCCAACATACCGTTGACAACTTCAACATTGGGCCCGACAAGGCGGCCGTTGCCCGCATCAAGGAGTCTCTGGCGACGCTGCAGGAGGCGCGGCAGCTGCAGATCGAGCAGACAGAGACCTCTCTCAAGAGTGTGTGAAGCAGGCAAGACGACCAGAGGAACAGTGCTGACTCATCTTCCTAGAGCTGGCCCGCCAGCTCAACACGCTCGGCTCCCAACACGACGAGCTCGCAGCCAAGCACTCGGCGGCGGCGCACGCCTCGACCATCTCGGCGCTCGACACGGAGAAGTTCCGCGTGGCCAAGACGGCATCGGACCTGGAGATGGAGACAGAGCGGCTCTCGGCGCAGGCGGCAGACCTGTCGGCGCGGCTGCAGGAGCTGGAGCTGCAGGGCGATGACGGGCCGGCAAGCAGCGATGGCGGCAGTGGTGGAAACGGCAGCGGCAGCGGCGGCAGCATGGCGACCGAGGACGAGGTGCTGCTACGGCTCAAGGTGTACCGCAGCCTGGGCATCGAGCTGGAGCGCGACGGCCGGGAGGGCGAGTGGACACGGGCCGTGGTGCGCAACGACCGCAAGGGTGACGTGCACGTGGTAAACATGGACAAGAAGTTCTCGCGATTCTTCTACGCCAACTACTTCTGGCAGACGCTGTGATCTGGGCCGAGCCAAGAGGATGGCAGACCTTGAAGGGACACTCATGAACCGGGACGACTACTGGGGCTGGGGCACGCAGCCGGCGTTGGGGTGTTGGAGAACTTTTGCTGATTTTGTAAAGGGTCTGATGATGCTGTGAAAGGTCGCTTGATATTTCAGGATCTTACGAAACAGGTCTATCTACAATCGTTCTAGCCGTGATGACTTGCAACTGAAGGCTGGGCTGTTGGCGGCTTTCCTCCACGGCACGGAAGGCGCTAGACAGCCTCCACCCCGCCACTGCCCGATTGGGCTGATTATGTCTTGTCGTAAGCAGGCAGCAGTCAGCAGTCAGTCGACAACGCATCGAGCTTCCTTCGACCAGACGCAGCCGAAAGTCGAAGACACAGAAAAACATGTGCGGAGCAGGACACGAGTCTGCAGCGGCCGACTGGTCCTCAGCCGAGCCGTTCCCGTGGGCCAGCGGCCGTGTCTGCGATGCGCACTGCCACGCAACCGACACGATGGCGGCCGTGGCAGCGATTCCGATGATGCAGACGGCCGTGCTGACGGTCATGTCGACGCGATCGCAAGACCAAGACCTGGTGGCGGCGCTGGGCGCGGCTGATGACAAGGTCGTGGCAGCTTTTGGCTGGCACCCGTGGTTTGCGTACCAGCTGTACGACGACGGCAGTCAGGCGGACAAGGACAAGACAGACGGTCCCGAGCTGACCACGATGGACGACAAGCGGCGACACCTGGCGGCGGTGCTGACGCCAGGACCATCGACCGAGGCACAGGCGGCGGCGCTCGATGCCCTGGCGGCCAGCCTGCCGAGCGTGCGGCCGCTGTCAGCGTTTGTGGCCGAGACGCGAGCCCGGCTGCAGGCCGATCCGACGGCGCTGGTTGGCGAGATCGGCCTGGACCGCGCATTCCGGGTGCCAGAGGGCGAGCCACGGGACACGACGCCCGCTGCACAGGCCCATACGCCGGGTGGCCGCGAAGGCCGTCGTCTCTCGCCGTTCCGCGTCCAGCCAGCCCACCAGGTCGCCGTTCTCGCGGCACAGCTGCGGCTGGCGGCCGAGATGCGGCGATCGGTCAGCGTGCACGGCGTCCAGGCACACGGTCTGCTATTTGCCACGCTGGCGACCACCTGGCGTGGCCACGAACGCGATGTGCTCTTGCGCCGACAGCGACGACAAGTTGCCGAGAACGCCGAGCAGAGCAGCGACGAGGAAGACGGGCTGGACGCGCCCCAGAGACCGACAGAGAAAGGCCGGCCTCCTCCTACCTATCCTCCTGCTATCTGCCTCCACTCGTTCAGCGGTCCCGTCGAGATGCTGCGGCAGTATCTCGACCCCCGCATCCCTGCGGCCATCTACTTTTCCTTCTCGACGGCCGTCAACTGCGGCACCGATGACGGCTGTCGCCACACGCTCGATGTTGTCACAGCCTGTCCCGACGATCGTCTCCTCGTCGAGAGCGACCTCCACGTCGCTGGCCCTCCCATGGACGCCGCACTCGAGGACATCTATCGCCGCGTGTGCGCCATCAAAGGTTGGCCGTTGGCCGATGGCATCCAACGAATCGCCCAAAATTACGACGCCTTTCTGCGTGGCCGCACAAAACACAAGAGATGAGCAGGACAGCTCAGCGAATCAATCAAGCTCAATGACGGACGATCTCTGTTTGTATTCCTTGCCCTGCCCATCAATTCCTCCCATCTACCACACATTAAGAAGGCGTCCTGATGATGTACCTCCCGTTACCCAATAAATCCAATTAGAAACAGGACAACCATCCAAGTAAACAGATAGGAGAGTCATATGCAAAAAGGAACCGCTAAGCTGAATGAGGACTTCATGACGCCAGTAGAGAGAAGGAAAACAAGAATAGGAGAATATGCACACAGTACAAATGGGGGGCTCATTAGGACAGAAAACATTACGGGGCAAAGGCAAGAGAGTCGAAACAGGACATGTGCGCCTTCCTGGGCGCCTGTTCAGTAGTTGTTGCCGCCTGGATTGTACTGGAACCCGTCGGCCACCATTGACGCCTCTGCTTCGGCGAGGTCGACGTACGAATACGCAGACTCGGCAAAGCCGGCTGGCGCCGTCATTGAACCGGGCGCTGCATATGGCTCTTCCGCGAAGCCGGTCTCGGAATAAGCAGGTGGCAGCGACTCCGTGTCGTCAAAATCAGAGTAGTCAATGCCGCCGAGGTCGCGTCGATCGTAGCCGTAGGACGTGCGGCTGGTCGATGTTGACGTTGTTGTCGCGATGCCAGGACGCGGTAATGGCGAGACCGTCGACGGTGGTGGCGGCGGTGGTGGCGATGGCCGCGAGAGCGATGCTAAAGTCTGTTGCTGCTCCCGCTGCCGTTTCAGCTTCGCCGTCTGCGCCACCGATAATCGGCCCTCTTCGGCTGCGATGATCTGGTCCACCACGTCGGCAGCCGCTCGGAACGACGCAATCTCTTGTTCCATCGTCGGACTTGGCGTGCGGTCGTGGTCGGCACCGAGCGTCTGGGAGTCACCCTGTTGTTTCTTCATATACTGCTCGGGCTGTTGTTTTTGTTGTTGTGGCTGGTTTTGCTGCTGTTGTGGCTGCTGTGGCTGCTGTGGCTGTGGTAGTGGTGGTTGTGGCTGTGGATGTCGTAGTTGCTGATGTAGTAGTGGCTGCTGCAGCTGCAGCTGCAGCTGCTGTTCCTGCTCTTGTAGCTGCTGTTCGCGCACCTGTCGTTCCCGCCGCTGCTGCTGAATCTGCTGCTGAAGCTGCTGCTGTTGCAAGATCTGTTGATGTTGTTGCTGGAGCTGAAGCTGAAGCTGCTGTTGCTGTTGCCGCTGCACCTGCTGATCGTCTCGCTGCTGCTGCAGTTGCTGTTGCCGTTCTGCCTCCTGCAGCAGCCGCTGCTGCTCGTCCGGCTGTTCCTCTCGCTGCTCTGAGAATGATCCTCGCGGAGACGACGGTGGCGGAACCACGACTGCCTCGATGTGGCCGCGCGCTGTTCCTGGCTGCTGGTTTTGCCCTCTTGAAGACCTGCCCAACAGCTTCTCCCTATCGCGGCCCCTTCCGGAGAGGATGCGCTTGAGGAAATACAGGATCTTGGCACCGACACTCATCCGGTCCCTACGATCCTCACGACGCACCTGCTGCCGGGTTTGCCGGCTGGCTCGCCCGCGTTCCATTCGCTCTCGGTGCTTCCTCGTAATACTATGCCACCGTTCCGTTAGTTGTCGTCGGATGTTTGCGCGCCGCCATCGGTTCCTGTTGCGAAAGACACCGCCGCTGTCTGAGCCGCCTTCCTCCACATCGCGGTCGTGACCGTGCCACTCGTGCATCCTGTCTCGGAAATGGTGCACTGAGCACATGACGAGGCAAGAAATGGCCGCAATCGTCATTATGTAAGCAAACATGCCCTGCAGCGTAGAGAAAGCACAACCTGTTAGCCTCGCGTTCGTGAAAGACAAAGGACACTTGAGGGGGAAGGCCATCACATACCCGGTAGTTGTGCGTATGGTTCTTCTGGTGCCCTGGCCAGGTCCCGAGCCTGCTTGCCTGGTTCTCCTCATCTGACCCAGCATTCTCAGCTGGCGGATCGAACTCCTCTTCGCTGCCGCTGTTGTCGTCGTGGTCATGGTCATGGACGGGATCGGGATCGGGATCGTTGTGGGCCTCCTCCTCGCTCGGCGTGGTCGGCGCTGCGCAGCGGAGGAGAAACGGAGGAGGGGGAGGCGGCGGCGGTGGAGGGCCGGCACGGCTGTTGTTGCTGCTACAGACGAGCGGCTCGTGGGGTGGATACAGCTGTTCCCAGCTGTGGCTACCGGTGCTGTCCTGGACCCGGATCGCGGCGTCGTCCCAGCTGCTCTTGCCGATGAGGCTGGTGATCCGGTGGAAGAGGGCGCCGAGAAAGGAGCGGTCCGAGCAGGCCAGCTTGACGGACGAGGCGCCAAAGCGCTGCCGCATGTACTGCTCGCGGGCGCGGATGTCGTGCTGGATCAGGAGGGCGTGCTGGTGCATGGCCGCGAGGCTCTGCTGCCAGGCCGCCAGCTCGGCCGCGTCCAGCTCGGCAGCCGCATTCGGGCCATCGTTGTTGCCGACGAGAGCCGGCACCTCATTAAAGCGGAACGCACTGGCTGCCCCCTCAATGTCGATGATGCGTACGGGGGCCGTCTGGCGGAACCGGATGATCAGGTCGCTGTCGTCGGGGCCGTCGCGCGTCAGAGCCACGCCGTCGAAAGCCAATACCCGCAGCTGAAGGCGCTGCTCGCGCGTCTTGTCGTCGGATGCGAGACAGTCGCTGGACCAGTGGCCCGTAATCACGCCCGGGGTACCGCTGCCAGCCTCGGTCGTCTCGCGGTCCAGCTGCAGCTCGATGCTGCCATCTGTGGACAGCAGTTGTCCGTTGACGGTGGCGTTGACGAAGCCACAAGCCTCCGACGACTCGAGCACATCAAAGCGGAAGTTCTGACGAAACGGTTAGCACGTCGATCTCTCGGGTGAGGGAGGGCAGCTGAGAGAAGACGTTACCAGATACGGGTTCCCATCGTTCAGCTGAGCAATGGGAAGCTTGACGGTGATAAAGGCAGAAGACGGCACATTCTCTGATACGACAAGACGTCAGCCAAGATGTCAATCCGAGACAGCAGATACAAAGCAAGACGGCACAGAGACCACCACACAGACACGGACCAGCAGCGACATGCCCGAAACGTATCACAATCATCCAATGACAAGACCATCGCGGGGATCCTCACCTTGATGAGATACGGCACCGGCGTCTCGCACCAACACCGATGCCAGGAGGAGAACGGCCTCCAGGAGGCCCCTCATGGTGGCGACTACAGCACAAGAGAACTATGGGGTGAAGAGGGGGGGGTGATAGGGGGCAGACTGCAGGCAATGGTAGGGTCAGTTGACCAGTATGCTGGCAAACAAAATTTTTATTATAATAAAAAAGGCAAAACGGCCTCGGGCGGGAGAGCAGTAAATTGGCCACCGGAGGAAGGTGCCGTTGGAAAGGGCCGTTTGTCCGTTGATGGAATTGAACGTGGACGAGAAGTGGAAGGCGCAGAGGAAAGAATATGGCTGCCTGGGAGAAAATAACGGCGCCAGCGGAGCAGCTCTCCACCGCCCGAGCGACCGATAAGACAGTCAGCACGCGTTGCAGTCGGGTCAATTCTGGCCACTTTGGGGAGAGAGGGAGCCCGTTCACGCCATGCGTTTAATTGCACCAGGCCGACCAATCAGAGTCCATGACGGCCCATTTCGCTGACGACTCTTGTCACCACAATGAAACGAACGTCTGGTGATGCAACGCCTGGTCAAAACAGCTGTCCATGAGTCTAATTGTGATACCCATACAAGTGATAGAATCCCTTCAAATCCCGCAACAGCACGATCCCTGTTTGTTCTTTACCATCCAACGCCAGAAAAATCAGCTCCAAGGCTTGTACCAACATATGAAAAGAGAGAAACAAGAAAAGGGAAAAAAGAAAAAGAGACAAAAAGATAAAAAACATGGCAAGACTATGAGCTACATGCACCGCATAGCCGTTCCTTCAAACCGGCCGCTGCCGTCCTGCGTCGCTCTCGCTGACCACGCTGCCGACCTCAGTCCAGCTGGTCGGCGTCATTAGGCTCTCGCCGTCCTCGCTGTCGCTGACCATGTCGTAGTACCGGCCCGAGCCTGCCTGGGATGCCGCGTCGCCGACAACCGTAGTCGAGGCCGTGGCCGTCGTGGCCGTCGTGGCCGGACCCCGCGTGCCATTCTCTGACGTGTGCAGCGGGGCGTCCACGACCGACAGCGAGTCCGTCGGCGTCAGCTCACCCGCGCTGATCACGTCCGGCTCTGACGGCGCTGCGACCGGCGACACCGGCAGCGGCGAGTAGAAGCCGTTTGCAAAGCTCGATGTGTGGGCCCATGCCTGGATCGAGTTGTAGGCGTCGCCGTCGTCGGTCTGCGGGTCCTGTCCGGCCGTCGAGAACTCGTTCTCAGCCAGGGCAAGTTCCAGCAGCTCGGCCGACGGAGCATCCGCGGCGTCCGGCTTGTTGGTCGGTCTTGGGGTCTCGGGGCGCTCGGACGCATTGTAGATGTCGGACAGCAGCTCGTCGGCCTCGGGCGCGATGTAGGCGCCCTGGGAGAGCAGAGATGCGCGGAGCGAGTGCTGCTGGGGCGTGGCGTCGTGCTGCTCGTCCAGCTCGATGCCGTACTCGTCGCTAAACGGGTTCGTGTACACAGACGCGTTGAGGCCGCGGACGCCTTCGGCTCGGCGTCGCCGGACCATGCTGCCGTTGAGCGGGTCGTCGGTTCCGTTGTTGTCGTAGCCATAGTCAGCACCCGTGTTGACCACAAATGTGCCTCTCTCGGCCTGGCCGTCCGGTCGGAGCAGCTGGTCGAACGACGTCAGCGGCAGCGCCGACGGGTCAATCCCGGCCGCTTCCGCTGCCGTCCGCGTCGCCTTCTCGACGGCCGCGATGGCCTCGCGCTTCTCCTGCTCCTCCAGCTGTCGCTGTCGCTCTAGGTGCTGTCGATTCCAGTACAGGATCTCCTCGCGTTGGCGGCGCCTGCTGGCCTCGTCGGCCACCACGTCGTTCGGGTCGCCGCCGGCTCCGTGTGATGACATCATGAAACCTTCCGCATCCTCCGGCCGGTTGAACATGGGTTCGCGTTCCGGCCGGGCGTGGTCGTTGGGGGCAATGTTGTCGCTGAGCGACTGGAGTGCAATGGCGATACGGCGACGGAGCTCGTCGGCCCGGCGGCGCACTTCCGGCGACTCATAAATGGCGATGGCCGTGGCCACAGCCACGGACAAGGCGATAACGCCAGCTGTAACGGCAACAGGGTGAATAGGAGGCATCTCAAGAGGAGGGGGGAATCGGTTGAGGGGTTCGAATGAGCGGACGTCTTCCTGTGCTCCGGCTGTGCAAGAGAGAGAGAGCGGAGAACGTGAATATGCAGTATGATAGAGAGGAGTAAACGTGAAAGGAGAGGATGGAATGGGATGGCGAAGCAGGTTGGCGGTAAGTCCAGGCACTCAGAGGCCTCTTGCCCAACCTACGCAATCCTTTGCCACAGAGCCGCAGGCAGAAAGATTACGGAGAATGGCTTGATGGGCGGGGCTGATGCACCTATCCACCCTTCACCAGGTTTCAGGGTGGGCCAGCGTTGCGGGCGCTTGGCTGGTGGGGCGGGCTAGAGGGGATATGCACATAGGCGGGCAGACGTCACTGTGGAAGCGCTTACCTTGGGCAGCTAGCGGTAGAGGCATAATGCGCCGCAAGCCGAGCTGTCGAGGAGGAGGGAGGACGGCAGAAAACAAGAAGGGAGAAGTTGGGGCAAAAGAGCGAGAGGAGAAGAAGAGTAAAGTAAAAAGCGAATTGAGACCTTGGATGGCAGAGGAGACAAGGCAGCAGAGTGAGCGAGGCTGTCAATCCAAAAATTGGCGGGAGAGTTTGGGGGAAGAAAACAGAAAGAATAGAGAAAGAGAAAAGAGAGAGGGCACACAGTCAAGTCTTAAGGGAAAGAGCCTGGAGAAGAAAGACTTACAAGAGATGTCAGGGCGTGGGGCCCGCAGGCAAATCGCTGCCGAAGGGCGGTTATTAATGGAGTGGCCAGCAGAAGGCGCTAGTCCAGTCATACTGCAGCATTTACTGCGGTGCTACTGCCATCTATAGTCATCTCCCGCTTCCAAATGATTACTTTTCATGTTTTTCATGTTTTTTTTCTGCATAATAGATAGGAAGCAAATCTAGTGCGTGCAACAAAGACACCAAAATCCGGAGAATCTTATCGTCGTAAAGCGGTGCTCTTCTGTCTCTGTCCGTCCCTCTCGCCCGGTAGGATCCGGTCCTCTACAGCTTCTCAATAATGGCGGCAGTGTACTCGTGGGTCTTGGCCTTGCCACCCAAGTCGCCAGTCAGTGCCTTGCCCTCGGCCAGCGTGGCAAAGGCGGCCTTCTCGATCCGGTCGGCGTAGTCGCCCAGGCTCATGTGTCGCAGCAGCATCATGGAGCTGAGCAGCAGGGCGGTCGGGTTGGCCAGGGCCTTGCCGGCAATGTCGGGGGCGGAGCCGTGGACAGCCTCGAAGATGGAGCACTCGTCGCCAATGTTGCCCGAGGGCGTCAGGCCGAGGCCGCCGATCAGGCCGGCGCTCATGTCGGACAGGATGTCGCCGTACAGGTTGGGCATGACCAGGACCTTGTCGTTGTAGGGCGTCGGGTCGGTGACCATCTTGAGGCAGGTGTTGTCCAGCAGCTCGTCGTCAAACTCGATGCCGGGAAAGTCCTTGGCGACCTCCTTGGCCACAGCTAGGAATAGGCCATCGCTCTGCTTCATGATGGTGGCCTTGTGCACGACGCGCACCTTTGTGCGGCCAATCTCCTGCGCCTGCTGGAAGGCAAAGCGCAGCACGCGCTCGCTGGCGTCGCGCGTGATCAGCTTGATGCTCTGCACCACGCCATCCACCACGATGTGCTCGATGCCCGAGTACTCGCCCTCGGTGTTCTCGCGAATCAGCACCGTGTCGACGCCGTCATAGGGTGTCTTGAAACCGGCGACGGACCGACACGGACGCAAGTTCGCAAACAGGTTGAACGTTCTCCGCAGCGTCAGGTTGAGCGAGACGTGGCCCTTGCCGATGGGTGTCTGGAGGGAGGAGGGGGGTTCGTCAGCAAGACATGTTCCATAGCGGCTTGGCGGCGAGCCGCGGCTTCGTAGTTTTGAACGTACAGCCAGGGGCCCCTTGAGGGCAACCTTGTTCCGCTTGATGCTCTCAATGGCAGCGGGTGGAATGGTGGTCTTGCCGTCGACAAGAATGGGCGTGACATCGACCGGCTCCCAGGAGATGGGAGCCTTGGCAGCGGCGAAGATGTCCTTCACGGCCTGGGAGATCTCGGGGCCGATACCGTCGCCCTCGATCAGACTGACGGGGTAGTTGCCCTGCAGAAAAGTTGGTCAGCTTCAATCTGCACGCGCCTCTGTTGGTTACCGCCAGTGCTGCCGCGAGGGTCTGGTCCGCGCGCGACTTTTCCCCTTTAAGCCGGCCTAGATTTGGAAATAGGCCGGCACATCCGCAGCGGGATCGCGGCAGTGTTCGGAGCAGCGCAGCAGCCCCAACAACAGAACGGGATAAGCTGTAGCGAGTATGAGGTGCAGTGATCGCTTACGCTGGCATCTTTCTTTCCGGTGAAGGCAGCAACGCGGCTGGAGTAGAATCTCTGGTTCTAGGTAGGGAGGGGTCAAGTCAGCACGTGAAAAGCTCACCAAGAGCAGCTGCTCAGGCCCCTTCAGTTTGGGGCCGAGATGGCCTCGGACGATCGCATGCACAGGGCGGCACGTACCTGCAGAGTGATGGTGGCAGTCGCGCGGGGAGCTGCACGGAAGCATTGGCGCCTGGCAGGGCCAGCAATAGCTCGGACGGCCAGCATTTTGGGTATGAAATTCAACAGGGCCAAAAAAAGAAAGAAAGGGCTGCAGAGGCGTCAGACCGATTGCGAGGCTGGACAGGGACGGGCAGACGGGACGAGGAGCTTGTAGTCGGACCAATTGGTGGGTGGACGAGCGCGTAAGGAGGAGAGGGAACAGAGGAGAAAATGGTGTAAAAGTCGGAGGATGTTGATCGAATGGCTGCATGTAAGGAATTGAGCGATAAATTTACATGTGTCGGCTACTGAGGGCCAGAGAAGGTAGAGGAGTGGGGACGACGTCGTAACTCCGTCGCACGAGAGGCTGCGACAGCTCGGAGGGCAGCAGGATCCGAAAGAGGCACTGTCGACCGTGTGGCTGTGGTGGCTGGAGATTACGTAATCATATTTCTATAGTATGGAGCACTCCGTACGATTTGGCGTCCAGCCTAGCAGCTTCAGTGAACAGTGAACAAGTCGGCCAACAAGAGACTCGACGGCACGGCCAGACGAACGACAGGTATTCGATTATTTCTAGATGCGGTGCGGTGCAAGCCGCCGTCGCTGCCGCCGCCGCCATGAGTGAACTGCAGCGGTCGGTGCTGGAGTTTTACCAGATCACGACGCCGTATCCGGAAGAGTGGCCAGAGACGAAGAACAATGCGAGCGACGCGTCGGATGACGAGGATGCCAAGCAGCGGCAAGCGAAGCTGAACCGGCGCAAGTCGCGGTACCAGGTGCTGGAGCGGACAGCGACGAACCGAAGCAGCACGGTGCCAGGATCGGAGAAGGGGAACCTGGTGCAGCGCGACGAGCCGGATCCTCTGGGGAGCGGCGAGAGCGTGGTGGAGATGCTGAAGCGCAGCCGTGCGGCAGGCAGCATCAGCATGACGATCCAGGATGACGCACAGCTGCGCAGCCGGTTTCTGCTGTCATCGACGAGCTTCTCGCCGGCGCTATTCCTGTCACAGGTGCACACCGACGACAGCACGGAGACGCTGGTGGCCGGACTGGACGCGGTGTCACGGTCGATCGACCAGAAGTCAGCATCGCTCAAGGTGCTGGTGGAGTCCAACTTTGAGCGATTTGTGCGGGCCAAGGCAACGATCGACAACGTGTACAAGGAGATGAAGTACCGGGGGGTAGATCCAGCGACGGCCGAGGCGGCCACGACGCCGCGAACACGAGCACACTCGCGGCACGCGAGCCGCAACAGCTTCCGGAGCAGCATGAGTGCGGCGGGACTGGCAGGGGGAGGACTAGCAGGCGGACTGGCAAGTGCTCTGGCGGGCGGCGCAGGCGTCGGGACAGCTGTGACGGGACCAGAGGCAGACAGCAGCCGCAAGCGAAACGCGCTCACCAAAGAGAGCGAGTACGGGGTGCTGGGGATCAAGCAGCCGCTGGTGGAGGTGTCATCCAAGGCGGAAGAAGTATGGGGGCCGGCACTGGGCGGACGGGCAAAGGAGGCAACGCTGCGCAAGGTGTCGGGCGAGCTGGAGCGGTTCCACGACTACGTGGAGGCGGGCGCAGCCATCACGGACTGCATCAAGCGCAACGACCACGAGAGTCTAGTGGAAGAGTACCAGCGGGCACGACGGTTTGCGGAAGAGGCACGGGCACTGGCGGTGCAGCTAGGGGGCCAGACGGCACGGCCGCCGACGGACGAACAGCTGCAGCAGATCGTGGTGGCAGCGAGGATGTGGCACGACGTCGAGGAGCAGATCCAGGCGTACAAGCGTGACGTGTGGCGCAAGCTGACGTCGGCGCACGGGCCGATGGTGGCGTCGATGGTGGCGACGCGAAGCGGAGGAGGAAATATGGGCAGCTTTGGCTACTCGACAGCAGGAGTTCGAGGCAGCGGCCAAGGCGGCTCACGCGACCAGCACATGGAGCTGATCGGGCTGCTGCTGGAGCTGGGCGTGGACGACAACCCGATCTGGGTCTGGCTGCTGAGCCGGTACGACTACCTCAAGGGCAAGATCCAGGCGACATGCGAGCACGCCAAGGTGGAGATTGAGGTGATGCGGCGACGTCTAGCCGAGGCTGAGAAGCCGTCGCCAGCAGCGATCGCCTCCCATCTGCGGGCGCTTGGCCGTGGCACCATCGAGGCCAAGATTGCGTCGCTGGACGCGCCCGACGTGATCGAGATGTGGGACAAGGTGCTGGCCTTTGCAGCCGGTCTGCTGTCGGCGCAGGGAATCCTGGGTGAGGTGGTCGAGTTCTGGCAGACCGTTGCCGGCTTCGTCGACGGCCGCACCCAGACGTCGCTGCCGACGGGCTTTCGCGGCGAGTCGCTGCACCACCATCGCCTGGCGCCGGGCAGTGCTGCCGACCTACACAAGGGCGCCCTCGAGCTGGTCGATCTCGTGCGCGAGCAGGTTTACGGCTTCTTTGCCGGGCCACCGCCCGAGGACGTGTCGCTGCTCTTCTCGCCCGTGCCGCCGTCACCACGCACGCCCGTGCCGTCGTCGTCCGTGCCGGCCTCGCCTGTCACCCCGCTGCAGCGTCTCCGCTTCGGAGCCCCGTATCAGCCGCAGCAGCAGAACATGCCGCCGCCACCGTCACACAACGGCGAGGCCTGGGAGAAGTTTGCCTTTTGGCCGCCGTGGTCCAACTCTGTCAGCGGCGTCCACTACCTGTCCGAGATGCTGGCTCTCGTCGGCGCTGGCGCTACTGAAATGGCTACTGTCGGCACTGGTATCGAGAGCGACGGCATCGCCACCGACACCGCCGACGTCGACCGCCTGCGCACGCTCGTCGGCGCCGTGCGTGAGCGCTGCGCCACCG
Source organism: Grosmannia clavigera kw1407 (assembly GCF_000143105.1). Classification (NCBI taxonomy): domain Eukaryota; kingdom Fungi; phylum Ascomycota; class Sordariomycetes; order Ophiostomatales; family Ophiostomataceae; genus Leptographium; species Leptographium clavigerum. The sequence goes on along the minus strand of NW_014040797.1, from coordinate 575,506 downwards.
CCTTGTGCGCGGCCTGGAACCGCGACGCCGAGAACGTCAAGTACCTCGAGGACTGGCACCGTGCTGCTGATCGCCGCGACGTCACAAAGATGCCCGCTGCCTTTGCCGCATTTGAGGGCGCTGTGCTCTCGGGCATGCAGAAGATCCTGTACGTGTCCGAGGCCATGGCTAAGCCCGGCGCTGGCGACATCGTCCTGCCCCCATCTGCCAAGTTGCTCCAGATGGTCCGCGCACAGTACGTCACCACCCTCTATAAGGCTCTCAGCGGCATGGTTGAGAATGCCGAGCGGCCGCTCAAGAAGGCCGACGACGACTGGACCACTACCGATGGCGACGGCCCCGGCACCAGCTATGTCGCCGTCACTGCTGCTACCACCATTGCCGCTACCGGGCCGCTCGCCGACAGTCGTGTTGCTGCCATCCTCGACAGTGGCGCTTTCAATGCCGGAGACCGGGTGAGTGGTGTTTGCTGTCCGTGCTGTCCGTGCTGACTAATGCTGACTAATCACATCAACAGAATGTCCGCATGCTCCTCACCCTCAGCAACCTGCAGAGCCTGCGGTCCGAAGTGGTGCCGCGCCTCAACACCCAGTTTGAGAATGCCTTCTCGGTCAAGCTGACGGACGAGACCAAGACGATCCGCGATGTCCTCGGCCAGATCGATACGCGCCTTTTCCTCTCGTACACGCGGCCGTCCGTTGACGCGCTGCGGCGCATCGTCCGGGCCGGCGTGCTCGACAGCAAGAGCGGCGGTGGCAGTGGTGGCACCAAGCCCAGCGAGGCGCGCCCGTACGTGTACGAGGTGCTGCTGCTGCTGGTGCTGGTGCACTCGCAGGTGTCGACGACGGCGGATTCGCTGACTCAGCAAGTATTATCGCACCTGCTGGAACAGACGTCACGTGAGCTGCTCGAGGCGCTGAAGCAGCAGACGGCGGCCGGCGTGCGCTACGATCTGGCGGGCCTGATGCAGGCCACGCTGGACGTCGAGTTCATCGCGCAGGCCCTGAGCCAGTACACGACCGAGCGGGCCAGCGAGCTGCAGGGCCTGATCTACCAGGAGCTGGATGGCCGCACCGACAACGACGCGCGCGCCCGCCTGCAGAGCGAGCTGCCCGAGATGCGCAGCGTCCTGAAGCGGCTGCGCGAGGCCAGCAAGAACGAGTTTGCCTGCTTCCGCAAGCCGAAGCGGGCGGGCGCTTCCGGCTCGGGCGGAACGAGTGGACGAGGCAGCCCGAACACGTCGGTTACTTAGTCAGCGAGAAGGTGTGCGTTTGTTCCGCTGTCATTGATGTCATGTGACTAGAGCGTTTTTATGTCTACCGAGAAGATGGAAATACAAGACTTGAAGATGTCCGGCGAGAGGTCCTCTCCGATCATCCCGCTCCTTTTCCCGTTTCCCGTTTCCGTTCATTATATCTTGCATACAAGCACTCGTTCGTCCAAAGCACGCGTCAGCTGGTATTCCGTTCCGTCCATAATCATTACTGAAGAAGTCTCGGGTTCGAGAAGTGAGAAGAGAGTTGAGCCGAAGATCACTCCCGCACCGGCAGGAGCAGAGCCGAGCAGAACAGTAGCTCGAAGGAGCGCGAGTCTGTGGGCGAGAAGATGGGATGATCTTGTTTTGTGGCCACGTCGTTGTCTGGGATGTTAGTGGGGGAGAAAAGAAAAGAAAAGAAAAAAATAGAAAAGAAAAAGAAGAAAAGCAAAAACGGATGAAAAACCAACGCAAACTCACAGTTCAGCTTGATCGTGTCGAAAAAGTTGCGCATCAGCGGATCCTCGTCGTCCGTGACGAGCATGCCATCCTCGGCCCGACACGACGTCCGCGGCAGGGCACGCCGGATGCCCAGCAGCATGCGCAGCAGGTCGGCGATGACGTAGCCCTGCTGGGCAAAGTCCTGGGGCGTGCGCTCGAGCGGCCAGGTGGCCCGCAGGCTCTCCTGGTCCCAGGCCTTGAAGCCCCAGGTGGACTTTTCGACGCAGCTGAGCAGGATCAGCGTGGTAAAGTACATGCTGTAGTCGATCTTGGTCTTGCTGTCCTGCAGCAGCCGCTGCATCGTCGTCAGCAGGCTGTGGCTGATCGCTGCCGCCTTGCGCTCGGCCCCGGCCGTCAGCTGCAGACAGAGCGTCGTGTACGTCTCCTGGTCCGTCTCCGCCTTGATCTGCCGCGGCGCCTCAACACCAACACCAACACCACCTTCAGCTGCCGGCTTCACCCGAATCTGCCACTGCCGTTCACGGTCTAGAATCTCCACCAATCCCCACAGCTCAATCGCCTTGCGCAGCAGCACGCTGTTCGTCTCCTGCGCCAGCGCCATCGACGTCTCCAGCAGCGTCCGCACAAACAGCGACGGTTCCCGCCGGATAAACTCCGGCAGCACGTTGCGCATGTAGTACTCCATCTTGAGCGGCACGTCGTCCCGCCCTGTGTCCACCATCACAATCTCCCCGTCCTTCCAGAGATGCAGCGGCGCCGCTACTGTTGCTGTTGCTGCCGTGCTGTTGCTGCCGCTGTTGTTGTTGTTGTTCTCTTCGCCCGTCGCGCTGCTGTCTCCTGGCGTTGCTGTCGTGCCCGTGTCGTTATTGCTGCTCCCTTCCACCTTCATCGCCACCTCCACCATGCCACCCTCGCTGCTGCTACTGCTGCTGCCTGCCCGTTCCACTGCCGCTGCCACTGCTGCTGCTGCTGCTGCTGCTGCCGTTGCTGCCGTTGCTGCCGTTGCTGTCGTTGCTGCCGCCGCTGCTGCTGCTGCCGTCGCTGCTGCTGCCGCCGCTGCGGCGCCCGTGTCGAGCAGACCGCTGCTCTGCAGCACCTCCAGCGTCACCGCCACCGCCGGGTTCTCGGGAAAGTGCGTGGCCTCGATCAGCAGTCCGCGGCTGACCACGCTGACTGTGTCGCGCAGCTGGTTGGCCCGGTGTTGTGCCAGCACCACCTGCACGCCCGCGCAGAAGATATCCAGCTGCTCCGTGAACTTGGTCCGCACGCAGCCCGACCGCCACACCCGTGGCGACAGCACTTTGCGGCACTGATCGCATGGGCTGCCCTTGGAACACGTCTTGCGCAGGATCCGGCACCGGATGCACGCCCCGATCCGTCGCACCTCCTGCACCTCCTTCCGCCGCGTCGTGTTGAACCGTGCCCGTGCCTGTCGTGGCCGCGCCTCGTTCGGGTTGTTCAGGTGGAAGCTGATCCGGCTCGGGTCGCCCGGACTCGCCGACATCTCCGACGACGGGAACACGGGCAAGATGTTTTCTGCCAGGTACGTGATCTCGCCCCATGGCTGGCTCGATGCTGTTGCTGCGTCCACCGTTGGCAGCAGTCCTACTGCTGTCATCGGCACCGTCGTCATCGGCTCGTCCGTCATCACCGCCGTCTCCACTCCCGTGTTCTCCTCGCCCGACGGTCCTGCTGTTGCTCCCCCTCCGGCCGTTGCCGTCATCGCTGCCGTCATCGCTGCCACTGTCGCTGCCGTCGTCGTCGCCATCGCCTCTGTCACCGCTGCCGTCACCAGGTCACCCTCGCTTCGGGCGTCGTCGTCTGCTGCTGCAGTCGTGTCGCGTTGGGCCCCATCGCCTCTTCCGATCGTAGTTGTGGGTCCAGCAGCGAAGGGTTCAGCTGCGCCGCAGCTGCCGCTGCCATCGACAAGTTCGCCGCCTCGAGCCGCTTCAGCTGCTCAATCGTGATCGCGTCCGGGTCGTCTGCGTACAGCCCAAAGCGTGCGTCAGCATGACTCTCTGCCTCTGAGACTGCGTATTTCCGTCTCTTCGCCTCTCTCTCGCCTGCCGTACCGTTCTGCTCCGTCTTAAACAACGATGACACGTCCTGGCCGAGGTGCTCGAGCGTCTCAAACGCCGACGGCGCCACTGCGATCAGCCCGCCTGATGTCGTCGTCCCCGACGCGTTCATATTGCTGCCGCCGCCGTTGCCGCCTTCGTTCTTCGCTGCTCCCTCGCCGCCGCCCGGCCCGCCTGAGCTGCCAGACGACCCCGGCGTGCGGTCGTCATGCTTCTCGCTTAGGTCGATCTGGCGTGACACCTCCGCCAGCGTCTCGAGTGCCGTCCAGTCGCGTTGAATCGCAGCTGCATCCACCGTCGAAGAGGGCGACGAAGCCGCTGCTGCTGCAGACATCCCTAGCGTCGGCAACATGTGCTGCCCGTGGCCGTGGCCGTGGCCGTGGTTCATCGCCTGTCCGTTGCCGCGCCCGTGATGGCTGCCGTCACCCACAAGCCGGTGGGCCTGGTGGGCCATCCGTCCAGCCCCGCGGACCCCTGTTCCTCCGCCGGCTGACGCTGCTGCCGCTGCTGCAATGTGGTGGCTGAGCCCGTTGAGCGACAGACACGCGTTGATTCGGTCTGCCTCGCTGATGGCCGGGCATTTCTTCGAAATGTGCGTCATCAGCGACTCCGCCCGGCCCTTGGGAAACGACTCGCCGCATGCTTTGCATCGGTGTGGATAGCGGTTGCTGTTGTCCGCGAGACGCGGTCCGCGCTCGAAAAACTGTAGGATAATGGGGTTCGGTTTCCGTCCCATCGTGATGTTGGCCACTCTGCGCGGACCCGGCTTTTTCTACTAGGCTGTTTGGTGGTGGCGGTGAGGAGGACGAGTGTGTCCTGGTCGGTCGTCGTGATGGGCGGTGATGAAATGGGAAAAAAACAACAATTGAGAAAATAAGGAGGGCAGAAACCAAAAATTCTGCCGCTTCCCCGCCACATCGATAAGCCCCGGCCTTATTTGATAATAAAATTTTGCCGTCTAGGGCAAGCCACACCAGAGGGGCTGGAGTCGGTGTGCAATCTTTCCTGCTAGGCCCAAACCGGCTATCAGCCGTACGATGCTGTCACGTGTATACCTCTGCGCAAAGCCGCTAGACTGCATTGGACTGGTCAGCGTTACCGTGTTGACAAGTCGCGCACCGTTGTTGCTACTGGCCCCTGGCCTGCACGGCTTTCCCTGGGTGCCGTACTGACCGATTGGCTATTGCTGGGATCCAGAGCGGAGAGCCGAGATTGCACATTCCTAGAAACCCTGTTTGCAAGAATGTCACAGCCGTGACTCATTTCATTGTATTGGAGAACATATATTTCTCGACGCCACATTCTACTATGTATATATTTCTCTATGCCGACTTCTTGTGCAGGGTACCGGCGCCGGCCTGTAGGGGGTTAGACAGGGCACTCGTAGAGTGGGAGGGAATGGAATCTCACCTGGTGCTGAGGGAAGACCAGTGTGTTGGCAACGACCACGTTCTGGGGCCGTGTGACTGTAAACACAACGATCTCCGCAATGTCTTCGGGCGTCAGAGGGGTGTAGCCGCTAAGAGGAGTTAGCAGCATTCTTTGGAAAAAGGAGGAAGAAAAAGGAGATAATGAAAAAGCCATACGCATAGACGGCATCGGCCTTGGACTTGTCGCCGTAGAAGCGCACCACCGAGAACTCCGTCTCGACCTGGCCGGGATCGACCTCGATCACCCGGATCTGCGTGTGAATGAGCTCCTTGCGCAGGCTTTCCGAAAAGCTGCGAACGGCTGCCTTGGTGGCGCAGTAGATCCCGCCGCCCGCATATGGCTCGATGCCCGCAATACTGCCAATGTTGATAATGTCGCCAGAGCCGCCGTCGGCCCGCTTGAGGAAGATCGGCAGGATCGCCTGCGTCACGTTGATGAGGCCGGTCACGTTGGTCGCAAACATGATGTTGACGTCGGCCTCGGCAATCTCCGGCGCACGGGCGACGCCCTTGACGAGGCCGCTGCACTAAGTCAGCTCGAGACGAAAGACGAGACAACAAGGACAAACTCACGCATTGTTCACGAGAATGTGAATGTCGCGCCACTCCTCTGGCAGCTTGCCCACAAACGCGCTGACCTCCTCCGGCTTGCTCACGTCCAGCTGCACCGGCAGCACCTTGACCTTGTCGGCACCGACCTCCTTGACGAGGTCCTCGGCGATTTGCTTCAGCGTGTCAATGCGGCGCGCCGTCAAAATCAGCCGCAGGATCCCGCTGCCGCTGGGTGCAGAAGCGGCCGTGCGCGCAAACTCAAAGGCCGTACTCCGGCCGATGCCGGAGGATGCCCCGGTGATGACAACGGTCTTGCCGACCAGGCGGCGGCCCGCAGAGGAAGACATGGCTCTAATCGTATTGCTGCGGACGGAAAACGACGCGTGGAACGGCTGAATCGACCTGGTGGACGGAACCTTGCGTCTTGGAAATAAAAAACAGCTGCGAAACGGAACCGGGTGCAGAACTAGAGCCGGAATGACACGGACGGCGGACGGACAGAAGCGTGAGGCAGTTCGGACAGCGGCAGACGACAACATATGCCACAATGTCGACAGGAAGAATACGAAGCAAACTCTGAGTCGGGGAGAAGCAGGCAAAAACAAGTAGAAAAGCTCTTATTAGCAGAACAAAAGAGGGCAGGAGCGAGCCTGGTCGCGCAACCCCGCAGCGATAGCTTGGTGGCAATGGCTACTACCGGGAGCAGCTTTAGTGGGGCCGATGAGCGGCGCTCCGGCAATCTACGGAGACACAGCACCGGCCTGTCACTGTATGGCATTAGGCAACGCTTCGTTTATCTGCAAATCTGCTTCTTTCGAGTATCTGCTCTGTCCATTGCCCTTACATCTGTACTACTCGCACAAAATACTTCCTTTCCGACATGCAAACTTCTCGGGATGGCCCAGAAAAGGCTATCGTTTATTTTACCACAAGTAAGTGTGAAAATATAGTACAGGATTATACCACGGTGGGTCAGGCCCAGATTCCTCACTTCCGGTTGAAATAACGTCATTTCACAATTGCTCCAGAGTGTCCACTAGCACGTGCCGAACTGTTTTCCCTAGCCTCTCTGTTTAGGGCGGCTTGATCCGAATGCTCGCTGTGTTTGGCCAACTCTGGTTGCTCGGCTGAGCCGATCTCTTTGTCCTCTTGCTTGTCTTCCGACTTAGAAAGCTGCGTAACTTGTGTATCCGAGGCAGCTTCGTCCGAGCCTTGCTGTGATCTTTCTGTATCCGATCCTCCACAACTCTTTGTCTTCTCTTCGTCTCCATTCGATCCATCTTCTGCTAAGCGGCTTGAAGAGAATATTGGTTTCCGATTTCGTCGGTAGGTGCCACAGGCGGCAACGATACTGACTGCCGATATGACTATGCAAACGCGCATGTCTCCTCTGAATGCATCTGAATAGATCTCGCGAATCAAGACTGCCTCCGGGGAGTCCTGTGTTGATATTGGAGCTCCTGCACTCGTGAATCGCATGGAGTCCACCCTTTTCACCTCCTGCGCGGCGAGCACGGCTGAAGATGCGGCGATGCCAATGCTGCCACCAAAAACACGGATCTGGGCTAAAATTCCCTGTGAGGGAGCATGCTCGCCTTCCGGCGCCTCGGAACTGGCCACGATGGTTGATGCTGCCGCTGCAAGTCCGACGCCGAGCCCAATAAAGGGCAGGAACCCAAGCGCCTTGGCTGGGAGAGAGACCGAAGCAGAGAGGGTGGTCTCCAAGCCACAGCCGAGAGTCAAAAGGCAGCTGGAGACCACCAAGATCTCAAACACTCGGTTTGATCGCGCGTTAATAGCACCAGACACATAGCTGCCAATCGAAACACCTCCTAGCATGGGCAGTAACATGACGCCGGCAATGAGGGCACTCTTACCATTGACAACTTGAAGACGCAGGGGGAAAACATAGACGACAGTGAAGAAGGGAAATCCAGTGAACATGGTGTGAATCAGAGCCGATAAATAAACGCGATTCCGAATGAGCTTCATAGGAAACGCAGCCAATATGTGTGCTCTCCGCCTCTCGATGCTCCACTCCCAGACGAAAAGCGCTACCCAGCAAAAGACTCCCGTGATGAGCGGCGCCAAGAAAAGGGCATGTCCCCAATGCAAACCGTCTGCACTGGAGTTCTGAAATGCATATGTAACGAGCACAGCAGCGGCAATGAGCAAAAATGAGCCGACGAAATCAAGCTCTCTCCATGGGCGAAGCTGGACCGGTGGCAAAGTTTCTGCTTTGGGCCATGACAAAAGAAAGACAACGATGGCGACAGCTGCAATAGGACCGCTGTAAACAGGTCAGCGGGCGACAGGCCAGAAAGTGGGAGACAGTTGACTTGCTTGCTCCAGAAGATCCACCTCCATGACGCATAGTGTGTAAGTATTCCGCCAAGGACAGGGCCCAGCACGCCCGCCACAGCGATGACGACTCCTGCTAAGCTGGCAATGTGCTGCTGCAGATGTGAAGGTGCAACTTCAGGCCAGATAGTCATGGACAGCGAATACAGCCCAGACCCGCCGATACCCTGGAGAGTGCGGAAGGTGATGAGCTGGTACATCGTTCGAGAGAATCCGCTGCCGAGAGAGAAGGCGAGAAAAATGACAAAGGCGACCAGATACGCATTGCGGCGGCCGATCACGTCAGAAGAGCGTGCAAAGATAACTGCACATCCTAGGTACGCCAGCGTGTATGCCAGAGCAACCCAATTGAGAAGTTTCACATAACCCAGTTCTTCCCCGATGGTCAGAAGGCTGGTGGCAACGATAGAGGAGTCAAGCATGGCTAAGAAGAGTCCCAGACATATTCTGCGTGTATTAGTCGATAAAGGAAAACACAGACAGGCGGTTAGGGATAAGCGAAAATCATCAGCCATTTCATACCCTATGCTGAGGATCCAAAATCGCCATGGTGACAGACATGAGCCAGATCGGGCACCAGCTAGATCTTTCGATAGAGCTTCTGGTGTGCTTTGGGGGGTAGACATGCACGTCGTCGCCGTGCGGGCGCCTGTATTCGAATTTACGACAGCTTTCGAATTTAGGAATATGGTTGGCCTTTCGCAAACCGAAGAGCCGATAGAAATTGTTTCCGTAGTGGACATTCCGTTATTGTCATGTACAGTAATTAGAGTGATGATCAATTAACTCCCTGTAGCTGTTTAATGCAAGGAAGGCGGTTGCGCAGGTCTAACACAGGCTTGCAATATGGTTGCCTCTTGTCGTACTGATTCTTGGTTGCGTTCGGTTGTGCAAGAGACGGCTTGATGCTGTGCCTTTGTTTGCATTATATTGCTCAGACGTTGTATTTGAGCTACTGCGTGGTTGGCAGTGTTCTATAGGTTTGGAGAATAAGGATTCTAGAGAGTCCTTAATAGGCTTATAACGTATAAACGACGGTGTTGCACTTGAGGCCTTGATAACATCTGTAGTTCACAACTTAGGCTTGGGAGTTGGACCGGAAATTTTTGTCAGATGTAAAGTATTTGTGTCAACACGAGACTGTTTGATTACGACGAACAAGGCTGTCTGGAAAATGTGTGATTCGTGCCCCATCAAACCCGCTATGGCAGTAAGTGACGCAATATCTACGATTAGGAAGGGACGACCTAGTAATCAGCCGCTAATAAGAGGACCTTCCTCTGCGGGAAGTCTAGCCTCCGCCATGGTGAAGAAGGGCCCAATACTCCAAAATGGCAACACTACCTGGTGCAGATTCGCTAGCTTCGATAGGTCACATTAGTGAATGCGAGGCCAGATTGTATACAATTGACTGACTAGATCGATCAGGTCCTCCTACTATAGATGGTGGGCTCGGTAGCGAGAACGACAACGAAAACGACTACGAGCAAATAAAATGCACGCTATCGACAATCATGTCATCGTCCCCTTCTTGCGCTTGCGTCTCAGATGATGTTGGCATGCTGAAATTGTTGATATGAACATATGTTGTTCAGGGTAGTCATCTGTTCACAATTCCCTAATCACATTCGCTTGATGCTTTGTCCGAAAGCCCATCAAAGACAGAGGCAATCACGGAATGTTGTGCATAGGAGTGTTTTCTACTATATGAGTACCTCGAGGATTATCATATTTCAGAGCCAAAAGATAGCTCGAATACAATCATAGACGTTTGGGGACAGAACTAAGAGATATCGCTTTTGTTCAAGCTTATAGACGCCACCGGATGCTGTGGTGGCGGTATTATATAAACCGTATTTGAAATGTAGAGCGAGACATAGACGGATATGACATCAGTTCCCAATATGTCAATATTATCATGCCTGGGTAGGTGTGAAAGTGTATGATCAAAGTCACATAGCACGATGCTTCAGAGTTCAACAGAGGGCGGATGTCGGTCTCAAAACGCCAAAACTGGCGGTGGGCCGTCATGGCGATCTTTTACGAGCCTCAGTGCTCTGTGGTCTCCACATTTGCCAGTGCCTAATGCTTATAAAAGTACTTTCCTGCATATGCAGCTAGTTCTAACCCCTGGTCTAGTTTGTATTCGGGATCTGAACGGGCTGTTTAGGTTGGTTGCCAAGCTAGATGGAAAGAAGCGTGTAAGATATAAATGATAACAATAAAGCAACGAGTATGTGCTGCTTTAGCACAAGAGCCACAGTTATTCAAGGGGACCATGCGTCCGACCAAGTTTCCCAGCTTGTTGTAAGGCAGCAAGATCCGACTGTGAGATGCTGCGCCTAATGAACTATGGCGCCATTTCAAGAGACAGAACTTTGACAATAGTTGGTATATTGTATGAGCTCCATTGCCACTTATAGTCGACAGCTTTCATAGGGCGGCAATGCCACCCCCAGCTCCTTTCAAATAGAGAAATGGAAATCCGAGAGGGTTGCTTATTGGTAAGCTGTGGCAGCTTTGAGAGTTAGGTGTGCAAACTTCCGTCTAGTAGTCATATATTTGGTTTCGTCAAGATACTTGGTGACAGTCTGCTACTAGAAGCTATTGCGATAGACACCCGGCGGCTCTGGTAGAGGAACCAGGCGGCGTCCCGGCTATACGAGATGCCCAAGGGGTTACTGATCACCTTCATTGACCATTCGTCTGCTGTTTGGCTTTGTTGCATTTCCAATATAGCCCCTGACAGTCGCTTCTACCTTGATTTCTGTGTTCTGTTCTATTCAGTCGAGGCAGTCCTCTTTTTCTTTATGCTCTCTTGTTTTTCTTTATAGACGAAGTATTTGGCATCGGCTGCTGATACCGTCGAAAATGCAGGTGTTGTCGATAGGGATGTACTGCCTCGTTATGATTTTGATGATCTCCTGTGCCACCATACCACCTGTCAGGGCTGATATGTTGTGGAGCTCGCCACCCTTGGCGCGGGCTAATTCCTCCGCAACCATGACGACCCGTTCATTCTGGCTAGCCTTTGGTACAAGTTGATCAATGCTCTTCAATATTTCATCGGACGTCGCCTCAGGCGCGTGTGCCGTAGCATAAAGTGCTAGATAAATTGGTGCCAACGACAGAGGAGCCATTAGGATCTCAGCATTCTCATCCTTGGCAAACTCCTCCTCTGTAGCGAAGCAAAGGCATAAGTTATTTGATCTTGAAGAAATGGGGGCGGCGGCACCTAGAACGTACCGGTAACCTTGGACAAGCGATCTGCACTTGTCTCTGTCGCATTGATAAGCTTGATAAAGGCGGCGTTCTTGCAGAACAGCTCGACCTCTGCAGGGTCGACATTTTTGCCACCTGGAAGCTCTCGTACAGTGGCAAGTACCTCGGCTGCGTCTTTCCGGGCCTTGTTTTTGTAAATCGTCTGAAGCTGGATGTACACTTTGGACTGGGCCTTCATATCGGGGACCTTTCCGGGCAGTGGCAAGGCGCCATGCTTCTCGTAGAACTGTTTGACTGCACGGGCAATAGCCCAGAATCCTGAACGGAGTTCCTGAATGGATGACAAGTCAGAACACTGAACTGGAGCTACGAAAAGAGAAGAGAGGGAGGAGAGGTTTACTGAGTCTTGTAGATCGTGTGCGAATACTTCTCGAACACTTGATGGGATGGTCGGCTTCTCTACGTTCCTGAGAACGGCGCTGACTGCTTCCTCAAAGTTCTCCTCTGCCCCCTCTGGAATGTTTTTTCTTGCACCGTCTGCCACCGTTTGCCTAAAAGCAACCTTCTCTTTGTATGTGACCGGATTTTTGCCGTCGTGTGCCTTACGCCAGCGCTCTAGGTAATGCAGCAGGATCACAATATATGGCAAGTGACCGTGTGCATGGTCATCCAGCGTGTCGATATTAGCCGCGAGCTCCTGTGAAAAAGCTTCCAGCTCGGACCAGGGTGCTAGCAACCGGAGATCTGTTGTTGCAGTTTCGTCCGGGTGCGTGTCGACGACCGGGAAAGGCTCGAGCAAGCAAATTCGGAAGTATGAGTAGAAGCCAGCCGAATGCACTGCCAGCAGTGGAGTCTTGTGCTGTTTCCCGTATTCTTCAATGAGTGTGAGGTCTTTCTGGGGTATGGGATGTGTATACACAATCATTGTGTAGGTGGGCGATGTATCAAGTAGCACCGCAAGATCGGAAGCGGACTAAAGCTGATCAGTAAAGATTTCTTCGCATACTCTCCCATTCCGAGAGCTCAACTAGAGCACACACACCTCTGGCTTGGGGTACCAGTCGCCCTGTACTTCGGGGTTGAGCTCGAGAAGGAGCTCTGTGCAGCATTGGGCTCTTGACTTTCCAAGGCTAGCTTCTTCTAGGAAAAAGTTGACCCCAAGATCCTCTTCCTGGACTGTAGCTTTATCGAAGATTGTGAACTTTCCGATGCCTTTGAAAGAGACGTTAGCCCGCTTCGAAGCAACAACAGAACAAACCGGGAACTGCGCAGCCTACCAGGAAGGATAAGGTTCTTGAGTGTCTCCGTAGCAACAGTACCACAGCCCGAGTTCACAACCAGGATGTTGGCCGCCTCAAGCGCTTCTTGGCCGCTCGCTGCCCAAAGACGGAGCTGTCGGTCATATTTCCTCTCCTTTTCCGAAGGGCCGTGCAAAATCGGTGGTGTTTGGCTTGCCACGATTTCGGGCATTTCGAGATCTTCAAGCCGATCCGGCCGGGAGCAGTTGTATACAAGAACAGTACTAATATGGGAGGCACCGGACAAGCGGACGAGACGTCATGTACGCGTGTCAATTGTTTGTCGCGTGTGTTTTCGAATTACGACGTATGTTTCACTGTATTGTGTAGTTCAGCTCATGTGGAGGGGTAGAGGTAGCTGCCTAAGCTGACGTTGATTGGCTGGGCGTGTAAGGCAGGCGGGTCTTATCGAGAAATGCCGATAAGATAACCAAAAAAAAAATCTTAGGCGGATTGATCCAAGGAACTGCAGTGTCGCAAAATTTCTGCCATTTTGCTTGCTTCTTGTCAGTTGGGAATTACACCTACGCCAAGCCAAGATGGAGGACCAAGTACACAAACCGCATAGGAAGCCGAAGGAGAAGAAGAAGCATACCGGTAAGCAACAGACTCGGAAACGGACTGGCACTATAAGGGTTCAAGCTGACAACTTTCATTACAGGGCAGAACCCAAAGGCTTTTACTTTCTCAAATCCCGGCAAGCTCGCGCGAAGCGCTGCTCGTTCGCATGATGTACGTGATTCTAGCCAAGGAGACAATGCCTCAATGGGGCAACATGCTTACGATTATGTTTCACGTGTAGATCAAAGAGAAGCGACTTCATGTCCCGCTTGTTGACCGACTTCCCGATGAACCACCACCGCGACTAGTCACGATTGTTGGCCCTCCGGGCGTGGGAAAGACGACACTGCTGCGGTCTCTCATCCGGAGATACGCAAAGGAGACGATTATAGATCCACAGGGCCCGATCACGGTGGTCACGTCGAAGAAGCAACGTCTCACGTTCCTCGAATGTCCCAATGAGCTCGAGGCGATGGTGGACATTGCAAAGGTTGCCGACATTGTCCTTCTGATGATCGACGGAAACTATGGGTTCGAAATGGAGACGATGGAATTTCTCAACATTCTTGCGGCGACTGGTATGCCTGGAAACGTGTTTGGGATCCTCACGCACCTCGATCTCTTTCGCAAACCGCAGGCGCTCAAGGACGCCAAAAAGAGGTTGAAGCATCGTCTGTGGAACGAGCTCTACCAAGGGGCACATTTGTTCTATCTCTCCGGAGTGATCAACGGCCGGTATCCAGACCGCGAGATTCACAATCTATCGCGCTTCCTTTCGGTAATGAAGAGCCCGCGGCCATTGATCTGGAGAAACTCGCACCCGTACGCGGTGGTGGATAGCTTTCGCGATGTGACGCACCCGACGAAGATCGAGGAGGACGAGATGTGTGATCGGTCGGTGGTGTTCTCGGGCTACCTGCGCGGCACGAACTTTGCGGCGCAAGGCCAACGAGTGCACATTCCCGGACTCGGCGACTACACGATCTCGAAGATGGAGGCGCTGCCTGATCCATGTCCGACTCCGGCCATGGAGCAGGCGATAGCCAAAGCGACAGGGAAGACGGGACGGCGGCGCCTAGACGAGAAGGACCGGAAGCTGTATGCACCGATGTCGGACCGGAGCGGTCTCAAAATCGACGGCGATGCCATCTACATCTACCGCGAAAAGGGTTTTACATTCGACAAGGACGGCGGCGGGGACTACGAGCGCGGTGAAGGCGAGGAGCTGATCATGGGACTCCAGGGCGAAAGAAAGCTTCTCGGTGAGACGGATCGGGGGATGCAGCTCTTTTCGAAGGGCAAGGAGGTACGAGAAGTGCTGGAGAACAACAATGGGCGGAAGGAGCAACGCAAAGCGCGGGTGGCCGAAGTGGACGGTGGATCTGACGGAGAGGAGGGTGCGTTTGGAGAAGACGACGGGTCTGAGGGCGAAAACGGGCCGGAAGACGATGCTGGGTCCGACGTTGAGACGGAGTTTGATGAGAAGAAACTCGGCAAGATGTTCCGGGATCGCGGTGACCGCGGCGGCGACAAGAAGGAAGATCTTGCCTTTGCGGACAGCGATTCTGACCTGGGGTCATTGTCGGGCGACGAGGAGGCAGAAGACGAGAGTGGAGACGACATTGAGGAAGACGATTTGGAGGAAGACGAGGTTGACGAAGACGACTTCGACTCGGACGAAGAGGAGGCAGCAGTACGGTGGAAGGACAACATTGCAGAACGGGCAATGAGCCTGCACAAGCGGAAACGACCGTTCCAAGCAAAGGAGCTGGCAAGGATGATGTACGACAACGCGCTCCCAACAGCCCTGGTGGTAAAACGGTGGAGAGGAGAGGAGTCGGAGGAGAAGAAGGAGGACAAAGTCGGGGAGGGTGAGGCGGGCGAAGAGGACGAGTTCTTTAAGAAGACGCAGACCAAGGAGGGCGAAGATGAGTCGGAAGACCGGGCGATTCCGCTGCTGGACTACGAGGCGCTTGCACAACAGTGGACAAGCGAAGCATTGGAGGCGCTGCGGCCCAGGTTTGCAACGGTGGTTAAGAAACGAGGTCGGGGTGGAGACGGCTCGTCAGACGAGGAGTTGGACGGAGAGGACGTTGAGGCAGACGAGGACGAAGAGGGAAGCGGATTTGTCGAGGAGGACGAGGGCGACGGGGCGTTTGAGGATTTGGAGACGGGCGAGAAGCACGGGCCGTCGTCGAAGAAGACGGAAGAGGCAGAGTTTGAAGACGAGCGAGAGAAGAACGCACGACGGAAAGAGGAGCTGCGGCTGCGATTTGAGGAGGAGGACCGGGAAGGCGTTCACAATGCCAAGGCGATGACGCGTAAAGAAGCCGGGACGACGGCAGATGAATTTGGGGAGGACGAGTGGTACGACGCGCAGAAGTCGCTGATGCAGAAGCAACTGGACATCAACAAAGCAGAGTACGAGACGCTGGACGAGCGACAGCGGGTAGCAGTGGAAGGACTGCGAGCGGGACAATACGCGCGAATGGTGGTGGAAGGGGTGCCAGCAGAGATGGTGCGGCTGTTCACTTCACGGATGCCGCTGATTGTGGGAGGACTGACAGCGACTGAGGAACGGTTCGGGTTTGTGCAGGTGCGGATTAAACGGCACCGATGGCACAAACGGATTCTCAAGACGAATGACCCGCTGATCTTCTCGCTCGGATGGCGACGCTTCCAGTCGATGCCGGTGTACAGCATCTCGGACTCGCGGACGCGCAACCGGATGCTCAAGTACACGCCAGAACACATGCACTGCTTTGCGCAGTTTTACGGGCCGTTTGTGGCGCCCAACACGGGCTTTGTGTGCTTCAAGTCGTTTGCGGCAGACGCGGTGGTGAACCAGCAAGGGCTGCGGATCGCGGCGACGGGCACGGTGCTGAGCGTGGACGAGTCGACGGAGATTGTCAAGAAGCTCAAGCTGACAGGCACGCCGTACAAGATCTTCAAGAACACGGCCTTTATCAAGGGCATGTTCGGATCGGCACTGGAGATTGCCAAGTTTGAGGGCGCAGCCATTAAAACGGTCTCGGGCATTCGTGGCCAGATCAAGCACGCGCTCAAGCAGGAAGGCGCGTTCCGGGCGACGTTTGAGGACAAGATCCTGCTGAGCGACATTGTCTTTTTGCGGGCGTGGTATCCGGTGAAGCCGCGGCGGTTCTACAACCCGGTCACGAACCTGATCGGCTGGCAGGCGATGCGGCTGACGGGTGAGCTGCGCCGCACGCTCAGCATTGCCACGCCACAGCAGCGCAACAGCCAGTATCGCAAGATCGAGCGGCAGGAGCGCCACTTTAACACGCTCAAGGTGCCGCGGCAGCTGGCGGCTTCGCTGCCGTTCCGCCAGCAGATTGTGCGCACCAAGAAGCAGGGCCACAAGACGTACATGCAGAAGCGGGCGGTCGTGGTCGGCGGCGAGGAGCGCCGTGTGCGCGACATGCTGCAGAAGCTGACGACCATCCGCAAGGACGTGTCGGCCAAGCGAGCCGTCAAGAAGGAAGCCAACCGAGCGGAACATCGTCGCCAGCTGGCCGACGCGGCCGAGAAGCGGGCTGCCCGCGAGAAGCGCGAGACCAAGGAGTTCTGGAGTCGCGAGGGCAAGAAGCGCATGGCCCAGGCTGACAGTGCTGGCGGGCATCGGGCGAAGCGAAGCAAGAAGTAGGGCTGAGGAGAAGGGGTGAGAAAGAGGAAGAGGGCAGTCAGGGAGAGAATGGTGACAGGGCCAAGACTACGCATAGACCGTCCATGAAAGCAGGATAGCACAAGACTGTATAGCTGTATTGTACACGCGCGGCGCGACTGTTTCCTGTTTCTTCAGCTTCTGTAAATGAGGTGATAGTTGGACGAGGCTCCTGCTGTCACATGATCGTGATGCCGAAGTAGCCTTGCGATGATCACGTGATATATGTCCTCTCTCTCGGTATCTTTTCTTTCCCACTCCACCTCCCTCCTCCCCTCAGGAGGCTGTCATGCGCATCTTCATCACGGTCAGCTCCGAGCTGCGAGCCCATGCCCCGTCCGGCGTCTGACGGTAGCACAGCAGCTTGCCATCGTCGCCCACAGTCCCAAGGATCTGGCCGTCGTCGTCAAAGGCCACGCGCCACACTGGCGTCCGTCGGTTCTCCAGCCTGGACAGCTCGCGTACCGTGTGTCGGACCTGGCCGGGTTCGCCGGTCCCACGTCGGTCGTTGTGGAGGGCCGTGGCCGGATTGCGATCAGATTCGGGAACAGGCAGCCCGGGCGAAAAGGGCGTGGCTGTGGAGCTGATATTATCGGTGCCGACGATGCCATCATCAGCAGCACCGGAGCCTGTCCCAGATATGCCGTCAGCCGCCGTGTCGGGTCCGAGCATGCCGTTGTTAGAGGCTGCAGCGACGGCGGCCGAAAGCGCCGATGTGGCGCCGCCGATATGGCCGACACCGACACCAGCTGTATCGCCATCACCAACGGGATCTGTCGTGATGGCCGAGGCAGCAGAAGTAGTAGCAGCAGCAGCAGCGGCGGCGGCGGCAGCAGCAGCACTGAGGGCTGAGGTGGGCTTGGCGTCGCGCTTCTTGCGGCCGTCGGCAGCACTGGTTTTGACGACGTCGGCAACGGCCCAGGACTTGCCATCAGTGGCGGCCGAGAAGGGCGTGTCGAGACGGACGACGCGAACATAGCCGTCCTGGCAGGCGGTGGCGATGATGTCGTAGCCACGGAAGTTGCCGGGAGCCCAGGCGACGTCACGCACGAGGCCACGATGGCCACGGATCTCGGCAGCCAGATAAAAGGCCCGGCCGGTACCCTGCAGGCCGTAGGAGGTCGTGGTGATGGGGCGGGTGCGGTAGATCCGGACGGTATCCATGGCGGCGATGACGAGTCCCAGAGCATCGGCACGCACGCCCGCTCGCAGGGCCGTGTAGCAGGGGTCCGGGTTGGGATCGAAACGCACGCGGAAGCTGGCTTCTTCGCCGCGTGGTGGTCGCGGACACACGCGCAGCTCGTCGACGTTGGTGTAGTCAGCCAGATTTTCGGGCTGTTCGTTTTCGAGCACTGTCAATGTCCCGTCGGCCGCCAGCAGCGCCAGGTTCGTGTGGCGCGTCTCGTCGTTGTGCCGCATCGAGAACGACCGGTATACCGACCGGGGCGACCGCGTCTCGTATGCTGCCTTGCCGTTGCTGCCCTTGGCCCGCTGGCTGAACCGCCGGCCGGGTGCTGCGGCCGGGTCCTCGGTCCACAGCTTGAAGCGGCCCTCGACTCCGAGGGATGCCAGCAGGTTCGGGTAGATCGTTGGGGGGAGCCATTGCAGCTGGAGGTCAGCACACAGAGCAGGGGGGAGAGGGGAGAAAGGACTTCTCGCAGAACCACTGTCGAACAGGCCGGGATGCCCTTTTCACAAACACGCAAACACGCAAACTCACCTCCAATATCTCTCCCCCGTGCGCCAGCCAGCTGTCGCAGAGCCGCCATACTCCTCCGGCATGCCGGTTGAACACCCGGATCTTGCCGTCCACCGATCCCGTCGCGCATCGGTCGCCGTACGCATTAAAGGCCACCGCCTGCACGAGGTCCTGGTGGCCGTGCTTCATGATGATCTCGAACCGCGCCTGCTCGTCCAGCGACGGCGGCTCGCCCTGAAACGAGGACATGCTGGCGCAAACAGAGCTGCAGAAGATGGAAATGGGCGGCGAGCCCGTCGAATCGGATACACGTCAACCGATCAGTCGATCTTCGGCCGTGGTCGTCTGTGGAAATGGAACTGGAACTGGCCAAGCTGACCCGTCTCGCCTCGCCTTCCTTTTTTAGTGGGAACCGCGCTATAGGTGCGCTGACCTAAGGCCCCAGGTCAGTCAGCCAGCCGTCGACGCAACGGCATGCCAGTCCGAATAAAGAGATCTCGTAATAAAACTAAGATACCAGGATGCATGTGCAGCATGCGACTGGCTACGAACCAGTCAGCCGGTGTAGGCTCTCGGGCCAGTCGCGATGCTGCTCGCCGTGCTATTGGGCACTGCCAGAACAGCAAAGGTGTATTATTCTCTTGCACTAATTACCTGCCACTGGCGCTTGCGCGAGTCATCCTTCCTTCCGCATTAAGCCTGTTCCCCTCTCCATTACGTATCTTTCATCAACCTTAATTCTTCTTAATGTCATCACGACAATGAACAGTCGACAAGCGGACTTCCACGCACCCATCTCTGAACCTCTTTGAAAGAAGACCCTTTCCCACTTTCGAGAAGACGGCAGACCGGAGAGAATGTCTCCCGGAAATGATCCTTCTTCGTCAGAAGAATCCACCTAGACGCGAAACCGAAAGCCAACAAAAAAAAGACCAACAAAAAAACGGCAAGCAAGTCCGACAAGGACGAGCAAATGACAGACAAACAGCTTCTTTCTCCGTGCCACTGTCCCGTCACCATCTCCCGATCGTCCCCGTTTCGCCTGCATGGTTCGTGCCAGCCAATCTCGCACATCTCCACAGCCAGCAGCCCACCACACCCCGGCCCCATTCCTTGTGTACTGCTATTTACGGAGTCGTGCCCCTTCGCATCATCAATTACAAAAGATACTCGTCCATTCTCTCCACTTCTCTCCGGCCCCTCCTTTCGCTCTCGTCTCCGGCCTCTCTCGCTTCCCTCTCCGACATGTCGTCCCTCGAGGCCAAGATCGTCGTCGTTGGCTCCCAGGGCGTCGGCAAAACCTCTCTGGTAACGCGTTTCTGCAAGGGCCAGTTCGACCCCTCGCAGATCACGTCGACCGTTGGCGCCAGCTTTCTCACAAAGCGTGTCGTCGATAGCGACAGTGACACGGTTGTGCGTCTGCAAATATGGGATACTGGTGCGCCTGCCTCGCTCTCTGTCGATGCGTCGTCTTTTTTACAATCTAGATCCTGGAATGTGCTGACCCCCTTTCTCTACCTCACCAGCTGGCCAGGAACGCTTTCGCTCCATCTCGCGCTTATATTACCGCGGCGCCAATGCCTGCATCCTCTGCTACAGCATCACTGACGCCAATTCCTTTGCCGAGATGGGCATCTGGCTGACCGAGCTGCGCCGAAACCTCCCCGCCGACATCGTTCTCCACGTCGTCGGCACCAAGGCCGACATTGTCGCCCGTGACCCCCATAAGCGAGAAGTCCCTTTTGAGCGCTGCATCGCCTACGTGGCCGAGAACCTGGCTCCGGGCACGAGCAGCACCCCTCCGCCCACGGCTGGCGGCCTCGGTCCGGGTGGCTTTATCGGTGGTGCCAGCGTCTCTGGCTCGGGAGGCGTCTGGGCAGGGTCGGGGACAGGCTCAGGCGCAGCAGGCGCAATGGGGGCGAGCTATGCGGCCTTCTCACATGGCACAACGTCCGCACCACCACCGCTGCTGGGCGGCGAGCCGCGCAGTCCCAGCTCGAAACGAAGCTCCGGCTTCTGGGGTCAGGAGGCCGGCTGGGATGCCTGCCACGAGATCTCGGCCGAGAGCGGCGAGGGCGTCGAGGAGGTGTTCCGCGTCGTCACGCGCAAGCTTGTCGAACAAAACCGGAAGATGCAGCAGGCCTTGCTTGCCGCCACATCTACGCCCGGTGCCATGTTTCTGCCCGGCGACGGCAGCAGTAACTCAGCCGGCGCCGGTGCCGATGGCTACGGCTACGGCGGTGTCAACAATGATGCCAGTGCGCGCGGAAGCTTTCGCGTGGGCCGAGACCGCCGCAGCTGGCTGTTTCCCCAAACGTTTGGACCCGAGATTGCAGTTGACCCCAACGGCTCTGGCAGTGCCCGCGACCACAGCCAGGACCCTTCTGCCAACCGGAGGCGGGGATGCTGCTGATATCCTGACGTCTTCCTTCTTCCTGTTCCTTTTTTTTGTGCACTTCGATACCCGGAGGTTCTCTTCTTCAATGTCCTTACTCATACTTCTTCCTTTCTTGTCTATTGCCAACTCCGGGTTGTCGTGCTTGGAATCGGAGGCTTGTCTTGCATTTATTTCGTATATGTCCTATATCTGTCTTTGGGCTTTCCTGTTTGTGGCATACAGCATGGGTGGTGCATGGGTCTTGGGTTGGTAATGGTTTACAGCATTGGCTCTCACGAGGGAACATACAACTTATGCAGCATCAACCAGGGGTTTGGTCTTTTTGACTGACTCGTTCATGGGCCTTGGCTTTCGCATCCGAATCTCACGTACTCCCGTCTCGGCCGAAGTGAGGTCAGATCAAGCTCAGCCAGGTGTTTGTGGAACAGCACGGCCTGCGAGTCTCAGGGTGAAGCAGCCCGAACCTTGTTACGGCATCACATGTCTCAGAAAGAGCCGAGAAATGGTCGTGACGACGGCCGTGGTCATCTATGCGCACTCGGCAACACTATGGGTTGCCCATCGACCTGATGACCATACCTTCTGGCGCCTCTCTAGAACTAGACTCGTTTTCACACAGCACACGACCAAGAGACACAACAATGGAGCAATACATCATCGTATAGCCAGAGTTGCCAACTGTTTCGCCAAGGCGCACCTTTCAGCTGTAAATCAAAGATCGACATGCTTATCTTATCACAGCAAGGGGACCCCACCAAAAAAATCATATGTTGCCCCTCGGCGCATTCTTTCGGAGCTAATTTTCTAAGCCTACTGCCTATTTGAGCGTGTAAGGGACGCCAGAAAAAAAAAAGAAAACCAAGACACAGGAGGACGCTTTATTCGCAACCTGGTTCCGCCAAGAGTCTTCTCTGCTGCATCGTACTTGGACCAGCGCCACATACCCGAAACATGGCGGCAACTTCTACGCAGCCCGAGGCGCCGGCCGCCGCTGCTGACCCAACCATTGTCGCTCTTCGGAAGACGCTCTGCGACGAGGCAACACCGCTTCCTATCCGCTTCCGGGCCTTGTTCTCGCTCAAGCACCTGGCCAAGCAGGCCTCGGACGCCGCGGCCTCGGACGCCGCCTCGGCAGCCACGGCGCAGGCGGCCATCGATGCCATCGCCGCGGCCTTTGGCTCGCCCTCGGCCCTGCTGAAGCACGAGCTGGCTTACTGTCTGGGCCAGACCGGCAACGTGGGCGCGGCCGGCCCGCCTCTGCGTCACGCCCTGGCCGACCTGCAGGAGGACGTCATGTGTCGCCACGAGGCGGCCGAGGCCGCCTGGGCGCGCTGGGCCACGCATCGGACCTGGCCATGCTGCGGGCCTTCCGCGATCGTCCGGGCGAAGAGGTCGTCATCCGCGAGACCTGCGAGATCGCCATCGACCGGATCGAGTGGGCCAACAACGCGACGCTGCGCAGCCACGAGACGCTGCGCCAGAGCGATTTTGCCTCCATCGACCCGGCGCCGCCGTTGTCAGCCGAAAGCACAGACGGCGCCGCCACCATCGACAAGCTGGCCGCCACGCTGCTAGACACGGCCCAGCCCCTGTTCCTCCGCTACCGTGCCATGTTTGCGCTGCGCGACCTTGCCTCGCCGCCCGATCTGCCGACCGCCGTGCCGGCCGTCCAGGCGCTCGCCCGCGGCTTCGCCGACGCGTCCGCCCTCTTCCGCCACGAGATCGCCTTTGTCTTTGGCCAGCTGTCCCACCCGGCGTCGATCCCGGCGCTCACGGCCGCGCTGAGCAACCTGGACGAGGCCGGCATGGTGCGGCATGAGGCTGCCGAGGCGCTCGGCAGCCTGGGCGACGAGAAGGGCGTCGAGGACACGCTCAGACTCTTCCTCCACGACAAAGAGCCGGTCGTGCGCGAGAGCGTCCTGGTGGCCCTCGACATGGCTGACTACGAGCAGGGCGGCCAGGCAGAGTATGCCTTGATTCCAGAGACGGCACAGGCCGCCTCCTAGACGAAAGTCGGTGGTAAATTAGGCGAGAAAGGGCGAAAGGGGGTAGAAAAAGAGTATTGCGCGAGACGATCAACTCGCAGTGTGTTATTGCGCCTGTCTTTTTAGTCACATTTGCTGTTCGGAGCCAGCTTGGACAATTTGTATTGTAGCTCTGTAGGGCTTCCTGTTCTAATTTGATTTGCCTCCTCTGTTTGGGCACATACATGGGCGGGTATCATCACTCGTCGGGTCTATTATTTGTTGCTTCCTCTGTGCCTCGCCACAGGTGCTGCTTGTTTCGGAAAGTTTCGGGGAGTCCCTGGAACTTCATGAACTTTGGTCCCATATTCGAGGTTCGAGGCGGTTCCGTCCCTTGTCGCGTCGATCGTCGGGAAAAGTATGTACACGAGTTTGTGTCGGGCTGAATGCATACAGGAAGGGAAACGTATGGATGGCATGAGCGACATAGTCCTGTCGTCATGCACACACCAACATCCCAATCAGTTGTTTTCAGACCATCTGTAAGAGAGCGGCACGTCAGCAAAGACCATGCCATCCAGCGCGGGCGCCTGCTGGCCGCATAGCAGGAAGAAACACACCTGTGACCACAGTCGCAGTGGAAGAAGACCGTGGAGCCTTCGTCAGCGCTGCGAATTTGCGCCGTCGTAAACCGCACTTCGGTCCGACCGCACTTGGGGCAAGTCTCTGTGGTTACAGCCTCAGTCGACACCTTGTGGCGCTCAACTGACTGCGTTGTCGACAGCTTCTGGCGCAATGGCGACGGAAAGTCCTTTGGGTTGGAGCTGGTGACAATCGTCTGCGACGCCGATTGGTCTGCAGGGTCAGCATCTCGGCCTTTCTGCCCATGTGCCATCTTCTATTTCCTGCCGCAAGAAGACATACCCTGGTTGTGAGCGCCGCAGCAGCGGCAGACGAGCCTGTTGCGATCGGAACCCTTTGACATGGGCAGAAGGTTTCCGCAGTCGGTGCAGAACACCAATGATCCCAGGGAAGCCATTGTGACTATGTCTTATGCTCAACGTGAAAGACGCGAACGGGAAAGTCAAAAGATGCAGAAGACAATTGGGTTTTTTTTTCAAAGGTCCGGCCCCGGTTTTTCTTTGGCTCGTCCCTGCCGCCACAGCGATTCTCCGCAGGCACCTGCTACCGTGATGGTGCATGGGCCACCATTGGATGCGACAGACACGCTTGATTGGCCCGCAGCCTCCTGCCTTCCCTGTACGGACTACCTAAGCAGGATCGCAGCAGGCGTGACAAGCCGCTCAACCTTCATTTACCCCGACACCCAGCCTTCGAGCCTCGTCGCGCCCCCCTGCTTCATCAGCACGTCCAGACCCGACCACATCTCCGATCAGTACTACCGCTGCACCCATGCATGGCTGAGCAGGGAGAGGCGCTCTTCTGGCCCCATTCGTCCACGCGATTTGCGCTCCCGACCTGTCGAGCCCTCCTTCTTGCTTCTTGCGACGCATCGGTCCCTCCTTCCTCGGCCGTCTGACTGCTCACAAACAACTGATCGCTCCTGCCATGCGCCCTGGCCGTCACACTCGCTCTTGCCATGGCTGATCCAAGCGCCCTGCTGGGCCATCACCAGCCGCCACAGCAGAACGGGTACCAGAACGGGATCGATCCAAGCGTTCTCCTGCTCGACCCAAACCCCCCGTCATCTCGACTTGCTGCCTCTGAACCGCTCTCTGTCTCCATGTCGGCCGCGTCGTCCTCCTCCGTTGCTTCACGACCGTCTCAGCCTCAACAGCGACCAGGTCAGCCGCAGCCGCCACCGTCTCTGGCAACTGGCTCCCAGCGATTCAAGCGACCGTTTACCTTCTCTGAAGCTCTTCCATATTCACCATTCTCATCCATATCGCCTCTGGAAACAAGTATCTCTCTCTCCTCTCTCGCTTCTTACGTTCTCCCACGTCTTCATTCGTCGTCTTCTGACTTCATGCGCTCTCAATAGGAGTCATCCCCATTCCGACGCTCGCCTCCAAGGCTGCATCAACACCATTGGCGCAACTTGTTTCGCAGCAGGAATTCAACACCTTGAACAAGAACATCTCAGGCTCTTCCAGTCCCCCATCAGATCGCAATCTAGATGACATCTACCACCTCATCGCGACCAGCAAAACTCCACTTTTGTATGCCAGACTCCAATGATTTGGCTTACCATCATCGTTCTTCAGTGCGACTCTAACATGTCTGCAGCAATTTCAAGCCCCTCCCTCAAACGACGACTCCTTCCAGCACTTCTGCATCATCCCCGACCACTCCTGGCCCTGCAGAAAATCTTCTGCCTATTTCGAAAATGGTATTCAACAAAGCGGACATACCGTTCCGCTATCCCAGCCCCGAGTCTCCGGGAGATCATACTGTAATCGGCAATGTCGACACAACGCCAAAGTCGGACTCGATACATGCAGCCTTGACGAAACCACCCCCCAAGTCAAAGCCCGCAGTTTCTACAGCTTTTGGAGAGAGTCCTTCTGATGTCAGATCCTCCGCCGCCGCTATGCACAATGTGCAGTCTCACGCTCGCAACTCGACCAACTTTGTTATTAGCATACCCGCACACCCACAGTTGCCAGCAGCGAAGATCAAGGCGCCTCAAAACCACAGCTTAGAAAGCTCTCTACCCGGGGCAAATGGAAACCAGCCACTAGCGTCTGCTCCGAGCAAGTATATGCTTTCCGGGGACCAAGAACCACTGGCACGGCCAGAGACGAATACCTCTGATATGGCAGCACCCAAGTCCAAACTGACGATCGCCTTGGCGCCTGCACCGAATTTCAACCCTCAGGAGTATCAGATGGTTGCGGACATCCCGGATGATAATGGCCAGGAAGACTTTGGCGATTTAGACCAGCGACAGAGAGCAGACGCTGCTTTTCAAGAAATGCAGCGTCTATTTCAGAGCGTATTTGAGGCAGAGGCCAACATGACACAGCAGCCTTCCGCTGTGCCACTGATCACATGGACAAGCGATGAGGAGCCGACGTTGACTGATGCTGCTCTTAAAAAGGTCCAAGGCACCGTTCACAAAGCCATCACTCTCGGCTGTTTTGCGGATGTTCCTGTCGAGGATCTCCTGCACATGCAGAGGTTGTGTGACGGTGTCTTGAGGCAAGCCGAAACCCTCGATCTCAAACTCAACAATGAAGCTAGTGGATCTGAGATCGACGAATGGGTCGCTCAGTTGCGTTATGCAGATACGGGGCTCAAAGCAGCTCGTTTGTCGTTGAAGATAATGTCCGGCGGACGAGAGGACAAACAACTCTACTCCGAGAATGTTATTCAGGCCTCTGTAGACTTGTTCAGAAATGTCATGGACAGCGTCATTGTGCCTATTGCCGAGTTGCGAAACTCTGGATCGACCGAGGCTCGGTTCAAGCAGCTAACCCCATGGAAGAAGGCAATATCTCCCATCTTCACGGCTGCCCAGCGGCTTTTTTCTGGCATGACCTCCTTGGTCTCTGTCATTGATCTGTCAGAGCTCGTTGTCAACTCGCTTGAATTTTCAGCCTCGTCTCTCATCTTTGTTGAAAACGCACATACTGAGCGAGACTCGGTATTAGGCGTTCAAGCTTTTGACGGCCTCCGTCTGGCTGCCATGGATATGCTGTCCCAGATTTTCATCAAGATTCCTGCCCAACGACGTGGTATCTTTGACGACATCCTAACGTCCCTCGAGAAGCTTCCCATTGGAAAGCAGAGTGCCCGCCAGTTCAAGCTGGCAGACGGCAGGAGTATACAGCCCGTGTCGGCGCTCATCATGAGGCTTATCCAAGCTAGCACTGGCCGTGTGACCGAGAAAGCGAAGTCGACATCACAGATAATGGATGAAGAAATGAAAAATGATGACGATGACGACGAAGACACAGACCATGCGTCGCCCGTACATACCGCCACCATTGGGTCTGAAGAGGAAGCCGCCTATGAGCATGAGCTTTCCGTCAATGAGCTGGCACGCGTCGCTTCTGCCCTCAATAGTACAGCGTACTATCACGCCAAATATGTCATCAATTTCATTGTTCAGCGAGCACAGACATCTTCCAAGTCAGCCGATACGCCGTACCGCAATCTTCTCGATCTCTTTGTTGAGGATTTCACAACATGTTTGGAAACACCTGACTGGCCTGCTGCCGAGCTTCTTCTTCGGCTGCTCATGCTGTCAATGTTCAAGTTGACCGAAGGCGACAAGATCCCTGCTCCGGTCAAAAACATGGCTTTGGAGGAATTGGGCGCTATAGGAGCTGTTCTCGCGCGGTTGCGCTCAACTGTCAATAAGTCAGCCAACTCGCCCGAGACCACGGGCCCCGAAGAGCTAGACCACCTCTTGTCGAATCTATCGGCGGCGGCTCTCGCAGAAATGCCACCAGCGGAAGAGTTTCTGTCCTGGACCGGACCTTTTAGATCCACCCTGGAATACCTCGGGGACAGGAGCTCTCAGGACCCTCATCTGTGGAGTGCCATATCATATGTGGTAGCCGATTGGTCGGGGCGCGTCTGCAGGCTGTACACAGCACGCTTACAAGCAGCCGCTGCCATGGTGGTTACCGACGAAGATGCGGACGGCAAGAGTTGTGGCAACCGCGTTCAAGAGAGACAGAACAGGGAATTGGGGCGGATCGCATACCGGCTCCGTGTCATGATCGAGGATGGGCGAGGCTTATCCGGTACCCGCTGCTTCCGAGCGATTTCTGCTTCTCAAGCCAAACTGTCTTACGCAATTGTCACGCTGCGCTCGTCGCTTGGTGGATCTTTCAATGATGTTATCAACATCTTGGCCATGGGCATGCGCAGCGATCAGGCCACGGTCCGGAGCAAGAGTCTTCGAAGCATCACGGAAGTGCTGGAAATCGACCCTACCATCTTCGACAATCCGGCTTCGGTCATTGGCAGGCTCATCAGAGAGTGCTGTGCTGACTCGTCCGTTCAGGTGAGAGATTCTGCACTCGGCCTCGTCAGTCGCGCCATTACGCTGCGACCCAACCTGGAGGAGACCATGATCAAGACAATCATCGACAGATTTATAGACTCGGGCGTAGGTGTGAGAAAGCGTGCCATCAAGGTATCCCGGGATGTGTACTTGCGCAACCAGTCCAGGGAAATCCGGAGCGACATAGCCAATGGTCTACTTCACCGTATCCAGGACCCCGACGAAGGTGTGCGGGAGTTGGCCCGACAGACCATTGAGGAAGTTTGGGTCACTCCTTTCGCCGAGACACCGGCATCGGTTGCAGGAGGACTGGACACTACCGCGAACAGGACGTCGTTGACAGACCATGTCGGCTTGATCCTGCAGACAGTCAGGACGGGAACTGTGACGCCTATTTTGGACAAGGTTTTCCAGGCAATTCTCTCACCCAATGCCAAAGCCGCGGCCACAAATTTTGGCGTCTGCAAACGCATAGTGGCCATCATGTGCGACCTCATCGACAATCCTGACACCGACGACCCATCAACACCATCTGGACGCGACGCCCTGCAGCTGATGATGATATTTGCCAAAGCGGACCCGCGGCTGTTCACCTTTGAACAGATTCGCCTTTTGAAGCCACATATCGCCAGCGTCAAGGATATCAATACTGCCGACGACATGGCTGTAGCCAGAGCAGTCGTGGTCATCTACCAGCGTGTTCTCCCTCAATTGCCCAGTGTTTTGAAGCCCTTCCTGGAAGAGGTTCGCGTTAGCCTGATGCAGAGTGTGCCCAAAGTCAGCAGAACACTACTCGACGATACTATGGGCTGCCTTTGGGTGATTAGCGTTCTGCTCAAGGATCTGGATGGCCTTGGTCGCATTGTTGTGTCTGCTCTACAGGGCATGCTGAAGGAACAGCTGCTATCCGAAAAAGATCCGCTGTTTGAGAAGAAGGCCATCAGGTTCTCCCGGTACGCACTGATCGTCGGCATGGCTGGGAAGCACTGCGACCTAGATAGTGGGATGGAAAAGTTCAAGGCCCAGTTTCCAAAGTACGGTGTCACGTCCGTCTCCAAGCTAATGGTGGACGTTCTCTGTCCATTTTCGATGCCCCCATGGCCCCTGGCCATCCGAAGGACGGCCTTGGATGCCATTGGTCTCATTTGCCAGTCTTGGCCGCGCAATTTCGTCTTGAAAAACATATGCACAGCTTTTCAAACCGCCTTTAGCCAGCACGATCCCAGCTTGGAAGTCAAGATCATGCAGTCTCTGAAAGAGTTTCTGACGAAAGAAGAGCAAAGGTCAGAGACAGCTTCAGGTTCTGCAAAGGCAGCAAATGGTGGCAGCGGAGAGAGCTCCAAAGCGGCCCGTACAGGAGATGGGCCTGATAAGAAGAGGCAACTGACAGTTATGGGAGGCACAAACCACGATGATGTCGCCAGCGCGACGACCCAGAGGTTCCTCAGTGACATCACGAGGATTGCGTTGGGCTCTGTCAGCGAGGAAGCCTATCTTGCTGCGGAGATCCTTGGGAGCATCAGCCGACAGGGTCTCGTCCACCCCAAAGAAACGGGTGTGACGATGATTACACTGGAGACATCGACAATGCCGAAGATGGCCGAACTAGCTTTCCGGGAGCATCGCGCACTACACAACAAGTACGAGACAGTTCTGGAGCGAGAGTACATTAAGGCCCTTCTCACAGCATATCAGTTTCAGCGAGACGTGATCCACGACGTTCGTGGAGCGACTGTAGAACCTTTCACGTCTAAGCTGCACCATCTCATGGATGTGGTCAAGGACAGCAAGTCGAAGAACCGCAGCCGGCTCCTGGAGAAAATGTGTGGGCAAGTGGACTTTGAGCCGGGGAAGTTGGACGTGTCCAAACCGATGCCAAACCACCTCGAATTTTCACGCTTCGTGGTGGAGAACCTAGCTTACTTCGAGTATGTCACAGTGGGCGAGCTCCAGACAACTGTGGCAACGATGGAGAGGCTGGTGCACACGACTGGAGTCTCGATTTCCCAGGCCATCGAGTCGGACATTTTCGAGTCAGCCGATGACCGAAAGAACGTGACGGCTCCGATCGTTATGATTGGGAGTGGCGAAGAGCATGTCGAACCGTCCGGCCTTCCTTTAGGCCCTGCTCTGCGACACCCTATCAACGTCCTCCGTCTGCGACAGTTGGCCACGGGGTGCATGGTTCTCCTCTGTGTATGGGAAGCCCGGAGCTACCTATGCCGCCAGTACGGACTCAAACGCGACAGCAACAAGGCCAAAGGGCAGTCTCGAGACTTGACGCGGGCTCCCAGCAAAGTGCAGGGCATCACGGGTGAAAAGTTTTGGGACGAGACGAGTACAATTATGAAGGGTCTCGACTCGCAGGAGCTCATGGTAGCACGCTGCAGCAGCTTGGTAGAGCTCCTGACGGTGGACTCGGAGTTCAAGCTGGAAGGCGAGGACATGAACGAAGACCCGACAACGCCAACGGGAATGGAAGACGACGACGATCAAGACCGCGGCCGAAAGCGGAAGGCAGGTGGCAACACTCCTGGCGGGCGGAAGAAGCGGCAAAGGTCCAACTCGCAGCGGCGAAAGCGAGGCAGACCGCGGAAGAACGCTGAGGTTGGAGATGAGGACGACGGTGAATTTGATGCATTTTGAAGTGGTGCTTTATCGGGCTCTTTCGTTGCGGTTGTTCGGTGTGGCCAGAGCTGCACACGGTCAAAAGGCATATTGGGATCTGACAGGAACAATGGTATGGCGTTACACTTATGATGATGCACCATGTTATTGTACACGTTACGTGGCTTACGTAATTCGATGTACAGAACACATTTCTCATAGGATTATAGGCATTTCTGTTCTAATACTTCATGACAGAAAAACGAGCCTCGTCATTGACGTAGCATTAGTTTTGTTTTTGTTCCTAAGAATACCTTGCAAAACCGCAGGAGACGTGACCAAGACCAGTCCCTATTACTGGTATACCCAAAGCGAAAGCCTACAAACAAGCGACGAGGGCGAGGCATTCAAAGCCCCATCTGCTCCCTGTCCGAAAAGTATCCGTCCCTCTCCCATGAATTTGGGGGGCCCAACAACTAAACGCCACTGAAAATGCCCACGCTGAACCTCGACGAATGGCTTTGTCGCCGTCTCTTGCTGACACAGCTCAGCTCCTTCTTGTCCTGTCCTGCCCCAAGCCTCGTTATGACATCCCGCAAAAAAATACAGAAGCAAGTAGTTGTACATTTGTGGTCTCACACCACAGTGATCGTGGACGAGTTGGGAGGGCCCATCTGTGCCTCTCCTTCCAAGTCTTCCTCAGGCTTCACAGCACTGAGGCTGCCGCATTCGGCCACTGCGCTGTGCTCGTCAAGGCGTGGCGTACGTGGCTCTCGGTCAGAGTCGTCGACCGAAGACGCGGTGAACTCCGTCGTCCTTGACATTGGTGAAGAGTCGACGCTGTCTTCCTTCTTTGCCTCCTTCGCCACAGTAGCACTAAACTCAACGACTGTGGATGAGGGCGAGGGTGTAGGAACGGCCTTCTCGGCGCTAATGAACTCGGGTAGGGTAACAGCAGAAGCTGTTGTTTCTGTCGGAAGTGTTGAAGCAGCAATTTCGACAGACCGCGCTGTCGGTGCTTCCGTCGTCTCCGCTTCTGGTTGCGCAGACGGCGTAAGGAGCGCAGATGTGCTTTGGAACGACTGGCGGAAAGGGGTGTTGGTAGCAGACATATCGCCGAAATCGCTTATGCCAGCCCGAGATCTTCTAGCTGGGCTTCGCAGCGGCAGCGGCGGAGGAATCCGTTTTGGAATAGTCACCAGTGAGCCCTTTGCTTGGATAATCTGAGCACCCGTGGTTGGCACAGCTCGAACAGGCCGAGCAGCGGTGGTGGCCACTTCAAAAATCACAGGCTCCTCATCCTCCTCGTCCTCCACGTCGTCGTCCTCGTCGTCGTCCTCGTCATCCTCGACATCGTCGGCATCGTCGTCCTCTGCATCATCGGCGCCGTCAACGCCAGAGATGATGGTCTCGTCACAGTCGCCGAGACCGTCAGTCTCTTCATCCTCGTCGTCTGCATCCGCGTCGCGATCGTCGGCAACATAGTATTGGGATGCCGCATCGTTATCACCATCAGTCTGCTCCAGCGTATTCATGCCAGCGTCAACCGTCAAGATCACTTTGCTTATCGGCCGGCCATTGCCCGCACTCGGCAGAACAGATGTTGCCAGAACGCGGCTTTCCCTGCTTGCCGTCGCCAGTGCAACAGGCGAGTTTCGCAGCGCCAATTCTGGCACTGGTGAGGAGACCTTTTCTGATGTCGTTGAAGCGTGCCCGTCCTTGCCATCGTCAGAGTGGGTAGGACTGAACGATGTGTCTGGAGTTTCTGCCACGTCGGTCTGCGTGCACGCATCGTTCATAGACGTGGCTTGCGTACGAGTAGACATGTAGCTGGCCCGGCTTCCATGCTCGAGCGTGGCGTCCGCACTTTGACGGTTGAAATGGGTAAAGGTGGGGCTCGTTGGGCTTGCTGTGTAGTCAAACTGGTTGCTTGAGGGCCGGTGCTTGGAACCGGCTTCACGGATCTCCAGGCCAGCCATCTCCAGGGCGATAATGCCAAAGGGGTCGGGGTCAGCAGCGTCGAGCAGTCCAAAGTTGGACGCTTTGGGCGAAGTTGGAGGTAACAGCGCGGGCGTGTCGACAATATCGGCGTCTCCAGGCGCAGGTTGCATAGACAGCTGTTCCATAATGGCCGCGTCGAAGTCTGAACGGCCCTCAGCGGCCTTGATAGCTTCGAATAGGGGCACGATTTCGGGGACCGATTTGCCAATGTTACCAGCTAATATGTCCAGAACGTCGATAGGTTCAGTGCCGCCACTGGTGTTGTCTTCTGAGTAGAACCGCTCATTCTCGTTGGAGCGCTCGGTGACGAGCGAGCCGTGTAACTGCGCAGGACGGTAGCGGCCTCGGGCCTTCAAGTAGGTCAATACTGTATTTCCCATTTCGTTATTCCATCGAAAATCATTCTCCAGTAGGCCGACCGTGGTCAGGGGCCCAACGGTCAAAGGCACATCAGCGCCGAGTGTGAGGCGTGGGCGTGTAAACATCTCGAGGGCGGTGACGCTGTTAATGATGAGAACGCAGTCGTAAATGTCCACACCGATAACAAAGGCAAGGGTCGAGGTATGCAACATGATTCCCGAAGGCGGAGACCATGTGCCATCAGCCTTGCGGGCAATGAGAATGCCGGAGCCTCCAGAGCCAGACATCCACAGGCCGGAGCGCATGCATGAGAAAATAGCCAGACCAACGGCTTCCTGGACAACTCGGGGTGGGATCTTCTTTTTCACGGTGCTAACTGAGGTTGTGGGCGAAGTTGGAGGTGCGTCGTTTGAGCGTCGAGACGGAAACCGCGGGGATGAGAGGCTGGTGATGCTTGATCGACTTGTCGGGCTGGTGGGTATAGAATCGACCGCTTCGTCGAGGAAGCCATCGGCTGAGAGCGTCAGGGAGAGGGAAAAGGTATGTTGGAAGGGGGATGAAGCCTACTGCAGAATGATTTGAGGATGCGAGCCGCCTTTTCACACTCATGGTCGAGAGTTGTCGGCCAATAAGCCTCCCGTCCCATTTGTCTAGGCACCGTGACAGAAACAGACACGGGCCTCATGGAGCCGGTACTGGCAGTGGCCGGGGACACACTCAGGCTCCGGCCGAGACCAATACGGTCAGCCCAGCTGAATTTCTTCGATGGTCGGTTGGCCTTGCTGGCAGTAGGGATGGTGTTGCTGCTGGCCCTCTTCGCAGCGCCGTCTCCAGTGCTGTCGACTGGCTTTGCCCTCTCCCAGAGCGGGAGCAGACTTGAGACGCGCTGCATGACGGGAGCTGGCTGTTAGTGGCGACGCTCACAGAATGCACCTCTTCGCTGCGACGAGAGCACTCTGCGAACTGGGTCGTCGAGGGAGGGAAGAGGAGCCGTTGGTGATATACGCTGAGAAAGTCAGGAGAAGGGGGGAATGTTGAGGCACAACAAAGGCGGCAGCGGCAGCGCGAATGGCAGGTGGAGCAGGTATGGCATCAGGAAATCAGTTTATTGCCGCGGAGGGCGTGTCCCCATCTGCAGGTGCTAGAGGGAAAACTGGCGCCTCGTGGGCTGAACAGGCGATTCAATGGTGCATACTCCGTAGAGCGGTGGGGAAGAGAACGAAAGAGGACGCAGAAGAGTCGCTTCTTGTCTCGCACTCTCAGCCCAGCCCTCTGTTCAAGTATTTTTGCTTTCTTTTTCGCCCTAGCGTCGAGAAGACGCAAGCAAGGGGAGGCTGATGGGGCCCACTTAGCAATGGTGTTGTATGCGAGAGTCTGGGCAGACGGGGATGGATGGAACCAGTGGAACGTGCGAATGAGTGCGAATGAATGCGAGAGTGAGCGTGAGTATGTGTGAATGCGACTGAAAATGGACGGAGCTAGACAGACAAAAAGGCAGAGGAATGCGAGGCCCAAAAAGATAAGAGAGACGAGGCGAATGCAGAGGGAGGACAGTTGGTCAGAAAAGAAGATGAGGCCCTAGAAGTCCCAAGAATCCCCTAAAAGATGCGATGCCGATGGAGGGTCGAATTCGAAGAAGGGGCGTACGTCGTAGGACAAAGTGCCTGTTAAATGGAAGGAAGGATGGCGACTAGTGGGGCTGGATGGCAAAACAGAAGGCATTGGGGGAAGCCACAGCGCAAGGGCTAGCCTCCGTGTATCATGCCAGTGGCGGACGGAGTAATACTCCGTACACACAGTACCGGAATGGCCCGTGCACACTGCTCTGAGAGTCCGACTGCACGCGAGCCCCACAACACACAGGAAGGCCCGAGGCTGGTCAAATGACGATACCAGGAATGTGCGACTGCGAGGGTGGCAGCCCAGCAAGTTCCTAGGGAAGGCGCAAGTTGAAGGACGCTGTCGCCAGGACTGTGCGCCGTGGGGCGTATTACGCAAGTTTGATTACTGAGGGTGGGGTGGAAGAGAGAGGGAGCGAGAGCAGGAGCGATGGCGAGTATCTTACATGGCAGACCGGCTCTTTGAGGGGAGCCTACTGCTGGCCAGGCAGACAACACATCCTGTTTAATGTCGTATTTCTGTCGCCAATACTTCGTACTGTCCTCGCATATGTAAGAATCATAAACACTTACGAGTACACTGGTCGACCCTCTTTTAGCGCCAGTTAGATGTCGGACAGACATACGAAAGCGGAGTAGGACAGACACGCGGAATTGAGGCAGATTCCGAGTTGCCTGCTTTTTGCCCGTCTCGAAAGCCTCGACTGCCTTGATTCGACGGGTGTGTCTCCGGCTGTCATATGTGCCGAAAAGGAACGGCCTGTATGTCAGGGGTCAACATATCTTACAACCTACTACGTTCTCCGTATGGCTTGCGTTCCTTTCCCAGTGTGGCTTGCAACAGCCAACACCAACCTTCTTTCCAATTGGACCGGTTTGTATTTTTCCTCATTCCGACGGACAGAGTATGGTCAGACACTATGTAAGAGCTACAACCGTGCACCCGCCCATATTTGCCTTGTCCGTTCGACAAAACTGTGTGTCCACAAACGAGCAGCATGTACTCCGTACAGGCATGAAATGGTATTAGCTACTATGTACGGCTGATCTGCTGAGTCTACGGAATACTCCGTACATGTCCAGCATACTAAAAATAGGTATGCATCTATCGGGGTGCACTGTGAGTACATACATTCAGTGCATAAGTACGTTTTAAGGGGTATACTTCGTGCATACATAAACAATCGTCTACTTGATGTATAGTTTTCGCATATGCCGTGCATACGACGTATAGGGAATTGATACGCCCTTGTAATCAGATATTATACCCGTGCGATCTTAGGACCGCAAAGGGTCAACTTTGCATATGCAAGATACGGACAATGTCCAAGGTACAGAGTATATTGTGTGACAACGTATTGGATAAATGCAAACATATCACACTATGAAACTTCAAGCGCATGCTAACAACACCAAAAATGCATTGTCCATGGGCACCGTCCATAGTAGACGAAGGGCGATATCATGCCAGGGGTTCGTATAAGAATTCGCATTTCGTGTAAATTTTGGGACCATTTGTTCATGATGTAACGCCTTTTTATCTCTAAACTCAACCCAGACGCTTCATAAATCCCAGCAGTCGAATATTGAATACACTATAAAAGGCCGATCAGAAGGGACCTCGTCCACCAGCTAGCTGGACAAAGTTGTAAGGAACATTCTGTCCAACAAGCAGCTTCAGAGTCTCAACAGTGGTGAAGGCTGCAGTGTCAGCAGAGCCATAGACAGCAAAGCCGCTTTGCTCGGCAACAACGCCGGGGTCTCCTTTTCGTCGAGCTGAGGAACCATCGGGCGCAAGATCCAAGAACACTTTTCGTGTGTTGCTTCTGTGGCTGGTTGTATTGGTAGTATCAGGCACTTGACCCGATGTATTTGAACCAAAAATTCGCAACAAAAGACCAACCAAAGTGCCTTTCTCAGGACTGAGGGCGCTGATGACAACAAACGGCGACGCGAAATCGTCATGAGCACCTACGGTGCGGGCACGCTGCAAGCTTTCTAAGGAGTTGAAGGGCTCTATGGTGAGATCACTAGCCAGTGCTGCTGGTGTTTTGAAGCCGACGGTGTAGATTTTGCTGATACGAAGAGCTTTGAGGGCGAAGATTGCGCTTGCGGCATCGTCAGACGCCGATGCGAGAACAACGGCTGTGCGGTCAAAGTATGCAGACGGCGCAAGATCCCGAGTCAGAGTCCTGAGAATTCCGCGCCACGATGCGTTGTCAAAGATGAGGTCGGTGCTCGGGGGTAAGATACCCTTGCCACCACCAAACCCAGTGCCGGTGCCGAGCGAGTCGCTCTGGTAATGATATGGGCTCGCTGGCTCAGAGGCCTCGGCAGAATTCGGTGAAGAAGGTGCTGGCCGCACTATAATCGTATCAACGATACCAATGGCACGGGCGGACTCGCTGAGAACAGGACCCATACCATCGTCGAGTGAGGAAAAGAAGGTGCTTTTAGATATAAGACCGGAACATGATACAGGCGGATTCAGGTAAGCGCCGCCAAAATGCTTCTGATTGCACCAGCCCTCGATGCTGCTGCTGAGTTTGGGTTGCCGTTCTACGACGGCAAAGTTATGGGGCAAGCCCAGCTCGTTGAAGCACTTTTCATAAAAAGGAGCCTGTGGTGTCCCAATCCGGCTTGATGGGGTGACGATGCCGTATATGTTTTTCTTGGGCAGCTGACCTAGCAGGGACAATGCCATGTTGAGCTCGGCAGCACTCATCTGACCAGGCGCGGCAATCACTGGAAGCAGAGGGTGCGTTATGGGTGTGAAAACGTGATTCTGCGTCCGCGAGAACTGGCCCAGCTCACCCATATTCATGGCAGAAAGTGGAGGAGCTTCGGGATACTCGGTGCGCATTTTGGATCGAAAATACTCGAGTTCAAAGTTTTCGTTTCGGTCACTGATGGTAGCGATCATCTTGATAATGTCGGAATAGTGGCAGGACTTGGCAAATATAGCTTGGGCTTGGGCTGATGACCACTTGAAGAGGCCCGAAAAGTCATGAAAGGCACCCAAAATGCGACTATTCCCGCGGTGCTCGTAGATCGATTTGCGAATTCTCTCAGGCAGCCATAACTCGACGTCGATGTACTCGACACCCCATTGGATGGCTCGGGTGAGATACTCGTAGAATAATTCTGGGTCCTCCATTGGAAAGCGGCCGTTCTCTCGTGTACAGCGTGTGGTAAAAATGATGGGAAGCTCAGTATGCTGGCGAAGCAGCATGACTTGCTCACCCACGTAGCTGAGACTAGGTACTGGCGCAAAACGGCCGCCACCCAAGGGTTCCTTGAGAAGATCGACGCGAATTTCGACGGCATCGCACCCGACTGTCAAAATGTCGATATTTGGTAAGGCTGCGCGGACATCGGGGAACGTGGTGGAAATGAAAAAAGTACGCGGCAAGGCCATTAATGTTTCGTGGTGATTGATCTGGTTGAGGGTGAAAGAGATGAAGCGGGAGAGATCTCGTCGAAACAGAGGAGTGCTGGTATAGAGAAATTCGTAATCGCACTCAGACGACAGCAGAGTGTCCGGGGGCATGCCTACACTGACTGGATGTGCGTTGATCGCGACAACGATGTCTCGTTGTCGGGAAGCAATGTCAGCCTTGGCATTCTTGGCCTTGATGCCGATAACCCGTCCCCGGTCTTCAAATGCTATTGATGCGAAACTTGGCCGCGTACAATATGGTTTGCCCAGAACCTCTGCAAAAACCGACACAATTGCTGCCTGGTCATGGCCGTAGATGATTACGACTATGCGGGTGTCCCCCTTTTGTGGCCCGCTTCCAAACTTGCTGCTGGTAGCATGGTCTAGAGTGGGTGTTGATGTTGAGGAGGCTGTTTGTACCAAGATCGCCGTGGCTGCAGGGACGGCTGCGGTTGCATTTGGGTCAACGTCCATAGCATCGTTGTGGACAGAGGTGGCCGTTTTTGGTGTCGACAATTGCTGTACGGCTGCCATATTTGCTATTTGTTGCTGCGTCTACCTCGGCCGCCCTGGGGAGTAAAAAGAGGATGAAGGAAAGCTGCAAGTCCTTGGATTCCCAGATGTTCCTGTGTCCTGGTTTTTTATTCCTCGGTTGAGGCCCACTTCGCCGTTCTAGAATCCGGGCTGTTAAGGTTGATATCCGCCGTGTAGCCAGCCACTAACACGACCCAGGACTATGATATGGGCGCCAGATTGTCACCACGCAGTTTGCTGTCTGGCAGGGATTCACTCGTATTATACAAAGAAAAGAGGCAAGGCGTGCATGATATGTGACGCAAAGAGCCACGCCCGGGAAGATATCAATTCCGAGCCGGGACCGAGGACGGTAATTCAAAGGGTCGGAGAGAGGGACCGGAGAGGCGAGGACAATACCAGAGACAATGAGAGGGACATGCAGATGAATGAGTACAAGCCCAAGAGAAGAGAATGGGGGAGGTGAGCCAGTATAATACTGGCAAAAAGACAAGAGGAAAGCGGGTCGACGGTATAATGTTTCAACAAAAACGGGACTGGTCTCGTAAGATTGGGTAGATCTTCCGTATTGTAACCACTTGGCTTCAGCAATAGTGAAAATGAGGAATACCACAGGTGTGGGATAATTTCACCTCAGCTGGGAGAAGACATAAGGCGTGACAAAGATTAATTGAGGTGGCCCAGGGCGGTCTCTTGGGGGGTGCCGCTTTAAGAGAGGGAGTGCTGAAGAAGGTAATTGGAGGATCTTTCAGAAGTTGAACAAGTAAAACGACCGGAGAATTTTCCAAAGGTCCACACAAGATGGACGGCACAGTCCAGTCCAGTGGAGCGGTCGCAATGGTCCTCAGTGTCTGGATTGAGGGCGGGCTGCAGGCGCCCTAGGTAGCAAAGGGCGCAGTCCGTAGATCTTTGTTACTTGGGCGTCGAGCACGGAAATAGCAGACGGGCCAACCTAGGAGCTGTGGTGTTGGATTGTGGCGGTACAGACATATAACGACAAGGTGGGATGTAGA
The DNA here is from genome assembly GCF_000143105.1 of Grosmannia clavigera kw1407. Taxonomy (NCBI): domain Eukaryota; kingdom Fungi; phylum Ascomycota; class Sordariomycetes; order Ophiostomatales; family Ophiostomataceae; genus Leptographium; species Leptographium clavigerum. The sequence goes on along the minus strand of NW_014040797.1, from coordinate 535,993 downwards.
CAAGCGACCCTGGTAATTTTCTCGCGGTGGAAACAGAGCCTCCTTAGGTCCGTCTCCAGACGTGGACAGGTGCAGGAGGCAAGCACTCGCTTCGTCTAGGTCATAGCCGGGGTGTTGTGGGGGCAAGTGCGATGGCCGGAACGGGAAGGAGAGACAACCGGCTGAGGAAGGCGGCGATGAGGTTGGTGAAGGGGAAAAGGAAGGACGTTTGCCAGGTGCCTTTAGTTTTAGTCTTTCCGGGGAATCAGGCCTAGCGGGACAAGCGAATGCGCTCAGGAGGGCAGCCGGCCAGACTATCAAAGGGCGTTTTGCTAGGACCAGACTTGTATGGGCCGATCTTACAGAAAGAGGTGAGACGACCAGCTCAAATATTTCGCCGATTATGACCAAGTAAGTCTGCCTGGACCATTTTTCCCTTTCCGTCCTCCCCTCAATACCCAATATCCCCTAGCTGGTGGCGCCAAGTCTGGTAGGCAAGAGCGATCGGCCAGTGTGTTGAAGTGGCAACAGCGGAGACGCTGCCTAATCTCGGCCAATGGCAGAAGGTCCTGTCAAAGGCCTTACAAAATCCGGTAGCATTATCTACTTGTACAACAATTGAAAACAGTTGGTCGTCCACTTGCCATCGGGGCTTTCGAAGCGTTTCACTACATGTGCCCAGATCTGTTTCCCTGCTAGCTTCTCTCACTGGCATATTTTCCCGAACCCCGACGTCAGGATGGCGGTCATGTATACGAAGAGTGGCTAGTCTCACAACGGGACGGAGAGTTCCGGTATCAACTCCGTGTTAGCGACCTCATCCTCTCTACCAATGGCAGCCCAACGAGCGTCGGATGGCAGCTGCAGAAATACACGGCAGGCATAGCCATCAGAGCCTAAGCCCTCAAACTGGAACAGCTGGCTGTCAGGCAGAGGACCGGCGCACGAGATATGCAGCGGCACCCTACTGTTGCACCTTCTCCAGCCACAAGCCTTGAGCTTATTGTACGGCTGATGATAGCGACTTGGGCGTACAGACACCACGAGCAAGTCCAGTTGCACTCAAAGGTGTCACAACATTAAACGCCCATTGTTAAGATACAGCAGGGGTTGTTCTGTACAGCTTTCACCGTCAAGGAGCAAGAGGTCCTTCTTTCCAAAGTCGGAACAGCCGGAACGACGAGCAGCGCCATACAGGACCGAATGCCTAAACATTTCCAGGCGAGAGGGAGGGGCGTCGTGAACTATGAGGCTGGGGCCCCCACACGCTAACGGCCAAAAGTCATAGTTCCTCATTGGTAAGGAGAAATAATCTCCGCCAATGAGACGGGCCGCCAGACGACAGAGGAAGTGTCACCATTGGAGCAGCCGTGCTGACGACACCGGACTGGCGAGACGCCCAATGTTGCACGGAAGAATAAAGACATGCTCGTATGGCATGTCTGTGGACTGACCAGAAGCACGACACGGGAAAGGCTGTGAGCAGTCCATAAAGGCGAGGCCAGATCTCCCCGTCCGTGTCTCACCAGCATCCTCTCTGTTTAAGGATTAGCGGTGGTACTGGACGTTCACCCCATGCCTACGTCATGAGGTCCATTCATGCCACAGATATCGGCGATTGGCCTAGCAGATGTCCATTGCACAGTTGCCAAAAGATCGGCGTTAGGTCTTAGTCACAGGATCCTGTCCGCTATTAGCATCCACATCATCTTAAACCCGACTGCGAAACGCTGGAGGATGGAGGGACAACTGTCATGTAAGCTGGAAATGATTGAAGGACACAACAATACGACAAGTATATATAAAGGTCGAGCTACTTCCTGGATTTCGTTCTTCTCAACAGCAAACGGGACAAGTTTCCGACTGACCAGCGACAAAAGCAAGAAAAGTCCAGCTCACTAACCCGTCTTCCCCACATTGAGCGTCTTCCCCACTGCGCCGGAGCCGGCGACCGAGCTTGGACGGCTGCGGGTGCTTTCGTCGACGTCTGGCCTGCGGGTGTCGCCGCTAGCCCTGGGCGCCATGTCGGTCGGCTCGGCATGGTCATCGGTCATGGGCAGCATGGACAAGGAAACATCGTTCCAGCTGCTGGACGCGTTTGTGGCGGCCGGCGGCAACTTTATCGATACGGCCAACAACTATCAGAACGAGGAGTCGGAGCAGTGGCTAGGCGAGTGGATGGCAGCCCGCAAAAACCGCGAGAGCCTGGTTCTGGCGACCAAGTTCACGTCCGACTATCGTTCGTATGCAGCCGGCCCAGGAAACGTTCCCAACAGCCAGGGCAACCACCGGCGCAGCATTCGGCAGAGCGTCAAGGCGTCACTGCGCAAGCTGGACACCGACTACATCGACATCCTGTACCTGCACTGGTGGGACCACACCACATCGATCCCCGAGATCATGGACACGCTGCACGCTCTCGTGCTCGACGGCTCTGTCCTCTACTTAGGCATCTCTGATACACCTGCCTGGGTTGTCTCGGCAGCCAATACGTATGCCGAGGCCCACGGCCGCACACCCTTTAGTATCTACCAGGGCCGCTGGAATCTGATCGTGCGCGACCTTGAGCGCGACATCGTGCCCATGTGCCGCCACTTCGGCATGGCTATTGCTCCGTGGGACGTCCTCGGCGGCGGCAAGTTCCAGACCCGCAAGGCCCTGGCCGAACGCAGCGCCAGGGGCGAAAAGCTGCGCAGTCTTACCGGCGGCGAGCAGACGGCCGACGAGGCCGCCATCAGTCTTGCGCTCGAAAAGGTCGCCGCCGAACACGGCGTCGAGTCCACAACCATCGCCCTCGCCTACATTCGCGCCAAGGCTCCTCGCGTCTTTCCCATCGTCGGTGGCCGTAAAATCGAGCACCTCCACGACAACATCAAGGCCCTATCTATCAAGCTCACTGATGCCCAGATCGCCCTCCTCGAGGACGTTAAGCCCTTTGCCATCGGCTTCCCCAACGACTTTATCGGCGCCGACCCGTTTGTCACTGGCAAGCCAAATTTCCGCCTAGAACGCAGCGCCCATATGGACTTTTCTGACCCGCTGGTGCGCCGGTAACTGGAGATGGCGGACGACCACAGCCAGCAGGCACAGGATGTGCTGCAGTTTCTTTGCGGTTGACAAGCTGAGATAGAGGGACTTGTTATCTATGAAAAAAATACATGCTACAAATCGGATTGTCGCTGCCCAAGACCGTTCTTTATATGCCGATATTTGTAAACTGGCCCCAATCGTCCCACCTGGGAATATTTCACTCCCTCTTGTAGGACAGCTTTCCGCCAACCCAGGTCTCCCTGACCTTCATGTCGCGGAAGTCCTCCAGGTCGAAGCTGCTGATCGGCTTGTCCAGTACGACCCAATCGGCAAAGGCGCCCACCTGGATGACGCCTGCCAGTTCTTCGAGGAAGGCCCCGTACGCCGGCCCCTGCGTGAAACCCAGCAGCGCCTCGTCCAGCGTTAGCGCTTCGTCGGGGTACCAGGGATCGTTCGTCCCGTCCGCATTCTTCCCCGTGTGCGGACTGCGCCGGACCACGGCGGCGTATATGCCCTGGAACGGATCTGGCGGCTCAATGGGGAAATCGCTGCCTAGGATGGGCCGGTTGCGCAGCAGCGTTTTCATCCGGTACGCCTCCTCCCGCGTCCGCTTGGAGCCCAGCCGCAGCTCGGCGTACTTCATGTCCGACGTGGCGTGCGTTGGCTGGATTGACGGGATGAGCGCGAGAGAGTGCAGCCGAGCCTGGTCATGGGGGTGGATGATCTGAGCGTGTTCGATACGGAAGCGATGCTCATGCTGGCACTCGGCCGGCGGCCGTGAAGGACAGAGATCGACCAGCGCCGTCTCCAAGGCGTCGATGGCGTAGCGGTTCGCCAGATCTCCAATGGCGTGGATGTTCACCTGGAAGCCCGCCTCCGACCAGTCTCGCGTCAGCGACAGGAGTGTCGAGCCGTTCACCAGCAACGAGCCCGACATGTCCGGCCGGTCACTGTAGGGATCGATCATGGCGCTGCCCCAGCTTCCCAGCGCCCCGTCTGTGGTTCGCCATCTGTCAGTAAGGGCACAAGGCCGGTCGCAGTCGGTGACGTGGGCTTACCGGCAAACAGCTTGACACCGTGAATGGTCAGGAACTCGCTCGTCGTCTGTCGCAGCCCGACCGCCTCGTTGGGGCAGAACGTGTTGCGCTCCTTGCACTCGATCATAGCGTTCACGCGGATCGTCCAGCCCTCTGTGTCAGCCAGCTCCCGGTACAGCTGCAGGTCCTCGGGAATCACTCCGGCGTCGTGCATGCCAACCAGGCCCAGAGAGCTCAGCTTCTGCATTGCTGTCCTGATGTATGTGGCCTTGACTTCTCGGCCTGGTCGCGGCCACAGAGACATGATCAGGTCCATGGCGTTGTCACAAAACACGCCCATGCCAGGGTCGCGTATGATCTCGCCACCGGGCACGTCGGGAATTTGGGCGGGAAGGAGATCGAGGACGGCCTGGGACACCCAGATGCAATGACCGTCAATACGGTCTAGCATCACGTAGAGGCCCTTGAGCTTCTCGTCGCTTTCCAGCAGAGCCTAGCGATCATAGTCAGCGGGCAGACAGGCGTCAAAGGAGCAGAAAGCACGCCCGGACTCGAGACTCACAGCAGTGGGCATACCACCCATGGCCATCTGGTCCCATCCAAAGCCTCGTAGCCATTGGTCCTTGGAGCCTATGCCCTGGTGCGTGCCGATGTAATCTAGGAGGCGCTTTCTGATGTCTTTGGCTGCCGTGGACCCAAACAGGTCGACCGACTGAAGAAATTCCCCATATTGGATGAGATGTCCATGGCCGTCCCAGAGACCTGGAATAACATATCCAGAGAGGCTCGGACTGTCCAGCTCGTTCTCGGGAGTGAAAACTTCTGTAAAGTGCCCGTCCACGACACTGAAGCACCGCGCCGACGGCTGGTCCTCGGCCAGAGTCTTGATTCCCTCGTAGCAGTACGTCTGCGGTGCGCTTGCTGCTGACTGCAAAGACGTGCCAAAATTAACACTGTCACGAAAGTAGGCCACAGCCAATGCCAAGGCTGCAGCGGCTACCAGCAGTGCAAGACTCGATAAAGACCTCGGCATCTCGCGCGGCTGACGAGACGCCGATGCCATGGTGAGCGTGCGTTGAGCAATGGTCGCGTAATTTGGGCTTCCAATCATTACATCGCCTGTTGCCTGTAGGATTGTAGAGTTGGCGCGTCTTTCCTCTCCTCAAATTATCGGATCTTCGAAGAATTCGCTATTTCGGTGAACACTAGAGGGCATACCGGCCATTTGGAAGCGAATCAAGTGGAGCCAACCTGGGAAGGTGCGAGGGACGCTGTCGACTGGTGCTGATAAGAGATTTCTTCGCAGGACAATCAATCTGTGACCTTGTTTGGTCTGGCGGTTTGTTTGAGTATGCCATCCACGATATGGCCTTGTAGGAAGTATTAACTCACTTCAGAAGTCTTGTCTCGAGGTCCGACAAATTACGCACTCACCTCTTCTAGCCGACCACTTGTTGACAATGCTACGGAGTCAATTCACACAATTGTCAAAAGGGCTAGTAGAAGTATACTAAAAAGACTGGACAGCCGTAAACTCATCATTGTAACGCACCCGCTCCCACACTATATATACCAGTGCGCTGTGCTGTCTATGCTGGGGTACTATGCTATACAAATTTCTAAAACAAGGCAGGACGTATGATAACAAAGCAGACAAAAGAAAGGGTGAAGACCACGGGCAAGATCCGGTGTGCACACACAGTCTAACACCCAAGGAAAACGAAGCTCAATTACCAGGAGAGAGATAGCCTTCTATCTGTGCCGTCTGGTCCATCTATACCGTGTCTCATACCCTGACGGTGTTTCCCATCACAAACAGCAGCACAACGCCGTTGAGGACGCAGATAGCGCCAAACGTCGTCCAGACCAGCAGGCCTGTTGCAAGCGTGGTTCGTTCGCTCTTTGCCATGACCATGCCCAGTGCTGCGCAGGCGAAGCCCAGGCTGGCCACGACACCCATAATCACGCCAGCGTCAACCTCGACGCGTAGCCGATGCCGACCCGTGCTGATCAAGATGCCGGTTACAGCCAGCAGCACAGCAGCAGCAGCAAAGCAGCCGAATGCGCCGCGAAGCAGGATCGTCTCACGATAGCGGGCCATGCGCTGGTCGGCGACGGACGGCAGCGTTGCGTAGTAGGTCTCATACCCCTGAGGGAACTCGTGTTCACTGGCAAACATGTCGTCTTCGCCCTCCTCACCGGCGCTGTCCCCGTCTTCGCCGTCGTCGTCGTCGCCGTAATGGCTAACGTCGTCGTAATGCCCCGAGCCCATAGCGGCCATTCCGGCACGGCCGGGCGTCTTGCCATTCTGTCGTCGCAGCCGTCTTTGCGACGCTGACTCGTCGGCATACAGAGTGCTGCCGGCTCCGTAGTTGACGCCGCTGTGAGACAGCAGTGGCGAGTGCTCGCTACCGTTGTCAGGCAGATGCGCAACCGCAGCTCCCCGGGCGTTCATCCACTTCTTGGCCTTCTCGATGGGAACCGTGAAAAAGGACACGAGCGTTGCCACACCCGGGAACTCCGACTCATCATCGGGGTGCAGATATATGGCGTAGCCGCCACTTCCAGCTCCACCAACTTCGCCCGACTCGCTCCCATCATCGTACTCGTTCCAGTAGTGCGTCTGCACGGGGGCAGTGGTGAGAGTCTTTGGACCGCGTGGTATATGTATTTGCTCAGACCCGACCGACGAAGAAAGCGCCTGCAGCGTGGAGGAGGAAGACGAATGAACCTGGCTGCTGCGCCGATGTTGTCTGCTTGGCGTGGGCGGTCGGCTGTTGGATGTGGGTGAGGAGGTGAGGGGAGTGGTGGCTCGGATGGTGTTGAGAAGCTCGTCGCATTGGCTCTGAAGGTGGGAGAAGTCTCGCTTGGTGAAGCTCTTGGGATCAGAGAGCACGTTTTCGCGGAAACGAGTGCCAAGAGAGCTTGAACCAGTCCATTTCTGGCTTGATTAGGACGATGCAAAGATGAAGAGGAGAGGCTGCCGTTGGCACAGATAAGTAGCTCACTCTGTACTTCTTCAGGATCTTGCGGAAGGCGACAACCTGGGCATTCGAGAACCGGGCCAGGTCCCGGGTCTCGTCGCTCAGCTGCGCTGCGGTGCGTTCGTATTTTGCAAGGCGGCGCTGACGCTTGAAAGTTGTGGCGCCGCGAGCTGACGAATTGCAGCACAGAATCAGTCGGCTTATCTGGTCAGTCAGGTACCCTGCGCATGGTTAGCAAGGTAGGCCTTATAGGGAGAAGAAAGAAAAAAAGAGGAAAGAATGCGCACGTAGTCGCCGGTTGATCTCATCTGCCTTTGTGGTGACGAAAAGGCCGACACGGTCATGTTGGCGATATAGTTCATCATAGAAGTTAAGTTCAAAACGTTGGAGAGAAGTGTCCTGCTGTCCAGGAATGGGGATGGCGGTGGCCTGGTCGCGTGTAGTATGGATCTTGATAAACTCCTTGAGCGTGTTGTAGTCAATGTTATGGAGGCTCCATTCCGGCACAGATTCGGTCTCCAGCTGCTGGCCGTACTTCATGATCGGACAAAAGGGATGCAAGCGCTGCTGCTGTTCCAAGCAGATTTGTGAAGAGGGTTTGGGGCCGAGGGAGATTTAAAACAAAGAAGCCTTTTGCCCGGTCGTTCCGCTGAGAAGGAGGCGATAGGATCGCGATGAGGACGGAAGAGGCGGTAGATAATAGAGACGCAAGGGCCAATGACAGACGGACGCCCCTTTACAGCCGGCGAGGCTGTGTAGTAATATGGCGCAAGACGAGTGCGAAGTTGTGCGTGCCTCGTGGAGAGACAGAGAAGTTAGAGTTTGGGCGGGAGAGAAACATGTATCAGACTGCACGCATTCCTGCCAATGCTGCTGAACACGAACAAGAAGTTCGGGAGGCAGAGCAGGGACGGATTAAAAAAAGAGGGGGACTTCAGTTGCAGCAGCTGAAGCACAGTGGAAAGGCACACCAAGTGGGCCTGATTCAAGACCTAGGCTGGTCGATCTCCACCAGCACATGTACGAGTACGGGTAGTCTGGCTTGGCGGACTCCGACAGTGCAAAAAGCTTTCAGGCACCTGGCCTGGATCAGTGTTCTTGTCTCGGGTTCATTGCTGCACAGCACGGCCCACTTGAGGAATCCGCTCCGACGGAGGCCTGCAACAAGTACGGAGTAAGTTATTACTCGTATTACGGAGTATTCATATCTCGAATCTTACCTGTCGTCTCTACCAAGTGCTTTGACGTATACCGGCGACGTCATTCTCGTTACTCATCGCGAATAATTGTCCGCAATAGTGTTCACGGCACAGCGGGTATCCATCCTCGTACTTTTTGTCCCGTACGGAGTATGCGCCTGTATCTATCCAGCCTAGTCCCATGAACAAAAGATTCTCTGTTTTGCCACCTTTATTACCCCTGCCGTGGGAAAAAATTTGACCACCTCGGCTGGTATTGCGTCCTTTGTTGGAGCCCCTCAAGGAAATACGGAGTATAACAATCTATTTATCTTATCTCGATCCCTCCTGCGACTATGTACATATGAATTACATGTATGTTTGTGTACTGTATGTACTCTGTACGATCACGGTCGAGGAAGGCTGTATATATGGAGTCTGTTTCTCTGCCAGGATCGGACACTTCCGTTCTGCCGTGTGCACTGGTGCTGTGCAGTGGAATGCATTCAAGGGACCTCGAGGCATCTTGACGTACTCTGTACAAACACTACCCAGATCACTTAGACCGAATGCGGTTGGCTGCTGTCAGCTTTCGATAAGTTGCATGATATCCACCTGCCAGAAACAGTTCGGACGTTGCTACTCAAAAACTCTGCGTGCGGTAAATGTTCTGAAGGACTTTCCATCTCCACCGACTCGCAGATCTGCAAACGGCTGTATTAGTACCACGCAGTATATTACGCACAGCTTCTCCACCATGAAAAAGCATTGTTGTGAGGAGAAAGACCGCATTTTTATCGCGGTCCGTGGTCGCACTTCAGTCTGTTGGAAGTTGTGCTAAGTAGATCGTGAGCATGACTCTGGATGGCCTCAAATATTGCTCACTCAGCAGAAGACGGTTGGAGACGGCGCTTGCACTACTTTGACCGGCTTGCCTGAATTCCATGAGATAAGACATCCTACGTCGTACATAACATCTGAGCAAATAGTTTTCATTAATAATAATATTTCTATTTGAGCGTTGACCGCCTTCTGTTTTTGGACATTTCAGCCACAAATAGTGGCGGGGCAGATATGGCTAGAGGCTTCTGGCAAAATGTCACCGCCTTTGATTTTTTTTTTCCTATGCGGTGCCAAAAAAGTAGTCCAATCTAAGAACTCTTTCTACGACGTACGGAATGATTGAACAGCTTCGTTCAGGCGCAAATCACCCGTAATCTGGGAAACCCTGACCATTCTGCCACAGCCAAAAGAATATATTTGAAAGTTCGATTGCTCGAAACATGGCTGAGTCTAGCACGTCGTCGCTGACATCAACTTCACATACCCTCACGATTGGGCCCTCAATGGCGTCCGGATCGTTTCCAAACCTCAGCGACATCTCCTCCGCACTTGCATTTCGCGATGCAATTCGGAGATCTAACCGCCAGGCTTTTTTAAAGCCTCCAGTGGCCCTGCCGACCGCTTCTACGCAATTTGCGCAGGTAGCTTTGGGCTCGTTTGCCAGCCAAGTAAGCGACGAACAGCAAGAGCGGCTACGATTGCGGCACGCCACAAATGCAGCTCTGAAGAAGCGCAAACGGAGTGGAAAGGACACAGCAGCAGATAAGGATGTCGCTCTGGCAAACGTCGCGGGTCCTGTCGGACCTATCCTGAAAGTCCGGAGGGTATATGTCGATGGGTTTGAGGTGCCCCAGATCTGGCAGCAATCAAATCGGATCCTCTCGGCCAGCCTTTCTCAGGCCAAACATGAGCTAGAGCAGCTCGAGAAAGAGGATGTAGACGGCGTCTCGTCGGACTCTGAGGCCGAAAGTAATGCAAACGACTCCGATGGGGAGCCCGTTGTGGACGGCCAGTCTGTAGAAGAGGAGCTGGAAGAAGATGAAGACGAGGAGGTAGAGGGGGATGTGGACGAAGACGAGGACGATATGGAAGATGGCTTTGATGAAGAGGGAGAGGAAGAAGAGGAAGACTTCAACCAAAAACCTCTTGTTGAGGACAAAGACGGCCTTAACGACGGGTTCTTTGACATTGACGACTTCAATAAAAAGTCCCAGTACTTCGAGGACCAGGACGCGAGAGCAAACCCGAAGACGGACCAGGTGAGCGACGACGAAGAGGTCGACTGGCATGGTGATCCGTTTGCTGTGCCTGATAAGAAGCGGAAGTCTGGAAAGGGAAGCGACAAGACACGACAAAAGGATGGACGGGGCCAGCTAGACTCTGAGGAGGAGGAGGACGAGGAGGACGAAGAGGATGAAGAGGGACCTATTTTCGGCGACATGGATTTGGACGCGCCGTCTGGCGAGAGCGACGCGGAGCTAGACGGCGAGGACGGCGGGCTGGAGAGCGGGATGAACATGGAGCTTGGCGGAGAAGAGATCTACTACAAGGACTTTTTTGCACCTCCACCAAAGAAGCGACAGGAGGGAGAGCCGTGGCAGCGTCCGGCGCCATACAAGCCCGATTTGCAGGACGTGCGGCGGGCGATGGCAGATGTGAAGCGCGACCTGTTTGAGCAGATCTCAGAGGCGTCGGGGTCAGACGAAGAGGATGTGCTGTCGGACGTGTCGGACGGCAACCCACGGGCACGGCGGTCGACACACGAGCGGCGACAGGCCAAGATCCTAGCGGAGATCCGGCGACTGGAGGCAGAGGCGGTACGACAGAAGGACTGGACGCTGTCGGGAGAAGCGTCTGCGGGGGCACGGCCAATGAACTCGCTACTGGAGGAGGACCTCGAGTTTGAGCACATTGGCAAACCGGTGCCGGTGATCACGCAGGAGGTGACAGAGGACATTGAGGAGCTGACGAAGCGGCGAATCCTCAGCCAAGAGTTTGACGAGGTGCGGCGGCGCTACGCCACAGGGCTGGATGGGGGGGACACAGCACGACGTGGGTTGGTGGAGATTGACGACCAGCAGGGCACGAAGAGCCTGGCAGCGCTGTACGAAGAGGAGCACCAGCAGAGCGTGAATCCGGAGACATACGTGAGCCAGTCGGACGAGCAGCTGGCGGCAGAGGAACACGAGGTAGACCGGATGTGGAAAGAGCTGAGCGCGAAGCTGGATGCGCTGAGCAGCTGGCACTATAAGCCGCGGCCAGCAGCTCCGGCGCTGACGGTGGTGGCTGACGTGGGGACGGTGGCGATGGAGGACGCGCAGCCGGCGACAGCACAGGGCGTGAGCGGCGGCGAGAGCATGCTGGCGCCGCAGGAGGTGTACAAGCCGGGGGCAGCCGGTGCTTTGGGGCGAAACGGCGGGCAAGGCGGCAGCGACGACAAGGATGTGGTGACGGTGGCCAAGACCGGGCTGCCGCTGGCCCGGGACGAGATGTCGCGCGAGGACAAGGCACGGCGGCGGCGGCGGAACAAGGAGCGGATTCGGAAGAGCGGCTCGGGTGCGGGTGGCGCGGCCGTGGTGGCGGCGACGGAGGCGGCGAACGAGGGCACAGCTCATGCAGTCACCAAGACGAAGTCACAGAAACGCCAGGACACCATGGCCACGCTCAAGAAGGCGGGCGTGCGGGTGATTGGGCGGCGCGGCGAGATTGAGGATCTGGACGGCAACAAGCCCAAGGCAGCCCGGACAGTGTCGAGCGGCAACTTCAAGCTGTAGGGGTGAGGTGGAAGGGGCGGGAGCTAGAGAGAAGACGAACAGAAGGTGGAGGGCGTGGAATCGCAACTGGATAATGCATATTCTGTTTATTGCATATTACGAAGAGTCACACCAATATGAGTGTAAGCAAATGCATTGCAGCAGTACCAAGTGAGAGATATATATCGTAAAGACCAGCGCCTCGCCTTGCATCCAAAACCCGGTTTTTTTTCGCAAGATGTACAGCACCAGAGGAGACGCCCAAACGCCACGCCGGACTCTTCCCTTTTCCCAGTCCGAACCCGATCCGCCTGTCCAGCCCGGCCGTCCGGGCTCAGTTGTCGAGCCAGTCGAGGAACTCGGGCGTGAAGTAGCTGACCAGGATGGTGGCACCGGCACGCAGGATGCTCTCGTGCGACTCGATGGCCGCGCCCTTGAGGTCGAAGACGCCAGCCTTGGCGGCCGCGTGGATCATGGCAAACTCGCCGCTGACCTGGTAGGCGGCAATGGGCAGGTCGCGGCCGAGGTCCTTGGCGTCGCTAATGATGTCGAGGTACTGGCCGGCCGGCTTGACCATGATCACATCGGCGCCCTCGTTGATGTCGCGCACGATAGCACGACGGGCAAGGCCACGACCGCCAGGTGGCAGCTGGTAGCACTTGCGGTCGCCAAACGACGGCGACGAGCCGGCAGCATCGCGAAAGGGGCCGTACAGACAGCCAGAGAACTTGGCGGCGTAGGACATGAGCAAGACCTGGTGGGCGAGGCCCTCCTCGATCAGCTTGAGCTTGATGGCGCGGATGCGGCCGTCGTTCATGTCGGACGGAGCGACGCAGTGGGCGCCGGCGTGGGCGTAGGCCATGGCCACATCCGAGATCCGGTCGACCGACATGGCGTTGTTGAGGCTGCCGTCATCGCGCAGGATGCCGCAGTGGCCATGTGACGTGTACTCGCACAGACACACGTCGGCCACCACGTACAGATGCGGGAAGCGCTGACGCAGAAGCCGGATGCTGCGCACCACCGGTCCCTGCGGATCGTCGGCCGACGTGCCCAGCTGGTCCTTGGAGCCCGGCTGCAACGGCACACCAAAGAGGATCACCGATCGCAGGCCCTTGTGCACGAGCGGCTCGAGAAAGGCCACAAGCTTGTTGAGGCCGCGGCGGTACTGGTTCGGCAACGACGGGATCGGCGTCTCCTCGTCGTCCATGTCCGAGACAAAGAGCGGATAGATGAACATGGACTGGGAAGAGAAATGTTAGCCTGCAGCCCAGACGACAGAGACAAGCCGACAGAAACACACCTTTGTCAGTTGCCGCTCGGCCTGCCAGGATCGCGCCAGCGGGTGGCTATAGCCACCGTGCAGCTGGCTGGAGATCTCGCCCGATATGCTGACGCTCGTGGCTGCCGTGCTGGCATAGGACATGGCCCTAGACACATGCGACGTATGCGACGCCGTGTCGTCGATGGTTGAGGCTGCAGAGGCACCGGCGCGCGTTCGCCGCGAAGACGGCGGTGCGTTCCGAAGAGCGAGGTCTTGCACAAGGCTGGAGAACGACATGGTCGAGACCGAGTGGTAGCGAGGAGAAGAGGGTGAGAGTCGAGAGTCGAGAGAGTCTGCTGGGAAGCAGAAGTGGTTCGATGTATTCAGGGTTTTGTTGGAGGCTCAACACAGAACAAAGACAAAAAAGCACTTGCAATGGACAGAGACGAAACACGCGAAAGGAATTGGACTAGCCAGCGACGGGAATAGAACTTATAAGGGACAGACGAAGCGACTGTGAGATAGGAGCACGGGATGTGAAAGGAAAAAAAACTGCCAGGCGGAGAACAAAAGCCGAAGTGGCGAGAGGCCAGCTGCGTTTATCTCACGGACCGGCAATTGGCCCTCCTGACTGGTGAAACGCTCCTGCTGGCTCTCTGGGGTGGGTGTCGGTTTCTTTCGGAGAGGTGGGGTATGTTAGTCATCCGGCGGCGGCGGCAGGAGCGAATCGGGTGCGTGCTGTTGGAGATATCACTTCCCTTTCTGGCGGACAGTCCGACACCAAGCCTTTCAGCTGCTTATGCTGTCGACCTGTCTTCCACGTGGGAACCACAACGCGTAAATGCCCATGAGCATTGTCCATATCTCGTCAGCGAAGAGATCATTCTGTTCCGGACGATGCTGTGAGACCCGGCACGGAGTACTGTCACTGCACGTATTGAGGGTGTACTATGGAGTACGTAATACGAGGTAAGCAAGCGGCTCCACTAACGATGGGTTCTCGGATCTGGCCACAAACCCAGACGTCCGAAATAGCAGCATCTACGGAGAATGCAGACGACCGACGAATTGCCTACGGGTATCGTGTCCCAGCCGTTGTTAAACAGGGCATGCATGAAACAAGCTTGGACCGCCAGGGCAGTGGAACAGTCTTGGGAGCGTCTAATTATGTACTCCGTACTTCGTTCTATGTAAGGTACAGTCCTGCTCCACACTTGTCCAAATTTTGTAAGATCCGACGTACAGGTACGTCGCACTCGTACTCGTGCCGCAGAACAGCAACGTGAAGCCACGTCTCAGGGCGCGGCCGTCAGGTTCGTCTTGATCGTGGCCAGGTCGGCGTCCGAGAATCCCAAGCTCTTGGCATAGCCCACGAACCCATTGGGGCCGTACTGCTCGTCCAGTGCGTCCAAGAAAGCCTTGAGGCAGCGGACCCGCAGATTCAAGAGGTTGTCGAAGCCGGGCGGCGGTGGCGCCGTCAGGTCGACGTCCTCGGCTGCTACTGTTGAGGTGGCCAGCACGCCGGCGCCCGAGCGCGCAAACCGTTCGAGATCCTCGCGCACCGGCTCGTTGCCGAGACGCGAGAGCACGTAGTCGAGCGCGACAATCTCGGCCGGCTCGCCGGCTAGCGTCTGCAGCAGGGCCGCCGTGACGCCGGTACGATCACGGCCGGCCGTGCAGTGAAACAGGAACGGCTCTTCTGGCCGGTCACGCACGTGCTCGAGAATGACCCGGAACGACGGGCTGTACGAGTCCAGCACGTCCAGGTACATGGCCGCATAGCCGGCTTCGCCGAAACCTTCGGCAAACGGCTCCAGCGTCACGTGCGGCGTCGCCTTGGACGGCTTCTCCCACACGAGCGTCACCGTCTCCGAGACCACCGGGTCTGGCGCCGTCGCGTGCTCGCTCTGCGACCGCAAATCAAATATCCGCCGCACCCCCAGCTCCGCAATGGTCGCCTTGCCCCCGTCGGTCAGCCGGCTGAGCCCGCCACTCCGAAAGGCAAAGCCCGGCCGCAATCGCTGGCTCGCCTGCTCGCTGCGTGGCACCCGGCCAATGTCGCGCGCATTGAACGTGCCCTCGATGACAATGAATGGCGTCGTCGACAGCACCGGCGCCAGCTGCTCCGGCGTCAGCTTGATCGACACGTCCTGCTCGCAGAGCGTGAGCAGCTCAGACGCTGATAGCGCGGTGACGGCCATGGCTGGGAAAGTGGCAGACGGCGGAAAGACGGCGGAAGATCGGCGGAAGATCAACGGACAATCGGCGAGAGAGCTGACAAACTGATGCTGACGGGTGGCTGATGGACAGCTGAAGACGAGATGGCGAGATATGTAGCGTGACGAGAGAGAGAGAGAGAGAAGCTGCTGTCGGGTGGGAACGTTGCCAGAAGTACAGCCAATTCGTGCCCGAGCTGCTCGGATCGGCAACCCAATAAGCCCAACCGGTCTCCGCTCCTGTTTTGCCTCGGAGTGGCTGAAACGCAGCACTGCTGCAGCATCGCTAACACCTCCGACATTGTGAACACTCCCCAAAAGGCCTAGCAGAAACACCCGCCACACCGCCTCCCGAGCCTGCATATGGAGTAGTATTGTGCTGTAATCACATGGTATAAATAAAGGTATAAGATATCACAAAATAGGAAACCACGTTCCGGCCCCAGACCGTGTCGCCTGCTTCATTGGGTTTTCCGACATCCACAGCCAATGTAGTATTCCGACTGTTGAGAGAAGTCCATCCACTGCAGCAAACGTGTCCATACCGGCCAAAGGGAAGTTCGGATCCATGATGCGTCCGGCGGTGGCATAGAGAGAGCAAGCCCGCTCCCCATGCTCCCGGTCCCGCCAGATGGCAAACTATGATACCATGCATACAATCCACTCTTCGGGAAAGTCAATCGCCTCCCTCCCTCGTTCTTGGCGCAACCCGGGCTCGACGCCCTGGGTTCTCGCGCCGCGCAGCAGAGACAGAAAAACATGCGCTTTCTGGGGGATAGAAGCGGCAAGCAGCAGTATGTGCATGGTCTCGTCTACGGTGCATCTCGACTGTGTTCTGCCTCGCTCACAGCAGCTCGTAGTCGTCTAGCTCGTCCCGGTACTGCATGATGTGACGCTTGATCTTGCTGCCGACCGTCCAGGTGACAAAGTCCTCAAGGTTGCGCGTCACCAGGAATGCCGGGTCCGTCACCGTCTCCGTGCCCACACGCACGTGGCCCTGCTCGATCATCACGGTCGCCGCCTGGATCGTGTCCGCCATGTGCAGCCGCGTCATGACTACGGGCAGACGCCGTCGGGCAAAGGCCGACACTGTCGCGTGGTGCTCAACGCCCGAAAACTTGTCCTTGTTGGACAGGATGCCCATGTCGAAGAGCTTTTCGATCAGTAAGTCCTCGTGGCGCTTGCGTACCGCGTTGTCGGGCGGCAGGAGGCTGATCCGGTGCGCCAGCTGGCGAATCGAGCCGCAAATCCGGTTGTATGAGTGGTAATCTTCCGGCTTCTGGATCATGTAGCGACGGACGACTGCTGAGGCCCGGTGGTCATTGTCCTGCTTCCAGGTCGTGAAGTCGACCTTGCCTGTGGAGGGTCAGCGCGGCGCTTTACAAAGCCCAGAGTCCGTCAAACGAAAAACAAAAGGAAAAACAGAGAGCAGACGGAGGACATAGTCTTACGCAAGAGCTTCTGCTCGTGATGTTTCAACTTCCGAACCATGGTGACTGCGTGCCGTAGCTACAAACGTATGCAGAGAATCAATCGCGAATTTTTTTGCAGACAACCTCGAGCTAACTTAAAAAAATTGGGTATCCGCTCCAGTTCCTGATAAGATAAGACACTGTGGAGTATACTCTGACTCATCACAGGGATCAATATATGCTCGGCGCTAGGCTGTCTTCCACCTCCTTCCCCAGACAATCACGTCTTGCACCAACGAAGCGGCCTACTTCCAGTGATACCAGCGATTCCAGTGCAGCAAACCGGAAACTCGATCGAAAGCTCCTGCGCTTGAACTTACTGCGATCATGGCCACACCATCTTTCTACGAGCTCTACCGCCGGAGCAGGTAATTCTCTCCGCCCATGCGCGTCTGCGCCTTTGTGTGCGGATCTGACCATGGCCTTCTCGGTCTCCTTGTCTGTATAGCATCGGGTATGCCCTGACCGACACGCTCGATGAGCTCATCCGCGAGAACCGCATCGATCCGCAGCTGGCCATGAAAGTGCTCCAGAACTTCGACCGCGCCATCGCCGAGACGCTCCAGGAGAAGGTCAAAGCTCGCCTGTCCTTCAAGGTGAGATGCGCCAGTTCGAGATAATGCCAGAATACAGAGACGTCCTAGAGAAAGGGAAGATGGATCGTGCGCTGATGCAATAACAGGGATCTCTGGATACCTACCGCTTCTGTGACGAGGTCTGGACGTTCCTTATACGCGACGTGCAATTCAAAATGGAAGGCGGAGGGGCACCGGTTTTTGTAGACAAGGTCAAGATTGTCAGCTGCAACGCGAAGCCAGCTGTTCCGTAAATATGCAAGGGTTACTGGCAGGACAACCACTGGGAAAGGCGTTTAGGAGTTGGCATTTTCCCTTTTCAGCTCTCAACCCTACGACAGCACAAGGACGTTGGGTGGGTATATGGGGGTCTACAAGGGAATTCTGGAGCGTGTCGTTCTCACTGCAGCCTCAAGCAGCTACGCATACGTTAGGCTAATCAAGTGGCTTGCATCCTCTGATTGTGCACTCTGACTGCTATATGTTTGATGCACTAATGTACAACGTCTGCAACGATGCCAAGCGAACGGTCTCTTATTTTTGCCACGGCTGTTATCCCCCTCATCTGCTCAGGGAGAGCTCGTCAAGTGCGTCCATCTCGAGACTGATCGCATGTGGCACTCCATACGCAGTCCATCTGTCCCGGGGCATGTCCTGAAGCATGCCACGAAGGATGTCGTCCATGGGCCGGCCGCGGACCCTGCTGGCCTCGGCGACCTCCCAGATGCGCGTGTCTTCTTCATCGATGCACCGCTTTGCCAGGGCTGTCGCGGCCTTGCGGCTGATCCATGGCCGTGAGCGAAGCCTAGCCTCGGCAGCATCGAGTTCGCTATCACTGCTGTTGCTGCCGATAAGGTCGAAGACGTGCTTCAGGGCCAGGTCCAGCGATCCGTTCTCGGCGTTTTCGTACACCAGCAGGTTGATGATACCGGCGTCCGGTAGAAGCGAGAAGGCGCGCATCTCGCAGAACAAGAAGTTGAGATGCTGCACGTCCGAGCAGCCGCGGAAGAGCAGGTGGAACGTGCTGCGGTCAGGGCCAGCGGGGCAGAGCTGGCGGACATGACGGTACAGGTCCAGCGCGGCTTCGATGCTGTTGTTGTCGGCAGCTGGCTGCTGGTCCTGGTTGGCGGATCGGCCGCCTTGCAGCATCGCCTCGAGGACGACGTTGAAGGCGGCAATGGGCACGCTGCCGTACTTGGTCTTGAGGTTGAAGAGTGAGGCCACGGCACCGTCTAGGACCGGCTGTGTCGGAGAAGCGTCTCTGGTCAGGCCCAGGTAGATGGACCGCGTGCTGCCCTCGTCGGGGACAATGCCGGCATTGTGCATGATGCAGAGCGCCTGCAAAGCGAGGCTGGTGTTGCCGGCGGCCGCATAGCAGTCCAGCATGGCCTCAAAGTGTGGCATGCCCAGCTTGGTGCCGCGGGCCGACAGCATCTGCATAACCTCTGCGGCCAGGGCAGAATCCTGGTGCTGGGCGGCTATGTTGAGGACCTCTAGCCCCATGGCATCCGAAGGTGTCAGCCGGCCGGGTCGCACGGCTCGGCTCCATACGTAGCCGAGGCCGCCGTAGTGACTCTGTCGACAGCACACGTCAAGCAGAAAGTACCACACGTTCAGAGACACGCTATCGTCCTCCTTGAGAAGCCGGTGGTTGACAATCTTCAACGCGTCGTCCAGAAAGCCCTCTTGGCCGAGGACGTATATGTACACGTCAAAGAGCCACGACGGCACGGCGATACCGCCGCTTCCGGAACCGGTCATGGCCTCCAGCTGGTCGACGGCCCGTTCAAACTGTCCGTCCCGCAGCAGACCAAGCGCCACGCTCTGCACGCCCTCAGGTGCAAGATCGATCCACCGGTCCTTCATCTCCCGCAGAACCGCGTTTCGCAACATGTAGTCGGGGTGCACGGCAAGGACCTACAGTCGTAGGTTAGCGAGACATGTCGACAGAAAGCAAGCCAGAACAGTCATACCGACAGCGCACCGTGGTACAGGCTGGGCGTGCCTTCGATCTGGGCCTCCTTCAGTGCTCGCAGCACGTCGCGCACCGCATCGGCCGAACCGGTCGTGTGGCAGTTGGCCCGCACCAGGGCCTCGTAGAGCACGGCTGTCGGCACCTCGTGGCGGTCTTCGAGAAGAAAGCGCACAAACGCCTGTATCTGGTTATAGGCTGCGGGTGCATACTGTAGCTGCCGGAGAGCAGCATATATTGCCGGCGTGGGTGCCGACTGGAGCTCGCGACGGTACGGCGGCCGAGCCCCCAACAGCGAGCGCACCCACGGCAGCTGGTCTGCCCTGCTGTTATCCGTTTCCCTGTCGGGGCCGGCGTGCTTGTACGTCCCTTGGTCGGCGTTCCCATTCGGGGAGACGAGACTGAGTCGTCCAACTCGCGCGTGGGCATCCGTGTGCACCTGCCGGACGGCTCCGGCTGGACGGTTGCGCCGTGGCAACAGAGCTTTGGCTGTTTCATTGGCGTGCGGCGGGCGCTCCGCGAAAGTCCGTGCTCCGCTTCGCCGACGCGGGCATATTGAAGGTGCATTGATGACCCGGAGAAGCGAGGCCTTGTCGATGGCTGGACAAAGACATCTCCACAGACCGTCCACAACAATGCGGTTGCCCGACATGGGGGAAAATATACAGCACGTATGCTCTGGGGCTCCCTGCCTTCGTGCTCGCTTTTCCCAATTTCAGATGCGGTTGTGCTAAGCTGGCTGTAGCTGAGAAGCTTTGCGGCCAACAAAAATTGTTCTACACTGAGAGTCACGTGCCTGGCGCCGATATCGAACTGACAGCTTACACTGCACAGACATGCAGGCATCATTGCATGCGTCCAGTCATTCCCGAAAGCAGATAGACTTCTTGTAATGCCCCTCTTTATTGTGGTGAGTTTCTGGACATGAGCTCTGTTCGCGGGTAGCTTGTCCGTACGTGGCTAAGAGAATATGTGAGGACGATTCCTTTCATGCATTTTGCCCAGAAACAGGTCCCGCCCTATATTTCCTGGACCAAGTGCGACAACACATGGCGCGGTTAAACAACGCCTTTCTGATACATCTGACAGAGCGACAGAAGGGGTATGTCAGCCAGACGACCAGCTGTAACAACGCTGGCAACTCGGCCCAAGACACTGCACAGAAGTCGTTCACGCTCTTGCCAGCCAAGCCTAGTTCTCCCATAGGAGTGTCTGGAGTGTCTATTTCTGTCCCATGCACGCTTCTTCTATTGTGCCCGTCCTCTTCCCCGCCCACCCCGGGAGCCTCCGCGGCCACCGCGGTCGTTTCTATCGCCACGGTCGCCCCGGTTCCCACCACCCCGTCCGTTTCCGTCTCCACGGAAGCCTCCACCTGGTCCACCGCGGCCTCCACGGAAACCAGACTGCTGGCCGTGATAGTGGTGGTGTTGTTGCTGTTGCTGCTGCTGTTGCTGCTGCTGTTGCTCCTTGACAGCGTCAATGATCTCGTCGGGAACGCGAAGATATTTGATCTGGCTACATGTCAGCTCACTGAATATTTTCCGAGCTGAGCAAAGCCAAGTGCAAACGCTCGAGTCTTACGTTGTTGCCTTTCACGTAAACTTCTGGTATGCGCATAAAGCTATCGCCATCCTTAGGTGGAAATGTCAGCAGGCTGTCGCTCGCCAGTGCTCCTTCTCGCTATCTCACTCGGCAGCAGTAGAACGTACGGGACTCGTCTGCACCACACCCTTTAGCGTAAGGTTCATCCAGGTGTCGCACTGCACCAAGTGGCCGTTGAGCGTCTCGCCGTTCTTTAGCTCGACCAGCATAGGATGGCCCTGAGCGGCGCTAAGCAGGCCGAGGGGTAACTGAGAAACGCAGGTGTCAGCAGTCGGAGAGAGACGCGGGGGGTGTGGAAGAAAAACGCACCATTTTCGCAGAGACGGGCTTGTTGTCGCAGGATGTCAAAAGCCTAGACGCCGTCCGTTGTGAATACGGCCCAAGTTGAATTTCGCGACTTGCGCCAGAATGCAGATTTTGTGGCGGTGGTCTTGTGGCGCTGTGATTGACCGTTGGGGCATTACGTCGCTACATAGTACAGCTTTTAGCTAAGCCCCACCTACCAAATTAGGAGCTACGGGTCTCGAATTGGTTGCATTTGGAGGGACACGCTTTGCACAGAAGCCCCGTGATAGAGCAGATTCCGAACGAGGAACAACCATCAATAGAAACCAACGATGAAAGCATAGCATACAAAGAAACACCATCCTCCAGAGGCGTCAAGCCTGCCCTGCCTCCGGAGGAAGAACTAGATTGTATAGAGGTGTTCACCATATAGACAAAAAAGAAACAGTGGCAGCTGTTATCCCGGTAGCTATTCGTGGGCTGCGAGGCGAAAGTGTCTATGCTACTGCTTACGATTGCGCGGTCTCGCGGCTCTTCCGGTAGGTGGCCTGTGACAAAACCCGGTCAGCTGTTGGAATACTGCGATAGGACGAGGGGCAACACCGAGAACTCTCACCTCCTGCTCGACCTGGAGACCTTCAATGGTGGGTGCCAGCTCGCTCAAAGTCTCGTATGCCTTCTTGTAGAATTCTGCCTGGGCAGCGATCAGCTCCGACAGGTTGCGCAGCGGCTCGGGCGTGTCAAGGACCTGCCGATGTCAGTGGGGTGTAATGAGGCCGGCAAAAATCTTCAACGCACATTCTTCATGACGCCAAAGGCCTCCTCGGTCTGCGTGACAAACTCGTCCTCGGCCTTCTCAATCTCCTCCTGTGCTTCGGGGTTCAGCTCCTGCTCGTCATGCACCGGCTCGCCGCGCTGCGCCGTCGGGAGCTTCCAGGTGGTGCCCTTGGCGTGAGCCTTGACGGCGTCCAGCGACAGGCGGGACTTCTCGACGCTCTTCCGGGCGCGCGAGGCAAACTGGAGGTTCGTGTTGAGCGTCGTGTTCCAGCCGGCAATGAACTGGCTCTGGATCTGGGCATCCTGCGCCAGGCGCGCCTCGCCGACGCGCTCCATGGCCAGGGCATACTTCTCGAGCGCCGTGGCCAGCGGGTCCTCGCTGGGTCCGGTGTGCTGCTGGTACAGGGTCTGGCTGCTGGCCAGGGAAGCGCGCGCGATGGCGTGCGCAAACGTCTTCGGCTGGGGCTTGGCCGCGGTCGGGGCGGTCAGGGCGGCCTGGGCCTCAGCAGGCGACGATGCAGACGACAGAAGGCTGACCTTCTCGCTGACTGTGCGGCCGAGGTCCTGGAAGGTCTCCTTGATGTTCGGCGGGTAGTCGTATGGCTCATGGCTGTACTGGGAACTGCAAGTGGGGATTGAAGTCGCAGTAAGTAACCGCGCTCACACGCTGACGAGAAGGAGAAGAGGGAGACGGAAGGTGGTGTGCTCACGTCACGGCCAGCATCTTCTGGTGCACCTGCTTCAGGGCGTCCACGCGCTTCTCCAGATCGATGTAGTCAGGTGGCATCTGAGTCTGTTTCGCTTGCCGAACAACATTAGAAACCTAGACAGCGACCTGTTGAGCGTTGCTTTGCGCACCTTATCGTCGGCCTGGCCCAGCTGCTCCTTGGTGTACTGGAACGTCCGAGAGGCGAAGGGGGTGATCTGTGCCCCCAGGTTGCTATTAAGATACGACGCATCGTGTCAGATGGCAGAAAGAACGGTGACGAAGCAGCAAGACGGAGGGCACGAAGCGAGGGGGGACTGGCGGTCCTTACGAAAAGCTCTTGCCAATGGTCTTGAAGTCCATGGTCGCAGTTCTTGTGTGAATCGAGGGAGAAATTTGGGTAGATGGTGGCTGCGGATGTGCAGATTGGGTTTCGATGGGATTTCCTGTTTCGTTGGTTGAGAGGTTCAAAATTGCCAGGCTCCAGAGCACAGGAGAATAGGAAGGAAACGGATGATGAATGGAACCTGCCGCAGCTGTTTTCTGCGGATTCGTGCGCTATACGAGTAGTCGTAACTCTAGCCACAGTTGTATCTTTCCTTATTAAGGTCGTTGTCAGGGAAGCGAGTTGTGCCTATCATTTTAGGGGGGGTCACACTGAGGCCATGCCAGTCCCAAACCGGAATAGAAGGGTCGCTTGTATTGAAGACTTGGCCTGTCCGGCGTTACTGTCTTGAAGATACGAAGTACGTACGGAGCAGATACGGAGTACATACGCTAAACACGCACGTGACTACTGCATCTGCGTGCAGCCTAGTCCAATATGTGTTTCTTGTCGGCCCACGATGGCTCAATGTTGCGGCAGACGGATTGGTAGTCCCAGATGCCCCTCTCACCCACAGTCTCCCACGGGCTTGTCCAGAACATGGTCCAGTTGACGCCGTCGAGCTTCCAGCTGCCGCGCGACCGCTCAAAGTACCACCGGTTGACCGGGTTGTCCTTGCGACTGCGCCAGCAAACACCGTCGGGCAGGCAGTCTCGCACCATGGACGTGAACACAATGTCAGCCACGCCGCCGGCGCCCTGGCTCTTTTTCAGGACGGCAAACTTGTCCAGGTACGGCACCAGCCGGCCTGTTCGAAAGGCCGTTTCCTCGTCGAGGCCGGCTGGCCGCTCCCACGTGAGGATGGCACCACCTTCGTACTCGCCGGCAATGATGACGCCGGCCAGAGAGTTTTCCACGCGCCGAAGATAGTGCTCCACGTCGAGTTCGCGATCGAACGAGTCGTTGATGAGGTGCACTAAGCGCGGCAGGTCGATGCATGTGTCCGTGAGCCGAAGACGGGGTCCGCCAGGAACCGGGGGTTTCCAGGGAGTCTTGCGCGGGTCCGGAAAAACAGTCAAGGGCATCCCACGCTTGACCAGCGTCGTCTGGGCCATGCGTGGTAACGTGCTGTCACCCGTGGCGCCGCTGGCGGGTATCTTGGTCTTGGGCTTGATTCTTCCCAGAGGAAGAGACGATGAGAAGACAGGCCGGTCGGTGAGCAGATTGTGAATGAGCGGGTTTTGGCTGCGACGGGTTCCTACGCTTCCGACGTAGCCAAAGACATCGGCATCATCGACAGAATCTCGTTCCGGTGAGACGAGGTTGGCCGCCTCGGCGGGTGTGGTCAGCAGCGCAGACGCAGACGAGGGCAGAAGTGCCAGGGCCTGTCTGGCAATGTCCAGGTTGGCCTTGTGCCGGCTGGCGACCTCTCTTGGCGACACTGTTTCTTCCAAAGAAACACGGCCAGTCGACTTGGGCACCCTCAGCCTCATTTTGTCGAGGGCCAGTTTGGCCTGCTGGTACTCTTCCTCCAGGTTGAGGAACAAATGGGCGCCGTTCGGCCGGCGTTTTGATGGCGTTCCACCTATAGGATCGATCACGATGATCCGGTCGACGACGGCTGCGGTCCGTGGCACAGTGCCTTGCGGTTGCGGCTGCCTGCCGTGTAGTTGGCTTGCATCAGCGGCAGTGTCTGGCTGCGGGTGGATCCCGGAGAAGAACTTAGTCAGTGCGAGGACAATGTCGTCAGCGGCCACGGGTCTAGCCTCGCATTGCTTTGTGGAGTATGCGCAAGGAGGAATGACGACAATGTCTCCATTTCGCAGCGGTCGCATCAGGGATTCCGCTCTGTCGATGAATACCTGTCCGGGCACAAAGGGAGAGCCTTTGAGATTCTGATGCTGCGTCTCCACCATACTGTCGTCGATAGACACCGACGAGTCGACCAGCGATGTGACCGGATCGCCGTACTGGTCGATGGCAGCAGCAACACGCAGGGTCTCGTGGGTGACGTAGTCAAGCCATCCGTGCTGGGCATGGCCATCCGCCGTAGTCCGACCGACGACGATGACGCTGATGAGGCCCAGAGCCCGCAGCTGGACAAACGTCTTGGCCAGTTCGCCGAGAGTGGCATCGTCGAGGCTGTCGGGGTCTTGTAGCTTCACGATGGCCACGTGCGGTCGGTCGGCCGCGACTGGCAGGAGGACCTTTCTCCTTTCCGGTCCTTGGACAAAGCGCGGGCTGCTACTGACGGAGCGAATACTGTCGGCAGCATAGTACGAGCCGTCTGCTTCTGTCATGTCGGCCTGGGCTTGTTGCCGGAGCTGCAGCTCGAGGTGCGGTGCCTTCTTCGACACGCTCAACGCCTTGGACACATTGTCGCCACCAAAGGTCTGGAGGTATTTCTTGGCGTCCCGTTTTGTCGGCGACGAGGAGAGTACGGACACCAGAAAGTCCTATGAGAGCGATAAGCAGTGGCCACAAGCTAGGCTCGTGGTCTCTCTTACCCGTTCTTGCGACCGTTTTTGCCGCTCACTGTGCGAGATGGACTTGTAAAACGTCGTTGGATCGATAGACTTGCCGCCAGTAGAGCCGGGGCCGGCGACAATCCGGTTGCTGAGAGGCCTCTTTGGCGGGACATCCGAAGCTGCATCTGAGCTTGCGGCGGAAGCGCTGAATCTCTTGCATGTCTGTAGCCGAGGTCAGAGCCGGTCGCTTCTTAACGGTACGTTGAAGACGAACCTGGGCAGAAACGACCTGTTTCCAAACTAGACTTCGCAAGACCATGGCTTGGTTTCGAATTCAGAAGAGCATTGTAACAGTCAAAGTCGGCTCTGCGACACAGAATGAGATGCACGCAGATGGACGGTAGTATTCGAGGTGTAATAGGTCCTGCAGCCAGTAGAAATTTCAATTGCTCGCAGGTCCCATGGCGATAAGCCGTGAGGTCCGCTTTCGCACTTCCTGTGAGCCGCACTTCGTCACGTGCTGTTCTCAAGCTGCAGTATCGGGTGACTAAGCTGTTATAGGCTACAGGACGGGATCGTGAAAGTGAAAAAGGTTGTTTCAAAGACTTATGCTTGAGAGTTTAGTAATCGATATAACTGTAGATCGAGACGTATTGTCGTTGTATGCTCGGACAGCATTCATGTCTACGAAGAAAATAGCCCCCGAGGTGCTTAACAGTCTCAGCAACATAGACTGTGTATCGCGTTCAGTAAAGACGTGCTAGTAGATAGGTAGCATTGCGGAGGGCGTTGCTGCAGCGGAGGTGGAAACCCAGGGAGCGGTGTTTGTGGCAGCACCCGTTCTTCGATGCCGCCAGCTGGTCGGCGTGCTGTCAAATGCCAGCGCAGCGATCGATCGAGTGCGGTCTTACTTCCAGGGCGGAGACGACGAGAGCAGGTCGGCTGTTGAAAGCTGACTTCGACCCACTAAAATGGCATTGTCCAAATCCAGTGCTCGATCTTGCCTTGTGAGATCGAGAGAAGTATTACGCCGTGCTCCTGGGAAGCTGCTAGCGACCCACCCCCGCTACAGCTCTTTCCCCGAAACCCCGTTAGCGCGAATTGATGACCACCTAATAAAGGTCCGGCGGTTCAGCTCTCACGCGAATTTCTCTCCCGGCAAAGACAATCCTTACAGCATGCCCTAACTGGATGTCCCGCTCGTGCACAATGAGACAGCGAGTCGCAGCGGCAGCAGCGGCGCCAGGACAGGGCCTGCGGACCCCTGCTACCGGTCTTTGTCGGCTTGTTCAGCGCCGAGTCGACGGCAGCGGATTTGTCGCAAGAACGAGCGCAAGCCGAATTGGCAGTGGAAGAAGACTTTTTGGAGCAGGGAGGAGCCGGAGCCTCTTCACATGGGCCGCATCAAAACAGCAGCAGAACAACAAGAAGAAACGGAAGAGTGGCGTGACGACAGGCGTGGCTGTGGCTATCTCGGGCGGCCTGGTCCTCTGGACGGTGTATCCACGTCAGCGAATCCAGGCGGAAGCAGAAGAGGCACAGCGAAAAGCTAAAGAGACGGAAGCTGCGGCGCAGGCGAGCACGAACACGGACAACAAACCGGCGGCTTGGACGGCCTTTGCGGGTGCGGTAGAGCGGTTCTCCAATGTGACAGACATCGAGTGGAGCAATGTGTCGGACCGGATCGCGGACCTGATCCTGCCGGACTGGTCGAAGATGATGCCAGGCTTTGTGCGGAAGCTGCAGCGCGAGATGTCGGTGGCGCCAGGGTCGCTGGCGGACGAGATCTGGCGCGAGGCGCACGATCCGCTGGTCAACCCCGAAGTGCAGTTTGCAGCGCGCGTACGGGTGTCAGAAGACCTATGCAACGAGGAGACGGTGTTCCGCAAACATCGCAAGCTGGTGACGGCAGCGGCACTGGAGCGGTACCTGGGACTGGCCGAAGGCGAGGTCGATCCGGACGACGTGCCGGTGATTGCCATCTGCGGCTCGGGCGGCGGGCTGCGAGCGCTGGTAGCCGGCACGGGCTCGCTGCTGGCCACGGCTGAAGACGGCCTGTTTGACTGTGTGACGTACACGGGTGGTGTCAGTGGCTCGTGTTGGCTGCAGGCGCTCTTCTTCTCAACCTTTGCGGGCCAGCGGTTTGACCGCGTTGCCGAGCACCTCAGGGCGCGACTCGGCGTGCACATCGCCTATCCGCCTGACGCGTTGGCCCTGCTGACGACGGCGCCAACGAACAAGTACCTCCTCAGTGGCACGGTCGAGAAGCTCAAGGGCGACCCGGGTGCCAACTTTGGGCTGGTCGACGTGTACGGAATCCTGCTGGCGGCGCGGCTGCTCGTGCCCAAGGGCGAGCTGGGCGTCAGCGAGACGGACTTCAAGATCTCCAACCAGCGGCGACACCTTGGCCGCGGCCAGAACCCTATGCCCATCTACACGGCGGTGCGGCACGAGATTCCGGCCCTGGACGCGGCTCAGGAACGGTCGAGCACGGAGGCCGAAAAGGAGGCGGCCAAAGAGAAGGCCAAGAAGCAAGCCTGGTTCCAGTGGTTCGAGGTCACTCCGTTCGAGTTCTTCTGCGAGGAGTTTTCGGCCGGCATCCCGACCTGGGCCATGGGTCGCAAGTTCCGGGCCGGCGAGGACGTACCGCCCGACGACGGCAGCTATCACCTGCCGGAGACACGGCTACCACTGATGCTCGGCATCTTTGGCAGTGCCTTCTGTGCCACGCTCAGCCACTACTACAACGAGGTGCGGCCGGTGGTGCAGAGTCTGACCGGTCTCAAGTCGCTGGACGAGCTGATCCGGGGCCGCAACGAGGACCTCAGCAAGGTGCATCCGATCGAGCCGGCGACACTGCCAAATCCAGTGTACGGAATGGCGGCCGATGCGCTTCCGACCACAGTACCGGCCGGACTGCTGGGCCGCGAATACATCCAGCTGATGGACGCGGGCATGTCCAACAACCTGCCGCTGTACCCGTTTATGCGGCCGGGGCGCGGTGTCGAGGTAGTCGTGGTGTTTGATGCGTCGGCCGACATCAAGAAGGACAACTGGCTGAATGTGGCGGACGGATATGCGCGGCAGCGCGGCATTAAGGGCTGGCCAGTGGGCGTAGGCTGGCCACAGTCGACAGATACGCCAGCCGTGGCGGCCGAGCAGCTCCGCCAGGCGCAGGAAGACAGCGCGACATTCACAGAAGGCGACGACAGCCGACTGGCTCAGGCTCAGGCCAGATCAGACGCCGACAAAGAGCCGAAATCAGAGAAGCAGCGAGCTCGAGCGACGGCCCGGGAGCTCGGCTACTGCACCGTCTGGGTCGGCTCGACGCAGGAGAAGAAGACAGATGTCGAAGGCGCGAAAGACTCAAACGACTCTAAGCCAACACCAGCAGACGTCATAGACGAGGCGACGCGTTGGCGGCTGAAGGAGCCGGACGCTGGGCTGACGCTCGTGTATCTGCCATACCTGGCCAACGAGAAGCGAGTACCCGGGGTCGATCCGGCCACGAACGAGTTTATGAGCACGTGGAACTTTATCTACACGCCAGAACAGGTCGACGCGGCCGTGGCGCTGGCTCGTGCCAACTTCCGCGAGGGCGCCGAGCAGATCCGCAACACGATACGGGCTGTGTACGAGCGCAAGAAGCACCTGCGGCTGCAGGCACTGGTGCAAGACAGGAGGAAACGGCTTCGCCGACTGGTCGGGCTGGACTCGAACGATCACTTTAGTTAAAGGTGTATGCACGGTTTAGTGCATGTATGTGTATGCAGAAATGGTGTATATGGCGAGGGGAAAGTTCTTTCAGGGAGTTTTGTATGACGGATGCGCCTTCTTGAACAAGCAATACACGTGACAATGAAAATTTACAAAACTCATGCAGCTGTGTTTGTGTTTTGTCTTGTTTGTTTTTGCTTTCTATTTGATGCAATAGATATGACACGATATAATCATACACGTCCGGGCATATCGAGAGTCGTCGTCGTCGTCGTCGTCGTCCGTCCTACAGGATCTCGCCAATGTCAACGTAGGCGGGCTCCCACGGGGCAGCGCCTTCGACGAGCATGTCGCTGGGCACGCGCACGTCCTCGCCCGGGCTGTAGAGGTACCAGGCCTTGAGGCTGTTCATGGCGGCCTTGGCGCGGGCGTGGTCGAGGCTGGCGGCGGCCCCCTCGCCGAGCTTGTCGTTGCCGCTGTAGATGCCGACGACAAAGACGGGCGTGCGCGACTGGCGACCCGTTTCGGCCTCGAGCCGGGCGACGGGCGGCTCAAAGTTCTCACGCGCGCAGAGGTACGCGAGCTCGCGTGTCGGCAGCTTAAAGCGGAAGAGCCGCTCGAGGTCCAGCTGCCGCGACAGCACGTGTGCCCGCACAAACGCCCGCACCGGCTCACGGCCACCATGCGCATACACGGCACCGGCCACTGCCCGGACAAAGTTGGCGTGCGCGTCATCGGCGATCCGCGTCTTTGTCCCGGCGTCCATGGACCCGCCAAGGTCGAGCGCACTGGCCGGGTTCCCGTCCGCCGCCTCGCCGGCCAGTCCTGCCTCCACCCCGGCCTCTGCCTCGTCCTCGGCCGACAACATGTCGCCGAAATCGTCGTCCAGCACCACACGGCTGCTGATGCCGTGGCGCCACTTGTACTTCTTCAGGTTCTTCGCCTCGGCCCGCTGGTAGCCCCAACGCCGGATCACCTGGCGGTCGGCCACCAGCGAAAACTGCAGCAGACCCGGGTCGACCTCAGCACCCGGCGCCGCCGCCGCCTCCACACCCCACTGGTGCGCCACGTCGGCCAGCGCCTGCGGGCCTGCGTACGCCTTCATGGCCGCGTACAGGATCACCATCGGCAGCCGCGGGTAGCGACACATCAGCCACTCGCTGACGTGGTAGTGGATCAGCGTGGCGCCCAGGTACGCCAGGCTGGCGTTGTTGAACCGCAGGCTTGGGTCCGCCGACGTGTCCACCAGCGCCCGTGCCAGCGTCTCCAGCGGCAGCCGCTGCGACAGCCCCAGCCGTGCGTGCAGCGCTGCCAGCTTGGCCGACCCCCGCGCCCGTTCCGGTGCCGGCGACGGATATGCCGGCGACAACGCCGCTTCGGGGAAAATCTCGGGGAACCGCGGGTCTGTGCTGGGGCCCAGGCCCGGTGCCGTATTCGCTGCGCCGGACGACAGCAGCAGAGAGGAGGAGGAGGACGGGAGGGGAAAGCCCGCAGAATCGGCTGATGTCGAGGCGAGGTCACGGCTGCCGCCATATGCCGGGCTGCCCGTGGCCACCGTCGACTGGCAGCGTCGTCGGACGGTCCGGTATTTACGCCCAGCGGGGCTGAAGGACGACGCCGCCGAGGCATAGGTCGCTGTCGAGGGCGCACAGGTTGGAGATGGCAGCACCGAAATCGCTGCCTGCGGCCGCCCCGCCGCCATGGTAAGCCATTGGCCGGCTATTCTTTGCACCCGTACCCTCTTCATGGCGCATGCAATCTTGTGCGTCCACAGCTGAGGCGGTTCGCAGCGGATATTGGTCGATTGCTGTGTTTTCACTCTGGCCGAGCCGCTGAATCGAAGTTTTTCACAATCCAGAAAAATGCTTCCTTGCAACCAGGTGACTTTAAGCCAATCAGACAGCTTGTTCGCTAAGTCGTTGTGGACCCCGCCCGATGGCCTTTCTTACTCATCCAGCCAGACCGTCCAGACGCACGTGCACCTCCCACATCAGCCGTGCAGCATCAAATGAGGCAGGTCCTTGCTTTCTGTCGCCCTGGAGGCGTCAGAGGAGATCAATTTCTCCCCAACTTGCAACACGGACTTTGGAACATGTCCGCACAAACTGCTTAGTCAGAACAACTATAGATGGCAACTCGAGACTCGGCAATATTCAGAACCTTGGTCCACAGTCTGGTCTTGCATTTTGGCAACGTCAATGCTTGTAGATTGAGCTCGTACAAGAAATTGCTGGCCCCTCGAGCCTGCAACCCGTTCCGTCTTCACTCTCTGGTTTAGCATTTAGTCGGTCGTAATTGGTCAATGAGCATCAAGCACAGAGCCAATGAGCCAATAGCAACTCTATACATTTCTCCAAGACCCACCTCAGCCTGAGGCACCCATCAATTTTATCCCGAGAAACAACGAAGCGATCCGGCGACCTCCTGCGATCACAGCTACATCACTACACTCTTCTGCCCCTTTGCCTCAGTTTCCTGATTTACAATGGTACGATGCAATATCTTGCAACTCTCCTGTCGCCGCGTATGATCTGAACAACTGCTGACTGTCTTTCCTCCAGGGTGGTGGTCCGAAGATCCCGTAAGACATTTTCCTTCCCTTCCATCCGGATTCGCAATGGGCTCGATACTCGGCGCAGCGACAGCGGACTGCTGGCTCATTGTTGACTGCGAATCTACTCAGTCCCGGCGACAGACGACGCTCAGCACAGATTGCACGCGAGCCCGCAGCTAACGACGATCTAGGTACCCGAAGCATGTCTGGTCGCCTTCTGGCGGCTGGTACGCACAGCCAGCCAACTGGAAGCGCAACACGGCCATTGCTGGCGTTGCCGTGTTCGCCATAACCGCAGTCGTCTGGAAGATTGACGGCGAGCTGGAGTACCGGAGCAAGATGCCCGAGCCAGGACGTTTCTTCCCCAGCAGATAGTATGTTTCGCGAGCGAGGGCGACCAGATCCCGAGCAATCTGGGCAGAGCACGACACCGTGCACTGTGGCGAAACGTTTCAGTCTTGCTAACAATACCCCAGCTGGAGCAAGCAGATCATCGAGTACGAGAAGGAGCAAAAGGCACTACAACAACAAAACAAATGATGTCGGCCCGTGGGAGGCTGTGTAGATTGTCACGACGAAGCGCTTAGAACAATACAAAGAGATGATCCCGTTCTGAAACAAAGGCACTGTCATGCAAAGGCTGCGCGTAGATGTGGGAAACTTGTCTTGTGGTGCCCACCCGTGGCCTGTCTCGTCTATTTTTATCGGTGCTGGCGGTCCTCCGATAGCATACGGAGTATTGATACATACGTCGTAGTAATGCCGTACGCTCGAGAGGAGAAGGCAAGGATAAATTAAACGGCCGATCAGAGAGAGGCCGAGCGAGGTGCTGAGCACGGGCTCCCTCCCCTGTCGAGCCCCAAGCGGACCAGGACGAACTCGTAAGAAGACACCCCTGGCAGCTTTGTGCACGCGCTCGGTAACATTACAAAATTAGGGCAGTGCTTCCAGCGACTGTCAACGTCTGCAGGGGGGGGGGCCTCCCTGACAGATGGGTTGATGCCCACCCGGACGTCACGCCGTCGCCGCTGAGGCGTACGATCATCTGCGCATATCGCTCCAGAGGACCTCTGACGCGCGAATTGAACAAGTCGAAGAAATCGATCCGACCGACCGGACTAGTCGACCCGACATGTTCTGCGGCTGGTTGGACCAGTGAGTGTGCTGCGTTGCCCTACACTGCCAGCGGTAATGTCCGTTGCAGCCGGTGTTTGCCATGTAGATCGGAAACGTCGTACTCGTACGGAGCAGCTGCTTGGGTCGTTTATACGTCGTACGCTCGTCAGAGCGACGGGGACGCCAACCCGGCGAGCAGGCAAGCCACCAGGCGCCAAAAGGTTCAGGCAGGTCCCAGGGCCCACAGCAGCAGCAGTGCACGCACACAGCGCCAACAGCGCCAAGGTCGCCAAGATCGCCAAGGTTGTCAGAAAAGGCGCTGGCCGGGGAGTTGCTCGGAGGTATTGCCGCCATGGCAGTCCGCCACAGCTGGCAAAGTCCGTCCGGGCGACCGCTGGCTGCTGGTCAGCACGGAGTGTGCGGCGGGAGACAGCGTGCCGTCCTTCCCCGTCGCCTTCCCTTTTCTTTTTCTTTTCCTTTTCCTTTTTTTTTTCGCCGCCCTTCTGCCAGTACGAGGGCATGTCTCTGGGCGATGCTGATTGGCTGGCTGCCAGCTGAACGACAGAGATGCAGAGTTGTGTTCAGGTCCCGTGATCTATTATACTTGTGCTGGCTTCTGATTGGCCGAGGTGGAACAGGGGTTCCTTGCACTACTAAAAATGGTCTTCCCACTCGCCAATATTAGTAGTTCAGCCGAGCAGTGATCTTATTAATCATCAGGCGTCTAAAGCGCTCGTAAGACAAATAGGACGGCAGTACGAGGCCTGTCGCAAGATACGAAGCCAGATTTAGCGGGAGCTAAAAAAGGGCCAGGCGAAGAAGAAGAGCCCGCAGCCGTGCTCGGCCTGTTTGCGAGGGAAAAAAAACGCCAGAAGAAAATGACGACAAGGGGCTATAAATAGGCATCTACAAGACAATTTACGAGCATTTTTAACGTTTAGCTCTAACGCTTTTCAGCTATTCGCGGCCTTCTTTT
Organism: Grosmannia clavigera kw1407; assembly: GCF_000143105.1. Taxonomy (NCBI): domain Eukaryota; kingdom Fungi; phylum Ascomycota; class Sordariomycetes; order Ophiostomatales; family Ophiostomataceae; genus Leptographium; species Leptographium clavigerum. The sequence continues at coordinate 502,164 of NW_014040797.1, read as the reverse complement.
CTTCTATGCCCCCATCTCAACTCGTTTCTCCAGCCCTCGGAATTTCTATACGACCCTACGCTACCCTCTTTGGGTCGTACTTGTCCATAGGTGTGTTTTTAAGTTGATAAACCCTTGTGCTACGACCTAATAGTCCGTCTCACGGACCGCCCCTATCGTATCCCTCTGTGCCCCTGTGTGCTGGAGGCTTTGCGCGTCTTTGCCATGCCACCCGACCAGATGGTAATGCGGACTCGTATCCTTCTATCCATCAGCTCTGCTGCAGCACACTTCTCCGGAAGGGGCAGCATCTCCGCACTCCAGCGCCTCGCTCTCACCGACGCTCTCGAGCGCCGAGATGGCTGGGGAGAAAGGGGGGAGCGCAGTCCGATCGCAGATGATAGGCAGGCCTGCCGGCTCACGTGCGCCGTCCCACGCCACAGCCGCCTCTGCTCTGACTCGTCGGATCCCGAACAGAGCCGGGCCTGTTTATACGACGTGCTACTATGTATGTACACCATCGACGATGGGACCCCACCGCTTCTTACCGTTTCTGTCAGCCTCCCGTTTCGTTTCGTTTCGTTTCGTCGAGCTCGTGCCCCCAGCCTCACTGCCAGCCCTGGGGCTCGTATACGTACATAGTATCTTAGCATAGCAATATGGCCGAACCGCATGCGGAGTCGTCCCCTCCCCTTTGTGGCAACCGGACGGGGACAGCACCGCCACCCTGACGCCGTTGTGGCCTGGCCCGGGGTCATCAAGGGTCTGTGGGTGTGCGGACGGGGGGGTCGGAGCCGATCAGATGGGGCACAGGAGCTCAAGCGAGAGGCTGGGACTTTCTCGTTTCGGACAGGCGTCGCTCTCTCGTCGTTGCCCGAGGCTCGTTTGTGCCAGAGCAGGCCGCCAGGTCGTCCCACCGTGACGGGTATCACCCAGCGCATCGTGCCGGCTGCAGCAATGGCTTGGGGGCTTGGACGGCTCGATGGCCCGAATCGGCTGTCGGATAGCCGAGCATCTCCCCACGACCAGAGAGAAGGGTCTGCTCTGCAACCACATCGCCTTGCAGGACTAGTGCCAGCCAGTAGTGACGTTGGCGAGAGAGAGGTACGAGGACATCGTAAGCGGCATATTTCTTCTTCTTGCCCTCTCTTTCTTTCCTCCCCCCCCCCCACGTCTTTTTTTTTCTTCCCCCTTTCCTTTTTTTGTCCTCCTCCCATGCTCTCCTTGTCGTCCCACTCCCAGTCCCTCCCTCGGTTTTGCTGCGGCTCGCCTCTTCGTATTCTGGGCAGCCAGTCGCTAGGTTGCCGTGGCCCATGCCCACCTTGCATGATGATCAACTGGCCCGCATTGACTCTCCCGTACACACGGCCCTATACCTCGCGGCTGATCAGCCCTACTATTTGATTCTGGCACAGTCCTCTCCCTTGTGCCCCAATCAGAGTCGAATGATACAGCACTATCAAGGGCCTTGCTGTGGCCCTCACAAACTCAACCTCCCGTGGAAAAGCCTGGTCGTGGTCTTGCTACCCTCGCCGTCCTACTTATAGTTCCTCCTCCCTGCCCACTTTCCTCGCCCTCCTCTCCTCCACTCACCGTCGCTCGTTATATCAAGAAGGGGTGGCAAATGTGTTGACGCGCCTTCCCACAGCCTCTCTCTCTCTCACCCCGACTCCTTGTCCGATACCCATGGCAGCAAAAGACCGAAAGACCTAAGATGCCAGCACAAGACAGAAGCCGGTAGCATGCCATTCTGAGCTCCTCACACTCGCTAACACCACCACACACACTCGCTTACCCATTCATTCGTTCTGTGGAGTTTCACTGCTTGTGCAGGATCCAGTCCACACCAAACTCCCTCCATCATTCGCTTACATCCACCGACTGGCAAACATCCTCTCGTTATATCTTCCGTCGATCACCATCTGACCGCATCATCTACGACGTATAATACAATGGCCCCCCAAACCGTAAGTCTCCAGGTCTGCCATCTCCCCTTCTCTTTGTTTTTCCCCATTCATCCTTTTTTTTCCCGTTTCACCCAGTGTTCTTCCTGCTCATGACCTTTTGTCGACCTGCAGGATGAAGCGAATCTCGCTCGAATCCGCGACAACCAGCGTCGCTCTCGTGCCCGCCGCAAAGAGTACCAACAGGAGCTCGAGCAGCGCGTGCGCACGTACGAAGAACAGGGCATCGAGGCCTCCACCGAAGTACAGCAGGCCGCCCGCCATGTGTCTGAAGAGAACCGCCGGCTGCGGACCTTGCTTCACCACCACGGTGTCCCCAACAGCGAGATCGAGGCTTACCTCCTCAGCGGTAAGGTGTCTGCCCTGGGCACCACACATCCGGCAGCAGCCGGAATCCCGCCTCCCGGCTCGTCAGCAGAGGGACCGCGAGTCCAGGCCCTGGAGCAGGTTCTGGTGCCTCGCAAGCCCCTCCACTTCGGCACCACATCGCCGGGCACTAGCAGTCCTGCCGGCGAGGGCCGAGAAGCGTCTGTCCCTCCGCTGTCGTCGTCATCATCGTCGTCGACCTTTGTAGCGGCGGCACGCACCGGTGGCAGCAGCAGCGTTGGCAGCGGACGCCAGAGCTACCAGAGCCCCGGCACAGACCAGGGCAAGAACACGGTCGCAGCACTGCCGCAGCAGACGGCAGCTGTGGCCACATCCACCGAGGGCGACTATACCAGCAGCTACAGAGGTGACTTTCTCTCCACGGGGCCGTACAGCTTGGCTCCCGGCCGCGCTGCAACCCCTTCCACTGCCGGCATGGCCTTCTATGGCCTCGATGGCGCCAGCACCGAGGATCTGCAGTATTCCGGATCACCAGCCTTTTTCGACTATAGCGTCTCGCCCCCATATCTCGGCCCTTCTACCTACGACCAACAACACCAGCAGCAACAACACCAGCAACAACACCTACCACACCCACACCCACACCACCAACAACAACCACAACATCGACGAGGTGGAGACCACGAGGGCGGGATGGGTGCGACCTCCGCCCCCCAGGCACACCCATTTTACAGCGGCGTCCAGGATGCTGCGACAGGAGAGACGTATATGCGGTCCTGCCCAGCGTGCATGTCCGGTTTGGGCTGTCAGGTCCACGGCACGTACTACGGAGCCATAGGAGGAGAATAGGCCGGGAATCGTGCAGGCACGTTTTTTTGGCAGAGACGCCGGGAAGAAAGGACGGAAAGCATACTCCGTATAGGGTAATAATAAGAACAGCACTATTGTTCGCTTAGTCAGCACAGGAAACAGGCGCACGTTGGAAACGGGAAAAGCATAGCCTCATAGATAGGCGCAGAAACAAGCAAGATCACCCAATTCGAGCAAGGCTATAGTGGGTTGCATTCGCCGTCTTCCCTCGTCGGACCCGTCAACGCCATTTCCATCCAGTAGGCCCAGTGGCTGAGTGAAACCGCAGACCGAAAAGCAACGCAAAACAAGTACAAGGACGCATGGGGCTGCTTTTTTTAGTCTTTGTGAAACAGAAGCGGAGCCCTGGCAGGAAAGCAGAAGTGCAGATCCGATCCGTGCATCCGTGCATGCCAACTGACGCAGCAGCCGCCCCCCGTCCCCCCTGCAAGATCCCCCTCCCCTGCAGACTGCCCCTGCCGACAGCAGCCATGCTCAGAGAAAGTAGTCGGCCACGGGCTTCTTGGCTGGCATGCCGCGGGAGTCCTGGGGCGCGGCAGCAAAGACACGGTAGCGACGACCGGGGCCGCTGTCCAGCCAGGGCTGTGTATCCTCGAGCGAGGTGCGCTGGGCGCCTTGCGAACTGCGGTTGGCGTCTCCGTTGCTGCGCGAGAAGCTGCCGAAGCCGGCCGTGTCCTCGGACAGCTCTAGCAGCGCGGCAATGTTCCCGCAGCGGTAGCAGTAGTTGGGCGCCGACCAGACGGTCACAATGGTAGCGTCAAACATCTCCTTGAAGCCCTCCATGACCAGCTGGTGCGCGCGGGCGACCAGGCTGAGGTCGTTGCGGTAGTTGAACGCCTTGACGATATTGGCCCCGAACAGGAAGCCGGCTCCGCGCGGCGACAGGCCCCAACCGTCAATATCGTCGGGGTCTGACCAGAGCAGATCGCACATGGCTCCCTCGTGCGGCACCTCCTGCTTGCGGTCGAGCAGCCGGATCTTATCGACCGTGTCGATCAGGGGACTGAGCCCGCCATGCACGCAGAGTACCGCGCCTGCCGGATTGCCCGCCGACCCGCCGCTCGATCCCGAGGCCCCCGATCCTGGTGGACCGGTCAGGCCGCCGTCTCCGGCTCCGCTGCCACCGCTGTTGCCGTTCTCCTTTCCGAGTCCAAGCCCGAGCCCGAGCCCGTTGCTGCCATGGCCGTAGCCGTTGCTGCCGCCACCCATCGAGATGTCGCCGTCGGCTGACAAGAGCATGCCGTTCTGGCCCGACGATGCCAACTGTCGCCGCAGTTGCTGGTGGGCTGTCAGGCCGGAGCCGCGACTGCCAGGACCGCCCCGCGGCCGGCGCGTGAACCGACTGACGATCTCGCCGTCCGAGTTACAGACCTCAATCTCGACCTGCTGGTTAATGTAGTCCTGCGCGTTGACCGAGTCGTTGGGCGGGCCCAACATGTTGGACGTGCCCAGCACAATGGCGCCCAGCGCCAGATAGTCGAACACGTCGCAGCAGTATCGCCACACATTGGCGCTGCCGTATTTGCGCAGACACTCGTCGTAGAAGCCGTACACCGTCGTTATCTGCCGCGACTCGTGGTTCCCGCGTATCAGCGTCATCCGGTCTGGATACCGAACCTTGAGACAGAGCAGGAGGAGAAAGGTCTCAATCGAGTAGAATCCGCGGTCGACAAAGTCGCCTGTGTGAATGCACCAACTGCCGTGTCAGCTGCTGCTACCATGCCCGTCCCGTCCATCCTCTGCTCCCTCTTCGCCTCATTTCATCACGCGCAATCATTCGTACCCATGAATAGGTAGTTGGTGTCGGGCACGTCGCCTCCGACTCGGAAGAGCTCCATGAGATCGTGGAACTGGCCATGGATGTCGCCGCATATCTGTGTTGGATATGTCACACACAGTCAGCGTCCTGGTGGAGAAGCAAGGGGATCATCAGCTGGCAAGCCATACCGTCACCGGCGCCGTCACTGTCACCACATTGCCTTCCTCAATCAAAAGCTCGCGCGCCTTGTGGCAGAGCTCGCGCACCTGCTCCTCCGGGATGGGGCGGCATGCCCGCAGCTGGGCAATTGCCCTATGCGAGAGGACTTGGTCAGCGATTTGAAGGGTCCCGACGCGACAGAATTGCCGTCGCAGCAGGACGCAGAGCAAAGAGAGCCTTACTGGTCGAGGTCACTCATGCTCGCACGAAAGTCGACGCACGGCTGGGTTGTGTCGTTCGCGCAGAAGAGGCATCCACGTTATCATCAAACAATTAGCGAACAAACTCGATGTTTATCCTTTCATAACGGCCTCGTGTGTGGTTCGCGTGTACGGTGTCGCCAGTGTTGGAGATGAATATCAAGCCTCAGCCTGCTATGTATCGTGTGGACCCAGATAATTGCGCCACACGCGCTTGCACCAGAGCTAGTAAAATAATGCCGTGGCTGATATAGTGGGGCCTGTCAGATTATCACCAACAGCCAACCGCGTGACCGATAATAAATCGCTGTGGGTTGGCGTGCTCGTATGTTTTTTTTGGCCCGCAATCAGTACGGAGTACTCTCACCACCGCGCCAGCAAGAACTATGAGCGTGTTGTTCTGTATGTGGACGAACACTCAATTGGACATATTGGGGACAATTGCTAACAGATTTTGGCTCAATCAGGGAGTACAGCGTGTTTTCCATCCATTCTCACGTCCGCAGCTTTCCAGCACTCGAACTTTCCCCTCCATTGCGCTGATGGCGCCTCCACATCTTCACCCACGGTCTCGCATGACCTCCTCGCTCTTTGCGACAACTGTGTTTGCCAGCTTCTTCGTTGTTGCCCTACCACACATTCTGCCCTGTCCGGCCCCAAGAGTGGCCTTGGCCGACGGCCAGATGGCGGAAGACGGATCAATAATTCGGCGGCGGAGGCGGCGGAGACTACGAGAGGACGCACCTGGCGGAGCCGTGGCCACCACCGAGGTCCAGACTGGAGTAGATGGGATGGCGCGGTTCGCCGGCATGGAAAACAACCTTGGGGCCGGTGGGCAGCGGAGGGCCGAACGCGAGTGTCCGATACCAAAGCCGGGAGGCGTCGTTGGTGAGCTGCTGGGATTTGGTCGCAGCGAAAAACAGCAGGAGAACGCCACGGCGCAGCCTCTTCAGACTCGGGAGGCAACCAATGCGTCGTCAATACCGAGGTAGCCACGGCCAGATCAGACAGGAGACGGGAGCGTCTGAACCGAGACGTTGGAATGGGCAACACGAGCTGCATATCAGAAAAGGCCGAGAGCGGCCGATTCTTGGCGTTGGGGTTATAACCAGATGGCAAATTTTGAGGGTGCGGTATTTATCTTCACAACATGATATTATGTTTCTTGCTTGGATGTGTCCGTGTCAGTGAAAGCGGACGCGAGAAAGACTGCCATCATGAGCCATCCTCAAGGCGGTTGAGTCGCCCCGACTCGAAGCCAAGAGCTAGAACATATGGTTGTCGGGTTGGTAAACTATCACTACCAAATCCACTTCACTTTGCGAAATGGCTGCGCAAGTAGGGCATGCGAATATATAGGAACTCGTAGGGGTGGAGCCTCACCATACATTTGCAAAGCTCGTCCCTTTCTCGACATCTGAGAATTCTCGATAACTGCGTCTTCAAGCAAAGATGTTGCTTCTCCTTCTATTTGAGGAAAAAAGGTTAAATGTGCGTGGCTAGATGCCTCAAGGTTCCCACAAACAACAGTCCGTTATTATATCAGCCGCCAGCGTAGTCACTTAAAAGCTCGTGTAACAGATAATGACCAATGATGCTTGCTTGTCAAACTGCCAGCCTTTGACGCTTTAGCGCAATCTATTACACAGCCGTCTTCCAATAAGCCTGACTCCCAGTGAAGCTCGAGAGATCTCACCTGCTTATTTCGTAGCTTGATATTGCCAAAACAGGAGACGCGGAATATCCGCCCAGGGAAACCCCAAGAGTAACACCCGTTCGACAGCTTATATGATAGACGCTAATAAGCTCTGCCATCATCAACGGACTCGTCGAAGAATATACCGGTCCAAACCTAACCTTTGCCACTTTTCCCCTGATTCTTTATTGGTCATTCATAGCCTACCATCCAGCCTGAAAGGCACGTAATCGTTCTAGATTATATATGATAAGTTCGAAGTCCTTTGTATTTTCTTTGGTTCATTTCCAGAAACGCAAGCGAGGTTCGGCTGCGCGTATTTTTTCAGTCATTCTTCATATTCAGAGGTAAGACGATCCATCGGCTGAGAATGCAGACAAACTTAAGAAAACTCTCAGCTGTGCTCACTTTCGCTTCGTTCATTCTTTGTCTCCCTGTATGTCTCGAGATGTGTGGTAGTACTATATACTTGAAGCCGCCTCATGAATTTTCGACTTAACACGAGATAAGAAACCGTGCTCTTTGCTCTGTTCCCCTTATTACCTTATCTTTTACTCTTTACGCAGCTCCCTGCTTGGACGAGCTCGTCACGTTCTTCACCAGCGTTCTGACTATCGTTGCCTGTGCTGCTCCCACCATGGAGATTGGGCCTCGCTCATCTTTCTATCTGTCTCAACTGAGCAGCCTGGTCTTTAGCAACACAAATTTTCAGTACCTTAAGCTGGTCGACACCCTGGACAGCTGTTGTCTCGGCTTGGACCGGTCAATAACTTGGACATCCTGAGGTTCCAAAGCCTGTTTCAAGGCAACCAGTTCGACATCAATGCCATGCTGCTGTTCCAGCAGATTGCTGTTGTACTGCAACCGGCTCAGCCGAGCCTCTTTATCGGCCTCGGCTTGTCGTCTCTCAGCTTCAACCAGCGGGACCATAGTCTTATCAACGGCGTTAGCGGCTTCGATCTTAACAACATGATCGACCAATCTCTGATGTCTCATATAATGCAAGCAATCAAGACTGGTGGTGAGTAGTAATCAGTATTTAAACGGCACTTTGAAACCTGGAACCTGAAAGAGACTGGCATTTCTCACTTTCCAATTGTTGTGGCCAAGCACTAGGAGCTACATAACACGGCTAATAATAGTGTTGATGGAGGAGGTCTGCAGGCAGACCAGGGCCCTAACTTCTTACAACAAGAAAAAAAGAGCTCATATACAAAGTCCCAATTTCTCGTAAGTTATGTCTAGAATAGATGCTGGTCTTTTATTTTCTATATCTCGCTTCATTATCTGAATTGGCCCTTCTTCCTTGAGATTCTCTATAGGCTAAAGGGTACGAAGAACGACGATGAAAGGCGAAAACCCCCGTTTAGAAGGAGAGAGCCATTGGCCAACTAACAAAGTGATTTGGATGTCTAGTGTATCCAACCTTACAGCGAGACACCTTTTGTGCTTGAGCGGCAGCCTGATATGATTGGTTTGATGGGTTTACTTTATTTATATAAGTACATATCAGTAAATGATCTGTAAAGTGGCAGGATGCAAGAGGTCTCATGTGAAACACGCTTACTTGATTAATAAAAGCTTCTCTGAACGAGCAAAATTGCTGTTCCCCGTTTGGTTTCGACAGTCGCAACTTCTCTATCTGGATTTGATTTTTCTTCCACATTGGGCAGCAATTGTGGATCAGCAATGCGTCTTCTGCGAAAGAGTACTTTGCAAAATGTCCGATCTTTTTCTCACTTCCTCTAGTCGGCACTTGTAATTGACGGCTGCTTTTTTGAAGCCAGCTGACCTGATCCTCAATAGACAACTTGCATCCGAGGCAAGGGCTGTATGGCTTTATGCTCGGGTCCAAAGAATGACAGAAAGCTGAGCGAGGGTAGTCCATCGCCTACTAAACGACCAGTCAATCTTTACCCAGTTCAGCGGGCTGAAGGTCTGATGAAACATCTCTCGACGTGTGGATATATCTTACAAGAAGTTGAACTTTCGTCCTCTCGGGAGCCAGTCCTTTTAATAGGTTTCCAAGAGCACTGATCGGTTTCTGTCCTGACAGAGTTTGTATAGGACAAGGACAAACATGTACCCCTACGAGAAAGGCACCGACAACACTTCAGTTGGACGTGCCCTCTTCCTGAATCACCATCCTGTAATTTAATTCTTGGTGGACCAATTCGTTTGTATAGACGAACAGGCAGCACCCGCGCCACAACGACAGGCGCTAATGGATCTATCTAGGGTTCTTGTTTCTTAATACGAGTCGCTGTACAGCTCATTCATGCGCTTGGCAAAGGGTAAGGCGTACTTTTCTTACCTTCTAGCCGGCTTTGCAATTTTAATGCCAGCAGTTTCACCGGTTGAACACGTACTGACAAGTCATTCGTTACGTCCGAACAAGGCCATGCTGTACAGCAACCTGGTGACTCCTCCTGCATACTTGGCAAGATGCTTTATGGTGGCCCGAAGGATTGGGGCAAAGAGGACAGCATGGTGTTTCTTCTGCAGCCAACCACGGGCTTTTGCAGCTGGTCAGCTGAACAGTGCCTTCTGGGTTTTCAGCTAAGAGCTACGTCTATGCTTGACAGCGACGACTTTTCTATCAATAGACCGTCTGTGGGTTGCTATTGCAGTATCACGTTCTGGACTAGCAATGCCCACCTCTGCTCGGGGGCGCGAATACAGATTACGGTATACGCCTCACGGAAACTTGTTGTGGTCAGAACTATGCATAACGATACACTACGACAGACAACAGCTTGCTTATGAGCTTCTATGTCCGATCAGGCCATCACTGACGTGTTATAAACGGCCACATCAAAATGCGTTCAGCCGGTTGTGCATCGGTGTTTGCAAGTTACACTGCTCTCGGCGTTCAGTGAGCTGGACTGGAGCTTGAGCGACGCGCTGCTGCTACGCTGCGATATGCTGGATACGACTTTGTCACAACGTGACGACGCCAGCGGCGAAGACAGGAGAATGCCGACCTAGAGATAGAATGCCTTGTGCGTCTGTACAAGGCCCCAAGCAGCAACGACAGTATCAGCATCAGCATCAGCATGCCACTCTGGAATATTCCCTGCAGCGCGACCAACGCCCCCGCAAAAAGGAGTCGCCAGGATTTGTCTTGCGCCACGACATGGAAGATCCTTACAGATGGCAAAGGACCGGCCATGACCGACGAAGGACCGCTACCGTTATAACATGGCGGGTGCGGTGGCGGAGTGCAGCGGAGCCGATGGCAGGATTACCGGGAGCGGTGGAGAAGGAGGAATCAGGCTTTCGAATCGGTATTAGCCTTGACGAATGAGAATTGGAAGAGCTACAAGGCGCGACAAGAACTGCCAAGGTTGGCCTTTGCTTCGCTACGGAGTACACCAACGTTCACCTGGTCCTTCATAATCAAGGCCAGACAAGAAAGTGTACGACGTACGGAGTATGCTGTGACGCGCGGCCAAACCGAAGCGACAGACACCATCTTACAAGCCGTACTCCGTACTGGAGGCCGTTAGCCTTCCATTCCGCCTAGACCTTCTATTTATGTCGATCGCCGTTGTCTGGGAGCATCTGGCACAGGCTGTGCGTCTCCTGCCCTACGGAGTAAGAGGGCGATCAATTGGGCTGCGCTCGTGTTGCGCAATTGGAGGTCGTATTTGCGAAGAGCGACACGCGACAGACGGATATAACAAGATTATCATATCCATTATTAGCGTGTTCGTCTATTAATATTATCCGCCGTTTGACGATTATGGCCGGCTTAGTTGCTGGCAGGGGAGCTGGAGGACCTAGTTCAGGCTGAGATCGTCGCCAAGCAACCCCTGGCTAGGAGACTGGGGCAGACCAGGGTAATAAGGGGAAGGTCAAAAAACACGCCGAGAATCAGGAAAAGAGGAGAGAGGACGAGATGGGCAAACCCAAAATAAAACAGAACGGGCGGAGACGCAAGCGGAGACGGAAGCAGAAAGGCAAAAAAAGAAAAGAAAAAAGGAAATCAAGGAAAAGGAACCAGGAATAAGAGAGAAAAAGAAAGCAAAAAAGAAAGAAGGGGAGCAGTTTGGCATGCGGATGAAAACAGAGCGTGTCAGCAGAGGGCAACAAAAGGAAAGAGATCAGCTATACGCCACTCTGAGACGGATGCACGCCATGTGCAAGTTCGGATGGCCAAGGAAGACGTCGAAACATTTGGGCAGCGAGTGGAAGCACTTCTCTCAGCTGCTGGCCGCAGAGGTGCCGGAATATCGGGGTTGTGACGTGAGCATCTCCCTTCTCATCCTGGCTTCGTGTCCGGCAGCAGCTGAGGTGTACACGAGCCCCTGTCTGCCTCGACCGTGCCGTTGCTCAATATCCTCTTTGAGCTCTTCTACTTTCTTTTTTCCCTTTTTCTTCTGATTTTTTTCTCTCCCCCCCATTCACGGTCAGCCCCGATTAATGCTAGCTGGCTGTCCCCACAGCTTTTTGGGCTTCTCTCATCGCCGAGAGCAAGGCACACTGGCTGCATGACTGCACACGGGACATTGCTCAAATGCATACGCCGTAGAGGATAGGAAGGATTCTCTCAAATGTGCACCTCTTGGAAGAGTCTCCTGCGGCTCTGCCTCCTTTTGGTCTCTCCAGGGCCCCAAGTTCCACTTTTCATATTCTCGTTTCGCGCTCTGTACGGAGTACAAGCATCAGCATGCACAAGCCACTATTCCCACCCCCCCATTCCCAGTGTAAGACTACTCCGTACTACTTCGTAAACGTCTCTCACCTGTACGGTAAGTCTGGGCCCCTGCAACCCATTCGTACGATGTGTCCGTTCGCACAACCCATTTTGCGGTGTGCGGAGTACGAGTACATAGTATGGAGACGCTGGTCTTGTCTGTTTCTCGATACAGAGCATACGAGTACGAATTAGTACACAGACACACGTACTCACACTGGCTGCTAATCATTGTCTGTGACAGCGTAAGTCAGGCTGTTCTATATATACCCCCCCCCCCGTTCCCCATCACGTATCCCCTTTGTTCTGGGTTGCACTTCTCTCCCTCTCTGTCGCCATACTATGCACACTTCGTCTTTCTCTGACCGTCTTGTTTAGCTGCGCTAAACCAGGAACGCGACCGACCATCTAAGTTCTTCGAGCTTCACCGCTTCTGGCTGTTGGACAGGCGAGTGCCACCAGCATCGGTAGATTCGAACAGGCCAAGCCAACGGTCAACATCACACATTACGATCAGAAAAAGAAACAACATCTTTCCGTTCTCTCTCCCCCCGAGGATGGGTCGACCTGTCCGGAGCTGCTCATCGTGATTCTTCTATTCTTCGTCGCCCACAACCGAACTGTTCTCCGTGTAAGAACGAGCTAGGCAGAAGGGCTTCTTCGCAGCAAAACTATCTCTTACCTGATGGATCAACCTGGTACGAAGACCGACATATCCGGGAGGCCCATGGCTGTCCGGACCCTTACACCACCTGCGGTTCCCCCAATTGACTGCTGTGCGGCCAACAGTCTCAAGGGCGTGGTCGCTGCCGTCGATGCGGACGACCTCTCAGACGACGACTACTTCTCTTCGACGTACCGCCCGCTCTCTAACCTGCCGACACCGCCGCCGTCCAGCCGCAATTCGTCGGCTCTTCAGAGCCCCCAGCTCGAACAGGGAGAGGCCCTAGAGGAGTCCCTGCTAGGTAAGGCTGTCTGCTAGCTTCCAGTTTTTCTTAGTGGTCCCTGTTCTAACTCTGTCCCCACAGGTCCGGCTATCCACTTGGTCAACATGCTGCCGCCGGCCGCCTCCCTGGCGACGCCGTCTGTGCCTCTGGTCCAGGCTATGCTGACACGAGCAGCGCTGCCACTTGACACCATCGCACTGGCCGTGTGCATCCTCGACTCGCTCGACGCGCGCTTCTCCCGCACGTGGCGTCTGACCTGCCCTCTCAACCAGGATGTGGACAAGGAGGCGGATGGGGAGAAGGACGGCGAGCAGCAACAGCTGGAAAACGAGAAAGGGCCGATGCGGATGCCTCCACAGCCGCTAAAGCGACACACGCTGCCACCAGCCGCGGCGACGTTTGACAGTTTTGCCTTTTCGTCGCACTCGTCCTTTTCGTCTCGGTCGCCATCGTCTTCGTACAGCCAGCGACACCCCCGCCACATCGACTCGGTCTTCCCCGAAGTGATCATCCTAGCGGCGCTCGTAATCGCGACCAAGTTTACCGACGACGGCCACGCGGGTCAACAGGCAGCGCATTCGTACTGTGCCTGGGGTCAGCGCAACGATGCTGGCGCTCACGCCGACGCCCCCCTCTGCCGCCGGCTTTCGCTCTGGTCGGCTAGCCAACTCTCGGCCACGGAGCGGTGCGTGATGCAGAGTCTCGGCTATCGTATCCTGCCTCTGCTGGATGCCGACCTGCTGGCAGATGCGCGGGACGACATGCGACGTGCAGGCATGCAGGCGGCGCGGGCACAACAGCGACGAGCACAGCAGCGAGAACAGGAGCGGAAGCAAGGGCAGATGGTGGCGGCAGAGGCAGCGGCCGCTGCTGCAGCAGCAGCTGAGGCTGCGGCGGAGAGAACACGACGTCATCACATGGCGTCTCGGTCCGAGTGTCTCGGGTTTTTTGGGCGCTGAGAGGAAGCCCACCGAAAAGAATCAAAGAAACGAAGACGAAAAGGAGTACAGGTCATCGGGCGGCGTTGGATTTGCATTTCTGCTGTTTTTCCTAATACTTTATGAAGAGGGTGCTGCGAGCACATAGCGACGGCTTCCTGTTTCTTTCCTTTCCTTTTCTGCTCTCGTATCTCATCATTCTGGGCTGGAAAGACATCGATCTATCTCATTGGGCATAAACAGGTTCTCGGGACGGCTACTGGAGTTTGTCCCCTTTCCACTTCTTTCCTGTTTCTTTGTTCAGTGTCTCATTGTTCTAGGTCTTTCTGCTCTTTGTGGGTTCTTTTTTTCATATCGTCTCATACAAGCGGATCGCAACAGGACAATACCCCGAATACAAGTTTCTAATCTTTCATGGTTCTTCCTCTTTGTCTACGCAGACCTAATGAAAGCGTGGCTCATGGGCTGAGACGGTTCAGCGACCAGGAATCCTCGGCGCCGTCACTGCCGGACACGCGGTCGTAAACGAAGCGGTCGTGCAGGCGGTTTTTGCGGCCCTGCCAGAACTCGACGCGTTCGGGCACGATGCGCAGGCCGCCCCAGAAGTCGGGCACGGGAATGTGGCCGGCGTCGTCGGCGATGCCGAAGCGCTGCTGGGCCTCGGCAACCCACTGTTCGAGCTGAGTGCGGCCGTCGTCGGCCGATTCGGAGTTTCCAGTCTCGGCAGGCGTCAGCACCTGCGACTGGCGCGATGCCCAGGCGCCGATGCGGGAGCCGCGCACGCGCGTGTCAAAGTACAGCTGCGACTCTGCAGCGGGAAGGCGGACGACGCGGCCCTCGACACGGACCTGTCGCTCGAGCGGCTCCCACCAGAACGTGAGGGCGGCCCAGGGGTTTGGCTGCTGGGCGCCGTCGGTGGTGCCGAACAGGTCGGCCGCCTTGCGCGACGTCCCAAAGTTGGAGTACAGCACAAAGCCGAGCGGATCGAGCTCCTTGAGGTAGACGACGCGCGCGCTGACGCGACCCGACGGCAGGCTCGCCGTCGCCAGCGTGCACGACTCGGGGTGGGCGATGCCGGCTGCCCGCGCTTCGGCGAACCAGGCGTGAAACTGTGCCACCGGTCCACTGGCGCTCAGGTCGACCCGCCGCAGTCCACCGTCCTGCTCGTGCTTGGTGAACTGGCCGGCCGGGGCAGGCGTGCCGGGCGCGGAGGCCGAGAGCGGCGATGGGGCGACTGTGGTGTCAGCTGGAACTGGAACTGGTCCTGGTCACATGACCAGAATGGGGCCACACAAACATATCAGCTTGTCCTGACGTGCTGGACCGCTGGCTGTAGCCGCGGCTGACGGCGACTGGTACAGAGCCATGGATCCAAAGGCAGCACGAGTCGTCTGCTGGAGAGAGCGGCAGCGTGGCAGAAGACGTGCGGCAACGAGTGGCATAAAGGGGGAAAGTAAGAGTGAGTCAGTGACTTCAACCTCAATTCCTGCGCTTTGGAGGGGCTTCCCTTTTGTCACACGATGACTAATGATATCGCTGTGGTTGCAGTTGCAGCCAGGGATCCAGCGCTTCTATATACGCAGTGGTGTTCCTTTGCAATGTCACGTGACTATGGGGGCCCCGTAATTTTCTACATTCGTCCGCTTTGAAGCGTCCGGATTGGCCACAGCAGCATTCATACGTGGGCGGCTTTCAGGCTTTTCTTCACGAGTCAGGCCACAAGGCGGCGAAGCGAAGACGGAACGGAAGTTGAGCGCGTGGTGGGCTGAGAATCGACATGACACATAGTAGCAGTAAGATGTACGCAATGTAACCAGCTGCTCGTAGACTCATACTATATACATACACATAATATACACATAATATACAAATAACGTACAGAACGTGATGAACGTACAGAACATGCAAACGCAAGCCACACACCAACGCCACAAACAGAATGTACCCAATAAGCCGACACACAACGCTCACCCAATGCACCCAAATCACCCAATGCAACGGCCCTGAGCCTGGTACTGTCTACGTTCCTTTAATCGGTCTATGAATCTAGAGCATAGCAAAGAGAGATGCAATTTGTATGCAGAAGAGTGGAAGAAAAGAGATTGGGGAAATGACACGAAAAAAGCAGAAACTTTTGCGATCGATCCTGACCCGTCTTCGGAGTCGCGTCTTATCTGGCCAGCCACCTTGCCACACCCACGGGCGATCAGGTAGCCATGACGAGGGCGAGCAGAGCCATGCGGCAGTACAGGCCGTAGCGCATCTGGGAGGGTTAGCAAGCATCCGATGACCGGGGGTCTCGTCATTCTCTCTCGCCGTACTCACCTGCCGGAAGTAGGCGGCGCGCTGGTCAAAGTCGACCTCCTCGGCGATCTCGTCGTTGCGCGGCAGCGGGTGCAGGACGATCATGTTGGACTTTGCGTGGCGCAGGGTGGCATTGTCGATGCGGTAGGAGCCGCGGACGCGCTCGTACTCGGCCACAGACGGGAAGCGTTCCTTCTGGACACGGGTGCAGTAGAGCACATCGCTGCGGGCGATGATGTCGGGGGTGAGCTCGTGCGACTCGGCGAGCAGCTGACCGCGGGCGCGCAGGCTGTCGCGCAGGGCAACAGGCAGGGCGAGAGCAGCGGGCGCGACCAGCTGAACCTGGACATGGTAGTGCTTGAGCAGGTGGCAGAGCGAGTGGACCGGGCGGCCGTAGCGCAGGTCGCCGACAAAGGTGATGGTCAGGCCCTGGACGGTGCCGAGCTCCTCGCGGATGGTGAAGAGATCGAGGAAGGCTTGGGTCGGATGCTCGCGGCTGCCGTTGCCGCCGTTGATCACCGGCACCGGGCTGAAGCGCCGAGCCACCTCGACGCTGCCCTCGTCCGGATGCCGCAGCACGATCGCGTCGCCATACTGTCCCATGGTGCGCAGCGTGTCCTGCAGGGTCTCGCCCTTTTGCACCGACGAGGCTGATGTGGCCACGGCCACCGTTCGGCCGCCCAGCCGCTGCATGGCCGCGTCAAACGACGACGCCGTCCGCGTCGACGGCTCGTAGAAGAGCGTGCACAACACGCGGCCCCGCAGCACGGACAGCACGCCCTCGCGCTGCACGCCCAGCCGCATCTCCTGCGCCACTGTGAAGAGCAGGTGCAGGTCGGCCCGGTCGTAGTCCCGCACCGACAGCACCGGCCGGTTCTTGAACGCCGACGCCCGCGACAGCAGCGCCGGCAGAGCTGACGGCACCGCCAGCGTCGACGTCATCGCAAACCCGGTCTCGTGGCCGGTCGACACGGCTGCCGTCGTCGACACCGTCGTGGTGCCCTCCTCAGCCACACCAAGTCCAGCCACACCGAGTCCAGCCACACCGCCCAGCACAGCCACACCTGTTGCAGCCGAGGGCGAGCCGCCCATGGCAGAGGGCAGCAGCAGCGTCGACTCGGCTGCCCGGGCCCGCGCGCTGCTCGACAACAGCATGGACTGCCGCCGCAGACGCGGGCTGTCTGGCTGGGCCTGCAGCTGATGCTGCATCTGCTGGGCCTTGATCAGCGGCGAGAGCGGCGTGACCACGGGCGTGGCTGGCGGCAGGGCCCCGTGTGTCGACATGTCTTTGCCCTGACCGGGCAGTGCCAGCACCTCGCCGTCGAGGCAGACGGTCGCGTGCTGGAACGTCACGCGCTGGACGGCGCCGCGCATGATGCGGCCGGCAAACAGCGACTGCGACAGCGACGGGGCGGCCTCGACGTCGGCCTCGATCGTGTAGGGCCGGTTGATCTCGATCTCGACGGCCGTGCCGACCTGGTCGTGCAGCTCAAAGATGCGCACCGGGTTGTCGTGCAGGCGCGTGCGGATGTCGTCCAGCGTCAGCTGGCCGTCGGCCACCGACGTCATCAGCAGCGGCAGCGCGTCCGCGATGCCCACGGCTGTGTCAGCCTCGTTCTGCGGTCGCTTCGGCTGGCCGTCGCGGCCCTGGAGCCAATGAGCCAGCTGATATGGCAGGCTGCCGACCGAGAACACGTCAATGTCGTCCATGTATTCCCACAGCGCCGCCTGGTCGTCGGCCGTCGGCAGCAGCTGACAGCCCGCGTGGTCCTGCTGTGAGAGGTACAGCGAGTAGATTGAGACGTCGCACGTGACCTGCAGTCCTTTGGCCTTGCTCAGCGCAATCAGCTGGATGTCGTCGCGCGTCGTCACGGCCGTCACGTGGATCCGCCGGTTATGCAGCGACGCCAGCAGCAGCAGCGAGGCCAGATCTGTCGTCCGCGCATCCGTCACGATCGGCTTGTGCACAGGCCACGCCTCAAAGTGCGCCGTCACCGCCGCCACCCGGTTGATGTTGTCCGACAGGTGGTTAAACGGGATGAAGAGCGACCCGACCTCGCCGGCCACCTGGCTGATCTGGCCCGCGTTGGTCGACGTCGCCGTCACCGACAGGTTGAAGTCGCAGTAGATGCTGCCGCGCCGGCTGTTCTGCTGCGCCAGCTTCAGCGTCCGCACGTCCGTGATCGCTCCGTCGACTCCCAGCGGCATCACCCGCATCATGCTGAAGCCGGCCGCGATCGACGCTCGCGACACCGCCTGCAGATCCCGGCTGCCGCCCGTTGCCACCAGCCCTGGCACAAACGCCGCAATGTTCACCAGCCCGGGCAACACTACCGTCCGGTGGCTCGTCTGGTAGTCCCGCAGGCTCACCTCCAGCTCGTAGTGTCGCGCCATCGCCTCCACCAGGATCTTGGCGTTCTTCACGTTCGTCACCAGCGGAATCTGGTAGTCCACCGCCATTCGCCGCGTCTGGTATCCCTTGCTCATGTAGTTCGCCGGCCGCCGGTACTTGTTGTTCGACGGCAGGTTGATATACAGGTCGATCATGTTCTTCGCCAGGTGCTGCGTCAGCGAGAACTCCCGCTTCTGCCCGTTGCCGCTGCTCTTGCTCTTGCTCTTGCCGTTGCCGGCCTCCTCCTCCTCATTTTCGAGCGCCTCCAGGTACTGCACCGGAATCCCATGCTCCTGCAGATAGTCCGCCGTCCCTGCCGTCGCGAACAGCTTGTACCCCATCTTCTGCAGCTTCGCCACCGACGGCAGCATCTCCTTCTTGTCCTTGAACGATCCGATCGACAGCAGCACGTTGCGCCGCGGCATCTTGAACCCCGTCGAGATCAGCGCCTTGAGGTACGCCTCAAACTTGTCCGATCCGAAGCATGCCACCTCGCCCGTCGACGCCATCTCCACGCCCAGCACCGGGTCTGCTCCTGACAGCCGCGAGAAGCTGAACTGCGGCACCTTGACGCCCACCGTGCCCGCCGGCAGGTCTGTTGGCGGATATGCTTCAAACGGCTGTCCGATAATTGCCCGTGTCGCCATCTCGATCAGGTCCACACCCATCACCTTGGACACGAACGGGAACGACCGCGACGCTCGCACGTTGCACTCAATCACCTTGATGTCGTTGTCCTTGGCGATGAACTGGATGTTGAACGGTCCCGTCACGTTGAGCGCTGCGCCAATCTTGCGCGTCGCCTCCTCGATCCGTGCAATCGTCGTCCGCTCCAGATCCTGAGGCGGCAGGATCAGCGTCGCGTCGCCCGAGTGCACGCCTGCGTTCTCCACGTGCTCCGAGATGAAGTGCCCGACAAGCTTGCCGTCCTTGGCCACCGCATCCATCTCGATCTCCTTGGCGTTCTCAATATACTTGGTGATCACTACCGGGTGGTCACGTGACACATCCGCCGCCTGCTGCAGGTATGCCTCCAGGTCCGCCTCGGAGTAGACCGTGTTCATAGCAGCGCCAGAGAGCACGTATGAAGGCCGGACAAGCACTGGGTACGTCACCATATTGCAGAACTCCCGCGCCTCGTCGAAGCTGGTGAGCTCCTTCCATGTCGGCTGGTCAACACCGATGTTGTCCAGCATGCGAGAGAACTTGTACCGGTTCTCAGCCGTGTCGATCATCTCTGGGGATGTGCCCAGCACCCGGACACCAGCCCGGAGCAATGGGAGGGCGATCATGTTGGGCGTCTGGCCACTCATCGCGCCCAGAACGCCACTGGCATTTTCGAGCTGGTAAATGTCCAGCACGGTTTCGAGGTCGATGTTCTCAAAGTAAAGCCGGTCCGCCTCAGAATGGTCGGTGCTTACAGTCTCTGCGTTGCACTTTTTTAATCATGTTAGAGATATATCGAGAAATGTAGACGAGAAGAGGGAAAAGGATATGAATGAGGAAGGGGACTCAGGAAAGGAAATTAGAGAAAGAAGCCAGGATGAAAGCAAAAAGACCAAGGTGTAGAGAGATGATAGGGACTGCAATAAACTAGAGGTCTCCAAGAACGAACTTACGTTAACCATAATGGTCTTGAACTTGGACTGCCGCAGCGTGCGGATAGCCCGCACAGAGCACCAATCAAACTCGACAGACGAGCCGATACGGTACACGCCTGAGCCGAGCACCATAACACCGTGATCGTCAAAGGTGATGTCATGATCCGTCGCGTTGTAAGTCATGTAGAGATAGTTTGTAAAGGCCGGGAACTCGGCCGCCACCGTGTCGATCTGCTTAACAAACGGCGTGATGCCTGCCTCGAGGCGAAGACGGCGCACGGCGATCTCGTTGGAGCTCCAGAACTGCGCCAGCTGCCGGTCGCAGAAGCCAAGGCGCTTTGCCTGCAGCAGGACGTCGGGGCTCTTCACGACGTCGCCGGTGGTGAGCGTGGTCATGCGTCGGGCAAAATCGCTCAGACCCTTAAGCTTGTGCAGGAACCAGCGATCGATCTTAGTCAGCTCCCAAATCTTGTCGACGGAATAGCCCGCGTGCATGGCATTGGCAATGGCAAACAGCCGTTGGTCTGACGGTGTCTGCAGTTCGTCGTCGACGGACATGAGTGCTGTCTTGGAGTCGCCAAAGCCGAGGTTGTGAAAATCGATGGCACGGATCGCCTTCTGGATCGCCTCCTCAAAGGTCCGGCCAACGCTCATCACCTCGCCAATGCTCTTCATCGACGAGCCCAACTGCGTCGACACGCGCGTAAACTTTTTCAGATCCCACCGGGGCATCTTCACCACGACATAGTCCAGAGACGGCTCGAAGCATGCGCAGGTCACGCGCGTAACCGAGTTCGAAATGTCCTTGAGCGGAATGCCCAGGCCGAGCTTGGCTGCAATAAAGGCCAGCGGGTAGCCCGTCGCCTTGGAGGCCAGCGCTGAGGACCGGGACAGACGGGCGTTCACCTCGATGATGCAGTATTCCCGCGAGAACGGGTTGAGCGCATACTGGATGTTGCACTCACCCACGACACCGAGATGCCGGATCACATTCACCGCCGTCGTCCGCAGCATGTTGTAGTCCTCGTCAGACAGAGTCTGCGATGGCGCAACCACGATGGAATCGCCCGTGTGAATGCCCAGAGGGTCAAAGTTCTCCATGTTGCACACGGTGATGCAGTTGTCCTGGGCATCGCGAACAACCTCGTACTCAATCTCCTTCCAGCCCTTCATGCTGCGCTCAATCAGCACCTGCGGGCTCGCGGCAAACGCTTTGCCGCACAGCGCCAACAGCTCCTCTTCGTCGTTGGCGAAGCCGCTGCCGAGACCACCGAGGGCATAGGCCGCACGGACAATCACAGGGAAGCCGATGCTCTGGACGACCTGCATGGCCTCTTCGATGCTGTTGGCCGAGGCCGACTTGGCGCACTTCTCGCCAATAGACTCCATACTGCGAGCAAAGAGCTCGCGGTCCTCGGTCGTGATGATCGTGTCAATGGGCGTGCCTAGAACTGTCACACCAAGCTCGGCAAACTCGTCCTTGAGCTGGATGCCCACCTGCAGTGCCGTCTGGCCACCAAAGGTGACGTAGATGGCGTCTGGACGCTCGTACACGATGACCTTGCGAACAAACTCGGCATTGACCGGGAGGAAGAATACCTTGTCTGCCAGACCCTTGGACGTCTGGATGGTCGCAATGTTGGGATTGATGAGAACGGTGTAGATACCCTCCTCCTTAAGCGCCTTGATGGCCTGGCTACCAGAGTAGTCAAACTCGCCGGCCTGGCCAATGCTGAGACCGCCACTGCCCAGCACGAGCACCTTTTTCGCGTGAACGCGCGGGTGATTCCGGGAGTTCTCCTCGGCCGTGCCGCCAGGGAATGTGACCGGCAGTTGAAGGTACTTCGCATCCGTTGCGCAGTTGAGCACGGTGTCAATGAAGACATCAAACAAAAACTCAGTGTCCCGCGGGCCCGGAGTGCTCTCCGGGTGAAACTGGACGCTGAAGTAAGGACGGCTGACATGCATGATACCCTCGTTGCTGCCATCGTTTGCGTTGACAAAAAGCTCCTTCCAGTCAGCCGGTAGCGTGGCCGTGTCGACAGCGTAACCGTGGTTCTGCGACGTGATATGACAGAGGCCGGTGACCATGCTCGTGCAGGGAATGTTCTGGCCGCGGTTGCCAAACTTCATCTTGAGAGTGCTGGCTCCGGTGGCGCGAGCGAGCAGCTGGTGTCCCAGGCAGATACCAAAGATCGGCGTGTCGTTCTTGGCAAGGGCCTCGGCAATGTGCTTTGCCGTCTTGTCCAGAACGGCCGGGTCACCCGGTCCGTTGGACAGAAACAAGCCGTCGTATTCTCCCCTTTCAGACAGATGGGTAAAATCGTAGTCCCAGGGGCACACGAGAACCTCAACGCCGCGCTTCAGGAAGCAGCGGAGCTGGTTGTACTTCATGCCGACATCAAGACACAGAATTCGGAGAGGGCGTCCCGATGGGTGGATCTTGACAGCAACTCCCGATGGAGGTTTGTAGAGCTTCGGACTCTTGGTAGACACTGGGTCAAAAGAAGAATGGTCAGCTGCAAGCTCTGCAAAAACCCATCTTCCCTAACCGTTCGGTCCAGAGACTCACCCTCAGCGACGAGATTCCTCTCGTTGGGGTTCACCCAGTCGAGAGCCTCAAAGTGCTCCGTCCAGTTTTCGGCCGTGTAGGGAGCCAAGAGCGAGCCGTCGGGGGCATCCTCGTACGTCCCATTAGCTGCCGGGGTTTTCTTGAGGAGCATGCGTCCCAACAGGCTACCGGTATCGCGAATATGCTTGGTCAGAGCACGGGTATCGACACCGTGCATAGCCGGGATGCCCTGCTCCTTCAACCAGGTACCAAGAGAGGACTCGGCCAGGAAGTGCGAGAAGTCCTCCCCGGAGTAGGAGGCAGTGACCAAACCAGCAACATGAATCTGGGACGACTCGAAGTGGGCAGGCAGGTCGCCCAGAATGTCGTCGAGCGCCTCTCGCGAGGGCACGCCGTAGTTGCCAACGAGGGGGAACGTGAGCACCAAGATCTGGCCGCGGTAAGACGGGTCCGTCAAGGACTCGGGATAGCCGGCCATGCCGGTCTGGAAGACCAATTCGCCGGCAGCGCTCTTCTCAGCACCAAAGCTGTAGCCCTGGTAGACGGTGCCATCTTTGAGCTCCAGGCTGACGAGCCGCTGCTCCGATGTCTCGGAGGGCGTCGAAGAAGCCGGAGAGAAGAAGGCGGATGTCGACATGGCGACGACGGTGGTTGTATGCGTGGTTCTCGAAAACTGTACAAGGCCGAAGTCGCAAAGAGACAGAGAGGCAGCTCTCCCAATCTATCACTCTCTCTTTCGCTCTGCTTCCCGAGGGAAAGAGGGAGAAGAGGAGGGGCAAACAAATGCTGGAGACAAGTGGGTTGCGGAGAGCTTGGCAGGCGTAAGCGTAAGCTGGGTCAACAAGTAGCGATCTTTCTCTCGTCTTCTTCTCCAGACGGCTGCGCTCTTTCGGGAGACACAGGTCAGTCTGCAACAAAGTTTGCAGAGGAGAGGGAGAAGAACGAAACTGAAAAAAGTTTTTTTTCCATCCGGGCCCTTTCGTCCAAACATTTTTTAGTAATGACTTCATCTCGGCCAATCAAGAGCACTAGTACGCCACTATTACGGGGCCGTACGCTTATCACTAAC
The DNA here is from genome assembly GCF_000143105.1 of Grosmannia clavigera kw1407. Lineage (NCBI taxonomy): Eukaryota > Fungi > Ascomycota > Sordariomycetes > Ophiostomatales > Ophiostomataceae > Leptographium > Leptographium clavigerum. The sequence continues at coordinate 478,628 of NW_014040797.1, read as the reverse complement.
CAGATCTGGAAAGCCTACTAAAGATAGATGAATCTGGCCACACGTGACCTACCTGAACGTACGGAGGACTGAGGCCTGGACAGACGTGGCCTTTATGCTGTGTTACTCGTATTTCTGCGACTCAAGAGCGAGTTTGGCTTAACGTTCTGCAATTAGAAGCTTCGTTGCTTCTTTCTGAAAGCTTTGCAAGCATGTGAACATCCACCCCGGCCGGACGTCTGGTTGGCCACTCCAATTGGCGGCACAACCCCGCCAATACAGCCCTGCGTGCTCCGGCCACCGTAGGGTCCCTGTGGTTGGTCAATTGGCGCAGCGCATTCTGTGGCTGCAGCATGGGCTGGCGAGTAGAACGCTGAAAGTAAGACCACCCGCTGGCCAATAGAGGGGCCAGCAGCAACTACGGAGTAGTCAGCACCTCATGAGCAAGCTTCGCTTTTGCTGCTACCATCTAGGGCACACATTCTTCTCTCTCTGTACCAGAGGCGAGAGGCAAGATGAATCCTGCGGCTGCAGGATGCGCTACTTGCACGGACAGCCGCCTTCAGGTTGGTTTACCTCGAGCTACCACGAGACATACGCCCGTGGCGATATAACATTCAGCTTGCTCTCCCACACCCACTTTTCTACACCGACAATTGCCTGGGAATGGACAAGTACTCGTATCTTTCAATACATAGTACAAGTCCAGTCCAGGCCAACAAACAGCGCCGCCAAAGACGCGAATGCACCAAACTGAGCAAAATGAATTGTGATAAGCGCGCAGCCAATAGATATCCAAGACAAGACACCTCCGATCTGTCGGGCCTTTGCTCCTTTCTCTTTCCTCTTTCCAACTTTGGCCCGGCGCTGTTTCGCACACGGACCCATTGACGATGATCAGAGCGACGATCATCTACTCAAGCCCCGCCTTTCCAAGTGAGGAGCGTACTACATATGTGAGGATGAGACCTGCTGCTGCAATTACTACGCGATGCAGCAGCAAGGCGAGGGCAGATCTGAGATGACTACCGTCATCCATGACACCTCCCCCACCCAGGGTAGATTGTCGCCTGAAGAAGGCAGCTCAGTCAAACAAGTTGTGGGCTAATAGCAGGGAAGGACACAAAACAGACGGAGTACTCTGTAGCAGTAGAGCAAAGGCGAGGAAGACGCTACAGAAGGACAGAACGGACGGCCTCTCTGATTGGGGATGCAACACGGAGATCGCCTGCAGTATCAGACTCTGCCAATCATGGGGCCGTGCAGCGTTGCGGCCGACTCATGGGCAGGTCACTTGGCGCGGCCGCTATCATAGGATCGGCCCAATGAGCAGTAGGGCCGAGCTGCATAGGCTGCCCACCATTTGCTCGGAGGGGGCGAATTGAAGCAATATCATCGAGTAGTCCTGTGCGCGAGCGAGACAATGTGGTGGATTGCGAGAATGGATTCGTAGGTAAAACGTGGGCTGTGCGAAAACAGGACACTTTGTGGGCTACGAGCCTCGTGGGTATCAGCCCCCGGTAAAAGTCCATTTAATAATCGACGTGTGCTGGGAGGCCCATCGCTTGTCGCATCCATGTGCTGTCTCCTGATCCTACCCTATTTACTGCATTCCTCTACATCCCCGTTAAACGTCGACGTCTGCTGTCGTTCTTCTATGCAGCCGCTTTTTAGTAGCAGTCATCTGTCAAGATGGGAAAGGACCACTGAGAATAGCACACTGGGGGTAGCGCCGTGAGGAAAGAACGAGTGGTGCTTGTCTCGCCCATTTCTCGCTACTGGCCACTACGCCGTAGTTTGACGCAGCTCCCAACTTCTCGCACACCTTATCACGCTAGCTCTGAACCTAGATAGCGCTACCCATTCCCTCTTCTCCCCATATTTTAGCCCGCATCGCGCTTCTCGCGCGTCCCCCCTGTGCAAACAGCTCCTGTTGGTTTTCAGATCTGCCTCTGGCGCTCCGCTGTTGGCCCTTTGCTATGTAACCCCTTCCCCTTACTCCGCTCTATTATAATTATTTTTGTATATACGAAGTACTCGCACAGCTTTTTCCCGTTTGTGTCCCCATCCTGCTGCGGCCGGAATCTCTCTCCCCTCCCACAGCTTCTCCGAAGCGATGTACTGTTGAGCCTTACAGAGGCAGCGACGAGGGATTGTGCCGGGACGCGAGGAGGGTTTGGATTGCTGCCGACCAGTCACGACCATCCTCTCCTAAGCCTTACGATCACCTTCCCCGACGACCTAGACCCCGCAAGGCGAACCACGACTTCTCTCCCATGGCGTTGACACGGTAAACTAGACAAACGTGTTCACAAGTGGACAGCCTGTCAGGCCACGAAGGTGACTCGAATTGGGGCCATGTTTTCCCAAATGTTTCGTACCATGAGCGGCAGCCGGTCTGCAGAGCTTGACCCGCTTCCAGACCAAGGCCGGGCTCAGAACACGGGCCCGGACCTCCGTCGCAGCCGCAGCGACTCTCTACGACATCACGATGCGTCTCCTGGCCCGGCCACCAGCCGTCCCTATGCCCAACTTCGACATGCGACTGCCGACTTTACAGAAGCTGACGACGACGAAGATGACGATTCCAATGAAGACGGCGGCATTGGCAATGGCTCTCAATCGGGTGGCGATCAACCTCCCGAAGATGAGGACGGAGACAGGCGATCTTCACAAGTATTGCCCCTCTTCTCGGCATCACACTTGGGTAGGTCGCTCTACTACCCGTTCTTTACGGCTATGCACCGGCTGCTGACCATAAACCAGACTCACTCCCGGTCTACAACATCGTGCACGCCATACGCATCATTGTCCAGACTCGCACAGATACCATGCTGACCTGGGAGCAGCTACGCTCTCCGCAAGTGTCCCAATTTCTCGTCAAGCCTATGCAGCAACTGGTCCGCGCCCACCATTTCTCTCGCGCAACGCTGTATGCCCTCATGGCAAACTGTCTCCAGTTCTGCAAGGAAGGCCAGCTTTCCCCCGGAAACGCCGGCACATGCAGCACCCGAGGCAAGGTGTGCGAGCTTCTGGCCATCAAGCTGCTCAAGGAATACTCCACGCGCGAGCTGATCGATGCCCTCTCCTACGACTTCAACCCGCTGCAAGGCATCTCGGCCGGCCCGCAGTTCCAGCTGCGGCTTGCCAACACTGCCCGCACCTCGACCCTGGAGGTGGCCATCCGTGCCAATGCAAAGCATTTCCTCGCCCATCCTCTCGTCGTCCAACAGCTCGAGGCCATATGGAATGGCGCCATCAGCTTCTACTCGTCGGCAGATTATCTGCATCGTGACGCAGGAAAAACACCGGCCACCGCCCCCGGACCGGCATCGGCTGCCGGGAGTAACCAAGTCTGGACACGCAACAGACCCAGCACACGGGGGCCTGCTCGACGCGGCAGCAATGATCCTCGTACGCCTCTGCTTTCAGTAAACAACCAGATCCCTGCCTACAACGGCCAGCAACAGCACCAGCCAGGGAAAGAGGAACAGGGCCGTCATGTGCAGTCTCAGCTTCAGCCTCAGTCAGATCTGCCCCGACGGCGCACTGTGACGCTATACAACCCCCGGAATGCGTCTCTGTTCAAGCTGTCACGACTGCGTGTGCCCCGCTATCGTCAGTTTCTGTCCACCTGCTCGCTGGCCGTCCTGATCGCTCTCTTCCTTGCCGTCTTGGTGCAGCGCTCCAGCCGCATCACCACCCTCGAGCTGATCTTCTGGTTCTGGAGCGCCGGCTTCATGCTGGACGAGCTGGTCGGCTTCACCGAGCAGGGCTTTTCGCTCTACATCATGAGCTTCTGGAACATCTTCGACCTCGGCATTCTTCTGCTGCTCATCTTCTACTACTCCCTCCGTGTCTGTGGTGTCTTTCTCGCCGATGCCCAGCGATGGAACGACAACGCCTACGACATACTCGCCGCCAACGCCATCTTGCTGCTGCCTCGCATCTTCAGCGTCTTGGACCATTACCAGTACTTTTCGCAGCTACTCATAGCCTTCCGGCTCATGGCCGTGGACTTGGCCGCCGTATTTGTGCTCATCATAGTCGCCTGTTCTGGCTTCTTTGTCTTTTTCACGCTTTCCCACAACGACACCGCTGATCCCAGCGAGGTCGCGTACAAGATATTTCAGATCATTATGGGCTTCACGCCAGCGGCTTGGGAAGTGTAAGCTACTCAGTCTCTACCCATTTCTTGGTAAAGCTCGCACTGACAGTCATATGCAGCTGGGTCACCTACAACTTCCTCGGCAAAGTCATTATGGGCTTTTTCCTCATTCTCTGCCATTTCGTTATTGTGTATGTGGCCTCCCACGCGGGAAACTGCCGTTCTGGGAAATGTAGGCTGACTCTTGCTTCCCAACAGCACAATCCTCGTCACAGTCTTGTCCAACTCGTTTATGGAAATTGCGTCAAACGCAAACGAAGAGCATCAGTACGATCCACTACTGAAGCCTTGCCTGAGTATATGGGACATGCAAACTGACAGGCGCAGATTTCTCTTCGCAATCAATACCATCTCTATGGTAAAAAACGACGCGCTTTTCTCCTACGTTGCGCCAACCAATATATTTGCATGGATGATGATGCCCTTGCGCTACTGCATGCCTCTGCCCCATTTTGTGGCGCTCAACCGGCTCGTCATCAAAATTACGCACTTCCCCCTGCTCTTCGGCATCTTCTTCTACGAAAAGTTCGTTCTAGCGCCGTTCATGTACGAGCCTACTGATCTAGTTGAGGACTCGAATCGGGCAAGACAGCGTATCATTTCATTTGCCGACCCGGGAGGTCGTGTCGCCCTCTTCAGTCCCAGCATTCGCCTTCGCGAGGAATCCGTTGTTGGGTATCAGAAGGACCGTGCTCTCGATGAAGTATTCCGGCGGACTCCCGACATCGCTAGCCTGCGGACACATAGGCGTAACGAACGACGCAAGACGCAGACGGCCGTGCGCAACTGGATGGATCACAATGACGGACTCACCGTTTCGAACTATTCGACCCTAGATAGCATCAACATACAGCGGGAGAGGGGCCCGCACAGATTCCGACACATTTCAGAGGTCCGCTCAGCAGCAAGTGATCCTGCTGATCTCATGTCGCTGTCTGCCTTCCACGTCCCGAGAGAGGTGAACAGCGAAGAACGACTGCGCGGGCCCTTTGATATCGCTTTCAAAGATCATACCACAGACGCTGAGGGCGATGACGAGCTGGTAACCAATGATGAGGATGAAGACAACACGACAAATGCAGGCGACATGGGTGGCACGCCTGTCCGAAATCAGACAGAGACAGAAGACGAAGACAGCGGCGATAGCGACGAAGTAGACGGTGCATTGATTCCTACACCAATAGCATCCCGTTTCCGAGATATGGCAGCTCGATCTCCCGCGTCTACAGAGGGTTCTGGGCATGAGGACAAGACGAACGAAGCAAGACGCCGGGACGAGATGATGTCTTCTCCTCCCAGGCCCAGCTCCTCTCGCAAAGCACTGCATTCTCGGGCTATCTCTACTAATACGATTTTGTTTAAACCACCTTCGGTCCATTCGGGAGCCGAAAACGCCGTCACGCCTCAGTCACCAAAGATGGTTTCTCCCCCATCACCGAGTCCGGCTATGCAGTCCCGATCTCGTCCCCGGACTGCAGGCACTTCGGGAGCATCCTCTCCAGCCCAAAAATCATCAAGGCGGTCTGTTCATCAATCAAGCTGGCCGCAGCCGATTGGCCCGCCCAAGGATCAGACGAAGCCGTCCTTGAGTCGGGCCACGGGCACTTTCTCGAGTATGCCGCAGCTTGATACACCCGTTCGCCGGGCACAGCGGAGGATGTCATCGATCGACGCCAGCTTAGAGGTGTCTTCGGATCTGGCGTCTGCGATTGGCGCCCCACTAGCCGACGACGCTGCCTTTGCTACGCTGTCGGGCAGCTTTACCTCGCAGCTGGCATTGGCACATGCGATTAATGCGCGGACGAACGGGGAGAACGACCGCGATCGTGACCGCATGAGCCGACTGGTGCTGGCCAGGATGAAGACGCTGGAAGAGAGCTTCACCGACGTCGTGCGCGAGCTGCGTTCACTACAGAAACAGCAACTGCAGCACCATCAGACGATGAGCGAGAAGTCGGGCAGCAGTGTGCCCACTTCCGATATAGAATATGCCACTGCCGCCCGCGAGCACGGAGGTGGTGCCAGGAGCAGCGGGTCCCGCACTCCGGCGGACCAAATCTTGATGATGACGGAGATAGCGCCAGCGCCAAGCAGTGGCAATGCTCGCAGGCGTGTGGCAGGAAGTGGCAGCAGCGGCAGCGACAGCAGAAGCCGGCTGGGCACAGCCGGGCCTGGAAAGAAGGCGAAAGGCAAGGAGGTGGAGCGGCCTGTTATTGATGAGATCGGCGAGTACGAAAGTTTTTCCAGATCAGGTTGATGTTGCTCATTGCATTGTTTATACAATATTTTTTTTGTTGCTGTTTTACTTTCTGTCTGTTCTTTTCCTGGTGGTTTTCTGTTTTCTGGCTGGGGCTTCTGGGATTGGTTATGAGATGCTTGGTCCCAGTACAAGCACAAATCAGCTATTGCATTGGGTTTGGGCGCTTAGGTCAAGGCTTGCATGTAAGATATCGGTAGTTGCGTGCTTTGTATTAGTGGTGCCTTTTCGGCCGTTTGCATGGTTTAAGTTACTTCCCGCTAGTACATTCACTTTCGCAGGTATGTTAGATGAACTGTTGCTATATCTCTACTCTGGCTTTCGTCTTGGTGAAAGCGGTCGCAGGGAGAAAAGTTTCTTCAACACCAGTACTCGATTGGGCTCGTGAATTCTCACAGCATCCTTATCTGTAGGTCCACATGCCGTCTTCATTTGCCGCCTCCACTACGGCCAACGCTGACGTAGAGGTTGCCGATTATGTGCGCTGCTCATTGGCTCACAGAGCATTGGCCTTACCAGACCAACACCGACTGCGGTGGCTTGGGTGGCCATGGTGACAGTGCGGAGACGACTGAGATCGGTTTCATCGACGGCGTGCGGTCTTGAAAGTACTCAATGAGTTCGTACCTAGGCCAGTGACATGGCGAGAGATATTACGTATTTGTCATGGGGCAGGAAATGGAACAAACAGTTGCTATAGAGGAACAAACGTACGGAGTAGAGATGAGCTGTGGTGGACCCGAGGTCCCACCTATCCGCCCTTCTCATGCTTGTAGACACAGGGAAACAGTCGGTTCCTCATGCATTGGGGTTCGTAATCGCATACCCTCTGTGCAGATATTGCATTACCAGGAAGCAACTTGGGCAGGACGAAGGACAAAGACAACTGTCCGGCTCCATTAGAGCCCCGCTTCTAAAAAGTGGAGGCTTACTGGTGGTGCTACTGTGTTATAGCGGCATGAACACGCTATTTTAGAGATACTCCGTGCAACGCCTTGCGAAGATCTCCAGTGGTGGTTTGGCGGGGTTTCCTATCGATAACCACGACTCCTGTGAGCAAGCCGGAAGTGTCTGTTTTCTCCTCGCTGAGAAATGTATCGTCGAACTTTGATGATCTTAAGCCGGAAAAGGGAGATCAAGACAATTCAGTGATAGGTCTCGTTCTGGAGCGTCAAGAAGAGGTATGTTGATTGCAGATGGGCTAGCCGCTGCGTCCGGCAGTTAACGCTAGTTTGCCGATCTGCCTTGCGCAGCTATTGCGCAGTGAATATGCATGCTTCGTCCAATGACCGAGTCATTCGGGCACTGCTATAATATACCGGGCGAGAGCAGATCAGCAGTTATCACAAAATGCGGTTCTTACTTTAACAACTACTTTTTCATCTCCGTTTCCCCGTCTCACTACCGCCCTTGCTATATAATCAAACCTTCCAGGCCAAACTGTAGATAGTACGGCACAAACCAAGCTGTCATGGTGAGTGAAAGCTATTTGTCTTTCTTCCTGGCAAGGCTGGCAGCAACGCTCAACTCTCATTCTCTAGGCTGCCGCGGAAACAAACGACGGCCTTCCACGCATGAGTGATCCTTTACTCGAAAAGCGCAATTGTGCTATACAGCGCCATAATCAAGACATCACACACATCATTGCTGCCCAGGTCGAGTTTGCCAGCCTTTTCTCCGAAGCCGAGGCCGACACGATCATCTGGCTGCAACTATCTCCGGCAATCAGCAAGCTTACCTGCGATGGCCTCTGCTACCCGCAGGAATGGTTGCTGCGCTACAGCTCCGCCACCCTTCGATCTAGTGGCTGCGACAAGTTCGTCAAGCTGCTGGGTAACGAGCGATACCAACGGAAAACCCTCAACAGCCTACGCTCCAGCGGCCATGACTTACCGGACGGCATACGATATGTGCTCGATCTTGGGCCGTCATCGGACTTTGACCTGCGCTCACAACATCTCGAGGCCCTGACCTTGCCAAAGGGCATCGTGCAATACAGCATGTTGACATACCTGACGAATAAGCATCAAGTGCCAAGCGCCGTGGCAGGCGGCCATGACGATGCCTGCCGTTGCTTCGAGATGCGGCTGGACAGGAGGAAGAAGACTGCACCTGCTGCTGCACCTGCTGGCGATATGATGAGCCAGGTTGGGAGTGAAACCAAAGAGCCGGATATCTTGGACTCGAGAAACTGTATATGGGATCTGCCACTTGCAGCGGAGTTCCGCATCGACGATTACTGCGAGGTGCGCCATGTAGCCAACGTCATCCGTCTCTTGCTGGTGCTGGCCGAACGTCCGCTGCTGCTCGACTCTGCCGCACGAGTGTATACGATCTGCGGACTGGCCAAGCTCTTTGGCGCCAACGGAAACACCAGCAGCCTGAGCCGGCTGCGATCGCTGGTGCACGAGTGGTTTCTCACCAAAGGAAACACCATCATCATTGACACGCTTCCCGAGGAGTGCTTCCGCATGGCATGGAACATCAAGCTGCCGAACGTGACGCGGGCTTCTTACCGTATTCTCGTGGCCGAGCGGGCCTTGTGTGATGCCAGTGACAGCAGCCAGCCACGCACATACCAGCGCCAGCGGACGCCGTTTGGCCGCGAGCTGTCCGGGCTGGACGATGACCTCGAGACGCTGCTGGACCATGCCAGCGAAGCGTTGACTCGCCGCATCGGCGAGCTCCGAGCGAAGCTGCAGTCGCCTGACAAGCTCGATCTCCTGGACGTGCCGCAGTACCACCGGCTGCGGACCATCGAGCGTGCGGTTGCAGAGGCCGTGCCGCAGACGAGAGAGATAAGAGCCGCTTCGACAGCGATCCAGAGGCTTGCAGACACATACGAAACCATCCTCCGGACTTCGCTGTTACATGGACGGCTTGGCAGTCTGTTGCGGAACGGCAAAAGCTGTCTCTACACTGGGGCTCTGGAGGTGTACGTGAGTCAGAAGGCGCGTGAATACAAGTCCTTTGCCCACGTGTACGAAGGCCTCTCGGAGAAGCAAAAGCTGCTCACGGGGGTGCGTTGGAGAGTGATCGGCAACGGCATGGCGCGCAGTCTCCGCGGTGCTGCGACGTATCTCATGGACGGCATGGCAAAAGACGCGAACACTGCATTGCGCAGGGCGCTGGTCATGGACGAAGGCAGGGCCGATCAGGTGATCACGAACCAGCTGGCGATCCTTGGTGTGACCATAAGAGGACCCTATTCCACATTCCAGCCGCAGGAGCCGTTTCAGCTGGAAGTCATCCGCAATGAGCTGCGCAGCGAGCGCATGATCAAGACGTTTTCGCACCTGTACGACCGATACAGCTTCGTGCCGGAGTTTGAGCTCGCCGAGGACAACCCGTCGCCACACCTGCTTCTGGGCCTGTCCGAGAACGAGTTCCGCTTTCTGCCGTTGTGGGCAGGCGGACAAGACGACGGCAGCGGCGGCGTGTTCCAGGACGAGTTGCCGATGGCCCAGCTCGGGCCCATCGGCCCTGGGCCTGCATACCACACGGGCACGACGCAGGTGGGCACAACGGCCGACACGATGAGCACGGCGACGCTGTCGGTAGGCGAGCTCGACGCCGCCACCGACGATGCGTCCGAGCTGAAGACCGAACACACGGATTCCAGTTTTGTTCTGGTGCAAGGCGTCAGCAGGCTGGCAGTGCAAAGCGAGTATAGGACGACCAGCAGCCACGAGAGTCGTGCTGCCCACGATGGCATCTCGACCATCTCAGGGGAGCCCAGCGCGATGACACTGGATGACTCGACATGCGGATCGTCACTGGTTGATGTTGCTGAGTCAGCCGACGACGACGAGAGCGATTACGTATACGACTTCGAGGACGATGAAGAAGGATTTGAAAGCTTTGACGAGGATGGGTACGACATGGATGTGCAGTCAGACGTCACAGTGGTGCAGTACCACGACACTGCTATGGGAGACTTTGAGGGGCCGTCTTCGGCAGCAAAGATCGGCTTTGTGGAAGAGCCAGACGTGCTGGTGGGGGAAATGTAATTCAGAGTGTGTTTCTAGGAAGTTTGCAGCAGTGCTGCTTGAATTAACGAGTTAATAATAGCCCGTGTTACTGTTCGCGCAAACGATAGAAAGAGCAAACGATGTAGGCAGGCGCCACAAATGACATAAGATCACATGACCAACAGAGCGAACGAAAAAACAGGCAACTGTGAGAATATGCAAACGCGAGAATCCATGTATTAAGTTCCTGCTCAACCGCGGTTCAACGTGTTGCCAGAGCCGCGCGGGTTTGCCTCAGTGAACTCGTCCCAGGCGCGTGCCTTGTAGGTCTCGGCATCTGCCTTTTCGTAATTGTCTTCGTCGGGTTCGGCCGGCAATCCGCTGCTGGGCCCACCGCCCTCGATGATACCACCACGCCGGCGCTCTTCTTCGAGGTAATCGTCGATCGACATGGTGGGGAGGTTGTGTCCCGGCCGGAAGACGGCCTTGGCCATCTCGGCGCGGCTGCCCATGATGGTGAACGGCTGGCGCGGCTTGCCGTCGGGCGTCAGAAGCGGGCCTGCGCCCTGGGCTCCAGCCCACGTCGGCGAGCTGCCAAAGGAGCTCTGCAGTCGGCGCAGCGTTGACGCTGCCGCGGCCGCGTCGATCTGTTCCAGGCGGTCGGTGTAAAAGGAAGAGCTCGGTCCCGGCTGCCTCTGGCGATTGTCGCCGAGACCGCCCATCAAGCTGCTGCTGCTGCTGCTGCTGTTGGCTGCACCGTCGGAGAGCGAGATGTGTGCCTGTGCCAGCAGCTCGTCCTCGCGGTTGAGGCTCTCGAGGCTCTGAAAGGCCATGTGGGCGCAGTAGGCCAGCTGGGCCAGGTACAGCTCGCGGGCCACCTCGTCGTCCTCGTCGCCCTCGTCCTCGCTTTCGTCTTCCAGAGCCTGGTCGACAGCCTGTGTCGGTGGGGCGTCTCCCATGATGTCGTCGTCGTTTTCGCCGTCGCGATCCCGGATCAGCTGTCGCTGTCGTCGTCGCCGTGCGCGACGCTCCTGCTGCCGCTGCCGCAACACGTCCAGCTTCGCGCGCAGTGCCTTCTCGGCCTGGAAGTTGGCAATCTTGGCATTGCGACGGGCAGCCGGATCCATCAGCGCGGCAGCCGGGCCCATGCCGGTTGTCGCCGTTCTCGCCACGCCGCCACCGCTGCCACCACCGCCAACAGTGCTGAAGTGTGTCGGGTCGTCGGCGTACGTCTGCAGCAGCGTCGCGTACGGCGCTGCCAGCAGGCCGTAGCCGTCCAGCAGGTGCAGGAAGCGCTCGTGGGCCTCGCGGGCCCGCCGCAGCACTAGCCGTCGCTCGGCCGGCGTTCCCGGATTCGGCGGCGGCAGGCGCTGCACCATCTCGGCCACGCGATAGGGCACCAGCAGATATGGCAGATGGGCCGTGGCCACGTCGTCGGCACCCTCGTTGCTGCTGAACAGTGCCAGTGCCTCGATGCGTGCGCTGCAGTCTTCGTACGCCGCCAGCGCTGCCATCACCGCGTCGCCATAGCTCCCGTAGCCACCATTGCTGTTGCTGCTGCCGCCGCCAAAGCTAAAGGTCCCTCGCTCAATGGCCTCGCGCTGCCGGTCTGCCGCCGCACATGCTGCTCGCAGCGTCTGCGGCCGCTCGGTCTCCTGATCTCGGCCTCCACGGTTGTCCATCTGTGGGGCTGAGTGAGGGGAGAGAGAGAGAGGAGTGTGTGTGTGTGTGCGCTGTCTCGTCTTTCGGGTGTGGGGGGTTGCTCGCTGGTGTGTACACTAAAAAACGCTGGGAAAATTCGAGGTTGGAAACGATGCTCTTCCTCGACGTGCTTCTTCCAGCTGCGCCCGGTTGCTTCTTATGCGAGTGTTCTCGTGCGTGCGCGGTTTTGGTGTTGCCACAGATCGCGTGAGGGTCGGAACGACGTCCGAAAAAATGTCACCTGAAAATGAAAAACGGCACACATGACGTAGCGCAGCAGCCTTGGGTACAGAGCTATGGGCGCCTCGGGCTCCCAAATGTCTGACTAAGCCGACTTCTAGGCTAAAAAGAGGCATGTCTACTTTGACAGCGGAAATGGCGCTCGCATGTTTCTGCGACTGGGGCATCATTCGTTTCTTGGCCGTATTTCCCGTATTGATTTATCATGATGCACCGTCAGAAGCTTGTCTGTATTCGGTAGCCGCATTGAAGCTTACCTCAATGTCACACCTCAATGGGATCCGTGCCCCTTCGTAAAGGTGGCACATGACAAAGGGAGAGCAAGGACAGGATATCCCCAAATACAAACGGCAGGTGCATCCCTTGCCTGTTCCTCGTACGGGTTAATCTACCGCCTTTCAGACATCAATTGAATCTCCACCTTTTTTATAGCTTCACAACTTCATCACAAAATATATCCTAGACGTGAGAGCAAGCTCAAACGCTTGCTACAGAAACCTCGTCTGTAAACATGATTTCTCTGCAAGATCAGCTTCCCAGTAATATCGGCCCAGGAATGGAACCAGACATGTCAATGCTAAGCAGCGAGCCTCCCGTAGGCGAATCTATGCGCTTGCTGTCCTCTCTTGTCTTGGATAATACCAATGATGAAGCCGCGAGGGATGAGCCATTGAGAGAGGATGTTTACGACGATCATCTAGAAGACTCTGACGAAGATGGCATGCCACTTGAAAATACCGGCAGCAGTAACAATCTGAACTTGTCACAGAAACATCGCTCAGACAAAGATGCATTTGAATCCTGGCTGGCTCAGAACAGAGTGAGCATCACCGACTCCAGAGCTGACGAGACTGTCCTACGCGACGAGGACAAGACCACAGCCTCGCTTGTTCGCGAGTTCGAAGCTTCCAAAATCATAGAAAGTCCGCGAGATTACCAGGTAGAGCTCTTCGAAAAGGCGAAACAAAAAAACGTCATCGCTGTCCTTGACACAGGTGCGTATTCTATAGTCAAACCACCGATTCGATCATTCTTATGAGTGTGCAGATATTGATTCAATCGCTACCATAGGTTCCGGCAAGACACTTATAGCTGCTCTCCTTCTGCGGCACATGATCGACAAGGAGCTGGAAGATCGCTCCCAAGGAAAACCGGCCCGCCTGTCTTTCTTCCTCGTTGACAAAGTTGCTCTTGTTTTCCAACAGCATGCCGTGCTAGAATGCAACTTGAGCCACTCTGTGGCCAAGTTCTCCGGCGACAAGGTCGATTTGCGATGGACATCCAAGTCTTTCTGGGACGACGTCCTCCGCGATAACATGGCCATTGTCTGCACGGCGGACATTCTACTGAAATGTCTCCACCACTCGTATGTTTGCATGGAACAGATAAACCTCCTGATATTTGACGAGGCGCACCACACAAAGAAGAATCATGCATATGCTCGAATAATCAAGGACTTTTACGCGCACGAATGTCCAAGCAACCGCCCAAAAATCTTTGGAATGACCGCGTCCCCTGTGGATGCTCGAACAAACATTGCACAAGCTGCAGAAGAGCTCGAGGCCTTACTTCACAGCGAGATAGCCACCGTGTCAAACGACTTGCTGCTTCATTCTGTCGCGAAGCCCAAAAAGGAATGGGTTCTTCACTATCATGTCTCTCTCAGACCCCCATTGACCGAGCTGACCGAAAAACTTGGACGACTGGTTGGGGACCACCGGTTGTTTGCCAAAAACTTCCACTTCGCTCGCGACGGCCTCATTTACCTCGGGCCCTGGCTTGTAGACCGCTTCTGGCAACTCATATTCCGTGCAGAAGAGCTTGCAAAGCAAGAAGCCAAGGCCGAAATAGATAGCTTGCCGTACAGCACAGCGCTAGGTCGGCTTTCTGGAGCCAGGGAAATAGACACGAGCGAACCGGCTTTGCCCAAGGGCCTTGGGCAAGAATCGGCCACAAATAGCACCATTGTTGCTGCTGTCAGAGAGGCAAGCCGCTTAGTTCAAGAATATGCTTTCATAATGCCGTCCAAGCAGATGTTGTCCAACAAAGTTCGGCGACTACACGAAACCCTTTCCGACGAGTACTCCAAACTTGATGGAAGAAAGACCAGGTGCATTGTTTTCGTTGACCAGAGGTATACCGCCATTCTGTTGGCAGATCTTCTTACCACTGAAAAAATGAAGATACCACATCTTCTCCCAGATGTTCTAGTAGGTTCTGCTTTACGTTTTTTGTTGCTGCCCAAGAGATGTGTGCCGTTGACACTTTTACTTAGATTGGCGGAGGATCAAGAGACATGGGAAGAAACTCTTTTCGGACGCAAGTATTGACCATTTCCAAATTCAAACAAGGCCTGGTCAACTGCCTGTTTGCCACATCCATTGCCGAGGAGGGTCTGGACATTCCTGATTGCAACCTGATTATCCGGTTCGATCTTTATCGCACCATGATACAGTATATTCAATCCAGGGGCCGAGCACGACACCACGAATCGACATATGTGCACATGGCCGAACTGGGAAATCTAGAACACAGCCGCCTGCTTTCCGAAAACAAAGCGAGCGAGAACAAGATGCGAGACTTCTGCAATGAGCTTCCCGAGGACCGAAAACTCAAAGGCAATGATTTCAACATGGACTATTTTCTACGAAAAGAGACCGACCAACAGTCTTTCCAAGTTCCCTCTACAAAAGCAAGACTGACGTACCGTTCGAGCCTTGTCATTCTCACCCAGTACGTTGATTTGCTTCCACATTCGTCAGAAGGCATCATCAGGGCGGAGTACTCCGTTTTTTACACGGCGAAAGGCTTTGTCTGTGAAGTCTCTTTGCCTCCGTCGTCGCCCATCCGCCATGCAACCGGCCGGCCACACCAGCGGAAGCAAATCGCCAAATGCGCTGCTGCATTTGCCATGTGCCTTCGTCTATACGAGAAGAAATATCTCGACAAGCACTTGAAACCGATCTTCGCCTCGAGGTTACCAGTCATGCGAAACGCCCGGCTGGCAATCAGCTCCAAGAAGCAGGAAAAATATAAAATGCGCACAAAGCCAAAGGTTTGGCTCTTCCTCGGGACACCAACTCAGCTGTTCGCTACTATTCTGCGCCTTAGATCTCCTGAGGCTATGTATCGCCCATCTCGACCACTGGTTTTGCTCACTAGAGGGCCTGTGCCTCGCATACCAAAACTACCTCTTTTCTTTGGAGAGAAGCGCGCCTCGCTTGCCGAATGTGTGCCACTCGATGACCCTCTGATCCCAACGGCTGCTGAACTGGACAGCTTGGCGGCTTACACTCTGAAATTATTTGACGACGTCTTCAGCAAATGGTACAAGGGAACTGCTGCTGATTTTCCCTACTTGATTGCTCCTTGTTCGGTGACTCGACATGGTTTTATACTCGATGAGAAGGCGCCCACACGATCAATACTTGACTGGGCCGGCATAAATGCTGTCAGCCAGGCAACAGACAATCCTTATACTGGGAACGAGCCAGATGCATTTTTTACCAACAAGTTTGTTTCTGACCCTTTTGATGGCTCTCGAAAATTTTACATGCGCCATGTTCGTCGAGACTTGAAGCCGCTTGACCCTGTTCCAGAAGGGGTTCCTCATCCAAAGCACAGAATGTGGAACCGCAACGGAACCAAGCATGATATCTTGAACTACAGTGTGAGCCTGTGGTCAAAAGCGAGAAGCAAAATGTCGATCAAAGAAAACCAACCGGTTGTGGAAGCCGAAATTATTACGAATAGGCGCAATCTTCTGGATGACCGAGTTCACTTAGACAACCCGGAGCAGAAAATATGCTTCTTGGTTCTCGAAACCCTCAAGATCTCCCCTGTGAGTTGGCCTTGCCACTTTTACTGTCCCAACCCTGTTATTCACTTTTCCCCACAGCTGCCTGCCGAAATTGTGGCAATGGCGTTCAACATTCCTGTCATCATCCATCGTATCGAATCGACCCTTATTGCGCTTGAGGCAACAAGCGTGATTGGAATACCACGCATCCGCCCCGAACTGGCGCTTGAGGCAGTCACCAAAGATTGTGACAACCCGGATGCCCAAGATGAAACCCCTCTCAATTTTCAGGCCGGCATGGGCAGGAATTACGAGCGACTGGAGCTTCTCGGGGACTCTTTTTTGAAGTTGGCCACAAGTATTGCGTTATTTACGCTTGTTCCTGACAAAGACGAATTTGAGTACCACGTCCAGCGCATGTGCATGATATGCAACCGAAACCTATTTAACAACGCACTTGATATGAAGCTAGAGGAATACATCCGATCCAGAGAATTCGACCGCACCTGGTACCCTCCGACGATTGAAGAAGCCGGAAAGTCTACAGATAACGACAACTACTCAGACAACACCCCTGCGCCTCCTTCACAAAACGGGTTGGTACTTCAGAAGGGTAAACGGACACAGTTGCCTACCCACCATCCACTCGGCGACAAAACCATTGCGGACGTATGCGAGGCCATGATTGGGGCGGCCTATCTCACGACTTACGAAGAGCGGAACTTTGACTTGGCTGTACAGGCCGTTTCTGCTGTAGTAAAAAGCAAACTGCATCCGATGCAGTCATATGCTGAGTATTATACTGCATACAAGCCACCCGGCTGGCAATTGTGTCCTTCGACCGCAGCACAGCTGCATATGGCGGTATCCATTGCAAAGGATCTTGGCTACCAGTTCAGGTTCCCACGACTGTTAAGAAGTGCTTTCACTCATCCCTCTTATCCACGAATATATGAGAATCTTCCGAGCTACCAGCGGCTCGAGTTTTTGGGCGATGCCCTGCTCGATATGGCCATCGTCGACTATCTCTTTCACAAGTTTTCCAACAAGGATCCGCAGTGGCTCACGGAACACAAGATGGCCATGGTATCGAACCAGTTTCTGGCCTTTCTCAGTGTGTCGTTGGGGTTTCACCGGCACATTCTATCGTTTTCGGGAGAGATGCGGAAGCAGATACTAGAGTATGTCACCAAGGTGGAGGAAGAGCGCGTTCGAGCAGAGTCCGAGGCGGTAGAGGCGGGAAGGCCAGCCAGTGAGTTTGCCCGTGACTACTGGGTGCATGTCACACATCCGCCCAAGGCGCTTGCAGATGTTCTGGAGGCGTATGTCGGAGCACTCTTCGTGGATTCTGAGTACGACTACCATGGTACCGTGCTGAAATTCTTCAACACCCATGTGCAACCATACTTCAAAGACATGAGCCTCTACGACACGTTTGCCAACAAGCACCCTGTCACGTTTGCGGTTAAGATGCTCAGCCAGCGTTTTGGCTGCCGCGACTGGCGAGTCATTGTGCAAGAAATACCGGATACCGAGGGCGAAGGATGCGTCACGTTTGCCACAAAAGTAGCGGCCGGATTTCTCGTGCACGGCCAGGTCGTCGGCCATGGGATTGCAGAAAGCGGTCGCTATGCCAAGATTGGAGCAGCTAAGAAGGCGCTGGCTAAGTTTAGTACCCTCAGCATATCAGCATTTCAGACCTTGACGGGCTGTCAGTGCAGTTCCGAGCCCGAGGCGGTAATTGAGACCGACGAAGAACTTTCGACTGCTATTTGATACCTATAACAATTGTCGGCAGGCATACGATTGGTTTAGCTTTCGAGGGCTAAAAGGCCACACCAGTTCAAGGACAAGAGAAACAATTGAAGTATCAATTTGACGTGTGATAAGCTCCGGTATATATGGCAAATAAACCCCTTTCGCTTTAGGTCAAGAAAATGCCTGCTAGACGCCTATATCTGTCTTGTTGTAGTGGGACTTCTAATCCCAAAATCCCTAATGCTCTCAAGGAGGTAACAACAGGGCCAAATCTCTCCCAAACTCCCTAATTCAAAAAGACGACCGTTCGCTAAGTATACCCAGGGGTACCTGCCTTCACTATCCTCGTACGGGATGTACCTATGACTAAAAAACACGAAAGGGGGAAATGCAGAAGACAAGGAAATAAACATCAAGTGCTAACTGGCATAGACTTGGGCTTCTTCAACGCCCGAAGACATACTGGGAAATGCTTCGCGAATCTGGTCGATATCGGCGTCTTCCCTGTCTGCTGCACATGGGGCGTCATCTGCACTTTTCTCGTCATCGCTGAGCTCAGCTTCATTGTGGCGCGAATCTTCGCCATCATCACTTCCAGCAACCGTGCTGTCAGAAGCGATGGTTTTGAGGAGGTCATAAACATGGCTCTCTGATGCCATGCTGACGATTGAGGCTCGATGTTCCGACTTGACCTCCTTGCGTAGACGATCAGCAGAGACGCCATCGGATTTTTCAATGTTCTCTTCCTCAATAGTTTCATCGCCCATGTTGCTTGCCAGACGATGTAAGCCATAGTAGATAGCGTGGGGGCGATGTTTGCGACTGCTAGTAGTGTGCGTCAAGCCACCGATATAGTCTGGATTAGACGCAGTGGCACGCTTTGTTTCCGAGCCGCTGGCTGGACTATGCCTTCTTGACGACCGCGGCCTATGTGTCTGGAAAGGCCCCGCGTGAGACAGTATATCGCTGCTTATCGACTGTTCGTACTCTCTCTCTACCACCGGCGCGATATTGTAGGCGTGCTGCAAATCTTCGCAAGACGAAAACACACTCAGACGTGGCTTGCGTAATTTGACCACAGGCGCTGGGGCTGCAAGCATATCATCCAGCCCCGGAAGCTGTTGGCCATCGACGCCGTACCCATCGTCGAAAAGAAGGTCTTCTTCGTCCCCAGTTTGATGCCTTTGCAACCCAACAAAGGAGTCATGGTCGTCGTCTGAGACATCACCATCGGTGTTAAAAGCCGGTAACATCATTGTGGATGAGCCGCCTTCTTGGTCTCCAGCTTCTTCCGCTCCCGTCTTGGCAGGTTGGCCTCCCATTCCAATACTAACAGAGCTGAGGCTCGAGCTTAGTACGGAGGAAAGTGCAATACTGCCAAAGTCAACCGAAGTGTCTGCAGTGTGATATGACAGTGGGCCGGCAAAAAGACCGGAGCTTGAGCTGGACATAGTGGGTGTAGTTGATGAAGTCGATCCACGGCGGATCGAACTCGACCTCACGGGCACAGGTCCCAAAAACTGTCGCGATAAAGGAGGGGTTGAAAGGCCTCCACGACTCCGAGGGTAGTCAAAATCATGGCTGCAGCTGCCTGGTCGACTTGTTCTGATAGCTTGAAATGGTCAGCAAGCAGAAAGCGCTGATTTAGTGGGATAGGAGTCTGGAGCGCACATACAGGGCGATGGTGCAGATACATTGTTTTCAGCCACGATATCACGAGGCCAACTTTCTTTGAAGTGTCGTGTCCTCTCTTTGAGATGATGAGGCAAATTAGAAAGGTCGGGCACAGTGTTGTGGTGCGCATTCAACGATAGAGGGGCCTTGATGGATTGTATGCTGTTCCTTCTTGAATTGTGTCTGCTGGGGAATGTGAAAGTCGGACTTGTCATAGCCGCAGATAGGCGGAATGACGTCGGTTGGGGAGACAGAATGGGCTGATTGCTAACACGAATTTGTGGGAGAGGCTCTTCATCTTCGTCAGCTTCGGATGAAGACGAGTCCCAGGCAGAAAGCAACCCAGGCACTTCTAGAGTCCCAAGCGCCGTGCCGCGGCCACTGTCATAAGTGCTTCCCTGGAGAAAGCTGTGCCGCCGTGCACGTCCTTCTGTGAGCTGGAAAGCGCTGAAGGAGCTCGTGAGGCTTGACGACTGGAGAGCACTTAGAGAGTTGCGCTTTGAAGATCGGCCTCTAGATATCGCAACCGGTGATGTAGGCTGGCATCTTCCAAGCATATCATCGTGTGCCAGGTTGAGCTTTTGTGGTACTTCTTTCACGACACAGTAAGGATGGGTGCCCTCGTCCGCCTCGTCGAGTGATGCTCTAGGTGTAGAAAAAGCACGAAGAGGGGCTGTAATTCGGCTGGGTGGTCTTGCAAGGCATGCATAGAAGTCCTGCACCGGCCGCGAGTCGAGATTATGGCCATTGATGCCAATGTTCCGGTCTGCGACATCCTCGCCATAGTCACGAATTCCGGAGGCATTTATGCGGCCGTAAAAGCTCGCAGGGCTAAGCTCTGACTGAGCATCGAGAACGTCAATATGACTTCTAAATCCATTGATTGAGCCAACCCGGTAGTTGGTAGAAATCGACGCATTTCGGCTGGCGTGAGTTTTTGTGATAGGTCCTGATCGATCTAGTTTGAACAAGCTCAGTGTTGAGCCCCTTAAAGACAACCCGGAGTGTGTGTTGCCCTTCGAATAGCCGTGTTCGTGGAACCTTCCGTCCTGCCGGCTGCTGGATCTGGTCGTTGCTGGCTTGTGTTGGATCTCGTCTCGGTATGTAAGGACAACAGGGGCTGGTGCCCCGTCATTTTCGGCAGATACAATTCGGATGACTTGCAGCTGGTTAGCATGCAATGACAATGAAATAATTGGGATTGCGAGCTTTTGGGAGCTTTTGGGAACTCTGCCTCCTCTTAAGACGATGCACACACTTCTGACTGGTGAACGGGATGAGATATCCCGCTCGTATAGCGGCGCTCTCAGCCTTTGCTGCTTCTTTTCTGGGTTTAACTTTTTCGATATCAAGCTCATGAGGCCCATATTGGCGGTCGATGACCTGCCATAGGCGGCAGGGCGGAAAGAAGCAGTCTGTCGAACTGCTAGTCGAAAGGTCTAATGCTACTTTAGTAGAATAAAAGCTGAAATGCCCAAGGTCCAGAATGAGGAACAAGTCGAAGTGGAGGTTTTAGCAAACGGCGAAGCTGTCCCCAGAATCGACATACGGATAGCCAGAGAAGTCAGGCGTATGCCGGGGTGTAGCTATTTCAAGCGCGAGTTAGGATTGATAAAATAGATAGCAATCAAGACTTGCTTGAAGTGCCGGAAGCAAATATATAAGGTCAAAGGAAGGAAAATATGGGAATACTGGAACCAGAGGCGGGTCCTGCTCCGTAATTATTGGATCCAAACTTTGGACGTACAAGTTGAGTACCGGACGGTTGGGGGACGGCTAAGCATGGGGCCTAGACGTTGGCTTGAGCCAGCTCTGGTTGTATCTTACATTCTTCAGCTCAACAGTGGGCAGAAAACGCTAGTAGTAGGTTCTGACAGCAAGTGTACTCACTCGCACATAGCAAGGAAAAAGAAGCTCAAACAAAGAGTGCATTGGGGATGGTGTGAGTGGGTTCAGGGGGGTGGACTCCGTGTTCGTACTCCAGTGGCTGTTTGCAGGGAACCTGTCTGGGTTGGTACTCCGTAGAGAGTGAGGAAAGTGGGCCGCAAGCTGGTAGTGAGAAGACGATGTGATCGTATATCCTGTCATCCCGCATGTCTGACCTCTCCGTCTGTAGGGAGCAAATGCCTGTCTAGCCGCTTGCAATCAGCGATAAATAGCCCGCGAGCAGATCTTGGGGTACTAAAAGGGTCTCAATCTCACAGTCGAAAAAGGAAGATGGCTTGTCAAGTATGTGATCGGTTCCCAGTCCTGCAAATCTTCCTTCGGGTAGACGAAAAACCCTGGTGGTGGGTAACACCCGGGACGAATGCTGCTCGAAATCGGGTGGTAGGTCGTGCTACAGACTAGCGATAGTGCAAGCGGCCCAATTGCGAGCACCGTCCTCTGCTCGAGTCGGCCTTCCCTCCTCTGCGACATCATGCTTCTCTATACGAGTCCCTGATGAAAACGCACAGACGAACTTGGCGAAGCGACGGCCGGTCCCTCCATTACGATTTGCTGGAGCCGTCCTGAAGACAACATGTCTCAGCTGCATCTGTTCTGCGCCTGGGGCCTTTTGTGGATCCAGTGGATCCCCCCAGCTGGCCAATGCTTCCAACAAGAGTTCTTTGGTGTGCCCGGGGGTCCAATCTGGCAGGGATGTGCCCAGATGACGGAATCGATGCATTCCCCGATGCGTGCGCAGTCCGGGATTTTATTGACTGAGTGATGCCGCTCGATAGTCTGTAGGCTAGCTCAGCGACAGACACACGGTCAACTCTTTCGAGCCTGGATTGTCCAGTAGAGACGCCGAGAGGTCACATAAGAAGAGAAGGCGCTTATTGTTGCTTAGCTAATGAGCGAGACAACAAAATGAAAGAGCTGACAGGGTGTGAGAGGAGACGAGACAAGGAGCGCCAAGTCAGCGACGCAATACGAGAGACCGGGCACTCTAGGTCTCAAAGGGACGTAACACGGCAGTGGTCATGCTGTGCCTCGCAAGAGATGAAGTTGCCGTGATGCCGCCGCGGTCCCTTTCTGCTCTTCTTTGTATATACTGAGGATGTTGGTCGGTACTTCCCTCCTCGCCTTTTTTTCTGTTGCTTGTCGATCACTGCTCTTATTCTCTCCTTCCCGCCTTGCCCCAATATCGACCTGAAAGGTCGCGGTTAGCGCCCTGCCTATCCGAAAAAGGAAACAACGGCCAGTGCGTACAGCACGCTACGGCGTTAAATGGTGCCCGTAGCACTCATACTACATATGTACGACGCAAATATATTTGATCAACACGGGCCAAATTGTTGGAGGCTGCAGGCGCTGGGGAAGACCGCCGAACCCCAGGGGAGCTGATGGGCACAGGGCACCCCTGCCCTTTTATCCTCCTAGTACGACGTACGGAGACGCAGTAAGTTTACGCGACAGAGCCTCGAGGTTACATGGTCGAGAAAGAGTCCCTTGCGAGGATTGAATTTATACTTAGTATCTTACTATGCATTTCGTACAGGCATACTATCTCCACTGGTATTAATTTCTGCACTTTCTTCTTCCCAATTCGCTCTCATTACGGGCTCCCCGTCTTGCGCCCGTCAACGGCCTGGTTTCACTTTGCAACGGCGGTCAAGTAGCTTTCTTTTGGCCTATTTTGAAGGCCGGAGCGAGTGCTGTGAGGCGTGGCTGCCGTGCTTAAATTGGTGGGCTTTCTGCTACGCAAATGCCGCTAATGCAGCAGGTATTCGCTAGCTTGACGGCTCAGGGGTAGCCATTACATAGTACAACAAATAGGGCAAATACGGGAGGAAGAACCAAGCAAAAGAGCTTGACCTAAAATGGAAAATAGCTGCGAGGGAAGCAGCAAAGGCGATTGGCACCACGTGAATCTTCCGGTGAGGAGATGATGTTCCGTATGTTGGAATTTGTAGAGGGACATTTCTGGCGAAAGGGGCTTGCCCCTTGTTCAACGCCCGAGTTAATTATGGAAAGTGAAAGTATTGTCGCAAGAACAATGGGGGTTGCTTCTTGCTCTCTCGGAAGCGTTCGTCCTGATCCAGACCGGCTGCTCCGACAACGAGGCATATGTAATTAGACATGTCGTTTAGGCCGGCCATTGGTTCTCACCCCGGTGTTTTTTGTTTCCTTTTTCCTGCCTTTTACGGCCCCTTCTACAAGTCTTTCCGGACATCTCATGACTGGCGAGAAAAGCAACTTCTTTTGGGGTGTGGCATGCTGCCGTTTTTACCCGCCTATGTCAGATCAGGCCATGTTGAAAATCGCAATTTCGAAAAGTTACCCTTACTACGGAGTACGTATGCAAGACACTCGAGGTCACTGGTGTCTAATCGTCATATCGTTGAAGCAAAAGCATGCCCCTCGGGCATCTGTCTTGTCCTCTCGAGCCGTCTATCTCAAACGTGCCCCTCAGGTTTAGTGGCATTAAATCTCTGAATCCACTCAACACCACCCGACGAGGAGGCGATCTGCCAAACGGCCTGAAAGGGTATGGGGTCGCATAGAAACGGAGAAGAGAGAGAACAGCGAGAAAGAAACTGTACAGATTCTCGCCAGCAACTCAACGTACAATGACCTCAAATTCGTCAGCGCGAGGACGGCTACAGAGCTTGCACACTTTCTGCCACGAAGTACCACACACATTGGTGATGTGCATAGATGCTTCCCAAAGCGAAAGTCCCGTGATATATTTCACCCTCAAGTCGCACAGTCCTATTTTTGATGCAGGTACTCCGTATTCGCGGTGAACTGCCGTGCCTTCTCGTGCGCTGAGTTGGTGGGGCTACCAACATCGTCGCTTCCCTCCATTGGTACGACTTAAAGTTGCAAGGAAGACGCAATCACTAAGCTCTCGGTCACTTTGCTTCTGGTACCTGTACGAATCCGAACCCTGTTGCTTCCATACTGGGTCAACTGGAGGCAGCCGGCCCGGTCATTATTTTCGCAATACCGGTGGCGTAGGGCTTTCTTCTGCTGTCGGTTGTGCCTACCCTGGTGGCGGAAATGAGTGATGGTTTGGCAGCTGAGTCTTCAAGAACGACAATGGCTATCGAAACAGGGATCACCACAGCCGTCGATCGGTCTGCTGGGGGAGCAAAAAATAAAGCTAGTGGGCTCCAATGCTCCGGCCCTACCTTCTATTATCGCAGCTCCGAGCACAGGGCCATTATGAAGCAGGATCTTCCCTCCGCAAATGGACATCAAGTGGAGCCACAAATCGCTGCTTCCTGGGAGAAATAGCTCAATGGCTTGTCTGAAACTAGTTGGCTGGTTGTGCAGGAGAGGAGTGCCCGGGTTAGGTTCCCGAAATTTGAGACAGGCCTGGAGAGGTTGCCGATCAGGTTGAAGTGGCATTGCGGTGGAAATCCATTAGTACGGAGTACAGGCAGTCAGCTAACAGTAGCTTGCTTGTTCCTATTGTCCCCAATCTGTTCTTTAATATTGAGATAGACGTGTGATACGACTTGCCATTGATAGCAGTCATGACATTCGCTTTTCAGACAGTGAAATTCCGTAGTGGAGGAAAGAGTCGGTTAAGGTGATCACTCCCACGGAAAGACAACGCGCCTTGGAAAGAGTACTGCTCAGATTAATAGGCAAGATGAGCATATCGTGCATTTGCACCAAATGCAGAAGGCTCAAGGCGGCCCATTTCTGATCTTGGCTTTGCATTCTACTATGGAAAGAGCGTCTGGCTGATTTCTGGGTTCTTCTGGTCCTATTAAAGAACCGAATATCTTGAAGCAACCCATCATAATTTATCTATATCTTCATTCTTACCAAGCTGCCTTCTTCCCTTTCAATAATAATCTAAACATTTTTACTGCATCAGTGTCCAGTTTCCAACCCCAAAGCCTATACATCTTTCTTTCATTTTTAGATCTTCCAGGATCAAATCAAGTACCAGGAACAACGGCAGAAATGGGTGTTTTCTTCGTCCACGGCCAAGCTCTTAAGCTTGAGAGCTCTCAGACAAAGTTTGGACAGATTCCAATCGAACGTCGGACTTCATACCAGACCGATGGTGCCAATGATGAGTCTCAACGTTATCCGCCGTGCGAACATCCTATTCCTCCTCCTCCACCTCCGTGTGAGCATCCCGCTCCTCCTCCCAAGGCACCGACTCCTCCGCCGAGTAAGCCTCCCACTCCACCTCCAAGTCAACCTACACCACCACCAAAGCAGCCTACGCCGCCCCCAGGACAGCCGGGTGAGCCAGGTCAACCAGGCCAACCAGGCCAACCTGGACAGCCAGGAGAACCGGGACAACCGACGCCGCCCCCGAGACAACCTACACCACCCCCGAAGCAACCAACACCACCCCCAAAGCAGCCCACCCCTCCACCGAGCAAGCCCCCCACCCCTCCCGCCAAAACCGCCTACACCACCTCCGAGGCAGCCAACACCACCTCCGCAGCCGCCTGCACCGCCGTGCGAGCATCCGATTCCTCCTCCTCCACCCCCGTGTCAGCATCCCGCTCCCCCCCCCCACCTCCAAGTAAGTGAATATTTCGCAAAGATAACATACGCTCTGGCATTATTGACGATTATCCAGCAAGATATTGAGATACTCAATCTAACAATAGCAGATGATGAATGTTACTGAAGGTGACTGCCTGGGAAACAGCGGAGGAGGTGAAATTGCGAGTTGGTGGCACAGTATGGCTTTTGAGGAATGAACTTCGTGTGGACGGGCATTGGACCTCATGACACTGTCGTATGTTCCAAACAGCGAGCAGCGTGCAAATTTTGTTGATGGACATGGGGCGGCCACAGCTATAGATGTGCTACTTGTAATTATAAATCTCGGGAGGTAATCGGAGCAGTCAAGAATTTGAGGTCAACGCTTGTTTCAAGATCAATATCAGACATTCTCTACATCCGCTCTCAAGAACTAAACTGTAGCACATTGAGACTCCCTGTCGCAGTCCCGCAGTTTCGCCTCGCCTCAGTCCCAGTCTAAAATAGAAATGTGCATTTCCACAAAAAGTGACTGTGCATGATGAAGATCTGAACCCTGCCCGTGACAGTACGACGCCATTTGAAGAACGAAAGCCCATAATAATGGCCATCCATAGGTGGATACTACTTACTAATCCAAGCTGGGTCCAAGGGCCACACAACTGAAGCGCAGATCGGCAGACTCGCGGGCCAGGAAGGCAAGCGGGCCCCGCCGAAGAGCTTCTTCAGAGAGTACATCGTCATTGGGGTCAAGGGTGCCGCGAGAAATGGGACCCTTGCGGCGGCCATCAAGCTCCCAGAGGATGCCATCGTCGGTCTTGACGAAGCAGACGTAGTGGAGGTCGACGTCATCGGTGGCTTCAGGGGCGGACGTGTCGCCACGTTGAGCGGCAGAAGAATGGGCCTTTGCGAGAGCGCTACTGGTCTCGATGAGGCGAGCGCGTTCGAGGCGGCCGAGCGGGACGGCCTGGGTGATGAGGGTATCGAGGGGGGAGCCCTGCTCGAGAAAGTTGCGGGCAGGCCCGTTGGCGGTGGCGTGGAGCAGGCCCATGAGGCCGCAGGCGTTGCGGATGGTCTGGCGGAACCAGAGGACAGGTTCATCAGGGCCGTGGCCGTCGTAAAAGGGTGTGTCGCTATCCTCGGCCAGTCGGTGTTTTTCGTAGGCCTCGGAGATGGGAAAGACGAGCAGCAGGGCCATGGCAGGCCGCGGCACAAAGGCCAGCATATCGGGCTCAGTGAGGCTGAAGACGTCGTGAATAGCCAGCGTGGTCGCGACGCCGAGCGAGTGCAGCAGGTCGGTCATCAGCTCCGGGTTGGCCTCGAGCGGGACAAAGGCATGGGGGGCATCGCTGGGGACGTCGGGGCTGTCTGCGGCGCCGATGGCGGCCTTTGCGTCGGCCATGGCTGTTGGGACGAGAGGCGGAAGTGTATTGGAGACAGATTGCTAGATGCCGGAAGGCCAAGCGTGCCGTATAATACTTGACGAAGAGCAGGGGCAATAGAGGATCAATGGAGAGCTTTGGTTTAGCAGTCTTTTGGCAAGCCTTTTGTGGCCTAGCGTGGCATGACATCAGCACTATCACCCCGCAGTTTTTATTTTTCCGTGTTCTGTCGAGCGAGAAAGATATCGTACACATTGCAACGAGCTTCGCTCGCATGCCATCTAAAGGCGTCTATGGAATCCAAATCCAATGCCATCCCAGGCCCACCGTGAACGCTCCGTCTTAGTCATCGTGTGATCGTCGCTTCTACTCGGCAGCGACGGCCGTACTGTCGGCAGGCTTGCCCTGGGCTTCAATGCCGCTGTTACTGTTACTCCTTTGCGGCTGGTTGTCGTCGTCGCCAAGGAGGCCCTTCTCGGCCGTGCTGCGCACGTTCCTGTTTGCGAGCTGTCGGAGGGTCTTGGCGCGCTGCTGCTGGCGCTCGGGCACAAAGGTCAGGTTCTCGAGGTACTCGGTGATCTTGTCCTCGACCAGACTCTTGACGTGGAAGGCGAGGTCCTGGCTGACAAAGACGCCGACGTAGCGGTAGCTGAGCCAGAGGTACAGAGTGATGGCCTTGTGCAGGGCCTCGAGGCGGGCGAGGTACTGCTGGTGGCCCAGGTGGTAGTCGTCGCGGGAGGCGTCGAGGATCTCGAGGTTGAGCTCGGGAATGTCCAGCAGATGGCCGCCGCTCATCTGGGAGACGCAGCGGGCCATGGCGGCGATAATCTCCTTCTGGCCGGGGTCACGTAGGGCGCAAGGGGCGGTGATGAAGACGCAGCGGTCGTAGATGCTGAGGGGAAACGGCTGGATGATGTCGGCCACGTCGAGGCTCTCGTTGGGCGTGCAGAGGCGGAACCGGCCGGAGATGCGGGAGAGCTCGCGGACACGCTGCAGGATGAAGCTGAACGGCGTCTCGGGCGGGAAGTAGCGGGCGAAGCGCTCAATGGCAAACGTCGGCGGCTGGATGCCAGCCCACTGCAGCGGCTCGGCATTGGTAGTAAAGGCGCCTTGCACGACGCTGAGATCCTCGTCTTCGAGCGTGGCGACATAGCCGGGGGTGCCCCAGCGCTTGGCGAGCGTGGTGGCAGGCGTGGTGGCAGGAGTGCTGGCAACGGCTGCGGCGGTCTTGACGGCCTGAGAGGCGGTTCGGAAACGGCCAGCGCGGCCGCCAATCTGCCGGATCTCGGACACGGTCAGGTGGCGAAAGGACATGCCGTCGTGCTTGGTGGCGGTCTCAAAGATGACGCGCTTGATCTCGAGGTTGAGGCCCATGCCGATGGCATCGCTGGCGACGAGAAAATCGTAGTCGTTGTCGGGATCGTTGAACAGGGCAGCCTGCTGGGCACGGGTCTCAGGCGGCAGCGAGCCGTAGACGATGGCGCAGCGACGGCCAGTCATCTTCTCAATGCCGGATTTGAGCGTGTGCAGACCGACGCGCGAGAAGGAGACGACGGCATCGCCCTTGCGCAGATTGCCAAAGTCGCCGCGCAGGCTCTTGGACATGGTCTGCAGCGCGCTGAGCCGCTCGTACCGGTGCACGACACACTTGTCGCCCATGCGGGCACAGAGAGCACGCACGAGGTCGACTGCTCGGTCCTCGCCACAGAGGTGCACTTCACGGGCCTGTACACCCAGCAGGGCCTGCGTCCAGGCCCAGCCGCGGTCCTCGTCGGCCATCATCTGGATCTCGTCGATCACGGCCACGTCGACCCGCTTGTTGAGCGGTGTCATCTCGACCGTGCAGCTCTGGAAGAACGAGTCGCCGTCTTCGGGGATGCGCTGCTCCTCGCCCGTGATCAGCGCGCACGCCCGGCCCTTGGCCGTCATCCGCGTGTAGATCTCGTGTGCTAGCAGCCGCAGCGGCCCGGCATAGATTCCTGTGCGTGCCCGCTCCAACGCCTGCAGCGCCTGATATGTCTTGCCCGAGTTGGTCGGGCCCACGTGCAGATGGATCGTCCGCTGCATGCTGCGTGTTGCCGGAAACCACTCGTACGGGTACCGGAAGTCGGCCAGGCCCTCCTGCAACGTCTCCACCGCCTTTGGCTGCTGTGACCGCAGCGCGAAGCTCTGGAAGCCGTAGCGAAGCTCTCGCTGCAGCCCGGCTGCGTCTCGCCGCACAAACGCGTTGCGCAGGCTCCAGAACAGGGCGTTGTCCTGCCGCGACACCAGCCCTTTGGCTGCTGCCAGCCGCAGGCTCTGCCCCAGCGCCGCCCGGTACAGCTTCGCCTGCCGGTCCACGTCATTCTGGCTGTTCAGCCCAAACGACAGGTACTCATGGTGCTCTGGATGCCATGGCCCCAGCTCCTCCAGCACGCTCGTCATCCGCTCGTCCACCAGCGCCCCGAACAGCGCATACTTCTTCCGGCTGCCCGTCGCGCCGTGTGTCCGGTTGCCGCCGCGCCGTGATCCTTGGCCCCTGCCTGAACCCTTGCCTGAGCCTATGTTTGTGCCTGGGGTGGCTTGGAGGTCCTGCCGGATGAGCGCCAGGTTCCGGTGATTCCTGGTCGACTGGTGCACACGTTTTAGCATCAATCCAATTACCCCAATTCTTCTCTTCAAAAGACCTACCACCCGCTGGATCAACGGCGCTGCAGCCGTGCTATACAGCCGGCTCAAGCGAGCTGCGCATGGTGCCCTTGTCCTGATAGCGTCCAGGAGGACGAACATGACAGAAAAAAGTGCGCAGATCCTGCGTCGACGCAGCTCATTCTGTGCACCCAGAATAAATAAAAAACCAGGGGTGGAGACAGGCCAGATGTTGTGCTGTCTCGTCTCGTACGTTCTCTAATCTCTCAGACTGGGATTGCTTCACTTTCATAATTTTCGATCTGTAAAAAAACCACTTGCTGACTTGGCCAGAAACCGATTAGTCCGAATCCAGCTAAACGTGACGTGCCTCGTGCTGCTGGGCCATCTCCGGATCACGTGACCAAGACGGCGACTCGCGAAGAAAAATTCGCCGTCTTGTCTACGAGCGTCCAGACGGCGTCGTACGGTCGGCTAGAACTGCCACATCATCCCATGCTCTCGAATCGCATGTAAAAATAGCTCTGTCCTGGTCCCTCGATGAAGAGTCCTGTCCTATCACAGAGTAGTGGGGAACAGAAGCTGGAGGAAGGGCTGGAACGGGGCCTGGACGACCAGCCGCTGCGGCGCCAAAACGACCTTGGTCCAGAAACAGGCGTCGCAAAACCGGTAACAGCCTGCTTCCACTGCCGGGCATTGCGACAGAAATGCGACCGGAAGTTGCCGTGGTAAGCCTGCACCACCTCGCGCATCCATGTCTGGCCCACACGATGCTGACAGCAGATGTCCGCTCTGGCAGCTCCCGCTGCTCAGCCCGACAAAGGCCGTGTCGCTATCCGTCTGGTTCTAACCGTGGCCGGAAGCCCAATACGGCCATGTATGTGTTCGCCTGGCCTGACTCTGTTCGACTGCTGGTCCAGGGCTGACGGAATCTCACTCTCGGCAGAAGCCACTCAGTCTCGGTCGACAAGCTCCTGTCCCGCATAAGCGAGACTGCTGAGCGAGATCAGGTGGTCGCGGCCCTGCTTGACTTTGCTGGCGGCCAGTATCAGGACATCCAGCGGAATGCTGCTGCTGTCGCTGCTGCTACCGCTGCTGCCGCCTCCTCACCGCCGCCGGCTGCACTCGGGGCAGACAAGGATGGTGCAGACGCGAGCCCGCCCGATCGCCGGGAAACCCGTTCTCTCTCCCCGAACCATCATCGCCATTCAGGGAGCTACTCCCGACCACCTCATGCTGCCGGCACCGCGTCCGAGCCCGAGTTCCAGGCCTCCCTTGTGTCCTCCTTTCAGATCGTCGCTGCGGCCATCGCGGCCGATTCGGCCTCCTTTCACCAAAGTCCGGGCTCGCCGGTCATGTCGGCCATCCGGAGTCGCAAGGATTTTGTAGACGAGCGCCTGGCGCGGTATTTTGGTAAGAACACTATACGCACATCTGTCTGGCCGAAACAGCTAATGTACCGGTCCAGCCACACAAATCACACAGCAAAAAGACTGGCAGGTCTTGGCTGGCCAATCTATCGACAGTCCTCTGAAGCTGGAGACGTCGACGTGCGACCCCGTGGCAGCCCGGTTGATCGATCACAACGATGTCACGCGCTATTTCCAGTTGTGCGTCGACTCTTTATAGACCTCTCTCTTCCTCGCCTGGCCTAACCCTATTCAAGGTTCTTCAAGTACCGCAGTCCACTCATCGGGATTCTGGATCCTGCCCTGCACACGCCCGAGTATGTACATGAGTCCTCCTTTGTCCTCTTCTCGGCTCTCTGCGCCCTCGGATGTGCCGTGTCCGATCGACCTCGTGACCGCGTCGTCTATCCGGCACTCATGTCTCTGGCCGAGGGAAACATGAAGTGGGCCATCGCGGTCTGCGTCAAATCGCTCGAGATCATCCAGGCCATCATCTGCATGCAGTACTGGGCGCCCGTCTGCCAGAAGCAGTCAGACGACCCGTACTGGCTGCGCCTGAGTCATGTGAGAAAGCTGCCGAACAACTGCCATACATTATAGGACCTTCTTGTGCTGACGTCATCGATCTGTACAGGCTGTTCAGCTGGGACGCGAACTCGGCATCAACCGATCTGCCGTGATAGCTGAGCACGTCCAGGCCATTGCTGGAAATGAGAGTGCCGAGTTCAGGGAGCGCCTTGTGCGTGACTTTGAGCGGACTTGGCTCTGTACCTTTATGTCTGATAAGAGCTTTGGCCTGATCACGGGCCGGTCCATGGGGGTCTCCCTCAAGGAGATCCCTGCATCTGCAGGCGAGTGGTGGCGGAAGCCCATGACTGCGCCCTACGACCGCGTCCTTAGCGGCATTGTCGAGCTGCGCGGGCTCTTTGTACGTCTCTGTCCCGATCCCGAACCTCTCTCGATCCTGCTAACCGGTCGGCCGAGCAGCTCAACGCGATGGAGCAGCGAAAGAACGTCGAAGACACCCTGTCAGCCATCGCCCAATGGCACTCGCAGGCCTACCAGACTCTGGAGCAGACCCGCAACGCCCGGTGTCTCCCAGACAACTCGCCGTCCGCCCAGTACATCCCTCTGCTGTGCTTCTACCTGGACCATAGCATCATGGTGCTCAACGCCCAGGCTCTGCGCGATATGGTGGCCATTGACCAGACTGGCGGCTCGCCCGAGCTGATGGAGCTGTCCGCAAAGACCTTTACCGTGGCCAGCCGGCTGCTCGAAACCACGCTGCACAA
This sequence comes from Grosmannia clavigera kw1407, assembly GCF_000143105.1. NCBI lineage: Eukaryota > Fungi > Ascomycota > Sordariomycetes > Ophiostomatales > Ophiostomataceae > Leptographium > Leptographium clavigerum. Next base: position 445,923 of record NW_014040797.1, on the reverse strand, counting down.
CGAGGTCCTCCAAGAATTCAAGGTCGGCTTTCACAACAACCAGCTGATCATGGTCTGCCATGCGGCCACTGAGATCCTCGGCGTGAGTGCTTCGTCTTCTTGTTTGCAGGTCCTTCCTCTGCTGACACCGCCGCAGGCCATACAGCGCACCGGACTGTCGCTCGACCAAGTAGCACAGGCTGCAGCACAGGTCCGTGCCATTCCCGGCCATCTCGATAAAGTTGCGGCCATGCTGCCAGCCACATCGGCGACACATTTGTACGCCAGCCTCTCTAGATTTTTTGTCAGCCAGCTGGATCGCGTGGTGCGCAATACCGATACAATAGGCCAAGACGAGCGCGGCGAGCATGACCAGGATTCGCTTCTGGCCGACTGGTGGAAGACCGTGGACGGCGGTCTGCTGGACACCACGACGTGGATGGATCTGGGCTTTCTGAGTTCAGATCAGCATGGGATTAGTCAGGAATGGTCCATGTTCCCATAACATCGACTATAAGGCAGCACTGCGATGATTGCTGGCCAGGGCTGATATCTCGTCATCAATCGAGTAGCAGTCGGTGTCATGTTCTGCCTCAAATAATAAAAATGCTGTGTGACTATTGTTGCTAATCGGCCATATATTGCTTGAACCCACAGGCTATTGAATTTGCCCTGGTTTCAGAAACATGTTGTTGTCATTGCTATGTCTGCTTGAGGATGACACTTACTGGACTAAAAGACAGAAACTTACATTGATGAATATGTCGAGTTCAACATCCGTTTCCCATAGTGCCTTCTCAAACTGATCCTGACACTCCACACTTTCGTCCAGTTGAAGAAACTATATTCGCAATTTATAGAAACCAAAGCATTATCATGGCCCGTTTGGCCAATGCTCGCCCCCCGACTACGACCTCCTTCCCCTTATTGCTACGCATTCAAGGATACCTGAGACGTTGCTGGGAGGCGTTATAGGAAAGGAATTACCCGCTACAGTTACTAAGGCCAGATGTGGGCACATCTCCAACGTATACTCATGGTGCTTCAGAAGCCAGCTACTCCGAGCCACGGAAAGTCAAAATCAGGGACCATCCATGAGCCCACATTCGCTGTAAAGTCAAAGAGCTCTAGCCCGCCACCGGAGGTGAGAAAGCTGTCGCTCATAGGCAGCGGGCGCGCTTCATGCCGAATATCAGCTGGAGCTGGCGATTGGGGGGGTTCTTGCTGGATGTCCATTCGCTGTTCGGCTGGGTACTGAGTCAATTGTGACTCGGCAGCAGAGGTCGAAGATGCAGCCGCGGCCGGGGTATTCATCTCGGGTTGTGTTTGGTGAAGAGTGGCAATATAGCTGCTCTTGATGGCGGCCCATCTTGTCAAAAGACTCTTATACCAGTCCTTGGCCGTTTCCAAGACTTGTATTCTCGAAGACAAGTCGTGGATGTGAACGGACAAGGCATCGATATATGCGTCGAGCTTGATGATAGAGCGTGCCATTTTGATGTTCCAGCCGGGCGTCTGGATCGACAGAGACATGGTAGCAGCCAGCAGAATCGAGTACCCCAGAAGGGCCCAATGCGTGGATGGTAGACTTATCAAGTCGGCAAGAGGGATAGCCAAAAAGGTGTCGAGAAACTCCTTTGTGCTTTTTAAAGAATCCATGATAATGCGGATGCGGAAAACAGACATATCCGTGCTCCGAGACATGCCCGATAAGCTCACTTCACGTACAAATGCCTCAAAGAGAGAGGGCCACACCCTCTGACTAGCTAGCGATGTTGTCAGCAATTGTTGAAAAGAGGTAGATACGCCGGCCTGACTCTGTTTGGCAGTGCTCACGATCGTCTTTCAGCAACGTTGGAAGGCGTGATCGCCAATCATGAAGCTTGGCGCAGAACGCGTTCAGGTAAATCTGAATCTGCTCATCGTTCATGCATTGTGCTTGGCTGGTCTCGGTGTAGTTGAAGAGCGTGTACACTTTCTCGGCCTCGCGAGTGAGCTCAAGATGGAAGATGAGGTCCGAGTCCGTTGGGACTTCCTGCGTAGCAGCCAGCGACTGTGCACACAAGTGCAGATACTCGGTATAGGCCAACGGGATCGTCTTGCGTGTGATGATAGAGTACCTATACGAGGCGCAGTTGTAAGCCGTCATGGTCAAAATGCATACAGTCCCACCTAGAGAGGGGTTTCTTTGGTCGTAGTCTTGGTCTTCTTACCATGTTGCAATGTGGTAGCAGCCGAGGTACGCTCGCTGGGCCTCAAGCCCCCAGAACTCCGTGTCAACGACATTCAGACCTCGCGGCAAATCATTAAAGGTCTCTACGTTCAGCTGTTGATGTCTGCCTTTGCCAGGCCGACGCGTGATACCATAGTCAACAGCCATAGAAATAGCGATGGCCGTGAGTCTGTACGCCTGATGAGTTTTGGGTGCCATGTGCAGGTGGATCCTAGAGCATCTGATATCAGCAGTCGGAGTTGCCAGAGAGCTGAATGAAACATCGGCGACATCGCGGCCTACCAATTGAGATACACCAGCAACCCGCACAGCAGGTCCAGTTCCCTGTCTCCGTTCTGAATCAGCTTGATGCTCAGCGCCTTGAGAAAGTGCTGGTTCAGGGCTTCCAGCCGAGTCCCATCCTTCCAGGATGTCGTAATAAGAATGGCTAGCAGGAACATCGGGCTTGATTCCCTTAGGCTGTAGAAAGTTGCATTCTCGGAGAGAACGACATAGGGGAAACTTTTGGCAAACTGTTCCCGATAGTCGGCTACAAGCCGATCTGCCTGCTGGACAGATACAATGCGATCGATTCCATCGACGAGGGGCTGTTCAGGAGACCCAGCCGCTGTGACAAATTCCCGTGGTGTCTCGGTGTCGGCAGACGTGGACAAGTTTGAGCACTGCCCAGAAGAAGAATTCGGCAATAGCGATATAACCCTATCAACATTTCGCTCGAGCTGTGCGATCCTCAATTCGTGCACTGTCATAAATGTCAACAACGGTCGCAACAGACGGTGAGTCAGAACAAGATTGCGCATTCGAACCTATCTTCTTGCGCTGCCGAGGACGCGACTCGGGAACAACACACTTCAGCTTCCTTTGCAAACATCTGCTCAGAGAACACATCAGCCTTCGGTCTGGATACAGGTCACAACGACAGCACGCGTCCGGAAGCTGGCCCCGAAAGCGAGCCTTATCTGCTGACCTTTTGCAGGCCCATGGAGGGCCATCACTCATCAAGCACCGCAGCTTTTTCTCCTTGCAGGCTGCACATGCTCGTATCAGATACGGGGGGCGTTCTCCGGCCATTGCAGAAACGACTATTTGACGTGTGTGGTGTTCATTAGCTCAGTTCCTAGGTGAAATCAGAAAACCGGCGAAATATCACTGGTCTCCACTCTAGTTGATTTCTCGGAGGTTCCGAGAGCCGAGTGCCGAGGCTAAATCCCCGGATTTTAGTGGCATTTTGCTCTTATACAAGCCACTACAACAGAAAGGCGAGAGGATAGATGACCGCAGCTCGGATCAAGCACCGCTCTATATTCAAGCTCTGTAGATCCGAAAGGATCGCTTGATCACCGCATCCTCAAGAACTAGTGTTTGTGTACTATTGTAGGAAAAGAACTTGAAATGGACTCAGCGCCACAATTCGGTGGGCGGGGTCACAGAGGTCGGAGGTTCCGAGCACAATAAAAGAGGCGCCTACTCTGTAGACATTACCGTACGTATCGTGCGGACTAACACGTAGGAGTCGAGTACCGTATGACACGGGACCGGTCTTAGAGCTTTGTCATTACAGGGACGATGGTGCCAATATGCACATAAGATTCGCTCTCCGGCTTTTGAGAGTTCCGACTTTAACGCGTCGACTTTGACTTGGATGGCCCGAGTATATAGAATGGGCCTGCAGCCCTCCCCCTCACCCATCGATGTAATTCTTGTAAAGCAATAGAGCCCCAACATGTCTTTCTCTGCTGGGAAGTCGGTCGATTGGCCGAATTCGACCACGGAGAACGAGGACGAAAAGTTTACCAACGAACTGTAATGTTGGCTCTCTGTTTAGCGAGTCGTCCTGGTGACAACACTGACAATCGGGCCATAGGAGACGTGAAAAGTCCAGCGCCGAAGATGTCGAGGCCTCTGTCCCGGTACCGGGTCACACGATATCGAGCCAGCTAGAATCCCAAGAAGTGTACCAGTTGAGGGATGTCACCACCGCCAATGGCCAAGTCGAGACATACAAGATTGTGGTTTTTTCTCCAAACGACAAGGCGAACCCAAAGAACTGGTCAAAGGCACGTAGATGGCTCATCACCATGACCTTGAGCTTGGTGTGCTTCTCGGTAGCATTCTCTTCAGCCGTTGTCACCCCCGGGATCGCAGGCGTGGCCGAATCTTTCCATGTCTCGTCAGAGGTTGCCCTACTTTCTGTCACGCTCTTCGTCATTGGCTTCGGAATCGGACGTGAGTATCAATCTTCCGATACGAATTGGCTATCATTGACCCTGTCGCAGCTCTGGTCTTCAGCCCACTTTCCGAACTTTATGGACGGTGGATCATCTATGTGGCGACATTTGGCTTTGCCGTCATCTTCATTATACCATGTGCCGTGGCCAAGAACATCGAGACATTGCTATTATGCCGTGCGATTGGCGGCATTGCAATCAGCGTGCCCGTGGCCAATGTAAGTTGATAGACTTGCAGGTCTATCCAAATGAACGGCTTTTAACAGATACTACACACAGATTGGTGGCAGTCTTGCAGACATGTGGAAGCCTGAAGAGCGTGGCATCCCGATGGCATCATTTAGTGCTGCTCCCTTTCTGGGACCCATCATGGGTATGTTTGTGCCTCCATCCCTTTACGGCTGTGTATCAAGGGCTGAGGGCTGACAATGCACAAAGGTCCCATGATCGGCGGCTTCGTTTACGAGAACATTGGCTGGCGCTGGCTGTACTGGCTCCAGCTCATCCTCTGCGGCACATTTTTTGTCGCCATCTTGCTCTTCGTCCCCGAAACGTATGCGCCTGTCATTCTCGAGACGCGGGCGAAGAAGCTACGGAAGCAAACCGGGGACCACAGCTACAAGGGAGAGCATGAGCTTCTTCGCAGATCATTCAAAAATATCGCCCGGGTTCATCTTGCCCGGCCTCTGCTATTGCTGTTCACCGAACCGATCGTCACCCTGTTCGCTATCTATGCAGCTATTCTCTACGGAATCCTATACATGTTCTTCGTTGCGTACGCTTTACAACACCACTTCCTGGGAGTACTGTGCTTCTTTTTGGCAAACGGCTAACAGACATACAGATATCCTATTGTCTTTGAGGAGGGAAAAGGGTACTCAGCCGGGATTTCAGGCCTGATGTTCCTCCCCATTACTGGTGGCATCATCTTAGGCCTTCTCGGAGCCCCTATGGTGAATCGTCAATACATCCGCAAGCGGTCAAAATACACAGGACTTCCTCCACCAGAGCTGAGACTGCTCCCCATGATGTGGAGTTGTTGGTTTATACCTGTCGGCATCTTTATTGTAGGCGCTCTGCTTCCCCGTTATATACGTCATCGCGAATTCTGACCAGCCTAACCTCAGTTTGCATGGACGTCTTATGACAACATCAGTTGGGTTGGGCCTTGTCTTGCTGGCTTTCCCATTGGTGTCGGGTTCGTTTTCCTGTACAACAGCTTTAACAATTACATCGTCGATGCCTACCAGCACACTGCAGCTTCTGCCTTGGCTGCAAAAACCCTCCTTCGGTCCATCTGGGGCGGTTCCACCGTTTTGTTCACTACTCAGATGTACGTTGTCCAGTTTTCAGAACCCTTTAACGTCTGCTGATATGTTTGTACAGGTACCATAACCTCAACCCCCGATGGGCATCAAGTTTGCTGGCATTCCTTGCTCTTGCTTGCTGTGCCATTCCCTTCACTTTCTACCAGTTTGGGGCCGCCATCCGCAAGCATTCCAAGTATGCCTATTCGGAGTAGATCAGATAGTGTATGACTAGAGACATCTCACACAAGTCTTGTCGTAACTGCGGGTTGACCAAGACAATTTTTGCTTACACTGAGCCTCTTATGATTAGTCAAAGTCTCTTACAATATCAAGAATCCCATTTTGTGCATGTCATATTGACATAAAATACGAGATTGACCCAACACATGATATGTCATCCGCAGCCTCTTTTGGGGCATCTCTGTGCCCAGCCCGGCTTCATCTCAGCTCCCAATTAGTGCTAATTAGCCTTCTACATGGACAAGCCCATACTAGCCTTCGATATTAGATCGGGGCCCAGGTTCTAAATTGCTCTTCTTGCCTAGTCACTTTTTGTGAAGTTATGTCCTATCCCTCCTCAATAACACCCCCTCTCCCGTCGTCCGCCTCTAGTTGTTTTAATACTGTCTCAAGCTCTGTCGAACATTCCTGCTCGTCCTCACATCTGCCTGTGGCCTCGAAATCGATCAACACTGCCTCTCCCCCTTCCTTGATTAGAAAATTGTGCTTGTTGACATCCCCGTGTTTGAGTCTAAGTAAGTGCAACTCTCTTAGAACATGTTGGCATGCGTCTAAATCTGCAACGGTCGCCGTGTGTCCTGCGACCTTCTCGATCAAAAAGCCAATCACCCTACCCGCCTCGGTGACGTGTCCCAGAAACCGTGGCCCAATATCGTGGCCATCGATCCATCCATAGGCTGCAGTTTCTGACTCAATATTGGGAATCTGCCACGGGAACTCGGCAAACTTGTATACGGCCGAGTGGTCAAATTCAGGGCAAGTAACGATGCGAACGTTCTGCCGAAGACGGCCGGTCCACGTCAGCTGCAGATGGTCGATTTTAATTTTGTGCCAAACATTCTGGACCCCCGGGAGATTACGCCGCAGAATGGTAGCAAAGACTGCGTCCCCAGTTGTGGCATCCTTTGTAATATGGCCCTCGTTCCAGTTGCCTGGTGGGAAAATGGGCAGCCGGGCTTTGAGGGCTGGCTCGAATGAAATATCGTCGGCAGGGAAGACTCCTGGGTCAACCGTGATGTACTTGATGTCCTTTCCGTCGACGAGGAAGCGGTACTCGCTGACGGCATCTGCATCAGTGAGGCATGCCTGGAGCTTGATATCCTGCGGCGTGCGCGTTACGTTGCGGTTCGTCGCCATTTGGACGGTTGGGTGGCGATGGCGCGACAATCAAAACATTGTGTTTTTAACGTCGGGTTAGACAGCTGTAGACGGTCGTTTGGGATTCCGGTTGGTACCTTTGTAGATTTAAACAGGGAATTGCGTACGCGAACTACAAGTACCTAATCGCGGGGCAAATGCACTTTGCTTATTCGCTATCAACAGTATACCGCTATATTTTACGGTCCAACGTCTATGGAACTACTCTTTACTAAAAGCCCTCCGTTTACCTCTCTGTTAGACCTCTAATCATTCATTTAGTTGAAAGTAATGCTGAGTGCCAATTTGACCGTTTTACGTATTACGTACAAAGCGACACTTCTCTTGATCGTAAGTACTCGTACACTTGAGAGTAGAGCTGATGGGGCTTAGCACTACTACTCTTTTGATTATCGACATCCGCACCCCTTGTTGTAAGCTCAACCTTACGGAGTACGTTCCAATGGCTAAAGTCTCCGTATTTGTCCCGTTTTGGACGAGAGCGGGGACGTGATAAAGCATACGTGTGCTGACCCACACAACAAGAAACACGCCCGGTTAGCTCAATCGGTAGAGCGTAAGACTCTTAATCTTAAGGTTGCGGGTTCGACCCCCGCATCGGGCTCAATTCCCGGTGCGCCTGTTCTGCAGGCAACTCCGAACCAGAGCCAGGCGTTATTTTTTGTCCTTGTTAAGTTTTTTTTCGATCTATTATACGGAGTACATCCAGACTTTTGAATTCGACGGGCACTGGTAGCAGTTGTCTTTAATAAAAAGCAAACAAAGCACGGCGACCGGTGTATGTAGAAGAAACCAAGAAAAACCTTGGCTTCAGCAGCTTTTCTGTGTCTGGCCGCAGCCGTAGCTCTAAAGCTATAAGGCTCTCGATAAATGCCAAAAACCCGTGCCTCTGTCTAGCTTGCTGAATAAACCTCTATTGTCGGCGTTGCGAAATTAGTATAAATGCGAAACGCTTGAATTTAGAACACCAATGTGTCAAGTGCTAGTCGAAGTGAGACATCCGAAGAGAGAATCAATACTCGTAAGATAAGACAACGTCCTTATAGTAGAATAGACTGTTGTATAAACGTTGGTGGGGGTGCATGTCGCCCTTACATATGTTGTGCACTTTGCGTATACGTCGTAGAGTGCATGCGAGTTTCATTTTTGGCAGAGCCAATGCACGCCAGAGGACACCGAGTGGAGAAACACTTTGAAACACGTAAACCTGGGGTATAGCTAGCGTAGTCTGTCAGTGCTTCCAGCGCCATAACGCATATCAAAATCGAACGTGCAGTATTTCTGAAACTTCTATCTGCGACAAAGCGACAAGGGGGGAGACATAATGTGAAATATAAGAGGGACTTTTTCAAGCTTGAGGGACGAGGGTCTTGACTAGTACCTCGAAGCCATCGACAAGTTTATCGCCCGCGCATTACTCCGTATACAAGGACGCAAACCACGAAAGGTGCTAAGGTTTTTAGATTACAAATCACGCCGATCACAAATCACGCCATCGTATCTAATCCAGGCTACGATGCGACCGGAATTCTCGATGGCGAAGTTTCTAGACGGAACCCACACCTTAGCAAGCAGCGGACCAAATATGGTATATAGTAGGTGGATATTGTCGGGCCCTGCAGGATAAATAGAGTTCGCTGGCTTGTCCAAGCCTTCTCGAGTTAGTTTTATCCTCCAGCATAGCACAATTCTCCCAACTTCCACCACACAACAAAGCGACAATGGCGGCCAACTCTCGCCTCTTCAAGCCTCTGCAGGTGGGCCCGTACACACTGTCGAACCGGGTGGTGCTGGCGCCGCTGACGCGGTTCCGGGCCTCGGACAGCCATGCACCGCTGCCGTTTGTGGCGGACTACTATGCACAGCGCGGCTCGGTGGCGGGCACGCTGCTGATCTCGGAGGCGACGTTTATCTCAGCCAAGGCGGCGGGCTACCCGAACGTGCCGACGCTGGCGACGGACGAGGCGCTGCAGGCGTGGCGTGCGGTCACGGATGCAGTACATGCCAAGGGCAGCTTCATCTTCTGCCAGCTGTGGGCGCTGGGCCGCGTGGCCTACCCGACCGTGCTGGAGGCCGAGAAGGCGGCGGGAGCCGACAACCTCGGGCTGGTGGGCAGCAGCGCAATCGCACACGAGGAGGGTGCAGCGGTGCCGCGTGAGCTGACTGAGGCCGAGATCGAGAGCTTTATCGCCGACTACGCGGCGGCGGCTCGTGCAGCCGTCGAGGTGGCCGGCTTCGACGGTGTCGAGATCCACGGAGCCAACGGCTACCTCGTCGATCAGTTCACGCAGGACGTCAGCAACCAGCGGACCGACCGTTGGGGCGGCTCGATCGAGAACCGCTCCCGCTTCGGCCTTGAGGTCACGCGTGCCGTCGTTGCTGCCATCGGCGCCGATCGTGTTGGCATCCGTCTCAGCCCCTACAACAACTTCCAGGGCATGGGCATGAAGGAACCCAAGCCGCAGTTCGATCACCTCATTCGCGGCCTGCGTCCGCTTGGCCTCGCCTACCTGCACCTCGTCGAGGCCCGCATGAAAGGCGCGGACGTTGTTGACACCCCCGATAATCTCGACTTTGCTCTCGAGGCTTGGGGTGCTGGTCCGACCGGTGGCAACAGTGCGCCCGTCCTGCTGGCCGGTGGCTACAACGAGGACAATGCCGTCGCTGCCGTCGAGGACGCGCACAAGGACCAGAATGTCGGCATCGTCTATGGCCGCTACTTCATCAGCAACCCGGACCTCGTCTTCCGCCTGCAGCACGGCATCCGCTTTGCGCCGTACGACCGTACGACCTTTTATGCGGCCAAGTCTCGCGAGGGCTACGTGGACTACAGCTTCTCGGAAGAGTGGCAGAAGGAGAACTCGTCGCAGGGACATCTGTAGAATAGACCATCAGAGTAGAGAGCGCCAATGCCTTTTTTACAGAGCTAGTATGAACTACGTTTACTACTCCTATACTCTGACCTGGGCCGATGCGTCGTGTCGGTATCTAATGGGAGGATCAAGATTGCGACATCTGATGTAATCGAAGCACGGCTCGTGCAGAACCAATCAGATAATCTGGGCATTCGTGGTTTGTCTTGCTGCCTGGTTATGCGCGGTCCTATTCCCGCCCAGCCCCTCTCTCGGGGGCTGTCCTACTGGAAATTAGTTTCCCTTGTCAACAGTCTTGATTTTTGCCACCAATATGGCGTCTCTTCGCACTGACAGTGTTTGGAACGAGGCAGGTCTGGACGTCGCCCGTTTCGAAGCCTATGCAAAGCTGCTATGTCTGCGGAACGGTGGGCAGGTTGAAGAGACGAGCATGTACGTTGATCTAAATAACGATGACGATGACATAATCAACGACCAGGTCGACATCTCCTCTGTCAAGGCTGCAACGATCTCTAGCTATGACCAGGAAAGGCTCAAATGAGCCTTTCTCGACCGGTTGTCAGAGCTCGCGTCTGCCGAGAAGGGCGGCAAACAGGTTGCTTGCTGCATGATGGTGGAGTGGCCTGATCATGTCGACGTGCTCGTGGCGAAGAATAAGGCATTTGCGGAAAATGAACCAGGCATTCCCATGCTGCAAGAGCTTGCGTCAGCCCTGCGAGAAATCAGCAAGTTCGATATGCACGGTTTGTTTTCTTTCTCCGCGTCGCTCTAGTTATCTCATAAACTGACGGCAGGTATAGACCTTACGTTTGTTGACGACAGTCGACTACGGCTGTGGAAAACCGTATTGCAATTGTACCGAACCAGAATCCTGTCCTATGCAAAAATCACTCTTACAGTGCTGAACACCATCATGCCGGCAACCACCACTGGCGAGTCAGCCCAGTTGTCTGACAACTACCGTGATCTTACAACAACCCTGCGGCTATTCCACCGATTGGTGACCAATGCCGAATACCTGGACACACTCGAGGGTTGGGACGAGGCTGTCAGGATTGCATCGAAAGTACTCACGCAGTGCTCTGAATTAGACACGATTGCTAACCCCAACACTGCCGAGAAACTTGCAAATGCCTTAGGCTATCTGTCCCGTCCGCTAACATGTTATAATACGTTTATCCGCGCGGCACAGCGCATGTCCAGCTTTGAAAGCGTCGAAATTCTACCTGTCTCAACCACAGGTCTGGGCGGATCTGATGCACGGCGAAAGAAAAGGAAACCCGTACCTGCAGAGGTCTGGACGGCTGGCAAGGTTTTCGAAGCACTGAGCCTGCCCTTGAACGATACGACGGCCGAACGGGTTCTTGGCAATGGCACGAAACGCCAGACCTGGACCAGAAACAAGCTCATCCAGAGGTACACTTCCCACAAAACTTTGCCTCCGACAGAGGTTCACGCCGAAGTCCAGATCCTGTTGGCAGCACAACGTCACAACTGTATTGGTGCACGCATCGTTCCTTACATTGGCTGCAGCAAGCGCAGCTGTCTGCTTTGCACCGAGTTTGTCCAGGCACTCGGCCCTTACGCGACAAGAGGCTGTCACGGAAAGCTGTACAGCCGCTGGACTGTGCCCCCTGTTTCGTGGATGACAGGTCCCCAGCGCCAGAGCCTGGCACGGAGTCTCCACCATATGGAAGAGACCATGAAGCAGAGACTCTTACATCCCGCCATGTCGGACCGCCCGCTGCTGCATGTGCCCGAGTCAACAATCGGCGGGTCTTCCATGGCCACAATCAAGATACAGACGACCAGGCAGGGCTCTGTTGCCCAGCTCATCGAACAGCGTCTCTCGGACCAGCTTGAAGATGCTATCCATCGCTGGTTTGAAAGGAACAGTAGTGACCGTGATGATGCAGATACTTTTGATCATGTCGAGTCGAGGTAGGTTTGATGCCATCCGCGCGAGTTAAAGCCATCTAACGCACGGACAGCGAAACCATTCCTGAAGGCATGAACGTAAACATGGCTCCCATGCAAGAAGTGGAGGGGCTGGAAGGTGATGCTTGGCACAAATGTGATATTTGCAGACTTGATACACGTTCTCACTGCACGTTCTGCGGACGCGACTGGTTCTGTGGAAGGAGTTGCCAAGATAGAATGACCTATCGTCATCTGGTGAAATGCTCGGCGCGACCCGTCACGACTGCTGATATTCTCTTCAACGCTGTCTCAAGCGATGTGATACCAGAGGATCCCGAAACCCGCGAAGACTTTGGCATGGACCGCCTGAGTCACCGGCGTGAGGAGAGCCATCTGCTCGGCTTGTACCAGGGCCTTTGTCATTTGAACGTGGGGCCTACTGATCTGGACGAGTGGCGACGGACGGGCGTCCTTGTAGACAAAATCATCGAAAAATTTGAGACCATACCCGAGGATTGTCGGGGCCTCTACTTCCCCTGGTTTGTTCGAAACAAGCATATTCTCGATCCGACCGTGCCTCTTGTGTCGCGGGAAAAGAGGGAAGAGGAGGCTGTCTGGCAGGCTATTGTGAGCGCCCAGCAACGTCTCGAGCCGCCATACCGCGACATGGACTGGCGGAAGATGGAGCCACTGTCGCTGAGGTATTGTTTTTTATTTTATGCGCTTTCACTCGACGGCTGCCATCCAAACCCCAACGCGCATTACGACGATATGTGGTATGATTTTGGCTTTGCCGTCTGCGGTCACAACTTTGCAGAAATGCAGTTGTGCACCCTATATGGCCAGCTTTTTGGCGGGGATAAAGCCCAGCGAGATTATGAGAAGAGTCTGGGATGTGGCAGGTTGTTTGGAGGCAGTAGCGACCATCAGCAGCGCTTATGTCCCTTTCTCGAATTCTGGAAGGCGTACGAAGACGGTACGCTACCGGAGCTTTTTGATGGCTACGACCTAGGGTATCAGCTGGACAGGTTCCACCATGCGAGGCTTTTCCTCGCTGCCAGGCCAGACATGTCCGGCTGCGTTCGCCCGCCTGTTTGGGGATTGCGCCATCTTCTGGCCCTCGACGATGCGTCGGCAGAGTCTGCGCTGCGTTTTGGTGGCGCCTATCCGCTAATCGAGGCCGCGATTGAACAGTTTGGCTTCCAGCCCAGGCTGGATGCTCGGGCCAAGGTGGAGCTTAAGAGGTTCTACGGGAGCCTGCTCGAAAAAAGCGATATTCTGGTAGTGCAAGAGGCCATGGAGACAGGCCAGTTGTTGGACCATGCGCTTGACCTCTTGGGGAGCAACGGGGTAGATGAGAGCGTGCGAAACATTCTCAAACGCATGAAATCCGAGGAGAAGAAGAAGATTACGAGGGACACATAACGCACAGTTTCTGAAGAAGCACAGGAGACCAGAACAGGCTGCTCCATTATGTAGGGTCAAAGGAAGGAGGGGCAAAAAAAAGAAGACTGTCTCTGTTGTGTGCTTAGGCCTGGTTCAATGCTTGGATGCTGTACTCTATAGTTCAGAAGCGTATGAGAGCTAGCGAGTGAGCTTTGGGCAGTAGTCCAATTACAGGGACCGCCAAGGTACTCAAAAGTGCGTAAGCCGTAAACGTCCACCCAACTCCAATGGAACCTAATAGCGGATGCATTACAGCAACGCCGACTGCGGCAGAGAGGCAGCGGACAACACTGGCAGCAACTCCAGCCACGAATATGACGATGAGAGTACAGTCGAATAGTGTTGGGCAACATTTGGCCAAGTAACGAAGGAGTCAGTCGCTCTACAGGTCGGCAACACAATCGAGCAAATGCAAGCTATGCCGCTCAAGGACACCATCGTAGGCCCTATCGGCAGTCGTGGAAACGAGCCATTTCGAGGGCCGTGCTTTACAGATTTTGGTTCCGGTTCAAGACGCTTCAGGATCTGGAAGCGTGGTACAACCACAAACTTGATGTCTGCCTATGCTTCCAAAGGGCCCCTGCCAATACACCACGATTTACATTTGCGGATGCTGTGCTTACACATCCGGATATTGTACCGCAGAATCTTATATGCAATTCTTCAGGAAAGGTGTGGCTGATAGACTGGGGCCACGCAGGAATATACCCCCGTGGCTTCGAGCAGGCCGTCGTTAAGAGACAGGCACAGAACAAAGAGTTCAGCGACACGGTGCTTACAAGACTCTCTGATAGGCAGGAAACGCTGTGTATATGGCGATTGAATATTGCGTATAGACTCTTCCTCTACGTATTAGATTACATACGATCCAAGTAGAGTAGGAGATTTTAGATTTACTCTTTAATGTGCAAGTTCTTACGGCCTTCGTACAATAGAAAATCATAGATCTTCCTTCAGCGTAATAATTAGAGGGCAATTCTTATAACATACAACTAGGTTTAGAAATTTCAGGCTGCTAAATTATTACATTTATATTCACCCCCATTCTAGTTCCATACATCATTCTAAAGAACTATTGTTCCAGCGCAGATAGCTAGAACTGGCATAATGTTAAAATCAGAATTAGTTATATATAACCCTACCTACTATAATAGAAGGCACAGGATCCCTACTTTTGCACTTAGTGCAGGTGGTATGACAATTCAATACATGATCATGGCTTATCTCATCAACAAGATGATGATGGAATCAGTCAAAATTCTGTGACAGCCGTTGGTTACAAACTGCAACCACATCCGACAATTTCCCCTCCCGCCATCCCGAGCCCACCACCAGCCATATTCAGATGGCCAGCGACACCGGTGCTCTAGCCAGTCCGATATATCCCCTCATCTGAACACCAAGAGATACGACAGCAGCAAGTCGATCATCTTCTAGTCGTTTTCCACGAGATCTTACCAACGGGTGGAAACCACTGGTGTTTCTACCTTTAGCACCAGGGCATATCCGTGAGGATCCACCCGAATCCAACCGGGCCATCGGGGACTAGCATCAAGGCGGTACGAAGGCGAACAGCATAGTCCGTTTGGGCTACGACGTCAATTACCACCCAGCACATGGTTTCTATCCATGCCGTTCCGGACGTCACGGTGGGCCAATTTATGAATGCTATCCAGGGGGCTGGACGATATCGTTAAGAATTTGACCCACAAGGTAGAGGCTGCCGACAATAAGTGGTTAACCAGATTGCCATGTTCTCAGATGAGAGGCTGATCGCAAACTCGAAGAAGCGGATGCAGCTAGAGATGCAGTTTTATGGGAGTTCATTGCTGGCCAGCCTACACACCGATATCCGACAGTTAATGGAGCATGCTACTAATATTATATAGTGTTGGGTTTATTGTGGGTGCCAAGAGCTGGATTAAATACGCGAAAGATTCGACTGTATCCAGGCTGCTATAGAGCCCGGAGCCATGCTCAACAGTCATGTCAATCCTAGCTGGCGATGCAGCGGAGGCATGCTGGGTCCGAAGTGTGTACGTAATAGGCTATTACTGCATCGCGTGCTTGGTGGAACAGAGCTTTCATTACTAAAAGAAACATGCACACTGCTGCGGGATTTCATATTCACTTCATCTATTGGAAGTCAAAGACGTGCTTGGAGACCAGCTCGACCAATCGTGCTGTTCCGAGATGACGAATAGTGCGCCAAGTGGGCTAATACCATGGTTATCACGTGCCACTTGGCTTCTATACAGTGTCTTGGCATAACGTCGTATTATGCATGTCGCCATAGTTGAAGATAGCTGAGGCCAAGAGATGGTTTTATGTTGTGATGTGTATTGGTTTTGTCCTCTTAGATGCGTCTTGAAAAGGGTTGTTGTCTTGTGTGCACACTATTGCCTATTGACAGCCCTGCCTTGCTCTACTCAAAGTCTAGTACGCACAGTACATGTTGGAGCAGATATGAGCTCTGGAAAGACCATGACATCCGGCTACCGTCAGCCTAGCAGAGATCCCGGGCTGAGACCCGCGGACAAGGACGGCGGTCGTACCTATGTGCAAAACAAGGCGGTGGCCGATGAGCCGACCGGCGACTTTGCCGCCATCGACCCGCACTCGGGCGTCAAGCGCGGGCTCAAGACGCGCCACCTCAGCATGATGGCGCTCGCAGGCATCATCGGGCCAGGCCTGCTGGTTGGCTCGGGCGGCGCACTGTCGGACGGCGGCCCAGCGGCGCTCGTCATCGGCTTCGGCGTCATCGGCATCATCGCTTTTAGTATTATGCAGAGCCTGGGCGAGCTGACGACGCTGTACCCGTCGGGCGGCGCGTTCGTCTCGTTGGCAGACCGCTTCGTGGACAAGGCGTTTGGTGTCGCCGTCGGCTGGAACTACTTTATCATCTGGTACGGTGTCTTTTTGTCTTTTATGTATATATGTCTTTTGCTCGCGTGCTGACGACGCAGGCTTGCCGTGCTGGCCAACGAGTACAACACCATCACCAGCATCTTCACCCTCTGGAGCGACAAGGTCCCCATCTGGGGGTACTTTCTGATGTTTTGGGTGAGCGAGTCTGCTGCAAAGTCCCGGTCTGGATGCTGACTGTGGGTCGACAGTTCGCCTTCACGGCCTTCCAGCTACTCGGCGTAGAGGCGTTTGGCGAGGCCGAGTTCTGGCTTGCGCTGCTAAAACTCGGCAGCCTGGTGGCCTACTTTTTGTTTTCCATCATGTCAGTCGGGGAAGATTCTACAGTTTGGCTGTCAGGTTTCTACGAATCGAGCTGACTAAGCAAAACAGTTATGTCGGCGGTGGCATCAAGAACGTGCCAGCGCTTGGCGGGAAGTATTGGCACGACCCGGGGGCGCTACCGCACGGCTTCCGGGGTGTAGCGACGGTGTTTGTCTTCTGCTCGACCTTTTACGCCGGCGTGGAGTCAGTCGCGGTGGCGGCAACGGAAACGAAGAATCCGGGCGTGGCCGTGCCGCTGGCGATCCGGCAGGTGTTCTGGCGCATCCTTTTCATCTACATGGGCTCGGCCATCTTCTTCGGCCTGACCTGTCCGTCGAATGCAAGCGGGCTGATCAACGGTGGCAACCGCGCGCTCAAGTCGCCGATGACGATCGCGATTCAGACGGCTGGTTGGCACGGCGGCCAGCACCTCATCAACGCCTTCATCCTGGTCACGTGTCTGAGCGCGGTCAATTCGAGTATCTACATTGGCAGCCGAACGCTGCTGTTCATGGCTCAGGACGGCAAGGCGCCCCGGCTCCTCGGCCGGACCAACAGCCGCGGTGTGCCCATCGCGGCCGTCCTCATGACCAATGCCTGCGGCGCTCTCAGCATGATGAACGTCTCGACCGGCGCCAGCTCGGCCTACTCGTACATTGTCAATCTCTCTGGCGTCAGCACCTTTCTCGTCTGGGGCAGCATCTCCTTCACCCACATCCGATTCCGCGCTGCCTGGAAGGCCCAAGGCCACACTGCGGCCGAGCTGCCTTTCCGCTCGTTTCTGTACCCATGGAACGCCTACTTCGGCCTTGGGGCCAACGCCTTCCTGGCCCTTGTTCAGGGATGGACGACTCTGTCGCCGTTCAGAGCTGGGAAATTTGTGGACTCATACATCCTGCTGCCCCTGTTTGCCGTCATCTACGTTGTGTACAAGCTGGTATTCCGGACCCGGTTCTGGCGAGCAGGCGAGGTCGACCTGGTGTCCGGCCGGCGGCGGGACGTGGAGGAAGACAAGGAAATTGCGGAGGGTGCGCACGTTTCATTATGGACGAGGCTTTGGAACAACTTTTGAGGTTTTGTGTAATATGCTGGGACCTGTGTAAGCTATGTACGTAGTAAATAGTGGCACGTGACTCACACGTGACGCTCAATCGATAGGAAGCATTTCTGGAACAGCGCACATAGCATTAAGCTTCATAGTACATATACCTCTCGGCGGCAAAGCGAATGCAATTGCGACATGTGCCAGCCCAACAAAACGGAACAGTGGAACGATTGCGCAAGCGAAAACTGAGGCAGGACAAGTTGAGCACGCTTCCCTAAGACTCGGCGCAGCATGGTTGCGGAAGCCTGGCGCAATGCTGTCGAGATCCTCATCGATGACGCTGCCGGTGGCAGGGACGAGTGCGGGCGGGCGGAGGCTGTCTGTCAGTTCTCGCATCTCGTTTGCGGTATCGAGCGCAGAGCGGGGCGAGAGTGAGGTGGCGCCGGCAGCGGCAGCGGAGCACCAGATGGAAGAGGAGATCGCAGAGATCAAAAGATACGAGGTAGGTTGGCCATGATGGCTGCAGACGGCGACGGAAGCTGACAGGACAGGACTTTACAACCATAGGTATGCGTGCATCTTGATGCAGGGCGACAGGCAGAAAGACGGACGGACTAACGGACAGACTGGGTGCAGGATGCAGCTCGCGAGCAGCAGCGCCGCAAGACGCAGCGACAGCACAGCGCGACGCTCTACGACAACGGGCAGGCCGGATGGCGATACCGGCTGTGGGAGTGGTATGACGCGGGACAGGGCTGGATTGTGGTGACGTTGATCGGGGCGGCGATCGGGCTGAACGCGGCCTTTCTCAACATCGTGACGGAATGGCTGTCGGACATCAAGATGGGCTACTGCACGACGGCCTTTTACCTCAACGAGAGCTTCTGCTGCTGGGGCGCAGACAACGGCTGCGCAGACTGGCACCGCTGGACGGTGCTGGAGCCGGCCAACTACGTGCTGTACCTGGCGTTCGCGGTGGTGTTTGCGTGGACGTCGGCGACGCTGGTGCGGTCGTTTGCGCCGTACGCAGCCGGATCAGGCATCTCGGAGATCAAGTGCATCATCGCCGGCTTCACGATGAAGGGCTTCCTGGGCCCGTGGACGCTGGCGATCAAGTCAGTGGCACTGCCGCTGGCCATCGCGTCCGGGCTCTCGGTCGGCAAAGAGGGCCCCAGCGTGCACTATGCCGTCTGCACCGGGGCCGTGATCTCGCGCTTCTTCGGCAAGTACCGACACAACGCATCCAAGACGCGCGAGATCCTGTGCGCGTGCGCGGCAGCCGGCGTGGCCGTGGCCTTTGGCAGCCCCATTGGCGGCGTGCTCTTCTCGCTCGAGGAGATGGCGACATACTTTCCGCTCAAGACGGTGTGGCGCAGCTACTTTTGCGCGCTCGTGGCCACGGCCGTGCTCGCAGCCATGAACCCATTCCGCACCGGCCAGCTGGTCATGTTCCAGGTGCACTACGACCGGTCGTGGCACTTTTTCGAGACGGCCTTTTACGTGCTGATCGGCGTGTTCGGCGGGCTCTACGGCGCCTTTGTCATCAAGTGGAACCTACGCGCTCAGGCCTTTCGCAAAAAGTATCTGGCACGCCATGCCGTGCTGGAGGCCACGCTGCTGGCGGCTGCGACCGCCCTGGTCTGTTACCCCAACGTCTTTCTGCGCATCGACATGACGGAGAGCATGGAGATTCTCTTCCTCGAGTGCGAGGGTGCCGAGGACTATCAGGGCCTCTGCGATGCACCCAACCGGGCCTGGAACATTGCCTCGCTCGTCGTGGCCACCGTGCTACGCATCCTGCTCGTCATCATCTCGTACGGCTGCAAGGTGCCGGCCGGCATCTTTGTACCGAGCATGGCCATCGGCGCCTCGTTTGGCCGCACTGTCGGCATCGTCGTCCAGGCCCTGCACGAGCGGTACCCAGCCAGCGTCTTCTTTGCGGCCTGCGAGCCCGACGTGCCGTGCATCACGCCGGGCACGTATGCGTTCCTGGGCGCAGCCGCCGCGCTCAGCGGCATCATGCACCTGACCGTGTCGGTGGTCGTCATCATGTTTGAGCTCACTGGCGCACTGACGTACATCTTGCCGACAATGATCGTTGTGGGTGTGACCAAGGCTGCCAGTGACCTCTTTGGCGGCGGTGGTGGTGGCATTGCCGACCGCATGATCTCCTTCAGCGGCTTCCCCTTCCTCGACAACAAGGAGGAGCACAACTTTGGCGTGTCGGTGGCCCAGGCCATGACGAGCGACGTTGTCGCCCTACCGGCTGCCGGCATGACCTTGGCGGCCGTCGAGCAGCTGCTGGCCCGCGGCAAGTACCAGGGCTTTCCAGTCGTCGACGATGTCGAGACCCGCGTGCTGGCCGGCTATGTTGGCCGCACCGAGCTGCGCTATGCCCTCGAGCGGCTGCGCAGCGGGTCCAGCGGCCCTGATCTGCACCCGGACACCCGCTGTCACTTTCTACCTGAGGGTCCTGTTTCTCCCGACAGCACCACAGCCGACAGTGTCGATCTTGGCCGCTTCGTCGACCGCACGCCCGTCACCGCACACCCACGGCTGCCGCTCGAGACCGTCATGGAGCTGTTCCAGAAGATCGGCCCACGCGTCATCCTGATCGAGTATCGTGGCCGGCTGTCTGGCCTGGTCACCGTCAAGGATTGCCTCAAGTACCAATTTAAGGCCGAGGCTGCCGAGCACGCCCGTGACGATGGCCACGCTGCCGATGCTGCCCAGGAACAGCTGTGGGCCGCTATGCGCTGGCTGGCCGTCTGGCTGGCCGACCGCCTGCATAGCCTCTCGGGTGGCCGCATCCGGCTCGGCGGCAGCGACAGCTACGGCGAGCTGGACGGCCGCAGAAGCTCGATCGTCTTTGACGGCACAGAAGGATTCGACGACGACGGCGTAGAGCTGGCAGACAGATGAGGAGAGGGAAGAAGGGGGACGCCTTGGCAGCTGGCAGCTGGCAAGTGTCGCCTGTCAGCTGTCCACGGCAGCTGTACGTAATATTGACGCATATAGAACAGAAGGAGCATTCGGCGTAATTCCGAGTTTCGCAACGCATTTCCGCATTTCCGACGCCACCGAATAACTTTGCGCCCTGTGATTGACACCCCGCTATTACTTTGATCTCTATTAAAGGACTCTCCCAATTCCAGATTGATAAACGGCACAAGGCAGCATGGACGCAAACGACTTCCGGCAAGCGGCCACGGCCACGATTGAGGAGAGTGAGTGAAACACGTGCTATGTGGACCACACGACAGACGCTGACTAAGCAGTCATCCAGTACTACGGCAGTCTGGGCGGCCGGCCGGTGGTGTCGACGGTCGAGCCAGGCTACCTGCGGCGGTTGCTGCCGGCGGCGGTGCCGGAGCAAGGGGAGCCATGGTCGGCGATCCAGGCAGACGTGGAGGACAAGATCGTGCCAGGGCTGACACACTGGCAGTCGCCCAACTTCTTTGCCTTTTTCCCATGTCCGTCGAGCTACCCGTCGATCCTGGGCGAGCTATACTCGGCCACGTTTGCGGCGGCGGCCTTTAACTGGATCTGCAGCCCGGCCATCACGGAGCTGGAGACGGTTGTGATGGACTGGCTGGTGCAGCTGCTCGGTCTGCCGGCCGACTTTGCGAGCACGGGGCCAACGGCCGGCGGTGGCGTCATCCATGGCACCGCGTCTGAAGCCGTGCTGACCATGATGACTGCTGCTGCCGACAAGTATCTGCGCGCCGTTCTGGCCGACGCGGTCGTCGGCTGCTCCGACGAAGCTGTCGAGGACCTCCGTGCCGACCGTCGTGGCCGCCTCGTGGCTCTCGGCAGCGCTGCCGCCCACTCGTCCACCAAAAAGGCCGCCCGCATCCTCGGCCTGCGCTACCGCTCTGTGCCCGTCGCTCCGGCCGACGGCTATCGCATGACCGCCACAGCTCTCCGCCAGACCCTCGCCGACGTCCGCGCTGCCGGACTGGAACCCTTCTTCCTCACCGCCACCTTTGGCACCACCGACACCTGTGCCGTCGACGACTTTGCCGGCATCGCCGACGTCCTCGAACAGGACCGCCGGCTGGCCCAACAACAGTCCCAGAAACAGACCCTCCCAGAGGTCTGGGTCCACGTCGATGCTGCCTATGCTGGATCGGCTCTCGTGCTGCCTGACCAGCAGGCCGCCTTTGCCCCTGCCGCTGCCGGCACCGACATCCTCCGTCGCTTCCACAGCTTCAACTTCAACATGCACAAGTGGCTGCTCACCAACTTTGACGCCTCCTGCGTCTTCGTTCGCCGCCGTCGCTGGCTCGTCGATGCCCTCAGCGCCGATGCCCACTACTACCGCAACGATTACAGCGATGGCGGCTTAGTCACCGACTACCGCGACTGGCAGCTGCCCCTCGGTCGTCGCTTCCGCAGCCTCAAAATCTGGTTCGTCCTCCGCACCTACGGTCGAGACGGCCTGCGTGCTTATATCAGCCGCTCCATCCGCCTCGGCGAGCGCTTTGCTGCCGCACTGCCCCCTGATCTCTTCGATATCATCACCGGCCCCCGCTTCGCCCTCACTGTCTTCCGCTGTGCCCCTCGTGACCCCGCCGAGGACCCCGCCGCCACCTCCGATCGCACCCGCCGCGTCTACGAGGCCGTCAACGCCGGCGGTCAGATCTGGGTCACCAGCACCAGCCTCGAGGGCAAGGGCGCGGCCATCCGCGTCATGACCGGAAACTACCTCACCGAGGAGAAACACGTTGACGGCGCCATCGCCATCTTCATTGCCGCCGCCCGTCAGGCTCTTGCTGACGAGGACAAAAAGCAAGCAGCCCACCAACCCGACCTCAAAATTTAGTCATCACTTTATGTACGGAGTAATATTTGGTATATCGTGTATCTGCATATTCGTGATGTGTAATTCGTAATCCGTAAACTCATTCAGTCGTCAAATAGTTATCTCAACCGGCTCAGATGCTTGCCCGCCGAGGCGCTGTTGTGCGCCGCAACGCCTTCTTCGCCTCCGTCTCCACCATCAGCGGCAAACGCCCTTCGTTCCCCAGCTTCTGCAAAAACTCCTGCCCAAACCGATATCCCACCTGGACAATCTCGTCAAACTTGGCAAACTCGAGCGTCCCATAGTCGTCAATCGGTGGCCGCATGTAGAAGCAGCCCGGCATCATCTTGGCCCGCTCCAGCGCATCCACGCTCGACACGTATGCGAGCCGCGCCTGGATCTCCGCCAGCGTCGGTGGGTTCGGCGTCGAAGACAGCGGGTTCCACCGGTTGACAAACGCCCAAAACCCCGACAACGTGTCGCCAAAGGCCTGTGGCGTCGAATCGTCCAGCGCCCCCACGTCTACCGCAAAAATCACGTCCGCCCCTAGCGACTTCATATGCGACACCGTCAGGTTGTCCACATAGCCCCCGTCCAGCAGCATGCTGCCCTCGTCGCAAAGCGGCGGCACAAGGCCTGCCAGCGACATCGATGCCCGCACATACCGCCATGCATATCCGCTCGTGTGCACTTCCATCCGGCTCTTGCTGATGTTTGTCGTGTTGCAGTAGAATTCCAGCCAGAAGTCCTCGATCTGTGTCTTGCCAAACGTCTTGAAGATGCCCCGGTTGAATTCGTGTCCGGTCGTGTAAGACGCTGACGGATATGTCAAGTCCAGAGCGAATCGCCAGATACTCGCCATCCGGCCTGCAAACTTCTTGGACAGCCCAAAGATTGGCACCACATCCGCGTGTCGCGCATACAGCCCCCCAATAAATGCCCCAATGGACGTGCCGCCGATCAGGTCGATCGGAATTCCTGCTTCCTCCATCGCCCGGATGATACCAACCTGTGCAAGACCACGCGCTCCGCCACCGCCGAGAACGAGCCCTATCGACTTGCCGCACAATCGCCGTGCAAGTCGCTGAAAGTCGCCTTTGTGTGGCGCATCTGGCGAATAGAAAGGACCATGTCGGACCTTGCGCGACGTGTACTTTTGAATTTCCGCTTGCAAGATCTGCACCCTCTCCTTCAGGCTGGGACCAAATCGTTTCGGTGCTTGGTGTATTGGCACCGACTCCGACCGGAATGCCATCTGCACATGGAAATGCCCGCCATTGATCCACACCCGGTTCTTCAGCCACGCTCGAGTGAGGCCGGAAGACGAGTATCGCTCTGGGTGCAAGAGAACGAGAACCTTTCGCGCAGTCGACTTCATCCCCAGCATGAATCGCTCGTACTCGCCGATTACAGGCGAGTCCTCTGCAAGGCCGACAAGCAAAATAGCGTCTGCCTGCGTGATACACGTCTGGGTCCAAGGCGAGTTTACATTCGTATCTGTGCGTTTGGAGAAAAGCATTAGTCTCTCGACGCCCAAGGCAGCAGTAATATGCATGTAAAATAGACAACAAATAGCGATAGGCAGTCAGGAAAAAATTAGAGTTAACGTTGCCATCCTCAACTTGCAGATGCAAGCCTCTGGAACTGATTTTTCTCATCATTCAATGCCGGCAGAAAAAATGAAAGCGAAGGCAAAGGCATAAAACGTACCAGCGACATAGACAACGAGACTGTACTTCTCCTCAAGGTCTGCTAGAAATTGCGACAGCTTTAGCTTGCCCATCCGGTTGAAAGCATGCCGCCCAAGGTGGCTCATAATCGCTGCTTGGTTCAGTGACGTCGCCCCGTTTGGCGTTCCGACTTGGCTCAGCGCACTCATCAGCTTGTTTCCAAACTCCACAACCGGGACACCGGCTGTCACGGGCAAAATCGCCACAGTCCTCAGGTTCTCTGTCGACGATGCGCTCTTTCCCACCGTCGTCGTTATGACCGACCCATCCCGCGACAGAGTGGCTGCCGGGTTGTCCATGAGGTTCCTCATCCGGGACGCTATGATCTTGGAGATTTTGATCGTGATGTTCGGATGCTCTTGCGCCAAACTGTTGAAGAGCGTACGCGGGAACTTGACGAGCTCTGTGTCACGGATGGCATGGAGCGTTCCCGATCGAGCCGTCTCCGTGAGCACCTCTAGCTCACCAACACTGTCGCCCTGTCCGTACTCTGCCAGAACGGCCATCCCTCCATCCTTTCGCTCGTCCACCAGCCGCAGCCGGCCGTTCAGCACAATATAGATAGCCTCGCTTTCTTCATTTCGGTGAAAGATTACCTGCCCGGCGCTGACCTGAAGCCACTCGAGCGCAAAGTCGATGTGCAGAATCAACCGCGGCAAGATATGCGTCAGCCGCTTTGCCATCGTCAACAGCACGATCGGATATCGGTCGACGATCCGTTCCAGTGACGTGCGAGGCAGGAATCCCACGTACACATCCGTTTTCGCCACCACGTCGATAAACGACCGGTACGACGACACCGTGCCAATGTATCCCGCCAGGCCGCCCGGTTTTATCAGAGCCACACTTCGTCTCGCTCGGCCTCCCTTCTTCCCGTCGTCGCCAGCACTCGAACCTTTCGGCTCGTCGTTCTGCGGTGTCTTCGGAGTCGCGAACGTATTGTTGAACGGATCATCCATCAGCGGTGTTGCTGTCGCCGACGGTCCCTTGCTATGAGATGCGTCAAAAATGCTCAGGGACGATGCGTCACGCTCCGGGATGCAGATATCCAGAAATCCGTCGATAACATAGTAGAGGCCTGGGTTGCGTTCACCCTGCTCAACCAGCACCGAGCCTTTTGGGAAAAATACAATTTCGACCTCTCCAACCATATCGCGGGCAACACTCTGAACGCTCGGAGGGCTGCCTGCCATACCGCCTGACGTCATAGACTCTGCATCACCATCTGCAGACCCATTGAATGGGTCCATGAAGCCAAATGCATTGTTGCTGAAGACAGCTTTCTGACGCATGCTGTCATACGAAACGAGTCGGGGCGAAGCCTCAGTAGACTCAACCTCCCGCGGTGTTGCGGACGTAGAATTGAGACCAATTGCCTTGAACATGCATTCAAGCACCGACTCGCGAAAAATGTTATCTTCGTCTAGTTCTTCCCTCCCATCCATTGACATGCGGGTGTGCTTCGGCGTTACAAATGGATGGACTGGTCTCTGGGCTCGAGGAGGCGTAGTCATGTTATTCGAGAACATCGGACTGAAACCAAACTGTGCAGCCGCCTTTGATGATGGTTTGACACTTTTGCCATTGCCAGGTGTCGTCTGCATGTTCGCAAAGTCTCCAGCATTGTCAGATGTAGGCCTCCGATCCTTTGCAAACGCGCCGGCTGCCTTGGACATCGACTCAGGCCGCTGCCTCGCTAAAGAGTGCAGAGCAGCTTCTTTTCGCATTGTAGTGGATGACCGTTTCGGTCGCGAAGAAGCCGGGTTGTGGAGGGCAATCCCTTTCCCGACTTCATCTTCTCCAATTCGCTCCCGCTCACGTTCAAATTTCTCCTTTAGCCGATCCAAGGCATCTCCTCGCAGAAAGTTGGGCAGCTGGCACATGCTGTACTTGATCATGTTCTTCTCTGTTTGCATCACTTCTCCAGAAAGACCCAAGTAGCTGTACGCTGTCGCCAACGTGACCCGCTGAAAACGCGACAGAATAACATGAACAATATGAGCGGTGGCTTTGGGGTACACGCGAATGAGCCGCCGAAAGGCACTGGCCGGAATGATTGCAATTGTGGTGTCAACCGTGGCCCGGGCAATGATGTCAGGGTGCACCGAGCTCGTAGCCGTGCGTTTCAGCCCCGGCCTCCGTATATGTGGAGGGGAGTCCAAGTTCATATGCGGGACTGGCGGTAAATTCGAGCCAGCCGTGGGCTCGGAAGGCCTGACGTTTTCGGAAGGCTCATCCACAAGTGGCATTTGTGAGAATGCAGTCCGCGGATCTTGCGACAACCCTAAGCCAGCACTAGCCGGATACCGCATGGAATTATTCCGAGCATCCGAAACGTCGTGTGTAGTGTCATCCTCGGATTGCCGAAGGTCGATATCCTCGGTGAAAAGAGACATCAAGGAAAAGAGCGACGACATGGGAGCACCATTTCGAACCTCAGTCAAGAGCTGGTACCGCTGTTGTGCAGGGGAAGAGCTCTCGTCGTCGCTAGACGCAGTTTCGAGAGACACTCCGCGCCGTGACTGTCCTGAATGTTGACGACTATTGCCTGGCCGAGACGATTTCACAAAAATCTCAACAAGGCCGTCAACCACAATGCAGAATCCCTTTTCTTCCTCAAGGTTTAACGTCTCGCCGGCGATCAGCTTCCTTGTCATCATGCTTCTGGTGAGCTCGTGAAAGACCGGCCGTTCTAGGTATCCGAAAATCTTGATGGCACTCAAAAATTCGTCAAGATAGCTAGAAAGGCCTGATTTGATCCCTTCATCATGGGTGTCTGGAAACAGGTCCACATCCGGTTCTTTCCTCTGCGGCTCCGGTGGAAGGCGGGCATACACGTTAAGGTAGCGATACCGTACAAACCAGCTCACTCCAGAGAAGATGGCAAACACAATAAGCATCCTTCAAGCAAAGTCAGCAATAACACTCAACGATCTGGCTCACAACTTCAGCTGAGAGCAGAGTGACTCACAAGGTAGTTGCGTTCATTGTCACCGTCAGTGTTGTGGAGAACAAAGTGAAAAGAATGGTCGGGATCGAGAAGGTGGTCAACTTAATCGTAAAGTACAAGATGGTCGACACCAGGTGAAGGATGGCCAAGATTAGCCTCGCAAAGAGGCCTATCCAGGAGGTAGAGCCATGATTAGCTGCAACCTCGCCAGCAGTGGCCACAGCGGAGGACAGAACCGACACCGAGGCGTCAGCAACAGGCGCCAAAACCACGTTGGCCATCCCGTCTATAGAGCTCATCTTCTGCTGCAGATTGCACGCAGCGGTGAAATATAAATTATAGCATGTTGAGCTGTGAGGAAACGGGGCTCAGGAAAACGAGCACTCGATCAAACTTCCAAGACAAGCTCACCCGGCCGTATGTAACAATATTGGCTGTCAAGATTTAGTTGACCAAATTGGAGCTCGAAAAAATTGCTCGTGAAATTTAGATAAAAGCTAAAGTTGTTATGTAATCTGGAGATCCATGAAACCCCGGATCATTAATGTTCCCGTCCAAAGATAATGAGGGCTACCAGTACACCCCACTAAGTGATTTCGGAAAACCCGTGTACAGGAAGACTTGACAGCCCGACGACTGTTCAAAATTTTTGAGTTCGCATCTCAAAGGACACGCAAGCCCGCCTCTATATGTGTCGGTATGCATCCTGCCTCTAGAAAGTAGTCGTTGTGCTGGGAAGCTACGTGATCTCGTTGATAGTCGAGAGGCGTACGTTTTTGCCAATATAGCTCGTACACCAAGCCAAATTTAATTCACAACCACTTCTTAGCCCCGCCTATAATTTTTTCTCGTGCAATCATCCTCCACAGCCGTATATCGAAGCATACAACTACCGACCTCTGCTCCCGCTTTACATAACCCAGCTTGCCGTTGGATTGTTTTGAGAACAGCAGGCTCCCAGCCTTGTAGACTTCGCCAAGATGTCGTTCAGCCACTGCAGGTTCTACGAGGGTAGGTACCCTCCCTTAAGCCGTTGCATTGAGGGGGTTTTGCATTTGGGTGTTCCTGTGCACAGGCACGGCCGTCGCCCTGACATCAGGCTGACCGTCTTGCAGAGAAATACCCAGAAATCGACAGCTATGTTATGGTCAACGTTCGCCAGGTAAGCGTCATCCGAAGGGGGGGCGTTTCTCGATAGGAGGGAAGAGGCGCAATATCATGACGTCGCGTGCGGGGCAGAGACAAGGGCCAGCCTGCTAACCGGCATCCGACGCGAAACAGATCGCCGACATGGGCGCGTACGTGAAGCTCCTCGAGTACGATGATATCGACGGCATGATCCTGCTCTCGGAGCTGTCGAGACGGCGAATTCGCAGTATCCAGAAGCTCATTAGAGTGGGCCGGAACGAGTGCGTGGTGGTGCTAAGAGTGGACAAGGAGAAGGGTTACATCGATCTGTCGAAGCGCCGGGTGTCGCCGGAAGACGTGAAGAAGTGCGAGGAGCGGTACAACAAGAGCAAGATGGTGCACTCGATCATGCGGCATGTGGCCGAGAAGACGCAGACGGCCATCGAGGCTCTGTACGAGACGATCGGCTGGCCACTGAACAAGCAGTACGGTCACTCGCTAGACGCATTCAAGCTTTCCATCACGTACGTACCATGGCCGGGACGTTTGTCCGCGCGTGCTTGCCAAGACGGGATGATGGCTGATACAAGTGGCACAGGAACCCCGATGTGTGGAACGACATCACCTTCCCGAGTGAGGCCGTGGCCGAGGAGCTCAAGTCGTACATTGGTAAGCGGTTAACACCACAGCCGACAAAAGTGCGTGCCGATGTGGAGGTCACCTGCTTCTCGTATGCGGGCATCGAGGCCATCAAGACGGCGCTAGCGACGGCCGAGGCCGAGAACACGGACGACAACAAGGTCAAGGTGCGGCTAGTATCGCCGCCGCTGTACGTCCTGACGAACACGTGTCTGGAGAAGAACACGGGCATCAGCCGGTTGCAAAAGGCAATCGAGGACGTGCGGGCGAACATTGAGGCTGCCGGCGGCAAGCTCGTGGTCAAGATGGAGCCCAAGGCGGTCACGGAGAGCGACGACGCGGAGCTGCAGGCCCTCATGGAGAAGCGCGAGCGGGAGAACGCCGAGGTCAGCGGCGACGACAGTGCGAGCGACAGCGGCGACGACCTGCCCGAGATTGCATGAAGCGCCAAGCACGAGCAGGAAGCCCAAGCCCAGGCTCAGGACTCCGGCCGTGGCCGGGACGAGAAAAATGAAAACAGCGAGGAGAGGACGCAACCCTGTGGCAGCGGCAGCTGATCTGTGTGCTGCCAAGTCTTGTCTCGATTTTTTTTGTCCAGCCAATTGCGAGCAAACCAGATAGGACGGGCGAAAAGGAAAGACAAAAAGCATATTTGAGCCTTGGTCGGAAGAAGGAACTGACCAGAGAGGCCTCGGGAACGGGCTTTGGCTCGGGAGCAGCACAGTGATAGAAGCCATAGCTGGGATTACAGAGCAGATGATAATATGCGCGCAAACGTTCAGGCCTGATTTTGTTGCGTGTGCATAAATCCGATACTGGCGCTAAGCCGGCGAATCACCAGACTTTTTGCCATTCCCCATACAGCTTTGCCTCGACGACTCCCCGGGGTCTTTGGACCGGAAGGGAACCACCTCGCACGGCTGTCCGGCTTAAGCAACACAATTTTGTCATTTCTCTGTCCCTCTCATGGCGCTGGGCTCGCTGTGGGCGCGGATCCGGAGAGCAGCAGCCCAAGGCAGCGCGGCATCTGTGTTCATGTCGTCCAGGTCCGAATTCGGGTCCGGATTTCTGCGGCAGTTCAACTGGCGGCTGTTCGGCCTTGCGACCTGGCTGCCGGTGGCCGTCTGGTTCAACAGTGCCGTCGTGGAGGTGACACGAATCGAGGGCCCGTCGATGCACCCGTTTCTCAACAGCCACTTTGGCGAGTCGCTGGAGCGCGACTGGGTTCTGAACTGTAAGCTGTATGCCCAAGAGGGACTGCAGCGCGGCATGATTGTCTTTTTGAGGTCGGTAGTGTCTTGAGCCCTGAGCCTTGGACCCTGAACTTCTTCTCTCTGACACCTCCCAGGAGCCCGGTGCACCCCGAGGTGGTGTCGGTGAAGCGTGTCATCGGCCTCGAAGGAGACGTCGTGCAGACGCGCCGGCCATATCCGACAGCATACGTGCGCGTGCCGGCTGGCCATGTCTGGGTGGAAGGCGACGCGGGCGAGGGCCGCAGCCTCGACAGCAATACATACGGCCCCGTCTCCATCGGCCTGGTGACCGGCCGGCTCTCTCACATCCTACTGCCACTGAACAAGGCTGGCCTGGTGCGCTGGTGGGAACACCCACTGGAGGACCGAATAACGGCTACGTCTTGAGACAGGGATTCGCATGCATGTCTAATCCAGCGTCTGCTTTGTCGATTTAGATGGAGGGAAGTGCATTGGGGGGAAAGGCTGGGATGAAGCTACACGGCACCAAATGCAATACAGCTACCTGCGCAAGCCATCCTGCATGTAAAGGTTCCGGGAGTGTGAAGCATCGAAAACCGAGTCCGTTTTGGACCGTCCCCGGCTTGCTGTAGCATCAATTGGTCCTATTTGGCTGTCGTCGAGGCTTTCGGAGCCATTCGTTCGGACATAACAGCGCTTCAGCGTCCCCAAACAGGCAGTCAGGAACATAATCGGACCGCTACACGTTTTGATTGGCCAGCGCTCCTCTGCGCAGCGGCAGAAAAAAATTACAAGGTTGAAAATAGTGTCGGAGAAAAGTCGTAAGGCATCCAGCAAAGCAGAGGCTGACACGCTTTCCGAGCACCCTGCGTCTCCCTTGCCGCCGACGGCTTCCGATTCCCGGCCTCGACGAGCCCGCGATCGTCTCCCTCCTTTCGTGTCCGGCATTGAGGATCACAATTGCCCCTCCGGAGGCCTGTGCTCTGCCCTCTCTTGTTCGCGACCCGGGGCAATGGATGTTGGCTGCAGACGAGCTTGCTGTCGGAGAATCTACCTGCAAAGCGCGGGTATCTAAAACCAAGCCAGGACGAGCCACGATGGTGACTGGCACCGGTGATAATGACTACGAGGGGCGGCCGCCGTACCTGCATGTGAGCCAATCTCTCTTCCTGACATCGGCCTAACGGCCGGCGATGCAATCGATGCTGACGGTGGCGCCCCTGCCTGACAGTCCATGCTTGCCGGCGGCCTCGGCGGGACCTGCGGCGACATGTTCATGCACTCGCTCGACACGGTCAAGACACGGCAGCAGGGCGACCCGCACATTCCGCCCAAATACACCTCGCTCGGATCGTCGTACTACACCATCTTGCGGCAGGAAGGCATTCGACGCGGGCTGTACAGCGGCTGGCTCCCGGCGCTGCTGGGGTCCTTTCCCGGCACGGTCATCTTCTTTGGCACGTACGAGTTCAGCAAGCGGCACATGATCGATGCCGGCGTGACGCCCAACATTGCGTATCTGGTGGGCGGCTTCCTCGGCGACCTCGGCGCATCGGTCGTGTACGTGCCGTCCGAGGTTCTCAAGACCCGGCTGCAGCTGCAGGGCCGCCACAACAACCCGTACTTCCACTCAGGCTACAACTACCACGGCATGACGGATGCGGCTCGCACCATTGCCCGCATCGAGGGCCTGCCAGCCCTCTTTTACGGCTACAAGGCCACGCTCTTCCGCGATCTGCCCTTCTCAGCCCTGCAGTTCATGTTCTGGGAGCAGGCCCAGAACGGGGCACGCCACTGGAAGCAGAGCCGTGACATCGGCTTGCCGCTCGAGTTTCTGACGGGTGCCGGTGCTGGTGGTCTCGCTGGCGCCATCACCTGTCCCCTGGACGTGGTCAAGACCCGGCTGCAGACGCAAGTGAACCCGGAGGTGGCCACAACGACAACAACAACTTCAACCAACCAAACGGCGCCCAAGTCCGGCAACACACCTCCACAGAAGCGTCTCATCTCGACGTCGTCGCCCTCCACCCATACGCCGCGTCCCGGTGCCGTCAGCCTCAAGACGTCGTCGGTCTACACCGGCCTCAAGCTCATCTACCGCACCGAGGGCGTCGGCGGCTGGTTCCGCGGCATCGGCCCCCGTGTAGTGTGGACGAGCATCCAGAGCGGCTGCATGCTGCTGCTGTACCAGACCATCCTGCGCAAGCTGGACGAGCTGCTGCCACCGGGGCCGCGGCCAGAGCTGGACGTGCTGTGAGCACCAGGCAGACGGCTGAGTCAGCAAGCCCGGCGACACAATGTACTAATAGCGCTTCTAACTTGGACCAGGGCAGAAAAAAGTCAATGGGCAGGGCGTTTCTGGGTGGACACGGTTTCATTTGCTGTATATACCGCTTAGACAGGGCAGATGTGATCTGCTAGACCTACATAGACCTTTACATACAAATCCTCTCTTAAGACTGGTTTGGTGCGTGTCCTTACGTAATCAGTGAGAGGTGCAAAAGTGGATTTCTTTTGATTGGTCCACGCTCTCCGGCAAATCGTACCACCAATAAAGTTTTATAACTTCACAATCTCTAAAACGTCCGTCTTTGTTTTACCGTTGCCTCACCACGCCATCTGGGGTGCCGACCTTTTACCTGGGGCCTATTTTCTCTCCTCTGTCAAATTCCCCCTTTCTTTTTCTCCCTAGGACTATGGGCCCTGGTCTTGGCTCTGCGTCTGGTTCGTCTTCCCGCAATTCGCACTCGTTTACTTCGATTTCCTCGGCTTCTCGAAGCCAATGCCACCATGTCGGCCAACACACCGCTGCCTGTCCCGTCCAAGGCGGCTCTCCGGGCGCTGCGCGGTATTGTTCTCGGCACATCATGCACGCTCGCACTGATCACCGAAGACCGGCGGCGCCGCATTAATATGGCCCGCAGCGCCATCCACAACGGCAACTGTATCCGGTCGGCTCGACGATACCATTCCGACAGCAATGCGCTGGCCGACGCTCTCGAGGAAGAAGGCAGTCTGACAGTCGAGAATGGTGTGGTCCATTGGAAGGCTGCCGATACCAATGCGCAGCGGCTGTCCCGACAGGAACGGCTGCTTCTCGCAGCGTCGACACCCAGTGCCGAAGAGAAGGACAAGCCAGGGCCGGTGGAACAGCCCCATACGCAACAGCTCGACTCGCGCCACATACAGCAGCCACTTCCTTCCCTTGTGCAGCAGGCCGACGGGTACAAGTCCCGGATACGGCCAATGTTGCGACCGCAGAACGCTGTCCCCAACGGCACCGCTGCTGCTGCTGTCGGACTCGCTGACCTGCCTGTTGTAACTGCCCAGCTTGTCGAGCTGATAGCGGCAGACAGTCCGGCCAGACTGGAAGCGGCCGTAAAGGTGCTGCTGTCTACGGAATGCTTGTTTTCCAGCTCTTCCGAGGATGCTCTATCTATTCCTGCAGACCAGTTACAGGCTCTCCGGGATGCATCTTCTGCTCTCTGTCGAGGTTGTCAGGAAGCGGGTCGCATGGATCTTGCGCAGGAGGTCTTGCGGCTAGCGGTACAGAACCTGCAGCTCGACGAGGAGGCATACTTTGCGCACAATCCCCTACCAGTAGTAGCTTCTCTCATTCCGTCGAACGAGCTCATGGCCGCCAGAGAAAAGAGTGAAGATACAGAAGCAGACAATGACGCTTTGGACGATACGGCTGTCCGGCAGCTGCGAAAAGCGATATGGTTATTCCTGCCTCACCTGGTGGGGTCGCGGTCTCGATCAGCAACGGAGTTCGTTCCGCTGGCACGGCAGCTGCTGGAACGTGCCTTTGCAGTGGGCAAGCGGCGGCTAATCAAGAGCGTATACGCAGCCATTGTGGCATACGACGGGGAGATGTCGGGGCTCATGCTCTGGTACATCAAGCGGCTGCACGAGACCGAACGGTACAAGCTGATTGTGTGGGCGTACTTGGCCAAGCCAAAGGCGGCGGTCAAGCTGCCGACCAGCGGCTTTCTAGAGCTGGGCGACCGCGTGGTGGATGCAGTGCGGCTGACCAATACGGCCAAGGCGGGCGAGATCCTGCGATTTCTGTCGACGGTGCGGTCGTCGGACCGGCAGATGCGCACGTCTTGGGTGACGGAGCTGCTGCACTGCCAGTGGCGAAAGGGGCAAGATTACGAGGCGGTGCAGCAGCGGTTCACGGCGCTGGTGACGAGCAAAGGTGGCGGGCTGGCAGCAAGAGTACACTACCCAGACGGGGTGTACCGGGTGATGGTGCAGATTGCGCTGGAGGCAGGCCGAACAGACGAGGCCGAGGACTTCTTAGCGACGCTCAGAGCAACAAACGCGGCGATGGCCGATGACATCCGGGTGCAGGGGCTCTTTGCGCTACAGCAGGCCAAGCAGGGCGACTGGGAGGGGGTGCGAGCACGGTTCGGGATGGCAGTGACGGCAGCCATGTCGTCAGGGGGTCGGGGTCTGGTGGCCGAGGACACGGAGCGGGTGTTTGTGCCGATTGTGAAGGAGTACACACGAACGCACACGATCGGCGAGACAGAGGACTTTCTCAAGAGCTACATCGACGGGCTAGGCATCCCGCCAGGTCGACGACTGGTCACACTACTGGCCCACGAGTACGGTGCATTGCGAGAGGTGCAGTCGTTTGTCGGCTGGCTGGAGTACTGTGCCCAGGCGGGCTTTGAAGTGGACGCGGCCTTCAGCAACGCGATTCTCAACAGCTGCCGCAAGCACTGGAAGTTTGGGTTCCGCGATCTGCGCACAATGTACCGCAAGCTGTGCGTGCTAAGCCCCAACTTTGAGGACCGGGTGACGCAGACGATCATGACGCACGCAGCCATCTCGGACGCCCGGTACATGGGCCGGCCGGTCAAGGGACGCATTCTGTCGCTGCGGACGGGGGGCAAGCGAATTGTCGGCAGCACGGTGACGCCAATCGGGAACGTCGGCACTGTCGGCACCATCAGCACTGTCAGCACTGCCAGCACGGCGAGTACGGCCAGCTTTGTGTCGCCGCTGTCGATGTCGGGGCGCTTCCTGGACGAGGAGAGCCTGTTTCTGAGCATGAAGCACGCCTTTGCCACGGGCATGGTGTCCAAAGCCGTGCGGCTGTACCGACGAGCGACACACAGCGGCGTGCAGGCGAGCGAGCGGTGTCTGAAGCTAGCCGTAGCCGCAGCGACGCGTCAGGCCAGCGGACGAGGCAGCTTCGACACGGCCATCGAGCTGCTGCGGACGGCCCAGCTGGGCGGCCAGGATATTGACGGTGCTGCCGCCTATGTGGCCGTGGCCTGCATCGACGTCGAGGGCCCGGCTGCGAGTGCTCGGCGTGGCCGAAACGGTGCTGCTGCGGCTGTGCAGTCGATCCTGGCTCAGCTCGAGGCCAGCGATGTGCGCGTGTCCGACCTGGCCCTCAACCGTGCCGCCTTCTGCGTCTTCAAGGCCGGCCACATGCGCGGTGCCGTCGCTCTCGCCCTGTCGGCCGCCAACACCCCCGTTGCTGGCGGTCGGCCCGGCTACAACGTCTGGAACTTTGCTGTCCTCATCGCTGCCTATGCTCGCCTGGCCGACGCCGAGGGCCTTCGCATGACCGTCGACGCTGCCACCGCCGCCGTCCTGGCTGAGCGCCTCGCCTACAACGCCCTCAAGCAGGCCCGCCGTCGGCTGCGCCTCATGGGGGGCACAGCTCATGTTCCCCCTGTTGATGATATGGACGAATCACGTGACTTTTACGACCCCCATAGCAACAGCAGCCGCGCCCTGCTCGCCGTCGAGCTCGGCCTCGACCACGCCCGCCGCGTCCGCCGCCGCCTCAGCAGCCAGCGCGTTCAGGTCGAGGCCGCCACCATCGACATTATGCGTCGCGCCGCCCTCGACGCCGGCTGCGCACCCGTCGACTTTGACGACGTGCCGTTCCTGCACCGTCGTCCGTCTGCTGACTCAGCCGATGCCCCACAACACCCCGTCGTCCACCACCATACCGACAGCCTCGACAGCCTCGACCTCGACGGCTGGGAGCTACCCGACGTACCGGCCGCCGCCGCCGTCGCGACAGGACCGCCCTTGGCCGCGCCCTTGGTGGCCTGTCCAACTTAGACAGAAGAACCATAAAGACACTACGAGTGGGAATGATTCGAAGTAAAATAGCAAAAACAAAACTTCACAAAAACTGAAAAGACTAGTAAATACTATACAGAACTGGTTACAACTTGTTAAACAGCTCCCGCCTAGAAGGTCACGTGGCCCCTGGACCAGTCGGCTTGCCAGTCAGTCTCTCTACACCAGTCTCTGCAACATTATCTCAGTCTGTATGCCAGTTTCTGTGCCAGTCTTTGCACTAGCCTCTATTCTAACTCCTCTATATAAAGAATACGGCATTAGTTGCGCTAAGAAAAACAAAATATGATAATCTTTTCTTATGTTGCTGCTCTTATGATATATGTGATCAAATATAGAAACGTAGAAGGCATTGCAATGTTTTCATTGATACAAGAGTCCTACTGTGATCCGATCTTATATATCTCCGTACTCCGTAGAGAGCAAGGTAGACCTATCTTCCCTTACTGTCGAATTACGCCATTAGGCAAAGGTGAGCATGAAGAGCGATTGGCTTAAAGACTTACTGGCAGAATACAGCAGGCTAACCTAACTCTCTAACGTAGCCAATCATAAGCCGTATTTACTTAGTAGCCCCGATAAATAAAATAAAATCCCAAGCAAAATCTCCGTTTACGAGATGGTGGACATCCTGCTTGTCAAAATGCCAGTGGCACATTAGAGAACAACTTGATAGAACAGACAACAGCAGAATACAGCATGGTAAAATCCATCGAGGTGACCCTCACCTCGTATCAGACTGAGCCGGCAGCCAAGGCGTGCGGCAGAATTCTGGTCAGCAAAGACAACCTACTCTTTCTGACCGGGGCCCTCGAAAGCGGCCGCTTGTGTATCGTCGAGAAGATTGACGGCGATGGCTCGTCAGTACCGGTAAGGCGAGAGGCCAGCCTATGGGCGTCTCCGGACCCGCTCAGAAGAAATCTCGGCCGCGTGTCCAAGGTATTTCGCGAAGCGTGCGGCTTTGGCTCGGCAGAAAAGTGTCGCATCACGTTTGCAGCCGAGAACGGTCTCGACGCGGTGCCAGAAGCGGCCGAGGTCGTGGTAGAGGACGTGACGAAGCGGGAGGGTCTCGAGCCGGTTGCGTCTGACCCGGAGAAGCTTCCACTGTGGATGGAGCACATCGAGGAGCAGCTAGATGCGGCAGAAGTCGTGTTTCCGGGAATGATACTTCGCGACGTCAAGCGCCGGCGGACGAGACGGGACTTTGCCGTCAAGACGGTGAACGGCGAGACCAACAAGCTGGCTCGGTTCTGCGTCGATCAGACAAAAGTTCGCTTTCCGTCGCACTCGCTGGCGCTCCGGCCAGCCAGCAGCTCTGTCTCGGCAACCGGCTCGACAGCCATGGTCAGGGCAGCACCACAGAGGCTGCAAGTCGACCCGATCGTCGGGCTGGAGAGCACGGTGGAGCTGCTGAACGAATTTCTGCTCTTCCTCGACCCGACCGGCGACCACCGGGTCCCGGGCGAGTCGTGCGCAGTGGTGCTGCAGGGCGACACGGGCACGGGCAAGACGATGCTTCTGAAACGACTCGCGGCCTTGGACTGGGGCCGAGCATACCACATCCAACCGGGCGAGAAGCTGTCGGCGATCCAGGACATCTTCACAGAGGCGGCCGAGCATATGCCGAGCATGATTACGATTGACAACATCGAGAAGCTGCTGTCAGAGGAGCGGGCGAACCGGGCGGCCGTGATCCAACTGCTGAGCAAGCTGCTGGACCAGCTCGCCCAGGCAGCAGTCACGGGCCCCCAGCTCGTTGTTATTGTCACATGCACAAACTACACGCGAGACATCCCGGCCGAGCTGCGGCAACCCGGCCGGCTGGACGACTCGATCACCATTCCGTTCCCCGACACGGAAACGCGGCAGGCCATTTTGCGGTCTTTTGACATGCCGCTGCCACCAGCGAGCCACGACGCGATGATCCGCGAGCTCAGCCTCAAGACGCACGCCTTCAACGGCCACGAGCTGCGGAGCTTGTTCTACAAAGCCTCGAAAAAGAAGCGGGCCCGCATCAAGGAAACAGGCGACATGGCCCAGCAGTGTCTCATAGACCAGGACTTTGACGTGGTCCTGCAGTCAGCAGTGCCCGCCCGGATGGACGGGATCAACATCAAGCCGCGGCCGGTGTACTGGCACCAGATCCACGGGCAGGCAGCGCTGGTGGAGGCGCTGCAGAGCGCGGTGGATATGCTGAACGATCCGGAAGAGTACGCCAGTCTTTTAAAGTCCAGCCCGCGCGGCTTTTTGCTCTACGGGCCTCCCGGCTGCTCCAAGACGATGACGGCACAGGCTCTGGCCACCGAGAGCGGGCTCAACTACTTTTCCGTCAAAGGTGGCGAGCTGCTGAACCAGTATGTGGGCGAGTCGGAACGCGGCATCCGCGAGCTGTTTGAGCGTGCCAAACGAGCTGCGCCGGCCGTCATCTTCCTCGATGAGATTGACGCTGTTGCCGGCCGCCGCTCCGATTTTGGCGACAAGAGCGCCTCATCCAACCGTGGACCCCAGGTTGTGCCCGCCCTTTTGTCCGAGCTCGACGGTTTCGAGACGCTGTCCAAGGTCTTTGTCGTCGCCGCCACCAACCGCCCCGAAAGCCTCGATCCCGCTCTCCTCCGACCCGGCCGTCTCGAGCGCCACTTTTACGTTCCCCCGCCCAACGAGCAGGCCCGCCGGGCCATTCTCCAGACCTGGGCTCAGGGCATGAGCGTCAGTCCCGAGTTCGACATGGACCACCTCGCCCGCCTTACCGACAAGTTCTCCGGTGCTGAGCTCGTCGGCATCTGTCACGAGGTCGGCCTCGCGGCCGTGATGAAGAAGCAGAAAGAGCGGAAAGTCCGGCCAGACGCCGAGCCCGTCCTCCTGACCACCGAGATGTTCGAGGACCAAATCCGCAAGACCAAAAAGATGATCACAGCTCAGATGCTCGACTTCTTCAGCACCTGGTCGGTTTCCTACTAGAAATGAACCTGTTTTTGCTATTGTCACGGCATTGCACGTAGCTTGTCTTTTCGAACGAGAATCTTTATTGAAAGGGGCTCTTTTATCATTATACCCACTTATTCGTACTGAAGTACAAGGCCTAAATATCATTTAGCCAATCACAATAAAAAGTGTATACTCCTTTTAGGTATTGGAGCAATCCATACTCCGTACCTTTGCCTCTTAACAGGCTTGGTTTAACTGCTTTAAATGTAAAAAAAACATCTGCTATTACGCATCACCTTACTACTCTTCATCTAACAAAATAAAGGAAGACATATTCGTACGATGCACAGGGTTGTTTGGCTATAATATAAATTGATCTCATCGTTCAATTGTGGCCGGCAAAACTACTGTTGCAACTCCATTGGAGATCTCTTCCATTGTCTCTATTGTCCCCCAGTCCACCCCCCTGTCACTCACGCCAGCCGTCGACGGTAGACGCCCAACATCCAGCTAGCGCGCAGCACGGTCAGGCCGATAGCCATGCGGATGCTGTCCTGGACGAGGTTCATCTTGCTCCCGTCGACCTCGTGCCAGTGGATGGGCACCTCAGCCACCTTGATGCCGGGACTGGTGCCGATGACGGTGCCATCATGGGCCACGACCGGCGTGGCCGGCGCCGATTCGGCCAGCATGAGCATCTCAATGTCGAAGATCCAGCCCTCGGTGTGCATGTAGGGCACAATGTGCGGCAGCGCCGGCCGACTGAAGAGCTTGAAGCCGCACTGGGTGTCGCGGATGCGCGACGTTGCCGGCGGCGTCAGGATCGTGAGCACAAAGTGGAACGACTTCATCAAGAAATTGCGCAGCGCCGACCGCCGCACCACCGCCTCGCTGCCCACAAGGTGTGCCCGGCTGCCGATAGCGACGCCGCGACCCGACGCGTCCACCACCATGGCGCAGCCCTCGAGCAGGCGGTCGAGGTCGCCGAACCGCGACGCTCCGTCTGCGTCGGCAAACACAATGTGCATGCCTCGCGCGTGTCGGAACCCATGCGTCACCCCACCGCCTTTGCCGCGGTTGCGCGCCAGCCGGATCACTCGCAATACGTCGTGCAGCCCGTGCTGCTGCCCGTAGTCCAGTACCACCTCGGCCGTCCCGTCCGAGCTGGCGTCGTCGATGATGAGGATCTCATAGCCGGTCGTCGGTGCCAAAACGACCCCGCTGGCCGTCTTGTCTGCAGCAGCAGCTGTTCGGCCAAACCGCCGGTCGCAGTACTCGACCATTTCCTCCAGCGCCGGCAGGATCCGCAGCGCCTCGTTATAGGCCGGCACCACCACCGTCAGTGCCACCTCGGCCGGCTCGATCGCATTCAGGTCGTAGCCGCTGTCTGTCGTCTCGCCCGCCGTCTCACCCGCCGCCAGATGCCGCTCTGCCAGCCATTTGTCGTACCAGCAGGGCAGCTGGCGCGTCACCGCAACGCCCGCCCTATCGCTCGTCCGGTACGTCTTTTCCGACGGCAGCGACAGCCGCGGCAGAGGTGCCGCCTGACACAGAATCACATAGGCCCCCGCCACCATGAGCAGCAGGCTGCCTGTCATGAGGGCCAGCAACGCCGGCAACGACATCGCCGATAGCATGCCGTACAAGGCGCCCGGCAGCTCAGACATGAGCGCAAGAGCGTCCGCCATAGCTTCCGTCTTTCCTTTCTCCTATCGCTCTCTCGTGTCTCGTGTCTCGTCTCGCTCCTGGCTCACCTTCTGCTCAGGTCTTTCTCAGCTGCAATGAACAGCCGTGGCGCATCCTGAGCAGAAAGAGGGTCCGGTGTCGTACGCTCACAGCTGCCTTTATTTGAGCGATTCTCACGGTATATACACAAAACAGACAAGATGCGAGCCCGTGTTGATTTGCGGCGTTGTATGGAGTACCCGTATTGGAGTTGTAAATTCGCCATTGACTTGTAGCGGATAGCTCTTAATGCAGGGCCCGTTAGAGCAAGGTGGCAGCTTCTGTTTCTGCTATTCGATTCGTATTGTGTTGCACTCGAATCCCTACCGATCCCCCATTGACCCACTGTAATATGACCTAGTCTGTTTGTGGATGCTCTCGACAGCAAGAGCGGCAGCCGTGGCAAGCAAAGGTGGCAGGAAGGCTGAACGTACACACGGGCGTGCAACATTACATACGTCGTAGTAACAAAAGTGTCGTAAGTACATTACATAGCTTACGTAGTGCCAAACTGTCTCTCTTGCACTTGATTACAACGTGGCGGTACGGTGACACACGTGGTCTCGTTCGTATGCGCAATGGCCTTTGCATGATACAGCCGCAGATTCGCTGAATTGTCAGAGACTAAAAAATTTCTATCCCAATGCCACGCAAGCTTTGCAACTATTCCAGGACCATTTATGGCATTCTCGACGGCCTACATGCTACATTGCGTCTTTCAGGTCATATATTTCTGTTCCACCTGCAGCTGACAGCCTCTCTATTGTGAGGGCTTCATCAGGCGCATTCCAAATTCCAGCTATGCCAAGGAAGAGAAGACACAAAGCGCTCCACCGGCACGGTCAGTCAGCTTCCCAATTAGATGGCCAGACGCTCGACCTTGTCCTTGAGAGCCTTGATCGGGCCGGCCAGGTCGCTGGCCTCGTTGGTGTTGATGCTGGCCGCAATCACGGCGCGGCTGACACCGCAGGCGCGGCCAAGCTGCACCTTGCTCGGCACAAACACATACGGCGTGTTCTTATCCTCACACAGAAGCGGGATGTGCAGCAGGATGGCCAGCGGGTTGGCGTCCGCGGCAAGGATCGCGATCTCGCAGGTGTTGCGGTTCAGGGCCTTGGTGACTGTAGAAGCGCGCATTGTTAATAACAAAATCTAGAGCAGATAATTGATGCGCAGATGCGCAAGTAGAACAAAGAAAAACTCACCCTCGTTGGCACCCTTCTTGGCCTGGCGAAAGTGAGTGGCCGACTGGAGCAGATCGAGGATCTCCTGGGTCAGGGCCGCATCAGCCAGAGGCCAAGCTGCATGAAATCAAACGTTAGAATCCTCCAGGACACCCGACAGATCACAATGGGGTGGGGAGGCCTACCAGCAGATTCCTTGTTGGCAGACATTTTAAGGGATCCAAAAAATGTAACGGAAACGAGTATGGGAAGGTTATAAGCGAGAGGATTGGTATGAGATATCCGTCTGGTGGCTCGCCTGCGGAAGGTTCACTGCCGGTGACTATGGATGTGAGGCTGGAAAAAGCGAGGTAGGTTGAACGATGGAGTTTGGTACGAAGTCAACGCATGTGAGGAAGCTTTTTTTCTTCTTAGCTTTTGCCGACTTTTTTTCAGAAAAAAAATCACACCGCCTCGGCAGAATAATACGGACACTTGTTTTTCCGGTGCACGTGGATTCTAATCTCACTCCTCTAATACGGAGTACTCCGTACTTTACCAAGCGCAAGTGCCTCCCCACATCCGTTCCGTCGTCTCCTAGCTTCGCAAAGCCACCCAAACTAGGGAAATCATGGCAATAATCCGAGATACTAAGCTGCAAAGGGCAGGCCACCCGTTACCACTCGTCCCTCACGCCCCAAATCCGGCGTGTCTGCTATCTCTCTTGAAGCACGAGTGTCTTTACCAGCATAGACAACAACAGCCAAGGCTACTCAAATAGGCAATAAGCTCCTGCATCTAGCTTAGGATCGGAACGCCTTTGTTCAATTTGT
Source organism: Grosmannia clavigera kw1407 (assembly GCF_000143105.1). Classification (NCBI taxonomy): domain Eukaryota; kingdom Fungi; phylum Ascomycota; class Sordariomycetes; order Ophiostomatales; family Ophiostomataceae; genus Leptographium; species Leptographium clavigerum. The sequence goes on along the minus strand of NW_014040797.1, from coordinate 403,038 downwards.
AAGTTTGCAAACCAGGCACTTTCTCCAAAGAAAGGGCAGAACAGATGCTGCGCACAATCGTCACAAGGCCCCATATATGGACCCTCTGCTTGCACGTTTCTCGCCGTCGAACGAGTGAAAAAACAGACCCCTGCGCGGCTTGGTGGCCGTAAAAAACGAAGGCCAGTGAGTACGCCGTTTAAACGAGTTTTCCAAATCCTGCCGGTTTGAGCCCCGCCGGTGACTGGCTTCGAAAAAGCTTGTTGAGCAGTTCTAGACGTCCGTTCAGCCCAAGCTTTTGGGCCGGAAGCGCCGAGATCCAACAATTGCGCTTAGGCGTATGGGAAGTTAAAGAGGCTGGACCCTTCTCTATTATATATCGGACTAAATCCCCGCAGTATTTCTTTGTTGGCGGTATTATTGTCTATTTCTCTATAACTAGGAAACAAGCACTAAATGTGGAGAGTAGTTATAGCAGCAACAACATCATATGACCAAATGCAATATTCTTGCTCGCAGTGTCCCGAAAGGTGTTAGACTTATCGCATGTCGATATTACGTCGTATGGCACAAACAAACTGATACATCAAAAGCAAAGACCAAAAGCCTGTATTTAAAGTGGATTCTTTATCTTCAGGGAGATAAATGTCATTAATTCGTGAAAAAAAGTTGCAAGGAGGTTGACCAAACCGGAAGCGTCTGACTCAATCTGCTTCATATGCGTATGTTCTATCTTACTCCCAAAAAATCCCGTTGTTGCTTTAATATAGTAAAATGTTGCTGCTCTTGACCCTGATCCTGCAGCAACTATAGTCAAGGAATTTCGAGCAGATGGGGCTTTGACCAAGGCCTTCTAGACAGCGACAGCAGCGGCACCACTGCGAACGATTCTGCCAAACCGCGAACGTGGTGCGGGTGATTGGGAGCACGGAAGGGTAGACCGGTCCTGCTGTGCAGGGAACGTCAGCGACAGCGACGACGGGCCGTCACTTGACAGCACGGCACTGGCGTGATGGTCTGGTTGTTTTTGTATAGTCTTCATCTCAAAAACATCGGAGTTGCCGTACAAAAACAAGTCTGTCGTAAAGAAAATTTGGTGTTGTTAGCCCTAACGTCTTCCCTTGCCTTTATCTTTGGCATCTGGCAACATTCCCGAATCAGGGCGCGGTTCTGACAAGGACGTGTTGGAAGAGTTGTTGGTGTTGGTGGCATGAGAAGGGTACGAGGAAGATGATGTGGAGGTGGATGAGGAAGATGAGGCACCTTTGCGTTCCTGTGCGCCAGACGAAAGTGATGCAGACGCTGCCAGCGACCCCAATGACGGCACAGTCGGTATCCGACTTTTGGGATCGTAGTCGACTTGTCTCCCTGAGGCAGACGCTCGGAGAACTGATCCGGGTCGGGATGCCGACGCCGGCGTGAGCAAGCCGTCCTTGTGCAGTGCAGCGTCCATGCTCTTGTAGCTCTGCGACATGTGCACCACCGGGTTTGCTGGCCCGGCTGGAAATGACACCTTGGAGAGGCCGCTGTTGGATCGTGACCACTGGCCGGGACCTCTGCTGCTGCTGGCGCTGCTGGGACTGCTGGCACCGTTGCTGCTTCCAACGCCGGCTCCGTCCAAGCTTCTGGTACTGTAGCTGTGGGCTATGTCTACATGCAGAGGGCTCAGCATGTTTTGGCGTGACCCGGTTGCATTTCCTTGGGCGGCCAGGTTGATGGCACTGCGTCTCCGATTGTGCTCGCGGATCTTGGACGCATCTTCCCGGTTCCAGCCAGAAGGGGCGCCGAGGAGGGCATCAGTTGCCGCGTGGGTCGGAACATGCCAATACTTCGTTCGTGGTGGCTGCTCGTTCTGCGTCTCTGCCTGGGTCTGGGCTGTATCCTTTGCTGTCTTCCGGCCTCTCTTCGTGAGGCTCAAGACGGCCATGACTGGTAGTGTGAGAGGGGTAGGTGAAGGAGGAAAAAGGATGAGATCAACGGCTCTGCAACGTGTTTCACGTTGCTCAAAGGTTGAAAGGGCCGCTAATCAGCAGTTTCCACTATGCTTGGCGGATGGGTTGGAAAACTTGAAAGACACTTGGGAATGGTTTGAGAACGGTTGAAGAGTAACGGGGACGTGGAAGCTTTAAATGAGTGGGTGGTATCGGGAAGCAGAGCATTCCGCTTGCAGAGAAGGACGAGATAGAGCACAGAGGAGCTTCCTATTCGATGGGGCCCAGGTTCTTGAGGAAGTCGATTGGTACGGAGTAGACTAAATGCCATACTTTTGTCCAGGGGGGGGGGGGGGGGGGCGTGCGCATAGAGCACGATCCAGATGGTCAAGCCCAAGAGGTGGCGCGCTCAACGATTACTTAATTCGTACTCGGATTTGTGCGGTGTACACTGTATTATTAGATTCGTCGTGGTCGTAGTCGATGATGTAAAGTGCGAGAAATCCGAGAAAAAAGAAGCCAAGGGCACGCTCTCGGTTAAGACACCTTGTAATAGGCCCAAACACACAACCTTACACATGTGCAGACTCTGAGTACATTCAAAATGTACTTTATGAGTGAAGACTGTGGATGACCTTATAGGTGGGTGTGTTTGTTCTGGGCAAGCCAAGCACGAGAAGGATGTGCTACACAAGAGTACTTTATGAAATATGCCCCCTATTATTTTCTTAGCACGCTATAGCGGCTGTGGTCAGCTGGTGGACTGGATGAATGCATGGCAAACGCCCAATCAAATCGTGTAGGTGGGTCGCCGTGAACGATACGAGCACGCTACACAGTCTCGGCACGAATACGCTTCTGCGTCAATGTGTGTCTGTTGGCCACGGGTGCACGTCGTAATGACAGCCCAGACAGTGAAAATTCGCCGAGACGTCTTTTCTATCGCCCCGTTTAGCTAAGGGTGATGGTTGGGCCGTATCGTAGAATTTTTTGACCTGCTTCTAACTGTGCTGGGCGACCAAGGCTGCTGCTTCAAATCCGGCCTGGTTCTGAGTGCCATACTTGTTACCGGCGATGTCTTGCACGCGGAAGTGCGGCTCCTTCTTTCCTTCGCCGGAAAACTGTCGCAGAAGAACGCAGATCCCCAAACATATTCATCCTTATGCGGGTACCAAGGCAACTAAGGATCGGTCCAGCCGCAGTGGAGACGAGATAGTAGGTGGTCTATTCTTCTGCCCGTCTAGGGGGTTTCCATGCTCGTACTCGATCGCTTGCTAGCGTGTTGTCTCGGTCGATGGGGCTGTCTGTCTGCAGGACCCCTAGATGCCTTACTCGATGGTCGAAAGAAGCAGACTGCTGTTGGGCGGCGGCGTGGCAAACAGGACAAGCACAGAATGTCCTGATGTGGTTCACGGCCGAGGTGCCAGGGAAGATAGTATAGTAGCGCCAAAGCAACGTCGACTTCCGTGAAGGTTGGGCCTGGACCCAGTATAGAGGGCCGGAAGGCCAGCCGCGGTCAGCAGAGAATCGACTGATCATTATCGTGCAGTTGTCGTTGTGGCTTCCGTAGAGGTGTCTACTAGATCCTAATGGCCCGAGCTCAGATTCCGACCACATTCGACCACTTTTAGCTCTTTCCTTTTCTGTCACCCTCCCTGTTCTTTCCGTGCAGAAGATATCCGGCACAAGTAGCAGACTGTCGGAAAGCTACAGGGTGGTGATTTCACAGAGATAATAGTAATTGCAAGGAGGGGCTTGTAAACATCTTGAACACATGTTTGAAAGTATACTACTCGTCCTCCATTCGTCTCTAATCCCCTGCAAGCCAATGCAAACTGCCGACTGTCTCTGACTTTCTTCCTGTGACCCAATGTACATTTTCCTCCGGGATGGCCGTGCGAGCCTAGACCGCCAGCTAAGAACCTGTAACTTACGGGTCATCTATCCCATAGTGGGTGATCTGGATAAGCTGTAGAAAAAAGGGTGGGATGCCCTTGACGTAGTAAGATACATGTTTGCGAATTTACTCATTCCGGTAAGGATTGCGGTCCTTCGGCTGATTATGCGGGGATGCAATAGCTACAGCCTTCTAAAGACGGAGAAATAAATGTCTACCACTTGTGAAGGCGGCAATAAGACGCCACTAATGTCGTACTGGCGCTTGCATGTGCTAACCTCGTAAAAAGGCACAATACGGTAGAAGGATCTGCACGTCGGTGGGTCATCCCAAATCAGGCTCCCTGTAATGAGACGGCGAGTGCCTCGAAAACAAGTCTCGGTATCTACGTAAACGAGTTATAACCCAGCATGAAAATACAGTATTGACACAGCAATTGTCCCATCACCCGACAAGTAGATGTGTAAGTCCTTGTCGGCCTGTGGTAGATGGTGAAACATCCCAGCCTCTTCTACATATATTTGACAGGCATCAGGACCTATCTCGAAACCTTGCCTTATTCAGGCTATATATACCATACGAGGACGGGCATACGCGTAGGGTCTGGATCTGGCCCCAGACTATTCGAAAAGTCCCCAGAAAAATAAAAATAAAAACGAGCAGGAAAATACGATGTAGGAAGAGACAGCCTTGGTCCACTCTTGTTCGGTATATCAAAGTAACACACACCCCCCCCCCCCCCCCCCCCTCGAGGCCTGCCAATTATGTGACGAGGAAGGGAACTGCAGCTTACCGGACGAATCCGTATGTCGTATTTTTTACTCTGTACAGAGCCACGTCATAAAGGTGTAAAGGAGTAAATAATGGATTCTACCATTCGGACCAACAGGCAATTTTTTCTTTCCTTCTTATCGTGCATACATCTGCATGCTCATCGTGAGGGTGTATAGGTACATACGGTGTGACAGCGGACTTTTCAGTTTACAATGGGTCGAACTGGCCCAGGCTTACGTCGTACATGGATCCAATGCAGGAATATGCACTCACAGACCATAAGGATTGAGGAAAAGATTGACATGGCCGCAGCGGTGAATGAGACCTAAGATGAAATGGTTTCCCAATTGGGAATATCAAACTTTTTGAAAGTTTTACATGAAGAGTGTCTGGATAATTTGTATCCCCCCACCCAACTCTATTCTACACCTTTATTCTTATTTCAGAAAGCACTACCTAGGGAAAGTTTATGCTTCTCTTATCGACCAAGCAATAGGTATCCGAAATACTTTATTGATTTTGAGGGTGTGTTGGACAATTCTCATAGGAAGCAAGGTTGCAATTCTTATGCCAAGGGGCAGAGATATGCACCTTCGGACTTGCATTTATCTCTTTCTCTATCGCCAGCATTATTTCGGTGTGACCTCGTCCGTTTTGGCATACCTTTTCACGCCGAGATGACGGATCCCGTACATTGTTTTCTTGCCACGGTGACCACGTGTGACGACTTTTGAATTTTATACGTTCACTTTCTAATATAAGGCAGCCACGGATACAAGCCTCGAGCGAATGAAAGTACACAATTCCAGCCGGAAGGAGAGGAGGGTGGGTAGCTCAGGAATTACGGAAGCTGCAGTGCTTGGTAGAGCTCGCTCTCTTCGATCTGTCCTCTAGTCTCTGATGATTGCGTTCCTGTCATAGTCATACACAGTGATCGGAAGGAGGACAGGGAACTCATCAGCTGGAATACCTACTGTTGTCCGTTACTCTGTAGAAGTCTGCTCGAAGCAGACACCTAGCAATGCATCCACAACAAATACACGTAGTCTTGATTTCCTTCTCTCCGTGGTGACATAGACTGCTATATATCCGGCGTCCTTGCTGTAAGATCACATGTAAACAGGCCAGAGGTGGTTAGGGTCTGCCGATCCAGGAGCTTTGCGTGTCACTGTTGCCCTGTCGCTGCAGATTAGGACAGCCAATAGCATTAGGCTGGCAGCATTCAAAGACCCTGGAGAGAGCGATGTATCTTACGACGTAAGCTACAGCACGCTTGCCGAGCGATTGGCTCAAGAAGCCACCACGGTCGTTTCGAATGAGCCAGCTGTTCTGTGGAAAGATTCCATCTTCCGACAATAAAGCCCCATTAGGGAGAGCTCCATCTTGTCCACGTTTCCAACACGCCGGCTTGCTTATGCTTGCACTTGCGGTCAAACGTCTGAGCAACAACGCCCGTCAACGTCATATGCGGGTCGGATATCAGGAACAAAGGGGCTGGATTGCCGCGAGCAGTGCGGGGTACGAGAAGTCGCACGGCCCAATTGAACGAAGGACAAGATGCATTGGGCCGCTCCTGCCTGTCAACGCGAGACACGTGAGCCAGGCAACCTTCCAAGACGAGCCGAGAGAAGATGGTGATGCTAGACGCGAGACGAAGCAGACGTGAATTGCATCCCCGACCCGGTCCCCTCGACGTCACGGCGCCGGCTTGTCGTCCTCGCGTGTCCACGTCGCCGGCCACGGCGGACCCCTTGTCTCTTGCCACACTGTGCAGCGTCACGTCAGGCGTGCTCGCAGCGCTAACGCCCCCATAACGGATGCTACAGCCCGTCGCAGCAAGTCTTGTCATTTTGCCAAACTCTTTTTTTTCCCGCCTGCCACCATCGGAGTCCAATCCCACCACGGACCATCCATCATCGCCACAGCTGGGACTTCCCATTCTTACCCACCCGCAGCCCCGTGCGCGTGCATCCCAGCGAGAGAACAAGCCACAACAAACGCCAGCCCCGTCGCCTCCGTCTCTCTCGCAAGCTCACCACCACCGACCGGCCCTTTCTCATCGCCCTTTTCGCCGCACAGCGACGACAACATTGACCAGCGACATCTGCGATCGCCCAACCGGTGGCTGCTCCCAGGAATTTAACCGCCTTTGCAGCCCCCCCCCCCTGTCCCACCCGGCTCTGGTTTCGACTGTCTATGACCCACTAGAATTCTGGTCTTCGCCCATCCGCATCTCTCTCTCCTCTCCATCCACCGCTCACTCGTGTCGTCGTCGTCGTCGCCCGACTTTGTCACCCGTCGCATCAGCTGTCACTTCTTGCCGTTCCGCGGCATTGTCGCCCACATATTTTTTTCATCCCTGCTTGCCATTTTGTCTGCCTCTGCCGACCGGGAGATCTTGCCACGCCTCTGCCTGAGCTCAGATCAGCACGTTGGGCCATTCGGCCGTCTGCTCTGCCCATTTGATTCGACTTCCCCTGATTACCGACATTTTTGCGATCTCCAAACCCCCCCAAGACCATCTCATTGTCGTCCAAACGCCCGGCGTGGCTCCGCTGCCTCTGACACGCGCCCGCGATCGCATATTCGCGCGTGCGCACCCACTCTCAGCCTCCCCTCCTCCCCATCCGAAAACGTGGCGACGATCACCCTTGCAGATACCGACCTTTCATTGCAGCCGGACCTAGACATCATCTACGACCGCTTCCCCTCCGCTGACGCCGAGGGGCAGCACGATTCATCGATGATGGCACAGCCTGTGCCTCATCAACCGATAGATCGGAAGCGAGTTAAGGTCTACGAACTCCGAAATAACGACTGGTTCGATCGCGGCACGGGCTTCTGCTCGGCTGCCTATGTATGCTCACCCTCCCCTCAGAAGGATGGCGCTGCGCTGGGTCACGGCGCGTGTCGCATTGCCGTGGTTGCATGCCTTCACCCCCTCCACCTCCTCAACTTGTCTCTCCCGGACCGGCATGCTGACTGTACATCTCTACTCTCTAGTTCGACGATGGCGACGAGAAAGAACCGCGGGTGATCGTTGAGTCCGAGGACGAGCCTGAGAGGTTTCTCCTCGAGACCCGCATCAGCAAGGACGATGGCTTTCAGAGGCAGCAAGGCACGTTTATTGCCATACGCGCGCACACACACACACATGCGAAGCGACATTACTGACCCTGTCGCGCTACAAATAGACACGCTTATCGTCTGGACGGAACCGAGGAGCGGGCTTGATATGGCCTTGAGCTTCCAGGAGGCAGAGGGATGCTTGCTCATATGGTGAGTCCCATGACGGCTGGCTGATGGGCAAGCGGACCGGGACAGGCCTAATCGTTGTTGTGCACAGGAATTTCATCAGCGAAATACAGCAGACGATGGGGGCCGCCATGCCGGACGACAGCCTTTCGGACGACCTTGCCATGGACATGCCTCCGGCCATCACGCTTCCTCCGGCGGACCTGAACAGCCTCCAGGAGCTGGAAAACAACATGCGAATTATGAGCGCAACGGCTGGCGGACGCGATGCTTTGACCAGATGCATCATGTCCGAGGACTACATTCGGAAGCTGATTCCACTTGTCGAGATGGCTGAGGACCTGGAGAGCCTGCCTGACCTGCACCACCTTTGCAACATTGTGAAGATCATCCTTCTGCTGAACGATACCAGCATCATCGAGCACGCCGTGTCAGACGAGTGCGTTCTAGGCGTTGTCGGCGCCCTGGAGTACGACCCCGACTTTCCGAGTCACAAGGCCAACCACCGGCAGTGGCTGAACAACCAGGGCCGCTACAAGGAGGTCGTGCGTATCCAGGACGAGGTGATCCGGAAGAAGATCCACCAGACATACCGGCTGCAGTATCTCAAGGATGTCGTTCTCGCACGCATCCTCGACGACCCGACCTTTTCCGTGCTCAACTCACTCATCTTCTTCAACCAGGTCGACATTGTGCAGCACTTGCAGAGCAATGGCGGCTTTCTCGGGGACCTCTTTGGCATCTTCACAGATCCGACAGAGGCCGTGCTGCGGAAGAAGCAGGCCGTGCTGTTCATTCAGCAGTGCTGTTCCATCGCCAAGAACCTGCAGCCGCCGGCCCGCATGACGCTGTACAACAACTTCCTCTCGCACGGCCTTCTGCATGTCATAAACTTTGGCCTGCGAAACCCGGACGTGTCTGTTCGCGTCGGTGCTACCGACATCCTCGTGTCGATGATCGACCACGACCCGCAAATGATCCGGCAGACGATCTACCGGCAGATGCACGAGCAGCAGGCGCAGCTGACCGACACGCTGATTGACCTGCTGCTGGTCGAGGTGGATCTCGGCATCAAGTCGCAGATCTCGGACGCGCTCAAGGTCTTGCTCGACCCCGTCTTGCCGAACAACCTGCCGTCGGCAGAGGCCATGGGCGCCAAGAATGCCAATGGCGACGTGCAGCAGCGGATGCGGCAGCAGCACATGCTGCAGTCTGACCCGGTGCAGGACCGGTTCCTCGACCACTTTTACGAGCGCTCTGCCGCGAGGCTGTTCAAGCCGTTGATCGATCTGGAGAACAAGCGGGAGCTGAGCTTCTCGGTGCTCGACGATGGCATCTTCAGCTACCTGAACGACATTCTCTGCTTCTTCATCCGGCAGCACCACCATCGGTGTAAATTCTTCATCATGCAACACAACCTTGCTCTGCGATTCGTGCAGTTGTTGGGTTGTCGTGTGAAGCATTTGCAGCTTGGTATGCGCCTTCTTCTTTTTCTTTCCCCCTCTTCATTCTTGTTCTGACTGCTGACCTTTGCTCAGTCGCCGTTCGCTTCTTCCGCCAGCTTGTCGCCATGCGGGACGAGTTTTACAACCAGCACATCATGCACCAGCGACTGATAGACCCGATTTTAGACCTCGTGTCGCGGACGCTACCGAGAGACAACCTGATCTGTTCGGCGGGTCTCGAGTTCTTTGATTTCTTCACAAAAGAAGACCTTGGCGAGCTGACTAAGCACCTTGTGGAGGTCTACCGAGAGAAGCTGCATGCGCTGAGCTACATGCAGACGTTCAGCGACCTACTCGCTGGGAAATACCCGCCAAACCAGGCGGCCATCACGCATGTCAACAACCCCGATCAACCTCTGATCACAGATCAAGAAGATGCGGCACAGTCGGCAAACGGGACAGGGCGGGCACTGATGGAGTCCATTGCTATGGACCCGGACGAAGAGTATTGGAACACAGACGACGAAGAGGAGCTAGAGCAGACTGCCATGGCAGCAGCAGCGGCAGGCAATGCTACTGGGCGGCCACTTACGGACTCGCCTAGTCTGAAACAGTTGGTCGATTACGCATCGGACGAAGAGGGTGAAGATGACGAGGATGACGAGGCAGAACAAGCGGAGGGTGGCAGCAAAGGAAAAGCGGAAGGCGAGGCGGTGGGGGATCCAGACAAGGAGAACAGCCCATCGCCGTCGAGTGGATCTTTAGAGGCAGCGGTACGGCCGGCGTCTTCTTCGCCTGTCAGTGTGAGCAGCCGGCCACCGGAACGCATATCGGAGAAGCGACGGCGCGAGGAGGACGAGGAGGACGAGCTGGGGAAGCTGATGCTGCAGAACAAGCGGCGCAACAGCGTGTCGGCGAGCACCAACGGGATGGCGGCGCTGCTGCCGCGAAAGAGGAGCGTGTCTGCGGGTCGCGATGTTGTGAACGGCAGCGGCAACGGCAACGGAGCGGCGACCGGACTGGAGCTGGGCAAGAAGATTTCGATAAACATCACGTCGTCGGCGCTGAAGACGGCGACGACAGCAGAGGATGATGACATGGCCTGACGATGACCGCAAAGGCGGGCTCGAACGCGGCAGCCTCGCAGCTTGTTGCTCTCTGCTTCTTTTTCTTGTTTTGAGAGATATTGGTGGGTTTTCTTCGGTCTCCTCTCCAGCAGGAGAGACTAGGCTGATTTGGGGCGGGAAACGGGATATTTCTCCGCGCTCGTCATTCGGCAGTCTGTTTCAGTTTGGCAGCTCATTCTTCTCGCAGACGGGGAAAATAATGCGAGTGATACCAAAGGCAGGGGTGTGGACGTGAGCCCGGGAGTGGAAGTCTGGCAGTGCTGTGGACGTATATTGCCGGCCTCTGTCGTCCTTCTCCCGAACGTGCACGAGACGGCGTTATGGCACGGGCTTTCAATTCTGTATTTATAATAGGGGACGAGGGCGAGGACGAGGACAACTCGAGATGACAGGTCGTCTGGTTGACACCTGTGAAGCACGGATAAAGCGATATGTGGTGACATGCATTTATGCATTTGGACATTTCTATCTAATACACTCTACAGTGCAAAAGCCAGTTGCTGTCAGGAATTTGCCGCTGTCTGACCGCCAAAGAAGTCACGTGGGCTGTGTTTCTAAAATCTTGACCCGTATCTCTAGCACATCCCAAATAACCCCCAGAAAGCCGTTCGCGAACGCGGGCGGGCATCCTGCTTGCAGGTCCTAGCATTGACTAGCACAAAAAACTGCCAGAAACTTGAGACGGCTGATATCACATTTTCTTTGCTTAGTAACACTGGGGTCATGTGATCGCAAAATATAACGGGCAAGATTCTCGATATGCCCCACACAGTACCGAAACAACGCAATAAGGATTTATACCGTGCTTGCAGCAATTCTGTAGCAAGCAAAAAGGCACGAAGCTGACGACATTGCCTGCGACTTTACGGCTTAGATGCGGGTGTGCAAGCGCCCTGGACATCCTGATGCCCCTTAGGCAGAGGCCGTACAACTTGCTGCGACAGCTTCTGCGGCAGCAGGCTGCGTCCGGCCTGCAGAGCCACGGCTCTGCAGCGATACGGCCGAGAGCTTTTGTCAGTGCCAGCTCGCTGTGCAAGCAGCAGGCAACGGGCGGCGATGGCGGAAGGCCCAACGAAATCACCTCCATCTTCAAAGATTTATTTCCTGACGAGGCACGACGAGATACGGGCGTGAGAATCGAAGGGGCCGGAGAAGCAGGCGTGCGTCTGAACGACAACGGCGATGGCGATGGCGATGATGCTTTACAGTGGCTCCGGACGATGAAAGACGGAGGTCTGCTGACGATCGGGACTGACGGAGATCCGGACGTCTTTCTCGGGACAGATAGCGGGACAGAGAGGTCGGAGAGGTCTGAGCCGACGGTATTGGTCCTGTCCGGAGCGACGGCCTCGCTGCTGCCGAGCGACTTTTTCCGCATTGCGCCCAGAGCAGCACGGCGGAGCGACGAGCACGTGGATGGCTGGGCTGCAGCCGGTGGCGGGCTCTACAAGATTGTGCAGGACCGCGACCCGGCCACGCTGACGCCGCGCGGCCGCTATTTCCTGTACTTTGGCGCGCCAGCCGCCGCGCTGGCCTATGCCCAGGAGGTGCGCGACTTGCACGGGCTGGCGAGGCGGGCTGTGCAGGCGCCGCGGCATCGCAACATGGGGCGGTTCCGCGAGGCTGCCGGCAGCCTGGGAGAGACGCCGGGCGGCAGCAGCCAGGGCTGGGGCTGGGGCCGAGGTTGGGTCAGCGGCAGTGCCTGGGGCAGCGACTGGGATCAAAGACGAGAGAGGCATGCGAGCGAGGGCGGTGGCAGTGGCAGTTTCGGTTTGGCCGAGGAAGCTGCCGCGGCTCTGCGCTCGTTTTCCCTACTGCCGCCAATGGCCAAGCTGGATCTGGCGATGCATCTACCCGACAGAACGGCGGCAGTGGCGAGTGACGACGACGACGAGGCAGAAGCAGCCGCGGCCGACACCCAGACGCGCATCCTGCTCGTGCTCGAGGACACCAGCGGCGGCGGCAGCGATCACGGCAGTGACGGCGGGGTCACCTCGATCGGTGGGCTGCGAGCACTGATTGAGGCCGACGGCGAGGCGCGCAACCTTCCATGGGCTGTATCAGACGGGCTGAACGGCGTGGTGCCGGTGCGCTGGCTGGTGGCTGAGCAACAGCGGTTGAAGGAAGAGGAGGCGGCGGCGAAGCAGAAGCGGAAAGAGGAGAGAGAGAGGGAGGAGAAAGCGGAGAGGGTGGAGAGAGAGCAGAGAGGACGGAGCAGAAAGAAAAAGGCACGACAAAGCAAGAAGGGACAAAACGAGCGAAGCGAGGCAACGAAAGAGAGGGAGAAGAGTGAAGAGAAGGAAGAGAACGAGCGAAGCGAGGCAACGAAAGAGAGGGAGAAGAGTGAAGAGAAGGAAGAGAACGAGCGAAGCGAGGCAACGAAAGAGAGGGAGAAGAGTGAAGAGAAGGAAGAGAACGAGCGAAGCGAGGCAACGAAAGAGAGGGAGAAGAGTGAAGAGAAGGAAGAGAACGAGCGAAGCGAGGCAACGAAAGAGAGGGAGAAGAGTGAAGAGAAGGAAGAGAACGAGCGAAGCGAGGCAACGAAAGAGAGGGAGAAGAGTGAAGAGAAGGAAGAGAACGAGCGAAGCGAGGCAACGAAAGAGAGGGAGAAGAGTGAAGAGAAGGAAGAGAACGAGCGAAGCGAGGAAACGAAAGAGAGGGAGAAGAGTGAAGAGAAGGAAGAGAACGAGCGAAGCGAGGAAACAAAAAAGAGCGAGCGAAGCGAAGAAGACGTGCTCCAACTCCGGGCCAAGACAGACCAGATGGACGAGCATGCCTCCTTCTCTCGTTTCGTGGTCACGCTGCCCGACGCCATCGAAGCCCGTCGGTTTGTGCGCAGTTGGCATCGCCGCTCGGTGACGGTGCCCACGACGACGAGCACCGGGTCCGAGGCCACGGCCATCGTCAAGGCCACCGTCTTGTGGTAGAGACTACGCAGTGGTGGCGAGGAATGGCCATTCTTGTATCGTCTACCAGCTTGGCTGGGGCTGGGCAGAGAGGGAGACACAAAGGCAAAGGCGAGATTCAGAAACAGTGTATTATATGCCGAGATCAAAGACCAGAAAACGAAAACAGAAGAAAAAAGGAAAAAAGGAAAGGAAAAAGAAAAAACTCCATGACCGCCAGGTATCTGCTCCTGTCCTGCCCGTCTTTCCCGTCCTCTGCCTCGCATGCACCCTCCTGCGTCGCTGCGTCGCTGCTTCGCTTGCCCTCCGTCTTCCCGGAGCGCGGACGGGGCAGCTGTCCGGTTGTGTCTGCCGTCGTCGTCCCCTGTGTCGGGGAAAGCTCAGACGACAGGAAGAGCCAAACGGGAGCGGCGGCCGTGTCCCCTCCCGATCGAAAGAACAGCCATTTTCTTTCGTTTCATAAAGAAGCCTTCCATCTCACGCCTGCCTTCCACCCCGTCCGGCTCCCAGCTCCCGGACTCCTCGACCGCTTAACAGCACTTGCCGCCCAGGCCGTTGGAGTCGCCCGAGCTGTTGACGTTGACGCCGGCCGATGCGGTCTGCTCGGTCTTGGCCGTGTCGACGATGCGGGTCTTGATGTCGGACGCGAGGTTGTAAAAGGCCTTGTCGATGTTGATGCCGCTCTTGGCCGAGACCTCGAGGAAGGGGATGCCGAGCTCGTCTGCTAGCTGCTGGCCGCGCTCGGTCGAGATGACCCGCTTCTCTTCCCAGTCACACTTGTTGCCGATCAGGATCTTGTTGACGCCCTCGGTCGCGTGCTGCTCCACGTTGGAGAACCAGGTGCGGATGTCTGGAAGCGAATTAGCATCGGGGGCACGCAAGGACAGCGGGCCGCAGGCAGCCGGGCAGCAGAGACGCACTGTTAAACGACCGCTCGTCCGTCACGTCGTACACCAGCAGGATGCCCATGGCGCCGCGGTAGTAGGCCGTGGTGATGGTGCGGAAACGCTCCTGACCGGCCGTGTCCCAGATCTGCAGCTTGACACGCTTGCCGTCGAGCTCGATCGTGCGGATCTTGAAGTCGATGCCGATCGTGGTGATGAAGCTGGGCGTGAACGAGTCCTCGCTGAACCGCAGCAGACAGCAGGACTTGCCGACGCCCGAGTCACCGATCAGCAGCAGCTTGATCTGCATCGCCGTTAGCAGCTCTCGCGGACAGCACGTCTGCACGTCTGCATCACACACATACCAAAAAGTCATAGTTGCGGTTGCCTGCCATCGTGGGCGGGAGGCGGCGGACGCGGGAGAGCCGTGGGAGACGACGGTGGCGCTGATGTCACTGATGTTGCGGTGTGGTCAATAATCGACAAAGGATCGCTGCCGTCGGCCGATCGGACAAAAAGGCAGCTTGGCTTGGCGAGAGGGTGAAGCAGAAGCAGTGGTTGTCCGAGAGGCGCCGTTTTTGGGCTTGTCGTCAGGTCCAAGAAGGGTCCAAGAGTCCGAGGGTCTGAGAGTCAATGTTGTGACGAGCTGGCAGGTCCTGGTGGCCGACTTCTCTCTCTTTTCTCCTTCTTCGCTCTCGATTCTTTCGGGGCTTTGGCACACACACACACACACAGCGCTCAGAACGGTCGGGCAGCGGCAGAGAGGCAGACACAGAGCGAGAGAGAGAGAGATGCAAACGGTCTTGGACGTCCTCGACGATATGAGGCTGGGTTTTGGCAAGAAAATCAGGTGGCTGTACTCTGTAGGCGTCGACGTTGGGTGGAGAAGGGGGGGTTTCGTCTGGCCACAGAGAGAAAGCGGGTTGCCTTCATTGAGGACACACATGTAAGAAGAAAGGGACTAACCACTAAGCCGATAGATACGCTATCGGCCAGCGGTCTACCCCGTGTCCGATGCCCTGGAGAATGCAGCATACAGTGGGCCAGAGACTGCCTGCGTCATTGGTCCACGCTAGCAACTCGCTGATTTGGCCTCTTTACTCGAGTACAGTACTCCAACCGGATCTCACCTACTCGTGCTCGATACAGTTTATATTTGCTCGTGCTTCTGCCACACCTACCGCAGATACTTGGCGTACACCCAGCGCACCCGCTCCAGGGCCTGGCGCTGCTTCTCGACCGTCTTCGCATTCAGCATCTCGTCGACGTCTTCGAGAAACTCCTTCTCGACATCGCCCGGGAACAGCCGCTGCGTGACGCTGCGCAGCACGTGCACCTCGCACACCAGCAGCCCGCGGTGCTTGTACGAGAGGATTCCGTTCAGCGTCGCCGGGTCCGTCGTGGCGTCGCAGAAGATGCGGTCAATGTTGCGCAGCACCCGGATGCAGCGGCCGGCTCGCTGCCCGCGTCTCAGACCCTTGCGGCCACCCAGCACACCACGCACGTACTGCAGCACACCCACGCTGACCAGCACGCCCGGCGTCAGGCCTACAAATCCAAACACCAGCTCCTGGCTCTTCAGCAGCGCGTCGATCCCGCTGATGGCCACCTCCAGGTCCACCTTGGTCTTCTGCACCTGGATCAGCAGCGATCGTACCAGGTCTCCGCGCACGGCTCCCTGCAGCGGCTTGCGCAGCCCGTTTTCGTATGCCCGCAGCACCGGCGTCACATCGCCCTCCTGCACCTTGGTCCGGATGCTCACAATGTCCGCCTCCGTCAGCGTTGCCGTACCCATCGCCAGCTCTGGTCGGTCCCGCGCAAAATCCACCACCATCCGCTCCAAGCTGTCGCGGTCGGCCCGCAGACTGTCTCGGCTCATGATCGCGATCTCGCTGTTGGCGTCGTGCCGAATCGTCCCCACCACCTTGGCCACTGGCTCGACCACCCAGTTGAACCAGAAGTCGCGCATCGTCGAGCCCAGGTCGGCGATCCACTGCGCAATGTCCGCCCGTCGGTTGGCCACCACCCGCAGCAGCGTCGACGATGACAGCAGCAGCAGGCCCGCCGGCAGCCAGTACCGCACCAGCCGTGTTGGCCGACCGTCGGCCGTCACCACCAGCCTGAGACTGCCGACCAGATTCGGGATGCCCTCGGCCAGCAGCCGGTCCAGACGTCGCGCCAGCCGTGCCGGCTTGTTGGTCTCGAACTGGTTGGCCGTCAGGATCGGGTCGCCCTGCACGTCGTTGAACACCTTGTCCTCAAAGTCCGGGATTGCCGAGTCAACCGCCAGCACGTCTGTGCTGACCTGGTCCATCAGCGACACGCTGCGCTCCACCACGCCCTTCCACCGTCGCCCGTTGTCGGCCGTGATGTCCTTGACATCGGCGCCCTCGTCTAGGTCGAAACGCAGTCCCTCGTCGATCAGGATGCCCAGCCCACTGGCAATCAGCTGCCGCATCTGTCTCAGACGCTTCTGGCTCTGTCGTGCATCGGCCCGGCATCGCGCCACCGGCGACAGCAGCCGCCGCTCCAGGTCGGCAAACGACCGCGCTGCGATGCCTCGCCGCACGATCCCGTAAAATTGCTGCCACTGCTGCGACAGCGAGGTCCCCCCGGCCTGTAGTGCCCCGATGGGAGACTGCCGCCGCAGCGCCCCAAACCGCACCCGGCTCTCACCCACAACTTGGCCCATCTCCCGGATCCATTGCCAGAAACGCAGCGGTGACGTCTGCACCGTGAACAGGCTCAGGCTCGTGTATGACGTCAGGATGTCGTCCCAGTACCATATGTCGTCGTGCAGCGGGATGATCTGCTCCAGCAGCGTGTTCAGCAGCACACCGTACGTCTGCACCGTCGCCTTGCTCACGAGCAGCCACTCGACCTCTTCGGCCAGCGCACCCTTTCCGCCAGCCGTCACCGGCAGCCGCCGCTGGGTCGCTTCAGGCTCGGAGCCCTCGTCGCTGCTGTCGTCCTGCTCCGTCTGTTCATCCTCTTCCGTCTTGTCCGACTCCTCGCCCTCTCGATTCGACTGCGGCTGCAGCACGTTCTTCTCTGTCTGCTCTTCCAGCAGCCCAGACTGCCACAGCAGCCCGCGAATTCGGTGTGCCGGCAGGATCGGTTGCGACGACGACGTGGAGCTCAGCGTCTTGACAATGTTGAGTAGCCGGTCGACGTAGGGGGACGACAGGTCGGCCATCAAGCCGGCCTGCTCGCCCGCCGCGCTCGCCGTGCCGGCAGACCCATGCTGGAAGGCGGCAAGCGGGCCTTGTGTGATGTTGTCGATGTCGGCCTCCCAGGCTCGCACATTACTGTGGACAGGTTCAACAGGTCAGCGAGACGGATGGCCTGATGCGACAGAATGAGCAGCGAAGCAAAAAGAAAAGAAATCAGAGAAAAGAGGGGTGCCAACAAAAGAAAGAGAGGGATCGACAGCTGCACGGAAGGACCCGACGAACTCTACAATGATAGACATCCGGGCGGTTGTTCTCAGCATAGGCAGGCCATGGGCCAGGATGTAGCTCGCGTGTCTCGCGTACTCGTACTCGTACTCGCGTGTAATAAGGCTGTGCTCGGATAGAGAGCGGCTATCACGCCAGGGGGGGTGGAAACTTCGCTTTCCCTAGGCACCACAACGACGTCTGTGAGGAAAAAAGACTTCGATGGCGGCTTATTAGGCGTGGTCGTCATAGATCCTTTCCCAGCCAGATTGCCTGACGTGTTTTTTGTGCGGGTGGAATGGGTAGGCAGTAGTGCCGACCAGGGCTGACCGTTCGATTTGCTCGGCTGCTGCACCAGCCGGAAAGCGCGACCCGCCGGCCTAACGTGACTTTTAGGGAGAAGTAGCGGAGAGAGATACGGCCAGATCAGCCAACCACCCTGGCAGCGTTTATGTTGGGAACAACAGGCATCACAACTGCCAAAGCGGGGAAGAAAAAGGCAACGCTCGCCGTCCACACGCCACTCCTTGCACTGATTGATTGCTGCCTGTCTCCGATGCGATCTGCCTTTGATTGGCGCATTCCGCCCAAATCTCACGCCTCCGTATTTCCGCACTGTTGCGCAACTTAACCTACTATGCCAATTCGGCTCCACTCAAACCCAATCTGCTCTGTCATTGGCCCGGCATCCGGATAGGCAATGCTCGTCGTGGGCTCATTTCAGCAAAGATGGGTTTGGCTGTCCAGACGGACCCACTTGCTTTCCCTCCTTTCCCATTTCCCCTGATAAAACGTCCCTGTTCCTCCCTCCATCTCGTCGGCTTCAGGATTTCAGCAGACTCGACTCGCCTTCTCACGCCCGGGCTTGTCAATTGCCTTCTCACTTGCTTTGTCCGTGGCCACAGGCTCTACCCTCTCGGCAATTGTCTTGCTGGCTACTTCCACCTGGCATTGCGAGTCAATTCACCGCCGCAATGGCTTCCTTGTGCGTATATCAGACCCAATGCATCAATGCATCACTGCATCACTGCATCACTGTATCAATCAGAGTCCGCTTGCTAACGTACACGCCCGCAGTATGTCCAATGCGACGCTCGCCAGCGTTGCCCCCGATGCGGATCTGTTCAGCGTCTTCGCAGAGGTCTCCAAGTACAATGTTCAGCTCAACATTCTCGAGCGCCTCTGGGCGGTATGTACATCCTACCAGCGCTCCTGTGGACCGCATGCTAACTCGACCAGTCCTGGTACGTCTGGATGCAAAACGACATTCTCGCCACCGGCATCATGAGCTTCGTCCTGCACGAAACCGTCTACTTTGGCCGCTCGCTGCCCTTTATCATCATGGATGCCATTCCGTATTTCAACCAGTGGAAGATCCAGAAGCAAAAGGTTCCCACCATCCGCGAACAGCTCGACTGCGCCGGTCTTGTTCTCCTGAGCCACTTCACCGTCGAGCTGCCCCAGATTTGGCTGTTCCACCCCATCGCCACCTTCTTCGGCATGCAGTTCGGCGTCCCGTTCCCCCCGGCTTGGAAGATCGCCTCGCAGATCGCCGTCTTCTTCGTCTTTGAGGATGCCTGGCACTACTGGTTCCACCGTGGCCTGCACTACGGCCCGCTCTACCGCGCCATCCACAAGCTGCACCACACATACTCGGCGCCCTTTGGCCTCGCTGCCGAGTACGCGTCTCCCATCGAGGTTATGCTGCTGGGTGTTGGCATTGTCGGTATCCCTATCGCCTGGGTGTCCATCACTGGCGAGCTGCACCTGTTCACCATGTACCTCTGGATCGTCCTGCGCCTCTTCCAGGCCATTGACTCCCACAGCGGCTACGACTTCCCCTGGAGTCTGCGTCACTTCCTGCCCTTCTGGGCCGGTGCCGACCACCACGACGTGCACCACGAGAAGTTCATTGGCAATTACGCCTCTAGCTTCCGCTGGTGGGACTACTGCCTCGACACCGAGGCTGGCTACGAGGCGAGCAAGCGCCGCCGCGAGAAGAAGCTCCAGCAGCTCAAGCAGAAGAAGGCCCAGTAAATCTGCCGCTCTTTTTCATCGCCTGCCCGTTTGCACCATGCAAGGCCAACAATGATCATCGGCTGCCAATAAGCAGCGGCAGGGCTCTGCCAACGGACATTATTGCTTCACGAGGGAAGGCAGACATACTTGATTCAGGCCGTCCACTCTACCGAAACGCAGTGATTGCTGAACAATCTGGACGGTCGTCTCGTAATGTCATTATCGAGCGGAGTATGGAGTTAGTTGCCCGTGGCCATACGAGGCCAGTTTGAAAATTCTCCGAGTATATATCGAGAGGCGGAAATGCTAGACGACGATGCCCTTGGCACGAGCTTCACTAAAGGGAGTTTTCTTTTATGTGTCTACGACCCGACACAGCAAAACCCTTAGATTAGATATCTTTCAGCTTCCTCAAGCGTCTGATACATTTTTTTTTTAATGCGAGAATTTTAATTACGTGAATCGGAGGTTTCATTGCTCTCCACTGTAGCTTACAACAGTAATCAGACTAGGTCAGATTCATGCATTTTTCTGATTCTGTGACGGAATGGTTAGCGAGCGGGTATGCATCTATGCAGAGAGAGAGACGCACCGCTCCTTTGCCGGGCGTGCAGCAGTTGCCCCCAGAGACGGTAGTTGCCTTGTTGGCCAGGTCCTGAAGACTGCAAGCTATGCCCTCGCCAGAGGAGACTGTGATCTCCCCAAAGTCCCGCGCAAGAGCATCGCACAGGGCAGCCAGCTCCGTGTCCCTGCGAGTCAGGCCGGGCGTCGGGCTGTGCGTCGTCCAGCGAACAAAGGTGGTGTTGTAGACCTGGTGCAACATACGGTCAGCGATTGTTGGGCCGTCCAGCTTCGTCACCGCTCATCCTTCCGGAAGCCGCAGACAACCTACATTAGACCACTCCGGGTGGTGGTTCTTGAGCTTACACTGCAGGGCCACGGCCGTCATGAAGTCCTGCGCTACCACGTCAGCCCATCGGCCAGCATGGGCCAGTCGGTCCAGCCGTGCTCCCACGCACCCACGTCTTAGTGAAGGTCTTGAACTGAAAGGATCGCTCGATGCCGTCTCCGGACGTTGTGAGCGACCACCTTCCACGTCCCGACACCGACAGCAGGCGATCCAGAGCTGCACCGACAGTCTCTGCTTCCGGCTCGGTTGGGGCCACAATCTTGGGCTTCTCTGCGCCAGGAAACCTGCTGCCGCCCGTGGCCGAGAAGAAACGGCAGCCACCGGCGCAGCCTGGACGCGCTATGCGTGCAGCTAGACGCGCCCGAAACATTGTGCTGTGCGAGCGAAGTAGATGTAGTGTGTCTTCAACCAAAAGACCCCTGCGCTGCCACGTAAGGCAAATGAAGCTGTCGAGTCGGAAGTTGGAGGACGAGCGACTGCGAGTTCCGAATTTACTGGAAACAGTTCTTCGCCGTTAAACGTTAGTGCATTGGTGTAGTTTGCTCGCAGCTGAACAGGCTCGAAAATGCTCAGTACATCTCTGAAGCAACAAACAGCTGTGCAAGATTGGGAGCAAGTCAATCATCCCCTCCAAAAAAATAATGCGTAAAGAGGTCTTCCATTCGTACCTTCTTCTTTTCTCCGGTCACGTGCTGGTATGCCATAAGGATACAGCAATGCGAGGTGTTGAAACGGTCACAAATCAAGACTCAGTCTGTGCTTGTACCACTCGCAGAAAAACTCACATGCGCTTTCGATGGGTTACTATACGGTATCGACTCTGAGTCAAAGCGTTCAGTACATTTGAATCAGACTTGTCCAGTTCCCTTTACAGCTCTGTGTTGGTTTGGACGTTGGGACTGTCTAACACACTGCCGGCTTCATTGAGCACCACATACTCTGATATGGCCAGCGGTTTTATCGTCTGCTGCATGTAATCCTGTAGTCCCGGGGTCGAAATCAACAGCATAAGTGTCATAAGCCTCAGATATTGTGAGCTTTAGAGTGTCCGTAGTTCTTAATGACTCTCTAGTATATAAGCATAACAACAGATAGCCACTTGACAAATTACAGAATTAATTAGAGTCCATTCTGATTTGAGGAGGCATCGATGGGAACAAATAAGAGCATCTGCGTTGTAAGACTGCATTGTCAATCTTGCTCGTGGGTAAAGTCTCGTTGCGCATACGCATTCTACAAGGGTTAAAATACTTTGGGCACCCCCTCTTGCCTCCTGGCTAGCTCGTATATCTCGTAGAAGTCATGGAGTTTACTTACACATCTATGCCCAAGAATTGGCAGCTGCCGTTTTGTAATGTATCGTATTGTGCAACTCTCTCCTTCATATCATAGCACGAATTCAGTCCCAGCGGCTGCCATATCTTCCAGGGTTACAAATACTCGGGCCATTTGCATGTTTATCCTGTTCGGCAACGTGCTGTTCAAAATGCGTATAAAAGCAGGCGCCTGTCAATTCTAAATCGTCAAATCCCAAGTCTACCGCCCATTGCAGGTGCATCCTATATGATATGACAGTTTGTGCTCTTATCAAACTTGGCTAGGGTGGAGCTCGTGAGCTCTTGGTTTTACTTCTCTTTACATATGCAGTAAGTTAATAACTTCTATCACTGTGGTATGCTGCTGTGGCTCAACGATGTCTCATTGCTAAACAGTCCCTTCAGAACTTCTTGACGGAGATACGGCTAAAGCTATGTAAAATTGGTGTTGTGGTGATGATTGTGGATACTATAACTTGACACTTGGCCGCCCAACGATCATAACAGAAATCCATCTTGCAACGAAGGGCTCTCCTTGCAAACTCGCGGTACACATGACAGCATCATCATGTATAGTGCTAGGACATACCAAGTTTGGAAACACACTCAATACTCTTCGCCAGTGAAGTCTACAACAATGACTTTCGTGACGAAAGCTCCAATTGATTTCGCAAAGGCCAGGTGAACCGGGTCGGTTTTGATGTAGTAGTCTCTGTCCGCAGTAGAGGCAAACTCGACAACAAACCCATGGGTGATTCCGCTCTGTCCCGATTAGATGATAACAAGACAAAAACAGATAGTCTAGGGAACGCTACCTGAAGACCCTCCGAAGAGTGGTCTTTGCCGCCCTTCACTGAGAGGATATAAGGAGTCTGCGTCGTTGGATGAATGCAGTTATCCTTCAGCGAACTGAACTGTTGGCAGACCTGACGATTGCAAGGCGATTAGTCAGTCATATCGCACCCAAAGCTGACCAGAGAGGAAAGCTGTCATTGCCCTACCGTTTTGACATCGTCTGCTTTCACGTCTTCCTTGAATTGAAGGAGGACAATGTGGGTGATAGTCATGGTTGAATGAGGCTGCTGGAGGCTAAGAAAGGATGTATAATTTTCGAAAAGGCTGATGAGGGCGATCAGGGTTATACAGATGCAAGTTAGGTTTGCAGCGGCATTTCTGTCAACTGTTTGCCAAGACGGTCATTTCTCGGAGTTGGGTTGGCCCGTCGCAACAAGCTGAATATGCTTATTAAAGGCTCCAGCAATCAGATGACTACGGATTAATCCACACAGGCAATTCAGCTAGTACTCCGTATTGGTTAAATTACACGCATTTTTTGAGATGAGCCAATGCAGCCTTGCGAGGTGGGAATTCGAGAACAGCGTTACGTCTAAAGTTATCACTAATCATGGACTCGGTACATAGTATTGCGTACACGTCGCCACCAGAGTCAGAAATATGATTTGAGATAACAAGGAAAAGCTTGCAAGCTGTGGTGTTAATTTGTATCGCCTTCTAGTGACGCTTGGCTGCTTCTCTTACCTGAGCTTTGTGGATTGGTGCTTGAAAGTGTTTGAGCAAGGTGAATTGGCAAGTAAACAGCCCATTTGCACGTGTGACGGGTGATTTCTAATCGTACCATTGCGCCCATATGGCAGCTGTGAGCTGTCAGTATTCGGCTTCGGCTTAAGCGTTATGACTGAGGAATAGCCATGGCCCGGACAGATGACAAATCGAATTACGGCTGTGCAGCGGGGTTTTAGCACAACGGTTTGCTGGACATATTTTACGTCTTAGCAGAGCTAATCACTGAGTACCTGCGGCAATGTATCGATCTGCTATGGCGGTGAGCATAAGCTGAGAGTGTGATTGATGTCTTATCGCTCTTGCAGGCAATATGGCTGCAAAAGTCAGGGTCGGGGTCGGGGTCGAGATTTCCTGATAACGTCAGATTCGAGAGAGGTCGGCGTTGTGCCATCAGCCCCTGCTGTATAGCCCCTGTTGGGTCGAGTTGCAATCCATTCATAGCCACTTTTGGGTGCGTACGACGTAGATATTGAGCTGAGTCTGCAAATCGATGCGTAAGACAAGCCTGTCGGGACTAACCGCAGCGGTCCTAATGCTGCCCAATTTATCTATATCTGTAAGCAGGGTATGTACCGGTGCCATGGAGCATTTCCGTGCTATCCCAGTCCTCGTCA
The DNA here is from genome assembly GCF_000143105.1 of Grosmannia clavigera kw1407. Taxonomy (NCBI): domain Eukaryota; kingdom Fungi; phylum Ascomycota; class Sordariomycetes; order Ophiostomatales; family Ophiostomataceae; genus Leptographium; species Leptographium clavigerum. The sequence goes on along the minus strand of NW_014040797.1, from coordinate 378,960 downwards.
ACCATACTCTGGAGAGGATATGCCTGCCGTCCTTTGCTATCGTCCGATTCGACATCTATATACATACTCTATCCAAGCCACCCATGTGCCCCATGGTCTATCCTTGTGAACTCACATCCCTTCACTAGAAGGAAGGCTATTCGTTTCCCGGTATCGTAGCATGTGGGTATCTGCTGTAATTTATGAGACCCCAGATTTGTCTTCTGTGAGATACGGTTACGGAGCCTCTTCAAACTGGAGATGAGTGGCTAAAAATATCGCTGAGTGATTGTGCTGCACCAATCCTGTCCAGGTTGGATGTGGCGTGTGACAAAAAGTGCTGATCGGCTGGTCACAATAAGCGCTCTTCTGTACTCGCACTCTGTACACAGTACATTGTATTTCAATCCGTATGTGTATCATGGCGAGCTCGTACGAGTACTCCGTACGAGCAGGCTGCTTATACGAACTTGGCACATCACGTGATACAGAATCGTGCTGCGCACATGCAACAAGGCACATTCTTATATTTATGTCTTGTGATGGCGCAAGAAACCGGATCTTTACGTAATTTATTAGTGTACGTCGCCCCCACCTAGCTAGCTGCTTACGTATGCACACCCCTGCGCGGGAAAGCGACATTGATCCTTCCCCCAGGCCTACGACGCAGTTATCGTCCACAGCTCGTATTGTCTCTTCCTGCCGGGCTGTTTCGCGGGAGACGTACGGAGCAGATGCCGGAAAATGTGCACCGGGATTTGGAGGCCAATCTGTTTCGTGTCTCTACGACGTAGGGGCGCTGGGTTCCAAGGTGCAAGTGCCGGATATTCCGAATCGGTGAGAACGATGACAAAAGTGCCGTGCTGACAAATATTGGGACTACGCTGTCTGCCTAGCGCGTTCCCTCCCCCACTAGCTTGGTCACCCCCCTTTGTTTTGTTTTTCTCTTATTTCTATCTTGCTGACTGAGCCGGCGTTTGATGACTCTTTTCTGACTCGCACACATTATCAACCACCACCACGCTGCTTTGCTCCATACGCGTTTCCACGAGCGCGCGGCGGTATCTCGCCTCTCGGCCAAGCGACCCCGGTGCAAGCAAGACAGCTCGGGTTCGTTGCAGAGGCCGCAGCAGCTACTGCTACTGCTACAGCGTCCTCGCTCGCTACCCAGCTAGCAGGCTCTGGACACGCAAACCGTCAACAACGCGCCCCAGCCACGCGAATTTTTAGATCCAATTTCCCTAGGATTAACGCCGTTGAGCCGCCCGTATTTTCTAGTCGGGTCATTCTGTCCTCCTCAGGCCAGACTCCAGCGCTGTCGCTCTTGCCTCTTCTCCTCCTCATTGTCTTTCTCCTCTTCCTTTTGCATATCAGCACATTTTTTACTTGATCCACCCCCTCCTCCCCTCCTTTCGCACACACCCGCGCCGCACATGCTGAGTCAGAGCAAAGTCCGCGAACCTGACCCAGCATAATCAATGGCGAGAAGCAGACGGACTGCCAACACGGCCACGGTATCGAATAATAATGGTGAGCTATATATATTTTTAACACGTCTTTTTTTCTTTTTTCTCGGTTCTCTGCCTATCCACCAATATCTCACGTGTGTGCGACGGTCCTTCCATCTTCCATTAGCAGGGATTCATGCTTTCCTGCTCCGTTCCCGGATGACCTAATGTCCCCGCCGTCAATTGGGGCAAGAACAGCTTCTTGGCTCCGTGTCCAGTATAATCCGTCGCAGTATCTACTCGTCTTCGCACCTGCCATTTTCCGTCCTCGTATCTCCTTCCGTCCTCTTCGTCTCCCTTATCCGCGACCTTGCCTGTCAGCCCGGTAAACAAGCCCTGTATTTTACTGCTGTTTCTGTCTCATTCCAGTCTCTCTGCACCCTTGTCGCGGCCCCGGGAATACAGACGTACAATATACAAGTTGGTGTATTTTGGAATACACGCCCAAGGCCCGACTATTGCCACCCCCCCTCCTTTTGCGAATCGCCTGCACAGGTTTAAAACGGGCGCCTTTTCCCTTCGCTCCTTCCCTGCGATTACGAAATCCATTCACCTTACCTCATCCTCCTTCAATCGCCTTCTTCTTGCACACGGCTCTTACACCACAACGCTGTCGCTTGGCAACCCACCGTCTTGTCTCGGGCTTTTATTGGGTTAGGATTACTCTATCCATGTGGCGCATTCCGATTTTCTGCATGCCCTGCGCTGTTTTTGCTCTTTTCGCCGTCGCGACATATTACTAACACGCCGCGCTCTACAGAAACACTGCCACCATCTCTGACAGACTTTGACGCCGAGGCTGGCCTGTTGGCTTTGCAGAAGCACGTTGACGCTGCTTCTCTCGCATCTGTTACTAACAGCCCCGTCATCGCAGACCAGCCAGTGGCGCCGACGTCTGCAATTGCCTTGGCGCAAAGCCATTTATACGCCGCCACTGCTGTCATCCAGCCTGGCACCTCTGCCGCATATTCTGATCTGGAAGCCCAGATCCACCCTGACCTTCGATCTGCACAACAGCTCGGCCACCATCCCGGGAGCTCCTCCTTTGTCGCAGTATCCGCCCCTCTCAGTTTGAGCATCATGTCTGCCGTGCCCTCTCAACCGGCGCCGAATGCCATTCCGGCACCCGTGGGCTCACCAATTCCGATGCAGACCGACGGACAGCCGGCTGCGGACGGCCGTCGAGGTCCGCGTCGGGAGCTGTCGCAGTCGAAACGCGCGGCGCAAAACAGGGCTGCCCAGGTATGTGCTTTGCGTGTGTCGTGCTTTCCGGACCGGCGACGGCGTCTGACAGAGTTGTGCTTGCAGCGGGCATTTCGCCAGAGGAAGGAGGGCTACATTAAGAAGCTTGAGCACCAAGTGACGGAGTACTCCAACATGGAGACGCAATTCAAGCTGCTGCAATCGGAGAACTACTCTCTGCGCGAGTACATCATCCACCTGCAGTCCAAGCTGCTCGACGCCAAGGCCGAGCTGCCGCCTCCGCCGGCCAACCTTAATATCGGCTCACCTGCGTCTGGTCAGAGTGCTGCGGCTGCCAACGCGTTGGCTAACGCTGCTGCCGCCGCCGTGATGGCGAGCCAGGACCCCCAGCAACTCCAGCAGCAACAGCAACAGCAACAGCGGATACAGCAGCAGCTCCAGCAACAACAGCAACAACAGCAGCAACAGCAACAACAGCAACAGCAGCAAGCCCAGAACGCAATGCCGCAGAACCAGAAGCCTCCGACTGAGGCCGGAGGCAGCGACCCACTGGCAAGAGTCGCTCAGGCTGTCGCCCAGCTGGAAAGCCCCAGCGGCAGCGAGAGCCCTTACGACAACGTCAAGCCCGAGGACATGAAGGATGTCAAGACGAGCGACGACTCCATGAGCGCGGCCGAGGAAATCGAGCGGCAGCTCCAGGCACCACAGGAGGCCTATGCGCCAGTCGTGGCGTCTGGCTAGACACCTAATACTCTATTAAATCCTGCGCCGTATTATTCCTTTTGCCTGTTGATATCGGCGGGGTCTCGTCGGCCTGAACGGCGCGGATGTGTGCGCGTGCTACCATGGGGCTTCCCTCTGTGGTGGCGTGGTTGCTCCCTTTGACCTGCTGTTTATGTTCTGATTCTTTACTTCTAGTGAATGGTGGACGAAGGTTCGGGGAGTGGCGTTGGGGTTGGGCATCTAACTTGGGCCCTTGAAGTATCCTTTTATGTGCGGGTTGCCGGACTTTTTGCTTGAAGTCTATTTCTCAACTCTGCTATATCCTGTTTATACGTCTTATGAGAACGAGAGGAAGCAAAAAATGGAAGTATATCGTACTTGTCGTGTATCTTTTGCTGCGTTGGCATTGTGGAGACTAGAAAGTCCGAGGGTCCGCCAGACGAGAGTCAGCTGACCATGATACAATGCTGTGCTACAGGAAGGCGCGTTCTCCACGTGACACTGATCAAAAGGAAGTGATACTACATGGTGATACACAACAGTCTCGTCAATATACATTGTCCGCTCTGACAAAAGAGAGTGCCATCCTATGCAAACGCATTGCCCATGTCGTGTTCCTATGTCTTGTTAGCAACCAGAGACGTGAGAGCAGCAAGGCACACAGGCGCCCAATCGAACGACTGACCTTGAGATAGTCCGCTCCCTTTTCCTGGTACTCGGCCTTGGTCAGTGCGGCCGTCTTCCAGGCAGCCGAGCCGGCCCAGTCGGCGGCACCGCGCCAGGCATCCGTGAGGGCGTCCTGGGCACGGCGTAGGCGGAGAGGCGCGCCCGCCGGGAGCAGGGCCTGCAGACCGGATTGTAGACGGTGGTCAAAATTGGGGAAGAGCGTAAGGCCACCGGTGAGGAAGACGTCGCGCAGAAAATCGTCACGGCTGATACCGCCGGACAGGCCGGTCAGGCGTTGGGTCAGAATGTCGCCGGCGATCTCGACGAGACCGGCCTGGTCGAGCCCGGCAATGGCGCTCGGCTGGAACAGGACCTCGGGCACACGGATCCGCTCGACGTTGAGGTGAATCTGGTGCCTCTCAGCCGGGCTGTCGGCATCAAACGGCCGCGGACCGCGTTCAAAGGCGTGCAGCAGCTTCTTGCTCCAGTCGTCCTGCGCCTCGCGCGTGTGCTCGTACGTAAAGTTAGGATCGTGCAGCAGCAGCAGGTCCTCCAGCGCCTTGAGAGCCACGTCTGGGTTTTCCTCGCGATCCTCGTTGTCGCTGTCGTCCTGGTTGATCGCAATGTCCCGATACACGCCCCAATCGGCATCGTCTGCCCCGAAATCGTCGTCATCGCCACCACCGCCTCCTCCACCACCACCGCCGCGACGGCGCTTTCGACTGCCGCTGCCGCCTCCTCCCGTTGGGCTGTCGCTCGCCAGGTTCGCAATGTGCTTCATCCGGATGTATGAAGCCAGGTTTTTGCGGTTGCCCATGTCTTTTGACAGCCGCTCGCGCTCCTTGATCTTGGCCAGCACCCCGAATCGCGCCTGTTGCTTCTCCTCTAGCCAGCCGGCAAAGTCGTTTGTGCGCCGCTCCTCCTCCAGTCGCGCCTCTTCTGCAATGCGTGCCTTCTCCGCCTCCTTCTCCGCCTTGGCTCGCGCCCGTGCATCGTGGTTCGACTTGAGCAGCCGCTGGTGGCGTTTCGTCTTCAGGCTGGCCTCGTCCAGCTGGTCGTCCGGCACCTCTAGCAGCGAGAAGTCCGGCGCCTCCGTCTCCTCTTCCGGGTCACCGCCCAGGTCCTTCTGTCGTGCCCGTCGGATCGACCGCTCCAGGTCCTTGACCTGTCGCTCGAGCGCTGCCTCGTCCTTCACCTCGGCCTCGTCTAGCAGCCGCTTGGTCTCCTTCTTGGGCTGCTCCGCGATCTGTATCTGGATGCTCTTGAAGTACTCCAGCTCGCGCTCCTTCTTCATCAGACGTTCCAGCCGCATCTTGGCTGCTTGCTCCTGCAACCGCCGTCCGCTCTCCTTCTTGCGCTCCGCAATCTTGGCCAGCTCCTCCTCCGTCTTCTGCACCACCACCTCCTCCGTATATGGGTATTGCACGATGCGTTCGCGGTCCTCCAGCCCCGTCCAGTCCAGGTACGTGCGCAATTCGCTGTCGTAGTCCTTGGACACGTACCCAAACTCCTTGAGCCAGTTCTCTGACTGCGACGGGTTCAGCTTCAGGTTGCTGCTGAGGTAGTCGCGGTACTTGAGCCGGATTAGCTTCAGCATGTACTCTGCCGCGTGTGAGCCGCCCCAGTTAAGCCGGATCGCCTGTGACAGGATGGCCTTTGAGTTGTACACCGGGATGACATGTGTGGCACTGTAGGACGAAGATACCACAAGGCCGGTGCTGCCCTTGTTGTGGCTGTAGGAGAAGAGGGAGTCGATGCCGTAGGCAAGTGAGGGGGCGCCGTAGCACTCAAAGATAATTTCGGTCATGCCTGCAGGAGCGGACGCGAGATGTTAGCACGGGACAGCAGCACGTACAAGGAGCAGCATCACGCACTTTTTCGTGAGTAGGCAAGGTTGGCCACTGCTTCCGTCATGACAACGGGCATGTCGATCGCACCATCTGCACCGTTGAGGCCGAGCTTGATAAAGGTGAAGTCGAGAATGTGCTCCATGACGTCCCAATTGGCAACAATGCCTGTACCCTGTTCAAAGGCGTTGCGTATGTGGCTCCTTGCAGCTGTATCGGCATAGCAGTCGGCACCTACAAAGGAAAACGTCTTGCCCATCTTGCGGTCGCGGTATTTCGCCATGATGGGTGGTATGACGAATCGGGGCTCCTTTTCGAACGACCATCCGGCACGGACAGCCGACGATCCTGCAGCAAGAGCGCGTCAGAGTTATGGTATACCACACGGCCAAGCCTTTGGGGAACTGAATACGCACCATTGTCAATGACGATGACAGCATCGTTGACGGATCTGGGCCTAGCCTTGGCCGCCTTGTAGTCATCGGGCTGTGATGGGACGTGGCTTTCGAAACGGGAATCCTGGACCGGGTATATAGTTGGCTCTGGCAGCAGTTTCCAAGCTTCTCGTCGCGGAAGAGGCTCGGCGATGTCGATGGCCATGGGAGCCATCGTGGGAGAGCAGTGCGAACAGAAGGTGAATGAAAGTCGAGACTCGAAGCTGAATTGCTGCTTCACAATCCCGAAGACGTCTGAGCGTGATTGACTCGTCAATAGTTGGTCGTTGGCCTTGTCGTCGCGACCGCAGAGACCATTTTATCGTGATATGTTTTGGCGTTTAGCTGGTGATGGCAGGTGCTGTGTTTTGTCGTAGTGGTGTGGCTCGTCGAATGCGAAGCTTGGACAATGCAGAATAGGCTAAGGCAGCCAAGGACTCAGAGGTGGCTGCCGTGTGTTTATTGGCCGTCTGCCCGTCTAACAAGCTCCCGAGCCGCGCAACGAAGCCTTATTCGAGCCTTCGTGCTGGGTGCGCCGAGACAAATTTCACAAGCCACATCTGTATTAGGTAAGGAAACGCCACAATTCCGCTTCGACAGGTCCAAAAGTCCATGACGGTGAGAAAAGCAAGAGGAGCTCCATCTTCATTAGATGCTCCGTAAATAAACAACACCCACACTTTAACAAGCACGCCTTTGTTCAAGATAGAAATGATTGCCGGAAGCAGGAGTAGGGCCCGACGGCTAGCACGGCTGTTTTGATTTTGTGTGGCTCCCGTACACAATACACACAATACTAGACGTGAAGACGACGTTCCAATTCTGCTCGAAGCCTCTGAGATATCTTCACTTTCAGCTACGGAGGACATATACATACGTCGTATGTAGCAGGAATATCACCATGCAAGTTATCATGCCGTGCCAAACACTGCTCCCAAACGAGCGTCGGACATCTGACACACATCTTACACCGCATCATCTTGCTGCGTTGCATCGCTTACCCATCCTGGATTATTGCATAAGTGGGGCCTGGCGGGGATGGGTAAGCCGAGCTACGGAGTACATATGCAGACATTGCAAGAAAGACAGCTCCTTGGCTGTTAGCTACAGAGCCTCTGGGAATGCGTTGAGGCCGTCTGTTCATGCCAAATCGAGGATGCGTTTACATGTGTAACGGCTGTCGTTGTAACTGTCAGACGGCTGGGGCTCTTCCTTCTTTCCGACTTGCGCCAGCTAGAAGCTCCAGCTGCTAAGCGGGGCCTATCCACGGCCTGAGCTTTAGTTCGTTAGCCTAACCAGTTGGCATAACCCCTCTTTCTACCCGTTCCTTCTGCCATCCCACTTTCTTTCTCACACGACGACCAAGCGTTTTAAGCCTGTTTTGATTTTCGTAGCCATCTTCTTCAACACATCCTACACGTTTTTTTTTCTGAAAGTCACAGCTTGTGATCTCATCCTTCCTTCCAAATACCCGTTTCTTCCGATCAGAACGGCAAGCAAATACTCGACATCATGTCTTGGCAAGGTGATTATAATCAACCTCCGGGGGAGCTAGCATGCGACTTCCCCCTTTTACTGGCATCTAAATTAACGTATTTTTGCAATAGCATACGTCGACTCAAGGTAATACACAACCCTTTCCATCGAAGCCTTGCCTGGCTTGGGTCTCGCAGCACTGGCTTGAATCACCCGGACTACCGGCCTGCTACCATTCGCATCGCCGGAGTACCGAAGGATTTGATGACAACTATATCGGGAAAGTTACGGTGTGCTGACACACAGCTACAGTCTCGTTGGCACCGGCCACATTGACAAGGGCACCATTCTTAGTGTTGCGGGCGACAGCGCCTGGGCTACCACCAGCGGTTTCAATGTACGCCGTCACATCTTGCTGCTTTCCCCCCCTCGGTGATGGGTTGCTGACCGCAACAGATCCAACCGGCAGAGATGAAGCAAATCTCCAGCATCCTGTCGGGCGACAAGAACGCCTCAGACAAGGCGTTCCAGGATGGCGTCCACGTGGCCGGCGAGCGGTACGTCGCGACCAGCATCGACTCAGCAGAGAACGTCGCGATCTTCCGGAAGGTAAGGGTCATGCACGATGAGCCTACTGTGACCACATATTGCGATTCGAGTGACTGACAGGGACAACTACAGGGCAAGGAAGGCATCATCATGGTCAAGTCGAAGCAGGCCATTGTCGTCGGCCACTACGGAGAAATGCAACAGCCTGGCAACGCACGGTCAACGGTCGAGGCTCTGGGCGATTACCTTCGCAAAGCTGGATATTAGGGGGATTTTACAGGACGATTATGCGTCGTACATACAGACAAAACAACACAGAAGACAAACAATCAGACAAAATTGAATTGAAAAAAAACAATCGCGTCTATTCCATAGCAGGAGATACGAAAGGGACAGCTGGCAAGTTGACCGGTGAAGCCTGGAGGGAGGTTTGGCCACGACGATGTACTGTAGGGGTTTGCATTAAAGACAAGTGGCTATGGCCAATGTAGTGGCGACGCTCGTGCCAGCCACCACCCAGATTTAGAAGGCAGAGACAGTGAAACATGAATCCCCGTCGAGTGGACTTACTAGCGAAACGATGCTCTTTCTGTGGCGATGCTCAGCCGTACCGGTGACTGTCTTGAAATAGACAATTCCATAATTAGATGTCTGATATTAGAATTGCTACAGCCAGACTGCTATATCCAAGGTGGGTAGAACAAATCCCATTTGGCCGTCCAAGTTGGGTATTCCATGGTGCCCCCTGTTGCCCGTACTTAACGCCGAAAGTTGCCGTAAGTCCCTGTCGTATAATACACCGCAAATATGCAAAAGCAAAGCCGTTCTTCCTGTAGGCTGTGCTTGTTTCCTCTGGCTAGGATCCAATCGGATTGTGCCGACGTCTCATACTGGCAATTCAGTGCTCCGCCGGCCGACACCAAGTCGATCCACCGCCATGCCGATATAGGGTCCGACAACCGGCACGTTGCGAGCAAAGGCTGCAATGGTGCCGAAGAAGTCGCCAAACAAGATAACAATTCCGTATAGTTCCACAAAGAAGCCGATCAGCGGCCAGCGCATCAAGATCATCAGCAGTCCGAGAAAGAACGCCCCCGTACCCTTGGCCTTTTGTTTCCGAGCGAAAAAGACAAGCGTCTTTTGTGGGCCGATGATGATGGTGAGGCCGATTAGGAAGAGAATCTAGAATAGGCGGAGGCGGAGGGACCGCGGTTGTGGTCAGCGATGCCGAGGGCATTGATTCAACTCCCATTGACGACTGTCATAATGGGAAGTCGTGGAACAATGTTGAAATCGGACTTACATTGCCCATGGCAAGCCTGTGCAATAGAAAGGTTAGCCGGAGGTCGCGAGGTATAGATGGGATACGTCCAGACTTACATGGATCTGTCAAAGAACAGCATCACGCCGCCGATGAGGAAGAAGCCTCCTGAAAACCAAGAGGTCAGATTGCTGTCAAGAATTGCACCCCTGGATTGCCGCCACTTACCACCGGTGCAGAAAGCCACTCCGACTTCTGCTCACCATGAGATGTACATATTAGCATCTGCTTTGTTCAAAATGACTTTACAGCCGCTAGCCCACGGGCACGTAGCTCGAGCACAGGCGACGGAATCAGTGAGTTTACGCACTCTGAGTATCTGATAACCACATAGACGGCATCGTTGCGATTCGGTGCAAGATACGAGCAGCGGTCGAGGGCAATGCGGGTGCCAGATGGGGACAATAGGGTATGAAGATGGTCGCGGGGTCCAGAGGTTGTCCAGAGGGGTGTTTCAAAGTCAGAGATGGCGATCGCGTCGGAGAAATCTTCAAACAGCAGTGATGCGACGAGAAAACACGTCTCCTTTAATAAGATGCGCAGCGCAAATAATCCGCGTAGCAGTAATTTTGCCCTGTGGTATTAGTTTCAGGAGAGCTAAGACAGCTGGCTCCACCCACTAAAAACCGGCTTCGACGGGTAAGCCATACTGCCATTGGCTGCGTCTTGCCATTCTTCAGGGCCTGATATCTCGAATTCGAAGTGCCAATCTCTCGCCTGACGCGTGAGCGGAAAGGCTGGCCAGAAGGGAGTGACAGAAAAAGCACATCGCTTAGTCATCATTGTGGCGTCTTGGCTCTGTCAATGCTCGATCAGGAAACAGCAGGCTCTAATCTAAACTACGATTGGCGGGCGTATGCCAAGCTATGCATCTTTACAGACCAAACGGCCCCTCCAAGCTCCTTCCGTCTTTTAGCCTCTGTCAGCCCGGATGACTCCCCGCTATGACCATAATTTTCACCGCCGGCCTATGGCGAACAGAGGCGACGGAACGGGCATATGAAGCCTACGATATAACTGATCTCGTTACAGAGGACAATTCGACCCCTCTCCGATACAGTGATAAGATTCGAACAGACTCCTGATGCCCTCCAACTTCACTACCGTTCTGCCAACCAATTTCTCTCCAACATGGCACCGAGTGCACCAAACGCTGAAGCGGAACTATGGCGGCAGCAAGTGGCGACCATGGTGGCCGCCGTTTCGAAGCTTAACCTGCCCTCGACAGAAGAGTGGGACCTGAGCAGCCTGGGCGAATACGACGATGGAGACGGCACAGACGACGGTCTCCACGCCAGTAGCGGCACCGACGGCCAAGATGTATGGGACTTTATCTCGGACGGCGAGCTGGAAGAGCTCGGGCTGTTTGGCGAGGACGTTGAATATGCAGGTGCAAGCGAAGAGACGAATGCCGAGGTGCCGTACAGCCCCAGCTGGCTGGCGACACGGTGCCAGGCGGTGTCTCTACGAAGCCAGGCGTCGTCAGAGTCAGCAACAGCGCTACCGGCCGACGTTCTGCAGGTGCAGATCATGGACGTGCTGCAGTCATCACGGCCAGAAGAGGAGCTGCAGTCACAGCTGACGGACCTGGTGGGCTTTGACGACCTCGACTTTGTGATTGAGCTGCTCGCACACCGGGACGAAATAGTGCTGGCAGGCCTGACGGCGCTGGCGGCAGATCCTCTCCCGACGACGACAGACAATGGGGTGGTGATGGTGGAGGGCCAGCGGCTGCTCACAAAGGCGCAGAGACAGGAGCAGCTGCGGCAAAAGGACTATGAGCACAAGACGGCAACACTGGCGTCGGCCTCGGCTGCGGAACCGCAGTACCCGCACGTGTACCGAGCATACAATGCGGGCAACACGCTCAGCTTCTCGGGCAAGCGGTACGCACTGCCACCGGGCACAACGACGCATGAGTTTGACAAATACACCGAGTACTCTCTGCCGGCCGGTCGCAAGGGGACGTTGGGGCCCGGACAGAGACTGCTCCCGATCTCGGAGCTGGACGGACTCTGTCGTGGCACGTTCAAGGGCTACAGGACACTGAACCGGATGCAGAGCCTGGTGTATCCGGTGGCATACCAGACGAGCGAGAACATGCTGATCTGTGCGCCGACGGGCGCGGGTAAAACAGACGCGGCGATGCTGACGATCCTACACACGATCGGACAATACTGCCTTCCAAACCCGAGCGAGGATGCGACGGTGAGCGACTTTGCGGTGGACACGGAGGACTTCAAGATTGTGTATGTGGCGCCGATGAAGGCGCTCGCGGCAGAGATTACGGAGAAGCTGGGCAAGCGGCTGGCATGGCTCGGAGTGCAGTGCCGTGAATACACGGGTGACATGCACCTGACCAAGGCGGAGGTGGTGCGGACGCAAATTATCGTGACGACGCCGGAGAAGTGGGACGTGGTGACGCGGCGGGGGACGGGCGACACGGAGCTGGTGCAAAAGGTGCGGCTTCTGATCATCGACGAGGTGCACATGCTGCACGACGAGCGCGGAGCGGTACTGGAGTCGCTGGTGGCGCGGACAGAGCGGCAGGTAGAAAGCACACAGTCGCTGATCCGGGTAGTGGGCCTCAGCGCGACGCTGCCGAACTATGTGGACGTGGCGGACTTCTTGAAGGTGAACAGATTCGCAGGGCTGTTTTACTTTGACGCGTCGTTCCGACCGGTGCCTCTGGAGCAGCACTTTATCGGAGTGAAGGGCAAGGCGGGCAGCCGGGAGAGCAAGGAGAACCTGGACGCGGTGGCGTTTGAAAAGGTACGGGAGATGTTGGAAGCTGGACACCAGGTGATGGTGTTTGTGCACTCGCGACGGGACACGATGGCGACGGCGCGGATGCTGTTCGAAAAGGCGACCGAGGAGGGATGCGCGGAGCTGTTGGACCCGAGCGGTCACCCACGATACGAGGCGGCAGTGGCATCGATCCGACAGTCCAAGGCACGGGAGATTAGAGAGCTGCTAGGCAAGGGCCTAGGGATTCACCACGCAGGAATGGCACGAGCAGACCGCAACCTGATGGAGCGGCTGTTTGGCGAGGGCGTGCTGCAGGTTCTCTGCTGTACGGCGACGCTGGCATGGGGTGTGAACCTGCCGGCGGCAGCGGTGGTGATCAAGGGGACGCAGGTGTACAATGCAGCGGAGGGAAAGTTTGTGGACCTGGGTATCCTGGACGTGCTGCAGATCTTTGGCCGAGCCGGACGGCCGCAGTTTGAGGACACGGGCATCGGGATGATCTGCACGACACACAACAAGCTGAACCACTACCTGACGGCGGTGACGGAGCAGCTGCCGATCGAGTCGCGGTTTTCGGCGAAGCTGGTGGACAACCTGAACGCCGAGATCGCGTTGGGGACAGTGACATCGATCCCAGAGGCAGTGCAGTGGATCGGATACTCATACCTGTTTGTGCGGATGCGGCGCAACCCGATGGCGTACGGGATTGACTGGGCAGAGCTGAGTCAGGACCCGATGCTGGTGCAGCGACGACGACAGCTGGCCGAACAGGCAGCACGGACGCTGCAGCAGAGCCAGATGATCATCTTCAACGAGACGACGGAAGAGCTGCGCAGCAAAGACGTTGGCCGGATCGCGAGCCAGTACTACATCCTGCACACGAGCATCCAGCTGTTCAACGCAATGATGCGACCACACGCGACTGAGGCAGACGTGCTGGAGATGGTGTCACGGTGCAGCGAATTTGACAATGTGCAATCACGCGACAGCGAAAGCAAGGAGCTGTACCGGCTGCGAGAGACAGGGACGGCGTGTGACGTGGCGGCCGGGCTGGACACGCCGCAGGCGAAGACGAACATCCTGCTGCAGGCGTACGTGTCGCGGGTGCAGCCCGAGGACTTTGCGCTCGGCAACGACCAGAACTACGTGGCCCAGCAGGCCGGCCGGATCATGCGAGCTCTGTTTCTGATGGCTCTCAACCGGCGATGGGGCCATCAGTGTCACGTGATCCTGTCTCTGTGCAAGGCAGTGGAGCAGCGAGTGTGGCCGTATGCACACCCGTTGCGGCAGTTTGAGCAGCAGCAACGAATCCCCAAGGCAGTGCTGGCAGTGTTGGACTCGAAGCCGTTGACGACGACGTCGATCGGGGCGCTGCGCGACATGGAGGCGGGTGAGCTGGGCAGCCTGGTGCACAACCAGGCAGCTGGCAGCAAGCTAGCACGAGTGTTGCGCAGCTTCCCGACGCTGGCAGTAGAGGCGACGATTGCGCCGCTGAACCGAGACGTGTTGCGGGTGCGTCTGGTGCTGCAGGCCGACTTCCGGTGGGACGAACAGATGCACGGGTCGTCAGAGGCATACTACGTGTGGGTAGAACACTCGGAGACGGCGCAGATGTACCATCACGAGTACTTCATTCTCAGCCGACGGCGGCTGCACGAGGCACACGAGCTGAGCTTCACGATCCCGCTGGCCGAGCCACTACCATCGCAGATCTACGTGCGAGCCGTATCGGACCGGTGGCTAGGGGCCGAGACGGTGACACCGGTGTCATTTCAGCATCTGATCCGGCCAGACACTGAGAGCGTGTACACGGAGCTGTTGGCGCTACAGCCGCTGCCCATCTCAGCGCTGGCGAACCCGGTGTTGGAGGCGATCTACGCGGAGCGATTCCGGTTCTTCAACCCGATGCAGACGCAGATCTTCCACACGCTGTACCACAGCTCGGCCAACGTGCTGTTAGGATCGCCGACAGGCAGCGGCAAGACGGTGGCGGCCGAGCTGGCGATGTGGTGGGCGTTCCGCGAGCGACCGGGCAGCAAGGTGGTGTACATTGCGCCGATGAAGGCGCTGGTGCGCGAGCGGATCAAAGATTGGGGGCGACGGCTGGCCGGACCGGCCGGACTGCGGCTGGTGGAGCTGACGGGTGACAACACACCAGACACGCGGACGATCGGCGAGGCGGATGTGATCGTGACGACACCAGAGAAGTGGGACGGCATCTCGCGTAGCTGGCAGACACGTGGATACGTGCGCAAGGTCAGCCTGGTGATCATCGACGAGATTCACCTGCTGGCAGGCGACCGAGGGCCGATCCTGGAGATCATCGTGTCGCGGATGAACTACATTGGGGCGGCCACGGGCAGCTCGGTGCGGCTGCTGGGAATGTCGACGGCGTGTGCCAACGCGACCGACCTGGCCAGCTGGCTGGGGGTGCAGCAGAGCCGAGGGGCGCTGTTCAACTTCCGGCACTCGGTGCGGCCGGTACCGCTAGAGCTGTACATTGACGGGTTTCCAGACGTGCGGGGATTCAGTCCGCTGATGCAGTCGATGAACCGGCCGACATTCCTGGCGATCAAGAACCACAGCCCGGACAAGCCGGTGATTGTGTTTGTGCCATCGCGACGACAGACACGACTGACGGCCAAGGACCTGGTCAGCCTGTGTGGGATGGAGGACAACCCGCGACGGTTCCTGCGGGTGGACAGCGAGGACGAGCTGCAGACACAGCTGGCACGGGTGCAGGACGAGGCGCTGCGCGAAGCACTGGCCTTTGGCATCGGGCTGCACCACGCCGGGCTAGTCGAGTCAGACCGGGCGTTGTCGGAAGAGCTGTTTTTGGCGGGCAAGATCCAGGTGCTGGTGGCGACAAGCACGCTGGCCTGGGGCGTCAACCTGCCGGCACACCTGGTGGTGGTCAAGGGCACGCAGTTCTTCGACGCCAAGACAGAGGCCTACAAGGACATGGACCTGACGGACGTGCTGCAGATGCTGGGCCGAGCTGGACGGCCGCAGTTCGATACGACGGGCGTGGCGCGGATCCTGACACAGGCGAGCAAGAAGGACTTTTACAAGCACTTTCTGCACACGGGCTTCCCGGTCGAGTCGTCGCTGCATACGGTGCTGGACAACCATCTGTGCGCCGAGGTGGCGGCCGAGACGATTGTCAGCAAGCAGGACGCGCTGGATTACCTGACCTGGACCTTTTTCTTCCGGCGGCTACACAAGAACCCGTCGTATTATGGGTTGGAGGTAGGGGGAGACGATGTTGAGGACGAGGATGCAGTTCGAGAGACGACAGCTACAGACTCCCTCTCGGCACAGCGACGGGCCAACACGTTCATGGTCGAGATGGTGGACCGGGCGATGCACGATCTCGAGACGTCGCAGTGTGTGCGGCTGTATCCCAACGGCGACGTGGATCCGACGGCACTGGGTCGCATCATGAGCTACTACTACCTATCGCATCGGACGATCCGCTATCTGGCACGCCACGCGAAGCCGAAGGCCGGCCTGGCCGACGTGCTCGCCTGGATGTGTCACGCGGCCGAGTACGACGAGCTGCCGGTGCGCCACAACGAGGACCTGATCAACGCCCAGCTGACGGCACCGGCCTTTGGGCTGCCCTTTGCGGCCACGGCCTTTGGGCTGCCGCTGTGGGATCCACACGTCAAGGCGTTTCTGCTGCTGCAGGCCCACATGGCCCGGCTGGAGCTGCCGATTGCCGACTATGTCGGCGACCAGACGAGCGTGTTGGACCAGGCCGTACGCATCGTGCAGGCAGCCATTGACGTGCTAGCCGAGCTGAACCTGTTGTCGAGCTGTCTGGCGATGGTGGCGCTGCTGCAGGGAATCAAGAGTGCAGTGTGGCCGACAGGAGAGGTGGTGGAGATATTGCCGGGGGTAGAGATGAGGGGGAACGTCGACAGAGATCGAGACCGAGATCGAGACCGACACACAACTCTTCTACAGATTGCCCAGATGAACGAGCCCCAGCGGAAACAGCTGGCCCGCTCGCTCGGCGTGCCGGCCAGCCAGCAGGTCCGCTTCCTACGGGCGGCCACGTTGCTGCCCAACCTACAGGTGGCCATCGGTCCGGTCACGACGACGTCCGTCACCGTACAGCTACGGCGGGCCAACGCACTAACCAGCCGCGAGGGCCGCATGTTTGCACCACGCTTCCCGAAACCGCAGACGGAGGGCTACTTTGTGTTTGTGGGGAATCTGGCAAGCGACGAGGTGTATGCGGTAAAAAGAGTAGGCTGGGGGTTGGTGGGTGGAGGAGAAGGAGGACAGGGTGAACAAGGTGGAAGAGGCGGGAGAGGGAAAGATCGGGGAAGCCGAGGAAGAGGCGGACGAGGAAGAGGAGGTGCAAGTGCAAGTGCAGACGGAAATCCTTCCGAAAAATTGCCTTTTGCCAAGGCCGTCGTCAAACTCCCACCGGCTGCTGCAAAGGCTGGTCGTGTCGATGTGCTCGTCGTCAGCGATGGCTATGTCGGACTTGAACATCGGATCCTGGGCGTGGAGATTCCGCCAGCGCCGACGGTCGACGGCGTGGAAAAGGGGAAGAAGGGGGAGGAGAATCAAGAGTAGAACAACGAGCGAGGCGAGGAAGAAAAAAAGAACGAGAAACGAGCGAAGCGAGGACAAAATGATTCGTACTGTATCCAAACAACACGTGCAGCCGATTACTAAGACGTCATTGCAGTCCAGGGATCGTCTTCACATCAGCGAGACTGCCAGATGGCCGTGACAACATTGTCAAAGCTTCTTGTCTAGAAATACACTGCTAAAACCTGCCTTACACTAATCAGGTAAGCTCTGTAGGACAGAACCAGATTCACCGCGAATATAGTATCCTCCTTCCTCTTACGAACAGATACAAGTTGCTAACAGAGACCAAAATGGCCAAGTTCACCCCTCGAACGCCAAGTCAGCTATGGCTTCTGCGTTGGCGCCTGCTGACGAAGATGTGACCAGAAAGGTGGTTTACAAGGACACAGACACCTTTTTCGAGGTGATCAATGATGTCGATAGAGACTGCGACTGGCAGGTCTTCACAGGTCCGTTCTTTTATCAGCTATTAGTATCCACCAGCAGAAAGGGATAATAACCCATTGACCAGGCGTTACACAAAACGCCTTTGAGGAGATCAACCGCGAAAGGGAAGCCCGGGGTCGCAAGATCCGGTTTCGTTACTTCCCTGATGACGATCTCCTCCATGTTACAATCCCGACAGGTTTACACGAACGAGGTCATCTCAACCTGTATAACGCGATAACTACACAAATGGGCCAAATGAGCCAACAAACTCATGAATCGTGGAATTGCAGTGGTGCTACCACTTACGCGGGTAGGGTTGGCGCATCTTCGGGGGAAGGCGACTCAGGTGGCTACCCTGACAGTCGCCTAGCGGATTCCCAATGGCCTACTATTGTCGTTGCGTCAGGAGTATCGCAATCATTTGGCGACCTCGAACGAACCATGCGATGGTGGTTCTCTGCCTCCAACCACCGGGTTAAAATTGTATTATTGGTCAAGCTCCACCGCGATAATCGGACGATGGAGATCACAAAATACACCGAAGGTCCGGCTGGCCCTCGATTTGGGGCCACGAACACTAGGTCCTCCACCAACAATGCAGCACTGGCGCCGTTTCCTCGCCAAGCCATCAGGATAACGCAACAAAGAGGGAATGACAACTCCATCACTTACCACATCACTAGTGGGGCGTTGATGCTGGAGTTCGCCCTTCGCTTTTTGCGGCAGCCCAACCCGGATTATCATGAGAGGGACATCCTCATTTCTGTCCGTGCATTGCGGTTCATCGCTAGAAAAGTCTGGCAAGAGCCTCCCTCTCATCACTAGGCATGTGGTGGTCATGCCATGCAATCAGGGGACGTCTTGTATCTTGGTGTACAATCTTGCTATGGCACAATGTGCCGTGGCGTTAGTAGACGACGTCATCTCGGAGACTGCTCAGATATAGACGGCTAACAGCATACTACTCTTAGATGAAAGGTATCACAATCAACATCAGCCAAGTAGGGAAAACATTAACGAAGAGAGCGGGAAACATTAACGAAGAGGGTGGCGGCGGCAAGGTCGCCAAGCGATCCACAGCAAGTCCTTTCGCAACATACACCTGCTATTCTACTGCGACAGCAACAGCGACGACCAACGAGACAACACAACCGGGCTTGCGCTGGCCGCATGCTATACCCTCCTCCGATTCACTACCGACGGCACCGGCAACGACCACACAACAGGCGGCGCCTGGTTACAACCAGCACCGGAAGGTGCACTGCAAATTTTTTCTTACTTTGTCGAAGACTGGAACCGGGCGTACGTGGCCATGCGCTCGTACATGGACCGCCGGGCGGGACACCATGTGTTGTTTCCTGCCGTGACGCCAAAGCTGGCGAGAGAGAGGATTGATTGCATAAAGCCACGCAATTTTGGTGCCGTTTTCGCCATTGTTCTTCTCACCCTCCCCAAGGGCTAGACAGATATCGATCCACGAAGACTAAATACAGGAAACTGTTAGCAGGCTGAAGGCGGAAGAGAAGGAGGAAAGGAGGACAAGGAAGACAACTGCATGTGCGTTGAACGTGACCATTTAATGGCTGTGGTACCCGTACTCCCTACAATGTATAAATCAAGCCTTACGTAATCAACCAGCTGGCCTCAGCTGGTTGGTCCGTGCATGCAGCTGCTAGCCTGGTCCTTGCGGCTGTGCCATTCGGCCCAAATTGACTTCCTGTCCTCAGTCTTCCTCCACATCAGCACGTACACCTTTCCCGTCCACGATGCCGCTTCCATTCTTGGCAACGGTTGCTTTTGACGGGCTGCCGGCCTGGATGCCGCAGCCCTGGACGGTAGCGCAGGCGGTAGGCTCCGTGGGTGCGCTGGCTGCGATAAAATACTACGCGAGCGGCGCAACAAACGACTCAGAGCGGAAGATGCACGGCCGCGTGGTGCTGATTACGGGCGGCACGTCGGGCATTGGGGCGGTGGTGGCCTACGAGATGGCACGCCGCGGGGCCAGCCTCGTGCTGCTGACAGCACAAGCACCATCGGACCCGATGGTGATCGACTACATTGGCGAGCTGCGCGAGCGAACCGACAACCAGCTCATTTACGCAGAGCAGGCCGATTTGGCATCGCTGCACAGCATCCGCACCTTTGCCACGCGCTGGATCGACTCGCTGCCGCCGCGGCGCCTCGACATGGTCATCTTGTGCGCGGCCGTCGAACCGATTCCGTTGTCGGGCGGCGCCCAAAGCCGTCTTCGTGGCGCCACCACGCCCGAGGGCATCGAGGGTGCCTGGATGGTCAACTACCTAGCAAACTTCCACCTGCTGGGACTTCTGAGCCCAGCGCTGCGGTCGCAGCCGTTTGACCGCGACGTGCGCGTCATCATCACCACCTGCTCGGCCTACATTGGCGCTCCGCCTCTCATGGCCGGTACTTTATCGGAGTCTGAGCCGGTGATAGGAGGGAAAGGCGGGAAAGGCGGAAAGGCAGAAAAGGCGACAGCAGCACCAACAGCGACTGTGGCCGAGTGGACGCCCAAGAGGGCGTACGCGCGCAGCAAGCTGGCGCTGATGGTGTTTGCCCGCTCGTTCCAGAAGCACGTCGACGCGTACGAGCGGCCCGACAAGCTGCCCGGCAATGTGCGCGTGCTGCTGGTCGACCCGGGTCTCTCGCGCACGCCGGGAATGCGGCGCTGGTTGACGGGCGGCTCGCTGCTCTGGCTGGTGCTGGGCTACGTGCTGCTGTACCCGCTGTGGTGGCTGCTGGTGAAGAGCGCCGATATGGGGGCCCAGTCGGTGCTGTTTGCGTCTATGGAGGCCCAGCTGCGGCGGCTGCAGGGGCTGGGCAGCGCTGGCGGCAGCGGCAGCGACGACAGCAGCGGCAACGCCAAGGTGGGCGAGCCGCTGGCGGCCGAGTTCGAAAACGACCTGATCGCCGGTAAGATTATCAAGGAGTGCCGCCTGGTGGACGTGGCCCGGCGGGACGTCGGTGACGAGGCTGTGGCCAAGGCGCTGTGGGAGGAGAGCGACCGGCTGGTGGAGCAGACGGAGAAGCGGGCGGCCGCGCAGCGAAGGGCGGCACAACAGGCGGAAGAGGCGGCAAAGCAGGCGGAAGAGG
The DNA here is from genome assembly GCF_000143105.1 of Grosmannia clavigera kw1407. Classification (NCBI taxonomy): domain Eukaryota; kingdom Fungi; phylum Ascomycota; class Sordariomycetes; order Ophiostomatales; family Ophiostomataceae; genus Leptographium; species Leptographium clavigerum. The sequence continues at coordinate 358,355 of NW_014040797.1, read as the reverse complement.
CGGCCGCCAAGGCCAAGAAGGAGGCCGAAGCCGAGGCCGCACAGAAGAGCGAGATTGCCGCGCTGGTGGACGCAATCAAGAAGGGAAAGAAGCAGGCGGGCAAAGAGAAAGAGGCCGAGGCGAAAGCGACGGGCGCCGAGAGAAAAGACGATAAGAAGACACGGAAAAGGGCCTGAGAGCACGGAGGCAATCATAGACGTTTGAACTGGACGAATACTAGTAGACTGGATCCAGACGCAGAAACGCGGGGAATCCAGGCACTATAAAAACGGGAAGGCGTCATTGGCTAGCACGTGAGAGGTGCGCCTTTCCGTCATTATCGCTTCGTCTCCCCTCTTCTTCGAGTCCTGCCATTGCGACACGCACAAACAAGCTGCACTACAACACCCACACAAGCGCTTCTCACTCTTCACCTGTCGCTGCCTCAACCATGGCGTCCCGGCCCATCTCACCGCCGGACGGTATCCACCACCACAATCCGTCTGTGCGGCATCCAGTCTTCTTCACCGAACACCTACATCGGAGCCCGGCATTACCAACAGCAGCAGCGGCAGCAGCTACAGCAGCAGCAACGGCAGCGGCTACAGCGGCCGTGGCAGTGGCTGCCGCCTCCATCGCACCACCACCAGCCACACACCTTCGCAATCCGGTGGCTCACGGATACGTGTACCGAGCGGCAGTGGTGCCGAGGCTGTGAGGGGCTGTGACCGGATGACGAGCACGAGAGAGAGAGAGAGAGAGAGAGCACGGGTATGGGAAAAAGAAAGCAGAAAGCGTAAGGGGTATTCGTCCATCTCGTCTTGTTCTGCTGGCTACTCCGTATCTACTCCGTACTCCGCATTTAGATATCGTATTCCGTATCTTACCAAATTACAGCGTTCCGCGTGTTTCGGCGCCCCGTTCAGAAGGTCCCGCTTCGCTTTCAGTGCAACAGCCCCCGTAATCTCCCCCCCCGTAGCTCGCCAGCAAAGTCGCCACAGAGCGCTAGTCTGGTTTCGGAATGGCCCTACAGCCCTGCAGCAGCTCAACTTCCCGTCATTCCTTCTACGAGTAAGAATCTCCAACGCTGCCGGCGCCAAAATCAAGACTCGACAGCTCGCCAATTCATCCATTCCAGTCGCATCTCTTCCCAGCCTGGTCGTGCTGCATGGGCGTCGCCTCCGTCTTCGACCTTCCTCCCATCCGAACTCCTCGATCGAGACCGACTACCTCACCGCTGCTGTGTCGCAGGCCGCACACCGTTCTCGAAACGCCTTCTCCTCCGCAGGCTTTACGCACCGTCCCCCTGTCCATTGTTCACGGACATTGCCTCGTGTCGACGGCCCTGCCATCATGGCCTCTCCATCAGGACCGGCAACGCCGCTGCTCTAGTACGTGCATTTGCAGAAGGGTCCGTTCGCTGCTTCCCGTTGCTTTGGCCATGTTGAGAGTCCTCCCATCCGTCTCTTTGTCTTTCTTTTTTTCCTTCCTTTTTTTTATTTTTTTTCCTTCTTCCCTTTTTCTTCTTTCCTTCTTCTTTCGTCTCTCGTCCCCCGCTGACCGCCCGCAGCGCCTGCGTAGCCCACAACACGACCATCTTGGCCGAGTGCACGACGTCGGCAGCCAGCCAGACGTCGTCGCTCGCGTCGCTGATCCTGCCCAAGATCGAGCACCGCACGCCACAGAAGCTGACCTACACCCATGGCTCGCACCACATCCACTACATCGCCGAGGCGACGTCCGAGCACGCCGCCGACCGCGACGGCCACCCCAGCTCGGCCGGCGGGCTGACCTTTCTCGTCATCGCTGAGGCAGCGCTCGGTCGCCGCGTGCCCTTTGCCTTTCTGGCCGCGCTGCGCACGCGCTTCCTGGCTGACTTTCCGGCTGTTGCCACCGACTTTGCCGACCTGCCCAACTACGGCTGCGCCTCGTTCAACGGCACGCTGCGCGCCATGATGGTCGAGCAGGGCAGTGCCGGTGTGACCGGCGGCGACGTCCTCACCGGCGTCCGCCGCGACATCGAAGACGTCCGCGGCATCATGGGTCGCAACATTGAGAGCTTGCTGGAGCGCGGCGAGCGCATCGATCTGCTGGTCGACCAGACCGACCGCCTCGGCGGCAGCGCCCGCGAGTTCCGCGTTCGCAGCCGCGGCCTCAAGCGCCAGATGTGGTGGAAGAACGTCAAGCTGATGGGCATGCTGGCCGCCGTCGCTGTGCTGCTGCTGCTGACCATTGTCGTGGCGGCCAAGAGCTGAAGGGAGAGGAGGAGAAATTGAAAAGTATCCGCTCTCGTTCTTTCGGGTTCGTTTTCCTCTCTCTCCACGTCTTGCCTTTCTTCCCTTTGTCCTAGCATCGTCGTTTCTGCCGTCCATCTCTTACTTGTATTCTACTCCGTATAATCGAGACAGGCCTGCAATTTTGTGTAATTTCTAGACAGTCAGATGCCGTAACCACGAGTAGACATGCGGATTACGTTGTGTTGAAAGCTGCCAAAATGACGTCCGTGGCTCCTTCCCCCACGATCTCCACAAATCGCGTCGCGCCAGTAATATCTACTGGGCCTCTCAAGTCTTTCATGCTCGACCTCAATTGAACACACTCCTTTCTGTCCTCCATTTCTGTTTCATTTCGTCCCCATCTCGTCCCCGTTTCTGTCACCGATTTTTCTCCTGATCGTCTCCCACTATGCCTTATAACACTACCGCTATCCCGCCGCGGAAAGAGGCCACGGGCCAGACGCAGCTGCCATGTGCGTTTCTGTCCGCTTTCCACGTCTTCTCGCCTGTCTTGTCCTTTGCTGACCCTTATCGCAGTAACCCGAGTGCGCAAGATTATCTTGCAAGACCCAGACGTCGCCGTCTGCTCCAACAACGCCGCTTTTGTCATCACGCTTGCGACAGTAAGCCCCGCTCAGAACGCTCTTCCTTCTCCAGCCCTTCTGACCAGACAGGAACTCTTTGTCCAGTATCTTGCCTCTGAGGCCCAGAACATGGTCAAGCTCGACCGCAAGCCTCGCCGCAACGTCCAGTATAAGGACATCAGCAATGCCGCCTCCCGCATCGACCGTCTCGAGTTCCTCCAGGACACCGTCCCCGCCACCGTCCCCTACGGCAAGATCAAGGCCGACGCTGCCGCCGCTCAGGCGAAGCTCCGCGGGGGCGCTGTCACCGCCAAGGTCGCCAAGTCCGACCGCACGTTTTCGGGCACTGCCGCCGCGCCGACCACAATCCTGTCGCTGACGAATGGCGCGTCCACTGAAACTGGCGCCGGCGCCGGCGCCGGCAAGCGGAAGCACCAACAGCAGCTGCCCTTTACCGTGCTCAACGGCTCCAACTTCCGCCCGGTAGGTGGCCACACTGCGACGGATGCCAGTGTGGACGGCTCGGGCGTGGCTGCTGCTGCTGCTCTGGCCCAGGCTGCCGCCGCCTCGGGCACGACGACAGCGTCGACACCGCTCGATGAGGCCGGGCCCAATGACCAGCTGCAACAGGACATGCTGCGCATGCAGGATGCGAGAAACCACGGAAACGGCGACGTTGAGATGGAGGACAGCTAGGGCGGGCATAGACATGGCCGCAGCCTGGACCTGTCCCTTATCCTCTAATCAGCTCGAAACGAATATGCTACCCAAATTATACATGACGTCTATGCCCCATCTTCTTTTTGTTTGCAACTCATAACCATCGTAACAGCCAGAAAGGGCAGAGAAGCACACTGCCCTTTGTCAAACAACAACAACAAAAAAAACGCCGTCCCGGTCGGGTGCCCCTGATTCCAAAGTGTCCCAAGTGTCCACGCGCGCGCCACGCTTTCCGCTCTCACTGATTCCCCGGTTATCGTCCCCGTATCAGCGCATTGGCATCCCACAGCAGCACGCGCTCGTCCCAGCCGGCCGAGGCCACCCAGCCGCCCTCACCAAAGAGACACCAGTCCACGCCGGTCGTAAACTCGGTGTGCCGGTTCATGACGCCCAGCGGCCGACCGAGGCGCTGTGACGCGGGGGTGATGCCAGACGGCGGGGGTGGAGGTAGCGGCGGCGGTGGCGATCCGTCAGACCACAGGCGCACCGTCATGTCGTAGCTGGCACTCAGCAGCACATCGTGGGCATGTGGGCTCCAGGCCAGACGGCGCACAGCAAACTCGTGGCCCAGCATCAGGGCCTGCGGGCCGGCAGCCGGGCTGCGGATGTCAAACGTGCGGATGATCTTGTCGACGCCACCGGTGGCGATCAACGTGTCGTTGTACTTGTTCCAGTCGTGCGTGAGGATCTCGGCCGGAGCAGCGCCGCCGCCTGCGCCCGCACCAGGGCCGGCGTGTACGGGAATAGACGCCACCAGGTGGTACTTGGCCGAGACAGGAGTGCGCAGATCGAAGATGCGCAGGAGGGAGTCGCTGGACGCGGCCGACACGATCGCCGGATTGGATGGACAATAGGCAGCGCTGTAGGTGCAGGTGCCGATGGGGAGGGTGCGGAGGGCGTTGTTCCGAGTGGGAGACCACTGGGAGGTCAGCAGGCAGAAACGAGACGACGATATACGACGGACAAAACAAAAGAAACACACCAGCTTCACCGTGCCATCCCACGAACTCGTCAGAAATGTATCCTTGGTGGCAGGATTCCACGACACCGAGAGGGCTTCACGTTTGTGCTCGTGGAAGCTCATGACGGGAAAATCGTCGACGGAGAGGTCGAACAGCTTGAGCGAGCCGTCACCGCAGGCCACCAGCAGCTGGTTCTCGTTGATCTCGGACCAGGCCACGTCAAACTGTGCATCGTTGGTGTCGTACGTGCGGCCCACCTGCACGCCGGCAGCCGTCAGCTCCAGCACGAAGAGCTTGCCGTTACCGATGATGCCAAAGTTGGCCGACGCAGCCACGGCCACGCGCGAGTCGTAGTACGGCGAGTACTGCACCGCGTACGGATTGTACCCGGGCGTCCGGAACTCGAGCATGGGGGCGGCCATGGTGAAAGATTGCAGATAGCAGGAAGGAACGCAAAAAGGCGAGAGAGAGAGCGTGTCTTCTATTCCAGAGGGGCGGCTGACGTCGTCGTTGTGCTTGCCATCGGTCTCTGTCGAGGGACAGAAAGGATTGGCAGGATCCGGTGCGTCTTCCGTCCTCAAAAGTTGCGCCGTTGGGCGACACCAGCAAATCGCGACGACACGTCTAGCTAGAATGAAGAGCGGCGGATGTCACGCCGTGAGCCGAGGCTCACTACCGGTAGAAATCAGTAGCTCTAGTACTGTAGCAGTGGGGGTGCCCCTCCCCCAGACCAGAGGATAGCCCATGTGACATCATCCTACACGTGACATAGCTGAATCTAGATCACGTGTAAGGGTGCTCATGTAGACGAGGCGAGAATATGCAAGTTCTCTTGGTAAGACAAGATACTATGGAGTAGATACGGAGAACGGAGTACGGAATATTTGTTTGTATTCGCACCTTGGACTACGGAGGCCGACTGCCCCGTCCGGAGTACTGTGCAAGGGCTGCTCATATATTGCGTATTCGCAGATCCCTTTATAAAACTCTGCAACTGTGTTGTTACATACGCTGATCTTAGGAACATCCGTGCTCCGTAGTGCATGCTAAAATTAGGGTTGAAATAAGATGCACAATTGAAACGTCTTTTCGCATGATTGTAATATGAGCAGCTTGGCAGACCAGAGTGCACTCGCTTGTATGTACATGTATCTTATCTCGCCCATCAGGGTGGGTGTCCTCTCCAGGTCTGCCGTTCCGTACTTAACGCTAGCACACCCAAGTGACGGCGCCCCTCTAAAATGGCCAAAGACATGGGGAAGTGGCCTTTCGCGCTCAGAACGATTAATCACCGTGGCCCCCCCCTTTCGTACAGTACGATGCAGTGTTGGCACTCATTAGGCACTGTAACTGTGACATCCGACTGCCAACGTGGCTGCCTCTAGTTGGGACACTCGAAACAAAAAAAAGAGACAGAACACGCCAAGCTTACGTGTCCGACAGAATACGAAAATCGAAATCGTCGCACACTTTTGGACTGCCCTTTCTACTCCGGAAGTGCAGGTGCTCCAGTGCTCCAGTGCTCAGGTGCTGCCCTGATGAGGGGCGCCGTTCTGCAACGTTCGTATTCGGCCTTGATTGCATGCAACAGGCCAAAAGCTGCAACGGTTGAAAAGCCCCAAATTACACACTGTATACACACTGTATACGCAGTGCTCGCATCGTGGAAACACCTGCGCTAGGTCCGTCGTAAGGTGAGATCTGTGGTCGGAGAGCCGTGCTGGCCAATAGCAAGCTCCCACTGTCCGTTCTCCCCTCCCCGTTATCAACCTAACGGGGACCTGTGCCAGACCACTTCCTCCCTGAAAGTCGAGCGCGCGTCTCCACAGCCCGATTTTCCTATTATTTTTGGCGTTGTGTTGAGGCACGAACCCCTTTTTTAAATTCCCGACAGGGGTTCTTCACAACGGCCAGGTCCTCTCTCTTCTCCCCCTTTTCTCGCTGCTGCTCTGAAGCTTTAGCCCTTTTGCGCCTCTGTTTCCCACCTTACCCCCTTTTTCTGACTTTCGCAATTTCCCCTTCTAGAAGTCACCACTTCGGCTTCCCATCAGCCTTTTTTGTTCTTCACCTCTTTTTCGCAAACCATCACCGCCTCTCTCTCTCTCTCTCCTTACCGCTTCTCTTCAGCACCCCCCATTCGCTCCTCGGTGCTTCTTCTTCGACACGCGACGGCATTCAGGCTGACAACCACCTGCTTCTTGTCCCTCGCTTTAATTTCTATTTGGTACGTGACGCCGATCCTTATTGGAACCGGAATACGCCAGAACTGCTGCGAGCACATTGCATCGTCAGATACGGGATCTGTTCTCCTCTGCTCCTTCCCGTACACACCCCAGACGCGCTTTCCATCCATCACGTCTATACCTGCTGTCAGCAAGTCAAGGGCGTCATCCCACCAGTCCGCGCCATAGTTCGTGCAGCTTGCTTTTATGGACGAACGCTTTGCTGCCCTATCGGAACCTGCACATACCTCTCGTCTTGCCTGCTTTTCACCATACCTACTCCTGCAAGGAAAGAGCTAACTGTTGCCAATTCGTTCCTGACAGGATTCGATTTATTTCTTGCCGCGCCCCTTCCTAATTAGAACCGACCGTATTTTCGACGCCATCTACAGCTGCTACAATGGGTAAGAACACGCTTCATTGCATCCCCTTTTGTCTCTTTCCCCTTCAGGGTGCTCTATCCGGTGTTTTGGTTCCCGTCTGGACCTCTCTTGTGCTTGCTTCGACTCGTATCGACCCGTCCATAGTGCGTTTGGAAGGAACGAAGAGTTCGATGTCTGTCCCAAGCCGTCCATCGTTGGCCCTGTCTGGCTTTCCTCGCTCTGCTTTCTGGTATATCCCGATCCCGTTGGTAGTTGCAACAACAGCAACATTATCATCAACGACACATCCTGCCATACGACCAATCCGGCCATCATCAGCAGAGCACGCCCTCCACATACCGCTGCTCGCCTGACAGTTACGGCCGCGAATAGCCGTTCACCACCTAAGATATCGACTTTACGCCTTGAGCATCAACTCGGAACGAGATCCCCCTCTACTCTGCCCTCCCGTCTCTATTTCTTCTTACCATGCATTTCGACCTCGGAAACCACATTCGGACACGGACACGCAGTGCTCAATTTGAGAGAACTGTGATGAACATCGTCTCTCTCGGAACGAACACCATCACAGATGATCGGCGGTCCCTTCGTCCGCTGCCTGCACCGAGAGCCTCCAGCCTTGCTTTTCCTAAGGATATGGACAACGCCATTGCCATGGAACGCCATAAGATGCCAGACAGTGAGGGAGGTCCTCCAAAGCTTCGCCCAGTCAGACCTATGAGCTACGACGAACTCTACTTCAAAGCTGGACTGTACGAGGAAGCGTTCAAGACTCAGAGCTGTTAGATGCTTCTTCTGATTTTCAGCCCTGGGGCTTCCGTAACGCTTTGTGCGCCAATTCTCGAACAGGAGGCTAACATTTTTTTATTAGCTACAAACGGCTCATCTGCTGCTCCCGCAGTCATTGCCCCACAACCCAAGGCATCTTCTCCGACTCGTAAGCTGTGCATATGCATATTGTTCCTCTGGCACTGCGGAGCAAGCTGCTAACATCCATTTTACAGCTGCCGCAAACGATGCGCGGAACATTGTCCGGCGGAAGCTGACGGGCTACGTTGGATTTGCCAACCTACCCAACCAATGGCACCGCAAGAGCGTCCGGAAAGGCTTCAACTTCAACGTGATGGTTGTCGGTGAGTGGCACCGTCCTTGCCAACTTCTCGGTAAAGGGCCCTCTAACACGGTGTTTTAGGCGAATCGGGACTGGGCAAGTCGACCCTCGTCAACACCTTGTTCAACACTTCGCTGTATCCCCCCAAGGAGCGTAAGAGCCCCAGCCTGGAGATCATCCCCAAGACTGTGACGATCCAGTCTATTAGCGCCGACATTGAGGAGGCTGGCGTTCGCTTGCGCCTGACAGTTGTCGACACTCCTGGCTTCGGCGACTTTGTTAACAACGACGAGTCGTGGCGTCCGATTGTCGACAACATCGAGCAGCGGTTCGACGCCTATCTCGATGCCGAGAATAAGGTCAACCGCATGAACATTGTGGACAACCGTATCCACGCTTGCGTTTTCTTCATTCAGCCCACAGGCCACTCGCTGAAGCCTCTCGACATTGAAGTGATGAAGCGCCTTCACACCAAGGTCAACCTCATCCCGGTCATTGCCAAGTCTGATACTCTGACGGATGAGGAGATCACCGCATTCAAGCGCCGGGTACGTTTGCTGTAGCTATTGGACGAAGGGGTATAGTGGTAGGATTGGCAAGCTGACCATGGTTCTAGATTCTGGCCGATATCCAGTACCACAAGGTGCAGATCTTTGAGGGGCCCCGCTACGAGCTCGACGACGAGGAGACGATCGCGGAGAACAACGAGATTCTTTCAAAGGTCCCCTTCGCAGTTGTGGGTGCCACAAATGAGATCACCAATGCCGACGGACGTAAAGTGCGGGGCCGTCGTTACCCATGGGGTGTCATTGAGGTGGACAACGAGGAGCACTGCGATTTCGTGAAGCTCCGGCAGATGCTCATCCGCACCCACATGGAGGAGCTCAAGGAGAACACGAACAACATTCTCTACGAGAACTACCGCACGGACAAGCTGATCCAGATGGGAGTGTCACAGGATCCTAGCGTGTTTAAGGAAGTGAACCCGGCCGTGAAGCAGGAGGAGGAGCGCGCGCTCCACGATCAGAAGCTCGCCAAGATGGAAGCGGAGATGAAGCTTGTCTTTCAGCAGAAGGTTTCTGAGAAGGAATCCAAGCTCAAGCAGAGCGAGGAGGAACTCTATGCCCGGCACCGGGAGATGAAGGATCAACTGGACCGCCAACGTGCAGAGCTGGAGGAGAAGAAGTCCCGCCTCGAGAGCGGACGGCCCCTGGAGAAGGAGGGCAAGCGGAAGGGGTTCTCTCTTCGCTAAAGTTATCGCGACTCTATCCCCCCTCTCCCTATCTGTCCTCTGTCCTATCGGCGTCTTTCGACCTCGTCGTCTCTTTATTGTCTCTTTCCCATGACTATGTCTCCGTACCGTGACGTCTACTCCCCACGCGATACAGTATTAGCCCGCCGCTATTATTCCGTCCTTTGTTCTGTCTACAGATTCCCTCCTTTAGCCTATTTGTTTTTCTTTTGTGTTCCTTTATAATCACACTTTTCTAATTGCAAGGCAAAAAAACATCCAAAAACACATTTCCTTGTGGCGTTTTTTATTCTACGTATACCGCTGAGAGCCGAGTCGCAGGCGCGCGAAAAGTTGATCTGTTCGGAACGTCTTAAAGTGAGGAGGTCGGGGTCGGGGAGATTTGGCGAAATCGTGTGCGATTGTGGTGTGGCGATTCTAAAGATGCGGACTGTGGGATGGCCCCGGGGAGTGAAAGCTGGCGTTGTCAGCGCAACTATTTCGCAAACAACCGGGACGTCTTAATTATTACACCTAACGCTTTTCTTTGGTGCTCGGCTCGTCCTGTCGGCTGTGGATGGGGAGTTGCGCATATGGTCTGGTCAAGCGCTGGGATGTGGAGGGACGGGTCGGGTCGTCGGGCAAGGTGCGAGATGGCGGTTTCGGCTCTGAAGTTTTGTGAGGACCAAGCATGTGGTTTAACGGAGTTGGATCTGTTGGATTCTAGCTAGCTGTTCTTTGCAGCGGCCGGCCTTTGCATCCTTACCCGTTTCAGTTTGTCTTTGCCCAATATCCCAGATGCGCCATCAGCTTGTTACTTTTTTTACTTGGTTTCCTACCTGTGTTTGCCCTGATAAGCCGGTTTACACTGCCTGAATAAACATGACGTACAGAAAGCGCGGTATATCAAAGCAGAGGCCATGTGTTGTATATTTACAGTAGTACAGAGTACATCTAAAGAGTAGAAGGTTGTGTGTGGGTATATACACAGGCCCACACTGCTTAGTGGCGCCTCAGGTACCAGTTGAATGCCAGCTGGTTGATCTCGTAAGGGAAGGGCGTGGGCACTTCGGCCATGCCGGGACGGGCGACGGGGTGGCGCAGATAGACGGCAGCACAGATGTTCTGGTTCACCTCGAGATAGCGAGGGATGAAGGCGAAGGGAGCCATGAAGGGCCGGGGCCGCCACGGGGTTGCGTAAGGCTTTGAGGGGTCCAGCGGGTTCTCGGCATCGCGAGCAATCAGCTTGTGAAACCGGCGGCGTTCTTCGTCGGACAGGGATGAATTGGCGGTCTTGGCGGTCTTGGCAGTCGTTGCAGTCGTTGCGGTCGTTCCGGCCGGCTGCTCGGACACCGTAGCGGTGGTGTGGTCGGGTCCGAGGTTAGTGCTGGCGAGCAGATCGGCGAGGCGGTCGAGAATGGCTGAGGATGGCGGCGGGCTCGTTGCAGAGGGAGAAAAGGAGGATGCGGACGGCGATGCCTTGGCAACCCACTTACGGGCATCCTTGACGAACTGACGGAGGGCCTTTTTCCGCTTGACGGTCAGGTCGTCGCTGGCGTTGGCCAAGAGGTACTTTGCGCGGGCGGCAAGATAAGGCAGCTCACGGACAGCCTTTTTGTGGACGCCGTCGACAGCAAGGGTTTCTGCGGCTGCTGCGTCGACGTCTTCGGCTGCGTCGTCTTCGGCTGCATCGTCCTCGTCGTTCTCGGCCTGCCGGGCCTCTCGTGCGCGGACGTCGGCTCGGCGAGTAGCCTTCTTAGCGCCAGTAGCAAAAAGGACGCGCTCGACATCAACCTGGAACAGATCGCCAGGATTGAGGAGGTATCCGGGGTAGACCATCTGGGAGTGTGAGCGGGGAAAAGGCAGACAAGGCAAGAAGACAAGAAAAAGGGCTACCTTTTTTCCGTTGACGCGGACGGCGCCGTGGACGACAAACTGGCGGGCCTGACGGGCACTGCTGGCAAACAGCGAGCGGAAGACGGCAATGTCGAGACGCCGTTCCATGGGCGCAAAGGTCATCTGCATAAAGGGCGTCGGTTGGGTAGTCCGCAGATTGGTGCCGGCCCATGGGGCCAGCTGCGGGCTGCCAGCGCTGGGATCCCGCTGCTTTCCGCTGCCGCGACCCTCGGCCTGCTCGGATCCGTCAAACTCGGCCATGTAGCGCGGGTTCATGTCGACGACCGAGGCCAGACGACGGCTGAACATGCGCTCCCACTGGCGCTCCTTGATGTGCTCGCCGTGATAGCCGCGGGACAGCGCCTTGGCGTCCCATTTCTGCTGGAAGAACGTCTTCTGGATCAGGCGGGGCATCCGCAGGTTCTGGTGCAGATTGAACAGGTTGTACTTGTTCCATGTCTGGCGGATACGCTGAAAGGGAGAGATGTCAGGTCAGAAGCCAGCAAAAGCCAGAGCAAAAGCACGAGACGCAGACAGGTCAGGTCCAGATAGAACGAACCGGCCGCTTCAGCCCGTGAAACCGAAAGGTCCTCCGGAACTTCATCTTGAGAGAGCGCGTGCTGGATCTGGTCGGGACAGTGCAATTGCCTCTTCCCCTCGGTCGACAGCCCTGTGGTAGAAAAGCCTCTTTCCTCTGCTGCAGCCGAGAAAAAGGTCAGAAATTTCAATCTGCCAATCATACGGCTCCGTCGAGCTGGCCAATAATTAGTCACGTGACCCTGCGTCAGGCCCACGAGCTGCTCGCGATGACAGTGAAAGGTGAAACACGCTGAACCTGACAAAAATATGATAGCAGTTAGAGTGCAAGAAGCAGAGTGTCCTGTCTTGCTTCGTGGAAGGGCGCCAACGTGCTGGCTGCTGGTGCAGGACATGTCATGTAACGTCTATATATCACGTGATTCTCGATAGTGCAGTTCTACTAGCGTGGCTGGCGTACCCCGCTGTTTGCGCTGCCTTGGCTCCTGCATGGCGCCAAAACAAAAAAAATCCAGTCGCCTATTTTAATCTTGACTTTTTTTTTTGTTCCTTTCCATAGCTTGGATTGCAAACGGATCTGCCTCTCAGCTTCTCTCGCCCGCCCAACATCTGCTCTCATCACCTGCTCTCTCGCGGCGATTAGCTCTGCAGTCAATTGGTTTGAGAAAGGTCTGCAGGTCATATTTATAATTCGCCATGAGTGACGCAACAGTAGCTGTCGAGGCTGCGCAGCCTGCTGTCGCGGCTGATGCTGCGGTGGTTGCAGTAGAGGAGACGAAGGAGGAGACGAGGGAAGAGGCGAAGGAAGATGCAAAGGAGGAGACGAAGGAAGAGACGAAGGAAGAGGCAAAGGAGGAGACGAAGGAAGGGACGAAGGAAGAGGCAAAGGAAGAGACGAAGGAGGCAAAGGAGACGAAGGAGGGAGAGGCTTCGAAAGACAAGGGCGCAAACAACCGCAAGTTTGACCCGAGCGTGCTGCCCGAGTCGGAAGATCATGTGGCCATTCAGACGCAGGTGCACTTCTACTTCAGCGACAGCAACCTGCCGACGGACAAGTACCTGTGGGAGCTGACGGGCGGGTCGGAGAACAAGCCGGTGGAGCTCAAGAAGATTTGCCAGTTTGGGCGGATGCGGCGCTTTAAGTCCTACGAGACGGTGGTGGCAGCGCTGGCGTCGAGCAAGTTTGTCGTTGTTACCGGCGAGGCCGGCCAGGAGACGGTGGCGCGCAAGAACGCCTACAACGCGGACCGGCCGCGCAGCAAGATCGACGCGGCCACGGTGTACGTCAAGGGTTTCGGCGACGAGGAGCCGTCGACGCAGTTTGACCTCGAGGCCTTCTTCACCAAGCACGGCGCCGTCAACGCGGTGCGGCTACGCCGCACTGCCGACAACCTCTTCAAGGGCTCCGTCTTTGTCGAGTTCCAGGACGCCGACCAGGCCGTCCGCTTCCTCGCGCTCGACCCCAAGCCGACGTGGCGGGACAGCGAGCTCAAGATCATGTCCAAAGCTGCCTACGTGGCCGAGAAGTCGCAGCTGATCCGCGAGGGTAAGATCGAGCCCAGCAACAACAGCGCCCCGCGCTTCTTTGAGGGACGCACCCTGGGCGGCAACCGTCGCGGCGGCCGTGGCGCCGGCCACTCGGCCGACAAGGACGACTGGAAGAAGCGCCGCGACGAAGACCGCAAGAACGGCTTCCGCGGTGGTCGTGGCGGTCGTGGCGGCGGAGGCGGTCGTGGTCGCGGTGGCCGTGGCAACTGGCAGAACAAGGACCGCACCAACGGGCACAATGGCCAGAAGAAGTGAGTTTTTTATCTTTTCGTTTCTTTTCTTCTTTTCTTCTTTTCTTACTCTTCTTTATCTTCCTCTTTCTTTCCCCCGACACTAACCCCTTCAGTGGCAAGCCAGAAATCCAGTCATCCACCGAAGCCAGTGCCAAGCGCAGCCGCGACGACGACGGCGCCAACGGCGCCAGCGAGCCGCCCGCCAAGAAGATCGACAACAAGGCCGAGATTGCGGCTTGAGCGAGGCGACAGCCCGACCCGGCTGTTCGCCGCGTGTGTTCTAGAACCTTTTTGTTTTGCGTTTCTTGTCGGATATCAATCCTGCCGCTCAGTCTGTTTTCCTGTCGGTCCATCATACGGCGTTTTGTTTTCATTTGGGAAAGAAAGGGCAACTGAAAAAAGAAGGGAACTACATCAGAGCTGGAGATATCTGCACATGTGATTTGGCAAGTACTAGGTATTCAGTAGCTGCGGATATAATTCGAATGTCCCCATTTCTGTTTCTGGCCCGGCGAATGACGTTGCGGACGGATAACCCGTCTGGAGCCGGGCTCTTAAAGTGTGGCCTCGACGGGGAAGGAGCATGGCAATGCCTGCAGCCAAGTCGGCACCGGGGCGCTTTGCCAGATGCAAAGGCCTGTAAAGTTTCTTAATATTTTAGCTCCTCTGCCTACACCGCATGAAGAATAGGCGCTCATCCGCGCCTGCCTATTGGCGGTGCCCGGGGCTCGTCGGCGCTCGTCGGCACACCGCCGAAGCAGTACGAGCCATCCAGGACAGTGCCTTCCTGTAAAGGTTTTTCGCAATGGGGCCATGATCCCTGAATCTCCTCTCCTGCTGTCAGCGTGCGAGTCCGAAGCGGCAGCTATCTCGCCGCTGCGAAGCGCAGGGTCGCCGCTCTCGGCAGTTTTTCTTATTGTATTAGCTGGCATGGATGTCTGCTCGACTGCTTTTCTCTTTTCTCTTTTCTCTTTTTTCTCAACTTTCCTTTCCTTATCATCACTCTGTCTCTTTTTACTACATCTGTTTGGGTATACAACTCTTTTCATTCCTAGTGGGAATAATTTCAATAATATCGAACTGCCCCGTCTCCACATAGTAACACCGTCTATGACCTGTGATGCCGTCCTGCCGGGATAGCAAGGGACCATTCAAGCAAATATCCTGTCAATTATCAACCGTCTTTCAGGATGGAACACGCAACAGACAGTGGCTCCAAGCAGCCAGAGCTGCCGTTGGACGGCAACGCGAAACCCCAACAGCATGACGGTGCCGAGTCTGTGATCTCAGAGGTCTCCCTCAACAGCAGCAGTAGCAGCGGTAGCAGCAGTCGGAGTGGAGAGAAACAGAACCAGGCAGCGTCAAGGCCTCGGCCCATGTCGCGGGCGAGATCACTTCTGGCACGATCTCTGTCACGCACGCAATCACAGCCCCAGCAGCCACAAGCCGACCTAGCGCCGGTGACGAGAACGGTATCGGAGGTCAGGGGCGACATCTACTATGAACGGGACGTGGAGATCGGTGAGATCGAACGGGAGCGGGCGGCAGAACAGGACGGCGGCACTGGGGAAAAGGGGCCCTTTGCATCAGCATCAGCGGCAGATGGGCCAGACGGACTGCCAGATCCCAACCTGGTGCGGTGGGATGGACCAGACGACCCGGAGAACCCAAAGAACTGGCGGATGAAGAGGAAATGGGCGTGCGTGTTCGTCGTGAGCTTGTACGGGTTCCTGACGCCAGTGGCATCCAACATGATCGCGCCAGCACTGCCGGCCATCGCAAAAGAGCTGGACATTCACGGATCGACGGAGCAGCTGATGACGCTGTCGGTGTTTGTGCTGGCATACGCCTTCGGACCGCTGTTCTTGGGCCCGCTGAGCGAGGTGTACGGACGGGTGGGCGTGCTGCAGGTGGCCAACGTGATCTTCATCCTGTTCAACCTGGGCTGCGGGCTGGCGCAAACGCGGGGACAGATGATGGCGCTGCGCTTCCTGGCTGGACTGAGCGGATCGGCGCCGTTGGCTCTGGGCGGCGGACTGCTGAGCGACCTGTTCACGGCCGAGCAGCGCGGCGTCGCCATGTCGATGTACTCGCTGGCACCACTGCTGGGGCCGTCGGTGGGCCCGATCATGGGGGCGTTTATCGCGCAGCAGACGTCGTGGCGCTGGGTGTTCTACGCCACGACGATGGGATCGGCCGCGGTGC
This sequence comes from Grosmannia clavigera kw1407, assembly GCF_000143105.1. Lineage (NCBI taxonomy): Eukaryota > Fungi > Ascomycota > Sordariomycetes > Ophiostomatales > Ophiostomataceae > Leptographium > Leptographium clavigerum. The sequence goes on along the minus strand of NW_014040797.1, from coordinate 342,468 downwards.
AATGCGTCGGCATGGTGCTGGTGCGCGAGACATATGCGCCGGTGCTGCTGGCACGCAGGCGGGCCCGGCTGACGCGCGAGACCGGAAACACGGCGCTGTACACAGTGGCCGAACGTGAGCGCGAGGCCGGCGGGCTGGCCCACACGCTCAGCATCGCTCTACGACGGCCCTTTGTGCTGCTGGGCTCGCAGATCATCGTACAGGTGCTGGCGCTCTACGTCATGTATCTCTACGGGCTCATGTACCTGATGCTGTCGACCTTTCCGACGCTCTGGCGCGAGGTGTACCACCAGCCGCTTGGCCTGGCCGGGCTCAACTACATTGCCTCCGGGCTCGGCTTCACCCTGGGAACTCAGCTGCTGGCGAGGTTGCAGGATCGCATTTACGTCGCGCTCAAGCGCCACTACGGCGTCGCTGTCGGCCGGCCGGAGTTTCGCGTCCCCATCATGGTGCCTGGCGCCGTCCTTGTGCCTGTAGGCCTGCTGATCTATGGATGGTGCGCCGAGTACCACACTCACTGGATCGGACCTGATATTGGCATCGCCGTCATGTGCACCGGTCTCATTGCCGGCTTCCAGTGTATCCAGGGCTACCTCGTCGACACATACTCGCGCTATGCGGCCAGCGCCGTCAGTGCCACCACCTTTATGCGCTCGCTCGCTGGCTTCGGCTTTCCCCTCTTCGCCCCCGACCTCATCCACAAGCTGGGTTATGGCCGGGGCAACACCGTACTGGCTGGCATTGGCATCGCTGTCGGCTGGCCCGCCCCTTTTCTGCTGTGGAAGTATGGCGAGCTTTTGCGCAAGAAGAGTCCGTATGCGGCAGGCTGAGGGTGGATGGCTGGAAGGGTGCAAGGTTAAATGGATGCCAACAATCTCTCAATATTAGGAGCACGGGATAAAATGGTTAGGTCTAGGATATACGAATGATGACTAAGCAATTTTACTCAACGATAGAAGCGTCTTTCACTGTCCACTCGGTCAGCAGAAATCCACCTCGTCTCAACGGCACGTTTCTATCTTACTAGGATCTCACTTTTTTCCGAAGTGCTCGTTCCCTAGCACACCCGCCTCAAGACAAGACATCGGTTGCCGAATCAAAGCACGGGAATATCCCGTATTCTGAGAAGTGCCCGAACAGAGAGCACTAAAAGCAGAACTAAGTGCTAGGCCAAGTCCACTTTCTGCCGTTGGGATCTACCTTGCTTCAGCAGCCGTTGTTTTTGCAAGATAGTGTACTCCGTATCCGTACTATGTATAGTCACACTCCTCTCCCGTCACCGCCAATTCGCCACCCAACACACTGCCTCGAGGACAGACCGACATTCCCGTCCTGCGTCTGGCCAGAGGCATCGCCTGTTTTTCCTTTATTTTTCTTCTTCTTTTTTTCCTTTCCCTTCGGACCAGCAGGAAAGCACGCAACTATCCCACTCTGCGGGGGCCCCCCTGCATTGCATGTGACGCATACCTGCCGTATCGGGAAGCACGTCTCGCACATAAGCTTCCCTTTTAGAAGGCGATACGGACTCGTCTGCATCGCAACTGCCGCAGCTCATTGGACCGTGCTTGGCAAGCGCACGCCCTGACCCCCACTAGCCCGGCCTCCCATATCCATACCCATAGCCCCACTCCCTTCTCCTCCCTCCCCGCTCTCCAGTCTGGCCACAAAGACGACGAAGTTTGTGAACCCAGTAAGACTTTTTGATCTTGCTCGGTTATCAAATCGCCTTTGCGATCTCGTCGCTTTTCTCGCGTTCCGTCTCCCCCAACCGCTTTGTGCTCTGCCTGCGTCACCGTGCTCTCAGCCGCATCTGCGACATTCTGACCACATGACCCGCAAGGCATCGCCCTCGTCTGCCTATTCTGTCTCGGCGAGCTCACCTTTCAGCTCGGCTGCTGCGTCTCGTCATCACCGGCCGGCCTTCCGAGACCATCGTCGGACGACGCCTCTTTAATACGCACCTTTTTGGCGACACGTCCCTTGCCCTTGGTGATCGCTCCTGCTGCCAGTCATGAACGACCGTCTGCAAGGGAAAAACGCCTCCTATGCACCCGGGCTCGACAGCCTCTCTGCCGGCCAGATCTCGTTGTCCACACCCTCTGCCAATCTCGCGGGCGTCATGTCGGCTGCCCCCGTCTCTCGGCCTGGTGCGGGCGGCAAGAAGAAGTCCCGGCGCAACGCCGACTCGTCGGCGCAAAAGCGACGCTGTGTCAGCACGGCCTGTGTTGCGTGTCGCAAGAGAAAGTCCAAGTGCGACGGTGCACTGCCCAGCTGTGCTGCGTGCGCCAGCGTGTACTACACCGAGTGCGTCTACGATCCGAATTCGGACCACCGCCGCAAGGGCGTCTACCGCGAGAAGGTCGACAGCATGAAGGCCCAGAACTCGACGCTGCAGATCCTGATCGAGGCCATCCTCAACGCGGACGAGGAGGATGTCGCCGCGGTTGTGCACAGGATCCGCACGTGCGACAGTCTGGACGCCGTGGCCGAGTCTCTCGTCATGGAGGACTTTGAGCAGAACGAGAGCCACGGCGGCCTGCTCGGCTCCGGCTCGGCCGACGCTTCCATGATGTGGTCCGGGAACCCTGTCGAGGGCGAGGTGGAGCTGGCGCGCAAGATGGGCGAGCTCCGACTCGAGAACGGCTCCGTGCGCTTTATCGGCGGCACCTCGCATCTGATCTACGTCGGCGACCCGGCCGACGATGAGACAGGCTCTGCACTTACGGCCAGAGACGCGCATGGCAGGGCGCTCGATGGCGGCCAGACCAGGCCCCAGCTCGAGCCGGCCTATGGCACGCGGGAAGAGGCGATTAACAGCTGGACCACGGTGACCAGCGACACGGCACTGATCGAGTTTCTCATGCAGATGTACTTCAACTGGCACTATACATACTTCACCACCCTGTCCAAAGACTTGTTTTACGAAGACTTCTACCGCGGCCGGCCGAAGGTGCTTCCGCGCCGCACCGTCCACTGCACCTCGCTGCTGGTGAACGCCATGCTCGCGCTCGGCTGCCACTTCACCAGCGTGCCCGGGGCCTTTGCCGAGCCGGGCGACAGCCGCACAAAGGGCGACCACTTCTTCGCTGAGGCCAAGCGCCTGATCGTCGAGAACGACGAGTACGAGAAACCTAGGCTGGCCACTGTCCAGGCGCTGGCCCTGATGTCGGTGCGCGAGGCCGGCTGTGCTCGCGAGGCCAAGGGCTGGGTGTACAGCGGCATGAGCTTCCGCATGGCCCAGGACATTGGCCTCAACCTGGACACCGGCGGCGGGCCAAACGCGGCCATGAGCGCGGACGTTGATGGCCACAACGGCCGGATGGACGACGGCGAGATTGACGCCCGCCGCGTCACCTTCTGGGGCTGCTTCTTGTTTGACAAGGCGTGGTCCAACTATCTCGGCCGTCTGCCGCAGCTGCCAAAGGGATCGTCCAGCGTGCCCAAGTACGAAGTCTTGCCGAAGGAAGACTCGGAAATGTGGGCAGCCCTGACGGATTCCGGCTACGACGAGGCCACGCGCCAGCCATGCCGCACCCGAGCTGCCGGCCTGAAGCTGTCGAAGCTCTGTGAGATCAGCAGCGACCTGCTCCTTTTTTTCTACCACCCGAACAACATTGGCCGGTCCTACAGCAAAGCCGTCGAGCTGAAGAAGCTCAGCGAACTGCACCGCCGTCTGGAAGACTGGCGGAAGCAGCTGCCGAAGGAGTTTGAGCCGAAGGAGGGCCAGCTGCCGAATATGATTCTGACGCAGTAAGTGGTGCCTGTGGGCCGAGTGCAGGGAGAGTGCTGACGGTCATATCTGTGCTTTAGCATGTTCTTCCACCTGCAGTACATCCACCTCTTCCGACCCTTTCTCAAGTATGCGCCCGACGTGTCGCCCCTGCCGTCTCACGTGTCACCGCGTCGTATCTGCACTGTGAACGCCGGGGCGATCTCGAAGCTGATGCGACTGTACAAGAAGACGTACGACCTTCGGCAGATCTGCAACATTGCCGTGTACATGATCCACTCGGCCTGCACCATCCACCTGCTCAACCTGCCGGAAAAGACGGCCAAGCGGGACATCATCCACGGCGTGAAGCAGCTCGAGGAGATTGCGGAAGATTGGCTGTGTGGCCGTCGCACGCTTTGCATCATCAGCGTCCTGGCTCGAAAATGGGGCGTGGATCTGCCGGAGGAGGCGGCCACCGTTCTGCAGCGGACCGACGAGAAGTACGGGACGTTCAATACCAGCGACGTGCCGTCGCCGAACCGTCCGATTCCTGCCCTGTCGCCACCGACCACTTCGGCCTCACCCCAGCTCGTCCAGGGCGCCGAAGCGGCGCCATCGGTGCTCATACAGACCGCCGCAGCCCGGAACACTGAACGATCGTTTGCTTCTACCAGCTCGACCAGCCCCTACGGACAACTGGCACAGACGTCGCAGCCGCCTGCCCACGGCATGTCCTACCTTGGCGTCACGTCCGACGGGTTATCGCCCCCGACTGCAAGCATGGGCACGATGCGGCGTGTTCTCCCGATGGCACAGGCCGATAGCGATCTGCCCAATATGGGCGCTTGGTCCGTACCGTCAACGATTCCGCAGACTATGCCGGGCTATGCACAGCCGACGGCGCCGGCCGTGTCCTCGCAGCAAATCAGCTCTCCCTTGTTTGCCCTGGATGGACAAGATTGGCTTCTAAGAGAAAGTGCCAGCTGGCAACACAACTTTGAAACCTGGGGACTGAACCAGCAACAACACCCTCGGTATCCGTCACCACAGGAACAGCAGCAGCAACAACAACAGCAACAGCACCTACAACAGCAACGGCGACAACAACAACAGCAAGACCAACACTCCAACTACACGACGCAAGCAGCGGTCAGTCCAGCCAGCACGGGCAATGCCAGTACTCCCTTGTCTGACAGCTATGCGCTGTTCTGCGGTGCGCACGGCGTGGACTTTGATTTTCCGTTAGACGGCCTCGGCGGATCTGGTGCTAGTCTTGATAGACTAGGACTGGAATAAGGCAGGGGGTTGCAGAGAAAATTGAATAGGTATCGCCCGGCTAGGTCTGGTTTGATTGTTGGTAATGATCTGATATGTCTTGATTTCATTAATGGATAGTATGTAAGCGTGAAATCCGGCTTTAGGCCACGAATACGATAAGATGAGCGCTCCAATAGTGGTCATGTTTTCAGTCTTGCGCGCTGTCACGGCTGCTTGCTGTCCTGCTCCAGCCGGGTTTGCTGAGTCAGCAGCTTTCGGAAGACGGCTGCCTCGGCCTCCATCTCGGCCATGGAGCGCGGCTTGCGGTTGCTGTCTTCAATATGTGGAAAGCGGCCGCCGGGTTTGGGGCGACTGCCGATGGAGGCATCAGCGGCAGCGTCCCACTGGGCGCCGCCGACATTGCCCGGCTCAGCGGCCATCTGCTCGTAGAGGGCGTCGCCGTCGGTGGTGGTATCCTTGGCGGTGGCACCGTGGATGCGAGGAATCACGTGGACATGCACGTGAGGCACGGTCTGACCGGCATCGGGGCCGTCCTGGACAGCAATGTTGAAGCCGCCGCCGGTGTGGATGAGGTCATGGTTGTGGCTGTGATCGGGGTCGCGAAAAAAGTGTGCGGCCAGCATCCGCTGGACGGTCTGGACGGCGCCGAAGAGGTCGGCCAGCTCGTCGGGGTCGAGGTCTGTCAGTCGGCGGTGGGGCTGGCGTGGACAGACGAGCACGTGACCGGGCAGCAGAGGTTTCAGGTTGACGAGCGCAAAGGACAGCGGGGTGGTGTAGAAGACCTGGGTGGAGACGTCAAAGGGGCCGAAGCGGAGGGGGGAGGCGGAGGCAGAAGAGGCGGAAGAGGCCATGGTGCGGGCAGCGAAGGGGAAAGGCAGTGGCAGTGGCAGTCGGGAGGACGACGGGCGAGAACCGACAGACAGCAAGCGCCAGCTGCGCATGGCTTCTGGGGGAAGAGGGAGGGCAAAGAGCTGACACTTTCGTGGTGGTGGGCAGAGGTGGTCAGATTCGACCATCTGATGCGGTCACTCTTCATCCAGCGCTAAACCGCTGCTAATGGCCCATCTCCACCTGAGATTTAGGGCCTGTAACAGGCTGAACACGTGCTGGGACGGTGCTCTTCCCATCACCTCGTGCAGCTTATGGTCGAAAGGGCGAAAGAGAGTTTCATCCACGTCGCTAAGATTAGTGACGAAGCATTGCATAACAAAAAGTATCGAGTGGACGAAGGTTGTCCCCCTCAACGCTGACTCACGACTCACGACTCTGCTGATGGACGGTAGCACCTGCCAAGATTTTGGTGTATTTCTAGACACATGGGGAAGGAGCAGTGCAGGCTCTACATTATACACCACGTGTGATGTCACGTGTCCTCACATACTACTTCACAATCCCTCAGCCACCGTCACGGCAGTCGTGTAGACCATGGCGACGGTGCCGATGGCCATGAGGACAACATCAACAGCACGGGCTCGCCAGCGGTCGGTGCCGACGGCGACACCGCGGCAGTGAAGATAGGGCGGGTAGATGAACAGCAAGGGCACACAGGCGAGCGAGCCGATGAGGGCGACGAAGCGGTCGAGATGGCCGGCGCCGGCGACGGCAACGGCGGCGCAGAGAACAACCATGGCGGCGCGTAGAGCGTTCTTGACCCACTTGACGCGGGGATCACGCTTGCCGGAGAGGCGATGGCCGGACGCCCGCGACGATTCAAGCCGACCGCCCAGCCAGCCGAACAGCTGTCCCTCCAGGATCCGGACGGCCGGAAAGAGCTGGACAGGAAGACCGGCCAGAACGGCGAGGGCGTAGAGACACTGGACAGCCTGGACGAGGGCACTGTCGCGCGGGTAGTTGTCAATGACTTCGGTGCGGGTATCGACGCCAAAGGCGGCATAGCCGAGCGCGCCAACCGAGACGTAGGCGACCGTGATGATGGCCATGACGAGACCCAAAAGCCGGCCAAAGTGCTCCGGTTGCGCCATCGAAGACTGGATCGGCAGGATCAGGCCGATGCCCTCAAACGTGAAAATGGCCGCTCCGATCGTCAGTGTGTAGCCACTCGGATTGAACCAAGGCTCAACCGTCTCGTGAGGCCTCCAATTGCGCGACGATATGGTCGAAATGTCGAAGCTGTACATGTATGCCAGCCCAACCGCAATGAACACGTCGCCCACCAGCGCCACCGGCCCCAGTCGTGCAATGTCTCGCACCAGTGCCAGTGGCACCAGCACTGCCGCCTCCAGTCCGATCAGCACCGCCGCCGAAGGTACCCCCTCATCTGAGTCGTCACCCCCGTGGCTCGCCCGAACTGCTGCCGCAAACGACGCCATGTTCTCTGCCACAAACACCATTCCCGCACACACAAACCCCAGCTGCGACAGCGTGATCGATCCCAAAATCAACCCGCGCATCCGTTTTCCCGCAATCGCCTCCCCGATGTCGCCGTATCCGCCTCCATACTGCTGTCGGCACCGCAGCAGCAGCTGGAACCCGGCCATCGACAGCACTGCCACCACCAGCAGCGTTGCCGTCGAGAACGCCATCCCTCCGTTGTTGTAGGCTTTGGGCAAGAACATGATCCCTGTCCCCACAAACGCCTTGAGCAGCGTGAAGAAGGCCTGCGCCGTCCCTGCCTTGGCCTTGCCGCTCTCGCCACCTGCTCCGCTTGCTGTCCGTCGCGGCAAAAGTGCCTCTCTTTCGTGCCGTCTGTCCTCGTCACCACTTCCCGCGCCCCTCTCCAGATCCATATCGTCCTCATCTTCTTCTTCTTCTTCTTCTGGCCCCCCGTCCTCCTCGTCCGACGTCTCCAGGTCCTCGTCCGCAAAGTGGCCGTACAGCTCCAGAAACTCGACAAAGTTTCGCGTGATCGGTATCCGCGCTGCTCCAAACGAGCTCCTTCGCCGCTCGTGCCGCAGCTCTCGGCGTCGCTGCATCGCCCCGCGCTGCCGCCGCTGTTGGAGAAACGCTCGGCGGAACCCCTGCGGCGCCATCATGTCCCGCACAGGCATCGGTTTTGGGTCCCATCGGTCCGCAGTGCTACCGTATTTTCTGCTGCCATCGCCGACAAGCGGCTCGTGCACTGTGGCCGCCCGCCGGTGGTGTATCGACGACGCCGATGACGAAGTTTCGCCCTGTGGCTGCGGCTGGTGCATCACATGTGTCCGTGCTGGTGCTTCGGCCATCCGGAACAGCGATCGGTGCAAGTCTCCGCCCTGCAGCGTCAACGACGACACCTCCTCACGCCGGCTGCCAGCTGAGACATTAGACGTCGTCGACGACGGCCGCATAGGCGGAGACGACAACTGCTGCCGTACCTCCCGGTTTGACGGCTCACCGTCACGCGTGCGCTCGCCAGAGATGTCAGCTCCGATCTCGGTTTCTCCCTGCACAAACTCCGCGGTATAGCCTGGTGGAAGATGTTCTGCAAGAGTTTGCGCATCGTGTCTCTCTCTCGCCGAGAGGCGTGAATCGTCCGGCGGAGAATGAGCCATGTTTCGTTGCTGGAGACATGCAGGTGAAAAATCTGCTGTTTGGGCGAGGAATGTCGCCTGTCTCAATAAGTAGATGAAGAGATTTGGGTCAGTCTGACGTCATTAAGAAAATTAGGTCTGGCCGCTCCACAGTGATCCACAGTATTCGCTTGTAAAAGTAGTGAAATGCTAGAAATATGCGTATATCCAACTCTATGTTTAAACTCGCAACGTGCATAAGAAACGAGCCTCCCAAACATGAACATTCCAAGGGGCAACGGATTTAACAATGGATGCAAAAGAGAGACACTTCAAGAGGTCAAAAAGAATTCATCCAAACGAGTCCACAGGTGTATCTGCACATCAGATCTGAGGAACAACAGTCTCCTCGACAAGAATGTCGTCTGCCTCGGCAAGACGGTCGGGCTGCGGCTCTGCCGCCTCCTCAAAGTCGGATAGGAACACTGAACGGCGTTAGCTGTGGGGCCAAGCGTGCACCGGACCGTCGGGGCCGACTTACCATGTGGACGAACGAAAAAGGACAGCAGCAGGAGGGTGGCGAAGACGGCGGCGACCAGCACAAAGACAGCCTGCGGAAAGCTGCCCACCGTTGCCGCGTAGAGGCTGTTGAAGACCAGCGGCGCAAACACGCGCGAGAGCGACTGCAGCAGCCCGATGGCACCGAGCAGCTCGCCGATGCGGTCGGCGGGAATGTGCTTAGTCAGCGCTGACTGCACCGTGGCCGATCCGAGGCCGCCAAAAGCCGTCACCACGCCGCACAGGACAAAGACGGCCGACGAGCGAGCAAAGATGTAGCCGGTCAGGCCCAAGACGTCTGAGAGGATTGCGCTGCGGATCAGCCACACGTCCAGCTCGTCGGCGCCCGTGTTGGCCTCGACCGGCTCCTCGCCCGAGAGGCGTCGCAGCCGGGCCGCCGGCCGTGTGCGCACGAGGTAGTTGATGACCGGAAAGATGACCATCAGCACGGCCACGCGCACCGTCGATAACAGCGACATGAAAGCCGACGTCTGGAAGTTGCCCCAGTGGAACTGATACTCGCTGTATAGCAGCGTGACGCTGCCGATGCTGATTGCCGCCGCCAGCAGCACCGTGTCGATGGCGGCCAGAAGCAGCAAATTGCGGCGCACTCGCGTGTTGTAGGTCCCCTTGGGCCACAGGATCGCCAGCGGCGCAAACGGGTTCGTCCGCCGCAGCCACGCCGCAAGGCGCAGTCCCAGGCCGCGCTGCACCGTGCTGCCGGGCGTCTGGCTCAGCTTCCGCAAGGCATCTTCCTCTTCCTCCTCCCGGGCCTTGGCCTTGGCTGCCTTGTCCTGCCCGTCCAGCGCGTATTTCTCTCGGGCAACCAGCTGGCGGCGCTGCGACAGCGACTCTGGCAGCAGCAGGCTGATGAAGGCGATGAAGGCAACGTGGCAGCCCAAGGCCACGTAAAAGATGGACACCAGCGAGCCGGTCCACTCGACAAAGTAGCCGGCCAGAAACGGGCCCGCGGCCATGCCGGTGAACAGACAGGCGTGCATGTAGCCAAAGGATACGCTCCGCCTCGACGGCGGCGTGCAGTCGCTTGTGTACGCGTGGCTGGCCACACTGCCGGTGGTGAAGGAGCCGGCCAAGCCGTCGATGACCGCTGCACCGATCAGCCAGTTGTAGTGCACCACGTCGGGATACTTGGCCGCCAGGATGATGATGATCTCGCCAAACAGCCCGCCGCACGATGCAATCACTAGGATCATCTTGCGGCCGTATCGATCCGACAGGGCGCCCAGGCGCGGCGCTGTGAATGCACCCAGCGAGCCGGACACAACGCTGATGGCTAGCGAGAAGGTGGCCACGCTGCGCTGAACTGCAGGCACCTGGCACTGCGGGTTATCGGCACCGGGCACGATGGGCAGCATCTGCAGGCCGTCGCTGTGCTCGCGGTCGGCAAAATAGCCGCGACAGACGAGTCCGATGATCAGGTTCAGACGCGGCACCAAGATGCCGCCGTAGGCCAGCGTGAAGAGCACGTATGGACCGATGAGCCAGTAGACCGATGGGCGCCTCCACCAAGACAGGCCTCTGAAGTCCTCATCGCCATTCCAGCTATCCTTGCGCGGCGGCGACGTCGACCCGGATCCGACCGCGGTATTGCTCTCGCTACCGAGCAGGGCAGACGTCTCGGCGACATCCTCCTCGGCCGGAATCGAGTCGAGGTCGATTGACCGGCGCTGTTGGCCTGCCGCGACAGACATGGCTCCGGGATGGGCAAGAAGGAAGACGAACCAGATGCCGACCAAGAAATGAAGGAAATGCAGCGACGGCCTCCTCTTCTTCTATTTGCGACAATTCGCGGCAATCGGCGCTATCTGAGGTGCGCCGATACGGCGGCCACGGGGTCCAAAGAGCGGCTGACACGTCGTCCAGGGGGCAGCCACGTCCGTTGGGCAGGTTGGGGGTCAGAGAGCCGCTGTTCCAGACAGGCGATCGGCCAATGAGTTTGTGGTTTGTGCAGCGGAAAACATGGACGAGATCAGGCAGAGGCTTGCAAAAGGGCGCGAGCCCATGCTGATAAGGTGAACTGGATGACGTGTTGCGTCAAGAACGAAGGGAGACAATCGCACCTTCTCCTGCCAGCTCATTGGGGGCGGGGCGCACCTTTGCGCGATAGCTGATGGTCAATGGTCCTTCCGTCTTTGTCCTAGACGTTTACCCCTCGGAGTACGGAGTAGAGCCCCTTGCTAGCGTGCCTTCCCATTCCCGACAGATCGGGGTATATCCAGCGAGCTATTAATAAGCTTTCCCCCTTTTCCCTGTTCGATTACTGGCATCATGCCTTTGCCCTGATCTCAGAATCTACGATTACACCGTGGCGAGGGTATGATCCCTGATGGCGAAACTGGTGCATTCTTCGCCGGATTAGCTGGCCGTTCGGATTCGTGCATTTGATATTCTAGTCTCATTCATCGTGTTCACTTGCAAGTCGACCAAAAAAATATCATGACGGATACATGGCGACGTATTGCCTCTGAGCCTTTCCCGTACTGTTTAGCGTAGGAAGCGCTCTAAGCCGTGGCCAGACTCTTTATACCCTGTTGGAGGATTGTACTCGGTGCCGTCTTCCCCAATCGAGTTACACCGCCGCAAGGCCAGCGAATAGAACCGCGCTCGGTCCATGCTATCCAGCTCGAAGGATCGTGGGCCCTCTGTCCTACGAGCCTGACATATCTAGGGCTGAACTGAACGTTCGCTAATGAGCTCTGCTCGGGTGTGCATTTCTAGGGAGGAAGAGTGTAGACCTTCCCCCTTTTATGCTTTCATAGTCGGCCAATGCCAACCGCCTGCTTCCTTCCTGGTCTTGCTTCTGTTTCCTCCCCTCCATCCCTCCAGTTTATATGCCGTACACACTCCAGCCATGCCCATTTCCGCAACGGTTCCAGAATCACAGCCAGCAGCCTCCCGCTCTCGCGGCCGGGTGGCATGGCAGGCCCCAAAGGCGACCGACAGTCCAGCCGGCGGCAGCAGTGACGACAGCAAGACTGCCGTGTCCGCGGCTCCAGAACCGACGCCCTTTCGCCGTGGCCGGACATCTCGTCCCGAACTAGCTGTTGCGGAGCTGTTCCGGCGAGGTGACGACTTTAGCATTTGTGGCTTTACATCAGGATCCAGTGCGTTTCCGAACCAGTGCAGCATCGCTGTCGTGAATCGCTGTCGCGATAATCTTTTTCGCTCACTGACAACCCGGGCTAGATGATGAATTTACCTGTGGCGGCTCCAGTTCCGTCTGTGCTATAGGTGACAGCGTCTTTGGCTGCTGCACTACTACCGATGCGATAGATGATTGCTTATCGACCATGCCATTGTGTCGCCTCCACAGACGTCGACGATGACGCTGATTCCGACTCAATGACGCATACTTGGTAAGCTGCCTGTGTTTCGTCTTTCTATATTCCCCTACTCTGGCGGCTAACTCTTGCTCAAGCACTGGCACGAGCAAGTCGGAATGCATCACCTTGGTGCAAACATATACTGCGGACAACGTTTGGTTTACTCACTATAGCTGTGGGCCCGAAGACCTCACCATCACGCTCGTTGCCCAAGCAGCATCTTCGCAAGTCTCGTCCTCCTCGGGGACCGGTCTCACCCAGCTGGACCCCACAACACGACACAGCACCACCTCCAACATCTTTGGCACGGCCACCCACAGCAGCACCACATCTGCCACAGGTGCTCACTCGACGAACAAGGCCGGCGATAAATCTTCAAGCGGTCTCAGCCCAGGCGCCATTGGCGGCATCTCCGTCGGTGCGTTTGTGCTCTTGGTTGCCCTGCTGGCCATGATCTGGCGGATGACCAAGAAGCGCCAGATGTCGAACATGGCGGCAGCGTCGCAGTCAGATCCATTTGGAGGCAGCGGAGGCGACTCCGGACTCAAGGGCGGACCCATCGCCGGCGCCATGGCCATAGGAAAGACCGGTGGCGCCTACCGGCAGATTCAGCAGCAGCAACAGGACCAGATTTAGCAGCATCTCCTGGCCCACGACAACAGCGGTGCGGCTGGCGGCAACCCCATGTCGCATCCGCCGGCACCCGCATGGGGAATCCCCGGTGGCCCCAACAACAACTAACTACCCGATGCAGGACCAGCGAAGCTCCGCCTACGACGGCGCAGGCTATGGTCACGGCGGTGCACCACAGCTCTACGACCCCCAAGCCGCAGCTTCTGGTGCGGCTGTTCTTACCTTCAGGCCCTACTAGCTACATAATCCGCTGGCAGAGATGTGAGACTGCGCTATGTATGCAAGTAGGTAGCGTTCGGGGGCATTGTTTTGGGCAAGAGTTTACAGGTGATCTAAAAGTTAGGCTTTCTGTATAACATCAATAATAGAGTTCCTATACAACGTTAGTTTCTGCCTGCAGAGATGCTGATTAGTCAGCAGCCAACAACTCCGCGGAGATGAACCAGTCGAAGTGTGCGCTCTCAGACTCAATGCTTCGGTGTAGAGACCGGAGAAGGCGATCTGTCCGTCAAGTATAGCTGTCCCGATGATCCTGCTACTACCCTGCGCCACGGCTGCTACACCTTCTGCCACCATGTCTTCTCAGCTCTAGTCTCACCAAGTTTCCTCAGGACGATCTACAAGATCAGAGGCAAACGTGTACATCCAGCAAGCGCTGGCTCTGCAGTACAATGGCCTGCCGGTAGTTTCAGAAAGTTCAATTTCGCGGCTTTAACCAGACCCGGTGTGTCTGAACGAGGGTTCTTGGAACAATACCAAAGACGGGCCGCAGTCTTGCATTGAACCGTTTCACAAGCTTGTGCGCTTAACATTCTGCAGAGTCCAACTACAGCGAACAATGCCAAAGGTCGCATAACCACGACTCTGACAGGATCGCACTCTGCCAGTATATTCTATTCCAACCATCTTTCTTTTTTCCCTTGAGTAGTAGCCATGCAAATTTGTCGACAGCTTTTGTTTCTCCATTGTGTTTCGATGTCCCCATCATTCCTCTTACGAACCAGACCGAAACCCCGTTAAAATTTTCAAACAGAAGTACAATGGCTCCCATCTCCGAAAGCACACAACCAGGTGGGACGCTCGACACGGCCAGCAAATTTCTCTTCTGGTTTTTCCTCTGCGTGACGGTGGCCAGCGTCACAATCGCCATGGTCACTCTGCACCGTGGAAAGAAGCGCGAGCGGGTTCTGGCGAAGAGCGACATGGAGCAGGTGGTAGTGCAAGTCCCGCCGGTAAGTACACGAGAACGCAGATCTAGATCTTCTGTCCCTCGCACTAATTCGCCCCAACGAAGGCAGCAAAAAGTCGACTCGAGACCATCTAAGGCCAAGCCAACAGCAGCTTTTTTTTGTCGGCCTTTTAGCCTTTTCTTGCCTCTTCAAGTTCGGCATAACAAAAAAGAAAGAAAAGAAGAAAAGAAGAAGTCTTATAAAAAAAAAAAAAGAAAAAAAAAAGAAACAGAAGTCAGGAGTCGCGGGCTTTACAGATGATGTACTCCACACTGCAGCTGACGTGTATTTGAGCAACGAAATGAACGTGGAGACAACATGATGCAGCTACTGTACGCCGTACGTGCCAGCAGACTTCCGGTGCAGGCCCCCAGAAGTATGTCCTCCGCTAAAACTCTGCCGTGCACGAGACGGGCTGTTATTTCCTCGGCTTAATGTTTGCGGCGCCTTCCGCGGATTTACGGCGTCTCTTAGGCCATTTCGGCCTCTGGCGCTAGCTTATCTTTACGTCACAAACTCACGGTCCTTCTGGCTTTGGGCTCAAGTACATTTCTTAAAACGGTTCTGCTTTTCCCTTCCAAAAAGCCAGATATATCGAGGACTCGCTCTGAGCAAGGAGTCTGGGAGCATTGGGGCCGGCCGTTACCCAGATAATCAAATAAAAATCAAACAATCGTTCTGCGCTGTTGGTGCGAATGACTTCTTATTCTTCTCATGCAGAGGACACCTGCTTAAACTACCAAGCTCCTGCTTTGGCCCGGCCTTTCGCCCCGGTGATCTTGCGTGGAGATGGGGGCTCAGAAAATCAGGACAGTCATGGGCTCTTTAACGACGGGCTGCCGCTGGCCCAGCCACAGGAGAAGGGCGTGATGCCGCGATCGGGCGCGAGCACGGTCGAGTCGTCCAACGGGTTGCCGGACGTCGACGTCCGCTTTCCTGAGGGCGGGGTGCAGGCCTGGCTCGTCGTCCTGGGCTCCTTCTCGGCCATGTTCTCGGTGTACGGGCTGATCAACACGGCGGCCGTGTTCGAGTCCTGGTTTTCGACGCACCAGCTGGCCGACTACTCGGCCTCGGCGATCGGCTGGATCTTCAGCCTGTATCTCTTCTTCGTCTTCTTCGTCGGCATCCAGGTAGGCCCGCTCTTCGACCGATTTGGGCCGCGCCTGCTGGTGGCCACCGGCAGCCTGCTGAACGTGACCAGCATCATGCTGCTGGGCCTGTGCACCAAGTACTACCAGATCCTGCTGTGCTACTCCGTGCTGGGCGGTCTCGGCGGTGCGCTACTCAACACGCCCGCTTATGGCTGCATCGCCCACTTTTTCGACGCGCGGCGCGGCCTGGCCACCGGCATCGCCTCCCCACGTCGGGCGGTCTTGGCGGCATCGTCTTCCCCATCCTGCTGCAGCATCTATTGCCGCGGCTGGGCTTCGGCTGGAGCACCCGCATCCTCGGCTTCATCCTGCTGGCCCTCGCCGTGCCTGCGAACTTGTGGCTGCGCACGCGGCTGCCGCTGTCTGGAGACGGTGACGGTGGCGACACGGATGCCACTGAAGTCGACCTCGCCGTCTCTGATGCCGCCAGCACTGGTGGTCGTCGTCGTTCTCGTCGTCGTCCCCGCGTCCAGTCAGTCTGGCCCGATTTCACCATCTTCCGCGACAAGTGCTATGCCATCGCCACCGTCGGGGTCTTCTTCATGGAGTGGGGCATCTTCGTGCCCATCACATTTATCATCTCCTATGCCAGCGCCCACCACCAGGACGCCACCAAGGCCTACACCCTCCTATCCGTCCTCAACGCCGGTTCTGTGGTCGGTCGCTTTCTGCCCGGCCTGCTGGCCGACAAGCTGGGCCGCTTCAACGTGATCATCGTCACCATCGCACTCTCATCCATCACCGTGTTCGGCATCTGGATGCCGACCGGCGACTCTCGCCCGACGCTGCTCGCCTTTTGCGTGCTCTTCGGCTTTGCCAGCGGCAGCAACCTCGGCCTCATTGCCGTCTGTCTCGGCCAGTTGTGCGAGCCTAGCGAGTACGGTCGCTTCTTCTCGACCGCCATGATGGTCGCCAGCTTCGGCACTCTCAGCAGCGTCCCCATCGGCGGTGCCCTGCTCAGCAGCAGCCTCGGCGAGAATGGCTGGAGGGCCCTGATCGCCTTTTCTGGCGGTTCGTACGCTATTGCTCTGGTTTGTTATGGTGCTGCGCGCGTCATGGCTGTCGGCTGGGGCCTGAAGACCGTTTTTTAAGAGGGACTTATCCAGAGGCAAAAGTGGAATTAGGAGGGAAAGCGTAAGAAGGCATGAAGTACTCTGTAGAACCGTGTCACACTTTCCCGATCTGTACTGGAATGTTGGAACAGCCAATGACGGAACCGGAATTAATTACACGCTATGCCCCGCCAAATGGAGGCAAAAAATAAGAGTAAAATAGAATTGGACGGAGTAAAATGAAAAGTCTTGCAACACGCACCCATGCAGCACCTACGCGCACGCCACGACCTGAGCAAAGAGCACGATGGCCGAACTGACGGCAGCCCCGGTGCTGTCGACACCGGCAGAAAACCTGTTTGAGGCGGCCGAGCCGCTGCCCGACTTTGCGACGCTGCCCCGCCGAAGCGACGACGAGCTGCGGGAAGTCTACGAGATCAGCCGGACGGCACGCGAGATCCATGCGGCCAAGCGGCGGCGGATAGCCCTACAGTTTCCGGACACGATGCTGGGCGACGCGCCGCGGGTGGTTGGGCTGCTGGGCGGGGAGCTTGCGGCAGTGCAGCGTAGCGAAGACGAGCAAGACGAGAAAGAGGAAGCCAAAATCTACATCCTGGCCGACACGTCCTACAGTGCATGCTGCGTTGACGAGGTGGCAGCTGAGCACGCTGACGCTGACGTGGTGGTGCACTACGGGCGGTCGTGTCTGTCGCCGACGTCGCGGCTGCCGGTGATCTACGTCTTCACGCGCCATCCGCTGGATGAGGCGCAAGTGGTGGCCGCATTTGTGCGCGAGTTTCCGGATCCGGCAGACGCTCGTCCAGTCATCTTGATGGCCGACGTGACGTACCAGGATCACGTGCCGGCCGTGTACGCCGACCTGCAACGCCGGGGCTATGCACACGTGCTCTCGACAGCCGTGGTGCACAACCCAGTCGGCAGCCTGCCCAACCGGACGATGATTGATGCGGACGGCCAGACGGTGGCTGACGAGGCTGTCCAGCTGCAGGACTGCGCCGTCTTCCACGTCTCGGCGCCGCCGACGTCGCTCCTGCTCGCGCTCGCCGCCAAGGTGCAGGCCTTTTTCGTCTATCCGACCGAGATGGACGGGTTGTCGGACGTGCTCTCGCCGGCGACACGCGGCATGCTCGGGCGGCGGTACGCCAAGGTGCTCCGAATGGCGACGGCCGGCGTGATCGGCATCCTCGTCAACACACTCTCGGTCAGCAACTACCTCGCGGCCGTGGACACGCTGCGGCGGCGCATAGCTGCGGCCGGCAAGAAGAGCTACATGGTGGTGGTGGGCAAGCTTAACCCGGTCAAGCTGGCCAACTTTGCCGAGATTGACGGCTGGGTCGTCGTGGGCTGCTGGGAGAGCAGCTTGCTGGAGGACGACGCCGGCTTCTACCAGCCGGTCGTCACGCCCTTTGAGCTGGAGATGGCTCTGACGAGCGACGAGGAACGCGTCTGGGGGCTGAAGTGGTGGGGAGGCCTTGAGGGGCTCAGCAGCGTGCCGGAGGCGGAAAAGAAGGGCGAGGGCGAGGGCGAGGGCGAGGACGAGACAGAGAGAAAGGACGGCTCAGACGACGAGTCTGAGTCGGAAGTGCCCCAGTTCGATTTGCGCACCGGCCGACTAGTCACCACCAGCCGACCTATGCGCAAGTCGGCCAGGACACGGAAGAAGACGAACAAGACAGAAAGCAGTGCCGATACGGCCGTTCTGTCGGGGGCGCTGGCGCTCCGCGGAAAGGCTGAGCTGGCCACCATCAACGGCGTGGTCAGCCCGGGCGCTGAGTTTCTCCGGTCGCAGCGGACGTGGCAGGGCCTTGGAACCGACTACAACGACGAGGAGGAGGAGCCGAGTACGCTGATCGAGGAGGGCCGAAGCGGCATCGCACGGGGATATACCGTGGGCGAGGAAGCTTCGAGGACGTAGGAAGTTGGACAAAGAGAATTGAGCAGGCTGCTGGTGTATGAATGGCGTTAGGGTTAGAATGGCCATAAAGGTCAAGGTGGAATGCATTGGTGTTTGTAAGAGACAGAAACAGCAAGACACTTCGTGCTTGTCTGGAGGAAATGCACGTGACACTGCGCTTAGCCGAAATTCCAAGCGCCACAGCTGGAAGCACCGACGTGGCGTGTTCTTGCCAAAGACGACGAAAAGCTGGAAGACTCGACGACGAGAGCACCGATGGTGGACGGCAAAGCAGACAAGACAGCAGCGGCAGCCAGCAGCGGTGCAGCAGTGCGCGGGGCGTCGTTGTTGATCGTGCTGCAGATTGCGGCGCGGGCGGCCACGTTTGTCGCCAACCAGCTGCTGCTGCGATATCTGACAGCGCAGCTGCTGGGTGTCGCCACGCAGCTTGAGGTCTACTATCTCAGCGTCTTATTTTTTGCGCGGGAGAGCTTGCGGGTAGCGATCCAGCGGCAGGGTGGCAGAGGGGAGGAGAAAGAGAAAAAGGGCCAGCCTGGAGACGACAGACCGAAAGGACAACGGTCGACGACAGCAATGGCCTCCCAGAGCGCCGTCAATCTGGCCTATGTCTCGATCCTGCTCGGTGCTGCTGTGGCGCTGCTGCTCGGCTGGCTCTACCGCGCCAGCACGGCCAGCTCGGCCGTTGCCGACACGCCGTTTCTGGCGCCGGCGCTCTACCTCTACGGCGTGGCCGCCGTGCTGGAGCTGCTGTCGGAGCCGGCATTTGTGGTGTTGCAGCTGCGGCTGCGCTTTGGCGCCCGTGCAGCTGCCGAGTCCGTCGGCACGGCGCTGCGCTGTGTCGTGACGCTGGGCACGGCCGTGGTGGCGGCACGAGGCGGCGACATCGACGTCGGCGTGCTCCCGTTTGCGCTGGGCCAGCTGGCCTACGCATTGGGACTGCTGGCCGTGTATGGGTGGCAGGGTGCGTCGCTGGCCCGCCAGGACGGCTTCTCGCTGCTGCCACGCTGGCTGGAGAGAGGGAGAGGCGAGCGAGAGGAGACCAAGGAAACCAACGCGACCAGAGGGAGAAAACAGTCAAACACCGTCCTCTCCCTCTTTGACCGCTCGACACTTCGGCTCGCCTCCAGCATGACGGCCCAGAGCTTGGTCAAGCACGTGCTCACACAGGGCGACACCTTTCTCGTCAGCGTCCTGTCGACTCCCACGGCTCAGGGCGTCTATGCGCTGGCTAACAACTACGGTGGCCTGGCCGCACGGCTGCTCTTTCAGCCGGTCGAGGAGAGCAGCCGGAACTACTTCAGTCGCTTGTTGGCAGGGGACGAGAAAACGGACAAGAAAGAGAACGCTGCCTCTCCGACCCCTCCAAACATTCTCCAGGCCAGCCACGATCTCCAGACGCTGCTGCGCATCTACTCCCTCTTTTCCGTCGTCGTTACCGCCCTCGGCCCCACGGCCGCCGCGCCCTTTCTTGCTCTCGTCACCGGCCCTCGTTGGGCCGGCTCTGGTGCTGCCGCCACGCTGGCTGCCTACATGTGGTACCTGCCGCTGCTGGCGGCCAACGGCGTGGCCGAGGCGTTTGTCGCGTCCGTGGCTGCTGAGGCTGACGTGCATCGCCAGTCCGCCTGGATGGGTGTTTTCTCGCTCATATTTGCCGCTGCCGGCTTCGTGTGTTTGCGCGTGCTCGACGCCGGCGCTGCCGGACTCGTCGCCGCCAACGCCGTCAACATGGCCTGCCGCATCGTCTGGTGCGCCGTCTTTATTCGGCGCTATTTTGTCGCCCGTCACGTGACATTCTCGCTTACCAAAGCCTTTCTGCCGCGCCCAGGCACTGTTGCTGCTGGCGCTGTTGCCAGCATGGCTGTCCGCCGCCTTGTGCTGTCGCCGGCCGACGCTGTCGGCGCTGGCGCCATCACGCAGATCCTGCAGCTCGCCAGGATCGCCGCCGTGGGCCTGCCACTCGTCGTCGCAGTGTGAGTCGCGTGCTCGTCAGACCTGTTGCATGCATCGTTCCCAATTTCCCGTTCTCCCATTCTCGTCTTGTCCTACACTCTCTATGTACGAATTGCTAATCGTAGTCTGCAGGGCCTTATCTGAGCAACAGTTCCTCCGGGAATGCTACCGGTTTGTCCGTGGCAATCAGACGAAGTAGGGTCGAAACCCGGGAATTGTACAGTCATGACAGCCAATAATAACAACCAACATAGCACGTGACCTCTGCCTTAGTCAAACGTGATCTTGGTGCCCTTCTGGCTCATGTCGACGTCCTTGAAGAAGGCGCCGTACGTGCCGTGAGCCTTCTTCTTGACGGTCGTGCCGAACTTGAGCAGGTCGTCGGGCACCTCCTGGTTGGCGCCCCGGAGGATGTTGACCAGCGAGCCAGAATGTGCCTTGTCATGTTCGGTGAAGAAGGTGATGGCCCGGCCATCCTTGCCAGCACGGCCAGTGCGACCGATGCGGTGGACGTAGTCCTCGATGGTGAGGGGGAACTGTATGGTCAGACGAGGACGGACGAGAGAACAGAACTGACAAAAAAAAGACTCACCGTCACGTTAATCACCAGCTTCACTTCCGGAATGTCGAGACCACGCGCTGCTACATCGGTAGCTACCAACACTGGCGTCTGGCCCGTCTTGAAAGCTTCAAGACTGCGGGTCCGCTGCTCCTGGCGCAGGTCGCCATGAATGCTGCAGACCCGAACGCCTTGGCCCTGTAGAAAGTTCTCGACCCGGACGGCCTCTTTCTTGTAGAGACAGAAGACGAGGATGCGGTCGTTCCGGGCAGCACCGCGCTGTTCCTGCTTGATGATGGCCAGGACACGACGTTCCTTGGCATGCTGGTCCATGACCTCGACTGTCTGCGCGATGCGCGCGTTGGCCTGCAGCTCGGTGCTGCCGCCACCGGCACCGCCACCCTCGCCGTCCTCGCCGTCACCGCTGCCACGGGTCCGGCTGCCGACCGTGATCTTGACCGGATCAACCATGAAGCCCTGGGCGAGGCCACGGACACTGGTCGGCCACGTGGCCGTGAACATGAGCGTCTGACGCTGTGTCCGGTCAGGACACTGACCCAGGATCTGCCGGATGTCTTCCTCGAAACCCGTGTCCAACATCCGGTCGGCCTCGTCTAACACGGCAAAGCACACATGCGCCAACGAGACTGCCTCGTCTGCCAGAAAGTCCTTGAGTCGTCCCGGCGTCGCCACGATCACGTCCACTCCTCCGGCTTGTCGCAGCTGCACCCGCTGCTCGTCTTTGCTCGCACCGCCGTACAGACACACTGCCGTCAGGCCCACACGTGCTGCCAACGGCGCCAGCGCCGCGTGTGTCTGCATTGCCAGCTCTCGTGTCGGCGACACCACTACTGCCCGCGCCTGCGCCACGTTGCCCTTGCCGTCCCACTTGTTGTTCAGTTTCGACCGGTTCGGCAGTTTCTTCGCCTCCATCGCCTCCGGCCGCGCCGCTCGCAGCACCGCCTCCACGCATGGCAGCGCAAACGCCATCGTCTTGCCTGAACCCGTCTCTGCAATTCCCACCACGTCGCGACCCGATAGCGTAAACGGCCACGATGCCGACTGGATCGGTGTCGGCTTCTTGTACTCCGCAAACGGCTTCTGTCGCGTCAACTTCGTCGCCGGCAGCTGTCCAAACTCCAAAATCGGCCGCAGCTCGCCCTGCACTCCCGCGTCCTTCTTCGCCAGCGGGTCTGTCACTGCCACCTGCTCCTTCTTCATAAACGCCTGGATCTCGCTTTCCGGCAGTGCCGTCAGCCCTGCCGTCTGCTTGTACTGGAGCTTCGTGCCTGTCGTTCCTGTCGCCTCAGCATCTGCCTCAACTTCTTCTTCGGCCTCCTCGGCTGCTTCGGTGACAGCCTCGGTCGCCTCTTTGGCCTTCTTGTCCTTCTTTTCCTTCCGTTCCTTCTTTTCCGTCTTTTCCTTCTTCTCGCTCACGTCTTCGCCCTCGTCCTTCGTATCGTCCTTCTTCTCTTTCTTCTCCCTCTTCTTCTCCTTCTTCTTCTCCTTCTTCTCCTTTCTCTCCCGTCTCAGACTCTCCTTGACCGTTTCCTTCCGCACTTCGCCGTCCACCTCCACCTTTCTGGCTTTCTTGGCCGGCGTAGTCGCCACGCGACCGCCGTTCTCCTCTTCCGCGCGACTGTGCTTTCCGTTTGACATGGCTTCAGCTGTATATTTTGGCGAATAGAGTATATACAGAAGTTGGGATTATGTGCAACCACCCTGAAAAATGGGTTACAAGAAAAAAGGCGGGAAAAAATTCTGCCAATCTTATCAAGTTGATAAGACAAAAAAAAAGTTGGAAAAAAATAGAAAAGTGGGACGGTCACCTACGTACGGAGTACGGAGTAAAGACCGAGAATTCCTCGCTGAAGTTCAAGCAGTCGAAATCGATAGAGTTATGTGTAATCAAGCTGATCCCAGATTTTAAACGGCTCGCAGCGAAAGCGGAGTTGCTTGGAGGTACAAAGAACATAGGGGAAAGCTATGCGAACCGACAGCTCACACGAGTGCTGGAAGAACTGGCCGTGCTGTGATAACCCATTCCATCTTTGTGATGTAGTCTAGATAGCCCTGAGTGCTGTCGTGCAGATCATCCTGTGCCCAGACAGCCGACAGTAAGAGGTTCACACAGTTTGTAGACGGATCGTCTATTCCTTGGGGTTGATTGACGAGGTCGAGGATAGAGCGACGACTTTCTTCCGTCCTCGCCTCGCTGCCGATCATAAACAGGGAAAAGGGCGTTATGCGGACGCCCATTCTTTGGATATGCGAAGCCATAGAAAATACGTCGACCAGCAGCGAGTCCATCGTAACTGAGGGACCGGAAAGATACCTGCATGCTCTCTGGAAGTAAATCCAACAGGCGGACAGAAATAGGAACCTCTGCAGCGCCACGTTGACAGAGGGATCCGACCCGTCCATATCCACTGCATTGCGGCACGCTTTCTTGCTTTTGCTGAAGGCTTCCTCTAATTCTGTCTTCAGGAAGACGAGTTTCTGCTGGGCATCTCGATCGCCAGGCCGGGCTCGTATGGACCATTTTGGACGCATTCAATACTGCTGACAAGAGATGTATTTCTGCGTGAATGTCTTCGCCCAAATATTGGTTGACAACCTTAATGGGACACGCTGTCAGCGAATGGAGAAAATTAGGACTGCGTGGGGAGGGAGACCGCTTACAATGTCTGATGCTTGAGAGCAGCGGAATTTCAGTTGCTTCCCTTTAAACATCACCGATAACTGGTCGAGCAGATCCGCCGGACGGCGCCAATGGTCTATGCTAAACTGGGCCAGAACGTCGTGGTAGTGAACGTAGCGGAGGAGGATGAACGCATCGGCTATTTCGCCTGCATTCAAGGAGAGCACAGGCAATGGGTCTACAAATGCATGAACCAGTATTGTGCGCAGGTTGCAGATATACATGGCCCAGAAGACAGTGGCTTGATCGCCCAAAGCAATCTGTGAAATGGGTCAGCAAGATTCCGTAATCTGTGCCAGAGGCAGGATCTCTTGCCTCTGAGCGGCAAAGCAGCAGCCCGGCCGCCACGTGTTGCAAGACCTGAGACACAGTGAGAGTTGTCTTGGTGGTAGCGTGCTGAAGTGCCTGAAGGGCCAGGGTTTTGAAGTGAGAACATTCCTGCACGTTTCCGTAGCGCCGTACTGCCGAGAGGCAGAAAATAGAATACAAGAGGGCCCGAGACGAAGCAGAGTCATCCTTTAGAGACATGCGCAGAAGCAGGTCCCGAAACTTTGTGGGCTTGGCGTCAAGTTGTGGCAAAGACATGGATGCCTCGTGGTAGACTAAAGAGCCACATAAGGGCGCACCAATAGCAAGTTTACAAGCAATGCATGAGTGAACCGACGTACAGTAAGATATCCAGTTGGAGCCTTCTGCTTCACACTTTTATACATCCGCATAGAGCGAGCTTGGAATACTCAGCCGGATCGCCGGTCTGACTTGCGGAATGTTGTTGTATTGGTGCCCAAAGAGAACTGTTCGTTTGCCTGTCGAAGTGGGCACCATCAGAGGAAAGAAAGACTGGAAATTACGTCAGCACTTACCATCACCACTTCCAGCATGGGGCATTAGATAATGGTCCGCCACGTAGTCAGACAGCACGTTCACAAAGTAGAAGCGTTGATTCCCCTGTCCGGATGCCTGTCGTGACCGCAGAGACACGCCGCCGTGATCCTTCCCTCTCGGCACCACCATTGCCCTTCGAGATCGTCCGTCCGGCCATGACAGCTCGAATGCGGGTGCCCTGCGGCACTCTCGGCGAGACTTTTGGCAGTTCTGGCAGACGGGCAAGACTCCGTCACACTTAATCCTCCGCTCTGGGAGGGAAATCCAAATTCGAGTTCAAATCGGATACTTTTCCAACCCAACACGTAGTGCATGCATACCTTTGCAAATGAGACATCTGTGAGCGATACCAGCCTTTCTGGACTGTGAAGCCATTCCGGCAATTACAGCAGTCACGGTAATGCTTAACCTACAGCACACCGTTTCGGACAAGCTTACGGGAAGAGCTACTTGAGTCGTGTGAAATGAGATCTTGTCCAGAATCCCCCTTCTCCTGCTTGCTTCTTGCTTCCCTTTATGGTAGACGGGCAAGATTGGCCGAAGGATCCCGCTGACAAACCAATCCGTCCTTAGTAAGGAACGGCCGGGCTGTGGCGCATGCCCGATTTGGAAAACCTGCAACTTTGGCCGAGCCATCAAACGCTACGGACGAACGAATGCCATTGGCCAGATTTGGATGTCACAGCTTACATGTTTCTTTTGCTGAATGTAACGAGTTTCGATAAGAGCAACCCCTCATCTCAAAAGTGGTGTTTTTGTTTTGTTTCCCGTTGTCTATTTGTCAGCTCGGGGATAGCCTCTTTGTGCTTATCAAGAGAAGCTTGGGATGGTTCAAGGACGTGTATATAAGGGTGCAGACACCTCTCTTTAAGACACTGGATTTTCCATCACAGCCAAGCCAAGCAGCCAAAAAAATTAAGAACTGTCTTGCAGAGTTTCGAGTTCTGAATCGTGTTCACCTGTGAAGTTCAGGCCTTACCCAATCAACAAACATGCCTTCTTACGTCGTGGTCGGTGCTTCTCGTGGCCTGGGGGTATGTCTCAACATCCTGTCCGCCATTCAGCAGCCAGGGCGATTTACTTACCACCCCAACAGTATGGTTTCCTAAACGTGCTTTCTGCTGAAAAGGAAAACACCGTGATAGGCCTGGTGCGCAACGTCCCCGGAACCAAGGCCCAGGTGGCCACGGACTTCCCGGACAGGAAGAACATCCACATTGTGCAGGCCGATCTGAACGACAGGGCCACGCTGGTGGTCAGTATAGGACATACCCAAGCCGTGTTGACAAGCAGGACTGACTGTGCCAAAAGGCCGCCGTGGAGCAAGTGTCTGCCATCACTGGTGGCTCGGTCGACGTCCTCATTTCGAACGCTGCTGTGGGCAGCAGCAGATTCCTCCCCATTGGCGAAGAGTAAGCACGAAGCCCGGAAATATGCTTAGCACAAGTTCTGACCGGCTATCGCCTGAACATAGAGCGAATGATGACCCGGCCGCCTTTGATGCCAACATGGAGACCCAGTTCCGCACCAACGTCCTCGGAACCATCCATGCCGTCGCCCTCTTTGCGCCGCTGGTCCAGAAGAGCCAGCTAAAGAAGATTGCCGTGATCTCGTCTGCCATGGGCGACGTCGAGCTAGTGCTGAACGTCGGCATCTCCCAGGGGGCTCCCTATGCCATAAGCAAGGCCGCCGTGAACATGGCGGTGGCCAAGTTCCACAACGAGTACCGCGACCGCGGAGTCCTGGTTGTGGGCATCTCTCCTGGCGTTGTCGCTACTACCTTCGCCCAGGACGGAACCGAACAGGGCAAGGCAGATACGCAAAAGGCCATGGCAGTGATGGGAGCCAAGTTCATGGTGTACGACCCCAACTGGCCCGGTATTCCATTCACCGCAGACGAGGCGGCCACGAACGTCATCAAGGTCATTACCAAGGCGACCATCAAAGACAACGGTGGCCTGATGGTCTCGCAATACGGCGACAGAAACTGGTTGTAAGTGAGGGCCACTTGCATCGTAGTGAAAGGTGTCATTGAGTATGTCATATTCGTGTATCCTATTTACATATTACTATCGCCTGCCATATTTACTTCGAGTCAATCGACTCGGGAATGTTCAAAATTAACATGGGAAAATATCCAAATCGTTCATGGGAATTTCTGCCCCGTGCGCCTCATTATGCGTGTCAATATAAAAACGAAGACATGCAGTGTCTTCCAGCCATTATTCGTCCCGATCAGACTTTTTCATGGTCTTTTTCGAGATGGTTCACATCCACCTGGTTCTTGTAGTTGCTGAGGATGTCGGAGCTAATATCATGGGCGAAGACGTCGACTGTTGTTGACTTGAACTTACGGGCGCTCACACCAGACTCGAACAGCAGGTCCAATTCGGCAAATGAGCGGCCCATGGGCTCAGGCACGCGGAAGTAGCTGTAGATGATACAGAGGAAGCAGATGCCGCCCCAAAAAAAGCCTGCGTAGTTGCTCCAGTTCCACGCACCGGGGTTGAGCATGTAAGGGTTAAGGACGCTGGCAACGATGCCGACAATGATGCTAAAGGTGTTAGTAGGCAGGAAAAGAGAAAGAGGGGACAAAGAGGCTCGAGCAGAACTTACTAAAGAGCGCGGCCCAAGACGACCGTCTTGATCTGCAGACGCCGCGTGGAGATCTCGGCAACCAGGGAGTAACAGACGGTGCCGACAGACAGCTGGTAACAGAGGGCCCAGACGAGCATGATGCTGCCGGTGGCCAGAGAGGCCTGGTCTTTGTGGGAATCGGGGACTAAGCCGAGAAAGCCCATGAGCAACAGCATGACGCAGAGCAGGCAGAGGCCGCCGACATAGAGGGTGCGGCGGCCGATGCCGCGGGCCATGAGGAACCAGGCGCCGATGACGCCGACAATGTTGAAGGCGTACTGGCCAAGGGCGAAACCGTAGGAGCTATGGGTGCTGAGGCCGGCCTGCTCGAGGAAGTAGGTCGAGTAGTTGCTGAAGGAGTTGCCGCTGAGGTTCTGGATGGCCCAGACCATGCAGACGATCTCGGTGCGGCGCAGATTGGTACCGCGGAAGCAGTCGAGGTAGCTGGCGCCCTTGGTGGCGTTGGCCTCGAGCGCGGTGGTGTGGACCATCATGGCAATGGTCTCGTCGGGATCAAAGGCCTTGCTGCCATCGGGGGCGTGGCTGTCGAGCAGGCGGCGGCTCGTGAGGCGCAGCAGCGAGCGCTTGGCATCGTCAATGCGGCCACGGCGAACAAGCCACCAGGGCGACTCAGGCGCAAAGGCGATGCCGATAATTAGCGGCACAGGCCAGATCCACTGCAGGGCGTAAGGAATCCGGTAGGCCCATTGGTCGTCGCGGTTGAGCATGCCCATGATGACGCCGATGCCAATCAGCTGGCCGATGCCCCAGCAGGCGTTGACGTACGTCGTCAGATGGCCGCGCAGAGCGACCGGACACACCTCGGAGGCGTATGTGACCGTCAGCGTCTGGAAAACACCCCATGGGATGCCACACAGGATCTCGGCTGCCAGCAGTGCGCCCGTGCTCTGGGCCGTGAAGAAGATGGCGATGAAGCCCGTCACCGCCATCAGACAGCCGATCACGGTGTAGCGGTAGCCCAGCCGCTCTGAGATCCAGCCGTTGAGCAGCAGCCCGATCAACTCGCCACAGTTGGCCCCGTTGCTGAGTCCGCTCTGCCATGCTGCCGACACCTGGTACTCGCCGCTCGGCAGCTGCTGCCCGTACTTGCGGTTGAACTGGGAAAAGCCGTAGAAGTTGTTGATCAGACACACGTCGTAGCCCTCCATCACAATGCAGGTGCTGATGAGCACGCTCCACGCAATCGCCTTTGGATACATCCGAACGCCCTCCATCAGCGTCATTTGTTGTTCCTTTTCTGCTGCAGATTTGGCAAAGCCGATCACGGCGTTGGCCGTTTTGGCCCGCTCCATCGCCTCGTCGGTCTCGGTCATGGCCGCCGGGCCCTGTTCGTTGACCGTGCCGTGGGATTTCTCCACGGTGGCACCAATGTCGGATCCTGAGGATCCGTCATCAATCATGTGTACATGCATGGTGGGCAAACAGGATATAAAGAGTGCCGAGATAGGGGCAGAAGATCGGAGAGGGAGATGAGGCGAGAAGAAGATGAAGAAAGGGACGAAACAAAAGAAGGGATAAGGTCGAGAAATGCCAGTTAAGTACAAAAAACGCACCGCTCCGTCCCAAAAGGAAAGAGAACCAGGGGGGAGAGGGCAGACTGGGAGGGATGAGCCGGCGGTGACCAGATAATCAGATAGACGTCTTGGCACAGAAGGTGGATGGTTATCGAGACGGGAGCAGTTGTCTTGGGCTGTCCCGTTATGCGCCGGTATGCTTATGGTCTGGCTTCTTCTTGCGTACGACGTATGTCTGAGTTTGTTTCTGGAGGGTGGCCGTCTCCATTTTTCCTGGTATTTATCTTGTGGGGAGAAGACCAGGAGGAAGGAGCTAGTTGACATGGCTCATGGAGAAAAGTCACCATTGGAAGGCACGTTCTGATTGGCCAATCGGCTCAACGAAAATCTTAGTTTAGTTCAACAATCCACGATCCACCGACCTGTAATTACAGATTGCGAACAATGGCCCCAATACGAGCCAGGGCAGCTTTGTGATTCTGCTTTCGGAGGCACCATTCCCGATTTGACACCACCTGCCACGCTGCGAGCGGGGAAGCAGCTGCACTTGCCGTCCATCGAGAGACGGTGTTCATTCGTGGAATCTCACTCTTCTCTTCTCGCGCCTCTCCCAACCGAGCTGTTGGAAGAGGGGGTTTCGTCGACGATCACCCCGAAGAAGTATCTACCGTGTTAGTAGCCGGCTTTCGCTTCATTCTACGTCTGAACGGCTACGCCGATTTTCACTCTGTTTGTGTCCGCTGGTTGATGCTTGATCCGCCAATCTGTAGTCGGACCAGGGGAGGGTCTGTGACACACCGCCATCGGCTTCGAAGACCTCACTGCAGCCTCGTTCGATGACATCTCCCGAGCTAAACTCCCGGCCGGAGCCAGATAACACAGCATCGTTTGGCTGGTAAGCTTCTCCTGCCATTTTTGCGTATTTCAGCTTCGAACAGGCCCTCCTCCCATCTGACCAAAACTACAGTCAGAATTGCCGAGACCAGCATCTAAAGTGCACGTTCACGTGATTCCCCGAGTACAACGTCCGTCCTGGCTGACACCAGACAAAGGCGACCGAAAAACGCCCGTGTGCAGTCGCTGTTTGGTAAGCGGAAAAGAATGCCATCGAGGCTACAGATTCCGAGTCAAGTCAGGTATAGCCCTTTGCCAGCTCCGTGCGAATTAGATAGAGGCATGTCGTGCTGACCGGAGTCCCGACTTCATGATTTTTGCCGTCTTTTTTTTCACATGTGCAGGCCCCTTCACCCGGACACAACAATGGGTCAAAACGCCCGCTACGCGTAAGTACCCTTAGCAAGCGGAGCTGGCATGCATGCTAGACGGAGCGCAAGCTGACACGTTACCCACTTTTGCCACTTCAGTTCAATTTGTCGATGGTGCGACAGCCGATGATGACTTTCCAGACGACGACGGCTTCCCAGATGCGTCGTCGTGGCAGCCAATTCGCAGCGATCGGCCTCCCAATGGGCCACACGCACAAGCATCAGCGCTGCAATCTGCGCAGAATAACGTCTCACAGGTGCCGGTATGGTCCACGTTGTCGCCGGACTCGACTGGGTCGACGCGGACCGACCAATCAACCCAGGCAGCAGCATACGACGCACCAGACAACCCGTTGCGGCTAGGCTTTGCTCCGGCACTGAACCAGGTGGCCCAACTGCGCTCCCAGTCGCCCTCAGACCGGTTCATCGTCCACGACGAGATGGGGCCGGGCAGTACCTTTGACCTGCACGAGGCCATCAATGCCGTTCAGTCGGTCCAATCGCGCATCTATCTGGAGAAGTCTGCCTTCCCGCTCCAGGACAAACAGGAGGCTTTGCTTCTTCGTCATTTTGTGCAAAATCAAGCCGGATGGGCAAGTTTTCGTGTCTCCACCAAGCTCGTAACGGTGTTTTGCACTAAGAAACAGCACTAACCGGGGTTAATGCAAGCTACACAGCTCGACATTTGCGATCCTGCCCGACACTTTGCTACCACAGTGCCTCTGCGAGCCGGCACCTGTACGGTCCTGCTCAATGCCACGCTCGCCTTAGCTGCCAAACACCTGGCACATATCAGCGACTTTGACCGCTATGCGTCCGACCGGTATCACCGCGAATGCCTCAGCGTGCTGATTCCGTTGATGAGCCACGAAGTCACGGCCGCGGACGAGAATCTGTTTGCCGCGACCATTATTCTACGCATCTGGGAGGAGATGGAAGGTACGTAGCCCGTATCCTGGTGGGCGGCCGGTAAGACGTAGAGTCCTGATTTTGAGGCGGTAGTAAAACACACTGGAGTCGACTCGCACAGTTACATCCTCGGCATACATGCCTTTGTCCACGGCAACGGCCATAATCTACGACCGAAAACGCTGGGTGCTGCCAGCTTCTGGGCTGGTCTGCGCCAGGAGATATACACAGCCACAATGAACCAGCAGCCGGTGAAGGCCCCCCTAGTCTCGTCGTTGGTGGATGGGTCCCGCGAGCTTGGACCGGCCGACGATGAGGACTGGGCCAACCGGGCTGTTGTCCACTGCGTCGACGTCCTCAACTTCTGCTTCGGGGAAGAGCCGCCGCGGCAAACGTGGGATGGCCTGTACGCTTGGAACGAGCGATGGACAGCGTCACTCCCGCCATCTTACACACCAACGCTGGACAAAGAGAACAGACCGGGGGAAGCATTTCCCGAGATTTGGTACCACGATACCTGGCAAGGTTGGTGCACAAGAGGACGACTGTGCCGGCCGGGACTGCAAAGGCTAACACGTGCACAGTCACCGGAGTGCAGCACCATATTCTTGCCACGTTGTTCCTCGTCAGCTTCGACCCCAGTTTTCCCCGTATTGGTGGCCGCCGCAGAGAGGCAGCCAAGCGAATGGATGTGAGTATAGTCCTTGGGATGAAGAAGGAGGAATGTAAAATGGGAAGAGGAGCTGACCAAATAGGAACGGATATGTGCCTTGGTGCGAAGAATTTGTGGAATTGGGCTCTGCAATCAGTGGTCACCACCCAGTATGTTTACGGCCTGTATGGCCATTTCGGCCTGTAAGTTATTTTGAAGAGCCCCACTTTTCCGTGTATTGGCTGAAGATGACGAACACGAAGCTGACGTGCGGTATGCTTGTCTCAAGTTGGGGACCGATTTCGCGAGCGGCCAGATCAGGAGGCCATTTTGGATCTTCTCCGCCGAACAGAAAGCGACCATGGGCGACCAACGGAATCGGTGCAGACTCAGATGATGCGCGCGTGGGACTGGGAGGGTGTGGAGTAAGCTGTCAAGGGAGCGGCAAATGGGTCAGCTGGGGATTAGGTTTAGGACGGGGTAGACTAATAATATATAGATGTGAGCTACTCATAGATGCGGGGGAAGAAGGCAGGGGCAATAATACCCGTTTGGGCAAAACGAAAAGATGGGGGCGTTGGTGAACCGACGGGGAGTTGTCTGGCGATTTTTTCAGTCTTCGTATGTGTGGGAATGAAGGATGATATTTGTCGCTGAGCCTAGCCGGCCGGACTCCTTTTTCCGTCTGTAAGAGGATAGATTTTCCGCTAGCGCTCGGGGAAAATGCCCAAATATAGAGCGTGCGCCAAGGATGGATAAAATCGCCGATTTTGCCAGGCTCGCTTGCGCTACTGGCGTGGCAGGCTCCACTTTTGGGAGCACATCGCCAAAGCGTCCGAGGCCTCGTTTCGGGACGGGAAGCCAGGCTGACCATTCAAGTAATACGCTTTTTGATCGGCGGCTTATTTTAGCAATGGGGCTCTGCCCACTTTTCGTGTTGTTGGAAGAGGCACTGCTGCTTTAGGAAATTCCTGACGTCCTCTGCTGCCGGCCGGCCTTTGCTTCAGCATATGCTCAACGGCAGAGATGGCAGGTTTTTCCACGCGGACGAGCGGGCTGTGGGATATTTAACGAACATGTTCTCATACTTTCGTGTTCTCATACTCCTTTCCTTGTCCTCCTCATCTTCCTAGCCAACGCACTTCCCACCGTCTTTGCCTCTTCTCATCACCTCACAAGACCAAAAGTAGCACCATGTCCCCCTCTGCACTCTTCGACGACGAGGTCGCGGTCCGGTCGGACAAGACCGAGGCCGTGCGGTCGGGCAAGGCACTCGAGGACCTGTCGGACGCCATTGACAAGGTCAATGTGCTCAAGGGCCGGCAGACGGCCGACGAGGCGGTGGTGTACACGGAGAAGTCACAGTTCGACCAGGAAAAGGACAAGACGCAGTTCCGGCAGTACGACGACGCGTGCGAGCGGGTCAAGACATTCTACCGCGAGCAGCACGAGAAGCAGACGGTGGCCTACAACCTGCAGGCACGAGCCCAGTTCCACTCACTGAGCCGGCAGCGAGCCGAGATGACGGTCTGGGAGGCGATCGAGAAGCTCAACACGCTGATCGACGAATCGGACCCGGACACGGAGCTGAGCCAGATTCAGCATCTGCTGCAGAGCGCCGAGGCGATCCGCCGTGACGGCAAGCCGCGCTGGATGCAGCTGACCGGCCTGATCCACGACCTCGGCAAGCTGCTGTACTTTTATGGTGCCCAGGGCCAGTGGGACGTCGTGGGCGACACCTTTCCCGTCGGCCTCGCCTTTGATCGTCGCATCATCTATCCCGACAGCTTTACCGGCAACCCGGACCGCGACCATCCCATCTACGGCTCCACCCTGGGCATCTACTCGGCCGGCTGCGGTCTCGACAACGTCATGCTCTCCTGGGGCCATGATGAGTACCTCTACCACGTCATCAAGGACCAGAGCCTGCTGCCACCCGAGAGTCTCGCCATGATCCGCTACCACTCCTTCTACCCGTGGCACAGCGCCGGCGCCTACCGCGAGCTCATGGCCGACAAGGACCACGCCATGCTCGAGGCCGTCAAGGCCTTCAACCCCTATGATCTCTACAGCAAGAGCGACGAGGTGCCTAGCGTCGACCTTCTCAAGGTAAGTCTGGCCGGATTCGGTCTTGGGCGCGTCAGACTGTCGGCCGTCTGCTAACAAGCACAGCCGTACTACCTCGAACTCATCGACGAGTTCTTCCCGCAAAAAGTGATCAAGTGGTAGACATGGACGGAGAGGGTGACAGGGATCGGCCTGTTCGGACGACATTTCATGACTTTCAAATTGCGAAAAAGCCTACTATCAGGCACTGCTCTACCCTTTCAACGGGACTTGATATTTAACAACTAAATAAATTAACTTCGAATCTAAAAATGGCACATTGAGCCCAACTTGTTGTCCATCCTGAAGTGAAGATTACCCAAGACTCCAACACATTTTAGAGGCAGATTAGGAAGACGTCTGTCCCATATTGTACAGCAGCAACAGGGAGCCCAAACAAAGAACAGGCCGCCCAACAATACCTATGTCCAGACGACCGACTATGCGACGGATTCCCTCTCGCCAACCTCGGTTAGAAAAGACAAGTCCTGCTTAAAGCCGCCCACAACGCTCGAAATTGGCGTCGACGGGATGGACAGGGTGCGGGACCGCTTGGAGTAGGAGCGGTGTCCAATACGTGCCATGCGGACTTCGTGGTACGCCAGGCTCGCCTGCTGCTTGGAGATCACCAGGCCCTGTGTGATGGGCGACTGCTCGCCGTTCTCTACCACCACCATGCTTGGCCACACCACCAGGATGATATCGCTTGGGTCAACCTCACTGTCCTCGTCCATTTCGCTGATAGGCGCTGCATTTTCATGCTGCATGTCCACATCTGCGATAATCTCAGGGACAGAAACAGAAACGGGAGCTAGAGAAGGAGAAAGAGCACAAGCCACCGTCATGTTCTCGTCATTCCTTTCGCCAGCAACATCGCCACTGCCATCCGCATCACCAGTGCCATCCTCACCGCTGCTATTATCGTAGACAGCACCACTGATATTAAAGATCCCGCCAGCGACATTGCCGTTGACGTCGCCATTGAAAGCATTGTCACCGGGAGCATTGCCATTGCCATTGCCATCGCCATCGCCATTGCCACGCCCATGATTAACACCCTCTCCACCCATGAAGTCTACCCAGCTGTCAGTCTCACTTCCTGATTTTCCCTCGACACGCTGTGGCGATGGAGTCCTTGACACAAGCTTGCTTGCCGCACTCTTCTTAGAAACGCCATCGCCACCTGCCTTGTCGTTTGCACCGGACAGCACCTCCAGATCGCTGTGCTCTATTCCACGTGCCCGAGACTCGCAGCGCGTAACACTACTGTCACGACTGCGGTGCCGCGTGGTGCTGGAGCGTCCGTCAAACTCTGGCAGCGGCAATTCTTGCCAGTCAAAATCGTCGTATGGCGGCCCAAAGTACGGCTCGATCTTCGTCCTGGCACGCTGGATCTTCTGCCATTCGATGCAGGCCACGGCACAGGCACTTCCCAGGCTGGTGCAGAAGCTCTTGTAGGCAATGGCGTCCAGAAGGTGCTGGACCACCCAAGAGACCTCCCGCACTACGTGCTGAGCACGAGCCTTGGCACTGGCCTGCTGGACCTCTGGCATCGTTGCCAGCAGTGTGGCCCGGATGTTCTCCTCCATGGTCGGGTTGTCGTCTTCGACTTCGTGCAGAAGGTCCGTGAACTCCTCGTCGTCTCGGAGAAGGTAGAACGGACGGAAGATGTATCGGTACAGTGTACGTGAGAGGACCGATAGGACGGCAGCAATGCGCATCGCCTTTGCAATCGGCGAGTTGGTCTGGGGTAGCGGGAATTGGGTTGGGCCCTTCAGTGCATCAGCGTTGCGAAGGTTGTTCCAGCGTGAAGCATCGCTTAGGACATGGTCGGCAAGATCCTGCTGGAAGTGTGACTCGACCAAATCAAACACTTTTGTCCAAACGTTGTCGAGAATTTTCACGCTTTTTTGTCAGTTTTGGAACGATCAAATAGAAACAGAACACAATAACCTTGAAATATACGTACAACACGTCTTCTGGCTCCTCTTTCATGACGACTCGATAGTTGTTCAGCTCTATCAGACGCATTGTCTTCGCTGTGAGCTCATGCTGGGTCTGGTCAAGGGTCTCTCTGAGACCGTCGCCTCTGGAAACGGCTTCCTGGAGCTGTTGCTCCGTCGTCTGGAGGTCGCTCTTGACTTTCTCCAACTCATCCTCTCGCTCGAAGAGCGAGGCCTTCAGTGTTGAGTTCTGTTCTTCGGTCTTAGCAGCCACGTGCTTTTGTTCCTCCAGTTTTGAAGTGACCTGGCTGAGGTCTTCCTTGAGAGTGGCAAGTGTGGTGCGTAGCCCATCAATCTCCGTCTTTGTAGTGCTCACGTCGGCCTCAAGAGTCTCTTTGTTGTCGATGGCCTCTCCCAGTGTCGTCTTTGTTTTGGAGAGCTCTGTACTGAGGCTGTTATGCGTGTCTGTCAGATCGGCCAACTCCTTGACTTTACAGGCGAGCTCCTCTTGAAGTGCAGCTTTGGCGTGTTCTATCTCAGCCCGTGATTTCTCAAGTTCATTGCGGAACTGCCAGTACTGCTCGAAAACGTTGCGATTTGTGTCGACGAGCTCCCGGTTTTTTGTACGGAGTTGCAACACTTCATTGAAGACATCAGCCAAGATTTGGTAGTTGGGATCAGCTGCAATCGACTTGATTGCACCGACCAAGCCGTCCACCACCCGGGAGGGATCTGCAGCTATTGCTGCGGTGTCGACACCCATCGCCTCGTATTTCGACATGTAAATAGAACTGGTCGATGGAAATTTAACAATTATTTCGAGAAAATACAGAAAAATAAAGACGTGTTAGGGCTGTCAATTGCTTGTGCAGATTCGGGTTCTCTTCCGTATCCTGATGGCCTGGATATTTCTTATATATGCCAGACTATGGTATAAGTACACCCCGGAGCAGAGCCCTAATAGGCCTTAGCCTGGACCTGGAACCTCACACGATCTATTGGGAAGAAGCTGCAACCCATATCAGGTGTCTGGCAGCTGGTCTGGCGAGGTGGAGCTGTCGACACCTCTGAGCCTGCCCGCGGACCGGCATACAGAGAATTTCACAAGCAGGCTTTCGGAACCGAATCAGATCTGCACCTTTGTTGCCCGTGTGCTGCGCTGTACTGCTGCCTGAAATCTTATCAGTAAATCGGAGAAAGCCGTGTGACAGCCCAACATCGGGGAAGCCCAACAGAGCGGCGGCAACCAGGCCGGTCATGGAACGCCGTGATTGGAGTGTCGTTCGTCGTGCTTTAGTGCCTTATGAAGTTTTGGTTAACTGTTGAAGGGCGGCCGAATTGTTATGTTTCGGAAGAGGGTTTTGTTCTACGTGGCAGTGTCTGATTAAGCCGAGGAAATCCACCCGATTGACCCACTGAGACAACTTCCCGCGGGCGCACCTTCCCTCGGTCTACTGAGTTATTTTCCCGGCACGAGAGTCTGCAACACCTCTTCCATTCGCTCCAATGACGTGCATATTAATATGACAACCGAATTAGAGGCTATGGGCTGCAGGGTTGCTTTTACCGCGGCAGTGGCTCGTTGGGCTGAGCTGAGGGTGTCTCTTTGCCCAATCCTCACGCCAAGCTTATCGACTTCTTTCAGAAAATACAAAGGAGCACATAAATGTCCGGTATTGTTCAGGGCCAGTGAAAGTGAAGACAGTGGTATGTGTTGGTTTTTGCTTGACCGTTTACAGGCAACCGTGAGGTGTGATTGGCAGCACGGGCCAAACTGATTACTTGTTTGCTTGTGTATCTGATCTAGCGCCGACTATTGATAAATTTAATACAAAATGTTATATATGCTCTGTCGTGGTTTTATTTAATCTCTGAAAAATAATTACTGATAGCATCAGATCAAAAACTAAATACGCAACAGCCAAGACTTCTTCTGCAGGATCCTCTAAATTATTTGTAGCACTGTTTCTGGGATTATTCTGTAAAACCATACCACATTGCACTATCTATACGGTACAGTGCACAATGGAAGGTTGTAGGCCGTATAACTCATCATCAGGAATGTTGACGATCTACATTGCTGCTTTCATCCTGGAATAAAGGGGAGGGGGGGATCAAAAAGATGGCTGGTGACAAGGATGTGACATTACCTGTACAAGTTCTGGTAAATGTGACATGCTTCTTACAGACCTTAATGGCACAAGAACCTTACTTGTCGCCAGTCTGGATTGGCCAATTAGAGTGCTGACCAACTTTAATACCCACGTGGCACAGATGTAGAGATCTTTGGATGACTCCGCGATTGTAGGCCCTTCTCTGACTGGTTGGTGAAAACGTTCTAGGTATCCTGGTAAGAATAAGTGTTAGTCTTTCCTCCCTAAACCGGTCAATCGAAACCCAGATTAGGCCAATTTCGACAGCATGACGAAGTCAGAGCTGCTTGGTACGGTGCAAGCTTCTTGTCGACAATCTGCATGCTGTGGTCAATATACGGCTGTCAAGGGGACGAAGACGGCCGTGCTCAGTTTGGAAGGATCTAGCGATCCTGACTATAAGATAGCAAACCTGGAGAAGTTGGAAAGATAACCCGGAATCATCTTTAAGGTATTGCAAAATTAGCATTATGTTAAATGTGATTTGAGCCTTGTCTTTGAAAAATCCGATTGTAGGCCAATGCCATTACTACGCTTCTCCAATTCATATTTTTGATCCAATCCAACAAGATCTTAGTTGGATCGCAACGGCACTCAGGAGGGTTGTATATATGTTTCAGATTGAAGCAAAAACTTTTATAGCCAAATTCACCGTGATAAAAGCCTTAAAATACTGCACCTCTGCCCGATCACTGCGTAGTAAAGCCGCCATCGACGACCATGCTGGCGCCCTGCACAAAGCTGCTCATGGGCGAGGCCAGGAAGGTGATAGCATCGGCAATCTCCTCTGGCTGGCCCATGCGCCTCAGGGCCGATCGCTCGACATCCTTCATGATGGGTGAATCGCCGGGAACATTTTCCAGCAACGGGGTGCGAATGAATCTGCAGGAGTGCGGATGCGCTTAGTAATATATTATATATACAAGCACAAAACACACAGACACCTACCCTGGACAGATGCAGTTCAGGCGGATGCCCATGGGGCCGTAGGCGTTTGCGTCAGAGCGGGTGAGGCCGATGACGCCGTGCTTGGCCGTCGAGTAGGCCGTCTGGGCCAGGTCGAACATCCCGACAACGCCGTACATGGACGAGGTGTTGATGATGCGGCCGCGACCGATGCGAGGGCCGAGGTCTCTAGGAGGGTATTAGCGCGTCGTGTTCCTGCTGCTGACCGGCTCACCATCACGCACTCCTGCTTCAACATGACGACCAGCTCCTCCTTCTGGCAGCGCCAAACACCGTCCAGGTCGACGTTGATGACGCGGCGCCACTCGGCTTCGTCGACCTCATGGGTCTTCCGGCCGCTGCCGCTGATGCCGGCGTTGTTGACGGCAATGTCGAGGCGGCCGAAGCGGTCGACGACGGTGGCGATGGCAGCGTGGACGGCAGCGGCCTGGGCGACGTCGAGCTGCAGCTCGAGCACCTGGACGTGGGGAAACTGCTCGCTCAGGGCCTTGCTGGATGCCTGCAGAGTGCCGATGTCGACGTCGGCCAGCGCGAGGTTCTCGATGCCATGGCGCGCAAAGGCGAAGGCGGTGGCCCGACCAATGCCTGTAGATGGAGAGGAAAATCAGCAGGAGGATGACAGATCGGGGCGGTTAGGACGCACCGGATGCGGCGCCGGTGATGAAGGCGGTACCCTTGAGCAGAGCAGTAGACATTCTGACTATTCAGGACCGGTGGTTACGGGAGAGGAAGTGGCGTGATCACCCAGATACACGAAGATTGTCAAAGTCGGGGATGCGTTTAAGTAGACCACCGAAGGTGGGGTGATGCAGTGATGTGTTTGTGAAGTGGATCAAATCCGGGAATAGACAGCTGGCATCTCGGAGACTCCAAGGAGCGTGTAGCCAGTGAGAGAAAAGACAGACAGCAAAAGTAC
Organism: Grosmannia clavigera kw1407; assembly: GCF_000143105.1. Lineage (NCBI taxonomy): Eukaryota > Fungi > Ascomycota > Sordariomycetes > Ophiostomatales > Ophiostomataceae > Leptographium > Leptographium clavigerum. The sequence goes on along the minus strand of NW_014040797.1, from coordinate 302,949 downwards.
CACCATGTGGTCACCACGGATAGATAGTTTTCCCCAGAGGATTCACCATAGGTTGGTATAGTCGTGAATTGGCATTGTCACCTACTTTATAGAACTAGATAATAGGAACACACCAAACATGTGATAACCGCATAGAATGACTCAATTACAGAGAAATACAGCTTTCCAGACTAGATGCACCGATCACGCCAAGAAATACGCTATTCGGTAGACATGCTCGGCGGCAGATCGGCCTCGGCCGTACCCCAGGCGCTCTCGCTGGGCCCGAGAGTGAGCTCGAGCAGGCCTCCGTCGGAGAAGAAGCGGTGAGAGAGCCAGTTGCGGCTGTAGGGACGGCCGTTGAGCGTAGCGTTCTGGATGTAGATGTTGGCCGGGGCGGGGTCGAAGTTGCGGCAGCGCACGGTGGCAATGCGGCCGGTCAGCCGGCTGGTCACGCTGACCTCGCGGAAAAAGGGTGGGGTGATGAGGTAGACGTCCTGGCCGGCGACGGGCCAGAGGCCGAGCATGGTGAGCGAGGAAAAGGCGCCCATGGCGCCGCTGTCGTCGTTTCCGGGGATGCCGACTGTTGTGGTGTTGAACTGGGCTGGGATGTACGTGTGGGCATAGCGAGCTGACAGGGCCGGCCGGCCGGCATAATGGAAGACGAAGACGAGCAGAAAGGCCTGCTCGTCGCCCATGTAGAGCAGCCCGGGCGTGTCGTGGATATACTGCAGCCGGGCGACAAAGGCATCGGGCCCACCGAGCCGGCCGATCAGAGCGGCCATGTCGTGTGGCGCGTAAAGCGTGTATAGCCAGCTGCCGCCCTCGTACATCTCGTGACCGCTGGTGGTGAGGTAGCAGGATGTGAAGTTGAGCAGCGGCTGACAGAGCGCTGGGTCCTGGAAGCCAAAGGTGCCGTTGAGGAAACGCGGCTGCAGGAAGCCGGCAAAGCCGCTGTCGGTGGTTTCGGCACTTTCGGAATTTTCGGAATTTTTGGCGCTCTCGTTGCCGCCGCCCGTCGGCAAAACGACCGCTGCTCGTCGTGGAACAGGTTCGCCCATTGGCCAGCTCGCCGTCGGTACTTTGCCGCATCTGCCGGCTTTCCCATGGCCGCCGCCATCTGAGCGATGCAAAAGTCGTCGTACGCATACTCGACCGTCCGGCTGATGCTGCGCGAGAACGTGCCCACTCCAGCCGCACTGTTTCCAGCTGGCCAGGCCTCCTCGGCCTTCGACGTTCCAGATTGGCGGTTCGACTGGAGGGTCAGCAAGTTGGTCTCTCTTCCTTTCTTTCCTCTTCACTCACCCTCTGCATCCTTCACAACTGCCTCGTAGCCTGTATCCCAGTCGATCCCGTCTGTCAGCCCCTTGAGATAGGCATCGGCTAGCACCACGTCTGCATTGCTGCCGCCCTGTGTCAGGCCCTTGCACAGGCTCATCCGGCAGTCAGGCAGCCAGCCCTCGTGTCGGTAGATGTCGATCAGGCTACGCACCATCAACGTCTGGCTCTGCGGGTCCACCAATGTCAGCAGCGAGTGAATTGACCGAAACGAGTCCCAGATGCAGTAGAACGAGTCGTAATCTGATCGTTAGCCTTCTATCTGACCCTGTCTGCCTTTTATCCACTCACAAGGCTCGTTGCTATGCCACAGCGGATTCTCTCCCGTGTAGTCCTGTGGTGAGATCATCGCACGATAGAGTCCTGACCAGAAGACCGTGCTGAGATTGTTGTCGACGCCGCTGTCGTCGATCTGCACGACCGCAAGTTTTGCGCGCCAGGCATCGGCGGCTGCCGTGCGCGTGCCGTCAAAGTCAAAGTCGGGCCCGGTCAGCTCGCTCTCGGCGTTGGTGCAAGCCTGGCCAACACTGACAAGCGAGAGGCCGACGCGGACGAGGATCTGGTCGTCAGCCGCGGGTGGCGCAAACTGCACCCAAGCGCCAGCAGGCACTGGTGGCACGTCGACGCCGTTGGCAAACGTGCGCAGCGACTGCGTCGTGTTGCCGGCACGGTTGTTAGCAAAGACGCCGCTGTCGCGCACGTCTGCGCCGTGAAAATCGACACAGAAGTGCAAATCGTAGCTGCCGACGCCAAACGACGGGCCAAAGGTGCCGTTGCTAGTGATGTGGCCCGTCTGCGCATCCACGGCGACGCTGCCGTTGATACGCGAGTCCGACAGGTCCTTCAGGTCGAACAGAACCAGCGGGCTGTAGCTGTAGGGCAGGTTGGCCCTGTCCGATGGAAAGGTGAACCGGTACAGCGCCGTGTGATTTGTCACCGTCATCTCCGCGCGAACCGACGTGTTGAGCGTTACGGCAAAGTAGCCCGGCTCGGCCACCACGCTGCCCGGCACCCGCTTCACGGCCCGGTCTGTCGCCGTAAAGGCACAATTGTTGAGAACGTCGCCAGAACAGCCCGTGTGCGCAAAGATGGGAAAGTTCCCGAGACGGGCGCCCTGTATGGGTTAGAAGCAAAAGACGACACGAAGCTGCTGCAATTCACGCAGGAAACATACGCCTCCCGTTCCTGAGTCGTGCATGTGGCTGAAACCCGTGATCTCGCCATCGTCCGACGCAAAGCCTCCCTGCAGCTCTGTGTTTACGTCGGCTACCGCTTTGGCCATACCAAACGGCAGAGCGGCGCCGGGAAACACATGGCCTATCAAGAACAACGGATGTGCCTGTCAGTGATTGAGGCAAAATATGCCGACTTATTTCCAAGCCAGCTTTGCCTGCAAAACACTCGGCCACGTCCTGCTCTTATTGTATGCTCGCATAGGTTTTGGGCTGACTATGGTTGACGTCCGCATGATTGCTACCTGACTGTGCATAGCCTGTGTCTGACTGTCCATCTCGTGAGATGTTGAACTTGTACCAGGCAAATGTGAGAATGATCGCGTCTGATTTTCGGCACTTCTCACTATTGCTGCCTTCCATTACTTCTGATGGAGGTTGGAGTAAAGTAAGTGGAGACTGAAGTCGATCCCGACAGATAGTGTTTGCGAACGAACGTCTCACATCACGTGATCGACACATACTTCTCGAGCCATCCCACCGATTTTTGTTTGCACACCATCAAGCGACGCACGAATCATCGCCGTCATGGCACGAAACTACAAGCCCAGCCACTGCAATACGACAGCTCAAAAACCAGCCAACTGGACAGACATCAGGCCACACAAGTACTGCGGGGCGCTCGACCTCGGACACGAAGGCCGGCCCAACAAAACGCAGACATGTGCAGCCTGCCAGGAGGTCAAGGCACATATGGCTGGCCTCGTGAAGCGCAATACGGACATGCGACGCCAGGCCAAGATGAACTGGACGAGCGGGACGTTTGAAGGCTAGACGGATGCAGATCTCTGATTCGGGCGTCGATCCCAGCATCAGAGCATGACCAGTTCCTCTGATGCCAAGCTCCGGAATAAGGCCGACAGTTCGTGGGGAGGGTGTGCGGCAGTTGTCCCAAAGGAGAAGGTCGACCGTGTTGGATGCATCCTGTTGCTCGTTTCCTGTCCACTAGGCGTCTTTGGGATGCGGAGCAGGCTTGTTGTTACCCCGGATTTCTTTAGCCTTCTGGCGCTAGCATGAAGTCCACTGAACGTCTAGAAACATGGCAACTCTGGTGATCATGCGTGTAGAGCATGGTTAGGTCGTAGAAGAAGGGGTGGCAAAGGGACATGTTGGAGGGTAAGACGAAGCACTATTACAGCATGGTAAAAAGAACGGAACAGTAAGCGTGGACAGCACACCAATGACAAACGCCGAAATCGCATCGATTGGCTGGCTCCTCGGCGCTTTCTCGCTCGCCCAGCCTGCAAAAGGAGGAGGGCACCACTCAGGCTCTATTCATACAGCTTCGGCAGTCACGGGGCCATCCTTGGCAGCGTGTTGGCATGGGAGCTGGCCCAGTTGGGAAGGCACGATCCTGGCTGGAAACAACACACCATCCCGCAAGAGCTGCTGCAGTTGTACACGACTCCGCAGGAGGAAGGCACAACCTGGTGGCTTACTTCCACCCTGCGCCTTCCTGCTGTGCACATAAGCGCCTATGTCACACGCGCACGATGGGTCAGGACTCTGTCACTACGACAACTCATTTTTTGTCTTTTGTTGCTTGAAAATTACAAAAGTATAAATATCTGTCATACTGCCGTATCTTCCGCTTCTCTCTCAGCTCCTTTTGGCTCTTTTTATTCCCCCACCACTGGAAATTTCACCTCTCCTTCTTGACATCATGTACACCTTTGGATTGAAGCCCGACACAGGGGCCGGAAAGGCCTGGCCAGCCATTGCCATCGGCATGTTTGTTGCCTTTGGCGGCGTTCTCTTTGGGTGAGAAGTCCCCTCATTTCTCGTTCTGGTCATACTCTCCCGTTGCTAATATTTCATCGCCATGCCAGATATGACACCGGAACCATCAGCGGCATCCTGGCCATGCGCTACTGGATGACCTCCTTTTCGACCGGTCACATCAACAGCAAGGGCGAGCTCGATGTTACCACGTCCCAATCTTCTGCCGTCGTCTCTATCCTCTCGGCCGGCACCTTTTTTGGTGCTCTCGGCACACCCTTCATCGCTGACTTCATTGGTCGTCGCTGGTCTCTGATCGTCTCTAGCTGGGTCTTCATTCTCGGTGTCATATTTCAGACTGCTTCCACTGCCCTGCCCCTCTTCATTGCTGGCCGCTTCTTTGCCGGCTTCGGGGTCGGCCTCGTGTCTGCTCTTAGTAAGGATGAATTTTGGTCTTGTAATCAACCACATTGCAGCTAACGCTGCTCGCAGTCCCTCTCTACCAGGCCGAGACTGCCCCCAAGTGGATCCGCGGCATCATCATCGGTGCCTACCAGTTCGCCATCACCATCGGTCTGCTCTTGGCCGCTATCCTCGACAATGCCACTCACAACCGCAACGACACCGGATCCTATCGCATCCCTGTCGCCGTCCAGTTTGCCTGGGCCATCATCCTCATCGGTGGCATGCTCTTCTTACCAGAGACCCCCCGCTATCTCATCCGCCGTGACAACATCGACGGCGCCGCCCGCTCACTCTCCCGTCTGCGACTCCTGCCTCCTGATCACCCGGCCATCACCGCCGAACTGGCGGAGATCCAGGCTAACCACAAGTTTGAGCTCGAGCTCGGCTCTGCCAGCTACATCGACTGCTTCCGCGGCGACATGCTCAAGCGCCAGCTGACCGGCATGGGCTTGCAGGCTCTGCAGCAGCTCACCGGCATCAACTTCATCTTCTACTACGGCACCCAGTACTTCAAGAACTCTGGCATCTCTGATTCCTTTCTCATCTCCATGATCACTACCGCCGTCAACGTCGCCTCCACCATCCCTGGCCTCTGGGCCATTGACAAATGGGGTCGTCGTCCGCTGCTGCTCTGGGGTGCTGTCGGCATGGCCGTCTCCCAATTCCTCGTCGCCATGCTCGGCACCTTGACCACTAGCCAGGACAGCCTCGGAAATATCATCGTCCACAACGTCGCCGCCCAGAAGGCTGGCATCGCCTTTGTCTGCCTCTTCATCTTCTTCTTTGCTTCCACCTGGGGCCCTCTTGGTTGGGTCGTCACTGGCGAGATCTTCCCGCTCAAGCATCGTGCTCGCGCCCTCTCCATTACCACTGCCACCAACGTAAGCTAGCCCTCATCCTCCCGACCCAAGTCCCTTGTCGTGATTACCACTTACTAACACTTCCAGTGGCTCCTCAACTGGGCCATTGCATACTCGACACCATACCTAGTCAACTACGGCTCCGGCTACGCCAACCTGCAGTCCAAGATCTTCTTCATCTGGTTCGCCTGCTGCTTCTTGTGCATCTCCTTTGTCTACTTCTTTATTTACGAGACAAAGGGTCTCAGCCTGGAGCAGATCGACCAGCTATATGGAGAGGTCAAGGTCGCCCGAAAGTCCACTTCCTGGAAGCCGACCATCACCTTCACCGAGCAGGCCCTCCATAGGGAGGAGGAGAAGATTATGGGTACGAAGGAACACGCCGGGCCGAGCTTGGAGCATGCTGAGCCAGCTACTGTCTAGGTGCATAAATCGCCTCTGATTCAAAACCAGCCATTGTGGGGTTTTCCTTGCTGTGTTTATTCTTAATTGTCGAAGCGGAAGAATCTCGGAGCTATGTCCTCGGTGACGTGCAGCAGGATGTCAGTTCTGATCTATATACCCCGATACGGTACGAGTAGTTTATGAAAAGCAGCAACGAGAAAACAGAAGACACATATTCACAGTACATTTTTGATCTCGCTCCGTGTTAAACACCTCTTTATATTCTCAGTGCGCTCCTTTGGTGAGAGACTGGTAAGCTTTCGCGGCTGTAGTTGCACCCTGGTTATCTTTAGCAAATACAGTCTTTAACACTGTCCTAACAGATAAAACAGCGCCTCTCATGATTCAAGCCTGTAAAATCAACGGCAACTGAATGGTGTTTCGGATATGAAAAAAATTAAAAGCAAAAAAAAACGCAAATTACAAGGAGAGTGTGGTACTCGAAACCACGACCTAGAGATCTGCAATCTCTCGCTCTACCACTGAGCTAACCCTCCGTGTATGCTGGGCGTGAAGTTCTGCTCTCCACACCCTTGCTTACATTCCTCGGCTAGCGATTAGGTTGACACTTGGCATTGTCTCAGCACGACACTGGCGACGAATTCCAAAGCCAGCTTTGAGCCAATCTGGTCCCACAATAGCTTCATTTTTCCACGGTGTCCAGATAAATCAGTCACGTGACTTTGAGATGCCCAAGTCACCGTCGTTTATGCGAACGGGCTGTACGAGTCGGCACAGTTATAGGTTCCTGTGCCTGAGGCCGTATCTGTTGGCTAGTAGGTTTTATACTTCGCTTCGGCACCGACACGACAAATGTTATTTATGCCTCCTCCACCACGTGGCCTCGTATTTGGCGACATCCGTATTTAGCTCCTGTTGGAATGGCAAACTCGGCGATCTAAATCTGATAGACCATGTACTGCACTGAGTACCGGCAATATATTGAAAGCATGTAACAAAAGTCAATAGAGCTCGCCATGGATAAGAGTCTCAGAAACAATCTGTTGAATGCGACCGGGACATCTAGCTTCTCCACGCAGAGGCCGAGGTCGAAACGGCGCATTTGCGCATTATATGACGAATCAAGAGACAAAAAGAGAGCGTATAGCTCCCATAATCTAAGATCTCTTTCGGATTAGAGTCCCGAACAATTTGTACACGGTTCTGACTGGCTGACTATGTCTATGCTACATCGCAGTCGAACCCGCTCATACACAGGACGAGAGGCCAACACAGCTGATAATCATATGCAGACAATTGTATCCTGTGAGATCCAATTGTCTATGCACACGGTAGGTGCGGTGTGGAGTGTTGATGTGATAAAGGGTATGTAGATGGTTATGGGGGTCGTAGATCGAAGTTGCAGTGAGAAGCCTGTTATTCTCTGAAGTGATATGACAATAAGACTAGTCTTTTGAAATGAAGGAAAGAAATATTTAGATTCCTTCTGACGGTATATACATGGCACAAATTCTTGATGAAGAAGGTGTTTGTGCTCAGACTGCCTTTTTGTCGCAGCCCACGAACTCATGAAAGAGTGCTCAGACAGAAGTAGCTGTGACTAATGTAAACAGCAGTAAACTCTACTATACGCCGAAAGCTGATAAGAAGTGTCTCATACGGATTTTTGGTTCGGAGTTTTGGGCTGGTCAGTATTCATAATCTGTTGGTATTAACAAATGTGACTGCTGGTGTACGAGAATTGGCAATTGTTACAAGGCACAGTATGCGGCGTGTGCACTTTGCACGACTAGTCAAAATTCAATGGCGGTGGAATCGACTGTGGAAGAAGTGAACAGTAAGCGCATATAACATATGCTTTCCGTTGCTTAAAGAACCACTTGTTTTCATACTTGCGAAGTTATGTACACAGTAGCAGCGGGTCAAACCAACTCAAATTGCATTATTCAAATAATTTAGACTGTGTCAAGCATTTGAAACCGCCGCATCAACTCATCAGCTCACAACGCACCGATCAATTTCCTAACTTTGAGGTTCAGACACCTCATTTAGTCCGTTTCTGAGATCCATTTTTGTAACCTTGTTTAGCTGTAGTCCGTAAGAGTTTGAGGAGCGCTGAGCGAGTTTTTCTTGTCTGTGGACGAAAATCCTCTCAAGAAATTGGGCATCAAGTGAGAAGGCTGAGGCATTGGGCGGCTGGCAATGCTACATCACGTGTCTGTATTGCACTAATACCAATTTGTCCCGGAGTTGACCAGTACGATGAGAAGCGCGACAGTCCGCGTGACTTACATGGCTGTCGTGCGATAGTGCAAGGACCATCTTTAAAGACTTTCAGCTTGGGCTTCCCTTTGGCCTCAGATGGATGTCTTCCTTAAGTACAACGATCTTCGCCAATCACTGCCTTCTGGTAGAAAGTTGTAGTAAGTGGTAATACTTTCGAAGTAAGATACCGTTTTTGCACGAAAGAAAAAGAGTAAGAGACTTTACCATATAAAACCGTTTACGCCGCTGTATTCTCCTCCATTAAATATAGAAGTTTCTACATATTTAGTCCTACTGGCACCAGCCTGCCGGAGAAGCGCCTCTGCCTGGGCTTTGTAGGGCTTTTGCATAACAGGCGACCCTTATATGTAATCTGCCAGAGGCAATGGGTCAAATAAAGTTACGTAGGCAACCACTCTATCATTCTCTATCCTCCATATACAAAGTACACTGAATTATTTAAAAGTACATTATATGAGACCTCAGGTTCTCTCAGCTTTGTCCGGAAGCTGTATAAAAAATTTCGTGCTGTGGAATCAAAGTTGAATCTGATGATTTTCGCGTGTTAAACTAACATGAAGATGCAAAACTTAATCACGCACTTGATTCACCAGAGAAACCAATTCTGTGATATTTAAGCGAAATATTGCAAAGAAATCCAGCAACAACGCAAGATGCTGTAGTTCGATAGGTGATGTACATCCCATGTAAATACCTTTGCAGTAAGTATCAACTTGAGATACAGAGTCGAAGGTAATAAAAACCAATCAAATACTGCTATTTTCTCACAATGTCATCGAGTCTACGTTTTCTGATATACTATTTTTTACTTTTTAATAATTTCTTTGACATTTCGCGCTCTGATTACAGCTTCAAAAGGTAGACCCTCATCTTAAAATTACAACACACTAATATCTACATGCACAGACATTTCTTAAGCATTCCGATCTAGTTAGTACCTCATAGCAAGTCATATTAGCTGCTACAACATGGTTTATAGACGATGATTTTCAGAATTGCGATAGAGAAACGCGGCCATTGATTTGACAATTCGTAGCCTCTTAATGATGATTAAAAACAGCCCCTACTCCTTGCCATAGGACAACCTGATCAGACCGGATCATTTCCCTCACTTTTCTACAACACAAAATCCGTTTATAGCCAGAAAATACCAGCCACAAAAAAGACCAAGCCGGCGCTGAGAGATGCCGCTGTCTTCATACCAGAGCTGGCAACCGTGGTAGTCTGAGATGCGGAAGCGGTAGGCGCGATAGAGGCAAATGTCGTTTTGGCGGTGTAGTTGCTCGTTGAGATAGTAACGTTGCCAGCGACCGCACCGGCCGCAGCACCAGCTGCCGCTCCGGCAGCAGCGCCCGAGCCAGACCCAGATGAAGCACCAGCAGCAGCGCCAGCAGCAGCGCCAGCAGCAGCGCCAGCAGCAGCTCCCGCACCGGCAGCAGCGCCAGCGGCAGATCCAGCAGCAGCAGTAGCGCCAGCGGCAGATCCAGCAGCAGCAGTAGCAGCAGCAGCAGCGCCAGCAGTGGCCTCAGCAGCAGACCCAGCACCGGCAGCAGCAGCAGCGGTAGCACCAGCACCTGCAGTAGCGGCAGCACCAGCACCTGCAGCAGCCGTGGCAGCAGCAGCAGCACCAGCAGTGGCGGCAGCACCGGATCCAGCCTCGGCTTCAGCTCCTGCGGCAGCACCAGCAGCGGCTCCGGCTCCGGCAGCAGAACCAGCCGAAGAACCGGCAGTAGCACCGGAAGAAGCTCCAGCAGCAGCACCTGAACCAGCCTCGGCAGCAGCTCCAGCAGTAGCTCCAGCAGCAGCACCAGCAGCGGCTCCAGCAGTAGCAGCAGCTGCTGCACCAGCTGTTGCGTAAGCACCGGCACCAGCACCAGCCTCGGCAGCAGCGCCAGCAGTTGCTGCGGCACCGGCACCAGCTTCAGCAGCAGCCCCTGCTCCAGCAGCGGCACCTGCAGCAGCGCCAGATCCTGCAGCAGAGCCTGCAGCAGCGCCAGCAGTAGCACCAGCCGTTGCGGCAGCAGCTGCACCGGCAGTTGCAGCAGCACCAGCACCAGCACCAGCTTCAGCTCCAGCTCCAGCGCCAGCTCCAGCAGTGGCGTAGGCAGTGGCGTAGGCGGTGGCATAGGCAGTGGCATAAGCCTCCTGGGGGCAGGTGACGGTGGTAGTGACAGGCTCAGCGCCACAAGTTGTGCAGGTGGTGACGGTAACGGTAAAGTCGGAAGGCACCTCGCCAGCAGTGCAAGTGCAGGGCGCGGCGTCACAGGTCTTGGTGATGGTGTAGGTCTTGGTCTCAACACCGGTAGAGCATAGATTCTCGTACTCGGTTGTGTAGATGTACGTGGTAGACGGGGTTGGCTCGGGACACTCAGTCAGCACCGAGGTGGTCTCCTCGCAGCGGGTGACGGTGATGGCCGGCAGAGTGCTGGTCAGCACGCAGCTGGTGTCGGCACGAGGGATGTAACGGGCCGAGGCCACGCCCACAAGAGACAGGAGAGCGATCTGGGCAGACTTCATCTTGATGATGGAGCAGGCAATTATGGGGGATGATTATCAAACGAGTGTATAAGCCGTTCTGCTGAGAAATGAATGTGAGGACACGAGAAGATGTCTTTGGGGTGTCAAGCAGAACTAATTAGACGACAAGGAAGTAATGGTGAAACGAGTGAAGACCGAATTATGTTCTCACTTGAGACGTCTGACGGCTGGGCGATGTCGATGTCGGTGCGGGAGAGAAAAAGGACCGGGAACGAGAAGGAAAAAGTTTATATATACGATTGCGTGCATGCCTCGCGTCCAGGACACAGACGCCCGGTCAGCAGGGCCAGCCAGGGACCGTTTGCAGAAGGCCAGAGGACCCATTCCGACTGCCCTGTTTTGAAAACAAACAACAGTACGGACGGGGGCAGAGGAATGGGCGAGGACGTGTGCGAGCACGGGCACAGAGCCAAGAGTCTAGGGCTGCAGCGGGTGAGTAAGGCACCCGGACGCGTTGGTGAGGCTAGGCAGAGGATGAGGTGCTGCTTCGTCTGGCACGTAGCCGATGAGAGGCAAGTCGCCTACAGAGTGTCAGTGCAAACCAACATGCCGGAGAGTAAGATGAGACGAGACAGCGGGGGAGAGCGGAAGCTGCATGCGTACGGCACAGACAAAGGAATAGTCTGGGTCTAGACTGGGCAATGGTATTGTGCATGTTGTCGTGTTGGTCGTTTACGAGCACTTGACACCATCTTCACGCTCTCCCTTCCCAGTTCTCTTAGTTGTCGCTTCTACCCTAATTTTACGTGTCGTCATGTCTCCACCTTTCATCAAACGGCCAGTCTGCTGGAGGGAGCCAGATGAGAGCTGACTGGACGCGGCGAGGAGGCCAAAGAATGGAAAGCAATAAATGCAGAACGGGCTATGGAAGTATCCAGGTCGTTTGCAGAGCTATGGAATTCAACCTTGGCACCCTGTATATTTATTTTCACCACCCTTTGCAGAAAAAGAAAGCAGAGGAGAGTAGACGGACAAGTAGATACAACCAGACCTGACGAGGAACGAGAAGAGACAAGAGCAGCTCTCGCTCTGGTCCCTGCCCTTGTCTCCCTTTCTTACTTTGTCCGTCTTTGGCCCGCTTTGTCCGCCTTTGTCCAGCTTCTATCTGCCCTTTCAGTCTTTTCTTTTGGAACTGCTACAGTCTGCGGTCAATAATCAATATATTGTGCTTGAGCCTGGAGAGAGCTAGGCCGCCTATAAAGTGTCTCAGACGTCGCAGAATCGGCTGTGCCAGTGACAGGCGAGCGCTTCTAAAAACAGCCCAGAAAAACACGCCAGCAGGGAAGGGCGGCCCTGTCATTGATTGTTTGTTCTGTCCAAACACCTCGTTTCTTTTCCCTATTCTTTTCGGCGTCCAGTCGCCATTGCTAACGGAGAAAGTCCCGGCAAACTCTCCAATCAGACTAGCGTAGATCGATCTTGTGAGACACGGCAAATGTGGGCCGCCGCGAGGTCCATTTGTGATTTTTGATTGGATGGTAGCACCAGCGAAGGGGTCGCTTCCGAGACACAGGTGCAGTAGCGGGGTGGGGTGATGGCGGAGGCGGACCAATCAGAAGCTGGCAGACGCAGATGGCCTATTTGCGAATAGAAAAAGAAAGCACCGCCATTGAGAAAGGCAGGAGAAGCAATAAGAATAGATGGACAGGAGGAGAAGCAGTACAGCTGAATGTGCGTCCAGGCGAAGAGGGGAAGAACACTGGCCAGACTCGTACGACCGGGATACAACAAAGGATCGACAACAAGGAAGATGATCTTGCACTGCAGATGCAGCAGCACCGCCCAAGCGGCGCTGCAGACTATGTAAGCAGCATGCCAATGTGTTTTGGCCAGTGGGCCAGCTGTCGGCTCCGTTTCTCGTGGTGTCTGCCCTACGAATACAAGCTGAGCGTCATATGCACCTGCACGCTTGGCAGGTGCGGACAGGAACGAGCGTAACCGGTGTGGAGCATGGCTATGGCAGGAGTGCCAGCGGTCCTTGGTACTTGGCAGATTGCAGCCCAATATGCAATACAGGGAAATCAGATTCCTCGCCCTGCCAGGAGGCATGCCGCCCCCCTTGTCCTTCCTCCTTATGGGAATGAGCAGCGCCAGGAGGCTCCCTTTGTTCGCTGCCGGAACTGCTGTTGGTAGACCGGCTTGGCCTGTGGAATTCGCGGATGCGTTCGTATCGTCCGCAGACGTGGGTGGAGCCACACGCTTCCGCACTCTCGCCCAAGGAGGCATGAAAGGGAAATTGCTCGTGTATGGGCGCGCATGCCTCCTGGTGTTGACATCTCGCTGGCTCTGGGCCCGTCTGATGCACCGGTACCAAGAGGATGAGCGGCGCGCGAATCGAGGGCGGCTTGGAAATGTTGATCGCGCGTAGAGACCGTCGTCGGCCCAGGTATATATTCGTACTCTGGGCTTTTCCTCGCTAGCCAGAGAAAAACCACTGCTCATCACTACCAACCGCCCATCGCTCTCTGCTCATCGACTTGAGCGCAGCCCAACACTCACTTGTGTAATTTGTGCTTTTTGGCCTGGCCCTTTTATCCATTCGTTTTCCCGCCGGCTTTCTTTCTTTTCTTCTTTTTTTTTTTTTTTTTTACTTTTGTTTACTTTTGTTTATACAAACGGCCAGCATGCGTATTGGTGGCATCCTTCCGGGGGCCGTAGCCCTCGGTGGACTGCTCATGCGAGAGGCCGTCGCGTCGCCGGCAGTCGAGCTGATGCCCGACGGTTGTCCGTTCCCCGTCTTCGTGCAGCCCGTCGAGGTCGTCGGCCAGTCGCCATACGTGATCGACGTCTACATTGCCATCAACACGACCGTCGCTCTCTGCGAGGGAACTACCGTGACTGTCACCGATGCCCCGACCCAGCTGTCGACCACCTTTATCAAGACTATTACGACGACGTCTACTGTTACTACGTAAGCGAGTCACGTGCCATTTTCGTCTATACGTTCCGTTCTAACCTGTCCAGCGGATCTGCTTCCTTCACTGGCCCCTTCACCACTCAGACCGGCTACTTCAGCGGTTCGGCCGGCTCTGGTCCGCGCACTGTGACGTTGCCACCGGCTGGCGGTTCTGGCACCGGCACCGTCATCGTCGAGCTTCCCAGCACCACCTTCACAGGCCCTTACACGACACTGTCGGGTGCCTATGGTGGCTCGGTGGCCACGACGGTGACGCTACCACCCGCCGGCTCCGGCACTGTCGGCACCGTCATTGTCGAGACGCCCAGCAGCAGCTTCACGGGCCCGTACACAACGCTGACGGGCCAGTACAGCGGCTCTGTAGCGACGACGCTGACGCTGCCGCCTTCGGGCACAGCAACGGTCGGCACCGTCATCGTTGAGTCGCCCGGCAGCTCTACCTTCACAGGACCTTTCAGCACTGTTACTGGCGGCTGGACTGGTTCGACCACGCTGACAATCTCCATTCCGCCCACTGGATCTGGCACCATCGGAACCATCATTGTAGAGACCCCAACCTCAGGCTCCTCGTCAGGTACGTTGCCTTCTTCTGGAAGCTCGACAGGTAGTTCATCTAGCCCCTCTTCATCTTCTGGCTCTGCATCTTCCCTTGGATCTTCGTCCTCCCCTGGCAGCTCCTCTACCCCTGCTGCTTCCAGCCAAGGTGGCTCAAGCACTGCCATGAGTATCTCTTCCACTGTTGGGCCTAGCGGCTCAAGCTCGGGCTCCGGTACTTCCAGCACCGGCTCCTCTGGAAGCAGCTCCTCTGGCTCATCCTCGACCCCGGGACTGTCTTCGTCTACATCGCAGAGCAGCGAATCAAGCACTCCTGTTTCGGGCACTGGTTCGTCAAGCTCTGGCTCCCCTTCCAGCACTACCTCTAGCATGGAATCGAGTGGTTCTAGCACTGGGTCTACCACCGGATCTAGCACAGGACCCAGCAGCGGTTCCAGCACTGGCTCCAGCACTGGTTCCAGCAGCGGTTCCAGCACTAGCTCTAGCAGTGGCTCTTCGAGCACTGGCTCTAGCACTGGGTCCAGCACAGGACCCAGTAGTGGTTCTAGCACCCGGTCTGGCACTGGCTCTAGCACTGGCTCCAGCACTGGCTCTGGCACCGGATCGTCCAGCACAGGTTCCAGCACCGGTCCCATCTCTTCGTCTTCCGCTTCCTCCACCCCTGGTTCTAGCACTGGCTCCACTTCTAACGTGAGCACAGGTTCGTCAAGCACTGGATCGTCTAGCTCCTCGTCTACCCCGTCTTCATCTGGATCATCTAGCTCCGCATTAAGCACTGGTTCGTCAAGCTCCGCCTCTAGCTCTACTTCCTCAAGCTCTGCTTCTTCCACTGGTTCGTCAAGCACGGGGTCCTCTAGTGCCTCATCTACCCCATCTTCGTCTGGATCGTCCAGCTCTGCATCCAGTTCTGCATCCTCAAGCTCCGCTTCTTCTACTGGTTCTTCTAGCTCTGGATCATCTAGTGCTAGCCCATCAAGCACTTCCTCACCAAGCACGAGTCCGTCAAGCAGTGCAAGTGCTGCTTCCACCTCTAGCACATCTTCTTCGAGCAGTGGATCTAGCTCTGCGTCGTCGAGTGTTACATCCAGCTCTGCTTCCAGCTCTGCTTCCAGCTCTGCCTCCAGCTCTGCCTCAAGCTCTGCTTCCAGCTCTGTGTCTTCCACTCCCAGCTCTAGCTCAGGCAGTACCTCGAGCACTTCGAGCTCGCAATCCAGCAGATCTTCACAGCCCACTTCCAGTGCGACGTCGTCTAGCTCTGCTTCTAACTCTGCTTCATCAGCGTCGTCTTCGCCGCCTGCTTCGTCCTCGAGTACTTCGTCTTCGCAATCGTCGTCCGTGACGTCGGCGTCATCTTCGGCTTCATCATCGAGCTCTGCTTCTAGCTCATCTGCCTCGTCGTCTGCATCTTCGTCGTCGGCCTCGTCTTCGTCGGCCTCGTCTTCGTCGGTCTCGTCTTCGTCAGCTTCGTCGACCTCGTCCGCTCCAACTTCGTCGTCGTCTGCTCCCTCATCGTCTTCGTCGGTGCCGTCCACGTCTGCGCCCACTTCATCAGCGACTTCATCGTCCAGCGCACCCATCTCTTCCTCGGCCTCATCTACGTCGTCGAGCCCATCGTCCAGCTCTTCCGCCACGACCTGCTCCACGACTGTGACGTCGGTGACGACGGCAACAGCCACAGTCTGCATCACGACTCTGCCAACGTCTTGCGCAGCCCTCGAGACGGCCTCAGTCTTGACATACGGGGTCGACTTCACAGAGTGTGTAGCTGCTTTTGCGTTGTACGATACAGGCGCCGTTGGAACATGCTTGGCGACGACACCGTTGTCGCTCTCAGAAGCCCAGGACGTTTACACCTGTTTGGAGACAGCCGCCTCAGATACATGCATCACCGCGCTGCCTTCTGACTGTGACGCCCTTGAGACTGCGGGCGTCCTCGACGTGGCTGCTGACGCCATAAAATGTCAGACCGCGCTGGGTCCGTTTGCCGTTGGGACAACGCTGACCTGTTTTGCCTCGTCGGCACTGTCTGGCGCCGAGATGTACTCCTGTCTCGAGGAAGCCCTGGGTCTTGGTACCACGACGACTACGGCGACAAGCACAGTCGCTTTGGCGTCTTGCCCAGTCACGTCGGCGACCTCCTCGTCGACGTCGGCGACCACGTCGGCCACAACCTCGGCCGCATGCAGCGTCACGCTGCCGCCGAACTGCACGCAGCTCGCGGATGCCGACGGCCTCGTCAATCTCATCTTGGAGGCAGCCGAGTGTACCACTGCTCTCGGAGCCTACGGCATCGGCAATGCGGCTTCGTGCTTGGCCACGACAGCACTCAGCACGAGTGCCAGCGGCTCTTCCGTTGTCGACTGTCTTACCAACGCTCTCGAGGCATCTTGCCCGACCTCCCTGCCGACTGCCTGTTCGGATCTCGCCACCGTCACAGATGTGGCAACGCTCGTCATCGACACGGCGCTCTGTGCAGTAGCTTTGGGTCCGTACGATGCCGGTAACGCGGCCACGTGTTTGGCAAGCGATTCCGGATCGACCACGGGCGCGTCGATCGTCAGCTGTTTGGAAACAGCCTTCGGTATATTGTCGGGCACCTCGTCTTGAGGGTAATGGTCTGAATGTAGCGAAATTAGGAGTTTTGTTTAGTTTGGGTGGAAGGGAAAAGACGATTGGTAGTATGGTAGTGTGATGGTGTGCGGGTGTGGATGGAAAGTTTTATGAAGGGATTGATATGTATGGTTTGCTGGGATTCGTTTCGTGAGAGTTTACCCTTAGTTTTCTTTTGTCTCTTTTAATTTGTGGTGGCAAGGAAAGCCTCAATGTCAGATATGTCTTTCTCTTTTGAGAGGAAGTCTCAGCATCATAATACATTGTGTTGAAGCTGCGTCGGAAGGTACAAGTGGGCAGTTTTGTGACATGTTCCTTCCACAAGCGGGTGGTTTATGTTGCTTACTAATCAGAGGTGGTGACCGTACAACAGAAAAGCATCTACATCGACTCAGACATTGGAATTGCAAACAACGTGCCCCGAACAACTTTACAAATGTCGGCCATTGATGTGAACGCCGTGGAAGCCAAAGCCGATAGCGAAGCCGACTTCGGCACGGCCCATCTCGGTCATGGTGTGTGCGTCCAGACACAACAGGTAGCTCGAGCCAACCTGTCCGTCTAGCACAACGGACAACAACACTCCGTCGTCCTCCTTCTCACCCCCGCCCTCCTCTTTCGGCCGCGGCACAAATATGGCCTCACCGGGCACGTTTTTTGGAGGGGCGGCCCACAGCAGCGACGTGCGGGTAGTGGTGTCGACTTTGGCAAGACCGTCGGCCAGGGTGGAGAGGCCGCGAGTGCACATGCTGTAGACGAAGCGATGTGGCCGAGTGGCATAGGCCGGGTTGATGGTGGGCAGTTCGCCGGCATGAGGACCAGAGATGGACCAGAGACGGTCGGCCGTGGCAGTGGTGCTGCTGGCGCCGGCAGTCCGAACGGGCAGCTTCAGGCGAAACCGTGACAGCGAAGGGATCACGCGTTCCACCACAGCCGAATCGTCGTACAGCTCTCTGGCCGCGCCGTTTCGATTCAGCAAGACGTCGTAGTAGAAGGCCCGGACGATGTCGAAGCTCGGGAAGTCGACAACGTCGCAGATAAGCGTGGTCTGTGGGTCATTGCCGCTAGAATCATGCTTCTCTTCGACCTCGTACGCGTTGACGCTGTGGAAGAAGAAACTGGCGTCGCTCACAAAATCGGCGACGACACCGCTGGTCTTGCTGGTCCGATCGATGACGAGCCAGCGGGTCTGTCGGGCTGGATCAAAGGGTTCGATGGCGTCGGCAATGTTGTGCTCCCAGAGGACCTTGAGGCCGTAGGCTGCAAAGTGTGTGCAGGGGATGCACAGGACGAGGTAATGGGCCGTCAGGAAGAGGGAGTGGATGTAGGCGGGGCGCGGCCCAGCGGCGGCATTGCTGGCGCAGCGGATGGTGGCGAGAATGGTGGTCTTGCCGGTGGCGGCAGAGACGCAGAATACACGGTAGATGGCCGTGGGCCCGAGCTGGAGGTTGAAATTGTACATGTCGCCGGTGAGGGGATCACGTTGAGCGTGGGACGCCGACAGCTGGCCCTTGAGATCTGGGTGCAGGCACTCCTGGATGGCGAAGCCGATGGGCTCGAGTGTGGCCGGATCAACCTGGCGCATCATAGTAGAATCGGTAGTAATCCAGACGTTAGAGGGGAGTGTATTGCGATGGCCGGAGGGAGATGAGGACGAGACAGAAGACGGTTTGCCGACGGCAGCAGGAAAGTCTGTGAGGACGACGACATTGGCATTGTCCGAGTCGCTGAAGTGCGACGGGCCGGGCCAGATGGCGGCATGAAAGGTGCTCATGCACTTGCCGAGAAAAGTGACACAGGGATTGCGGCGCTGGGCGAAGCTGAAGAGGCTGGCAGGGCCCTGGCGCTGGATGCGGCGAGCGACAGCCTCGGACTGGCGGCGTGACGAGTAGAAGACACGGACGCGGCCGTGGTGGTGGTGATGGTCGCTGCTGGCAACGATCTCGAAGCGGTGCGAATGTGCCAGGCCGTCAAACCAGTGGCTGATGTAGTGGGTGCCTTTGGGCGTGTCGTCGAGCTTGAGCTGGCCAGGGCCGGTGCGGTACAAGTTGCCGGCAGCCCAAGGCGGGATGATTCCGACGACAGGGATCTCGAGGGGACCGCGTTCTTCGCAGAGGCCGTCGAACTGGCAGAGTCAGCGGGGAAGAAGAGCAAGACGAGGACAACAGCTGCTTCATGTCTCGAAGAATATGACGTACGCCGGCCTCGGTTGGCCAGTCCTTAAACGCATGCGAGGTGAGATTGTGGACGGTCTCCTGGCGGTCGGCGACCTCGTCGTCGACGGTGCGGAGAAGCCGCGTTGGGGGGCCATCTTGGTCGGCCATCGTGGTGAGAGTGTGGATGCAGGATTCAAGACGTCTGGCGGACAGCGTGGCCAACCTTTTATGGGCCGGTTCGTTGGAGACGACGAGGGAAGGGGCGGTCTAGGCTGTGGCAGAAAAGGTACGACTGGCTTCCGACTTATGCGCTCTCGTTATCGCCATGTTTCGTGGACCTTTCCAGGATCCCCTGTGTCTGTCTCACTCAGCCAAAGGGTCCAGAGGTTGTAGCCTGCCGGGGCTGAAGAGGCGTGCAAGTAAACAAACGACCAAGATCCTGAAAGGGCCAGCCGGGGCGCATATACAGCGTGGCCGACGATTTCCCCAACCGGGAAAGGGGTCGAGCCTCTGGGCGTGCTTCACCAAGGACGACAAAGCGAATGCGAGAATGAAAAGAGGCGACTCGCCTATGATGACCGCATTGGGCATGGTGGCTGTCTGGGTGAATTGCGTGCGGGTCCACCCAACGCGAAGCGCTGCTTTATCAGCATCCACGTGACCTGGGTGTCACGATGACGTTGGTATTAATACGTGTATATCTATTAGTCGTGAAGAGCTGCCTGAGTCTATATGTACGTGGTGGCTCTGGATGTCATATTTCTCCGTTCCGTGCGGCCTGTCGCGCCTCAAGAGTATGCCGGCTGGGCGGCCGAGCCGTCTTGGCCGGGGAACATGACGTCCCAGAAGATGGAGTCTTCGGTCATGCCCATGGTCTGGAAGAAGTCGGGGTAGAACATGTCGACGGTCTGCAGCGGCATCATGGTGTCGACGGGTTGCTGTTGTGGTTGTGGTTGTGGTTGTTGTTGCTGGTGTTGCTGGTGTGCCTGATGTACCTGTGGACTATTTTGCTGCTGCTGCATCTGTTGGAGGTGCTGCAGCTGCGGCTGGACGACAGGGATGGTAGCCACGGGATCGGCAGCGCACCAGGTCTGGGAGACGGCGGGCAGGCCAGACGGAAACGCATTGGCGTTGGCGTTGGCGTTGGCGTTGGCACTGGCATGGACGGTGGCGGTGGCGCTCATGCGGCTCAGCTCGGACGCCCACTGGTCGCGCAGGGCGGCGACGAGCGAGATGGCGCGCTGGAAGATGTCGCTGCTGTAGTCGGGCACGGCGACGGCGGCGGCAGCGACGCCCGGGATGGCAGCGGCAGCCAGCGGCGGACGCGGGCTCTCGCGCAGGCGGACGATGAAGCCGTCGAGGATGTCGATGACATTGATGCGGCTGTGGGCGGCGGTGCGGTCCCAGGACGGGTCGTCGACGAGGGCGAGGCTATGCAGCAGCATGACGCAGCTGGTGAAGTAGGTGTAGTAGGCAAAGGGCACGACCGGGTAGGCATCGCTGGGAATGCTGAGAAAGTGGGTGCAGAAGCGCGTGATGGCCTCGACGCAGCGGTCCAGGTTGGTCGCGTTGGTCGCCGCGACGTAGTTGGCGTACTCGGCAAAAGCGGTGGCGGTGGGATGGGGGAGCGAGGAGGAGGCCGTGGCCGTTGTGGCGGTGATGTTGTTTGCCGGAACCGAAGACTGCAGCGGCATCGGTGCCGTGACGACACAGGCGGAAAGCAGGGCCTCGACACAGAGGAGGGGGCCACGAACGCCATCTAGAGATGTGAGTAGAGAGAGAGAGAGAGAGAGAGAGAGAGAAAAAAAAAAACTCACCGTGAGCCAAAAGGTCTGTGGGCACAGATGCCTTTATATCGTCAATCTTGCCGTGGAGCACGCGGGCAACATAGAGCGGCACGGCACGATGGCCAAAGAGACAGCGGAGGCCAGACGACGGAGGACTAGGCCCGGGCATGGTGCAGCTAGGGTCGGCCATCTGCCACTCGCTCTGGTAGATCTGGTCGGCGATGCGCTGGAGGCGGACCTGGATGAGAAGGATCTGGTCGAGGGGGTGGGATGAAGAGGAAGTGGACGACGCAGAAGAGGTAGAATCGGAAGAAGCAGACGCAGACGAGGCGACGGCCGCGCTCAGAGCCTGGACGTGTTCTTCCATGCGGGCGGTCCAGCGCATCGGATCGGTGCGTTTCAGCGAGATCGACAGGACGGACGACAGGACGTAGCAGCCGAGGGCGGCGCGACGTTCCTCGAGCAGCGGCTGTGGTGGCGGCAAGGCCTCTTCAACGACGACGGCGAGGCTGTCGCGCATGAAGCGAGCCAGCAGCGACTTGCACGAGGCCACGGCCTTGTGCAGGCCCATGTCGCTGACGAGCGATTGGGCCATCTGCAGCGTCAGCGACAGCGTCGGCCGGTCGCGCCGCGACGAGAAGTGCACCCACGATATGTACGTCAGCATGGCCAGCAGCAGGTCCAGGCTCTTCTCGCAGTCGACGACGGCTCGCTGCGCAAAGAGGGCGCGCAGTCGCGTCGATCGTGCCACCTGCACGCTCCACGGCACGTGACGACACACAACCGTCATAATCGCTAGCCAGAAGAGCGGTCGCTCCTGTCGCAACGCCGCTGCCGTCGTTTCTGCCGTCACGTGCACAAAAGGCAGATACGGCAGCATCTCGCGCCGGAACGTCTGCAGGCATCGCTCTGCCTCGGCCACTGTCGGCTCCAGCGCCTCATCCAGCTGCAGCAGCCCACCCGGGTCGGCCGACGCTGTCTGGCTCGTCGTCGTCAGCGGCATCGCGTTGTGGTTGAAGCTGTCGAGCGGAATCGTCGTCGACGACGGGCCAGACACGGCCGCTGCAGTCGGAGCCGAGGCCACGCCCAGTCGCACTGCTGTCGCGCCCGTCTTGCAGCACATCGATGCCGACGAGTCGGGCGTCCCGGGCAGATAGCCCGTCTTGCTGCCTGATACTGCCTGCTCCATCTTCTCCGTCGTCGCCGCGCTGCCGTTCCCACCATCGTCTCTCCTCGGCGTCGACGAGCCGCTGCCGCTCTCGCTGACCGTTGCTGTCGCTCCTGTCGTCCCTGTCGTCCCTGTCGTCTCGGTCGTCTCGGTTCTCGTCGATCCGCCTCCCATCGCGCTGTTGTGTGCCGTCAACAACGACACCAGTCCGTCCAGCTTCTGCTCAAGCTGTGCCGTTCGCGAGAGTGTCGTCGTGGCCGTCTTCTTGGGCACCGCTGCTCGTCGTCGCAGTGGCACTGCTGCCTGGCACTCCTTCTTCAGTCGGTAGCATCGTTCGCAGCCGCAGCCGTCGGATCGGTAGATGCACCGGCACTTGGCTCGCGAGCAGTTGCGGCATGCCCTTCCGTACGGCGCCGGTGTCCCACTGCTCCCCGCTGCTGCCCCTAGACCCAGACCCAGCCCCAACCCCAAGCTCAGTCCGCCACCTCCTCGGCTGCCGCCGCTGCTGCTCATGCTGCCAATGCTGCCGCTGCTATTGCGTGCTGTCCCGCTGCGATTGCCTGTTCCGCTCTTCACCGTCGCTGTCGCCTCGCTGCTGTCCATCGTCGTCGCCATTGACGGTCGCGCATATGTCGTCACCGTCGGGCCTGCCGTCCGTCGCACTCGGCGCACCCGATCGCTCAGCTCGCTTTTCGTCGCTCCCCGTCGCGCTTTTCTCAGCCTTGGCGTTTCGTCCAGCTGTACCACGGGCTGGGCGGCCGGAAGCACACGGAAAATACAACAGGGAATAAAAACCTAAGGCGAGGATTGCTTACACACCGCTCTGTCTTTGTCCGGGAGGACGAGGTGGAAAATTGGGAATGGAGACTCGCTCGTCTTCCCCGTCAGACGTCTAGAAGTGACGCAGTCGGGATTCGGCTGCAAGCTTGAATTCCGTGTCCGCGGGGCGATATTTCTTCTCTCTTCTCCACTCTAATCTCCCGCTGCGTCTCCTCATTGGCTTCGACCATCCTCAGCTGCTCTTTTAGAAATCAGGAATCAGACCATGCTTAATCATTTCTACACTTGTTTTGTAATCTCTCCGCACTTCCAACGTTCGATCCATCGCTACAGAATGATTCCTCAGCTCACATGCGCTAAAGCCCTACCAACGGCTCGCAACCCTATGGCTTCTGTCCCCACACATAGCGGACTGTGAAGTACGAATGCACCTTCTTGTCTCTCAGGGCCTTGCGCATTTGCATCAGGAAAATCTGGTACTCGGCTTCGCCCCACTTCAGTACCTCGTTCCACATAAACGTTGTGTACCCTCTCACTGTCAGCACCCGAGTTCGGGAAACGATTCAAGACTTGGACATACCTTCCAAGTCGTTCAGCATCGTCAGCTGCGTATACTGGCCGATCTGGGCTAATTTGGGGTCGGCAGGCCATCCGCCAACGGGCAGCTTAAAGTTTCTCTCTTGGATGTTTATGAAGCCAGCCGCCTCTATGGCCTTTTGCTGCGTGCCGTCGTTGGCCACCGTCAAGGGCCTGCCTAACTTTTGCCCGCTTACTTCATATAGATTCCATAATTGACCTAGGGCCGGTTGTAGTTTCGTCGTGTCATCGTCGCTCCGGAAGTCAACGTGGTACTCGCACGACTCAAACCAGCCGCCTGGCTCACAGCACCTAAATGCCTGCGCAAACAATGCGTTCCAATCAGAAATAGCTCCATTCAGGAAGCGAATGTGCACAAAGTCAAATGAATTCTCAGGCCACGTCCATGGCTCAGCCGCATCATCCACCTCGAACTTCGTGTTGGGCGGTACCCAAGTCGACTGGATCGGCGAGAGGTCGGTGCCGACTACCTCGGCATTAGGAAATTGGTCGGCGACGTCGCTAAAAGACTTTCATTAGAACCAGGGGTGGCGCGGGTGAGAGTTAGGGACCTCCTTACATTGCCCAGATGCCTGTCCCTGTACCAATATCCAAGATTCTCTAGACAACGTGTTAGGCTCAAGTATTCTAAAACGATATACGAAGTATCTTAGCTCGAACCTTGACAGTCTGTGGGATAGGCGCTAGGAAAAAGGCGCCGTCTAACAGCAACGTCAAATACTGATGTCTGTGCACGGTTGTCAGCAGCGTGTTGTGTGGGGGTACAGGCCTCCGTTATAATCGTACGTTATATCAATCGACGTCTGCTGCTGGTCGTCGTTTGGTATAAAGTACTGGGACGTGAACTTGTCGCTGTTGAAGGTCCGGCCATGAAGCGTGCGATAGTGTAAAATGCTACTGGAGACAGACGCCGTCAAGGCCGAACTACAGAGGAGCACAGGTCAGCTACTTGCGAGCGTACAAAAGGACGAATATACCTACATTTCGTCACCATAAGCTGAGTCGCTATTGTCGTCCAGGCCTTCATCCTGTCACACGTCAGCTTCTGAAGCGCAAAGTCTGCTGTTTTGATTGCCGTTGCTTACGTCGTCCACCTCCGCCGCAAGTATGGGTTCATCTGCCGTCAGAAATGCAGCAGCCACAGGGCTGGCGGTGGCCGATGCAGGCCCGCTGCTGGTATTCTGGGCAGCTGCGCTACTAGACATGGTGATCGTTTGAAGAGTATGTGGGCTCCTCTTGGGAGCAGAGCACACTCGGAAAGGGAAAGGAGGAGTTTCCTATTAGTACTTGCGCAAAGGATCGGAAGGAGGGGAACACCAGGGATCAAGTCGTCGGCCGTGCGAGGTGGTAGTGTCCGCTGAAGGAACGGAAGCAAAGATGTGCTCCACTGCAGGAAAAGCTTCCGGTTCGTTGGAGGTAGCGAAGCGACGTATCATATGCAGCTAGTCCATATCACAAGTGTTGGACACGGAATCTTGCTGGAAATGGACACCGGGGTGACAATATTGCCAAAGCATGCATGCATCACGCTATGCAAAGCAGATTAGAGAAGTCCGTCGTATTGGTGTCTTGTTATATTAACGCGCTGCTGAAGAGATGCAGTTGAGATTAAGCGCAACATTCGTTCCATCCCCTCGTAACACAACTTCAAAGTAGCACAGTCTATGGCATCGGATATCCTCGACCAATGCTGTGGACTTTGAAGCCGAGGCTTTCGAGGTACTCGGCATCGACGACGTTCCGGCCGTCAAAAACCCAGCGCGACTCGTCCATGGCCGCGGCGGCGGCCTCCCAGTTGACCGGACTGGCTTCGGACATGCTGTCGGCGGCCGTGCAGTGGACGCAGTTCTGGGCACAGCCTGGCTCGGGCAGTAGCCGGTGGAGGGGATCGAGGTTGTCGCCGTGAAGCTGCTCGAGCCGAACGACGTCCATCTCGGAAAGGGTCTCTGGCAGCTGATCCAAGGAGAGGGACGCTCTGCTTGCTGGCGCCTCCTCAGACTTGGCCTCCTTGGACATGCCAAAGTGTTCCCAGGCCGTGAGGATGCAGATGGCTGAGGCGCCGGCGACAGCCTCGGGCCAGTCGGCATAGACGCGTATGCGGCTGCGTTGCAACGGGTCCGAGACGACGGCGCGGATCTCAGCCTCGATGTCGGCAACGGCACAGCCGGGGTCGAACACGGCGATCTCACGCGGGATCTCGGCGGCGAGCTGGGCGATGACGTGCACGGCCACGCTGTTGCGCGTGTCGTTGGTGCCGTGCTTGAAGGCGAAGCCGAAGATGGCAATCTTCTTGGCGGCCAGGGAGCCGTGCAGACGGCGGACGAGAGCCCGGGCAAAGCGCTCTCGCTGGAATGCGTTGATCTGCAGCACGGCCATCCAGTAGTCGGCCACCTCGTCGAGCCGGAGGGCGCGGGCCAGGTACGCGACGTTGCGGATGTCCTTTTCGAAGCAGGAGCCGCCAAAGCCGATGCCGGCCTGCAGGAAGCGGCTGCCGATGCGCGAGTCGGCTCCCAGAGCAATGCTCACGGCCTCGACGTCAGCTCCCAGCTCCTCGCAGAGCGCGCTGACCGCATTGACGCTGCTGATGCGCTGGGCCAACATCGCATTCGCAATCAGCTTGGCCAGCTCGCTGCTGAACGTGTCGACGCCCAGCAGTCGCTCGGCCGGCACCCAGGCCGCGTACACGGCCTTGAGCACGACGGCTGCCCGCATTCCACCAGCCGTCTTGGCGCTTCCAATCAGGATCCGGTCGGGGTGTACCAGGTCGGCCACGGCCGTGCCCTCGGCCAGGAACTCGGGATTGTTGAGCACCTCAAAGTGCTCGCGCGGGCGATATTGTTCAAGCTGTTTGTCAGTAGGCGACAGAGATGGAGAGACATCGGGCCAGACACAGACACAGACACATAAACGTACAATCGATGCTATCATCCGGGCTGTCCCACATGGAACCGTGCTCTTCTCGACCACGATCGCGCCCGGCTTTACGTTCTTGGCAATCGTCACCGTGGCGGCCTCAAAGTAGCCGAGATCAGCACTGGCACCGGCCCCGACACCGTACCTCTTCGTCGGCGTGTTGACGCAGATAAACACAATGTCGGCCATGGCCACCTGGGCGGCCACGTCGGTCGAGAAGACCAGGTTGGGCTCGCGGGCCGGCAGGCGGTCTGCTGCAGCCGCGCGTGTGCCGTCGCGGGCGATGCGCACAACCTTGGACAGGCCAGTCTCGTGCACCGGCAGATGGGACGAGTTCCAGACCGCGATGCGAGCCGCATTCAGGTCGACCACATGAACGGCAATTTCGGAATTGTGCAAGGCTATCAGGGCAGCCGTGGGCCCGCCGACGAAACCGGCGCCAACAAAGCAGATGTTGCGCGTGGGCGGCGCCGCGATCGTGCAGAGCGAGCTGCTCAGCGTATCGGGGCTGATGCTGCGGCCAAGACACAGCTTGCATGGCGGTTGCTCGGACATTGGCGTCGTCACAGCCGTGCCGCCGCTCTCGTAGCCCGACTGCTGGCCCGAGACACAGCTGTCGGTGCTGTGGGTCGAATCTTTGCGCAGCAGCGAGGCCTCCCTGCTGGAGAAGTAACAGGAGGCCATTGTGAGGTATGGAGTGGTGGTAGAAAAGCTATAGTCGAGTCGATGATAGTTGATGGAAAGGCAACTGCCAGACGGAATGTCTCTGCACCTATTTGTATCCCAACCACAATGGCGGCTCTCTTCCGCGCAGTCACTCTCTGTGAGGCCATCGCAGTCGTTCCCAAACTAGACTGGCCGAAAAAGGCCCATCTTTGCCCTCGAGTCGGATTGCCAGCCAGTCCGGCCGGCCGTCTGGTCCGTGTCTAGACCCATCCGCAGCGCTGCTGTCTTATCGTCGACAGAGGCAATTCGTTCTTGTCTGCACGAGAGAAACTGACCTTGGGGCTAGGCTTACCAGAGAGGAACCCACGCGAGACGCCGCCTGTCACGCTGTGCCTTCCCCTTTGGGCCATCTGTGTTCCATTTGTCCACTTGCCAAGCCCCACTGCCGGAAGGTGTCAGTCGGCTCATCGTCCCCAGACTTGTTAGCGCGCATTCCTTGTTCTTGCGTGAGACAATTGCGTATTTCGATGGACAATCGCTTTGTCTGGCCCTGCCTTCGGCCCAAGACATCCACATGCTCCCAGATGCACGCGGCAGCGCATTCTGTCTTGCCGGATCCAGACCGGCAGCCTGACCAGCCCTCCAACTCGTCTGCGCTCTGGAGAATGGCTGCTTCCAACCCATTGCCTACGATGCATTCATCTTTCCTACGAGACGTGTTCGATTCTCGCTTATCTCTCCTTGAGACAGTTCAGGATTCCTGAAGCCACGATTATTGCCCCTTGGCCGTCGTTCGATTCATAGACCTCCATCTGCCTGATCTTTCCCGTCTTCCTCTTCACCCGAGATACTCTCGCCTCTCATCTGTCCTTTGGTGGTCTAGGCTTTCGTCTGCATCTGCACCTGTCGTCTACGCTTCTCCTCTGGTCATTCTTACTCCTCTGTCTCACCATCTTCGCCATCTGGCTGGCCTGTTCCTTCTTCCGCGCCCTCAGCTTTCCACCCGCAGCCATGGCGCATCCTGTTGCTTTCCTCGCTCTCTGCTGGGCTCTCTTTGCTGCCATGACTTCCGCCTACGATGCCACAATATGTGGCACTAACGGTTACTCTCCCCCGTCAAGCAACTTATCCTGTGCGTGCTTCTCTTCAGATCGTCGGACTATCTATTTCCCCCTCCTCTCTTACCCCCCCTTTTCTTTCTTATCTTCCTCCTAACAGCCCCAGACAGCGCAAACGCTTGGAACGCCGAGGCTGGCGGTTTCCAGTGCATGTCGGTAAAAATGCTCCTTTCAGAACCTTATCAAGGCTACCTACCGTCCCAGGCTAATTCCAAGACTAGATCACAAACTCTCCCCCGTCGTTCGATGCGCGGTGGAGCTGGCCGAAAAACGTCACCAGTTCCGTGCACTCGTTCCCCTACGTCTCCTTCATCGGAAACGAGCTACCGGCTGTCCTTTCCAACATTTCTGCGCTGCAGCTCGCCACTCAGTGGGGCATGGCCCCAGGATCGTCAGCCACCAGTTCCGTCGGCCATCACCTAGACACCTCAGGGCTCGCCACTCAAGCCACAAAAGCCAATGTCGCCTTTGACATGTTCCTCCATCCCAATGCATCCAAGGCTAATGATGCCACCACCGCATCCGTTGAGATCATGATCTGGCTGGCCAGTGTTGGTGGTGCCAAAGCCCTTGGATACGCGACAAATCGAACCTGCTATACCCAGAAAATGGGTTCTGTTGACTAGTAAGATTTTGCCCTTTTTTAGGTCGGAATCTCCTTTCACATTCCTCTCCCCCCACGCCGTCAGACCTTTCATTCCTCTTCTAGTCTGCCCGTTCCCCTAAGTCTCTGGCTCACGTCTACCAGTATCCTATACTCCGGTGTCAACCAACGTGGCCTCAGCGTTTACACTTGGGTGCCCGAGAAAAACGAGACCAGCTTTGACCAAGACATCTCGCCGCTGCTGCAGTATTTGTGGCGCAACCAGTTCATCTCGTCCAATCTCACCCTCGGCCTAGTGCAGTTTGGCTCCGAGGCATATTCTTCGCAGGGGAATGTGACCTTTTCCGCCTCGGGCTTCGCCATGGATCTGGAGCATGGCGCCGCTCCGGTGCTGGACGTCTCTCCCCTGCCAACCACTTGTCATTCATGGACGAATAAGAATAAGGCCAGACACTTGCGCGCGTGGGTAACCGCAGCGTCGTGCACTGTAGTGGCGCACTTGTTGAGTAGTTGAAGAACTAGACAACACTTAGACAAAGACAAGTCAGACAAGTCGTATGGAATTGCGCTAGCTGTAAGAAAGGGATGTTTTGTTCTCAGTCCAAAATTCGACTAGGACGTTATACAGCCAATCCGAGGTCTAGACCAAAACTCACAAACACTGCATCCATATCGTCCGTCTTGCGATCGTGAGTCCATTCCGCACTCACCCTGGATCTGGGCTCTTGCAGCGATGATAGTCTAGACTTCACGAATACGATAGACATGAACCTCGCCGTCTAGTGACGGGCAACCGGCCCAGCCACCCCGACGAGGCCCAGACCTCTGTTGTTTGGCCGGTCTTTTTCCTGTCCTTTCCCGTCATGATGCGAGCCTATAAAGAGGCATATCGTCACGGTCACTACGCCACCATCTCTAGTCATGTCATCTTTCTTTCTACCTCCTCTCTCGTTACAAAAACAACAGACGGAGAAAGGGTTTCTTTGATTTTCCATTTTCATAACGCTCAACACAAGGGCCATGTGTACTTCTCCCGTTCTCGCCGGCACGCCTCTTCCACCTGTGAGTCACCAAGCTGGCCTAGAGATTGTATGTTACGCCTCCCCTTTGCTCTCTCTCTTGTCCCTTGCCTAACATGTTGGCAGACGCTCATTCCCGGTACTCTGCGTTCCGACGAGACTGTGAACAACGAGAAGGCTGTGGACCCGTTTGACGACGATGTAGCATCTGCCTCGTCGCTGCCAGGCATCCCGGCAGCCGGGCCAGAAGGCACAGCCACGGGCAGAGACGCCGAGAAGGCGGCAGACACCGGCGACACCGGCGACAGCACTGGCAATGCCAGCCCCAAGCGCGGCTATCTGTACAGCGCTGCCGCGTGGACGCGCGAGACGTACTGCCCGCGGGTCGAGGCTGCCCTGGTGCTGCCGACCTGTCCGACCGATGCGGAGAAGCTGAGCTATGTGCACACGAACCGACTTCCACTGTACATCTTTGGCATCTTCTCCTTTTTCTCGCTAGCCACCGGCATGTGGCTGTTTGCCCTCTGCGACGTCATCTTCGTGTGGTACGCCCCCTTTGTGGCCTTTGTTAACATTTATCTGCTCATCTCCTACCTGGTCGGCATCGTCGGCAAGGACTGGGACTACCAACGCCACCTCGACCTAGCTGTCGCCCACCCTATCACCGACGAGACCGCGCCTACGGTCGACATCTACCTGCCCGTCTGTATGGAGCCGGTCGGGATCCTGGCCAACACGTGGGCTTACGTCGTCCGCCTCGACTGGCCTGTCGACAAGCTGCGCATCCACGTGCTCGATGACGGTGCCCAGCAGGACGTCCAGGACCTTGCCGCCCGCTTCGGCTTCGAGTATATTGTCCGCGACGACCGCCCGCGTCTTCGCAAGGCCGGCAATCTCCGCTGGGCCTTTTCCCGCACCGAGGGCGACTACTTTGTCATCTTTGACGCTGACTTCTGCCCCCGCCCCGATCTTATTCGCGAGCTCGCCGTCGAGCACCTCGCCGACCACACCGTCGCTATCGTCCAGTCTCCCCAGTTCTTCCGCGTCGTGCCTGAACAGACCTGGGTCGAGCAGGGTGCCGGCGCTACCCAGGAGCTCTTTTACCGTGTCGTCCAGGTTAATCGCAACCGCTGGGGTGCCTCTATCTGCGTCGGCAGCAATGCCATGTACCGCCGAGCTGCCCTAGAAGAGGTCGGTGGCACCGCCGACATTGGCTTCTCCGAGGATGTGCATACCGGCTTTGGCTGTGTTGATGTGAGCATTTGCTTTTGTTGAATTATAGCCGCGTTACGTAATCCTATACTAACTGCCGTTCTCACTCTTGCAGCGAGGCTGGAGGGTTAAATACATCCCCCTTTGTCTGGCTACAGGCGTCTGTCCCCCTACGCCGCGCTCGTTCTTCTCGCAGCAGATGCGCTGGGCTCGCGGGTCTACAACGCTGTTAACAAACAAGCACTTTTGGACGTCTAATCTAACGCTAATGCAGAAGATCTGCTATATGTGCGGTAAGTTACAACTATCTAGACTTGCTGTACAGAACCCGACTAACTCTGTCCCCGTACTTATAACAGGCTTCTTCTATTACTCTGCTATATCATTAAGCATCTTTACGTCTCCAATCCCCGGCATCTTCGTCTTAGCCTTCCGCGAATCCTGGTTCAGGTTCTACAACCTGGCCTTTGCCATCCCATCCATCTTGTATGGATTATTCGTGTTCCGGATATGGGCCAAGGCCAGCTATGGCCTGAACGTGCAACACATCATGTTGATCCAATCATATGCCTGCTACCTGACAGCAATCAAGGACCGTCTGTTTGGTATCGAACTGCTGTGGGCTGCGTCCGGCGATGCCAAGGCGCACAAGAGCCACAAATACCGCAACATGCGCATTCTCTGCTGGATCTGGACACTCCTGACCTTTGGTGGTATGGTTGGGGTCGTGTCGTGGCGGCTGGCCACTGGTTTCAAGTGGTACAATCCGATCCCTCTCATCGTGCTCAACGTCTACAACACGTATTTAGCGCACCGCTTTCTGTTCTGCAACTGGTAGTTCTGCTGTACAGAGTACGGAGCCAGTATGTCAACTATATAATTTAGATAGAGCCACGGTACGGAGTAGACATTTAATCTTTAGCAATATCATAATTTGCTTGTGGAATGAAACACCTTGATCGCTAGGCGATTGCGGAGACATGTCCAACCAATTGACATGTCTTGGCAGAACCACAAAATCAAATGCCGTGTACAAGTCTTCGCGTCTATACTCGTAAGCTCGGAAATTGCATTACTCTTCCATTCGTTCGCGTACAAGCCGCCGTATGAAACTGTACGGAGTACTCCTAGCTTAGGCCTGCTCGCTCATCAGCTTCTATTGGCCGATATCTAAGCTACTGGTTTGTCTGGATATATGCATATACCGTAACACAATATGCATGTATCGGACCCACTAACCCCGCCAGGAAGCCCAGCAACCAAAGTAAACAAAATCCAGAAGCATCTGAAAACGACGACAGGTCTAGACTGGCCATATCTCCCACTCCCAACACGACATTGACCCATCCCACAGCCATGGCGCCCGCAGAGAAGGAAAAAGACAAGTCCAAGGTGCACAAGCTGTCGCTCAAGGGTAGTGCAAAGCTAGTGTCTGAATTTGTACGTGCATTCTTGTTTGACGAACCTGGTGACACTGTTGGCTGATTGTGCCTTTGCTGCAGTTCCAATACTCCATCCACACGATCCTGTATGCCGACGCATCGTTTTTCCGTCCATTCCTCTTCCCTGTCCGGCCGTGAGGGAGCACGAGGACTGACAGACCGGTTCCAGGTTCCAGCGCGGCGTCTACCCTGCCGAAGACTTTACCGCAGTCAAGAAATATGGCCTGAACATGCTGGGTGAGTGGAGGAGAGTGGATCTGTGTCTGCTATCGGGGCCGCCGTCAGGCTGTCGAGCCGCCAAGCTGACCAGAGCGGTGCTGCAGTCTCCGCAGACGACCAGGTCCGCGCCTACATCAAGAAGATCATGGGCCAGCTCGACCGCTGGATGGCCGGCGGCAAGATCAGCAAGCTCGTCCTCGTCATCACCGACAAGGACACGGGCGAACACGTCGAGCGCTGGCAGTTTGACGTCCAGATCATGGCCGGCGCCAAGACCAAAAAGTCCAAGTCTTCTTCTGCTGCTACTGCTGCTGCTGCCACCGCCACCGAGACCGACAAGGAGAACGGACAGAAGCAGGCCCCCGAGAAGGAAAAGACCGAGGCCGAGATTCAGGCCGAGATCGCCGCCATTTTCCGCCAGATCACCGCCTCCGTCACCTTCCTGCCACAGCTGGCTGGCGACTGCACCTTCAACGTCCTCGTCTACGCCGACGCCGACAGCGACGTCCCTGTCGAGTGGGGCGACAGCGACGCCAAGGAGATCGAGAACGGCGAACGTGTCCAGCTGCGCGGCTTCAGCACATCCAGCCACCGTGTCGACACGCTCGTGAGCTATCGCTTGACCGACTGAGTGTGGCTGTGGCTGTGGCTGTGTACGACTACTTATCTAGGCTTCGTTCCTATGACGTCACGTGTTTCTTACGGATGTAAACACTGGCATCGTAATGGCGTTTTCTTGTTCTTTGAATGATTGATACACTAATGATATTTACTGCCTCCCTTAGCCGCGAGCTGCCTGTGCCAAATGTGTGCCAAATGCAAGTCCTTCGGGGGGGTGAGAGCTCCCATCAGTACCCCTCTCGCTGCTCTATTCCACGGCTGTTCGTAACTCTCCATACCAGCCATACCATCATACTCCCTGTAATGCCAGCGCCTACACGCGCTTGAAAAAGTATATGTAGGCGAACTTCTTCATCTCTTCAACATCCACAACTTCCACCACCTTCTCGTCGTTGAATAGCACCCAGGACACCTTGTCCTCGCTTTGTGACAGCTTCTTGCGGATAAACGCGACGTAGTGCCTAGAAATTGAATGAGTAAAGGATCATCCATGCTTCCATATAATGCATGATGGCAACTCACCCAGCGTGAATACTTGTTCCTTTGTGGCACACGATGCTCTGCAGCTGGTACTTTGCGGGCGTCTCACTGGATCCAGCCACGGCCTTCTCGCCACTTTCAGCTGGCACTTCGGTTTCGGCCTCGTCGTCTGCAGTTGCATCCGGATGGCTGAACACCCATTCAATCGCCCTCTCCACATCGCCGCTTGTTTCGCGCAACGCCCTCTTTGCCTGAGCTTCGGCAAATCCCATCGACATCAGCATCTCCATCTTCTCTGGGTCGGCTGTCGCAGCCGAGGAACCCGCACTGGTCAGAACGAGCGGCTCGTCAATGTCGGCGTCGTCCATGTGCGAAAAGAGCCACTCCATGGCAGCATTCGCGTCGCTGTTTCCAGTTGCGTGGAGCGCCTTGTTGCAACGCACACGCGGGAAACCCATCGCTTCGAGCTGGGCCACGGCCTCTTCATTCGCAACAAAGGATGGCGCCCCACCGCCAGATGAAGCCGCTGCATCTTCTGGCAGGGACTCCTCTTCCGGCTGCCGTCCCTTGGAAAGATACTCGTCCAGCAAAAACGGCGCGTCGTCGACAATGACCGGCACGTCGACCTTCACTGGCACCCAGTTGATGAGGGCCATCTTTCGTGCGTTGACGACAAAAACTTCTGGCAGCGTCTTGAACAGCGAACGCTTGGTATATCCATCCTTGCTTCCACACGCTGAACATGTCAGCTCCACGACCTCTTCGCCAGTGAACCTGTCTATGCACTCTTTCAGCGTCACAGGCTTGTAGGCCTCAGCCAAAGCATCTCCACCATCGGCATCTGTGGCCGCCTGCTTCTCCAGGGGAATATCAATAAAGATGTTGTCCTGCTCATTTGTCGTATACCGCACCTTCTTGCAGCTGAGGCATTGCAGTCTTTGCTCGAGAGTGAAGCGGAAGGACAGCGTGGGGTCCTCCACAGCCGATGGATGCTTGGAGCGTGTGATAAGCTTGAGCAGGTGTTGCAGCAGCTCGAATGCATCTTGTTGCCGCATGGTCGAGAATTCCTCGTGTCCACGGCCTATCAGGTGCTTGAGCATAGCCGGAGCCAGTCCTTTTTGGTACGAGAGTTCCGGTGTGTTCTCGGACGCGGTCACATCTGAGTCGGGTTTCGCGTACCGTCCAGACAGCAGGCCATCGCCCGTCTTCCGCAGCTGTGTCTCCAGGTCCTGGGCCGGATCGGCAATGTTGGACAGGTCATCCCCAAATGCGCCATACCGTTTCTGGAACGAGGGTAGATCAAAGAGGCACTGGAGGATGCTGGCGAGGTAGCAGCTGTTGCCCAAATTCTTGAGGCCAGTCAGGCCGGGACCAAAGAGCGGCTTCAGCTCCTTGCCGTCTTCAGACGTCATGGAGAACTCCCACCGCATGTTCTGCTCGATCTGCAGTTCCGTCAGGCTTTTCTCCGTCTTCTGGCGATCGGCCAGGATGATGCCCCAGTGGGCAAGGTGTTCGCCCAGGTTCTCGTCGACGCGCTCCTCGTCGCAGGCGTAGCAATACACGTCGGCACTACCCTCGGGTGTGATGGAGCCCAGCTTGACGGCCACGCCATGGGCAGAGCCGGTCGCGTGTGCCAGGCCGTGCGAGTTGCCACCGACGCCACCAAACTGCGCACGGCCGCAGCCGAGGTTTCCGCACTGCAAGCACAGCCAAAGGTTCCCGTTGAGCTCGCACTGGGAACAGTGACCGAGGTCCTGCGAGGCGATCTTGCGCGCTTCGGTCTGCTGCAGCGTGAGGATGTGCTCGCACGTCGTCAGCTCCTGCTCCCAGGCCTTAACCTCCTCCTTACGCGAGAACGTGCTGGCCGAGAGAATGCCGTCGACGATGGGGGCAAGCTTGGCGTCGGTCCGGTCGAGCTCCTTGTCGCAGTCGAGACACTTGACGGTGACGGCGGTGTCGTAGCGGTCGGCCTCAGTCTCGGCCGCGATGGCCAGCTTGGACATCTTGGGCGGGGGCTCATCGCGGACGATCTGTTTGCGCGTCCGCCGGATATTGAGAGCGAGAGGGTGGCTCCAGACGAGGTTGTGCAGCTTCGCGTGGTGCCGGTCGCCGGCGCAGCCGCCGTTGAAGCATTGCAGACAGACGTCGAGGCCCGCGGGGTCGTCCTACTCCCGAGAGTCAGCAAGACCAGCTTCCCCCGCCAGCCATACAGAGACAGATTAGAGAAGAAACGACGGGCTGCCGTACGATCGAGTCAAAGCATTGCGTGCAGTCTTCGCGGTACACAGACTGGGCTGGGGTGGGGGGACGGAGACCTATGGCAAGCCCGCCGGTTAGCATCTCGCTCGTGCAGAGGGGATCGTGCCGGACGAACTGGTAGAGGCGATGTGTGGGCAGGACATTGTCGCGATGCTGTTTTGGCCGAGATCGAAAAGCAACAGAGGCGAGGGGGAATGCGAAACGGAAAGCAGGAAGCGTGTGGAGAGAAGCAAAAAGTGCCCCCAATCGCTCTTTCCCCGGCAAAAAGCAGAGCTTTGGAGGGGCTAGGCTGCAGCTGCTGAAAACGGCAATGTTGCAGCTGCCTGGAATCCATACCCCACACGCCAGCCGTAAACGTCATCATGGTTTTGGCAGCTGTCGCCACCTGCATCTAACTTTCTTCAGCAACGGCAGCATTTTCTCGGTGTTTGGTATCCAATATGCTTCGTCCAACTATAGATCGTGATGCTATCTCGTGTGCTACCCGTCCAGCGGTGCAGCCCAGCGATTTCTATATCTATGCTTTGCCGACCCTCAAGCTCCTGTAAACCAACATCTGCCAAGTTTCTTCCCCTCGCCCACAGTTTCCGTACTTGGTGTTCACCTGGTGAATCGTGCACTATTGGTGGCCGAACGAGCGATGGTGGCGGATTTGTGGCCGGCGTCGCTCCCTACGGCACCGGCTCCGAAAGACAGACTGCACTTGATCGCGGCTTGGGATGCCGATGCCAAAGGCGCGCCGTCCGTATATGCAGACGATAAGGATCATGGCAAGGCAGATAAAAGCGCTGATGATGGACAGCACAACCACACGGGCATGGCCATCGTCACTGCCGGGCGTGTCGAGAGAGTCGGTCATAAAGGTCGCCGGCTCCGTGTTGTTCGCCGCGAGCATGACCATGCTTGTAATGGCCACCATGGTTAGATTAGACTTGGCTAGATGGATAAGTAGTGGAAGAGATGGCAGATAGTTTAGAAGTAGCAGATGTCTCAACTGCAGGGAGAGTAGCCTTTATACGCAGAGCTGCCCTTGCCGTCCGTGAAAGCTGTGATTTTGCTTGCTTCTCCTGCCGTGATATGTCACTCTTCGCTTTTCCTTCCACCTCAGCCGCCTTTGGTGTGCCGTAACGGCCTCTGGCAAGTTGACGGATCATATTTGCATCAGCTTTCTGCCAGCTAGAACGGCAGCGTATAATTCATTTGAAGCTTCGGCATCGCCGTCTCACCGAATTGCTGTTTTCATCTGTGCCACTGTTTCTCATTTGCCTTCTGAAAACGGGAGTAGGTGAGCGTTTAATGCATTCCATGGTATTTCTAACGTGAAAATACCTGGGACATTCTAAAGATATCCTGAGCCCCTTCCAATAACATGTGGACTGGCTGTAAACCCGACTGTAGATCTGTAAATAAAATAAAATTGGTAGGAAATAGACACCAAACTCCTCTGCGGTGCAATATTCAAGGTGCAATATTCAAGGGGTATATCCAACGCAATGGTCCTGACAGCTTTGGTCGGAGAGCTATTAATGACAAAGGAAACATGGTGTAGACGTGGTGAGATACGGTGGCGCTGTGCCTGAATCTAGTTGGTGTGGGTGTGTAAGCCGGTGCCTGTTGTTCTTCGTCACCGCTGTGGGGCAGAGGCTGAGGTGAGGCATCACTGGTTTTCTAGGCCGTCCCGCAAGGCCTCGTGATCGACATCATCTGGGTGTACGTTGCTGGGAACCCCTCGTGCTTGGTGGGTTGTCCAGTACTCAAAGAAGCCAGGAACTGGACCTGGCTGGTTGATGCCTGGGGCACGCAGCATGTCCTGTAGCGACTTGCCGAGTGAGGTATGACTGCTTTTTGCCTTGCTGTCTAGTTTCTTCTTGCTGCTGTTGCTGTCACCGTTGCTGACGGCAGTTTCCGCTTCACTGTGGCCACTGGTGCTGATCTCGCTCTGGCTGCCTGTCTCTGATGCTGCCACAGATACGGTGGCGCCCGTAGGCTCCGCAGTCGCCGCTGATGCCGCCGTAGATGACGAGTTGGATGCGGAGGATGCGACACCACCGCCGTTCCACGGCCTCCACCCAACAAGCTTGCTGAGTCTCCGAGCTCCCGTCAATGTTGCCGCGCCGTTAGTCGTGCCAGGGGCAAGCGAGCTCGATGCCACCCTTGACCTGGGAGTCGGCAGACCGCTGTAGAGACTGTCAAGAAGCATCGTGTTGCTCCTCGATGTGCTAGGACGGCCTTTCGAGATGATGGGCCGTGCGGTGACGGAGCTGATACCTGTGTTGGCCAACGAGCTTCCGTATGTCCCCAGCGGTCGCAACGTGAGCTGGCTAGGGCGCGTCTTGAGCGTGTGAATGTCCAGGCCGCCTTTCAGCGAGACGATGGACTCCTGGGACAGGGTCCGATGCCGCGTCCGACGCCCATTCTGTAGCTTGATAGGAGGTAACAGATCCGTCTCGTTGTGCATGTCGCAACCTTCCTCGGGGATGATGATGTCAAGGAGCGAAGCATCTGGCATCCGCATCGGTGTGGTCGCCTGGGAACGGATAGACGCGTTCGACGTGAAATCGGAAACGTCTTCGGAGGAGTCATCCTCATCATCTTCAATGACAGCCAAGCCGTGCCCCGACATCCGAGTGGGCGGGGAGGATCCGTAGGCCAGGGAGTCGTCCAGTGTCGCGATTCGGCAGCCCTTCGGCCGCCAGGATGGAGACATCGGGTCAGCACTCGTCGCCGGCGAAGTCGGGAGAGATATATCAGGAATGGCGACGCGGTCGAAAATAGAGCTGCGTCGGTACGTCCGCGGTGAGCTCGGAACCGACGACGGAGAGAAGTCGGACGGCCGGTCAGAGAATCCGGACCACCTGTTGGATGGGCCCGAAAAGGTGGTGGATACAGAATCCCTGCTCATGTGACGAGACGAGCTGCGAGACGGGCTGCTCGTGGAGGCCGATTCGTGGTTGAGGCCCACCGTCCGCGACAGCTGGGTGGTTGCAATCGGGGCGGGTGGCGTGAACACATGGGGCGACAGGCCCAAGCGTTTCTTCTTGGGTCGCAGTGGTTCGGCCCTCTTCTTGCTGACATGGTGGTGGTGGTGGATGTGCAGTTCCTGTGACAGAGCCGAGACGTGGCGAGTCGGCCGAGGGGTTCGTGGGCTCGCGATCCTCTCTGGGGTTTCCGGACTGTCGGGCGTCATGTCCTCCAGCTCCGCTCGCAGGGTCGAAGCGGCTCCAGGGTTGTCGTCTGTGAGAGGCTGGTGGTACATCAGCTGATCACGCAGCTGCTGAATCTCGTCGTTGGAGTTGATGAGCATCTCGCGCAGCTCGGCCATGCCCAGCTGCATGCTCGCATTGTCCTGAAGCAGGTCGCGGACAAAATGGGACACCACGCCGCTTCCACCAGCCTTGTTGTTGTCCTGCAGCGATTTGGCAGCCGCTGCACCCTTCAGTCGTCCGGCTGCCGTGCTGAGTTCCTTCTCCACGGCTCGCTGCCGCTCGACGCGGCCCATGACTTCCATATGGCGCTCCTTCTCCTGCTTGGTCTCCCTTTCCATCCGCTCCAGCTGGTCTTGCAGGTCGGCGATGCCGCGCTCGGCCCTCTTCCATCGCTGGATAGCCGATCGGGCTTCGGACTCGGAGGCTACCAGGGTGCTCTGCAGGAGGGCCTGCTCGGCCTCGAGGGCGGCGAGGTGTCTTTCCATGTCATCAGCTCGTCCTGCAGCACCTTCAAGCCGGCGGATGATCTGCTGCGAGGACTGCAGGGTGGCTTCGAGCAGCTTGAGCCGAGTGTCCGAGTCGGTGACGTTGGAGTTGAGTGCCTCCAGCTGGTCGAGCAGAGCGCGGTTTTCCTCGATCTTGCGCGCATTTTCGGCCTCGAGCTCCTTCTTGTCCATCTCGAGCTGGTCGATGCGCTTGAGGAGCTCGGCACGGTCGCGCTCAGCATCGGCAAGATACGCTTCGTGGCGTTCAAGAAGGGACTGGAGGCAAAGGGTCGACGGTCAGCCATGAAAAGCGAGGGTGGGACAGAAAGTGAAACGGAAAAAAGAAACGGTTAAAGGAGGAAAGCCAAAGGGCGAAAAAGCAAAGAACAGCAAGACACAAGGGCTTGGGCAGCTGAAGGAACATGCAGGCCGATTGGGCTTGGCACCAGCAGCGCTAGCCAGCTGTAAATTTCCGCTGTTCCATTCCAGCAAAGCCGTTCCGTGCGGCGCAGAGGCTTTTTTAGGAAATGTCGTGACATTGCACAAATCAACGCCGGCCAAAATAGGCAGCAACGGTGTACCCGCAGAACCGACTAACCTGTCCTAGCTTTGCCGCGATGCGGACATCGTTTTCGACACTTTCGAGCACCGAGCAGTTGTGTCTGAGCAAGAGGCATTCCATTTGCCCGCAACAACAGCGCAGTGGGCCCGGAGGCTGGTTGGTGAGCAGGACGGCAGACGAGACAGAGACAGCCGAGAGGACGGGCGCCTCATGGCCGGGCCTGTCCTCAAGGCCGCGGCGCGCCACTGCATGCGGCCTGGCCTTGGCCGGCATGACCGCCAGGGACGAAGCAGGAATGTGTTTTTGCGGGCAGTACATGTAGAAGAATACGCGCTAAGGTCGAGCTGCGCATAATGGGGTCGAAAAAAGGGATAGGCGAACGAATGGCTGCAGCAGAGTGAGACAGGAGGGAAATAGACAGGGTCGGAAGCAGTGCAGTCGTGCAGGTCGACTGCAGTCGATAGCCAAGGCGGAAGCTGGCCCAAGGACTCAGCCACCCCAGGCGGACGGCCAGCTGGCTCGACTCAGGCTGGTTTGGTGGTCTTGTGGTGGATCTGTAATTTGGGTGCCAAGCTGACGAGGCCGATGGGTCGTGGCAGCCAGCTCATGACCGGTTTAGACAGAGACGAGTCGTGCGAAGCAGAAGAGAAGCCGGTCGTGCATGTTGAGACGATGACGGAGAAGAAGAACGAGAGAAGGGCCGAGGGGAGGAAAAATGGTTAAATTGGGTGTCTAATAGTAGCAGCTGGTGGGGAACGGGTGCGGGTGCCTTGATGTAGCGCTCAGTACGAAGTGATACATAGTATACCAGGTGGAGGCTGGTTCGCCCTGAGAGAGACGAGTCGATCAGACGCGGGAAACGAAACGCGTTCGGTGTATACGGAGTATGGAGGCAGTTTAGCGGGCCAATTTGCCGGAAAGACACTAGCCAATACAAGGACGCAATGACAGGTATCGTCGTGTTGTTTGTTTGGCTCGAATCCGGAAGGTGGGGCTTCCCTATCCACACCGTACAATGTGCTCGCTAACACAATTCGGTGAGAATCATTCGTTGTCGTTTCGTCGACGACGGGGTGTCATGACTGTGCAGTTCGCACGCATGCCTAATGCGGGGGCGATAGGGGCCTGATGCTGAGTTGGCATTCGTACGGGGTACGGAGTGCTCGTACGGAGTACTCCGTACGTCGTATGCTCTGGCAAGCAGTTGCTTACTAATAATGCAGCAGAGTCTTCAATATCTTGTGTAGAAGGCGACGGCAGAGCAGGAGAGTGAGCTGGATCCAACGTTCTTGGTATTGTACGTGCAGCAGGAGTATCGAATCCCGAATCTCCTTTGCCAAAGTGGCGATCCTATTTGTCCGTAAGGTGCTGCGTGTGCATCCCTCGGCCATGCACAAAAAAGGTGGATTTCTAGTACAGGCTCCTCTCTGCGTGGATTTGCCTGCAGCCGCCAGCCACCGGCATCGCAGCCCCCGCACCAGCAAAGTCACCGCGGCCGACAACCGGCTATTCAGGGCGACCCAAGCGTGAGGACGTCGAGACCGGCAGCAAGCTGGCTCTTGGACGGCATCTTGCCGACGTTGATCAGCTCAGCGCTCTGGACCATGACGGGGTCCTTGCCCATGGTGGCGACAGCGACGACGGTCTCACCCTTGGTGTAAAAGGCAGCCCAGGCGCCGTCATCGAGGCTGCCCTGCAGCACGAGGTCGTCCCAGCCGGAAGCGGCGGTGTTGCCGCAGTAGCGCAGCTGGGCCGAGAGGGCCGACCAGAAGACGGGCGTGAAGAAAGAGCCCGACTTTTTCGCCTTGGCGGTCCGGCGGACAATATGCTCAGCAGCGATGCGTCCGGCCTTCTGGGCAACGTTCCAGTGCTCGATACGCACCAGCTTTCCCTCGGCCGCGGGGCCGTAGTAGGGAAACGAGGCGATGTCGCCGACAGCATAGACGTCCTTGAGGCCGACGACGGCAAAGGACTCGTCCGTCTCGACGGAGCCGTCGGGTCGCAGGCTGACAGCGCTGTTGTCGCGCAGATACTCGGTGGCCGGGGACACGCCGACGCCCAGCACGACCACGTCGGCCTCGAGACGCGTTCCATCCTTGAGCAGCACGGCGCCGACCTTGTCGGGTTCGGTCGCAGACGCTTCCGCCCGGTCGACCGACGCGGACAGGTAAAAGGACACACCGCTCTTCTCGAGCCCAGTTTGGGCTGCCTTGCCAACTTGCGAGCCCAGCACGCGCTCCAGAGGCACGGCCTCCATGCCGACCACGGCCACGGCGTGATTCTTAGCCGTGGCGTTGGCCACCTCCATGCCGATAAAGGACGAGCCGATGACGACGACGTTCTTCTTCTTCCGGTCGCCGCCGTCCAGCACGCCGACGATTTTCTGCACGTCGTGCACATTGCGCAGCGTGAAGATGTTGCCGAGCGTCTTGAAGCCGTCGAGCGGTAGCCGGCGCGCGGTGCCGCCAGTGGCCAGAATCAGCGTCGTGTAGGGCGTCGGCGTGCTGCTGGCCTGCTTCGTGGCCACTGTCTTGGCGCCAAAGTCGATACTCGTCACCTCGTCAGCCACCACGGTCACGGCTCCGGCATCATACCAGGCCTGATCGCGCAGCTGCAGCTTCGCCGGGTCTGTCAGCAGGGCCTTGGACAGCTTGGGCCGGTCGATGGGCAGGTAGCCCTCGGACGAGATCATGGTGATGCTGCCGGAAAAGCCCTTTTCGCGCAGCGCCTCCAGAGCGCCAATGGCACCCGAGCCGCCTCCCACAATGACGACCTTTTCGTCGTCGGCTGCCGTCTTGGTCACCAGCCGCCGGATCGTTGGCTTTCGCCGCCCCGACTGGATGGCCACCTTGTCGCCAGTCACGTACACGGCCCCGTCACGCTCGGCCACCTGGAAGGTCGGCAGATAGTCCAGCGCCGGGGCGTCCTCTACGTCTCCGGTCTTGGCATTGAAGCAGGCTATGAGGTGTCAGCATTGTTGGTGTGCGAGCATGTCCGGAAACGACGTGTCCTACCTCCGTGCCATGGACAGGTGATGCGGCCGTTGGCCGTCAGCACGCCCTTGGCCAGAGGCGCGCCGTAGTGCGTGCACTTGGGGCCGATGGCCTGGATCGTGCCGGCAGCATTCACCAGCAGCACCTTGGCATCGAGGCCCTCGACCTCGACCTCTTGCTTCTCACCCACCTTGAGCGCCAGCGACGTGACGCCCTTGAGCTTGAACTCGGCCATGGCGACGGCAGAATGGGATAGACCTCGATAGACAGACCGGCTGGACCGTGATACAGAGATGGGCTGCAGGATGGATTTTGCTGTTGATTGCAGACGGAGAGATGCCCAATTCATAGAGGTAGAATCTTGGGAAGAATGGTTACAATGCAGGAAGGAGCGACGGGCACCTGTGCCGACGCCCAGTGAGGGGCAGTCTTATCAAGTAGCAGAGGTGCTGAAGCAAACAAGGGCCGTTGCTGCAGTGGGGCAGCCAGCCCCAAGGCAATGCGGTAATGGGTCATTGTCTGCGCTCTGACTGGCCCGTCGCAAGTATGACGACAGCAGAAGAAGCCGGTAAGCTGGTTGTGGTGCGATGGGCGTTGCGTTGATGTAAGACGTTGAGCTGCATGCTTATTTCGTAGGGAGCTTCAGCCAATTGCAGTGCTGCGATTACAGCGTGTTCACGTGACGTCATAGTTGGCAGTCTAGACTGTACCTGGAATAGGCCGTACATACGGAGTACGTGCTGTTGTTCTACTGAACCTGGGAAAGTCAAGGCGCGATATTGTCGGTTGCAAGCTGCGAGTTGCAGCACGGCGGGTACAGCAGCTTCATCACGTTCTGATTGAGTTATGTTTTGGAATTCGCCGGGTCTCGACCGACCGGCATATTCGGCCGACGCTCGGACGAACAGCTTAGCGCTGAGTAATATGGGGTGGCACGTCTTTGGCAGAAGCCCCCTTCCTCATCGTC
The DNA here is from genome assembly GCF_000143105.1 of Grosmannia clavigera kw1407. Classification (NCBI taxonomy): domain Eukaryota; kingdom Fungi; phylum Ascomycota; class Sordariomycetes; order Ophiostomatales; family Ophiostomataceae; genus Leptographium; species Leptographium clavigerum. The sequence continues at coordinate 258,791 of NW_014040797.1, read as the reverse complement.
AGCCATTTTCCGAAACACACGAAACGACAGAGGCGAGCGCGTCAGAGGCTCAAAAGTTGCAGGAAAGCATAGGGAAAGCAGGGAATACGAGCGAGCAAGACCCAGCTATACCAGAGGCGAGTAGCATCGGCTGAAAGTCGCAAGAGACAGTGCCGATTGGCCCACTTGGATTCGGCCGTTTCGTCCGTTTCGTCCGCCTCTCCACCACCGGTCTATACTTATCGTAAGGTACTCTTCCTGCAGAGAGCGAGGAGGCTATGTGCCGACAGCCATGAGCGGCCAATCACACGCGAATGGCAGCGGCCCGGGGCGGAGAAAGGTGCGCAAGGGGACGCACAGCTGTTGGGAATGTAAGTTGCATGCAAGGCCCTGCCGTACGGCTGATGGGTGGGCGATGCTGACGCTGGCAGGCCGACGACGGAAGATCCGGTGCCAATACACGCACGACAATGACACGATCTGCATTGCCTGCCGGGCACGAGGCTCGGCGTGTCGCAGCCAGGAATTTGCGGACGAGGCCGTGGCCGTGGCGCCGGAACGCAAGGTGACGTTACGGCTAGACCGATTGGAATCGATGATGGAGCGGCTGATGCAGCACATCCTGATGAGGCGGTCGGGCGAGTCAGTACGCGGCGGCAGCAGCTCAGCGGCAGCATCACAGCGGTCGTACGTGCGGCCGTCATCGCCGGCCTTTTCCAGCGGAGACGCAGATAGAGACGGAGACGGAGACGGAGACGGGGACGAAAGCTTACCGGCTGTGAGCGACATGCTCACGGACCTGCCGACAGTGGCAGCCCGGGCCTGTCCGACAATGTTGAAGAAGCACGGCTACGCGCACATGGACGTGTTTGACACGTCGGCCGCGGACGACACGCCTGTGGCAGCACTGCTGGGCATTCAGCAGTCGCTCGCACACGTCGACGGATCCGAAAGCGGACGCAAGGACAGCATGGCGACAGATGGCAGCAGCAACGGCGGTGGTGGTGGTGGCAGTGGCAGCAACAACAACAGCAACAGCGGCAACGCAGCGGCAACGCCAAGCAGCAACGCAGACTCGGACGGCGGCAAATACGGCTTCCTCAGCAAGACGCTGCGGTCGCTGTTCCCGTCGCAGGCCGACTTGGACGTGATGGCACGCGGACCGCCGGCATACCACGTCGTCTCGCTCTTCCACAGCCAGCACGATCGGGACGCAGGGCGTGGCGAGACGCCCGAGAGCCTGGCCGAAGTGCCACCGGCCGGCAGCCACCCAACGCTGGTGGCACGACGGCTGCTACAGCTGACACTCTGCATGCAGCAGGCAGCGCCACAGCTGCAGCTCGCAGGGCTGCCAGACGGGCTCCGGCTGATCGACGTGGTCGGCCGCATCGCCGACATGGTGGCTCACACGGTGGCAGCAAGCGACGAGCTGATCGGCAACGTCGAGGGCCTGCAATGCCTCGTGTTGCTGGGCCAGCAGCAGTCCAATTGCGGACACCTGCGCCAGGCCTGGCTGAGCTATCGTCGCGCCCTCGGCCTAGCCCAGTTGATGGGCCTCGATCGCGGCAATACGCGCGCGCTAAGGTCATGTGACCCGCACGAAGACCCCAGCCGCCGGCCTTCGCCTGCAGCTCTGTGGTACCGGATCATCGCGTGCGAGCGCTACCTGTCGCTGATGCTGGGCCTGCGTGCCGGCACGCCCGACGGTGTCTTCGACCTGCCGACCGACACGCCCGTCGAGCGGCTGGCCAAGGCCCACACGCTGCTGACCGGCCGTCTGATCGAGCGGAACCAGCACCACCAGGGCAGTAGTCCTCCCTACGCCGTGACCCAGGCCATCGATGCCGACTTGCAAGCTGCCGCCACGTGCGACCTTGATCCTGCCTGGTGGGACGTGCCGGCCTACGACCCTGTCAGCGCGTCGCCCGCCTGCATCTTCGGCCAGACTACCCGCTCCATCCTGCAGGTCAACCACTACTGCATCCTGATCATGCTGCATCTGCCCTTTATGTTGCGCGGCAGCGACTCAGCCGCTGCTGCTGCTGCTGCCACGGCCAAGACATCGACGGTCGCTGGACAGCCGACGACGGCCACCTCGGCTCCAACTCTCCCCTTTACCACGTCAGCATCAGCTCCCACCACCGCTATGCTCACCTACAGCAGAGATACGTGCATGCGGGCCAGCCGTGCGCTGCTGCGCCGCTTCACCAGCTTCCGCCAGCTCGTCAGTTCGGCCAACTCGTGCCGCCACGTCGACTACTCCTCCCTCATTGCCGCCATGACCCTCATCATCGGCTACCTGGGCCCACGCCCGTCCACCAGCCTTCCGGCCGCCGTCCAGGCCGCCTTTGACGACCAGCTGCTCCAGGATCGCGCCATGGTCGAGCAGGTCCGCCTCCTCATGCTGCACTTTGGCAACACCAACAAGGACCGCCTCTCGCTCGAGTCGGCCGCCACCATCCAGAAGCTGCTGCCGCTCCTCGACCTCGTCTTTTCCACGCCCGAAGCTGCTGCCGCCACGAAGCTGCCGAGCACCGCTCCATTCCACCATCAACAGCAACAGCAACAGCAACAGCACACGACCAACAGCATCGGCACGTCCCCCTGTCCCTCCCTCTCTCCCAACAGCCATTTTGCCGCTGCCATAACATACGCTCCGGCACCGGCATCGGTCGCTGCTCCTTCCATGTCCCCCGTGCGCCTCAACGTGCCCTACCTTGGCACCGTTAACATCCACCCCAACATAGCTGCCCCGGCCGGCGTGCAGACCGCTGCCATCCCTCCGCACCTGTATCAGAATCAGAACCAGCATCAGCACCAGCACCAGCACCAGCATCCGGCGTCGGCCCTCTCCTCGTCCACCTCTTCGCCGTCGCCCTTTGGCCTGCTCTCTCCACAGCCGGCCGTGCTGTCCTGGCACGGCGGCGACCTGTCGATGGCCGAAACTGGACCGCTGGACGTCCCCGACCTCAGTACCATGCTCGTCGACTTTGACACCATGACAGACGGCAACGGCGCCGCATTCGACGGCTTCGGCGCCTCTGCCGCCTTCCCCGACATGACAGGCGCGTCCGACGACTGGGCAATGCAGGGCGTCGACACGACGTACTGGTCACTCCTCAACGGAGGCGGCGGCGCCTTTGGTTGGGGGGCATGAATGGCTGATAAAGGACACTAAGAGAGCGAGCGAGAGTGAGAGGCGTGTATAATGTAGCTCCAGATAAGAGCACGCGAAAGTAGAGTTATGTATGGGCGACAACTGCACCTATATGATTTGTATATACTTGGATGTCCTAAGAAGAAGCATGCCCTCAAAAGTTCGTCTGCTAAGCAAAGAGGAATCGACTCCCGGTAAGTGTAAAGGGTTTCATTATTGTGGCTTAGAATGGACTGGATTTGGTTGTGGTGTTTAAGCTGAGTTTGGTTACTAATCAAAATAAGTACCGTAATATACAGTTCAAAACATTACTATATGCTCTATTAAGTCAATTGGCCCTGCAATCGATCTATTTGCAATTCATATATAAAATGGGCCGCTGAAATTATTATCTAACCAGAGTTTACGGAGTACTGGGTACTCGGAAACCTATTCGCTTGCTCATATGCATTGCATCGTTGTTAAAACTTCGGCGTGTCGATTCTGCGATCTGCAGTGCATTCGCACTGTGCGATTAAAGGGCGGTAAAGAGCGGCACAATTTCTTCCATACAAGTGCAACTAGGTCGGTCATTAAGGTCAGGTTGTAACAAGCTTGAATTATGCAGCTTAAAGTCCGGACCTCCGACAAAGACTGCTTTGGTATTGGTATAGGAACATGGAAGATCTCAATACGGACTACAGCTTCCTCTTCGAATCGCCATCGACGAGATCTCGGTGAGTCCTCCCAAAACTCGTCTCTCCAGCACAGTTCTCCATTGACCAGCGTCCAGGCCAGCTTCTAAACTGAAGCCAAATACACGTTTCCTGCAACACATAGTACGAGAAGCAAACTTTCATAATGCGACATTGCTTGCCAAAGAGACAGCCGAAGCACGGGCTCGCTTAAGACAGCTGTCGCGCCGGGGCAAAGCCGGCGACGAAAGCTCGGATGACGACTCATCTCGCAGGCATGGTGACCACTCGCGGAAACGGAAGCCGAGGAGAGCGGAAGATGAGGACCGGTCACATCACCGAAAACGGCATCATGACGACGACCGAGATCGGGACGATAAGAGGGTGGAAGGAAAGGGGGACAAACGGAGCCACCATACGTCTCGCAGCAATGGCAGGCGCGAAGGCGAGCAGCAGGAGGAAAATGGGGAGCAGAGCCGACACCACAGAAGCTCCAGGAAGCACAGAAGCCGACATTCTCATCGCTCTCGGCGTGACAGCCGATCTAAATCGCTCAGCAATAGCGATACGGACATGGACGAAGAACGCCGACAGGCTAATAAACGTCGACGGGATCGACACGAACGCAGCAGGCGAGACGAGCGACCAAGGCACAGCAACCGGTCACGGTCACGGTCACCCAAGGTTAGAGATGGTAGGCTGGATCGAGAGAAGCGACATCGACATCGCGAGCGATCGCCGCTCTCCGCGTCGTCGGCGCACAGACTCAGCCGCGACAAAGTGACGCCTGGCAAGGCAGAAGCAGCAGCGGACTCCGACTCGGACTCCGACCCGCTGTCTGAGTTTGTGGGGCCCCTGCCAGCTTCGGACTCGCGTTCTGCAGCGGCAACCGTGCGCGTTCGCGGCCGTGGAACCGTGGCTGGAGCATCCAGCATGGACCTACACTTCTCCGCCGACTACGACCCCTCCCAGGACGTGGGACAGCCGGAAAGCGCCTACGCTGGCGACACGCCCACCGTCGAAGACGCCCGGGCAGAGATGCAACGCGACCGGCAGAGCATGTTGCGAGAGGGTGCGGCACGGCTTAAGGCAGCCGGGTTCACCGACCGTGAAATTGCCATCTGGACGCGGGGCGGCAAGAGAGACGTGGCAGACATCCAGTGGACCAAAAAAAGATGAGGCGCGGGAATGGGACCGCGGAAAGATGGCAGGGGACAACGGGTCGGCGAAGCCGGAATGGACGCGTTGAAGCAGCAGTCAACTGGTTGGATGGCATTTTGATAGAGATCAGAGCGTGTCTATTTTGGCTATGTAGCAGAGATCGTGGCTTGAGCTTTTGGAAGAAGATAAATTTCTAGAAAGTAGACATTGGGAAGCCATCTAAGGCGCAATTGGATTACTTTGATTGGAGGGTTGGTATATTGAGTTGGCTTCTTTTGGCGGCTTGAATTCTGGCTTAGCGCCAATAGCAGGGTTAATCGGGAGAGGTCTGAAAAGCTGGCAGACATGGGATCAGTAAAGAGCCTGAGAGGTGTCAGGGCATTTCTCCTGACCTATTGTTTCCACGCTTGCCGCTGTGCTTTCGGTTTTATTATGTAGGGCGAACAGCCTTCCTAAGAAGGAAGGAGGTCCCGCTAACTGTCAGGATTATCAGGCTCCTACTTAAAATGAGGGGAAGGCTACTGCGAATGGGACGTCGTGACGACACCCAAAAAGATAATAATATTGCGTCTGCTTTGATACGAAAAGGGGGACACACGAAGGAGCTGCATGGGGACAAATCAGAACACCGCAAGAGCGACCGTGCCGTACTTTGCCTGATTTGGCACCTCACAGTGACCAATTCTCTGATGTCTCGTTCCCCTTAATTCAACAACATCACCGCATTGCAGAATTGGCAAACCACAACGCGACAATGGCCACGACCCAAGCAAGGCAATTTCGGCACCAATGTGTCTGGCTTTCCGCAGACCTCGCCACCCAGCACCTCGACACCACCCAAATTTGGCTCCCGCTAGGCTATGATGAAAGCCCGCGCAGCAGCTCCTATGGGCCTTACGCTAATGCCAAACGAGGCACTCTCAGCTGCAAGATGCTATGGGGCCACCACCACCTACTCCATATGCAGAGGATTGCGGCGGAAGCACTCACAGCCTGGCCTTACATACATAGGACGGCCCGGACAGGGATATGAATCATACCCACCCATGCCTTCTTGACCCCCTGTCTTAGCTTTTGGGGCCGTCCTTTTCAGCCAACAGCCAGGATAGATGTGCGTGGCAGACAACAGATGGGCAATAAGGTCCCCAGCACACCAGTCACGTTCTGACATGAGGCATCAATAAAACCCACACCTGAGAGGGCATATAAAGCCTGCATGGAGCTGCTTTTCAGAGAGAGGCATGTAGTCTTTCGACTGGAGATTCTGTCTCATTGTTCACTTGGTTGTCTACGGAGTACCTGCCGTGCTCGTCCAGGCCAGAGGAGACCTGTCCAGCATATCCCAGCACTGTCATTGTTGCGAGCCGCCGAAAATGCATTTCCACCTCCAACAATTGCTCTTGGCCGGCATCGCCGTTGCGGCCTCTCTACCTCAGAGAGCACAGAGCTGCAACGGCTCGCCAGATCTCTGCGATCGGCTCTACAGCAATGTGGCATATGTGGGCTCGCATGATTCCGCCTTCGTCGGTATCCTGCCGACCCAGAACCAGTATATCTCAGTTGCCGACCAGCTCAGCCTTGGCGTGCGTTTTCTGCAGGCCCAGTCTCACAACAAGAATGGTGTGATTGAGCTGTGCCACACTACCTGCGCTGAGGAAGACGCCGGCACTCTGGCTACTTACCTTGCCAGTGTTAAGACCTTCCTGGACGACAACCCAAACGAGGTCGTGACCCTGCTCCTGACGAACGGCGACAGCATTGCCATCGCCGACTACGGAACCGTCTTCACGGCGGCGGGCCTCGACACGTATGCCTATGCTCCATCCGGCACGCCCGCACTGGCCGACTGGCCCACACTTGGGGCTCTCATCTCTAGCGGCAAGCGCCTCATCGTCTTCATGGGTAGGTCCGATCAGTTGCTGCAGAGCCCCGGCTATTCTGTTCGGCTAACACGAGGTCAGATTACCACGCCGACAGAACAAAGGTTGACTACATCCTCAGTGAATTCACGTTCATCTACGAGACGCCATACGACACAACGGATGCCGATTTTCCCGAATGCACCATCGACCGGCCCTCTGGCGGCAGTGCGACTGGGCGCATGGGTCTTGTCAACCACTTCCTTGATGTTGACATTAATCTCTTCGGCAACGATATCCTCGTTCCCGACGCGACGGCAGCGTCTACGACCAATTCCTTGTCATCCATCACGGCGCAGGCAAATTTGTGCTTGAATGAACATGGCCGCTTGCCCAACTTCATTCTGGTGAGCGAAAACACGTCTTGTCTTGCCCATAGTACCTATCAACAATAATCGCTGCCTGGCGCTCATCAGACGCCAGTTCAGATGTGGCTGTTTTGGTCTCATCGTTATAGGCAGAAATATAAGAACAGATCGAGCATGTGGCTAACACGTTTGTCGTTATAGCTCGACTTTATCAATAAGGGCAACGCAATAGCTGCTCAGAACCAACTCAATGGCCTTTAAATCAGTTATTAGAGTGAGACTGCACTGTCTCTGTTCTGTTTGTCTCATCTATGAGAAGTACTCTGGACTAACCTCCGTATAACCGCTTAGCCTGCTTACCTTGATGTGCATGAGCACTTGCCCCAGTGCCGCCGTAAAACCGAACGGACCTTTGAGTTGACAGCACTACCGTGCCTTGCCTTCACCTTGACCGCAGTCGGGCTGACTCGCTGGTTCGCGCTGTGCTTTTCCCTGTGCTGCATTCGTATATCGAAGATCGTTTAGGACACTGATACTCGGCTTGATTCTTGGTAACCGTCTTATCTTTGGGGGGCTTTAGATGATTTTTTGGGAGATATATCATACGTAGTACTGTTGACGATAAGTATGATCCATGTACATTATTTTGGGGGGGGGGGATGTCTTCCTTTCCCTTCATCACTTTTGATGCCCACATCACGCTTGTACACCCGCTCCAATACTTGGCCATAGGCATATGTTTTCTCCAAGCACCCCGAAGAACTTACCCATCGTCAAGTCAACAAGGAGGACGATGTGCGGATCGGATCTGATGGATTGATTGCTGTTGGCTAACGAAGCTGGGTTCAAGAAAGTATAACACAGAGACTGGATGACCGGTAACACCAGCTACCAAAAAGTCGTGGAAGATCTGTCGTACTCAGATTCGCGGCTCCGCAGTCGTGATCCCAAAGCAGTGGCACAGAAGATGCCATGGACGGCCATGGAAGACTTGTCATTCTGATGGGTAGAAGCGTAGAGTTTGGTCCGGCCATCAATTCGGGAGGTGGACAAGCTGTGCGAGTATTTTGCACACATCAGTAGTAGAAACATAGAGAACGGGGAGGAGAACGGCATCAGAATTCAAGGCGAAGACTTAGAGCTGCCACCTCGTTTAAGGCTCTTGATTGTGGAGAGCTGTATTAGGCACTTCCTTTCCTTTTCTCAACACACTCACTTCCGGCTCTAGCTCGGTCAGTAGACGGCATCCAGAAACCCTGGCTACTCTGGATCAATTAAATACAAGCAGCACCCTTGTAGCTGGAAGCGACACCCCCTCTCCACTGTCTGTTTCTACAGACGACACAAAGTAGCAGATAAATGTTTACGAACCTGAGACAGACAGACAAGGAAAGTTTTGTACGGAAGCCACGTCTGTTTGGAAAAAGTGACGAAAGAGGCCGAGCCCCGGTGATGTTTTGACTCAACAGTGGATCACCAAATTTCGTTGCCACCATTCTGTGAACTACAGCACCGCATCGAGTGTCTCAACTCGGCCGTCATGCATAGGAGTGGTATCAATCACAGGCGATCGACAGGCTTACCTCGAGCAGCAGCTGGCACTGGAAACCGCCCGTTTGCAGCATCTGCGAGACTAAGAGCTCCAAGGCCATAAGTCTGCTTGGCCTAATCTTCGTCCCGCTGACCTACACTAGTTCGCTTTCTAGCATGGCCCAGCCATTAGTCCCGATGGCGACAACTTCGGGCTGTATCTGGCTACGTATGCTTTCCCATTCGCATAGTCATTGCAGCAAGTACTGTGCTGGATGCTGGCTACACTAACGATGACACTAGCTGGTCTCTGGCGGTTTTTGTAGAGGCATCTCGGTCTGAGCGCCGTAAGATAAATAAATTTGCATGTATACATAATACGGAGTCTTATGCAATGTTGATTTCTGACTAGCGCATCAACCTCGATGACTCAGCAAAGCTCCGTTGTATCTGCAATAAGCACGGACACCTTTCGCGCTCTATGTGGATGCCCATGCAGCTGTGCAGTTTTGACTTCGACACCCTTTTGGCAACCTCGTGAAGGCCACTTCAGCTGTTTATACATGTTCGTCACTCGAGTGACGCGTTAATTTACGAAGGGCATTATTCTCTCGGTGATGGAAGGAGCCTCATCAGCGAAAGACACTCCAATAAAACCCGATCCAGAGTCAAAAACAACAGGTCCTGACATTGACGCACAGGCTGCTTGCAAACACAAACATGCTTCTTCTCAGCACGGTGGGCTTCCAGCTTCGGTGACTGCACTTGTGCGAGTAAAGCCAGACCCAGATGCAACTTCGAGCCGGCCAGACATCAAAATGACGGACCTACCTGATGCGAACGCGAAGATGGATGTGAACGCAGCGCTGCCAAGGGCACAAAATGCACCGGCCGAGACTGCAGACACTGTGATGGAGGGTACACACGAGAGCGAGAATGCATTGAACAGCGACAGCAATGCTGTTGCAAACCCGAGCAAACTACGAAAGTCGCATCTTCTACAGCGGCTATGGGAGCAAGAGCAAGAACAAGAGCAGGTGGTTGACAAATCGCTGAAGGTGCCATCCTTGGATGAGCAGGCGCGTGAGAACTTACGGCGTTCGATCGCGTTGGCCCTACAACACGTGGGCTTCCAAGCGGCGACGACCGAGGCTCTCGAAAGCTTTTTGCTCATGACCGAGACGTGTGAGTGAAGCCTGATACTCTGTTTACTACTTCATCGCCTCCTTGTTGCACTTACTGATTGATAATCGCATGCAGATTTACATTCTCTCGCCAAGGACGTCGTGAGCGTGGCCCATGCTGCCCGCCGCAGCCAGCCAATCCCAACGGACTTTGACCTATCGTTTGCCCGCTTCAATCTGACCACATCGGCCCTGCGGCCTCACCTGCGGAATCCTGTGGCCATGTCCAAGCTTGCACCTGCGTACTTTGACCCCCTGGCGCGGCTGGAGCTTCGCGGCCAAGAACGCGACCTGCCACTGTTGAGCGATGAGCTGAGTGGCAAGGCTGAGAAGGATGCAAAGCCTTACATTCCCGAAGGGTTCCCCGATTTCCCTAGCATCCACACATACCGGCACACGCCCATTGACGTCGACACGGTCACCGTGCAGGGCATAGGCATGCGGTACGATGATGGAGAGCCGGTGCAGTTCCAGGACGATGTCGGAGGTGCCGATTCGCAGCAGTTACAGCTGCAACAAACATCGACTGTCGGGGCAGCAACAGCGGCCGCCACAGCGGCCGCAGAAGCCGGAGCGGCAGGGAGCCTGCGCAGCGATCCTAAGAGGATCCGCGAGGCGGCGGCCGTCGAAGCGAAACAGGCTGAAGAAGCACTGCGCAGCCTCATGCGTGCCAGCAAGATTAACAAGCTGAAGGAGGTGCGAGCTGCAGCAGAGCGCAACTCTCTCAGCAAGCAGCGCTACTCGCTGTGGGAGACGGCTATGCGCGAGCTGATCGAAGAGAGCACGACCATATCACAGCCCAGCACGGTGCTGACTGCCGCGGCCCTACGGGAGGAGATTGCTGACCAGAGCATGATGGTCAACGCCGAGAAAGCGTTCCATCGGAAAGAGATACCACGGAAACCAGCAAAACGACTGGCACAAAAGACCTAAGACGGGCGTCTGTGATCTTTTGGGGGCAGGTCGTGACACGCATCCCGTCTCGTTGCATTTGTTTACGCAGGAAAAGTTCAGTTTGGCCGCTGGTACGACGTTTTAATGGGAGCAACACGACATCGGTTTTGAAGCGACCGGCATTTTATTTTGGACTTGCATTGGCGGAACTCCATCCGTCAGATTGGGAAGCGGCCAGCTGGCTCTCAGCTGTCACAGCTGACGCAGCCGGCGTGTTCCTACTTTTTGGAAGCCGTGCTGCACGTGACCACTTCGCCAAAAAGGCTGGTTGCCCCTCCGATTTTGACGCTAGTCAGCGATTGGCTGTACCCCCCTTTTCTCTTTTTTGGCCCTAAGAGTTTTTGGCCTGCACAAAAAAAATTGCAATAGGAGTGTGAAATCGGGCCCTAAAGTGCGTCGAACCCTCTTTTCTGCTATTTTTTTTTGTCTTGCTTCATTTGCCCGGGCTCCGACGATTCATCTTTTGAACCTACCCGCAACACGCTTCTCCAAGAAGAACTGTTCCTTCAGCCGACCTTTTCTTTTCCTGATCCCTTCTCCCTCGACAGCCCATCATGTCTGAGCAGCTCATCCTCAAGGGCACCCTCGAGGGCCACGTACGTTTTGCACCTCCCCGTGTTTTGTCTGGCCGGCTTGCATCTTGTTTCGAGAGACAGAGGATCTGAAGCATCAGAACTCGGAGAGGGAGGACGGGATGCTGGCTCTGGGACAGGAGAAGACGGACGGCCAGCCTGTTTTGTGGCACGGCGACATTGTGGCTAATTAGGGTTGTTGAACAGAGCGGCTGGGTCACCAGCTTGGCCACGTCCATCGAGAAGTGAGATACGATTCCGATCCTGTGGCGAGCCGATTTAGGGACAGAAAGGGAGCTTATGCTGACAAGAACAGCCCGAACATGCTCCTGTCCGGCAGCCGCGACAAGTCGCTGATCATCTGGAACCTCACCCGGGACGAGTCGCAATACGGCTACCCGAAGCGGTCTCTGCACGGTCACTCGCACATCGTGTCTGACTGTGTTATCTCTTCCGATGGCGCCTACGCCCTGTCTGCGTCGTGGGACAAGACCCTGCGCCTGTGGGAGCTTGCCACCGGCACGACCACCCGGCGGTTTGTCGGCCACACCAACGACGTCCTGTCCGTGTCCTTCTCGGCCGACAACCGGCAGATTGTTTCCGGCTCGCGCGACCGGTCTATCAAGCTGTGGAACACCCTGGGCGACTGCAAGTTCACCATCACCGACAAGGGCCACGCCGACTGGGTGTCGTGTGTGCGTTTCTCGCCGAACCCGCAGAACCCCGTCATTGTCTCGGCTGGCTGGGACAAGCTGGTGAAGGTACGTTTTTTCGCCCGTCTTTGGGACACGTTTTTGTCGTACCTGCCCCTCACCTTCCCCCCATACCAAATGATGCTTTGCAACCTATAAAGTATTTGCTACTTCAGAGCCTTTCGGCCATGAGACAACTATAACACCAATGCACTGATGCTATGTTCATTCTACCTCTTTATGTTGTGGATTCCAGCTTCTGGAGCCATCAATTCATCCTGGTTTTGGGGCCTGCCGCTAACGCTGTCTGGTTCGAAACACAATAGGTCTGGGAGCTTTCGACCTGCAAGCTGCAGACTGACCACATTGGCCACACCGGCTACATCAACACCGTCACCATCTCCCCCGACGGCTCCCTGTGCGCCTCTGGCGGCAAGGACGGCACCACGATGCTGTGGGACCTGAACGAGTCCAAGCACCTGTACTCGCTCAACGCCAACGACGAGATCCACGCGCTCGTCTTCTCGCCCAACCGGTACTGGCTGTGCGCTGCGACGGCGTCAAGCATCATCATCTTCGATCTCGAGAAGAAGACCAAGGTGGACGAGCTCAAGCCCGAGTTCCAGGCCGTCGGCAAGAAGAGCCGCGACCCGGAGTGTGTGTCGCTGGCCTGGAGCGCCGACGGCCAGACGCTGTTCGCCGGCTACACCGACAACATCATCCGTGCCTGGGGCGTCATGTCAAGGGCATAAACGTATATGTCTGCGGCAAAGTCAGGCGGCGGGGAGAGATGTGCCAGGCCCGTGTGTGAGCATGGGGCATGCGAGCATGTTTGGGTAAACGGCCCGGTCACTTCACCGGGGATCATTTAGGGATGGAGCGGCACAAGCGTAAAGACAGACCAGAGGGCCTGGCGGTCATGCCGTGATGACAGCCTCTCTGTAGTCTGTGCTTATTTCTGTCTCGACCATGCGTGTGTCGAGGACGGAGTGAGTGTTAGAAAGGGGACGGTGTGGGATGAAGCAGCGATGGTAGCGGGTCGGGGAGGCGTAACAAGGAATCCTGACGTCTTTGTCTCGTGTGTGTTCAATCGGACTTCTATTTCTTCTTCGGCAGCCATCAAGGAGGGGAAAAAATCCTTACGATAAAAAAAAGGGAAAAGCAAAATCTTCAAAAAATCAAGACCCAATGGGACGAGTGCGTAGGCAACTTTGTTATCAATTTGACGTGCTGGCAGCCCATGTGAGGTGCTTAGCTAAGAATTGAGGCACTTCCGGAAATGCCGAACATCTCCCCAGAATTACAGCGAATCGGCACCGTCTTGCAGTCGCGTTCGCCGATCAGCGGCGCGTGACCGCCAGATGACCCTAGTATTTGTGTTAGACCATTGGCCCGCCTGGAACATCGTCCTTGTTTTTTCTGTGATTTTTTTTCCGGCCTTTCTCGACTCCTGCAGATCGACAGGGAATCGGATCAATGGGCAACTCAGACACGGAGTCTCGCGATGCGTCACTTGACGGCAGTGCTGGCCAGACCGACAGCTTTGACTATGGCGAGACCGAGGGCCTGCTGGCGGAGAGTTCGGCCCTCTTGACGAACATGGATGGCGACGACAAGAGCTCTCTGCCACCACCGCCTTCAAAATCGCAGCAGCAGCAGCAGTCCGAGGTGGTTCGATGGCGCGACCTGCCGCACAAGGGCCAGCTGACGGTGCTGACGTTGGCGCGGCTGAGCGAGCCGTTGGTGCAGACGTCGCTGCAGTCGTACATGTTCTACCAGCTGCGGTCGTTTGATCCGTCGCTGCCAGACTCAACCATTGCCAGCCAGGCAGGCATCCTGAACGCCAGCTTCACGGCCACACAGTTCCTGACGGCTATGCTGTGGGGTCAGCTGGCCGACTCACCGCGCTTCGGCCGCAAGCACGTCCTCATGATCGGACTCTCCGGGACCAGTGCGTGTTGCTTGTAGGACGAGCCAAGGAGCAACGCTGACCCGAAAAACCAGTGCTCTCTTGCCTCGGCTTCGGCTTCTCCCAGTCCTTCTGGCAGGCCCTCTTTTTCCGCTCCCTGGGCGGCGCCACAAACGGCAACATCGGCGTGTTGCGGACTATGTATGTGTCGATGCATCTTATAAGTATCTAGATGACTAATTCATTCTTGTGTAGGATCAGCGAGATAGTACGGGAGAAAAAGTAAGCAGACCAGACCGTGAATTTGAGTGTTTGCTGGCTATCCGTCTGACAGAAACAGATACCAGTCGCGAGCGTTCTTGCTGCTGCCCATGACCTATAACATTGGCGTCATCATCGGGCCCATCCTCGGTGGTCTCCTGTGCGATCCGGCAAACAGTTATCCGACCCTCTTTGGCGACAATGCCTTCTTCTTGCGGTTTCCCTATGCGACGCCGAACCTGCTGAGTGCCTTCCTGCTCTTTGCTGCCACGCTGGCAGTCTGGATGGGCCTTGGGGAGGTGTGCTTGCCGTCCTATTCTCTCTCGGCCATTTTCTGACCAGTTCTCAGACACTTGATTCATTGCGTGGCAAGCCCGATTACGGGTTTGCACTGAGGCGCAAGATCGTCTCGCTCTTCCGACGTGCACCGACCGGCGACATTTCATACGTGCAGCTGGCCACAGAGGACGATGCGGGCGAGTCTGCGGCTCTGCTCCCTGCCGCATCGACGGCCAATAGGCCAAGACGAGCGCGGTACACGCAGCGGCTGTCTTTCCGGCGGATGCTTACCAAGAACGTGACACTGACACTGCTGGCGCAGTGTATCTTTGGCTTCCACCTGGGCGCGTTCAACTCGCTCTGGTTCATCTTCCTGTCGACGCCGGTATACGATCCGGCCAAGAGGCCGGGACCGGTCGGCGGGCGGTTCTATTTGCAGCCGCGGGCGCCCTTCTTCTTTTCGGGTGGCATCGGCCTGCCACCGGCACAAGTCGGCTTGGCCATGGCGATCCTGGGCAGCTTCGGGATCCTGATGCAGCTGTTTCTTTATCCGACCGTGTCAGGTCGGCTGGGCACGCTGCGGTCGTGGCGGCTCTTCCTCTGTCTCTTCCCGCTGACGTACTTTCTGGTGCCGTACCTCAGCCTCGTTCCGGGCGCGTCACCGTCGCCACACGCAAAAGACGGCCCGACCATTTGGCTGGCCATTGCGGCCGTGCTGCTGCTGCACGTCGTCGCCCGCACGTTTGCGCTACCGGCCCAGACCATCCTCATCAACAACTGCACGCCGCACCCGTCCGTGCTGGGGACGCTGCACGGGCTGGCCCAGAGCACAAGCTCGCTGACCAAGACGCTGGGACCGGTTCTGTGTGGCTACCTGTACGGCTTCGGCCTAAACCACGGCATCGTCGGTGCTGTCTTCTGGGGTCTCAGCCTGGTGGCCGTGTGGGGCTTCACGGCCAGTCTGGCCGTGTATGAGGGCAACGGACACGAAATCTGGCTGGAGGGCGACGCGGAGGAGATGTAGGGGATGAGGTGAAGGATTGACAGAGGCATATATGTAGATAAGATCTTATGTGTTTAGATTTGCAGATAGAATGGTGAAAAGCGAGCACATTGTACTTCTCGCAAGGAAGCGACGATGAGCTGCACGACACGTGCGTGATGAGTCAGCATTAAGGGGTTTCGACCAATAGTGTCACCGCCGTGAAATAACGGCCTTCTGGCGAGCTTCACGGTCTGCAACGGCTGTGCTCTGCAACGCGCCGACGTCCTTCTGTCCACTCTTCCGGTCCATCATGCAAACCCTGGCAACTCTACTGGCTGGCGGCTACCGCGGAGCCGGACTGACCAAGCTGAAGCTGGGTGAGCGGCTGGCAGACGGACAGCTGCCGCAGGCAATCCTCGACGATCTGGGCGACACGCTGGAGCACCTAGACCTGTCGGGGACGGGGTTGGCGTCGCTGCCGGCGGACTTTGGGGCACGGCTGCCGCGGCTGCGCATTGCCTTTTTCAGCAGCTGTGCGTTTGAGTCGTTTCCGGCGGCCGCCCTGGCGGGCTGTGGCCAACTCGAGATGGTGGCCTTCCGCAGCAACGGCATGGCGTCGCTGCCGGCGGAAGCATTTGAGGAAGAGGACGGTGCGGGCGGCAGCCGACCGACGCCGCTGGCGAAGCGGCTGCGCTGGCTGATCCTGACGGACAACCGGTTAGCGACGCTGCCAGCGAGCATCAGCCGCTGTGGGTGTCTGGAAAAGTGCATGTTGTCGGGCAACCGGCTGGAGGCGCTACCGGACGCCATGGCCGCCTGCCAGAGCCTGACGCTGCTGCGGCTCTCGGCCAACCGGATGGACCGCCTGCCCGGCTGGCTGCTGACGGCCATGCCACGTCTCGCCTTCCTCTCGTTTGCCGGCAACCCGTGCTCGTCAGCAGCGCCTTCGGCGACGACCACGCGTCCCTCGACCGCTTCCGCATCGGCGCTTCCGCACATCGACTGGAAACAGATCGAGGTCCACCACGTACTCGGCGAGGGGGCCAGCGGCATCATCTCCAAGGGGGTGGTGCGGAGCAGCAGCGGGCTGTCGGGAGAGAGCACGCCAGTGTCGGGCATGTCCACACCGGCACTACAGTCAGCGACGACGACGACGGTGGCTGAAGATGCCGTGGCCATCAAGATCTTCCGTGGCGCGCTGACGAGCGACGGCACTCCGTTTGACGAGATGGCTGCCAACATTGCGGCCGGACACCACGTCAACCTTGTTCGGGTGCATGGACAGATCCGGTTTGCGGAGGAAGAGGAGGGAGGGGAGGAGGATGAGATACTGGAAGAAGCTGAGAAAACAAAGGAAGAGATTCAAGACGCGTTCAAAGGCGGCATCGTGATGGAGCTGATCCCGCCACACTATCGGGTGTTGGGCCAGCCGCCGTCGTTTGCGAGCTGCACACGCGACCGATTTGACGACCGCGACGACAGCTCACCCTTGTCAGTGGACGCTGCCCTCTCCATCCTTGCCGGCGTGGCCTCGGCTGCAGAGCACCTGCATGGACGCGGCATCGCCCACGGCGATCTGTACGCGCACAACATTCTGGTCACGGGACACGACAAAAGCAGCAAGGACGACAAGATGGACACGCATGCCATTCTCAGCGATTTCGGTGCGGCCACGCTGTACGGCACTGCCGGCCTCCTGGACCCGCTCCTCGAGAAGATCGAGGTGCTCGCCTTTGCCCATCTGGTGGCGGACGTGCTCGGTCTGATTGGCGACACGGCAACGGACGAAACGACTACAACGGTCGGCAGCCGGCTGCAGGATCTGCATCGGCAGTGCGAAGTGGCCGAGGTGGCCGCCCGGCCGACGTTTGCCACGGTCGTCGGCCGGCTGACGGACATCCAGTCAGAGTGGAGCAGCAGGCCCCGGACATGTGCATGAGCACGAGCATGAAGAACTCCAGTGCCTGTGACTACGAGTACTCCGTACGACCCCCTCTTCTTAGCGCAATGGTCAGGAGAACGACAAGTTTGCGGGAAAACCACGCCTTTCCTCAGGCCACTTGTCGTCCGATTAGGCCATACTATGACGAAAAGGAGCTGGAGAAGGCGGGCTTGATTTGGAAGGAACTCTATTTTTGTTTTTGTTGTTCTGCTATTTTTGCTATTTTTTGCTGTTTTTGCTATTATTTCCCCATTTTCCTCCTTTCCTCATTTTCTTTCTGTCATATTCTTCTAGACCCCTGCATTGCGAAAGAGCATCTCCTCGGAGCAAGATATGCAACTTCACAACCCCCGTTCCCCTTCACAACAACCGTCTGACCAGTCTGCTTTCCCATTCGGGTGGGTTGCCTGCTCTTGTTTGCCCTTCCCCAACCCCGATTCCCCTTTACAGCCAGACGATAGAATACACAGACGTAGACAAGACGCAAAAATAGAGCGTAAAGTTACAGCAGAGATGCAGCCATCCGGGTCGTCTATCTACTCCGTACTCCGTAGCCTTGGATATAAGGTTGGCCAAGCGCAACTTGTTATTTTCTGGAGACCACGATCCCACGTCACCTTTTTGGCTGCAATTCCATAACGGCAGTGGGCCTCCTAGCTGGCGATCGCCGTGGCCGCCGGCATTTCCCTGCTTAGCACACTCCTACGGCATCTCGTGGGGTGGCATCCCCGATTGCGTTCCCACATCTGGCATAGCAGCATTGCCTCCGATGCACGTCTGAGGAAAAGAAGAAAAAGTCGTTGCATTCGAGATGAGCCGGCCGATCAGAAGAACAGCCAGCCTCCTTCCCTGGTCACGGCAGTTCTCACCACGTCTCGTATTACGCCTCCTCCTTAGTTAGATACGAGTACTGTCGCTGTCGGCTGCGGGCCGGCCGACATTACGAGACAAGGGCCTGCAAGACAGCAGCCTGCAAGAGCTGGCCCTCCTTGCGGTGAGCCTAGGAGATGCACCTAGGCAATGCACGAGCAGGTTAGAGCCGACAGGGAGATTCTTTCCGTTTCACCTTCTCATTGGCTGCCCGCTCCTCTCTGCCCGATCGGAACCTTCCAGTTGCAGAGGCTATTCCGACAGAAGCCGCTCTTCAACCCTTTTGGTAGGCTGATTTCTCTCGGCTGTCAAGTCATCCGCCCCCAATCTGAGGCATTTTGGCCGGGGACATGGACGAAACGAAACACGTCCTGCCAGAAGTGAGATATTGCCTGTACTATCCGTATGATCAGCCTCGGTTGTGCTGGCAAGCATCTTGCCCGCCCAGCCTGCTGCGGTCAGCGGTCGGCAGCACCCTGCGATCGGCAGAGACATGCAGCACGCTGAATTCCAGAGGTCGGATCGAAGATACTCGCTAATATAGTAGCGCTCCATACTCTTAATAACCCCCACCCCACCGAAACCGAAATTGCGAGTACGATACAGCGGGCTGCTGTGACCCTTTCGCGCTATCAACCGCCTAAGCGCTGGAGAGAGGCCCCTGCGCGCTGCTGCAATTACATACGTCGTACTCTGTAGGAACACCTGCATTTGCCAACGGCAGCCCTAGTGGGGAATGCGTCTTGGGGGTGGGTCGTGGCTGCCCAGTCTGATGCTGAGCTTGGCAGCAGAGGCCGTCTAGGGAAAGAGCGATGTGTTTCTTAAAGAGACTCCGTATCTTGCTCTATCCGAGCTGACGACGCCTTTCTGTCCAGCTGCCGGCCTCGTTTCTCTCACCCCGTTCAGGACACCAACCATGTCTTCATTTCGGCGGATCGCCTCGCAGAAAACTCTTCCGTCCTGCAGCCGACTTGTCGTGTGCGGATAAGACACGCATCGGCCTCTGGTGGCCCTTTGGGCACTAGCGCAGGGATCAAATCGAAACCACCACCTCGTCTGCATCAGGATTATTATGGGGAAGACGCAAAACAAAAGAGAAAAATTAAACAGACCATCAACATGGCGCAGGTCTCATTTGCACGAACACGGGCCTGATGCGTTCGTGAAGGATACATTCGGCTGCATATGATGTATCTTACGGAGTATTCGTACACAGCTGGCCTGGCTAGCCTGCTGCAAAAGGGCCCGGACCAATGACCAACTGCCGGCGACAGCAACCTCGCCAACCGCCCCCTCTGCACCGCGATGCTTTCTTCTTCCTTCCGTTCTTCTCTTCTCTTCTGCCCTTCTGCCCTCAGTAGCCGCAGCGGCCAAACCGCATCGCCTGTCCTACGACCACCCAAGTCTGCTGTCACTTGTGCGCATCCTGCCACACTGTAAGATACTCTTCTCACACAGTATCTCTGGCACGGTACTTCCGATCGCCTTACAACGGACTGCCTGCACGTCACTCTCTCCGTCTTCCCCAGCCAGCCTGGAAGACTAGAAAATCTCCGTGCTTCGGGGGCCCCCTGGGAGGCAAACAAGCAAACAAGAGTGCGCAGCTGAGGCCTGTCCGTCAAACGGTTGTCGTTGACCAAATCAGGCTCAAGCTGGGGGCGCGTTTACGTCTCAACGCAGCTTCCGTCCCCGTGCTTCTCGACCTCTGCAAATCTCCCCACCCTTTCGTCCTGTCTTCCCGCCGTCGTCCTCTCTTGTCCTTCCAACCATTTCGGCATTTGATCCCTTTTCTTATTTATCTCTCCTCCCTCCTCTCTCTCCCCAAAACACCTCTCCCTCTCGTCCGCCTCTCTTCATACCCCTCCCACCATGCAGTGTATCCATCTCTCTCGGATCCCCAAGAACCTCATATAGTCTTGGTTACACGCAATCTAGGCATCCCGCACGATATGTCTTAACCCGGGTGCTTCCTGCGTCCGCCATTTTCCCGACTGTCCATGGTCTGCCCCCAGAAGCTTTTAACATCATCGCCATACGTCCTCCTGTTTCGACGTCACCCAGCCTGTTTTGCTGTCTTTATTACTCTCGCCATCTACCCCTGGTCTTCCACTTGTGTGGGCTTATCAGCTATCTTGCGCGCCGTGCTTTATCCCCTTGCACATGCCACCGTTGTCAGCATGCCTCCTCTGTCTCTTTCTATAGATCTCGCCGACTTCCCGTCCCTCCGCACGCGGAAAGCGCTACTGATCCTCGACACCCAACATGAGTTCCTGTCCGATGGCGGTGCGTTGGCCATCAAGGGGTCTGCCGCCTTTCTGGAACGAACTGTGGCTGTGGCCCGGGCATTTCGCAAGTCCGGTTCGGGAGATGTCGTTTGGATTCGCAGCCAGTTTGAAAGCCACCGCCCGGCGGCAGAGGCACACATAATGACGTCAGACAAGCTCCAGGTGCTGAGGAACAGCCGTGTCCCGCCCGGGCCGCCGACAGAAGACCAGGATGCGGACCCAGAAGCATTTCTGAGCATCGGCGGAGAGGAAGTACTCCAGAAGGAGAAGGAGGCGCAGGCAGAGAAGCTGTACCCCGGTAGTATCGGCAGCGAGCTAGTACCAGATGTTGTATCTGCCATCGAGGTCCATCGAGACGTGGTCCTTGCCAAGTCTCATTATTCTGCTTTCCAGAGCAGCCAGCTTCTCGTGCGCCTCCGCACGCACTTTGTCACAGAGCTATTTATCTGCGGCGCCTTGACCAACATCAGCGTTTACGCCACGGCGCTGGATGCCGCCCGTCATGGCCTTGCTTTGACCATCATTGACGACTGTTGTGGCTACCGAAGCGAAATTCGCCACAAGAACGCCATCGCGAGTCTGGTCCGGCTGACGGGCTGCGAGACCATTGGATCCAACGCGGCTATTGAGTCCTGGACATCTGCCCCTCAAGCGGATGACAAGCCAATTCATGGCAACCGCACCGCCTCTGGCGCTGCTGCAGGGCTCCCTGGCACGGCTGGACGTCCAAAGATGCGTCAATCGTCGAGACAGACACCTGAGGGCCCTATCGGGGTCAGCAGGAGCAGCAGCGGCGGCGGCGGTGGCGTCTCCACTGCTCGCTCAGGCGGAAGCTTACCCGTACGTACCAAAGCTCCAGCTTCCGGCGATATGGGCAAGAAGGATACAGAGAAGGTGGAAGCCGATGAAGGTGCGCTGGGCCCCTCCGAGAGTTGCTCAGAGCTGCCTTCAGTGGATGAAGTCCCCAAACTAAAGCGTGTGCCTTTTGCAGCCGACGTTCTCTCAGAAACATCTCAGCCGCAACCGGCAATGCCGTTACAGCCCGTGGCAGCGATCACGCTAGACGGGGCGGAGCCAGCTACCACTCGTAAGACGACGGAGCCAACTGGTTCGATTCCCCACGTTGTCCCAGGCACCGACAAAGATTCTGGGTCAGCCAAGACAGACATCACGGTCGCCAATAAATCATCCACAGACGAGATTTCCGCAGTGAAAGCAGCGACCCAATCGTCCGAAAGAGAAGCCGGGACTGAAGGCGACGTTTCAGACGTGGACAATAGTGGAGGTGGTCTGCCACCTAACGCAGCAGACATGAGTGTCAAACCAGAGCGCCATGGAAAAGCTGCAGACAGCCTGGTACCGGCGGCGACAGACGAACAAATTGCGAACAAAGCCACTGCAAGCGAGCCTCTGTGTGAGGGCGACACCGTTTTGTACGGCAGCGTCTTGCCGCCATCGATCGAGGATGGAATATACGACCGGCTCTGCGAGGAAGTCCACTGGCTGCGGATGTCACATCAGGGAGGAGAAGTTCCAAGACTGGTCTGTGTTCAAGGTGACATAGACGAGGATGGAAACATGCCAATCTACCGCCATCCAGCCGACGAATCGCCGCCACTAGAGTCTTTCAGCCCAACGGTGCTACAGATCAAAGCGCGCATCGAGGAGATTGTTGGGCATCCATTGAATCACGCACTGATCCAGCTGTATCGCAGCGGCCACGACTACATCTCGGAACATAGTGACAAAACGCTGGACATTGTCCCTGGATCGTTCGTCTGCAATGTCAGTCTCGGAGCCGAAAGGCTCATGGTGTTCCGCACAAAGAGGACGGATAAAGACAAGAGCGAAGCCGGGCAAGAGACGGAAGCAAAGGGCGCAGAAGGCAAGGACAGCAGGCGGCAGATCTGCCGGGTGCAGCTGCCACACAACTCACTTATGCGCATGGGTCTGCAGACAAACATGCGCTGGTTGCACGCGATTCGACAGGACAAGCGGATGGACCGCGACAAGACGGCGGCAGAGCTGGCGTACGACAGTGGACGGATCAGTCTGACGTTCCGCCAGATTGGGACGTTTCTGAACAGCGACCAGACGCGAATATGGGGTCAGGGTGCGCGGTCGGCGTCCCAGAAGGAGGCCGGGCCTGTTGTCAACGGACAGACAGAGGAAGCGATCCGGATGCTGAAGGCGTTTGGCACGGAGAACCACAGCTCCGAGTTCGATTGGACGAAGCACTACGGCGAAGGATTCGACGTACTTCACATCTACGCTGCGGCGAGGCTGTTCGCCGGCGCGGACGCGGTGGCCAACCTGAGCATCCAGCTGATGCTGGCAGAGCTCGGGCTAGGCTATGCCAAGGGCAGCATCGGCAGGGCGGCAGGCGAGGATGAGGATTCTTCCAGGACGTCTATTCTAGACCTCCCAGTGCGATTTATGGATCGTGACGGTTGTGTAGTTGACGGCGTGCTGGCCATCATGTTGTACTTGAACAGCATATATGGGTCTTCCAAGTCGACGGCCTCGACACCGCAGGAGACGGCTCACACGTTCATAAGGCTGCAGAAGGCCTTAATTCTGCAAGACAGCTGGAGGGCCGCACACAAGGCAGCAACAAGCAGCAGTGAGGTTTTGCTTTCCAGTCTCAAAGGAGAGCTGGAGCGGTGGAACGGCTATGCCTCAGGTGGCAAGTTCATAGGCGGTGGCAGTGCTGCTTCACTGGCCGACTTTGCTTTCTGGCCAGTGCTGTATGAGCTGGACAAGACGTGTGCCAACGGCGAGGACGGGCTGACAGGCGAGCTTAAACGGCTCAAGCTCGACCATCTCGGGGAGTACTACGGTAGGATCAAGGCGAGGGAAAAGGTGCAGCATGCGTGTTCGTCCTGAGCAGCTTTTGACAAGCTCTGTGAAGGTCCCTGCACTTCGTCAGCGTTTGGACATGCAATTTCTGGAAACAGGTACGATCTGTTTGTGTTTGGCGGATCTTTTGATATTTATTTTGGCCCATTGAAGGATACAAAAGACGTGGAAAATATGTATACAGGATTAGGGAAGGGATATATTTTGGAAAGAATACTCGATGGGTACAGGGACATTTCTTCGTTCAGTCGTGAATTTTTGATGCTTGGAGCATGTGCCAATATCAGACGTCTCTGAGCAGCTGGAAAGCAAAGCTGCCCCAGGGCGAGCTGGCGATCCACGTGATGGAAGCGGATGGGGGGCGGGTCAGCGGCGAAGGCAGAGCAGCCAGAGCCGCGTCTATGCGCAGCCAGCCGTAGAGGCCCGTGCGCGCCGAGACGGAGCCGGAGCTGGAGGTGGTGCCGGCCAGTCCAGCGCTGCCGACGATGAGCGTGCCCCAGCAGGAGCGGTCGCGCAGGCGTTGGGGGCCGTAGAGCACGCGCTGCTGGGCGGCAGCGATGGCATCAGAGGCGGCCGAGGGCGACAGCCGGGGATCGACGCGGAAGACGTGGACGTGTCGGAGGTCATCTGAAGCGACAGGAGAGCCAGATTCGACAGGTGTCTCGGTATCGGTTTCGGCATCGGTTCCGACATCGACGATGCGTGCACGCATTCCCAGCAGGGCGGCAACGTCAAAGCGGGCCTCCAGGTCGACGACGATGACGGCCTGGCGACGCGGCGCGGCTACGATGGCGGCCACGAGCAGATACAACAGCGGCAGCGGATGGGGTCCGCCGATGTCGAGGCCGGGCGACCTGGTGGCCCGGAAATGGGCGGTGACGAGCCGCTGGAGAGCCGGGATGGGGATGCTGGGAGTGGTGGTGGTAGTGGCAGCAGCAGCAGCAGCAGCAGACGGAGCTCCCGCACCAACGTCCAGCGATGGGCTGGGAAGATCGGAATAGATGCTGGTCCTTGTCCGGATCTGGTGCAGAAGCTGTGGCAGAGGGAGAAAGGACAGTCAGCGGAGAGCAGAGAGCAGAGGACAGACAGCAGACAGCCGACAGCGAAAGATCAAGACGGGACACAATCGGAACAGCTACCTCTTCCAGGCTGGTTTCTTCAATCTCGGCCAGGATTCGACGGCCGACGGCCGCAGCAGAAGCTGCTGGTTCGCAGACAGTGGCAGCCATCGGGATTGGGGGCAAGAAGTGCGGCTGGTCGTTTTCGAGGTCGATTTCAGACCTAAAAAAGCCCCTCTCTTTCGGCGAATTCGAACATCCCAACCAGACACGACAACACACACACACGCATCGACCGTCTCGTCACAGCACCTGCTACAGAATGACGCCCCCCTGCTACACGTTCCCGGCAGCCGACCTGGCCGACCGCGTGCAGGTCGACGTGCACGGCCGCCAGCGCAAGCCGCCGCACAGCGACAGCACCGCTAGCACCACCGCCAACGGCCGCCCCTTTGGCGTCGACCTTGCCCGGGATTGCACCCTGATGGCGTCCATGGTGCAGTACAGCTGCGCGGTGGCGCATCCGCGGCAGCAGGACAGCCCAGTGCGGTGCTGGCCGGTGCAGCGGCTCTTTCGACGGTGGGTGCCTTTGTTCTTCCTTGGCTTTCTTTGTCTGACTGTCTCTAGATGCCAGGATAGGTCGGGCAGCTTCATGGTCGAGACGACCGCGTGGGAAGGCAGCGAGCAGCAGCTGCATGTCGATAACAGCAGCAGCAGCCGCAACAACAACAACAACAACAACAACAACAACAATGGAGACTCGTCTACACAAGAGCCACGGGTTTCTGCCTGAGGCAACGACGACAAGCCGGCCACTGTAATCTATCAAACGTCTCACCCAAGCCTTTATCAGCCTAGCTACGGTCGGATGCACGCATCGATACGGTTCACAATCATTCTCTGTTCTCTTCCCTTCTCCCTGTCTTTCCGCTATGTACACGCTTGGCTGTTCGCGCTCAGGCACCTGTCCGCTCGGCGCGCTCCTGCTCCAGCTTCTGGTAGTGGGTGTCGCGCGCAACGGTCCGGGGGATGTGGAAGCCGTACCAGAAGGCGCTGCCGGCCGCCGTGCCGAGACCTGGACAAATGTGTCAGCCATGAAGTTCTTGACGAGGAACAAAAGATAGCACGTACTGAGAGCCACGGTCAGGTCAACAATCAGCCTGCGGCGGAGCATCTGGAAAATCCCGCAATGTCAGCTTTCGTTCTCCAAGCCAATGCCTCATTTCGTGTCGTCCGCCGTCCCTCTCTCCTCCTCGTCTCCCAATGGGCGACCATGTGTCTGCTGCCCCTCTTCCCATCAGTCATACGTACGCCGGTGATCGGTGCGACAGCCATTGCGATGGTGTTTCGGGATCGAAAGAGACAAGTTGGCTGTTGCAGATGCTGTAATCGTCCGGCTGGACGATGCGATTTCTTGGTGGTGGGTGGTGAGGCGGCAGTCTGCTGTTTTCGGGTGTTCCAGGACGAAGCGAGAGAGAGGGAAAAAAAACACAGGGAGCTGCCGACAAATGGTCTGATGCTTATTTCCCCCAATTCCGAGCACTCGCGGTAGCCCGGTGCGTCACGTGTGGAACCATATCACGTGTCGCAATCCTAATTTATGCTTATGTCATCAGACAGTGAACCAACCGGGGCTCGAAAGCGAGGCAACGCATTTTTTATGGCAGCAAAAAACGCCCCTCCGAGCAGATACTCTTGTCCCGGGACGGCGTCGCCACAATGAGTCTCACCATGTCCTCGCGGAGGGTCCTAGCGACAGGTGCGTATGCGCAATCGGGCGATTGGTCGTGGCGAGCGGGGAGCTGACCGGTGTCTTGTGTCTTTCCTCTCTGTCGTGAGCACAGCCTCCAGCGGATTCCGGCCGGCAACGGCGACATCGACGACGGCGGCGGCCGTGCTGGTGCTGCGGCCGCTGCACACGACAGCAGCACGAGCGGTCGACTGGGGCCGGCTGTTTGGGCGACGGAAGAAGAAGCCGGCCGCGGCTGCGACGGGCGACGTGGCCGATGGATTGGCCGGCGATCTGGCGCGCAGCCGAACACGACAGGCGCTCAAGGACCGCATGACGAACCCGCAGCTGGACGCGAGCCCGTTCTTGAGCGAGATGGAGGAGAGCGCCGGACCGGCTGCCGACGTCCAGGCTGACAAGACCCCGGCTTCGTCCAGAGCAACAACGGCCCGAAACGATCTCGGCACATCGCTCGTGCCCGAACACCTGCAGCGGGCTCTCGACCCGGATCCGCGCAGCCGCGTCCGGTGGGAACGCAAGATGGTCTTGCGCCATGTCAGCCGGCTACTGGACCCCGCTGGTGCCGAAACCCGTGACGAACGGCTCGCCCGCACCGAACGCCAGCTGCTGCACAAGTCCGCGCCGCTGGCCACCAGCACCAAGAAGCTCACCTTTCTGGCCCGCCAGATCGCTGGCAAGACGCTCGAGGATGCCCTCGTTCAGATGCGCTTTAGCAAGAAGAAAATGGCTCGCGACGTCCTCTGGCACCTCGAGGAGGCCCGCGACACCGCCATCGTCGAACGCGGCATGGGCTTGGGACTTGTCAATGCTGACGTAAGCACAACCGCCCCGGCTTCCACCGCCCTCAAGATTCAGACCAAAGACGGCCGCTGGCTCGCCATCACCGATCCCTCTCGCATCTACGTCGACCAGGCTTGGGTTGGCAAGGGCGTCTGGCGCGCTGCCACTCCCGACTATCGCGCCCGAGGCCGCCGCTTCCTCAAGTGGTCGCCCTCTTCATGTGCGTTATCACCCCCCCCTCTCTTCTCTCATCCATGTCTGACCATCCAGTCCTCTCCGTCGTCCTCAAGGAAGAAAAGACCCGCATTCGCCTCCACGACGAGCGTGTTGCCAAGCAGGCCAAAAAGGCCCCTTGGGTCCACCTGCCAAACCGCCCCGTCACGGCCCAGAGACCCTATTACTCCTGGTAATCTGAAGCTGTCGCATCTGTATGCTGTATTGCTTAGCCTAGACTGGACTTCCCATGTAAAATAAAACCTATCATGCGCCTGCTGTCTGCTACCTTATTCAACCTCTCTCGTAGATCACAACCCAAGCTTGCTTGCCCACAATATACACGTATTTTTATATATACACGGCACAGCAGAAGCAAAGGAACAACGCTGACAGTGGTGTATTATCATTCTTATATGGTAGCACGTTGTCGTCCCTGACGAGCAAAACAAAACAAAAATATCCTCACACCATATTTCTTGGCACCTGTCGGGGTACCATGTCCTCATATCGCCTCGACTTCAGCTCCAGCTCTGACATACCGCTATCGTGATCCTCTGCAAAATTGCGGCCAGGACCTGGCGTCGGGTCCGAGATCTTGTAAGCGCCTGTGTGGTCGCGGTTCCGTTGTTTCCGTGAAAGCATGAATGCCGCGATTGCACCGATCACTGCCACAACAGCAACCGCAGCCCCGATACCAATGCCAGCCTTCGCCCCACCAGACAGCGTCGATCCAGCAGCCGCCGTGGTCGATCCCGACGCACTACTTGAGGTCGTGCTACTTGTTGAAGACTTCTGCGACTGCCGTTAGTATATATGCATGACAGCTGACTGCAAAATTCCTGCAACGGGTAATTGCTTACAGTAGAAGACGCAGCTGGCGAACTACCAGAAGTCGATCCTCCAATGCCCACAAGATTGTTCGTGCTCGTCGCTCTCGACGCACTCGATATCGTTGAATTGGTCGTCGGAAAGATTGCCGTCGGGATCGCTGCTGTGCTAGGGTAAATCGAAGGCTGTATGGTAGAAGCCGCGTTTGGAGTGGACGTGGCCGCAGCGAACGACGACGTCGTGACCGGTGTCGACGCAGCAGACGCAACCACAGCCGATGTAGGATAAACCGACGCGGCCGCAGCTGATGTAAGTACAGCTGACGTTACAGGCACCGCGGATGTGGCGGAAACAGCTGCCGATGTAGCCGCAAGTGTGGCCGCTTCATCTTGTTAGTGAACTATCATACAGGAAGTTTTCCCGCCCAACTTACTAGCACACAATCCGACCATGTAGTTCGTCACGCTCGAGAAGAGATCCGCCGCGCAAGCGTTCTGAGCACAGTCGTGCACACCATTCGTAAAAGCAGCAACGCCGCAGAGACAGCTTGCATCTTCCTGGGGGCACCCAAACGATGTGCCCTCTGAAATCAGATTATCAAGACATGTTTCCTGTACATGTATCGTCAGCAGACTTGTCTATGCGTATATTTGCAGGGTTATAACTCACACCACAACCAGGCAGAGAAGCCTCGTTGGCAAACGTCTGTGACTGAACGAGTCCTACGCCAGCGGCGAGGATAAAAAGAACGGAGCTCTGCGACTTCATATTGTTGCAAGAAACGAGAGAATAAAGAAGATAAGAAAAAGAGCGTAGAAGTAGGGGGATGGTGAGCAAAGGAGCCTGAGAAACAGGTGAAAGCCCCGCAAAGCTGTTGCTGGATAGACCGGCCGCAACAATAAATGAATGAGAGAAACGAAAAAAGATGCCAAGTCGTGACGGCGACTGCAAGCTGCAGCAAAGAAAAGAGCGAGAACCGATACGAAACAATCGAGAGAAAGAACCGTCAGGGAGAGCGAGGCGAAAGCGCCCACACCGGACCGCCGTGTATATATAAACGACGAGAGACCAAGCAAGCCGGCAACTCCCCGCCTAGTCGCGAAATATGTGTATCGAAAGGAGGGGTGGAGCAACGGAAGGCTAGAGTGGGAAGAGACGCTGCAGCAGAGTGGAATAGACTTGTGGAATGGCGCGGGTTCACCGCGGCGCCGGAGCAAGTCAACGAAGTCGCGCACGAAAGTGGAACTGTATGCAGAGCTTTCTGTGTGTGTACGGAGTACTGGGGTTCGTCTGAAAGTACTGGAGATGCCGTGTTTCTGTTTGTCTGACAGGGAAGAAAGCGACGTGTGCCGACGTTGGCTATAGACGAGGGTATTCGCCGAGAATATGCAGCTTCTGGGTGGCTTGTCGATAAAGAGGCTCGGAAACACCTGCAGATGCGACCTGGAACTGCAAGGGAGAGGGGGAACCAGAATCACGAGTAGAGGCGCGACGTTGCAGCAAAAAACCAAAGAGAGTGGATGAGTGATTGAAAAGTCTAACTGGATGATAAAAAACACAATGGAACAAAAAGAATCGAGTAGTCTGAAGCAAAATAAAGCACAGTGAATGAATGAACCGTGGAAGGAAGGAATGACGAGAGTGAGAGATGCCAACGTAAGGAAGGTACGGATTACGTTGACAGCAAAGCCTCTGCATGAAGGGAAAAAAAGGGGAAAGAGCGACCGGGGACGACGAGAGGACCCAGATTAAAAGAGGAAGCCAAAAGTCTTGAAGACATTTCTTCCCCCTCAATCTGCTCTCACCCTCTACTCTCTACCTTGGGCTAATATCCCCTGTCGTGCCTCGAGTCATTTGGCCCTACGGAGTACATAGCAGGCCTCCATCCTCCTATTGCCAGACTAACTTTCGAACGGGGATATAGAACAGACACGAGATTTTTTGGGACGCCGTCGTTTTCAGTGCAACGCTAGCCGTCCTTCTCCCTCAGATTCCAAGTATAATTATTTTATCTGAGACCTGCTCGCAGCGCATCCTGCAGCATAAAGCCAGGTACACCAACCACAGCCCAGTACCGGACGCGAGCCGTCCAACCCTGGCGCTCCCGTCTACAAGGGGGTCTCTGCACTAAACCAAGGCTGGTTGGCGTTCCTGGCGCAGATCGCGGTGACCCAGCGGCTGGGAAGCTTAGTCCAGGGGTGGAGGAGCACACAATGTTGCCCCCAAATAGTGCTGGCAGACGCTCGGCTGCAGGGCAAGCAGAGCCAGAAGTGTGCTGCAAAAAATCAACACGGAAACGATAAGATGCCTTTGATGAGACCGGCTTCGGATCAGAGCCCAGGAAGCTGGCTACACGAAACACTTCCAGCCATGTCGCATCTACGGCTCTCTGAGCTCCCTGAACCTGAGCTCCCGGCTGCTCCACCCTTTGCACCCTTTGCACCACCTTCAATTGCCTGGCATTCTCATCTCTCGGCGCCCTTGGAGCTCACGAACAAGAAATGTGCTGAACGCCCGGCATAACCGGCGGCGCGGACAGCTGAGAGCCGGTGTGCCATCGTACTGTTTGCATCGTGCGCCCAGGTGAACATACTCCGTACTCGTACTGCAGACAGACCACCGACCACTGGCGCCATCGAAAAGTACGGCGCGCTCCTGCGATTGGTCTTGGATGGGCGAAACCCTCGAGGCTGACGCAACAAGACAGAGAAAAAAGAAAGAAAAGCATTTGCTTGCCCACTTGTTCTCGCCAGTAGTGGCCGAAAAAAGATGGTCGCCTGCCCTTGCACAGACCGGCTGTCTCAGATTTCCATGCTACTTCAGCACAGTTGAACACAAGAGTCTACGCTTAGGCAGTGTGTAGCATCCGCAAAGATACGATAATATCCCGTCGCATTAAGATCCAGCATAGCACTAGCATTCACCGCCAGCGAGCTGCTGCAAGTTCTTTTCATCTTTCTTTTCCCCTCTTGGGCTGGTTTCAAGGTGCTGAAAAATGGCCCGCACTCCCAATGTCGATCACGGCGATGTAACTGGACCGCTGTAGCATGTGGCTTTTGCAGGCACAACAAAGCTGCGGTGTCACTGCCGAGCACATTGCACCCAAACAGCGACGGGGAAAAAGCGAACTGACACCAGGGTATTTGCTTTTGCAATAGGTCAATAGGTGTGATCAGACCGGTTGATCGTCGCCGGCAGCTGTAACCGCTGGCATTTCACCATGCTCCGGAGACATAGCACAAAACAGTTGTTCCTCATGCACCACGCATCTTGGCACTTCTTCCATGGCAATTTCTACGGAATCCTTCCCTGTAGGCGCTGCGCCCACTTCCAGGGGTACACTATACGGATAAGTACGAAATACTCTGTACTTCGTACGAGTATACAATACATAGATCTTGCTATGTAATAATATAAAATATGTACTCCGTACGCCGTACCTCCTGACTAACCTAGTCTTCAAACGGCAGCAGGGATTAGCACGGAGTACGGAGTACACGTCATGAGCTCGAAAATTAGACTGAAGATTGCAGGATGGGTTTCGCGAGTCACCCCACAACCTCGTGGATAGGAGATGTCTGGGCTAAAGCCTCGGTGCAATGCGTTACTTCGTACGACTACGAGTACGACGTAATTGTGTCTTTCACCGAGGCTGAGAGCGTCGTGCTGCGGGCAGTGTCCAAGACAAACCTTACGGCTTATGGCCGCCAAAAAAATGACCGTACAAGCAATGAGCGCTAAAACAGCTTGTGCCAGTTGATAACCTTGGAATGGAGGGATGACAGCTAGTCCATCGATATCGAATACCAAGGCTCGCTCGTTCACGCAATAAGCAAATGCTCTTTGATACACGGCCAGATTGAGCTGAAGAATGTCGCGTGTCGCGTAAAAACAGGATGCAGCACATTTTGGTGATCGCTCGTGTACCTTTTTAGATTAAAGAGGGGTAAAACGGTGCTGTGCCAAGAATATTCGGTCTTTGGTTATTTGGCTGCTGTAATGGGATGCACAGCTGCACCAAGCAACTTTAACAGCTTAATCAAGCAGCTGTCTCGTCCCGTCGGGTTTTCTTTCCTCGGCAGGGCTATACAGCCGCTGACGCGCTGCAGAAAGGTGTCACTTGCAACGGACACCGCGTTTGCTGCATCGCCGACATGCTGTCTGCTGGCACGACAGTGACGCGTACGCTTTATATGTTATCTCAACCACGTGAAGCCAAAGACGAAAGCATGAACAGCTTGTCAGAAGAGCAGCTAGGTGGCTTTCCGGGAAAGCATCGTGGTATTGTAGATGGGGACGATGCAGTCAAATGCTGCAAACAGCTGACACCAGGCACACCCGGCTGACTGGCTGAATAATCATCTCCGGCAAATATGATGATTTAACTTCATGATTAACTTCAGGAAGGTGTGAGAGTGTTATCACGTGACTGTGTACATAAGGTTCGATGCCCACAGTAGTTTCCTATGCAAGGGAGCATATGGCTGTGTGGTGAGACTGGAGAAATTGTTACGTGCGGGAAGGAGGAGAATGCAAACAGCTAACGGCAGAGACATCCACATATGCACTGCATCACTCAAGCAACTTGCAAACCCGACATGCATCGCTAGCTATGCTGAAACAGCAAACCAGTAATTTAAGTGGAAGAAATGCTAACTGCACTTCCTGCTTTCGTAGACTAGATATACACATGACTTGAACCGTACAGCACTCTTATGCCGAGAAATGTTGAATGTCATCAACGACTCTTTCATGACCTCTCTTTCGTCGTTTACAACTGTTGAAAGCTGGATCCCGTAAGAAGAAACGTACTTATTTAGTAAGGTGGCCTTATGTAGTCTTACCTACAATGTTCACATTCCATTTCTAGATCATGCCATTGATATTCGTTCCATATATACTCAAAAAGATATCTGAAATACGGCCACCTTTATTACGGCATGTGTTGGTGTGTTATTTACTGGGAGATGTTAGATAGTCAACGGTGTTGCTGCAGCCAATCTAAGGAGTTCTAGTAATCATGACTCTACAGTCACCGAACACAGCACTATCCTCAGTATACCATTAAGTAAAAGACAGCAAATCTTTATGACAACGAGTCTGTATAGCTATACAGCGTAACACTGCCAACCACGACCATAGTGCCCACCTCAAACTTATTGCCTTGGTTGATGTTGATACCGGTAGCAGACATCCGTATCTTCCAGCTCGCAGCATGTTACGTTAACTTTCATGGCTGCAAGTAAAGCAATTTGCTGCTTGGCAGTGCTTTAATCGGGGTTTCGATGCCGCATTGTAATTTGATATCTCATGTATCCTTCAACGCACAAACTTATAGAGCTCGTCCTCGAATGGCGACAAGGGAGTTGGGCTGTACATTGCTAAGTCGCCATTGCTTGATCGTGAGTTGCGGGTGCTGTAGAAAAGCGAGAAATCGGTTTCGTTTAAATCTCAAGATTGAGTCCATTTTTGGAGCCTGTGTCAGTGCGTTTTCCTGTACAGACTCACCATAATCAAGGTCTCCTTCTCCAGTGCTTTTTCTCCGATCGGAGCAGTCCCCTTCACGTTTGATTAAGACTGAACCTGGCGACATTTTTTGGGGGGGGGAGATTGTTGTAGCAACTGTTGTGCATGAGGCAGAGCGTAGGCACGCTACAAACTATGGCGTAACTTGTAAAGGCGGACCTCGTTTCATCTAGCAGTACTGAGGCATTGTACGGCAGCCTTTGAGATGAATGCCTTAGACCAGATGTCGTCAACCACTCTAAAGCTGGGCCGCAGTCATCCACACTGTCTGCATTGTTTGAAATGCTCGCGCCGCTGGAGCTGCTCATACTGTGTGAGCTGTTTCGATTGCTGCGGCTACCGTGCGGCATGGATGACTGTCGTTGCTGCTGCTGCTTCCTTTCTTTTCAGACAGAGCTACTCTACCAGTACTTTAGTAGCGACATGGATGAAGCTGGCGGCCGGCAACGACGGTTTGATCGTGTTTTGGTTATTTTCGGATGCTCTGTAGAAACACGGGGTTTCCCCCTTTTTTACGGCAGCCATAATGGTGTCCTAAAGACGAAGCAGAGTTGGCAGAGACCAAAAGGGTATAGCTGAAAGGGGCGTATGTGTACCAAAGGTGGTGATAAATCAGTGTCAAAAAGGATGGCCAAGAGGTGGACGTTGTGGTAAGACGAAAAATGAGTTGCAAATCAAAGAGAGTGGACGAGGACATTGGCTCAAGTAAGCACATCTAGAAGACCAGAGGGAAACAGCGAGTTGCAAAGAAAGCTACTGTGGATTCCAAAATGGGAAGGAGCAAGTCGTGAGTCTGAAGAGAGGAGATTTCGTCTTAGCGAGTAAGGACTTCGAGATGATGGACGTGTAATTGTGGCAGGAGTTATCTTGAACTGTTTACGTTCGATTTCTGACATATATCGCCAGCTTCCTAGGCGTCTAAAATGGTTCATATCAACATAGAAATCGTTCGTTCAGTCTAAGAGGACTCATGCAGACCAGTCTCAACTCCCCTCCAGAAACACGACACTACCAAGACAAGAGCGACGAGATGCAAAGAGTCCCAACAAATTGTCAGCGATTGAAGAATCAGAGCAGTCTCAAACGACTCAGCACGGCTCAGCCCCGGCGATCCTTGTGGTGAATGTCAACCCGTTCCACACTTTTGACTTCGTCTGGATGGCGGGTGATGCACAGCTCGCGGCAGAAGAGGCCCCAGTCCGACTGTCCGGTCGCATCCCGAATGGCGTCCTGCATGTCGCGGTCATAACGGCTGCGGTATGCGGCCTTGATGGCGGCCATGTGGTGGCTGTCCCAATGGTAGCGAACGAGACGAGAGATCAGAAGCTCGCGGCGCAAACCGTCACGCTTGGACGCTGTCAAGGCGTGGTGCACCAGCGAGGCATCTCGAACCGGTTTGTTGATCACGCCGTTCAGTATGTGGGCGAGCATTTCTCCCTACAGTCGGTTAGCTTGATGCACCGATGCAAAACAGACTGTAAGCTGTCCTTACCACCAGATTGCCGCTCTTCTTCAGACAGTCACGTGCAAAGTTGCTCTGATATTGAGAGCTGTACAGACGCAGCACCTCGCGCAGGTGAGTGTCGCTGCGCTGGACCACAACGTTGATCGTGGCCGTCTCGCCGCCGCGCTCGGAGCGAACAGCATGGTAGAGACTGACGGCGTCGTCCCGGACAAGCTCCATGTTCACCGGCAGCAGCCGTCCGTCGCGGTCATAGTCATCCATGCGCTGCTCATCCAGGACGAAGAGCACGGCGCGCTTGAACTTGTCCTCGTTCAGCTCTGTCCGCATACACTTGGTGAGGCTGTCTCCGTACTTCTTGTCGCTGAAGTTGCGCTTGATCTGGTGGATCTCTGCGTTGGTGCGGCCCATGAGAGACTCAATAAGCAGCTCTCGTCGCGTCTTGTCACCATGGTACCAGAAATTGGCCCAGTAGGCCTCGCTCTCCCACTTGCCGAGTGCCGTAGCGTAACAGACTTTCATCAGGGCCGGATCCTCGTCCTTGAGCCGTGCCTTGATATGCTTCGAAATATTCACGCCCAACCGATCCGGGCCCGTCTTGACAATGCGCTTGTACTCGATCCGTAGCTCCAGCACCTGGTCGTTTGTCAGGCCCGGCAAGATCTCGATGAGGGGCTCGACATCAGGTGGGTGCCGATCGCCACGCAGAGCTTTGGCCAGGCGCTTGGCATCCGTCTCGGGATCGTAGAACCGCGCACGGCGACGAATCTTGTCTCCGCCACCACCTCCACCGGCGCCAAGACCTTGTTCATCATCCGACTCTGGCCCGTTGATATCCATGATTGTCGGGGTGGACGTGCGCGGGCCTTGCGACGCCAACAACATGGGTGACGGCATGGGCGACATGGACTGGTAAGTTCCATGGTAGGACTCGAGAAGCGGTGATCCCGGCGCCGAGGAGAGCGACATCTTGGAGCTGTGGTGTAGTGCGCCTGGAGACAGAGTGCCCACCGAGAGTCTGGCCATGTCCTTGGTTGGTGCAGGCGACCTATCTCGGCCGGATCGGTGCCCAGTATCGATAGTTAGGACGTTGGAGCCACTGGCCCGCGGGTCGCGGCCAAACGAGTCGTGACGATAATGCCGATCTTCCCGGGCAGCAGATTTGGGGCGCCTGTCGGCATAGTCCAAGTCGTCGTCATCGTGGTGCAGCAGGTTGTGTGCATATCCCGTAGGCATCTGATGGCCAGTCGAACCAGCGGGCATGGCGGTGCCCCCGTACGCGAGGTCTTCGTCGTCAACTTCGTCTTCCTCATCGCTCTCGCCGATGCTGTTGCTTCTCATCTTTATAGCTGACCGGGGCATGTCTCGCTCTCGACCTGAAATTGGAGCTAGAGCTGGGGCCTGAGCCGGAGTCGGAACTGTTTTCACAGCATATTTCGCAGGCAGAAACGAAAGCTTGTCCTCCCCGATCAAGCGCTGCTTTTCCTTGTCCAAGTCCCGGCTGCTCTTGCGATCCCGCTCCTCTTCTTTCTCATAACGGTATTCCTTCTCCCGGCGGCTGTCACTGCGCTTGATCTCAACGGACTCGTACTTTGTTTGGCGATAGCTGGCATCGTCAGAAGGAAGTCGCGGCGATCTATCGCCCCTGCGGCGGCGTCCCCCACCATCACCGTCATCGTCGTTGTCGCCTGGGTACGGAGCACGTGCGATGTTCAGCGCATCCCGGTCAAGTGGATCTCGACTGCGATCACGGTCACGGTCACGGCCAGATGGAGAGCGCTCGATAGCCGCGCTGGGGCGACCGCTGGGGGACCGAGAGCGGCTGCGCCGGCCGGCGTCGTCAACTTGTAGAGACATGCCGCTGTCCTGTCGGTGAAAGCTTTAGTCGCCGTGAGCTCCGGCTATCAGGCCAAGTATCAAGTATCAAACTGAGGATGGACAGGGGACTATCCCGGCTTTTTCATCAGCCAATGAATGGATAAAAAGGTGAAAATAGGGCAACACACAAAAAGAAAAGAAACCCAAGCAGCGAAGAAAAAGAGGGTTCCGTGAACACGACAAGAAGGCTGGGTTGTGGAGTACGATCCGGTTATTAATGAAACATATGCCCCGCCAAGCTGCCCTGTCGAGCAGGGTATTGGAGAGGAGGGGGTCGTAATGGAGGGGGTGTCAGGTCCGCAAGTGGTGTGACCAATGGCACATGTACTGGACCCTGCCAGCTGTCTGCATATGGGGCGTATTGTGATGTTGATCGAGTCGTAGGTCACGGCGCAGCCAGATTGGAACGTTCAGCTCGGTCCAAACGTTCGAAAGCGGGTATTTCCATTCTGCTACTTGCCGTTGCGAAGACGATGACCAAGGCATTCGCTCCTAAAAATGGTTTCATGTCGCTTGTCGATCTGTGTCAGCCATTCTCGTACTCGTACTGGCAGGGAAAAGAAACAAAACCGGTTGTATTTGCGCCATACCATGTTATGCAGGCAAATTTGCTTTCAAGGCAAGGTGGTAATGCATTATAGATACAGCAGCAAAGCGAAGCTGGTCAGATAGGGACACAAGGTTCTGCGACGGCGGACACGAACGAATCAGCGATCACCGGTGTTCTTCACTCGGAGGAGACATGCGGGTATTTGTTTTTTGCAGCATGGAAAACAGAGCTGCGCCGGCGTTTGTTGAGGGGTCATGCAAAAAGATGTTGCCGAGATGAAACGAACTTGTTCGAACTTGTGCTTGGCGGCAGGAGCTCTGCACTCCGCCTTCCTTCCTTCTTTGCATTCTTCTTTGCAGTGTCGAGCAAAACAATAAAATAAAACGTAAAATAAAATATGTTTGTAGCACTAGTTCTTATTGTTGGTTGGGTGGCCTTCTATTGTTGGCCTAATCTGAAAAAAATGCCGTTGTATCTCGTGCAAGCTGCTATGACAGCCCCAAAAAGAACGCCGAGCCAGTACCAGTATGGCCTCCTCCAAAAGCAAAAGCAAAAGCACACCAATCCTACTGTGCCTTTCGTAATAAGGGGCTCCATCCAAACGCCATGCTGCTACGTCGTACCGACAAATACGACCCGTTTGTACTTGGTATATGCTTGGGGAGTTGGGCAAGAAAGAATGCTGACTCCAACCGTTGTCCCGTTGTCCCATGTACTATATACCATTTTCGATGTGATCGCCAGGGCCTTCACCATTTTAGTTGGTTTTTGTTTTTTCGTCGCATATCGGCGTCGCAAGATCTAATTGCGGGGGGGCTGCCTGCACAGAGAGTGGCTGCCTTTCGGAAGTCTGGGAATACTTGCCATCCTCCAGACGGATGGCCCCCAACGCAGGAGCAGCTTCGATATCCATCGATCTATACCGGTTAGTGCCTGTTCGATTGGGGGGGGGGAATCCATAGTAGAAGAGAGTGCACTCACTTTTGCCTATTGTTGTCCAAAAACTCGATCACCATAATGACCAGCAGGAAGACGGCCACCATGCTGATGACCATCATTTCGTCGTGCGCATGCCGAAGCTGTGTGTAGCATGGAACAGAGGCCTTGTTGGCGTTCTTCAAGTTGCGCTCCATCGATTCGGAGTACACAGCTGCGATGACGGCTTCAGCCTCATCCAATGCCTCTTGAACAACCACAAGGCCACCTGTCTTTGGTCTCTTGGCTTTATCGGGGTGATCCGTTTTGTTCTGCTTCCGGGCTGTAGATGGCTGGCTCTTGCTTGTGACAGGTGCTGGTGCGGGCATCGGAGGAGCGAGACCCATGAGATAGGAGGTAATGAGAGGCCGGGGAGTGGCCAAAACCACGGCCGGGGAGACTTTTGGAGACGGTGTATATGGTCGGTTGTCGATATCGGCAGCCAATGGCTGAGTGTGCTGCGAGACGGCCTTCCGTGGTGGTGCTGGGACTGCATCACCCACGTTTTGGTCAAGCACCACAGAAACGGGTACGGCCAGCACAGGTGCGGCCACTGCAGAGACAAGCAGAGAGATGAAGAGGGTATTTGACCGCATTTTGAGAGCTGAGTGACGAGCGATCGAAAAAAGTGACGATATTGCGCGTGCGGCAGTGAATATATACGCAAGAGACAAAGAGCACCTGTCTGAGACGAAGGGAGCTGTGCTTGACTTCAACAAAGACAGTTTGAGCAAGATGCCCTTAGTCAGTCGATGATCCTAATCATGCGTTCCCATCTAGGTACCCCGGACGACAAAGACGGACGGACGACAAGCACGCTTAGTATTCCGCGTATCGACACCAATCGTCAGACAATAACAGTCAGATCAAGATGGCAGAGCAATGAAGCAAGAGACAATGAAGTAGAACAAAGACAGACGGAACCGTATGAGGTGAGAGTGAGGGTTACAGTGAGTATCGGCAGAGACAATAATTGGATGTGGAATAAAGGATGCCTCAACTAGGGCGAGGGAGACAATGGATAATATATGAGCTGCCCGAATGTAGGAATACTCAGTCGTGAAGGTGGCTTGGACTCCAGTTCAATCGACCCGCCCAATTATATTGGAGCAGGCTAAAGTGACATACCGTTGTACGGCTAGCGGGGGGTGGTTAATCGAAGAGAGGGGAGAAGGGGTGTGTGTCTCAATCGAGAAGCTGAGTGGTGCGGCGTGGAAATACAGGTGGGCCAGCGGCTACGAAACAGCAACTGTCGCCAGTTTCGACCTGCTGCGATGCGATGATACCGCCAAGCAAAAGGCGGAGAGCAATAGCCAGAAGAAGGTGCGTTAGTCGATGGCTTACGACGTATCACTCCGTGCTCCGTACTCCGTACAGCAAAGGCAGGAACGGGACCTTTCCACACTTGGGAAGCCGCCCAGGGCAAGAGCGACACGGGCCAGGAACGGCACACATCGCAGCACACGCGCACGCCCCTGTGCATGATATGTGCCCGTTGGTTGCTGACAATCGTTCCTGCCTATATTCACCGTTCTTTATTTTGTCTCTGCCCCCTAGCCTCTCTTGCACACATGCAATAAACTGCGATCGGCAGGCTATTGGCTACTATGCAAAATGCCACAACGGAAAGAACAGACACAGCTGCTGTCTCACTGCTTCTTACGGCTTGCTGCAACATGTGGGAATGGCGCAAGCTCGGGCCAGTGTCAGCTACTACGGAGTATGTAACGAGGAGGTCTAGGCCCGTTGTATCGTATCTTGCATAGTACTCCGTACACTCTGACGGCATGAGGATGGATATTGCGTACATACTTTCGCCTTGGCAGCGCTTGGCCGTGAGGTGATTACTCCGTAGCGACCAAATGGGAATGGAGGATGGGGTGGCTCGACCAGAATAGTATGGTACCGAGCAGGGCAGCATGGCTTCTAAACCGCTTCAGGCCCATCTACGAGTACACGGAGTAAGGTCGGGTGCGCGACTGTGCCAAGCCTCTTCCAAACGGATCCAACGTCGCGCTGGGAATGGGAAACTTTTCTTGCCTCGGCGATCTCAGCCTGGCGTACGAGTATTCCGTACAGGCACAAAACACCCCCTTGCCGCCCATCATAGTTCCAACGACAGCGAAAGGGATGTCCAAGCTTGTCCGACGGACAACGGAGAACGGAAGATGCTGCAAAGCTTACGTAATTCCAAGGCGAGGCGCAGTCGTTAGCGCTAAGCATGCTATTAGCACGGGTGCTACAGTGGGGAGTAGCTTACAATGCGACCATCGAGGCATAAACTGCATGGTATCTTATGTTCAAAAGTCCACCCTTCCGCATTTGGCTCTGGCTAGGGTCATTTCTCCTGTTGTCTGCGCCGCACCTGGAAGACGACACTCGGAAGCACGGCAGTGACCTCGTATTCCCGTAACCCCGTAATATTGGTCCTATTTATTGTACTTGCAAAGCGCGAAGCCCTACCGGCGGATCGGCTGCCACACTACATAGTATGGCTAAGGCCGGTAGATTGCACAGCCTTGCCGGATGAGAAGCTTTTGTGCTGGGTTCTTCCGCTTTTCAATTATTTATTCGTATTCACATATTGGCCCAATCTTTCTCTCCCGTTCTTTTGTTCCATTTTTTATTACTTGTTCCATTACTTGTTCTATATCTTAGCTTCGCTTCGCAGTCGGGCTTCCCGCTATTATGCACGCTCACCGAAGCAGGCCGGCATGTCCGTTTAGAGCCGACGAGCATAGCCGACACAGATCCGCCTCATGCACTGAGCCCCCAGTATACTTACTATATACTATGTAGGATCTTGCCAGCGTGTGATACTATGTGCGGCACGTGGGCCGAGAAAATGTAGGCCTTAGCCTCGAGGGAAAAAGGGGCTATACGAGAAACTCGGAACTGGCGATAAAAAACGTGTCTAAGCTCGTCCGAGATTAAAGAAATCGTCGACCGCTAGAATTCGCGCCCAAGTAGAAAAAGTAGGCAAGCAGAGCGTGCGCATTGCACTGGCCCAAAGTAGAAGGTAAGATGCGGGCACAGACGGTGCCGAATAGAACCCCCTTTTCATATTGGTCCGGAGAAAGGAAAAAAAGAGTAATGGCATTTTCATTTGGCACTACGAGAACCACCATAGCCACGAGACTAGGCAACAGCCGAGGGCACAGGACAATAGGAACAGGGAGACCGGAAACTGTATAACGGGAAAATAGAATGCTCTTCCGAAATAGTAGAGATCGTATGATGCTGAGCCCTTCTCCACTATGCAGTTCTCTTGACAACTGAAACTTGACACGCATCTCCTTCAGACTGGCCATCCTGTGCTATGCGGGCCTGTGATTTGAATAAGGTGAGCCCGGAAAGTTCGTATAGATGCCAACAACGAGTCGACACTTGGGCATCTACAAGTCGGTGACGCCCATCGTATCGGTATGGCTCGGAGACGAGTAATTCCAGGCAGGCAGTACATTCCTGTCCCCCAGCAGTCTTTCGACGGGCTGGACGGTGTCACGACTTAATCTGCCGCCACAACCGATGGACACACTTGGCAAATACAGAACCGATGACTGCCTCCTGACTGAGCCTCCCATACAGGGTCATGTTTGAAATTACGAATAGAGGTACAGGAGGCAAAAAGGGATAACACCGCCTTATAAAAATGTGTGTGATTTGGCATGAGTGCATCAAAGGAGAACCAGCATGGACTACAAAGCGTACACAGACACATACCACAACGTAGTCTGCATGAATGTATCTATCTCTACGGGACACGGATGTCTGGTAGTATCCGTTTTGCACAGTAGACTTTCATACCCATAGCCGAGAGAGCTACACAGCCCGCCCATATTGTGCTGTCATCGTAACTCTTTCCTATACGATAGGTCATTTCAAATTCTGTAACAGGTAATTGAGCCGGTGTCGGACATCTGGTAGAATCGTTGCTTTCATCTTCGAGGTCTGAACTGCAGAGAAAGATACATGATCCTTTTCACCGAGACCACATGAAGAGCAGGTGTCTAACCGCGTTGTTAACCGCTGTTTTGATGAGACGCCGCAACTGCACTGTATACAATGGCTGCATTACGCAAGAAGAAATTCAGAAAAATTGTCTTCTGGCACCCTATTATGTAGAAAGAAACTCGTCTGGGTATGCTCTTCGGTCGTTCTTCCGATCGATTTCATGCGGCCAGTCAGACTTGGAAATAAGCTTGTATATTCTCCTCTAAGAATGAACTAAGGACTGCGAGAAAATGCTCCGTCCTTACTTTACGAATGGCACTGCAGGTATAAAGTGCTACTAACATGCATTTCAGCCAATCAAAAGGTAGCCTAGCGCAAACTCTGTCGTATATCTGCCCATATTTTCTAATATAGGATATAGTAAGTAGAACACTCCGTAATAGCATCGGCCGCCGGTTAAGTTGAAGTGGTGTTGTGATAACCATCTGCTGTTCCTTCTCAAATTCACGGGCGCGAGTTCAACTCTTGATCAGCAGAGCAACAGTGCAGTGGGAAGAGACAATATGCAACTTACATATTTGCAAATCACAGCATAGTAGCTAGGGCAATGGCAACTACGTATTGTTCTTGCAGCAGGAGTATTATACACCGACCCTGTGCTGCTTTAATATAAGATAATATGCGAGATATAAGGCAACTTCTTGCTCCAACTAGAGTTGGTATAGCCTTGGCACATTTGGTTGGCCAACTAGTAAAACGCACCAAAGCAAAGAAGAGGTTGAAAGGTGAAAAGAGACGCGGACTCTCTGATTAATGGGTTAGATAAAATTCTTACACGAGTGAATGATATTGAGAATATTTGGGAAGCAAAATGAGTCACTTCCCAAGATAGTAAGAATCGGAGCATATGACAAACAAGCTTTGGCTAGGAAATGCCAAGAAAGCAAAAGAAACAATACTCCGCAAAGCATGGGCACAAAGAAGTGGGACTATTGGGAGATGGGGTTCACGGAGTACTCCGTAAGACCGCTTTGGAGGAAGTCTCCCCGCAAGACAGGGGGTTTGCACTGACACGTGATGATGATGACATGATGCAGTGACAGCTTACTCGTTTGGGGATCTCACCGGCGAGAAGCAAGCCAAGAGTTGGAGATAAAGTTGAGATCACGATACTGTCATAAGACAAATGTGCGTGCTAGTTCTCTTATTCTGTCTAGCCCACAATGTTTACTAAAGCGAGAATCCTTGCAACCCAAGACTACTGCTGTATATGCGTGTATGTCATTCTTTTTATCATCTCAAAATCGGTATATACTAAAGGCTACATGTTATGATGAAATTAGGCGCCTTCCCATACCCAACCCGGGGTTCCGGCATCATAGCATCAGTCGTAAATGAAAATGAAATCCCACTCGTTCTCTTAGTCCCCGGTTCGTTTCCTCTTTAGCATAATACAGTAAACCATCTCCTCATTAGTGCCGGTCGCAAAGAACGGGTATCTCCAGATGACCGAGGCCTGGCAGGCTTTGGTCTAAGCATAGGAATTCTAGACGTTGTCAACAATCATGTTCTCGCCCATGGTGGCGGTCGGATGTGATGTGGACTCCTTGCGGGTGCGCTCCATCTCGTCGGCCGTCGGTGGGATCCACTCGGCACTCTTCCAGGGAAGGACACCCTGCAGGTACATGGTGTCGATCTCCTCGAGTGTCCGGCCTTTGCCCTCGACGACGAAGAAGTAGACCATGAGGAAGCCGAGCACGTTGCAGCCGGCAAAGACGTAGCCGTAGCGGAAGTCGATGGCTCCCGTGATGAAGGGGGTGAAGAAGGCGATCAGGAAGTTCCAGATCCAGTTGCTGGCAGTGGCGAGCGACATGGCCGAGGCACGGTACTCGGACGGGTAGATCTCAGCCATGATGGTCCAGATCATGGGGCCCCAGGTGGTGGCAAAGCCGAGAATGAAGAAGCAGGCAAAGACGATCAGGGCGATGCCGGCCGAGCGCGTGCTCTTGGGATCGGCACGGTCTAGGGAGAAGTGGCCGACTGAGGCGAAGATCAGGAAGCAGATGAACATCCAGATGGAACCAGTCATAAGCGACTTGCGACGACCAAAGTGCTCGATCATCCACAGGCCGATAAAGGTGACGGCAAAGTTGATGGTGTTCAGGATGATCTGCGTGACGTACGAGTCGATGTTGACGGACTCGAAGATGGTGGTGCCGTAGTAGAAGAAGTAGTTGGCGCCCGTCAGCTGCTGCAGTGCCTGGATG
Organism: Grosmannia clavigera kw1407; assembly: GCF_000143105.1. NCBI lineage: Eukaryota > Fungi > Ascomycota > Sordariomycetes > Ophiostomatales > Ophiostomataceae > Leptographium > Leptographium clavigerum. The sequence goes on along the minus strand of NW_014040797.1, from coordinate 214,027 downwards.
GAGACACCGATGAAGATGCGGTAGGCCATGCGCGGTGCGCTGAACATCCTGCAGAAGGTGCGGATGCGGCCGTCGTTGCTGTGGTTCTCCGCCTTGAGCTTGGTCTCGATCTCCTCAATCTGGTTGCGGATGGCGTAGTGGTTGGGGCTGGCGCCGTACATTCTGCAGAGCGAATCGGTCGCGCTCTGGACGTTGCCTTGACGGAACTCAAACCGGGGGGTCTCGGGCAGGAACAGGATACCGACACCGAGGATGATGGTCCAGAGCCAGCCAAGGCCGATGATGGTGCGCCAAGATGCGGAGTTGTTGGGCTGGTGGGTCACGGTGCCATAGTTGAAGCAGGCGGCAAGGAAGATGCCAAACGTGATGAACAGCTGGTATGTCGAGACCATGGCACCGCGGATCCAGGCCGGGGAGCTCTCGCTCTGGTACATGGGCACGAGCAGACTGAGGGCACCGACACCCCAACCGGCAACAAAACGGCCGATCATGATCTGGTACCACTTGTTGATCGAGGCGATCTGGATGACGAAGCCGACGGCGGTGACGCCACACCAGGCCGAGATGGACGGCCGACGGCCGACCTTGTCGGCAATGGGCGCCGCGATCAGGGCTCCGAAGAGCGTGCCGATCGAAAGCAGGCCGACGATGAGACCAGACCGGACGTTGCTGAAGTAGTAGTCGCCATTGGAGTGTTGCTGCCCGAAGCGGTGCATGAAGTCGGGCATTTGCATGAACCCGGAGATCTGTCCGGTATCGTAGCCAAAGCTAGGAAGATCTGTCAGCAAGAGGACGATGCTGGTGGCTCTGGGGGATCATTTGCTTACATCATACCGCCCATCGACACCAGGGCACCCATTACGAGAGACCGGTTGGTGAATCGCTTCAGGGGGGAATAGTCGATCGGGGGGCCTGCGGCACCCTCGACGGCCTTGTCTGACTCCTCGGTACGGTACTGGTCAAAGTAGACCGTTCCTAATCCTTTAGACGCCATGATGTGTTGAGTTAGCAGGAGACAACTGATTGGCGTTGTCCTCCGGCTTGGATGGGTGTGTTGTTGGGTCTTGTCAGATGAAATTGTGTATAAGCGGGATTGCTGATAAGCGGAATTGCTGATTAGCCGAAGCTGATTGCTGATGAGAGAAAGACGATGTGGTGGCACAGAAGGCCGGCTTGACGGGCTCTATATAGGTAGGGTTTCTTTGTTCTCCCACGAGATGTCATGCTGTTCCGAGCTGGCGTCAAGGCCGGGCGTGACATGCAAACTCTGGTTGTTGGTAGTCGCCAGATCCTGTCATCGGACCATTTCGCAAACGGACCGTATCCCCATGTTCTCCAGTGGCCCCGGTCTAGCGCCCCGGATGGCCCGGGGGTCGCAGCATGAGATGGCTGGGGGATTCGAGAACGCTGTGGAGCGGCGACGGCCAGGATGGCTCAAGTATCTTAGTCATCAGACAGAAATAAGGTGCACCCACAATTCTCTGGAGAAGGAGCCGGGGATGGTCCAATCAGTGTGGGCCGGGTCCCCCAGCAAGCCGAATCTAGTCACGTGACCGCTTGTATGGCCGCGCGCATTCTAGCCGGGCTGCGCTTTGGCGGCATAGAGGCGGAAACAGGCGGCAAAAGGAGCAGTGCACCCCATATTTTAGCGGCGAATTTGTGGGTTGGCCGGAAAACAGGTGCTGGCACGTGTCGACACGTCAGGGGCCCAAAGTTCCTGACGCTGCATCTGCTGTCCTTTTCTAGGCATCTGGGGCCGTTGTAGGGCCGACTGTCGGCATTAGGAGCCTATCTCCCAGGCTATCTTCCAGGCCTTATCCACTAATTTTGCGCACATGCGGATTTTTCTTTCTCCTGCTGTTTTCGCTCGGGTCGGCATACCCCAAATCACGATGTTTCTGTCCGCGCTAAAGCAGTCGGTCCGATTGTCTATCGACACTCGTCGTACGCTGGCTACCTCATGATCTGAGAGGCCGCAAGCCTGCCTGATCGTTCGTTTTGAGGCGGCTCGGCTACCCAAGCAGAGAACCGCCGCTTACCCGTAGAACATCCCATGGAAACTGAAGCGCAGCTTCGTACCTGGGATTCGGTACGACGCGGCCTTGTGGCCACGAGACAACTGCGACCGTCTTTCAGACAAAGCTCTGTCTTTCGTACGGACACGTTTTGCAAGTATGTGTCTTACTTTGTACGGCACGCAGCGAGTAACAGATCTGCGACTCTCCGGCCGCTCTTGCGGCAATGGCTCGGCTGTTATTTGTTTTGTGATAGCCGACAAAGCTCCGTGGTTGAGCTATCGAATCCCGAAACTACGGAGTACAAGCTCGTATCGCACAAAGATATGGAGTAAGCCCACCGCCACCCCTATTATTAATGAGTACGACGCTTTCTAAATTTGACCCATGTCACAACTGTATCTTGCTACGACGTACTCCGTAAACTCCAGTCTTGCTCGTTGCAGCTGCTGCCACACTGGCGGTAACATTTCCCCAACCGCCGATCGCACTTTGGGGTCCCCGTGCCCACTCGTATGACTTATCGAATCTGTACGGACTAACGGAGTATGCTTTGGAAGCGCGATCACAGTGTTGTAATAAAAGTTGACACCTTTTTCAAGTTGGTAGAACTCAAGCGAAGGTTTCTGGGTTTCAGTTTGCATCGCACCAGAGTTAACAACCCGTATCAGAAAACCAACTGCAAGTACGGAGCATTCCGCAGAACAAAGACTAAGGAGCTAAACCAAGTATCGACATGTTTTCGGATGATCACCTTGCTACATAGCATACTCCGTAGTGTCTTGGCGTTTTTGCATTGATTACTTGTCGAATAACCGCTACCCATAAGGTAGAAACCGGAGCAGCCGGAAAAGCCAAGTTGCTTAATCCAAAGCCACAAAGACTACGGAGTATGACGTGTTTTTCTTCCACTTGGCTGTTGATCGTTCACCGATTGTTGTAAATTTCGTGTTGGAGCGTCGATGCGGACGAGGGTCTGTGCCTTACTGTACAGCCAATAGAAAATTGCTTGCTCGGCACTAGCCGTAAACGCTCAAAGTCGGCAATGCGTGCACAATTTGACAGGTGAATATATCGTGAGGATTGGTTCTACCTCATTCATTGATGTCCAGTTTTGGTCCCAAGTCTGAGCGCTCAAATTGTTTTTGACTCAAAGGTAATAGCGACTCGTGCACACGCAGAAGATCGATTTTTTTGCAGCCCAGCTATAGGAATACTACGATTAACAAGTACTCGGGATACTCGCAACAGGGCTAAATAAGCCTACTGGCAGGCGATGCCGCGTGGCAATGAACCAACAGGCCACAAATATACCGCTAGAGGTGTTTTGCCGTAGCCGAGCTGGGTCAAAGATGGTGCGGTCTAGAATTGGTTGCGACTGACTATATAATCAGGCCGATTACTTGATTTAAACGAGGCGGTATGACTATCTTCCAATCTTTTCAGTAAGTGTTCCCCCCCCCCAGATGTCAGATGAAGACGCGCAGGAACTCGACCAGGGCCATGATGGCCATGGCCTGACCGTAGGGCATGCTCGTGATGGGGATGTCCTTGTAGTGCTGCAGGTCGTGGCCCATGCCGGTGCCAAAGGACGTGTTGCGCAGCTCGCCGGCATCGTCGACGTTGGCCAAGACGGCGCGAACAGCACGAATGGCGGCGGCATCGTAGGCGGGCGCGGTGAGGTAACGCTTGCGGCGGGCCTTGAGGAGGCCGTAGGCGAAACCGGCAGTAGCGCTAGCCTCGGGATAGGAGCCGTCGGTCTCGGGGATGTCGAGGAGGGTGCGCCAGAGGCCGGTGGCCGGGTCCTGGAGCGGCACGAGGGCGGCGCACTGGGCGTCGAGGGCGTCGCGCAAGACGGTGGCGACGGGGTCAGCGTCAGGGACGAGATCGAGCATGTCGAGGAGCTCGGGGATAGCCATGGTGATCCAGCTGTTGCCGCGGGCCCAGCGGGCGCTGGCAAAGTTGTGGCCGAGGGAGTCGTGGCTGCCGTCGGATGAGGGATCGGAAAACTGCCATCCGTGGAAGAGGAGACCGGTGTGGCGGTCCTGGAGGTACTGCAGGTGCAGGAGGAACTGGCGCTTGGCCTCGGCCAGGTAGTGGGGACGGCCGAGGGCGCGACCGATCTTAGCCAGCGGCAGTACAGTCATCATCAAGGTGTCGTCCCATAGCTGTTGGTGGTTTGTCTCGAGGTAGGTGATGTGCTGCATGCCGCCGAAGCGGGTGCGCGGCAGGTCGTGACAGGCCCACTCGGCCCAGCTGTCGAGCCAGGGCCGATAGGCGGCGTTTCCAGTGCGCTCGTAGACACAGGCGAGCGTCAGGAAGACGGCCATAGTGTTGATGTTCTTGGTGGTGCCGCCAGCCGCAAAGCGGTCGGCAAACCACTGCTCGATGACGGTCAGGTGCGCCGGGTCATTTGTTAGTTCGTAGTACTGCCACAGGCCGAGCAGGCCGATGCCGTGGGTCCATTCCTGGAGATATCAGTGTGTGTGTGTCTCTCTCTGTCTCTCTCTCTCTCTCTGCCTGTCATACCCAGTCATTCCAGCCTTTGGTGTCGATGACACGGCCGTCTTCGAGCGTCATGAGAAACTCGCCCGTGGTGTCCTTGATGTTGATCATGCCGTCGATGAGCAGACGGATCTTGGTGTGCACATCCTGTGCCTTGATGCCGTGCATCTCCAGAGGCATGATGAGAAATGGTGAAGGGGATGACAGAAAACACAGAACATGCAGCTCCTTCCTTTTTGTGTTGTTCTGTAGTCCCTGTGACGGATCGCTGTTTCCTCGACGAGGTTCTTGCAGACACGTGACCAGCAAAGACGGGTTGCCTTCACCCGAGCTTCACGTTTACAGCAGCAGTTGACGGTGCCAGCTCGACCGAGATGTCTTGGCTTGTGATATTGGCCGTTCGTTCTGGCGGCCCGTCTGGGGGAAATGCGGGGTTGTCATGGTGGGGCAGGGGAGCTTTGATCGGCAGTTCCTATTGACGGGCTGAACTACCCCCTCAACAACTCTCCCCATGGCCTCATGTTCTCACTGGCCATAGCAAAGGAGGGGAGAGAGAGGGGGGACTGAACATATGTGCTGTCGACGCGTAAATTATAAAGCAGACATGATGCAGTCAAGAAAACAATGCATTCTGGCCATCATGTACGCACTATAACGCTTTTATAATCATTTCTATAATCCTCTTTACCGAGCCCAGCAGCACCATGTCCAAGAACGACTCGACTGCCCGGGAGCCGGTGCAACTAGATGCCGTAGTTGGCGACAAGATAGCGCAGCAGACGACGACAGATATGGACAAGCTCGACATCCGGGAGGTGGAAAACGGCGTAGGCCTAGACGCAGACGACAAAGGCGGGATGGACCGAAGCAAGGTGGACCGGGAGCTGGCCCAGTACGTGTCGGACGTGCGGGTTCACGTGACGGAGGAGAAGAATGCGGAGCTGCGACGCAAGATCGACCGACGGGTGCTGGTGGTGATGATAGCGACGTATTTCCTGCAGGCGATCGACAAGGGCACCATGTCGTTTGCGTCGATCATGGGCATTGTGAAGGACGCGCACCTGCGCGGACAGGAGTACAGCTGGCTGACGACGTGCATCTACATCACGATCCTGGTGGTAGAGTACCCGCAGAACTGGATGCTGGCGCGGGTGCCGATCGCCAAGTACCTGAGCTTCAGCATTGTGGCATGGGGAACGGTGCTGGCATGCACGGCGGCGTGCCGCAGCTTTGCCAGTCTGGTGATCGTGCGCTCGCTGCTGGGACTGTTCGAGTCGGCCTGCCAGCCGGCCTTTGTGCTGCTGTCGGGCACGTGGTACCGGCGCGACGAGCAGGCATCGCGGGTGGCGTACTGGTACATGATGAACGGGGCACAACAGGTGGTCGGCGGGCTGCTGGCGTACTGCTTCAGCCGGATCCCGGCATCAGGCGCGCTGCGGTCGTGGCAGTGGCTCTTTCTGTCGTACGGGCTCGTGTCCGTCCTGTTCGGGCTCTTTGTCGGTTGGTGGATGCCGGACAGTCCGATGCGAGCGCGCTGCTGGTCCGAGGCCGACAAGCGGCTGATGGTCGAGCGCGTACGCGACAACCAGACCGGCATCCAGAACCGGGCCTTCAAGGAGGACCAGGCCATCGAGGCGCTGGGTGACCCGCAGGTCTGGGGCTACGCGCTCGTGGCCTTTTGCACGACGCTGCCGACGTCGGGCCTCGGTGCCTTCCAGGGCATCATCATCCAGGGCTTCGGCTTCTCGACGCTGCAGACCCAGCTGCTGGCCATGGTGCTGGGCTTCTACATTGTCGCCGTGCTGCTCGGGTCCGTCTGGCTGGTCCGTCGAACGGGCCAGAATCTGCTCGTCATGCTCGCCTTCTGCCTGCCGTCTTTTGTCGGCACCATCTGCCTGATGGTCGTGCCGCTGCAGACGACGGCCCAGAAGGCCGGCCTGCTCGTGAGCTACTACGTCACCCTGTCCTTCTGGTCGGCCCAGACGCTCGCCCTGTCGATGATCTCGCGCAACATTGCCGGCCAGACGAAAAAGTCTGTCGCCCTGGCCCTCAACTTCATCTTCTGGTCGGCCGGCAACGCTGTCGGGCCGCAGGTCTTTCTCAGCTGGAACCGCCCGCGCTACTTCATCGCCTTTGCCACCCATCTCGGCTGCTACTCGCTCCTCGTCCTCGTCCTCGTCGGTCTGCGTGTCTACCTCGTACACGAGAATGACCGGCGCAACCGGCTCGCCGCTGCCGGCCTGCAGGACGCCCACGATGAGCAGTACACCCACGCCTGGGAGGATCTCACTGATCGCCAGAACCGCAACTTCCGCTACGTCTATTAATATATCAATATAGCTTTCAGACCCTGTCGACGTCCATAGCAGACGGAGTGATACTCCGCAAATTCAAATTCGATACCACTGCCTCAAATGCTGCCGTCGTAATTCTGCACTGCGGCCGCTAGCTAGAGCTGGGCTAGACCTTCTGCGCCCAGACGCTCCTGCCCCCTTTTCTGCCGTCGGTGGGGCATTGCTCGTATCCTGCCCTAGGGAGTATGTACTCGTAAGATCCGTCGTAGAGGGACGCTCCTGCCCCGTCAGAGACAGTTCGTCAACACCAAATCTGCTAACTTGACACAAATCCGTCTTCTCCTTCTCTTTTCCTTCTCCCCGTTTCTTCTTCCTCTCATCGGCCGCCTTTCTGTCAACGGCACGCACTCTCCAAACATGCCCGCCTCGTCACGCCCCCGGACGACTGTCTCTTCCTGCTAGCCGACCTGTCTTCCCCGCCATGGTCGTTGCCGCGCGGTCAGCCGCGCTTATGGAGCATCTCGCCCTGAGGCTGCAACCGCTCTTTGGTGGCTCTACTTACCAGCCGCTGCCCACGATGACCTCTGCCTCTGTTCCTGCTGATCCCGTCGTCATCTTGACGGGCTCGCGTCCGCGCAGCAGCCGCCGCCTGTTGCAAACGCACCACCGCAAGCTGCTAGCCGCCGCCCTCCTCTCCTTTGTCGTTTTTGCGATCGTCGTGCCGATCTTCAGCCTTGGCAGCGGCCAACAGGCGGCCACCCGTCGCGCCCGCTGGCGTGTTGGCCGTGAGGCCTACATCGACGCCGTTGTGCAGAACCCGGTCGAGGGCCTGCTGGACCCTGAGCCCATCCGCCGCCAATGCGGCGAGACGTCCTTCCAGCTCGGCCTCGTCTGGCACTGCGACTTGGCTACTGGCGGCATTGCTACCCAGACAAACATCTGGCTCAATTGCCTGCGCTATGCTCTCGAAGCAGGAGGTTAGTCATGTTGTCTTTCTCCTCTCTCCTCTCTCCTTTCTCCCTCTAACCTGCCCAGCCACTACCGTCATCCTGCCTCGCATCAGTACGCGCGACGATCACGGCCACATCATCGACCTTGAAGGCCAAGGCACAGACCTCGCCCAGGTCTACGACGTCGACTTCTTTCTCACAGCCTGGCACGATGCCTGTCCACTGATGCGCGCTGTGCTCTCCGACGCTGACGTGCCAAACCTGCCGCCGCTCGCCTCTTCGCCCCGCCTGAGCCCCAGCGCCATCGGCCACTTTGCTCGTAAGCAGGATCTCATTATCGACCCGCGCGAGTGGCGTCACGCCTTTGACGACTGGCTGGTCAACAGCGCTGGCTCCGATGCTGTCACCATGTCGGCTGAACATCCTGTACGCGTCGTCCAGCAGGCTGCCCTGGCCCAGTGGAATCGCGATGCCCACTCTCCCGGCTTTACCAATGCTTTTCCGCGTCTTATCCGCCATCCGGCCGACATTCGCCGTGTCGCTGCCGTTGCACTCTGGGCCCTCGAGAACAGCGTGCACCAGGCCGTCGTCTCCGACGCCGTGCTGTTTCCTCATTTAGTAGACAAGTATGCTGCCATTTCGGCCAGCAACGCCCGCCTGCCGCTCATCAACGGCTCGCTCTCCACCAAGCTCGGTCCTCATCGCATCGCGCCAGCCGGCTTCCTGGGCGTCCATCTGAGCGAGCCCGACGACGTGACCACCCAGGCCGGCTGGCCTGGTTACCACGTCCAAGCGACGGCGTACTTTGACGAGGCCGTGAGCAGCGGCCTGTCGACCGTCTTTCTGGCCTGCGGCTTCGAGAACTACGCCAAGCGCTTCCGCGGAGACGCCTGGCACCGTTTTCACCACGACGCTGCCCACCGCAGCCTCAAAATTGTCAACACCGAGGAGCTGTTAGACGGCACCCCTGAGCTGGGCCTGCTGCGCAATATGACCTGGGACCAGCGGTCCGCCGTCGACTTTGAGGTCCTGCTGCATGCTAGTCGTTTTGCTGGCTTCGTGCGCAGCCGCTTCAGTTGGCAGCTGGCCGTCCGTCGCAGCCTCGTGCCCGAGGCTGGCATTCCCACCCTCTCGGCGAGGTCGCTTCCCGTCGTCCCTGTCGTCCCGGTCGAGGCCCCGACCGAAAACTACGAAAAGTACCGCGACGGTCTCAGCGTGATCGTCGGCAATGCCGATTCCATCGTCATCCAGGGCATCTGGCCATGACCGACCGCAAGACGAAGAGGGAAGAGGCGGTGTGCGTGGGAGTAACGAGAATAGGTTGTTAATTTTGCGTTTGGCAGGTGCTTAGGTAATCAAAGTGATACAGCAGGGGCTCTGGATCGGAGTATCCCTTTTTATGGTGGCACCTTGCGTGTTTGGGTATGTACATGTATATTATCTTACGACCTGTAAGTATAGCGAATAGAATTGGCACGCTTTGTGATGCAACGACGCTTTTTCTGGTTGCCAAGATGTGCCTTTCTCTCGTACCGACTGTCCCCACATGGGACGCCAAACTCCCAACGCCCCGTCCAGAAGAAGAGCAGAGAAAGGAGAGAAATATGCTGGAATGTGCAGGAGATGCACAAATACATGGACAGGCCTCACGACAGAAACTTTGCGTTTCCCTCTTCTTTGAACAGCCAGTCCTGGCTCGCGTCAATCATAAAGTCGGTAATGTTGAACTCGTTTGTGATGGGTGCGCCGGCTGGCCGGCTGTCGATCGTGCCGTTCTCGGTGTCTATAAGGACATTGCTATTGGTCGTATTGTTGCTGTTGTTGTTGTTACCGCTGTTGTTTCCGTTTCCGTCACTATTTCCAACCTGGCCGCTCGTCTCGGTCGGCATGCCGAACGGCAGCCGCGGCATGTTGAAAAAGTCAAAGACGTCGAGGTACTCGAGCTCGTTGGGCTGCGGTGTGCGTGCCGGCGTGAGGCTGGAGAGCCGTGTGGTTCCGCTGCTGGGCTGACTAAGCGACGACGTCCAGAGACTGACACCAGCACTGCCACCATTCGCACCACCACCAGCACCAGTGGCGGCGCCAGAAATGTGCCGCGGCTGGCGACTGATCAGCAGGTCGAGGTCAAAGGCGGTGCGGCGCATGTCGGCCAGGATGCGCACGCTGCTGGGCGTGACGCCGTCGCCGTGGCGCTCGCTGTCGCTGTGCTCGTCCAGGACGCGCTGCAGCAGGGCACAGTAGCGGGCGGCGACGGGCCAGTAGCGGCTCATGGAGCGCAGGGCGTCGACAAAGTAGGGCACGCGGGCGCTCAGCTTGTGCTCGACGGTGGAGCCGTGGACGAGCAGCAGGCGGGCGGCCACCCAGAGCGAGAAGGCAAAGGGCGGGCCCAGCTTGGGCAGCAGGCCGGCGCCGACGACAAACTCGGTCAGCGTAGCAATGTTCTCGACCGCGCTGTGGCAGCGCTGGCTGGCCGAGTAGCTCGGCGTGAAGATGGGCGAGCGGGTCGTCGGGTAGGCCGAAGACGAGTGCAGCCGGATGATGGCGGTGTGATAGGTCACGTGCAGCATGACCCAGCCACAGCGAACCGTCTTGGCGTAGTGGTGCTGGAAGAGGCGGGCCATGTTGCCATGCTCGGCCGGCAAGCCAAGCTTCCAGCTTGTCAGCAGCTGGTCTAGCTGGCGATACCGCATCTGCCACTGCTCCACGTCGCCGAGCGAGGAGATGTCGACCGGCCGCTTGAGGAAGTTGTGGATCTTGGTCAGGATCCCCAGGATCTCGACGTAGTAGCTGAAGGCGCCCAGGTTTTCCGGCCGGCCGACCAGGCCGCTGTGGCGACCGGTCTCGTCGGCCTCGAAGCCGTCTCGGCTTCCACGACTGCCAGCACGGCTGCCACTGCCACCCCCCTCTGCGCCACCAGCGCCGTCCACGCTGCCGACATCCTCAGGCCGGTCGGTCCGGAAAAGCCGGGTCTCGACCCGCTGGTTCTTCGCCCACAGGTCGTCGCGGCACGGCAGCGTCCGGTCGATCTCGCGGTCGTCCAGCGCAAACTCAAAGGCGGTCGCGATGGTGGCGTACCGGTCCAGCAGGTAGATGACCCAGAACAGGCGGCGCCGCGACTCCTCCTCGACAAAGTCGCGCGGCTCGGGCAGGATCATGGCCCGCAGCGTGTAGATGGACGTGTAGCTGGGCGAGACGGAGAAGGAGGTGGACTCGACGGCCAGGCCCAGCTGCACGACGGCTCGGGTGATCAGGGCCATGATGTTCCAGCCTGGCGGCCCGTTGCTGCTGCCGCAGAGATCCAGGGCCAGGATAACCATGGCCTGCAGCGCCTTGACGGACGAGTTCTCCATGCCGTACAGCAGCACGCGCTGCTTGGCGATGTCGTGGTAGCGCTGGCGCTTCTCGTCCGTCAGCCGGGCGTCGGTCGAGAAGCGGAGCGTGGTGGCCACGATGGCGTGCAGCAGGATCTTGTTTGTCTCGTCCGTCATCGATGGTCCGAAGAGCGCCTCGATCGTCGGGTTGCGCTGCAGCAGCGGACACCACGTGTTGATGTGCTTGAAATACAGGTCCACCAGCGCGTACGAGAGGTCGTATGGCGGCAGGTCCTGGTCTGACCCCAGATACGACCGGCTGGCCCCCATGCCCATGCTGGGCGAGCCGTAGAACTCGCGTGCAGCCGGCGTGGACAGGGGGGACTGCTGCGAGTGGTGTGAGGGCGATATGCCGCTCAGGGGCAGGGGTCCGGGACCAGGACCAGGACCGGGACCTGGTCCGGCTGCTGGCTGCTGTCCTGTAGAAAAAGCTCCCGTCGACGGCCGCTGCAGGAAGAGGGCGGCCTCCGCTTGTGGCGTGTGCACGACGTCGACACGGCCGAAGAGTGTCGCCGGTAGTGGTGCACGGTGCTGGGGCGTTGTGTGGTCCTCGCTTTCCGGGCTCCCGTTGCTGTCACGGACACTGCTTGGATGCTGGATGACGGCCGGAGAGCGGTGGGAGTCGGCTGCTCGGCCTTCCCATGGCATCTGCAGCAGCTCCGAGTGTTTTCGCAGGATGGACTCCAGCCGGTCCAGCCGAGCCTCGAGCTCTCGGCCGTAGCCTGCACGGAGACCCGGCTTCTTGCGCTCCTTGTACTCGCAGACGGCTCCATTGCGGCTGCACCAGCCACACGAAGGCTGTCCACGGTCACATTTCACCTTTCTCTGCTTGCAGAGCTCACATCTGTATTGTCAGCAGGATACTCTTGAACAGCAGATGTGGGGGGGGGGGGGGGGTGTGGCACTTACGACACCGAAATGGGTCGCTTTCGCTTGAGGCTGCGAGAGCTGCTGTCCCGTGAGTCGTCGCCGTAACCGTCGCCATCGCCATCACCGTCACTCCGGTCGTCTGCGCTGTCCTGATCGAGATCGTGCTGGCGTGAGAGGGGCAGCGTGCTGCCACCAACACTGCTTAGGCCAGGCTGCATACCGGCGATCACCCTGCAGCCGAGACGTTTGCCGAGCTTGGCTCCTCGAACAGACGGCAAGACGGACAAGCGCACAGCGAGGCGCAGCAAGCAAGCAAGCCAGCAAACAGGAAAAAGCCGTCTCACTCGTCCCTCTGTTGGGTGCCATGCACAAGTGGACCTCCGCTCGGGACAATGTTGTCTGGACCTCTCGGGCTTTCGGCTCGGTTATGGCTGAGCTAAAGAACAGGAGATGGATGTGCTCTGAATACGGATATTAAAAAGAACGGAGGGGGGCACACTGTGTCGCTCAACGGACTAAACAAAAAAGGGAAAGAAGAGAAAATGAAAGAAAGAGAGAAGAAAAGGGCAGAGAGGCCCATCCTCCTCTGGACGGTCCAGAATCTGGTCGGCAATGGGGAAGCCAAAAAAAGAGCAGAGCAGCGGCCAAGCGGCGCTCAGGCGTCTCGTGACTCGGTTTAGTACATCATTTCTCCGCAGTATGCTTGTATGGGGGCAGCCGGACCACGCTATGCTGCGCTAAGAAGGGTCGATCGGTCGGTGGAAGATGGCCCGACGTTGCGCGTAGCTTCCTCTTACCCGCTCAAGTGGCATGGCTGCGGTCGGCTGGCCGAGCTTCGTATCTTACGTGGAAGGTACGGCCGGCCATGTCGAGCTAGGAGTCAGCAATAAGTACTCGTGTGCAGCATTTCGACTTGACCCCTCTTTCTTCTCATCCTTCTTCTCCTTGCTGCTGAATTGCCCTCGACACTTTCATCATGGCTTCTGTACGACAATTTCCCACCATCAAGGCCGTCCGGTCCTTTGTCATCCACGGCGTCGGCACAGGTCAGCCAGGCGAGTCTCGTGATGTATATGCAAGCCCGGACTGACCGTCTTTTTCTGCAGGTGGTGACTACCACAACGTCAAGGGCGGCCACTGGTATGAAGTTCCATGATCGTCTGCTTTTCTGTGTCTGTCTTGGACTGCTGACCGACCAGGCTGATCGACACGCCCATCTCAACGCCGGCATCACGATGGGAAAAGTACCGGGCCTCGCGGACGAGCTGGGGCATCAACGTGCTGGGCTCGTTTCTGGTAGAGATTGAGACGAGCGACGGGACAGTGGGCTTTGCGACGGGCTTTGGCGGACCACCGGCGTGCTGGCTGGTGCACCAGCACTTTGAACGGTTCCTGATCGGAGCAGACCCGCGCAACACCAATCTGCTGTTCGAGCAGATGTACCGGGCGTCGATGTTTTACGGACGCAAGGGCCTGCCGGTGGCGGTGATTTCGGTGCTCGACCTGGCACTATGGGACCTGTTGGGCAAGCTGCGCAACGAGCCTGTGTACCGGCTGATTGGCGGGGCGACCAAGGAGCGCATCGACTTTTATTGCACGGGCCCGGACCCGGTGGCAGCACGGTCGATGGGCTTCTGGGGTGCCAAGGTGCCGCTGCCGTATTGCCCGGATGAAGGTGCGGCTGGGCTGCGCAAGAACGTGGAGTTTCTGCGCAAGCATCGGGAGGCGGTCGGGCCCGACTTTCCCATCATGGTGGACTGCTACATGTCGCTCAACGTGCCGTACACGATCGAGATTGTCGAGGCGACCAAGGACCTCAATCTCAACTGGTGGGAGGAGTGTCTCTCGCCCGACGACACGGACGGCTTCGCCCAGATCAAGCGGGCACACCCTGGGATGAAGTTCACGACGGGCGAGCACGAGTACTCGCGCTACGGCTTCCGCAAGCTGGTCGAGGGCCGCAACCTCGACATCATCCAGCCTGACGTCATGTGGCTCGGCGGCCTGACGGAGCTGCTGCGCGTCAGCGCCCTGGCGGCAGCCTACGACATTCCGGTTGTGCCGCATGCCAGCGGACCCTACAGCTACCATTTTGTCATCTCGCAGCCGAACACGCCTTTCCAGGAGTATCTGGCCAACTCGCCCGACGGCAAGAGTGTGCTGCCTGTCTTTGGCGATCTCTTTGTCAACGAGCCGATTCCCACCGAGGGCTTTCTCACGACGGCCGATCTGGACCAGCCTGGCTTCGGCCTGGTGCTTAACCCAGCTGCCAGACACAAGTTGATCCCATCGGCGTATCTGCTGACGCCACCAGTGCCGCGGCCTTTAAGCACGGAGGAGGAGTGAGTCAGGCGTGAGATAGTGATGCAGAAATGCAGAAAATGAGAATCTAGGGAATACCTTGTAACTGCTGTACTTGTCGTGCAAGCTATGTCTACCCCCGCTCGCTCACGTTCTCCATCTCGCTACAATCGACACCGAGCAGCTGCCCCGCATTAAAGCTTTAGTGTCGAAGCTCTGCTTTTGTCTGCGCATATATTCTTCTGGTCTGATGAGCGAACGGCTTGCTCAGGAGACACGGGACACAGTGTGACAGGCGTCTTGTTCCGAATTGTTGCTCTGCATTCCCTATTCTCCCTCATACCCTACACCCTACACCTTGTACCTCCCTACCACCACCACTCAAACCATGGCCACACAGTTGCTTGTTGGCAAGACGGCCATCATCACGGGAGGTACGACTGGCATTGGCCGGGCGATCTGTCTGGAGTATCTGCGGCAGGGCTGCGACGTGGCCGTGAACCACCTGGGCCTAGAGCAGGACCGACCGCACCTAGACTCGCTGATAGCAGAGGCCAGCCGACTGCGCGAAGAAGCCGCAGGCAGCGGCATCGTGATCGGGCGTCTGGCACATCTTGCGGGCGACGTGGCGGACGCGCAGACGGGTCCGGCGCTGGTGGCACATGCGCTAGCGGTCTTTGGCAGCGGGCGGTTGGACGTGTGTGTGAGCAACGCGGGGGTGTGCGCGTTTGCCGACTTCCTCGATCTGGCGGCGCCATTGTGGGAGCGCACGCTGCAGACGAATCTGGGTGGTGCCCTGTACGTGGTGCAGGCGGCAGCACGACAGATGGCCCGCGGCCAGACGCCGCCAGGCGGCAGCATCATTGGCATCAGCAGCATCAGCGCGCTCGTCGGCGGCGGCCGCCAGGCCCACTACACGCCCACCAAGGCCGGCATCCTGTCGCTGATGCAGAGCACTGCCGTCGCCCTGGGCCGCTACGGCATCCGCTGCAACGCCCTGCTGCCCGGCACCATCCGCACCCAGCTCAACGAGGACGACCTGGCCGACGACCACAAGCGCGCCTACATGGAGGACCGCACGCCGCTTGGCCGCACCGGCGTGCCGGCTGATCTCGCCGGCCCGGCCGTCTTCCTGGCTAGCGACCAGCTGAGCGGCTACGTCACCGGTGCACAGCTGCTCGTCGATGGCGGCCTGTTTGTGAATTTGCAGTAGGGGTCAGGGCGGACAAATAAAAGTGCATACATAAAGGATCTCTACATTTCCATAAAAGTGAAGCCTCAATGTCGAGCGGATACACTAAAAAGAGCACATGACCTCGATGCAGACAATCTAGGAGGGACCTAGATCGCACCTTCCCTGACCTCCATTTCCAAAGTGTGCCAACAGGCGCACCTTCCCTTTTGTCAGGGCTTCTGCCGCTCACTCATCCCATGCACCAGCATCACATTCTCACCAGATGCATGACAGTTTCGGTCGACAATTGGCCATGGCTGACATGCAGGCAGGCAGGTCACCTGTCACAGGTATAAAGCCCGGGTCAGCCGACACGTCGTGGAGCCCAGTCGCCTTTCGCCATTCTCCTTCATCACCCTCTTTCTTGACTCTCTCTTTCATCGCCATCATGCCTGGACCAAGCCAGATGATTCTGCTGGCCGTCGGGTTCTCTGTAGCTGCCTCTACAGCCAGCTGTCCAGACTACTCAGCGTACTCGAAGCAGATGCACGAGCCGCGAAGCAACGGCTCCTACCGGCTGAGCGCCATGCGTCCGGAGCGGGCGTGCCGCACGTTCCACTCGTCCGTGGTCGAGCAGACGATTGCGGCCGTGCAGGCCGACATGGCCGATCCCGACCTGTCGCGGCTCTTTGCCAACGCCTTTCCCAACACGCTCGACACGGCGATCCGGTGGCATGGCGTGGCGGCCGACAACGCCGCCGAGGAGCTGACCTTTGTCATCACCGGCGACATTGACGCCATGTGGCTGCGCGACTCGGCCAACCAGCTGCAGTCGTATCGGTCGCTGCTCAAGGCCGACACCAACAACAGCAGCAACAGCAGCCTGGCCTCGCTGTACCGCGGCGTCATCAACCTACAGGCCCGCTACCTGCTGCAGGCGCCGTTCTGCAACAGCTTTCAGCCGCCGGCCGAATCGGCCCTCGCTCCGGCCGTCAACGATGCCGCAGCCGACGATTCGGTCACGCCGTCTTACTCTACCGATCACGTGTTCGAGTGCAAGTTTGAGCTCGACAGCCTGGCCGCCTTCCTCCAGCTCTCGGCCGACTACTTTGCCGCCACCGACGACGCCGCCTTTTTCGCTCGCTTCCGCTGGCTCGACGCCGTCCAGGCTGTCCTCCACACCGCCGTGGCCATGCAGACGCCCACCTATGCCGCCAATGGCTCCGTCCTGGCCTCGCCCTACACCTTTCGTCGCCAGACCACTCGTGCCACCGAGACGCTCGCCAATGATGGCCGTGGAAGTCCTGTCGCCGCTGGCACCGGCCTCATCCGCTCCGCCTTCCGTCCTAGCGACGACAGCACCCTTCTGCAGCTCTTCATCCCCGCCAACATGATGTTCTCCCGCTGCCTCGAACAGGCTGCCGCCATCGTCGACCGTCTCGGCATCCGTCGCCCCCAGCGGCCTCGCTGATGACATGCACCGCCTCGCCGCTGACGTTCGCGCTGCCATCGCCCGCTTCGGCCTCGTCGACAACCCCAACCAGAACGGCTCGAGCGTCTACGCCTACGAGGTCGACGGCTTCGGCTCTGCCGTCCTCATGGATGACGCCAATATCCCCAGCCTGCTGGCCTCTCCCTTCTTCGGCTTCACCACCGTCGACGACCCGCTCTATCAAAACACCCGCGCCGCCATCCTCAATCAGAACGCCCGCCCCGGTAACCCCTACTTCATGCAAGGCCCCGTCATCAGCGCTGTCGGCGGCCCACACGACGGCCCCGGCATGGCCTGGCCCATGGCTAGCATCGTGCGCATCCTCACCAGCGATGACGACGACGAGATTGCCGCTCAGCTCAAGATGCTCGTCAGCAGCACTGACGGCCTCGGCCTCATCCACGAGAGCATCAACTCTTTCAACCAGTCCGACTGGACTCGCCAATGGTGGGTTTCTGCTTTTGCAATATTTCTGTCTGAGTTGAGTGCTTACTAATCATGATAGGTTCTCCTGGGTCAACGGCCTCTTCGGCCAGATGATTCTGGATCTGAGGGAGAGAAAGCCGGCTTTGCTGAAGCTGAGCTACCAGCCATGAGTGAAGGAGACAGAGAAACGCTTTGTACTTTGTAGTTGAAGTAGAACCTAGGGCCTGAATAGTACGGGACTACTAATCATTGCTCCACTCCTGCTTTCATGCTATTCCATTCGCCGCTCATTAAATAAATCATACACCTCATGCGATCCATCTCGTCTGAGCCCCGTATTATAGCATGCTCAGATCCGCCCAACATTCGTTTTTGCTTCTTCATCCGCGGCTGCGTTGCCGTCCGTCTTGCTGCCGTTGGCCGTCGCTTTTGCCGCCACAGGTCCATCCGAGCTCTCGTCCTTGGGCCGTCCACCGCCGAGAAAGAGCGCCCGAAACTCTGCGTTCGACTTCTTCGTCGGCGTCGCTTCTTCGCCGCTGCTCTTTGTCGCTGCTGCTGCTGCCGTCACAAATCCCGGCACCACCACGCCGCGCTTGGCTCCCTTGACTCCCAGAGTCGGTCGCTTCACGCGTGCTGGCATTAGAGCTGCCGCAAGTCCAGGCCCAGCTTTGACTCCGGTCTTTGGAACTGCCCGGTCTACCCGGTCTATCCGCACTGCAGCCTTCTCGTGGAAGAGCGACGCAACCGGTCCCGTTCGCAGCGTCTGGCCGTCCAGCTTCGAGCCCGTCAGCGCCAGCTGGGCTGCTCCGGCTGCTGCTGCATCGCCAAACTCGATGATGGCACCGCCGTGGTCTGCCCGCAGCACCAGCTTCACAATGTGTCCGTGAGGCTCCGCCAAGGCCCGCACCCGCGCAATCCCGACCGTATCCGGGATGCCTAGCAGTGCAAATGTCCGGTCTCGAGGGTGTGCTTTGGTCGCTCCGTCGCCTGTCGTCGATGCTGTCGTCGCCGTCGTCGCCGTCGTCGCTGTCGGACTGCCGCCCTCACCGGCTCCGGCTTCCGGCGTGGCCGACGCTTCTCGGGCAGCCGGCTTAAAGGCAGCCGGCACCGACAAGTCCACCGACAGGATCTGCGACCCGAACTTGACCTTGTCTAGCTCGGCCACTGCTCGCTCCGCCTCCTCCTTGGTCGCGAACACGACGAAGCCAGAGCCACGGCTGCGTCCGCCAATATTGCGCAGCAACCGCACCCTCTCGACATTGCCGTAGCGCTCAAACAGATCCTGCAGGCCCTGCTCGTCCACGTCGAAGCCGAGGTTCTTCACGTGCACCTCGCGGCCCTCCTCTGCCGCGCCCTCCCGCGACTTCTTCCGCGCCGGGTCCGAGTACTTTGCCGATAGCTTGTAGCGTCCGTCCAGCATCTTTCCGTCCAGCTGCACCGCCCGCGCTGCCGCCTCGGCGTCCCGGAAGGACACATAGCAGAAGCGCCGGTGGGCGTTGAACTTGAGGCTGGGCCACCGGATCCCAAAGATCTCTCCGCACTTCTTAAACAGCTCGTGGATGTAGGCGTCGTCGGTCGTCGGCGGGAAGTTGGTCAGGAAGAGCGTCACACCCGCTGCCGCCTTCACCGAGATCGTTTGGTCCCCAAAGTACTTGCCGTCGCGGATCAGCGCTGACTGCACGTCCTCCACCGACCGAAACTCTACCAGCGCTACCATCGACTTGGTCTTTTCCTCTCTCTGGAGCTGGATGTTGTTCACGTGACCATAGTCTCGGAAGTACTGCCGCACCTTTGTGCTCGTCACGTCTGCCGGTAGGTTGGCCACGTACACCGACGTGTTCTCTCGGTCGCGTTTCAGCTCCGTCTCTCCCCGCTGCTGCTGCTGCTGCGGTGGCGGTAGTGGCGGAGGTTGGTGCTGCTCGCTGCGAGCCCGCTTCGAGGCCAACTCGTCCATATCGTCGGCCACGTCTGTCTCTCGCTTCCGCTTGGTACTCGACGGCGAATCCTGGCCCTCTACTGTGTCATGGGCAGCAGCGATTGTCTGCGGCTCGCCCGGATCCTGCGTCGGCGTCTGCGCCTGAGCTTCGCTCAGCTCCTCCTCAGCCGCCGTCGTCTGAGCCGCCGATGCCGCCTGCAGAGCCGCCACTTCCTTGCGGTGCTTCGCCAGCAGCTTCTGCAGCTTGTGCACGTCGTCAAAGGCGCTCAGGAGCACGTCAACAGTCTGGAAATCGTTGCAGTGCTTGATGTATACCTCCATGATGCGCTCCGGCCAGTTCAGGTGCAGGTTCTGCAGTGCGCGGCGCAGCACCCGCGTTGCCTGCGAGGGCACCCGCTGTGACCGGGAATTCGTAGTCGCCGGCGTCGGACTGCGGATCCGGCCCTTTTGCGCCTGGAAGAGGCCCATCTCCCACGCGTGGAAGCTCAGCCAGAAGCTGTAGTCGTTGGCGTGCATGTCCTTCTCGGCCAGCTTCTCCCAGTGCTCCCGCGCCTCGTCTGCGGCCCCGTGCTTGTCCGTCAGGTGCTGGATCATGATGCGCTCCAGCCGGTAGTTCGGGTCGCCCTGGAAGGCGCTGCCGAACCGCCGCTCGCCCCAGACCTGCACGGCCTCCAGCGCAGCCACCAGGCCGGAGTCGGCCAGATCGACTGCCTCGTCGGACGCGTTCGGGTCCATGGCCAGCCGCCGCAGATAGCCACACCACGACGCGTACATCTCGACCACGGCCGCCATGCCGTCGCGGTCTAGCGAGCTGTTCGTGGCCGCGTGCTTGATGCGCTCAATGTCCGAGAAGCTCAGCCCGACCTGCTCGCCGCAGACAATGTAGCGCGCCCAGAGCGAGCCGGACCACGGGCAGTGCTGGACCGCGCGCTGGAGGATGTCCAGGTTGCTGGGCAGGTGGCGGAGCACCTCCTCGTTGCGGTTCGCGCTGTCCTCAATGTCGCGGCGCAGCTGCGTGGCAAACACGAGCACGTCCGTCCACGTGCCGTCGTCGGTCGCAAACACGCCCGAGAGCGCGCGCGTAAACAGCCCAAAGGCCACGCGCACCGCCGTGACCTTGTCGTCCCTCTCGGCCAGCGCGTTGGCCGTCTCCCAATCCAGGTAGTCTGACATGGCGTTGCGCTGCGCCTGCTCGCTGCCCGATCGCTGGGCTGCACGCTGGGCCATCTCCATGCCATCGCGCCGTTCGCAGATGTGACGGGCTGTGCGCGACTGTTCCGTGACCGCCCGCATCGTCTCCTCGTAGGCTGCCGGGTTGTATTCGCTCAGGAAGGACGAGAAGGCCGACGAGGTGTCGTCCCAGGCCATGTGCGGGATCGCGAGCCGGTTGCGGTACAGGTGAGTGATGCGCCGCACACCTTCGGCCGTGCGCGTGCGGTCGAGCAGCTCTCGCTCCAGAGCGATCCAGCGGTTCCAGAGCTCGTGGCTGTCGCTCAGTCGGAACTGTGTCGCCTCGTGGCCTTCGTTCCACAGGTGCAGCGCCGCGTCCAGCGAGAAGATGTCGGCCGCGGCCGCCTGCTCCTCGGCCGGCCACGTCGCCACCGCGCCGCTGCGCTGTGAGCACTCCACGTAGAGCGACCAGAAATACGTGCAGTAGGCGATCCAGACACGTATGCTGCCGGGCTCGGCGTTGACAGCCGAGCGGTACAGCTCGACCACGCGGATCCGCTGCTCAAGAGCGTTCGCATCGCGTCTCTGCTGTTCAAGGTAGTCGATCCAGCTGTCGTCGCCCACCGGAGCAGCCGGAGCAGCCGGAGAGCTGGCCATCTTTGCTGCCGTTACCGGATTCCGGGGTCATCGGTTTCGCGTCGACCCGAGGGTGGAGGAGCTTCGCATGCGCAGGTACGAGAAAATCGTGCGTGTCGACAAGCCGGCTGCCTCTTCGGCCTCGTCTGCCTGCAGGCTATTCGACCTGGACAAAGACTCAAACAGGTGCGAAAATGGGAGGCAGAACAGGAAAAGGTCGCGCCTCGGCCGAGAGGAAAGGAGCGTTCAGGCGCAGCAGAATTAAGGCAGAGCCAAACAAAAGGATGGACTGAGAGGAGATGCGGAGTGGCAGAGAGCGGAGGAAGAAAAAAAAAGTGTTGTGCTGGATGGACAACGGGTACGGAAAACGAAAAACGAAAAACGGAAGACGGAAAACGGGAGAAGTACCGAATGCAGCAGATTGGAGATTATCCCTCTTCCCACTTGCTCTCCGCTATGGCAACGGCAGCGAGGAAAAAGGGCAGGAGCGAGTTCCAGAGCAGCGGATTGGCAAAGCTCAATTTCCTGCCACGGCCTGCGGAAGGAACGAGTCTCTAGCAGGACGTCAGCGGGGGGCTCTAGCGCCTGTCTCTAAAAATGCTTTAACTCCGTGCACAGAGGCATGGGGAAAGCCACTTCAGGGGGTCTGGGCTGCTCTGAAATATAGCGCAAAGGCCGCTAGCGAGCGAGTGTCCAAGATCGGATGTTTCTGACGTAGCACTGAGCTCACGCCTGCCGCCATTGGTGCTTTCCGTGGCTAGTCGAAATTGAGTGGGCTGGAGTGTCATTCGCTCCCTCCCCATCAGCCATTCTGCTCGCTTCAAACTCGGCTTCGATCGCAGCTGCTCTCTCGAGACTGTCACCATCCTGTCTCGTTGCTGCAGCTTCACGATGCCTCTATCCGCATCGTATCGTGTTTTCGGCGGCGGCTACTCCACCGGCATCGCAACGGCTTTTCCGTGCGTTTTGCACATTTGCACAGGACACCGCCCGTGCCCTCTTCGCCTGCAATGCCACGTCCTGGCGGTCGCCATGGCCTGGCCTCGCTTCACAACTCTCCGAGCTCATGCAAGATACGGCCGGAGATTCTCCTACGTACAAGATGCGTTACAAATACGAACCGGGATCTTGTGCCCGGATTTGCCACATGTTGATCTTTACTGCTTCTTCTTTTGCGGAGCCCAAAATGCGTCAGCAGCAGGGGGTTGATTTACAAGCCGCCGGCAATACATTGGAAATAGCCGTCGACAGCTGTGAGTTTTTTTTTTCCCACGATACGGAGACGACACGACATAATTACTCCAAACAACAACCTGCTCCTTGTGTCATGCTTGCCTAACGCCTCTCTCCTTCGAAACGGAAGAACCGGTTTCAGCTTCACGGTCGCACCCGACAACAACCTGAACCAGGCGATCCTGCCGATCGGCCTTGGCAGTAAAAAAAGGAAGTTGTGGCCGAGGTGAAAAAAAGAACAGCTTCATGCCAGACGAGACTGCGAGTACGGAGTGCGGAGTACGCGTATTAAGCCTGTACGGAGTAGAAATACTCCACCCCGACAAGCCGGCGCTCCTTTCTTTCTCGTCTCGCCTTGGACAGCCGGCAGGCAGAAAAGCAGAGCCAGACGAACATGCGAGTACGAGCGCGCCTTTGCACGAGCTCGTCCGTAGATATAGGACCGTTGCATTTCTCATTCTGCGGCAACGTGGCGTCCCGTCCCCCAAGTAGCGATATCGACAGCCCAATTTCCCGTCCAAGGACACCCTGCAACGCTCGATGACGTCGTGGCGCATGACTAGGTGAAACGATCTCTAGCGTTCCAGACCAGCCCAATACTCGCACAAGGCAGCGACAGCGCAGCCAGCATGCTCGAGGACCCTTTTTCCCGCGAGCATTAGCCCTGTGGGTGCATCCTTCGCTTGTTCACGTGCTGTAGCACGTGAGCAGGTAGCATCAGCGGCGCAAGCCAATCTCGGCAGTTGCGCCGACTCCACTCACAGTTTCTAGTCGTCGAAGTCGAGGTCCGGCGTTCTTCGTATGATTTGCACATAAGCTCGCAAGCGCTGCGTCGTGGGGGAAGACCCACTGACAGCACAAGTGATCTGATAGTACGAGTACGAGTATGCGCGTCTCGGCAAAAGTGGCGGGAACGACAGCACTGCGTGCAGAGTGTCTGGCCATTGGCCGCTTACGAAAGGGCTGTTTGCCGCGTGTTCGAATAGTGAGCTGGAGAGGACTCGTATATGTGCACAAGGAGCGGCTATCCTTGCAATGGCTATCTACAGGGGCGAGATGAGGCTGTTTTCTCTCTTCTAGTGTATTGCCTCTTGGGTCTTTCCCAGACCTCTTGGGCCTTGAAGTTTTCGTCTTTCGTCTAGCCAATGGTGCTGCCGTCTTTGGTGGCCTGGTCAACGAGGCGGACCTCGTCCTCCCAGCTCTCGACGGTGGTCTCGGGCATGAAGCCAAAGATGCGCCACTCGGACGTCTCCCAGGTGCTGCGGTCGAGCGAGGCAACCAGCACGACGTTCTCCTTGGCGTCCTTCTCGACGACAGACAGCGATGGCGCCGGCAATGGCGACGGGCCGGTGCCGGGTTTGGCAGTGCGGTCGTCGAACCAGGTGAAGCGCTGACGACTGCGGATGGAGACGACGATCTGGCGGATGTACGTGGATGTAGGCCCGGGGATCATGACGACCTTGCTGTCGACCAGGCGCGGACGACCCTGGTACGACAGCAGCTCCCACTGGCAGCGGCGGCCACGCGGCCGGCGCGCAATCAGGCCAGCCACCTCGTCCATGTGGCTGTGGGTCAGCAGGCGGCCGAGCGTGGCGGTGTCGCCAGCAGCCGTGGCCTCGAGCATCTGTGCGTGCATCGTCTGGGCCATGGGCACAAGCGCCTTCTTGTGCGGCTTGAACCGACCGCCCTGGAAGAAGCCGGGTTTGCTCTGCAGCCGGACTGAGAGCTCCGACATGGCGTCGGTGGCCCGCGTCTTGAGCCGGTACCAGAACAGCTTGGCAAACGTGCCCGGCGAGCTGAGGTACTGCGTCATCGGCGGCGGAACAAAGGTGTCTAGGCGGTGTCAGCAGAGCCAAGAATCAAAGACCAAGAATCAAAGAACCCACGAGGAATGCGAAAGGAAATCAGAGAGGCCGTCCGCGTGGCATTCATCTGGGCCATGCCGACGGATGGCGACATCTCGCCACGACGACGCGGCGGCACCCTCCGCTGGCTCGTCGACGCGGCTCTCTGCTGCTTCTGCGGCTTCTGCTGCTGGAGCGGTGCTGGCCGCTGTCGAGGGCCCGCTGATGCCCCCAGACGGAGATCGCTCTCGGATGAGAAGCCACGGCCCGGCGTCGGCCGCTGCGAGCTGGGCCACGTCGGCTGAGTCGTGGCCGAGGCTGTGCGCATCAGCCGACTGCCCAGCGACAGAGGCGGTGGTGTGAAGAGTGGCCGGTGGCAGATGCCGGCCATAATGGCTAAAGAGGGGTTTTAAGGGGGAATATGGGTTTTCTTAGAGGACGGCACGCGCCGGTGGGATCGATGGGGTCAGTCGCAGCGGCAGTCGACCAACAATGTTGCAGGACGATGGGTGGCGGCTGCTTTAATCCCCGCAAGCCGCGGTCTCGTCACCGCGCAAAGAGGAACGAGGGAATTAACTCTGGCAGGACTCGGCGCTCGGAAATGGTCGAAACCGGTAGCAGCTCGACTGGACAGGAGGCGCTGTTGGGATGGGCAGGAATTGAGGTCGTGGAGTCGGTCTATATTAGCAATTTGCACACCGTAAGTTGGAGAGCATGTAGGACGACAAGGGGGCGGTTGGGGTGGCGTGTCGGCTGGACGGATGCGTTCTCGTTCCTTGGAAGTAGGATGATTCGACTGTTTTTCGAGTCTTAATTTTTCTGGCGTATCGTCAAGTCCCAAACGGGACTAGCTCGCCGTGCTGTAAGATACGTTGTAGCCTGGCCGGGCCTTTTAGGGTGTGTGGGTTTTCTGTCTGCTGCTTGTCAGCATTGCCCAGGGAAGGGAGGAGCGGGGGGCAGCGCTTCCTTCCGCCGTCTGTTCTCTGGCGAACGAACGCTATCATCCATTATCGCCGTTCCGTTTGTTGTGCCACGCCAGCTGCAGCTCCATTGACGATTTGCCCTGCTGGCGGTCTTCTTCTGTCTCTCTCTCTCTCTCTCTCTCTCTCTCTCTCTCTCACGCCCTTGTCCTCGCCCTCTGCACAGTTGCCGCTGCCTGCCACCATCGCTTGCTCGCCAAGGCTAGGCCAATTTCTGCCAGAAGAGTCATTTTCGTCTCTTTCTCTCCCTGTCAACCTTCTCTTCCGTCGCATGTCAGCAGCCAAGCACGTGCCGTTCTCCCAGCATCGATAGACGAGTAGACAGACGGAGTCTGCGCGCGAGACAGAGAAGGAGACCCGACCCGGACAAACCAGAACCAGAAACGCAATCGAAGACGAGGGGGGAGAGAGACAAGAAGAGAGGACAGCCCCTGTCCCTCCTCTTGTGGTCTCTTTTCTCGCCCTCCACGCCGGCCGACCAGAGCGACCATTCCGGCGAGTCTCCCCTTCTCCGTCTTCGCCTCTCTGCCTCTCCGCCTCTCCGCCATGTCCGTCCCTCCCAGTGTAGCGCCAGCCCGACCTTTTTACGCTTCGGCTATGCCGCTTTCCACCTCTTCGTCTTCGGCGCCGATGACCACGCCGACATCTCGCAAGACCGTCCGTTTCCAGGCCACTCACGTTCACGCTGACGACTCGGTGCGCCGCTCCAGCAACGGCGGCACGTCCGAGGCCGCAGCTGCAGCAGCCACTTCCAATGTGACCCCCACATCCTCCTTGGCCACTACCACCATCACCTCCTCCTCAATCGTTCGGCCAACCTTGCTGCAGCCACGCGTGGCCGTCGTGCTCGGCGTGCCCGGCCGCTGGCACCTGCCGCTCTTTGCTTGTCGCCTGCTCTCCGTCGTCCCCGCCATATGGTGGAGTCTTGGCATCCTCATCCGCCTGCTCATCCAGCTGCACGCCCTGCTGCTGGCTCATGGCAACTTCGGTAGCGGTGGCGGCGGCGATGGTGAGCCCCCCAAGCCAGGCGGTCAGGGCGTCGGTGGCAGCCATGGGCTGTCGCTGGAGAGCCGCCTGAAACTGACTGAGACTGCTCTGGCCATGATCTGGGTGAGCGATGTCTGGTGAATATGTTTGCAATAGGCGCTGGCCACCTGCTGACTGTAACAGTGTGCTGCATCCGCATATCTTTCCTTCTTCTTCACAGACTGTCTCATGTCTCGATGGTGAGCTCTTTCTTACCTTCTCCTCCTCTCTTCTGTCTTCTTCTCCTCCCCTCCCTTCTTCTAATCACACCAGGCTTCTCAACTACACCCCCCAGGCCACCATCGTCCGGCTGCTCGCCATCAACGCCCTCTATGGCTACCTCACGTCCTGGGTCATCTACCTCGCCGGCAGCAACCGTGACTCCCGCCTCCTGTTGCCTGCCTGGGTCTCCATAGCCGCCACCCTCACTGCTCTCTACCATGTCACCCAGCGCAAGATCAACATCCGCAAGGAGACGTCCATCTCCATCAGCGTCTTCTCCGGTGCCAGCTTCATCAGTATGGTCTCCCTGTTGGCACAGCTCTATTGGGACCGTCCCGAGTACGCCGATGTGCCCGTCATATCCATCGCCTACTGCGTCTGTACCGAGGTCGCCCGCATCGCCGGTAACCTCTTTGACATTGGCAACATCACTATGGATCTCTAGCCTCCGTTCTCCATCTTGGTTCCTTTCTCCTTATGCGTCTATTATTCATGCTTTTGGCACTGCTTTACAGCCAGCTCTCGTCAGCTTTTCTCAGTAACCCGTGATCATTTTGGTTTTCTTTTGTGCATGGTGCTTTTCTGGTTCCCAAGGGCATGTTCTTACTGCGCATCCCGCTTCACAGATATACCTCGTGCTTGTCCTCCCGTCTAGGTGGCCAGGCTTGATTCGGCGTTCTTTGTTCTCGGCGATTGTCCCGTGTGAGTCCGTTACAATTAAACTATTCAGGAAAGTGCCATATTGGTTTTTGATTTTGGTTTCCACAGCGTCACTATAAATTTGAAGAGCAGTTCATATCTTTGTATTTCGGCGATGGATCTTGGCTATTAGGCCGTAAAGATACCTAAATCAAGCGGTTTGTACATGATGATTGATGCTGGTGGAATGTTTTGCCGAGACCTGCAAGCATTTGCAGAACTGCTTTGGCGCTGTCTCGTCTCTCTTTAAAGGACTATATGGAAGAGAGGGTGGTATGGTCGGTGAAATGCCATCTCAAGAGCTGCTGGCAAATCCCTTGCGGCGAACAGAGCTTTCCTCGTCGTCGTGGAGTTCGGGCTGGCCGACGTACGGGTCCAGGACCGGTTCCTCCACAACGCTCGTGCCCACAGCCTGCTTGCCCTTGCTCACAGGGTCAAAGGGACGGCCGGTAGCACGAGCGCGGATGTAGAGGTAGGCCATGCGCAGGAGAAATGACGCGAGGCCAAAGAGCACGCCACCAATAGGCGCCGCCACAAAGGCACCAAAGGCACCCCAGTCGCCCTCGTAGAGACCCTGCTCAAGCAGCAGCAACTTGGCACCCGAGTAGGCGTCCTGGTAATAGATGGCGCCAAATGCAAAAACGGCCAGGAGACCGCCCAGGCCGCCAACAACGACGTCGGTGCCGTTCCAGGCAGAACAGCGGTCAGAGAGACCAACGACAAGCACGGGGATGATGGCGGCAGAGACCAGATCGGAGATGAGATAGATCTGCAGCACGCTGGGCGTGCGGAGAGCAAGGACCACGGTCGGCACAATGACAATAGCCACGGCAATGCGGATGTAGATGGAACTCAACCGGTTGCGGAATATGTCGTTGGACGCCGACGACACCATGGCGCTCTGCAGCGAGTCAAACGAGGCCGTCGACAGGCTGATGGACATGACCAGCACGAAGCCGACAACCCAGTTGGGTAGCAGCTGCAGCAGATTGAAAAAAGCAGTGCTGCTGTCGGCGTCCGAGGCGTCCTGGCCGGCGCCGGGCCAAGCGCCGGACCACACGGCCACGAGGCCGGTGCAGCCGACGAGCGTCGCGATCACCAGAATGGCGGCAGCTGCAATGGAAATGCCGATCCAGAGGTCCCTGTCTGTGCGCGACGCAAACGTGCGCAGCCAAAAGTTGGACAGAAAAAAATCGTTGGTCAGGATGGCCACCGGAAGAATATACAGCAGCTGCCAGCCCAGCAGATTGCCCTTGAGCAGACCGGACTCGGCGATGGTAGAGCGGTCAATGTGCGTCTCGGCACCGATGGCAATAGTGGCAATCACAATGAGGCCAAGCACCATGGCACCTTGAATGTTGTCGGTGACAAATGAGATGTGGAAGCCACCAATCGCTAAGAGGGAGCAGCCGTCAGCACCACATCCTGTAATCTTGCCCTCCTGCACATCCACCAGACTTACCCGTGTAGATCGTGGTGACGATGCATTCAACAATCACAGCAGGCAGACCGTCGAGGCCGGTCAGAGCCGTGACGACCTGTCCGATAGCAGACAGCTCAGCCATCATGTACAGGAACAGTGTGGCGAGCGTGACGAAGCCGAGGAAGATGGTGGCCGGGATGCCGTAGCGCTGGCGGGTCCATTCAGTCAGGACAAAGCCCTCGGGACACTTGCGGCGGATGATCGGACCCAGAGCAGCAAAAATGAACATTGGGAGGGCCGAGGCCAAGGCATAGACGAGGACGCCCTGGACACCGGAGATGACGGCCAGCTGCGGGTAGGAGAAGAGTATGCCGGAACCGAGACCTACCTAGTTAGCGATCCAAAAAGGGGACTGGGCTGGAAAGAGTGCAGTGACATGGAGGAGGAAGTGAGTGATGAAGGGGTTCGAGCGGAGTTTATCGGAAGAGCGGCAGCACTTTCCCACGCAAGCATTAACTTGATCGAGTAATCACGGTACAATCTCAGCTTCGTCTCGACAGGGAGAGAGAGTGAGAGAACGTCTCGCCCTCTTCCCTGCCTGACTTAGCGCCCGTAGCACGCCGCAGTCCCTTCCCGGCCTCTGCGACCACGGGGAAGCAGAGGGGAGGAGGGGACAGAGAGAGACGATGTAAGCTCAGTACGAGACGAACCTGGATTGGCAACACCCTCGGTGGATGAGCTGCGCATCGGCCATGGCCGGCTGTGCAAGAGCAGCCGTCATAGCCTTCCTTGCAATTGTGCCCTCGTTCTCATCAAAGATCCCACGTCGGTCTGCAAGGATGCCTGCTGTTTGGTCTCCTACAGCCGGGCACTGGGATCATTTCTGCTTTACGCTTTCTGCTTTCTGTAGCAGCAACAATAGCTGCTGCTTTCCAGCTCTTTCTTCACTGCCGCTCTCCACATGAGCCATGCTCTGTGCTTTCTCTTCACTCACCAGCCGCGATAAAGTTCAAAGCAAGCGGCAGTGCTATCCCCCGTCCCAGCAATTGGCCAGTGGTCAGCCCCAACACATGCAGGCAAAAAAGTAGAAAGAGTGGAGAGAATAGGAAAATATGCATGTTGAGCATGCAGAAGTGGACATAAGGAAGCAATACCGGACTGCGTTCGGTTGCAAGCCAGCATCTCGCCCTTGGACTGGTTGCGCAGCCGCCAAGCGATGCCAGTGCCGATCACCCTGCTTGTGTCAGCCTCGCCTAATTCTAGTTTTGCATCCGTATCCCAAGTCCCCGCCCCGATCTCTCCGTCTCTTTTTGTCTTTGTTCCCGCTAGCTCACAGAAATGCGCCGTAAGTCATGTATATAATGGCATTCGATGCCTGGCTTGACGGATAACCCATGGTGGCGACAGTGATGCGTTGAGTATTTGACTGGACTGTTGTTGATCGATGGTAGAAGGCGCAGATGTGTGAAGTCGGGATGTCAGAAGTATTGTGCGCTGTTTACGAAAAGCATGATCAGATTTTTTTCGGCGCTTTTCCGACTCATCTCGTCCAGGGTTCGCGACTACTCGCTAAGACCATACTACGTAGGTCGTGATTCGCCCATGCATCCATCACACTTTCCCTTAGTGATTGCAATTATCTGCTAACAGCCGTGTGGGGGCCACTAGGACGATCGTGCTTACTTTAAGCGAGAAAATGCGTCTGTGGCTTCCCTGGGAATGGCGCAAGGCAGCATCTACGGAGCACATAGTAAGATACGAGGACAAGTACTTGTAGATTCGTTCTGACACGGTCAGAGAACACTACCCCAGCTTACTATTTTGGTCTCGCCCTTTCCCGTAACTGCCTTACCTGACCGTTCGTTTCCAATGCACTGCTCGGTCTCTGCTGACCGTCGATCCACACGGCGTCCTAGAACCCCGTCGGTGTGTCGTTTTGGTCTAGCACGGCGACCCCAAGGCTGTGTGTGCCTTTCGTGGCAGCTTCAGTCAATCACCACATGGCTGGATAGGTGTGCGATATAGGGAAACACACTCTCCCGTCACCGAACAGAAACGGCAGGATGACTGACTTCCGCGGTAAACAAGCTTAATTATGTGTGTCAGCTGGTGCTCAGCCCTGAATATCACCAATGAGACGCAGCTTACTGCGAGTTAGTTGCGCCTGGGCCATCCAAATGGGGAATACGAGAATGCGATAACATGTACTCTGTACTCGCACTCGCCAGAGCTGAGCCTGCCAGTGGCCTGTCTCACACTACTGGACACCGCCGGAGGGTTCAGTCTGGCGTCGATCGAGCAGCTGCTTCGATCTTTATAAAGGTCTTGGCGACTTCCCGGGCAAGTGACTGTTCTTTTGGGGACGTGGTAGCGGTACCATCTTCCGCCGTTTTGTTTCTTTTTATTCTTAATAATTGGGCCCCTCGTAACGGCACTGTGTGTTTCTAATTTAGACGAGGCCGAACAGCCAAAGAGTTAGACGTTGCCGTGAATGCCTCGTTCGGAGTAATGCTGCTTCTCGTATCCCGACATCTCTGGATCTTTCCCTCTGTCATCGTCCTTCAACCGGTATAAAGCTCTGCTTCTCGGCAGGCTCTTGTTGCCGGCCAATTGCTCATCATGAGCCGCCATTGGTCATCGTCGCCTTCTCCCACTCCTACTGCTGCCCTCTGCAATCCAAGCAACATTATTACCGTCATGAGTCAGCTAGACAATGATACCAGCGACAGATTCCTCCAAGAGATGTCGTCTCTCCCCCAGTCCTCTACAGCCGTAGCCCTGGCTGCATCCACGTCAAGAGCACCCACGGCCTCACCTGTCGTTGGTTCTCCGCAGACAGAATCGAACAGGGCTGCTTCTACAAGGTGAGATTGTTTCCCAACGGCGCATCATGCAAAGCTCCTCGTCGTTGACATTCGCGTGCTTTTGCACAAAGTTTTGGCTCTGGCTCTGGTTCCACGGCAAATCCTAGATTTTTAACTAGGGTCATAACTGGTGCTATGGGTGACATTCTGTCCTCGTCCAAGCCCGCAACATCGTCTTGATCCAGGGGCGATTCTATGAGGCACGTCAGTCCAGCTGCTATTCTTGCTATTGTCTTAGCCCGCAGCTATTCCATGGCAACCGGGGAGGCAGATTTCCAGCAGCTCTTGATAGAGACCACTTGAAGCATCATCTGTCATGGTTTGAGGTCAATTTGGCTTTGATTTCGGGTTTAAATCTATCATCTTGGCCGTCTAAGTCACAACTAGGACGCAGCAAGGTGTGAAGAAGCCATCCAGGCGTGTGTCTTCCTGGCAGGTCGTACATCACAAGCCGGTAAAGCACACGCTCTGCAGAGATGTGCCGTCCGTGCGTGTTCTGATGATCTTGACGAGGGTGAGGCGGTTTGATGTGAAATTTTGTGTTTTTTTTTATGTAGTTAGGCACGCAACCCTGAAAAAAGAGTCTTAATAAACGTGTACCCTCCCTTGTATGCGCCACCGCCTATCCTCGGTTCCTTTTTGCACCATGCACATCGCTCGTCCTTTCCCATCCCCGAAGTTGTCGTCGTCTAGACGCAAGGCCTAGGTGCGTGCAGGCCCCCGCGAGCTGGTGGCCGCGCCGGTCTGGAAACCGTTCTTGAACCGCCGGGCAACGGTGCTGAGAGTCCGCATGCGGCCAGTGCCGGTGGTCTTCCTCCGCTTCGCCTTCTCGCTCCAGTTGTCTGTGGTGAATTAGTGAGCTGGTCAGACAGAACATCCCAGGCACAGAGACATACACTTCCGGATCTTGGCCGAAGGGAAACCGCAGCTAGAGCACTCGTGCTTCTGGACGTGCATAGAACGGCGACCTGTCCATTCGTCCCCGCATCAGCAAAACCATTCCCACTATCAGATACCATACTCGGGGCGCATTAAGCGCCGATGGGGGGTATGATCATACCGCAACGACGGCACAGAGTGTGCGTCTTGTTGTGGCGCTTTCCGAAACTCGAAGTACCCTTGGCTATAGAGCAGAAAGTCAGTCGTCATTCATTTCGTGTCGCCTCGTTCGTTGGCTCTCTTGGTGGCTCCCATCCCCCGAAATCCCTGTCGCCCGTCCCTTTCGCCTCAATCGCATGGGCTCGTTGAGCAATTGTTGCTGTGTCGTCGTTGACTATCGTGCGGCAAACGGTTTATCGATGCCCGCCAGGCGTAGGAAAGAGAGGTGGGAGCCAACAAGATTCATCCGGTTATAACGTACTCATTTTGTCGGTATGTCTGCTTCAGTCAGTGAAATCGAACAGCAAAGAGCAGCGGATTATTCTTCGAGTTCCGCGCCAAATCTGGAGGACACAGGTATCTCACCTTTAGACAAGAAAGAGGGTGCGGTTGGTGGTGATGATGTTTTGGGAGGGGAGAGTCAAAAAGACGATTCTTTTTTTTAGACCAGGTTTTCGCCGCACGATCAATGCCTCTGTAATCTCAAAAGCCCACACCGAAAAAACTCGTGTGCGGAGTAGGGCAAGCCTTCGGATTATTTATGGACCGGATTGAAGACTTATCGGTTCCAGAGATACAGTCACGTGACAATGTTATATTCGTGTATGAAAGTGGATCCATGCTTGTGGAGAATGGACACGGCTCTCGCACTGTCCTTGCATGAGGTATGACAGCTACTCGTATATATCAAGGCGTCCAAGTTCGCTCATGCGTTCAACTGAAGGCTGTACCAAGGGTACGAACTACAAGACGCTTGAGCACCTGTGATTGTTGAGCCTGAAAGATCTGTGCCGTCGGGCATTTATGATTGCTATTCGGGGTATTTAAAGTTGAAGTCTGTCCGTACCATAACTATGAACAAGCATAAAGCCGCAAATCAACTGAGCACAGCCAAACATCTTGAGCCTCGGGCACGATAAATAGTAAGTTTTAGTCGAAGCAGCTGTATTGAACAATTGAGAATCCACCAGCTGGCAGAAGGTCCTCGTAGTCTATCCCATAGATATCCGTAGAGAATTATCCATACCGCCAAAACGCCATTTTAACTTCGCGTCTAGTTCTGTGCTCCGAGTAGTTCAAAGGGAAGGACCATCAATGGTCACTGTGCGGCCGTCTGCCAAGATCTGATAGCCAAACGTCTCCTCGTCGCCGCTGACGTTGAGGCCGGACGCCTCGAACTGGCGCGTATAGGAGATGCGGATGGTGCCGTCTGTCTTGGAGTTCTGCGTCTGGTAGTGTCGCAGAACCATAGACATGTCAGCCTTGTGGCCGAGGGCCTTGACGCTTGAGACACGGGCCATGGCCTGCTCGAACTCGTGGCGGGTGCGGCCCATGCGCGGCGAGTCGAGCGACATGGCCACGATGGTGTGGTGGAATTGCTGAGCGACGGGTCAGACAGACTCAAGATCGTGGCCGTGGGAGGAAGGGGGAGTGATGCTCACGTGTATAACGCCTTGAAGCAGTGTGAGCCAATCTGAGCTGGCATCGTGGGGATTTTCGCTGACGAGCGTCAAGGCCAGCTCTGGCGAGTCAAGCAGCAGGACGGTGCGCGAGTAGGACTGTTTCAGCAGCTCGACCTCGTCGCTCAAAAGATCCAAGGCGGCGTCGATGGTCAAGGATGGGCTTTCGCCCAGAAGCTTGGCGTGGATGCCGCCTATGAACTTGAAATGGCCATTGGTCTCGTGGCGCCTAAGGTCGATGCCCTATGGGGTCATCAGCTATGTTCTCTGGGATGTGTTTGAATTGTAGGGAGGCTGGCAGGGGGGGATGCACGTACAAACTGGGACAGGCCGGCAGCATAAAAGTCAAAGTCACGGTAGAGGGAGAAGACGACGACGGCGATGTCGCTCTTGCCGTCGCCAGCAGGACCGGCGCATAGACGGATCCAGTCACCGAGCAGGCGCACCAGCAGCCAGCCAGACCCGGCATCGTCGACATTGGTGGCGGTCAGCAGGCGGGACGACTTGGCGGCGCGGAAGTGCGAGGCCAGCTTGGGGGGCACGATAGAGTCCATGACGGGAGCCATGGCGACGAGAGGAAGCGTGGGGCAGTGAGAGCAGCAGAGAGGCAAAGAGCGCGCAGGTCGGTTGGGCTGGAGCGATGGGGGGCGACAGGAGAGAGAGAGAGGAGCGAAGCGGTCTGGCCAAGGTCTTATAGGGGTGCAGTCGATGGGCGCCGGGACGGAGTCCGATCGGGACGCATGGCGCAGGCCGCAGGCGAGAGAGGCACAGTGGTTAACGATTAGGATAAATGCAAAGTCGGGGTCGAAAGGGTCGCCTCAGAGATTGTGAAGAGCACGGCAAAAAGCGGGGCCGCGCGATGAAAGTGTCGCCGTTGCCGCAAAAGGGTCTAGTGGCCAATGCTCTGGCGCGAAGGGAGCAGCGACAGCTGAGGGGGGGGGCCCCAGCTGAGGAGGCCGGCACATGCCTTGCCGGGCGCTGGCTACCAGATTGGGCGACCCGACCAAGCGGAACCAAACAGGGAGCAGGAGATCAGAGAAGTCCGTGCGATTGCACAACTGCCAACCAGCCAGACCAGACAGCAGCTGGCAGACCGACGCTACTGTGAACTGACAAAAGCAGGCAGCCAGACACGGCAGAACCAGCTGGCTGGATGCCCGGGATCCACGTCCCCGGGGCTTTGTCTGCGTCAGGCTGGGTGCCCGTGCAGAGAGAGAGAGAGAGAGAGGGCGTTCGCCGGGGGTCGGGCTGCACGTGGTGGTGTTTGGAGCAAGAGCTCGAAACGGGCTGCCCCAAAAGGGTGGTGCATGCCTGTGACTATCTCGCATGCCCGTCGTCTGGTCCTCATTTCATCTTTCTATCCTTTCCTCTTTTTCCTCTTCTTTCTATTGCGATATATTTTCGGTTTCTGTCTTTTCTCTTTCCCTTTTTACTCTTTCTTCTTTTTTCCTTTTCCTCTTTTCTCTTTCCTCTTTCCTCTCCCACTCGTCCTCTGCGTCGTTCTCTGTCGCTTTTCTTATTTCATCTCGTGCGTCGTAGTCCCTGGGAAGGATCTGGCCAGGGATAGATGCCAATACCCGGTGCGACCAGTGTGTCAAAACAGTTTCAGCACTTTAGCATTCCAGCAGTCAGTTCAGGCCATTCGAGACAGGGCCGGCCCCGCCGTTGGATCTATGTCCGAGCTCGGCGAGAGTGGCACAGCTGTCCATCGTAAGATTCTCTGCGAAGGCCGGGAAAGCGAGACGGTGTCACGTGTCGGCACACCGGGCACTAAGCTTTAGCGCCTGTCACTGATACGCGCTAACTAGTAAGCTGCCCGTAGCTTCTCTTTTTTTTTCATTTTCTGCTGTTCCATCTGGATTGGCAAGCAGCCTGCTGCCACCACCAACCCTCTTCCGTTTTCTCTCTATTCTCGCTGTAGCAATCGATATGGAGAGCGCATCAGGAGGCGGTGCGCGACCGGCAAAGAGGCGACGGACAGTGCAGAACAGCACGGATGCCGATGGCAGCACAGCCAAGGGGCCGACAGATTCGGTGGATCTGACGGCATTTATGGGCAGCTTGCAGCGGGAGATTGGCGACTTGCACCGGAGCATCAAAGCCAGCAAGGACAGCCGGGTGGAAAAAGCGTTCCAGCGGCTGCCGCGGGGAATGCGGAGACGGACGGCCAGCCACGATGCCAAGCGGCTACCGCGACGGCTGCAGCAGCAGGCACGACGAGACCAGGCAGCGGACAACACGCCCAGCGTGGCGGTGGGACTGGCGAAGCGGCGGCGGGGTCTACCGGCGTCGACATGGGTGTATGAGAAGACGAAAAAACGGATCCGGAAGCAGGAGGAGAAGAAGTTGAGGGGGGAGAAGGGGGGGAAGACAAAAGGGACAGATGAAGGGGTAGATCGTATGGATGTGGAGAAAAAGGAAGGGAGGGATGAGAGAGAAGGGGGAGACGGCATGGACGTGGAGAGAGAGAAAGAGGGAGGAATGATTTTTGACGACGAGACGAATGCACACGACTCGGATGCAGACCACAACCACAACCACAACCAACCACCACCACCACCACCACCACCACCTCCTTCAGGTCATCCTCTCCCAATCGACCAGCTGCGCCTACCCACGCACATGTGGCTGGCCAAGCGTGCTCACATGGCCTGTCCGGGCGCGCTCTGGCACGCCGTCGTGGCCAAGACGCCGGCCAACAAGACGTACCGGGCATCGCTGCGGTCGGCCGGGCTGCGCCCGGGCACCTGTCTGAGCTGGGACACGAGCTACATGGCCGTGCTGCGGCTGCAGGCCGACGATGCCGCCCAGCTGGACGCTGTCCTGGCTGCCGTGATTGAGCCGGCCCTGCTGCAGCGTCCGGGACTGCGCCGTGGTGCCTGCTGCATCGACGCGAAGCTGCCACGACGCTATGGATACCAGGAGGGCGGCCTTGCCGGAGGGCTGATGGCAGGGCCGGGAAACTGCGGCGCCATGACGCTGTTTTATAACCCAAAGGCTGACAGCACCGCCACAAACGCCACAACGGAAGCCCTCCTTCGCGTCCACCCGACCATCTTCTCCCACGTCTGGACGACGCTTGTTGCCGTCGTACGCCGTCGCCACCTCGCTGTTACCATCCAGGACCTGCGCATGGACATTGGCAGCATCGAATTGACCGGCAGCTGCGCCGTCGACGCCCTGCTGGCCCTCCTGCGACCCTGCCGGCCCGACGATCCCCAGGCAGCCGACTTTCTGCAACTGCGTGCCGTCGACGCCAGCGCCCTGGCCCCAGCCAGCGGTGCCATGCTGGCTTTTGACGTGCAAGATCCACGATACGATGTAGAGGAGGGAAACGAACAGAAAGTCGGCCATCTGGACCCCGCCTCGGCTGCCGAATGGCCGGCCAGCAGCAACGTCACCCGCCAGCCGTCTGGCCTCTTTGACGACACGCTGCGCCGACAGGCCGCCTGGATGCCGTCACAGCAGTCTCTGGACCGTCGCCGTGGAAAGCTGCCCGTCAACAGCCGGCTGTTATCTACGCCGTCTGACCGTCCAATTCCCGTCATTCTCGCCGTCGCCGGCGCGGCCATACCGCTCTCACCTGCTGCTCCATCGGTATCGTCTTCGCACACCAGCCCCTCTTGGACCCTGCTGGCTCCCCGGGGCTGTATTGATGTCTTCTGGCGTGTCCTCCACCGCCAGTCGCTTCGCAGCAGCGGCCGTCGGCCCCTGCTGGCCGGCCTCGATGAGGACCGCTTCGTCGCCCTCGAGCGAGGCCAACCCTGGTTCCCCGCCGACTTTCCCGGCACTCCCGCCGGCTGGGACTGGGAGCTCGACAGCCGCCGCGCCGCCAAGGTCGCCTGGGACAAGACCCCGCCTGCCAAGCGGCCCCAATGGTCCGCCGTCGACCTCGGCGGCACCAAAAAGGGCGAGCTCGGCTCTGGCTTCGCCTGCGACTGGGAACACCTCTTCGGTGTCGACCCCGTCTCTACCGCCGTCGCAACAGCCACGGACAGCAACAGCGCAAGCGCGGACTTGCCCCCAGAGGAGGTCCAGTTTGAGGCCCTCCGCCTGCCCTGTGATCTGGTGCGCGAGATGCATCACGTGACCTGGGCCGATCTGCGCACAGCTGCCGCCTGTCTGCGCCTCCCATCGCCACAAGAGCAGCAGCAGCAGCCGGTATGGCGGAAGCCCTTTGCCCTGGCCACCGTCTCGGTCGAGATGCTGGGCCGTGGCACGCCTCTCGCACGCGCCCGCATCTACCGCCTGCCCACCGACGACGCCGACCGGCGCCGCCTCTGGCGCGCCCTTGCCGACAACGACAGCCACCACGGCCACCAGACGCAGCAGAACACGATGCGCCGCATGCCACCCGGCGCAGACATGGCCACGCGCAAGCGTCTGCTCGCCCAGTCGCTGCTCGAAACCCCGCTGCCATACCCGGCCAGCAGCCTCGCACAGGCCCGCCAGCAGCATCTGCCTCTGCCTGACGCCACCGACCTCATCGGCTTCGTCACCAGCGGCGCCCAGCGCTTCCAGACTGGAAAGGGCTTTGCCATCGGCCACGTCGCCGCCCAGAAGCTCGCTGAGGCTATGGTCGCCGCCGAAGCCGACGTGCAGCAGCAGCAACAGCAGCGACAACACAAGAAACAGACTGCGGCCCGTCTGTGCATCGTGCGCAACGTCGGCGAGACCGTTGGCTGGCTCGCTCGCTGGACTGTCCTCAGTTGCTGATGGAGCCTTGCATTTAAAATCTTTGGTTTATTGCTGACTCATCACATGTTGTCCAACAGAGACCGGAAGGGCAGTAGTCATGCATGTGCAGATACAGATACCATCATTTTAAGCAGCAAATATCAGTTGTATAGACTGTAGAGGCGTCGAGTAAAAATTTCGACTTAATCAGTAATATACGGCCTACCAGCATCGGTAGTAGCCTTCATTTCCTCCTTTTTTCTCATACATCTGACATCTCACATCCCCTATCTATGAGCTTGCTCGCCACCCGGAATCAGAAGCGGGTGGCACTCGGTGTTGAAGACAAATTTGTTTGTGTGATCTGGCTGAACCTGGTAGTCGGCATCCGGTGCCTGGATGAGGAAGCTGTACTTGAGCACCTCGGCAAACCAAAAGCTCTCCTGGAAGTTCTGGAAGCCACCGCCACCGGCCTTGTTGACGTCATTGATCGAGCTGTAGCCGCTTCCCACCGCGCACGTCTTGTTGATCGCCAGGAAGGCATCCCAGGCCCACTCCTGGTACTTGGCGTCGCCTGTCGCCCGGTAGGAGTAGTAGTAGCTCTCGATGACCTCGGGCCTAAGCATGTACTGGCTGTCTGAGACCCAAAATCCGGCCTCCTGGGCAAAAGCCGCACTTTCCGCCGGCGGTGCTGGGTTGTTGGTCGCGTTGATGGCCGCCTGTCCACCGTTGTCCTGCCACTGGAAACCCTCTGGCCCGATGCCCGTGGCTGTGGCCCTGTATGTTTCACGGCATGCAGCCGTCAGGTTCAGGCCAAAGTCGATGTACCGCGGCACGTCCAGCGTCAGGCCCCCGAGAATGAAGTTTCCTCCATCAAAACAGGTCACTGGAGAGGATGGTCAGTCGAAGGAGCATGAAACAAACAAGTACCAGTCTACATACAGTGTCCAGACTGAAATATGCGCGTCTGGTTATCAAACGTCGCCAGGAAGGTCAAATCTGGCCGCGTGACAGGGCTGGACGCAAGGTACTTTATGGACGAGTCGGCCGCCGCAATCCATCGGTCCTTATATGTAGCAAATCGTACAGGATCGTAAAGATACATCTTGAGGAGGTACTCGTAGAAGCTGTCATCACCCCCACCCCAGCCCCCGGTGCCATCGGTGAACAGGCCGTTGCTGATGTTCAGATTGGTTCCGACGAGGCCTGGAAATGGTTCGGCCAGACCCTGTGGCTGTGGGTTCATGAGGTAAGACTGGCCCCTTTCGGCCAGTTCTCGGTAGAATTGGTTCCCCGTCAGGTCGCTCAGCCGGGTCCACTCGAGAATCAGCGTGCCAATGGTGGCAAGGCCGTTGGAGGTAGAGCCATTGGTGCGTGGTGGGTCGAACAGGAGGATGTTGTCCGGAATGCCAGTGGTAGTGTTGAAGCCTACCGCGAGGTTGTCGGCCAGGTGTCTTGCCTTATTCAGGATATTGGCAACTGCGGTCTCGTTGGTGGCATATTGATTGAGTGGACCCTGGAGCAAATCATAGGCTGTCCAGAGATCAGTATGAATGAAATCATCGTTGGCCGAGTCTCTTACCCGAAAGCAGACCGCCCAGATACCGGATAGTAGTCTCAAAGAGCGAGATGGTGCCGACCGAGTTATCAAAGTTGATGTTCTGAACGTGGTCCAAAATTTGTTGAATAACCTGACTGTTCTCCATTACCACTGCGGTGGAGAAAGCGTCAATGGCACTCGCACCCCAGCCATTACTTGATGTTTTAGCACACGGTACCCGCAGATCATTAGAGCAGACGGTCTTACCGGTCGTCCTTGTAGCTGTTGTTCTGTGGCTGAAGAGAGTCATGAGGAAAGGCGTATTTGTAGTAGCCATCCCAGCTCAGCTGGAAGGCAGCCTTGACGGCATCGGCGCGATCGGGGTGCGAGCTGTAGACCGGCTCAGAGCGGTGAGTCGGGATGGCTGAGCCCGCAGTAATGGCAACGCCAAAACTCAGTAGTCCTACGGCGTTTGTAAACCAACGCATGTCTAGACGGTTCGGACGAGGTGTTCGTTGCAGGAGAGTGATGAGAAGAAAATCAAACCTGATATCACAGTGGAGAACCCAAAGCGTAACGGCAAAATCGGATATACGAGCTTTTTAAAAGGGCAATCGGGATCAGGCAAACCCAAATTAGGCACATGACGAAAATTGACGATCACATATGACTGTAAGGAGAAACACAGATTTGAGACAGCATGAGTTATTAGTGTAGCGTCAAGCGTGCGCGAGGGTCATGAGTTTGTAAAAGAATGCAAAAGTGGGGGGCAAGCAAGGCGCAGAAGACAGGCGTGAGTGAAACCGACAATAGAGAGGGTGCATATTTTTGTCTCTCTCAGTAAGCCCGGTACAATCGTGGGGATGCGCTGATGACAGAGAGGTCCAGGTGGCACGGTCATGTTCACAGAATTGGCCGCCACTCGTGGGAGAAAGTTAGCGATCACGAGGCTGCAGCGAATAAGGCCATAGAGAGATGGCCGTCGCACGGCAGTTTGTGGCCACGGAGGAAGATGGAGAAAGTGCAGAAAAAGAGAGCGAAGCTGCTGTAGTCTGGGACACAAAAGAGAGAGAGAAGCGAAGTAGTTCTTGAAAAGGCAGATGATCGAGGAGTCGGGACAGCACGCTGATTGGAGGAGGGCTCTCGATCAGAAGGGGAAGGAACGATTGGCAGGAGAGCAGGTAGATCACTGTGAGTGATGTGTTGCTTACAAAGAACAGAGAATAGAGGACATGGAGCAGCGCGAATCAATTGTCTGTCTTTGACATGTATAGTATATTGATAACTCAGATATTAGCATTTCCCTGTAGTTCCAAGCCTCAGCCCGTCTGGACGTCCCGCAGCCGGGCCAAGGCCGCAGCCACACCGTCGCTCAGCGAAGATTCGGCCGGAGCTGCCGGAGGCTCGTCAACCTTGTCGGGGGTTTCTGGTGTTTCCGCCTCGACGACAGCAGAGAGGTTGTTGTTGGTGTTGTTGCGACCGGGCTTGGGCCGGGGGCGTGTGCTCCGGGCCTTTGTCTTCTGGACGCGGAACGGGGCCTCGACAGCGCGGCGCCAGCCCTGAACCTTTTTCTCACCCCAACCGGTGACGAGGGCGAGCTGTTCGGGCTCGGCCAAGACGGCACGACGGACGCTGCCAAAGGCGCTGACCAGAGCGACGGCGTCGGCCTTGTTGATGGCACGCGGCACGGTGGCGAACTGGACGAGGCGCTCGGCAT
The DNA here is from genome assembly GCF_000143105.1 of Grosmannia clavigera kw1407. Taxonomy (NCBI): domain Eukaryota; kingdom Fungi; phylum Ascomycota; class Sordariomycetes; order Ophiostomatales; family Ophiostomataceae; genus Leptographium; species Leptographium clavigerum. The sequence goes on along the minus strand of NW_014040797.1, from coordinate 172,104 downwards.
AGCCGGCAGCCTGCTGGCCGCGAATGGCGGCGAAGCCGGTCGCGTGCTCAAATGTCTTGTACAGCTCAAGGTAGCGGGCAGCCTCGGCGACCGACCAGCAGAGCAGCAGCGTCATCTGGTTGACGAGCGATGTCTTGGCCAGCTCGCGCAGCGGCTCCTCGTGGCCGTCAATGTCGACGAGCGTCAGCAGCACCCGCAGCTGGTATCGTCCCTGCAGTCCTTGGATGCGTGCGTAGATGTATTCGGGGTGCAGCCGGTGGTACTTGAGGCTGAGGAAGAGCGCGCACGTCGTCGTGCCCAGCCCGTAGTCTGCCACAATGTCGCTGTACTCCCACGCCACCGTCCGCAGCTGCGACAGCACCGGGTTGTTCTTCTGCCGCGGCGACACCAGGATCGTCGACCCCGACGACGGCACCACTGTCGGCCGTCCGCTTCCGGCCGTCGTGCCCGGAGGCCCCGGGAGCACCTGCGGCGTCGGCTGCACGATGCCGGCCCCCGGCCGCTCTATCCGCTGTGGCGTCGGCTGCTGTATCGGCACGCGTGTTGCAGGTGTCGGCCGCTGTGCCACTGCCAATTGCTGACCAGCTGCGGCTGGCTTTGCTGGCCCGGCACTCAACACGGCCGGCTGGGACGGCTTGGCCACGTCGGCTGCCGCCAGGGCTGCCAGAAAGTCGGCATCGGCACCAAAGTCATCGTCATCCATGGTGGAGGCTGAGCTTGTCGTCTGCAGGCTCCAGCTGACTTTAGTTTGGGGCGAGGATACACTACAGTCTAAATACCCACTTTAAGTGGGTCATGTGAGCACTGACTGCATCTTCACAACAGCATCAACTAAACTCTATATTATAGAGTGCTCTGTTTCCATCTCTACCTTCCTATTTGTATCTTCCATATATCATACCCATACCCATTGTTCTTGTCGCATCAGCCGGATGCAATTATTGTAAACATTAAGGAGTGATAAGCCAGTCATTCGTCGTTATGTCCGTCTCCAGTCGTCAGGTTCAAACAAAACAGTAAGCAGAAAGAGGTGCGCAAAGAGCAAAGGTGCAGGGAGAAGGCCGATCATCGCTGTTCCTCGGCCGAATCGTATGCGCTCTCGCTCATCTGGCCGTCCTCATCGCGCCGCTTGCCAGTCGACACCGACGTCAGCTCGTCGTGGATCTTGTACAGCGCCTGCAGCCAGAGGCTGAACATGGCCTCGATCTGGCCGCTGCTGCCGTTGCGCTTGCGCCGTGCCTCGTCGACCAGCTGATCCCGCAGCCGCTCGTACGCCTCGATCATGACCAGGATCTGCAGAGCCGGGGCAGCGGTCGAGCCGATGGTGGACGCGCCGTGCAGGCCAGCCGACATCACGTGACGATCCACCACCGCCGACGAGAGCTCACGCGTCAGCAGATCCAGGCAGATCTGCAGGCTCAGGCCGTCGGCCTGTGGCGGCGGCGTGGACGGACGCACGGGCGCTCTGCTCTTGGCGTTATGGACGATTTGGACGTTGCTGCCGTTGCTGACGTGCTTGCTAAAGTTGGGAGGTGCAGCTGGTGTAGTCAGTGCGATTCGTGGAAACATGGGCGATGGAAGTGGCGATGTCGTCGACACCGACTCGGCCGTATCCCTCTTCCTCTGCGACGCGGGCGACAGCATAAACCGGCGCTGCTCGGGCACCAAGCGGCCATGCTGTCGTACTATTGGTTTGTCGGCCTCGTCGTCCGTCTCCGGCTCAAGCACCGAGTGGGCGTCTGTGAACATGGAGTTGCGCGACGCCAGCAGCGCGCGATACTGTTCGGCGATGCACTCGATGCTGGACTGTGATTGCAGCAGCGAGAGCTCTGCCGCCACCGTTGTCGTGGCCGCCAGTACCTGGGGCGATTCGGGGGGGGTCTGGATGCCGAGGGCGGCGCTGCACTCCTGTGAAAGGTTCTGAGGCTCTTTTTGCTCTTTTTGCTCTTTCTGCTCCTGGCTGTCGCTGCTGTCGTTGCTGCCGCTTTCAAGCTGGCCAATCACAAACACGGGCGTCTTGGGCTTGCGGCGAGGCTGCGAGAGGGACGCGCTGGACGCGTTGGACACAGTGGACACGGTGGACGTCGGCGAGTCGAGCGCTTTCGGCGGCGGCGCCGGCTCGCTGACGCCTCGGTAGTGCTTTTGGGTGCCGTTGCGGCTCAGGTGGCTCAGCTCGGGCACGACACGGCCGGCGTACGGCGAAGGGAAGTGGTTGGACGAGCAGGCGCTGCTCGGGGGAGTGCTGACGGAGGACGAGGACGAGTGCGGCGGCGACAAGGGCATGCCGTAGGATGTGGCGAACGACCGGATGGATGGCGGCGACAGTGGTGGCGGAGACATGGGCGAGAGTGGTGCCAGCGGTGACACGATCGATGCAGCCATGGAGTGGCGCGCAGAGAAGGAATAGGCCGGGTCGTTTTGACGGGAGAACGGGGCAATAGGCTGCTGGTGATGATGCGGCCGATGGAACTGGGGGTAGTGTCGGGGAACCGACTGAGGCAGAACGAGAGGTGCCGGCACCGGCCTGCTCTGGGCCCGTTCTTGGGCGTCGACCATGACCATAACGCGGGCCTGTGTCTCGGCTTGCGTCTTCTTTTCGGCAGCAGACAGGCTGACGGGTGGATGAGGCTGGATGCTGCTGATGACGATGCTATGACGGTTCGGCGATGTTGCTGTGCCGGGACGAGAGCCGCTGACGGCACCATGACGACTGGGCGACATTGCCGTGCCGGGGCAAGAGCTGTTGACGGTGGTTCCGTAACCGGTTGCAGGTCGTGTGACCGGGGCTGAGGCCGGCTGCTGCTGCGGCTGCGGCTGCCTCGCTTCGTACTTGATCGACAGGAAAGAACCGTCGGTGACGTGTGTCAACGGCGGCCGATCAGTCGGTTTGCTGGCATCGGCCTCGCTCGTCGACTTGTTGGTCACCTTCTGGAGCTTCCGTCTCAGCCGAGGCGTCCTTTCATTCGATTTGTCATTCGATTTGTCATTCGGCTTGTCATTCGGCTTGTCATTCGGCTTGTCATTCGGCTTGTCGTTGGACTTGTCCCTCGACTTGTCCCTCGACTTGTCCCTCGACTTGTCCCTCGACTTGTCCCTTGACTTGTCTCTTGACCGGCTCTCGGACCGGAAGCCAAACAGCGGTGCAAACGGCAGAGAAAGGCTTCTCCGGCGTTCTGTGAAAGCCATGGCGGATGGTGGAGCGAATAGCCTCACGTCCGTTCGATTGCTGCTCGCACACACCAATGGGGTGCGAAAAAGGTAGGTAAAGAGGATACAGCAGGAGAACCGGATGGCAGAATGGGGAAAGCAGAAGGGGCAGAAGGAGCAGAAGCCGAGGAAGGGACCACCAGAGCTTTATCAACCCCAGATATAGGGCCAGCCATCAGGCCCATCGCCAACCTTCTTTCTCTTTTCCTCCGTATGCAACCCTTTCTAGCGTCCTTTCCCACAAGGAAGAGGGGGGTTCGCACGCAGGCTGACCAGCAGCTCTCACGACGGCCAAGCCCTCGTATTCTCACTAACCACCATGCAAGGAGACACACCACCAGAACACCATTGTGGTGGGCAATAGCTGCTGGGAAACGAGCCACCTGCTAAGGTGGTACTTTGCGTTGCCTGTAGACGCCCACCAGCCACCACGTACTTGCTACCAGGGTCCGTGCAGTGAGTGTTTGTAAGGTGCAGCAGTAGCGTGATAAATTCAGCAGGTTGGGGGTCGAACCAGCAGAAGCTGCCAGCTCAGGCCCCCCCAACCTCGCCTTAGCTGGGTCTGCTCAGCGAATGGCCGCAGGGCGATGGATTCCAGCCACCGAAAGAGGGGAGGCGAATAGAAACGAGATGCAGACGGATGCAATGACACTGCAACGCAAATTCAATAAAGATGCAGCAGCAAGGAGGATCAGCAAGTCGAGCAGGTCGAGTCGAGCAGATCGAGCAGTCGACCAAAGTCGCATGCCTCGTCCAGACGTTTGCGTGGATCGGCGACGGGCCGTCTCGAACGGGTGCTGTAGTGCACATTCCATGAGGTACGAGTACTCCGTACTCGCAAAAGGTCCTTTGGCCAGAAGCACAGACCCGAGTCTAATAATATCAATCGCGTGGCCCACATCCGAGATCGAGCGATCCAGAAAAACCAGGGCTGCTTCGAGACCGATCCACTCTCGTATGTCATCCGATACGAGAAGTTGGCTGCGACAGGCCGTTGTCATAATCATGCATCTGCGTGCTGGCCGGACGACCATGGCTACGGAGTCGAGTACTTTCACGGCGTCCCGGACAGGCCCGTTGGGACCATGCAGCCAACGGCCAGTCGGTCCGGACAGAGAGGTCGCGCAAAGGCTGGCCGGCCTCGTATTTTGTCTGCTGCTGTTGGTTCTGCCGTCCGGGCTCGGCCTGCAGGTTTTCGCCACGCCGAGAGGCCCAGCCGTCCGCTTTCATTGGGCTGCCAAGCTTTTCTTTACGAGAACCGGTCGCGAGTGGAATACTGTGTTGATGCACGGTGCCTGGATTTAATCGCACTGTATTTACATCTTCACCAGGAGCTTCCCCGACAGTTCAGCCTGAGCCAAATGGGAGGTCGGACAAGAAACAATCTGGCAGCTCCAGCGATGTGAGCCGTTGTGCGCTGGGTCTCGTCAGACGCGGTAGCTCTTGTCAACGCATTTTTCCATCAATCAGAAGTCTGAATTGGCGGATTTAGTGTGTGTTAACGGTGTTACTGGACGAAGCCCCACGCCAATTGCTTCTACCCCTCATACGACACGGCGAATTGAGTCCGTGGAGGGTTGAATAAAAGGCAGGTCGAAGCCAATTGCTTTTTTTGCTTAAAGGCTCTTAAGTCTCTGTGTAGCTGCTGCCACTGTGTGCACTCGACTGCCAACCTGTAGTCTTCAGCTTGTGCCCATTTACAGTCACCATGACAGACATCACCATCACCGGATGGGTTACGCGGGACGTCCGCTTTCCCACGTCGCTCGACAAGACGGGATCGGACGCAATGAACGCTGCGGGCGACTACTCCTCAGCGTACTGCATTCTCCAGACAGATTCCGAGTACTCTGGCCACGGGATGGTGTGTTTTCTCTATTTCTTTTTTTCTTTTTCTTTTTCTTTTTTTTTCTTTGCTTTTTCTTTTTCCCTTTCTCTCTGTGTCTCTGACCGAAGCTAGACCTTCACGATTGGACGCGGAAACGACCTCGTGACGGCAGCCATCAACTACGTGGCAGAACGGATCCGTGGACGCACGCTGCAGTCGCTGGTGGCCAACTGGGGCCAGACGTGGCGACACCTAGTCAACGACAGCCAGCTGCGGTGGATCGGGCCGGAGAAGGGGGTGATCCACCTGGCGTTGGGGGCGGTGGTCAACGCGGTATGGGACCTGTGGGCCAAGGTGCTGGGCAAGCCGGTGTGGCGGATCGTGGCCGAGATGACGCCAGAGGAGTTTGTGCGCTGCATTGACTTCCGCTACATCACGGACGCGCTGACGCCAGCCGAAGCGGTGGCGCTGCTGCAGGAGGCGCAGACGGGCAAGGCCGAGCGGATGGTCGAGGCTGAGCGCAACCGGGCAGTGCCGGCTTACACGACATCGGCCGGCTGGCTGGGCTACGGCGAGGACAAGATGGAGTCGCTGCTGCGCGAAACACTCGCCCACGGCTACCGGCACTTCAAGATCAAGGTGGGCGGCAGCGTGGAGACGGACCGGCGACGGCTGGCGATTGCACGGCGAGTGATCGGCTACGATGCCGACAACGTGCTCATGGTGGACGCAAACCAGGTGTGGTCGGTGCCGGAGGCGATCGAGTACATGACGCAGCTGAGCGAGTTTCGGCCGTGGTTCATCGAGGAGCCGACGTCGCCCGACGACGTGCTCGGCCACAAGGCGGTGCGCGAGGCTCTGCGGCCGTTTGGCATCGGCGTGGCCACGGGTGAGATGTGCCAAAACCGGGTCGTGTTTAAGCAGCTGCTGATGGCCGGCGCCATCGATGTCTGCCAGATCGATGCCTGTCGCATGGGCGGCGTCAACGAGGTGCTTGCCGTCCTGCTCATGGCCAAGAAGTTTGGCGTCCCCATCGTGCCACATTCGGGCGGCGTCGGCCTGCCCGAGTACACCCAGCACCTCAGCACGATCGACTACGTGGCCGTCAGCGGCAAGCTGTCCGTGCTCGAGTACGTCGACCACCTGCACGAGCACTTTCTGCATCCAGCCGTCATCCGTGACGGCTACTACACCACTCCGACCGAGGCCGGCTACAGCGTCGAGATGAAGTCCGAGAGCATGGACCGCTTCGAGTTTCCTGGCAAGCCCGGCGTCAGCTGGTGGCAGTCCGATGAAGCCCGGACCATTCTGGACGGCGACAAGATTTAGGGAGGAGCTGAAGAGAGGATGAGAAACGATGGGGGTCAAGCAGCAGATTTGCTTGTCCGCAGGGCAACGATGGCATCCTGTATAGTGACAGCCTGTAACGATATACGACGTGGACGGCCGGCGACAGGCGCTATCCTTGGCAGCACAACAGCATATAGAAGAGAAACGGGTTCTTGGAATTGTATTCTGCACTGTATTCTGCACTGTCACTGCTACTTTTCCTCATGACCGGCCGTGGCGACGTCGAGAATGGCCGTCTCCAGGCCGGGAACGTGGACGACGTGGATGCCGGCAGCTTCGAGCGTGCTGCGACCGGTGTTCTGCGCCACAAACTTGTCCGGTTCCGTGACGCCGACATAGACCGTTACCGAGCGCTGGTGGCCGGCAAGCCGCAGCACCCGGGCGACACAAGGGTCATTGCCGCTGAGCCGTAACGAGCACGGCTCCATGGTCGTGTAGAGGGCCAGCTGGGCCGGAAGGGCGGTCAATGGCAGGGCGGACAGATCCTCCTCGGCTACACCGTGCTGGGCTGCCAGCTTCATGAAGCAGCACTGCTCGGCGTGCGTGTTGCCATGCAGCTCGAGCGTGAAGCCGTCGGCGAGGATGCGGCCACTGGCCGCGTCGACCAGCACAGCCCCGACACGAAAGTTGGACGGCCGCGGCGGCGACTTCTCTGCGAGCGACAGCGCATGGCGCATATAGGCCGGGTGGTCGGCCGGCGCGATCGGCTCCATGGTGTAAAGGAGATTTAGATGTGGGAGAGGACAGAAAATGGAAACGGGAAAGTCCCTACGGAGTACTTCGTACAGGCATACCACGCTAAGCCTTAGCGCCCGCCAGTGACCCCGCGCCCTGTACGGAGTAGAGAGACGCGCTAAACGCGTCTTGCTTCATTTACGGAATACTGCTTCTGAGCTTCCACCGACACAACCATCATCGACTTCTCACCTTCTCTCCTCCTCGACCGCCAACCCGATGGACTCGTTCGAAGAGCTTGCCGGCGGCGAGCCACCGATCATCGACCCGTACGCGGTGCTGGGCCTCGAGCGCGCGGCCACAGCCGACCAAGTCAAGACGGCCTACCGCAAGGCGGCGCTGCGCTGTCATCCCGACAAGGTCAGCGAGGACTGCAAGGCGGCGGCGCACGAGGAGTTCCAGGCGGTGGCGCTGGCATACGCGGTGCTGTCGGATGTGACGCGCCGCAAACGCTACGACGCGACCGGTTCGACGGCCGAGTCGATGTTGGGTCTGGACGGCGACGACGACACCTTTAGCTGGTCCGACTTTTACCGCGCCGCGTTTGCCGATGCCGTCTCGGCCAGTGCCATTGAGCAGTTTGCCCAGTCGTACCGCCGTTCGGATGAGGAGCGCGCCGACGTGCTGGCGGCTTACGAGCGCGCCCACGGCCGCATGGACGACGTGTACGAGTCCGTCATGCTGAGCAGCGTGCTCGACGACGACGTCCGCTTCCGCGCCATCATCGACGCCGCCATCGCCGCCGGCGACGTGTCTACCTTTTCGGCCTACACGGCCGAGACCAAACGGAGCAGGACCGCGCGCGTGGCCGAGGCGCGGCGCGAAAACAAAGAGGCCGAGCAGTACGCCCGCGAATTGGGCGTGCACGATAAGCTCTTCGGTCAGGGCGAGGCCACAAACAACACGAGAAAGACGCGAAAGACGAGAAACACAAAGACGGGGGCCGACGACGACCAGGCCGGCCTGGCAGCCCTGATCCAGAAGCGACAGCAAGACCGCTCGGCCACCTTTCTCGACAGCCTGGCGGCTAAATACGGCGCCACTGAGCCCAAGACCAAGGCTGGCAAGGGCAGGAAACGCACGGCCGCAGACGAGGACGACGGCGAGCCGTCCGAGGAGGCCTTCCAGGCAGCAGCCGCACGGCTGAAGAGCGGCAAGGCCAAGAGCACAAAGAGGACCCGGCGGTAAAGCACAGGCTCCCAGACGAGAGACAGGATTGGAATGGGTTACTACCGGCGTTTGGCGTTGATAGCAGAGGCAGACGAATACAAGGCACTGAACAAGGCACTGTACCATGTCACGTGCTCACTAGAGCTGCCTAAATCGGGAATCCAGTGGCATCGCCAGCAACGCGTCTAGACAATCTCCACACGTCCCCGGCCATGCCATGACAGAGACGCGGTCAGCCCTCGTCTACTACCCGCAATACTGCTTCCACCTGGCACCGACCCTTAACAAGTGGTGTCCTCTCCGCCTTGCCGATGTGCAGAGGCTGGCGACGCGTGCCGAATTCGAGGGTGGGTGGCCGTCCTTCTATCTTCCGATCTCCTCCGTCCTCTCTCCTGCTGACGGGCGGCATCAGGCCAGAATGTGTATTTTCACCGGAACTACCCGCTGAAATGGGTCCGTGTTGCCGGAGTTGTGGTGGCATGCGACGAGTATTACGGCCGGCTCGTCTACACGATCGACGACGGCAGCGGAGCGACGACCGAGTGTGTGACGAAGCGGGAAGCCGACCCAGGCGGGAAGCCGGCCGGCACGGACACGGCGCCAGAAGAGCGAGAAGACCTGCCGGGCCTGCAGGTCGGCCAGGTCGTCGGCGTCAAGGGCGAGCTGCGACAGTTCCGCGATCTGCTGCAGGTGCAGATCGTGCAGATCGTGCGGCTGCGCTCGACCGAGGACGAGGTGCGCTTCTGGGCCAAGACCCAGGCCTTTGCCGGCGTGTTGGGCCAGCCGTGGGTGCTAGGCAGGCGTGTGGTGCAGCAGTGTCGGGAGGCGGCCGAGAAAAAGACGAGCAGGCCGGCCGAGAGGAAGAAGACGGCCCGCAGCCGACGCCGGAAACAGGACGTCGAGCGAGAGACGTCTCCCCCGCCAAAGAGACCGGTCCCGGACCAGACGGCTGCTGTGCCGCCCGAGCCACCTAAGAAATGGAGTTTGGGATCGGGTTCGGAGGCCGTGGCATCTGGTCTTGCGGATGATTCTTCTTCTTGTCAGCCGCTCAGACGTCCTAAGAAATGGAATTTAGGATCAGGCGAGGAAGTCGTGGCGTCTGTCTCTGCGGTGTCTCCTCGTCAACGACCTCCGAAACGATGGCTTCTGGAGCCAGCGACGTTTCTGGGACAGAGTTAGCTCAGACATGGATTGGCGAGTTGCATCTTTTGTTTGGCATTCAGATGATAGAATAAGGATCCCTAGAAGAATAGAAGGAAGTTACGCTTGTGTGCGGCCGTTCCTTCCTGTTAAGCGCTGGGTTGTGGAGAATGTAAATGTATCTCAAAAATCAACTCGTTTTAATTTCATATCCTACTTCTACTATCCAACATAATCCATTACCACTCAACTCAAGAAGGGCAATCAACAAGAGCCACGACAGGTGTGCGTGACCGGGGTAGGCTTGAGGAGGGGAATAAGTGGGTTTCCGGGCCGTTATTTTAGGCGGTCGCCAAACCTGTCGATGCTCATCAGGCTCGACAGCACAGCAGACAACGACGACGGCCATGGACATATTCGCGACGCCCGTGGCGACGACACCGCCGCCGGCGCAGATCAGGATGCGGGAGGACCACCCACTGGCCTGCCAGGGAGTGGACAGGAGGACGCGGCAGGCCAGCGGGCCGCTGCAGACGAACAAGTTCTATGCGAACCTGCTGCTGGGCGAGCAGGACTTCCCGGTATACATGCTGCCGTACTCAGTGTCGTGGACCAAGGGCCGAAGTCCGACATGTGGCTGGGGCCTGACAGTGTCTCACGTGACGGCCGAGCAACGGGTATTTGGGCCGCCGGCAGCCGAGTGTCGCCATGACACAGCGAGCGGTGCGGCGACGGCGGCGGGCTACTACTTCAGTCCGCCTATCGTGCAGAACATAGTGCTAGACGCGGCCGAGCTAGGCGATGGGACGACGCTGGCGGTCGAGGACCTGACGCACATGTCGGCGACGGTGAGCGTGCGGCCGGCCGGCCAGCAACGGCCAGCCGTGCAGTTTCCGCTGGTACAGGGCCAGGCCTTTGTCACCGGGCTGTACGACGGGTCTCGACCGGTGGTGCGATCGGCCATGGCGATTACGTCGGTCGACGGATTGGTGCCGGATGCAGCCACGGGCGGAGCTGTGGGCAGCGGACAGGCGGTGGTCGGACGCGGCGGTGCTGTACGGCGGTTTGTGCTGCAGCTGAACGATGGTGCCACGTGGTTTCTGTACGCACGACACCGACCAGGAACGACGCCGCTGGTGCTGCAGCGCACTGCCGTCATCAGCGTGCTAGAGGCTCGGCAGCCCTTTTGCGGCCTGCTGCAGGTGGCACGGGCGATGCCAGAACCAGGCGGATCGATGGGTCTCAGCATGCTCGTCTACGACCGGTCAGCCGGCGTCTATGCCACGGGCGTGATGCTGTCGGGACGCACGGCGGCCACAGACGGCCAGGCCGACCGATCGGATGGCTCGTACCGCTTCGGATTTGCCAAGGCGCCGGCTGTGGGCGGAAACGACCAGCAAAACACGCCGCTGCTCATATTTGCGCTGCCACACCACCGGGCCTCGTTCGACCAGCAGACGCGCGTGGCGTCGACATACCTGCAGCTGCAGACGCCGACCAACGGAATCGCAAGGGCAGTCGCGGCCGACGCCTGGACCATGGTCGAGCCAGAGCTGCCGGTGGACATGGGCTTTCTGCCGTGGGACCCGCAGACGCGGCGGACGGTGCGCTCGCTCTCGTCGGCGGCCGTGCGGCAGACCATCTGGGAGGTGGCCCGGCAGGAGCTGGCCCAAGACATGGACGCGCAGTCCAACCTGGACTCGGTCTACTTTTCTGGCAAGGTGAGTTTTGTGCTCCGCGGATTGAAATGCCATCCGCTGACCTCCAGGGCCTCGCCAAATTCGCCACCATCGTGCTGTGCGCACGCGAGCTGCTGGGCGACGAAGCACTGGCAGCTGCCGGGCTGCGGAAGCTGCAGGCTGCCTTTGCCCGGTTTGCCGAGAACCGACAGCGCCACCCACTGGTATACGAGAGCGCATGGGGCGGGCTGGTGTCGTCGGCCACGTACACGACGGGCGACGCGATGGCAGACTTTGGCAACGCCTACTACAACGACCACCACTTCCACTACGGCTACCTGGTGTACGCGGGGGCCGTGCTGGGCCACCTGGACGGGGCGTGGCTGCGGACCCACGGGGCGTACGTGGACACGCTGGTGCGCGATTACGCCAATCCGAGCCGGCAGGACGGCTTCTTCCCGGTCTTCCGCAGCTTCGACTGGTACCACGGCCACAGCTGGGCACACGGGCTGTTTGCGGCCATGGACGGCAAGGACCAGGAGTCGAGCTCGGAGGACGGACTGGCCGCCTACGCGATCAAGCTGTGGGGACAAGTGCGCGGCGACGTGGCCATGGAGGCACGCGGCAGCCTGATGCTGGCCGTGCTGGCGCGATCGCTGCAGACGTACTACTACTACGAGCCCAACAGCCGCAGCAGCCGGGACGACGGCGGCCACGCGGTGGTGCCAGCAGCCTTTGCAGCCAACCGCGTCGTCGGCATCCTGATGGAAAACAAGATGGACCACACGACGTACTTTGGAGCCGCGCGAGAGTACATCCACGGCATCCACATGCTGCCGCTACTGCCGTGCTCACCGCTGATCCGACCGCCCTCGTTTGTGGCCGAGGAGTGGACCGACGCCTTTGGCCATGGCCGCGCTGACGCTGTGGCCGGTGGCTGGCGCGGCGTGCTGTACGGCAATCTGGCCACGGCCGATCCGGGCGCGGCATACGCGTTTTTCAGCCAGCCTGCCTTTGACCCCGGCTGGCTGGACGGCGGAGCGAGCCGGACATGGTATCTGTGCTATGCAGCAGCACTGCAGGAAGGGGGGGGCAGATGGGCGAGGTGACAAGGCGACGGCAACTAGGCAACGGGGCGACGAGAGCGACCAGATACGGCAAACGAGAGCAACGAGAGAAATGAGACGGAACTGAGACATTAGTCACGTGAACACAAATACGGAAGCACAACCATTGACAGCCACGTGACCTCACCAACAATACGGTACCCTACGTCACTCCGTCCCCTCACTCTACGGCCGTTTTACAATGCTACCCTGAGCCGGCGGCCTCCTCAAGTCTCACACAAGTACCCGTCCTCTGCCGACTCGCAGATAAGATCGGTCCACTACGATCTCGGAAGACCCCACCAACAGACGCTTGCCCCAAAGCGCTTAGTCACCCACCTCGCAGTGCCGCGATGCACACAGCCACTCTTGGCACGCTAAGCAGGACTTGGCGCCCATGTTTCCGTGCGAGAAGCAGAGAGGTTCGCGTCACAGCTTCAGCGAGTTCCACTTCGGTCTCAGACAAGCCCGCAGTGTCCGAGCTCCCTGTTGCTGGGCGCTATGTACTCCGTATCTTAAGATGCTTTTCCTGGGAAACCCCCTAACCCTCTTCTCCTAGCTCGCTCTCCTTTCCCGTCCTGTCACTCGTTTCACTCGTTTTACCCGGACTTCCAAGACCGTCTAGACCGCTTTCTGTCTCCTGTCACTCTCCCTCAACTCTTGGCAGCGTCAGTGTTAGCTGCAATCTCTGATCGCCGGGCAACAAAGACGCGCCAACCGGAGCGACGTGTACGAAGCCACTACCTACATAGTACGACCACTCAGATACCACGACACCAACAGACACCATGTGTAAGTATCCTAATGTCATTGCTGCCACGCTACTCCTCTACCTCCCGTCCCTCTGACGTTGCAGTCTCTTCTTCTGTCCTGTCTTTTCTCTCCTCCCCTTCTCAAACCAGTCCGTTTCTCTGCGCTGTTTCCTTTGCTCACGAGAATCAGCCACGGTTCCGCTTCGCAAATCGTTTCGCAAACACACCATGTCTGTCAGCAGCCGCACAGAAGCGACGGAGAGCTCGCCGCTGATCGCAGGCCAGGCGGCCCGTCCAAACGGCTTCCACCGCCACCACCACAGCCACGATGGCCGGTCTGCCTTTGTACGCCGGCTGCTGCTGGACAAGAAGCACACACCCGGTTTCGACAGCGACAACCGGGTCGCGCGCACGACGGCCCACGTGCTCAACATCACCAAAGCGGCGCTGTACTCGAGCCCGGTCAACGTGCTGCTCGTCTTCGTGCCGTTGGGCATCGCTGCCGGCATACTCGAGTGGAGCGCCGCAGCCGTGTTCACGCTCAACTTCTTCGCCATCGTGCCGCTGGCCGCGGTGCTCTCGTTTGCTACGGAGGAGATGTCGGCCCGCATGGGCGAGGCCCTGGGCGGCCTGCTCAACGCCACCTTTGGCAACGCGGTCGAGCTGATCGTCAGCATCGTCGCCCTCAAGGAGGGCCAGATCGAGGTCGTCCAGTCGTCCATGCTGGGATCCATCCTGTCCAACGCGCTGCTCGTCCTGGGCATGTGCTTCTTCTTTGGCGGCATCTGCAACATGCGCGACGGCAGCAACGTGCCCATGGAGCAGCAATTTGCCTCGGCCACGGCCCAGACCAGCTGCTCGCTCATGGCTTTGTCGTCAGCCTCGCTGATCATCCCAGCAGCAGTGAGTCTTCCCTTTTCTTTTCTCTTGTTTTTCTTTCCTTCCCGCTGACCAAATAGCTGTATGCATCTCTCAGCAGCAACATCGACCCGGACGAACGCCAGCAGGTCATCCTGGTGCTGTCCCGCGGCACATCCATCATCCTGCTGCTGCTGTACTGCCTGTTTCTCTTCTTCCAGCTGCGCACGCACTCGAACCTGTTCGACGCCGAGAGCACGCCGTCCGATGCATCCGCGGCCCACGGCGACTCAGACTCGGACGAGGCTGAGCCCGAGGAGCACATGAGCCCGTGGTCAGCAGCAGCTGTGCTAGTGGTCGTGACAATCATGGTGTCAATCTGTGCCGAGTACCTGGTCGACAGCATCGACGCCATCGTGGCCACTGGCAAGCTGTCCAAGAACTTCATCGGCCTGATCCTGATCCCCATCGTGGGCAACGCGGCCGAGCATGTTGCTGCCGTCACGGTGGCGGTCAAGAACCGGATGGATCTGTCGATGAGCGTGGCCATGGGTTCCAGCATCCAGATCGCGCTGCTGGTCACGCCGTCTCTGGTCATTGTCGGCTGGCTGGTCCTCGACCAGGCCATGACCCTGCGGTTCGAGTCGTTTGAGACGGTTGTCTTCGGCATCAGCGTGTTGCTCGTCGCCTATACCGTGCAGGACGGCAAGAGCAACTACCTGGAGGGGGCTATGGTACGTTTTTTATTCGGCTTCCGTCGTATCCTCTCACTTCTGCGTCTTGCTAACTCGCCAGCTCATGGGTCTGTACGCCATCATCGCCCTGGCTTTCTACGTCACTCCCAGCAATGCTCTGGACATGGTCAAGACGGCACTCAGCATGTAGGCGGCGGTTTTGGTGGCAGACGGCAGACGGCAGATATCAGATATCGTGTACGATACGGCACTTGGTTCAAATACTTTCTTTTGTACGAATAGTGGGAAGGGGGAGAGAAAAGCGCAGACAGGTTCGTCATGTTCGGCAAGCCCGACAGGTACGATAGGTGTCCGTGCATATAGTCCAACATAGCAGCGCAATCCAGTTTCTTTTGTCCTTCCACGTTCCACGGCAGTGAGTCCCCTTAAACCAGGGGCCGGGCCATGGGCAGCACGACACCCTGCTTGGCCAGCAGGCGTGGCTTGATGGAGTCCTGGAAGGCTGTCTTGGTGCCCCATTCGGGGCCGACGGGCAGACGCAGCGAGCGCTCGTACTGGTTCTTGGTCTCAAACTGGTGCGGCAGCTGTGAGGCGAGGTATTTTGCGTTCTTGATTATGTCATCATTATGTCAGCACAGAAGCAGAACAGAACAGAAGCAAACGGAAAAACGGATCAGAAGAAACAAACCTTTTGGACGCGCCGCTCGCTGATGATGACACGCTCCAGCTTGTCGTCACGCCGGGCCACCGGCTTGGGCTTCTTGTCTTTGGAGGCGGCCGTCTTGGTCTCGAGCCGGTTCTGATCCCGCTTGGCCGACCGCTTGCTGATACCTTCGCCCGACCAGCTGCCCCAACCAGGCAGAAAGTCGGCGCCGCGCTTCCGGCTGCCGCCCTGTGCCTCGGCTGCAGCTGCCTCGGCCTCCTCGGTCGCCACGCGCTGCTTCTCGCGCTCAAACTCGGCCTCGGCATCGTCGTCGCCCAGCGCCTGGCGCAACAGATCCGATTCCAGCACACGAAGATTCAACAAGGCCGGCTTGCTGCCACGGCCACGCACGCCGGCTTTGCCGAATCGAGCACTGTCTTCGTCTTCGTTTTCGTCCTCGTCACTGCTGCTGCTGCTGCTGCCGGAAGAAGACGTGTCCGAATCGTCTGCGGTCGTCGCGGTCGTCTCCTTTTTTGGCTGCTTCTTCGGCTGCTTCGGCTGCTTCGCCTCCTTCTCACTCGTCCTCTCAAGCATATTCTCCAAGCCGTTGCCCAACGTCACAACTTCCCGGGCTTTTGCTCGCTTTCCGGCCGCCTCCGTCTTGGCCTGTCGTCCGCCCGATTCCGGCTCTTTGCTGCTGGACCATGTATCCCCTTTGGCTGATGTTGCCATCGTGTCCTCCCGAAACCAAGAATTGGCTTCTGTACCCTTTTCTGCCTTCTCTGCCTTCTCTGCCTCCTCTGCCGTTTTCACCTTCTCAACCTTTCGCTTCGCTGCCGTCTTCGTCGGCTTGCCTGCTTTGGCCACGCCATACGTTCGACGGCCGACCGTAGTCCACGCACCATCTTCGCCGTCCTCGTCTCCGGCTTTCGCATCCTCCTCGCCGCTGTCATCCTTCACGTCCAAGTCGCGCATAATCTCCGCCACGGCTTCGTCGTTGGCCTTTTTGCGTGCCAGCTCGGCCCTCTGCATAAACCCAATGTTCATCAGCGCCGACTGCGGCCCTTTGTCGGCTTCCTTGCCGGCCTTCTCCAGCTCAGCCCGTGTGCGCTCCAGGAACGCCTCATCGTCTTCGTCCTCGTCCTCGTCCGACGAACTGTCGCTGTTGCCCTGTTCCTTCTCGTCGTCCGATCCACGCTTGGCCACTCGCTGCCGCAGCTCTTCATCCCGTCGTGCCATGTCGACCAGCCCTGACCGGAAATCCTCGTCCCACGCTGCCCGGCCCGTGTTCTTCGCCTGTTTCACCCACTTGCTCTCGCGATGCCGTGAGCCCATCCGCTCCATCGCCCGTCGCCGGTGCTGTGCTTCCCGCTCCGCCTCCGAGTCGACGTCTGAGCCTTCCTCCAGTTCTGCCGCTGCCGCATCGTTCTTGGCCTTCGCGCGTCGGTGAATCCGCCGGTATGCCTTGCTCTTGATCTTCTTAATCCGCCGCGCCCGCGCCTGCTCTCGCGACTGCACCTCCCGCTGGTGCCGCCGCTGGCTGACGAGCTGCTTCAGCTCTTCAGCTGACAACTTCTCCTTCTCCTCCGAACCACCGCCGTCGCCGTTGACGCCGCCCTTCTTCTTCTTCGACGATCCGCCGCTGGGCTCTAGCCCGCTCTCCTGCATAATCGACAAGATCGTCTTCTCCAGCTCCGTCTGCGCCGTCTTCTGGCTGATCGGCCGCAGCTCCATAGAGTCGAGCCCGGTACCTTCCAGCGCCCCGGCCACCGGAAAGGAGAGGTGCTCGGCTCGCCGGTTGTGCTTGACCGTGTCCACCCACCGCCCAAGCGTCTCGTGCGTCTTTTCTGCCGCCGCCTCGCGATGCATTCGCTCTTGATGGATCCGCGCCAGCGGCACGTCCAGCTTCTTGCTTGGGCCGCTCTCACCCTTTTCTTCCCGCGCCAGCAGCTTGAGCGACTTCTTCATCTGCGCATCCTTGACACCAAACAGCCCCAGGTCGCTGAGGCTGACCTTGTTCTGCCCAGCCCCAGACCCGGCTGCCACCTCGTCACTCTTGCTCTTGCCGGCAAACGCAGACGCCATGCTCTTCAGCTCTTCAAACGTCGACTCGTCGCTGGCATCGCTGGCATCGCTGTCGTCCTCCTCCTCGTCCTCCTCCTCCTCCTCATCCGACAATACGGAGGATTCGGAATTGCTGTCGTCCTCCTCCTCCTCATCTTCCGAATCAATAGACCCAGAGTCGACAGACGATCCGGCATCGCTGTCTCCCACCTTCCTGCCACCCGCCTTCTTCGGTTTCTTCTTGCTGGCCGCCGCTTCTTCCGAGTCCGAGTCCGAAGAGACCTGGTCCAGCGCCTGAGCAAGATCGATGGCATCTTCGCCAAGTGAGTCCTCGTCGTCTCCCAAATCATCCGGCTCGTCAAACTCTTCCGACTCGTCTCCGCCCTTGGACCGCTTCTTCTTTTTGCTCTTCGATGCCGACGAGCTTCGCCCGAATGCATACCCATCAAACATCTCGTCGTCGCTCTCCCCAAAGGCCTCGTCGCTGTCGATTTCCGAGTCATCGTCGTTGCTGTCAACACCGACGTGCCACTCGTTTCCATCGCTGTCGCTCTGCATCTCGTTGTCTGAGTCGTCTGCCCGCTCCTCATCTCCAGCTCCTTCTTCCTCGTTGCGCCGCCGACGCTTCGAAACACCGCCATCGCGACCGCCATCGTCTGCCTCGTCCTCCTCCTCGTCCTCCTCGTTTCCGCGTCGCCGCTTGCTCGGATCGCGCTCAATGTCCAGGTCCCGCAGACGGACTCCCTTGCTTTTTGTCTCGCCCACCTGCTTCTCGGCCAACGCAAGCACGTCGACTCGCCCAGTCTTTGCTCTGACTGGCCTGGCCGGTCTGCTCGGTCCGCCTCTCTGAATGTTCTTTTTTCGAGACCCCGGCTGCTGCAGCAAGGGCCTTCCGTGTGCCTGGCGTCCCGACATTGTGCGAAAATATATGCCTTTCTCGCTTTACTGCCGTATTGCTGTCGTAGATGTACACCAGAATTTTCAAATCCCCTGCAGGTAGACTTTTTTTAGTGGGGTTCTGTTTCTGCCACCACTTGCATGGCCATCATTATGTTGGCAGAAAGGCGGTGACTGTGGAAATATGGGGCTCTCACGACATCATCTAACCAAGAAAAATAAGGTGCACGAAGAGAGCAAGCGAAGCCTCCACGATTGGCTTTTACAACCACCTCCGTCTGACGAACTGTTTTGAATTAGACTAACTCCTACCGTCAATTGGCCAGGCGAAACGACAGTAATACTGTCTATCTCACCTATATCACGACGCCAGGCTCCGACGATTCTCCACCACCACATTCCCGCTCTCGTCTTTCACCATGAGGGCATCTGATATTCTGCTGCGGCCGTACCGCAAGCTGCGGCTGACGGTCAAAGACATCAACAAGGGATACTACAAGGGTACACGTACAGGCTCCATGGGTCGCCACACAAAGCGCGGTGGCTACGTCATCGAGTACGAAAAGGTCCGGACCTACGTGGTGCCAGGCCTGACCGAATTCAAGGTATGTCCGCCTTTGATCAAATCTGAGCGTCTTTACACCCACTAACTTGTGCATAGCTCACTCCATTTATCACAAAACGCATCCGGCCAACATTCGGTGTGTACCCCGGCTCCGAAGAGGATAACGCAGGCCCGCGGAGTCCCATAGCATATCTAGCACGGTGGAAGGCAGAAAACGGGCTGGATTGAGGGACGGTCTGCTCTGGTGTTCGATAGACGAACGATTCTTACGGACGGAACAGGCATTTAGGTAAAGGCACATGTCTTGACGAATTTATGCACCCCAGGCTACAGACCATTGTGGTTTTATACGTCCAATAAGCACTTATATCTGCATTTCAATTTTGATTTATGCTGGCTTATGCAAAGTATAATATCCAACAAACTGAGCCTAAAAATGAGAAGCAAAAGGATGAAGACAAGAAGAGAAGGGAAGAAGATAGGAAATGGAGAGAGAGTGTAGGTGAAACAAAATAAATGGAGAAAGGAGAGAAAACCAGATAAGAAACAACAAGAGAGAAGGAGAAAGGAGAAGGAACAGGGGTAGACAAATAAAAAAACAGTACAAAGGACAGTATAAAATAAACAAAGCGATCGCTATGCCGTCTGAGCGACTGCCGCTCGAACGTCACTTGCTGTGACATATGACTCTATCGGTGGTCTCGCTGCCAAGCCCTCACCCCCCTCACCGTTCTTGAACTCGTTGGCCAGCGGTGATGTCGGATGGCCGGTAAACCAGCTGTTCCTATTTGATGACGGTGACGTCAACGGGTCGACAGACTGGAGCGTGACCATGCTCGCCGTCTCTGCGTTCTTGTTCAGCGAGAATGGCAGGGCGATGCCGCCGAGAAACGGCCGCTTTCCTGCGACTCCCGTAGCAGGATCACGGTTAGGCGACAGCATCTCTGCTCCTGCTGCTCCTTCGGGTCCCGTGGCCGCCTGCTCTGTGCCACATTTAACCCCCTCGGCTTTCGCATTTTCCGCCTTTCGGAGGGCAAGCAGCCCAGCCAGAGGCGTGTTCTCGTCGCTGGGACCACTGCTGGCGTCGTCGTGCTGCTCGGCCTTTTCGGTCTGTTCGGCCTGTTCGGCCTGGCTCTCATCGTGGACGACACGGCGTCGAGATCGACTGTGGATTCTGTCTCGGGGCCGTGTTGCCTTGTCCGTCAGCGTCTCTGCTTTCTCGCCTGCCTGAAGCTGTCGCGCCACCGTCGTCTCGTCGTGCTTCGATCCCCACATGGACCACAGAGCAAGTCCGTGACTGCGCCCTGGTGGCTTCTTCTCCGCCATGACAGCGCCGATCTTCCGTCTGCCGGCGAGTGCGCTTGGAGGTGGACATTCTCCCGGCCCAAACGACTCGAATCCCACCGCAGCATCCCGTAGGCGCCTCTTGCGCACCTTGGCAATGTCCCCGGAGTATCGGTTGCCCCATTGCTGATTTGCCTGCAGCCACTTACCCACAGGACCCTTCTTCACAATGCCGACAGACTCGATGGCCATGGTGCATCCCGGCAGCTGCGAGGCCGCTGCCAGCGGAAAGACGTCGCCGTGTCGGGTGACCGACTGTCGGATCATGTGTGCCTTGAACGGCGGCAGCGGATCGCCTGCCTTGCCGACCTGCACCCAGCTCGACTCCGGCTTGCTCTTCGCGCTGTCTTTCCCGCTGCTCTGGACTTCGCTCCCCCTCGCAGTGTCTGAATCGGACCCGGACGTGGAGATGACCGAGATCTGGTCGTCTTCCGCAAGTTCCATTTCCGTCTTCTGGGCTCGTGCAAGGGCCCAGACGCCAAACTGGGCAATCGACCGGAACATGTACTTTGCCGGGCGCGTGAAGCTCAGTGTCGGAGCCACGTGGCAGAGATCGTCCCAGACTTGCAGCTGGACGTCTGTGGGCTTGTGTTGGGCTATGGCAGCCCGCGTCTGCTCGTCGAGCGTGTCTGCGCTGGGCGCATACTTTGCCGGATCCGCACATTTGTGCGCAAGATGGATCTGTTCATCGCGAAGAAGCTCGCCGCCACCGACCATAATCAGAAGAGGCGGAAGGCCGCCCAGAGTCGGTTGCATGATGGGGCTGACAAGAGGATGCGCCAGCAGCTCGTTGGTCGTGTACATCTGTGCATGTCGTGTCAGTTAACGAAGGACGGCAAGGCTTCGTCGTCGGATACACACCTGTATCTGCTCGTTGATGTGGACCTCCTTTCCGTCAACCATGCAAGTCAGACGGTTGACCTGGAAGTCGGCTGGGGTTTCTTGATCGCTCGCTTTCCCCGAGGCCTTGCCGCTCAGCCGATCCATCTCCACCAAGTCGGCTTCCGTCGGCGGCGGCCAAGACATCGACGGCTTCTGGTGGAACCCGTACGGAGGGATGTAGTCAAGAGGGCAATCTTCGGCGACGCTGGGGAACGAGTGCGTCAGGTCAACCCAAGGACTGATCAGCACAGCGCCAGCCGGCAGCGGAATACCGCGGTCACGCATGATTACGAGTAGCGAGAGAACCATGCCTCCACCGGCAGAGTCGCCAGCCATGATGATGGTGCTAGGATCCTGCAGGGTGAGCAGATGCAGATACGCAGCAAGACAATCCTGCAGGCCGCAAGGAAAGGGAAACTGGGGCGCCAGACGATAACGAGGCGCAAACACGCGGGCCTTGAGCTTGCGGGCATGTCGCTGCATCTGGTACCGGTGCTCGTCGACGCTGCCAAAGAAGTAAGCACCGCCATGGACGTAGAACATGACGCGGTTCAGCGGCACAGCTTGCTTCTTGCGCTCGCTGTAGTCGGCACGCATCTCGATCCATTCTGCCCGCAGCGGGCTGAGCGGCTTCCGCCACTGCCACCACTGCCGCCCGCCGACTTTCCGGATGCCGTCTGGGCCGAGTTGTTCCTCCAGAAAGGTGGCCGCGTGCAACAGCTGGTCATCGGGCACGGTGACTTCTTCGACGCGAACCCATTGTGGATGTGGCACCCATTGGGCCGTAAAGGCTTGCACCTCCTCGACCGTGTGGTGGGATGCGTACACCAGGAAAGACCGTATCAGATGGAGTCCTTCATCGTAGGATAGGTGTGCTGTTGGCCGTTGTCTCAACGGCTTCCGCTTGAGATACTAAACAGGCCGGGTCAGCTTCCGGAAAAGATCCAAACCTTTAGTCTGGGATCCAAGATGCCTACATGAGACAGCAGTGTCGAGACGATTGTCGGCGTCACCGCCAGAGATACCGTGGCTGTATTGAGGACCATTGTGCGCGGCTGGGAGGGACAAAGACGGGAGACGAGACGACAAGAGACGCGAGCCGACAAGGAGGCCCAACGAGCCCAAAGAGGTGCAGAATCAAAACTGTTGCATTCAAGCCAAATCGCAATTTCCTGTAAAAGGGGGAGGAATACCGATACTATCGAAGACCCGCCAAATCCAATTTTGTGCCTAGAACCTTGGCAGTGAGCTGCTCACAGAACTTTGCATGCCATCGGTTTCCAACTTGTTGGATTGAAGCCACATCGAGATGGGTTGTGATGTCATCTGCTAGTCTGACCGTTGGCAGTGCTGCCAACTTCTGCCATTAATGCAGGTCCATCATTGGCTCCGTATGGGTGGAGCTGCTGCTGTACTCGCGACGGAAGGTTGCATGCAGTAGCTGCCTATCTCAATGTACCGAGTACTTATCAATGTACCGAGTACTTAAGGCACGATCTGGCTTAGTCATCCGGCAGATCCAGCAGTGCAGAGAGCATGTGCCAGGCACAGCCAAACACCCTTGAATTCCTGCTCGCTAATGAACGCGTTTGCGTCATTGTGCAGCAGGGCTTACACCCAAGCAGAAAACAAGCGTATATGGCACATGCGCCGTGGCCGAATAGACCGAGATATGCAGTTGAGCGGTCAGTTTTACAGTCATGTACTTATCAACTTGTATCTCTATCCGGCTCCATGCTGTCGTTCCTTCTTCGCCCAGATCCTTAGACCCAGTCACTATTTTCGACATCCAGTGTCAAGCCCTCCCCATACTCCGTGTATAATCCGTATACTCCGTATCCCCGCTGACGGGAAGCCACGTAAGTTACTCCGTACATACTCCGGGTATCTGTAATCAGGGGGACATAAAAGATAGATTCGCAAGTCGCGAGGGCTTTTGCCCCATCGCGCTTGAACATTCTGGAATCCAGGAATCCACCAAAACGACATTAAATGGGCCTTCTCCCTTCTCTAGTGCCGGACGTAGCGGCTTGTTACAGCAAGCCTTCGCAGAGGAAGAAAAGCGAGTCAGTTAGGTTTGTCATTTATATAATTAAGCAGTGTCAAACACAACATTGCATTGAGCGGCTTAGCTTGATCTGTGGAGTCCTCCCAGCGCCCCCGTACTAGCCAGTATTTCCGCCAATCGCAGCAATGGCTAGCTTCGCGTCGCGGCGAACGATGACGGGGACTTGGGGCTCAGGTACGCACATGACGACCGAAGCTTTGTTCTGTGTGTAGGATAGAAACGGAAGGCACGGCGTCCAGATACACGAATGGGGCCTCCTTTCCTTTCCAGCTTGCCGCTCACACAAGCTGCCGTATATAGGTAGTTAAAGACTAGAAAAGAGAGCCGAAAGAATGGTTGTCTTTCTCAATCCTTCTTGTCTTCTTCCACATCTTGTCTCTTGTCTCTAGCACGTATCTTCAGCACTGCTTTGTTCTCCAGCTCAGCCATACTAAAGTAGCGTCTGCCCTTTTTCTTAAGTCGACAGCACATTCTTCAAATTCGTCTTGAAGTCCTTCAACTTCCGTGCTATTGCGTCAGCCCTCATATTGTGCACCGAACCCTCGTCACTGCATCAAATTCCGTCTCTCATCACGGTCCTTGATTATCATGCTCTCCGTGGCGAACGCAATCAAAGCCCGGTTGGCGCACCGGCCTGTCAATAGCACGATCAAAGATGACGAAGAGCCATCCGTGATCCAGGTCGAAAACCAAGTCGAGACCGAGTCTGAGCCCCAGCTGCCCCGTGATCTTGAACGCACCGGAGAACAATTAAAGGAGCAATGGTTTGTGGGCAGCATCGACCAGGGCACAACATCGTCCCGCTTCATCATTTTTGATGGTAACGGTGTCCCTGTTGCGAGCCATCAGTTTGAATTCGAGAACCTGTACCCAAATTCAGGGTAAGTTATTTCCTGGACGAGTACCGGACATGATACCGACATCGTATTGACTGTATGTCCTTCAGATGGCACGAGCAGAATCCCATGGAGCTCCTTGCATCCGTGAACCACTGCATCGACAAGGCCATGCGTAAATTCACTGCCTTGGGTCACCAGAAGTCGCGCATCCGCGCCGTCGGAATCACGAACCAGCGCGAAACCGCCATTGTATGGGATACCGTGACGGGCAAAGCGCTCTACAACGCAGTCGTGTGGCCGGACACGCGCACAGCCGCCCTTGTACGAGAGCTCAAGAAGCGCCCCGACGCCGACAAACTGCTGGACCTGTGCGGCCTGCCCTTGTCGACATACCCCAGCAGCGTCAAGTTGTCGTGGCTGCTCCAGAACGTGGATGCCGTGCGCGAGGCCGCCGATGCTGGCCGTCTGGCCTTTGGCACCGTCGACTCGTGGCTGATCTACCAACTCAACGGTGGCGCAAAGGGCAACAACGGCAAACCTGTGCATGTCACCGACAGCACCAATGCCAGTCGTACCATGTTCATGAACCTTCGAACTCTTCAGTACGACGACTCTCTGCTCAAGTTCTTCGGCATCGACCGGTCCAAGGTGCAGCTACCCAAGATCGTCCCTTCGTCTGATGCCAAGGCCTTTGGCGCCATTGCCGAAGGCGTGTTGGCCGGCATTCCCATCGCCGGCTGTCTCGGTGATCAGTCGAGCGCCCTCGTTGGCCAGTGTGGCTTTCACCCAGGTCAGGCCAAGAACACGTATGGCACCGGGTGCTTCCTGCTGTACAACGTCGGCACAGAGCCCGTCATTTCCCGCTCCGGTCTGTTGGCTACCGTGGCCTACGACTTTGGCCAAGGTCACCCCCCCATCTATGCCCTCGAAGGTAGTATCGCTGTGGCCGGTGCCGGCGTCAAATTCCTGACGAACAACCTTAGCTTCGCCACCGAGTCGAGCGAGATCACCGACCTGGCCGAGTCTGTGGAAGATAATGGCGGCGTCGTGTTTGTCACGGCTTTTAGCGGCCTCTTTGCCCCATACTGGATCGACGATGCAAAGGGCACATTATGTACGTTTCAGCCCCAACCCCTCGTCTTCTCCACACTCACTAACCCACATCGCAGTCGGCATAACGCAATTCACAAGCAAGGGCCACATCGCACGAGCCACACTCGAGGCCACCTGTTACCAGACCAAGGCTATTTTGGACGCCATGGAGCGCGATAGCGGCAAGCGGTTGGAGAGCCTGGCTGTCGACGGAGGCCTGTCCAACAGCGACCTTTGCATGCAGACCCAGGCAGATGTCACTGGTATTCCCGTCGACCGGCCAGCTATGCGCGAGACAACGGCGCTGGGAGCCGCCATTGCTGCCGGGCTGGCCACGGGCGTGTGGAACAAGCTGGAAGATCTCCGGGAGATCAACCGCACTGGCCGCCGTATTTTCCACCCGAGTCCAGACCGGAAGCAGTTTGCACGCATGGTGCGCAAGTGGGAACAGGCTGTGGAGATGAGCCGAGGCTGGGTGCGGAACGAGGCAGACGAGGCAAACGAGGCAGACGAGGCAAACGAGGCAGACGAGGCAGACAAGGCGGCAGCTTGAGTCCGGATAGGACGAGTTTCCAGGACGTCCTCGCAACCAAAGCCACAGGCATGATGTCGTATGACACTAGAACCAAGATTAGAACGCAAGTAGAACAGGTTAGCGTGATGTAGGATACAATAGTATGTCTTTCTATTTGGCGTCATAAGTAAATGCGAGACGAAATGTGGTGGCGTGCAAAGTCGATTCATTGACTTCAGGAGGTTTTTAGAGGTACAATACTTGACTTCTTGGTGCGGTTTTCGTTGGGGGGGGGGGGGTATTGAACAGCTATGCCGCCGTGATTGTATTGGCACCACATGCTTGATCGGGTGCTTTTGCTAACCCGGCTCCAACCCATCCCGGATCTTTGTTTTGTAATAAAGGAGTCATGCTTCGAATTTCTCCCACACAAAAAAGGCCAGGGCAAAGAGCAAGGCAGCACGCAAAAGAATCAGCGAGGACTGGAAGTAGCAAAGAATTCAGGCGTGGATGAAGAGTGTGCGTAGAAATAGTTCAAATATCAAAGAATATGGAGAGAATGTCGCCCTTTTATAGACGCAGATTATATAAACCGTATCGTTTTTTGCGTTGAAAGAAGAAGTATCGCCCAAGGAAAGCAGAGGGTATGTGTCCTCTTCCTGGGCGACAGAGTGCGCGAAAGATCATGGTCGGTCCAGCACATACTAGCCACCCGTCGATCAAACAATCCAACGAGCGTCGGTTACATGATAATAGCAGGCGTATCGACGTTCGCTTTGATGCTCTTATGCGGCAGAACGCTGCCGCCATTGACGTAGATCTCGTCGCCGATGGTGACGTCATCGCCAAGAACGGTCACGTTCTCCAGCCGGGCCCAGCGACCGACCTTGCTGTTCCATCCAACAATGGTGCTCTTGACCCAGGCATGGTCGTTGACCTTGGAGCCGGCCAGCAGCACGCTGCGCTGCAACCGGACACCGTCGCCGACCACAACGTTGGGACCAATGGTCACATTGGGGCCTATCCGGCAGTTCTTGCCGATCTTGGCTGTAGGATCCACGAGCACGTTTCCTCCATGTACGTATGGGGTAGACACCGGGGTCAGCAGCTCGGACCCCTTCTTGGTCAGCGAGGTCAGGTACAGGCAGGTGCCGGTCAAAAAGTCCTTCGGCTGGCCGACGTCCATCCAGTAGCCCTCCAGGTCAAAGGAGTGCAGCTGGCCGTCGCTGACCATGGACGGGAAAGTCTCCTGCTCGATCGACGTCGGCCGCAGGTCGATGCGGTTGAGCACGGACGTGTTGAGAAGGTAGAGACCGGCGTTGATGCGGTTGCCGACAAACTCGACAGGCTTCTCGACGAAGCGGTCAATACGCGAGGGGTGGTTCGGCCGGTGAACAACGACGCCGTACTTGGACGGCTCCTCCACCTTGGTGACCACGATGGTACCCTCATCGCCGTGTGCCTTGTGGAAGGCAGCAAGCTCCTTGAAGGGGAAATCGCAGATGATATCAGAGTTGAGGACGAAAAAAGGCGAATCGTCTTTGAGCAGCACTTTCTCCGCAAGCTTCAACGGACCAGCCGTGCCAAGAGGCTCTGTCTCGATAGAGAAGGTGATGTTGACGCCATATTCCTCGGCGATCTAGACAGTCCCATTGTGAGGTTAGCCATGTGTTGTCCTCTTCTCGTGACCTATTGCAACAGCAGAACGCACCTGAGCTAAGCGGTCCTCCATGACCTCCGGCCGGTAGTTGACGGCGAGCACGACATCGGTCACTCCTGCGGCGGCGAGAGCTTCGATCTGGTGCACAATCATCGGCTTGTTGCCAAACTCAACCAATGGCTTAGGGAGGGTGAGAGTCTGCGAGCGGGGAAGATGGCGAGTCAGTCACGGGCACGATTGTTCACAATCTCAACAAAGTATAGAAGTGGGTTGCATACAAGAGGCCGCAGACGGGTGCCAAAGCCACCGACGAGAATAAGGGCTGCACAAGATGAGACCACGTCAGCGGGTAATTCACAAGAGGCCGGCGAGTGGCCAGCCGTAGGCGCACACCTCTCAGACCGGCAGCGACGCTGAGCAAACAAAGACCCCGTCGTGGCCGTGGAAGCGACCACTAGCTTCAAGCTCTCTCGCGTTGCGTGCAGACGTACCCTTCATGTTAGCGGGTTGGTGATATTATTGATACTTCGTCTGGAGACAAAGGAAAGCTGTTTGGAAAAGCGGTGTTAATAACGAGCGTCGAAAAGCAAAGGTGAAGGACGTGAAGCTGAGTTAAGAGGGAGTGCTGGTAGACAGGTATGTGGTTTGAATGGAGTAGGAACGCGAAATCGCGAAATGGAGTTCGAAGATCGAAAGGCGAGGGAAAGGGAGGGGGAAGAAAGGGATAGCACTAAAAAATGCTGGGTACGAATCGCCTCCTGACTCGTGGGCAGTTGGGTAGTGCACGATAAAGCCAGATGGTCAAAAGAGGTTAAGATACAGTGCGGGTACTCGTACTAATTTTAAATGATCCGAACGAGACTCGAAGAATCAGAAATGGTCGAGTCAAACAGCTGCAGAGTCCTTTGACAAAAAGTAGCGAGGACAGAAACACGAGGAGCCCAATGCCCAGACCTAGAGAGGACAGGTTTCCTTCTTTTCTAAGCTGAAAGGGGCAAAGTTGGGCCGTAAATAGGCATGTTAGCTCTCGTATCTCGCTCACAAGATACCTTCGGGCTGTGGCGCAAGGCGTTGGTGTGGCTCAGCAAAGCTGTGCGCTGTCCTACGTGGTACGGAGTACTCCGTACGGAGTATAGCACATGCTGTCCCTATCCCCTCTTCAGATTCGCTACAGTGGGGCCTGCATGGGGGACTTCTGGCCTACGGAGTATCCGTATGTATGATGAAAACGCCACCTGTGAGCACGCATTTCGTCCTCGTCGTCCTTGCCCCAAACAGCCAAATTTTTTTCAGTGCGGCGGAGTAACTGTGCGAAATAAAGGGGAAGGTGTGCTTAATGGGAGCTCCGTAATAAAGGGGGAGCTGCGACCCTTGACCGGCGCAGTGGGGCGGCCAATCACTGCACGTGAATGCCAACACGAGCCAGGCTTTTCTGCTTTGCAAATTACCACTGAAATTTCGGCGCCCGATCAGGATATCGGCCGCAGTACGAGCAATGCGCATCTTACGAGTTACAGGTACGAGTACGTCGTATGTGTGGGCACACACATCTTACGTACAACAGGTGTCCCTCGTATTCTCATCCCGTGGAATGGAAACGCGCACACGACAATTTCTGCGCATCATTTTTTCCCTTAGTGGCTGCTCGAGGCGGGGAAGAGCCTCTTGCGTGTTTTTGCTCTTACGGAGTACGAATCGCCCCCCCCCCCTGACGATCAGTTGTCAAAGCTTGGGT
Organism: Grosmannia clavigera kw1407; assembly: GCF_000143105.1. Classification (NCBI taxonomy): domain Eukaryota; kingdom Fungi; phylum Ascomycota; class Sordariomycetes; order Ophiostomatales; family Ophiostomataceae; genus Leptographium; species Leptographium clavigerum. Next base: position 143,281 of record NW_014040797.1, on the reverse strand, counting down.
TGCTTCCCGCTCGAGGGCAACACTAACTAATGGCGCAGTTGTTGGCTTGAGCCAACCGTCCTCTGTCTTTGTAAGATACTCGTGTCTTACATGCTCGAGGACGTCTGGGGGGCGAAAGAATATAGGTTACGCCGGTAAAGGCCGAGAATGGGCTCAGCCTCGTTGGGTGATGCCGAAACTACGGAGTACTCCGTAAATGTCAGAAAATTGCAGCCCTGAACCTCACATGTGTCAGAAAATCCATGCGAGACGTGACTCGGCAGGCAAAGCTTGCGGGCCAGAGCGAAACTCCACATCTTCATGCTCCGTCATAATCACAGCCTTGGTCCGATGTATCGTGAAATACCCCGAACGGCCTAATGCTCAGTGTACGAATGATGTCTCAGCCTGTCTGATTGGTGTGAATGGAGCAGTAGCATTTTAAAAGACCAATCGTATCTCAAGACAAGAAGACTTGACTAACTGTAAATGGAGAGCCTCGCCACTACCAGGCGGGCACAATAAGCAACATTTTTAGGAACTACAAGATTCTACGGAGTACGATGCGGCAAAGCGAAAACAAATAAACGTATTTAGGTTGGATTTATCGCTGGACATCTAATTCAGGTAGGGTCGTAAAATGGGGCATATTGCGAAACCAAGCTCCAGGCACAAAGAATGATTTGAACACATGGGATTTTTTCGTTTGTGTATCGGCTTCACTGCAAAGGGGCCTTTCCAAGCACTTATAAATGTGCCCATCGTGAGCAAGACACAGAAACGCAGGCCCGGTGGAACCAGAAAAAAGGCATAAAAAAGGGTAGCTATTCTTGGTAGAATGAGGATGTGCAGAGGTCGCTGACGGGCCATGTCTATGTCGTAACGTCATAAAAAGCTAGTATAAAAATGCAAGTATCCTGCCAACAGCGAAGTGCTTTTGTTTGCGAATTTTGTCGTTGTCATAACTCGTTATATTCCACCCGTTTGCCTTTGGAATAGCAGTATGGCTAACGGATATTTCTCGGAAGGTCGTAATTGCCGTGAAGCATGGTGTGAAGGTGTATTGTATCGTAGGCCAGAACAAGGAAAGAAAAGAGAGCGCTTATGTGAAACAGCGCGAGAGAGGGGATAAGACGAGAACTGGACGCAGAGTAGAAAACCCTCGGTAGAAGCCCGGCATAGTATCTCGTATCCAGACCGGCGGAAAAGAATGGCAAGCACAGATCAAACGTCGCGGCAGCCCGGGGAAAAAAGCATCCTCCAGGTATTCTCTCCCGATTGCCATCGAGCCTTCGGTCATTGATAGATGGATAATCCAGGTGGTCCTCCAGGTCATGATCCACGGCTCGTGCTCAACTCGGAGTATTTCTGATCGCCGGATCGCTGGCACAGGCACCCGCCTACTGCCTATTCGAAAGAAGCAGTGGACGAGCTGCTGGAATGGGTGCCCGACGATCTGCGGTTCTGGCTGGGCTTTGCGTGGCTGGACGACGCCTGACGTCCCCTCCTCTGCTTGCGGTTGCTCTCGTCGGCAGGAAGCCCTTGGACAATTCCGTTGCGGGCCAGCATACCTCCGTTGACCGAAAAGTTGCGGCAGACCATGAAAGCCCGCATGGCGGCGTTCTCCTGGGCCAGCATGTCTGATTCGTAGGCAAGATCCGTTTGGTATTCGCGTCCGTTCACCAACACCAAGCAAGTGAAGCCATTGTGGTCCTGGTAACATTCATACATGGGGTCCCGCCAACCTCGACGACGGCAAAGACCTAGACAGAAGAAGAGCAAGGTTAGCACCAAAACCCACGTCTCCCGAAAGTGATGCCATTCCACCATCGCCCATGCACTTCGCCAAGCCGTTGACACGGACACATCAGAAAATCGGCCCGCTGCAGCCTGAGGTGCGTTCGAGGTTGGACCCCCTTCACCGTGTGACGACGTTTGCCACATGCACATGAGACACGGACAGCAAAAACGACACAAATGCACTTGTGCCCCGCCAGCTCTGTACAAAGACACAGACAACGCTGCTAGGCTCCCACTGTCTCAGCCGCATAGGGCTTCAAGCAAGCACAGAAGGCCCGGCGGTGTGTTGCAGCCACAAATGTAAAAAGCAAATCAAGATGGTCGATGACAGGGCGACAACTAGCATTGGCACACTTACTTTCCAGGTACTGCATATAAAAGCCGAAACCGCTCATTTTGTCGGTCTTGTTTGACTCCGTGGTGTGAGAAGTCCAGAGTTCCAGACGGGTAGGTAGCCAAGAACTAAGTCTCGAAAAAAGGACCCAAGAACAAGCCTCAACGGCGTCAAATCACGAAAGTCTCCCAGAAACGCGACAGTATCGACAACAAGAGTGCAAATAACAGAGGGCAAAGTTTCGATATGGATCTGGCCAATGTACTGATGCCTGGAGCGGATGTGCTAGCGGCGAACAGCTGTTGTGACCTGGGACAGAGGATTTCAAGGGGCTCAATCTGAGTCAGGAGCAACCTGATCTACACAATACTGCAAAGAGGGCAGAGGAAGAAGAAAAGTCCGAAAGTCGACGGGCAATTTGGCACTGTTAAATGACTTTGTTCGTGCAAGGAGAAGAGCAAGTAGGAGTGCATGCAGAGGGTGAAAGGATGCCAACGTGTGGTTGCGGTGTGTCAAAAGTTCAAGGCTGGCTGTTATGCAACTTCGTCAAGCAGAGGTGATATATATATATAGCTCGAATCAGCAAAAGAGACATGTGTGTTCTATTGCAGAAAAAAGCCGGTTTAGTGCGGGGCTGGGACGGGACCGGCTAGATAGCAAAGTAGAAGGAAGAGAAGGAAACCGCGTAGAGCAAGCGGGACAGAAGATGCAAGTTGAGATGCGGCTCTCGAGTGTGGCCCCATGTTGATGTGTTGGCGCTGCTTCTACCAGTTGATAAAAACAGACGAGACTAGAAGGCTCCACCCAGCATTTGGAGGTGGGGAGGAAATATTTCGTAGAGGAGCAGCGGCGCATCAAAACCCGGCTTAAAGATCTATCTCCTCGATAAGTTTCGGCGTCTCCAATTTGGCGTGGAGGCCAAAGCCAGCAAGATACCCGCCGACTGACAAGGGGAACAGCAACCACAGTTTGCCGTCTGGCGAACCGATGTCCGGGGGTAAGTTCAGATGCAGAGAGGGGTGAGAAAGGTAAGGGGGGGGGGGGGGGGGGTGGCAAGAAGGAAAAAAAGCAGGGGGGGTGGTAGGGGCAGGATAGAAGCTACGGAGAATTCGCAGAGTACGGAGTACTCGCACTCATACATAGTACAGACGGTGATAAATTCGTTTCTTACAAATGGTGTAAATGGGAGGCATAAGTAACAGGGCAGACGATACGAACAGAGGGCAAATATCATGCAGGCCTAGGCGCAGTGAGGTGGCAAAATGAAACCGGGTCAAAAGCAGCCAACGCTGTGCGTTGCGAGACGCAATGGAGAGAGAAGCATGATACCCAGCAGGCACAGACAGGACAACAAAGACAGACATCTACGTTCCAAGGTCGATCTTCCGGCCAGCTGCCACTCAGGTTGTTTTTCTGGGAAAGCTCGGGGTCGGAGCTGTAGGCGAGCTAAGAAACCGGACGGCGTGCTGCTCATCTGCGCCGTTTATTCTCGAAAGCCGTTCAATTCGCTGGCTAGGGACGGATGGAGAAACACCTTGTTTTGGGGCGATTTTCCCGAGTCGCCTCCACACCTCTCGCTCCATGCTTGGGTAAGCATTCTGGGCCGGATATGGAGGATGGTGAGTTGGCAGGCGGTCACGGTAGGAAAACTACTCGTGGGATGCTGTACGGACGGAGCATAACGCTCCCGTCCTCCGTACGGAAGAGAGGGAAGGTAGCAGGCCTCTCCACCTGTCATGCAACCAAGGGCAGGCCGTGGCAGAGAGAGGCAGTCGTTGCAGGGAATCTGCATGCATCACGCATGTATTGGAAGCGCCCATACTCTGCTCGTGCTCGTACTCGTACGTAGCAGCAGAGGGCGGCAGGAGCGAGGTGAGCAGGACGGAATGCTGCTTGGAAACCGGCCACGTTAGCATCTCATGGTATTGCACAAGGCGGCGATTTTCGACAAAATAAAACACGGTAGTGCGGAAAAGGGGGTTGAGGAAAAAGAGACCGAACAAAAAAGAATGGGAAGAATTGATAAATGGAACTGACAATGAAAGGGGGGGGAAATCGTCGTGCAGGTGTAGGCGTAACGATGCAGAATCCCGAGGTCCACACAGCATGGCCAGGGCCGTTGTTCTCGGCCTGCGGAGTACTTGTAGGGCTTGATCGTGAGCGATACGCACACGTTGATTTGATGCGTCGACAGATGAGAAGCGAGCCAGTCAAGTGGACGAGCAGACACACAAGAAGACACGGAAGCCGCGAAGCAAGATCGAAGCATCGAAACCAAGTCCGGGTGAGAGGTCCCAAGTCGTCAGTAGCGCATCCGTAAGTCGGCAAAGGAAAGGCGAGCAAATCAAAGAGGCTGCAGGGGCTGTGGGCTAGAGCAACAGCTAAAGCAGCATGGGGGGCAGAGAAGCAAGGCGCTTGGTATGTGTATCGTACTCCGTAGGCGTGCTGAAGAAAATCCTACGACGTTGCCCCGGCGTGTAGTAGCATCGGAATGGCGCTTTTTCGTCGGACTTCGTACTCCGTACATGTACTTGTATGGAGAGGGCGCGGGCGCGAAGAGGAGACGAAAGTTGACAAAGGGAGGGGGGTCGAACAAAGGTATGACCAAAACGACCAGGGTTGCCGACAGAGGTGCAGCTACATAGTAGGCTTGGTGGGATGTGGGCCGTAGGCGAACCGCGAAGTCGGTGAAGGGAGTAGGAAGAAGAAGGAGGTAGTCGACTTCGACAGGTGAAGGACCAAAATGAGCTGCATGAACAGTGGATAGAGGCTGGCGAACCCTTACATGGCGATGTGTGGATGACCGTTGGCGTCAACGGTGCAATTGGCGGCTTCTGAATGGAGGAGGAGGCGTCGATGGGAGGCGAAATTGCATCTGCGGGCCACTGGGAAGACTGGCAGCCCTCATCTCATGCACGATGCGTTGGCAACGCTGCTTGTGTCGACAATGAACCCGTAGAGGGAAAAAAAGGGAGTGAGATTTGTGGTCTTGTTGGATTAATTGCTTAAAACTGTTGAAACTAGCTTTAGTTTATCTCTGTCATGGCTGGCCTCAATTGCTTGCTGTTACGACGGAAGCGGCGACCAGCCAACAGGCAGGCCCTTTAGCCGGTCTGCTATAACTACTACGGAGTACTGGTACATTCGAACTTTCATGGACCAAGAGGTTAATTTATAACAGCTCTACTATGCCGGCATGTTGCTTGACTGGGAAAGGGCAATCTGGCATAGATTGTGTTGTGTCGTTGCTCTGTTACTTAGTTGAATGCTACGAAGTGTATACATACGACGTACGAACACGGAGTACTCCGTACAATGTAGTATTGCTCCGTACATCGATGGCGGTAAAACGAGAAAAAGGCCATTTGTGTGGAGAGGAGGGGCAGGCAGACAAAGTGGGGGGCCGGCGAGGAAATAATGACGAGAAAAAACAATAATGCAAGGATGTATCGGTACTTGCTCGCAACAGCATTCTGGACGGACCACATAATCAATCCACCCCGTTGCAGAACATGGCAAGGCGACGGCAGGTACGAGTGTATTCGTACTCGTACCAGCCACTGCAACTGCCGTCGTGTACGGAGCAAGATACGTCGTAGGGCTTTGTCAACCTGATACGCGCGCCGCTTACATACCACACAGTGGCAGCTATCCGTCAGAGGCCGAGGAAGGCACGGCCGGTCGTGTTTCTTCCGGGACAGGGGAGGGAAGGAGCCACCGGTGGTCCGTCTGGTTGCGGTGGACCAGTCTGGATACCCGGCTTCGAGACCATTCTTGGCCTTGTTTGCAGCGGAGAGCATACGAGTATGTCGTTAAGTCTCTGGCCACCAAGAGGAGCTTCAATACAAACGGAGTCTATGGAGCAAGATACGTCGTATGCCTCGTCGCCCTGCCAGCAGCTACGTCGACAGACACTACGCGTATTTGTAAGATATGGTCCGGAGCCGTTGTCCCTCGCCAGGGTCCTTTTTATTTAGGCTTATGCACGTACTAAAAACGACAAGTTGGATTGCATATGCACAAGACGCACACAAATTACAGCAGTTGGCTTGCCATACGACGTACGCCCTGCTCGGTACAATTGAGAGACAGGGACGGCCAGGGACGGCCAGCGTATACGACGTAGAAAGACAAAAGCGGGTGCAAGGTTGTATCGGAAAGGCGGAGGCAGCAGGGAGCCAGACTGCGTCTTCGCCCAGCGCTGGGGGAAATGAGGTGAGGTCTTATTCTCACTAGTACACGCTGTATGCGTTGTGTCCATGCAGGTAATAGGCCCAATGTAACGCATGCTACGGGGTTGTGCATGTCTGTAGTAGACCGACGAAATAGTAGGCAAAGGCGATGCCGAAGCCAGCCAGTCCCTTTCTTCCCGTTGATCCAAGGACCATGTCCGAGGAAGTTGGCGCGCTGATACGACACACGGCAAGATGCGTACGTCGCAGCTGCGATACCGACGAAGCGAAGGGGCAGAGGAAGGGCCGGAGCGCAAGATGGGGGACAGAAAATCGTGTGGCCCAGATCCGGAGGATGTATATGCAGCGTGCAATGCAGAGTGACTTATGCATATATGGGGATGGAAGGGCTGGCCCTTCTCGTTCTAATCCCAGGCTTTCTGGCTCGGAATGCAGACGCTGACCAGCCGAGGCCATGGATGTGTTTGCGATCACATGCGGATATGAGCCGGTTGACCGTTTTCTCCTGTCAGTACGGAGTATTCGTATCTCGTTGTGTCCGCGAGAGGGCAAAGTCCAAGTGCATGCAGGGGCTCCGGCTGAAAAACGCCCTGCATGTTTTTGAGTGGTTGATCATATCCTGCAGTGCACACATGACTGCCTTCGCTCATCGACGTGTCGGAAGGCCTGTAAATAGCCGAATCAGAAATGCATATGTCCACCTCGTACGAGTGAGCGATGTGCTACCGCAGATCGGTTGGAGCCATGGCCGGGGAAAAGGCAGCTCCCATTGCTCGGCATGCATACTTCGGCAGCAGACAAGACATACGGCACATTCGCATGATCTGTTATACGAAGAAACAAACAGCCATGCTGCCCTGATTGACACACCAGCCTTTTTACGAAAGGAAGAATCAGATGAGTGCTGCTCTGTGACTTTTTCCAAGCCATCCCTCCTTGCTCCGACATGGTGTCCCAAATCCGGCCAGCATCAACCCTTCACAGCTGCCTAAAAGCCTGCCTTGGCCCGGAAGAATTCCTGTGTCCGGGCGACACAATCGGCCGGAATAGCGTAGACTGGATGGAGTGTGTTCACCCGGTCGGCCTCTTCAAAGACCTGCATGTCGTCACCCACGAACGGCGACACAAGCCAGGTGGGGCTAGCCGGCATGTCTGTATCTCCCGCGCTCAGTGCTGGCTCCCCTTCTGGTGCCACAAGCTCCCACTTATGCTGTGCCGAGCTCAGCCCTGAGAGGACATAGCAGGTATGGTATGGGTCGGACATGCTACATGCATTACACGGCGCAGCGCATCAGCGTGCATGAGCCACCCAGTTAGCAATCAAATCGAGTAGTGGAAAAAAACAAAGAGCAAGGGAAAGAAGAAAATAAGAAAAAAATGGAAGAAATGAAGAAATGAAGAAGAAAAAAAAAGGCATCACGGTTCCCGCGATAAGAAAGAGAATGTTCCATACCGGGCTGGCTTGTCTCTCAAGCCTCCGCGTTTCGTCTGATCCTGGCAGCAGCAGAGAATGTACCGGATCAGCCCTTCTCGACTGAAGAGAGACCGCGACGGCAGAGAGGGGTTTTCGTGTTCTGAACGCCCGAGGCAAGCCTCGACCAGCGGCCAGCAGGAGCCTACCCAGTGGCTGTAGCAGCCGTCGACAAGCTTGTTGGTACGCCCGGAAAAGCCGCCTTCGGGCGCATACTGGCGCGATGAGAGCCACGATACAAGACGCTGCACATCGAGATACCTAAGCCCAGACCGGTATGTCAGTATCGACTCGTAAGCTCGCCCGTCCGCCAGCCCGTCACGGCCAATGTCACCTCGCAAGAAGGTGGTGGTGGGAACGGTCCTTTGTCACGTTCGCCGCCAGCGGCCGTCCTGCGGCCACCTGCGGCCACCACCATCAACACCATCTTCGTGAGCACAGACCGGGCCCAGCATGCATTGATTCTTGTCAAGCTGTGACTGGACGGATGCAAAGGATTCGGATGGGGCATACCGTGAGATGGAACGGTCAGGAGAGTCCAGAATAGATAGACAGCCAAGCGCACAGAACGCATATCCTCCGTGTGCCTCCGACCCGGGCTGAGACGATATTCCGCCCTCATACGTCTGGCCTGTTTTTCAGCACAACCCACCCTTTGCGTTAGCAAAACCGAAAAAACCAAGAAACCGACAAACGCCGGCAAAGCGAGCGCACACCAGCGGGAATGGCTATACGCACACCTCTGGACATATTTGGCAAGTCCTGTAAAGAGAGTCGGATTGTCGGCCGTCCAAGCCGGTGATTCAGGGCTCAGGCCAAGGGGGATATTTAAGAGCGAGATCATGACTGCTGCACAATATGCTCCCCTAAACCATTAAGTTTGGGTTTCCAAAAAGTAGGACCGGGAGGGCACGCAGGCGCACATGCGCGCAACCACGACGCCACAGCAACATACCTGGACGGTCTACTTCGGCACCGATCGACATTTGGAATCCACCGTCCGGTTGCTTCAGCGCACAGAGCCACTTCCACAGACCACGACGGTCAACGACATCGTAGCACTCCTGCCCGCCGACGATGGCCAATGAGAGCACGATGGCGTACGTGGTGGCCAGATGTGACACCTGGCCATGGCCGCTGCCGAAGCCGCCGCTAGCGTTTTGCATGGACCTGGCCGTGTCGACCAGACGCTGGCGGTAGACCGTCACGTCCTCGCCGAGAAGTGTGAGCCCGTTGAGGCACCAGTACAGCAACCAAGGCCGGCTGGCGTCGTAGCTGACAAAGCTGCCCGGGAGCGTCCCCAAGCTGGCCTTGAGGAACTTGATGTGCCGCTGCCGATCCAGACTGGGCACCCCAAAGTCGTTGTAGTTCGAGAGCCCGTCCTGGCCTTCCTGGCCATCCATGAACGGCAGACAGAGCTGGACGGTTTCGTCCTGCACGTCAGACGTGTCCGTGAGAAGGACATCCCGGACCAAGGGCGGGCGAGTAAAGATGTCGGCAATCATGGCAGACGGCTCTATAAGAACTGGTTTGTAGGATCCAATAATGCTGCTGTGGGTGACGATCTCTTCGTCCACGTCGGTGGGATCTAGCTGTTGCAAGTCGGTTGTAGATGTGGCCGGCATGGCTGGGCGTCTTTTCGTCGACCTTTTAAAGACGGCGCGGTGGCTGTAGCGAGTCGCTTTTGCCTTCACACCTGTCATGTGGCTGGGACACGGGGCGTGCAGACACTATGTTCAGAGTAACCAACAGGCAGTAGCGTGTGAGAACAATAGCATCGCAGCTTGTGATTGTTTCCCGTTTCGTCCCTGTTGGGATGTCCGCTTGTGTAGATCCAGAACGCAGAAACAGACGGGGTCTGGAGGTACAGGAGACCGGAGCCGGGATGCTTCAGCAGAGAAGAGGCACGGAACGCGGCGGTTGTAGGTCGAGTGAGGTTCGGTGTGGCATGGAGCAAAGCTTCCCAGGACAGTAGTTTGGCGGATTTTGGAAGCCAATTGGGCGGTCACAAAAAATGGAGGCAGGCAAACAGGCCACTGAACCTCTGCTCCCCCCCTCCCTCAACCCAGCTTTCGTGCAGAGCAGAGATCGTTCAGCAGAGGGTCAGATCCGGCACAATACGGCAAGAGAGGCACAGGCCGACGACTCGAGCCCAACAAGTCCTTACGAAACGTCTATTTGCAGCCAAAGGCGACCATGTAAATACAGTATGCAGTTTCGTGGGCACTATTCCACGCACTGTACAAACGCACCAGCCACGGCTTGGCGCCACACCCCATGTTTCGCGACATCTTAAGATCTTGCGAAGTGTTGGTTGGGGCAGAGCCTGACAGCCGAAAGTCTGTTTTTCTTCCTGAGTCGCACGGAACTAAGCAGCGTCCATTCCAGCAGCCACCGCAAGCAAGAGAAAGACAAGTGCAAACGATCGTGCTATCCATGACTAGTCTTTTCCCGCCAAATGTGTTCTCCATCAGCCGCTTGTATGACAGCTACCAATCGAGTCTCCCGAATCGGAGCCGAAGGCAAGCAATTCGTATGTTCACACAGGCCTAGCTATTATGGGCTGCCGCTTCCTGTCGTCTATGTAGCGGGAAGTGTATGATCTGAGCTAGGAAGCCGCTGCATACTCACCAGCTGCGCCCGGGCGCATCCACGCCCTCTTCACCATCACCAGGCGGGAATTCTCACATTTCGCTCACCAAACGGTGACGGCTTCACGGCGCCGAGCGCACAGAAAGAAACCTCACCACCCCAACAGAAATGGCTTCCAAACAAGATGCCGCAGAGGCCGAGCGGCCCTGGCTGTATGTGCTCTCCCCTCGGCCAATGAATGGACGGTGGTATCTCCGGTGCCATTGCTCTGTTGACGATGTCGTGTCGCTGACCGTTCTGCGATGTACAGGGAAGCCAAGAAGATCATCCACGGCATGCAGAAGAAGCTGAGCCAGATGAGCAAGGAAGATAGCAGCAACAAGAAGCTGGCTGACCTTGACTCTGTGGAACATATGCTTGAGACGTGCGTTCTGGACCCCCATTTCTTTTTTCCCTGTGGTCAACCTAACATTGGGACTTCAGTCTCCGCTTGGCCTGCATGGCCACCACCTTCTCAGATTTAAGGTTTGCGCACGATAACCGTGTGCTCGACAAGCTGTGGCAAGTGCACTCCTTGATCAGCACCGAGTATAAAAAGGCTCTCCAACGCCATCGTGGACACGGGCAAATCGTACAGTTTCGAACCATTGAGAAGCAGTACGCCAAACACCTGAAGACGGCCCAGTATTTTTACAAGGGCTTTATCGAGCGTCTTTCCGCCCGATACCACCTCACCCCTCTGCAGCGAATTGCCCGGCTGATGAAGTCGGAGACAATCAAGCTAGACGAGGTAATTGACGCCCAAGAGGCGAATCTGAACCAGGAGCTCACGCTCGCTTGCTATCGTACGCTCCTGCATCTCGGGGACTTGGCCCGCTACCGGATGAATACCTCACGACAAAAGGGACACAATCCCGAAATGGCGTTGACGTACTACGGCTTGGCCCAGGACCTGATGCCACAAGAGGGTGATGCCCATCACCAGATGGCGGTGGTGATGGCGGACCAACACCGGGACTTTGGCGTGGTCTATCATTTTTTCCGCTCCTGGGCGGTCCGGAATCCCAACAACCTGGCGCCGCAGAACCTTGCGTCCGAGTTCAAGAGGCTTCTGCAGCCCCCGCCGGCACGCAAAACCGGCAATGCTGCGTCCGACCCGTACGACACGTTCGGGTCGTGGCTGATCCGCCTTCATGCCTACTACTACAAGGGCGAGGAGTTTAGCCAGCAGGATGAGCTGGAGCGCGAGGTTCTACATCGATGGGAGGTGCTCCTGAAGTCAGCAGAGCAGCCTGCCTACTTACAAAAGGCCCTTCTGACGAGCATTGCCGCTTACGATATCGCCCTGAGACGTGTCAAAGGTAAGGAAGCACCCGCAAGCTTTGTTGTGCCATGGTGAGCACAGCGACTAACATGCGCCTGCGCAGAGGAATGGAGTGCGGCCAGATCCAAGGCATGCCAGTTCGTTCTCCTCTTCATTGTACGGACCATCCTTGTTCTCAGTCGTGTGCTGGAAGCCGAGACACAGCGTCTGTTTGGCGGGCCATCTGTCGAGGAGAAGGCCCCCGGCGACAGCGCCAAGACGAGCGGCAAGGACAGGAATAGCAGCGACAAGGCAGGCAAGAAGAAGAACTCGGCATCGGACACGTGCCTGTCGCTGTTCCGGACCTGCATGGCTTGGATACTCATCCAACACGAGGACCTGGTCAAGTTCCAGGAGCACCTGAACCCGCACATTGTCGACATGCACAGGGCCGTGACGCGCTGCCTGTCGCTGTTTGTCGAGATCATCTCGGGGACGGAGGCAGCCCCTGCGTCATACCTTCTTCCTGAGGACGCCGAAGTGCTGGGTTTGGCTCCGCTGGACAGCTGGACGGCGCTCCATCCCAGCAACTCCCAAGACAGCTTCAAAATGCGCATCGACGAGGTGGGCGTGCAGCGTCTAGATCCTGCCCTGGAGACGCTTGCAAGGATCTACGACATTGTCGAGTCGGCGATTAAGCTCGTTAGCGATGACTCGTTCCCATGGGTGGCCACAACTGTGGTCGAGTCGAACCGAGAAGTGACCAGGATCGGCTATAAGGAAGATCACGTGACATATGCTGCGCCCATTGCAGCAGCCTCTATGGCGTCGCCTGTTGTGGCCTCCCCCTTGGTCACAGTGGCTGCAGCACCAATCGGTTCCAAAGGCCAGGTGCATCTGCCCAGTCAGCCGGCGGAAGAGCTGGCCAAGTCGCCATTGGCGCCTCTTATAGAGGCCGCGCCGGCCGTTAGCCCTAGCATACCATGGCTTCCCTGGACTGGCGGTTATCCGAACGTGACTGGGCCAAGCAGCTTCCCGGCAGCTGCAAGCATGCCTGTGGCAGTCGAGACGGACGCTGAGCTTGATTTGATGGACTCGGAGGCATTCAGCCGCGTGGAGAACTTCCTCAGTCCGCCCGAGTCGCACCAGCCCCGGACTGTCAGCAATGCAGGCAGGCCAGAGCCGGCCACCCAGTCGTCTACATCCTACGGAATGCATACATCTACGGCCGACGACGTTTTCGGACAGCTTAACGCACAGAGATCGCCGGTAGCAGCCAGCACCACTGCTGCTACGGCAGCTGTTGCAACTGCCGCAGCTGCAGCCAGAATTCCGACATGTGGGCCGAACAAGGCCAAGCCGTTTCCCAGCCTGCCCTGGGAATTTGTGTTCCAGCCCAAGCCATACCCACCGCTACAACATGCCATGGGCATGGGGGGCCCGACAGCGGCAGCGGATGAGAAGACGGCCTTTTGGTCGGTGTCACCAAGCGCGCGGTCGCCTGGCGGGCTGAACAACTCGTCTCGCGGATTTCCCACAGCCCTGTCGCCGGTGGGAGCAGCCAAAGCGGTGCCGGTGCTGGGCAGCAGTCCCTGGGGCCCGACGGACGGCCGACTGCTGCCGCAGCAGCTCCAGCAGGCACAGGCGGAGGCGTTGGGCTTTGGGACCAGCCCGGGACTGTCGTATACAAGCCACTTCACGGCGAACCCATCGTCAAGCATGCCGTCGGTGCAGAGTCCTCGAGGACTGCGAGACCCGTTTGTGTCCGGGTTTGGGAGTCAGAACGGGCCGTCGACGTCTCTGATGGGCGACAGCAGCTTTCTCGACGGCCAGCAGAACATGAGGAGAAAATGGCAGGAGGCGGCGACAGCTTGGGGTCGCGGCACACCGGCTTCCCGCGACGACCCGACACACTTCCGCAATGCTGTGCGGCAGACGAGCCTGATGGACGAAACGAATGCCTACGACCGGAATGCGCTGCTCAGCGCGCTCGGCAACGGTCACAAGTCGCCACAGTAGCATTGTCGCTGCGGCTTAGTCACAAGCGGACCAGAGCATTTTGTAAGATGATTCGGCATATTATTCCCGACAACATCAGAGTCCCAAAGATATCATAAAGTTGAATTACGCCATGCAATTCTGTGCCGCCGCCATATGTGTTGTTGAAACGTTTCGCATGCCATTGCATGCCCCTTGTTTCCTGTTGTTTCCTGTTCGTTTCATTTTGAGCTCGACCCATGTAATGCCGTTACGACGACGGGGAGAAGGACTGTTTCGGGAAGGGGTACCTACAGATTGTAAGACGTTAGTTTTTTTTCGATTAGGCAAAAGCAAGCAATTCTAAGCGACATACGAAGCGCCCAGCTGGGTGAGCGAGAGGCGGGCGAGCCACTGGCCCTGCTTGATGCTCTGTTCGAGCGAGCTGCCCTCGATGATGCCAGCAGCGAGGCCGGCAGCAAAGGCATCGCCGGCGCCAGTAGTGTCGACGATGTCGGCAGCAGCAATGGGCAAGACGGCGAACTCGAGCACGTCGGCGTCGCCCTGGACGGCAACGATGGTAGGCTTGCTGCCATGGGTGACGATGGCGACGCGCTTGCGCTGGGCATTGGCCTTGGGCAGGTTGGCGAGGTGCTTGGCGATGGCCTTGAGCTCGTCGGTCGAGACGTTGTCGATATCGGCGAGGTCGATGTTGCAGAGGCCGTGAGCGTTGCCGAAAGCGACGGCCTCGCCCTCGTTGCCGAGAACGTAGTCGAGGTAGGGCAGCGTGGCGTCGAGCGCGTCCTTGAAGGCGAGCGGGATGAAGGGGGCTGAGATGGACAGGATGAACGTCTTGTTCCGGGCAGCGGCCTCGTGGGCAAGTGCCATGATGGCCGGCGGGCACACGGTCAAGTGGTAGCCGCCAATGTAGTAGGCCTCCGCAGCCTCGACGAGCGGCCAGATGGCAGCTGACTGAAGATGGCCGAGATCGTAGTGGTTGGCCGCAGCCAGTTCGGTGACCATGCTGCGGTGGCCCGGGGTCACGACCACGGCGCAGCGGCCGGTGGCCTCCTTGTCGTCGACGCGGTACTCGACCCGCAGACCTGCCTTGGCCGCCGTCTCGGCCAGGATGTCGGCATACTTGTCGCGACCAACGCCGCCGAGAAAGACGACGCTGTCGGGGGACAACATGTACTGGGCCCCGCGGGCCGTGTTCTGCGCCGCACCGCCCGCGCTCAGGATCGCTTTGCGGTTCGTCAGCAGATCCTCGTAGATGGCCAGGTGCTGCGGCTCCGCCAGGATCGCGTCGTTGGCCTTGAGGCTGTACTTGTCCAGCAGCGTCTGGTCGCCATCGGCGATGATGTCTGGACGGTCAGCAGGAGCCAATTGGCCGGACAGACCACACCCCGTCACCCTCACTTACCCAGCAGCGGGTTCTCCAGACACAGGAGGCGGTACGTCTTCGTGGCGGCCATGGTGAACGGTCTGATATGGCGGGAATGGATGGAGGCAGAAAATGGGTGAGGAGGGAGAAGAGAGGTCGTTACCGCAGGAGAAGCTCGACTGCTTTTGGCGGGGTTAGTTCGCCAGCAAGGTTTTTTGGTGGGGCTCAACAGCGCTGCCACAGCAGGTCGGATCTTCAGCAGGCAGGAGCACATGCTGGACACAAGTTTGTATCTTATCTGAAGAACAGAGACAGAAATATCGACTGGCTGACATTCAATATATCTAGAAGTCGTTGGATCATCACACCAGGCCCCCGGACCATACACCAGACGCCCCGACCAATGGCTGTTCTCCAGATCATACGACTCGACATCCCAGATTGATTACAATTCTTTTTGTCTTTTCTTTGGTCGGATATGGCAACAGAACAGCGACCTATCGGGCAATCGGCCCCACTGTCTTACACTGTATGCGTCCACGCTCTCCTGCCGCCGCATCCCAACAGCACAAAACAAGCATGATGCAGTCCATTGAGCCCCCGAGCCATGACGTTGAACCCCTGTAAAACAAAGAACGGCACCCATTTTCCTCGCATTTCCGCTTCCTTTAGTCCTTCGTCTTCTGGGTACCACGCAGCAGACCCGTCCTCCTCGCGGCAATAAGACCGACCTTCTGGCCCTGGGTGGCGTATCTGGAGATGGTAGAGGCCTTACCGATGTGCTGGTGGTTACCACCACCGTGGGGATGGTCGACGGGGTTCATGGCCACACCACGAGTCCGGGGCCACTTGTTGCGCTTGACAGCGAACTTGTGCTTGGCACGCGACGCCTCTGTTGCAGGTTAGCGGCTGTGAGAGGAAGGAGAGAAGAAAAGAAAACGGAAAGGAAAGAAAGAGAAAAAAAGAAAAAAACGTACTCAGCAGGGGCTTGTCGGTACGGCCACCACCGGCAACAATGCCGATCATGCCGCGGGCCTTGCTGCTGACAACCTTCTTGGCGCCAGACGGCAGCTTGATGCGGGTCTTGCCCTCATCCGGGTTGTGGCCGACAACAGTAATGTAGTTGCCGGACGTGCGGCCGAGGCTACCACGGTCGCCAGCCTTCTCCTCCACGTTGGTCACGACGGTACCCTCGGGTACGACGCCGAGCGGCAGGATGTTGCCAATCGTCAGGGCGGCGTTCTTGCCGGCGTAGATGAACTGGCCCGTGTACATGCCCTCGTTGGCGATCAAGGTCTCGGACCGCAGCTTGAACCGGTACGGGTCACGGAACACGACGCGGGCGAGCGGTGCACCACGACCGGGGTCGTGGATGATCTCGCGCACAATGCCGCGGATGTAGCCGTGGCGCTCTGCAAAGTCGAGGCTGCGGAACTTGGCGGGGTTCTTGCGAAGACGGGTGACCTAGTTTGCCTGGTGAGCAATGATGCACAGCGCATGCCCTCTCTCCGGAATGCACGTACGGCCTTGAAGATGCCGCCAGCGCCCTTGCGCTGATTGCGAATAACGCGACCCATGGTGGCTCCGGTATGTGATGAACGGTCGGGTTTCGGAGTCCTGCAAATCGACGATTGGTCTTAGCAAATGCGCTCGTAAATGTCGCCGTCTAGGCAGAGAATGGCAGGCGCAGCGGGAAGCTCTTGTCTCCCTCGTTGACGGCGACTATCAATGTGCCAGGCAGAAGACAGGGGAAGGGTGGCGGACGCGTATTGCTTACCCTTTGTGTTGGTGAAGTGAGGAGGAAAAGTAGGAAGAAAACCCAAATTCTGAGATGCACGCCGTCTAGGCAAAAGTCCACACCAGTCCACACCACAAAATTATTATTTTTCCGTGCTTTTCTCCTTGCTCTTCAGGGTTAACAGCCCGCCCTTTGTTAGTCATCCGGGCGCTTACTTTGCAAAAGTCACGTGGACAGGGCCGCAGCTCCTTCGCGGTGCTCCACACAGTGGGGGGCTAGTCGCCAGAGTTCCCCTCGCGACACCACTTTTGAGACCTCCTGGATCGTCGTTCTCACTTTCAGGACCAAAACCCGCCCATCGTGGACTTGTGCCACTTTGTACCGGTCGGGTCGCATACGGCCGAATATGCAAACGCGCAATTGCTTTTTTCTCGCTCCCATAAACGATCGAGTCTCGCGTTCAAGTGCATCCTGCGTGTATGTGCCGCCACGAACAAGAGGCACCACATGAAGGTGGCATGAGCTTTGGGGGGTGCCTGGCTTGTCGGAACTTGGCCAACCATTTTTCTGTCCGCAGAGATTGGCTGTGTGTTGACGTTGGGGGCGGTGCTGGCTGTTATCGCCCCTACACCACATGTCCAGTGACATGGCTCACCTGCCGGGAGATGCCTGCGCATGCTGCCTCCCTTTCATACTATTCATACCACTCTCCTCTGCTCTCTCAGTGGAAAGCCGGTCAGGCCTCAAGCGAGGAGAGCAGTTCTGGTGGACAAGCCAACACGCGAGATTTGCAAATGGCGATTCTCGGCAAATAGGCAAGCGGTTGCTGCAACCCGCTGGAATGAACGCTGGCTTAGTCCGCACTGATCCAGGTCCTTGCTATGGCCCAGGATGGACAGGACACCCGGGAGTTGCTTCCATCATCTTCGCAATCGGATTTTCCGGTCTGGTCTGGTCGAAGCAACGACGACAGTCTTCGGCTTCCACAAGTGAAATTGCAGCTTTTCGCTCCGGGATTTGTTCTGGCTGGCTACATGTCTCTGGCTGCACAGCGGGGTTTTGGTCGGTACCTTGAAAAGCCGTCTTACCGGGCAGGTATGGCATCCAGTGCAGACAGGTGCAGACTGGCAGCGGCTAGTGAACCACAGTCTCCATGTGGACATGACGTAGGCAAACACGGTGGAATGAACAGGTGGCCGCCGACAGCGTGACGAGCGGCCGGGAAATAAAAGACGAAGGCGGGCTGAGTCGGACAGGAACGAAGAGGAAGCCGGTGGGGGTTGCAATGCTCTGTTATAGCTGGCCGCGAATTAGGCAGCGAATGCCTAACAGGGGCGTTGCGGCAATATCTTTTGTCCTGGACGAAAGTGGGAGGAGGCAGTCAGGACGCGGCTCTTTTTAGTCCAAAAAGCAACTTCAACTTTAAACCCTGCATTTTCTACACGACGTGGACCACTTGCCACCAACGAGACGCGCACCCAACCTGCTGCCGTCGACACGCAAGTAATCTCTGCCATCGCTGCGCGTCTGACTGCATCCATCTTGATTTGCTTCCCATTTTTCCCGTCGGCCACGCGCGCGTTCCAGCGCAGCCTCCTCTTCTCGCCCTGCAAGCCCTTCCACGACGACGCAGCCGATATCTCTAGCGAAAAGCCAGAGCCACCGCCATGGCCGACGACGATCTGTCCGACACGTCCTCGCTGTCTTCGCTGTCCTCGCTCTCGTCCGCACCGTCGGACGATGAGGCCGACATCCAATTGCGCCAGGAGAAGGGCGGCATTCTCAAGTTTTTCCACAAGATTCCCAAGGGCGCCAAGTCAGCCACTGGGAAGGCCTCACCGCCACCGCCCAAGAGGGAGCGGGCGGCCTCACCACCACACGAATACGTGCTTGCCGACAACCAGGACATTGCTGTGAGTTTTGCCGTGCTTTTGGCGCGTCGGGCGTCGCTGCGACGCGAAAGATCGCGTGGGTGCTGACAGCCGGCTTTTGGATCTGCAGTTTATCGTCATGTTCCGGAACCGGCTCGTGGAGGCGTTTCCCAAAAGCCTGGCCACCTTTGGCCCCCAGGAGCTCGAACGCGACGTTGTCGACAGCGTGCCGGGCGAACGTGTCGAACATTTTCTCTGTGCCCTGCTGAAGCTGCTCCTCAACCGGCAGCAGGACGTGAAGCCCGGCCACTACAACCGGGCACTCGAGGAGGCCGTACAGTCGCATTCCTCGCAGTGGGTGGCGGCCTGGAAGGATAACCCGCTCGCCGGCGGGAAGACGTTTGCGTCCATGACGCCATCAGAAAGGGTATGTGGTCCTGCATTGCGTGCGGGCATGCGCTCCAGTTCTAACGTTGAAGCAGCTCACGCTCCTGCGTGCTCTGATACTGTGGGCGATGGCCTCGTCCAAAATTGTGCACGACATCATCGACCACGCCTACAAGGGGAAGCGAAACGAAGACGACTCCAACGTGGCCATGTCCATCCAGCCGTGGGGATCGGACAGCGACAAGCGGCGGTATTTCCTCATTGAGGGCCGAGACGACACAGCCTTCCGCGTGTACCGCGAGAGCAACCCGGCCGGATTCATCAACCGGACGTGGCGCAGTGTTGCCGGGTCGATTGACGAGACTCGGACTTTGATTGAAAAGCTCGAGACGGGAGACGGGGGACCCAAGGCAAAGAAGCTTGCTAAGCGGCTGAGCGACGAGATCCCGCGCTTCGAGGCCACAGAAGAAGTGCGTAATGAGAGAGCAGCACATGGGACAAAGGCTGGCAGCTAACGGGTGACTTCTCACAGAAACGGCGGCGGCGAGAGTACCGGCAGACGCGCAAAGACCAGTTCAAGCGGCCAGATCCAGGCTTCTCGGTCTACGAGGGGCGCACGCGCGGCAAGCGGATAAAGTACACGTACTCGGACGACGAGGACTTCCTGACCGACTCGACAGGCCGGCGGCGATCGGGGCGCAATAGTGCGGTTGCAGAACACAGTGGGCCGACGACAACAGCCAGCGGACGACAGGTGCGAGCGCCCAACCGGCTCAATGCTAGCACTGGCGCTGGTGGTGACGGGGTGACGAGCTCTGCAACCAGCGTGCAGGGCGACGGGGATGTCGACATGGACGACGTGTCGGTCGGGCCTACCGGAAGGCCGCGTCGTTCTGCTGCCGTCAACCACAGCATGAATGGATGGGCTCAGAAGAAGACAAAGGAGGTGTACGACGAGTACGACTCGGCAGCGGAGGATAACGAGAGCGAGCCGGACCTTGGCGACGACGAGGAGGATGAGGAGGACGAGGGGCAGGAGGACGAGGACGAGGACGACGAGGACGACGAGGACAAAGAATTCGATGAGGACAAAGACGCAGCACTCGATGCAGAAGACGAGGAGCTGGAGCAGGAGCTGGAGCAGGAGCTGGAGCAGGAGCAGGAGCAGGATGCACGACGCAGTACCGTGGTCAAGCTTCCGGTCAGTGCTGTCCTGGACAAGGAGACGGGAAAGTGGCTCAAGTCAGAGGGCAAGGCCGATGTCAAGGCGCCAACAAAGGCAGAGGAAGGCGAGAAGGGCGTGCCATTAGATGTGCCAACCATCGCTGTGGCTACAGTGTTGTCTTGCAGGAAAAGCCCAGACAAGGCACTGCAAGCAGGCCGACCGGATGCTGTAGGGCTCAGCAATTAGGATTATTAATAGTAAAAGGAATGGCACACAGCACACGCTGTCTGGGGGGGTTGTTTGGATGTCTGCTGTTTGAGTTGTCACGTTATACAGGCTCACATTATACAGGCTACAAATAAAAGCACGTGACCAGGAGGCTTCCAGGTATGTCTGAACAGAAAGCATGTCTTGTTTCGTGAAGTGTGTGTATATACAGTGTACTTGGGCCTCGGTTCGGGATACCGTCCCTCATCACCACCCATTCGCCCGTCATCTCCTGTTCCAGGCCGTCCTGTTCGAAGTCGCCCAGGCGGTCGTGCCGCTGGTTCGTGACCGACCCTGTGGCAGAGACCAGCCATTGACGCCATACCACCAGCGCCGCACGCGAGCGCCAACGGTCTGGCCGCTCAGCTGGGCGTTGCGGTTCCAGAACTGCCAGCCGCAGACGGCCAGGTTGTAGAGCAGGCCCTGGGTGAAGGGCATGACCATCTGGTCGCGCGCCGTGATCAGGGCCACCTTCCACCAGCGATCTGCCCGGGCCACGCTGTGCAGGTAGCTCTGCTCGAATCGAAGATCGGGGAGAGCTGGCAGCTGGTGGCCGAACCGTCCGCCGTGGTGCGGTTTCCACGGCCGGATCGCGCTGTAGCTGTACGGGAGCAGGTCGTCGTCGTCCGCCGCCCGTCTCTTTTCGTCGTCGCCTTCGAGATCCAGATCGAGATCGACGTCCAGGTCCAAATCATCCAGGTCTTCCAGCACGACGGCCTCTTTCCGGTCGGCTGCCGTCGATGGCGCCGCGTCCAGCAGGACCGACGGGTTCGGGCGCATGTGCGCCGTCTGGATCGTCTCGGCCAGCTGCAGCGGAATGGATGTCGCCATGGCGGTGGTGCTGGTGTGCGCGCGCGTGTCTGCGTGGACGGCGTGTCTGTCTGGACTGTGTGCCTGTCTTCTGTCTGGAAGAACAGGTTGGTTGTCTGAACGTCATATGGTCCGTGCGCCAGGCTCAGCCGCCACGAGTGGCTCAGCTCAGCGCAGACCACCGACAGCAGATAGGGCTTCGTCGCCCGCCTCACAGGCCTCTACCCACTGGAACTCGACGCTCCAACGACGTCCTCTGGCTTTCTGGCTTTGCCTTTTTCCGGGAAAATAGTAAGAAATAAAAAATTTCACGGGCCAGGAAACCCCGCGTACGAATAAAATAATACTACAATAAGAACACCAGCACAAACCCACTTTGGCCGTCTTTCGCCCTCCCAAAAGTCAAAGGGAAAATTGTGCTGCCTTCTCTCTTCATTCCACGAAGCCAGAACAGCAAGCACCCGCAGCCGCTCGCGCACAGAACCACAGCCACACTGTTTTGCTTTTTCCCTTCTGTCTTCCTTCATTCGCCCTTTCTTGATTCCCCCCCCACATCTTCGTCAAGATGAGCGACCCGAACTCCAACGAGGCGGAGAAGAATGTGCGTTCCCCCCGCTTATGCTTGTGGCTCCAGCATGCTGACCCGGAGGCGGCAGATTGAGATATGGAAGGTCAAGAAGCTGATCAAGCGTCTTGAGGCCGCCCGTGGCAACGGCACCAGCATGATCTCCCTCATCATTCGTACGTCTGCCCTGCATCTTCACCTTCGCTGCCCGACCAGAAATGGAAGCGCGTCAACTGACACTGTCGGGCTCTAGCTCCCAAGGACCAGGTGTCCCGCATTGCCAAGATGCTGGCTGAAGAATACGTACGTGCTATCCGGGACGCATGCGGTCGCAAAAGGAAATGAACGGGAAAAACAGTCAGGCTGACAGCTCGTGTTCGCTTCATTTAGGGTACGGCATCCAACATTAAGTCCCGCGTCAACCGGCAGTCGGTCCTCTCGGCCATCACGTCGACGCAGCAGCGGCTCAAGCTTTACAACAAGGTGCCGCCCAATGGGCTGGTGGTGTACTGCGGCGAAATTCTGACATCTGAGGGCAAGGAACGCAAGGTCAACATCGACTTTGAGCCGTTCAAGCCCATCAATACGTCACTCTACCTCTGCGACAACAAGTTTCACACCGAGGCGCTGGCTGAGCTGCTCGAGTCCGACCAGAAGTTTGGCTTCATCATCATGGACGGCAACGGCGCGCTCTTCGGCACGCTGAGCGGCAACACGCGCGAGGTGGTGCACAAGTTCTCGGTCGACCTGCCCAAGAAGCACGGCCGTGGTGGTCAGTCGGCCCTGCGTTTTGCGCGTCTGCGTGACGAGAAGCGCCACAATTACGTGCGCAAGGTGGCCGAGCTGGCCGTGCAGAACTTCATCACCAACGACAAGGTCAACGTCGGCGGCCTCATCCTGGCCGGTTCGGCCGACTTCAAGAACGACCTGAACGTGTCGGACATGTTTGACAACCGGCTGGCCGTCAAGGTGATCAAGGTCGTCGACGTGTCGTATGGCGGCGAGAACGGCTTCAACCAGGCGATCGAGCTGTCGTCCGAGACCCTGGGCAACGTCAAGTTTGTGCAGGAGAAGAAGCTGATCGGCAAGTACTTTGAGGAGATCAGCCAGGACACCGGCCGCATGTGCTACGGCATCGACGACACCCTCAAGGCTTTGGAGCTGGGCGCTGTCGAGACGCTGATCGTGTTTGAGAACCTCGAGATCACCCGCTGGGTGCTCAAGTCCAGCCAGGGCAGCGAGATCGTGCTTCACACCACCAAGACGAGGGACAACAAGGAGCTCGAAGACCGCACCAAGTTTCTGGACAAGGATACCGGCCAGGAGATGGACGTCGTCACGCAAGAGTCGTTCCTCGAGTGGATAGCAGAGCACTACAAGGACTTTGGTACCGCGCTGGAGTTTGTGTCCGACCGTTCGACCGAGGGCAATCAGTTCGTCAAGGGCTTTGGTGGCATTGGCGGCCTGCTGCGGTACAAAGTCAACTTTGAGCAGTTGGCCGAGGTGGATGACGACGATGACTACTATGATGGTGGGTTTCTTTACTCCTTTTCTCCTTTTCTCTCTCTCTCTACTCATCGCTGACCAACAGATTGACAAATTGATTCCCTCGTTGATGACGGGGGACTATCGACTCAAATGACACCGTCGAAGGAGCAAGCGCCTGCTGCTGGCCATCAATCGTCGCCGTACGGACCCGACCGGAAGGCCGGCGCTCCGCCAGCCGCCCAGCGCCGGCTGGGGTCCGGAGTTCCCGCCGCCGCGGCGCCTTGGGGTAGCCATCTCAGCTACCAGGTGACGCGACCCAGCCCGCTTCGTTCCATGACGACGGCAACTTGAATTTGAGTCTGCACGACGGTGAGGGTGAGTGTGTCCCGAATCGCACCTTTTTGGTTGCTGCCTCTGGTCTGACAACAGAGATAGATACCCCTGTGAGCATCGCTTTGACGTTGGTTGGGGGGAAACCTGTTAGATTGAAGATTGGCCTGTGAAGAGTGCGGAGGATATGGGGAAAAAGCGGGAGAGAATAAAAGCGGAGGAGATGGGGAAATCTGGCAAAGGCGGTCTGGTGATTCCACAACTGATGTCTCTTAGGGCAGAGCCGGGCAATTGTATGCCGCCGTACTGAGCATATCGTATTGTCGGCCAGTCCGCTAAATGATGTTTCCCTGTCTAGACTGAATAATCTTTCTCGCCCAAGCTATGCACATGAAACGCGGGGAACATGAGTGCTGAAAGTAACGATCCACCAGGGCAGTTATCCACAGTGCGGTGTATTTCTCCGTACTGTTATTCTAAGTCATAGTTGCCGTAGAGAAATATTCTCTAGCACTTTCATCATATAAAAACCGGTGCCCAGTGCCGACGGATTCAGCAGCCATGGACACCGAACAGGGACATGGACCGGTGCCGCAGTCGCAAGGCAAGCATCCGGCAGTGGCCTTTCTGGGGCCGGTCTCGTCATACACGCACCAGGTTCGTTGTTTGTAAGCAGAGACAGAAGCCGAGATTCATGCTGACCAGCGCTTCCAGGCAGCCAAATCTGTGTTTCCGGGCGACGAGTGGGAGCTGCTGCCGGTGGCGACGATCAAGGGTGAGCTAGACGAGCGGTCTGAGCGGGTGTCACGGGGGGAAGGGCTAACCGGCCGGACGGACAGACGTGTTTGAGGCGGTGCGACTCGGGCGGGCAGCGTTTGGAGTGACACCTTTCGAGAACTCGACGCATGGGCCGGTGACGTTTACGCTGGCAGCGCTGGCCGACCGCGACGGCGCGTATGGGTCGCTGACGGTGTGCGACGAGGTGTATCTGGCCGTGCATCACTACCTTTTGGGACGACGACAGAAGCCGGCTGTCGAGGACGAGAAGAACGAGAAGAGCCAAGAGGACCGAAAGGGCGTTCCGCTGGCACGGCTGGACCACATCGCGCGGCTGTACTCGCATCCGCAGGGCTTCGGCCAGACGACGGCGTTTGTGCGGGCGCACCTGGCACCTGGCGTAGAGACGATCGATGCAAGCTCGACGAGTCGAGCAGCCGAGCTGGCAGCAGCCGATCCGACAGGCACGAGCGCAGCCATCTCGAGCGCGCTGGCGGCCGAGACCACCGGACTAGACGTGCTGGCACGGTGCATCGAAGACCGGGCCGACAACACGACGCGCTTCTATGTGTTGGGGATGAAGGGAGCGACGGAAACGAAGATCCAGAAGACCCAGAAAAAGACGATCCAAGACCAGTCCAAGTCGCTCGTCTCGTTCACGGTGCCGCATCGCAGCCCGGGCGCGCTAGCCGACGCGCTCGACTGCTTTCGCCGCGCCGGGCTCAACTTGACTAGCATTAACAGCCTGCCTAGCTTGGTCCAGCCGTTCCAGTACCTCTTCTTTGTCGAATTTGCGGCAGACCGGCCAGCCGACAAAACAGACGATGATCCGGACCAGCGCATCCGGCAGGCCCTGGCCGGACTCGCCGATGTGGCCGAGACCTGGCGGCTGCTGGGCACGTGGACGAAGCGAGATTGACTGCAGTAGGCCCGGAGGGACGGGTGCTTGGCAGCGTAGATCGAGGATGTCTGTAAACAGAGTAATGAGCATGAAATAGACAAAAAAGACAGTCTTTCCCACAGTCAAGAGGGCGTAGCAGAGGACAGCGAAAGGAGCTGGCCGTCCACAGACGCGCCTTCCCGTTCGGGCGATATTAATGCATGTCATGTGAGGAGAACAACTTCCCCACCTAAATCTAAGAACAATCGACATCAACGAGAGCAGCAAACAAAACTGCATCTCTGCTCCTCTGCTTCTGGCAGACATTGAATGCTGACCGTCGACCGTTGACAGCCATGCGTTGCACCAAGTTTCTACCTGCCGCCGCTGCTGTCCCGATGGCCCAGCTGCTCCGGCCGGCAGCCGCCTCCAGGCCTCGGCTGAAGGCCGGCCTTTTGCTGCCGTTCCGACATCATCGCGGCCTCTTATACGGAGCCGCTGTCGACATCGAGGCCTTGCGCGCATCCATGGCTGCCCGTCCGGCCAAAGCTATCTACGATGTGCTGTCACCTGTGCCGTCTCACCTGCTCAACATCAGCCTGTCGGACTACATTCCCCCGGAGTGTGGTGCCGTCCGGTTTCCTCTTTCTTCCTCTTCCTCTTCCTCTTCATTTTCACCTTCATCTTCATCTTTTTCTCCATCTTTTTCTCCTTCGTCTTCTCCTTCTTCTGCTTCTTCCTCTCCTCTCGCTTCTCTCCCCCCCTCCAATGACCCCTTCATCCTTCCCACCGCCCCCTCAATTCTCCCCCATGGCCACCATCTCGTCCACTTTCCTCTCCAAAAGCCCCCCTCCCTTCTAATGCCCGACGGTACCGACCCTGGTCAGTCGCCCGGCTCACCTTTTGACCGCCGCATGTGGGCCGGCGGCTCTGTTCGCTTTGACGGCTTTGAGAGCCTCGTTCTCGACGGCCGTCGCGCCGTCTGCGTCGAGCGTCTCGGCCACATCAAGGCTAGTGGGTCTCCCGGCGCCGAAAAGATCTTTGTTGATGTTTGGCGTCGCTACGGCCTCGTCGATCCTGCTGCTGCCGATCCTGAGGCCGCTGTTGAGGCCAGCCCTGCCGTCGAGGAGCGTCGCACCCTCGTCTTCATCCGCGATGTCCTCCTGCCGCCATCCTCTGCTACATCTTCTTCCCGGCCGCCGTCACGTGTCGTCAAACGTAAGCCTTGTCTCTTTGCTCGCCTACATCCTGCTGACATTTTGCTGATATCATGCATTTAGTCCCCTTTGAGCCTGACTATGCCTTCTCTCTCACTCCCTCGGCCACCCTGCTCTTCCACTTTAGCGCCCTCACCTACAATGCCCATGCCATCCACCTCAACCCTCAGTACTGCCGCGAGGTCGAGGGCCATCGCAACCTGCTCTTCCACGGCCCCCTATCCCTAGTTCTTATGCTGTCCATCTTGCGCTCCCAGCTTTCTGATCCTGCCGCCATCAAGAGCCTAGAGTATCGCAATCTCGCTCCTCTCTACGCCGATGAGCCTCTTCGCGTCTGCATCCGCAAGAATAACCATGGATCTGCCACTGATACCAACAGATGGGATGTCTGGGTTGAAGGCCCTGAAGGCGGCCTGGCCGTTCGGGGATCGGCCATAACTGCGTAAATCAAACCGCCTCCGACTTCTTCAATATAACAACAACTTTTGCATGAAAAATAATTCTTGTTCTGGTTACCCGTGTAAGATGGCTGTCGGTCCAGTATGTAGAATCCTTCAGAAATCCGATAGATCAACGCCGCTCTCCTCAAGACTGGTAGACATGTCCTTGTCCCATATCCTATATCCCGTACCCCACTCATTATCCCGTGATCCCACCCACCCAATTCCCGATCCCAGTATCATTCGCCTTCTAAAGCCTTAGAACCCAAACCCTGCCAACAGATCGGTACAACACCCGGTACCGGCCCTCAATCTGCTCTCAGACTTGTCATGTCCGTCCACAAACAACGTATCCTGGACTGCTGTCCAGCGTGAAGCTTTCCAGAATTCTTGTCACATCTGGCTCCGAGAAAAATGCCTTTTCAATGAAATCAGCCGCCGCCGAACTGCTCTCTGTCGCTTCGTTCGGCGCTGCCCCCGGCGTTACCGCAAGACTCCATCCAGCATTGCTTCCTTCAGTCGGACTGTGGAGAACCTCGTCGTCATGCGAAATTTTGTAGGGCTTCTCGACCGTTCCGGGTCCAGCACTCAGGGCAGAGCTGAGCAGCGACGGCCGAGGCAATGTCGCCTCCTGAGCCGTTGGTGCCGACGCCAACAAGTTCCCCAACTGTCTGTCTGTCTGCGTCGGATTTTGAACCTGCCTTTCGTTCTGTGCCTCGTCCTGAATCGCGCTTGCATAAGGAATCCCCTCCGGCATTATGAGCTGTAGACTTGGCCAGCCACCGGTCCCTCCAGTATCAGTCGCCTCGTCCAACTCCAATATGCAGCCCGTGGCGTGTTCCAGGTTTGCCCTGTTCCGTGACGTGTATGACAGTATCTCTGCTGTAGACGCTTCAATTTCTTCGCAGAGCATCGCTCTTTGGTTTTCCAGTGCCGTGTCCGGTACAGACTTTTTCTGCTTTGACGTCGATGGATGTGCTGCTGGTGCCGGCATGTCCTTGAGGCACGCCCTCAGAACCTGCTCTACTTCGTCCGGCGCAATGGCGTACATCAGAAGAGTATTGTTTCCTTCTAGGCTCTTCGTCATGAAGCGCTGACTGGTGAGATTGAACCCGTTATCACCACAGTCCAGATATCGAAGTGTCGAATTGTTCTGAATCAGCTCGCCCAATATCCCCGTACTGTCATGGAGGTTCTGGTTCCGGATTCTCAGATGCGTGAGCGTCTTATTGTTTGATAGTCCTCGCAGGGCTCGTCCAGCGCCTTTGCCCAACTGCCCGTCATCCAGCTTGCCGCAGAACCCCGACAAGTCCAGATAGCGAACCGACTGATTCTCTCTAAAGAAACTCTCCAGCACCGAGCACGTCTGGTCGCTGCATGTGTCGTCCGTCGTAGGCATTGGCGCCGAACCGACGAGGCTCAGGTAGTCGATGTAACGGTTGGTCGTAAGCGCCCGGATCAGGTCAATGTAGTTTTCCTCCTCCTGGAACTCGACCATGTCCATGTGCAGACCGAAGCGGCCCCCCCAGCACTGCTCTAGTGCTTGGATAAACCCCGCAATGCCGACCTCGAGAGGATTGCTGTTGAGATAGAGATGGACGCCGTACAGGCCCCCCATAGCACTAAATATACGGCCTGCACTGTCACCTGTTATTCCACAGTTATTCAGGACCACCTTCCGGAGCGAGCAGTTGTAGTAGTCCATCTGCTGGTTGTCCTGCCCCATCTGGCACGCAGACAAGTCGGTCATAAATTTCCCCAGTGCGTTCATTGAGTTCTCGTTCAGCTATTGCATAGTTAGTCTCCGGGCAAACTTGGTCCTGTTCCTGGCGAAGAGCTGATAGCCCTCCTGGCTGAACGCACCTTGAAGTTTGAAATATCTAGATGTTCAAGCCGGCTGAGTCGGTTGAGCGATGCCAATGGTAGAAGCTCGCCCTCGAAAGAGCCCACAAGACTTCCTGAAAGGTTCAAGTGTCTTAAGTTGTCAACAGTGTCCATTAATGACTGTGCCATAGGCGCTGGAACTCGTCCGAAGTTGTGCGATATATCCAGCTCCTGAAGCGTCCATGCAGACTGAGAGAGTGCCTGGAACAGGGTCTTCATAGCTTTTTCGGATAAGCTGCACTGAGAGACATCCAGGGCCTCGATGCCCACAGCTTCATGTGATGGCATCACTCTAGTTTCGATCCGGTCGCCGGCGCTAGGTGAGATATATGTCACTATTATCACCATCAGTAAAGCGTTCAGCGCAAACAATATACCGCGTATAAAGAGAGACTTGAAATTTACCGAGACTGTCAATATCGACATCTCCAAGTGCACAGCCTCGGAGAATAAGGCGGTTGCATCGCGTGAGGCCAGCAGCTAGCAGGTTCAGTATCGGGACTAAAAACTGAACACTTCGCTGAGCGTCGTTGCCCTGATTGACGCCATGCAAACAATTTGTAAAGTCGATTTGCCTAATTTTCCCAGAGGCAAATGCCAGGGCGTGAAACTCCTGGTGCATCAAGCTGGCTTTTTGCACCAGTGCCGACTCATTTGTAGTGAGGCAGACACCTGTGGGGGTTAGTGTCAGCCAGGCTGTCAGGAAGCATCGTGATGTGAGAAGCTTACCATAACGGCTCATATATGCAATGTTAGCCGTCCGAGTGCTGTCGTACCTGTCCAATAGACTGGAGAGGTCAACGTCACGGAAGGAGATTGCCTTGAAGTAATCGTTGTAGCGCAACGCCCTCAAAACAGCAAGGAGCTGAAGGTCTGTATATTTGACGCCTTTCGAGGACGGAAGCACACGGAACTCGGGGGACACTGTAGTCCGCCAGCTGATCTCCCAATCCACAGGATCGCATCGGTACCCGGCGCAAAAGGCCGTGAGAGTGCGCTGAAAGCCGCCAAAGTCCTCCCCTGCCGCAATCTGCTGGTAAATAGGCAAGCCCTTGACGTGGAACACTTCTTGCGTCTGCCATGGTGTTGGCCATGCCGGCTTGAGAAACTTGTCGGCTTTCGTTAAGGTCAATATGATCCGACGGTATTGGTGGCTTGCTAGCTCTAGCAATATGGGGTGCTTGAACGGGTCGCGAAATCGCATGGAAAATCGCTCATCGCGTGGTGCCCAGTCAGCGTGGAATGACTCGAGCGTGACGAGACCACATGTCTGGTACCTCACTTCGAGAGCAGATGACTGGGTGATGGAGGCTCGGCCAATCTCGATCATGTAGCACAGGTTGACGCCAATAGCAAGGTAGTGAGAATGAGCTCCTTCTTGCTGTCCCTTCTTTGGCTTGTCATCACCCTTTGTCCGATGGCGCTCAGGAGCATTTCGATAGGCGACCGGGAAGATTTCTGGCTCGCTCGACGTGCATGTGGGCTCTTCCACTTTGAAGATTCTCCGGATGCAGTCTTCAACTTCACAGCCAACGCGAAACGCGTCCGGCTGGTCGTGCCGTTTGGCTTTCACAGAGTGGACCAGATGATCCAGAAGCGCCTCTCTCGCCCGTTCGTCGTTGAAGAAAAGTCGAACACTGGAGGTCGCAATAGCCGGATAGGATAGCCTCCAGCAGATCTCGATACCGGACGGGCCGCGACCTCTGTCCCCTCGGAACATGGAGATCACTGCATGAAGAGAGATCACATGTAGCGGGTCTGCTGGCGGCAGCATGGAAGTAAATGTTAGGACTGGGTTGCCGTCGGAAGTAGAAGTATCGGCATCGGCCATGTGTGGGAAAGCAGCAAACGCGTCAGAACCGGTTCCAAACACAAGAATGTAGTCAGCAGTTGTGACTAGATACCCGGCTCTGATCCGGGAAGTTTGCGGGTCTGCGTAGTCAAGGGGAGTGTGCTTCTCGACAGCCTGAACCCTCCAGTCGATAAAGTTGCTGGAAGAGCTGCCACTCATGGTGGTCGATGCTCTGGACAGGCGGCTGAATGCATCCGAGCCGGCAGAGCCCCGACGACCCAGAAACTCGTGACCTGATGGCACACGTTTGTGAGACTTGCGGAGGACATTTCGTGAAAAGAACGGGCGCTGTGGTGAAGTCGAGCTCGGCGAATCGGGACGGGCGGCCGAGGGGTGAGAAGAGGAGGTCGAGCCCCGGCTGAGAGAGCGGAGAGCTTTGGGCATGTGAGACTGGAAGAAGTTGCTGTGACCGCTGTCGACAGAGCTTGCGGGAGAACTTGTCGTGGGGGTGGAGGTAGAAGTGGCGCTGGCTTGCAGCTTATAGCGATTGAGGGTAGCACTGGAAAAGGATTTGGAGATAGTAGGTGTGGTGGAGGCGGAGGAAGGCTGCTCCAGCAGCTGTGACCGGTTTCGCCTTAGCATGTCCATCTTGGGCATGTGGTGTTCGCCCGACGGGTGTCCGCGCGTGTGGCCCATCGACTCGACTCCGGCTCGTCAAAGATGAATGCAGCCGACAGAAGCGAAGTGTCGTGTTGACGGTAGATGGCCTTGGACAGGGCCAGTTAGCAACGGCGCGGTCGGTGTACTGTGTATGCGGTGTGATGCTAGAAGAAAAGATGTCGCCGGGGAAAAGAGATAATTTTTACACTTCATGCCCAAAGATGCATGGCAACGGCCACTTTAAAGAGAAGAGGGGAAGAGTGCGGAAAACAAACAGGAGGAAAGCCGTTGATCTCACCCAAATGCGGCCGACACTCGGACGAGAAGGCTGTCGAGTGGTTACTCGACGTGCTCCCACGACGACAGCATGAACGGATGAACAGGATACGGTTGCAAAGCTGTTCGCGGGCAGATTTCGCTCAGCTGGCGTGCGTTTCTTTCTTTTGTCCAGGTACTTTTTTCCTTCCTTTTTCTGGCTGCTCTCTTTGTCCGGTTCGAGTCAATGTCTCAGCTCCAAATTGGCACGCCTAGGTCGTTTACAAGCAAAAGGCAGAAGCCCGAATGAAGGCGACCAGGACAAGAGGCAGAAGAGGGCAGAAATAGAAGATTCGATCCTAAGATCAGACGATGGAAGGCATACAGCAGGATAAGAGCGGGCAGTTCGGGCGAGGAAAGCATGACCCAGCCAGCTTGGGGGGCATGTGATTTTGCCTGTTTCGACTTAGCTTGTGCGGACTCCCCATGGACTGAAATGAAGGGAATGGCTTCAGCATCGATAATAATAATTTGGTATGTGTATCGCAGGAAGGCAATCTTGGGTGAACTGATAATACGAGTACGAGCTATTGCGACCAGGCCGCGCGAGCAAAGCTGCATTTTCCCTGTAAGCGTACGTTTAGCTGGGCACAAAGTGGGCAAGTGGGTTTGGAGATCTCCAACCGGTTTTTGAGTGGTGTACATACATAGTAGTGTAGGAGCGATGATGTTATCAAGCCTTCCCGGCGGGGCATTGGCCAATGAGATCGGCTTGGAAGAGGGGATCGGTATGGCTGACTGATGGCCACGGCCAATCAGGCAACCAGCTGGAAGCTCGTCGTGCACGCCAAAGAGCAGCCGATTCCGTCGTGATTGCTTCTTCCCAAGCTTCGTGGGGGCACCTGTGGACTAGTGCAAATATTTTCCCGGGCTCCTGCTTCGTGTGCTTATTAGAGGACCTCTGTGCAATGCTTCGACACTGCAAGGCTCCGTAGAGGAGTCTGTACATAGTACTCCGTATCTTGCCGAGGGACGATGTGCACGTCTTGGCCGTGCATCCATGGCAATGCGGCGCACTCGTATGCAAGATACATAGTAATAGGGTGTATTCATCAGAACGGGCAGTCGGTATCTTACGAGTAGCGTCCGATTGACAGTGGAGCTAGCGACAACGTCAGCTGAAAATGTGCGTACTCCGTAGACATTCCTTGGCGCCACAGGCGGACGAAACCCTTGCGACGCGGCCTAAAAACATTTTTTTTCCCGCGTCTTCTCATCTCGCCAACCCCGTCAAAACTAGTAATGGTGAATATGTAAAAGTTTTGTCAGTCTGTAAAATCGATAGAACAGAAATGCGACCGCTGGAAATGCTGTTATAAGAATGTGCTCTGAATACGAGCTCTCTGGTGGAACCACGACAAGTGGATTAACAGCCGACATAAACAGCGATACTGTACGATACAAAGAGAAACCGGGCCTGACTGCGATCTTCCCGGATGGTTCCCAGAAACCATTGCTCGTATTGAGCGAACATGTTTCTGGTTGGGCCACATCTGGTCTAGTTGTGCACGATCTGGTGTCGGTTGGGGCATGCGTCATAATCAGACACAAGGCTCCTTCTTATCGCTGCTAAGATACATAAGATACTATTATTCCGTATGTTATGTATGTATTATTACATAGTGGCCCACAACAAAGAGCTCAGAAGGCGGTTACATAAGAAACCCTCTCAGCCAGTGGGTGTGCTACAAGATACTGCAGCGGATCGTCGAAACACGGTGAGTTTCAGAAACGGCAGCTGGGGTGTTTCCGCCAATCATCGTCTCCGGCGAGCGCCTCTTCAAGCTATCCTTTCCGACACCTCCAGGCCAAACCCCGAAAGATGCTGCAATAAGATTCGGATTAGTCCTCCACACCATCTCACATTCGCTGGTCATTTGCCGTCGTCTTCCCCTCTCTTGGCTACGAGTGAAAGTGTCTTATCATCGCTGTACATAGGACGTACGACGTGCGTACTGAAGGCATGTGGGCTGCGATGGCACGTCGCTTTTTTTCATCCCCCCCCCACCAGAGCGCCATTCGTCGCCTGGCAGCTACCAGTGCGATGATTGACGCGTCTTTGTTGCATCCATGTGATGTGCTTGGATGGCTTGTCTCGTCACAAAGACGGCGCCTTTCGTATCGCTCTGCCCTGCCCTCCCTTTGTCCCGCCTGCCCAGTAAGCCTGGCTGTTTCTGCATCCCGGCGGCAAGAGAGACGATGGATGAGAGCGGATATGACGAGGTGCTTGCAAGGGCGTTTCATAATACGCCGGTGGCAAACTAGTTGGGCAGGAAGGGAAACAGACAGGTTTTGTGGCCCGTGCCCGCTGCACGTTTCACACCAGCTGCCGCCCGGCTCTAGCTGAGGGGCAGTCTCCTGTAATAATTTCCCGCTGCTGCAGGTCGCCTTCAACATTCAGGGCACAGTCCACTAAACTATGCTAACAGCACAGGGTACCTGGGACTAGAAAAGAGCTCTGCCTGTATTTTAGGATACCTAGTATGGAGTAGTACGCCGTAGCAACAGGCGTACAGAGTAAAAATAGAAGGAAACAGCCTCACAACGGCCATTTCTCCACCACCCCTTTCACGAGCAATCTTGGCTCTTTCCCCTGCGGGACACACATCGCCATTTGCATCCGTCGTTCTTGCTGTTCCCGTGTAATGCCGTCTCCTGTCTCATTTTTTCTTGCTTATGTTCACTGCTCTATCGCCCCTGTAAGACTTTCCCGACTCTCCCGACGCTCCTCTCTTGCGTCTGGGTTTTTGTCGCCTGCATCCCAAACATTCCTCTCTCTTCCCGCTTCGTCCCAGAAGCCCCATCTGGCTACCTACGTGTACGGCCCTATGGACTTTCCCCCCCACCTGGCTCGACTTTTCTCTCTTAAGCCCCCCTAATAATATTACTCGTCTTCCTATTTGAAACCCGGTGCGCCCACAACATCCGTGTCTCTTCCACCGACCCTTTCGTTTCCATCGGAAAAGCAGCTCCGTCTTTCTGCGCCCTCGGACCACGATCCTGTGCTACAGGCCTTACGGTCGCGCTTTTCCCTTCATTTCCCATTCTCGCGTGCGATTGGGATCTGGAGCGCCCTCATCATCAAACGTCAGCGGCATCGAATGCCCATTTTTCAAGCTTGAAAACAAGACCGCTGGCGGCCATAGCAGGACGGAGCCAAGCCCCTGCTGTTAGAGCGAACGGACTCAAATAAGAAGACAGGCATAAACGACCAAGAATACAAATCAAAGTACTGACATCATGGCGATGCTGGCGTCCAAATCTCCTTTCCCGCCGTCTCTCGGTGGCCAGACGTCATCCCCGTCTCTCATAGCAACGGCTCCTGTACCCTCTATTGCCTATGCCCCCACGCGGCGTGCACCTGCAGTCCCGACTACCTCGAGCCAGTCCTTTGCCAGCCCGACGGACTCGGAGTTTTCCGACGCAGACAGCCCCGATGCCGTGAAGAACTGGGATGAGGACCGGGTGTGTGAGTATCTGCGGACCGTCAAATGCGGCGAGTATGAGAAGATCTTCCGGAAAAACAACATCAACGGCGAGAATTTGCTGGAGATGGACAAGGATGTGCTCAAGGAAATGGGCATCGACAAAGTCGGCGACCGTGTCCGCCTGTTTCTCAGCATAAAGAAGCTGCGCACCAAGACGTATGCCAACCAGAAGAAGCGGAATAGGGTAAGGATTGCTCGACTTCTTCGGGTTCTAAGGCTCTCTTGCTTACACAAGCCACCAGGAATCTTTTGGTGGGCTCGACATTCAGTATGTCCCATCGGCCGGGTCTCCCCGACCGCTCAACTCTTCCAGCATGAGAAACGCCATGTCGGCGTCCTCTGTGAACAAAAGATACTCCCGCCAGATTGATCTGTCCTCGATGGCATTCGACAGTTCCTCCACAAGACCGAGCTCTCCGATGAACAGTGCTGAGCACGTTCGATCTGCTCGGGCCAGATACCCGGCCGGTGCCCCGGGCTACCCCGGCGCAGCATCGGCCCCAGTGTCTGGCCGGTTTCCGACATCCCCGCCAGATACGCAGACTGTTCGGCTGACGGCCGCTCACACCCGGAACAACTCTAGCATGGACGGTTCTCTGATGGCCGCTTTGCCGCAGAACCAGGATGTCATCCGTGTCATCTCGACGGGCGGCGTAACAAAGGTTGTCAAGATCGCCGACTGCAAGACTTGCGAGGAGGTCATGCGTGTGACCCTGCGCAAGTTTGCCCTGCGTGAGGACCACGAGCGGAACTACTGTTTCTGGGTGTTGGCCGGCATCGATCCAGACCCAGGCCAGTGCATCCGGCTCAGCGACACGGAACTGTGGCGCATAATCAAGGACCAGAAGCGGCCTGAGAGAAACCGCCTGATTCTGCGCCGGGTTCCCGCTGGGGAGCCTGGGAAGTCCGAGCTGGACCGGGCAGCGGCCATCGCCATGGAGGAGAAGCAGCAAAACATCAGCCAGAGCTACAAGTCGGTCGACAAGCGCAGCCAGCTGAAGGTGCAGAAGGTGCTCGGCGAGACGTGGGACAACCTGCAGCAGATCCAGCAGCCGCCGCTTTCACCGGTCACGTACCAGGATCGTGAACGCAATGTGAGCAACGCGGCGCGGGACCTGGAGCGGCCAGCTCCGGCCGAGACGCCACGCCCGGCTGTGCGAAGGAAGGTGGCGCTGCGGCAGTTTGGAGGCCTGCGGCCTCCAAGCGAGCTCATTGCGTCCGACCTGACCACGTACTTCCCAGACCACCCACGGGAGGACATTGATCGCACGGCACGTCTGTCGATGCGGAGGTCGGCGCGACTGAGCAAGGTGAACAGCCGTCTCAGTGTGGCGAGCACGATCAGCTTCGCCTCGAGCATACAGGACGCGCCGCCCATTCCGACGATTGCCGACAGCTGGCTCAACGCCACGAGCCAGCTCGCCAAGGTGCAGTCGCGCGACCAACGCACCATGAGCCGGCTGCCACATGCATTCCGGGACTCGGTTGCGTCCTCGGTGCTCGACACGCTGCAGGAAGAACAGTCTCCGCTGGAGCCCAACCGCAAGTCGTATGTCTCGTACGCAGACAGCGGGTCGGACTCGGCCGCAGTCAGCGTGACCGACCCCGACGGCAATCTGGTGCGGCACAGCTTCTACGACGACACGGGCGCCAGCGTGTCCGGGTCTGGCTCGCTAGCAGAAGTCAGCCAGGCGCTGGACGAAGACGGCGAGGGGGCAGACGAGGAGCTGCAAAGCTTCCTGGCCGGCGAGTCATGGGACGAGAGCAAGTGGATGAAGGGAGCACTGATCGGCCAAGGCTCGTTCGGTTGCGTCTATCTGGCTTTGCATGCGGTGACGGGCGAGCTGCTCGCCGTCAAGCAGGTGGAAATGCCGTCTCCCGGTGCAAACAGCCAGACGGATGCTCGCAAGAAGAGCATGATCGACGCGCTGAAGCGCGAGATCAGCCTGCTGCGGGAGCTGCGCCACTCCAACATTGTACAGTATCTAGGCTGTGGTTCCTCGTCCGAGTATCTCAACATTTTTCTCGAGTATGTGGCCGGTGGCTCGGTGCAGACGATGCTCAATTCGTATGGCGCATTGCCAGAGCCACTGGTGCGCAGCTTTGTGCGGCAGATCCTGCAAGGCCTGTCGTACCTGCACAACCGCGACATCATTCACCGCGACATCAAGGGCGCCAACATCCTCGTGGACAACAAGGGCACGATCAAGATTTCCGATTTTGGTATCTCCAAGAAGCTGGAGGCCACCAACATTCTGAATGGGGCCAACAACAACAAGCACCGGCCATCGCTGCAGGGCTCCGTGTTCTGGATGGCGCCCGAGGTGGTCAAGCAGACGAGCTACACGCGCAAGGCAGACATCTGGTCGCTGGGCTGTCTCGTTGTGGAGATGATGACGGGCACGCACCCGTTCCCCGACTGCACGCAGCTGCAGGCGATCTTCAAGATTGGTGGAAGCAAGGCTGCCCCGACGATTCCGGATCATGCCAGCGAGGAGGGTCAGCTGTTCCTCAGCCAGACGTTTGAGATCGACCACAACAAACGGCCCAGTGCGGACGACTTGCTAGTAAGCCCTTTCTTGGAGCCCATCACATGAGATGGATGGGCATCTAGTCGGCTGTGGCTGCAGCTTGGTTTTTTTCTTGCTCTCATTTCTATTCTATTTTTATTTTCTTCTTTTCTTTCACTCTTTTTGGCTTTACTCTGCATCTTCATGAACGAGACACGAAATTAGGGGATGATCGTCCACGAGCATGTGCGGGGAGTTGGAGTCGGATACGCACGATATACAGACACGTTCACAATACTACATGCATGGAGATATAGATATAGGGTGGTTGGGGCAGAAACAGTCAGTTCAGAAGGATGATGGAGGATGGCTGTTTGTAATACTTGAGGTGGCTTGGAGAAGGGAAGGATCTGCTGTGCATCACATCTTCCTCGTATTTCAATTCTTGCCTTGGACACGAAACAAGACTGGAAGCTTGTTGGCTAAATCCTATTACATTTTATGACATTTTGCCATTGCTGCCTGTTTCTTGTTGCAAGCTGCAATAGATGAATTTTCGCTAAATTCGACAGGAAAGAAATACAGCCAACGATGACTTTGTGTAGACCAAATGCTTTTTAGGTACAAAAGTGCCAATGCTATTTATATCCCCATATCCCCAACCCCTTGTTTCGGTGCCATCATTTCGCATAAATGTAATTTCAAACGCCATCGAGCTCGCCAGGAGGTATATCGTTCTCATCCCCAAATCTGATGCAATATTATTCAATGCCAGTCTACAGAGACCATCCAGCCATGACAGATGCTGCAACGACAAAGACAGCCAAAGCGGCAGGTGTACCGGGGAAGGATGGCACCGCAGCAGACTTAGCGGTGTTGCTGTTACCGAGGATGACGAGTCCCTGGGTGGCCGAGACAGGGTTGGCGACAGCGGTAGCGTCGGGCACGCCGGTAGTGCCGGCGGCGATCTCGAGCACATTGGTGGAGGTAGCGTTGAAGCTGGTTTGGGCCAGAGAGATCTGGTTGTTGCTGAGGTCGTAGACGACGTAGGCCGAGCGCAGAAAGGTGTCACCCAAGACGTTGGTGCTGCTGCCGGCCGGAGCGACGCCAAAGAGGCAGGCGTCCTGGCCGTTTTGGAATTGAGGCCGCTTGCCGCTGGTGGTGAATAGGTCGAGCACGAGCTCGTCCATGCCGACGGCGATGTGGAGACCGGAAAAGGAAAAGGTGAGGCTGGTGTTGGAGCGGGCCAGCGAACACTCGACGTAGGCAGCACCTTCGGACGAGTCGTACGTGGCGCCGACGCGGTTGTAGAGAGTCTCGACCGTGTTGTCGGGCAGGTAAGTCAGCGACGAGCCCGAGTCCAGCAGCACGGCCAGGGCCAAGTCGTCGGCGAGTGTGGCCGAGCCCAGCTGCAGGCCGGTCAGAGTGACGAGGAACTCGGAAAAGTCGCCGGCCTGCTTCTGCACAGGCAGCGTCTGCAGCTGGCCGACGTACTGGCCCGTGTCGACGCCGCCAAAGAGGATGCTGCCGGTGTTGGCGTCCAGGTCGTTGAGCCAGAGGCTGTAGGCGTTGCTCGCAATCTGGCCGTCGGCCATCAGCTGTGCGGGCAGGTTGTTGTAGGCCTGTCGGCCAGCACGGCCCACCTGCACCTCGTTGGCCGCATAGCCGATGCCCAGGACGCCTTGCGACGACGAGCTGGCATAGCCGATGCCGAACTGCAGCCGCGCCAGCGTCGCGTTATCGCCAAAGCTGATCGTGTCGGCCACGTAGTCTCCGCTGGCACCCGAGCCGTCCACGTACGAGATGTTGAAGTAGCTGCCGACGTATTCGTACGTGGACGAGCTGTTGGCCGTGTATGTGCCCGCATACGAGCATGGCTTTGTCCGCGACTGGCACAACGTCGAGCTGGGCGTGTTCACCCACAGGTCACTGCTGCCCGTGTCGATGTGCAGACGCAGGGACTGTGGCGGTGTGCCCAGGGTTGCGTTGATAAAGTATAGCGTCTCCTCGTTGGCCAGTCCGGCCGCTACTGCGCCACGGCGACGGAGACGGTCACGCTGGATCGGGTTGGCCACGTGTCTGCGCTCCGTCGTCATGCCGACAACACGGGCAGCAGTGCCGTCTCGCCGGTGCTGGAGCGACAGACTGAGGGCGAGCTTGACCCAAATTGAGGCCGCGATGGCCAGTGCCGCCGCTTTCATCGTGTTCGGGGAGGGAGTGGGAAGGCGGAGAGGAGCAGAAACACAGGAGCCTCACAGAGGCAGTTTAGATGGTGGAGAGACAGAAGAAGGACGGGAAAAACGAAAAGAAAGAAAGGCCGTTGTATAGGAGGCAATGTATCCATATGGTGGCATCTGCCAAGGCTGGGCGAAATGAAATGAAAGCCAAGAATCTTGGAGCCCAGCCGGACGATCATGCAGTCTGGGCAGAATCCTCGTGGCCGTGCAGAAGCCCTGGCCAGCCACCGCATCCTGCAACGGCAGCTGTGAGAGAAGTCTCACAGGAGGAGGCTCAGACGCAGGCCAGGAGCAGCTGATGGGCCAAGACCCCATAAACTGCCAAGACCTGGGCATTTGCTGGGCGCCTGTGCCAACAGCCTTGGCCCCAGCTTGGCCCGGGCGGTGTTTCGCACTTGAGGCTGGAGGAAAAGGAGTCGGCAAATCGGCACCTGAAACCGAAACGGCCAGAATGACCCCTTGTGACAGATGCGATCTTCTGTCCGTCCATTTTCCCCGCCGGCTGTCGCATCTGACACAGGCCCGGCTGCTGCAACCGTCTAGGACGCAGTGCTCCGTGTCCGCCTCGGCCGTCACCTCGTGGCATTGTGGTGGACAAGTAAGAGATGAACTGTACGAAGTAAGATGTGATGTACGGAGTACAGAGCAAGAGATGTATTATACGTTGCTGACTAATCAACATTTGGGTCGTGCCTGCCCTCGGAACAGCTTCGTTCATTTCCACAATGTGCATCGTATATTGTACTTCTTCCACGTGATTCATTACTGCAGCTAACAAGACGAAACCGCTGTGCAAAACACCAATTGCACTCCTACAATGCCCATTCGTTCTTGTTCTCGTCCGCGCGGATAAAAGGCTCGTCAATCTTCTTGATGGCAAAGTCACTGCAAAGGATGCTGCAACAAGAGTCAGCACACGTCTCAGGTGAACACAGCATCCAAGTAGCTTACCAGGCGGATGCAACGAGCGCGTCGAGCTCTGCAACCATGGCGTCCTTCTTCAGCCCGCTGACAAAGCCCTTGGTGATCTGCACCTGCAGCTCCTTAATCTTCCGGCTGGCCGCCAGGCTCGACTGCTCCAGCACGCGACGGCCGAGACAGTCCGAGTGGAAGGCGTGCTGACACGGAAAGACAAAGAACTGGCGGCTCAGCAGCGGCAACCCGCACACCGAGCACTTCTCACCCGGCTCGACAATGGCATATCGATGGTCTAGCGCGGCAATGTCGCCCTTGATGTTGGCTGCCGTCTGGCTGCTGTCGTCCATCTCCTTCTTCAGACCCTCGATCTCGCGACTGTAGTCCTCCAACGCGGCGCAGATCTCCTCCTTAAAGTCGTCAATCACGACAAAGTCGGGGAAGAACGGGATCAGGTCCTCGATCTTCAGCAGGTCGCAGCGCTTGAGGAAGTCGATGGCCGTCTTGATGCTGCTGTTGGACTGCTGCGATATCACCTTGCGCGCTACCGCCAGCCACAGCCGCTTGCGCAACGCCGTGTTGCCCATCGGCCGGTCTGCCACCACCGCTGCCAGTTCGATGGCGTCGTGCGAGAGCGCCAGGTCCACCGCCTGCACGTACTGCCCCATGTTCGTGTAGATGTGCACGCACGAGAGCACCCGTCGGTACTGGATGCACAGCCGCAGCGCAAAATCCGCATCGAAGCGCGGATCGTCGCCCTGCGACTCAAGATACGACAGTAGGGCCGTCTCGTCTGCCGATGGGTGTGCCGCGTAGATTGCCACCATCGTATTGTGCACCGCTGCATCGGCCGAGTGTAGCTGGTTGACCACGTACTGCAGGTACCGGATCGCCTGGTTCTGTGCCAGCGGGCCCTTGTAGTGCTCGTCGTATTCGAGCAGCGCCGGGATGATGCTTCGCGGCTTGACCCCGCCGCCCTGCCGCATCAATACGTCCACCAGGTCTGTGGCCACGTGCATCATGAGCACGCTGCTGTACCGGTAGAAGGCCTCGGCATCCGTCTGTCGCTTCAGCACGTTCAGCGCCTCGGCCCACTTCTCGCGCTGCACCCAGTACGCGAGCACGTAGTGGTAGTCATTGATCGTGTTGGCAAAGAACAGCAACTCCTCTTCGCGCCCGTGGCTGCTGATGATGTCGTACACCGTTTTGCGGTCCAGGTCGGCCTTGTTCCGCACCACGAACGACTGGTACTCGTCTCGCACCGTCCTCAGCTGGTCGCGCGTCTCTGCCGGCGTCCGTGTCGCCGACAGCTCCGCCCTGGTCGTGATCGAGTCGTCCAACGAGTTTAGCTTGGCCATAAAGATCTCCACGAGCCAGCTGGCTATCATCATCCGCTGCATGATGGCCGTCTTCTTGTACGTCCCCAGCTTGGTCAGGAGGTACTTGCGCAGCGCATCTGGCTGGTTCCGGTCGATCAGCGCAAGCGCCACGTCTTCGAACGGCTTGCTGCTCTTCCCGTAGATCCCCGACGCCTCGTCGAACATGCCCTTTCCCATGAGATAGTCTCCCGAAGCCGTGGCCACAGCGTCTCGCTGGGCTGCCGAATGGGCGTACTGCATGGCCGCGTCAAACTGTTGCAGCTGCAGCATGATCTTCCACACGTCGCGGTCCTCGTCGCGGACTACCACTTCAAAAATCTCCTGCGACGTGAAGAGCCAGAACGTGCTTTTCTGCAGGTCCACGCACAGCCCGATCGCTTTGTCGCCTTGGTCGAGGATGGCCTGGTCATACACGACCGTACCCGTCAGCCGGTTGGCAGCGACAACGCGGCTGCCGACAATGCCGATGACGTGCCATTGCGTCAAGGCAATTGCCTCTATCGCTTCAGGACCTCCCCGCTTCCGCCCCCAGCTGGACGTGTCGGGAAGGGACGTCGCCAGTTGTGTCCTGGGGATCAGCTTCGACTCTGCAAACACCATGGACCCCAGCTCGGGCTTGGTCGGTGCCACGAGGAGCTTGCCATGGTACACGCCCTGAGCTGACAGCCAAGCAAAGGCACGGTCGGGAACTGCTTCTTCGTACGGCCTGCTGGCCTCGGGATCGGGGGAAACCACGAGCGCAGAGGGAGAGAGCGAAGAGGACGCGGGCGCCGGACTTGGTGTCGAAGCAGAGGACGCCACAGAGCCGCTACCGCCAGAGGGCGTGGCACTCTCGTGAATGACCGGCTGCTCGGCGTCAAACAGTCTGGTGTAGATCGATGCGCCGCCCTCTTGGGCACGGCCGATCTTGCCAGCCCAGTGAAGCAGCCGTGATGGAGTGCTGACGAGAACGCGGCGATACTGGTCCGTTCGGGCAGGCAGGGCATCTACCCAGAGCCCCGTGATGGGACCATCCGACAGGTGGGCCAGGTTCTTCAAGTACTTGTCCTCCTTGCGGTAGAATTCGGTGGACGTCTCGAGGTACGTCTCGTATATGTTGCCATCGGCCGCACCGATGAGAATCTCGCGCGTGGACGATGTCGGCAGCGACGGGTTCCACGCAATGCTCTGGACAGAAATGCCACGCAGGCGGGCTAGCTGGCGCGGCTGGCGCGATTGAGAATGGAGGTAGTAACTTTCGCCCAGTGCCGTACAGATGATGAGGTGGGAAGCTGTCGGGTCGAGAAACATGCGCTGGATCACCCCGACCTCGGACGGGCGCTTTGGAAGATCGATGTCTGAGATGGAGTTAGAAGGATGACCAGAGG
This sequence comes from Grosmannia clavigera kw1407, assembly GCF_000143105.1. Taxonomy (NCBI): domain Eukaryota; kingdom Fungi; phylum Ascomycota; class Sordariomycetes; order Ophiostomatales; family Ophiostomataceae; genus Leptographium; species Leptographium clavigerum. The sequence goes on along the minus strand of NW_014040797.1, from coordinate 99,766 downwards.
CCTGAGACGCCGGAAACACTCACCGTCAATGTCCTCGGGCCGGTTCAGGTCGATGCGGAGGATGCGCCCATTGGAAAGAGCGAGGACGAGGACGTTGTTGGCCACCTGGGCGGCAACAAAAGAGGCGGCGATGGAGAACTGCAGCTGGACGCGCTGGACGTCAAAAATAGGCAGAGAACTATCATCTTCAATCTCTGCAGCGGCCGCAAAGCCGCTCGACGGGTCCAAAGCCATTTGCAATCACCAGATCACATCGCCATCCGCAAGAGATGAAGGAACGACGGGGTGAAGTTGAAGCTTTGGGAGTCAGATTATTACGTAAGGCACGTGCAGCAGTTCCAGACATGGGGCGGTGAAGAGCGGCCTTATGGTGCATAAATGGCACAAATAGTGTATATATAATTCGTTGCACTACCACAACGCTAAAAGGGGTATCTAAGAAAGAAACAGAAGAATGCATAGGTTCGGAGAGGACGCCGTTTCCAGCGGATGCTATATGAACATGAAAGATATGCAGCAATGAGAACAAAACATATGGGACAGAAGCAAAAGACAAGTAAAGCTTGTTGGTATAGATGAACGTGGATGCTCTTGGCTCTAAAACATATGCGATAAAGTGGCGAAGCGGATCAGCCGTTAATGGTGCTCTCGTCCGCGCTGTTTTCAGCCGAGCTGAAATTGCTATACTCGGCTGTGGTTGCCATGGGACCCGAGAAGGGGAGGTCTGGCGGGCTGGGCTTCCGCGCCGTCAGGATGCGCAGGCAGACCCGGGGCGTGTTGTTGGCATCCAGATTGAGGGCATGGCTTTTGATTTCCTCGCAAACCTTCTCGCAGGCGCTAAACGCACGAGCTGGCTCCCAGCCCAGGTGCTTTGTAAGGAGGCGCAGCGACGTAGCTTCGACGCCATGCAGGCAGGAGATGAGCCACAGCTTGCTGATGGCATCGTTGAGTGGGTTGAGCGGTATGGCGCGCTCGGATATTCGGATATCGACAAACCCAGCGCGGCGCAGTCTTTCGGGGCTCATGTGATGGATACCACGTCGGCGACCAGCCTGGATCGATGCCTCGTCGACAGCCCGGAAGAATGTGTGGATCTGTGCATTGGGCGGGAAGAAGGTGAAGAAGGCATTCTCGCTTGTGTGGTCATGGAAGTCGAGGATTTCAATGTGGCCGCCGGGCTTCAAGCACGCAAACGCCTGGCAGTAGATGAAATCCCAGTCGGAAAACGCGCCAGCCATGTCCCTCAGGTGGACTAGGTCGACAGAATCGTCGGGGCGCATCCAGTCGATCTGTCGAGCACTATTAGCCGGGATATGCCGGGCGGTGCCCTTCTCACGTCTCCACTCACCTCGCAGTCGTCGACCTCGAAAAACACATTGTGTGGGACAGCTGTCGGCTGGATGGCCGAGATGTCGACGCCCACAACTTCGCAGTGAGGATAGGCCTCGCCCATGCCAATAGCCCATTCGCCCGTGCCGGTGCCAACGTCCAGGATGTAGCGCGGGTTGTGTAGCCGGATGGAGGTCAGCTCGAAATCAAAGATGTTGAGAAAGACCTGATGCACAACACGGAGACGATCCTGCTCAAGGTCATCATTGGGGAAAAAGCAGTCGCCACAATACCGACGGCCGTTTTCGATCACGTAGTCTAGATCCTCGACATAGAGTGAGCGAGAAGAATTTCTGAAGATTGCAACGGTCAGCCAACTTTTCGGCCAGGACTCCATAGGAGCATCACTTACATCGTCGCGGAGTCAAAACGCCCCACCTGGTATCGGGTCGGTATGATGGGATATTGGCTGGCGGCATAGATCGACCCGGTCTCGTTTAGATCGTCATCCACCTCCAGCACGGTCCCCATCAGGCCTGGATCGGGTTCGAGTGGCGACATGGCGTCCAGGTCGGCAAACTCGTGCTCGCCCATGTTGCGACCAGGCTGTGAGACAGCAGTTACAGTCGATTGCCCTCCGTGGTCACACTCTTCGTCGCCGCCACCACCATCAGTTGTATGTTCATCTGCACTGGCAGGCCCGTTGCTAGAGCCGGCTTGCATTCTCTTCGATCCAAGTAGCGGGCTGCTTCTATAAGCGCAAGCGCAAGTGCCACTGGCTTGTTCGTGGCTGCCAGAGCGTCGTCGGCGCTGCCCCCATCACCAAAAGCTTTAAAGTATTTGGTGTAGGGGTTTGGGAGCTGTTTTTAGCCGTGACGCAATTGGTCGGGCGCACAGCAGACAAGGCAGGCTGCCCGAATCACGTTCGTCTGTGGAGGGCAGCAAACGGAGCAGAGTACATGGAGCGGACCTCTACTATGTAGGAAAGGGAGAAGAAACGAGAGCCAGGGGGGGTATGAGTTAGTCAGGGGAGAGGGGAGGTTAAATACACAAGATACATAATAGCAGTAAAAAGGGTTCGGCAGGGATTGGCCGGGACAACGTACATACGACGTACGAGTATGTACAGGAAGAATCTTACAAATAGACCAACAGGACGGAGTACCAGCAGGACATGGCCATGCAGCTTGTGGAGAATACGGGGTACAGCCAGCAATGGTGAGATGTTTGGACGGACGGCGAATGCAGCGAACGCAGCGAACACTATGTATTCATACAATGCTGCAACGCTCGGATCCTCCCTGACTTTGGCCTGGTGGCGGCTTCAACCGGGACGGATGGCCCTAGTGTGGAAGCACTCGTACGAGCTGCAGTGTACGCGCAAGGAGGACGAGACAAGGTGGTGGGCAGAAGCCGTTATTGTGAGATGCTTGTACGCGAAATGCAGAGCAGTGTACGGAGTAATCCGTACCTGGTATAATTATCGTGCACGGAAAGCACGCTGCGGTGCAAATTGGAATATCTTTGGATTTTTAGGAATTACGGAGCTTAGCACTCAGCACTCATAGCCAGTGGTCCATTAGCATGCAACCCGCCTATAGACTCCACTAGCAGCGGAGAATACCCCTGGAAGAGGACGGTTCCCCGGCGGCCTGCTGGGAACGCTAGCAAGCGAAACGGAATATCCGTGCCTCCTACCCCTGGCTGCGTGCAGGAAGCTTGTCTGTGCTGGTACGTTGCGCGCTCATCGGTGTTTCGTTTCGACACAAGATACGAAGTAAGATACGGAGTACGGAGTAATCCGGCGTGCTCTGCAACACTGTTGTGTCTGTTTGGCAGCAGACTGGCTGACTAACAGCTAAAGTCCGACTACCCGCTACTACGGAGTACGCCCGCAGCCAATCCTCTTTCAGCCGAGAGATCACATAATGATATCCTGTACTCCGTACATGGTATAAGATATCTTACATGGCACAGGACTCACAAGACGGCCCAGGACAGCGCATGCATCCATGCAAGCACTCGTACGGGGCAGAAGCTGCCAGCGTCTTGCACGACTCTCCGGAGTGGGAATCACGGCGCTCGGGCTGGCCAGTCTATTCATCCACAGGCCATCGGCCCGCTCGCACTCGTTCCGCAACACGTCACAGCTGAGGGCCCATTGCCACGGGCGAGAGAACCGCCGAGAACGACACATGCTACCGGCTCCAGCTGCAATGGTTCCCCGGCTCATCGTCTCCGCTCTGGTGCGGCAAAAATACAAGAAGCGTGGCATGTGCGACAATTAAATTTCTAATTCTGTGAGCTGTATCCAAAAGCGAGAGCATATCCTCTTTTCTTGATTATAAGCCGTCTGGTCTCACCGATTTCCAGTGTCGTCAAATCATCTCTCACGGCCTACACCCCCCCTCCAGTCTTCGGTCTTCTCTATATCGCTCAAATCAGCTCGCAACTATATGAAAAACACCAAGACCTTGGCATCGGCAGCACGGCGACTGCTCGCTCGCTCCCTAGGCCTAGGGTTGGACTGCCAGACCGAGCACTTCTTGTCGCATCCGACGCAGCTTTCTACCTCAACCAACACATGCATGCCAACGGGGCCAAAAGCAATATGCATCTGCCAGCGAACATCTAAGACGACGTGTTCTTTCCGTGGGCCTCGGCCGGCTGGGGGCTGTCCGATACCGGCTCCTTGTCCGACATGACCAACCGGTCAACCACAAGCGGGAACGGGCTAAGCACCTTGCTGATGTTGCCCCACCACTGCTCGCCATACTTCCGGTACCAGTCTACCGTGATCTTGAGGCCATCGGCGAAGCTAGTCTTCTGCTCCCAGCCCAGCTGGCGGAGCTTGGTGCCATCAACAGCATAGCGGTGGTCGTTGAACGGCCGATCGTGAGTGTACTTGACCCACTTCTTGAACTCCTCTGGGGTGTCGTGCTTGATGCCGAGTTCCGTCAGTAGGTGACCGCACAGGTCGAGGTTGGAGATCTCGTCGTACGAGCCGACGTTGTAGATCTGGCCAATGACGCCCTTGTGCAGGATGGTGTCGAACGCGTCGGCCGCGTCACCGGCAAACAGGTATCTCCGGGTCGGGCTGCCGTCGCCGTGCAGCACGACAGGCTCGCCGCGGTTCAACAGGCACGAGAACTTGGGGATGACCTCTTACAGGACGGGTCAGCACAATTGAGAGGGAAAAAGGGGCAAAAGGGGCAAAAGGAGAAGCGAAAAAGCGAAAAAGCGAAAAAGCGAAAAAGGGAACATACTCTCGGGATACTGATGTGGGCCGTAAACGTTGTTGCTGCGCACAATGATGACCGGCAGCTTAAAGCTCTTCTGGTACGAGTGGACCAGCATCTCGGCCGCAGCCTTACTGGCGGCGTACGGGTTAGTGGGGGCGAGAATGCTCGACTCCAGCAGATCGTCATCGTCATCCTTGACTTCGCCATACACCTCGTCGGTGGAGATGTGGATGAAACGCTTGATGCCGACCTTCTTAGCACTCTCCAGCAGGACGTGCGTGCCATAAACGTTGGTGTGCGTGAAGCCATAGGAGTTGCCAAAGCTCAGATCGACGTGCGACTGGGCAGCAAAGTGAAAGATGGTGTCGATGTTGTAGCGCTCCAGGCAGTCGACCACTTCGGACGGGTTAGTAATGTCGCCCTGGTAGAAGGTGAAGTTGCGCTTGTCGTTCAGCGCGCGCGTGTTGTTGAGCGACGCGCAGTAGTCGAGCTTGTCAAAGGAGACGATGTTGTAGGCGTCCGGATAGGTGAGGGTCAGGTGGCGGACAAGCCAGCAGGCAATAAAGCCGGCACCGCCGGTAATCATGATGTTCTTGACATCCGGCAGCGGCTCATACCGGGTGCTGCCCTTCAGCACCGGGGCGTCTTGCCAGACGCCAAACTCCTCGAAGAAGTTGCGACGGCGAGTGCCTGCAGAAGCGGTGAGGGTCAGTCGACGGCGGGGGAGAGGGGCCACACTGGACAACGAGGGGAGAAAGCCATGGCACGGGGACTCGATGGGGCCTACCGTCTTGGCTGGTGTTGTTGTTGGATGCCATGGTGATGCAAAAAGGCTACTGTGGGGGATAGAGCGACTTCGTCCTACGACGCTGAGAGGCTGAGAAGATGGATAGAGACCGAAAGCGAACAGAAGAGAGGAAGGAAGGTGCAATGGACAAAAAGGCGGGGGGTCAGCCGAATTTTGTCAGTGAATTGATTCAAGGAAATGTGGGTTTCCGTGGGGAGGATGCTTTGCGAGTCAGGCACAGACGGCTGAATGTATCTTAGCAAGATATCTGTCCTCTAGTGGCAGGCAGGATATGGAAGGTATATACTCGTATAATGCTACGGAAGCGGGCAGTAATCGTAAGTGCGGATAAGATACGTCCGGCTTTACGACATAGAAGGGAGCAGGGTGACGCGACTAATGCCATACAGTGTGTCGCCAATTTTCGATACGGAGTACGAGCAGGGCAGCTACGAGCCTGAGTACGAGTGTTAAAGAACGCAGCAAGGGGTGTAAAAAGGGGGGGCGGAGGAATGATGAAGCTTTGTCGACCGTGCAGGACCGTATCTCTCGCCGTAGATTTCAGAGGATCGGCGAGGGCAGCGTAGAGAGATGTGATACATATAGTAGCCGGTCCGGCCAAGTACGTCGTAATCTCAAGTGTAAATGCGCAAAAAAAAAAAAAAAAAAAAAAAAATCGGTGCCAAGCGCTGGCACCCGGGCTCCCTTGAACCCCTTTTTTTCGACGAGGCTGAAGGGAGAGGGTGCTGCGTCTGTGCTAAGAGATAGTGGGATTAAAAGTGAAATTAAACAGCACGTGTGGCGTCTGTGAGCAATGCGTGCTCCTGGATATCTCGCAATAAAGGGAGCAACGTGATTGTGCCTGGAGCGGCCGGAAATGGCGTGGTGCTAGTCAGACGTGGAGGCTTGCATGTATGGACGAGTACGGAGAACGACGTACGTGTTCATCTCAGACCGGTTGAGACGCGCCATGCCTCGAAGACGGGAGACAACTCGGACAAGCGCGATCTCTCGTCAAGTTGCTTAACAGGCAGGCGAGCCATCGACCCTCTTTGTCCTTGACCAAGGAAATTTGCTTCAAACTTGCGCCGGCTTAGCGCCTGTCAGCCAATGGAGATCACCACTGTTAGGGCACTGCATTTTGTATACTGCGAGACGCCTTCCCACACAAATTAGCATGACAGTACTCCGTACGGAAGAAGTCTCCCAAATCGGCAACGATTCTACGTCGTACTGTGTACGGTAAGACGCTGGCACGTTATGCATGGCTCGTATCCTAGCTGGGTGGGTTCGTGTTAACCTTACCACGCTTTTACAAGTGCGTGCCAACTACGGTTCGGAGCAGGATACACGTCGTATCTTCGTAATCCTGACCCGTATTCATTTCGGGCCCCGTTTGCCCCCCCCTTGTCAACCCCTAACGAAATAGTCAATATGGGGACGCCTGCGACCAAGTGTCGAGGGTTGTGGCGTGGCAACTGTGTTTTACCCTCTAAGCCATCTCTGCGTGGTAGTTTGGCTCGTATCGTTCTGTGCAAGCATTATTACGAGTCGCAATGCGACCCTTTCAGACAAGCTCGTACGAGTACACGCTACTCCATACTTGAGAAACCCAAGATGCAAGAGTCGCAAATTTGCCTACCCGTGCGTTCCAGTGAGGCTATGACCTCCCCACTCTGTCTACGAGAAGGCGCAGTGCTACATAGTACGGTGACGAGACGAGACGGTGACACATTTGTGGCATCTTACTCGACCACCGATTTTTTTTCATTGAGATAGCAGATAGTATGGCGAAAGAACGGAGCACTCCTTGCAGCCGAAGGGATGGCCCATTCCAAGCAGCTCCAGCAACATTAGGGGCAAAATTGGGGGTGTATCCGGCGGCCCGGTGCCTTGGCTTGTAGCTGACACTGACGCAATGGGTGCTACCCCTCTACGGAGCGCCTGTAGGGACAGCCAAGTCGCTGAAACAAGGCCCTCCACTATTGCCCTCCTGGAAGCCGCTAGTCTAGTTAGGGCTGCATATGGGAATGTGTTGTAATAACTGACACGCGTGTCTTTCGTTTTCGCAATCCCACTTCTGCCAACATCCCTTTCCAGCCGCCGCTGCTCTCAGGTCCGAGGTACCGACGCGATCATATTATCGACCGCCCATACTGCACGCTCGTTTATAGAATAACCTATCGCGGGCGCTCTGCCGGATTGTCTCCCAACTCACCAACCCTCAGAATCTCGCACGCTTCGTCATGGCTCTTGAATCCGATCACGCCGAAGGCTCTGCTGCCGCTGCCGGCTCTGCTTCTATCGATCTCGAAAAGCGGGTAGAGAATGAGAAGCTGGCGAGAATAGACCAGCACTCCGAAGAGCACCACAGAGACTTGAAGCCTTCAGAAGAGCTGGAGATCAGCGATGTCCGCGAGGACGAGGAGCTGCTGCTGCCGCAGCAGGGCGAGAAGCCTGAGCCTCCAAAGAGCACAATTGCAGGAACTCTGCTGTGGACTAGCATCAACACGCTGGCCACAATTGGCATCGTGAGCCGCCTCGCTCTGGTAGCACGTCGTCGGGGACTGTCTTGCTAACGCCTGTTCCTGTTTCTAGGTCTTCACCAACAAAGCCATCTTCTCGGACCCGTCTCTGAAGCTCGTGCAGCTCACCTTCGCCTGCTTCCATTTCACCGTAACATGGCTTACGCTCTACATCCTGTCGCGCCCAAAGTTCAACTTCTTCCTTCCACGACGCACCACCATTCGTGAAATCCTCCCCCTCTCTGTAGCCATGGCCCTGAACGTCATCCTGCCCAACCTCTCTCTGGCCTTCTCGACTGTCACCTTCTACCAAGTAGCTCGGATCCTGCTCACCCCGACCGTTGCTGCCATGAATTTTATTCTCTACCGCGCCACCCTCCCGCGCGCTGCCCTCTTAGCCCTCATCCCGGCCTGTGCTGGTGTGGGTATGGTGTCTTACTACGACTCTCTTCCTAGCGGCGACGCGAAGGTCAAGACGACATCGGGCCTCGGTATCATCTTTGCCTTCTCGGGCATCTTCGCCTCGTCTCTTTACACCGTGTGGATCGCGAGCTACCACCGCAAGCTGCAGATGTCGAGCATGCAGCTGCTCTTCAACCAGGCGCCTGTCTCGGCGTTCCTGCTGCTTTACGTTATCCCCTTTGTCGACTCCTTCCCCACCTGGAGCACCGTTCCTGCCAGCCGCTGGATGATGATTCTCATGGTAGGTTTCTCTCGCATTTTTGTCCAGGTGCCTTTGATCTTGTACTGACGCTGGCCACCTTCCAGTCTGGCCTATTTGCCGCCTTGATCAACATCTCCCAGTTCTTCATCATCGCACAGACCGGTCCGGTATCTAGTACTGTTGTGGGTCACCTCAAGACGTGTACTATCATTGCCCTCGGATGGGCTACCTCCGGCAGAGCCATTGGTGATAAGTCCATTCTTGGCGTCATGGTTGCCGTTGGTGGCATCATTGCGTAAGTTTCCTATTCCTCAGGTCGCGACACGTTGGTGGCTCGTCTTTCTAACTTGCAGCAGATACTCTGTCATCATGCTGAAGGAGAAGCAGAAGGCGGCTAAGAACACGAAATAGAGAATGCTTGGAAGCAACGTGAACATGGACGAAACAGTTTTGACGACACAGTCGCTGGCTTGGATAGTAACATGGGGCAGTATCGGAGGCTTTTTGACTTTCCCTTCGTCTGGCATAAAGTGGACGTGTTTGTTGTTTCTCTTACACATTTTCGTCGTTCTTATATGCTGTTCCTGCCAATCTTCTCAACCCATTTGCGGACGGTTTTTTTGCTTTTATGGAGTTTGGAAAGGCGACGAAGTTCACAGGGAGTAGGCTGTTTGGTATATAAAATACAGTGTCGTTGGGTAGTTGTGTTGTTATAGATTGAGAGGTCATACACGATAAAATAGAAGCACGTAGCCTTACTCTGTTGTACCACAAGTCTTGGTACTATGAGGACGGTGTATTGTTGCTCCGTTCCTAGGAAGGTTAGATTCGGGCTCTACCCCTCTGTGGGGCCTTTCCAACCAGAAGCTCACAGCTGAATTACAGGAGGGTCAGAAAAAAACCCTAAAAGAATCGGGTGCGGCAATCTAGATTGTCATTGAATGCCACCAAAGACGACAAGTCTGACTCACAGAACCAGCAACCCCCAGTTGTGTCTTTCAATTGATGCGGGCTTTTGCACTTACTCGCTATTTGCCACAAGTTGGTTTTAGTTCAGGCCGTTTTTGCTCTCTACAAGGACGTGCTCGCTCATCCGTCTTTCTACTGCAAACCAGGACCATCACCAACCGATTCAAGTCGCAGCCTCAAACACCAAGCGCAACCACGATGTCAACAACGGCCACAACTCTCAAGGGTCAGCCCCTTGACAAGCAGTCGCTAGACTCGCTCCTCCGGCGGCGTCTGTTCTACACGCCCTCGTTCGAAATCTACGGCGGTGTTTCTGGCCTTTACGACTACGGCCCGCCGGGCTGTGCGTTGCAGGCGAACATCGTGGACACATGGCGCAAACACTTCATCCTGGAGGAGGACATGCTCGAGGTTGACTGCACGGTGCTGACACCGCACGAGGTGCTTAAGACCAGCGGCCACGTGGACAAGTTTGCAGACTGGATGTGCAAGGACCCCAAGAGCGGCGAGATCTTTCGCGCCGACCACTTTGTGGAGGAGATCCTGGAGCAGCGTCTGAAGGGCGACAAGGAGGCCCGCGGCCAGAAGCAGGAGGAGAAGGCTGAGGACCCGAAGAAGAAGAGGAAGATGAAGGGTAAGGGGCAGGAGGCAGTCCGGCTGGACGACGCCGTCGTGCAGGAGTACGAGGAGATCCTGGCTCAGATCGACAACTTCGGCGGCGATGAGCTCGGTGCGCTGGTCAAGAAGTACGATCTGCGGAACCCGGCCACGGGCATCCAGCCCGAGCCGCCTGTTGCGTTCAACCTCATGTTCGGTACTCAGATCGGTCCCAGCGGCGGTCTCCAGGGCTATCTAAGGCCCGAGACGGCACAGGGCCAGTTCCTCAATTTCTCCAAGCTGCTGGAGTTCAATATGCAGTCGATGCCGTTCGCATCAGCATCTATTGGCAAGTCCTACCGCAACGAGATCTCGCCACGCGCCGGCCTGCTCCGGGTGCGAGAGTTTTTGATGGCCGAAATCGAGCATTTCGTCGATCCTGATGGCGGCAAGAAGCACCACCGCTTCCACGAGGTAGAGGACGTCGAGCTGGTGCTGCTGGACCGCGACACACAGCTTTCCGGCAAGACGACGCCCAAGACGATGTCTATCGGCAAGGCGGTCAAGGAGGGCGTGGTCGACAACGAGACGTTGGGCTACTTCATTGCACGCATCCACCTGTTCCTCAAGAGAATCGGCGTGGACATGTCCAAAGTCCGGTTCCGGCAGCACATGGCTAACGAGATGGCTCACTATGCCACGGACTGCTGGGATGCCGAGTTGCAGACATCATCCGGCTGGGTGGAGTGTGTCGGCTGCGCCGATCGCAGCGCGTATGATCTGACTGTGCACGCAAAGAAGACGGGCGCGCCACTGGTGGTGCGGCAACGGCTGGAGACGCCAAAGGTTGTGGAGGAATGGACGCTGGAGATCGACAAGAAGAAGTTCGGCCCGCGGTTCAAGAAGGACGCCAAGGCAGTCGAGACGGCCCTGCTGGCACTGTCGCAGGAGCAGCTGGAGACGCTGGCCAAGGAGCAGAAGGAGAAGGCATCGATCTCTGTGGACGTTGCGAGTGTTGATGGCGGCAAGGTCGAGCTGGCCAACGAGCTGGTGACCATTGCGTGGACGAAGCGGACTGAGAACGTGCGCGAGTTCACGCCCAACGTGATTGAGCCGTCGTTTGGCATTGGTCGGATCCTATACTCTCTGCTCGAGCACAACTACTGGTCTCGAGGCGCAGAGGGTGGCGACGAAGCACGGGGTGTAAGCAGCTCCATGAAAGCCCTTTCCCATATCTTGTGTTTCCCATGTCTTCTTTGTTTCTGTCTCTCTCTCTTCCCATGCTAACAGAAAGATGCCTAGGTTATCTCGTTTTCGCCGGCCGTTGCACCAACCAAGGTGCTGATTGTGCCGATCTCTTCCAAGGACGAGTTCAAGCCCGTGGTTCGCGATCTCTCGCAGAAGCTGCGCTCGTTGGGTCTTGCCAGCCGTGTGGATGACTCGACTGCAAGCATCGGCAAGCGGTACAGCCGCAACGACGAACTGGGCACGCCGTTTGGCATCACGATTGACTTCCAGACGATCAAGGACGGCTCGGTCACGCTGCGTGAGCGTGACTCGACGCGCCAGGTGCGTGCCGACGAGGCGACAATCCTGGCTGCGGTTCAGTCGCTGGTGCGTGGCGACAAGACGTGGCAGGACATCCAGGCAGAGCTCCCGGCTTTTGAATCCCAAGAGGTCGAGGTGGCCATCCGCTAAGGGCAGGCTGAAGGGAGGGGAGGAACGGAACGCGGCGTACAATCTGCTATACTGCTCTACCGCTCTTCTCAAAAAGGGATCACGGCAATATATGACGCGTGTTGAGTGCAAACGTTTCCAAAGGCTCAATGGCTCAAGCCCTGCAGGCACGTATCGTACGAGTCTGATGCCAAGATTTGGCAGATCTCCGCAGAATAACACAGCTGTCGAGGGTGTCGATAATAGCATGTGTGTTAACCTACGAGAGCGATGTAGGTATATGCTACATAGTACTACGTCGTATGCGCTCCGTACTCGGAACCGCCATACAGCTTGGAGCAGCACCCTTGTCATGACCATGCAGGCAGAGCCAATCTGTAACCGCTGATCCACAGACCGGCATGAGCTCGGCCGACCACGTACTCCGTAGCATTTTGAGCCAAAGAGGGGGCATTCTCCCGGTCGAGCCCTGGTCGCGAGAAAGAACACGTCTACTTGGCTGTTTTCCCATCAGGTTAGCACTCGGCAATCTTTCTGCAGTAGCGGCACCGTCTCTGGTGAGGCTTACCATGCCGGATCAGGAAATTGGGCATGGCGGTACTCCATATCCTGGGCGGCTACTCCGTACATACTCCGTAATAATAGCGGGTAACGTGCTTCCAGGGGATATCGACTAGTATTCGCTAACAGTTGGAGGCCCCGCCGTGCCTTGTTTCAACTGTAAGATGTAAGATACTAAGTATGTACTTGTATCACCCCTGCCTCATAGGCGACCGATGGCAGTCGTTGGCAGTCGTTGGCAGTCGTTGGCAGTCGTTGCTGCCGCAGCTGCTGCGCACAGCGTCAGGTCATAGCGCGTCGGTGCAGGGGCAGGCGCAGGTGCAGCGTGCCTGCCTCCTCGGCGGCTTGCCAGCCATTCAACTTTTTGGCCACCCCACTCACCACGCCCCCCTGTGTTCCAACAGCAGGACCCTTTCACCCCTCTCCACCTCCAGTCCACACCCACGCCCACCAACCAAAGCCGGTTTGCCATTTTCCTCCCACCGCTCTTACGTCCCTGCCTCTCCTCTCCTCTCCTCTCTGCATCCCGTCCTGTCGGCCTCTTTGCGTGCTCATAACCGTATCATCGATCAACACAATCTCACGCGTCACAAGCGAAGGGCAGCTGGATCCCGCCACGAGCTCATCTCGCGCGCCGTATGATACAGAGGCCTCGTCTCCGGTGACTCTCCTCCTTTTGATAAGGCCCGCGCTCTTTCACGCGCTGCTTGCGCTGCTTGCTCGGCTCTCAGCCTCTCGCGGCCTCTCCATTCTCTTCAAAGACTCAAAGCCCTCGACCACGTCCGGTCTGTCTTCCAACCTGGCAGCCTGAAGGTCCAATTTCCCACAAATCTTTGCGGTAGTGGATCAATCCGATCGAGTCGTTGCCGGACTGCCAATACAATCCAATACAATTGTCCTGTCAGCTCAACGGCTCTCCATCGGGTCCTCTCCGCCTCTCCGCTCTCCTCTCCACCTGTCCTCTTTTTTCTTCTTCCTCTCTTTTTCTAATACGCCCTGCTCTGCACTGCTGTCTCTGTAAGTCTCTATAATATACCGAATGGGACCTAGTTCTAAACCCCCTCCACCTGTCACGTCCACCGCTTCGCTGCAGCCCTGACGAGGTCTGCCCCATCGTCCCCCCCTCTGCCCACCCTGCATATTCAAGGGCTCCTTTATTACCCACCGCCGCTTGGGAGATTGCATGTTGCCCCTTTCCTGCCTTGGATGAGAACACGGCCTGACTATCTTCCGGTCCAGCAGCGCCGCTCGCACTCTGTACGAGTACTTTGTGGTCAGATCGCTCTTATCTGCAATGGCAACCCAAAACAGGTGGGAACCTGGCGATTTTCTTCCAGAAAGAAATCGTCACAACTAACACGTCGGCAGCATCTACACCACAGGGCAGTTTATGAACCCAGGTCCAGCCCCACGCCCACCGACAGACAGGCCACGCCTCAACATCACCCCAAATACCAGCCTGTCCGGAAGCATGTCGAGTCTAACCGTTGGCTCGCCCATCCAACGCTCCACGTCTTCGCAATACGCTGGCTCTACCATATCCCTCGCGGCGAGCCGCCAAAACTCCAACATTGACGGCCAGGGCGGTGTTGCTGTCATCAAGGAAGGCATTGCACAGGTGAAGGAGAGCAAGAACTTCATCCAGCCATGGAAGCAGAAGTTTCTGGTCTTGCGGAAGGAGGCGCTCGATTTCCACAAGGTCGAGGGCGGTAAAGTCTCTTACACCCTGCATCTCAAGGATGTCATCAATGTCGGCCGCGTCGAGGCCGCGGGCACCATCTTTGAGATCAAACGCCACTCCAACGGATCGTCTACAAGCCCAGGCGACGACGATGGCTCTACCCGAACACTCCAGATCCGCGTCAAGAGCGACGATGACCTGTACGAGTGGATTGATTTCATTTACGCACGCTGTCCCGGCATGGGCGGCGTGAGCAATCCCACCAACTTCTCCCATGCCGTCCACGTTGGCTTCGACCCAAAGACCGGCGAGTTCGTTGGCCTGCCGCCCGAATGGTCTAAGCTGCTCAACTCCTCTGCCATCACAAAAGAAGACTACGAGCGCAACCCACAGGCCGTCTTCGAGGTCTTGGACTTTTACTCTGATCTCACAAAGCGCGCTGAAAACCCGACTGAATTCTCCAGCTTGACGCCCACTGGGCCGTCAGGCGGCATGCAGAGCAACCAGTATGTGGGCGGCACCTCTGTTGCGCCGCCTCGGCCACTTCATCCCTCCCAGGTTGCACAAAATGTACAATCAATGCAGAACCGCAACCCGAACAGCGGCTATCCCACGCCATCGCCCTCTAGCTCGCCCGGATCCAGCTCCCAGCAGCGTCCCTTGCCCGCGGAGTCGCAGCAGCAGAGGCAGCAGATGCAGGGCATGGCCTCCAACTACAACAGCGGCGTCTCTTCCCAGGAAGAGCTGCAGCGCCAGAAGCAGCAACAGTACGAAGCGGCACAACGGCAACGCATGGTGGAGATTGAGGAGCAAAACCGAAAGGACCTGGAAGCTTACAACGCATCCTTGCCCAAGACGAAGACCTCTCTCGCACAGCAAGAGCTCGGTGGCTACTCTGGCAGCTCATCTATTCCCGCAACCGACCGCTTTAACCCGAGCCGTGCCGCTCCGCCAGCTCCCAAATCCGCTCAGGCAGCCGCGTCTAGTCTTCGTGCCCAACGCCCGGCTCCGCCGCCACCGTCGAGCGCCGGCGCTGCCGCACGCCCTGCCGCGCCTCAGTCTTCATCGGGACAGAACAGCCAGGCATCACGGATGCAGACACGCCCGGACCAGGCACAGACGTCGGCTTCGGCAGGTGCTTCTGCACAGCGCTATCCGAATGGCAGCCAAGCAGCTGGCGGTGTCCCTCGCAGCAATGGCCAGCCGCAAGGCCAGTCGCAAGTCCAGTCGCAAAACCAGCAGTCTTCTCGCCTGCCAGCGCCCGTCAAGCCACTGAACGTCGGACCGAAGGCCGTACCACAGAGCGACAGCGTGAAAGCTGCCGAAGCTGCTCTGACCGCCAAGCCGCCTCCGGAGCGCAAGGCGGATGTTCGCATGTCGACCATGTCAGAGGGCGAGGTCATGGCCAAGCTGAAAGAGGCCGTATCCAAGGACGACCCGAACTTGTCTTACTCCAAGCAAAAGAAGATCGGCCAGGGTGCCTCTGGCTCTGTGTATGTGGCTAAGGTCAAGGAAACTGCCGTGTCTCCTGTTGCCCGCGCGGTTTTGCGTGAGCAAGGTGCCAGGGCCCAGGTTGCCATTAAGCAGATGGATCTCGCCCACCAGCCGAGAAAGGAGCTCATCGTCAACGAAATCATGGTGATGAAGGACAGCAAGCATCGTAATATTGTCAATTTCCTCGATGCTTTCCTTCGCAACAACAACTCGGAGCTTTGGGTGGTTATGGAGTTCATGGAGGGTGGTGCCTTGACAGACGTTATTGACAACAACCCCGTCATCACGGAAGACCAGATTTCGACTATCTGCCTCGAGGTACGGTGCTCCTCCTGTCTTGTCGATCGTCGTCGTTTCGAGCTCTTGCTAACCAGATGGTGTGCAGACATGCCGTGGTCTTCAACACCTGCATTCTCAAAACATCATCCATCGTGACATCAAGAGCGACAACGTTCTTCTAGATGCTCGTGGAAACGTCAAGATCAGTATGTACTTTCCAGGCTTGATTCGGCTGTGCCATTCCCAGTGGACAGATTACTGACGCGTAAACTATAGCCGATTTTGGCTTCTGTGCCAAGCTCACCGAGACGAAATCCAAGCGGGCGACTATGGTCGGTACCCCGTACTGGATGGCGCCCGAGGTTGTCAAGCAGAAGGAATATGGCCCCAAGGTCGACATCTGGTCTCTGGGCATCATGGCCATTGAGATGATTGAATCGGAACCTCCTTACCTCAACGAGGAGCCTCTCAAGGCGCTGTATCTGATCGCTACTAACGGGACACCACGACTTAAGAAGCCAGAGAAGCTGAGCAAGGAGCTCAAGGCATTCTTGTCTGTCTGTCTCTGCGTCGATGTGAAGAGCCGGGCTTCGGCGCGGGAACTGTTGGAGCATGACTTCCTGAAACATGGCTGCCCACTTGGCAGCCTCGCCGAGCTGCTCGCCTTTAAGAAGCATGCCAAGTGAAGAGAAGAGCCGGGACTTAAGTGGGTTCAAGTTTTTTTAAGGAAAAATCTTATTGTCATCTTCGAGATGTCCTGCATACTACTTCTCTTTAATGGCGACAGCCTTTCCACGATACGTTCTGTTTCCGTTTCTGTTTCCCGTTTTGCAGTGGGGGCGTTACCGGTTTTGATATGGCATCCATTTTCGATATATCCAGACAAATCGGAAAATATATACACTGTTACTACTCCGTACTGGCCAGGATCGATCGAGCGCCGTGCAAAGGTTGAGGCTTCGTCTCCATACAACGAGAGGGGAGAACGCGTCTAGGTAGGCAGACAAACGGAGCAAAGGCGGACTGACGCTTTGATTGGCTGTACTTCAGCTTGACCTTGACCCATGCACTGTAGCCGCCTAGTTTGTTGGGCCCGTGGAGCGCCAAAGTCTAGTCTACAAATCGCTGGAGGGGTGAAGAGGGGTTGTTTTTTCTCTACCCCGGACAACCAAGACAAAAAAACATAGTTTCAGAAAATTTGAAGTAGACAACCTGAGCCTTCCATCTATTTAACAACTTCCAACTGCAAGCTCCGGTCCTACATTCCACGGCCTGCATCCTATTGGACATTAATAATCTATCTTGCCAGTCTGCTCGACAAATTCCTTGAGATACTATAACGAGACTCTAGCCTTCCTGTTAGCAGCAACCAAACAAGCCACGATGTCGACTGCTGAGGGCACCACCGCGGCCACGGCCCCGAAGGAGGTAAGATGCCATATCCCAGTCCGGTCGCGACGGGTGGGGTATTTCTCATCTATTGCAGTGACTGACGATGGATGTGTGTTTGGCAGGTTACCGAGGCCGAGAAGCCCGTGACCTCTTCCGCCGTGTTTTCCATGTTCGGTGGTGGGGCAAAAAAGGAGAAGAAGGACGTCGAAGAGGGCCGTGGCGATGTGTCGGGCAGCAACAAGGCACAGCGCGAGGCAGCTGCCGCTGCCGCTGCTAAGGATGGAGACGAGGTGAGTGTGGATTCATTGTGGAGATGCGAGGCCAGGGCAGAGAAGATGCTGCGAGCCCGTACATTTCATGACCAGTTTCTGCTGACACGCTCATAGGAGGACCAGGCCCCCGAGTCCGAAGATGTCCACTTCGAGCCTGTCATCCGGCTGACGGAGAAGGTTGAGGTCAAGACCAACGAGGAGTCAGAGGAGCAGGCCTTCAAGATGCGCGCCAAGCTGTTCAAGTTTGTGCGCGAGAGCAGCGAGTGGAAGGAGCGCGGCACGGGCGATGTTCGTCTGCTGAAGCACAAGGAGAACGGCAAGACTCGGTTGGTCATGCGCCGGGACAAGACGCTCAAGGTCTGCGCCAACCACTACAGTATGTCATCATTACGGGGGAGTTTTTAAAGGGGGAATTGTTTTCTGTTTTCTAATCCGTTTCAGTCCTGCCCGAGATGAAGCTATCGCCCAACGTCGGATCTGACCGAAGCTGGGTCTGGAATGCGACGGCGGATGTGAGCGAGGGCGAGCCAGAGGCCGTGACCCTGGCTATTCGCTTTGCAAACCCAGAGAGTACGTATATCCCTATTTGGCCCATGCTTGCAGCCAGTCAGTCGACTCTGTATGCTAACTTCACCAGATGCGAACCTTTTCAAGGACGCCTTCGTCAAGGCGCAGGCGGATAACGAGGCCATCTTGGAGGCAAACAGCCCTGCTGACGAGGAAAAGGAGGAAGAGAAGGCCAAGGCAGAGCCAGCCAAGGATGCATAGATCTACATCCGGTTTGCATATACAATGTCAAGCTGAGGCTAGCATTGCTGAAGAGACACCTTACGAGTTTTTTCGCGTCGAATTTTCCCTCTCCCCTACCCCTCTCACGACACTGCCGCCACTTGTTTATGTTCCCGAGCTTAGTCGAGTTGGAAACTTGGTCATCTCATCAAGCAGCTCGATTTCTGGACTACTCTGGCATCGACTGTCAGTATTGCCAAGTATTATTACACCCTTATCCCCCCCTACTATTGCCTTCTTCGATGCCCATGTGCCCTAGAACGATAAGGTGCAAAGGGCATCTAGACGGTGCATAAACGATCACAGGAGAAGCTATCTGGAAGCCGGTTTAGGCGAGCCTGTATGCTGCCGTTTTGCATGGTCTCTCGAAGAGAAAAAGGACAAGACACCAAAACATGGACGATGCCATGATGCGCAACCTGGTTTAGATAGTTGCAGAATAAACAAAGTCAACAGTTTTCAACGATGCTAATGCCGGTTTGCAGAGGTATCTGGGCCAAGGCGCAAAGGGAAAAGGAAACTTCGTACGACACTGGAGTACAAGTACAGAGTACAAGTACAGAGTACAAGTAAACAAAGCGGTGGGGTGGGCTTTCTTAGGGCAACGCCCCACTACGCCAGACTGGATTTGTTATTTTGCATCTCCTAATGAGATTAGCGGAGCAGGACTCTATCCCCCTTAGGAGAGCAGGCCCAGCATCAAATCACATCCCAGCACTGTTGCGCCACAAAGGATCGCCCTCAGCCACAGAGTACTTGCTGCTAGGAAGGTCCTTAGAAGAGACCGCGACGAAAAGATGGGGCGGAAGGTGACAAAAGTCGCGGTGCAGCGCAAATCGATACGAATTGTCAACCGCAGAGTGCCGCCTCATGAGCAGCAGAGCAGCAAACGACAAAGTACCGGTGAGTGCGTCCGGCGTTTTTTTTTGGCAGCGTTCCCGTTTTTTTATCTGTTGCGTCTGTCCGGGCCGCCGTCTTTTTGCTCTGAAATGCGCCGAGCTGTAAAGGCAGCAGCCAGCAGCGCCAGCATTGGAAGCGCAAGTTAAGGGAGGCAAGCAGAGAGGAGCGCGCTAGATGGAAACGAGGCATACACATGTGGGCATCGCTGGCCAGCTTGCGTCAGGACGGTGGATGTCATTAGGGAGGGTGTGGGCGATTTGGTCCAGTCGTGCATTGCGATCTGTCTTTCATTGCTCCGTCGTCCTCGTCCATGGCTAACTGTCGATTGTTCATGCTGCAATCTAGCCCTTATTACCGACGAAGAAGATCCGCTCCCCGCAGGCAGCATGATTGTCGAAGTACGTCGAACAGCCGCACGCGTCTACTTTGATTCCAACAGCTGACATATGGTCTTTCCGCCCATGCAGCGCCGCATCAAGCTCGTGACCGAGCAGCACAACATGTTCGTCCCCGTCCGATGCATGAAACAGGTGGAGGGATGTTCAGGGCGTAGTGTGGCTAACATTGTGCGCGCGCGCGTGTGTACAGCCCGAAGCCGCCTCAGATCGAGGGATATCCCATGAAGGAATGGACGGTGGAGGTTTACGTGCTGGACGAGAGCGGCAAGGAGAGGCCGGCGAGGTGCTTCCAGAAGGTGGTGTATAACCTTCACCCGTCGTTTGAGAACCCGGTGCAGAGTAAGTACAGCTGCGGTGTTTCCTTGGACGCGGACCAGACTCCTGTGTCGGAATTCTGACGGGACACAGCCTTCCACGAGCCGCCATTCAAATGCACCAACGAGGGCTGGGGAGAGTTCGAGATGACGATCGACTGCTACACGACGGAAAAGGGCGGCAAACAATCGATCTTGCACGATCTCAACTTTGCCAACGCGACGTACGAGAATGTCCACACGGTGCAGTTCAAAAACCCGTCGCAGGCACTGCAGACGATTCTGCGCGAGACGGGCCCACTGCCGACGGACGAGGAGCGCAAGGTGCGCAAGCCGCAGGACGGGATCAAGAAGAGGAAGACGTTTGATATCGAGAAGATGGCGGACGCGATTCCGCGGCTCGGCGAGGATGACTTGCTACACATCATCCAGCTGATCCACGACAACAAGAGCGAAGATACATACTTTGTAAACAATCCTGACGGTGCGTCTCCTTCCCTCTCTCTGGCGTCTGCGCGGTGGGTGAAGCTGACCAGGCCTGCTCTTTGCGCCGACAGCGGGAGAGTTTTCGTTCGACCTGTACACAATACCCGACAGTCTTGGCCGGGCAATGTGGGACTACATTGTACGTGAAGGCCGATCCCTGGATGCGCTCTTGTGTGTGGACGAACACGCTGACATTGACGGGAACAGCTTCAAACGTCCGAGGGCCACCGCCTTCGATGAGCTGGCGCGGTGGCAGCTGTGTTTCCATCTTCTGTTCTGTTTTCCCGTCCTTTCATCTTTCCGTTTTCCCGTTCTGGTTGGGCCTGGCACAGGGGAGGGGATCGGACAGCTACTTTCTTCCCGTTTTGGTCGCTGTAACGTGCGTCTTGTTCGAGTCCGCCGTACGTGTGCATCAGGCATTCTCATCAGCCGAGAAGGACAGCGGAAGTTGCATCTGCCGTGTATTTTGGGGGCTGGCGACCTTGGCTGGCCGTGTGATTTATTTTACCGAGGAGCAAAGGGCAATACAATGCAACAGGTAGCTTACGGCACTAGGCGAGGAAAGAGCGATGGTCGCGCCTGCTGTGTCCCTATTCTAAATGCGAGTGACTGCACATGACAGATCTGCCAAACTTTAGCCTCATCTTCTCGGTCATGCCCATTGATTGCCATACCGATGGCCATTCCCATCAACAAGTCAGCCGGTGGACGCCTCAGCACACCCCAGCACCCCGGCACGGCAGGACTCATCAGCAGCGTTGCACTGCAGTATCGGCGGTCGCAAGCGTGCGCTTATTATCCCACCGACAAGAGGACAACTCAGCTGGCCAGGGCCGTCGTGTTGGTCCGCGTTCGAGCACAGAGTACTCGCACGTCGTACTTCATTCTCTGTGCATAGCCTGCCCCTTTTTATCGCGGGCGGCCATTCTTTTCATCGCGTCCGATCTCGAGGGGTTTCGTTGCAGCCATCTCACAAAAAGCGGATCTCGTGTGCACCACCGCTCTTTGAGGCTTGAAGCAGACCCACCATTATCCCCTCGCCCGTCTTCATCGAACTGACGTTTCCTGAGCAAACCCGTCGCAAACCGAGGCCAGCCTTCTAATCCCGACAGACCCCAGACGGACGACGCCAGCGCGACGGTAGTGGCAATATGTCCACTCCGAGGACGTCACGGCAGCCAGACGACAGCCACAGCAAAAGCGAGGCGTCTCCGGCGCTTTCGTCGGCGACGGGCGTGCAGGAGGCTCGACAGGAGCAGGCGCCACAGGAGGGCCACAAGCGCGTGTACCAGGCGTGCATCCCTTGCCGTCGGCGCAAGGTGCGCTGTGACCTTGGATCGGTAGACAACCCGCACGATCCGCCTTGTGTGCGCTGCCGGCGGGAGAGCAAGGAGTGCTATTTCAGTGCGACACGCCGCAAGCGCAAGACGGACGACGATGACGACGACAACAGCAACAGCAACATCAACCGTGTGGACGGCAGCGACTATGTGATTCGCAACGGGCGGCGGAAGCTGCACGCGGACGAGACGACAGGACTGCCGATCAGCCGGGTGCTCTACAACGAGGTCCCGTTGACACCAACATCGGCGGGCATGAGTTCACAGCCGCTCCGGCGACCGACTCCCGATGCGCGGGCGATAGCATCGAGGAAGGGGATGACGGCAGAGCGACGAAGCGTCCCAGCAGCCGACGAGTCGAACACACCGCTTGAGAACCTCGAAGCACGCTCGGTGATGCGGCGAGAGGTTTACGGCCATCACGACGCGCTGGATCTGCTGTATATGGCGGCAGAAAGTGGCAAACATGCGACCGGGCCGGTGCTGGACAGCTTTGGCAAAGGCCGAGGTGGCGAAACGTCAACAAACAACAACCTGTACGACCCGGGCACAGGTGGTGGCTATGGGGCGAGTCGCAGCGGCGATGCTGGCGGCCCGCGAACAGAGCAGCTGCTCGATCCCACGCTGTCCCATAACTGCTCGACGGGCCAACCGGGTTATGCCGAAGCCGTGCAGCTGTGGGCGCGATTCCGGTTTGTGCGAGCCGGCTGGTTCACAGCCCAGGAGGCCATCGAGTACATTGACTAGTAGGTGTCTGGTGGAGAGTTTGGCTGGTCTGGGGGATTCTGCTAATGCACGCACAGCTACTACAAGTACCTCTCGCCGCTGACGCCGATCTCGCCGCCGACATTCAACAACCCGGCGTCGCACGGGACGCTTCTGAACGAGGAACCGATCCTGGCGGTCACACTTCTGACGGTGGCATCGCGCTACAAGGTGCTGTCGGGGCCGGGGGCGACGTGCCGGTCGCACGCGATCCACGAGCAGCTCTGGACATACCTGCGCGGCATGATCGAGCGAGTGGTCTGGGGCCAGGAGGCCTTTGGCGGCGGGTTCTGTGGGTCGGGTGCAGACGAGGCGCAGACGTCGAGCACGGCACCGTGGCGCGGACTGCGAAAGGGCAGCCTGCGTACGCTGGGAACGATCGAGTCGCTGATGATGCTGACGGAGTGGCACCCACGCGCACTGCACTTTCCACCGGCCGAAGTGACGGACGAGCTGCTGCTGCCATCACAGCGGACGACGGAGTTCCAGGCGGCCGAGACAGCAGACCCGCGACCGGTTGGTGTTGGCGGCAAGCGAATCGACAGCTGGCTGGAGCCGGCGTGGCGCAGCGACCGGATGTCGTGGATGCTGCTCAGCACGGCCATGGGTCTGGCCTATGAGCTGGGCGTGTTCGACGATCTGGGCGAGATGCTGGCTGCTGGCGCCATCATGCGGCCGGAATACGAGGAAGAGACGTATCGACTGCGGGCAAACCGCATCAAGCGGCTGATCCTCATCTATCTCACCCAGCTGGCCGGTCGTCTTGGCTGGACGAGCATGGTGCCCGAGAGCCTGCGCAAGAAGGATCCGGCCTCGTCTCGACGACGACCGACGTCCGCACTCGACGGCCAAACACCCGGCACCAGCCTCTCGTCCGTGTCGACCGCGTTCAATTACATTCCCGATCTCGAGCTCGACGACCAGATCATCCACTGCTGGGTCGGCATCAGCAATGCCATGCACGCCGGCAACGAGAAGCTGTTCCGCTCGCGCAAACACACCACCGAGATCATCCAGACCGGCAGCTATATTGAGCTGCTCAAGGACTTCCGTCCGCTGCTGCGCGACTGGTGGACCGAGTTTGAGCGCTTCCGCCTGCCGACGTTCATCCGCCACATCCTGACGATCGAATACGAGTACGTGCGCATTTACGTCAACTCGTTGTCACTGCAGGCCGTCGTCGAGCGGTGCACCACCAAGTCAGCCGGGGGAGGTAGTGCTTCCTCGGCCGCTGTCGGCAGTGCTTTCGGCAGCAGCAGTGCCGCGCCACAGCTCTCGCCGCAGACCCAGAACTACTACGGCAAGCTACCGCTCGGTCAGCTGGGCGGCTTTGGTGCTGCCGACCAGGAGTATGTCAAGGAGGTCGTTGAAGGCTGCCGCAATCTGCTCACCACCGTGGTTGACGGCCTGCTTCCGGGCGGCTACCTCAAGCACGCGCCTGTGCGCACATACTTCCGCATCATCAGTGGCGCCATGTTCCTGCTCAAGACCTTTGCCCTAGGTGCTCCCAAGGCCGATGTGGAGCTGTCGATTGCCCTGATGGACCGCACCGTCGATGCTCTGCGCAACTGCGTCGTCGATGACGTCCACCTGGGCACCCGCTTTGCCGACCTGCTGGAGTCGCTGACGAGTCGTCTGCGCAACCGCTTCATCCATGCACCCGCCACCATGTCTGCCGATGGCCGGAGCCCGAATCCACACTACGATGCCGGCAGTCCGGCCGTGACCGGCCATCATGGAGGTCATGGACCATCGGCGCTCTCATCTGCCATGGCAAACAGTGATTTAGCCTGGCCGAAGACAGGTCTTTCCGGTATGTTCTTATCTTGTCTTTCGCTCTTGTTTTTCTTTTTCTTTTTCTTGCTGTCCCCTTGTCCCTCCGCTAAGCCAGCTAGCTATGGACCGATGCAACACGCCCGCCAACATCTCTGCCACGCCCTTTGATCCGGCCGGCGGCAGCTTCCCATACCCCTCGGGCATGGCGTCCACGCTGGGCCCTACGACACCTGCTGCATCGGCCGCTGTCGACAACTCCCTGGGCGAGCACCTGTTTGTCGATGGCGCCGACTGGAACAACAACGAGATGTGGTATCTGCCCGCCGGCCCGGCCTTCTTCCAGAACATGGGCGAGTCCAACGTGGCCATGACGGCCGAAGGCGTCAGCATTGCCGGCATAGACCTGCTCGACTTCATGACCATGGATGTGCCCGCTGATCTGACTTCTACCATGAGCGGGAATGGCTTCTAGGGCTCGTAGGCCGTTCCCATGCTTTGCTTCCGCACGTCGCTCTAGATAAGGGCGCACGCTTTATTAGGCTGTGTTATCAGATGAAAGCCGCGCGGATCTGTGCAACTGGCTGACGTTCTGACGTTCTTTACACTAACTATGTATACACCAAAGACTATAATATAAGAAATAGAAATCCTGAACACCGTTCAAGAGCCGTGTCTGTACAAGCCTCTGGCTAGGATCACAACAAAAGAAAAAGGGGGTGTCTGGCAAAAGTAGGGAACGCGCAATCTCTGGACGACTGCAATCCAAACGGCAGTCAAAACGGCCTCGTCGTCGCTCCTGTAAAATCAAAGAGTCCGAGGAAGAAAGAGGTAGATGGTGAGACGCGAGAGACCAGAGGGTGCTGGGTCACGGATGAAAGTATAACTGGACTGTGGAATAATTACAAATGAAACAAAAGAGTTAGTAAGTGTTTGTCGCAGGCCGGCCGACGTCGAGGCCAAAGCCCGCCTACTGGCCAAACTGCGTGTGGCTCTGGTGGGCTGCTTGGAGGACTAGAAGACAAGAGTCAGGCTATGCGGTCAACCAGAAAACAGGCTTGTTAACTCACTTTGGAGGACACTGGTCTGACCAGTCCGATCTTCACATGCGATCTGAAGGCCGGACCCGTCGACAAAGTCCAGACAAACGCTGTTCGGGAGCTCCTGCACCTCCATTTCCGGTATGTACGGAAGCCGGAATTCGCTCAGGTGGTATCGCTTGACGGCGCCCGTCGGCACTCCGTTGACCGTACAGAGGATCAGGAACCCCTGCGAGTCCAGCGACATCGTCCGCCGCTTCCACAAAAGATTGTCGGGGAACTGCACATTCACGTCTCCCATCAACGACACAATGCTGGGCTGCTGGGTCGCCGCGCTCTCATCGGCCGCCGGTATCGCGTTGAGAACCTCCTCCTCTTCGGCAACAGTCGGCGAGAGTGTCGGGGTTGTCGCCTTCCGGCCCGAACTGAACGAGCTGGACAGCCTCTTCATAAACCGGCCCGCCCGGCTCTTCGACGGCCTGCCTTCGTCCCCAGAGTCTCCCGTTTCTGACATGAGCGAAGGCGAGAGGGGGGCCGTCAGGGGCGTATTGGCATCCCGGTCCTTGCTGATCGAGGAGCGGCGGCTAGAAATGCTCAGTCGTCGGGACAGGCTCGCAGTCGTGTGCACCGACGGAGGTCGCGATGGCGACGCTGAAGCCGCCGGCCCATGGGCATTGTCGGTCGACGGAGACCGCCCACCCCGAACAGATCCGCGGCGCTCCTTGATAAAGTCCTTCATCATCGACAGCGACGATCTCCTACGACGACGACTGCCCTCGGCCTCGTCCGTGTCACTGGCCACCGACCGGTCTTGCGACTGGGACCGCCGACGTTCTTTCGATCGCCGACGCTCCTGGATGCTCTTCCTCTTGTCGTGCGATGGACGGAAGCCATCCGCCTTCTGGTGGTCCACCACGAGTGGTGACTGCTTGAGATCCAAAAGACTAAAGTCCGAACCGTCGCCGCGAGCCTCGGGCGACATTGCCGATGACTGCCCAGGATCCCGCAGTATCCGGGCTCTGACCTGGATGGACTCCGGTCTGCCCCTCGGCACGTTGCCTCCTTCAAACACGGACAGCCGGCTGGCCACTGATCCCGACCGCTCTCTAGCCGCCAGCCTGGGCACTTCCGGCGACGACTCCTGCGAGCTGGGCGGCGACAGCGCCTTGTCCGCCTTCTGAGAAGACGCGTGCTCGGCAACGGACGGGGACCTAGAAGACTCGCGCACGCTGGGCTTGCGCACCGCAAAAAAGGTCGACGAAGGCCGTTCGAGACGCGTCGAGCTTTCCGGCGTAACGGCACGACCATTTTCCGTCAGCTTCTCCAGGGCCTTTATGCGTTGCGAAATGCTTGAGCCGACGTTGGTCGCCTTTTTCGGCATGTTGTTGGCCGCCGTCTGCTGCGCAATCTTGTCCATGAACGCTGCCCCAAACGATGCCGACCTCGCAGAGCCAGTCGTGCCGTCGCCCGGCGCCAGGTAAGACGCTCGAACCGGATTGGAGGCCGCCCGGCCAAGGTGGTTCACAGTGTCACTTGTTCCGGGCCTGGACATTGGTTTGAGAGGGCCCATGTTGGGGAAAACCGGCGTCGCCGGAGACTTGGACACTGTGACTGGCATCGCCTCCTCCACCGTTGCCGACTGTAGTTCTTCCATGAAATCTTCGTCGTCCAACAGGTCGGCTTCTTTTTGGGTGGCTGTTTTGCCCAAGTCATGTCCCAAGTCTGTGCGAATAGGGTCCACCATTACTTTTCGTTTGGCCTGTTTCGCGTCAGTCGAAGGGACGCCACTGTTATCGAGGTCGCCTGTTGATGTGCTCTCGTTCATGTTCGGCTCTGCAATGAGTGGAATCTCGTCGGAGACGACAGACGCGTCTGGCTTCTGGTCGGTCGACTTGGTACAAACTGTCTCGTCAGTGGACTCGGACAGCGACGACGCCTTTGTCGAGTCACCGACCTCTGACGGCATTTCCAGGGGCGAAGCTGGGTGTGAATCCGTTGTCTGCGTATCGACCGACGCATGGTCTACCGCAAACAGACCAACGTCAATGGCAGAATCCGCCGAGTTGGTGTCGGGCAAAGGGAAGCGATCAACCAGGCTCTGCTCGCCACTCATAGCAGAGGTGGTGTCAGCGGACTCGTCGACCGGTTGGGAGCTGCCAGAGTCGAGGTGCATAGCCGGAGCATCGATAGATGGACTGGGCAGCGGCGGGTGACCATGCATTTTCATCTCTCGCAGCTTCAAGGCCTTCTTCAAGCGGGCCATTTCAGGGGTTATGGGGTTCCGCTTCGTTTCAGACACGGTTACAGTTGTAGCGGTAGACTTTGTGGAGAGCCCGGAGCTCGTTGTGGGCCGGCCGCTGCTAGTATGTGGCCGCTTCAGGTCGCTAGTGTTTGTTGGACCCGTTGAATAAGCAGCAGCACCGAGCATATCGCCGTCATCTGCTGTTGCGGACAAGTCACTTGGCGTCTCTTCCCTCAGCGGATTGGACGATTCCGCCACTGCGTTGTCTCTGCCTTTCTTAGATCCCTTGGATAGGAGCTTAAAGCCTGCCGGAATAGACGATATAGGCCTGCAATTTCCGGCACTACCAGACGTCCGTGGCCGCCCGCTCGTGTCCACCGAGGGCCGTGGGCCAATCTTTACTTTCGGTTTGCCGTACGGATACGCGTAACTGAGCAGTTCGGCATTGGACAGCTGAGACAGCTGTGCCGAAAGGTGCCCAGCATCGTCAGATCTGCTGGGAGAGGGGGGCTGATCGACGCCGAGAAAGGGTGGTGGTTCTGTCGTACTAGAAAATTTGGAGGCTTCGGGCGAGGAGGCAAGCTCCGAGTTCAGCACGACGGGCGAAGGTGGGGTCGGATGGTCTTCCTCTTTCAAGATAGACTGTCTCTTTGCAGCTTGCTGCTCCTCTTCTTCTTCCTCGGCAATCTCGATCAGGCGCCGCCTCCTCAGCGAGCTTGTCGAAGACGAGGTAGAGCTTGAGGCCGTATGTAAAGAGCAGGCAGCAGAGAGTTTCGTATCCTTGAGTTCCTTCGCAGTCGAGATATCAAATGTGGTGTTGTATGGTACGAGCTTCTCGGACACCGCATTGAAGTGAACCACGGACCGTGCTATAGGTGGTCAACAAAACCGGCACCGGTCAGCACCAACAACCGAGGACCTCCTCCCATATGGCAGTGAGACAATGAGACAAACCTTGGATCAGCCTGGAGCAGCTCTCAGGTAGGTATTTGATAAGCACGTTTCTCCTCCTGTATTTGAGGAATCCATAGAGCGGAGATGGCTCTTCGTACTGGGAGATGGCATCTCTGATCTCCACGATGCCTCCGGTTCCTTGGCCGAGGATGTCGACCTCGTCACGACTTGCATATTTTAAGAGAAACCTGGTAGATAGCAAAAAGAGTGGAGTTAGACACGTGCCTCTTGCGTGCTGTCATGTTTCTAAAGAGCCGGGCAGAACGTACCATCCTCCGGGCTCCGAGGCCGCAGCCTCATGAGCTTCCTTAACAGCCGGGGCGTCCAATCCATTTAACGACATCTCCGGCGGCTACAGCCCGAATTCGGACCGTCGGGTTCGAAGGGCAAAAGGACAGAGGGCGAGCGACGAACACAGCGACCGGTCGTTGCGCCGCGACGAGAATGCATACAACGCTTTGCGTGGAAAGGCTCGGTGTCAAACGACCGACAGGGAGTTTCTGCGACGTCGGCGGGCTGTGAGGTTGAATCGGTGTTGTTCCAAAACGGCGGCAAGCGATAGTGGCCGTCAGTTTCGTAACTTGTAGGTCCTGTTTTGAATTGGCCACGGGATATTACATCCACCGATGCCAAATTGGCGAAGGGTGAGGGGCTATTGACATGACCCGGTGCGAATGACGAGAAATCCAGAGATGCGGCGAGAGATGAGGGGGGGGTCGTGATGTGAAATAAGGCCAGGAAAAGGAGAGCAGGCCGAAAACAGCAAGGCTTTTCCTCTAGCAAGACCTGGGCGCACCTCGAAGGGCAACACGCAGACACCACAAGAGCATTTCCCGGTAGGATCGCCGGGATTTGCAAAGAGGGAAGCGGAAAAGAAGAAGCGAGGAAGAATATTAGAAGCAAGGAACAGAAGAAACAAAAGAAACAACCGAGAGGCTTGATGACAGCCGTTTAGGGAGAAGCGGAAATAGGAGTCGCGGATTTGCTTCTTTTTTTCTTTTTCTTCTCTTCTTCCAGGGGTTCCCATTTCATAGTTGGTAGTCAGAGACGCCGCTCTGCCCCTTTCCGACTATTCGCAGACTAGCGTGACCGAGCCCATTATGGTTTTCCGTTTTGGGCCCGCTAATCCATCCAGGCACACAATTTCAGGTGGTAGCGGCCGCTCCGTCCCTCTTCCAAGGGAACGTGGAGTTCGTTGCGCTGGCCCAAATAGCGAGTGTCGGGGGGGCAGCGAACGATCAGCGTGCCTGCGTGGTGCTCATCAGAGGCAAGCGAAAATACAACGCTATAGGTCAGCAAGTCTCCTCAACAGGTCGCCCAATCTCTATGCACCCGCTTTAACCCCATATTAATCCACACTGCGATACGGGGGATAGGGGAACTCGTGCAGCGAATGTCCATACCGTACGGAGTACTCCGTACATACGGGCAGTCATCTCTGCTTAAACTCTACGGGGGAGACGCATTACCATGTAATGCAAACCCGGAATTGCCCCCGAAATAGGCGGTGCCGGAACTGCCAGACAGCGTCAGGAACAACGATGTGAATACAATGTATGCAGGATAACGCTACTCCGTACATCAGTTCTGCCAGCGATGGTGCTCCTCTCTTTCATCCCCTGGGTTATGCGTCTGCCAACAATTGCAATATCATGGCTTGACCTCTAAACTCCCAGCTGCCTCGGCCTCGGCCACGGCCACAGCCACCGATCTGTCCGCTCTCAGCCCCGCCGCATCATCGCTTGCCAGACTCGGCTCTTCCTCTACCGATCCTTTGATTGCTGTACGCTTGAACGCCTCATCAGCAGAAGGCGGGCCATGGCCCCGTCCGCTGTTGGTCGCCGACACCCCAATGGCTTGCGCTTCCCCGTCTGCAATCTTCTGTTTGACACTGTTGACGATCGTGTCAGCTTCGCTGGGCGTGGTGTCCCACTTACTGCCGTCGAGGACTGTCGAGGCGACGCCGCCTTTGCTCTTCTGGCTGTCCACGAGTGCATCTCGGTCGAGCCGGACAATCATGCACGAAAGATTGTCTGTGCTGAAGTGGGCAAGCGCATGGTCGACCAACATTTTCGCAGCAGCCGCGGGGTCCTGGACATTGCGGACCAGGTTCACTGCGTCCTGGTCGGTACAGACGTCCCAAAGCTGCAGTCGCACGTCCGTCAGTAAATCAGAGTAAAAGGGGGAGGCGGGGAGCATGGAGAAGGGGAGGTCCGTACCCCATCACAGGCGATAATGATAAACTCATCCGTTTCTGGTTGTATCACCGTTTCTGTTGTATACGGATGGCCTGTCACCAGGTCTTTGATATACGTGTCGCCCAGGGCTCGCGTGACCGCAAGGACGCCGTTGACTCGGTTATTCAAGATCAAGCCCCCAGCATTAGCAATCCGCCTCCCTTCGTTTTCATCGCTGCCCTTATGGTCATAGGATAATCGCAAGGCCTTTCCGCCTCGGCACAGAATGATTCGGGCGTCCCCGACGTTGGCCGTGTACAGGACCCGCTGCCGGGTTGCACTGGCTTTCGGCTTGGTGTGCGTCGTCTCTGCGTCTGCAGGTGGGCTCACGATCTCGGCCGCCGCGGCGGTATTGCTGGCGACGTTCTGGGACCCGGTGACCGACTGGCTGCTGGGCACCCGGTCTTCCCAACGCAATACAGCGATAGCGGCGGTGCAGCCACTGTTCTTGATTGGCAGCTTTTCCAGCTGGACATCAACAGAGGTAAAAGTCTGGTCTAGGAGTTCTGGTATGGGTGCGTTGGGATTCTTCCGGATGGTGTCCTCGAGAATGAGGTGCAGCTTCTTCCCGCACCAGTCTGCCGCAAACGTGCCCGCGTGCCCATCAAAAATAGCAAAGTAGCCGTTGTCGGTTTCCAACATGTCTTCGTCTGAATTGCCGGCGCCTGCGCCGGAAGGTACCTCACTCTCAGTGTCCGCCGATTTTATTGAGCGCGCTCCTCCCACATCGGCACTGCCAGAAACAGTGCCAGGAGTCCGGAGAAAGTTGTAGAGAAAGGCGTGTGTGTCTTCCATGGTCCGACGACACTTTTTGTTTCTGTCTTCCCAGACGCCGACCCGGAAAGTTGAACTCGGTCCCGGGATCGACTCTCCAGCTGAATTGTTGTGCTGGCCCTGGGGTACCGCAAGGGCGGCATCTTGTCTGCCAAGCTTCTGGAGCGGTGTCTGGCTTGACGACGCCTCACTGCTTGCCCGGCCTGACTGGGAGAAGCTGAAGGTGTTCTTTGCAGAAGCCAGAAGGCTGCTGGCCCGGCTGCTGACACCACTGCTGCGACGCTTCTTCTGTTCGGAGGAGCCGCTTGCAACGGACGAACTGCCGTTTCCGCTCCGCTTCTCGCTGCCAGAGGAGTGATCGGCAATCGCAGAGGTGGAGGCTGTAGACGGTTTATCCGATTCGGGCTCAGGAGAAGGCGGCTTGTCAGTGACGAGCCCACTGCCACTGGCTACAGAACTGCCGGTTGCGCCACCATTGCCACTCTCGTCGACTGTATTGACAGCACTGGTGGCTCCGGCACCACCGGCAGCATCAATGCTTACGTCCCCGACTGCGCCCTCAGATTTAGAGGCCGACGGCGAAGGAGTGCCCCCGCCGAACATTCTGTTCAGCAGGCCTCCTTGGGAGGAAAGGCTTCGTCTCTTGTTGCCTGCCAGATTGGTTGGTGGGGGGGGATGGCGGGGGGAGGTGTGAGGGCCTATTCAGCTTCTTTTGGGACTGAGATGTACGCGCTGCCGTGTGAGGGCAACTTTGGAGTAGGGGAGAGTGCGGTAGAGGGATGGGGTAAAGGCAGAAGACAATGTGGAGGTGACCGATATTAGGGAAGAGGAAACATTTTAGGATACAGGGGACCCACGCCAGAAGTGCTAGTTACCAAAGACGGGCATCTGGAAACGCCGAGCCCCACGCGAATTGGCGCTGTATTATTAGGCCGTAATGTTGGTCTCTACGAATAACTCGCATGTCGGGTCAGACAGGCTGTGTGGTACGTCGCAGGGAGCGGCTATTCAATTGTGGGGGGGAGGCAGCGGGGAGAAGGAGCTTACTTGAAGGAGGGGTTTATTAATACGGCTAGGCTTTCGTTTTGCGGCACAACACGCCAAACAGATGATGTAATAAGAAATGGGAATCTTGCTGCTCGCCAAACAGGAAGAGCAGGTAGAAAGGGGTGAGGTGTGGCAAAGTACGTTTGCCATAATTGACAGGCCATAAGAGGATTCTTGTTTATTGTACAGAGTACAACGCCCGTCTCGAAGGCGGTCTTGCAGCAGGCATTCAGTCACTAGCCGTCCCGTGCAGTAAAGCGAAAATGTTGGCGATAAAATGCTAACACAACCGCCAAGTAGCCGGAGGTCTCGGAGAGAGATTGGGGCGCAGCAAACGTAGCAGCCCTTGTACTGTACGGCCGTGTGCAAATCATACTACGACGTATGTGTACAGAGCACATGCACATGTACAAGGATAGAGGCCAAGGACGTAGTGGATGGGCAGCAAGGCGAGGGGGGTGGGAAGTGAAAAACCAGACAGCGAGGACAAGTATTGACCTGCGGGAGCCAAAAGAACTGGTTGGTATGGCTGGCACATAAACTTGTTACATGACCAGAAAAAAACACAAGATTGGAAAGAGTGAGGCTAGACAAAACCAGGGCGGGAACCGAACACAAGATAGATGGTGTCGGCAATATGCTTCCAGGCCCAGCACCTGGAGGGCTACCGCCGCAAACTGTCCAGGCGCGCTTGGAGATCGTCGTCGCCTGCATCGCCGCCGCCGCCGCTGCCGCCGCCAGTGTCGCCGCCACCCACGGCTTGCGCGATTCGTCCCTCCGGCACGGCATTCGACTGTAAGCCCTGTGGTGTTTCTCCGAACTAAAACGCGGTTAATGTTAGCCAGGTCGTACACGAATACGCCATCGTCACAACGGTCAGAGGATGCGGCTCGCATACAGCCTGGTTTAGGTCAATCCCAATCTCTTCCAGAACCTGTTCGACCACCTCGTCACCTTCCTCCTCCACCCCGACGTCCATGGCATCGTCTATCGCATCGTCCATCATCTCTTGTCGCTGGTCCATGATGTCGTTCTCGCGCTCAAACTCCATCGCGATCCGCTGGAGCGAGGGTAGGTTCATGGTGCGGTTCATGCTCCCGAGAGCCATCGTGGCACCTTTCATCGCTTGCATCATCTGTTCGTTTGTCCGGTATGTCTGCAGAGCTTTGGTCAGTCAAAGCCCACAGCTCTTTGGACAGCTGTGATCGGTATACCTGAAGCCGAAGTGATATCTTTTGCAGCTGGCTCCGCATGCCATAAAACTTCTCAACGTATCTACACAGTGTCACTGGAGTCAGTCGCGGGCGTGCTTGAATACTTGCGGCCAATACGTATTCCCATACCGTCTTGTTCGGACCAGGTCTTTGGCTTGAATCTTGCAGGCGCCCATCTGTCCGTTTTGGGCACTTTGCTTGATCTGTGCGACGAGCGTCTTCTCCTGCTTCTCCAGCTTGACGCGCTGCTGGTCCAGCTCGCGAATGGCCTTGTCGAGCATGCGCTGATTCTTGCGCAGACGCTCGGCTGGCGTCACGCGCTTCCCAAAAGCCCACTCGAGCACCTGCGCCTGTCAGCAAGGAAAAAGGAAGAGGCCGGTACTCGGCCGAGCCCCTCGGCCATTCCATGAGCTCAATGGGTCGCTCTCACGTTCATGGTGTCCGCTTCCTGCGTTGGCAGGGGGCAGCACAGCTCGTCAGCAAGGATTCTGTGGCCAGCAGGTATTTTTCTCGGAGCTCGATGGTGCGGTCGTCGTCGCTGCCGCGGCCTTTCGTTGCGTCTGACGGCGTTGTCTGGTGGGTGGGATGGGTGGATAGCTAGCACAGACGATCGCGAGGCAAATTGAGATATCTTAACTGAGGCAGCAGTTGTAAGGGCGATAAGAGTGCGCCAATAGAACGCTGCCGTTATTACGACCCAGGCCAGTAGCCCACTTCGGTAGCGAGTACGAGCTCTCCGCAGTACGTAGTAATACGTAGTACTCCGTACTCCGTAACCTCTCTTGCATATTTTATTAGTAAGCGACCGGCGGTCCCAGTCGCGCCTGCGAGATGGCAATAGATAGTAACTGTCCACAATACTCATGCACACCGGATTCCGGGGGCAAAGTTCTTTTATTTTCCGCTATTTCCTAATACGGTGTGATGTATCTCGAGATTTACTACTCGTAGCACTCGTGCTCAACCCCCCCCCCCCGCCGTAGCCAATCAGCACTCTTCGTCGGCCATGGCACGATCGGGAATTCGCCGCCGTTTCTCGCCTTAAACGTACGGAAAATATCAAGTTTCAGAAAATATTGCAAATCGAACCCGATCAGTCGACACCCAACTCGCTCGCAGCCACTTTTTTTCTATTTTTCTGTCTCCCAATCCGTATCCAAACTCGATCCACTGCGCCGCCCGACGGCTGCTGTCTTCGAACATGAGCAGACCGTCCACAGACAAGGGCAAGTCCCCCAATAAGCGATCAGTGATAGTCGGTGAGCCTAGCGCCAATGTCACCGACGACGACGACGTCGGGCATCCGCAACCCTCGCAGCCCGCCTACATGACTGTCGGAACAGGCTCGACATCCAAACATGCTGCCCACCTGCAGTCTCTCCTCGACACAGACTCCGGCTACGGTGGTAGCTCCACCGGCAGCGACGGTTTCCCGCCGGCGATGCCGCCGTCTCTGGCCTGGGGCTCGGCTTCGCACGAGGACCGCCAGCTACATCCTACCGGCCCGTCGGCGTCCCATGTTGCCCCCGAAGCTGAGCGCAGGCTGCAGGCTGGCGCCATCCACCAGCTCTGGTACAACCAGCATCGCGTTGCTCTCGGCAAGTCTATCACCCAGGCCGTGGAGCTGTTGAAGGGCCTGCAGACAATGAATACGTCCTGGCCGGCGCACTATCCGAGTGTCCAGAAACTGGGTGTCGCAGCCTTTCCCGATACTGCTCTGTCCGGACAACCTCCGGTTCGTCCCGGGTTTCAGCGCGCCCTTACGACTGTTGCCGACTTCATTGACTCGTCGTCCGGTGGCCGGCCAAACCGGGCACCAATGCTGCGTCGGTCTGCAACGGTGTTGGACGACCCCGTCGATGCGGAGTCGAGCAAGGCCGCTGAAAGCCGCGTCTCCACCACCGAGCCCAGGCTGGTGACTCCACAGATCGCACAGGAGTTCTCTGTTCTCAAGCTCGACCTGAAGCTTGGCGGGCTGCACCAGGCGGGGCTGGTCCACTCCCTGGAGAAGGGCTCTGTCGCTTCGCTGCTGGACGAGAAAATCCGATCCAGCATCAAGCACCTACTGGCTCTCCGGGAGCGCATTGAGGACACTTCCAGCAAGGTGCTGGTCACGGGCGACCTGAACGCCGGCAAGTCCACGTTCTGCAACGCCCTCTTGCGGCGAAAAATTCTGCCCGAGGACCAGCAGCCCTGCACAAGCATCTTCTGCGAGGTCTTGGATGCCGGTGCGAATAGCGGCGTCGAAGAGGTCCACGCTGTCCATATGAATGCTGTTTACAACCGCAACGACGAGTCCACGTACGATGTCTTCTCTTTGCTGGAGCTGGAAAAGATTGTCACCGACAACTCTACCTACATGCAGTGTAAGGTGTATGTGAAGGACGTCCGCACCATTGACGAGTCGCTTCTCAACAACGGAATTGTCGACATCGCCCTCATCGACGCCCCTGGCCTGAACTCGGATACGACAAAGACTACGGCCGTATTCGCGCGTCAGGAGGAGATCGACGTGGTGGTGTTTGTCGTCTCGGCGACAAACCACTTCACCCTGACCGCGACCGAATTCATCCGGGCGGCTGCGGCCGAGAAGGCCTACTTTTTCTTCGTCGTGAACGGCTTTGACGTCATTCGGGACCGTGGGCGATGCCAAAAGATGATCCTGGACCAGGTGTCCAACCTTAGTCCCCAGACACACAAGGAGGCTTCTGAGCTCGTGCACTTTGTTTCGAGCAATGCCATTCCTATACCGCCTGGGCCCCCGGGCGGCGCAGGAGGCAGCGGCACCGGAAGCTCGTCGGGCGGCGGCGGAGGGGACCCCGATGGCGACCCGACGGGCAAGGGCAAGGGTAAGGAAAAGCTGCGCGACTTTGAGGAAATGGAACAGTCGCTCCGACGCTTTGTCCTCGAAAAGAGGGCGCGATCGAAGCTTGCGCCGGCAAAGAACTATCTTCTCAATATTCTGAACGACGTCAATGCTCTGGCAAATGTGAACGCCGAGGTAGCCCAGTCCGAGCTTGCCCGTGTGGAGGAAGAGCTGCGTGAGATCGAGCCGTTGCTTGAAACCAACAAGAAGGCCAAGGCCGAGATAGCATCTGAGACCGAATACGTCATCGAGCAGACCTGCACGGATGTCTACGACCAGAGCCGCGCAGCCATTGGCTTTGCGATTGGCCATGCCGGGGACGAAAATCTCGGCGTGCCGTATCCAGGCATCTTGTCTGCTTTCCAATATGCTGAGCAGGTGAAGCAGGAGATGCTGTCTCAAATCTCAGCCTCGGTGGCCGAGTGCGAGGAGAGTGCACGTTTCAAGACCGCGGGTGGTGTAAACTCTCTCAAGCAGCTCGGCATCATGCACCTCGGCAACGATTACGTGGACCTGAACTTCCGACCCGAGTTCATGTTCCGGCGACGGAGAGACGAGCTCGCACGACAGATTGACATCCCGACCGAGTTCTTGGACTTCGTTGACCTGTCCACCTTGCTCCAGCGCCAAGAAAAAATGGCTGGCACCGGAATGGCCCTGACTGTCGCCACGGCCTTGGGAAGCCGCATGATTGGTGCCCATGGATGGATGGACCATGCCTTCTCGGCCGTGAAGCTCGTGGGAAGCAGCCATACGCGTCGCTTGCTAGTGCCAGCCTTTGTTCTTGCTGTTGTGGCGGCTGCCGGCTACATTTTGGTGCAGATTCCACAGTCCTTACCTCATCGCCTCTCTCTCAAGATAGCGTCGCGGCTGGCCGCTATCGACTATGTCCACAACAACTCGAACCGCATTGCGGGCACCGTTCGCAAGGTTCTGCGCGTGCCGGCCGATGCAATCCGCGATGGGCTGAACCGTTCTGTGGAGCAGCTCGGCAATCGCAAGGACGAGACGCTCAAGACCCGTGGCGAGAGCCAGGTCGCCCTAAAGTACTTCAGCAACCTCGTCACGGATAGCTCGAGGCACCGTGCAACAGTGGGAGCATTGGACCTCGAGGCTCCCCCTCCCGGCGCCCACTAGGTGCTGGGGATTCCTTCAAAGGTTGAGAATCGAACGTCGGATTGTCAGCGCAAATCAGCTTCAGAGAGCCGGTCCTCACTAGTTTGCCGACTCAGAGTTTCGGTCAAAGAGCAGGTTGAAGGAACTTCGCGTTAATATGTTTCTCCCCTCTCCCTCTTGCGCATGCGTTTCTCCTGCTTCATCCCCTGTTTCCGGACATCGTCTGAACACGTGCACAGCACATATAACAGCAGCTTTACCACCGATACGCAACGCGTCTTGTGCCAATTTTTCATGTCACTTAACTCTGAATGCTTAGTGAAGGGTGGGTGTTTGGGGCAAGTGTATGTGAGCACTCACCGCTCTCATCTGCCAGGTCAACGTTGCCGTTGGCCATTGACGTGCTCTTGGGAACCGGATATCCATTGAAGGCTGTATTGCCTACTGCCCTGGTTCCCTATATACACAATATATACATACAAGTGCGCCGAAATCCAAAAGCATGAGAAGAGAGCCAAAATAAAGAAAAACCATCCTGTTGCCACAAGTCGTGTTTTGTCATCCGTGCTATCAACCGTGTCATCCACCGTCTCCTGAAATTGTATGATGTCTTTTGTAGAAATGCCAGCCACCAGCCAGCCACCAGCCGTGGGCTCTGAAAAGTCAGGGACATGCCGAAGGAACCAAGTAGCTCGGCATTCTACTTTAAAAGCGAAACGTGCAAAGACAGCTTTATGAGATTTCCCCTCCACAGCCACTTTACAATCTCGCTACTATCCGCCTCCATCTTCTTTAGCACTTAAGATCTGATCTCGCCCTTGTTGTGGAGTGCCATCCTTTCCTTTCATCCACCCGCACGCCTTCGCTTGCGTTTCACGGCCGCCTGAAAAGCCACTCGCTGCTCATCTACAACGCCGGTCTTGCCCCGGTGCCTCCCAATGCTGCGCCCACTTGGGTTGCGGTGTCGCCCTCACGCTTTTCGCCAGCACCTGCCGTCAACAGTTCGCTTCCCATCTCTCTCATGCGCTGTTCCTGCTCCATGGCAACGATGTTTTGCTCCTCGGCCCAAGACAGAGCGAAGGGAATACCAACCAGTAGAGCGCTCACAGAGATGGTCCAAGCGGCGCGGCCGAGAAAGCTAATGCTTGTTCGAACAATGTGGTTCCCAAACTGGTATTTACCGTAAAACCATCCTCGTGCTGTGGGGGGGACAATATCACGTAGAGCGAAGAGCCGGTCTGCAAAAGTCTCGCGGCTTGGATCGAAATCTGAATCTGTCGAGATTTCCGAGTCTGTCCAAAGGCCATGTATCAGCAGTCTTCCGGAGAGACGTTCAGAGCCAACGGCCCGGAAGGGTACGAAACGTATAAGGCGCGTTTATGGGAGTCCCAAACTCACCCGTATCTGTGAAATCATCTTCCTCCTCCGGCCCCGGCTGCTGCTGCTGGAAATGCTCATCCTCCACTTCTACTAATTGGACCATCTTGACTTGTTTGTAATGCACTGGCGCGGTTTGTGTGATCTTTATTCTGCACAGGGCCTGTTCCTTCGACGTGTTATTTGCGGTGATCAGTACTTGGAAAGAACCAAGTTCCGATCGCACCCCAGTTATCGTAAGTAGAGGGAAGAAAAAACTTTTGCGAGGCCACGTGACCCGCGGTGCACTACAGCTCGTACTTGGTGTCAATCAGAATTCGCAGATATTTTGTTCGTAAATACAAAGCCGTTGACGGCAATCAGTCTTGACCCTGATCGCCGCTCTATTATCATTATCCTCTAAAGACACACACTTCGTAGGGAGAATCTCCGACAAAACCATCCCCTGCTATAGAAAGTACTTTGCAACCTCAGCCCTGCAACTTTCTTGGCGTGTCGGCAAAGCGAATACCGCGACGAGTAGGGGGCACTCTAGGAGTATCGTCATCGTCACTGTCTTCGCCTAGCTGATTAGACATTCCAAGGGCGGCCTCTCGGCGACGTTTTTCAGCCGGCGTTTCCCTAGATTCGTCACGTTTGTCGTTACCATCGCTGCCGTCAGCGACACTTCGTAATACCGCCAAACGGCGACGCCTTTCCACGCCAGTTTCAGCATCGTCAAGAGTCGATGAGCCGACATTGGTATGAGAACCGGGATTCCCTTTCCGTCCACGCCTAGGCTCGATAGGCGTCGCAAGTTGAGAGCTGGATGACTGGCGACTAGACTCGGCATCGCTGCTCGAGTGTCTACCAGCGCCCACTTCTCGCCTGTCATGACCCCTGGTCTTTGCTGTGGCTTCATCGATGGCTGGAACTGCTTTCGCCCTGTCTTGCGAGCTAGGCACGCCGAGACCAGAAGCTGCAGAATTTTGCTTGGCCAGCGTCTTGACAGTGTGAGATGCACTCGACTTATCGATGACCTCCTGTCTGGTGTTTTGGTCCAGCTTTTGCATTTCGTTGATAAACCCATCTTTCGTCATGCGCTTGCCAACTCCCCCGATTGTGAATCGGATGTGTCGATCATCCTCTTCCTCTTGCTCCGCAGCTACACTCTTCTTCCGTTGCCTCTGAGTCGATGGTTCGCCTGGTGTTGCTCGGGTAAAACCAATCCAACCGGACATACCAGCTGGCCTGCTTGCCACTCGCGTTATGGGCGTCGCATCAGCAGGGATATCTCTCTCTGCATCGTTGTCTCCATCGTGCTCCTTAATTTTCTCGCTGGCCTTTATCAAGTTGCCCATGCCCATATACTTCAGACTCTGGCTTACGCCAGTATTGGTATCCTTCTCGTTCTTCTGAGAAGGCAGTTCGTATTTCTTGACAACTTCACCATCCTCATCCTCGACGATAATCTGCGAGCAGTAAGCGTTAGTCTTCATCAATCACATACAGCGAATATAGGGCTGCACCGA
Source organism: Grosmannia clavigera kw1407 (assembly GCF_000143105.1). Lineage (NCBI taxonomy): Eukaryota > Fungi > Ascomycota > Sordariomycetes > Ophiostomatales > Ophiostomataceae > Leptographium > Leptographium clavigerum. The sequence continues at coordinate 59,154 of NW_014040797.1, read as the reverse complement.
AGAGGGTGTTACGGGGAAGATCTTACGGTATTTCCAAACTGATAAGCTCGCGCAAGCTCGTGTTTTCGTGGCTCTTTCTGCCTTTCTTTGCGCTTTTCGATCTCTTCGTTTTTCCAATTACCAAATCGGGTTTTCAAGGCATCGTAAGTCCAACCAGAGATTCCTGCGTCTGTTGAGGCTTCCGATTTTAGAGTGTGCGAGTTCAGCTTCTCTTGTAGCTTTTCAAGGTCAAGTTTGCCATTTTCGTCTTGGTCATCGTTTCCAGGAGAGACGGGCTCAACCGCTATGACATCGCCTTGTTCGGTTTCCACAATTATGTTGTCGCCCTCGTCGTACACCTCAAGTTTTGGCCGAGCCGTCGGTGACGATGAACTTTCCGCATCATCAGACAAATGACTATGTTCCTGCCTCTCATTCTCCTCGAGAGCGCTGCCGTCTTGGGTGGCGGCATCCGGGCCCGTAGGAGATGCGGGTTCAGAGGTCAGGAGAGCCTCCTCACGCCTATGAGGCCGTGCATTTTGATCTGATGCGACGTCGCCCTGCGACGTTGTTGGCTGGTGGCCCTGGTTCCGTCGTTGGGGATAGATAGCGGATTGGCTGATGGGGCCACCAGGTCCAATTCCATCATCCCACCTCTTTCTCCGACGGCGGCTGACGAGAGAAGACGCTCGGCTTCCCTGTCTGCTTGAGACTTCCTCTTCTTTCAAGCGACGCAGGAACTGGCCCGGCATGGCGACAGGCAACAGAGCTCCCGGAGGAACCTCAGGTTTGAGGTCATCAAAATCGGTATCGGACATGGTCCGAGCTTGAGACCGTGACTGCGACGAAATTCGAGGCAAGCGGTTCATCCAAGACGGCCCATCTTCCGGGGCGGTGGTGTAGGACATGGTAATCGTGAGGGTATTGATTCGCTTACCGAGGGTGAAGACAGCAACAGACGAGCCATGGATGATTATTGATGCAACGACCAGAAACGATACTATGGGCCAAACCAATGTCAACAGCGTGTAATGGTCTGCGTCTGGAGAGGGTAGCTCCGATAGAGGGACTGGATTGTCGGATTCCAGTTCTGCCCTAGCCATAATAGCAACAAATATGGCACCGACACCGATAGGGCCAAAATGGCCAGCGAATAGAGCCTCCCGCCATGTCTTGATATCAGGTATCAGCGGCTTGAGTACCATCATAATGGGGATGCGGCGGAAAAGAATGACAAAGATGGCAATGATGGTAAGCCGCCACGCAGAAAGACCGATTGCGGTGTCATTAAACATCTCCCAGGGTATGATGGTGCCCAGGTACACAAAATAAGTCAGGTTGAGCAACAAGTCGATGACATTGGATACATGCGATTCCTCGGTATTGTGGCCGAACCAGCCATCGTTGGAAAACCCGACGCCAGCAGAGAAGCCAACAAGAAGGTCGTCCATTCCGAGGATGCTACCAGATCCAGCGCAAAACAGAGCAAGGACAAAGTAGAATACAAGAAAGCTCTCTCGATCGATAAGGTCGTGGCGTTCGGCGAATTTGATTCCATGGCGAGCGATGTAGCCTATCATGAATCCGTAGAAAGCCCCGAAAATGCATTCGTAAAGGATGGTGTACACGATCCAGTGGAAGCTGACTAATCTAGCGCTTTGCTTGTCCTGGATGAGATAGAGCGAAAGATAAATGAAGGGGAAAGCCATGCCATCATTACAGCCAGACTCGGCAGAGAGAAGATCCCGCAGATGCTTGGGAACTCTCTTGGCAAACTTGCCCTTTCCAACAACGGACGAAGCAAGAACAGGGTCGGTGGCAGTGACACAGGCGGCAATGACAAGGCTCTCAAGCCAATTGAGTGGTGGAACCATCCACCAGACAAAAAGGGAGGTCACAAGCCAGCCAAAAGCCATAACGGGCAAAAGCAGGAAGACAACAGACTTCCAATGGCGTTCCATGTAAAACTTTGGTAATTCAACGCCAACAGCGAAGCATTGGACGACAAGAACTATGCGCGAGAACTCGATGGTAACAATATCAACACTGCCCCAGGACTGAGGGTTGATGAGATTCGCGGCATGAGGCCCGAAAATTAGGCCGCATATGGTTGCGACAGTAGCCTCACCGATATACATGCGCTCCTTGATGATGGAGGAGCAGAGCATGAACAGGGAGGTAAAACCTCCTAGAATGATGTAAACCAGGTGAGGCCTGGTAATAGAAAGGTGATCCCACGCCATGACGGAGGTTTGACATGCGTGGTGCCGTGATGAGGAGACAGACGTAGGTACCACAAAGGAAGTCAAACCTGACGGGATCAAGGAGTGCCGGGCGTTGAGATATCGTTGCTAGACAGAAGAAGATAGCTATTCCGGAAGGCGCCGAGGCAATGGAGGAGGTAAGTTGGGCCGTCAACCGGCCAGACCGGACAATCGGATCGCGAAGTCGGCTGTCAGGGTTCCAATCAATCGGCTCGGTCCCGTGTACGTGACGCGATTGAGGCACTCAGCAATGGGTCTGCGGCTGGCGAAGTAGTGGAGACCGGGAGGGTCGTTCGGCAAAAGACGCCGAAGGACAAAGTTGGCCAGAGGCGCTATAGCCTGTGTAAGAGAAGGGAGAAAGGCATATACTGACTTTTGTGTATCCGGCGATGGGATACAGCAGAGGAGTGGCTGATGACACTATGGCAGGAATATATGTAGAGTGGGGGAAGGGAAAGAAAACGAAACAGACGGCTGATAATATGCGTGTAGTTAGAAAGAGATAGCAAAGACAATAGCTATGTGCAGCACGAAGTATTATCCCTTCAAACTATGTATACTCTGTACATACATTTCTTTTTATCAGCTCGCTAGTGCCAAACTTGCCGGAGAAGGTCCTTACATAATGGCTCTACAAGGTGCTTAGTGCGGAACGAAGTTGCCACCACGGGGCCCGGAATGCACGGCCGTTCGCGCACCGCCACGCGACAGCCAGCCTTCAAAAAAAATGAGAGGCATACATAATACGAGTGAGTACGTAGCAGATCGAGTTCGCCTTAGTCCGTAGTTACTCTACCCAAGTTGCATAGGACATTGAGAATAAAATACAGACGCGCTTACAAGTGAGGATATATTGGGTGCGAGTCAGCATAATGCTGGCCAAGACCCGGACGAGCAACGCCGAGCAATTGCCAAGCAGCCAAAATACGAGCAAAAATCTAGGTAAACATATGTACTAGTATTTTGACTCTGATAGCAAATTTACAGTCAAAGGCTCTCCAGCAGGGCGGGGCCATTGCAAACTTGTTGTCCCGCCACTCACGACAATTTGTAGGCGCTGATGCTTGCTCGTGCATAAGCCCCGTTTTGGGGTCTTGGCACCGCTTTGCCTAACATGCGTACAAATATTGACAGCCTGTGATTTTATGTAAAGTACAGCTGGTTGGGCTGGTTCCGCACCACTACCTGCAAGCTACATAGTATTGGAAGAAGGCTTGCCCGGCTCTCTCCCGAGACCGGACCACACAAATGCACCTGGAAAAGAGCAAGGGTCTTTTGACTGCAAACACATAATCATGCAACCGTGTAGCATATTAGCGAATGCTCTTGAGACCACACCGCGTTAGTTTTGGCAATAAGTCGGTAAGATACACGAAAATGCACGTGCACAGTGCTATAACTCACACGTGACCTTATCACTATGTGGAAAAGACGCGACGTGTTGAGGCACCTTCTCTTCAGACTCTACGCACCTAGCAACAGACGGCCAACACAGCAAACTAAATTACTAAAGCCCGCCTCGCATTTCGCTGTCTGTATGAAAAGAGTCACACACGGGACACTGTCGCTTCGCACTGCAAAAGCTACAGCAAGGCGATCGGCTGTTGTCTCTCCCGCTACTATCAGCTTCCTTTGCAGAGACAACCAGCCGGTTTGTTCGACAGAGCCAATGCTGGGCAGGGCGAACAAGACGTACGCGGCTCAAAACCCCGCCGCATCATCTGCAACTCGGCTGGTGCAGAAGACAAAGGTCGAGCAGGTTTTGCGTCCGTCCAGTAGCCCCCGCCATGAAAGCATCACCAGCTTCTGCAAGGATACGACGCCCGTGACCACGACGGGTGTCTCAACTTTCCGACGACTTCCTGCGTCTAATACGGCGATATCTCGCCCTCAATTCTCTACCAGTGCTCTCAATGCACGTTCCCCGAATATCTCCACTGGCGACAACATGGCTTCTGCGAAACGTAGCAGCAGCGTCGTGACTCTCTGCAATACGCCCGACTCTTTCCTGGACAACTCACTTGCTTCCGACCAGCCACAAGCAAGCAATGCCAAGGTACAACAAGTAGAGGAGAGTGACTTACTCGCCTACGGTATCGACCCAGATGATTTTACCGATGATGAAAATCTTGGCCTGGACTTCAAGTCTCCAAGTGCTCTCCCCGCCCCTCAGGTCCTGAAAAGCGAGGAGAAGCAGGCAGAGAGCTTATCTGGAAGTCAGCAGGCCATTGTGCATTCCAGCCTTAGCTGGCTGCCCTCGTCTCCGTCTCACCATCTTCCGCCTCTCTCACGGTCGGCCAGCGCGACTGCGCTTTTAGCCAAACGCAGTGCGTCGAACGACTCTACTCGTCCCTTCCCACTGCCAGCCGCCAAGAAACGCACCATGCCCAAGCACTGGTCCAAGGCTGAGAACGAACGCACTGCAGTCAGTGAAGCTGGAATATCTCAATTGCCTACAACACCGGCTGTGAAGCAAACAGACGCGTTCTTATGGGATGCTACTACAAGTGCCGTGAAAGCTCAAAAGAAGCAGTTGAAGGACAATACAAAAAAACAAGCGATAGGAGAAGCTGCACCGGGTGCTCGTGAAGACAGCTCTCTTGGCCCGCCTGGTGGGACAGCTAAACCGCATCGCAAGCCCACCACACCGGCGGCAATCAGCCTTAGCACCGAGCAACAGCATGTCAAAAATTTGGTGTGCCACAAGAATGCGAGTGTTTTTTTCACCGGCCCAGCAGGGACAGGAAAGTCGGTTCTTATGAGAGCAATTATTCGTGACTTGCGGAAAAGGTTCGCGAAAGAACCAGAACGGTTAGGAGTCACCGCTTCAACAGGCCTAGCTGCGTGCAATATCGGAGGCATGACCCTACACAGTTTTGCAGGAATCGGACTGGGCAAGGAAGATGTTCAGACTCTCGTGAGAAAGATTCGCCGCAATCCAAAAGCCAAAGCACGCTGGCTCAAAACTAAAATTCTCGTCATCGACGAGATCTCTATGGTGGATGGCGACTTGTTCGACAAGCTATCGAGTATCGGACGTACTATTCGAAATAACGGCCGGCCATGGGGCGGCATTCAGCTTGTTCTCACGGGTGATTTTTTCCAGTTGCCGCCTGTTCCAGACCGCGAAAAGAGGGATGTGAAGTTTGCCTTTGAGGCATCAACGTGGAACACCTCGATTGATCACACAATTGGCCTCAGTGAAGTTTTCCGGCAAAAGGACCCAGGTGCGTTATCAAAACAACGCACGGTTTGTGCGTCTGGATACTGGCTAACGAGAAACCCGCTCCTGAAGAATTTGCAAATATGCTGAACGAAATGCGCCTTGGACAAATAAGTGACAAGACTGTACAGATTTTCAAGTCGCTGTCCAGGCCTGTTCAGATCGACGATGAGCTTGAGGTCACAGAATTGTGTGTTGCCCCTATATGTTGCGTACCCTCGAATGAGGCGCAAAATTGCTGACCTATCGCTCCAGGTTCCCTACGAGAGCCGAGGTAGACAGCTCCAATGAGAGACGTCTTCATGCCCTGAAGGGAAAGCCACGCCGATATGACGCACTCGACTCTGGCGAGCAGGACAAGCGAGAAAAGCTGTTACAGAATATGATGGCGCCCAAGTCTTTGGTACTCCGGGAGGGTGCACAGGTAATGCTCATCAAGAATATGGACGAGACACTGGTCAACGGATCCGTTGGGACGGTCGTCAAGTTCATGACAGAAAGCGAGTTCGAGCAAGTCGGTGACAACTTCGAGTGGACGACGGACCCTGTCATTAAAAAAAGAGCCAGTATGCTCAATCAGTATCTGAATGACGGGGACAATGGATCTGGCTCGCCGGTGTTTCCTTATGTTCGGTTCCACGCCGTGGACGGGACACAACGCGGTATTCTCGTTCGTCAAGAGGAGTGGAAAGTAGAGCTACCAACGGGAGAGGTCCAGGCGTCACGCCATCAGCTACCGCTCATCTTGGCGTGGGCTCTTTCTATCCATAAAGCCCAGGGTCAGACATTAGAACGCGTCAAGGTGGATCTAGGCCGTGTTTTTGAAAGGGGCCAGGCGTACGTGGCTCTAAGTCGTGCCACGTCAAAGGACGGACTACAAGTGTTGAGGTTTGAGAAGCACAAGGTCATGGCCCACCCTCGGGTAGTTTCTTTTTACAGCAAGCTGTACAGCGCAGAAAGCGCTTTGAAGAGCATTGGTGGCAGCTCATCCATTCTTGCGTTCACCCGCAGCACTGTGCTCGAGCCGGAATCTACGACCAACTCGTTTGCACGTCGATGGTTGAAGCCGCAGTAAGGGCCGAGGGGCCATATACCAGAGCATAAATTCAATATATTGATAAGCTGGTACACAACAGGTTTGAAGGCTGGGTGATACGATTCATATAATGGATGTTGGCGGTACAGTGCTTTTGATTGGTTTATGGACATATTTGACACTGTTCTAATCGATAAGCCCTTACGGTCGCAACCAAAATAGAATATATAAATATACGACATACAATCCTATGTAAAGTCACCCCTGCACTGTAAGCGTCACAAGCGAACCGGCCAACAGCAATTCTGCCTCCGGGCGTAAATCTCGAGTCTGTGCAACCATGGCGAGCGAATTTCTGCGGATGGTCGTCATAGTTGAGTTGCGAGATCCGCCAGAACGACTTCATGGTTCTGTTACCGGTGTTGAGGCCGGCCAGAGCTTAACTTTAAGTAACGGTATGTTGGGGGAAGTGTCTCTGCCCGTTGCCTGTATCTATGTGTTTATAGAGGACTTCTTACGATGCTCTAGCTGCTGATAGTCGAACAGTTTGGTCCCTTGACACTCACTCGTGGAGGCCTCAAGTCGTCGTCAACCCGGCCAACATTGTTGAAATCTTCGACGCGAGCAAGGACCCAGCTAAACCACCCGCACCCGCTTCCGACCAACAGACATCTACACCGCCGGTATACGATGACCCAGCCATTCTCTCGTTTAAATTTGGCACCGTGCGGCCCGATTCGGGCCCAGGAAGTTGTGGTCGGCCGTCCAGCAAGACTCGGCAGGCTGCGAGTACTGGGAGTACTGGGACAAACCATCCACAATTCTCCCGGGCGGCGGTACAGGACGCATCCATTCGGGGCCTTTCTGTGAAAGCACCGGCTGCTGATAGCGGCCCGTTCCAGGCAGATGATTCTAGGGTAGCCATCAGCCCTCTGAATGCTACTGGCGAATTGGACACTACGACGACAAACCCCCATGCGGTGCAACCTGAAGACTCACAAAAGGCACGCAGGCGACCGCGGCAACCACGCATGTCCAGGGCGGACCACTCGGGCGAGACTATTCGCGCTCCTGTGGAACGACAGAAATTTCAAGCAGGCAGAGGTAAAGGCTGGAGGGAAACTCCTATGCTACAGGACACTGCCTCGTTCCAGCCATTCAACGCACTGAAGAAGGGCGGCCAGAGACGACGACAGCAGCCTAGCCAGGAAAATGGGTGGGCCTCTGAAGATGTCACCGATGTGCAGGAGATGGGTGATTTCGACTTTGAAGGCGGTCTGGCGAAGTTCGACAAGCGGACGCTGTTCGACCAGATGCGCCGGGAAGACGAGGTTGCCGTTGCCGACCGCCTCGTCACACACAATCGTCGACCGCTTCCAAAGCCGGGCACGGCCAGTGGTAAAAATCTGCACTATTCGGAGAATGTATTAGACGTGCCGCCAACAGCGGCATCTTTGACGCCAAAATCCATCGTCAGAGAGCCTCAGGCCGTCTCACATGACTTCTGGAATAGCGAGGCTGATGACGTTGGCGCTGGAAAGGGTGCCAGTGGTGGGGGGGGAAGGTCGAGCGGACGAGAGTTTGAGAGCCGGCAGAGTTCACGTCGGGACGAAAGCAAGGCACCAAACATGAGGCGGTCGCAGTCCCGAAAGGCAAGCGCCAGCACGGCCGGACAAGGCCCAGCGCGGCCGCATGCCACAAGCGCACGTGTGCAACATGGATCTGTCTACTCCGAGAGGTCACAAGCTCAGACATCTTTTCCGGCTTCGACCTGTCCGCGGGGCTTATACCTGCTTCCATCGAAACGTCGGCTGGAAACGGTGTCGGCATTGCAGATGCTCAATCTGGAAAACATTGCTCACAATGAGATGGGGCTCACGGAAGATATGATGGCAGAGAACGCCGGCCGGGGAATAGCCGAGGCTACACTGATTGCACTCGCCGACCCAGCCATCAAGATCCGCACCGGTGCAACTGCAGTCGGCAGCAAAACAGCCGTGCAATCCTCTGCCAGCAGCTCACCGGCGACTGTCGTTGTGCTGTCGGGCAATAATAAGTCAGGGATACGAGCAGTGGCAGGCGCACGGCATTTGCGGAACAGAGGCATCAATGTTCTTGTCTGTGTGGTGGGTATTGAGCGAGGGGAACGCGAGCTGCTTGAAGACTTTCGGCAGCAAATACGACTATATCGGAACTTTGGCGGTCGCATATATACAAAGAGCGAGCTGTTTGAATACCTGCGGAAGGCAACTATACCTACGCTGACAGTCGACACTCCGCGTAGTGCAGTGGTTGCAAGGCCACCTGCCGTCGCGCTGATTGTTGATGCTCTTCTTGGCCTGGCCATATCCTTTGATGAATTGCGTACGGGAGACCAAGCGACAGTCTACGAGCTGATCAAATGGGCAAATCGCAACGAGGCGTTTGTTCTGGCTGTAGACGTGCCCACTGGCATCGATCCTACGTCGGGCAAGGTCAGTATCATCGACGGTACTCGGCTTTACGTTCGTCCACGATATGTCATAGCTATGGGCGCTCCCAAGCGCGGCCTCCTCGAGGCTGTGTCGGCAGGAGAGGCAGAGGACGGTACATTGACCGAGCCGGCCGTTCTGGATGATCCAGCTCTAGACTGGAGGCTGTTTATTGCCGACATTGGCCTGGGGGTGGCAGCTTGGAAAAAGGCTGGGACAAAGATCCGGCGCGGTATTGATTTTGATGACAAGTGGCTGCTCGGGATGAAGTATTTCGGGGATGCATCCGGCAGAGAGCTTGATTAGACTGGCGGGAGAGTGCAATGGGTTAATGTCATTTGATAGTTTACGCCTGGTCGGGGATATGGCTGTCTTACGAGCCTCATATTGCCGGTGTCTTGCCCAACTGGACGGATATGTTGTGTTTTCTTCACGAAACGCTTTTGCTTTGCTGATATCCCGTCTGCAAATGTGGCTTGCTCGTCCGTTTGGCACAGAATTTATGATAGTATTGCACACGATTAACGAGTTACTTTAATAGTTACACATACCTAGAAGTGCAAGTAATTAAAAGAAAAACATAATCTAAAAAGAGAGAAGGGGTTACAGCTTGAAATAGATAGAATACAGCGGGTATCATATTCAGGAAACCCTCGGAATGAAATCATTGACTAGTCCAACCGGCAGTAGCCACAAGTACACCTGTCTGAAGCCACTACTGCTCGCATCACTCGCATCACTCGCATCACTGATAAAACTGTCTGGTCGCGGAGGGCGCTGTGCCACCCATCTTGGAGGCCGCGGTGGAGGCAGTGTCAGCCGCGTCGGACACTGTGCCAGCCGCCGTAGACGCTGTAGCATTCGGACTGATTTCGGCGAAGTCCGTGTCATTGATGCCATAGGCTGCATTATTGCCCGTGCTGCCCGCCGACGTGGCGATGGCTTTCCTTTCAACCTTAGGAGCTGCAGGAATGTCCTTGCTTCTAGACGCCGACCCGAGAGCGAAGACAGGGCTGTGCCATGCCTCGCCTTGCCGGGCCATATCTCTAAATTCGGTCGCCTTGGAGCTGAAACCGCCAGGCAGCTGGATGTTGGGGAAAATGCTGTCCTCCTTGGTGAAGGCATAATTCATCTTTTGGTCCGATTTCTTCCCGGCTGCAGCCTTCTTCTTCTGCTGCTTGTTGTCGGTGAACCGCTTTTGGGCGGCTTGGTAAAAACGGCTATATGAGTTCGGAGTCGGGCTGTCGGGATCACCCTCTGCTGCCTTGCCAACCCGATCGGCATCCTTTTTGATATCGTAAAGGGCCGCATCAAACTTGTGAAAGTTGTCTCTGATAGCCTTCTCTAGGACCTTCTGCAACGTCGGCCGCAAAATCCTCATCAGAAGAGGCTTGAAGAGATTGAACAGCATCTTGTGACGGGACTTGTGCAGCTTGATTTTCAGGTAGTCAATGTCGACGTGTACGCTGTCTACCTTGAAGAAATGCTGTGCGTCGACAGCATCAGCCGTGCTCAGGCCCAGTTGAAAGCTGAAGCCATGTCCGGCCATCAAGACGCTGAATATTCCAATGTCCGTGAGTGAAGGAAACCCCTGCTTTCGCTTCACATAGTAGCTGACGTTACGGAGGTCTGTCTGAATGCCAGCTACCTTCACCTGTACAGTGTGCTTGTTCTTGCCGACCTTTGTCATCTTGCGGCCCCAGGACATGTTGTTGCTGTTGAAAATATGTACCATGTTCGGCATGAAATTGTCGCTCTCAAACACGAGGTTCTCGATGACGGCATCAATCTGAGGGTCGGAGTACTCAATTCGCGGAATTGGAATGTACGAGATGTTCTCCAGGGCGGTCGGGATGATGACATTTGTGAGGTCCTTCACAAGATGGGGCTTGAACTTTGGCTTCCCGTTCTCATCGTTGCCCAGGTCGATAAGCAGTCTTCTCACAGACTCGCCAAATGCCTTGTTTTGAGGGTCCTTATCGAATTGCTCACCGACGAATTTGACCTCGTCGAGAACACGGTTTGTCTGGGAGTTGTATTTGCCCCTGAGGAGATATTTCCCATGATCATATATTTTGTCCCAGTCACTTGTCGAGCTCTCCTCCAAGATGTACCCCTTCTCCTGAAGGCAGCGCCGAATGTATTGATCGAGTGCCCTGAACCACCCCTTCAATTCGGGGTCTATTTTGGCTGCATCATAGATGGCGCCGATGGAATCCCAGAGACCGTTAGTCGAAGTTCCATTGGCGAACCTCTCTATGAGGGTTTTCAAGTCGGCCTCCGCCTTGGCCAATGCTGATCTGGCGCCCTGAACAGTTGACGCAGAGCTTGAAGCCGTTGTTTGGGCGTGGCCCTGGTATTTTTCGGCGAGGTCGAGCAGTGTTTGGACTGCCTGCTGATAGTCTGGGTGCTGTTGACACTCGATGACCATTTTCTTCACATCTTTTAGTATGAGCGATCGCCGAGCGGGACGGATAGGTTCTTACTTTTAGGCGCCAAACGACTTGGTCCCTACGCTCTTGGGGAATTTTGGTACTAAGGTAATCCCTGCCACGACTGCGGTAGTTGGAAGTCTTATTTTCCACCACCTGGTCGACCCCATCGGCGGCAGGCGCATCCGTAGTATCACCAACGGGGACATCGACGGAGTTGTTCTTCTTCTTATAGACGGCCTGTGCACGGCTCCTCATGTTCTCCTTGGAGAAATTCGGCGCTTCATGCCAGGTGTTGTCCGCGGCAGGCGCATCGATTTGCGCCAAATCATCTTCTCCCGGTCTAACCTTGGAAGTGAACTTAGTAGCTCCATCGGCAGCCATGTCTCTAATGATGATAGAAGCATCTTTCACTACACCATCAGCCCATTCAGTAAGCTTCTACGCTCATACAATTTAAAAAAAAAACAGCACATAGCTTTCCAACTTACACAGCTTGCGAAATTGCCCGTTGGTGATGACCAAGTTTCCGACCGTTTTGAGGCCCTGAAGAGCCTGGTCGCCATCAGTCTTTGCCACTGCCTTGTCGACGGAAGAGCCAGGCGCCTGTATGCTCTTGTAGTCATGGTTGCTAGTCTGCCAGATGAAGTCCTGAAGTAGATTTCCCTGGTTCTTTGATAGAACCAGGTACTTCGCCTGGCTGACAACGTCTCGAAATTCGGCCACCAAGGCTCGGCCCTCAGGAGAAAGTTTCCCCGAAGGACTTGAGAGTGCTTTGGAAGAAAGAAGGCTGTTTAAGGTAGTGTCAATCTGATCATTTGATGGCAATTTTCCAAGCCCAAAGGCGTTGGCGATTCCATAAAGCTGAAGTTTCCGACCAATATCCTCATCCCGCTGCTTGATGTTTGTCGGCCGATTAACCTGGCGTGACGACATGGTTGTAGTAGCCAACTAACTACTGTGTTACTGTAAGGCGACTTATAACTCTCAATCGATTATTTCCACATGTGATGGATGGCAGTGATAAGTGTGTTATTTGTAACTGATTCCCTGCGACAAAGGTCCGTTGCTGGACCTTTATATACTTTGCAGACTTGCTGATTGCAATACGTCATAGTATTTGGCCCATTGCATGGCTTAACGTCTAATTCTGCGTTATGTACTCCGTACTCCGTACAACATATACATAGTAGAGAGCAGAGAGAAACAAGGGAGGTATGCAGATCGCACGAAACGTGATGACGACACAGGTTTGCGGCCGCACTAATACTCTATTCGAGCTGAAAGCGAGTGTAATGATATCACAGGAATGTGGAGCCTCCATTCGCCCTATATTCAGTGATCGCATTCGGCACATGTGCCCGTATCGCTACTTCTATCATTCCGTCACTAAGTCTATTAGTAAGAAGAAGTCGAAGACGACGAAACAAGAGCAGGTCGCAATAGAGTGGGGCCGGATCTGCGAGACACCCGGTATTTTCTTATCTAGCCTGCAAGGTACATACAATATGTACAGAACGCATTAAGTCACTTCGTCTCCACCATAGACATCGGACCTCGAACGCGGAGATGGAGCAAGACACAGCACCATTAAGGTCTAGTTCGCTAGATAAAGATGCAAGAACAGAGGATACACTGCAATACAGCTATGGACCTGGCCTCGACTCTGGTGCCCTCGACGAGAGGTTAGCTCTTGCCCCCCTTCAGCTAGGCTGCACTCTCCTGTTCTTCTTACCTGCTCCTCGCTTTCTACTAAAACGTTGCTATATCCAGGTATCCAAACCGCCCACACAACCACTCTGTCACCCTGCCCTTCTCCGCGTTGTTTCATAACCTCCTTAACCCCCTCGCGGAGATCAAGGCGCAGCCCGCCTCTCGAGGACCGCCACGTGCCAAGCAAGGCCATGGCCGTGGCTCCTCTCGAATTTCCCCCCACGAGCAGCGTCGAGGTGTTATCATGCGCTTCATGTCCCGCTGGCGGTCGGAGGTCGGAGATGATTTCTATCCTGTCCTGCGCCTCATATTACCAGACAAAGACCGTGACCGCAGTGTATATGGTCTGAAGGAGAATACGATTGGAAAGCTGCTTGTGAAGCTCATGAAGATCGATAAGAACTCCGAAGACGGATACAACCTCCTACACTGGAAGCTGCCAGTTTGTGCTGCGGCTAGCAGCTTGGCTGGAGATTTTGCAGGGCGCTGCTATGAGGTCCTGGCGAAGCGGCCGCTGCGAACCGAAGTTAGTGATTTGCGGATTGGCCAGGTGAATGTCCTGCTAGACAAGCTTGCCGACTGCAGCGGCGAGATTGAACAGCTGTCAATCTTTGAGGTATTCTATCAGCATATGAATCCAGAGGAGCTGGCCTGGCTCATCCGCATCATCTTAAAGCAGATGAGGATCGGTGCCAGCGAACGGACAATTCTCAATCTCTGGCATCCAGATGGCGAGGCTCTCTTTAACGTCTCTTCCAGCCTCCGACGCGTGTGCTGGGAGCTTTGCGACCTGCAGGTGCGCTTGGAACAGGACGAGGCTGGTGTGGCTCTCATGCAATGTTTCCAGCCACAGCTGGCCCAGTTCCAGATGCCGGCTTCCTTCCAGAAGATGGTCGAAAAGCTAGGGTCAACCGAGGATGACCGGGAGTTCTGGATCGAGGAAAAGCTTGACGGCGAACGCATGCAGGTGCACATGATGGAGGATCATACGTTGCCTGGTGGAAGACGCTTCTGTTTTTGGTCTCGAAAGGCCAAAGATTACACTGACCTCTACGGACACGGCTTCGGGGACAAGAAGGCGGCCCTTACACAGCACTTGCGCCTGGCTTTTACCGAAGGGGTTCGTAATCTGATTCTGGATGGAGAGATGATCACATGGGACCCAAAATTGGACAAAATGGTGGCCTTTGGTACTCTCAAAACTGCGGCTCTCGGAGCACAGAACAATCCGCACGACTTGATGGCCCCAAGGCCGTTGTTCCGCGTCTTTGATATCCTGTATCTCAACGATCAACTGCTGACCCGCTATACCCTACGGGATCGGCACCGGGCTCTGGAGAAGGCGGTCATTGGCGTTCCGCGGCGCTTGGAAGTTCACTCACACCTGGCTACAACAGATCCAGGCACGGTTCAGCCCATGCTCCGGCAGATTGTGGCCGACTCTTCGGAGGGGCTTGTATTGAAAAATCCGCGGTCGATGTACCGGCTCAATAGTCGCAACGACGACTGGATCAAGGTCAAGCCGGAGTATATGACTGAATTCGGGGAGTCCCTCGACTGTGTCGTGATTGGGGGCTTCTTTGGTTCGGGGCGCAGAGGGGGGATGCTATCTAGCTTCCTGTGCGGACTGCGCGTAAGCCAAAATCAGATAGACTCTGGCGCGAATCCGGAAAAATGCCTGAGCTTCTTCAAAGTAGGCGGTGGGTTCAAAGCTGAAGATTACGCAGAGATTCGGCACCTGACCGAAGGTAAATGGATCGAGTGGGACAGTTCCAACCCGCCACGCGATTATATCGAGCTCGCCGGCGACGAGGCTGGCCAGGCCGAAAAGCCAGATGTTTGGATCAGGCCCAGAGACTCCGTGGTGCTATCTGTGAAGGCATCCAGCGTCTCGCCGTCAGACACCTTTGCCGTGAGGGAGACGTTGCGATTCCCTCGTTTCCGCCGGCTACGCCTCGACCGGGCCTGGGACACAGCTCTTGACACAGACCAGTTTCGGCTGCTGCGGGCTCACGCAGATGAAGTGACAAAGGAGAGGAAGGAAATGGAGATCGAGAACCGACGGCAGCGGCGACCAAGCAAGAAAAGCAGGCTCGACTTGGTCGTGGCAGGACAGAGCCGGCAGCAGGGCCAGGATGCCGAAGCCACAAAAGCGTCTAAGCCTGCCGCGGCATCCACCAGCAACACGTTTTCTGGCATGGAGTTCTGTGTTCTCTCGGAAGCGGCCAGGCCACTGAAGAAGAGCAAGGCCCAGATAGAAGCGCTAATCAAAGACCACGGAGGCCGCCTATGCCAACAACCGAATGCAGCATCGGGAATGATCATCGTGGCGGATAAAAAGGTCGTCAAGGTGGCGTCTCTCATCCGGGCAGGTGACGTGGTTATCGTGAAGCCGCAGTGGCTTTTTGACTGTCTGTCTCAGAGCGGAGGGGGGTTTCTGCTACCTTTTGAGACAAGCCACCTCTTCCATGCCACTAAAGCTGCAGAAATGAAAGCCAAACGGCAGACGGATGCATTTGGCGATAGTTTTGCCCGAGATATCGGAGTCGACGAACTGAGGGGCATCTTGGATGGAATGCATGTCAGTAGCAACGATGCCGACGCATTGTTAAAGAAAGACGTGTTCCTTGACCAGCTCGAAGAACATGGCCACGATTTGGGACAACTGAAAGGACTCACATTTAGGTGTTGCTCTGTATATTTTGCAACTACGGGTGCAGCGCCGGCAATAAACCTGCTGCAGCTAAAGAATTACGTGCTCTTTGGTGGAGGCAGAGTGGCAAACAGCTTGGAGGATGCAGCCTTGACGCATATCATTGTTCTCTGCCGCGATGGCAATGATGTGGATGAAGATGGTGGCGCCGATGGAGGCGAGTTGGCAGCAGAGATTAGACGTCTGATGAGCTCGAGGACGAGACAACCACGGATCGTGAGTACAGCATGGGTCGAAGCGTCGTGGAAAGAAGGTACGCGGCTCGACGAGGAGCGATTTGTTCATGGATGAAACAAGGCGGCAGTAACATCAACATTGACGCCAACGGTGGCAAGTAGGATGCAATGCAAACAAAATATAAATAACCTAGAGGCTACAATAGTGGCTGGCCAACAATCCACCAAATCTAAGTTAATTGGCCTCTAGACGAACAATAAAGGCCGTTGTGCGAGGGTTCAGCACTACAAGTGCAGAAATATGGTATGATCCAGCGAGTGGCCCAACGAGCCTCATGATCTCATTTCCCGATAGTCAGAAATAGTCGGTCGCCAATATCACCGAGACCGGGCTTGAGCATCCCCTTGTCGGTAAGCTCATTGTCGATGCCGGCCGACCAGATCTCGACACCCTGGGGCCATTCAGCCGCGGCTCTCTGTACACCAGGGAGAGCGGCTACCACAGAAAGCACGAGGATACGGGAAACCCCCCATTCGCGTAGCGACTGGATGGCCGCTGCACATGTGCCGCCTGTAGCGATGACGGGGTCGAGAATTATGGCCAGCTTGCCCGACTCTGGGTCGTCCTGGTCGCCGATGTGATTGGGCAAATTGTTGTAGTATTCAACTGGTTCAAGCGTGCTCGGCTCGCGATAGAGTCCTAGATGATGCACAGGGACGGGCTCGGGGAGAAGTGTTTGCAGTGCGTCCACCATCCCGAGGCCAGATCTCAAGATGGGAACTAGGCATATCTTCTGCGGATGGACCATAGTAGTGGTGTACTCGAAGCCTAGGTTGGTGACTTTCTGTGGTCCGCGAGTCAGCCTGACAGAAATGAAACCGGTAGCACCGTGAAAGGGAAAGGAAAAGAGAAGAAACCTTGGGGCCGGGGGTTGCGGTGAGAGCGTGCGATAAAGCCTCACAGGCTACAAAGAGGGAGATTTCATGGACGAGAGACTGAACCTCCTTTGCCGACGTCGTTTCTGAGCGCAAAAGACTCAGCTTTGCCGCGAGGCACGGGTGTTTAGAAACATGCACATTGCTAGGAGCAGCGGCCATCTTGAATATGAAGGCAGATGGGAACGACAGGACCGTCAGTCAGAGGCAGAGGAATACAGTCGGGGTGATGATAATAAGCAGTACAGCAGGAAACATCTGCCACGCCCGCGATACATAGTACGGCAGCCCAGGACTGCGGGCAGAGGGGCTGGCGATAAGAGCTATGATACGTCGTCATGATGTATCTTATCGTACCACTCCCATGCGATGACTAATCATTTTCGTGGGCCTGGAAGCGCGGCACCACTTCATAGCGCCTTGGAGGAGATGCAGGACCCGGCACCATCTGATGATGCTCTGTACCGACTTGGTACCAGGAACCTTTCGGGACCCCGAACAAGATTATGCATCGTATCCTTCCTCTAAAGTGAGATCATCAAAAGTATAGCAATTCCACGTAGGACAGACAGGCGTAGTACGTCACGCCGACTGCATACGCGAACCGCAACGAGGCATGATTGAAAACATGCAGCTTAGACGGTCTGTATCCGAGCCCAATGCTACGCTTGCAATAGCGAACACGGTCGAGGTCGAGAAGCTTAAGCTGCAGGATGGCAGAAGTCAGAAGTCAAAAGGAGATCTCGCGGTGTGCCATGAACCTCTACACGATTTTCTACCTCGTCTGATCCCCCTCCTTGGCACGTTGATCTGACTCAGCCTGCAAGCTATCACCGACCATGTCGGCGCACCCATGACTTCGACTCTATCTGGCCCAATTTCGCCGGCTGCGTCGTCGTGGGATATCTTGCCGAGGACCGTAAGACATTCCTCTTCGACGGGGGCAGGCCAGCGTACGAAACCCTGATTCAGTCGGCCTCGAAAGACTCACGGCGAGGACAAATAACATCAGTCATGCCGTAATCAATATCGTTCCTGCAAGCAAAATGTACACGTCCGTGAAGAAGACGATTACATTTTATATTAGTCTCTCAAACGGCTTCTGTGGCCCCTTCACGTCATTCTCTACCCTCATCCGCGACATGTACCTTGCACTGTCCAGGAGAATTTGAAGTCTCCCGGAACAGTGGCTATTCGTTCATAGCCACTGTCGCCGTCATGGATCCTCACTCTCCGCCTTTCACTGAACGGCACTTAGCCATCGCTCTAGCGCCGACCGCACCCTCGCTTCATTTCCCTTTCATCCGCAAAGGTACGCAAAGATACCGGATCGCCTTGCTGTTCTTATGGAATGAAGCTGTTGGTTTGACGCTGTTCTCATGAATCTCAGGAAGGAGGCTCTTTTTCGCTAGAATTTGCTCCCCTGGGTTGTTTGAGCTGCTTTTATGTAGCTATGTATCTTATCTTACCTCAATTCCCTTGAAGCCTTTATGGTCAAAGTTTTCGGCACTTCAGCTCTTGGTACGCTATCGGATCTTGCCCATGTTCCTCTAGGTGGTGTGATCGGGTGCCAGGTCTTGCGAGGCGTGGAAGAAAGAGGCTTTTGCGGCTTTTTTACTACTGTATCGACAGAGGCTACCGAGCTCTCCAAGCAGACGTCACCATCCTTATCGTTATGGTACTACACGCTAACTAGTCTCTCTTGCTGCCATGACGGCTTGGATTGGTCGGGTGGTTTCCTTCGTTGACGTGTACTCATTTATACTTGTATATAAGTTAGAGGTGTATAGGCAACATAATGGCCGTCTAATAGCGTTTCTCTCAAATCCATTAAGCACAGTGAGGCGAGCATAGGCTACATATTCATTAACACCGGACCGCTCGCCACAAAGCCACAAAATAAAAGCTGTCGTACTGTCTAGGTATGAATCCGCATGTTGAGATCTCGTTTTCCGGTGCCTTGTAGCCAACACACAACATAGTGCAAGGTCTTTACCATAATATGGGCTGGCCACATAAAGTGTTTTTATAAGTGGTTTATAAGTGGTTGGTGGCACGTCTCCGGTTTATAGAAAACCCATCGCTTCATGGCCTGCACCTCTACTCTTCTGCTTTGTGGGACTACAACTCCGTAATCAGCCACCCGATTTGTATCCCCAGGCACAACTCCCCCGTACAGTTGCATGGTTGCACTTTTGCTCATCCCGGCACCATTTTCCGTTAGAAGCTTAAATTCCATGTGCTCGTGGTGCTCAAGCTCGGATCTGCGCCACTCTCTTGGACATGCTATTTTCGAGTCAGAGGACCATGTCTCGGAAAAAATAACATATAATTCTCCAGTCTGGAAGGGAAGAGGTAGTGAAGACACTATTAACTTACAAGTCAAAAAATGCGAACTGGCTTGGTGAAGACCCAAACTCGTACACAAACCGACTGGCCAAGAAACTGCCAAAGATGGCTCGCAAATAGGCATCTGGCACACGCTGCATGATCGTTTCCAGGCCGATTTCATCAAGCAAGAGCCGGGGAAGTGCGTCGTTTAGAACGCTCTTTCGGATACGCTCGTCTTCCCAGAGATCTGACTTTTGCAGCTCCTCATCCAGAGTCGTGATGGCCACGGACAGCTTATCTGAAAGGACAGAACGAGGCACACCGGTCTGCTCATGTTCGCGCCATATGGCCTCGAATTCAAGGCGGGCGTTTTCACAAATCTTGTTCTGAACCTCTTTCACATAGGCCTTGTAAAACTCCGGAGCTTCGCCTTTGGCATTGTGGCACATGCTCTTACGGAAGCCGTCATCGTCAAAGGAAAGAGAGGCAAGAACCTCAAGAGACGAAGATGTCACGCCGCCCTTGTTTGCCGATGCGTCCTTGATCAAAACGCAGCCGGCAGCCTCCAGATGAAGCTTTGCATCTTGTGTTATAAACAAGTTTGCACCCTCGACAATGTATGGGAAGATGGACCTGCCATCCTTGATGACCTTGTTCACAGAAACGAGATCGATCGACTCCGGACGACCACCACAGGGCACAAATATGTCGGTCATGCCCGTATCCCGAAGGTGATACGTGTTTCGGAAAGCAGTGCCGTTTGCAACAACCTCTCCGCTAGGAAGAATCGTGTTGGTGTCGTCGCACAGCACTCGAAAGCCGTCCTTCGATAGCTTGGTCTGGTCAAACTGGGAAATCATGGCACGGCTTTTGGCCAGGCGGACCAGTTCTAGCTTGTCCAGACCATTGGGATCCACAAGAACGCCGGAACCATCTATAACAGATGTGTACTTCTCGTCGCTGAGAATAATCTCGTTGCTGCCCAAGTCTCCATCGGGGCCACCAGTCTGCATCTTCTTGACGTTCGCAGGGTCAAGACTCAGCTTGCGGTAGATCCCCTGTACATACTCACGCACGGATAGTGTTGTCATTCCGTACGCGTCATGTGGAATACCGCCGAGGGTGGGTGACTTGCCCGTGAAAAACGACTTCCAAAACGGTGCTCCGCGCTCGAGGGCGTGTTTCGTAGCCCAGTCAACCAAATCCGCAGTGTTCTCATCGGGTCCCATGAAAAGAATTTCTTGTTTCCCATATAAGTCGACGATTGGATTTTTTATTCCGGGTGTCTTGGCCGGCAGGAGGAGGTCCAGAATGCTGTCAATGTACTTCTCAAATGCCTCCCGGCCTTTGTCCTGTTGTTTTGGGTCCAAAAGGATGACGCCTTTGGATCCGCCCTCCGGAATGTCCTTATTCTTGCGTTGTTGGGTGCTTGCCAGTCCGTAGTTCTCGTCAAAGAGATTGCGAGCATTGATTCTATAGGCCTCCTTGCTGCGGGACTTGACAATCCGAATACCACCCCGGGCGATATCACGGAAGCGAAGGTGGAAACCACGCGATTCAGAGCTGATTACAAGAAACATACCGTAGAGCCGCCGCGGATATTCAAACTCGGGCAAAAAGGACGGATCGAGACGGAAGCTCAAGGCCACCTTTGTGGGTGTGAAGTAGTTGGTTTTCAGGATGGCGTTGTTGAAGACGCGAAACGCAGTCATAACCATTTCCTCGTGTTCGTTTGAAACCTCCTTTGTGATTCTCTGCTTGAGTCCCGTGTCCGAGAGAACCTCAATTGTAGGAGTAGGGGCGATTGATTGTCGCTCAAACCCAGCACCAACGGCAAGATGCACATTGGCAAACGATGCATAGAGAGCTCGGACGAGACCCGGATATGAAGAGACAATATCCAGTATGTAGTCAGGTGTGAAGGTCTCGGTTCGTAAACGGCGCTTCAGTTTTGACAGCAGTACCATGTGCACATTGTTGCTATCGTCTAGTGCCTCAGAGAGCGACGCATACTCAGATCCCAGCCGATTAAGGAAATGTTGGATGAAGACCCAGACGCAGTGGCCGTAGATCGCTTCTTGAAGGCTGAGTTCGCCGGACGCAAAGAGATTGTGCAGCTTGTTGTGGGGGACGCAGTACAGCAGTGAAATTTCCTTGGTGATCTGATGGATGGACTGCTCCAAGGGAGGAAATCCGCTGTCGAGGTTCACAGCCGGTCGAAGGTAAATGCTCATGACAGTAATGCCGTTGGAAAATTGCTCTACGTACTTGCGAGAGCTTGTGACACCGTAGTAGTGGTAAAGGTCGCTGAGAGCACTGAACATGCCGCGGGCAGTTCTGGAACGAAATGCCACGACTAGGCGTTTCTCCTGCGAGCCTTCGATGTCGAAGACCTCAATGACAGGGCCAGTTCTGCTTACTGCCAGTTCGATTATCTCTTGGTAAATCTGCTTGGTGTTCTTCGTTGCCTTTGCAAGAAACATGCGGTCACTGATGACCTCGAGGCGCGTCTCGGTAGGAGAAGCTGTGGGGTCGACGAACTGGCATTGGTAAACGAAATAGCACCGCAGGGATGTTTTTGGCGAGGCAGAATCGCCCAGGCTGACAGGCGAGCGGAAGGTCTCGACGCGAAACGTTTTGTTGAGGTATGACCCATCAAGGTACTTTGTTTCCAGCCTGGTTTCAAATCGTGGTCCACCGATGGCGCTTTTTCCGGGTTCGCTGGTGTCAATATAGATAGCATGGTCGTAGGCCTCCATGTCTAAGCGAATCTCCTCGCGCTTGTCTTCGCGCGCATGCGCGGCTACTTTGGCGGCATAGAGAGATGTGATATGATTGGCAATGACATCAACCTGCTCCAGCTGGAAATAGACATCATCAATTCCGAGCTCGTTGTAGAACCAGGCAATCTGTTTGTCGACAAGAGCATCCGGGATCCAGCCGCCTCGGCCAATAACTTCCTTGACTACCGAGCGCATTTTTGTTAGCACTGAGGTTACGCTCCTTGGCCGGAAAGGCCTGAACAGCGGCACTTACCCTCCGTCATCTGCTGTGGCTTTCCCTTAAACTCAGGGGCGACATAGCCCACAGTCGCAGATCGAAGAATGCGGTGGCCATTGCCATAGGCCTTCGAGAGACCGGAACTACTAATATGGCTCGGCTGTGGGGACGGATGCCGTTCAGCGGACTCCCTCAATTTCCCAGCCAGGTAATCGATCGGAGGTATTGTACTTGACGAAGACATAGTCTCGATTTCAGGTATGGTAGAATCCACGTAGTCTGGGAATCTGCTAGCAATGTCAGAGGTTACGAGTGTCAACATCTTGATGATAGCGTACGTCCATATGGGGTTGGTAAGTAAACGACAGTTGTGTTTGATGCTGCAAGAAACACACTAGTGGCAATAGATATAAGATGACGAAGGGGGCAGATAGCAGGTAACAAGAGGAGTAACGATGTTGAAGAGGACTGTTGCTTCAGCTATACATAAACAGACGCCTTGGCTTGATGATTCACTCGATCCGTCTGTTCGATCTTCCGAGTTGGGCAGTATTGTGATAGGCGGTATCTATACCGCAGTCCAGCAGTTGGTGTAAGATATTATGTCGATATGCAGAGGCGTCAGATGGATGCAAATGGCGGTCACAAAATCAGAAGAGGCTTATTCGGCATCGACTCCATCGTTAAGACAACGGAAGCCAGTGCACTTGCAACGCTAGTCAAAGACGTCTGAGCAACGTAGCTCGGCTCGGCATGTATCTGTTACTTTCCCCGTCGTAGCAAATCCTCGTTGATGCTGATTCGTGGCCCACGATTCTTGCACACAATCGCTCACCGCCTGAGGCCGGTGTCTCTGATAATGATTTGAAAACAACACCCCTCGCAACTGTGTGGTGGACAAAGCAAGAGTACATACAGCATCCACAGTACGTATGTATTTTTGCACCAGATTGGTGCTGTTGCGATTGGAGCTATAGGCGCTCCCACTTAGCTTGTCTGGGACAACGCTGCCTCTAGATTTCTTAGATCTTCGAAACAATGGATGCTACCTTGCCTCGAGTGCGTCAATACACCTCCTTTTTCAAGGCTTGCGAGACTAGTCTGCTTACTGTTTCTATGCTGCTTGTCGTTGCGGTTTTCTTAGCCGGGTTCCGCGGTAAGAGTGTCAATTTCAAGTTCGTCCTAGCATCCGCCAACTAGAAATGTTTTGAAAAAACACCGAGAAAGTGTGTATAGATGAGGACAGAATATTGGTTGTAGGTTATGGGCCCAATGGAGCGAAGCAAAGTATGTCTTTTTACGAAGAGATAAGGGGTTGGGATGAGTACAGCCTCACTCAGCTTAGCCATAAGGAGAAGCTGACACTAGTGTACTCCTTGTGGCGTAGAATGGGATGAGAAGGAGATAAGACATAGATAGAAGAGACTCACAATACTGGGATGACAGCAACGACACGTGCATGGATGAGTAAGAACCGGGTAAAAATCGAGTTGGTGGCCCAAATTTTCTGAGATCGAAGGGGTGGTAAGATACGAAGTGAAGGCAATTCACCGTACTGGTTGGTATGTCTTCCCACGAGACAGCGGCTAGTGGCAGGCGTGCAGCTATTTATATCATTGGCACAACCGGTCTGCTTGCCGGGAACCAGGGAGCGGTTCAGCAGCCATTCGTATTCACAAAGTGCTCGGGTTTTTTGTGTGCTATACCCAGGCTCCGCATGATCCTCCAAATTCCCGTTTAACTTCGGCAAAGAAGCCAGTTTTTTGTCTCGTGGCTTGCTGGTTTTCTCTGAAAAATGCGTGTCATTGAGGCTGGAGCTCAGGTGGTGCCTTAGCGGTCCACATGCCCCACCTACCCCACTCGATGATTGGACTCAAGCGCCGTTGGTACCTGGCAGAAGACCCTTCGAGCCTTCGGCATAATAGCGTACAGAGTAGCTCGTATCTATACGGTGTGCTGTACGGGAACTCGTAGAGGATAAGTCCCGAGTGTATCCGCACAGTGCATGCGAAGTGCTGCATTTGGCCGGCTATCCGAGGTCCTAATCCGTACACCGTACGGAGTACAGAGTTCAGAGCATGGAGGAAGATGCTTATCGTTATCATATAGTAAGTGGGTCTGCCTAGCCTAACACTGTGCTAGGGGCGTAAAGTTCGGGTTAAATACGGAGTACAAACAGCAAGTTTTCGTCATGTACCCATTGATTTACGATACTACTTACCGCTTCTTCCCGTAAGAACCCCAGTTGCAGGTTCTAGACTAGCAAAGAACACATTTAGCGCTCTCGTGATGTGCCAAAATTGCTGATGGTACGTAACTGCTGATGAAATACGTAAAATGCTTTATTCTTATCGGGGCTTAAGCAAAAGCCCCGCGATTGACAACGAGTATAGAGTATTCTTTACCCTTTTATTACGAGATATACCTTGACTACGGAAAATCCTTCCGTGAAGCATCTTATTGTATGTAAGAGTACGTACGTATGTAAAGATACTTCGTACTTGCACGGTCTTAATAGCCTGGCGCAAAACTACACTGTACCGGAATACAGGTACTCGTATGTATCTTATGTATGGAAAGCAAGTGCGAAAACATGGCCTAGCAATGAGTAAGCAAACACAAGACCGGTGGGGTATGTCGTGATAACCCCCCTCCATGTTGTGTCGTAATAGACTCGAAATGCACTTTTGGCTCACGAAGTACGGAATAGCTTCCCTGCCTCTGTCCATGGAGTCTCACCGGTCGCCGCGTGAGCGGGCTATACGTCTCGACCGATATGACAACATTGAACACTTCTGCCAGTATTTTTTAGTTCCCACCGATGTGCAGGCTCACAGCAACCACGTGCCAAGGTGGCGATGCGACAACTGGAGCTGACTGGAGTGGACTGGAGTGGACATTCTTTGGGTCGTAAGCCCAGACTTAAGATACCGTAATACGCCTCTAACACCTTGCTAATATGGGCATTACAGGGCGTCCAAGACCACTTCAAACCATTGCCAGACAATCGTGGGCTGTGATGTTTCGGAGGTTGCTCAGATGCAGACTCTCACTGCTAACCTCCATCACCTGCTCTCTACCTTTATTACCCTCAGGGTGGTGGATGGCATCAGATCACCCTAGAAAGCAAAGCTTTCACCGGCAAAGCTGTAAAATCTGCGAAGAGGGAACACTGTCCACTTGAAGCCAGCCAAAGAGATAATAACCACAGAAGTTTACTTGTGCTTTTTTGCGCAATTTGCTACCGATCGCAGATCTGCCAACATGGCATCGATCCTGAGACGTCTATACTTGCAATCAAGTATCCAAAACTGGCAGCGGTGCCGGGACGACCAACATCATCTTCTCTGCTATCTTGGAGCATTGTCATCTGTGTCTCCCTTCTGCTGCCGGGTATCCAGTACTACACCGATGAGCTCTTGGACATCCGCACTAACACACAAATCGTCCGTCGACGCGGAAACTTCGTGTTATGTGATTTAGCCGATGCCGTAGACAATGGCCACTCCAGCTACAGATCTTGGATGATGATGCTGCGGTCTGGTGCAGCTACAAGTACCTAAACAGCGGGTCAGGAGGGACATTACGAGTTTGTGTGCGCCGCTGGAGGTGTTCCAGGAGACGGGAGGGGTGGACAAACTACAGAAGAACCCAATTAGTCTCACCATCTTTTTGGAAGAGCTTCTGCTTGAGCTGCCGGATGCTACGCGATAAGAGTTATACATATCAACCCCCTCTCACTCGGAGCAACGCGGAGCACAGCTGGGTCTCCTTCTTGCGGATGGTCTCTCGGGCCTCGTAATGGATGCGTTTCTGCAAGACCAGTTATCATCGACGGCAGGAAGCCTAATGTGATCTGTGTTGCTCCTACTCCGTACGCCACTATACAATACTCACTCAGACTGGGTTGCTTTCGTCACCACACTCAAAGAGGCGATGACCGAGACCCGCGGCATATCTAGGGTACCATCTGACTAGCTGTTTGCCATGTGAGCTCGGTACTCCGTACGGTGAGTCTTCTTCACCAGTGCCAGCAGTCGATCGGGGTTGAAGTGTATTGACGGATTACGAGCCTGTTGTTCGGGTTGCACAACCGTGCGAACTACTCCGTACCCGAATGTACTACACCAAGCTGCACTTTGAATGGACAGACCGATTGATACTAGCTTGTACGGAGTAACCGCGCGAGTAAACGGGTTGTGCAGATTGGGTTGTGCTTGTAGTGCCCCACAACCCCTTGCTACCCCACATACTATCTCGGTCCACGAGTCTGGGACCTAGACAAAACACATATCACCGCGCTCGTCCTCGTTGTAATCAACACCCCATTCTACAAATCTTCTGGCCGCCAACTCTGGGATCTGACGACAGCGAAAGCAGCGAAAGGGCAAAAGTCATCGCAACTGTACTAGCAGCTCCAGGCTGTGTTCTGCGGTTGTGTGTCAGCGGCTTGGGCATGACCAACGGATAACAAGGACCTTAAACGGACACTGTCTTGGTTGACTCGATTTGACCTCCTGCTCGTACAGCTAACTATACTCAATTTACACTTTGCCGCCATAACTCGTCCTTCTGCGTCAGGCTCCTGCTGCTGGGCGGCAATCTTGGTGCTAGTTATCTCGATGCTTGTTATCTTTCGACAACACCTGCAAACGGCCATGGTTCCCCACTGGATGTCATTTGTTACTGTCGCATGTATTGTTGTCACTGTCGCATCGTCTTCGTCAAGCCAGCAGCAATTCCTCGACTCCAGTCTCAACGATTCGGCCTGGCAGAAGCATGTAAGGTCCCCTTCCCGTAGAAGTATAGCACCTGTCGGCATTTTGTCTCAATATTCTGCCGGCAACGTGTCGAACGAGGATGGGCTGGTTGGGGCTAGTGCTGGCCCAACTGTTCTCACCCGCCTAGGAGCCGAAGAGGACGTGCCCACCGTTGTTATCGACTTTGGTCAGAATGTTGCAGGGCTCTTGTCCATCAGCTTTGCTGGATCCCAAAGTACCGGTGAGGGCCTTCCTGGTCTTGTTCTGGCCTTCTCCGAGACATTGCAATACCTCACAGACCGGAGCGACTTTACCAGATCCGACAACGCTGGTGGTGTAGGTCATATGCTGCGCAAGCATCCACAACCCATTGTCAGTTGTCTAGGCGTTTGAGCTGACGAGAGCACCTGCTATGTAGGCGGCCAAATTGACATCGGGAACTGATCAGGTAGGGTTTATTTATCAACTGTTTCACTCCCTCTGGTTCTGATCAAGTATACAATTCCTTTACGTATGGCACCTATGCATGCATTAACGTTATGCATCACCGCTGCAGATTGCCGTCGAATCAGATCCGTATACTTGGGTGAATCAGCTAGGCTGTGAACATGGCAACCAGGTGTGTGCAGACGGACTTCACGGCTTTCGCTATGTGAAAATCCGCATGGGAGCCTTGCCTGAAGATGCACCCTATACCTCGACCTTTGGTTCCGTATCTATCTCCTCGATTAGCCTTATATACTCTGGCTATCTTGGCACGCCTGACACTTTTACTGGACACTTTGAATGCTCCGATGCCAACATCACGCAATGGTGGTACGACGCAGTCTACACAAATGATATATGTACAGACGTCTTCCTGGCCAACAATACCGAACCTCGAGGTGCAGCAAGTCCTTCGCTGTTGGGAAAGCTTGTGCTGCACGACGGGGCAAAGAGAGATCGTGATCCCTACATCGGTGACCTTGCGGTGTCGGCTCTAACGACATATCTCTCACACGATGCACCGGAAGCCGCCAGAAATGTCCTCGAAGACCTGGCGCTACATCAACGTGACGATGGCTGGATCCCGCCTGCTAGCATGTACGTTTTTTTCAATCCAAGTATAGACGGGATTTTCTTTGGCTCCGTCTCTAACCTATCAAAGCAATGACTACACACTGCCACTGTTCGATTACCCTCTTTGGTGGGTGGTCTGCAGCGTGGACCATGTCTTGTATACCGGCAATACAACATATTTACATACATACTACCCCAATATCGTCAGAGTCCTGGACGTCTTTTACGTCTCACACATGAATCCGGAAACATCTCTAATTGAACGTCCCGGTGGTGCGGGCGATTACGCATTTCTTCCCAGGACAGGGCCGGTCACATACTACAATGCCCTCTATGTGCACGCTCTGATACAGGCCGCCATTCTCGCAGACACTCTCGAGTATCTTGATGACAGCTCACGATGGCGATCCCGTGCTGCTATCATTGGACCTTCCCTCATCCAACGCAATTTTGACAACGACGCGGGCGCTTTCTTTGATGGCGGCTCGTGCTCCAGCATGCCTATCTGCCCGACCCATGCTCAGGATGGCAATAGCCTCGCTATCCTTTCTGGTGTTGTCCCCGTGGGACCCTTTTCCAATAGTAGTATGGCCGAGTCTATACTGTCCTATCTCAACCGAACAATGGCAAGACCGTACGGAAACGCTTTTTACGACAACAATCTTTTGGACCCTGGAAGTGACTATGCGAACCGGGTATACGCGTTTATCTCTTATTTTGAAGTTGCTGCTCGTTTTAAAGCATCGCCAGAAACCGCCCAGAGCGCACTTGAAGAGCTGAGAAGACTTTATGGCTGGATGTCGACCCACGATCCTACCGTGACTTTTTGGGAGGGTATTGGAGCCGACGGTGCGCCCTACGAGGGTGGGTTTACATCCATGGCTCATGGGTGGTCCACCGGTATCGTACCGCTTCTGATGAATTTTGTTATTGGCGTTTCCCCCACCGCCCCTGGCTTCCGGGAGTGGAATTTGAGGCCCGTGTTAGACACGATTGACCTCACATGGGCTAGTGCTCTTGTGCCGACGCCAAGTGGAGGAATCTGGGTTCAGTGGGAGAAACTTGCGGATGGCTTTACGCTCTTGGTAGACTCTCCTGCAACTACAAAATGCACTATTTCAGTGCCTTTCGTGGCGGGAGCCTCTCATACCGTCAGTGTTGATGGCACCGTTGTTTACGACGAGGAAACGGAGCACTTTGTGAGTGGTACAGGCTACCACAATGGGTACATAACAATGTCGCTTAGGGGCGGCAAACACATTGTGTCTGTAAAGTGAAAAAAATATTGGTTCGGTTTGGGAGAATATGGAGGCACTGGTGAATTGGCGTATATCCCTCAATCATCATTAGGTATCGATAATCCCAGATGCGTCTCATGGCATGTCATCGCAGGTGTTCTATTCGACATCGCCTTTAAGCTATACGCTTGTGGTGATTTTGGCAGATGCATAAAGCGGCGTGGTTGCAAGAGTAATGCGCCATTAAAGCCATTGGCGTATATTGATCGCCTGTCCTTTTATTTCCCTCTTTGAGTCCAGTCCGTACAAAATGCTGATCACCAACATAGACCCCGTCTCAACGGCCCTTCTCAAATCTCCGCTGTCACCTTCGCCTTCGAATTTGTGACCTTGACGCCCAACTGCTTAGCCCTCGCGATGATGTCGATCCGCTTTCGGGACGAAACGTTGTGGGCAATTCTATTTGTCTCCAATTAGTAGTGATACTCCTATAGCCAGGACATAGGGAACGTGGGCAAGTAACCTACTCTGCGGCGTATGTCCGGTTGTGCATCAAGAGAATCTCGACATCGTTGACGTTGCTCACAAGGAATGCCTTGTGGCCAGATGGTATCATGTGCCGTGTCTTTTTGTTGGAGCCAAAACCGATCTATTACGAATAAAAGGTCAGTGAATCCAAAACCTCCAATCTTCACGCCAAGAGAACAGAGTCAGAAAACCACCAGGGGGGAGCATACCGATGGCAAGACCTGGTTGCCCTTAAACCGTCGCCGGACTCGGCTGTCGATACCCTTGGGCTTTCTCCAAGCCGAGTCAAGGCGCATAAACCGGTCACTCTGGTGCCGGGTGAAGTGCTTGGTGCCTACACATCATAATTGTCAACAAAAAAGCACAATTGCTTATACGCCCAAACCATGTCGCGAAAAGGTCGGGTGTAAAGTGCTTCCTTATGCAGGAGGGGTTGGGCATACGCTTCTTCACAATAGGGACGTGCTGCTTGGCGGAAACCATCTGATTTATTGCGAGAAAACCGTAAGTTGATATTCAATCGTATCGGATTGTGAGAATGGGTTACCTCGTCGAATTGTCAACCTGAGTTTGATGTCTGGGTGGTTGCGTGGGGGAGAAAGAAGCTTGGTGGTGATTTACAGATTGAAATTTTTACTATCGAACCAACAAAATTTCGACATCAGTAAGAAAGGGCATGGAATTAGGGCTTAGTTGCTGATAGAGTGCTGTGGCTGTGCGTAGGGCTTTTGTGAGAGCATGAATGTAACTAAACAATACAACTGACGCCGAGGGATAGCGTCCCGTTTCTCACATACATTAGTCATGCAAATAGGTTTCCGCTTTTTGTCCCGCATTTTACGGGTATCTACTCCGTAAGCTACATGTGTACTCCTTACAACCTACGCTTTATTATTATAATCGTCTAAACATGCATCCCATCTATCACACATATACTCAGTCACTCGTCAACTAGAATGGATGACCCGACCAGTCTCTGGAGCGATGGTAAGGCTGGCTATTCTCAAAAGATATTACGGCTCAGATATACGTCGCTGACAGCATTTAGTAGGGCTAGACTGCAAACTGGATCCGGTTCGTGATGCGCTTTACAATTATGACGCCGATGCCCAAAAAGCCATAAATTCCGATAAGCCGTGGGCCAGAGATCCCAACTACTTCAAATCTGTCCGAATCAGTGCAATTGCTCTGGTGAAAATGGCCATGCACGCTCGCTCAGGAGGCTCCATTGAAATCATGGGATTGATGCAAGGCTACGTGGATGGAACTGGCCTAGTTGTAACTGATGCATTCCGGCTACCTGTCGAAGGAACAGAGACTCGCGTGAACGCCCAAGACGAAGCAAATGAATATCTCGTTGAATATTTGAAACTCTGCCGTGATCAAGGGCGCATGGAAAACGTTATTGGATGGTATCATTCTCATCCTGGCTACGGTTGCTGGCTGAGCGGCATCGACGTTGGCACCCAAGTGATGCAGCAGGCCTTCAATGATCCGTTCGTCGCCGTTGTCGTTGATCCCGATAGGACGATAAGTGCTGGGAAGGTGGAGATTGGTGCCTTTAGAACTTATCCCGATAGCTACAAAGCATCAGAGAATGGTATGGCTGTCAGTTCTGATGGCTTCCAGGCGGTACCGCTCAGTAAAGCGAGCGACTTTGGTGCCCATTCGAGTCGCTATTACAGCCTGGAGATTGAGCATTTTAAAAGCTCACTTGACGCACACCTTCTCGAACTGCTCTGGAACAAATATTGGGTACAGACACTCTCTCAGAGTCCGCTTCTCACGAGTCGGGACTACGGAAACAAGCAAATGCTCGATCTTGGACACAAAATCAAAGATGTGACAGCCAGTATCCAGAGGTCTGGTCGCGGTGCTGCACAGGCTGGCGGAAGTGGGTTAACAGCGGCATACAGCGCTGGGCCAGCCGGAAAGTCGTTACACCATGCTGCCGAAAAGGTTGAGCATAACAGCAAGACGCTAGCAGCGACACAGAGGTCGGGGTTGAAGGCTGGCGAAGTTAAAGCTAGTATATTCTGTGGGGGTTCTGAAGTCTGCACAACTAGTACAGGACCGTGAAAACAGTTGCAGACAATGGCATCTTACAGATCGGCACTGCGTCCGACCGATTCCACTGTGTATGCTTGGCTGCAAATAAGCCCCAATGTTCACCTTAACGTTGTAAGGGTTTAGTCACAAGCCATGTAAACAATTAACACGGGCGATACTGCACCTTACTCGTGCGGTACTAATCATTTGCTATGCCTAGTGAAAAAATTATCGACCCTTTCCCACATATGTATACCGTTCTCCCATCTTTTTGCTGGCAGGTGGCGCCAGAATCAGCTCTTGGGCAATGTCACCTCTGTTTTGTTACCTGGTTTCATAGTGGGATCAGCAACCAACCAAGCGGTTTGAAGACGTCTTATCGTTTCTTCCCTGCCCAAATATTCTACCACAGAAACAACTTGCGGGCCATGTGCCAACCCCAAAAGAGCCCACCGAAGATATTTGTATACAACAGTCGTAGAACCGCGTATTTCCCCGTAGCGCGCGGCTAACTCAACGGTTTCGCGGAGTATAGATTGTATGATATCGTGTGTCCAGCGAGGTTCCGAAGTCTTCTCAATCGTTTCTATGAATAGCCGCATAATATTTGTGACGAAACATGTTGTCTTTTCATATGCGATATCGTCCCTCGCTATGGGAAAGGATTCGCGAATGTGTTGAGCGGACGGCTGCCAGATCAGAAATCTGTTTGCATCCACTATCTCTGTAGCTGTAACGCACTCATTACGGGATATCTTGAGAATGGAATAAAGCTGTGGAAGCGCTACCTCCCGGTCCGTCTCCTGAAGGTTCACTAGAGGGTTTCCTAGGAGCGCAAGAGGATTCCCGGATTCGCCGTCTTCCTGTCTTGTGGTTGCCTGGAAGTTCTGCCTCTGAATCTCTATTTCTCGCGCTCTCTGCAGAATTGGGTCTGCCAGTATCTCGTCGATCATGCAAGAGTCTGCCGGAAGAGCATCGATGGCTTGACGAATATGCCTTTTGTGGAAGAAAGATAGTTTCTCCATGTTCACAACAATGTCGCCTTTGGTGAATTTCAGTCCAAACTGCAAAGTCCTGTTAGCAGGCATTGTGTGATTCGAGCTTATACCCTCAACCAGTGACGCACATTCTTCACCATCTCGTCCAGATTCATGACGCCCTTGTTTTGTGCTGTGGTCGGATTCCATCCAAGCAATGCGACAAAGTTCAGGAGAGCCGGCGGAGGTATGCCATCGTTTCTATACGAATCTATGCCGATGTCTAGGTTGCGCTTGCTCAGCTTTTGGCGGTTTGAGTCTACGAGGAGCCCAACATGGGCAAACTTTGGCGGTTCCCATCCAAAAGCGGCATATAGGCTGACATGCTTAGCCGTGGATATGAGCCATTCCTTAGAGTATATTGTCAGCTTGAGAATTGATGCGATTAAGTGTGGATCGATAGCATTCATACCGCGCCCCTTATAACATGTGTAATATTCATGAGATGGTCGTCCACAACGTTGGCAAAATGATACGTCGGAAATCCATCACTCTTGATTATGATAAAATGATCTTCTGGGAGTTTCTTCCGGTAAATCCCATACACCAGGTCATGTACTGCCATAGGTGTGGGGCTGCTCTTGAATCTTATAGTATGTGCCTCACCATTTGCAGCTCTCAAAGCAGCTTCATGGGGGGGTATAGACAGGCACCGCCCCGGGTAGCCACCGAATGTGCCATCTACTTTGAGCGAGTTCCAGTTGTGCACTGCCATATCATCATGAGAGCAAAAGCAGCGGAAAGCCTTTCCCTCTTGAAGGAGCCTGTCTGCATGGTCTTGATAAATTTGCAATCGTAATGACTGCATGTGAGGGCGGTTAGACAGCTGATTTCGTGTTAATGCCCATGTTTGGTTCATGTATCACACACTTGCTTGTAAGGCCCAAATGGTCCCCCGGAATCAGGACCTGATTCATAATCAGTCAGCGGTTGATTTCTGAACACGAACGTGTCAGGAAGCGACCTGAAGAAATGACACACCTTCATCCCACAAGAGGCCTGACCATTTCAGGTCACCATACATGCGCTCCTCTGCATCTGGTACAATTCGTGACTGTATGATTGGTCAATCTTGCATATAGTAACCAAATTAGGTGCCCAGGCAGGGGCAAACATGTCCATACCTGATCTGTGTCCTCTAACCTCAATACAAATTGTCCATTTGTTGCACGTGCAAAGAGATAGTTGTACAATGCCGTCCGAAGCGACCCGAGGTGAAGATACCCAGTTGGAGACGGGGCGAAGCGCGTCCTCGCAGGTTGGATGTGATCGTGTGTGTGTTTTGATTGGGCATGTCTCGTGAGATTTGCCATATGGCCTGCATATGGTATTGAGCTATAACCTTTACAGCGGGTACGTAATATAGGATGTTCTCTGCAATAGAGACCTGAAGCAAATATTCGGCTTGCATCCGAAATAGCTCTAGGACTTCTTCGGGAGAAAAAGAGGTGCCCATAACAGCCGTAGAGTCGCATGATTTGGAGCTGCGTCTGGTGTGGTGGATGTGATAAATTTTGATATGATAGCTCCTTGGTCCATTTTTGGAAAACATTAAAGATAAGATTCCAAGCAAATCATTTATCTTATCAGCAGTAGCGAATTGGCTGAGGCTCCGGGGGAGGGGCTAGGAAACTAAAAAAAATCAGAGTACTCCGTACGTGGAAAGCGCATACTAAATTACAAACGCTTTCGACCGTTGTAAATACAATCACCCACCGTTTTCTTGGGCCTTTCCTTTCCAGCCATCGTAGCTTAGCACCTTTTGTCGTCTGCAGTTTTCAACGACATAATGGACCGAGGTAGTCCCAACCAAACGCCTGGCGAGCCCGATGAGGTGGACCTTTATGGTAAGCATAAGCAGTCCGGAAAGCGAAGGAAAGCCGATTGCTCCTTTGAGTCTGAAAACTCATACCCTCTCGTGAGAGACCCAATAATATGCTGACATGGACTGGTAGAGTTGTTGGGTGTGGAAAAATCGGCGGCGGATGCTGAGATCAAGAAAGCGTACAGAAAGGTCGGTATATGCGCTCTGAATAGAATAATACTCGATAACCAGGCTAACATGCTCCCATTATTTTTAGGCAGCTCTCCAACACCACCCGGATAAGGTGCCCGAGGAACGCAGAACAGAATCTGAAGCTAAGTTTAAAGCGGTCACGCAAGCCTATGAGATTCTACGGGATGAGGAAAAGCGGCAACTTTACGACCAGTATGGCATGGCTGCTTTCGACCCGTCCCGCGGAGGCCCTAGTGACGCTGGGGTGGATCTGAATGACATGTTGGCACAGATGTTCGGCATGAATGTTGGCAGTTCCGGTGGTGGTAAAAGACGTCCGCGTAAA
This sequence comes from Grosmannia clavigera kw1407, assembly GCF_000143105.1. Taxonomy (NCBI): domain Eukaryota; kingdom Fungi; phylum Ascomycota; class Sordariomycetes; order Ophiostomatales; family Ophiostomataceae; genus Leptographium; species Leptographium clavigerum. The sequence goes on along the minus strand of NW_014040797.1, from coordinate 23,867 downwards.
GGACGTAGCGAGGAGCAACAGTACAAGGTCACTTTGGAAGAGCTCTACAAAGGAAAAACTGTCAAATTCGCAGCGAACAAGCGCATCACCTGCACACAGTGTAAGGGGACAGGCGCAAAGGACAAGGTGAAGCCACAGCAGTGTGATCGTTGCAAAGGCGCGGGCGTGCGAGAAGCCTTCCGCCAGGTCGGCCCAGGTCTCATACAGCAAGAGATGCTACCCTGCGATCATTGCCAGGGCTCTGGCATGTACTATAAAGAGAAGGACCGCTGTAAGAAGTGCAAGGGCGCAAGAACCGTGGAGGAGACCAAGGCACTTGAGATTTACATCCCCCGGGGTTCCATGCAGGGGGAGCGCATTGTACTCGAAGGCGAAGCGGACCAGTTTCCCGATCAGCTGCCCGGTGATATTGTTTTCACCCTGGTGCAGGAACCGCATGAAATATTCTCTCGCGATGGCAACGACTTACTGGCAGAATTGAAGGTCACCCTATCAGAGGCTCTAACCGGGTTTTCTCGGGTCGTTTTACGGCATCTCGACGGCAGGGGAATCTACATCAATCATCCACAAGGAAAGATTCTCCGACCAACAGAAATTATTAAGGTGGCCGGAGAAGGCATGCCACTGAAACGTGGCGAGCTTAAGGGAGACCTGTACCTAAGCGTGAAGATCGGGTTTCCTGAAGATGGCTGGCTTCAGAAAGATTCTGAGTATGAGGCTTTGCGGAAGCTATTGCCCTCTCCAACTCCTCCTATTTCTGCCAGCGAGGTAGCTGAGGTAGATGAGGTCGAGTATGAAGCCAATGCCGACATTGAACAGGTACGTACTTCCCTGCACGACACGTACTTCCCTGCACGACATCTGGGGTTTCAATACATATTTTCTAACGTTCGGAAGATGGGTGGGCGTTCTAGTGACCCTCGATTTGGCGGTGAATGGGAAGATGCCGACGATGATGAGCAGAGTGCACCGCAGTGTGCGACCCAATAGAATCAAAGTTTTCAGTATCATACCTATTCCGATTTCTTACGAATGGTAAGAGCCGCGAAGCAATGCATATTAAATACACAGCCAAATTAGGTTAGCATGTGTAGTAACCGCGTTAAGGCTAGCGCAGTTATTCTGTTGTATGCCTTGCTGTTTAGGCAATGGTATTTCTAACATATTTGTAACGGGCTATGGCCCGATGTAAGTCCTCGGCTCTGCTCTCGGCCCGGAATAACTAGGTTGGCTGAGCTACGTGACCCGCCACGCACCTTGCGAGAAACCACGGTAGGATACCTCGATTAAGCACAAGAACTAAGAGGCACCGTTCCCCCCCTTTTAAGCTCCTACCTCTCGACCACAGACCACTCTACACTATGCTCGCCAGTAACTTACTTAGACAGAAAGTAGGAGCTAGATAGAAGGGACTTAGTAAAGCATAAAGGAAGGAAAGTGTAAGGGTATTCTACACACGCGTCCCTACGCACCGGTTCGGCAACCCGTCGCTTACCAAGCGGCGGACTTAACGAACTATCTTAACACGTTGCACGGGACCGGCACAGCTACTTAGCTGTGCCACGCACTACTAAGGTTGCGCTACACCGCATCTTCTAGTTACGTATAAATTAGCTAGCAGGCTGTCGCCTACTAGTCTACTATAGTTTGTTAAGTTAAAGTCTTAATATATAAGTATAAACACATTTAAAGCCTTTAAAATTATACATTGCACACTAACCCTTACATTCTTTAACTTCTTTTTTATAAGGAGCAATGTTTGATTATAAGGCGGCTACTTTGCGATCTATACGCGAACTGTTAGAAGTAGAGGACGTGCTAATGCTACCTTTTACGCTAATGTATAGTAGCTGCACCTTGCGTATAATGTTTGTAAGCACTTTAACCTTGTTTGTTAAATTAAATATAAGACTAGTATATATACTACTTAATAATACCTTGCTAGCTAATAAGTAGCTATAAAGTAATAAATATACTTATATTATATAAATGCTAAAAGTACTAACTAATTTTATAGCTATAAAGGCTATAAGGCTACTACTTAATAATTACTACTATAATAATAAGCTACTATAATATAGTATTAAAAAGCTAAAAATTAGTATTACTGCTACTAAGATAAAAGAGTAGTTAGTAATAAATAAAGAATGCTTATAATATTAATATATATAGTAATGTGTTAAAAGATATAAAGATTATTTAAGTAAGTAGTTAGCTAACTACTAAGCTAGTAGCTAATTAGTAAAAGTATTATATTTACCTTTATACTAGTAAGCTTTTAGTTATACCCTTTATATAAATATACTTTATTATTAAGAATACTTAAACTTTAAATTTTAAATATACTATATTATAAAAAAAGCTAAATGCTTTAGTAAAGTAGTAAGTTGCTAATTATATACTAGTAAAAGTAGGATTACTTATAATAAAAGATTATTAATACTTTAAACTAAGTAAGTAAAATTACTTAAAAAGAATTAGTAAAAGCTAGATAACTACTTAGTAAAGTAGTATTAAAATAAAACTATTAGTAAATCTTTTAATATAGTAATAAAGATTATAAATACTTATAAAAAGTATTAGTCTTAAAGCTAGAAGTAAAAGAAAAGATAAGATAACTAAAAGTAAGCAGTAATAGTTAATAGTATACTAGCTAATAAGCTAATAAAGAAATAGTACTATAATAATAATAAAATAAAAAACTATAGTTTTATAAAAAGTAACTAAATCTTATATCTAGTTATTAGCTAAGGTTAGTTTACTTAAGTTAAAAAGCTTTAAGTAAAACTAAAAGATAGTCTTTAAGAGCTTAATAACTAAAAGGCAACCTACTTTAACTAAGACAACTAGTGTAAAGGTTAGTGTGTAATGCGTAGTTACAAAGGCTTAACTAGTTTATACTATTATATTAAGACTTTAACTTAACAAACTATAGGAGACTAGTAGGCAAAGGCTTGCCAGCTAATATATACGTGGCTAGAAGATGCAGTATAGCGCAACCCTAGTAGGGCGTAGCACAGCTAAGTGGCTATGCTAGTCCTGTGCAACGTGTTAAGATAGTTCGTCAAGTCCGTCGCTTAGTAAGCGACTGGTTGCCGAACCGGTGCGTAAGGACGCGTGTATAGAATACCCTTACACTATCCCCCCCTTCCTAGGTAACGCCCCCGTCAGCCTAGAGGTGCACACGCGGCAGCCACTTACTCGTTAAAAAACCTCCCTTTGTAGAGTTAGGAAAAAGAGTTAAGCGCTCTAGGTTATTAGCTATCGCTAAGCGGTCGCGGACCGCTTGCTTGTATAACTACATTCGGGTAACGTAGAAGCGCACACGTACTGCTTAGTCTATAGCGGCAGTAAACGCTGGATCCTGCCTAATGCATAGGTTGTTTTGTTTGTTAGAGCTCTCTAAGAGGCGTGCAGCTTAGATCCTAGTTAAGGAACGCTTAGGTTGCCGCCGATAGGTGTTGCGAGGGGGCTAGCCTTAGACACTAGGTGTATAAGGGTGTAGTATATACTAACTAAAAACAGCGGCGTAGGGCTTGCAACTTTTAACTACTAGTAGGGCAGGATAAAGGCAATAGCAGCCGTTTGTTGCTTGCTAATTGTAGAATTATTGCCTACTAAATAGCAAAGGTAGTCTGCTGCTAAGACGTTCTTTTATTTAATTTTAGACGTTTCTTACCTTGCTATTAAAGTAAGGTTAAGCAAGTTCTTAAGATGTATTTAAACGTTTAATAACATAGCTTCTTTATTACCTTAAGGTATAAAAGAGTAAGTATATTCTATAATTTAAGACGAATTTGTCCGCACTTATAAGACTACTCTTGCCTCTTTAGCCCTTTTTTCTTTAATCTTACTTGCGTAGTAAGTTAATATAATAGTTTGCAACTTTATATAGCAGCTAGCTAATAATTGCTTATAAACAATGTTTAACTAAAGCTACTCTTAAGTCTTATTAGACTTTTTTATAGATGTAAACCTTATAAAACGCTAATTTTAGGCATACGCACTATCTTTTAAAAGCGTAGGTCTTTACTAGTATAACGTCTACTAAGTAATAGATAACCTTATAGTAGGCTTTATATTTAAACTGCGTTCTTAAGGCTTATTTAAACGTCTACTATAAATTCTTATATATAGCTATACTAAAGAACCTAGCGCGCTATATTAGTTATATAGCTAATAATACATTATGCTTACTAGTAAGTATATTAACTTATATATACTAGTAGCTAATTACTAACTAATAGCTTTTTAAAGAGATTAAAGGCTTAGCCTAATATATTTAGGAATTTCTAGCTAGTATAAACAAGTTACTACTTTAGTAGATAATAGTTAATAATATTGTTATAGCGCTAGGCAATTACGCAGTAATCGCCTAAAGGTTAATAAGCCTTAATAGCGGTAACTAAAGAACTTAGCCGCGCCTTATAAGAAGACAAGTTAAAGCCTTTAGCAACTAACTAGCGCTCTTAGTGCAAACGTTTTAAGACGGCATAATAGGCTACATTACGCCTTAGTGTTCTTTACTAGTACTAGTAAAAGCTAGAGCTTACCTTAACGCCTGCGTAATAGTTAGCAAAGGTAGCCTAGCTTTTACTGCTAACGTTCTTAGACGTAAGCATACTATTATAGGCGTAAACCTAAGTTACTACTACTCTTAAAGTAATAGTAAGTCTCTTAATCCTTATTGTTAAGTTATTACTAACCTATTACCTAGGCTAATCCTTATTCTATTATACTTAGCTTAGCCTAGCACGCTATAGCTGTCTAAGCCGGCTATAGCAGCACGCTTTACTATACTATAGAAGTAAAGAGGCTGCCTAAGTAGATCCTGCAAACTATAGCAGCCTTAGTTAAGCTAGCCTAGATTAACTAGGCAGTAGTCTTTCCCTAGCTACTACTTTTAGCAGCGCTTAGCAAGTAACGGTCCTATGCTAAGTTGCTAACCTTAGCTAAGCGCTAGCGTAGCGCTAAGACTGTTCTTAGTGCTATAGCTAGCGGTAGTAAGGTAGTTATAGTAGCTAGTAGTAGTAGTATAGTAGCATTTAGTAGAAGTGCGCTAGTAAGCGGCTAGTTAGCGGCTAGTAGTAGCTATATGCTAGCTAGCAAAGGCTTGCCTAGTAGTAAGAAGAGGGATAAAGAGGATAGTATTAAAAAGAAAGATAAGAAGGTAAAAAGGACGTTTATAAAGAAGAATAGTAATAAGTAGCTAATAGCTAAGCAATAGCCTACTAATAGTATATTTTAAGTTTATAGCTTTAAAAGGCGCTCTTAAAGCTAGAATAAGTAGTTTATAATGCGCAATCGTGCAAAGATAATAAGAGTAGTTAACTAACAATTAGCTTATATATAGCTAGCTATTGCCTTATAGTCTTTCTATTTCTTATAAGTACGCTTTATAGTCTTTTAGTAAGACTATAACTTATAGCTAGCGTGCGCTAAGTGCTTTTCTAGTTCTTAGGTATTATACTTAGCTAGCTAGCCTTTTTATTTTATTAAAAACTAGGTTTACAACCCTTTACTAAGGTAAGTAATAATGTCTTTAACCTTATACTCCTCTTAGTCTTCTACTATTTTTAACAATAAAAGCTCTTCCTTATCTTTTACTATAGCAGTCTACAGCTTAAGGTAAAAGACGTAAAACATATTATATTAGCGTGCGTACTATAATAGCAAGGCAACCTAATATATAACTAGGCCTAGCTTCTTTATAATGTAAACGCGTAGGAAGGTTAAGTTTAGCTCTTTTAAGCCGGCTAGGTTTAAGTGCTTTATTAATAAACCTATAAATTTGCCTTTAATAAAGTTCTTATATAAGCGTTGCTTATTATAGCCTTTCTTTTATTAGCAAATTGCTTTTTTCTATAACACTTTTAGCTTCTACTAAATAGCTTATAGCTAACTAACACGCTCTTATACGCCCTTTACTATAGCCTTAGTAAAGAGGAAGTCGTCTATAAAACAAGGGTAGTATACGTATAACGTATAAAATAAGAAGGTCTTTATTATAGTATAGCAGGCGTTATTATACGCAAACTCTGCCGTACTTAACACCTGCGTTTACTAGTGTTATAAACAACCGTAAAACGTTTATAGAAAGCGCTCTAAGGTCTAGTTTAGAATCTTAGTGCTACTGTTTATCTATAGGTAGTACGCTGTTAACATTATTAGCTAGACTTCTTAAAGTTGCATTAGTTCTTACTAAAATTAGCTAGTAAATAGGCTATCCTTATTACTAACAATTACTTCTAAGATACTAAACTTAGTCTTTATATAGTTGTAGATAAGTCGGGCAGCCTTGGTAGCTATAACAGTCTTTTAAGTAAGGATAAATATACTATGCTTTGTATAGCAATTAACTATTACTAGGATAGCGTTGTATAAATAGCTGTCTAAGCCTAGGCTTAACCTAAGACTAGTTATAAAATCTACACTAATATGCTAGAATGGCTAAATAAGCATAGGTAGGGACTAGAGGTATTTATACAGCTTATGCTATAGGACTTTATTGCTTATATATAATAAATAGTTAGTAATAAACGCGTAAACGTTAGTAGCTATATCTAGCTAGTAATACTTCTTAGTAAAGAGTTCTATAGTCTTATAGACTCTTATATAGCCTACTATAAAAAAGTTATAGTATAGACTAATTAGCCTTACTTGTAGCTTGTCTGCTAATAAGACGATAATGCAATCCTTATAAAATAAAGTATTCCCTTTCTATAAATAATAGGTATTATTCCCTTAGCTTTATCTAGCCTTTATAAACAAGTCGTCTAGTAATTAGTCTTAGCCTTAAGCGTCGTAAATAGTATTATATAGTTTAATAGAGCACTAAGGTTATAACGGCCGTTCTTAGCTAGTAGCAACTTACGCCTTTTATACTAATAATAACAAAGCTTTTAGCATAGGGAGCCCTAACAACTAGTCTGCGATTTATAGCTTACTAAGAAGCAAGGAGAGCACGTTATTATATATAATATTACCTTTTATATAGTTTAGTTAGCAAGACAAACCATCTACTAGGTTAGTAGACCCTAGGTAGTGCTTAATCTTAAAGTTAAACGTTAAAAGGTAGAATACTTATTAAGCAATTTAGTTTTAAAGATCTTTTACTAATGCCTTAACAACGCCTTTTAGCGCCTAGTAGTCGGTTAAGACTATAAATAAGTCCTTTAAACCTTTTAAATAGTAACGCTAGTGCTCTAAGCTTTTAATAATAGCTAAGAGCTCTTGCTATCCTACTCTTTACCGCATCTTGCAGGCTATTAGCTTGCGTAAGTAGTAAGCAACTAGTCGCTACTTACTATCTATAAGCTAGGAGATAATACTAGGTTGCTTTTAAATTGCTAAAAATAGCATTTATAATAGTAATAATTTTTTGCTACTATAATAACATAAAGCCTATATAGGTAGAAATAAATGCATTAGGCTACGCTATCTTTAGCATTATCTCTTAGCTTATAAATAGTATATAGCAACTAGTTACTTACTACTTACGTAAGCTAATAAACTATAAGATATAATAAAGAGTAGGATAGTAAGAGCTCTTAGCTATTATTAAAAGCCTAGAGTATTAGCGCTACTGTCTAAAAGGTTTAAAGGACTTATTTATAGTCTTAACTAACTACTAAGCGCTAAAAGGCGTCGTTAAGGTATTAGCAAAGAATCTTTAAAACTAAGTTGCTTGATAAGTATTCTACCTCTTAGTATTTAACTTTAAAACTAAGCACTACCTAAAGTTTACTAACCTAGCAGATAGTTTATCTTATTAACTAAACTATATAAAGGGTAATATTATATATAGTAATATACTCCTTTTATTTTTTAGTAAGCTATAAATTATAGACTAGTTATTAAGGCTTCTTATACTAAAGGCTTTATTACTATTTATATAAAAGGCGTAGATTACTACTAGCTAAGAATAGCCGTTATAACCTTAGTACTCTTCTAAACTATATAATACTATTTATAATACTTAAGGCTAAGACTAATTACTAGACAACCTAGTTGCAAAAGCTAAGCAAAGCTATAGAAATAATACCTATTATCTACTAAAAGAAAACACTTTATTCTATAAGAATTCTATTAATATTCTATTAGTAAACAAGCTATAGGCAAGGCTAATTAGTCTATACTATAACTCTTTTATAGTAAGCTATATAAGAGTCTATAAAACTATAGACCTTTTTAATAAAAAGTACTACTAGCTAGACTTAGCTACTAATGTTTACACGTTTATTACTAACTATTTATTATATATAAGTAATAACGTTTTATATTATAAGCTATATAAATACCTTTAGTTACTATTTATACTTGTTTAGCTATTCTAGCATATTAGTATAGATTTTATAACTAGTCTTAGGCTAAGCTTAAGCTTAGACAGCTGTCTATATAACGCTATCTTAGTAGTAGTTAATTACTATATAAAGTATAATATGTTTATCTTTACTTAAAATATAGTCATAGCTACTAAGGTTGCCTAACTTATTTATAACTATATAAAGACTAAGTTTAGTATTCTAAAAGTAATTATTAGTAATAAAAATAGCTTATTTACTAGCTAATTTTAGTAAGAACTAATGTAACTTTAAAAGGTGTAGCTAATAGTATTAACGGCGTATTACCTATAAATAGATAGTAACACTAAGATTCTAAACTAAACTTTAAAACAATTCTTATAAACGTTTTGCAGTTGCTTATAACACTAGTAAATATAGGTATTAAGTACTATAGAACTTATATATAATAACGCTTACTATACTATAATAAGGACTTCTTTATACGTTATACGTATACTACCTTTATTTTATAAACAACTTCTTTTTTATAAAGGCTATAATAAAAGGCATATAAGAGTATGTTAGTTAGCTATAGGCTATTAGGTAAAAGCTAGAAATATTATAGGAAAAAGTAATTTATTAATTAAAGAAGAGCAATAATAAGCAACGCTTATATAAAGAATTTATTAAAGGCAAACTTATAAGTTTATTAATAAAGTACTTAAAACTTAGTAGGCTTAAAAAGGCTTAACCTAACCTTCTTATACGTTTATATTATAAAAAAGCTAAGGCTAGTTATATATAAAGTTACCTTACTATTATAGTATGCTTATTAATATAATATATTTTATATATTTTACTTTAAACTATAGACTACCTTAGTAAGAGAAAAAAAAACTTTTATTTTTAAAAATAGTAAAAGACTAGAAAGAGTATAAGGTTAAAGACATTATTACTTACCTTAGTAAAAAGTTATAAACTTAGTTTTATAGTAAAATAAAAAGGCTAGCTAGCTAAGTATAATACCTAAAAACTAAAAAAGCACTTAGTATATACTAGCTATAAGTTATAGTCTTACTAAAAGACTATAAAAGGGCGCCTTTTAAAGCTATAAACTTAAAATATACTATTAGTAAGCTATTGCTTAGCTACTAGCTACTTATTACTATCCTTCTTTATAGACGTTCTCTTTACCTTTTTATCCTTCTTTTTAATATTATTATTTTTATTTATTTCTTTACTACTAAGTAAGCCTTTACTAGCTAGTATATAGCTATTACTAGCTACTAACTAGCTGCTTACTAGCGCACTCTTATTAGATGCTACTATACTACTACTACTAGCTACTATAACCGCCCTACTACTACTAGCTATAGCACTAAGAATAGTTTTAGTGCTATACTAGTGCTTAGCTAAGGTCAGTAACTTAGCGTAAAACTATTGCTTACAAGGCGCTGCTAAAGGTAGCGGCTAGAGAAAGACTACTACTTAGTTAGTTTAGGCTAGCTTAACTAGGGCTGCTATAGTTTATAGAATTTACTTAAGCGGCTCTTTTACTTTTATAGTATAATAAAGCGTGCTGCTATAGCTAGCTTAAATAGCTATAGCGCGCTAAGCTAGGCTAAGTATAATAGAATAAAGATTAGCTTAAGTAATAAGTTAGTAATAACTTAATAGTAAGGATTAAAGAACTTACTATCACTTTAAAAGTAGTAGTAACTTAGGTTTATGCTTATAATAGTATGCTTACATTTAAAGACGTTAGTAGCAAAAGCTAGGCTACCTTTACTAACTGCTATGCAAGCGTTAAAGTAAGCTTTAGCTCTTACTAGTACTAGTAAAAGATACTAAGGTGTAATATAGCTTATTATACTATCTTAAAACGTTTGCGCTAAAAGCGCTAGTTAGTTGCTAAAGGCTTTAACTTATCTTTTTATAAGGCGCGGCTGAGTTTCTTAGTTATTACTATTAAAGCTATTAAGTTTTAAGCAATTGCTATACAATTACCTAGCATTATAATAATATTATTAACTATTATTTACTAAAGTAGTAACTTGTTTATACTAGCTAAAAACTTTTAAAATATTAAGCTAAGCCTTTAATCTTATTAAAGAACTACTAGTTAGTAATTAGCTACTAATGTATATAAGTTAATGTACTTACTAGTAAGTATAACGTATTATTAGCTATATAGCTAATATAGTATACTAAGTTTTTTAGTAAAGTTATATATAAAAACTTATAGTAAATATTTAAGTAAGCCTTAAGAATGTAGTTTAGGTATAAAGCTTACTTTTAGCTATTACTTAGTAACTACTATACTAGTAAATCCTTACGCTTTTAAGAAATAGTATATGTACTTAAAAAGAGCATTTTATAAGATTTATATTTATAAGAAAGTTTATTAAAACTTAAAGGTAGCTTTAGTTAAATATTATTTATAAGCAATTATTAGCTAGCTACGATATAAAGTTATAGATTATTATATTAACTTACTATGCTAGTAAGATGTTTTAAAAAGGGCTAAAAAAGTAAAAGTAATCTTATAAGTATAAACAACTTTATTTTAAAATTATAAAATTTACTTACTCTTTTATACCTTAAAGTAATAAAGAAGCTATATTATTAAACGTTTAAATATATCTTAAAAACTTACTTAACCTTACTTTAATATTAAAGTAAAAAACGTTTAAAATGAAATAAAAAAACATCTTAGTAATAAACTACCTTTACTATCTAATTAATAATAGTTTTATAATTAGCAAGTAATAAATAGCTGCTAATACCTTTATTTTACCTTACTAGTAATTAAAAGTCTTAAGCCTTATACTACTATTTTTAGTTAGTGTATATAAGTAAAGGTATAAGTAAAGGTGTAAGTATATAATTATATATATAAACAAAGAAGGTAAGACTTAGAAAATAAAGAAGGAACGACGATATATATATAGCCTATAAAGCTTTTACTAATTAAGCTTTCTAAAAGCTTCTTTACTAATTACTAATTAAATATTCTAGAAGCTTCTTTAGCTTATAATAAAGATATATATAAGAATTGTTTTACTATATAACTTACTAGCCTTTAAGGTTAAACTAAGATTTAAGATTTATATAACTTATATTATAAAGTATAAACTACCCTTTTATTATTACCTTTTAACCTTATTTATAAAATATATTTATAATTCTTTTTAACTAATTAGTCGACCAATTAGTCAGTTAAATTAATCTAATTAGTTAAAGCCTTAACTAAGACTAAGACTAAATGAATTAGTACTTTTTAATTCTTAAATAATACTAGACTAACTAAATAACTAATTAGTTAGTACTAATTAGTCTTAACTAATGTAACAACCTTGCTACTAGTCTTTTATATTTTTTTAAGTTAAAGTCTTAATATAATAGTATAAGAAGTCTACTATAGTAGTTAAATACCTTTATAAAGAAGAAGGTTAATCTTTTAAAGATAACTAAGGTTAATAAGATTTTAAAATAACTTTACTTATGCTAAAAACATTTAAAAATTTATTAAAGTAACTAACTACTATACTATTTAGATTAACTATTAAGCTATTATCTTAGCACCTCTTATAAAGCTTTTATATAAAAGAGCTAGGTAGGAATAAAGACTTATATAGTAAAAAGCCTTAACTAGCGTACTTTTACTTATTACTATCTTTTATAATCTAAGCGCTAGTATTATTATTCTTTAAGTTAATGCTAGCTTAATAAGATAAAGAGCGGTTTTATTACAAATCTTAAATAGAAAAAGACAGCTAGCTATCTTATACAAATCTAGCCTTCAGAATTTAGTAAAGGCTATAATGCTATAAAAAAAGAATATTAAAGACTTCTTTTTGCCTTAAAACAACTCTAGAGCTATCTTTATAGTATCTATTTTGTTATTAAAACAAACGCCATAGTCTTTGATAACTAAATTAATAAAGGTCTTTTAAAGGTTTTAGAAGCGCTAGTTAATTAATAGATTACCTAGATTAAGAACTTTAACTTTAAAATAAAACATATTAGTAGGCTAACGCTTTTTTTAAAAGCCTTTTATAAAAGATAACTAGTAAGAAAAGAAGTTTAAAGAAAACCTTAAAAACTTTATAAACGCGCAAATCTATATATAAAAAGTCTTAAAAGACATTACTAACAACTAAAATACTACGTTATATAACTAGTTATATAATAATATAGCATTCTAAAGTAAAACTTAAAAGGCACTTTAAAGTAAAATTTAAAAAGCACTCTAAGAAGAAACAATGCTCTTGCTAGAACTAAATAAGACTCTTAACTTTTTAAACCTTTTAAAGAAGTATTAACAAGTTATTAAATTTCTTTTTAAATTAACTCTTTTATTCTTAATTAAAGGAAAATAATGCTAGGCTCTACTATATAAGAGCTGCCATTACTAAGTTTATAATATAAAACCATAATGTAGGCACTTATACTTAAATAGTTTCCTTGCTTAAGTTATTAATAACTAAAAAACTTAAGTAAACTTAATATAAAAAACCTACCTTAGTGCAAGATACTATAGTCTAGTAGCTACTTATAAGACGCTAAAAGACTAGTATTAGTAGTTATAAATATATAACAACGTTTAAGCTACTATTGCTATATACATGCCTTATATAAAATAAGCTGCTTATTGCCTAGCAAATAAAGTAATTACCAAACCTTTTTAGTATATTCTTTTTAGAAAATTTATTTAAACATTTAATATATACTAATAAGTAAAGGAAAGCACTTCTTAGTAAAAGCTTACTACGCCTTTACTAGCTATATTAAAGTAGTAGTAATTATAGCTATAAACTTAAAGAATGTTAAGAAATTCCTTTAAGAAAAGGTTATTGCTAACTATAGCTTACTAGTAATAGCTATTATTAATAGTAGTAGCAAATATAAAAGAAACCTAGCTTAAGCCTATAATAAGTTTAAGATTATAAGAATTATAATTAGCTCTTATAATCTAACAGCTAATAAGGTTATAAAAGCTAAACACTTCTTAATTATAAGAAGTCTTATAAAATTTATAAGTAAAATAGGCTAGTTATAAATAAAATAGTTAGTAATAACATTGCTAGCTAATAAGATAATAGTATAAAAATTATATAGGTATAGCCTTTTCCACCTAGTCTATACTAGAAATGCTATCCTACCTATTAAAGTTATAATCCTTACTTAGCGTACACTAGTATAAAAAGATAATATAAGCTCTTAAAACTTGCTATAAATGCGTATTAAAATGCTAGCTAAGCATCTTAAAAACATTACTAAGGCTGCTATAAATGTTATAGCCTTTAAAAAAATCTAGCCTAAGGTAAGACTATTAAAGACTAGTATAAGATCTAGTAAGAAAAACTTAAGAAAAGTAAAACTATACTTTTTTAAGATAATAAGTAAGAAATTAGCAAGTTTAATAAAAATAAGTTAACCTACTACTAGGATAGGCTCTTCATTATTTATTCTATCTTTAATAACTATGTTTATAGACTATGCTAACTTAATAGCATAGTCTTTAAAAGAACGTTCTCTTTATATAAAATTAAAAGGGTTATTAAAGATAATAAAATAATTCAAAGGGTAGATAATAAAATAAAAGCTATAAATAATAGATTAATATAAAAAAACCTTAAAATAAGCAATTAAAATTAATTTAAACAATCTTAAAGATAAAGCTTAAGACTACTTTAAAAACAGTATAAATAAAACACTAATTAATCTATAGCCCATACTAAATCTTACTTAAGACTTTAAAATCCTTATACTATTAAGAATCTAGTAAAAAACACACATTCATTTACTATAAAAATTTCCTTACTATTTTAATTTTTACTACTTTAAACACTTTACTAATAGTAGTTAGCTAAACAACTAGAAGATATATAAGGCTAGCACTAGTAGTTTACTCTTTTATAAGGGTATTCTACACACTTACCCTACGCACGAGTTTAGCAGCCTACCGCTTACTAAGCGTTGGACTTGACAGACTATCTTAACACATAAACAAGGCAAAGCATAGCCACTTAGCTATGCTACACCCGCTTAAGGTTACGCTATCGCGCACCTTCTATTTACGTATAAATTAGATAGTAGGCTCTTGCCTACTAGTCTCTTATAGTTTGTTAAGTTAAAGTCTTAATATAATAATATAAGCACGTTTATATAATAGGCTATAGCCTAATGTAAGTCTTTAGCTCTGCTTTTGGCCTAGAATAACTAGGATAGCCGAGCTACGTAACCTGCTACGCACTCTGCAGAAGACTATAGTAGGTTACCTTTATTAAACATAGAAACTAAGAAGCGCCGGTCTACCTTTTTTAAGCCTTTACCTTTCGGCTATAGACTACTTTACGCTATGCTTGCTAGTAACTTACTTGGACAAGAAGTAGGAACTAGTTGGAGGAGACTTAGTAGGGTATAAAGGGAGGGAAGGAACTATTTAAGAAGAAGGGAAGCAGGCTTAATTATATAAATATTTTTGTTTTTCTATTAGCTTAGTTTTTAACTAGTTTAATCTACTTAATAGCGACTTCTCTTATTTGGCTAAACCCTTATAGTTTAAGCCTTTGTAGCTATATATTATATACAAACCCTTATATTCTTTAAGTTTTATTTTATAAGAAGCAATGTTTAATTATAAGGCGGCTACTTTATAAGAAGTACGCAAGCTTTTAGCGGTAAAAGACGTACTAATGCTACTCTTTACGCTAATGCGTAGCAGCTATACCTTATATATACAGAAATAAAAGGCAATCTTACTTTATTTATTAAATTAAATATAAGACTAGTGTAAGTGCTATTAAATAATACTTTACTAACTAAAAAAATTACTATAAAGTAATAAATATATATACCTATATTATATAGACGCTAAAGGTGCTAACTAATATTATATCTATAAAGTCTATAAGACTATTACTTAGTAATTACTACTAGAATAATAAGCTACTATAATATAGTATTAAAACGCTTGCTATTAGTGCTACTACTATTAAGATAAAAGAGTAGTTAGCAATAATAAAAGACGCTTATAATATTAATATATAAAAATTATTTACGTAAGTAGCTAACTAGCTATTAAACTAGTAGCTAATTAGTAAAAGCATTATAACTATCTTTATACTAGTAAGCCTTTAGTTATATACTTTATATAAGACTACTTTATTATATTTATTTATTAAGAATATTTAAACCTTAAATTTATAAATATACTATATTTATAAAGAGAGTTAAACGTTATAGTAAGGTAGTAAGTTATTACTATTATATTAGTAAAAGTAAGATTACTTATAATAAAAGATTAATAACCTTTTAAATAAGGCTAGTAAAATTACTTAAAAATACTAGTAAGGGCTTAATAACTACTTAGCAAAGTAGTATTAAAGTAAGATTATTAGTAAGTCTTTTAGCATAGTGATAAAGATTGCTAATACTTATAAAGAATATTAATATTAAGGTTAAGAAAAAAAAGTAAAATAATAACTAAAAATAAGCTATTATAGTTAATAGCATGCTAGCTAGTAAGCTTATAAAGAAATAATGTTATAATTATAATAAAACTAAAACTTACTCTTTTATAAGACGTAACTAACCTTAATAACTAGCTACTATTTAAAAACTATTTACTTTTTAACTAGCTAATCTTAATAATATAAATAATTTTAATATTATATTAAAATAAAATAAAAAGTAAATATACCTTTTAAAAGTACTTTAAGCTTAAAACTTATATATAAGTTAAAAAGCTTTAAGTAAAACTAGAAAATAGTTTATAAAAGCTTAATAATAAAAAGATAACCTACTTTAACTAACAAAACTAATAAGGTTAATAAAAAAGCCTTATTCTTCATTAACCCTACTAGCATAGTTAACTAAGAATATAATTCTTTACTACCATACCTTAGCTAAAGCATAAATGCTTAGCAATTGCTAGGCTACTATTATTACTAACCTAGACTTTTATACTAACTTAAGTATAGTTAGCTTAAAGGTTATTTAATAATTAAGTTTAAAGCTACTTTAGTAGTACTTAAATTTAGTCTTTATTAATAAGTAAGCGTTATAAGCTTATAAGCTATATAAGCTATATAAGCTAACTATTATATTAACTAAGAATAAAGTTATACGCTTATTAATATAAGTCTTTATAGCTGTTTACTAAATAAGCCTTAACTATAAGAATATTATCTTAAGTTATAAAGAGCTAAGGTTCTTAGGCGTTGTTATTAATACCATTTAATAAGCTTAGTTATTTACTATTATGGTTTTTAAGACCTTCAAGCAAATAAGCTAACGCCTATAAAATAGTAAGAAGTTGTTTACTATTTCCTTAATATAGTTAAACTTAAGTTTATATAAACTAAACATTTTTACTATAAATAATAACTTTACTTTACTAAACCTTAGCTAGCAACTACTTATTTTATATATAATTATTTACTAAAGTTCTTAATACTAATAAAGTAAAAGAACTACCTTTATTAGTAAATGTAAAGCACTTAATTAAACTAAAAGATAGTATAAAGGTACTATATAGCCTACTATACTTACTATCTTTTACTTAGTAAAAAGAGCTTTACTACTTTATTAAAAAGTTATTAGCAAATAAGCAGTTTGGTTATAGTAATAGTTTTAGCTAAAGCTTTAGTAATTTTTATCTTAAAGAAAGATAGTACTTTATATATATACGTTAACTATTAAGGTTTAAGTTAAGTAACTGAAACTACTACTCTTTTCTATTAATTAGTAAGCTATTAGATTGCTTAGACAGCGTAAGGTGTTCTTTAAAGTAGATATAAAGAAAGCGTACTATAGAATTTAGGTAAAGGCTGCTAGTTAGTAAAAGACTACTTTTTAAACAAAATACAAACTATTTAAGTTTTATGTTATGTTTTTAAAACTAACTAACGCGCTAGCTACTTTTTAAGTAAATATTTATTATGCACTAGTAAGACTAGTAGGCATAGTTTATAAGGTGTATTTAAATAATATCTTAATCTACTTGCAAACTAAGGAAGAGAATAAAAAGCACCTATAATTAGTATTTAAGCGCTTAAAGGCTATAAAGCTATATATAAACTTAGCTAAGTATAAGTTCTAAAATTGCCTTTTTAGGTTTTATTATTACTACTAAAAGGTTTACTATAAACTTAGACTAAGTTATAGCTATTATAAACTAAAAGGCCTTTAAGTATATATAAGACGTTTAATCCTTCTTAAGATTTATAAACTTCTATAAACGTTTTATCTTTTACTACTTATGTATTATATAAGCCTTAATAAAGTTAACTAAAACTAGCCTTAGCTAGCTGTATAAGCGTAACGCTACTGCTATATAACCTTTTATATAAACTAAAAAGATAAGGGTTACTTTTAAATTGCTAAAGGTAGCATTTATAATAGTAATAATCCTTTACTACTATAATAATATAAAGCCTAATTAAGTAGAAACAAATATATCAGGTTATACTATCTCTAGCATTATATCTTAATAAGTAGTAACTAGTTGTATATTACTTATAAAAGCTAATAGACTATAAGATATAATAAAGAGTAGGTTAATAAAAGCTTTTAGTAATTACTAAGAGTTTAAAGCACTAGCGCTACTATTTAAAAGGTTTAAAGGACTTATTTAAAGTATTAATTAACTACTAAGCGCTAAGGAGTATTATTAAAGCATTAACAAAAAATCTTTAAAACTAAATTACTAGATAAGTATTTTATCTTTTAATATTTAACTTTACAATTAAGCACTACTTAAAGGCTACTAACCTAGCTAATAAGCTATCTTACTAACTAGACTATATATAAAGTAATATTATATATAATAACATTCTTCCCTTACTTTTTTTAAAACCTATAGATTATAAACTAGTTATTAAACTTTTTAAGCTTAAGGCTTTATTACTATTAGTATAAAAAGCGTAAGTTGCTACTAGCTAAAAGTAGATATTATAACCTTAGTGCTTCTTTAAACTTTATAACACTATATATAAGGCTTAAAGTAAAGACTAATTACTAGATAGCTTATATAAAGGCTAAATAAAAGCTAAAAGAACAACTTTTACTATTTAGTAAATAGTAACACTTTATTTTATAAGAATTATATTGTAATTTCTTTAGCAAACAAGCTATAAGCTAAGTTAATTAGCCTATACTATACCTTTTTTATAGCTAGCTATATAAAGGTTTATAAAACTATAAAACTTTTTATTAAGAAATACTACTAGCTAGATATAGCTATAAACGTTTATACACTTATTACTAACTACTTATTATATATAAGCAATAAAGTCTTATAGCATAAGCTATATAAATACCTCTAGTCCTTCTTAATGCTTATTTAACCATTCTAGTATATTAGTATAGACTTTATAACTAGCTTTAGTTTTAGTTTAAATTTAAACAGCTGCTTATATAACGCTATTTTAGTAATAGTTAACTACTATATAAAGCATAGCATATTTATTCTTACTTAAAAGATAATTATAGCTACTAAGGTTGCTGAATATAAGGGTTTCTATACACGCGTCCCTACGCACCGGTTCGGCAACCCGTCGCTTACTAAGCGGCAGACCTAACGAACTATCTTAACACGTTGCACAAGACCGGCACAGCCACTTAGCTATGCTACGCCCTACTAAGGTTACGCTACACCGCATCTTCTAGTCACGTATAAATTAGCTAGCAGGCCGTCGCCTACTAGTCTACTATAGTTTGTTAAGTTAAAGTCTTAATATATAAGTATAAACACGTTTAAAGCCTTTAAAATCACACATTGCATACTAACCCTTACATTCTTTAACTTTTTTTCTATCAAGAGCAATGTTTGATTATAGGGCGGCCACTCCGCAATCTGCACATAAACCGTTAGAAGCAGAGGACGTGCTAATGCTACCTTTTACGCTAATGTATAGTAGCTGCACCTTGCGTATAATGTTTGTAAGCACTTTAACCTTATTTATTAAATTAAATATAAGACTAGTATATATACTACTTAATAATACTTTGCTAGCTAATAAGTAGCTATAAAGTAATAAATATACTTATATTATATAAATACTAAAGGTACTAATTAATATTATAGCTATAAGGGCTATAAGGCTACTACTTAATAATAAGCTACTATAATATAGTATTAAAAAGCTAGAAATTAGTACTATTATTACTAAGATAAAAGAATAGTTAGTAATAATAAAAGATGCTTATAATATTAATATATATAGTAACGCGTTAAAAGATATAAAAATTATTTAAGTAAGTAGTTAGCTAACTACTAAGCTAGCAGCTAATTAGTAAAAGCATTATAACTACCTTTATACTAGTAAGCTTTTAGTTATACACTTTATATAAATATACTTTGTTATATTTATTTATTAAGAATACTTAAACTTTAAACTTTAAATATACTATATTTATAAAGAAAGCTAAATACTTTAATAAAGTAGTAAGTTACTAATAGCATACTAGTAAAAGTAAGATTACTTATAATAAAAGATTAGTAATACCTTTAATCAAGTAATTAAGATTACTTAAAGGTACTAGTAAAGGCTAGATAACTACTTAGTAAAGTAATACTAGAATAAAACTATTAGTAAATCTTTTAATATAGTAATAAAAATTATAAATGCTTATAAAAAGTATTAGTCTTAACTAAGAGTAAAAAAAGAGATAAAACAACTAAAAGTAAGCAATAATAGTTAATAGCGTACTAGCTAATAGGCTAATAAAGAAATAGTGCTATAATAATAATAAAACAAAAAAAACTATAGTTTTATAAAAAGCAACTAAATCTTATAACTAGTTACTAGCTAAGGTTAGTCTACTTCTTAACTTACTAACTTTAGTAGTTTAAACAATATTAACGCTACGTTAAAATGCTAGAATTATAGTAAGAGTAAGCATACCTTTTAAAAGTACTTAAGTAAAAACTAAAAGATAGTTTTTAAAAGCTTAATAACTAAAAAGCAACCTACTTTGACTAAGAAAACTAGTAAGGTTAATAAAGAAGCCTTAGCCTTTATTAATCTTATTAGCGTAGCTAACTAAGAATATAATTCCTTACTACTATACCTTAGCTAAGGCATAAACGCCTAGCAATTACTAGGCTGCTATTATTATAAACTTAGATTCTTATACTAACGTAAACATAGTTAACTTAAAGGTTATTTAATAGCTTAGTCTAAAGCTACTTTAGTAGTACTTAAATTTAAACTTAGTCTTTATTAATAAAAAAGCATTATAAGCTTATAGCCTATATAAGCTAACTATTATACTAATAAAGAATAAAGTCTTTTACACGTTAATATAGGTCTTTATAGCTATTTACTAAATAGGCGCTAAGTATAAAAATATTATTTTAAGTTATAAAGAGCTAGGGTTTTCAAGCGTTATTATTAATACTATCTAATAAGCTTAGTTATTCGCTATTATAGTTTTTAAGACCTTTAAGTAAATAAGCTAACGCTTATATAATAGTAAAGAGTTATTTACTATTTACTTAATATAATTAGATTTAAGCCTTTATAAACTAAATATTCTTATTATAAATAATAATCTAGCTTTACTAAACCTTAGCTAGTAACTACTATTTTATATATAACTATTTGCTAAAGTATTTAATACTAATAAGGCAAAAGAACTACCTTTATTAGTAAACATAAAGTACTTAATTAAGCTAGAAAATAGCGTAAAGGTGCTATATAGCCTACTATACTTACTATTTTTTACTTAATAAAAGAAGCTTTACTACTTTATTAATAAGGTATTAGCAAATAGGCAGATTACTTATAATAATACTCTAGCTAAAGCCTTAGTAATATTTATTTTAAAAAAAGATAATACTTTATATATACATATTAACTACTAAAGTTTAAATTAAGTAACTAAGAAGGATTACTACTCTCTTTTATTAATTAGTAAGCTATTAGATTGCTTAAATAGTATAAGGTATTCTTTAAAGTAGATATAAAGAAAGCATACTATAGAATCTAGGTTAAGGCCTTTAATCAATAAAAGACTACTTTTTAAAATAAAATATAAGCTCTTTAAGTTTTATATTATACTCTTTAAATTAACTAACGCACTAGCTATGTTTTAAGTATATATTTACTATATACTAGTAAGGTTAGTAATTAAAGTTTATAAGGTATACTTAAATAACATCTTAATAAAGATAAGCCTTAGCCTACTATATAAGTATAAAGCTGTTACTACGCAACTGTTTATATTAACTAAAAAAGCAAAGGTTGCTTTTAAGCTGCTAAAAATAGCATTTATAATACTAATAATTCTTTACTACTATAATAATATAAAGCCTATATAGGTAAAAACAAATGCGTTAAGCTATGCTATCTTTAGTATTATCTCTTAGCTTATAAATAGTAAGTAATAACTAGTTGCTTACTACTTACGCAAGCTAATAGACTATAAGATATAATAAAAAGTAAGATAGCAAAAGCTCTTAGCTATTATTAAAAGCTTAAAGCACTAGCGTTACTATTTAAAAGGTTTAAAGGACTTATTTATAGTCTTAACTAACTACTAAGCGCTAAAAGGCGTTATTAAGGCATTAGTAAAAGATCTTTAAAACTAAATTGCTTAATAAGTATTTTACCTTTTAGCGTTTAACTTTAAAATTAAGCCCTACTTAAGGTTTACTAACCTAGCAAATAGTTTATCTTATTAACTCTAGACTATATAAAAAGTAATATTTTATATAGTAATATACTTTCCTTACTTTTTAGTAAGCTATAGATTACAAACTAGTTACTAAGGCTTTTTATACTAAAAGCTTTATTATTATCTATATAAAAGGCATAGGTTACTACTAGCTAAGAATAGCTATTATAACCTTAATACTCTTTTAAACTATATAATACTATTTATAATACTTAAAGCTAAAACTAACTACTAAACAACTTATTTATAAAAGCTAGGTAAAGCTAAAGAAATAACACTTATTATTTACTAAAAAATAATACTTTATTCTATAAAGATTATATTATTATCTTATTAGTAGATAAGCTATAAGCAAGACTAATTAGTCTATACTATAACTCTTTTATAGTAGGCTATATAAGAGTTTATAAGACTATAAAACTCTTTACTAAGAAGTACTACTAGCTAGACTTAGCTACTAACGTTTACGCGTTTATTACTAACTATTTATTATATATAAGTAATAAGATTTTATAGTATAAGCTATATAAATACCTTTAGTTGCTACCTATACCTATTTAGCTATTCTAGCATATTAGTATAGATTTTATAACCAGTCTTAGGCTAAGCTTAGGTTGAAACAGCTGTCTATACAACGCTATCCTAGTAGTAGTTAATTGCTATATAAAGCATAGTATGTTTTTCCTTACTTAAAAGATAGTCATAGCTACTAAGGTTGCCTAACTTACTTATAACTATATAAAAACTAAGTTTAGTATCTTAAACGTAATTATTAGTAATAAAGATAACTTATTTACTAGCTAAATTTAGTAAGAACTAATAAGAGGTCTAGTTAATAATATTAATAGCGTACTACCTATAAATAAGTAATAGCACTAAGATTCTAAACTAAACCTTAAAACGATTCTTATAAACGTTTTATAGTTGCTTATAACACTAGTAAACGTAAGTGTTAAATACTATAGAATTTGCGTATAATAACGTTTACTATACTATAATAAAGACTTCTTTGTTTTATACGTTATATGTATACTACCTTTATCTTATAAATAACTTTTTTTTTATAAAGGCTATAGTAAAGGGCGTATAAAAGCATATTAGTTAGCTATAAGCTATTAAGTAAAAGCTAGAAATGTTATAGGAAAAAGTAATTTACTAATAAAAGAAAGGCTATAATAAGTAACGCTTATATAAGAAATTTATCAAAGGTAAATTTATAAGCTTATTAATAAAGCACTTAAACCTAGTTAGCTTAAAGAAGCTAAATTAACCTTTTTACGCGTTTACATTATAAAGAAGCTAAGCTTAGTTATATATTAAGTTACCTTACCTTTATAGTACGCTTACTAATATAATGTCTTTTATGTCTTTTACCTTAAACTATAAACTACTTTAATAAAAAAAAGAAAAGCTTTTATTTTTAAATTAGTAAAAGACCAAAAGAAGTATAAGGTTAAAGATATTATTACTTACCTTAGTAAAGGGTTATAAACCTAGTTCCTAGTAAAATAAAAAGGCTAGCTAGCTAAGTATAATACTTAAAGAACTAGAAAAGCACCTAGCGTACGCTAGCTATAATTTATAGTCTTACTAAAAAACTATAAAACACACTTATAAGAAATAAAAAGACTATAAGGCAATAGCTAGCTATATATAAGCTAATTATTAGTTAGCTACTCCTACTATTTCTACGTAATTATATACTATAAACTACTTATTCTAGCTTTAAAAGCGCCCTTTAAAGCTATAAACCTAAAACACTTTATTAGTAAGCTTTTGCTTAGCTACTAGCTACTTATTACTATCCTTTTTTATAAACGTTCTCTTTACCCCCTTATCTCTCTTCTTAATACTAGGCAAGCCTTTTACTAGCTAGTATATAGCTACTACTAG